>NC_135655.1:39798967-42198967 GCF_964188315.1 Podarcis muralis
CCAGTCTCTGTATTTCTAAATCATAAATGGTTTGGAATGGATCACTTTAGTGAGACTTCCTGAAACCGAAAACATTTGGTCTCTTTACCAACCTGTGTTACACTTCATCCCAGTTGTCAGCTCTAAGATGCTTTACAACTGCTTAAATAAAATGTATTGCTTGTATTACAGTATTCTTGAGGATTATAATCTGGCACCATTTTCTCAGAAGATAAAAATAATAGCCAAAGATATTCCCTAAAATGCAATCAAAATTGGCAGAGGAATAAGAAGGGAGAGCAACTACTTTCTGAAACTCTAAATGCTGCCACCCACACATATAAATGTTGAGTAAATGGCACCATGTTGTATTTATTTTATAGGATAAAATGTCTCAATCTGTATTTCAGCTACTTTCCCCCCATTGTGTACAATTTTATATCTCTGGCACAATGCCCATCGTATAGTCATTCATGAGAACTGTAACCAAAATGACAACCAAATGAAAAATTTAAGAGTACAACTCATGATTAATATAATCAGCTTAATTGATTACATATATTAGAATCTAATTCACAGGTCATTCAAGTCAATGGGAGTTTCCAGTTGGTGTGGTTTACCTTGTAGTTATGGTATAACCACAGACACATCTGTAACAGGATAAAGTGCAGCTAAATAAGTTGTCATTTATGTCTTCTTTAGTTTTTGGAGAAAAAATTATATTTACGTTACACGGGTTTTGTAGAAACAAAATATATTTCCAACTTTATTGTGAAAATTAGCCCCCATGTACTTAAAAGACTACCTCCTATCTTGTGCTCTGTCATGAGCTCATATCAGCCCTGAAATCTAAGTTTGCACCAAAACAAACATAGCAATATTCATTAGGTGTCCAAAAACTGGGAAATACTGCCCTGATGATAAGAACCAAATCTTTGCTGACATTTTTTGCATGTTGTAATTTTTGGTTTACTTTTTCAGTTGACTTTCAACCAGTGGCGTGTGGTCAGTAGACTAGGGGGACTAGGCTAGTCCCCTAAACTTTCTTGGTAAATTAGAGCATTGAAGTAAAGCTTCGCGCCTCCTTCCCAAAGCCCTCTGCTTTCAAATACTGCACAGTGTTATGGATGTTTGGGTTGAACCCACTTTTGGAAAATTACTCAAAATACGTCGTCTTAGAGCTTATTCTCATATTTGAGACCAATGCACTACATTTTTCAGTAAGCCTGTGGTGTCTTCTAGTTACGTTTGACAGTGGAACAGACTCCCTCAGAAGGTAGTGGATGCCCCATCATTGGAGGTTTTTAAGCAGAGCTTGAATGGCCATCTATTATGGATGCTTTAGTTAAGATTCCTGCATTGCAAGGGGTTGGACTAGATTAGGCACCCCCAAACTCAGCCCTCCAGCTGTTTTGGGGCTACAGTTCCCATCATCCCTGACCACTGGTCCTGTTAGCTAGGGATGGTGGGAGTTGTAGTCCCAAAGAGAGCTGGAGGGCCGAGTTTGGGGGTGCCTGGACTAGATGAGCCTGAGGGTCTCTTCCAACTCCACAATTATATGATTCTATTATTGAAACCAGTTTTTCATTCACCACAGAAAGTTATACTCAACTTGAAAATCCATCATGGTATCAACATGCACGCATCACCTCACCGTGGACTAATTTGGGCTGGAAGGGAGCATAGGCTACCAATCAGAGATATCACAAACTTGGCACGCCCTCAATGTAAATTCATACTGACCCATTTGGAAGACGATTTCATTATATGCAAATCTACTGGGGGGAAAAGTTAACTTTCATTGACTTCAACCCACAAAAAATATGACTTCAGCTCTAAGTATCTTCTTGAAATACTGGCATACTTTTTATTGTGGCTGTTGCCTAAAGCTAAAGTTTATTACAGGCACATATGGTAGTATTTGGGGTTTTTTAAAAAAAGTTTGATGTTATTATATATTTGCTATTAAATGAGCACTCATGCTATAAATGGTGCTGGCTAGGAAAATAAATAAATGCATGAATTACACGCAGACAACAACAGCTGATTCCTTAACATCACAAACATTATTAACACGTAGAGTATCTTCATATATTTTAGAGTTTGTGTGTATCTGATCATCAACTAAAGCACCATGTACCATTGAAGGCAGAGTGTACATGTATCTATTCCCAGTAGTTTTAATAATTGGGAGTCAAAGATGGCGCTCCTCTTGCTCTTACCTAATTGCGTTAAAGAGCAGTGTTACCAGGAGAAAAGCAGTGAATACTGAGTGGCGCACAATAGGAGATGGAAAATAGATACAAGAAGCTAGGTCTCCAGGGGCAGTATTTTCTATTTGCTGGGCTACAGACTCACAGCTGATAATGCAAGTTGTAATTAATATAAAAGCAGGAGACAATATGGGGAAGGCTTGTACTAGCAGGGCCACAGGAGATCACTCTGCAGCTATCCAACGTTTCTCATTTATGCACACAGCCTTCCACAGAAACACAATTTTGCCAGTGTTTTTTCCCTTGAAAGTAAAAAAAAAATTGATTTAGCACTATCATTGAATTTTGCTAAATCTAGAGAAGAGCACGGAAAGCACAAAAGTCTCTAGGAATTTGAGGCAAATCTGTTGCGTTACTATTTTGCCGTTGTTACAAATCCAGTGGACATATTAAGCATTTTAACTACTACTAGATCTGGCTTCTTCCTTTTTTTAAAAAAAGAAAAAGAATTACTTTCCAAACCCTGTTTATATGCCTATATATGGGTCACTCCTCTTGTGCAGTGCCAAGCACACTGATTTAACAAGCCTCAAACTTCTGTGTAAATGTCAGCTTACACAGATACAGATGGGTTAACTGTACATTCCTTATGCATCCCAAACTGGGCAACATCACCTTAATTATGCAAGGGCCCCCTCTGGGACTGATTCTGATCTCATACTGCTTTTATAGTGGTACAACTCAATTTACCATGATGAAGTTGCTTCTATTTCACCATAATATGTGCAATAACAAATCTATGCACTTCAGTGACACACACAGGTGAATAAAATGAAGAAGATATAATCCACTGATTTTGATGAGTGTTTCAAATATATACAGAATCCAGAAACAGGCACTCCCTATACACAGCAAATAAATAAAACATTCCATTTCATAATACAGGGAAAGGAACTTCCACCTCTGGATTCCCATTAAGAAGATGTATAATATATTTTGTGCACAGGATTGAAGGTAGTTCTTATAAATCCGTTTCACATATGGAAAATCTGGCATGGCACTGTGGCTATAGACCAAATCCATCTCATTTCACTTCAAGTCATTTCATCACATCTGTGGCATAGCCATAAAGAAGATGAGATCTTAAGTCACCCAAGTAGTACTATGGCAATCAGATAAGCTACACCAGTTACTGTGGCCCTCATGATTTGGTCCTATATGCTAACATATTACAAGACACAAAATACTGTACAAGGTGGAAACATAACCTATTCGCAGGCTACAGCAAAGTAGCTAAATGTAAGAAATTTGAGAGCTGGCTGGGGTGATTGGCAACACACATAAAGAAGTTTCAGTATGGAGCATCAAGGTCTAAACTGGCTAAATCTGTAAAATAGTATATGTAATAGTATATAAAATAGGTATGTGTACATATATGCATACACGTTTCACACACAGACATATACACACACGTACGTTGCAATTCTATGCACACTTACATAGGAGTAAGCCCCACTGTACTCAGTGAGATTTACTTCTATTCTGTAGCACTGAAGTTTGCTTTTATCTAATATAAAACAAACTAATAAGAAACCCCAGTTTTAAAATGTCTGTGTTCCTAAAATTATATTCCATGGATAAATAAAAACGATCAACGCTGTGCACAGAATTGCACAAATAATACAACAAATATGGCTTTTAGTGAAAAGGGGTAATTGTTTTTACATCCGCACCCTCACCCCAATCCAATGTGTTTTTAAATATTTTTATTAATTCTGAAGCATTCTGCGTAAATCTCTTACTGTATATTTCTCCCAGTGGTGACAGTTTTCATAAGCTTTTTAAAAACATTACCTGCCTTAAACTGTCTTTTTAAACATATCTATCCTAAAAGGATGTACCTGAAAGGTATATAAATCTCTTGTGCATTTTATATTTCAACTAAACTTTTAATCTAATCTACAGACCACCTGTGGGTACAAAAATGAGGCTTTAAAGGTAGGTTATTTACAAAAGCTGCCTCTTTCCAAGAATTCCTTTTAGGTGCTAATTTTTTTACCTCACAAATCATTACCATACAGTTTTACCATATAATTATCCTCATACATTTGTGTTGGACACCTCTTCTGCTGCATTTGTATTGCTCTGTTCTATTTGGAATTGTTTTCTTGCTTTTACAATTGCAACGGTTTCGTCGGTTTTTATAACTGAACATTACATTGCTGTAACCCATCCTGAGACCTTATGGTGAAGGGCAGGTAATAAATCTTAGGACAAACAAATAAGTAAATAAATAAATAGTACTTCTAGTTCTAGAGAGCCAGGTCCAACTCCGTAAGGTGATGCCCTCCCCCACCCCATAAAAGACCTAAGCAAAAGGAGGAATCAAAAAATCATATATAAGTGTTTGCCTGACTTTGACAACACCTTACCTAGCATGGCAATTGAGTCTCCATAGGGGAAATCCGGGCACATTTAAGAAAGTGACTAACTTTGCAATGATTTCATTAGAACCAAAATGGAACAGCATTATTATGTCAAATATAATGCATGCAGTGGATGTTAGCAAAACAGAAATGATTGAGTGACATTTATCCAAAAATCACCAGAGAAGGTGTCAGCTTATCAAATATGTTATTCCTCAGTAGGGTTAAAATCTTGGTATCATATACGCTAAAGCCTGTAGCTTTGCAAGCCTCAAACCACAAACTATGGAATTTAGCGACATACTATTACTATTGCTGTGAGGGCAGATTACTTTCCTTTTTTATATTATACACAGTATGACCACTAGAAAATAATATAGTCACACTCCTGGAACCACCTACTCTTAAGCAGCCCTACTGAAATTGATACTACATTTCAAGTAATCCCTCCCTTTACTCAAGGGTTTGTAATGGTACGGTAAATATCGCTGCAACCATGGGATACCTGCTTCACACAAACTGCCTGCCATAGAGAGCAGAATCCATACATGCCGGTAGTAACATGGGTCTCAATCCTAAATCTTACAAAAAAGCCTTTATGCCCTGATCTTGCATTCCTGGCAATAGCCTTTTAGAGTAAGTTGATGTTCACTTCTTGGTTAATAAAAGAGCTAAAGATAAATCTGAGCAACCAGGAAAAAAGAATGTTGCCCTATGTAATTTATTCATTTTACCACAATCATGCATTGCATGATGTTAGAAAACGGTGCAACATTTCAAAGTCCAGAAAAGAAAACTGAAGTACATATGAAAACAGATATTTTCTCCTACACATATGGAATCAATTTGTTGTAAATGGCGATGATAATTTTTTTAAGTACACATAAACGTACAGTCAATATATTAAGCAATTTCACATGTTACAAAGCAACAAACCCAGCAGGAACACACTCAACAAGAGCTGCACATCGTTCTGGCTCGGTTTCTATGTAGTTTTAAATAACTATTCATTGTATTAACAATTTACAATTTTAGGTTTAAACTTAAAAAATCTTATATATTTAAGAAAATGTAACATGTGAACTCATTCTCAACTACAGAAGAGTTTATAGGGTGGTCTTAGGAAGCCAATCTCTCAGCCTCAGTCATCTATATGTAACATGGGGATAATATAACTTTCCTTACAGATCTATTGTAAGAATTATTGAGATAATGGTTATAAACAGTGTTGAGCACTTACATAAATGTGAAGTATTGTTATACAGAAAAATGCTTGTGCAAATTATGCACATTAATATTTCCCAAACTCTGTTTTGATGTTTATCCTACAACATGAGGCCCAACTCATCCATGTTCTTGACAGGAGAGTCAGCTTTGGCCTCTGTGAAGAAAGAACTCAGCTTGAAATGATATACAAGCAAGGGGAAAGATTGGTATGTCTTTTCTCAAAACCATTAATTCAGAGATGCCAAAAGAAGCTGCAATCCTTTGAGTAGTTACATGCACGCAAGGCTCCTTGGAATCAGTGGGATTTCTATAGAAAATGATTCTGCGTAAACATTCAACTGTATAGGTTAAACAAACTGTTAGTTGCTATTGAAATACCTATAGCAGTAAACATTTTACTGCCATTATTTTAAAATATGAGTTATGGTTAACCCGAACGAAAACTGGAGTGTCAGGAATACATATTAGGCTATATATGTACACATGAAACAGTGATAAATTGTCATTCCTAAGAACCACAAGTTGAACTGTAGCTAGAGTAGGTTTTTAGTTAGTCTGGTTCAGAGTCTGGTTCAGTCAGGGCATGGTTGTAATTACCTTCTACCCATCTACAGCTAATACCTTAGAGCAATAAAAGTATATGAGGGTGTTAAAAATTCAAATGCTAATTATGGGCTGTTATATTTACTAAATGCAGCATAGTATATAACAACAGTTGCAGCTTTTCAGTGGCTAGCATTACCCTAGTTGATATACAAAGTTATATGCCAACTTACCCTTACTGTGCTATATAAAAGTTAACAGAACAATAAAATATAATTCAGTATTTGCATTTTGTTGCCATCAACCGTAGCAGGGGTTATCTGGCTTTCCTAGAAAACGTATTGCTTTTGTAGACACCAAACTGTTTCTCCTACCAAGTTAAGTTAGATAAATATCACAGCAGTGGGGTCCCATAAAGAAAACATACAGTATTTGAATATCAGGTATTCAAGAGCCCTTCTGTAAATATTAGCTAGTCTCTCATTTCTTCAGTATCCTTCAGCTATATTCTTAAGCTGGGTAGTGATATAAAATCATGAGCCCCATTAGTATCTAATATACTGCTGCCACTGCTGTAGACCTATACCCATAAACATACACAAGCACACTGAATAGAGGTATAGAGATTTGGGGGTGTCAAGTATCTGTCACAAACTGTCATATCCACAAGAGAAGCCCTGGCACAGAACAAATTAAATTACACTTCTTTTTAAAGCTGTCATTATTCATATTCAATCAATTGAAATATTGTCAGTATTTCAAATGCATATAAAACTATGAGAAGGATCCATGGATCAGAACAGTGGGCCAAGATATAAAACAGAGGAAACAACATGCTGTCTGTGTCCTTCTGAAGTGGTTCATCATCACCCCTGCACCAACTTTCACCAAATGAGATTTAGCCTGGGGCTGTATTTTAAATATGCATATCAAAGCAAATGGGAGGGGGGAACAAACCTACAGTATCAAATTGGAGAAGTTTTCATGCTAACCATTCTAATTTGCAGGTAGGCATTCACAAATGAATCATTTCCAGCAAAATATTAAAATTACAAAAGGCACCATTATTACAAACTGCTTTTTAGAGCATTGTAATAAAACAAACCAGCTACATGAAACTTCCTACAAAGATAGATATCTGTATCTGTATACATACATACATACATACATACATACATACATACATACAATCTGCATCTACAACTATATAATATTAGTTTAAAGTTTTATGTTGGATGACAATGTTAACTCACATGTCTAATAATACACTATTCCCTAAATGCAACTACATGATACAACTCTTCATTTCCCAGTTGGTGTTCTTGTTGCACAAATTATTGCTTTCTTTCAAGACAAATAGCAGGGGGCTAAGGTAAAAATGTTATGGCTCAAATCTCCAGGAAATAAAAGGCTTTAAATTGTAATACCCAGTGAAGTGGCAAACTCTAATGGGTGTAAGATAAATATATTGTCACTTTTTTGAGTTTGTTGTTTCAGATCAAAAAAGAAAAGAGGTTATTTTCCATTAAGGCAGTTATAAAATTATAAAATGCTAGCCCCCTGAAACCTCATCCTATCACTGTAGGTGAATTTAAATATTATAATGGAGCACTTCAAATTGGCTTGAGCATTCGCCATCTGCCAGGGCCCTGAACAGGCTAGTTTATCTAATCTCCTCAATATAAACATCAGCATGCTCCATTTCTACACTTCCACATGAAACAAATTCTTATAATGAAACTATTCTGGGAACACATGCAATGCTTTTGCACTGCTTTATATAGTGGATGCTGACCCTTCGGGATGCCTATCATTTCAGAACCTTTTCTAAGGGCCCCACAAACTCACATGCACACTACTTTAAGGTTTGAAATTGCATACAAGAAATATTTGTCAAAGTTCTGTCATGCTTCATGGACCTTATTAGCAGCAAATGACATCATAAAACAACAAGGAAACTTTCAGTAGTTTCTACTCGTACGTGTGTGTGTGTGTGTGTGTGTGTGTGTAGCTTAAGAGTGATAATTATAAAATACTAAATATCATGAAAATTTGTCCCTGAAGTTACCGTATTTCAAAAGAAGGGGAAATTGACAATGGAACGATAGAATCATAGTATTTAAAAATTAAATAAATGGTTTACAACGTATATAAACCTGAGGTGTTTTTTCTTTTCTTTTTACAACTACTTCTGCTCTTCTGAACAAAGGTAATACACAACAAAAGCAAATATTTAACTACCTGACAACATACTTTCAAAAAGGAAAATAATCAAACAGAAAACTGCTTCTTCACATGTATATCTACTTTTCTTGGCATATTAAAGATTACCTCTAGATGCCTATACATAGCATATGAATCCCCTATTAATACCCCACAGTTAAAATATTGTTCCTAACATGGTCTGTGTTGTTTGTTTCATGAGCTCATTGCCAAAGCCTATGTAACTCCCCCCAACCGGTTTCTTCACTGTATTTTCTTCTTCCCCAAGTTTAAAAGCTTAACAATGTAGATACTTATGGTAAATTTTCCCAAGTTCTTCTCTGAAGTAAATTGGCAAACACATGCAGAAAAACCACTGCCAGACATGCAACTACACTTGTGAACATTCCACCAAAACATTAACTTATTCACCAGCTACTGAAGTGATAAAACTAACCACTAACCTGTAGCTAGTTACTCAATCTTAATTCTCTCTAGCCTCTGCAGTGCATTGGCTCATCAAAGTTATTGCAATTTATTATGAAGATGCTCCAGGCACTTGGCAATAAGTCCACATTCTAATAATAAGTTGTATCATAGAAAAAGCACTGGAAGCCATAACTTTGTTTTAATGCAATGTATAATTGCCAATAAGTCTCAACACTTGACATTTAGAGACAGAGTGCAGAAATCAACAACTTTTTACTAAGTTTCTATTTACTACTCCTTTTCTGTGACATTGATCATAGGTCTTGCAAAGCAGAAAAGGCTGCATCTACCAATTCGACAGTTTGCCAACTCTTCCGTTTACTCAGATCATGAACTCTGCAAGCCATAAGTTAACCTTTCAGTAACTGAATGAAAAGGGCACCTCTCCCACCCCCAAAAACTGAAGAAAAAACAACTTTAAAATATCCTACTGAAAATGAAGCATGATTTAAAGCAGATAATTACAAAACAGTGGGGATGGTGGTGGTAATAACAACAATCCACAGATTTACTAAATGTGTTATAACCTTTACAAATTATCAAAAAGACTTACATGGTCTGCTAAGTTTGTGGATGATCCTGAGAGCTCTTCATGATCAGATTTGGAGCTGCCATCTCTTTCATCAATAACTAGATCTATGGGCATTTTGCCTTTCAAACAGCTAATGTACCGATGGCAGAAATTATCACACAACTCATGGACCTGGATATATTTAAATAAAGGGAAAGAAAAAGAAAATTAAAAATAATAATTGAGTGTGGGAGGAAAAATATCAGATTGCAACTGGAGAGGGTTTTTCCCCCAGTTGTGAAAGAAATCTATTCCAAGAATAACTCTAATTAAGGGGCATAATAGTTGAAGGCAAGGAAACAATAGAGAAATTGTTACAGCACATATTATTCCCCTGAGACTTGCCTGAGCAACAAGTTAGGAAGGGGGAGAGCCTACTCTATAGACAGAAGAAAATCTGATTTAGGATAATATCAAAAGCACTGAAATCTGGACAAACGTAAATAAAATCTAGAAGCATAGGCAGTTCAGCAGGGAAGAGTGATAGAAAGGATTGGGACAGAGCAGTGAACATTTTGAAACCTCCTCTAGGAACTAGGAGAGATCTTTATCACAAAATCATTTCCTTGTAGCACCTTAGCCTTTCCATAGGCACTGTGACTCTCTTTGTAATCTTAATGTTTTGCTCGGAGATAATGGGAGGATCAGGTCTGCACTGAATGAGAAGATACTTAATTTTAAAATACTATCCCTGGTTGAAGAAAATTGCAGAGGGCTGGAAGACAGAGAGGGGAGATACAATCGATTGGGAAAGGAGGGGCTAGTTGAAAGGGTGATTGGAACTGGAAATAATAGAGAAGTTCCAGAAGGGGGGGGGAGTGCCTGTTTTGTTGAGTGTCACCCGGTGCTTTGTAGAACTAGTTACAGTGTCCAGCTGACATTTCCCAAAAGACAACCTTTAAGATGCAGGGATGGGCGGGTGTTAGAGAATAAAAAAGGAGGTAGCACCCCTTGCTCTTACCTTTTCTAATTCCAAAAGGTGAAACCTTAAGACTTGTATTGCTTGGATCATCTGAAAGAAAATTGGGAGCAGAGAAGTTGTCATTTGGGAGACGGAAAAACCCAAGCAGGGAGCCGCTGATGGTCAGGGCGCACCCTCATTATCCAGGATTTTAGCTCATTGGACACGCTCGGGCAATTTTGATCAACTTTAACCTAAAGCACTTTAAAAAAAAAAAAAACCTTACTCTCTCACACACACACATTTAAAGAGAAGCAGCTATTAGTGGTTTACAGAGGTGTCCTTCCCCCAGTGGTTTCTGAAAGTCCGCAAAGCAACCAAGCAGCTAAACAGCCACTCGCCACACCACCGGCTTTTTAAAAAGAAGAAAAGGTGAAATGCTCCAGATGAATGGTTTGCCTTCACTTCTATTGCAAGCGGATTTCTAGCACTTTTAATATTGAAATCACCCACATTAGCAAAAGAATCGTGTTGCCACCGTTTCCTTCCCTTTTGCTTCCCGGGGCTTAAACCCAGCTTTGCAATGCATTGGGGACTCAAGTGTTTGTTGTCCTCTTGCCATGTTTAAGAACTGGAGCTCTTTGAAGCCCCTGGATAAGGATGGTTCGCTCTTTCCCCGGTTCCTTAGTGTCACTTTCTATAAGCATCTTTCTTTCTTTCTCTGTCTTGTCTGTTTCTCTCTCTCTCTCTCTCTAAAACACACACACACACAGCCTGCTTAGCAATTATACCTTTTTTTAAAATAATAATAATTAAAAAAGGGTGAGCTGGGGTTTCTTGGAGGAAGGGGCAAGAAAAGTCAAAATGGGGTTGGGGGTGAAGTGAACCTTACCAAATTGTCCAACTCTGGATTTGAAGAAAAAAGTGGCTTTTCCGCCCGCACCTACATGAAGTAGAAGTAAGGGAAGGGGGGGGGGGATCAGTGCATATTTCAGCTGTCTTTAACATACACACTCCTATTAACACTCCCCCTGACCCAAACACCATCAGCAGCAGTCCAAACTGGAGGGGGAAAGGATATAAATATGTGAACTAAAGGAGAGTGCCGCAAAGTGAAGGCCACTCTGTGCAGTTTCTGCCCCAAAACCCACCCCACCCTGTTTAACTGAGAGGTTTCAGATAGACTTAAAACCCTTCGCAGAGTTTTTAACCCCCCACCCGCATTTAACAATGCCCCTTTCCTGTTAAGCTAAGAGTGACCAATGAATGTCTCCCAGTGTCCACTGAAGAGAGAGAGAGGGAAAGAGAGAGAGAGGGGAGAGAGAGAGAGAAAGAAAGAAAGGGGAGACGGGGAGAAGAGAGGGGGGTGCGGGTGAAGATATGATTTGGGCCAGTTTTTGGCGAGGAATCTTTCCTCACAAACACAACCACGTTATGTAAGCACTCTCACACGCTTCGTTTCTCTCCCTCACAACTTGGAATGAGACATGGAAAAAGTTGTGTTGTTGCGTTTTGCGCGGGGTGGGGTTGGGGTGGGGTGGGGGGAAAGAGGTGTTTTGTGCGATGTGTTGCTTTTGCCTGGGGAGGGGGGGTGTTGCGCGGGGTGGGGTGGGGGGGAGAAAAGGCGGGTTAAAAAGCGTTCGACCTGTTTGGCGAAGACGGCGATGTCCTCGTTGAAGGAGTCTGAGGAGCAGACGTCTCCGCCGGCCACCCCAGGCTCTCGCGGGGTACAGGTCGCCAGCTCGCACTTCTCAAAGACCAGAGCTAAGAGGGGGAACAACGGGTGCCTGCCGGGCAGTGACACACAAAAGAAAAAAGGGGGGTGGGGTGGGGGTTAAAGGAGATGTTGAGAGGAGGAGGAGAAGGAGGAGAGAGAGGGTGGGGGAGAGAGAAAAAAAAAGTCTGATCAACAAGTATTTTTTTTTCCTGTCGAAAATAAAAAGCAAAACACGTCCACGCTTTCTCACAACGCCTCAGCCTTTCCATAAAGGAAAAAAAATGGGGCGGGGGGGGGGAAGCAGCACTGGAAAGCGAGGCCAAGGCCAGAGAGGGAAACAACATACATACACACATGCAAACTTTAAATTAAAAAAAAAAAGAAGCGCCAAAATCGGGCCCTCACGAACCTATAAGCCAATACAATAAGCACCGAGAAGGCGAGCAGTAAGTAGCTCAGCTGCCAAGTTTTCGTGGTTTCCACAATCACTAAAGGAGGGGTGGGGTGGGCGCTCCTGCCCCCAAGCTAAAAGGGGAAACTTTATTCTTACGCAAACTGTTTAAACTGCTTAATATCTCGGTGAAATCTAACAGCAGCCAGAAAACGTGCATTTTTGCTGAAGGGAAGGGAAGAGGGGGGAACAGGATGCCAGCAAAGTTTCTCCAGGCTGAAGAAGGGCATCCTGATAAAAATACCAACTGCCCAGCCATAAACGAGCTGAACAGAAATATATGTATATTAAATACTAACACAGACACCCCAATTGCCCTAGCAGACATTGAAGTAGGGGAAAGCGAAAGTATGGCATTTGTGTATAAGCAGAAAATGTGTTTTTGTCTAGTTTTTCCTTCTTTATCTCTCCTCGGATGGTGATGACACTACATCCTATTTTAGAGCAATGTAATAATAAGCCAAACAGATCTGTACTGATGAGAGTTACTTCCATTCTCCCAACTACAATGCTTAGTTGTTCTCCTGTGGATGTCAGTAACTCCCACCTCTTTTCTCAATTTATTTTTGTCCGCGTTGGGGGTGTTTTCAAAGGACTACCCCCACCGTCTTATTTTTGAGTCGGCTCTATATTTACAGCTCAGCCCCTAAATAATAAACAAAACAATCCCCGTGGAACTTACTTCTGTGTAAAATGTGCCTGCGGAACTATAACATAAGCTTACTCTCCGGTTAGGGAAGCCTGATCAAGGCTGCTTTAACTGAAAAAGGGAATACAGTTTCAGTTTACCTTATGGGTCCATCCGAAATATCGGTGGATTTCTGCACTGTAGTGCACTCCCCCATATAGGGGTTCACGGCATTCCTGACTAAACCGACCTAAATTGCTCTGATCACTTAAAAGAAGCGCAGCAACACAGGGAAGGGCAGCCTGTTTGCAAACGCTGCTCGAAACCTTCCCCTGCCATTTCCCTCTCGCCTGGAAGCAGCAGGGCTACCCGCTCGGAACTCTTTGCTACGATCGTCTCTGCTCTGAAAGAAGATCCCCGAGCCCTCCGCGCGCGCACCCCCTCCGCACAGAAGCTGCAAAGGACCCGGGCCATGGCGCCGGGCTCGCCCTGCCTCGTACCTACCCGTAGATCGCATCCTTGTCCCGCTTCAGGGCGTCGTTGACAGCCGATCCCATGCTGGCCGGCATGACATTGGGGTGCGGGGCGTGGGCTCCATAATGCTGGCTGGCATGGAGTGGCGGCCCGTGGTTCAAGTGGTGGACTGGGGGGATCGGCCTGGGGGCGTGAGGGTCTCCGTACATGGAAGCAGGTACCCCTACTCCGTCCATCCCGCCGTAATGAGGCAGCTCATCGTACTGTCAAAAAGAAAATGGGCCAGAAGAAAGAAAGAAAGAAAGAAAGAAAGAAAGAAAGAAAGAAAGAAAGAAAGAAAGAAAGAAAGAAAGAAAACCAGGGGGAGAAAAGAGGGTTTGAGGAAAGGGAAAAAAAGAGGGAGAGAGAAATAAAATAAAAAAAACACAACAACAATAAAAGTCAGAAGAGAGTAAAGCACCCAGACTCAGACAAAACAGAGCAAAACTACAAACCAGGACCAGCCACAACAGAGAGAGGGGAGGGTGGAGAGAGAGAAAGCTGTACAGACTGAAATCAAAATAAAAAGTGCAGTTTATAGAGCTGGGGGAAGGGAATGAAGGGACCGGGAGTATGTGTGTGTGCGAGAAGGAGAGACAGAGTGTGTGTTTTTGCTGATGGCGAGGAGAAATCTACCGAAGGCAAAATAAAGGAGGAAACTGGAAGCGTGGAGAGGGAGAAGCGAAAAATGTTCGCCGAGTCAGAAGAGAGCGGAGCACGAATAAACAAAACAACCCACAAGTAAACAGATTAATACTTCGGAGCGGCGGTGGGAAGCAGGGCTGGGAAGGGAAAGGAAGAGCGCGAGGGAGGAGTGGGGTGGGGGGGTGGGAGAGCAAATAATCTGAAAGTTACCAGAAACATTATTTAGCAGCAATTCCCCCTTGTCCTTGTCAAAACCAGAGACAAACCAAGCAGCAAATGTAGCTGAATTTCCTAGGCGGCGGCGGCGGCAGCAACAGCCACAGCAACAGCAGCGGCGGCGGCGGCAGCAGCAGCAGCAGCAGGCAAGCCTTCCCCCCTGTGAACCCCGCGCCACTGAGCAGCTAGAGAGGAGCAGGGAAATCGCGCTGCTGGGGGAAAAGCTAGAGAGGAAAGAAGCGTGGAACAATTGCAGACAGACACACACACACGCACGCACGCACATTCACACAGAGGGAGAGAGGGAGAGAGAGAGATAGACACACACACACTCGCGCACACGCGCACACACACAAAACCGGTGAATAATTTTTGCTGCTATTTGTTTTGTTGTTTTTTAAATAGTGGCCGCCATGAGCAGCAGCGACGGAGGCGAGCAAATCCGACAGGCCCTCTTAAGAGAGGATTTATACACGTAAGGTAAGTGTTGGAGATTTAAACCTACCCTTTGCGCCATCAGTCTGCGCTCCGATAAACTCCTGGAGGTGTCCTATATTTAATATCCCAGTCCAGCAACAACAACAAAAAGTGATTGAGTGGTGAAGAAGAAGAAGAATCCCTTTTCCCCCTTGTCCTTTCGACCCACTTATAGACTTCTCCAGCACGCTTAAATAATCATAAAAGACAACAGCAATAACAATAAAAAGTAGGCAAAGAACCCCGTCGAGTTTGTGGTCTTCTTTTTTCCCGCGCGCTGCTTCTCCGTTTCCCCTTTCTCTGTCTCTTTCCTTTTTTTTCTTCCTTTGCGTAAAAAATAATAATAATTAAAAAAAATTAAAAATAGTCAACCCCCCAACTGAAGGTTACGATCGGCCCGTCAGCAACCCACATGTAACCAAACTGTCGTGTCTCATGGCTTTTTGCCACTCCAGCTGTCAATCAAAGCCATGGAATGTCAAGGTAGTGAATGAATGATGGCTGATGATGATGAAGAAGAAAAGAGGAATCTTTTTAACCTCGGGTTCTTCTCTCAGTAACTCCGCGTTTGGGGTTTGTCTTGTAGGAGAGCTA
Source organism: Podarcis muralis (assembly GCF_964188315.1). Taxonomy (NCBI): domain Eukaryota; kingdom Metazoa; phylum Chordata; class Lepidosauria; order Squamata; family Lacertidae; genus Podarcis; species Podarcis muralis. The sequence continues at coordinate 39,814,760 of NC_135655.1, forward strand.
TAGGTTCTTTTCTCCCTCTCTCCCCCTTTTTTTTTAACTACCGGGAGGGGGAGGGTGGGGTAGGATGCGAAGAAAAATGGAATAGTTTGCAAAACGTGGACTTCCTCCGTTCTTTTTTTTTTCCCCCGGTAGGTATTTTGTCTCCCTCTTCACCTCTCCCTCTGAGATGAGTGAGTGTCAGTAAGTGTTGGCAGGTTGGCTGCTGGCTGGCTTATAGAAGAGGCTCAGTTTTGCAGCGCTGATCGGCGGGAGAATGAAATGACGGAACCCGGAAGTAGTGGTGGCCATAGCCAGTCCTACAACAGAGACACATACAAGGGAGAGGGGAGAGGGAGAGGAGAGGAGAGGAGAAGAGAGCGAGCACAGAACCAGCGAGCGAGCGAGCGAGCGCTTAAAGCCTGTGATATGCAGAGTATGCAATCAGGGCTGCTTCCACGCCACCCGGGGAGGGGGGGGGGGAGAAAGCCACCCTGCAAATCATACCCATAGCAAATCAACGTGCCTTTTCAGATAGGAAAGGGAGAGTGTGGGATAAAGAAGGAGGCACAGGAGAAGGAAGAGAGGGAGAGAAAGAAAGGCTGCCTGGCTTCGTGCGTGCGCGTGGTGGGGGAACTGCAAAAAGCCAGAAATGGGGTGGGGGGGTGGGGACGTGCCATACAAGCCTAGCACTGGCATGTTTTTTATTATTAGATTATTTTACCACTCAATACCCTTATCTGCCTAACTGCACTCTTTAGCCAGCGCTTCGCATTGTGTGTCCCCCCCTTCAGTCTCTCTCTCTTCTGAGGTTACTTCTAGCAGCGATTCAATGGCCACTATGCAAGCCGAAGGAACTCAGACAGTTGCAAAGGTTTAAAGGGGGGAGAGAGAGAGAGTTAGAGAGAGAGAGCATGCAAAGTTGATCTGCCAGCGGAAACTAGCCTGCTTTAAACAAAGTCCTCCGTCCATGCCAGAATCTTGTATTCAAAGAGATCTCTGTGTGCGTGTTTCCTTTTCTGTGTGAAACCACTACCTTTTAGCTGTTGTTGTCGAAATTACTTTTCCAGGAGCAGAAGATAGACCAACCCCATTTGGCATCGTTCTTCATTAAGTGATCGCTTCCATCAGCCACGCTGTGTGATGTTTTTGGAAGGGGGGGGGGTGGATGAGAGAGGGAAATCTTTTTAGGTTTTGCTCTGAGGCTGCCAGGAGACTGGAAGGCAAAATCACTATCTTAAAATAGTGGTGTAAATTTGAATGCACTGGGGTGTTGTTGTTGTTGTTGTTGCTGCTGCTGCTGCTGTTTTAAATGGGCCAATTCGTCCTGTTATTGTGAACATGTACAATTTTACCTGTGTTTTGTGGAACCTGTGCTTAAAGTATTTGCCCTGGTAATGTCTTTTTTTACGGCTATGTTAATTACAGCAAAGTTATTCAGCAAATCGAGTGAAATGGTGCCCCCTTTTTCCGTTCCCAAGGATCAAATGAACTTTTGAAAATACACACAACACACTTTCTTCGTCTTTCTCCCTCGCTCCTTCTCTCTCTCACTCTCTCTCTCTTACACACATACACACGCTACCTATCACGTTAGTGTGTATGTGTTTGTGCAGCTTCCTCCAATCACTTTGCTGGAACTAAAACATGCCTTACCTCAGAGCAGTCAATTACCAAAGCTACCCGAGATCATCAATCATGGGGAATGCTTGAAGTTTAGGGGAGGAGCAATGGTCAAACTATTGATTGCTGCAGTTTTGTACTCCCCCCTCCCCCCCCTCTCTCTTTCATGCTCCCTGAACATAAAATCTAAACCAGACAATACTGTTAATAGTGGGGTTTATCAATGTATCTACTTGTGAATGTGGCCTCGCACATACATAGCATTGAAGGGGGGGGGAAGAACAACTCCCCCCAAAACAATGACACCACTGCTTAAACTGGGAAGAGGGAGAGTCGGAGGGAGATTCGGTTCTTCGTAACAGGGTCACAGTGAAGGAAAGTTGGGGAGGAAAGGGAGGGAAAAAATTACCCAAGTGGGGGTGGGGTTGGCTCTAGAAATTTGGCCAGATTTTAATGGGCGATGGGAATGTGCTCCAGAGGTCAATAAAGCCCTCCAAAATGATGAATGATTGAGTACCTGTGATGATGATAGTGATTACCGGAGCAATTAAACAGTTTGATTAAATGAGCCATCATAACAATGATGTCTGCGGGAAATCAGCCCTCACATATAAAGAAAGATAGCGTGGAGAGAGAGGCTGACAAACGCCACTGGGCATGGCTTCGCTTTCCGAGAGCGCTCAGCCTGGCAAAGCGGGAGAGGCTGAACGCGCCGCTCCAGAGGCGAGCGAGGCGAGGAAAGGATCGGCGAGACTTTAAGCCAGACTTGCGCGCTCTCTTCCAACACCCTCTGAAGCTGCGGAGCCAGATCCAGGACGCTGCTTTTTCTCCCCCTTCTCTCTCTCCCCCCCCCGTTTCTTCCCTCCCCTCTTCCTTTCTCCCCTCTAGAGGACCTCTTCCAAGATTAAAGCCGTCCTGAAGAGCAAGCGCTCTCCTCTGTGGCTGACTTGCCCGGGACTTTACTGAAAGGTGAGTAAAACCGCCCTCCGTATGCAGATCTCTTTCAAGCGGCGCTTAAGTCGGTTCCTTTGGCGAAAGGCGTCTTTCGGGCGGGGGGTGGCGGAGGGAAGGTTTTTGTCGTGGTGCAGTATTTTCTACTCTGTCTTATAAATCGGTAACGCAGTTCAAGATATTCATGGTAATGAATACTTGGTTAATCCTTTGGGTGCCCGGAGACCTACAGAGCAGTAGGTTATGCAAATCCTTTCCTACTTTTGCAGCTGGACTCTTCCAACGGATTGCTTTAAAAGAGATCTACTCCTCGATGAATGGTGCTTACGGAGGCTTTTTCCCTCCTTCTTCCGAAAATGTCACTTTCCTAAATTCCTTGGGAATCGCTTTGTTGTAACACAGCCAACACAATCCCGCCTTCCAGGACACATTTTAAACTTGTATTCTAGGGAGGGCAGCAAGAATTGACCTTGCAGGGGATAGAGAAAGCCTTAGTTTAGAAATCTTTAGGGGGGGGGGGTGTATGTTAGGATAGTTTGTAAAAAATAATAATCCAGTTGCATGAAAGACTTTCATATACTTGGGCTCATTGGAAGGAAAGTTGGTGCGTTTGATTTCTGTTCCAACCACTTGACGGCTAGGCTTCTGTAACGCTGATTTGCATGGCACTTTTGAGTTGAATATCTTTCGAAAGAGATTGAGCATCTGAATAAAACAACCGAACACCTAAATATCCCAATAACAAAATCTGGAAAATAAACGAGGACATTTGCCGTCTCGAATGCTACATTTTAATTTCTGTTCCCCGCCCCCCCCCCGGACTGTCTTTTTCTTCTGTTGAAGTTACCTGAGAGAATACAAAGTAATAACAACAATGTGGCCAGTTTCATACCCTCCTTGGGTCGGTGAAAAGCTAACCCCATCTCCAAATCGGTAAAACGCACATTTCCCGGGTAGCTAATTGAGAGTAGCACTGTCCTTGATTTAGAGTCTGAAGTTGGTTATCGGAATTTGGACGCATGTGAGATATGTGAGATGGGTTACATTTGGGCTAATAATAATAATAATAATAATAATAATAATAATAATAATAATAATAATACATTGTACAGTCCTCAACATATTTACTCAGAAGGATGGCCCTCTTATGTCAGTGGGATTGACTCTCATATAAGTGTGCTTAGGACGGCAGCCACAGTGGACTTCAGTGATATTTCCAAGCTAGCTTGTCCCTTCAGAGCCTTGTCGTCTTGCAAGCTGCAAGTGGGGCTTTCCTCCTTTCTAGAACCGGCCCAAAATCCAAAAAAGAAATTAGGTGTCCGGCGTGGAAATGCATCTCCGTCAAGAATCCGCTTCCCCCTTCCTTCCCTCCCCCCCCCCCCTTTTGGCCCAGGCTGGAAATGGTTTTAACAGGCGGTAAAATTTCATCTTGTGGTGTCAAATTGGGGTCAGTTGGGGGTTAGGGTTCTCAGTGTCCGCGAAGGAGCTGTCCAGCTGTGTGGGGATTCATTAAGGGCAAAAGATCCGTTTCAAGAAAAACAATACAGAGACAATCAGTAGGCTAAAGATCCTCTCCAAATCGCATTTTACAAGTGCGCCAGAACAAATATGGATGCTGAAACCCTATTCACTCCAAACTTCCAAACCGCTTCCTTTGTCTCTCGGAACGGGAAAGAAAATCCTCTAAAACTTCAAGAATCTGTTTTCAGCAACCAGGCTTTTGGAAGGGTGGCATCTTTACAATTTGAGTGTCTTTTTAGATTTTTTTTTTAAAAATTTACTCCTCTCTTTTTGACAGAGCGGAATTGCACAACAGGTAATATCTCAGTCTACGTGTGTGTGTGTGGGAGAGAATGTGCATGTGTACAAAATTATTATTTCAGATTTACACTCTGAGCTATACAGAGGATAAGGGTTTTTTTATGGCGGCTGGGTGAGATACCGATGCAGAACGTTGCTATTGACCACCGTCCAAAAATCCTCCTCCCCCCTGCTATTTATATATTCTAATAGATACTCTCTGGTGCCATTAACTTGGGGGTCTCTAATAGTGTGGAAAGTGCATGTAGCTAATCTGGTTTTATTAAATTCGCGTGGTTCAAATCCTCTTAGCTTTTCTACATCTGTTAGAAGGACCGGCGCCTCGCTGGAGGGACAAATAACTTCAGCCATAATCTTGTTTGCAACTTTATTCAGTGTTTGTTTGCTGAAATGAAGTATTTTTGGTTTTGGTTATGCACATTGAATAGGGGGGAATAGCTCCATTTTTAATATAGGAAAATTCTGGATGATTCTTAAATGTTTTGATCTGAATTCTGCTTCGAGAACCAATGACAAAGAATGGATCAGATTTACTGATGAAAGCAGGGAGGTGGAGAACTCTTCAAAACAGTTCAGCCACTTCCTCGCTTCTATTTTCTCTTTATACTGGAAGTATCCTCACCACAACCATTACTATTCAGAAAGCTGGCACGACTTTTTTTTTTTAACAGGCGCAATTTATTTTTAACTCTCCAAATCCTTAAAAAAACCCACCCCAAACCCTGCTGTTTTACTCCAATCCACCAGTTAATCCAAAGTGGGTGGCTGCAGAAAACCGTTGAGAAACCTCCGCCGGTTTCAATGCGTTTAAATGCTTTGTCTTTGGTGGGAATTCGTGCGTTTTTAGCTAAACTGGGCTATGGTCATTTCGCTCAGATTTCTGTAAAGTATTTTGAGCAGTAGCGATCTTTCTTCCTACTTATTACACGCACACGCACAATCAGAACTACTCAGTCAGGGCGAATGCGCCACCATATAAACACAGGGCCAAATATTCCGCGGGACGGATGGAGGTGTTCCTTGATTCTGGTCTTGATTCCTGTTCACCCAGTTCTTTAGTCACTCCCCTATTTCCAAAGGCCGTTTCGTGCTATCCCTTCTTTAGTTTTCTTTCCTCTCTCAGCAACCTGTTTTCAAACTTTTCAAACATCCTCTCTACCCCCCACCCCAAGTAAATGCTAGCCCAGCAGGGTGAACTTTTCTTGACCTCTATCGCTATATGCTTGCAATTTTGAAAGTTGAATTAGGAAGATTATTCATGTAAGTTACCTGTTAAACTTTCCGCACCCTCCTTCCCTCCCTCCCTTTTTCTGCTCAAAATCAACATGAACTCCAGTTTCTTTATTCACTTGCAAGCCTCTATTATGCTCCCCAAACACCTCTAGGAATTAAAATGGCACTTGTGGAGTGGGTCTCCCCCCCCCCTTTATTTCTTTATCTCTCCTGTTTATTCTGTAAAGATCCCGCTGAACTGAAGAAGCGAGGCAATAAACAGCCCTCTAGCGCTATCTGGCGGGACTCCAACACTCCCAGAATCTGCCGCGTCCAACCAGCCCCTGAAGATCGCTTTCTCCCGCGCTTCTTTGTACTGTATAGTTAAAAGAGATCTGGCCGCAGAACTGAAAGCCCTTCTTCGGGAAGGGATGCTATCTCTGGTCCCGAAGCAGGAGTTCCCTAACCGCAGAAAGTTCGGAGATCAAGAAGGCACTTTCGCCCGTTCCTTTCAGGTTCTTTGCGCGCGCGCTCTGCCTTTCCCTCTTAATAAACCCAAACTCGCCGTCGATTTTTCCCCCGAGATAGGAAGCCCCTGCGGTCAAGCACCGATCCCTGAGCACGTTGGCTGGCTCTCTCGAAATCGGCCTGTTTCAATGGGGCCGATTCTTGCCAGGTCTTTTGCAGCGCGCGCCCCAACACATCCCACCTTCTCCATAGCCCCGTCTTTACGCACTAGCATCCTAAGCCGGAATGCAAATAGGAAGCCGGCCCTTTGTTTTGTAGGTAGCGAGCACGGAAAGGACAGAGATGGGGAACCCTTCTGTTGCAGAATCAAGCCGCCTCCTTGCCTGCCGGGCAGAAAATACACAAGCAGGGAACGCAGGAGAATGCGCCTGGTACTTCACTAGGTTAGGGATGGCGTTTGATATCCCCACTTTCCCAATTTAATTCTACCAAATGTAACAAACAAACAAAATGGAATGGAAAACCTGGCCTGTTTTTAAGCGGATTCTAGACAGCACAGACCCCAACGGTCAATCTTTTCTCTTGCCCGCCACCCGAGCTAAAAACCGAGATGCTCAGGCGTTCAGATCCTTTTGTCCCAAAGCCCTTAAGTGGCTCAAACCGGCTTCTGGCCGAGTTGTGGATTCCGCTGTGCTTAAATTGCGGACAGTCCCTTCCAATCTGAACGCACCCAGACCCTGCAAACTCTCTCTGGCACTTCAAGGAAGCTCCATTTCTGGGGCTGCCAGGAAGGAGCCACCCGTTTCAACTTTGAGAAAGAAAAGTCAACACGGGGATATATTGGGTGCGTTTTCCTGGGCACCACGGAAGCTGTCAAAAGGACACGGCGCGATTTCTGGAGCGAGGCTTTCTGTATTGGGCAGCGTCTTAAACTCTCGATTTTCTCCCCAGAAATCGGGCCGTCTTAATGCACCTTTCTTTTTTAAAAAAATTCACACCGTCGCTGCCCCTTACAAAGAGAATGCAATATTGGTGATTTTCTCTCTGTAGGAGAAGAGGGGCCTTGTGGCACACACTGCATATAGCCAGTGAGCTCTCCCTGTGCTGAGCCCCGCTGTAATTAATTGAAAACAGTTATTAGGTGGTCATTGGCAATAGCGTAAATAATTGCGGTGGGTTTTTACTTAAAATTGACCGGTCACAGAGCGGTTGGGGGTGGGGATGGGGGGTATCGATCGGAGGTATAAAAATGATGTATCAAAACATCAATGTCGATTATTTGAAATATTGTAGTCGAATCTTTTTATTGCTTCATCGGTTTAAGTGTCTGAAAGTGCAGCGTTCCAACATATATTTATGTTGTCAATACTGTCAAAACTGTCAGGTTTATTACAGTGGATTTGTAATACATTTCGGAGCTGCTCATTTGCATAAAACCCCCCTCCAGTTTTCCTCTTCCCACCCCCACCCCAAACCAACTCCCACACGCCTTTCCCCATCTCTAGAAAGAAAGCGGGCGGGGGGGGGGGGCGACTGTCAGTTTAATCAAAGGATTCAGGGCTCCTTTGCTGAAGCAGAAGTAGAGATCCCGCACAATTACATCAAGCCCCCCTCCGCCTCTTTCCCTTCCTGGGTCGCCTCGCCTAACTTGCAAAAGGGATCCGCCGTGTCGCCCTTGCCTTTCCGACCTGATTAAATAAAGCCCATCCCGATTCAGTCCCCATTTCAACTGGTATGATCCCTGCCACTTCTCGCTTTCTTGCCTACTCTCCCTCCCCTAAGGAGTAAGCTCAGCGGAAGAGAGTCGGGTTTACTCCTCAGTAAACAGGTTTAGGATCGTTCCGTCAGATCCCGCCGAAGTCAGCAAGCGGAACGCGCCTTAATTCGAAGTGGCTGCGCTTAATTGAGTCTGCACTTCGGGCTACGCTCCTAGTCACTTATTTGGTTTCTGCCGAATTTCGATTCCGGATAAACATCCGAACCGATTTTGAAATAACAGGCTTGTTTCGGAGGAAGAAGAGACTGGGGCGAATAAGCCAGGCGGGTCGGTCCAAACAGGCGCACCTGTATGAAGCCTGGACGCGAGAAAGGCGCACAGATACTTCGGTCCCAGGAGCCGCAAGGGCATAAAAAGAATAACCAGCTGCCTTTTGATCTCTGTGTTTATGGATTTAAATGCCCCTCGCGATGGTCAAATGAGCGCCTCAGTCCTCTCCTTTGAAACGAGCAGGACAGGAGCAAGACGAGTAAACATACATTGTTGGATTTTGGAGGGCCAGAGGCAAATCGGGGCCATCCTTAGGAAACCCCTGGATTTCTAGGACGCGTAAAAGATCCCGCTCACAAAGTTTGAAAAGAACAGTAGCCACAAATTCTTGGTTAACTTCTCTCTCGCATTTTCTTGCAGAGCCGCTTCGCGAGGCGAAAATGTGTAAAAACAAACAAACACCTGGACTCACCCCCCATCCCCATCCCTTAAGCCCAGGTTGCTCTGCGGATGCCCCGCAGTTTCCTCCAGACTCACCTGGCTGGATGCTTGCACTAGCGAGGAGAGAATAATAATAATAATAATAATAATAATAATAATAATAATAATAATAATAATAATAATAATAATAATTATTATTATTATTCTAAGGTTCCTCTCCATCCCAACTAGCCTGTGATAAGTCTTGGAAAGGGACCTCCAACTCTCTCCCGCCTCTAAATTGAGAAGTAAGGCGAGTGGATTGGGGGCGCGGAGGCTCTGGCCCCATAAGGGACCTTGTTGACTTGGGCTTGTGACCCCCCCCCCTCCAGGAGAGGGTTTCCGCAGTGCGTGGTGGCTTCCAGGAACCCACCGTACGCGCGACCAAGACGCCCTATGCGCCGAGGGGCGTCTTGCTGCTGCTAGCGGCCGGCGTGTCTCCCCTGCTGGAGGCAAGGAGAAGATTCCTCGGTCCCTGTAAAAAAAAAGTGCGACGGGACGCACCCAGCAGACGGTGTGGGTTGATGCGAACTTCCCCCCGAAAAAGGGACAGGATGGCCGAGGAGCCCCACTGCCTTAGCATGGAGCAATAAGCCCAAAGGCCACTGTTAAGGAGCTGGGGAAAGGTGAGGGTCCGGAGCGCCTATCCGTCGAGCCTCGTCCCCTCGGCGCCCGAATTTCGTTCCTTTCCGAGCCCGGCGCCTCCTTCCCTCGCGCGCTCGGAAAGCATTTAACAACAATTACGCCTTAATCAGCTGGAATGTTGGCCACAAATGACGCTATTAAACATCAAAGGGATGCCTCCGACTTTACCTTTTAGCCATAAGAGGATTAATTTCTCTAATTAGAGGGGATAAATATGTGCATAAATACATATCTCTCTCCTCACTCCTTTCTCCTTAATCTGACGGATTCCTATCGATGGGAGGGGAGGAGAGAGTGAGGCAGGGGGCGCGCCGGGGTGTTCCTCGACATCATCGCCCGCATCTTTAATTCTTAAAAAAAAAAAGAAAAAGAAAAACCCGACATGATAATGGGATGGGGGGAGAAGAGGGGCTGACCAGAAGCCCCCGCCCCAAAGGAGCAAATCCGGAGGGTCGCATCAGTTCACCGAAGTCCCTCGCTGAAGGCTGCTCAACACCGGCAGATATTACTTTTCTGTGTATTTGGGAGGCAGAACAAAAGCAAGCAAATTCCAACCCCTTCCAAATGAAACCTGGAAGTGGGGGCAGACTTGTTTGCTTTTGTTGGGATTTAGGATCCGATTTACTGACCCCCCCTTCCTCCCCGCACTCCGAAGCTCAAGGCTGCGTTTAATCTCCCCCAATAAAATCCGCCTGACCTTGATTCTAACCTGTATGAATACCTCATTTACCTAATGACTTTGTGTCACGTAGGCAGGAGGTCAGTTTCCTTTTTAACCTTTCCCATTGCTGCAGTAAGCATTCTGGGATAATCGATGGCTCTTTGAATAATCGATGCACACTTTATGATCCCTGACAAACTCCATGGACGGGCATCTCGTTTCAGGAAAGCAAAGCTTGCCTTCTCGGAACAACAGAGGCGAATTGTGCCTCGTGCATCTGCGCAGGAGGCTGGCGCCTAGAGGACTAGCGCCTTAACTCCCGTGTTTTGTACCTCGGCACAATATTGTCCAGGAGTAGGATGCACGGCGTTATTGTTTTGGGTTTTTTTTATAAAAAAAAGCAAAAAAATAGCCCCACCAACACACACACACGGTCTGTTTCCTCTCTCAGTAAACAAAGCCCGTGAGAAGAAACATTTTTAATTTGGTCCTCACAGGTTACACTGAAGAGATTTTGGGTTGGGGGCCAGATCTCTATTGAGATTTCAAAAGCAAGCGATTCCACACTCTTCCAGCCTTCCTTTCCTTCTTTCTAGGAACAGGCGCAACGAGACCATCCGCTCACTTGGGCAAGTCTCTCTCTCTCCCTCTCTTTCTCTGCCCTTTCCCTTCTTTATTTACTCAGCGATTAAAGTACAAAGTCCCTCCTCCCCCCCGACAAGGCAAAGGTGCTTTAGTGCCTCGTCGCGGCGCCCCACCTTCCTAATGACTCCGGATGGCAGGACTGTGTCCTCAGATAAACACGCGCGCGGGGGAGGCGGGGAAACCCTGCCGTGAACTTTTCCCTTTCGCCAGCCGGGCTGCGGGGTCTCCTCTCTCTCTCTCTCTCTCTCTCTCTCTCTCTCTCTCTCTCTCTCTCTCTCTCTCTCTCTCTCTCTCTCTCTCTCTCTCTCACTCTCTCAAGAGGTAGTTCTTGCCCGTCCTGTTAAAAGTTTCCTCCACTCCCGTTAAGGAGGAACGGGAGAAACACGACCCTATCTAACCCTAGCGAGCAGAAAGAAGCGAAGCGGGTGGGTAGGAAGCGAGACCCCCCCCCAATCCCTCCCAACCACATTTACTCTTTTTTTGCAAACAAAACAAGCCAGCAGCAGCTCTCAATGATGTCTGGGAGCTCTCACATTTGCTGCTATCTGCTGGTGTTAGTCAGAACTGAGAATCGTTGCAACCCTGTTACCTCTGTAAGATAATTAATACAGATTCGGGGATTCTTCTTTCTTCACTACCTATAAACATATGCTTCGTTGTCCTCCGCAGTTAAGTTATTCAGGGGTCCCTCCACTCCTCCCCCCCCCCCCACATCCCAGCCCGGTAGTGTGATTCTTCCATCAAAGTTTCGACCTGAGACATTCCCCGCCACATATTAGAGAAGAGCAGTTCAGGGATGCGGAGGCAGGAGGGAGAGCGCAACAACTTTTGATGGGCTTAGAAAAAAAATCGTTTCAGATTCCTCTATAGAAATCTGGGATCAAGAAGCTAAGTCAAATGTAAGCCATTTTCTAAGGTGTTTAAATAATGTTACAGTGCCACATCATAGCCAGCTCTCCGGGAAATGGGAAAGGCAGACATCTCTCTCTCTCTCTCTCTCTCTCTCTCTCTCTCTCTCTCTCTCTCTCTCTCTCTCTCTCTCTCTCTCTCTCTCTCTGTGGGTGTGGGTGGGTGCCTGCCCCCAAACATATTTTCTCCGAAGTCTGCTGCACTGATTTCAATGGGGCTTGCATCCACATATGTGGGCTCGGAATGCAGCCCAGCCCAGCCGTCCTGAGAGCTTCCTGGAAAAGCTTTCCTATTGATTTAAGTGAGAATTACTTCCATGTAATGTGTACAAAATCAAGGTGTAATCTCTTCAGGTGCAATCCTGCAGGCTGTAAGCCTGTTTAAATCACATTGACTTCAGGGAGATTTCAGCAGTACTACAGCAGCCTTGTGAGTATCACGTGTATTTATCAGAGCCACTGAAGAAGCAAGACAGCGCCATTCTAAGAGACACCTGGCCAGATGTCTACTGAGCAGAGCTAGCATGTTGATTGGGGCTTTCCTAAGTGCCTTAGACCCGTGGCCTGAGAGAAGAGATTATATGACAATCAACTTTTCTTCACACTCAGCATTTCCTTCTCTTTCACCTAAATGCCAGGGACATATTTAATGGGAAACTTATTTCCAATATTATATCCAATACTGAGTGGGACTGCACAGAAGATACATAACAAAACCTGCAGAACAATGAGCTTCTGCAAAGGTAGGTTTAGATAATTAATACCAGACATTTCTACAATGTGGTTCCTTACAAAATCCTGTCAAGGAGACCGTAAAAATTCCTGTTTTACAAAAAGGGAGACTGTGACTTGTCTAAGAACTCCCAGTGAATCCTTGGCTCTGGTGTCAAATCTTAACAGTTTATCTATCTACTAGCCCACAGAGAACAATGCCACTCATATTGGATTCTGAAGATGCCAGATGCTTATACTGGCATTCAATCCCTGGTAAGTCCTCTATGTATACAATTTTAAATGGGGGTTATTCTTAGGTCAGTGTGTGTACGATTGCAACCTTAGTCAAGTTTTAGTCAGGAGAAAACTAGCACATTGGTAAGACTTCTATCTTTGGGGAACATTCTATTTCTTGGGGGGTGGGCTAGGATTCATACATGCAACCCACCTTCTACACACCCATAAGATAAAGTGATACAGTCCAGGAAAGACCTTACCACTTGGGTCTACTGGAACATGGTTATTTCTTTTTAAATAGTGCCAGACAAATAGGGCAAACAAAATGTTGGATGAACATTTTACAATCTTACACTGAACTCTGCAAAAAAACTCCCACCGATGTTAGCATATGAAGTCTGCAGCCGAAAACTGTTACACACTTTGCATGGCTAAGTGCTATATAAATGGTAATAAGCTCATTCATCATTATGTATGAAATAATGGTAACACATTTGATATAAAATGACATATGCAAACTCCTTATGATATCTATCAATGCATTTGCAATAATTACCATGCTAATGTCATTGTTTATCATTGCTCTGATCGAAGTGCCTAGAGAAGTATACATGGGCATAAGCAGTGTGGAAACAAAAACATCACAAGTGTTTGTCCTATATTCTCACCTCTAGGCTATATGGCAATCATAAGACAACATATCTAGGCTTGTGTCATACTGGATAATACTGTTCCTTGGGTGACTGAGGACACTTAAATCTAACCCTTTGATTCACAGCAGCTGAGCTGTTGAGCAGCATGATCTTGGCTAAAGTGTAAAGTTTGCTGAACCACACATAAATAGATCTATATTTATAGAAATACTTAATATTCAGTATTTTTTAATCCCATTAATTCCAAAGGGAGATTTAAGCCCACACCTGAATGGGATTTTAGGTGCCACCCTATACATGTCTACTAAGAAGCCCCACAGAGTTCAACGGGACTTATTCCTTAAAAAAAAAAAAAGTTCTTCCCAGGGCAGATAAAAGCACAATTAAAACAGTTTTTTTTAAAAAAAAAACCTCACAACAAAATCAATAATCTTTGCAATACATTGCAGGGAGGACACCAAAAACAATTCTTAATTTGTCAAAGGTCAAGTTCAAGAGGTGTGTCTTCAACAACAACAACAACAGCTGTAAAGATATGGTGCCAGATGCAACTCTGTTGAGAAGGTGTTCCATATTTTTGGGGTCATCACCAAGGAGACCCTCTCATGAGTTGCTGCTCCTGAACCTCTGGGAATTTATTGATTAGCCTTCCTGAAAGTAGCCTTTCGGTTCACAAATCTCAGACAAATTAAGCATTTCTGACTCCATCTCTTCCACTGAAAACACATGTTTAACTCACCAAAATTAATGGAACTTTAGAATGTTTGTCTTCAGCTGCATCATACCCACAATGGAGTAGTTATCATTAAAATAGTGTGTGGATCCCACAGCAAATTCTGGTAACCGAGGTATTGTGCATCCTAATTGTTTTGGCCACTGTCTTGACCTACAAGCTCCGTGAAAAATATTCATGTAGAATTTCATGTGGAAAGTGTTCATTATTACGTTTTAGCTGTTTATTTATTGTATATTCTGTGTTATGGTTTATGTTCTTTGCATGTTTGCTAAGAGACAGATTATTCTGATACTTTCTCTCTCTCTCTCTCTCTCTCTCTCTCTCTCTCTCTCTCTCTCTCACACACACACACACACACACACACACACACTTTGCCTTGTTGCACCAGGTAAATGGAAACAAATCAATCCTCTCCTGATATTGGATGGGTTGCAAACTTTGGGAAGACAATGAACTCTTTCACTTCTAGAACAAGAAAACTGTTCATAATGACATGGAATCTACCACATACATCCAAGCTTTGAGCACAAAGTACGTTATATACCCACATCAGGGAAACTCAGATAACTTTGCCAAAGCAAAATTCCCAATCAATACTTGGGAATGTATAGAATAATATTTTTTTACCACCACCCTTCCCCATTTTTTATTTTTATTTTTGCATTTTTGGACTCTTGGGAAGTTGTTGGGAAATAAACCCCTCCTAAAACATGCATTTTGTGATGGTAGGTAGATGCTGAAATCAAATGGTTTCTCCTTATTGAAACATATTGTAGGTCCCCACCCCCCTTGGCCATCATAGGTTATACATATAGGAATAATAATAAAGATATATACGAGATGGCAGAAATAATAGGATAATCAGGCCAAAAAGTGATTTGGTTTAATGATGTGAGCCATGAACAGAGCCTGAGGCACAGCTGAATCTACCCTTGCAGCTGAATCTTGACACAGTAAAGAAACGGTTGCATGTCAGACTGGAGATGGGGTGGAGTTAATTTTTTTCCATGCTTCCCCATGGTATATCTTTTTCAAAAACTAAGTTAGGGTGGAGAGCTATCACATGATAAAGAAAAGGTTGTAGCTTTCAGGGTATTTTGTACTTGCAAAAGGACACACACACACACACACACACACACACGGCAGAATTGAAAGATATGAGCACTCTCTGCCATTGGCCAGGGGACCAAGGGCCACTGGGAAGCTGGTTCCTCTGTCTCCCAGGAAAAACATCACAGCAAAGGGAGGGACCACATTGCCTCCATCCATCTGCCAAAGGAGAAGTAGCTTCAGGAGTCTCACATGCCCTCTCCTTGCCTGAAAGGATGCTCTAGAATAGAAGCAAAGGGAAAGGACACTCTGGCCCCATCCATTAAATGAAGGAACAATAGTCAAAAACACCAACAAGGAAGATCAACCTGGTTTGAACTGGGCATAAGGCTCACCACATTGTTTTGAAGAACAGATCTGCACTGTCTATCTCTCCCCCCTCCCCCTCACTTGTGTATCTTGTATTTTTCCGTCTATAAGGCTAATGGCAGGGCCTCACACCCCCTCTCTTCTTCTTTTGTTTTTATTGATGTGAGCAGCTTTGAGCAGCTCCTGAAAAGCAGGATAAAAACATAGTAAAAAAGTACCATACTAGTTTGGTAAGACAGCACAGAAATCAATTTGTTTGGGTCACAAAACATCTAATCTAAACCACAACAGTTCCCCAAGCTCGCAGTTAAAGTAGACTTTGACATTCTGTGTCCCACTGGACTGTTTTGAAACAGCAGGAGGTATAAATTAACTGTCTCTTCAATTACAGATTATCAGCATCATCATTTTGTATTATGCGGGTTAACCTATTCATGGTAAATTTTGGAAAGGATTCTCATCAGGATAGAAATCTTAACAACACTTAGGTGAAATAACTTCTGCTGGAATCCACATGTGAATGCAAATGTGTTTAAGATCAAAAATATATGTAATCTAGCAAGCAGAGTCCTGATGCATCTATTGGCTGAAAAAAGAGAGCAAATTGAGCCAATAGGGTTATGGTTAGTTTCCCATGTGCATTAATCTGCAAACAGAGGCAAATATAGAGACTTTCTGCCAATAAGAACAAGTGCAAAAAAGGTAAGTGCAAATTTGAGTTGACTATTTAGCAGTCAAAATAATTGACAGACTGAAATAATTCAAAACAGTTTTATGAATGAGGTTAAGGCAAGATAATATCAGGGGAACACATCACCAAAATCAATAGCAATTTGAGTGGGCATACACTTGTAAATTGTGGTTACAATTTCTGTGTCACAAGAGAAAAATAAAATATTGTATATGTGGTAAATAAAGCAGCATCAATATCTTTTGTATTCTTTCCACTTCAGTCTGCTGTTGGAAACCTGCCATCTGATCAGTTTTTTTTTAAAAAAAATATCAGTAAAAACTTTAAAGTTGACTACCCAAATCTTGTATTGTCTTTGATTGTAATACTAATACTTCCCCACCACTGCAAACCAATTTTCAATAATACGCCAGAGGTTTAATCCAGTCCACTGCATAGGAGGATTCACCCTCCCATCTTCAGCCCACATTCACAGACATTACAGGGAATGGGGGTCTGTATTTATTTCCTATGTCTACATTCAACTCTTTGCT
Organism: Podarcis muralis; assembly: GCF_964188315.1. Classification (NCBI taxonomy): domain Eukaryota; kingdom Metazoa; phylum Chordata; class Lepidosauria; order Squamata; family Lacertidae; genus Podarcis; species Podarcis muralis. Next base: position 39,831,120 of record NC_135655.1, read on the forward strand.
CTACCAAGGCAGGAAAACGGGGCTTTATTTTACTCTGCAGGGACCTCTCTTTTTGTGACTGCTGCACCCATAGTGGACTGCACTGAGTTCCACAACCGTACAGTAAAATGCAAAAATCAAAACGTGCAGTTCCTTTAAGATAACTTCAGTTATGTGGTCCGCATGCTAATCAAGGGACTGTCATGAAAGTATGTCTCTTGAAGATGATCTATGCAATATTTTCTAGAGTATGACAGTCCAGTGGGTTGCCAGTATTTGGTGCAGGCTGCTTGAGTACAGGAAGATACCTTGAAAGGCAGCCAAGTCTCCCATTTAAATCAAAGCTATTTCATATTGGCTTGCTTTTCAGGAGGAATAAAGTACTGACACTTGTGTATTATTTTGTGAATCGTACTGGACATTTCAAATACCTTAGTTTAAAATACCGATGAGCCCACAGAATTAGAAGAGAATACTGCTTAAAACAGGACTCTAATGTACAACAGCAGGCTTACATTTTTAGATTTTAATATTATTACTACTACTACTAAAAATGAGAAATTGTAATGTGATGCCTTTTCCCCCTCAGTTGCTTGGTGTCCAGGATTGTTTTCTTGTTCTTTTGTTTGGCCTTTTTGTTGTTGTAGGAGTAATAAAGTCTTTCTACTAAGTCAAATAAAATATTCCTAAACATTGACACCAAAACCAAAGTAAATTGGAAGTGGTACTTGGTTCTTTAAACAAGAGAATCATGTGACTTCATGTAACACTGTGCTTAATAGTATCCACCTACATGGGTGAGGTTGACAATTAACCCATGTCAAAACATTGCAGAAGGGTAAACCCGGATGTCAAATAACTTTGGAAAAGGATAACCTTGTGTCCTCTTCACCAATCCCCAAGATGGGCCTGTCAGAAGCTGAAATGTCTCCTGCGCTTCCATAACACCAAAAGATACTTCTGTGCTCCATGTTAAAATTCCAAACAGATTTTTTATTTATTTTTTACGGAAAACAACTCCTGTTTGTCGATTCTGGACTATGACCAAACAAAAGGCTGCTTTTTAAAAAGAGAAAAATAAGCACGAGAGATTTCACTCACATCTTCAGGGAAGGAATTGATTTTCACAACAAATGGTTGATGAAACATTATTTAATATCGTGGGCACATGCATGAATGGATTTATATATCTAGCTCTAACCTGACAAGGTGGTGCAAGGGGTTTCTTCTCCAAGTCAAGGTTTATCATTCACAGGGTAGCTATTTCTAGCGTGAAGTCTGGGAAGGGGGAAAGTGGTGTGAAAGAATATAAGTAAAGGTAAAGGTAAAGGTACCCCTGCCCATACGGGCCAGTCTTGCCAGACTCTAGGGTTGTGCGCCCATCTCACTCAAGAGGCCGGGGGCCAGCGCTGTCCGGAGACACTTCCGGGTCACGTGGCCAGCGTGACATCGCTGCTCTGGTGAGCCAGAGCCGCACACGGAAACGCCGTTTACCTTCCCGCTTGTAAGCGGTCCCTATTTATCTACTTGCACCCGGGGGTGCTTTCGAACTGCTAGGTTGGCAGGCGCTGGGACCGAACAGCGGGAGCGCACCCCGCCGCAGGGATTCGAACCGCCGACCTTTCGATCGGCAAGCCCTAGGCACTGAGGCTTTTACCCACAGCGCCACCTGCGTCCCTGTGAAAGAATATAGTTGACAATAATTACAGCATGCCAATGAAATTGAGGGAACGCATTTCCTACTGGAGTAATATCAGATTACGTTTACCTGGAGAAAGTGTAAGACTCAACATAGACATGTCCCGCCAACTCCTGTAACCAAATTCTGCACATATAAGGCAAAAGTCCACTGGGCTGCTGCGGCGCAGAAGGAAAATGGTATTGACTGTGTGCACCTTTTTTTATCAGATGTGTAGCAGAGGTTCTTATAATCAGAAAAGTGAAAAGGCTTACCTTGAAAATAGACCAAAGCCTGCTCTGTCATTTCCCAATGGTCAGTAGCCTTTCCACAGCAGTGATACAAGTCACCAAGTCTACTTCTGCAGTTTAAAGAGACCTGTAAGATCAAGGTCACTGTTAGTACACACATACACAAACACGCACACACCATTTGGCACACTAAAGTAACCACTGTATTCTTGTTTTCATTATAATCCCTCAAATGAAGTATTGCCAGACTCACTTTTTCCTCACATCTTGCTGTAATTCTCCAGATTAAACCATTTCACTGGGTTGGGAAGTGAGAGCGAAAGGGAAGCAGAAGATTGGCGCCTCTTGTCACAGTTGGCCTTTTGAACAAGAATGTTATTGCTTCTTTTAACTAGGAATTGATGGCAACTTTATAAAAGCTTGCAGAAACGTGAAAGAAATAAGAGTATTTCCCCAGTCTATTAAGTTTTTTTTATATTAAAAAAAGATATAGTACACCCCATTGCTATGGCATTCCAGTGTGACTCCAAAGAATTTTCTTCCTCCTAGAGAGCGGAACTCTGAAAAAACAATTGTGCTAACAGTGAAAATAGGTCACTGTGATATTTCCTTTGTTGCCAGACTTTCAGCAACACTGAGGCACTTGATAGCATTTTATAGAAATGTCAGATTAATTGCTTAGTATATTAATTTTAGCACAACATGGAATTGCATGATCTAGACATGATTGCAGCTTTTAGAGGAATAAACTATTTCCCCCCACAAAAGTGATAAAAACTGAAGTCACTGAAGCCATTCAGAGGTATCTTGTTGCCATTTCTCCCCTATTTTATTATATTAAACTACAAAAAATCTCTATAGATCTGTATGTCATTACACCTGCATTTTAGCACAAATCATATTAAAACCAACTAAATAGCTTCATATATTATGGTAGATTGTAAACATAAAATTCAGAAAGCAAGTAATAAAAACAAATAAGTGGGCAAATCATTTTTAAAGGTCACAATCAAGTGGAGACTTGGATTATGTATGCTAAATCTGAGATCAGTTATGGCCCATGAGCTTCAAAATCTTACTCATGATAACTAAACTTCTGAACCTTTCAAATACAGTGGTACCTCGGGTTACAGACGCTTCAGGTTACAGACTCCGCTAACCCAGAAATAGTACCTTGGGTTAAGAACTTTGCTTCAGGATGAGAACAGAAATTGTGCGATGGTGGCGCAGGGGCAGTGGAAGGCTCCATTAGCTAAAGTGGTACCTCAGGTTAAGAACAGTTTCAGGTTAATAACAGACCTCCAGAACGAATTAAGTTCTTAACCCGAGGTACCACTGTATATATTTTTTTGGTATTTCCAAGCTTATATGGGGAGTTCCTTAGCTCTAAAACATATTGGGTTAAATTCTAATAATTCTGCTCACATAATTAGTGCTTGCTAATGGAAGAGAGGCAATTCCCCCCTTCTCGACTAGCTCATGCAGCCCTGAGTGAAAATTACTTTGCCTCTTAATGTCAGTGCAGAGGTTGGAAACCTGTAGACCTCCTGATCTCCCGGGATTCCAGCTCCCATCAGCCCCAGTCCACATGGCCAATGGTCAGGGATGACAGTAGTAGCACCTGGAGCAGCGGTTCTCAACCTGTGGGTCCCCAGATGTTGTTGGACTACAACTCCCATCATCCAAGGTCAGAGCTCAGGGATGATGGGAGTTGTAGTCCAACAACATTTGGGGACCCACAGGTTGAGAACCGCTGACCTGGAGGTTCCTTGCCCCACCCTTAGTGGGAGCCTCCACTAAGTCAAAGGCCCTGCCATTAATAAAAGGGCACTTAGGATCCAGACCATTGCCTTTCAAAATGAGAGTCCAGTTCCTTTACATTTTTTTAAAAGCACACCAAGTTGCAAGTCATTTTCTTCTTCTTTGAGAATTAAGAAAACTGACCTGTGCACCTTTTGGTTTCATTGGTAGTTAGCAGCTTCTTCCAATACAAATATGGCTATATAAGCTAGGTTTCTGATGCAGAATGAAATTTTGGAGCGGGAAAAAATGGGAAAAGAAGGATATTCTCATTTCTTGTTCTAACCGTTAAAGCACAAGGCGGTGGCAATGCATATCCTACTTTGAAGGTCAAGACTGTTTACTCTCATAATTACCAAAAAAGGGAAACAAACTTACAACTCCATAATGGCAAAAATGCTAATATTGCTTCACATGCATGAAAAGGTAGTGTTCCATCACATCAACCATTATTACTTAAATAACAATAATTTAAATAATTATAATTATAAATAATTTTAATTATTAAAATAATGATTTAAATAATTATTTTTATTAAAAAATAATAATAAATGAAACTGACCTAATATGTAATTCAGAAAACCTGTTTGTGGTTTTTTTTCTTTTCTTAACAATTCATTTAAAAAGTTTAATCATTTACAAAGCGTTTAGGCCCGATTCTGACAGCCACAGTTATACTTTCTGTGGCATATGAACAGTTTAGCAGTTTCTAGCAAGATGCACTAACAGAGATCCTATGGTGGTAGCCCTAACAAAGTTTGCAGTATGTCTTGAGGCTGTATCACATAATTTTATCTTAATCCAAAAGAGGTTTGCTAAATCCTACAAATTAATGAGACAAGTTAGTCATAATTCACTGGTTTATCCCACTGACTTCAAAGGAAACTTAATGCAACCATTTTTTCTCTGAACCGAGGGCTATGATTTTTTTTTACACAGCTACGTAAAATGTGCTACCTGCGCACATAGAACATGCATGTGTGCGGCAAAAAAGTATTTGCAAATTTTAGTAGCCTGCAGGTACATGCAACAGAGATTCAAGGCTGGCTGTGGGTGCCTGCAGTTCATACACAATAGCAACAAACCTTTGCACTGCATAAATTAGAAGGTAACCCTCAGGTTACCAATAAAGACCAAGTGCTGAGTGTTAGCAGTTGGGGTTGCCAACTCTCCCACTGTCCACAAGACACCTCTACTTTTAACAGCTGTGGAACATATAGAAAATTAAGCAGACGAATTCATTTCCACATCACTGCATGGCCATATTTCAAAGAGCTTCGTCCACTGAATTTCTACTTTCCCCACAGCTGTTAAAAACGAAGGAGTCTGACCTGTGATAAAAAAAATACCCTGGCAATTCCAATTTCCTGCCAAGGAATAAGAGGCAGCAGAGGATATTTCACCTTTTCCACCCTAACAAGCCAACTATTGTATGGCTCCCTGCAATCAGGGGTCATGCAGTAGCTCAAGGAACCAAAGGGCCATGCTAGTGGTGGATTATGGAAGGAGAAACAGAGGATTTTACTGAAGAATGTTCTAGCAGCAGTATTTCATGCATCTCAGGCTCTTCCTGAGCCTCTTCTCTTTTTTCAGCATGATTATATTTTTTATAATTTCAGTAGAGCAAAGTGAGGGTGTGTGTTAGAAGAATCAAATCCAGCACCTCAAAGGAGGCCTGCAAGGTTCAGGAAGGCAAAAGTTAAGCTTCTGTAAACTACAAATTGGCATGTAGCAAATGCTACAGAAGGAAGAACCTGTAAGTGGCCCCAAAAAAGTTTTTTGCATGCCTTAACGCTGAATCAGATCGCACACTTTTTTTTTTTTACTGCCATAAATTTAGAACGATGCACTGGGTTTTCCTCTTTTAGCAATTTCTTTAACAGACTTATAGCCCTATGATTTGCCATTACCACCCACAGGAAATGTGCCACTGTTCAATCTTGCCTGTTAGGGAAGGTGCCAAGGAAATAGTACATCCTTTTTGGCTTCAACCTCAAGTGCTGGTCAAGTACATTTAGAAAGAGGAGTAATTTAAAAACAACAACAAAACCCCTCAATTTTCTCCTGCAGCTGGCAAGTCATGCCCTCTCCCAGGATACTCCATTACATCGCCAATCCATCCCCCCCCCCCCCCCCGTGAACAACAGAAATTTATTAGATTTCTTACCCACCTTTCACCCTAAGGTCCCAGATTTTGCTGGATTCAACAATGTTAAAATACAATATTAAAACGGGTTCAAACACATTAGTTAGCATTCTGTGCCCACCGAGCATGTTCAGTCCACATTGGGTTGTTTTATGGGTTCCCTGCCCTGACAGTGCAACCCATGTCTGCTTTGAAGTGAAGTCGCATTGAGCTTAATAGAGCTTACTCTCAGGTGTAGGACAGCAGCTTTAGTGTTTTTCTTCTAAATACTTTTGGTACATCTGCAAAGCTTGCCCCCCCCCCACCTGATCATCCATGCACAATGTGTGTTGTTTATACCAGTGTTTCCCAACCTTTTTTGGGCAAAGGCACACTTGTTTCATGAAAAAAATCTCGAGGCACACCACCATTAGAAAATGTTAAAAAATTTAACTCTGTGCCTATATTGACTATATAAAAAGTACAGTGGTGCCTCGCAAGACGAAATTAATTCGTTCCGCAAGTCTCTTTGTCTTGCGAGTTTTTCGTCTTGCGATGCACGGTTTCCCATAGGAATGCATTGAAAATCAATTAATGCGTTCCTAGGGAAACCGCCTTCAGACCAGGTCCGGGGACAGTCTGTCCCCCGACCTCTTCTGAAGGCTGGGGGGGGGGACAAGGGCTTTTCTTCCCACTGCCAGCCTTCAGAAGGCTGTTCTGAAGGCTGGCGGTGGGAAGAAAAGCCCTTCTTCCCACCTCCCGCCCCGCAAGCTCCGGGGACAGGAGGGCTTTGCTGCCGACCGCCAGCATTTTAAAAGCCCCTGCTGTCCCGGGGCGATTTTAAAATGCTGGCGGGCGGGAGCGAAGTCTCCGCTGCCCCGAGGAGATTTTAAAATGTTGGGGGTCGGCAGCGAACGCTTCGCTCCCGCCCGCCAGCATTTTAAGATCGCCCGGGGCAGCGGAGAAGTCTCCGCTGTCCCGGGAAGGCAGGCGGGGGGAGCAAAGACTTTTGCCCCCGCCTGCCTTCAGAAGAGGTCCAGGACCTCGTTCCGATGCCCGGCGGCGGGGTGTGAGGTTCCCGCCCCACCGCCCAGCATCGGGGCATCGTTCCGATGCTGGGCGGCGGGGGGAGAGGTTCCCGCCCCACCGCCCGGCATCGGGGCATCGTTCCGATGCCCGGCGGCGGGGGGAGAGGTTCCCGCCCCACTGCCTGGCATTGGGGCATCGTTCCGATGCCCGGCGGCGGGGGGAGAGGTTCCCGCCCCACCGCCCGGCATCGGGGCATCGTTCCGATGCCCGGCGGTGGGGTGCGAGGTTCCCGCCCCACCGCCCCGCTTCGGAGCAGCGCTCCGAAGCGGGGCGGCTGGGGCAGGTGTTCCCGCCCCCCCGCCCCGCTTCGGAGCACCGGGAGAAGCGATCTCCCCGCAGCCCCTTGCTTCAAAAGAGGTCCGGGGGCAGCGGGGAAGAAGCGCTGCGCTTCCCGCTGCCCCCGGACCTCTTTTGAAGCAAGGGGCTGCGGGGAGATCGCTTCTCCCCGCAAACCCTTGCTTCAAAAGAGGTCCGGGGGCAGCGCGAAGCGCTTCCCGCTGTCCCCGGACCTCTTTTGAAGCAAGGGGCGGTGGGGAGAAGCGATCTCGGGCGCCGCGGCGCGCAGGCGCACTGCTCGCTCCTCTTTCCGCGCAGGCGCCTTCTCTCGCTCTTTCGCCTCCTTTTCTTTCTCTCTCGATGGTCCGCCTACAAAGGAGCGAGGGAGGCGCCCGCCATGTTTGGATTTGCATCCAGCAGGAGATGCCGCCGCCGCCCCGCCTCTCCCGCCTCCCTCCCACGGCACACCAGGCAAGGTCTCACGGCACACTAGTGTGCCGCGGAACACCGGTTGGGAAACACTGGTTTATACTACATAAGGATTCACACTCAGTAAATGAGTATGCTATTAGTATATAGGATGGCTCTTAAATCGGTCAAAATAGAATACATGCGTTGGATTGGTTCTCCAAATTTGTTTTTGATTAGGTATCTTTTAGCCCAGATGCCATATTTCAAGTGAGTTTGTTTGTTTTCTGTTTTGTTTTTCTAGCTAAAGCAGATCTAGTCATAATCTCCTTGAGATCAAACTGAAAATAAACGATTTTGCTTCAGTTCTTGGTATTTACAGAATTCAAATGCCCAAATTTACTGCCTGTATAAGACACCATACAGCTTTTTAACTATGGCTTTCAAATGCAAAAGAACCAAACACTATGTTCACTTATTTCTTTACATAAATTATTATGTACTGCAAGTGACATCTACTGGAGAAAACAGAGCTTAAAGCTTACACAGTCTGAATCCTTTGCTGCTAACAATCTAAAGACAAGCCCTGTAATAAGTACAGCAAGGGGGTTAAAAAAAAAAATATTCCTTAGACTGGATCCTATAAAAATGAGCCAAGACATCTTTGTCAGGCAAAGGCAGGCTTGTGAAATTATTCTTTTCATACTATAAGAGGTTCCTTAGGCTGGAGAAGAAACTGTAGTTGTCATTCCAGAATTATTTTGGGTTTACAATACAAAGCCTTTTCAAATGCACTCATATTAGCTGCCTGAATGCTCTTCACATTCATTCTTGCTCATGTACAATTACTAACACATCTTTTGAAGTGCTCTGTGAGAGGAAAAGTGGTTAAAATTTTCAAGGAATATCTTAAAAGGTCAAACTGAAATTTGCTTGAAAGTGCAGAAAGTTTTATTTTCAGTGCATTCCACCTGTGGAAGCATAGCAATAAAAGGGATATTATGAGGATGTTTAGGTATGAAATGGCTGCACTTCATGAAAGCAGTTAAATACTCCTTATTTCATTACATCTCATGCAGACTTCATAGCATTTTTATTATACAAATCTCTTTGTCCGAACTACCTTTTTCACCAAATTCACTCTTTGTTCCTTATAGTAGCACTGTTTATTATGTATTTATTTCAAGCATTTAGTACAATCTGTTCTTCAGCAGACAGTCCTAGAGCAGGAAATACACAGAACATTAAAGCCACCAATTAAAAATATTTCGACACAAATGCATTAACCACAACTAAGCCATTAATAAAAGTGCACAGGGCAATTTTTAAAATCAACAATTTTAGCCCTCTTTGCCTGGGCAAAGAGATGTGCCTTCACTTGGTGATGTACAGCAATGTTGATGCACAGTGCACCTCAGTGGGGAGGTAACTCTCTAAGTGTGGGGCTACCACAAAGGAGATCCTTCCATTTACCCCCCACATTGTGGGCCTCACTTGGTTGTGAGATTGCAAGCATTTATGCAAAGGCAGATTCATACTGTTCATATTGTTATGATTTTCGGAAGGGCAGAACCACCATAATCTCTACATTCAGTGACGAGTCAGAATTTGAACAAACTCATGAATCCCTGAATAAATTTGCAGGGTCATAAATTTGAGCAAACTCATAAATCCCTGAATTTAGCAAGGGTTGGGAATAACACCAGCTAACTTCCCCGTGAGGCCAGCTTGGTGATGGTGGGTCATTGAAGAAACAATGGTGCTGATGGCCAGCCATAGCCCCAAAGTGGAAGTCATCAACCAGGCAGAAGGCTTCGGCAGGCACAGAGGGAGGTTGTCAGCGTAACACGTGTGAGTGATGTCACTGAAGGAAGAGAGGTTGTTGTTTTACAACAGAGGTTTGGGGTAGGGGGTTCTAGGAAGAAGGATCAGGAAGCAGGCAGAACTCCATGCGCGTTGGCTGGGAGAGGCTGCGCCGAGAGACCAGTGGCCATGACCCAAAGCTTGGTGAAGCCATGAGAAGAGCAATAAGAGACACCCTTGGAGTGTAATGTTCTGCACTTGCTCCATTGAAGGCTTTAGGTGTGAATATGTGTAAAATAAACTATATTTCTTAAAGATGCTAGTGTCTGCTGTGCCTTGATTTCCCAACGGAAACACAATCCTGGTTAAGTTCCAAGACCCTGGGAATCTCTTGCTATCACTTGTCAGAGATAGGGGTGGCTAATAATATGAAATGAGACGTTTTCTCAGCTATTTGGTCCTCAAATCAGCATGAAAACCTTGAATCTCAGAAGAGCATTGGAAGCCAGTGCTGTTCTTTCAAAACAGGGGTTAAATATGGTTGACCAGCCATCCCTATTAGTTTCCAGGCCTCCACATTTTCCAACAACTGCAAGCTCTGAACTATTTTCAAGGTCAGCTGCATGTACATGCATTACAACAGTCCAATCTGGAAGTTACAAAAACATGGTTAACTCCAGCTAGGCCTATCTCTGTCCAGGAAAAGCTGCAGATGGCAAATAGCTGGAGCTGAGAAAAGGCTACGAAAACTACCTGGGACTCACATGACAAAGTTGGTTCTAGGAGCACCTGAGCTACACACCTGCATTTTCAAGGGAGTGCAACCCCATCTAGAGCAGACCTAAGAGCCCAACACCAAGATACCTCTGTCTTATCTGGATTCAGTTTCAACATATTGGCCCACATTCAGAAGAGCACTGATAACTTGCTGTGGATGGAGGACCTGCAGAACTTACTGAAAGGTGGTACATAAAGCAAGCAAGCAAAGGAGTTAAAAGAAGGAGATTAACATGAATGAAAAGCAAAGTCATGTTCTTGTTTGTATTATGGTTTATTTTGGTTGTAAAATCCTCTGATGTAAAGAGTGTACTTTTTTTTTTTTTAAAAAATGAAAATTTAAAACTCCAAAAAAAAAAAAAAAAGCAAGCAAGCAAGCAAACACACACACACACAAACTAATGAACAAAGCCCACACAACTCACTTCTGATAACATGAATATTATGAATGCACCCTTAGATACAAACTCAGAATTATTTAGTTTAAGATCAGCTACTTCTTACGTGGGTGGTGCTGTGGGTTAAACCACAGAGTCTAGGGCTTACCGATCAGAAGGTCAGCGGTTCAAATCCCTGCAATGGGGTGAGCTCCCATTGCTTGGTCCCTGCTTCTGCCAACTTAGCAGTTCAAAAGCACATCAAAGTGCTTTATGAAATTAATATACAGTTGTACCTCAGGTTCTCCTGCCAACCTAGCAGTTCGAAAGCATGTCAAAGTGTAAGTAGATAAATAGGTACCACTCCGGCAGGAAGGTAAACGGCGTTTCCATGCGCTGCTCTGGTTTGCCAGAAGCGGTTTAGTCATGCTGGCCACATGACCCAGAAGCTGTACGCCAGCTCCCTCGGCCAGTAAAGTGAGATGAGCACCGCAACCTCAGAGTGATCCGCGACTGGACCTAACAGTCAGGGGTCCCTTTACCTTTACCTTACTGCTCTTAGTCTATTTTTAGTCCTGGGAAAAAACCACAATGAAAACTTAGGGATGCTCAGGTGGTGCTTGTAGCCTGGGGCACATATTTCCAAGTTAGGCTGGTGTGCCAACAAGTGAAACTATCTGGAGAGAAGAGATTCTGCCTCTGTTGTACACATCCAGCCTACATACATACATACATACATACATACATACATACATACTATGATGCCCTATATGTAGAAGTTCCTTTAAGGTTGATTTGGAAACTTTAGCTGGTGCATAACTGTTATGTGACTGCCCAGGTACTGGTTGGTGCTGGGGAGTCAAATCCTATTACATCTATATTGTCCCACAGCAATGTCTGGATCTGGTTGGTGTTTGGCTGGGCAGCTGCCTGGAAACCACATGCATGCCACCTTGAGTTCCATGAGGAAGAAAGGAAATATATAGATGTGAATAAGAAATATATTGTACCAATCTGAAGTGCTGAGGATGATCTTCAAGGTCCTAAACAGGACTGTCTTCACACATATCAACCTGCCTGTACCATACAATACATACATACATAGCATACGTACCATACATATCAGAGGCACTCACTGTGTGTCTTAACCAGGCCTGGCTCCAGATTTTGGAAAGTTATGAACAGGCGGCCTTTGGTACCCTCCTCACCCACTCAGGGCCTGCAGCAGGATGATGCTCCTGCAGCTGCCAGCCGCCTGTCCCTCATGGCGACTAATGAGCAGGGTTAACCCATGGCAGTGGTGCTTTAGCCAATAAGTAAGCCCACTAATAGGCAAGCCCGGAAGGGGAGTGGAGATTGCAGGGGTGGCACTGCTGGCTACCCAGATGGAAGTGGGCACTCTTTGTTAAGTCCTGTTGGATCCTGCACATGATGCCCCCTGGCAAATTCCCCGCTATACTGGGTGCTTATGCCGGGTCTTACCCTCTCAACAGTTGTGTGCAGGGGGTAAGTTTGACAGAAAACAAATGCCCCATAAGATAAATCCATAAGATTTATCTAGGATTGTCAGCATTCACATAGAAATACAAGCATTCTACTTGAGACCATTCACTGTAATGTATAGCTTGACAATATGATTTGTCAATACGGTTTTGGGACCTTGCAGTGTGCTGATCATGCATTACAGATTCATTCTAACATGAGCACCCACCATCAATGTGATGTTCTGGATTCCTCTTTCCCTTGCGACCTTTACGTTAGCAGAGCTTTCTGTGCAGGTATACGTGGGGGATATTTGTATTCATCCATCTGTCAAGTGTCTCTGAATCTAAGGTGGCTGCTATGAATCAGCTACGCTACCTGAAGGGCACAATATGTTTTCTGCCTAGCAAAATTTCCATCACAATTTTTTTTTACGCAACAGACTGTACATCAGGGCAGACCAAAATGTTTTGTTTTGAACAAGACACACTCTTCTGGAAGTTCTCGGGCCAATTTGGTTTCAGAGGTCAACCTCCTACCTAACTCCCTATTTTGTTTGTATCAGGGACCGCACAACTACATATTAAGGCCTGTGCAAAGCTTGTCTGGGGCCCGGGGCAGGAGTCCTGTTAGAATAAAGTTATAAATTCAAACAAAAAAGCAGCCGTGCCTAGCACGGAGACCCAGCCAACTTAGCACTCCAAATATCGGGGCAAATGTACCTGGCTGCCCCCAACTTTGCACAGGCCTGCCCATATTATTGGTGCCAACATGCACCCATAGCTGTCAAGTGTCCCTTATTTGAAGGGACAGTCCCTTATTTCAGTGCCATGTCCTGCTGCTGTCCCTTATTGATAGATGTCCCTTAAATGTCCCTTAAATGATGTCCCTTAAATTTCAAAGGAACCAGCTCCTCTCCCTCCCTCCCTGCCGGCCAGGGAGGAGGGAGGCTCCAACTGTGTTGCTTGGCTGTGTTGCTCACCCAATAAGAAGTCTAAGAACAACTGGGGGGTGGAGCTTGCATGCCTTGTGTGTGGCTAGTTAATGCAAGCTGAGGGGTTTTTTGAATGCTGGACGCTGTTTTGTTGCACGTGCTGCTGCAAACTTTGCAGTGCAGAGCCAGGCCGGGGAGCCATCTTAAGTTGAGGCTGCATAGGCCTTGTGGTGCATGTGGTTCAGATTCTATTCAGTTGAACCTCTGGTTACAAAGTTGGTTGGACAGTGTTCTCGAAGCTACCAGCATGAGTTTGACCAGACTGCAGGAGGATAGGAAGACTGGAGTGCCTGGAACAGGTGAGGCTGCAGGTCCCTTATTTTGGCTGCTGGTCCCTTATTTTCAAGGCTGCTGGCCCCTTATTTTCAAATCTGTAAATTGACAGCTATGCATGCACCACAACCATGGACTCCTCCCCAGCATTACCTACCAGGCTATCTAGAGGAGACGCAAAACCTACAACCTATTCAGGGCATAGTAGTATCTTCATATGGAAGATGTTGTTATTCTGTCTGATGAAGCAAAACGTAACAACATAAAGCAATACAATACTGTTATAAAAAAATAATATGGATTAAAATTTCATGAGATCAGCAATTATAGTATTATAATTTCATTGACAAAGCAATAAACCAAGTGGAATTTGAATGAGAATCTTAAGCTTGTTGTTTCCTACTCTGACTTAAGTTTTGGTCTCTTGTCTTCAGCCATCTAGTTATCTAACAGAATTTATAATTCCCATAGCATAGCCTAATTTTCCACATTTCCTCACATAACTAGGATTTCGGAATCAAGTTCATAGTTATCCAGCCAGAGCAGGCAGAAAGCACAAGTTAAGAATGGGGGAATGTTTCTCTCTACATTTTTATACTGATCAGGGGACAAAGCAGAATTTTTCGTCTTTTACATTAAATTTACAATATAAGTAGGCAAACCAACATAAGATGTAGATTATGGGTGTCCATAGTCTAATTAGGGTAAAGTGCACCTGGGACCTCTGTTTTCTCAGCAGTTCTTTAGAATATCTATCTATCTATCTATCAATCATCAATCATCTATCATCTATCATCTATCATCTATCATCTATCATCTATCTATCTATCTATCATCTATCTATCTATCTATCTATCTATCTATCATCATCTATCTATCATCTATCTATCATCTATCTATCTATCTATCTATCTATCATCTATCTATCTATCTATCATCTATCATCTATCATCTATCATCTATCTATCATCTATCTATCTATCTATCTATCATCTATCTATCTATCTATCATCTATCTATATCTATCTATCTATCATCTATCTATCTATCTATCTATCTATCTATCTATCTATCTATCTATCTATCTATCTATCATCTATCTATCATCTATCTATCTATCTATCTATCATCATCTATCTATCTATCTATCTATCTATCATCTATCTATCTATCTATCTATCATCTATCTATCTATCTATCATCTATCTATCTATCTATCATCTATCTATCTATCTATCTATCATCTATCTATCATCTATCTATCTATCTATCTATCTATCTATCTATCATCTATCTATCTATCTATCATCTATCTATCTATCTATCTATCATCTATCTATCTATCTATCTATCTATCTATCATCTATCTATCTATCATCTATCTATCTATCTATCATCTATCTATCTATCATCTATCTATCTATCTATCTATCTATCATCTATCATCTATCATCTATCTATCATCTATCTATCATCTATCTATCATCTATCTATCATCTATCTATCTATCTATCTATCATCTATCATCTATCTATCTATCTATCTATCTATCTATCTATCTATATCTATCTATCTATCATCTATCTATATCTATCTATCTATCATCTATCTCTATCATCTATCATCATCATCTATCTATCTATCTATCTATCTATCTATCTATCTATCTCTATCTATCATCTATCTATCTATCATCTATCTATCATCTATCCTATCATCTATCTAATTCTTTAACTTTATCATCAGGTTCCTGTCACCCAAAGATGCCAAGTTCTCACAACTGCCCCCATGTTTTAGCTAAAGCTCCAAGCAGCTTGAACAAAATATCACAGAGTTGCAGTTTTCAAGTCTTGGGTCATCTCCTTTGGTCCTTCATGAGTGCTCTGCTGTTTGTTGAAGTTTGCTGAAGCTAAAGTTTGCCAAAGCCTTCTGAAACCTAGGGCCAAACAAATAGGAGTAGAATAGGGTGAATACAATGATTATTTTTGTGATAGCCCATACCCAGGCATTCTGAAACAAATCATGCCCGTTACAGAACAGGATTGAGTTCTGCTTGTTTAGCCTAATACTTTTCATTACATGGAAGAGAAGGGAGGTGTTTTTTTGTTTTTGTTTTTTACAAACAGAAGACTTAGGGCAGTAATGGTACCCAGATTATTTGGATGGGTGGAGTAACAATACTGCAAGCATAGATGATCTCTGTGCTAGCAGCTGGTGGGGCAGTGGTGTTAGGACGGAGAGAGGGAGGGGCAAGGTGGCACTGGGAGCACTAGTAAGCTGCAGTGATGCAGGAGGCGGTCATTGCTGCTGACCACTGCTGCTCTGTATGGAAAAACTACACAGACATTACATTTATAATGAGGTATGCGCAGCAATTAGCAAGATTGTTTCAGTTTCTGGGCACATTAAAGGTAAAGGTAAAGGTACCCCTGCCCGTACGGGCCAGTCTTGACAGACTCTAGGGTTGTGCGCCCATCTCACTCTAGAGGCCGGGGGCCAGCGCTGTCCGGAGACACTTCCGGGTCACGTGGCCAGCGTGACATCGCTGCTCTGGCGAGCCAGAGCCGCACACGGAAACGCCGTTTACCTTCCCGCTAGTAAGCGGTCCCTATTTATCTACTTGCACCCGGGGGTGCTTTCGAACTGCTAGGTTGGCAGGCGCTGGGACTGAGCAACGGGAGCGCACCCCGCCGCGGGGATTCGAACCGCCGACCTTTCGATCGGCAAGCCCTAGGCACTGAGGCTTTTACCCACAGCGCCACCCGCGTCCCTCTGGGCACATTGGGATACGGCAAATGTGTAAAGTTGTACTTGTTTTAGACTCTCTCATGCTTGTGGCAAATTCAAAAGCAGTAAGATATGTCAGAACTTAAAAACAAAACAAAAAACTGGTTGGCCTGTTCCTGCTAACATACAAATGTATTGACTGTAGCAGCTTGGAACTAAACCACAGACCACCTTGTGTATAAAAATGTAGATGTTTAGAAATGGAGTGTTGAGCACAGATTTGATAAGTGTCACTGTGGTTACTTATTGGCAATGAATGAAAGAATTGTTAAAAGTTTCCCTGCATTTTGCGTAAGAAACTCAAATTTCCTTGCAGGAAACATCTCTTTGTTTTTACAGCACCTGTAAAATATGGGGGAAATATGAGTTCATAGACTGAGGCATTTAGAACATCACTATATTGGGGAAAACATTCAACCTGAGCAATATCTCAATACAATCCTATCCACAATTAAAATATTATGCCCATAACTTCTGTGACAAGATGGGTTTTCAAAGGCCTCTCCTGGGAATCAAAATAGTAATTACTCGTTCATCAGGCTCAAGAGGTATGTGCGCTAGGTTATACTGAGCTCATTAAAATAGATTTAGAAGATACATGCAAATACCCAAAGAGGTGGGAAGACTCCCTAGGTGGAGAGATTTGATTCAAACCATGTCCTGTAATTTGACACACAACTACTTCTTCCATATGAGTTTTAAAGGAAAAAATAATAATTGTCATTTAGAATAGATTTCACCTTTGTGATATCCAGAAAAGGTATACAGTTTCATCCAGATTGTGACTGAGGAATGTTGAGGCAAGCATTAAGTGAAATAAATGTACGGAGTGAATTCTGGATTTTCATTACACTAAATTAGTACTAACAAAGCCTCTGTTACCTTTTTGATATGCTTCAAACATTCAGAAAACAGGAAAAAAGATTACACGCACATATAAGAAATGTAATGATCTATTTCTATGCCAGAAATATATATCTATATACCGGTATATGTGCATGTGTGCCCATTTCTAGGCAGAATGACATGTTATAAAGAACATGGCACCCATACGTTGAATTTCCTCTTCTCCCTTGGTGGCATCTAGTTTTACTTATTGTTTGTTCTGATTATGATGTGTGTTTTCCCTCTTTTACATCATTGGCTGCTGCTGAAAGGGAAATGCATGTTGAAAGACTTAGGGACAGAAGGCCAGGACACAGAAATTCCATGTCTGAATTAGATCCTGGATTTCTGAATAATTCCTGGTTGTCCTGGGACACAAACCTTGGTGTTTTACCACAGTCATCCATTGCCTTCAGAACCTGCCAGACCTGCATAATGATAGGAGTTGGTGCTCTTGCATAGACCATGGGTGGCACAGTACGGAACAGAAGCACTGAATGTTATTACACATATGTGATGGATTCAGAGTCATGGGGTATCTTGGGAACCTTGGAAGATGTTGTGGGGATAATGTGTCCATCTATTTCTGCTATCAAGCCAGAGCCAGTACAGATGTCTCCAAGCACTGCATTCCAGTAAGTGTCTCTCACCCCCATGGGATGCATTCAGGTGGAATTCCTAAATCTGGAAGAAAATACTACCATGCACTATGCTTCTTTATTTACTTCAGAGGAGAAAATAAATTAGATGTATAATTTGATATCGAATTTGAAGCCTGCACCATGCTCGTGATTTCACATTTGCAAGATGGCTACTGCTTTCCCATATGTAATCCTTCCCTATTGGCATGGTTTCATGTTGGAAAACGTAACGCAAGGGCTGTCATTGCACGGATAGATGCCACTGCAATGTTCATGTATACAGTGATTTCCAAATGGTGCTTCACTGTGGCAATTGAAGCAGAATATGCCTGTGTGTTGATAATTCACCAATACCTTATACATATGATGATTTAGGTATGTGGTATTTTTAAGAAGTAGGCAGGTCCTTTTCTTGAGGTGCTTCCAAATAAAATGAGAGAAGGAAAGGAAATATGGAGAGGATGGTGAGTTGTACCCAGTGCAGTTATGCTCAGCCATGGAAATGAATGAACACGGCTAACATTTATTATAATGGGTTTACTCTAAGTTGAACTTAACTGGATATAACCCAATGCAAGCTTACCCAGGGATGGATGTGGGGAAATGTACTCAAACATTCTTGGGCTTCATTTCAATTAAAGATCAGTGTTTCGTATGAAAAGTAGGTTTTGGTGAGGGGATTTGGTCTGAGTGAGGGTTTCATGCATAATGGGCAGCACAGGAGACTGGGCAGAGTAATTAAGAGAGAATATAAAAAGAGCCCTGCTGTATCAGAACAAAAGTCTATTTAGTCCCACCTCCACAGTGGCCAACCAGATGCCTGGGAAGCCTACAAGCAGAATTGGAACCTATCAGCACTATTCCATTGAACCAGCAACTTACTTTGAGAGGCATGCTGCTTCTCCCCTTGTGCTTGAGAGTATCTATGCACATGTTTATATATTTTAAACGTGCCATTAAATTCATATAGAATTTCAGAATGAGAACCTATATTTGGTCATATTTTCTATATTTGGTTGCTAGTCTTCATAATAACGGGAGACTCGCAACATTTAGGTGAGAGGTTTTCATGACAATGAAGAGCATTTGATGTGGAAGCTCTTACAGCACGAGCTGTGCCTCTTTCGCTCTTCAGATAGTAATTCTTTAACATATACGTACGTAGGTTTTTACCTGATCAGTTATATTTGAGGCAAGCCTTTAGCAACACGGTCTAATCACAGGACTGCTGCAAACCTGAAGGAGCTGAAGAGGTGTTATACAGCATATTCATTATTAACATCATTGCTTAATACTATTGTTTACCTCTGCCTCAAGACATATTTTCAGACTATGTACACTTAACTCCCTTGAATAATAATAATAAAATCACTGGCTTAATTCATTAGCAATAGTTACATTAGCATAAATATATTAATCTGGCAATCAGATGGGGTTGCATTTCTTTCACATGCTAGATGTAGGGGAGAGGAGTTTCTCCCTATTATTGTCAGGTTGAGTTAATGTTCAACTAGGGATTACTTTGCTTGATGGAGGAGCAAAGAGATGTGGATGTTTAATTCTTCATTAATCTTTTCCTTGCCATAATGAATAAAGGTGTAAATATTAACACCTCTGATTTTCAAACATCAGTTTAAGCTACCATCCATAAATTCACTTTCTTAAAGGCCACATGCTTCAATAACTGAGCTCTCTCGCCCAGATTGAATAATTCCACTCAGACCTATGATTTACCCATCTTTTGGCTACTAAGCTACCTGCATATAAGGTTTTGTAACAAGGTTTTGTAATAGTAGCCGATTGGTTTGCTCTAATTTCCCAACTTTATTTATACTGTTTCAAAAAGCAACGGATTTTTTATAAAAAAAACCCAAGACAGAGATAGGAACAATCTTATTATTACTGTGTGTTTCAATATATTTTGTAGTTCCTCTTTATAAATTATTTGTTGAAGCCTTTGTATTGTTTTCTGGTTGTAACTGACAGCTTTATAATTCCTGGGGGCACATTTGAGGTCTCTTTTTCTTTTCAAACATTCTTCGCTATCCACAGTAAGGGCTGTTTTTCTTTGTTTCTTTGCTGTCTATGGAAAGCAGATCAGAGGCTGGCACTGAATGTGGTAGGCTGTGACATTCCACTATAACTAGCAGTTTACTTAAGCTATGTAAAGACCACGTTCCGAGGATGCCCTCCCTTCCAATTTCTCTGCCAAACCCACTGTTTTCATAAATCATGACAAAAAAAACTTTCAAGACCTTAAAACAACAACAACAAAAACCCAGCAACCAAAAACCTACAATATTTGCATTCCACTTTTTAATTGTTGATGCACTGATGTCAAATCACCAAGCAGTGTATTTTTAGTAGCTCTCTCCATGACTAGTTGGATGTGCAGGAATAAGCAGTAAGGGAGTATCACTTCTGGCAGAACTAGAGTGAATTAGAAATTCTATTTTCTAGACAATTTTAATACATTCACTTTTTTTTAAACCTCCTTTAAATCTAGCTCTTGCTATATTTTGCAATTGTGGGGATTTAGTGCATGATGCCTACACATGTGTACGTAATATTCTCTACCTTTTGTCTTTAATATTCGTTGGTTTTTAATTATTAAAGATAAGTATTTGAATTATAAATATTCTAGTTATACAGGAATAGGCAAAGCAGGGACATACCCTCAGGCAAAATTCTTCCATTATCCATAATCCTTCTGCCTCCTGCCTCCATTTCTCTACCCCCCTATCTTCATGTCGTCTCAAAAAACACAGAGGCATTCTTTTAAACTAACCTTCTCCTCCCCACTTAAACCACAGAAATCCCTTCTCAATATGTATAGGGGCCTTTTCCTTGAAGTGGGATGTCATACTTGTCCTAAATATAATAAAGTGCTATCTTCAAGGCATTTCTGCATCCAAAACACTCCCTAGAAACCTGCCTAGTCCTCCCATCTAACCAGTACGGATGTCACAAATCATAGCACAGAAGCTGCTTTATAGTGAATCATTAACATTGTCAGGAATGAGTTGGCAAGGGGGAAAAAAAATTACAGATTTCCATTACAGAACTGAAGTAGCATATACAAATGACAGCATTGTCATTTCGCTTGCATTGTTTTATAAAGCACACAACTGATTAGGAAGAGTTTATTCCAATATACATATACATACGCATACACACATACATCGGGTATGCATACATGACAATTATGTTTTCATCATGTAGCATTTGCAAGTATGTGCGTTATATATATATATATATATATATATATATATATATTCTCTCATTCTGCAGTAACTGTCCTAGCTAAGGTGGAATTTGGAATTAAATAAGTAACAGTTTCTTCTTCCAGCGGGATTGTGTAGCTTTAGTGCATATATCAGGGAAGCCAAAAGTATAGCTAATGCAAAATATATGTGTAGGAGATCTTTAATCTACATTCAAGTTTGTAATTTAATAAAGTAATTTCTAGTGTGGGATTCTATAAAGGCTGCTAGAATAACACTGATGCTGTATTAATAAGCTAGCAGGATGTCTACTGTCAATTTTCCTCCTTAGCACAGCTTGAATGGGAGATAATATACATTTATAACATGCAATACAATTAGTTCTCTTTTGAGCATCAAATATTGTAAAGTAAGTCATTTTGATCAACACATGTGATGCTTTTTTACATAAAAAGCCCTAATATATTTGTATTGTAAATTAGTTTTTTCCCCTATTTCTTAGAAGACAATCGCATGGAATTATACATGTCTTTGTTGTTCATGGAGATAAAAACGTGTCAAGCTATCAATAATAAGAAATGTGTGAGGATGTGCAAGATGCACCTACAAAAAAAGAAGAAGGCTGATTTTCAAAGAATAAGTTAATTTGCTTTGACAACACAAGGAGTTATCTTTAAATACTCAAAATGCTAAGAAAAACTATGCTAAGCAACATGTGTGCTTCAATATTTATCTACAGTTATGCATGCATATCATTTTAGCATAATTGGTCTTCACTTCATGTGGCCAGATGGACATAGAAAACCAGATTCTAAATTTATTTATACTGGGTTAGCTAATTAAATTGAATAAATCCATTTATACCAGGGGAAATAGCTTGGATTCATGCCTAAGGCATTGAAATGGGAACCTGACCCAGATGCTGAAAAATACTCATGACTCTACAGTAAATATTGCTCAAACACCAAGCAGTTATGCATGAAGCATACTTGGTGGTAGTTTTCATCCAGCTACATTTAACTAGAGTGATCTTGGTTTTCTAATCAGAGGCAGTGTGACTGTTGAATGAATTCTTCAGTTCAGAAGCACATGCTGATTCATTAAATTCACTGTAAATATTCATTTTAGCTTTATTTGTAATATTTATCTTAACTGTACTGTTTCCTCTTTTTGAGGTTTGCTGTCTTGGGTTCCTTTGCTAGGATAGGCAAGACAGAAATTTAATAAACCAATACTGTGATGGTTCTTGCTTCCATGTCATCTGCAGGTGGCTCCAAAACTACCTTAAAAGATCCCAGAACATGGTTTGAAAGGATGTGATGTAGGCTGCATTCACATGACATTTTATTCCATATTAACATTTACACATTACATTTGAGCTTTCACACAATATGAATGCTACTTCCAGAACTATGGTGCAAGTTTAGCATTCATTCCCTCATTATCTGCAAACCATTGTTTTTCCTGGAAGCAAATAACACGGAAAATGAGCACTCAACTTGCACTTGTTGTTGTTGTTGTTGTTGTTTAGTCGTTTAGTCGTGTCCGACTCTTCGTGACCCCATGGATCAGAGCACGCCAGGCACCTCTGTCCTCCACTACTTCCCGCAGTTTGGTCAGACTCATGCTGGTAACCTCGAAAACACTATCCAACCATCTCGTCCTCTGTCGCCCCCTTCTCCTTGTGCCCTCCATCTTTCCCAGCATCAGTGGTAATCCCATGTAAATTAACTTGAGTCTGTGAGGGAAGAAACGTGAGATACAAATGTACCCTCCCACACAAAACCCTGAAAGTTAGATAAAAACCCACCCTTCGTAAGCTTCTACATGAATGGAAATTGTTATATTTCTGAAATATAACGAACATAAAATACAACTTTCACTGCTATGTTAGATTTTCTACCTGTGAAACAGATTTCCATATAGGTCAATGAATCACCAATGTATCTATAACAAGGGAAGGTATACAAGTATGCCATAAATAAGATATTCCATACTTACAGTGGCGTAGCGTGGGTTGTCAGCACCCGGGGCAAGGCAAGTAATTTGCGCCCCCTAACCCATGGATTTGCGCCCCCTAACCCGTGGATTTGCGCCCCCTAACCTGTGGATTTGCCCTAACCCCAGATGTTGCGCCCGGTGCGGCCGGCCCCCCCTGCACCCCCCACGCTACGCCACTGCATACATACATAATATTAACGACCCCAGAGAAGGTGTTATTTCAAAAATCACTGAAGGCTTCTTTTATTATGACAGAAAGATTTTAACAAAATACTCTGTGGGCTGAATTTAGAACTTTAAAAAACTTGAAAAGATTGCAAGCAGAACTGGGATTTCTTATATATTATGTGTATATAGTTAAAAGGCAGTGGATAAAAAAGGAAGCCTGCCTAAGGGAAAAGAAATCAGTCTGCCTATCTATCTATCATCTATCTATCTATCTATCTATCTATCTATCTATCATCTATCTATCATCTCTATCATCTATCATCTATTTATATCTATCTATCTATCATCTATCTATCTATCATCTATCTATCTATCTATCTATCTATCTATCTATCATCTATCATCTATCTATCATCTATCTATCATCTCTATCATCTATCTATCATCTATCTATCTATCTATCATCTATCTATCATCTATCTATCTATCATCATCATCTATCTATCTATATCATCTATCTATCATCTATCTATCTATCATCTATCTATCTATCTATCTATCTATCTATCTATCTATCTATCTATCATCTATCATCTATCTATCTATATCTAATATAAACTTCTGTGTGTCAATTAATTGTCCTAACCAAATGGATCAAGGGCAGAGCATTAGTACCGTAAGTTTTAAAAAAACTGATAAAAGACAAAAATATCATTGTTTATCTGGTTTAAAAACATATTTTATCTGGTAACGATACATACATTTGGCTATGAGTAAGAAGAAGCCTTTAATACAAAGCTTCTGAGTTTGTTTCCAGGGCAAGGTGCTGTCATGATGTTACAGGGATGAAGGGAAGCTGAATATTAAAATTCACCACATGACTCATCTTTCAAAGCCCCATTCCGAGAGGTGATAAACACCTTCAACTGCATTTTGAAGATAACATGAGTTGAGGTTCCCTTGCCCTTCGTGTGACTGTCTATTTTCAAATCTTACTTTATTCTGCTACTGCCTTCCATGGTAGCAAAGGCAGCTGGCTATAGGTTACAAATCCCCCCAAAATATACGTAACAATTAAAGACGTACATTACTACATGTATCTTTAATTGGATATAATATGCTGTTGATTACCACCGGACTGAGTGAAGTATCCTGCTGAATAAAGGAATTGTAAGTTGATTATTATATTGTGTTTTGCTGGGTTTTATCATATATATTTAGTTGCAAGCCACTCTGAGTAGAAGCGAGACATAAATTATTGTTGTTCTTATTATTAATTTATATTTATTTTAAAACACATCCATTCTGCCTTTCTATAAAATTCTTTCTATAAAATACTGAAAGCCACGTCCAATCAGACAATGAAAGCAAATGAAAATCAATCAGACAAACATTAAAAGAACAAATAGCAACAATCAAAAATTGCTGGAAGACAAACCAGACAGAATCAATAAAATAATTTAAAATGCCTGCATAAATAAGAGCTTCTTTATCAGTCAGCTAAAACTACACAGCAAAGGAGCTTGGCAACTTTCCCTGCAATGAACCACATGCAGCAGAATTATGGGGGAACAGGACCTGTTCTGAGCATGAGAAGATCTCACTTCTCCAACAGGACAGCACCAAGAGCTTTGCCCCGCCATTGATTTCAGAGTTTGACAGGCTCATGCAAATGGCATTCACACAGATTGAATTAGGGAACTGGGCTGCAGACACCAGAGGAAAGCAGGAATCAGTTAAACTTTAGCAATCCATGGATCAGTTTTAGCTGCAGCAATGTAAGGATAAATTGATTATTTATTTATTTTAAATTATTATTATTATTATTATTATTATTATTTCAATAAATAAGCAGCTTTTCAGCCAAACCGTCTAACAACGGATTGAAATAATAAACACACAAGTGTGTGCACCCACCCACCCTATGACTAAAATCATCAATATAACCAGCAGGAGGCAACATAAAATCAGCGGTATGAAACTCAAAAGGAGAATCACAACAAAACAGCGTTAACAACCCTTCTTCAAGGACCAGTGGAATTCATCTACTGAAATCTCCTCAGGAAGGAATTCCACAAATTGAAGCCACTATATTACAATCTTGTGTCTGTTGTTGGGAGCACCATCTCTGAATTACATCTTATTTTTCGGGGTGGGGGGAATAGCAGAGTCATATGAGATAAGTCATATCCTCACATATCCTGGTCTTGGCCATTTAAGGACAAAACCATTTCAGAAAAAAAATATTTTGGGGGGGGGGGCAGATTTATGTAATGTTCTCAAGGAAGCAGTTGCTGCATTCTGGTACAGACCAGCTGTTTGTTTTTTTAAAGCACAGTACATTACAATAAATTAAGAAATCACCAGGGTAAGAATTACATGGCAAAGGCCTTGTTACTCATATAGGAGTACAACTGGAGTATCAACCAAAGCTGGTGAAAAGTACTTATGGCCACAACTGCTACATGGGACTAAAGGACTGGGAATGTCTGTCCCGCATCCGAAACTCTGAAGAGCTGCTACCATGGACATACAGTGGTACCTCGGGTTACATACGCTTCAGGTTACATACGCTTCAGGTCACAGACTCCGCTAACCCACAAATAGTACCTCGGGTTAAGAACTTTGCTTCAGGGTGAGAACAGAAATCGTGCTCCGGCGGCACGGCGGCAGTGGGAGGCCCCATTAGCTGAAGTGGTGCTTCAGGTTAAGAACAGTTTCAGGTTAAGAACGGACCTCCAGAACGAATTAAGTACTTAACCCGAGGTACCACTGTATTTTGATTTTTTAATAAGTGCTGTGTGTGCCATCTCATCTAGCCACTTAGCACAAACCCATCTCCACCTCCCATATGCCTACCTAGCCCACCTCCTCACACTGAAAGTAAACCAGTGGTGGGGGCAGGGCAATATTGAGGCTGCAATAATCCTCAGTGTGTAGTCTGTTCTCATAATGGGATGGACCCAGATTCAGTTAGAACCTACTGAAATCAAGGTGAAGAGGTTCAATGGGACCTAAGTGTGGCCAACCCATAGTCTTTTAAAATTATGCTGTGGCCATTGAAAGGACCAAGCTGGACATGGCACAGTTCTGTTACATTCATTACTAACTCTATAAGCCATTTGAATACTTTTGCAAAAGGGCAACTAAGAAGCTCAAAGGTAAACAAAGACCAATCAATATCATGGCTCCCTGCCTGTAGTATAAGATGGTGTTTGGTTGGACAGAGAGTTTAAAATCCCAACAGAAATTAGCATAGGTCAGGAGGAGGAAAGGAAACTATTGGGATCCCCTGCTGGAGCTTATAAAATGTATCAGGCTTACCAAGTGAAGTTAGGGACATGGGTCAGAGGCATTAAAAGGTCAATTCCAGTGTTTATAAGTGCAAGCAGCAAGCAGGAGGCAGCCGACTCCCCTCTGTTTGCTATGGGCCCACAGAAGATGCTAAAGTCTTTGCCACAAGTCATCTTTGTTTGAGAAAAGGTTACGATGCTTCTCCGTTTCCCTGCTTGATATGGCTTGACTGCCCTGATTGCTCATGAAGGTCTTCTTTGTTAAGGCAATGAACCAGGAAGGAGGAAGCAAAACCAATGTTAATATAAGCCACAATAGCAATAGCTGACATTTTTAAGATGACAGGTACAGTGTATGAATCCGTTGGCACAGATGGACAAAAAAAAAAAGTTGGACCATTCCATAGCCCTCATGCACTGATATATTTTGTTTCCTAAGGGAAAAAGATTCTGTTGAACCACCCAGGGTCAAGGTTTCCACTTGCCCCCCTGCCTTTCCCCACAACTGGGACCCTTATTAGGAGGAGCTACTACTTGAGGGGTTTATTTCTGACCTCTCTGACATTTTTGGGAGGGGACATTTAGAGATGGATGTATATGGTTCTTATTCCTTTTTTTCCTTTTTTTTTTTTAAAAAAGTAGGATTTTGTTGCTTTAAATTTTTGCATGTTGCACTTTGTTCCTTGAATTTTGTTTTTGTGTCAAGAAATGGGTGAATATGTGACTTTCTTGTTTTGCCAAGTTCAGTTCTCCACATTTTGACACCAGTTTGCCTTTTTTTAAAGTCCTCGTGAAAATTCATCAGCATTTTAGTCTGGATTTCTCCTAATATTTATTCACCTTTTCCTCCTAATTTCTGCCAAGATACAGATTTTTGTATGCAATTTTGCCTAACATACTTATTTTTGCAGTGTAATTTTCCTGAATATAATGCATGTTTGCATACTATTTTATTTTCAAATATATTCGCACTTCACCTTAGTATATGTATTTTTGTACACATTCCGTGGCTAGTATTGCAAAATTCAGAGAAGCGCCAGAGCAGCATGGGGGCTTGGTCTGCTGAGGCACCAAGAGGCTTCTTCCCTGTGTCTCAGCTGTGCCAGTCCACCAAGCAGCCCTGCTTTTCCAGCTCGTGTGCACAAGCAGGAGAGACAAGGCGGCTTGAAGAGCTGACATGCAGGGACGCTTCTTCCTGTGTTCCAGCTAGGAAAAAGGCAGGAGGTTGAAGAGCCTCAGCACAACCCTGCTGCACCTCTGGCTCGCAAGGAGACCCTTTCTGGAGGATGTCTACTCCAGGTTCTGGGGAGGGTCTCCTCATGAGCCATAGGCGCAATGGGGTTTTGTTGAGGCTGGTCAGGTCTCTCCCCCCCCCCCCGGCTTCTGGGGGCCCCTGAGAGGTGCTGGAACACAATCCCTACGTGTTCCAGCTGAAAAAATCCTGGTTAAGACCATAGAGTAAGCTTTGCTGCCAGGCTTAGCTAGGCCTGGTTATCAAACTCTTTGTTCTTCCATTCCACCATGTGAACTCCTACAAATAAGGAGGTCTGGGCTGGTTGCTCCAAGCTCAGACCATGTGGCTTATGCAAGTCATCCTTGTGTTTATGTTTATTATTAATTAAATTAGTATACTGCCCTTCATCTGAAGACCTTAGAGCAGTTGACAATTATTCTATACAAATAATTTAGAAGCATTCACCACTTTGGAACCTAATTTTACTGCCTGTGTTTTCTGACTGCTATATGAAAAAGCACATGAATCTGACCTTTGAAGAGTTTGTAAGTAAATTTTTAACTTACCAAATGTGCTCGTTTTCTATGCTAAGGGAAGTGGAGATCTTTGGAAGCAACTTAGAGAGGGAAACTTTTAAAGCTCTAATAGCCTATATTTCCATGCTTTACTTTACTAAATCTATAACTTTATTAAGGTTTTTTCTTTTTCTTTTTTGTTAAAAAAAAAATCAAAAAAAGTGTTTCTTGTATTTGGTTTCTTCTGTACTATTTGGAATGTACAAAACTATGAAAAGAAACGTAATAAAAAATATTTACTTTGCTACACATTTTGTGATTTTAAATCTCTGCTGGAGTTCTCCCACCAAAGAGTACTTGCCCCAACCTGGACCTCGTTTTTAATCCAATTTTTCCTTTAACCAACCAAAACACCAACAAATATTAGGCTTTAGTTTGTAGGTAAGTAGGCTCCAGAGCGTTACATTATTTTAGAATTAATAGTGAAAATAAGAAGGTATCAATTCTGGGTCAAAAACCTGTTACAATATTTCTTTATTTTATTTAAAGAATTTATAAACCACCACCCACCATTCAAAAACATTGCAGCAATGTACAGTACACAAATAAATACAAAAGACAAAGTTAAAACAGTACTTTGTGTGACATCTTAAAAAGTGTATAGTGGAGCTCTGGCACAGAACATCGCACTACCTAGATCATTCTTTATCTTTTTGTTGAAACAAAAGTTCCCAATCTTAACATATGAAATGCAACAGGAACAGGAAAGGTCTACCATTTCCCTGCAATAAGGCCTCCCGGCTTTACTTCTATAAATGTATTCTAGCTCTGTCCTGAAAATGCCAAATAAAATTGCCAAATAAATGCCAAACAAAACTGTCGACTTTGTGCAGTGCATACTTTGCCCATTACATTTCAGATGCAACATCTGGTTCTCCCTAGAGTCCTGCTTTTTACCCAATTTTCCAGCTGGATTGACTGAGGCAAAGGGAGGTCAAGCAACTTGCCAAGGTCAGGCAGTGAGCTAGTGCTTTACTAGGGATTAGAATTTAGGAACTGCCGAACTAATGGAACAAATAGCCTTCATGGTCCAAATCCCACAGGGATAGGCAAGTCACAAAAAAAGGAGAGGATTAACCAAAAGGGGACTTGTCCGCTTGGGTAAGCAAAAGATGCCCAATACAGAAGAAATACAAACACTTTCAAGTTGCTGAACCATAATCCCAGGACCGCTGGTGCTTGTGTGCCAAATGTTTGGGGAGGATTTTAATGACTGGTAAGTGTGTGGTTAATATTTGGAGCCCCTGAAGCAGAGAAGGCCCGTGCATCTATATTTCAAAAGAATCAGAACAGAGCCAAATCTCCAGCCACCCCACCCCATCTTGTTTAAAGAAGCTCGGTTCATCACACTGCAAAGAAAGCCTCCTTATTTTCCACGGAGGGGTGTCAACTGTGCTCCATGCAAAAGGTAAACAAATATTACAAGGCTGCCTGCCTCTCACCAGCAGCACATTTGAAACCAATGTCACCATTCTAGTTACAGAGCAAAAATGGAAACTGTCTGTTTTGATTTAAATCTGTCCCTAAGCAATTTCCATGAGTTAACGCGGCAGAAGTGCAAGTACAAGAACAAATAAACAAAGAAAGCCAGGCAGCTTCCTAAGCAACTAAACATTTCCAACGGGACATTCAACCTCCCCAGCTGCACTAATCTTAATGATCAATAAAGGGGCGGGTGGCACTAATTTTACTACTGGATTGGAGAGTGGGGCACGAAAACGCTAATTAAAAGTCAATTGCATACCTGAGTTCAAGTCTGCTTATGATTCATACACTTATTGCTGCAGTTCACATTGAAATGACAAAGAGCATTATAAGATGGCAGGAGGGCCTTTATGTCCCCTGGCTGTTCAAGAGTCTCTTCTTGCACTTTCTTAACGATGCCAGAATGACTCAGTTTCATTTTGCAGTTTTCACTTGCATTAAATAGACAAGAGATATGGACAAACAGCCACAGGGAGTTTTTAAGGAAGGCAAAAATAAGGTAAAGGAAAAAAATATTTTTGGATATGTGCAAGAAAAATGGACCTCAGAACTTTGGGCTCCTCCAGATGACCTGTTTCTTAAGCATTTACTCTGATGTGCAGGCACAAAGCTCATGCAGAGATTATATGATGTATGCTCTTTATTGAGAATTTATTCTGATTTGTTTGCAGGAAGGTTATATGACAATAACGCCTATCCTTATTTCACTCTGATTTAGGGTTGCCATGAAGATTCGGACACAAAGGTTGTTGAGCTTTATTTGCAAGATCGCGAAGAAATTGCTTGCAGCCACAGCATTCCGTATATGGACACACTTTGGAATGCATTTCCCCATCACTTTCCTAACTGCAAAACAAATTAAAAACAACAGTGATCTTGTTACTACAGAGCAATTTTATCCAATTTAATTGCACAAAACTAAATCTACAGTATGTGATAGAATCCCTTACACAAAATGGCGACAGCTGGAGGTGACCTTTGTCTTTGTAGCCTAACCCTAACCCAAAAAACCCAAGCCTGCTGGAATTATTTCCAGAGGAGCAACCATGTTGTAGCAAAACTCAACTAAAAACTTGTGGCAATTTAATAACTATCACATTTATTATGTTCAGGGAAGTTTTTAATGTTTGATGTTTTGTTGTGTTTTTAATATTTTGTTGGGAGCCACCGAGAGTGGCTGGGGCAACCAAGTCAGATGGGCAACATATAATAATAATAATAATAATAATAATAATGGCGATGGTGGTGGCATAAGCTTTCAAAGACTAGAAACCACTTTACAGGATTGCATGCAATGTTTCTCCAAGTTGAGGGGGGACAGAGAGACATGTTAACAGTGCAAGGCAAAAAAAAATGTAGACTGTAATAATTGCCTGTTGGAGCTATTGCAGGGCATAGAAAAGAGTTCAGTACTGGGTGAAAGGGATGACCTTATTTTGATGTTATTATTATTTTATTATTATTATTTATTTAATTTATATGCTACCCTATACCCGGAGGTCTCAGGCCGGTTGGTTAAGCAGAAAAAAGGAAAGATTGGGGGCAACTCAGCTGAACATCCTGCATTACCTTGTAAAGAGTGTGTGTTCTGTCTATTACATGAACCAAGCAGGGGCATCTTGCCCACAGAGGCAAGTGGCGCAGGGTGCCAGGGGGCCAAGTTTTGGAGGGCGCCAGGGAAGAGGCGGAGGCTGGACACGGCACCTCCCGGCATCAGCTTGCTGCCCTTGCCCGCCTTGCCATGCTGCGCTGAAGCAGCGTCGCGCCCAGAGCCTCCGCCTCTTCCCCGCTGGAGGGGCCACCCTCCAGCCGCTGCTTGCCTCCTCCAGCCCTGCAAAGCTGTCAGCAGAACCATAAAAAGGTCGGCAACTCTGGGTCGGCAACAGGGGGGGGGGCACTGAAGGGATCTTTGCCCCACGGCGCCGGATATACTTAAGACGGCCCTGGAACCAAGGCACAAAACCAATTTATTGCAGAGGATTGTGAAAGAGCCTACAAGTTAGCCCCCTGTGACTCACCTCAGCCCTTAGTCTAAGAATCAGAAACAGCCTAGAATGAAGGAAGGCAGCTATTACACTGAAACTTGCATCTAAAAGCAGACCTCTTCCCTTTCCACAGCAAACGAGATGTGTCTGGTGCACCCCACAGCAGCAGGAGGCAGGTCACGTGGGCAGGCAGGCGGGCAAGTAAACTTTGGCAGCCTCACCTTCTACAACCAAAAGTCTCATGCTGCCTTGCTTCAAACCCAGAACAAGAAATAAAAATAATCCACATGACAGCAAGTCTGAGAAGGAAACACATATTGAATAAAGGGAAACTGACAAGTGTAAACTACTCAGTTTCTCAAATATTTAGGCTGCAACCCTAATCCCATGTAAGTGGGAGAATGGGAGTAAACCCCAATGAACTGAATGGGACTTACCTCTGAGTAGACATGGTTAAGTCTGTGCTGTAAATTGCTGTGAAATTGGCATTTTAAAAATAGGCTGTGTGGGAAAATTGATGGGGAAGATGAAGGAGGGCATTCTGCCTGTGTGCTTTTAACCAAACTAACAGCTCTTCAAATACAGTGGTACCTAGGGCTACATACGCTTCAGGTTACAGACTCCGCTAACTCAGAAATAGTATCTCGGGTTAAGAACTTTGCTTCAGGATGAGAACAGAAATCGCATGGCGGTGCAGCAGCAGCAGTGGGAGGCCCCATTAGCTAAAGTGGTGCTTCAGGTTAAGAACAGTTTCAGGTTAAGAACGGACCTCCGGAGCGAATTAAGCACTTAACCCGAGGTACCACTGTACACGGCTAGATTGCACAACCAGAACCTTTCCTTCTTGCCAAAGGAAGGAGCTGCGGTTGGCTGAGCGCCCCTCTTGAGCGGCCGCCATTTAAAGCAGCCCCTCTCTGGAGCCCTTTTGCACACCGCTCATCATCCCTCATTCATTTTTTTCTCTTCAAAATATAGTCCGGCTCCCCACAAGGTCTGAGGGACAGTAAACCAGCCCCTTGCTGAAAAAGTTTGAGGACTCCTGGTACTCTCTTGGTTGTTGTTTTTAAAAGGCTACAGAGGCATAATTTAGCTAAAACTGCAAGGAGTCAAAGGTGGGCTTTATGGACGTAATTAAGGGCCCTCTATCTTCTGCCCCACAATGTGAGCAGCCTACCTGGTTCTCTCTACCACAGACCACTCACCATATTTGCACCATCCTGGCTTCTCTTCACCAGGACTTGATGGTGTCTTGTTGGGTATCTTGTCACTGCTGGGTTTTCCCAGTAGATACTAATACAGTGGTGCCTCGCAAGATGAAATTAATTCGTTCTGCGAGTTTTTTGTCTTGCGAATTTTTTGTCTTGCGAATCACGGTTTCGGAAAAGTTTTGGAAAAGCTTCAAAAATACCAAAGTCTTCAAAAACCTCAAAAAAGGCTACCACACCGCGTGCTATGAGTTGCTCCTCGAAGTCAAGTCGCAACTGTATTAACGGTGTTAAGAAAAAGGAAACAAACTTGCAAGACGTTTTCGTCTTGCGAAGCAAGCCCATAGGGAAATTCGTCTTGCGAAGCAATTAAAAAAACCAAAAACCCTTTGTCTTGCGAGTTTTTCGTCTTGCGAGGCATTCGTCTTGTGAAGTACCACTGTATTAGTGCTTAAGTCGGTGGACACAAAGTGCGTGTCTCCAAGGCACATGTTCTTCTGGAAAATATAAATGGAGCTGCAGCGTGCCAAAAGCCCAAGCAGGCCATGCTGGTCCAAAAGTTGCCAAGGCAGGCGGTCAGGTTATAATTGTAGCTGAAGTTCTGATACCACAAACTGGAAAGAAAAGCGCCAATTATTTTTAATTATTAATGCTCTTGTCTTTCTTCTGGAAAAAACATGGGAGCCAGTGTGGTGTAGTGGTTAAGAGCGGTAGTCTCGTAATCTGGTGAACCGGGTTTGCGTCTCCGCTCCTCCACATGCAGCTGCTGGGTGACTTTGGGCTAGTCACACTTCTCTGAAGTCTCTCAGCCCCACTCACCTCACAGAGTGTTTGTTGTGGGGGAGGAAGGGAAAGGAGAATGTTAGCCGCTTTGAGACTCCTTCGGGTAGTGATAAAGCGGGATATCAAATCCAAACTCCTCCTCCTCCTCCTCCTCCTCCTCCTCTTCTTTTTCTTCTTCTCATATTCTGCATATTGATTCACTTTATACTACAGGCATGTTCCATATGAATAACAGCCCTACAGAATGCAGTGAACAGGTATGTCAGGTGCTGTAGCATCAATTGCTAGACTAGTGCTAACTAATTTAATTTAATAAATGATGCTATTAAATTTTTATCTTAAAGATACTGATTCCCCAGTGACTCGGAGAAGCATGCCCTAAGTGGATTCCCTACAGGGAATTGAACTGCATTCCTCAAGGTAGTTACTCTAGTGTGAGCCCATCAAAATCTGTGGGACTACTTCAGATATAACCGGATTGAGGACTGAAACATAATTCCCTTTAGGATCAAAGTGCCAATCAGACAGCCTGTAACAAGTGCTGAATTTGATGCGTAGGTTCTACAATAATTGACATATGCAAATTTCATATGTAGGAGATAGAGATGCTCACTAAAGGGTAAGTAATAGAGTATTTCTCCGAAGCATCTCAGAGGTTAAGCCCATAGCAAGGGAAGAATGAGAAATATATATTAATGTCATTCTAGCCACTGCTTTTAGATACATTTGTGCATTTATTTTATACAGTTACATGCTGAAGCTTTGCCATTGCTTGGTACTTTTACTAACCTTATAGCAACTCCCCATTAGCTACAGTTATTTGACATTAAGCGAAAATTAAGGTGTTCTTATCACCTGTGTCTAATATATCTTTTTTTCTAAATAAATCTGTTGGAGCTTCTTACATCATGGTGAGGATGGGGTGGTAGGGTGTGTTGAATTTTTCAAATTCCAAATTCCCAAAATGAAGGGTGCTAAAAACTTGTAACATGACTTGGGAATTCAAAAGGTGTTTTGGTTAAATCAATATACAGTGGTACCTCGGGTTACATACGCTTCAGGTTACATACGCTTCAGGTTACAGACACTGCTAACCCAGAAACAGTACCTTGGGTTAAGAATTTTGCTTCAGGATGAGAACAGAAATCGGGCGGCGGCAGCAGCGGGAGTGGTACCTCACTTAGCTAAAGTGGTACCTCACTTAGCTAAAGTGGTACCTCAGGTTAAGAACAGTTTCAGGTTAAGAACAGACCTCCAGAACGAATTAAGTTCTTAACCCGAGGTACCACTGTATTTGGTTTACCTGGGTGACCCACGCACCACTTGCTCAACACACAGAGCTATTCACACAAGCTTTGTGTGTTTTTCTTTCCAAAGGGACAGGGTTATGCATCAGTGGGGAACTATTAAATGAAAAATGAAAATTCTAAAAATGTTGAATGCATGAAGTGTTGCTTATGTCTTAAGTGTAAAATATGAGTGCAACAGAGAGAAGCAAGTTAGAGTTAAATTAGCCACAGTTTAAAAGCCAGAGAATATTACTGAGCCAGAGAATGACTTCCTCTCTCCCTTTAAATCCCCTGTCAGGGTACCTGGGTGCCAGGTTCCCCAATACATCAGGTTGTCTGGCACTTTCGTCGGTGGGAAACTGTTTTCCATACTAAACCTGTATAATAAAACATGAAGAGCCTTGTAGTATATGTGGACTTCACTGCAGGTTGTCAATTTTTTAAAAAAGGGTAGATAGAATTTTAGAGATTAATAAAGCATTTTGAATGACTCAAATGTGCAACAGTTTGTTGATGTGAAAGTTCACTAGGATATATGTAGGCTCCCCCCCCCATTGCTTCCCCCCCCTCTCAATTTCAAGTCCCGCAACTGTAAATTAAACCACTTATTCACTCTGACAGGCAGGCAGCAGAACACAGATATAGTAATCTGCCAGTCTAGAATCTGGTATGCATTGGGAGTCATGAAATAGATCTCAGCAGGCTGAACACTGTGCACCCACCCATTTTACAATACTGTGATTACAGCAGGTAGGTGGTTCAAATAACTCTGCATTTCAGATATGCAGGAGTCCAGTGTAATGTGTAGCATGATTTACTCAGGTTTGTCAGGATGCATGCTGTAATAGCATGGTTGGTGCAATGTCCCACTGGCTTGTCTTTCATGCTTTTTGATCTCCAGACCTTTATGAAAACGATATCTTAGCAAAACTGTTTTGGAGAGGAATAGGGAGAATGGCACTAGTTGGTGCATAGCACCTTTTATTGTGCTCTGCTTACAAACTGAAAGGTGCTGGGTTCTGAAAAACACACCAGTTGCCGTGGAAGTGCTCACTCCTTTTCACAAGCACTTGTTTTGCTTCAGTTAGCAGGGTAAGGCAGGCTCGAAGGAACTCCTTTCTCTAGATTGCTTCAAATGTTTCAGGGCAGGGTCAGGCACTGAGAACACAAAGTCTGGTGCATGGCCTAATCTAAGCTTTGATTCCTCCCCCCCCCCGCCTGAATCATTTGCATATGTCATAATGCAAATATAGGTTAAAGTACAAATGCAATATCTGCATTCTATCTATGGGGAACATTTGTATATTATCCAATTTCTGACCAAAATGCATTGTTACTACCAAATTGAGTGTACCTGAAAAGTATGACTCTTCATTTTCCTGCTTATCACATTTTCTCTAAAGAAACAAACATGCATCAGGGTAAGCAACACGGTGCCCTCTAGCTGTTGTTGGACAACAACTCTCATCAATTCACATTTCCATCCAAAGGTATTTACATATCCTTATGTGGGCCCAGGATCCCCACAATATACAAGCGAGCCAAGGGCAGACTTTGGTAATCTTTCATAATATGGGGCTCTGTGTGAGGCCAAAATTTAGCTTTGCTGTGTTTTATTTGCATTTTAAATTCTTCTTCTTCTTCTTCTTTTTCTTTTTCTTCATCTTCGTCTTCTTCTTCTTCTTCTTCTTCTTCTTCTTCTTCGGTGATCACTCGCAGCTGAGTAAGATTGTCTTCAATAAACACGGTTTTAACAGTGAGTCTGTAAGTGACTGTGGAGGCCAATTCTGGATCCACACGTCCTTCCACAGTGGGGACATTGGTTTCTGGGCGGGAGTTGATCATGGTGTGGATTTGCCAAGCGTGCCTTCCTCTTAGCACATTTCTCCCTTGCGTCCTAAGTTCGAGTGTCTTCAAAGCCCATGACACCTTTGGTAAAGGCTGTTCTCCAACTGGAGCGCTCGCAGGCCAGTGTTTCCCAGTTGTCAGTGTTTATACTACATTTTTTTAGATTTGCCTTGAGACAGTCTTTAAACCTCTTTTGTTGACCACCAGCACTACGCTTTCCATTTTAAAGTTCAGAATAGAGTAGTTGCTTTGGAAGATGATAATCAGGCATTCGCACAACATGACCAGTCCAACGAAGTTGATGTTGAAATTAGTGAGTTGGCTTCACATCTTGAAACCCTTGCTTGAGACAGTCCTGTCCCACATAGAATAGAGGTATATAAAGAAATGCATGGTGTGAAGAAGTGGACAGGGAGAGTTTTGTCTCCCTCTCTCATGATACTAGGTCCCAGGGTCATTCATGAAACGGAATGGTGGGAAATCCAGAACTTTACACAGTACATAGTGAAACTGTGGAGCTTTCTTCCACAAGACATGGTGAGAACTGCCAGCTTAGATAGCCTTAAAAGGGAATTAGACAAATTCATGGCAGTAAAGGCTATCACTGGTTACTAGCATCCCTCTGAAAGCCAGTCACCAGGAAACAGAAGGAAAGAGCTCTTACCCTCATACTGCTGGAATAGATAGGCTTCTGGTCAGATCCAGCAGGGATTTTCATTTTAGCTCAGTGGGACTTACCCTAGGATAAGTGTGCATAGACTTGCAGCCTGACCACTATTTGGGGAGAATTATTTCCAATTTCTAAAAATAAAAATAAATGTGTGAAGTCAGGCCACAATTTGGTAAAACTCATGTTTTAAACTCTATAGTCAGTTATAGTGTTTGATACTTAAGCTATGACAGGGAAGTCATTTATGTTGTTTTTCTTCCATAAACCTTTCTTTTCTTTGATGACAATCTCCATGGAAAAAAGCTGTGTACACGCCTAACAGTTTTTATCTGTTCTTAACAGAATACAGGGAAGAGGTGTACCGTTCTGTGGTTTAGAAAGTCAACTTAAGTGAAGAGGAAAGTTATGTGTCTGAAATGATCCCAGTTTTACTTCTATGGGTTGAATCTATGTGCTGTCCAGACTGAATTAAAAGAGTGAGACAATGGAAGCTTTCTTGAGTTTGGTGCCATTGTGAAATCTTCTTAACCTATTCCTGTTTGTTATTGTTAAAAGCCACAGCACCAAGAGTGGTGTCAAGAATTGTGGGATGGTCTTCTGTAAGGTTGCTCACAAGAGAAATATGGCTTCAGCTATGGCTCAATATAGGGCCACATATTTATTTAATACAGAGATTGGGAATCTCTTTCAGACTGAGGGCCACATTCGCTTCTGGGAAACTTTATGGGGGCTACATGGCACTGGTGGTTGGGGCAAATGACAAAAGTGGGCATGGTCAGAGAGAAAGGTTAGCAGAGCAGAAATTGCGAATTTTGGCCTTCCCATTCACATGTCCCTCTCTGCACTTCATCCATGCAAGCAAGAAGTATCAAGAACACATTCCAAGCATGTAAAGGCACTCAAAGAGAGTGCAAAGCAGGGGTGGAGAGCGGGGTGACTCTGGAGAGGCTAAGCCCTGGGGGCCTGAGATTC
Source organism: Podarcis muralis (assembly GCF_964188315.1). Classification (NCBI taxonomy): domain Eukaryota; kingdom Metazoa; phylum Chordata; class Lepidosauria; order Squamata; family Lacertidae; genus Podarcis; species Podarcis muralis. Next base: position 39,869,477 of record NC_135655.1, read on the forward strand.
ACCTTCCTTGATTTACAACCTCTGTATGTCACTTTTCCTTAAAAGTCCAAGGTTAACAATTCAAACACACACACACCATACAATATCACAACTGAAAACAGAGGTAAAAGCCTATAAGCCAAAATAAAGCATAATTGACAATAAAAATAGCACGAAGGAAAACAGTTGGCAGACAGAGACAACATCAGAATAAAACAAAATCATTAAAGATATATATGATCATTTAGAATAAGAGCTGGCTAACCCCACAGGAGTCAGCTAGCAAAGTCTGTTTGGGACTGCTACTTTAGTGATGAGCGGTATTTGTTTTGCATAAAAATGGAGAGGCAAAATTGCTATCCATAATTTCTGGGGGATAATCTAAGGCAGCTACTTGGGGGGGGGGGAATCTCATGCTGTTACCAGGCTCAGAAAAACTTTAGGAAATCTCATGAATGACACACTCAGCCATGCTAGAATGTAAAAATGTTAGTGACATCAGTTCCCAGCAGTTACACCAATCCTTGACAGTATTTTATCTTTTTTGTTTTTGTTTACCTAAGTGCAACTTTTGTGCCCATTTGTATACTTTCCCCCCGTGAACTTAGTGTGTCTTGTCTTGCCACCTTTTATTCTTGTGCATCAACTGACTATAATTTTGGTATTTTCATGTCACCTCTTTCCTTTCACCTCCAGCTGCCAAGGAAAATTAGTACTTAGCTCCAGCATACCTGTGTTCCTTCACAGTGGTGTTTAATGGATAGCAAAGGCCGGTGGCTTGAAAATGACTCTCAGTTCAAAATTGCTGCTGACAAGGAATCAAAGCTCTATGCATGTGCATAAATAGCAAGGGGAATAAGTCTGCTAATGCCAGCATCTTACAGCATAGAGAGACTGTGAGATGGCCTGAGTATAAGGATGATTCTTGCAGTCAGATGCTGATACAACCTTTTTTCACACGGCATAAAAACATATCTTCTAGAATATCGACAACTGCATTTAGACAAGGAGACTCCCGGCATCCCCATTGGATGCCTAAGTGTTTATAGCCATCACAGTGTTCTTGTTTATGGCCTGTGGTTTTGTAAATTCTTCTCTGTAATTTCCATACTGAAGGCCTACTCTCAGGTCTGCATATATTTACATGTTTTACTTGTAAGCTTTTAAGCATCAAATTATACAAAATAGAGGTGAGACCTCTGCCAGTTGAATCTTTGTCTTATTGTTTCCATTGTGCCGGGTTTCGGCAAGATAAATAAATAAGTAAGGATGCAAATTGGTATGAAATACATGACAGCTCGCGTTCCACAGGTTCGTGTTTTATGACATTGCTGGCCCATAGCCACTTTAGCTATTTCATTGTCTGAAGGATGTCCTTGATTTGCTCTCGTTGCCAGTGTAATGACAAGGCTGTGCAGTCTGTGCATACACTGCTGTCAGATGAGTAGCTCTTGCTCTTTTGGCATCCTCAGGGTACAAGATGGAATGCACAAAGGGAGTTGGTGGCAAAGTGCTACCAGCTTTGTTTGGGCAGGACTGAGCCTTCAGGCCTTCGCTGGAGCTCTCTCAAAATCATTCTAGTACCTTTCCAGAGGCCATTTGCAAGTCAAAAAAGTTGGCGTGTCTGCAATTTTTCCAGAGAACAGGAGAAGAATCACGTTTTAGGACTGTGAGCAGACCTTTACTTGGAGCAGATCCAGAGTGACACTGTGGTTTGTTGCTAACTTTTACTCAGAGTAGACCATTGAGAGTCATGGGCCTAATTTAGTCAGGCCTATTGTTTTCGATGCGTCTGCTCTGAGTAGGAGTAATACTGTACAGTGGTACCTCTGGTTAAGAACTTAATTCGTTCTGGAGGTCTTAACCTGAAACTGTTCTTAACCTGAAGCACCACTTTAGCTAATGGGGCCTCCCGCTGCCGGCGTGCCGCTGCTGCGTGATTTCTGTTCTCATCCTGAAGCAAAGTTCTTAACCTGAGGTAATATTTTTGGGTTAGTGGAGTCTGTAACCTGAAGCGTCTGTAACCTGAGGTACCACTGTATTGAATATTGTCATGCATGATGATGTAACACCATTCAGAGGAAGCATTGTGGGAAAGACATAGCCGCTAGGCAATTTGGAGGAGCAAAATGCAGAGCGATAATTGTTTTGTTTTTTAAGGCGAAGTCCTTTTTTATGGTAAGAGGATTAAGACAACAAATGGAACCTGGTTAGCTTTGCCGTGGGCTGACACTCATCAGCTTGTGGTAACACAGAGGTGGGCTTTTCGGCTTGCGCACCCAGTGTTGTGGAATGCTCTCTCTCCTGAAATATAAAAGGCCTTATTGGTACTGGCATTCGTACTAGAATCATACCAGCTCCTGAAGACACACCTGTTTAAACAAGCATTGTCCTCATCTTCTGATTTGAACCTGCTGCTTTAATTGCTGTTTTTACCGTTTTAATTGGTAGGCTGTTTTAATGGGCTTGTTTATTGTACATTTTAATTGTGGATACTTATTAATGTAATGGTTTTATTATGTGTTGTAATTATGTGCGGCTATTTTAAAATTAATTAATAAATAATTTCCGGGTAAAGCTCTACGTCCCTTAAAACATTTTGTAATTCTTCTCTTCCTGTCTGCAGATGGATTGCCTGTAGTGTTCACCCTTTTTTTTTTTTTACCCAATGCCTATTGAAAGTCTGCAAAAAAAGGATCACAGTGGAACTTTCAGCCCAGCCGATTTCAACACTAATTTCAATTTGAAGGTGAATATAAAATGAAAGGAAATATAGCAATAACAAAAATCTGTCCATAACTACTTATTTTCACAATAACAATCCATCTCTGTCTCATTCACACCTAATTTAGATCCTGAAAATTGCAGCGTGGGATGCCAGCTCTTCAATATTTCTGTAATTCCTAGCATTTCTTAGAAACACAGTTAATTTAACAAGCTTAATTTGTTCTCATAGCATATACAATAATTTCTATTAATGGCAAATCAACATGTTGATCCAAATGAATGAAGACAGTTAAGGACACCGTTACACATCAATATCATGGCCACAACCAGACTCAAGTAAAATCGTATAATGAAGCTGCATGAGAGCGTTTTACTTCACGTTGACCAAACAGAAGCCAAGAATGAATATGCTTCCTTCCCTTGACTTTCCATATGATATTGTGAGAGGCTTTGGAAAGTGAAGGCAGGCAAAGCCTTTACAAAGTGACATTTCTGTTTCGCACTTTCAAGGAATTCATCCTTAACTGTGATGTGACAGCGCCTATACTGTGGAACTCCCTGCCAACTGATATTTCACTGGCACCTTCATTCTAATGTTTTTGACAATTGTTAAAACCTTTTTCATTTAGGTAAGCCTACCTAGACATGAATATTTGATATCTGCTTTAATATGAAATTTTGTTTTGTTTTACTAAAACAAACAAACAATTGCTCATTTTACTTATTTTTTGGGGGGTGGGGGAGGAAATCAGCTTGTTTTTAACATTTGATTTCATCATTCTTTTAAATGTATATTTTATGTAAATGGCTAAGAGGTTTGGATGATGAAGCTGTGTCTAAATCTTGTTAAATATAACAAATAAAATAAATTTGGAAGTAATGCAGAAATCCAATGAAACTTTCCTCTTCAGAGATGTTCTCAGTGCCTCAGTATGTAATCAGGAAGCCTCCTGCCAATCCCTGGACCAGTTTTTGAATGATAACAATAAAAGTTTCTGATTTTTTTTGTTTTTAAAAATTAATATAGTGACTGAAAGCATGTATGTAGACATATTTTCCCCATATTAATAAGTGGGCATGGAGAAAGGGGCAAGACTCACAACTGAACTCGTGCTTGATTTGTAGATCTGCACAACCATCAATTAAATTGTGAAAGAGGGAGACAGTGGGTGTGGCTGAGTGATACACTGTGCACTATCTTTTAAAATATACTGTAGTAAAATGAAAATTTTCAGAGCACCATTAAACTAGTAGAGAAGAAAAGCACTCTATGCCTGCACTGACTCCAGATGCCTACCTTTCCCACACGATCCAACTGCCAACCAGTATCTTGGGGGGCTTTCCATAGCAGAGATAAGTCCCATAGCAGGAGGTAGCAAGAGTTCACCCACAGAACTGCTGAAGTGGGAGACTGCAAATATCACTTTAAAATCAATAGACTAATGCAATGCTCTTTTTGTAACGTTGTGAATAAAATTGAACCACATGTAATAAAGCAAGATGAAAGATATGTCCTAAAATAAATATCCTAAGTTCCCAAAACAAGAGACTTCTTAGAACAAATAAAGTATTAGAGTCCCCCAAAGGGTTATATGGGGATGCGGGTGGCGCTGTGGGTTAAACTACAGAGCCTAGGACTTGCCGATCAGAAGGTCGGCGGTTTGAATCCCCGTGATGGGGTGAGCTCCCGTTGCTCAGTCCCTGCTCCTGCCAACCTAGCAGTTCGAAAGCATGTCAAAGTGCAAGTAGATAAATACCTTCCAGCGGGAAGGTAAACGGCGTTTCCGTGCGCTGCTCTGGTTCGCCAGAAGCGGCTTAGTCATGCTGGCCACATGACCCGGAAGCTGTACGCCGGCTCCCTCGGCCAATAAAGCGAGACGAGCGCCGCAACCCCAGAGTCGGTCACGACTGGACCTAATGGTCAGGGGTCCCTTTACCTTTACCTTTTAAAGGGTTATATATTTAACAGCAGGGCTGGGGGAATTTGTGGCCCTCCAGATGTTGTTGGACTCTCAACTCCTATCAACCTCACCCACCATGACCGATGGTCAGGGATGATGGGAGCTGTAGTCCAGCAACATCTGCAGCTTAGTAGATTTCACTGTTTCATTTCCCTTTTGCACCTAAGTCCTACTGCAACACCTTTGAGTTACTTTTCTTAAAAGTGCCAGAATATCTGCTGTGCAAGTTATCAGCTGACCCTTTGAATACTGTCTCTTCTGTGTCTGTAGCTTCAGTTGCAAAGGTCCAATCAGCATCCTGATGCCAAGCAGCGGTCTTGTTTTGTGTTTAGGTATTTCCGACTCCTCCAATGCCACTTCTCCCATATACCAAGTCTAGGATCTCAAAGGAGTTGATGGCTGCCAGCCCTATACAGAGCATCCTAGCAGGATCACACAAACAGTGCCGTCCTAACCATGCCTGCTCAGAAATAAGTCCTATTTAATGCAATAAAAAGGTAAAGGTAAAGGTACCCCTGCCCGTACAGGCCAGTCTTGACAGACTCTAGGGTTGTGCGCCCACCTCACTCAAGAGGCCAGGGGCCAGCGCTGTCCAGAGACACTTCCGGGTCACGTGGCCAGTGTGACATCGCTGCTCTGGCGAGCCAGAGCCACACACGGAAATGCCGTTTACCTTCCCACTAGTAAGCGGTCCCTATTTATCTACTTGCACCTGGGAGTGCTTTTGAATTGCTAGGTTGGCAGGCGCTGGGACCGAACAACGGGAGTGCACCCCGCCGCGGGGATTCGAACCGCCGACCTTTCGATCGGCAAGCCCTAGGCGCTGAGGCTTTTACCCACAGCGCCACCCGCGTCCCATTTAATGCAATAGGGGTAGACAAATCTGTCAATTTTGGTTCTCTCAGTTACCCATATTTTCCCCAGTCTAACATTCAGTTCTCTACAATTTTGCATCATTTATTTATTTATTTTAAATTAATCAACATTTCATTGTGATACATTTTGGTGCACAGTTTTGACAAATATATACATTTTCCAAACAATTTCCCACATGTTACATTCACAAATCCATATGTTTTTGGGCACACTTCTCCCTAGTGTATGCCTTTTTGTAGACACTGTTTGGTTGAAAAACTGCACCACAACATTAGAAGTGTAAATTTCAAAGGATCGTTGTGTTTCAGCTTTTGTATTTCTTTGAGAACTGCAAACTATACATTTTCTCATTCTTACAATATGAACAAAACTGAATCTGTCCCCCATTCCTACTCCAAGGTAAGTGGAGTTAGGATTGTAGTCAAAATTATTAATCACTACAGCGAACTCACCACAGAAATGACAAACACATTTCAAGCTCAAAATATATATAAAAATTGTCCAGTAGCACCTTAGAGACCAACTAAGTTTGTTCTTGGTCTAAGCTGTCTGCCATAATCTGACTAAAAAGGGAAACACAAACAGGTTGGTTAAAAAATGTATGGTTGGGAGAAAGCAGTAAATTATTATGTATGAGGGTTATGCAAAGTGGGAGGCTGGGCTCCCTCCAAGGGGCTGGCACTTTTCCTGGAACAGCCTGGCATACAAACAGTTAATGCCATCCTTCCCCCCTTCCCTCCCATTTTGTGCTTGCTTTAGGATCCAGCAAGGCTCCAAAAAATATTATTGATTTGCCATTGTCATTTATAATCCCAAAATGGCCACTGCCAAGATTTTGCCTTTGACCCCACAAACTCTAAGGTCAGCTATGCAGATTTCAAACTCTAGGAATCAATGAAATTCCTTTTTACAATCAAGCCCTTGTCTGTGCATGTCATCTGAGGCACAGAGTCTAATGAAATACTAACTAAAAAACCAAATGACATCTTTTTAGGGTTTTTCTTCTTCTTCTTTTTAAACGGCACTCATGTATTTTTGAAAAGGTGTGTTATATTTTCTTTTATAAAGTCCATGGGAAAATAGTTTTTATCTTTCTGTGTCTTCAGGAAAAAAAAATCTACCTCAAGAAATTTCTTTAACAAAGAGAACATTATTTCAGACTCTAACATTTCTGTCTGCCTATTATCATTAGTCATAAGCTAAGCCCTGCACTAAATGTCTAGTGAGCACAGATAATGTTCATTTTGTCTGGAAGACAGGTTGCCGCCTGTCAAGGAGAGATGGAATAAATGACAGGTTTGGACTCTGTGCCTTGCAGGCATATTAGGCTAAGAAATCGCCAACATGATGAAAAATTATTTTGTCAAAAATTTGTAGGTCACCCATCATTGTCTAATGTATTCCGTGATTAATTGCTAGCATAGATCAGCATTATGTCTTTCCAGTGAATCGCTTAATTGTTGCCTGCTTCATGCTCTTAATGTAATGATGAGGCATCTGGTCCTTTCACATGTGCTTTCAAATGCCAGCTTTTGCATCCAGGTTACAGGAACAGTAACAGTAACATTAAACTTAAAGGACTACTTGAAATTAGAACTTCCAGAAACCCTTCTCTTTCTGCCCCTTCTTCTTCATATTTTTATGGCTGTGCACACGGTAGGCTGAGTGTTAGTGTTAATGTATGTAGATTTTATTTCTGACGAGTGATTATTTGACTGCTCATTTTACGAAGATTTATGGTGTGCTTTCTATCTCCTGACTGCAGCGCTACTCTTATCTTTAATAAAAGAGATGAGGACATTAATCAGCCTTTGTCAGGAGTCCTGACTAAGACATTAAATGTACTATATGGGATAGGTAAACACGCTCCAGATCCTTCTCTACTCCAGTAGATCAGGCAAAAAAACACTCATTATATTTATCATAATTTCACATCTGCTGTTTTTGAAGCAATGTACCATGAGGCCATAAACTGTATTACAACTGTGCATAAATTCAACTGATTTGTGGCTGGAGTAACTAATTCCTAAAGTACATTTTAGAAAAACAAGCAGTGAGCCCTGAAATTGCAATTCCATAAAGGCACTAAATTACTGACTGAGGAATCAAGAATTTGCTTGATGTGATTCTGCAGTGACCATTTTATAAAAAGTGACAGTGTGCCTGTGATTGAGTCAATAAAATAAGGACGAATGAGCCATACACTCAAACAAGATTAAAGAGGAAGACAATGACAGAGGACAGACACACGGGATATAAATAGAAGAAAGTGTAATGTTTTCCCCAAAATAGCTTTAGGATGTGACTATTAATAATGTGAACATTAATTTGTCACCGATCATTTAAATGTTTGGCGGTGGTAGGTACTCCTAACACCTTATTTTTAGCTGAGAACAGGTGCAATGATAAGGGATGAGAATGCATGTAATTTATGAGAAAAAGGCTGAAGAAACCTTTTAAAAATATGACACAGAGTTAAACTGCCTGGATGTTAGCATTTGAAAATTGGGATTAACCAGAAAATTGCCTTACTTTACAACTGGATTAAATGGGAGGAAATGTGTGGTCAAATGGATTGCAATAAATAGACAATATTGGTCTTCTCTTAAAATGAAAGCAGACATAGAATTGCACAGCAGAAATTGGATTTTGTATCTCCACATCAATGTTATGGCTGCCATTCTGATCTTAAGCACACTTGCTTGGAAGGGAATCACATTGGCTTTGGTGGGATTTGCTTCCAAATAATAGTCCAGATCTCAATCCATTTATGTTATGAGTGTTTATGAGATGATGATGATGATGATGATGATGATGATGATGATGATGATGGAATTGATGTAACGTGGGTCAAAATATCATTGTCATTAATACCTGTTAAAATTAAAGATCACACTTCTCTGACAAGGTGGTACCTTACATCTCTGCATGATATTAACCCATATTCCTCTCCTCTTTGTTAGAGATGGTGCACTAGTATAGTTTCTATTTACCACATGTGGCGTAAATCTAAAAAAAGTCGGAACTGGGAAACACTGGCCTGTGAGTGCTCCAATTGGAGAGCAGCCTTTACCAAAGGTGTCATGGGTTTTGAAAACACTTGAACTCAGGACAAAAGGGAGAAACGCGCTAAGAGGAAGACATGTTTAGCAAACCCTCACCATGATCACCTCCCACCCAGAAACCAATGTCCCCACTGTGGAAGGACGTGTGGATCCAGAATTGGCCTCCACAGTCACGGACTCACTTTTAAAACCATATTTATGGAAGACAATCTTACTCAGGTATGAGTGATTGTCAAAGAAGAAAGACTTGTGACAGAATACAGGTATTTTGGACTACAATATGTGATGAAATAAGCCTCATAATGCAACAAACAATACAAAGCTTACCACAATTGGTTATTCTGAACATTTTTCATGAGGATCGGGAGAATTTAGACTATAAACAACTTATAATATTCCTGTTTGTAGTGGTCAGACAACATATTGCATGGAACTGGGGGAGTTTGGACCATCTCCAGCTCACATAGTGGAGGAAAAAGGTCCGGCCAACAGCCTTGATGGATAAATTGACCAAACATATGAAGGCATTAAACCCAGAACTCAGACAATTTTGCTGAAATATGGCACCCAGATATATCCTTTCCCACCTGCTATGTGTGCACATCTCTGGATATATGTTTTACAAGGGTGGTAAAGTAATGCAATGGTGGGGGCTGAGAGGTGGAACGGGGGGAGGGATAACCTCTTCTGTTTTGTCCTGTTGTGTATTAAACTCAATAAAAATATATTTTATTTTTAAAAATACCTTTGCAATTACACCATCAGGGTACACAGAGCTGTATAAAGTCACATAAGCCAAATGAAAAGTTCCTGCCCCAAGATATTTACAGTCAGTATTTTAATGATGTGGAAGACTAGCAACAGCAATGAACAACACAGAGAGAGGAGGCAATGGAATTTACTTCTAATTACTATCCCTGGCTAAAGTGAAGTCAGGATTGTGAGATGCTGGGTCCTCATATTGTGAAAAAAACTATGCATAATTTTATAACCGACCACACAGGGGCAAATGGAATCCAATGGATCAAGCATTTGATAGCTGAAAGACGCTGTTCCCGGCAACCCTGAGGTTGAGGAAGTTTTAAACTGCTTTTTTAAAAAAGGTGTTTTAAAACTGCTTTTAGTTCTTTTCTTTTAAAAAATGTTTTATCCTTATTGTGTCTGCCATTTTGGGCTCCTCTAATAGAGCAGGGACCCCATTTTTTGTTTTTTATTAAAGATTTCCTTGATTTACAGAAGTATGGGTAACGTCTCTTGTATTTTTTCCATGTAACATTTTTACAAATCAGTTTCATTTGTTGAGACATTGGTGGGGGTGGGGTGGGGGTGGGGTGGCGGTGTTTCTACTTTGCTTAATGTATGTAGGGTTTGGTGTCAGCGTTGCTCATGCAGGTTCTCTGCTGTTCACTTGTGTTCCTTTGATGGTGAGAGAGGTTGGGGCTGGCCTAGGGTGTGGTTGGCTGTGGTGATCTTTGTTTTCGTGCGTGAGTGGGGTGGGTGGGTGTTTTGGATCAGGTTAGCCATACTGATTTGTATGCTGTTGGTGGATTATTGTCATTGTCTTGTTGGGCTGTGTACGCGATAAAGGGGAGCCAGTAAAGGCAACTTCTTCTGTTTGTCCCCATGTCAGTTTCAGTTTATTGGTTAATTTTTCTAGCAGGGCTGTTTCCCATACTATTTGGTACCATTGGTCCATGCTTACTCCTGACTGGTCTCTCCAGTGTCTGGTTATGGTGTTTCTGGCTGCTGAAAGTAGGTGAGTTATGAGTTCTTTGTGGTGTAAGTGGGCATTGTTGTCTTGGAAGATGTTTAGTAGGGCCAGTTCTGGGGTGATATCTAATACTTGCTTAGTTATTTTACATATTTCTCGTATGGCTATTGTCCAGAATAGTTGGATTTTGGGGCACTCCCACCACATGTGGAGGTATGTGCCTGTGGAGGTGCACCCTCTCCAGCATTTTGGTGAGGTTCCTGGGCGTATTAGCGCTAGTTTTCTTGGTGTTAGGTACCACCTGTTGGTAAGTTTCAGAGTGAGTTCTTTTCTTTTTGTTGATATGGATTTAAAGGGGGGTTTAGACCACATTCTGGTCCATTGAGTGGGGTTAATCTCATAGCCTATGTCATTCTCCCATTGTTTTTTTGATGTTGAAGTCCTTGCTGCACTATGCAACACTGAGACCCATTGGGCTCTTGGCATGGCTGTTCCCAACTGCCCTTTCCAGCACTGCAGAGCCCATTCTGCACCTTGGTATGCCAGAGACCCGAGGGAGGGCTGAGGAACAAGCTGGATGGTGACTAGAACCAGGTGGCAAGAGACGTGCTGTGAAGCCAATTGAACATCGTCCCTACTGGTGGTGAGGGGAGCAAAAAACCCCAAACCAATCTCTCTGCTTCCATTGCATCAAGTGGAACATTTTTTTGAATTGTGTTGACATTGACCTCAGGAAATGGTTTAGACCAGTGGTTCCCAGTTAGCTAATTACTGAGGACCCCCTATTTTTCAAAAGCCAAACCCCTACTTTTGAATATTTTGATAACTCTATTGTAGTCAACTTTGCAAAGCAATTTTTTGAAGAAAATATGGGGTAGCCCCTAATAAGCAAAGGATTTTAGGTATACTAAAAAAAAGACCACAAATTTGTGATATTACCATAAATTGCCTATCCCCAGGCAGTAGGAAAAACTTGTCTCCATTGCTCTACTACAACTGAATAATAAAAAAGCAATTGTGTCCCTAACTTACATGTGTTCCATAGGCAGAGAGTATTCAAACATGCTGTTTCTTACTTGTAATCTGAGATGGTACATCTTAGCCAAATTTTGTATTATATGGTTCTGCTAACGGAGGGATCTTCAAAACATAGGTAAAGGCTTGGTCAGGGTTTGATAAAGTATTGGTGAAGACTGAGTAGAATTGGTGAAGACTGAGCTGGAATTTTGTAATGTTGGTAGTAGTAGTAATTATAAATTATTATTATTATTATTATTATTATTATTATTATTATTATTATTATTATTATTATTTTGTCCTCCTGCACCCAAGTTTCATCCCTGGCTTAAAGAGGTTAATTAGTTAAATACAGCACTTATTTGGGGTGAGGTTTTTATTCTTGCTGATTACAGAATCGGAACAAACAACTTTTTAATTTATTAGGATTCTGCCATACATCTGTTTCCTCCCACCCCAAAATATAACCACATAGCTTCCCACAGAAAACAAGAAAACAACCTCCACGCAGGCTGCCTTTTGCACCAAATAGGCCTGGGCGATGTATTGATACATTGCCCAGGACTGGTATGAGGGCAGACTGCGATGGCGGCTTCACTTGGTGGTATATTGCAAGTGAAACCGCCACCACTCTTGGCTCCCTCCAGCTGGCGTTGGTAGCAGAGGGACTCAGGAGCAGCGGCGGTTTCACCAGCGATATACCACTGGGTGAAGCTACCATCCCACTCTGCCCTCATAACTGAAGGGAGAAATAAACTGCGTCGGCGAGGCACAATACGGCTTGTTCCTACCTCCTCTTCTTCAAACTGCTTGGCTGAGGAGTGCACAGCTGCCTTTGCCTCAGCCAAGCAATTTTACGAAGCCCCTGCCCTGCCACTGGCTCACACAAGCTGGCGGCTGGTTGGGGGTTCTGAGAAACTGTTGCACTGAGAGGTGTGAGGTTGCCACCCCCCTCAGCCGAGCAGTTAAAAGAGCCCTCAGCCCACCTCTGGGTCATTCAGCTGGAAGGCGGAGGCCTCTTCCACCCCCCAAGTGAATAGTTCAGCGAAGCCTCAATGCTCCTTGGTTCACATGTGAGCCTGAGAGGCATTGGGACTCACTCACTGTGTAGGGTTGAGCCATGTATCTCAGCTGCTTCTTCTTTCCCTAAGGCGGGAAGATGCAGGCCAGATAAATTCCAGTCATCGTGATATATCAGCATATACCAGTAGTTAGCTGCTGACATATCACAATGTTAAAAAAAAAAGTATTGCCCAGCCCTAGCACTAAACTGAATCATCAGAGGGTGAGCTGTGACAATTTGACGATCGTGACAATTTACTTAGCTATTTCTCCTGTTGGACTTCCAATATGAGACACAAATCCGAAATTCATAAGGCAAGATTCACGGAAAACCCTACCTCCAAGCAGTGGGAGAGTCCTCTAAACTTGATAGTCATTGAAAACAATTAGAAGTTCTTTTCAGTTCAAAAGTAGAGAGCAAGGGGAAGGGATCCCTTACAATGTTTAAAGCAGGGGTCAGCAAACTTTTTCAGCAGGGGACCGGTCCACTGTCCCCCAGACCTTGTGGGGGGCCGGACTATATTTTGAAAAAAATATATGAATGAATTCCTATGCCCCACAAATAACCCAGAGATGCATTTTAAATAAAAGCACACATTCAACTCATGTAAAAACACCAGGCAGGCCCCACAAATAACCCAGAGATGCATTTTAAATAGAAGGACATATTCTACTCATGTGAAAACACACTGACTCCCCGACCATCCTTGGGGCAGATTTAGAATGCGATTGGGCCGGATCCAGCCCCCGGGCCGTAGTTTGCTAACCCATAGTTTAAAGGATAAGCATGTGATCTGCTGGCACTCTCTCCACACTCTCTCCTTCAACTGCAACTTCTTCACCCCCAAGACCTTTTATTTTTCAGTTAGGCTTTATAGATTGTAAACCTGAGGGCACGGACTGCCTTATAACTGACATTTGTAAGATGCTTTGAGTGCATTTTTGGCCAAAATCAAGATAAAAACACTTTAAATAAATAACTATGTGATATATCTCTGTCACCTTTTTTGAGACTATGCTTATTGAAACATGGTATTCCTCACATGAACTTGTTTTTTTTTTTTACCACATCACCTGTAGTAGTTAGTTCATGCATATATCGACAGGCAAATTGAAATTCCGAGGTTTGAGCCAGCCTTAGATTAGAAATGGCGGATATACCAAGGCAGTGAAGAATGTTCGTAACCTGAGATGCATCACCCATCGTGAGATGGATTTGGGATTTCCCCTTTCCACCTGAGCAGCCCTCAGACTGAAGCAAAGGGCACCCCTAGTTGCAGAAAGCAATACAGGCATGCTTGCAGAACAGCATCTGTGCCACATAGAGAGATACGAACGGTGTGCCTTTTAATCTATGCAGCAGCACATTTATTTATTTATTTATTTATTTATTTATTTATTTGACACAAAAAGCCCCAGTCCTTTTGAACTCCAGCAGTAAAGCATGTGATTTCCCCCTTTAAGCATGCTGCCCTACCCTCCATCTGGCCACTGCACAGTAATGGCTACAAATCTGTTAGAGATTATGGTCTGTGTACATCTCTTTGTTCTCTATGGAAGTCAAAAAATGGTTTAAGTCCCACACACAGAGTCCCATCCTTTCCATTTCCCACTATCAATCTGTTCATCGCTGAGCATTTCTCTCCCTGACCTTATTACTTTACTGAAATTAAGCTTGAAACAATCTGATGTCAGGTACTATAGTATATCTCCTTTTATTGCCTACCTTGCTGAGGCCTTCCATATTGCTAATGCTGCATCTCATTTTAGATAGGTTTAGCCAGATATATATTCCCTGGTTTATAGAGAATCTGATGGATTGCATTCTGCACTGTGGGACTGTAGGGCAGTCTTTTTTTAAAAAATGCATTCTATAGAACAGAGGTGAATTCACACAGAGACACCCGGCTGGTATTCATCGTTCTTTTGGTATCAGCAAGAAATCTTGGATATTCACCAGAGATGCATAATTGCTGGAAGATTGATGTTGGCCTCAGCTTTTTTCTGATTAATACCTCAACCCTATCTGTATTTGCTTAGAAGCATGTCCCATTGATCTCAATGGTACTTACTGAAGTATAAGGTGGGGAGGACGGTTCGTTGCAGTTTCAGGACTCCTTCAGGAATCGGTGGGAAGGTGATTATTATACAGTATCCAAAGAGATTTGCTCAGAGATGAGTGCTACAAGGACATGCAAGCTGCATTTACATCTCCTGTACTCCCCTTGTCAGAAGTTGCAGGAGGGCTGTGTGTGTCTTTTGCAGAATTCCACTGTAGTCAGATGAAACCCACCAATTAAAATAATTCATGCATATCACAACTCTGTTGATTCCTAAGGATGCATTTGGGGTTAATATAATAAATCACTATAATAAATCACTTTCTGCAAACCTGTTTAGTGTGTTCTTATCGTCTCAATCATACCTTTTTTTGGGGGGGGGGAATATTTATTTATTTAAACAATGTATTTATGGCTTAACTACAAACATCTCTAAGCAATGGGCAAGAGATACAATGCAGGCAAGGTGAAAATCTAACAGCATGTGGACAGGTAACATTGGCAAGATGCTAGACTCTGCTACACAACTTGAAACTGATCCTTGATTCACCAAACTCTCCATTGAGGAGCCTCTTACTTCACTGAGTGACAATGTCATAAAGGATCTTTCTACTGGTCAAGTGCACAGGTATCAGATCACACAGGCCACAAGGACAGGAAAACTTCTCACAGATCTGGCCCTTCTTGAAATTGGTCCAAGGAGTCATTCAAGGTGGTTAACAACACCAAACAGGCTTTGTTGCATATGGGTTTCAAAACATGGCCTTAAAGGCAAGACCCACAACAACTTAAGACTGATAGTGAAAGACATCATCTGCGTGTACTGCCCTTGGTTTAACATCTAAGTAAAACACTCTTGGGTGGAAGGCCACACCACATCTTGTTTCAGCTGCAGTGAGTTAGGCTGCAAAAGAAGGTTGCAGTGGATGCTGTCTTGCCAACCATCCAGCGCTCAGTGTGGTATGCATTCAGTGACATAAACCCAGACACTCTTGTGGTCCTACAACAATGAGGAGAGGAGAGCTGGCGTCCAAAAGATCATTTACTTGAAGGGCGGAGAGGATGACACACTGGGAGATCTTTCTGTATGTCCAAGGAAGACATCTTGCACCAACCCCAGTGCTACATCCTTGTTGGACCTGATAGACTGGTCTTGACATGTAAACTTACAATGGAAGTAGAGTACTTCATTGACAAGCCCATGCAAGTTCCACGGTGGCCTTGTCATGCTGAATATATAGAGAGTGTGTGAAACAAGTCACAGAGGCAGCAGGCAGTGTTTATACACATGAGAAACATGAGGGCTACACCAAAGGCCAAAAAGCAAGTCAGCGGCTCATGTCCAAGAATGAACCAAAGGACAACTTGATGAACGGGTTTTATTTATTTATTTATTTATTTATTTATTTATTTATTTATTTATTTATTTATTTATTATTAACTGATATCATTATTTTCTAATGTTTTGTGATTACAAGGTCATGTTGTATGTTTAGTAGGATATGTTTTATGCAGAGAAACTATGTTTTTATAGTATTAACTGACATTTTTAGAAGGGAAAATTAGAATTCCTTGGTTTTCTGAGAGCAGTTCATGTGCTTTTTAATCAAATGTAGATTTACCAAGCTAAATGTTGTCCAGTCACAAAAACAAGAGCAGATTTGAATTCCTCACACCTAAAAACAGTTGGCAGAAACAGGCAAAGGCAGACTTGGACAATACGTTTGCCATATTTGCCTTCCCGTCTGAACTGCAATCTGCCCCCCGCCCTAGCAATGTCTTATTTGCAATTCTAAAGGAAGTTAAAGACCAGGAGTAAGTTTACTGATTTATAAAAACATTTACAGTTTGCCTTTTGACCCTCATAAGAACCTCCATAGTGTTTATGATACCTTCCAAACTGGTAACATCACTACAGCTCCAATCCTTTACTTACATGCCTGGGAGAAAGCCCCACTGAACTCGATTGAGCTTCTTTCTGAGTAGACATACATAGATTGCACTGCAAAATGAGTTAAATCATTTTAACAGTGTTCAAACAGAGATTAAAAAGACAAGGAGAGTGGGGCAATTAAAACTTCAGTATTAAAATTTGACATCATTAACGACCAATTTTTAAAAATGCTTCTCAGTAAGGGCAACAATCTAGCCCCATTTGCACAGTGCTCAGGTATAGGGCCTCATTCTGGCTCTGCCCTCCGAGATCCATACTTCACGCAAATTTTTCTGCAGGGGAATCCCTACATGAGCAGCAGCTTGAGAGTGGACTCCTTCACAGGCAACCAAGCTCAAGATGTAGACACCAGAGGGCAGGGCTAGTATGGAGACCTGATGTCAAGGGGAGGGCAAGAGGCACATCCCCACTCCTTGCTCAAACAGTGAATGCTCAGCATGCAACTATTGCCTAAACAGGACTCATATTTCTAAAGAGTGCACCATACATCGATTTCTGTTTCTGAATGGAACTCCCTGTTGTTGTTTAATTGTTTAGTTGTGTCCGACTCTTCATGCCCCATGGACCAGAGCACGCCAGGCACTTATGTCTTCCACTGCCTCCCGCAGTTTGGTCAAACTCATGCTGGTAGCTTTGAGAACACTGTCCAACTATCTTGTCCTCTGTCGTCCCCTTCTCCTTGTGCCCTCCATCTTTCCCAACATCAGGGTCTTTTCCAGGGAGTCTTCTCTTCTCATGAGGTGGCCAAAGTATTGGAGTCTCAGCTTCACGACCTGTCCTTCCAGTGAGCTCTCAGGGCTGATTTCCTTAAGAATGGATAGGTTTGATATTCTTGCAGTCCATGGGACTCTCAAGAGTCTCCTCCAGCACCATAATTCAAAAGCATCAATTCTTCAGTGATCAGCCTTCTTGATGGTCCAGCTCTTACTTCCATACATCACTACTGGGAAAACCATAGCTTTAACTATATGGACCTTTGTTGGCTAGGTGATGTCTCTGCTTTTTAAGATGCTGTCTAGGTTTGTCATTGCTTTCCTCCCAAGAAGCAGGGGTCTTTTAATTTAGTGACTGCTGTCACCATGCAGTGATCATGGAGCCCAAGAAAGTAAAATCTCTCACTGCTTCCATTTCTTCCCCTTCTATTTGCCAGGAGGTGATGAGACCAGTGGCCATGATATTCATTTTTTTGATGTTGAGCTTCAGACCATATTTTGCACTCTGCTCTTTCACCCTCATTAAAAGGTTCTTTAATTCCTCCTCACTTTCTGCAATCAAGGTTGTGTCATTAACATATCCGAGGTTGTTGATATTTCTTCCAGCAATCTTAATTCCAGCTAGGGATTCATCCAGCCCAGCCTTTCACATGATGAATTCTGCATATAAGTTAAATAAGCAGGGAGACAATATACAGCCTTGTCATACTCCTTTCCCAATTTTGAACCAATCAGTTCTTCCATATCCAGTTCTAACTGTAGCTTCTTGTCCCACATAGAGGTTTCTCAGGAGACAGATGAGGTGATCAGGCACTCCCATTCCTACCCCCTTCCAATTCAGGGTACGATGTGAAGCAATAATCTTGAAGCAGAAAACCACAGCTGCTTTGGTGACCTTGGGCCAGTTGCTGTCTTTTAGTCTAACCTACCTCACAGGGTTGTTGTGAGGATAAAATAGAGAAGGGGGGAAACCCCCCCCCCCACATATGCCACACTCAGCAACTTGGAGGATATAAATCAAGCAAACAAGCAAAAAGTAATAAAAGAAATCGCAAGTTCCAATGAAATCAATGGGAATTAATTTTAAGACTATAGGATTACAGCCTTCTAGAATACGACGTGTTCAGATCAGATAAGGTGTTTGGCTTTTTCTACACCTAACGCTAAAAGTGTCACGGAGATGGCACTATTTGTGTCCATAAGTGAATATAATTAACGTGGGTCAGAAAGAAGAAGAGTCCCGTTTTTAAACAGGAGGTTAATTTTAGCCAACCTGAGCTTCACATCTTAATTTCAGGTGCGGGAGATGGGGAAAGTGCTTTTAGTGTCATGTGTGAAAATGCCCTTCGCTCGCAGCCAATTATGTTGTGCAGCTTAACTAGGTTGAAGAGTTCCTTTTCCTGTTCTCTGAAATGACTGATTTTTTACTCGGTTCCCAAGGGTGAAATATAGTGGAGTGAAAAAGAGATGTTTACTGATAGTGAAAACAAAACATACTTATTCATACAAAGTAATCTTATCTCTGAAATGCTGTGATTGTTATCAACAAAATATACGTCCTTCGTTGGGATTTGAGCTCTCTCCCCCCACCCCCCACCCCGGTTAAAGTGACAGCAGCAAGAAATGGAAGAACACAGTCTCCCATCTACATCCATTACCTTCCCCCTCTCGAAAGTGTGTGTGTTCATCTCTATATACTTGAAAAATTAACAGACAAAGAGAAGAAACAAAGAATGATGTTAGATGGGAAGGAATACTACTGCAGCTTCCAGAGCTAACTAGTCACTCCCTGTGCTTGCCAGCTCTGTTGTATTTCCTTTTAGCGGTTCCTGTTCCAAATGCTTAGCCCGGAACTGGATGGCATGTTCTATGCCCCTACAGGGGGAACAACAATTCCTGCGCATCTCCAATGGGCAAGGGAAGAGTGTAACAACACCCTGGAAAATGACAGTAATGTAATTGAAAAATACTGCAGATAAATATTGGGCCCATGTGTACGGATCATTGTTTTTTGCGTGTCATCAATAAAATGAGAGCATCCTGTTAGCATGCTGTGTGTATCCTGCATACAAAAGGAGTATAATATTGTTTGTTTCAGCATAGCTTTAAGCCAGATGCAATTGTGTCCTTCTACCATATTCATGTCCAATTTTAGTTCTATGTCGTATTTGCTGTGTGTCTACATGAATATGACAAATCACTATCCTATATATGTGTGTGTGTTCAGTTGCAGAGCACCTTCTTTCTACAGCAAGGACTTTATTAGAATAGGTTAAATGCTGATGCATGGCACATGGCCATGGGACTGAGGGGTTGATATAGTAATAAAGTGTGAGACTTAATATGCAATAATATCTTTAGAGCTTCTTCGGTGTTTTATTTCAGTAATTCGGTTATATTATCTTAACCTTATCTCATTAATGCAAGAGGTGTATTGGAAGGCTGGAGACCCAAATCTGGAATAGTTAATCTGTTATTAATTAATATAAGGCATTGCAAAATGCAGTGAAATGCGAGGCAGCATATTCACAATCGTAAGCAGCTGATTAAATTTATAATGCAATGTTAGGTATTTGGATATTTCTATCATCCCGATACAGTCCTTTGCTGTGCTGTCTGCAAAATATAATAACTTCTAAGCAGTGTGTAAAACAAAGTGCTCAATTCACTTTATTAAAATATCCAATAATAATTGATTTAAAGGCAATAAAATGTGTTCATTAGAGGGCTTATATTCAAGAAATATTGAAAGTATACCTAAAACTGTCACTTTTATTGTGAATGAACAGGATAATATAATTTGAAAAGAGTGTGATCATACTAAAGATTTGTCCTGCAGCATTATCTGATAGCTCGTAAAGTGCTGAAATTTAATATGATGCTTTCAGTCAGTTTAATTGAAATTTAATTGCCACTTTGGGCAGAAGGTTTAGATCTGATCAATAAAATATTAAAGATTTTGCGCTTTCGCTTGGAACAGTTTCTTAGCCACTGCATCAAGGGTGCCTTGTGTTTTTAGAAAATATGTAATTGTTCTAGTTCACACAATGCGCTGTGTCATTTTCTAATTTTAAATTTTTTTTAATGTGCTGAACAGATAAATAGTGGAAATAATAAAGCCAAAGTTGATCCATTTAATTGCAACACGATGAAAGAAATAACGGTCACCTTCAGATTCATGAGAAAGGCATTAATGTAAAAGAGCTATAAATATTTTGAAATGTCAAACCTCAGAAAGACAGAGTCCAACCTGAGACTAGCTGTAAATCAGGCACATAGAAGAACCCTGGGAAAAAAGATGGTTCTCTGGTATTTTAGAAATAATTACTAATACAAAAAGGGTAATGACGAACCTATAAATTATATTAAAAAGGGCCATTAGAGAAGGATTAGTTTATAAAGCTGAGAGATGGTTCCTGAAAATGATACTGCAAGTTATTTCTACTTTTCATTCCATGTTATTCAAGAAACCAAAAATTATCTGATTAATGATAAACTAATTGATTGCTATTCTGCAACTGAAGCACCCTGACCTGATTTGAGTTCACTCTTTAATGTGAACCAGATCATCTTCAATTTTATACTTTTTGGGCTGGGTTAAGAGTGCTGGTGATAGTAGAAGAATAACACTGCCCTCTTCTTTTTAACCTACTGGTATATGTGCAACTTCAATGCAATGAACACAGATTTGAAAACAGCAACCGAGACAGTGGAATCCACGTATCTCTGCATTTAGAATAAGAACCATTTTACACACCGTTTCTGCATCTCCCCCCGCCCTTTCCCCGTCAAGTTCTTAGCACATGACCTTGATGACTGCAGTTATATTCTCAAGATGACTTAACTGCTCCTCCAGTTACCTAGACAACTGTATTACTGCTGCTCAAACCATGCTCTGCTGTGGTTTTTGCCATTTCTTCTCACATTCATAAACTGAAATAGTAATAATGATAATGATAATAATAATAATAATAATAACAACGCTGTTTCCAGTGGGAAAGAAAGGTGGGGTATAAACTATCACTTCCCAGTGTATCACTGCTTCATTGAAATGCAACAGAGGCTCTTATGGTAATACGGTACAGACATGTATGTCTGCTGCTTAGGATGTAAGTAAACGGGGGCCTCGTGTATGGCAGCATAAGTAGGTTGTAACAGAGATTTAATCTTTCAGATTTATTTTAACAGGGGTGAACTTTCAATATTCCTAATGGTTTGATTCTCTCCCTCCCTAGCTACTGCATGCTAAGGGGATAGAAGTTGACATAAGAACACAAGAAGACTCTTGAAAGGCTGAATACTTCCTCTATACCACAGCATCTATGAACTGGAAGACCATTTCCCAGCCCAGTTCAGGATGCTGGTTTTAACTTATAAGTGGAATGGGATGCAGCTAAGAACTGGCTCCACCGACACAAGCATGCTCCAGCTAAGATCTTCCCCAGGTCCCCCCTTTTTGGGGGAAGGGACTACTTAGATAAAGCCTTTTTGGGGGTGACATTCCCTTGTCCGCTGCAGCACCTCAGTTCTGAAATGTTCTATGGAAAACTCCCTCAGTCTGATGTCTTTTTGAAAAACATTTATTTACCCAGAACATTTATATGTTAGGAATTAATACACTGTTATAATCTGGCCTCTAGCATCCAGTTGAAATCAGTGGGTCTCACTTCTGAGTAGGCATACATGGGATTGCATGCTTAAAGAAATTGCATTCTACATCCAACATGTCCTTTCTGTCCCTGAAGAACTACTCACCCCTACCATCTAGTTGGAAGAGGTTAATAGCTAGTGCGAATGAGATGGAAATCACCAACCCCTCTGATTTTGTATGAATCCTAATGTTAAGTAAATTGCCATCAGTATAAGTGATGCTATTGCTTTCTGCTATCATGAAATAGTATGTAAGAAAAGTCAGCAAGAATCTTAGATCATCATGACTTACTGTATTTTTCCGTGTATAAGACTAGGTTTTTTCCCTTAAAAAATAATGTCAAAAATTTGGGGGTGTCTTATACACAGATGCGTCTCCCGCCATTTTCTTAAATCAGAGTCCCCCAAAATAGGAGGCATCTTATACATGGGGGCGGCTTATAGACGGAAAAATACGGTACATCTGAATTTTGTGTCTTCCTCAACAATATGTGCTATTCCACAATGGGTCTGGTTTTATTCTTTGCAAACCACATAGAAGCCTACTTTGGTATTAAGTGATACATAAATGAACAAATAATAAAAATTCTCACACTTGTAGTATAGGAGAGCTTC
The DNA here is from genome assembly GCF_964188315.1 of Podarcis muralis. Lineage (NCBI taxonomy): Eukaryota > Metazoa > Chordata > Lepidosauria > Squamata > Lacertidae > Podarcis > Podarcis muralis. Next base: position 39,891,867 of record NC_135655.1, read on the forward strand.
TGGGTTTCAAGTTGTTATTCAGATGTGGTAGACTATGTATTTATCGTACCTTAAAACAATACTTGGTGTCACTGAACTATAAGGCTAATGAACTGCTAAGCTAAGGATAAGCATCTATGGCTTAAGAGTGAAAAAGGAGACATTGAATAGGCTTAGTCCAGGAGTGGGGAACTTTTTTCAGACTGAAGGCTGCATTCCCTGGTGACCAGTTTTCCCAGGGATGCATTCCAGTGGTAGGTAGGGCCAAAACAAATGGGAGCATGACCAAATGAGGGACCAATAAATGGGATAATGTCAGCGATTGTGCTTCTTCATTGTGAGTATCACTCTACTTTAGGTGGTCAGCTACAGCTATTTTCTTGTTAAAATGTAAAATAAGGGAGGAGACAGTCTACAAGTTTGCCTCTTCCCTTATCCTCCTCCTCTTGTTTGCCTGCATCCAAACTGTTTTGAATACCTCTGCTTTTGCTAAAAGTCCCTTTCTTTACAATTGATTGCAAATCACCCTCGCTATCTGCTTCCACCTGCTTGCCTTCTAGTCAAGTGTCTACTCTTTTCATTTAAGCCATAGCTAGGGAACTGGTGGCTCTCTAGATGTTGTTGGACTCCTAATTCCCATCAGCCAGAGGCACTGTGGCCAAAGGGCAGGGATGATTAGACACGTAGTCTGTCCAGCAGGTATTCTCTCATGATTTACCATTGTTGCCTCCACCATATTGTTTCTCTATTCATCACACCACCTACCCCTCTGCTTTACAACCCCTCTTCCAAAAACTTCCTTTCCATGCAAAGGATTTCAGATACTGTTGCTATGTTGGCCGCCATCATCAACTCTCCAGACTTCATCCCTGATCCTCCTTTGTCAAATCATCCCACACGCCTTCACTTTGATTCATTCCGTTTATTACTTTCATCATCATCTTTCTCATGACCATTTTATGTAGACTGTAAGCTATCCGAGTAGAACGTTGTTACTTTTTAGGTCTCCATATCACAAAGCACGCCGGGGCTTAAAATAGCAGCACTTCACTAATTATTATTATTCTTACTAGGCATTGTGAACAGCATAGCTGATCTCCACGGATGGGGGATGAATTATAGGTCAGCTGCACAGTACATGCTTTTTATCTAAAAGGTCCAAGTTTATCTATGGCAAATCTAGGGGGAAAGTGTGTGTTATGGGGGGTGGGGATCTCAGGCAACAGAGCTAGGAAATACCTTCTATTTAAGATGTTTGCAGGTTCCTATGTCATGTCTTAGCCAGGGGATTCCTCATCAGAGGATGAGCTAGAGGCTCTGGCATTACACCAAGCCTTGGATTAGGTTCAGGAAATCAGCCCTGAATGCTCACTGGAAGGACAGATCGTGAAGCTGAGGCTCCAATACTTTGGCCACCTCATGAGAAGAGAAGACTCCCTGGAAAAGACCCTGGTGTTGGGAAAGATGGAGGGCACAAGGAAAAGGGGACGACAGAGGACGAGATGGTTGGACAGTGTTCTCGAAGCTACCAGCATGTGTTTGACCAAGCTGCAGGAGGCAGTGGAAGACAGGAGTGCCTGGCGTGCTCTGGTCCATGGGGTCATGAAGAGTCGGACATGGCTAAACGACTAAACAACAGCAACATGTCATGTCTTAGCCAGGGGATTCCTCATCAGAGGATGAGCTAGAGGCCCTGGCATTACACCAAGCCTTGGATTAGGTTCAGTTTGTGGGTGCAGAGTCAGGATTTTTAGATGAGGCTGAGCTTTTCCAGCTGGAGGAAAAGGTCTCTGTTATCATATTCAGTTATTGTTTTGTACTGGTTTTTAAGAACTATTTTTATCCTGCTTTTATGGCATAAATCAACATGAGGCATGGGTAAAAGGTGGTTTGTAAATAAAATAGTAATAATGATAACAACAACAGCAGCAGCAGCAGCAATAAGAAGCATTTAAGTGCAACCTAAAAGTCCCATTTCTTCATTATGAGTATGTGAGTAGGCTGTAGGTAGACTCACAGTGGATCTCCCTTATATCATATTACATACTGCATGTGCATTAACATTTTACCAGTACCTTTATAAACATACATATATAACATATATATATATATACAGAAATTTATGAGAGATGCTGACACATTGCTGGAAGGCAGGGCTGAGCTCTTATTGTTTCTTAATCTACATTCAAAACTTCATTTCAGTTAACTATGAAAATAGCCCCAAATAGTTTAAATTCCAGGAGGGAAAAGAAAAAGAGGAGAGCACAAACTAAACTAGTTGGAAATAATGAGGTCACAAAGTTCAGGAAAAGCCAGTTTATTATGCTTCTGAAATTAAAGTTGTTCCAGGATTTTCATGTTAGGTCCCTGAGCCGGAACTAGTCAAGTAAAATTTCAGCCTTGGAGCAAATTATGCCAGATTTCAAAGAGAATGATTTAGCTCTTTTTGAAATTCTATCTGCACACAAAGAAAAAAGATCAAGCCAGCCAGATGAGTAACCAAACACTGATAAATGAACAAATACTTCACCTTTCTACAAATATGACTTCAGGCAAGACCTTGTTTAAAATATTGCTTACTTTGGTGCATGCCTCTCCGTCTTGCTGAGGCTTGTCTCTCGAGAAACACGGTGATCTAATGGACATATCTTTGGGAGTATGGAGGTGGAGTATCCATCCCAGTTAATCTCTTGAGTCTATCAGTAATTTGATTCATAGCTTTGGGGGAATCAGTCATACCTTCCTTGTGACTATTTTGCCTTCCACCCCATTTTACAAAGCTACTGCAAAGAAGCACCGTGAGGCTCCAGGACACGTTTCAGATTACAATTCTTATTCCCAAGACATTTCCCTTGATGAGAACAGCAATAGATGAAGAAGATTTTCATTTCTCTAATTACAAGTTTGACGCAGATGTGCTAAGATCGAGAAGCAGCTCAGCAAACTACCGGTAGTTTCCAGCTTTTAAGTAGACATGGGCCAAATCTAGCACCTTAAACAGTTATGGCTTCCCCTAAAGAATCTTGGGAACTGTAGTTTGTTAAGGTTGCTGAGAGCGGTTAGGAGACCCCATGCCCCCCCTCACAGAGATACAGTTGTCAGAGTGGTTTAACAATCACTCTTCCCAGCGAAATCTGGGAGTTGTAGCTCTGTGAGGGAAATAGCCACTCTCAGAATCCATAACAAACTACAGGTCCCAGGGTTCCTTCAGGGAGGTCATGACAGAGTGGTATAAGAGTGCTTCAAATGTATGGTGTGAATTTGGCCAACTCTTTCCCATGCCAAATTATGCAGCAATGCCAAGCATCTTTACCTTAAGTAAGTTCTGCTGAAACAACTGTGATGTTTGTCACAAACAGAAGATAGACCATTTGGTTTTTATAGTAATTATCATTTCTTAAATTTGTATTCATTTGTAGATCTCAGTGCAGTTCACCACATAAAATTACATCCATGAGGCTTATTTCCGAACTCTTTAACCACCACACTTCACTGGCTTTCTTTAGAATTGGGGCATTCACCACTGAATAAAAATAAAGTGGCCTTCAGCGGGAGTAAACACAGAAAGTAAAAGATGTTGAAGATGTTAGCCAATGTGTATAGAAGCTTCTTCTAGTGAGGTTTAAGCAATGGGACCCAAGGTCAACTTTCCAATCCTTCACTGAACTCAATAACAGTCCAATATTGTTTACACAGTTCAATGAAACTTGCTTCCCAGCTAGTTAGGTTACAGCTTTGAATGAAACAAAGAAACAGTGATGACTTTCTCCTACTGCTCTGCACTTTGGAAAGAAGCACAGGTAGATTTATAAGCAATTAATGGGCTGTTGAAACACCTGTTTTGCGTGTGATACTGAAGATTAATGGCAAAAAGAATATGGAAACTGATTTGAAGTGGATGAATACATATATAATATTTTCAGATCAAGCCACTTTTTAATTTTTAATTGTGTTTTTAACTATGCCTCTATTACGCAGAGCTGAGTGAGTTCTCGTTGCTTCACTATTTTGCATTGCACTATGGTAGCACGATCCAGCCAAAGTTAAGCACCGACCTACTTATGATTTACCTAAGTCCAGTTGATTTCAGTGGGTCTACTCAATGCATGGATAGGTGTGGCTCCAATTCATTTTGTTCTCCATTCACAATGTCAAATTCTGATTCATTATAGTTCATATGTGGTTGGAATGTGCAGTTTGTGCTGTAAATGAAAGAAAATTTGCATTGTGGTGATATGATTATCATATCTGACAGTGAGGTTTTGGTATGTGAGCAAACCAAGTCAGCAACTGGTTCAATATGAGGGCCGTGTAATCCACACACACCCATCCAATGTGGCAATCCAGATTTGGCTCCAATTTAGTTTGGATCAATCTGGACCTGATTCAGAAATCCAAATCTTGTAATCCTATTCACTTGCGCTGGGAAACCAAAATGTACACAACTTTTTTGCTTTTTCACATAGTGCATGAAATTTGGAGACATGATAGCCCCTCAAGGCAGGATTTATCTTGGCAAATTTCAGACAGGTCAATCAATAGATTTTTATGCCAGCCACCCTTAAAGTTTGCTTTTCCCCCCAAAAAAGTTTTTTTAAAAAGACTGATATATGTAATATTACCCTGTATGTGATGGGACGCGGGTGGCGCTGTGGGTAAAAGCCTCAGTGCCTAGGGCTTGCCGACCGAAAGGTCGGCGGTTCGAATCCCCGCGGCGGGGTGCGCTCCCGTTGTTCGGTCCCAGCGCCTGCCAACCTAGCAGTTCGAAAGCACCCCCGGGTGCAAGTAGATAAATAGGGACCTCTTACTAGCGGGAAGGTAAACGGCGTTCCGTGTGCGGCTCTGGCTCGCCAGAGCAGCAATGTCACGCTGGCCACGTGACCCAAAAGTGTCTGCGGACAGCGCTGGTCCCTGGCCTCTGGAGTGAGATGGGCGCACAACCCTAGAGTCTGTCAAGACTGGCCCGTATGGGCAGGGGTACCTTTACCTTTACCTTACCCTGTATGTGTGCTGCTTGTGCACTGACTATGCACAATGTACTCATAATACTTACCCACAAACAAACAAACAAACAAACACATGTACTAATAAAGACCAACACAGAAAACACCTGTAAATAAAATACAAACCAAACCTTAAAAACTAGGGCCAAAATGGGAGCAGGGCATAAGGGAAGTAACATTGCCTAAGTAACTAAGATTAGGACCCGGAAAAAACCCTATTATTATTTTTGTATAAAGATGGGATTGGGATTGATTAGGAAGGGATGGATAGCAAACAGGCATAAGGTTTGTCAGAGTACTGTGAAGAAAACAAAACAGAAGCCAAACAAATGCCACCAAACTCTTTCTAAGAGATAGAGTTTACAAAAGAGTGAAAGCAATGTGAACTTCCTTCTCCCCAAGCACTGAGTGGGTTGAGTGAGATTGTAAGCCCTGAATTGGAAGCTAGAATTGCCAATGAGCCTCCCTCTTCCCTAGCCCTGGTGTTCTCCTTATATGGTGTTATAATCAATAAATTAAATGCTTTGGTGATAGCATGTCTGGCTTTTTCAGAGAACATTTTGAGTTCCAGATCAACACAAATTGCTACAAATCAATTTGGATCCACCCAACTCTAGCAATTTCTAGCTGCCTCAACCCAATCCAGATTTGGTACAGATCAGTACGAATCGGCTGAATTCCATTCAGGATTAGGAAACGTCAGTTGCACGGCCTTATTAAATACGTTGTAAAGCATTTCAGTGATATTTCCAGAAATAAAATCTATAAATGTCATTTTTTTTGCAGTTTCCCGGTTTCTGGACTGGGGTTAATATTTTCAAATTTAATCAAATAAACAGCAGTAAAATTGGGACTTACAAAGGTACATGTTGATCTTTAATTTCCCCCCTCCCCTAAAGCTCCATTTGTTTCACCTGAGCAACACAAAACAATTAGTGTCGTTTTCTTCTGACAGTGCAGAATGAAAACAGAATTGAAATGGTTGCACCTCCAACTCCTGCTAATTTATCACAACCATATATTCTGCGAGAAGCTAAATAGGGGTGTGGGAGAAAGGTAGAGAGAGATGCTTAGCTGATAGACAGTACCTCCACCTTGCAGAAGATTAATTCCATTGTACATTTTGAAAACTGCTGACAAGAAACTTGCTCACAAGTAATCAGAATTTTCGGAAGACTGATTTTGTTTCTGTGCTGGTGTATGATAAATAAGGTGGGGAAATGCTCTGCTTCATCTCTGAACATAACCATAAGTATTTAGAAATCAGTATTGCAGGATCACAAATAGGGGTGTGTGTGTGTGTAGCTGGGTAATTGCTTAACACCCTAATCACAAAAAACATTATTTCATTGGGATTTAATTCTGTTTGCCTAATTGAGGTGCATGTTGCAATTCCCTAGATCTTTATTCTGAAACTAGCTACACAGAAGTGCACCTCATACTCATGGCATGCATCTTAACTTCCTTTAGGATGCTGGCATTAATTAGTCCTGCACAGGCAAGTAGCAGCTGCTAAAAGATAGGGCCATTATTGTGCCGCAGTAGTAACCTCCACTTCGCAGAACATCTAATGTTCCAAAATCCAAAATTCTTGGATTTTAATCAGATCAGCTACTGTGGTTTATGATACAATTAAGCTACACTTCTCAGGGTTGTGGATTGGGCTGTAGTTTGCAAATCTGTAAACTGTAAAATTGTATTGGTTTGATTATAATTTATTGACCGATCTCTGTTCATAATCATAAATATTGATTAATTTGCAAATAATTTTATAAGCAAATGAGAGTTTTATTAAATCCAACTTATTTTTCCTACTCTACAATGGGGGGGGGGGATACTTGGAGCCATTTCTGAATAATTCAAACCCAAATGTAGATGTATTCTCTCCTAGTTTTGTGAGAAACCCTTAAAGTTAACTTGTCACAGAGACTAAATTGAATCTATTACCTACAGAGCAGTAGGAAAGAAGATGAAGGGAGGAAAAAAAGAGCAACCACGAGATTTATCTGATGTTTGGTTGATGTATGGGTATATAAAATCTTAAGTAATACAGATAATGTCACACAATATTGCAACATATATTTCCAGTTCAACATTCTAAGACAATAAGGCATAAATGGAAATTAAAGGAAAAATCTGAACGGTTGTCAGGGAGCACTTTTTCATTCAGAGAATCATAAACATATGGAATGGTGTGTCAGGCAAAGTTTCTGAGATAAGACTAGTGGAGTAATTACAAAATGGATTTATATCCTGGGAAATAAAAGTGCAGACAATGGAAAAGAGCTTGAAGTCAAATGATTTCAACCCTCAAAAATGTTCTAATCAAAAAGTAACTTTTCCTAAGCTGCAGCTGGGCTTCTCTTCTCTGCACTTGCCACTGTTTGTCTTTCTCTCTGTGCTGATTAATTTTATTGGGAGAAGTTTGTCTCCAAATGCTTCTACAAACAGGGGTTGGAGCACCCTTTTCTGGGGTGAATTTGACTCATTTCTCCTTCACCCCTCCAATGACACACAAACTTGTTTCTGTATTGGGCTGTCAACATTCCTTTTTTAAAAAAATCTTCGTTTGATATTAATTATTTTTATTATCACATAACCTGAACATCCAGGAGGTGAGAATGAGTTAAAAAAGAGCCTGTGCTGTGAACTGCCCTCTTGGCTGAAAACACAAAGAATGGGTATTCTAGCAGAAGGCGTGTTGAGGTGGTGTTGCTCACTTGGCCATGTCACTGCTACAAACTGGAAGGTACAGTAGATCAGGGGAGAGGGTAAGGTGGTGGTGAGGTTGATGCCGTTCAAGCACCATGTCAAGAGCACAACATTGACACTGCCCACGAGTTTGCACCACGCTGACCTTGCTGATGGCTCCTCCCTCCCTCTCTACCTTCCACTAAGCAGCAGCAACACAACTGACTGCAGATCAGGTGAGTGGCAGCACCCCATCATGCTGTCAATTGCTGTTGCTTGAGAGAAAGCTGTAAGTGTACAGGTATATAGAGCTGTGTGCAAATAGCCTATCAAAATTCTCTACCTTATTTGTATGAAACTCATTTCATGAAGATTCTTCAGGGGTGTGGAAATTCTCCAACAATTTGTTGGGGGCAAAGCCCACCATTAGTAGTTGCAGTAGCATAGTTTCTTCCTTTCTCTTTTACTGACATTGATCTTGCTTTGGTCTTGTCACTGATGATACACCAATTCCATGCTGATGACAATGATATCACAGGCTAGGGGAAAGGAAAAACACATTTTAAAAAGAAGGAAACTCTTTTTTTCAATGCAACTCGAAATTAAAGGAGATGAAAATTACAAATAATATTTTGAAATGGCTCCCTTAAACAAGTGTCTCTGTAGCTTTGTTTCTTAGAGGAACATTTTATTGTTTTAGACTCAACAATACCACTAGCTGCAGAGATTCCGTATTTCCCCATAAACACCCAATTTATAAACACATTTCTCTGTCAGATACAATATTGTCAGCAATATGTACGTAAATACTCTGAAGAGCCATGGAAGCATATGAGTTAGACACAAGAATGTGTGAAAAGCCCGTCCGATAATCCAGTTCAAGAGCATACAAAGCCTCATTTGATTCCTCTCAAAGTCTGCCTGATTTAACAGCCACATCCTTGGTCGCCATATTCACTGCTGAAAGTGCTCCAGCAAATCATTACCATCTCTAAAGGCTTGCCTCTAACGATCCACACACACAAAGAAGAAGCATTTCTGCACACATTTCTGTGTGTGTGTTAGCTGATTCTTCTTCCCAGTTGCAGCCCTCAACCCCCACAAACGCTCTCTTCCAATTTCCCAAATGTTGTCTCTCCTTGCAAAAGAGGGTGCAATTTTTCTACCTCATTTGCAGAGTTTTGGAATCTTCAATATCTCTTCATAATGGTTATGTTTTTATTTATTTAATATAAAGTAAGGTTTCGTAGGCCCAGAACATGAGGTTGCTTACTGGTGAATAGGCTAAGGCACAACAACATAGGAAAATAAAGATGATTGTACATAAGAATCCACCTTTTAGTTTGTTCTTATCTTCAAACCATAATAATTGAAGATAATATTTAACTCTATAACTACCAATTACTACAATAATTTTGGCAGTTTCAGGGTTGAGTTTACCTTATCAATGTGAAGTGGCCCAGGCTTAACAATCAGTCGCTCTTCCCAGGGAACTCTGGGAATTGTAGCTTGTTAGTAGGGGACGCCTAACAACTCTCAGCACCCTTAACAAACTACAGCTCCCAGAATTCTTTGGGAAAAGCCATGATTGTTTCAAGTGGTATGATAAAGGTTTGATACTGCTCTAAATGTATGGCATGAATGTGTCCAAGGCATGGAAATCACCCTGCACAAAGTGCTCTAGAAATATGTATTAATAGGAAACAATATGGCATAAATATTCAGAGCAGACACATTTTACAGGATAAAAAGCAATATGAAAAAGTCATTTGTATGGTTTGTCCTTCAGAAGCTACAAGGCCACCTGTGTCTTATTATTATTTGGAGCCATCTGTCCTGAACCTCCACAGTGTGATCTGCTTCAGATATCTTTTCATACCTTATTTTCCTCCCATTTTCACTGCCACAGCAAATGCGGTCTTACTCCCCTTCCCCTCTCACTTAATTGTAGAATCTGTGCCCCAAGCAGTACTGTAAGAACTGTGTGCTGTCAATTAATAATATATAATACTGATGTATCTATGGTTCGTAATATAGTAACTCAAGTAAATGTATTAGGATAATTGTAAATCTATATCAATCCAGGAGCACACTTTGCAGCATTGTTCTTAAAATGAGAACGGGACAATATAGGACCAGCCATTACAAAAGCAGCAAGCCCAGGTTGCAGTTAACTACTGGGCTTGAACCACATAGTGCAGAAGATCAACAGAATTTCTTCACTGGTGGCTTTTTTCATTTATTTGTTCAAGGAGTGGTATTTTACCCCAAAATATGGCAAACCATTTTTGCCCTATTATTATTGCATATTTACTCCTATCCCACCGTTTCCCCTAACCAAGGACTCAAGGCAGCTTACCGATGAAATAGGAACAGCTAAAAACATTTTGGGGGACCCCAATCATTAAAAAATATCCAAACATTCAAAGAATCAAAATTATACAGTGGTACCTCGCAAGACGAATGCCTCGCAAGACGGAAAACTCGCAAGACGAAAGGGTTTTTTGTTTTTTGAGCTGCTTCGCAAGACGATTTTCCCTTTGGGCTTGCTTTGCAAGATGGAAATGTCTTGCAAGTTTGTTTCCTTTTTCTTAACACCGTTAATACAGTTGCGACTTGACTTCGAGGAGCAACTCATAGAACGCGGTGTGGTAGCCTTTTTTGAGGTTTTTAAAGACTTTGGTCATTTTTGAAGCTTTCCCAAAACTTTCCCGACACCGTGCTTCGCAAGACGAAAAAAATTGCAAGGCGACAAAACTCGCGGAACGAATTAATTTCGTCTTGCGAGGCACCACTGTATATAAATGGTCTATTAAAACTTACTCTAAGCAATGACCTGTCCTTCTGTTGTTACACTAATGCTGACGTGTTATTATTCTCTATGGATAGACCCCCAAAAGATATTGACTGGCTTCCTTAAGTCTACCCTGTAGGGATGGAGGAGAAATTAATTCAGATCACATTGAAATGTGAACCTACAGACTCTGCATTTTCCAAAACAATTTGTGAACCAAAACACTGTTTTCCATCATAGAATCATAGAATGGTAGAGTTGGAAGGGACCTTGAGGGTCATCGAATCCAACCCCTTGCAAGGCAAGAATCTCAACTAGATCATATATGACAGGTGGCCATCCAACATCTGCTTAAAAAACTACAAGGAACAAGAGTTCCACCACCTCTCTCGTGTGAGTCTGTTCCACTGTCAAACAGCTCTTAATGTCAGAAAGTTTTTCCTGATGTTTCGTCGGAATCTCCTTTCTTGTAACTTGAATCCATTGGTTTAGGTCCTACACTCCAGAGTGGAGAAAACAAGCTTGCTCCATCTTCCATGGGAAAGCTCTTTAGATATTCTCCCAATTTTGCAATGTGGTTCTTCAGCCAAGTAATGTGTACAAAATCAGAAACCCGACAGAACACTATTGAGCCTTCAACTGGGATTGAAATTAAGGGTATGTTCACATTACCCTTTGCTGCGGCTCCAGCAGGCTCTCACCACTGGTTTTTTAAGGGGAGAAATGACCTTGTAGTATTTCAAGCTGCTAATAAGAACATAGCCTGAGCCTTTCTTCCAGGTTGAGTTATGGGGCTAGCAGGGTTGGCCCAAGACATTTTGGCACCTGAGGTGAACCACAAAATGGCTTCCCCTCCAGTTGCCAAGGAAGAAGGGGTGAGTGAAGACCTACATCAGAAACAAGGGGGAGGTTTGAATATCTACTTTGGGAACAAGGGGGCAGCAATTGTGGGCATTGCATTCCTTGGAGGCCAGATCTGCTGCCCCTGTGGATTCTGTTGCCTCAGCTTGCCTCATAGGTGGGCTAGCCCTGCGTGTGTGTGCCAAGTCCAGAGAAGGAGTGGTCTGAAAAAGCAGACGTAGCCCCACTTCTCTTGTGACTGTGACATTCTCTTTCTTAAAATTAAGAGGTGTGCCTGCCTCCATTGCCTCTCTAGATGGAAGAGCAAAAGGTCACTCTGAGCTTGAGTGGCTCAGGTTTTTTTTGCTGCATTTAAAAAACAGACATGTTTATAGGATACCATTCCTAGACCATCCTCACTCCTTAATATCTGCAGGCTGCAACTCATTCTCTTTCGGCTACCTGGTTGTGCCTTTTCTTTAGATGCCACAGCTATGACTCCTTCTATAAATAGGGAGTAGCACGTTGCTGACATTTCAGTTCCTCAGGATTTTGAATAGATTTTGGCATGACATTGCTTCTTCTTAATATCCCTCGCAATCCTTTTGTAGGCTATAGGAAACACAGACTACACAAATCTGACAAGTAACTCAACTTGCAGTTCTGGGTTGCTTTGGAAGGGAAATACATATATGCTTTGTTTCATCTGTAGTGAGAAAAAAGGAGTTACACAGATTTGTAGTGTAAAATCTAGGGAGGAAGTGCTCAGAATTAACGACAATTGTGGGAAATTGTTTGTTTTCTCCTCAATACAAGAAGGGTCAAGTTGTTGTTGTTTTTACAAAAAAAATCTTTTTTAGTTTTTGCTGTTAAATATTGCACACAGGGCATAGAGCTCTGATTACCATATGAATAATCCAGTTTACGAACAGCATCAATTATTTACACCCAAATTATGCCCAAGAGTTCTTCTCTGCATGGAGCACAAAGAGAGCTGTTGACTTTGAAGGTCCTGATAAAACTATAAAGCAGACACCAGTTGTTTATTGTGAAATGCCATATCACTCCAGACTAAATAGTTTTAAACATTAATAATGGAGAATTAGTAGGAAAGGATGGCACTAAGGACTGGGCAGCCTCAAGGACAATAATAATTAGTGAGTGTCGTCCATACATTAGCATGCATTTTCAGAAATTACAATCACAGCCTTTAAACAACATTGCACCACTGACCTTAATGGGGTTATCCTAGAATGTTGGTTTGAAGGCTGCAGTCTTTAAAGGACCTCAGATCGTTATGATTATAGTAACTGGGATCAAACTTAGATCATTAGAGCTCAGATTTTTGTAAACATCTGCCTGTTAACCTCTTCACTTTGTCTCCTGGAGTTCTTCCTTCATAGTGAAAAACCTTGAATGTAGAAAGATCTCCCCATAAAGGATAAAGTTTTGGTCTAAAATGGTAATTCCTGGGTGAATACAGACAATCATTTACAAGTAGTAAATGATTACAGAGTGCATTTGTAAGCCATGTTGGTAAACCAGCTGCTTGGATTGTCCTGCCAAGTGATGAAGAGTCATTCAGCATAAATGAATTATGCTTTATTTTCAGGACCAATAAAAAGGCATTTCTTCACCCATTATCATATGGGTTTGTTGCCATTACTGTGATTGCCATTACTGGTGATTGCCAGTGGTATGGGCAAAGTCATGGAGAATAGACCTGTCACAATCCCATACCCTTGCATTGAAAGAACATGTGAGGCCAGGGAGCTAGCCCCATGTTCTCTTGGGAGCAGTGGTATAGTGTGGGGGGCCCACAGGGGCAGTTGCCCCAGGCGCAAATTTGTTAGGGGCACAAAATTTCAACACCTGGTGCTGCCTCAATACAGCTGTGGGCTTCCATTGCTGGGTTCCATTGAAAACAGCTTCTCCATGCGAACCAGGAAGTGACCTCTCCAGACAATGGAACAACTCTTCTTATCTCTGTGACTGCAATCTTCTGGGTGACATGGACACCGTCAGGAGTTGAATGTGCATGCGTACTCCACCATTTTCACTCTCTGCTCTCTGCACAGCCCCAGGAACTGGCAGCCCAGCTTGAGTTGTGTTCAGAGTTGTGCTAAGTTACTGCCCTGTCAGTACAATGATTTTTCCACGCTCAATGGAACGTTCTCCCCTCTTGTCCCTCTGTGTGTCCCATGAATCTGTTCTAGGGGATCCCCAAAACCTCTGGATAAGATCTGCAGAGGGTTCAGGGTGAGAGGACAAAAGGATGGGATTTATAACTCTATTTCTTTATTTTAGGTTAGCAGTGGCCCTTTAGTCACCACCAGGGATATTCCTGTTGTTCTCTGTGTTAAGTTCTCTTGGAAGTAAGACAGGCAGCAGTCACTCTTTGTGGGTTACACTCATATCTTCATAGTGGAGCATGGCTACAGCTTTTTTGCTGGAGCATGGCTATATTTGCCGCCTTCCTTGTGTTTTATGCTATGCCTGATAGCAAGTGTCAAACGACATTTAAAATTATAGTTCATTTACTGTAGTTAAACATAAGGAAGCAAAAGCAATTACCCACATAAAATGATGGAATTAAAGATTCTTCGTCTGACCTAGTTTGCTATTTAGTGTTCAGTGAGTGTTGCAAAAGATAAATACATTCTTTATAGAGGGTTGTATCAATCTCCAATCATGAATGAAAGCCAGTGAACATGATTTAGATATAAAATATATGGTTTGCAAACAAAAATCAATCTTTGACTGTGAGATAAGAGTTAGCTGACAGTATGGTGTCCCTCGCTTGTTTCTAAATAGGAAAAAAACCCCACATTCTTTAGTAGAGAAGCATATATTGCTTTACATAGCAATTTAAAATGTTATACGTACACATACACACACAAAGGGACATTCCGTTTTAGAAAGACATCAATGCAGATGTTCTACAGGAGGATGGAGATTCGTTCTAATAAAATGTAATACAATGGGAAAATGTTAATTAGTTTAATTTAATTATAGACTTAGTACATGCTAGAAGCTTAAATTTAATGGGCTGATGATTCAGATTTGATTGATCATAAAAACGAGTATATGTATTGTTGTGATGACTACCCTAAACTCTCCTTGGATGCAACTGTAATTTAATCTGCAATCACTCTGCATTAATACGCTGCACATAAGAAAAGGTGACTGAATCCTATTTAAGACAGCAAATAAAATAATATAATAAAACAGAGTAAATTTGGACCTTAAACATTATTGCCAAATGTATGCTGTGTTTGCATAAAAAAAAGGGCCAAGGAAAGAAAATTCTCAGTATCTGGACAAACATGTTAGATATCAGTCTGATTTCTGATAACCACATTCTTATCATGGTTTTCCAACTTGGTACCTTTTTGAGGTTAGCTGACAGATGAGTTTTTTAATTTTATAGTCCACATAGGATTATTTTTTATTTTTGTGGGTGAGAAGGCGAGTTGCCTTTTGAATGCTTTGTCACGTTGCATGATCACAACCCTACTGCCTCTGTCCTAGCTGCTACCAAGACGTAGCTGTGATTCCTACAGGGGTTTGATTAGATGACCCTTGGGATCTCTACCAATTTGTACAAATTCTTCAGAACAGGATGACATCTAGTCTCAACAACAATAATTTGCATTTCCAAAGCCAAACCACTTCAAGTACATTATCTTGGTGTGCTATTTAAAACAGCCAGCAGTATTAATTCCCACATTACTGATGGGCGTCGGAGAACATGTTGAGGTTCAAAAATTACAGAAACCATGGTGCCCTGCGAAACCATGGTATGACTAAATCCCAGAGAGTCTTGAGCTGATGTGCTTCCCTTCCCCACTCCATGAGCTAGAGAAGGCCAATGAAAGCTTTCACTTTAAAAACTAAGCAGAGCTCCTCCACATGCAGCTGCTTATGACCTTGGGCTAGTCACACTTCTTTGAAGTCTCTCAGCCCCACTCACCTCACAGAGTGTTTGTTGTCAGGAAGGAAGGGAAAGGAGATTGTTAGCCGCTTTGAGACTCCTTTGGGTAGTGATAAAGCGGGATATCAAATCCAAACTCTTCTTCCTCTTCTCTTCTTCCAAACCTGGAGAGCAGTGTTGTTGTTGTTTTTAAAAGAACTCTTGTTAACTTATTAACTCTTCTTAATATGAAGGCTCTTGACTGTGTTGACCACAGCAAACTATTGCAAGTTCTTAAAGAAATGGGAGTGCCTGATCACCTCATCTGTCTCCTGACAAATCTCTTTGTGGGACAAGAAGCTACAGTTAAAACTGGATATGGAATAACTGATTGGTTCAAAATAGGGAAAGGAGTACGACAAGGCTGTATATTGTCTCCGTGCTTATTTAACTTATATGCAGAATTCATCATGCGAAAGGCTGGGCTGGATGAATCCCAAGCCGGAATTAAGATAGCCGGAAGAAATATCAACAACCTCAGATATGCAGATGACACAACCTTGATGGCAGAAAGTGAAGAGGAATTAAAGAACCTTTTAATGAGGGTGAAAGAGGAGAGTACAAAATATGGTCTGAAGCTCAACATCAAAAAAACTAAGATCATGGCCACTGGTCCCATCACCTCCTGGCAAATAGAAGGGGAAGAAATGGAGGCAGTGAGAGATTTTACTTACTTGGGCTCCCTGATCACTGCAGATGGTGAGAGTAGTCATGAAATTAAAAGACCCCTGCTTCTTGGGAGAAAAGCGATAACAAACCTAGACAGCATCTTAAAAAGCAGAGACATCACCTTTCCAACAAAGGTCCGTATAGTTAAAGCTATGGTTTTCCCAGTAGTGATGTATGGAAGTGAGAGCAGTTATGGTGGGACCATAAGAAAGGCTGATCGCCGAAGAATTGATGCTTTTGAATTAATGTGCTGGAGGAGACTCTTGAGAGTCCCATGAAGTGCAAGAAGATCAAACGTATCCATTCTGAAGGAAATCAGCCCTGAGTGCTCACTGGAAGGACAGATCGTGAAGCTGAGGCTCCAATACTTTGGACACCTCATGAGAAGAGAAGACTCCCTGGAAAAGACCCTGATGTTGGGGAAGATTGAGGGGATGACAGAGGACAAGATGGTTGGACAGTGTTCTCGAAGCTACTAACATGAGTTTGACCAAACTGTGGGAGGCAGTGGAAGACAGGAGTGCCTGGCATGCTCTCGTCCATGGGGTCACGAAGAGTCGGCCACGACTAAACGACTAAACAACAATATGAATTCTCAAATTGTAGTTTCAGATCCTAGCTTGCTCAGCAACAAGTGTTCAAACTAAACCCAGTTAACATTACAAAATTGTTTGCAATATATTGTACACACTATGCAATGTTATTCTCAGAATTTGTATAATGTTCCCATCCAGTGCTACCTTACTATAAAAAAGTGTTTGGACATACCATGTCTATATTGTTCCAGGAGAAACTCTGGGCAGTATTCCATTTGCACAATGGGAATTTCCCCTCTCCTATCTCTGCATGTCCTGCGCCCTCCCGAAATCTGCTCCATAGGGTTGGGGAAACCCCCAAACACATCTAGGGGTGCATGGGAGAAGAGAATGAACATTCTATTGTGCACGGATAAATCAGCTTGCTTATGGAACAATCACATAGCTCTATGTTGCATACAACCTTTTGAATAGTATGCCGATATCATATAATGTATATGTTAAAGGAAATGAAAGCTGAGCATTTAATGTGGTTGTAGAATGTACAAACAATTTCAAGACCCGTTGAAGATTATGTATATTTACCGGAGAATGTGCACAAGTTCCTCTTCATGGACAAATTGTATGCACATTCTCCATGAGGCCTAAGGAATGTCCACAATGGCTGCTTATTATGCACATTAGTAGCTCAACTTAGAGTCCCCTTAACATACCAGTACATATAAACATTTTGTGCTTTAGTTTGATATCCTACCAATCTAGCTGGTATAATTTCTAATCAGTGGGTTGGATACAGTGACATCCTTTTGATCATGCCAGAGATAGGAGCAGCTTGTATGATGGGACACTTTCACTAGTGCACACCCACACAGTCCAACCTCTGCACCATCCAGGAAACATGGCAGTGATGCCCATGCTAGTGCGCGCGTGTGTGCCTCTGCAGCAAAACCCCAACTGTGTTAGCTTTTCCTGACCAAAGAGGGTTCCTGGTTTCTGCCAAGTTCCTCTGAACTAGTAACTTCCTATGACGCAGTGAATCCCATTCTGTAAGGTTTTCTAACTTCACTTGGGGGGTAGGTACCAGGGATCGTAGTACAAAGGGGGGGAAGAGTGGAAGTCCACTTTTGGGTCCTAAGAGCCAAGCTGTTATATTCATTTGCTTACTTACTTCAGATTCCATTTTTCTTCTCCAATTTTCCAAATGTTTTCTGTCATCCCTGCAGAACGGTTCAAAGGTTTTTTGTCCGAAACATATTGAAATCCAGTAAATTACACAGAAAAGCCAGGGCAGAGCAGGTTGGAGAGCTTTTCTTTAACTAGCACACAAGGTTGAATATTCACATCTAAGCAATGAAACAGACCTCTCACGTTTTGAAAGATTTGCTCTTTATTCTAGCTGTTGCTCTCATTTTCTTTAATGGCAAGTTGGGTGGCAAGCCGGCCGCACAAACTGTTTGAGAGGCAGCAGGGAGATGTTCTGTGCATTTGCTGTGGGAAGGTGTATACGAGAGACAGGAGACAAATCCAACAGTGCATGAAATGAAGTGCTAATCTCAAGGGTTCATGTGCAATTTGGGGTATATTTTCTTCTCCATGCACATGCAATTGTAGATGTAATTGCCACCCTGGAAGAAAAGTAAACCTGAAAAAGATATATATTGTAGCACATAGATGTAGTGCCTGAAATATCTCATAGTCAAATCATTTTTCATTTTCTCCCCCAGTGAAAACCTGTTTTGGGGGGGAGGATGGGGAGCAAAAGAGCTTTTTATGGCTACCTTAACTTTTCTCGTGTATTAACTACTTTTCTCAATTCACTGTGTCTGTTGTTTTTTCAACCCTGCTTAGGAAAGCATCCCCAAGAAGTAGCTTGCACATGCACTTGCAAATTCAGAGCCTCCATTCTGGTGAAAGCATCAAAGCTGTGTGGTTCAGAGGCAAACATTACAGTAAATACTAGGTTCTGGATCCAAAGATCTGCACAAGTAGTTCTGTTGTCCAGGGGCAATTGGTTGCTTATGTTTCTTGAACAACAATCCTACCACATATGACATAAAATACTTATTTTGAGTCTGACAGGAATTTCAAAAGCAATTAGAAATGAAAAACATAGTTTATTTTTTATTTTTGCTGCGCGCACACAAGCCTTCGGGCTCCTCTCTTAATACCTAAGGAATGTTATGATATAGAAGCAATGCACCCGCGAGCTGATGGTAGCTTGAAAGCAAAACATAATGGGAATGTTGGGACTGTCCGTGGGAAACAGAGGGACAGTCTATTCACAGTGCGAAGCATCGGAATTAGCTCAGAGTGTAATATGAGCTCTTCCTTCTGTTCCTGTACAGGAAGTACAGGAAGTGTTTCACTCTTGACTGCTGGAGTTTGAAGAGAGCAGTCATGTTTTTTGTAACGCTGCGAAGACAGAAATAAAGGCATGTAAATACGTTTCTGTCTATCTCTTTCCCCTGCCAGGGGGGGCAGGAAAGGGGGGGTGTTCTTCTCACGCTGAGAAGGATCGCCTATTGCGACCTAGCCTGGATCTTCCTGGGGAATGCAGACAGGGAGGTCAACAGGAGATCAAGCCGGGTGCCTGGGAGAGTTGCCAGTTTCTCCTGATATGGGCTTGATTCCCGACAGCTGACTCCCACTTACTTAATGGCCTTAAGCCAATATAAGAAAACGTGAGCTGCAGGGTTATGTGTTCAGTGGTCTGTGTTTGCCTGAGCTTGAGTCTGGACTAAGGATTATGAGCCCCATTGTTCTGATTCAATACATGATATCCAATCACAGAACATTTCAGGATTTGGGCTTCTGCCATTGGCCCTTGAGCTCTGACTTATGATTCACAGCTTGGATGTTTGGACAGCCAATCATGTTGGGAGTGGGAGTGGCCCAGGCCTTCAGAAATGTATATAAGCAGTTGCTTTGCCCCTGTTGTCCAGCTCTGCATGTTATCACTGTGTCTTGCCTTGTGGGAACCCACCGAGACTTCATGCAGCATCTATATATGACTACATCACATGCTCCCCACTTCTCCAACCACTGAGGAAATTACAGGGGCAGCATTTACCTGGGTATGGATTAAGAAGAGCCCTGCTAGATCAGATCACAGTTTCATCTAGTCCAGCATCCTACAGTGGTCAAGCAGCTGCCTATATGAGAAGCCCATAAGCAAGCTATGAATGCAACAGCATTTGCCCAATTTGCAGATCTCAGCAACTGGCACATAGCACCAAAGTGCCTGCAACAGTGGACCTAATGGCTCCAGCCAAAAAACATTCCTCTATTACCAGGCCTTGGGCTGATTAAACAATCTAGGGCCTTTTAAATGCATTTATGGGAGAAGCAGTATGTGTAATTGTTGCCATGAATAGCCTTATACTCCAATAATTTATATGGAATTATCAACTGCAGTTGAAGGAAGAAGAAGAAGAAGACGACGACCTTTGTCTGGTTTCTCAAAAGCCATAGCATAGGTGCCAGACAAACTTCTCTGGGGAGCATATTCCACCATGAAAAAGACCCTCTCCCAAGTAACCACCCATCTTACCTCATTTGTTGGAGGAACCTTCCTGAAGAAGGACATCGTACAAAGATCTTAAGGCCCAGGCAGAAATGGGATGCCCCCAAGCCATTTGAGGCTGCGATGGTTAAAATCAGCACTCTGAACTGGGCCCAGAAATGGACTGAAAGGGCAGAACTGATTTCTCTCCAGTGTTTTGGTGAAAATCAGTGAGAAAGGAAATTTACCCCCTCTCAGGCAGGTGATTTCTTACCTGCTGTATTGTTCTTATAGTTATGACTTCCTTAACATGGAACTTAAATGTACCCTGCAGAGTTTAAAGTCATCTCTCCCTGTCCTTTCTGTTGTGTCCCTCAGGGCTGCAATACATATGAAAATGACTTTTGGGCACAGAGCCTGGAAAAATGTAATTGGGCCATGACAAAAGCAGGCTTAGTAGAAAAGCATCAAAATCTCAGGGATTAGCTCCAAACAAGCTAATCAGTAGTCATCCCCTTCACATATATTGCCAGAAAGGTTAATGCTGGAAATATTGAGGAGCGTTTGATGCCTGTGAGAAGCTGTGTTTAGCCCTGATTTTTCAGTAGGGCTTGGTGTATGGAGAAATGAGAGCCTAGCTCCCTGGAAACCTGACCCATCATGAGTAAAAACAACAACCAGTTAAGCAGAGAGCATAACTCATCGAACCATTTACTACTAGTTCCTGGGAAAATGCCTCTCATGTGACAAATCTCACACAAAATTCCTTGGATGAGGCCTTACCTCATAAAATGTGGCAATATTTATTTACTGCTTGCTATCTCTTCCTGTAATCTTACAGTACTTACTTTACAAACAGAGAAAATGGTGGTGGCCATAGGGGGGGGGGATATTCCGTAATGTTTATAAAAGAGAGGTGAAAGATATTAATCTTATTGCACTGAGAAGGTCAGAGCGTGGAAAGCTAGAAAAGAGCCAAGGAGTATATGAAGTTGGGTAAAGCGCTTAGCTGGTGTAAATTGGGGTAACTTGGCTTTATCCGGTCGAGCTGCTTGAAATGAGAACGACTGAGCAGCTGGCCCAGTTGTGTCCTGCCTTGTTAATGTGGCCCAGAAAAATGCAGAATTATCTGTCAATTGAGAATAATCAAAGTGGATGGATGACTCAGGACAACACATCAGCCCTGTATGGCTAATGCAGAGCCTCTGTCAGCAGATCATCTTTGAAAAGGTTAGAAACATGGCACTTTCATGTCAAGAGC
Organism: Podarcis muralis; assembly: GCF_964188315.1. Taxonomy (NCBI): domain Eukaryota; kingdom Metazoa; phylum Chordata; class Lepidosauria; order Squamata; family Lacertidae; genus Podarcis; species Podarcis muralis. Next base: position 39,913,115 of record NC_135655.1, read on the forward strand.
TCTTCAGAGGAAATGCAAATATGTTGTGAACATTTACTCTACTCTTGTATTGTCAAACCAATGCATTGTTGCATGCCTTCGCCCCATTCCCTGGCATTCCCAGGCATGAAGTGTGCTGCATTGTAACCCTTCAGCTAATTATCTCTTTATTACTGCTTCATATGCATTATACTTGCCAGGTTAGATGTCCCTAGCCACGGAATTGTTTTATCAGCATTCATAGAGAATTATCTGGTCTGGTGGGCAATTTTTCTTCTTCTTCTTCTAAAGAAAAGGAAATGGAAGAAGGCAAAATGCACTGGATTCTGCTGGTATTAGAACTGAAATGCATTTGGAAGAAATGCTCTCTCACATTTTTTGTGCTTAATTGGAATGTGAAGATTTGTGAGGATCGGACAAGACAGAGTTCAGACTCTCCCTTTTGAATAATAATAATAATAATAATAATAATAATAATAATAATAATTTATTATTTATACCCCGCCCATCTGGCTGAGTTTCCCCAGCCACTCTGGGCGGCTCCCAATCAGTGATAAAAACAGTACAGCGTTACATATTAAAAACTTCCCTGAACAGGGCTGCCTTAAGATGTCTTCTGAATGTCAGGTAATTATTTATTTCTTTGACATCTGATGGGAGGGCGTTCCACAGGGCGGGCGCCACTACCAAGAAGGCCCTCTGTCTGGTTCCCTATAGCCTCACTTCTCGCAATGAGGGAACTGCCAGAAGGCCCTCGGCGCTGGATCTCAGTGTCCGGGCTTAACGATGGGGGTGGAGACGCTCCTTCTTGGTGGGGGTTGTTTGTGCTAATGCTCAAATTTTCACCATACTTTCCAGCTAGTGAAGTACTTCACACAAAGCTAAATATCTGTTTTCAATGCTACAGTTTCCCAGAATGTACGTATAGACTATGATGACTAATTTAGCATAGGATAGGATGAATGGGAACCCTCACCCAAGTCCTTAAAAGTAATTTTAGATTTATTTATTTTTTAAAAAGAGGCCAATTATAATGGATAGTTGCTGCTACAGAGTGAAAACTAACTTATCATACAGTTTATATATTTATTTTGCATGCTTAATGCCCTTCACCAGAGGTTCCAGGGCAAGTTGAGATGAAATAACACGATGAGAACAATAAACTATAGCAGACAGTAAGCAATTAATACAACCAAACAACCAACAAAATCATATGCAGAAAATAGACACTTACTGCACATTGTCCTACTCGACAAGCAAAACCAAGTAATTTGCAAAAGAGCCCTTCCAAAAACAGATAAAAAACTTCTCTGGGGCAGCATTCTATTTCCACAGAACCTATCCTGGTGCCTCAATTAAGCCCACAAGCAGTGAATGAGTACACTAACACTCTTCTTGTGATTCCCCAGCAACTGGAATTCAGAGGCATATGTTCTTTGATACTAGACATAGCATATAGCCACGAGGAGTAGTAGTCATTGACACCCTTATCTCCCATGAATTTCCTAATCCACTTTAAAACCACCCAAGTCAGCAACTATTGCTAATTCTATATAACCATACACTGTGTGAAGAAGTATTTCTTTTTGTCTGTCTTGAATCTCCCACCTGTACTGGGACCAAAAATGGGTCGAGAACTTTGAAGTTACTGGTACATTGCCACCTTCCAGTAGCTGTTGTGTATAAAGAAAAATAAGTACAGTAACTCAGTTATGCTTCCACACTGCAACTGAGCTACTGCACTTGTGTAGTGTCCCATTCACTTCAGTGGAACGAGCACTCCTCTTTGTCTGCTTACTCATCAGGGTGATGGGAAAAGCCCTAACCATTTACCCTCTACAGCTTATTTAAGCCCTGGGTCCACAACACATTCATGGAACTCAGAACTCAGAAGATGAGGTTAAAAGATGCCAGCCCAAATTCACAATATTTTAAGTCCCAATAATTTCAGTGGGTGAGTCTGGTGCTTAAGACTTTGCAACTGAAATGAACATGACCTAAAAATGTTTGATTTTGACTGAAGTATAACCAAAATCCTGGTGTTTCTGCTTGATCGAATGTTTCAAGTTTTTAGGGAATAGCATCATAAATGTGTTCACTGAAGCAAGTCTCTTGAGGTAATTACCCTGCCTCCGCAGTAATTCTATAGCTACTCCTAAATATAAAATTCTATACAATTTCCTTGAAAGGATTTCACCTCCATAGCAGAGAAGTCCTACAAAGCTCTTGAATTGTTCTTTATAACTATTTTTTATTACTTATCTACACAATAAATGTTTTGTTTTCATAACCATAAACTCCTACCAGTGCCTCTAGAATTTCCCTTAAAATCTAAAAGGAAGCTTCTCCAGCATTCACTAAGCCAATGTTTCTGAGGGAAAGAGAAGGTGCAGGGCTTCATAGGCTGTTTGCAGAGGGAAAAACAATTACAAGTGCTTTTGGGAAGTGAGCAGTCTGAGAGAACTACAAGGCTGATATTTGCTTAGTTTTAGCTTGAAAAATATGCGATGCCAAACATATTCCACCCATCTGGAAATAATTAATACGTTTGAAATGATAGATGCATTTATATTGAGAAGAATTATCTATTTGAGGGCATTCATTTCCTAAAAGTATCCACAATTTGGCAGGCACAGTGATGGCAATTATAGACAAGAGAAGTGATCAAAAGATGCTGATGGACACTAGTCCCAAAATATTCTAACTTATTGCTGTCAATATTTATATCACATATTTCATCTCCTTGCAATGAAACCAGTTGTTTGCTAATAATAACTGGATCAGAAATATTAATAACTTAAAGAAGGGGTTCTGTCAAACAGTGCTTAGCTACATAGTCAAGGATATGTTATTCCTGCCCACTTAGTACTCTTGGGACCAGTGGCAGCCTGCGGTGCAGATGGGGCAGTTTGCCCACCCAGCTTCTCGCCATCACTGCTGGGTACTGAAAGGGGGAGGGCAAGGCATAAACTGTAGCAGAAATGATAGATTGCTCTGGCGTGATGCCCACACTGCCCTGAGCTCTCTGAGGCCTTGCCCCTTCCCCTCTCCACAAGCAGCACTGTTCTGTCCTGTTGAGATGCCTGGTCAACAGTGCTGCCCTGCCTGTGCTGCCCTGCCAACCACTTCTGCATTGGTTCAAGGAACCCACTGGAGAAGGCAAGAGTCCAGCAGGGTTCCCTGCTGACTTTCCAGGCCTACAGTCCTTTCTGGGTAGAATTCAAGAGGATTATGAATCCTCTGCCAAGTTAAAGGGGGATACAGTGGTACCTCGGGTTACAGACACTTCAGGTTACAGATGCTTCAGGGCACAGGCTCCGCTAACCCAGAAATAGTACCTCGGGTTAAGAACTTTGCTTCAGGATGAGAACAGAAATCGTGCGGTGGTGGTGCAGCAGCAGTGGGAGGCCCCATTAGTTAAAGTGGTACCTCAGGTTAAGAATAGTTTCAGGTTAAGAACCGACCTCCAGAACGAATTAAGTTCTTAACCCGAGTTACCACTGTACAGACTGTAAATAATGGGTTGGTTAATGTCAGAAAGACCAGGCAATAGCCCATTGTGTAGCTATGATGCCTTGCAAGTGTACAGTAGGGATCTTTGGACTGGAGTTTGAGTTGTTATCATTGGGGTGGTATCTAACATAACTTTGGTCACCATGGCAGAATGCAAACTGAGGGATACACATGGAAACCCTTTGCCTTGCTCCGGCAAATTCCTGTGGAGCCCGCAGTGAGCACATCCCAGTCCTTTAACTGGAAAAATAATGGAACTTCCATGGATATCACCTTGAATTTTATGATGGAAAGATGGGATACAAAATCCATACCTATATCTATCCCACTTTATTAACATCTGCCTTTGGACTGTGCTCATCCTTGTGCAGGCTGGTGTCTGCAGAACACAAGAAGCTGCCTCCTATTGAGTCAGATGATTGGTCCATGTAACTCAGTATTGTCCGCACTGACTGACATGGTCTCAGACAAGGAACACTCCCAGCTCTACCTGAAGATGCGGAACCTGGAACCTTCTGCATGAAAAGCAGGTGCTCTACTGCTGAGCTACAGCCTTTCTTCCATAACTGATGAGAAGAACTGGTTTGCCCAAGTGTTTTCTAGACACTAAATCTGTGCTGTTAATAAACACTGGCTGCTGTAGATGTTGTTACACTGTTGTGTTAATACATTCATTTCAGTGTTGGTTTTTTCCAGTTATTTTATAGTCTTCCTGTAAGCTGCCTTGAAATACTCTGACTAAAAGGTGGCATATAACTGTTTTAAAAGAAATAAATGAATTGATGGGAAACAAAAGGGTTGAGTTTACACTAGACTCTATCCCCATAGTCCTGCTATAGGCTCCTTATCTATCTTCTTGTTTATGGATGCTTAAAGCGCAATCCTATATACTCAGAAGTAAGTGTGTGCAGGTGTGTAAAGAATTTCAAAGCTATTTCAAATTTTGAAACTTTCTCAGACAGCGCACCCAGGAAGCTGACATCAGCAAGGGAAAAGTTGGTAGTGTCCTTTTCTGCTTTTGAAGTTTCACACGCTAGCAAGGTTATGCTTAAAATTCTACAAGGCAGGCTTAAGCAGTATGTGGACCAAGAACTCCCAGAAGTGCAAGCTGGATTTAGAAGAGGCAGAGGAACCCTGCTTATTTAACTTATATGCAGAATTCATCATGCAAAAGGCTGGTCTGGATGAATCCCAAGGTGGGATTAAGATTGCCGGAAGAAATATCAACAACCTCAGATATGCTGATGACACAACCTTGATGGCAGAAAGTGAGGAGGAACTAAAGAACCTTTTAATGAGGCTGAAAGAGGAGAGCGCAAAATATGGTCTGAAGCTCAACATCAAAAAGACTAAGATCATGGCCACTGGGCCCATCACCTCCTGGCAAATAGAAGGGGAAGAAATGGAGGCAGTGAGAGATTTTACTTTCTTGGGTTCCATGATCACTGCAGATGGTGACAGCAGTCATGAAATTAAAAGACACCTGCTTCTTGGTTGAAAAGTGATGACAAACCTAGACAGCATCTTAAAAAGCAGAGACATCACCTTGCCAACAAAGGTCCGTATAGTTAAAGGTATGGTTTTCCCAGTAGAGATGTATGGAAGTGAGAGCTGGACCATAAAGAAGGCTGATTGCTGAAGAATTGATGCTTTTGAATTATGGTGCTGGAGGAAACTCTTGAGAGTCTCATGGACTGCAAGAAGATCAAACGTATCCATTCTGAAGGAAATCAGCCCTGAGTGCTCACTGGAAGGACAGATCGTGATGCTGAGGCTCCAATACTTTGGCCACCTCATGAGAAGAGAAGACTCCCCGGAAAAGACCTTGATGTTGGGAAAGATGGAGGGCACAAGAAGGGGATGACAGAGGACGAGATGGTTGGACAGTGTTCTCGAAGCTACAAACATGAGTCTGACAAAACTGCGGGAGGCAGTGGAAGACAGGAGTGCCTGGTGTGCTCTGGTCCATGGGGTCAGGAAGAGTCAGACATGACTAAACGACTAAACAACAACAACAACTCTTTTGGAATGTAGGAGTGTGATAGTTTTGTTGCTCTGTCTTGGCATCATCCCTGAAATGGATTAAGGAAAAGCTGTGGAAACCTATATACAACAATGATTTGCACAGAATTTGATGCAGAATATCCTTGAATGTCCTCTTAATAACAAATAATATAAACATGAGCATTCTACAACCTTCAAAGCAGATGAGTGCAGAATAATTTAATCTTAACACTGAAGTAACAAGATCACCTAGCTGCACACAGAATATGCACAGCAATGTCAGATGAAAATTATGAATGTATAATCATTACTAGACCTGCCAGGATGTGTTCACTTTGGTGATACCACACTGAGGATCCAGGAGTGTGACAGAGCAACGAATATAACATCGTCAAAGGATGAAATGTAACCTGATTTTCATGCTCAGTCTGATCACTTTGTTGTTATCGTGCCCAACAACCTTCCACCAAAATGCATAGGAAAGCATCTAGAATCAGTTTTGGGAATGTGATATATTTTATTTTCTGTGACACGAGTGGTACGCCTGCTTTGCAACACATGTGACTAAGCTATCAATGAAGAGACACAATAGCAATGAGCAGCATTACAGCATTGCTCCAGAACTGATTAAGAATTATACATTGATTAGCAACTGATAAAGAACCAGAGGCACTGACAATCATTCACGGGTTAAATCTATTTAAATCTTGTAAATAAATGACAAAATGAGAGACAGGCATAAGCATCATTTTGAGCCTTTCAGTTTAAAATTTTGCTTTAATTACATTTCAGCTTTTTAATTAACTTGCTGTATCTTCTATTGTTTCATACAGTACTTTTTTGTTTTTGTTTTGCAAGCTATCAAATAACTTCTGTTCTGGGGCAGCTATATAAATGCAGTTAATAAATAAATAATAAATAAAACCAGCAACCACACAGATAGCATCTAGTAACATTATTCATTGATGGAGATACATTTATCTGCACTGTGTATTTTTATGTCTTTGCGGGAAAACCACAGTTTCTGTTGCACCTAATTACTTTCCCCTGCAGCTTTAAACAGTGCTGGCTTTTAATATTCCACTGGAGTACAGAAGAGTCGATCCTTTAGTGTAACTGCGAAATGTCTGCAAAAATGTTAGTACGTCTTGCCTTTTGGCACTTGCTAAATAAGAACAGTGTCTTCTGAAATAAAAGGGATGGCTATGGGCAGGGGAAGCTGGAAATCTGTAGGGTGCTGATTAAGCCATCCATCGGGTGGCCTGGCTGTGGCATAAAATGTGTTGCATCCCACAGAACAAGACTTGCACAGTGTGGCCCACCAAGCTGCATGCAAACCATCAGTCAAACATTGCGGCCTACTAAGTTGACAATGTCCAGGTTTTTGCAATCCTGTGCTAGTAGCTAAAGCGTTTTTTATGTGTTGTATACGCATCACAACACTGTGACACCAGATGGCGCTGTGGAGTTATGTTTTTGCCAACGCGATTTCTCATACAAGGTTCACAATGCGTTTAACTGAAACGCTGCTTTGATGTGTGTAGAACCAGCCCATATATGGCTGAGTTATTATTACTGGGCCAGATTCAACTAAGTTGTTCTGTGAGTGGGTACCAGCGCAAGGGCTCTTGCTAGTGCAACATGGCTTTCCCCTTCTCTCCACCCCCTGCACCTCCTAAACCAGCTCTTGGGGGGTTGGGAAAATCCCCAGGACAGAAAATGAGGTGAAGAGGGAAGGTATTTATGTCGGGCAAGCAGAAGTTTTTGTGCTGATGGAACGCTGTACTACAATGTTGAATTCTTTCCACTGTTATTAATTTCATTTATATACCAGCTTCCTGCCAAGGCTTGGTGGATTACAAAATTGTATACATCTGGCTTTGGAAGCTAGGGAATCTGCTTTTGTTTTTAAAACCCAGCAGAGCTATTTCATGCTGCATCCATGACCGTTCACATTCAGCAGCCTGGGGAAAAAAGGAGTAAATGGTGTAACCCAGAATGCAGTTCAAAGGTACTGGTGGAGTTGTTTTTAATATAATATATGAACAGAAATAATATTCAGGCTCCCTAATAATTCTGGAAGTAGGCCTCTTTTATCTGCAGACAATTTGAGTCAGGATACAGATTCTACAGAGCAGAATCCTCTTTATCTTGAGATTCAGTGGTCCTGTGCCATTGCCTGCTAAATAGTGCCAAAACCATTGGCGGAGGAAGGGGGTGCAGGGGTGCGGTCCGCCCCGTGTGTCATCCCTGAGGGGGGGTGCCATTGCTGCCCCACATCCCTAGGATGCTTGCAGTGGGCAGCGCCCCCCGTGGGACACTTGTCCCCCCCCCCGGGTGCACAGCATGTGCGCCGCTCTGGGTGCTGGAGCAGCTAGCTCCGCCTCTGACCAAAACTTGCCACAGTTCTTTAGCTTGACCACTGTGTTGCTGTTGGAAGGCCCTTTGGGATTCCAGACTATTCCCTTGTACTTGCTTTCTGGTACAGTGGTACCTTGGGTTGCGAATGGGATCCGTTCCGGAGCCCCATTCACATCCTGAAGCGAACGCAACCCGTGTGCGCGGGTCGTGTTTTGCCGCTTCCGCGCATGCACGTGACGTCATTTTGACCATCTGCGCATGCGCGTGTGGCAAAACCCAGAAGTAACGTGCTCTGTTACTTCCGGGTTGCCGCAGAGCACAACCCAAAAATACTTAACTTGAAGCACATTTATCCCGAGGTATGACTGTACTTCCTAGTTCACCCCGTCATGCTCTATCCTGCTTGTGCCTTAGTTTTAACCAGGGCTGGGGAACCTACAGCCCTCCGTATGTTGCTGGGCCACAATTCCCATCATTCCTAACTTTTGACAACACCGGCTAGGACTGATGAGACTGATGGGATGTGGAGTCCAACAACATTTGGAGGGCCCAAAACATACAGGTGTCAGTTCTGGCTTCCCATCATCCTCAGCCATTGGCCATATGAGCTGGAGCTGAGGGGAGTCATAGTTAACAAACGTCTGGAGGGCTAGTGGTTCCCAACACCTGCTCTCCAACCTGTCAACCCTACAAACAGCCAGGTATTGAAAGTGTGATGGGATGACACCTTTCCTTGCTGTTCATTTAGCTGAAATATTGCACAGCAAACACAGCAGGCTTTGTTTGTATTTAGAGAAAGCCAGTTCATTTATTTTATTTTTTAACCTAGCTGGTGTGGAGTTGTCATATGAATGGATATAATGCAGTGGCAAGGTTTTCAGACCCAGTGCAGTTTGTTGCCAGGTTTCTGCCATATTACTATGAACCTGATTAATTACTAGAGGAAGTTTCAGATTGCTACCTCTAGTATGAGGTCATGGTTTAAGAAGACCATAATTTTTATCACGGGCAATGATATCACATTATACTGATGAAATACACTTGGAAGTTACTTGGATGAGTGTTATTGATATCTTATAGCCAGTGACATGCTGTCCTGTCACAAGGTATGTTATGTTCCCAGTTGGCAGCCTTCTATCTTGTGTTTCAAGCAGATAACCAAAAGAATCCAGCAGTTCTTTTTACATCTGTCGCCCCTTTGGGTAACTGCGTTGCATCCTTTGTTCTCAGATCTGCTCGCAACTCTATTGAGTGCGGCATGCATACGTTATTAAGGGTGACAATTAACTCTAGAAAAGCTCAGAATAGTGTATTTTAATTCAAAGTATGATATAAACACTATGTATGTATGCAAGAAAACAAAACAAATCCACACTGTAACTTAATTCTTCTGCATCCTATAATTCCATGTATCCTTTGAAGTTCAAGTAGAGACACTCAGGCCAGGGAGCCAACGTTCCATCATGCTCCTAAAGTGGCCTGAGACTATTTTGTACTGTTTGTATGTGTTAATATTTTAAGGTGCAAATCGCCTTAGATGTCTTTGCAGAAAGGCAATATAAAAAAATTAATAAATAAGCAATGTTAACATTAACATGCATACATACCATTAAATTTTGCAGAAGCAGATGAAAATGTTTGTTAAATCATAGCACCATTAAATTATATGAAAGAGAAAACCATTTAAAATAATAATTAAAAAGTCTTTGTGGATGCCCTAGGTAAAGGTAAAGGGTAAAGGGACCCCTGACCACTAGGTCCAGTCGCGGATGACTCTGGGGTTGCGGAGCTCATCTCGCTTTATTGGCCAAGGGAGCCGGCGACATTATGCAGAAAATGATGGGTACAAGCTGCCTCTACACATGTCTGAGGGTCTGTGTGAATCACTTGTTGATTTGTACAGCTCAACTACTGTATGCACTGTATACACGGCTAAACAAAATGTACACTCATTGGACATTACTTGTGAATAACATATGAGTGTATGGTTCAACTAGAACAGAGATTCCGACTCTGGAGGAACTTTCTGACAGTAAACGGTTTTCGACAGTGGAACAGATTCCCACGAGAGGTGCTGGTGGACTCTCCTTCCTTAGAGGGTTTTAAATGGAGTTTGTATGGCCATCTGTCATGTTCAGATTCCTGTATTGCAGGGATTTGGACTAGATGATCTTCAGGATCCCTTCCAACTCTACTATCTGAGATAAGGGGCTTGGATATCAATAGATGTAGGCAGTCCTTCAGGTAGCTCATTCCTACACTCCAAAGCTTGATAAAAAAGGTAAAGGACCCCTAACAGTTAAGTCCAGTCACGAACAACTCTGGGGTTGCGGCGCTCATCTCACTTTACTGGCTGAGGGAACCAATGTTTGTCCGCAGACAGTTTTTCCGGGTCATGTGGCCAGCATGACTAAGCTGCTTCTGGCGAAACCAGAGCAGCACACAGAAATGCCGTTTGCCTTCCCACTGGAGCAGTACCTATTTATCTACTTGCACTTTGATGTGCTTTCAAACTGCTAGGTTGGCAGGAGCAGGGACCAAACAACGGGAGCTCACCCCGTCACAGGGATTCGAACTGCCGACCTTCTGATCGGCAAGCCCAAGGCTCTGCGATTTAGACCATAGTGCCACCTGCATCCCGATCACAGCTTGATACCAGCAGCTTAAAAGGAAAACAAATAGGCAGCCAAGTAAGTGTTGAGAAACAGGCGTATTGTGAAATTCTAGCTGCTACATTCTACATTTTGCACTCTTCAGACTATCTTTAAGGGCAGCTTCACGTAGAGGACATTTAAGCAATCTGAATTAGTTGCCTAGCACTATTGTAACAGGTGTAGAAGAATGAACGAATTTTAAATGCTCACGTGAGTGTTGCCCTAAATCTTTTCAGCTTCTACATGGTATCTTTAACAGAGATGAATGTTCCAACCATGAAGCCTTCTTTTTGCAGAAATGCAGCATCTTTTGGTACAAGGCAGGGGGACAGAGGGGGGGGGCACAACAACTAGATAGCACTTCGTTCTCTAAAGTGATTTTCCTTCATGGCTTTCTGGGTCAAACCCTCTCTTTGTGAAAGTACTATTTTTAGGTAATAATGATTTCCACTCGGGAGGACACCAACCCTGAATCTGGTTGCAATATGCTTGCGATAAAAGAAAGAAAATGACTATCTTTCTATCTATCTATCTATATATATATTAGAAGCCGCCAAAGATCCCAATCCCAAAATATTATAAAGGATTCATATGTATATGCATATACGAAAATGGGAAATGAACCAAATATTTAGCCATCCGTTTGCCAGATTTTACATAGATAATGCTTTCCATTTAAAGTAAATTATCTGAAGAAGGGTACCACAGTTTCAATTCCCTCTGTGGTATTGGATATTAGGAGGCGCAGAAATAGAGCTCATAAAATATTTCCATTAATAAGCTCTCCTTTCTGTATCCTTCACCTTTCTGTTATCCTTCACCGGAACACTCAGTTCATGGATGTGTGTGTGTGTGTGTGTGTGATTTAAATAGACTAACAGGAATCAAAAGCTATACAACACAGATGCTACTCCAGCGATCTGAATCAGGGCAGTTTTTAACTTCATTAAATTGCTGTCATATGGTGTCTGCTGACATGCCTCAGACTTTGGAGAGTTTTACCCATCAGGTATTCTCTAAGATTGTTAACAAGAACAGCAACTCTCATTAGGGGTTCCCCAAAAGCAGCTAATTAAGGGACAAAGGTTGCTCAGATTGTGACAATTACACCTGTAGGTCTCTGTAGAAATACCAAAATCGCACACAAGCGTATGTTTGGTTGCTTAGAACAAGAAATAAAGACCCAGTCCATTAAAAAAAAACGAGAGGCAGAAAGCTGTCAACCATTTGAAAAGCTTTAGGAAAATGATCATCCAATTAGTGGCTATGATCAAATCAGGCATGAACTCTCTCTGGATGGCTCCATAATTTTCCTTCTTGCATGGTGTAATTTCATATAGCTCAAATGAACTCATGAGAGGTAATTCAGTTCCAAACAGTTTTCTCATCACTGCTAATTATACTAATACATTGAAATGCCTCCTACAAAATGCATGAGCCCTTTAAGCCACCTCATTAATGTGATATAATTTTTGCTAGAATATATATATCAAACCTATTATCACCACAGGTTTTCTTTATCATTTTTTTTTCAAGATGTCTATCAAAATCCCTGAAAAAGTAGACCTCTTGGATTTGGCTTTCTCACAATTGTCCTTTTCTTTGAACTGCACTTGTCTACTGTTGCATTAGAAGAAGAAGAAGAAGAATGCCAGCGCTGTTACGAGTATTGGAAAAGGTATCCCTTATACCCGTTGGTTCCCCCTCCCTGAACACTTGATTCCTCAATTTCCCCCCAGTTGTAGCTGATTCTTTAAATGGCAAATGGTGCATGCAGTAATGTGCAAAAATGAGTTATACAAACTGAAAGCAGGGGTGTAAAAAGAAGCATCATCTGAGACTAAAATAAAGACAGATTTTATGGTATTTATGTCAGTTAATTTAACTGCTGGTAGGGGCCTTTGTTGAAACATGAGTTAGTTCCAGTGTTTAACCTTGCAGCATTAATTTATGCTTTATGGCATGAGTACTTCATCACTCCCTCCTTGGAAAAGACAGTTATCTCATTAGCTGGAATTTAATGAAATGCAAGGATACACTTCTTAATTTCAAAGATTACTATAACACAAATCAGGTGTAAATCTCAGGCTGACTGTTCTCTCCCTTTGTCTGTTTTTTTTTAAAAAAAAATACAGCCAAAGAGGTTCATTTTGCAATGATTTCACAAAAAGTTCCTTTGGTGAGATATATGTCACAGCTGCTATCGGAAAGGCAGGTCTCATCTGTAAAAGTTGGTTTAACTTCGCAGTGATACTAATGACAATTAGGAGTTCCATAAAAATATAATACTAGGAATGCATGATTACTGCCATGAGCAGTGAAGGTTACGAATGAATTGTTGATTTCAAGGCGCCCGGAGGGGGGCAGGATCACATTCTAATAATTTGTTTCAAATTCTTTATGTTTGCAAATTCCACAATTCCAAGGGATAAACATATCAATCTTGGGGCTGTTTGACTAACATATTGTTGTGCCTGGTGCTGAAAAAGTTAGCTTCGTGTTATCAAATATTGCAAAGGAAACCTCAGGTCCAGGGGCCAAAAGTGCTCTCCATGCGCCTGCCCACACCACAGACCTTCCCCAGCCACAACCTTCTCCAGGTCAACCCTCTCTGACCTTGCATCCCTTGTCTGGCTAGAATGCAGTGGCGTAGCGTGGGGGGTGCAGGGGGGGCCGGCCGCACTGGGCGCAACATCTGGGGGTTAGGGTTATGGGGCGCAAATCCATGGGTTAGGGGGCGCAAATCCACGGGTTAGGGGGCGCAAATTGCTTGCCTTGCCCCGGGTGCTGACAACCCACGCTACGCCACTGCTAGAATGTATCTTTAAACTCTGCCTCTTACTTGCATGGAGGATAGAGAAGGGTGCATGGATATGGGTAGAAACTAGCCTGTGGTGCAAAGGAAATATTTGCATTGGTTCCTCCACCCACTTTTGCCTCTGGCCACCACCAACACGTTTCTGTGGCTCCCAGAAAGTCGCCTAGATTGGAAGATGACCCTCAGGCTGAAAATGGTTGGTCAGCCTGGAGTAGGGCCTGGACCGCTTGGCCTCAGGGAGGCAGTCACCTCTGGCAGCAGGCTGGGGGCAGGTGGGAGGGGTAGCAGATCCAGGCCCCCAAAGGAGCACATTGCTCACCGCCTCTAGCGCTTATCACCCATGGCTGATGCTTGGGAAGAGCAGGGCTCGCTGCCTACTGCTCTCCAGCCTACTTTCTTTATCCTTTTCAGCATGCTGGGACTTCTTTGGGTCACCTCCTGTTGCCTCAGGTGGTGGTGCAGGAGATGGTGATGGGGGACGCACGCCATTTTCTGTTTTGCCTTAAGAGGCCAAATTTCTTGGCTTGGACAGGACAAGAAGAAGAAGAAGAAGAGTTTGGATTTGATATCCTGCCTTTCACTCCCCTTCAGGAGTCTCAAAGCGGCTAACATTCTCCTTCCCTTCCTCCCTCACAACAAACACTCTGTGAGGTGAGTGAGGCTGAGAGACTTCAAGGAAGTGTGACTGGCCCAAGGTCACCCAGCAGCTGCATGTGGAGGAGCGGAGACGCGAACCCGGTTCCCCAGATTACGAGACTACCGCTCTTAACCACTACACCACAGTGGCTCTCTCCACACTGGCTCCACAAAGGGGAACTTCCTCCTGTGATGGGATATTTATCATGGCTGGAGAAATACTTTGGGAATCCCCTAATTTGACACCGCTTTCACACAAATGATGTGGTTCACATCTCTTAGCAAGAGTGCGACTTCCACAGACTATTTTGTAGTCCTCTTTTGAAGATCATTTTGATTGCTTAAAAGTGCCATTTTACCATTTCTTTCTTTCATCCACAGCTGCCTGCTTTTTTGGTGGAGATTCATAAGACCAAGGTGGATATGTGATGCCACAGAAAATGGGGATTTTGCAGCTCATTACCCTATTCATACAGAGAATATGAATCAGTTTATTGGTACTGAGAAATTGGGTGGTGATTTTCCCAACTCTGTTCATGTAGTTTAAGGCAAGAGGGAAATCCACTAGTATACACAGAGCTCCCCCACCAGATCACACCTGGATCTATGAAGCAACTAGTATTGTATTAAAAACCAGGTAAAATACAGGGTGGGGTTCCATATATTAAATAAACAGCCTTGAAATCACTAGTTATAAAACAATAAAGCATACCATCAAACCAATTAAAGGCTGCTAAAAGCACCAACAAAATAGCTTAAGCAATCATAAACTTAAAAAAAACCTGTAGCAATAAGTACAATCTGCCTACAGGTCCATAGCAAAAGGTGCTGAATCTCTGCCAGCAGCTGCTGCTGTTTGAGTTGGTTGAGTTGGTTTTCATTTTTTAAAATTCTATAGTCAGAATGGTCAATGGTCAAGGAGGATGGGAGCTGGAATCCAACAACACCCGGAGGACCACAGGTTACCCATCTCTGATCTAGTCCACCTGTAACTGCCTTATACTGGTCCATATAGCCCAATATTTTCTCCTGTGACCAGTAATGGTACTATCTCCAGTTTTTCCAGGCATAATTCATAATGCTGCTGTCAACCTTTAGAACTGTAAATAGCCTGGGACACTTGAAGGCCTGCGTGTTCCAATAGGCATATGCCTGAGGACTTAGAAATCAGAGGTTCTTCCACATCTGGTTTGGGGCAGATGGTTAGACAAGAAAGGGTATTTTCAGTGGTTGCCCACAGGCTCCTGAACTCTCTTCTCTGGAAGGTCCATCTGTCCTCCTTTTCCATGCTTTTGGCCTTCTGAAGAAAGACAAAGACCCTTTATTTAAGAGGACTTTGGGATGTTATGAAAATGTATACATCCATCCTATGGTAGCAATGGTGGGTGGGACTCCATAGTGGGTCTACACTACTTCCTGAACTCTGCCAGCTTGCTAAACTCTGCCAAAGTTTCTCTCTGTTTTTGTCCCCTTTCTCTATGTATGTGGCCCCTGAGAAGAAATTAATGCAAGCTCCAGGGCCTGTTTTGGGGCATGTTGGGGCAATGAAGCGTCCCACCCCCACCCCCGCCAGAGTGCCCAGTTTCTCCTGGTGGCAGGACACTGGTGGCAGTATGCCCATGTCCTTTCTGCAGGTGCACATGGCGTGCCCCCCAACCAGGGGCCTCCCTCCCTGCCAGCTTCCAGGTGCCCTTCAGCCATCCAAACCCTGGCTGTAGGATTGCTCCCCTAATGGTCTGTCCTTCTTATTGATATTTATTTCATTGCTGCTGCTTAATTGTTTTTTAAAATTATTATGTACCCACCATAGTGCTTTTAATTATTTTAAATGTATTAGTGTAATTCTAGGACAAATTGTGATTTTGATTGGTTTTGATTTTGCTAGCAGTATTGGTTATCATAGTATCATTCATAACTATATCTATATCTATATCTATGCAAGATAAAAATACTTGAAAATAAACAAACAATCAAATTAATTATTTATAATCATGCACCCATCACTGATGAGAAAAGATGAAAAGTGTGCTGCAGAATACAAGCAACTGATGTTGTCTATTATGGTATGCAGACAGAAGCTTCTGAAAAGTATAGAATGTCAAAAAATATTTACGTAGATATTCTTTTATACACCAAAAGTTAACACTAGTCAAATTAGTTTTTCAGAAATTAAGCATCAGTTTTGCTGTTTCGTAGAAGCACTGAAGGCAGAAAGCTACAAGGGTAAAAAAAATAAAATACCCACAGATGATTCTCATGGATATGATTCAGAACATTAATACCTTAATTTGCATAAAATGAGTTACATATTGCTGCGGTAATTTAATTTGTTTGACCAGGAGTTTGCAATTGTGAAAAAGAGATTCAGAGAGGCCAGTGAATGAGTCTTGCATATTTTCTCCAAATGGCTGATTTCAGTTAATGTGAAATCACGGATTTAATTATAAGGCAGTACCAAATTACAGTGGTGCAGATTTTGGAAGGCGAGAATTATAACAAACGGCTGCTGTGGAAAAACAATGGCATCCTTATGCTCGGCAGGGCTTTTGAAGGAGACCCACGCTGAGAGTTTAATCTTCATTGTCATCCTCCGAGTGGGGAGGAATTTCCACAGAAGGAAATCGGGGAAATATTAAATCCAGGAATGAAATAAATAATGGGGATATGCTTATTGGGGGGCAGGGAAAGCAAACAGCTAGCAAAATATAATAAGCTATGGGCATGTAAAGGAAAAGAAGAGACATTATCCAGCCCAAGTAGCCAGTTTATGCCACAATCCTATACACACTGACCTGCAAGTAAAAACCATTGAATTCAAAATTACTTCTGATTCATCATTATGCTGTTAAAGCCCCACCGATTTCTGTGTGAGCACATTTCAGCAAAGGCATCTGGGAAGAAGTGAGATTATCAGATCTAGAGAGTCAGTGTGGCATAGTGGTTAGACTGTTTGGGCTACGACCTGGGAGACCAGGGTTCAAATGCACAGTCAGCCATGAAGCTCACAGGGTGACCTTGGGCCAGTCCCTTCCTGTCAGCCTAACCTACCTTACAGGGTTATTGTGAGGATAAAATGAGGGGGATAAATATGTGTACACCCCTGGAGCTCCTTGGAAGAAATAGACAGAATAAATAGATTAAAAAATAGAATGAAAAAGCCACATTCCCAATGTGGCTAACAAAATCTAGATGGTTTGGGAGGTCCTGAACAAAATACTCTTCCTAGGCTGACTTCCTTTTTGCTACTCCATTTGCTTTCCCCTTTCCTTTGGGCGTAACCTTCCCAGAGGCTGGTGGCTCTTCTTCTTTCCCCCTTAGTTGCCTAGAAGGGACAACCGAACAGGAAGTGGCAGTGATGAAAAGAAGCAGCGGGGTGAGAGGATTTAGTAAAGGGGTGGTAAACCCATGACCAATGGGCCTTATACAATCTGTCAAACTCTTTATAATAATATAATAATAATTTATTATTTATATCCTGCCCATCTGGCTGGGTTTCCCCAGCCACTCTGGGCAGCTTCCAACAGAATATTAAAATACAATAATCTATTAAACATTAAAAGCTTCCCTAAACAGGGCTGCCTTCAGATGTCTTCTAAAAGTCTGGTAGTTGTTTTTCTCTTTGATATCTGGTGGGAGGGCGTTCCACAGGGCGGGTGCCACCACCGAGAAGGCCCTCTGCCTGGTTCCCTGTAACTTGGCTTCTTGCAGCGAGGGAACCGCCAGAAGGCCCTCAGCGCTGGACCTCAGTGTCCAGGTAGAACAGTGGGGGTGGAGACGCTCCTTCAGTTATACTGGACTGAGGCTGTTTAGGGCTTTAAAGGTCAACACCAACACTTTGAATTGTGCTCAGAAACGTACTGGGAGCCAGTGTAGGTCTTTCAAGACCTGCTCCCCAACAATTGGGCCTCTGTGCCATCTTCCTTTTTAAAAATAAAATATCCAGGTATAGCCCCATCCTCACAATGTTAAGCCCCAGCATGTTGATGGAGATCTTATCTGCCTCTCCAGCCGTACATCAGGCTGATCCGATGAGCAGAGGAAGGGGGCAACATTAAAGTTTAGGTATCTACACTGGTCGCCTGACACGTCTCTGTCTGTTTATGTACACAGAGATTACTCTCTCTCTCCCTCTCTGCCCCTTCCAAGGTAAGGCTTTAGGAGAATGTGAAAAGGGCTCCCATTCTTGGTACTTTGGCTGTTGTTTTAGCAGCATTTATTGTTCCTGCCCCCGCCGTGGGGATTCGAACCGCCGACCATGCGATCGGCAAGTCCTAGGCGCTGAGGTTTTACCCACAGCGCCACCCGCGTCCCTTGGACTCAGGTACGTTAGTCAAAAAACGGTGTTTTGAATGTGTTATAAGCATGCAACACCAGATGGCGCTAGAGAGCAAAACAAAATTCTATGCAATTTTCCATAGCGTTTTTTTCTTTTGTTATAATGATTTAATTTCTGGCTTATTTATAGCGTCCCCCCCCCCCCATGTTTAGATCCACCCTTGGACTAGGCAATCCTTCTACCTGAGGATGGTCCTCTAAAGTAGGATATCCTATTTACAGTAGGCCTCTTGCTCAGGTGTGGGCCTCCACAGGGGCCCAAATGTGTTGCCCCTCTATGCTATTGTTGCCACATAAAACATTTTCATTATGAAGCAAAGGAAGGTGCAGAAGATACTAAAGAAAAGGGTAGTTGGTTGCATCACATTGCTTTTGATCCTGACTAGGCTTCTACAAATGGAAGGGCTCCTTCTGTTCACAGACAGAACTGAGATTCAGCAGAGAATCTCATGGTGCTCCAGTCCTCCAGAGCAGATTTTGTTGGGCACAAAGTATATCAGAGGAAGAACGACTCATCAAGTGGATGTTCCCACCAATGGCAGCAAATATTTCACAGCACAGCTTTATTGATAGTAAGGAGTTCATGTGAAAGAACTGCTGCACTTATAGGTACAAAACTGCTGGCCTTGCAGTCACAACAATTAAAAAGCATTTCATCAAGTGAATAAAGGGATATATGATTGCAGTTTTTATAAGACTTTATGAATGCTTACCTGGGAGTAACTTTCACTGAATACTTGTTTCTAAGGAAGCACACATAAGTTTGCTCTGTTAATTAAGTTTCCATCCGAGCTTTGGCCTTGTTTAGAATTATCCTAGTTTTTGTTAGTTTCTCAGTTTTCTTTTCCTTAGAAAGAAACTTTTTAATGCTTTCTTTGAAATATATGAACCTTTTAATGTGTGAATAACTTATTCAGCTCCTAAATTTAAATGCCTTGTGGGCGTAATTTTTCTATTTTAGTTTAATTCTATAGCTGCCTTCACTTTGTCTGAAATATATTATTCATTGTCTCCAAATTATAACTGGGCTGATGTGTTAGCATATAAGTTCTTCAATGCATTTCAATGTTTTAACCATTTATATGGCAACAGCAAGTAGTATACTGTTTTCACAAAGATGTCAGCAGAAGGGCGGGAGGCAGAGCACTCTTAGTAGTATTAACAAATCTTCTAAACCAATCTTCCCAAACCTGGTGCCCTCCAGATGTTTTGGACCACAGCTCACATCAGCACCAACCAGCCAGCTTGGCTCTGTTGTAGTGCAAAATATCTGGAATCCACCAGGTTGGGGAGAGACTTTTAAATAGATTACATGACAAAGAAGCTGCTGGTTTTCTAGCAACTTTGGTTACCTGTAGAATTTTTTGCAGATTTCAAAAAGTAATTATATTTTGAACTGCTTTTTTTTAAAGCATAAGTATCAATTTAAATCATTTATGCCCTGGCCTGATCCTGAGCCCCAGCTTTCAGTAATCCATCTTTCAATGCTTATGTTGGCAAGGAGGGCATTGGTTCATCCGCAAAGCAAGAGTTTGAAAGCCCAGCTATGACTTCCATGCTGCAGCTAGAAGTCTCTCTCCCTCAAATCCAACAACACTCACAGAGACCAACATTCCATCACATTTGGGTTTTGTGATGTTCTGTGTTGGAATGCAGGCCTGCCTTGTGAGGCAAATATCAGGTTGTGACTGGTGCAGAAATATTGTGACTTTAGTAATTAGTGTGAGTGTGCCACGAGTGTACCAACTTTCTTCTTCTTGGGTGGCCTTTAAAAACCTTAACCATTTGGAGGACGTTTCCTCCCCCAATTTGAAAGGAGAAGCTTATAAACAACTCTCGGTCTTTGGTTACTCTAAAAGGATATGCAAAAATTTCACCGGAATGCTTGGGCATGCCTTAACTAATCGGGACAGTGCTAATTGTACCCATTTTGTTAGCAACATCAAGGTGTTACTATTAGCATACAAAGCCCTTAACAACTTGGGACCAGTTTACCTATGAGATTGCTTGACTCCACGTGTGCCCACTTGACTGCTTCAATCGGCAGAATTGGCACTACTACAGGTACCACATAACGCCCATTCTGCATTTCTAAGAACTCATTTAGTGAGACAGTGCCTGCACTTTGGAAATCCCTGCCTATTGAGATCACACACGCATCACTACTTCTCTTTTCTCTGCCCAGGTAAGCAGGAGGCATGGTCACCATTCCATAAATAACACATTGCATCCAGGCAAAAGCACTTCAGGAGAGTGTGGAGCAAGGCTGTGAGGCTGTGGCCTGGGATGGTCCCAAGGGCCTCAGGTTCCTGGCCAGAGTCTTTGCTCTCTTGTGGGGCACAAGTTGAGGCTGGAAACACAGCTTCCTGTTTCCTTGTTTTTGGAGCATGAGGGAATGAGCAGAAGACATCGCTCGTTCCTAAACCAAAGGGAATTTGAACCTAGCATTTGCATTTGTTTTTGTTTATAATGGAAATGGACTGAATTACAGTCCCCACACCAACCTTCACCCAAGTACTTGTGCTTTGCTCTGACACTTTCCTATTCAGAACAAGTTATTCCCATATTTTGTTTCCTTTGGACCCCTGACATAGGTCTATAGCTCCCATCATCCATGATCCTTCGCCGAGCTGGTTGAAGATGGTAGGAATTGTAGTCCACCAGCATCTGGAGATTGAGGATTAATGAACACTTGCCTTGTATTTAATGACTCACCTGGTCACCAGAGGTGATAAGGAATTCCATGCAGGGAAGGGCACGGAATCTCAACCAGGTGAGCGAGGAAGATGGTAAGGGAGGGACATATCACTTTGCTTTCATGCTTGCCATGGAGGAAGGCAAGTCCTTTTCTCCATGGCCACCAGGAAAACACAGTTGATAGGTAAGAGGAAGAGAGACCAGTCCCTCTACCAGTCCATTCAGTAGATGTCTTTAAAAAAAACAACCAACCCACAGTCCATTAATATAACCCACTAAGATAATAGAAGTCTGTTAATAGGCTAGGAAAAAGATTCTATTAAAAGTCTAGTAAAATAATCAGGCTAGTCTAAGCAGGACTTGGCACAAAGAAGGCAAAAAGCTGTATGGGATTTTAAGGAAAGAGTTGGCAAATTAATCCTCAATCTTTAGGTGATTTCTTCTGTTAGATTTTTAGTATGGCTTCCTAATTTTGACTTAATAACTATTAGCCTTTTCAGTTTGACAGTGTGAACTGGCCCCAAGTGCTTAATATATATGTGCAGTATGTTGCATATAACATGAGAATATCAAATAAAACTATGTGCATTTACATGATGCCAGAAATTATTTCTTTTGTTTTTTGTTTTCTAAAAGGTAGAAGGATTGGGACCACTTGTGAATTACTATGCATTTTTACCACAGTACACAGTGCGGTTTATAATCGGTACCAATGTTTAATGTCCTGTAATGTCTGTTCTGCATGCCACATTATATTTGATGTTTTTGATGCTAGCGTGCCCCATTGTCGTATTGAAGATCCACAAAAGCTACTGGTTTGATAACCCAGCAGCCAGACGAAGATCTGCTCTGCATAGCTAACAGGCCCAGGTTCTGTTGAATAATTGTCTGATTTGGCAGTAAGTTAAGCAGAGTGAACAACTGTGCAAATGGTCTTTTGGGTCATTATGTTATTGTGCATCATCTACAACCTATTAATACATTTTGAGCTTGTGTGCATGTCTTGTTAAATTTATTTGTTTTTAACAAATCGCTCCTGAAACCAAGCACACTTTATCAAAGCCACTTTGTAAATCTAGCATTATTTATCATAAGGAATTTTATTTATTGAATTTTATTTGCCATCAAGAGAGACAGACACAAATATAATGTTTAAAAAGATGTCTATTGATGTGAGAAAAATGCAAGCCGTGTGGTAGAAGCTTACTGAGTGGGAGAAATGTAAATGCTCCCTGCATTTTATCTCACATGACAGAATGCATTATGGTCAAAACAGTGTCTTCCTGAAGACACAGGTTTCAAAAATCTGCATAATATACACTTTTATGTATGCTGCTTATGCAGAATGCAAGTCTTTAGTTAAATGCCCAACAGTCTCATTTAGAGGCCCTTTCACTGGTAACATCACCTTGCCCATGTGTAAACAAGATGTATATGGGCACCAGAGCCCATAAACTCATTACAATTAACTGTGGCACAATATAACACCTCCTTATAAATCCCTGAATGCAAAAAAAAATGATGTGATATAGTGGTGTGGTATATATGAATGTGAAAGCTTGCTATTCCCATCAAACAATTAGTTGCCTTTGACACAGAACCTCCTTTTCCCACCAATTAGTGCAAACTGCAGGGTGCATTTCTAGAATTCTACAAGCTAACAGTCAGTGGCGTAATGAAGAATTTAGGACTCTTCAATAACTTCCGAAGCATGGTTTGGTTTGTCTCAATTTATACAGAGCCTGTTTAGTTTGCAAAATGCATTTTGTCTCTTTGTTCTCCATTTGTACAGTTTTAATTCAAACATTTATTTAAAATATATGCCTGTGGCAGCTGATGTCTATTCTTTTTCATCTGTTCTACATTCTTATGATTTCTTAATTTTCCTCCCCAGTATTTAAAAAAGACAGAGCCCAACAGATACTGTCCAGGCATTTTCCACTCATGGGTTTGGGAAGTGATGGTGAGCAGAGGACGTTTTAGGGTCACGCGACCTGTTCAGTCATACCAGGTGCAGAGCCTCAGAGACGCCACAAGGGGCAGCACAGCTATGATAGAGAATGGAAAGTGAGAGGCAGAGAGTGCTGAATTTTGGTATCCCTCAGGGCGCTGCTGAAACTTAAGACTCCAAGATCAGCCAGAGTGGTAAGAGAAGTAAACAGAGTACAAAGGAGGGTTACAATTGAGGCCCTATCTGCACTGTGCATTTAAAGCAGCATCATGTCACTTTCAACAATCATGGCTCCCTCCCACCAAATCCTGGGGACGATTTGTTAAGGGCGCTGGGAGTTGTTAGGAGACCCCTGTCCCACACAGAGCTACAGCTCTCAGAGTTCCCTGGGAAAAGGGATTGACTTTTGTGAAGGCACAAAAGTGAAGGCACTTTCAAGATCTGTAGCTCTGTGAGGTAAATAGGGGTCTCCAGGTGGCGCTGTGGGTTAAACCACAGAGCCTAGGACTTGTCGATCAGAAGGTTGGCGGTTCGAATCCTGCGACGGGGTGAGCTCCTGTTGCTTGGTCCCAGCTCCTGCCAACCTAGCAGTTCGAAAGCACGCCCAAAAAAAGTGCAAGTAGATAAATAGGTACCACTCTGGCGGGAAGGTAAACGGCGTTTCCGTGCGCTGCTCTGGTTCGCCAGAAGCGGCTTAGTCATGCTGGCCACATGACCTGGAAGCTGTACGCCGGCTCCCTCGGCCAGTAAAGCGAGATGAGCGCCGCAACCCCAGAGTCGGTCATGACTGGACCTTTACCTTTTACCTTTAACAGTCTCTTAATCCCCACGATTCTTTGAGGGAAAGTCATGACTGTTTAAAGTGGTATAATACTGCTTTAAATATAAAGCAGAGATGGGAGCATGGTAACTAGTAAACTTATTTTTGTGTATGTATCCCTAGACTTGTAGCAATGCATCACAACAAAGTCATGATGCCAAACCACTACTGAGCTCATGTTGTGTTGGCCAGTGTTGCGGTCAGTTTACATCAGAAAAGGGCAATGAAAAACATAATAAGCAAAAACATTTCCCCCCCATAAATGTTTCCTCTTACCTGATTAGCAGCATCAAAACTCGGAAAGGACTAAATATTAACTTGAAAAATTTAAGATGTGGTGCCTCCTCATGTTGTATGACCAATGGTCAAGGACGATGGGTTGTAGTCCAACAACTTCCAGGAAAATTAGGCTACTTTGAGCATTCTGTTAAATCTTGGAATCCATCCTTGAGAGGTTTCTTTCTTTGAATGTTGGACTGCATGAATGGTCTTCTGCTCACCCATCCCTAGGCTGAAGTCATTGACTAATATTTCTGACTCTCCCCCCCCCCCCTTTATCCAAAGACATAGAATCACAAAACTGTAGACCCTCAAGGATTATCTGGTCCAACCTTCTGCAATGCAGGGATCTCAACTAAAACATCCATCACAGATAACCATCCAAACACTGCTTAAAAACCTCCAGTTCACAACTTCCCAAGGGAGCCCATTCCCTGGTCGAACAGCTCTCACTGTCAGAAAGTTCTTCCTATTTATTTATTTGTTTGTTTCCTAACCATATTACCACCCGGTCCCTAGCCAACGAAAGTGAACTGATATTAAAGAAGACTTAGGAAAAAAATGAGGGCAGATGATTGACTGCAGCTATTAAAATCTCTTTCTAAATGTGTTAATAGCGGCACATAGTAAATATAGCGTGCAGGATTAGTACAACCCAGGCTTTCCTCTTGAGGGCTTTGGGATGGTTTGATCACCCTGTTCTTTGCAGCAGTGAGCAATGGGTTTGAGTTGTGCATGCAGCTTTGTATGCCACAGCAATGAGCAGCTACAAAGGACAATCCAGCAAGCACCATTGCTTCTACAGGACCATCCTCATAGGTCAACCCAAGCCTTTCCCATAATCATGGAAAGCAGTAGGGGTGGGAATCCAAAGTTTTGCAAAACTGTTAATTGATTTTATCTGTTTATTTTAAAAGCTGCCCCTAGCAGTCAGACAAAGCAATGTAGGAGACCCCTTAGAGCAGGGAGAGAAAACCTATGGCCCTCTAAATGTTCTTGGATTACAACTCCCATCATCCCTGACCAGTGTCCATGCTAGTTGGGTCTGACAGAGTGCACAGCTTTCCCATTCATGCTCTAGAAAGTGAGCATGAGACCATAGCAACTTGGTCCGCCGGACTGCTCATTTCTGGGCTGAGGTCAGTCTGAACTGGTAAATCACACTTTTCCTTAACACTTGATTGCATTACTAAAAACTGCATTTGCACTCGGGTACAAATAGCTATTTTGGGATGACTTCAGCATATGCAGCAACAGCAGCTTCAGACTGCATTACGATCCCAAAACAGTTTCCCTGGGGTGATAAAATAAAACTGTGGCTCAGAAATCTGTGTGAATGACCAATGAACTTCTAAAATTAAAAACAATAAATCAGATTGCAAAGACTGCAGGCATGTGCTATCACCAGGTCTCCCCTCAACGTCCAGTTATCCTTTTTCTTGCTTAACAACAAGCCACGAGTTGGGGATGCTTCAGCTTATTCACATCAATGGACAAACATGACTTCTCTATGTTGGATCATGGCCCCTCTGTTTCAATATTGAATATTCTTGTGTTTTCTTTGCTCATGATAGTCTCACGCTATGGCAGTGCAGATCATTCTACATTAACATTGGCCTATAGCAATTATTTTTAATGACTGGTCATTTAAAACAGGTTTTGTGTTCATTGCATAAACACAATATCTAATCAATTGGCACAGTGACATTGCATGAAAATGCTACATATGTTCACCCACAAGATATTCAATTCATCCACAGCATTTTCAAAAACAATGGATCGGGGAGACAATTTAGACCAAACACACACATGCAAGTGCCTATTCTTTCCTTTATTATACAATCAGAGGCAATTGAGATTTTAGGAATAAGAGAATTGCAATTCTTTGAACGCTTGTACATTAGGAATATTGTGATTGGATTATGAATGATAAGGTAAGTTGTGTGTGTGTGTGTGTGTGTGTGTGTGTGTGTGTAAGTGCATGTGTGTGAAGACAAAAGCCCAAGGCAATTTATGTTCGGGTTTTGCAGTGGTTTTGCTGCAAGCATGCAGAACTAACTGGGTTTAGATTAAGGGAGTCTAATTAGTGTCATGTCAAACTGGCAGTGATCATAAGACAAGAGAGGGGTCATTCTTGTCATCTTCTTGGTCTTTTGCCCTTAAATATAGAGCTGCATAAAGCACAATCTCCATCTTGTTAATGGAAGCAGAATATGTATAATCTGCACACGAAATGAAAAGAAAATGTGTAAGGAAATTTCTTTTTCCCATTTCCTCGTCAGAAGCTGTGAATTTTAGTGAGAATTAAAGTAAGGCTAATTCTGCAGTCATCTTCTGACCTGTCAGGTTAGCTGTCACCCTCACGTCTCTCAGTGCAGGTCTTTAGCTTCTTCTTGCTGAGTGCAGCCTTTGCCAACTGACAGAAAAATACAGACCATGACAAGAAAAAAAGAACATAATGTCCTTTTCACCCATCACTACTCAAAATTGCTCAATCTTTACTGACATATTATTATACATTGTTTCTCTGGGAGGGGAAAAAAAAGAAGCAGCATTTGCTTTCTTTTCTATAAGAAGTGTGAAACTTTCAGGAGACAAGCAACCATTCCCCGAAAAATATTAAAGCCTGTAATTATTTTAAATTGTCTATTAATATGCAATATGCTGCCCTTTAATAGGAATA
Organism: Podarcis muralis; assembly: GCF_964188315.1. Taxonomy (NCBI): domain Eukaryota; kingdom Metazoa; phylum Chordata; class Lepidosauria; order Squamata; family Lacertidae; genus Podarcis; species Podarcis muralis. The sequence continues at coordinate 39,939,845 of NC_135655.1, forward strand.
AGTTGCAGCCTATCTGAAGTTATTATGATGGCGCCCACTAGTGTCATGTTGGCTAAGGGGGTCTATCAGCAATTCCATTATTTCCCAAGTGGCCATGATGGGGTGCACTGCAGGAGACTTTTTATTTTTAAAGGAATAAAACACAGCTAAATCTCAGCTGTACCATTATGGCAATTTTTTTAAAAAGAAAAAAACTTTCAGAAGCACTATATCAAGCCGTCAGAGGAGAGTTTATTTAGAAATGTTTATCTTTCCTTTTTTAATATTAAAAAACCCACAAATCTATTGTATTTTTACCTCCAAATCCTGTCCCAAATTAAGAAGCCTGTTTACACTACACTTCATTGGAAAGATCATGTTATTAATTAATTAATCTTTAAAAAAAATATTCAGCATGGCAGAACAGGCCTCTCTTCATTTTTGTAACTGTGACAAACGGTTTTGAAAAGGGCGTGTGGCCTCGTGTCCTATTGATCAAAAAATATCAATGCGTCACATGAATTGATCAGAAGGAATCCAGCAGCTTTCACGAGCGCTCTGAGCTCTAATAAAAACACGAATGTGTGCGAATTCAGGGGCTGCACTATTCAGTTTGGCATCAGGGGATATTCCGTGTATACATGGCCATGGAGCTTTGGATCACTGAGAAAGTTACTAGCTATGTCTCACTGGGACTTGCTGCTGAGTAAACACTCTGGGGTTGGGCTGCCAAGCTGCAAGCCTAGGCACACTTAATTGAGCCTAAATCCCATTGAATTGAGTGCAGTTTCCTTCCAGGTAAACATGCATGCAGGCATGCGCCCTAACCCAGGAGCCTAGAGGTGTTTAAAAGTGTGAAAATTACCACCCATGAATAAAAGGACAATTTAAATATAAATTACTAAAATACTTCATTGCATTAAAAGTATCAGTTACCTGCTTCATTCCAGCAAGCCAGCCCAAACAAGAAGAGGTTACTAATTGGAATGTGAAGGTTTCTCAGAGAATATCACAGGTCCACGGAATGTAAGGGACTACCTATTTTCAGAGCACGTTGCATTGTCTAAAGCACAATGCCCCTTAAGTCCTCAATGTCCCTTCAGTCTTAGGTGTCTATTTCTTTTTTATATATAAACACACACACACACACACACACACACACACACGATGTAATAGGAGAATCTAAGCTACTTACATTACACTAAAACAGAAAGATTTTTAAAAAATTGCTTCTCGTTATACCCTGCAGTACAAATCCAAGTAACAAAATGCATTATTTTCTTCCCTCCCACTTCTAAAATTCCCTGGAATTTCCCCCCCTTAGCAGGGCTCGTGCTACTACATCACATGACATTGCTTTGAAAAATCTTTCCTGTCTCAGATGTGGACCTTAATGCATTATGCAAAACCCAGGGATTTAGATTTTTGACACTGCATATACTCAAAATATATTCTAAAGGGAGACATTATATGCTAACTTGTGGAATCTTAAAGCAGCTGCTTGGTTAATATAATATGATGAAAAATATTTATGTAGTTTGTTTTCTTTTCTGTCAAGCCTAGTATCTTATGAAATTTTTTCAAATGGCCAGTAGCTGAAGTAGTGACTTTAGTTTGACTTAATATTATGCCACATTGACAGATGAAAACTCCTTCTAAAAATGTCATTTGAGTGCTCTACTAATTTGCATTTCGCTCGAAAGCTTTTAGTGCTTTGCACATTCACATTATAAACATTTGGGTGAACATTAATACCCCAGCTAAACAAAAATGCTATTCACTTCAACCATTTCTTCCACTACATAAAAACTATAAATGATTCTTCTACAAAAAGAAAAAAAAATGAATGCAACCCGAAAATCAATTATAGTAACTATTTAGAAATGTAAAGGAAAGGCAGTAAAAATGTGACAAAAAATCTTTAATTGTAGGGAAATTGTGCATCTTTTTTTCCAACATGTGAATAAAATGCATTTCCTTCTTTAACAATCACAGTTACAATAGATCTATGCATCTCACAGGAAAAAATTGACAATTTGATTATGACTTGTACTTTTTGCCGGGGCCATGAAAGTGGTTTATGTTTGAAATGTATCAGCTGGAAGGTACTTATTACTCATAAATGCTGTGCTATTTCACTTTCTGCAAAGTGAGCTGTTAACAGATACAATTTGAGCAGAATAGCCAGAGGAGGCCTTTTGATATGCAGAAGAGCTGACCCTCGTGCTGAGCCTTTAATTGGGTTTTTAATTTTCCAGGCCATCTGACAATATCAAACATGATCCCAGTGCTTGAAATGTTGATTGGAGGCTAAGCAGGATCTACTCCAACATGGCATTAAGAAGAAAAAGAGGAAAGAACCCAGGCAGAGAGGAAGACATGGAGAGACTTTAAAGAAGAATCTAGCTTTTCATGTTTGCTGTTTGGGAGCATCCGTCTTCAGCCGTTTGAATATTTCTTTTGGCAATATTTGCACTAATGCTCACCATCAGCTTTTCTGACAGTATCTGTTAAAAAGAACCAAAACAACATTTTGCGAAAACAAAAAGCAAACATACCCAAATAACTCTAAATCTGCAAATTTACATATACAAAAAACAACATCCTGGAAACGTTGGTAGCAGAAATAAAATAAATGAATTGCTGTTTTTAACATCATCACTTTGGCTGTTATTTCATATGTTATTGCAGATTCTGTAATGTTGTTTAAATAGTACATTGTTAAACCACAGTATGATTATACATTGCAATGTGTTTTCCTGTCTTGCTGCTGTGAAATGGATTGAAGATCCATCATGTTTCGGTTATGCAATCTTTCAGCAAAACCGTGAAGCAAAGAATCAAATCTCTGTTCTCATTTAATTAGGGTCACACATATTAAGTTGTAGACTTAAGAGATCTGTATATCCCTTCCGCACAGAGCTTGAGGAATGGTTTGTTAGGACGCCATAAAATGCCAAACAGATTTCCATAAGAAACCCACATCCTCACTAAATAAATTGAGTCATAGAAACCTCCCAGACCGAATGGTAAAAACGCAGAACGTGAGATGTCAAGAGCCTATCTAAAACACACTTATCCGGAAGTAAGTTCCATTGATTTCAAGAAAACACCACACAATTAGTGAGCTGAGAATCTTGCAGCCTTACCATACAGTCCAGAACCCACTTGTATAACACTATTTGAATTTTTATTTTATTTTAAAGTTGCATTGATATCAATTGTGCTAAATCGGCCCAGTCTTAACACTGCAGTTTAGCTGGGTTCTGGATGAGACTGCATGGAAGGAACTGTCAACCTTCATGTCTGTAGAATATATAGCTGCACAAAAAGCTGAGAAACAGGAGACTATTATACACACCTATTATGCATACATAAGGCAGCCCCAGCATGCTTTTTTTACAAAGAAACGGTGTTATTTGTGAGGTAACAATAGAAGAAAATAATTTCATCTTGATTCTCCTCAAAGGCAGACCTTGGAGTTTCAAATTTCAGTGGAGCTCTGCGCAATGGCAAAATTCATTGCCCCTCCCCACCTCTCTCACCTTCCATTCTACATCATAGTTGCAGTGTCCCCAAGGCTCCGCCTCCAGTGCAACTAAACCAGTCATGCTCCCCTAAATCCGCCTCTGTTGTCCTTATGCAATGAATGAATAATAACAACATCCACTGCTCAATGGAAGAATAACATATTTGGTTAGCTTATAGAGCTATATAATTAATACAGTAGTTACTCTGTTTTTAGCAATCACATTGTACAATCTTATGCAAAGTTAGAGTGCATTCAGATGTGAGGATTATTGCATTTTCCTGGTTATAACACCTGTCCTGGTTTCTGCTGTCCCTTTTGCACTGCAACACCAGTTGCATTGTGGAACTGTGGAATTTAGATTGATATACAAGACCACCAAGTTTCATTCACACCAGTGGGTGTGGTGTGACTCCCATGTTCAACATCGGTGGAATCTACACACATATGAAAAACACTGTGAAAATGCATTTATAAAAAGTTTTGAAAAATACATCGAATTTTGCATAGCTCACTGTCACCATCTAGTGTCACATTTGTATATTGCACTGCACAACACATTTAAAACATTTTATTTGCAGCTGTGTAGCTGAGTCCATTAGGGACGCGGGTGGCGCTGTGGGTTAAACCACAGAGCCTAGGACTTGCTGATCAGAAGATCAGTGGTTCGAATCCCCGCGACAGGGTGAGCTCCTGTTGCTCGGTCCCAGCTCCTGCCAACCTACCATTTCGAAAGCATGTCAAAGTGCAAGTAGCAAGTGGCGGGAAGGTAAACGGTGTTTCCATGCGCTGCTCTGGTTCACTGGAAGCGGCTTAGTCATGCTGGCCACAGGACCCGGAAGCTGTACGCCGGCTCCCTCGGCCAATAAAGCGAGATGAGCGCTGCAACCCCAGAATCGGCCACGACTGGACCTAATGGTCAGGGGTCCCTTTACCTTTACTTTTTAGCTGAGTTCATTATGTCAGGAAAGGGGATTTGTGAATCCTCTGTGATTAGAATGATACAGCACCTCCAAAATTTTGTATGAGCTGTGCAGGTAGACCCTTCCTGGCCACTTATTTCAAAGGATAGCTGAGATCTAGTGACAACTGCACCAGTTCAAATGAGATTTAAATGTTTAAAAATGTCAGTGGATCAGAACCAGTCATCTTCTGATGCATCACACTCACTGTGATATACTGCTTCTGTTATTAGCATTATGGTTTATGATTTAATTGGAATAAGATAATTCAATCAGCTTGTGAATTGATTTGAGCGTTAATTTTGACATGAAGAAGGCCTGCCATTTAGACTCTTATACTGTACTGGAATGTAGAAAATTAATTCCAGGCCATATTATGTTCAGACCACCAAATGGCAAAGGTGGTCTCAATTTTCAGTTAAATCTGAAATAACTGCCTTAATCTAAAACCTTAATCTAAAATAACTAGTAATGTTTCACTGAATCGCAGCTTTGGCAAACTTATCTAAACAAGCATGCTTGCTGAATTTCTTGTCTCTGTGAGTAGACATATCTGGGATTGGACTGTAAATGTCTCATATATATCTATTTACAGTGCAACCCTAGTTACGTCTACTCATAAAGAAGGCCCACCAAGTTCAATAGATAACTGCCAGGTAAGTGTGCACAGGACTGCAACCTTAATAGTATTATTTGCCATCTTACCAAGCCTTTTGAGCTATTCCGCAACATCAGGGAAAAATATTAGCATACTCTCTGGAGAGCTGAATACATTTCAAATGCTGTAAAAAGTAGGAACACGGGTTAGACTTCTGCATGTGTTTTCAGTGTTCGTTAAAAATATATGCTCAAAATGTTTTGAAGCTGGAAATATAACACAGAATATCTCTGCTGATCATGCTCAACACATAATTGTCCTCCATCCCCCAAGCAAAAATTTACTGCTTTCTCTCACATAGGAAGATAAAGTTTCCTACTGTTTCTTGATGATGCCACGGTGCATATATGTGGTGATTGTGATGCATCTGAAGATCCATCTGTGAAGGACATTATGATATTAAGGCAGTGACAAAATTTTCTTTTCAAGTCTGTAGAGACCATATTACTATGTCAAGACGATGGCAAAATTATGCCAATGTAAGCCTATAGAGACCACTTTCTATGTCGAGAAAGTGGAAAAACAATGTTATAGGAAATGATTGAGAATACGTTGCAAAGTTAAATTATGATGCCAAAACCTTGTCACATCGTTGATATCTGGTTCTGGCTTCTAGATAATGGCAAGGCACCGAGAAATGGCAACAGAACAAATAAGGTCCAATCATCAACTCATGTAAGATGAAGCTTTATGTATTCTTCTGTGAAGCTCTGTAGTGCTGATCACACAACCCTTACACCTTCTGCAAGCTTTTAATAGCCACCTGTGATAACACTAGTATGAAAACAAACCATTATCACATGTGGGATTTTGATTACGCTCTACCATTATTTAGGCTGGTTTCTTGTCAGGTCTCAAATACGTAGCCTGAACTTATTACTCAGAGGTAAGCATTCCAAAGCAGTTTACTCCCTAGTAAATATGGCCCTGAAGGGCCTAGGCCCAAATATATGAGGGAATGCCTTATTTTCCACATCAGTCTTCCCATGCATTAAATCAGCGAAAGAGGCTCTTCTGGTAAATAAGAAATGTTGTGTGGAGATCAAGAACCTTAATGGTAGTTTTATGATACACTTCATTGGGGAACACATCTGTGAAATGGCCTCCCCACAGAAGTGTGTCTCACCTCAACTTTTTATTTTTTTAAAAACACTACATCAGCTTTTGGGGGCTGATGGGTGAAGTCATTTTTATGGTGCTGTTCATTATGTTATTTATTATTTTTTAAAAAAATACTTGCTTATTGTGTTTTATATTAATTTGTGTTTTTGCGCGTATGTGTGTAAACTGCATTATGACCATTTTTGGTGAAACGATGTATAGAAATCTCTTAATAAAAATGAATCAATAAGAAAGTATGCAGAGTTAGGCTGACATACTTGAACTGTAATTAATTATTTCAGCTTCTGAAATCACAAAACTCCCTTACTTGGGAGTAAGCCCCACTAAATTTAGCAGGACACCTATCTAAGTAGACATGATTAGGGTTGCACTGTTAGTATTTTCACCTGAGGTCCACAGCAATACCTGAGTTTCAATTTAATGCTGTGCTGCTGATTGACAGGCACCTTATCATGCTTATTCAGAAGGCATCACTCCCTGCAAATTAGATGATGCTGTATGGATATTTTGCCCAGCATTCAATTTGACAACAGTGTTGAAGTACAAGCATCCCACAATTATCCACTTGTACACTAATGAAAGGAATACTTTCAAAATTCCACCCATTGGATTGGAAACTTTTATTAGAAGGGAAGATGAGCAGCACCCAACCGGTAACAGAAATGTTGCAGTACAAAAGCACCTGCAACAGGAAGGTCCAATCCTTTTGTTCAACATTCACTATCGCATCTGTAAGAGATTTTGTACATGGTTCTGAAGATAGTAAAGGTAAAGGGACCCCTGACCATTAGGTTCAGTCGTGACTGACTCTGGGGTTGCGGTGCTCATCTCGCTTTATTGCCGAGGGAGCCGGCGTACAGCTTCCGGGTCATGTGGCCAGCATGGCTAAGCCACTTCTGGCGAACCAGAGCAGCGCACGGAAACACCGTTTACCTTCCCGCCAGAGCGGTACCTATTTATCTACTTGCACTTTGACGTGCTTTCAAACTGCTAGGTTGGCAGGAGCAGGGACCAAGCAATGGGAGCTCACTCCGTTGCAGGGATTCGAACTGCCAACCTTCTGATCAGCAAGTCCTAGGCTCTGTGGTTTAACCCACAGCACCACCCGCGTCCCGGTTCTGAAGATGTATGTGCACAATAGATGGATCTACTGTACCTTGCCTGGAATCACTGGCAGAGGAAGAGGGGTGGGGTGGGGGAGCACACTGCCCCCAGCAGCGCAATCCCGGTGGGGTGCCATCATGGCTGCCCCCCGCCCATGCTGGGCACTACGCCCCCAGGATGCATGCCAGCCCCACCCACCGCCTACTCTCTGCCCCCTGGTGCCGGAGCATGAAGCTCCGCTACTGCCTGGAATGTGACCTTCAAGCTACTGTGTTACATTGACTTTAACCGAACTAGAGTGTTATTTTCTATCCTTGTCTATTTAAGAGAAAAGACCCACCAGGACTTAATCCAAGTAGGCGTGTATAAGTGCAATGCCATTTGTAGAATTCCAGATTCCTTTTTTACCTGGCCCTGTTCTGTAGCAGCATGATCAGAAGATGGCATGTGGCAATAGCTGTGAAAAGTGTCTCCAGCTGACTCTTGTACAGATTACCCTCAAGGAACTTGCCATTCAAAAGAGACAGTGTTTACTTAGATGAGACCAACAGAAAAAGGAAGGTTTTGAATATTCACTATGTCTATTACTTACTCTTTGGAACACACTAAATTGGTCTCCTATTACAATCTGTTCATATTGCATATCTTAGACTATGCTTCATATCATACTGCCATGCTCCACAATCATCAAAATAATTGCAGTGTATGATATCAAATATCATAAAACAATTTTACAGTATCTTTCTACACAAAGTTCAAAGTGGCATACCATGAGAAATATGAAACTTTTGAAAGTAGCCTCATTCCATTTTCTGTGACACCATAAAGAAGTCTTATTAGACTATGCACTAACAGCCTCCCCAGGTTGTTGAAATTATTGTAAAAGTCATAGGGTATTATAAGTGCTGAATAAACTGTTTGAGATGTTTAATTATGCACATATTCAGTTCATGTATCAGTTTCAAAATGACCACTGTACATTCTGGGTACTTAGAAAATTATAGGTTCATACATTAAACCATTTTAGTACAGGAAGGAGACTTGGTTTAAAGTCAAGCTGGTAGCCTGAATGTTTGTTCATATTTAAACTTTTTTTAAAAAACCCTAATAAAGCACATACTGTAAGACGAAATAACTCAAGATCAGTAAAATTTAATCACTTATTAAAACTTTAAATTTGTAATAAATATTTTAGGGATAATGTTTTAAATGCAGATAGAAAATGTATCCAGCTCCCCCCCCCCTTTACAACTGAAGACTTTCAATGCAGTTTTGCCATTTCAAGTTCCACAGAGTTTCAGGTGTAGACAAAGGAAGGAAAAGGAAGGGATTGTGGTGAGGTGGGAGGGTATATATAACATCCATGCATAGGCTGCATAGAAGCACAGCACTTCACTGTAATTAAGAAATGAGTTATGTCAATGTCTTGTACCCTGAGCAGTCTGGGTACGGTTGAGGGACTAAAATAAAACTGTTCGCCAGGACTGATGACACTGAGCAAATTCAACCTCCCTTGATTAAGACAGCTTTGTAGTGTATTTGGTTGTACCCATGGATTAGAAACTTTTTACAAATTCAGTCTGGGGAGTAAGGTGTAATGTATTAAGGTAGTGTTCTACTTTATGCAGGGGCGGAGGAAGGGGTGTGTGGTGGGTGCAGCGGGTGCGGGCCGCCCCTGGTGTCACCACTGAGGGGGGTGACAAAATGCCAGGCGGCACTAACCGCGGGGCCTACAGTGCGCCCAAGCCACACCTCTCTCCTGGGACTACAAAAACGGTCTGCCCACTGCCCCCCCCCAGCTGTAGGGCAGCTGAGAGGGAAGAGGCAGGCAGGCTCCGGAATGTTTTATTCCGTCTACCGTTTATTGTTATGCACACTGCTTAGAACTGCTAGTGGTTGAGCTGTAAATAACCGAAATATAATAAATCAGCCTGCTATGATTTGGATCTGGCAACCATCATGCATGCCAGAGAGCAAAATTTAATGCATTATTTGTGGTGGTAACTTGGATGATGTCTCCAAGACTGAAGCTGGTTCATGAGCAGTTCCTCAGTTCTTGATAACAATAAACTGCTGAGATTGTATGAAGCCAGTGCTCCAGAGTTCACCTTGACTTTTCTAAGCATCTTCTCTCGGAAGAAGATATACATTGAACTCAGTGGTGCTTACTTCTCAATAGACATGTACAAGATTACACTGTCATTGTCACAAGATAAGGTGGTCATCTTGGGGAATTAGTTTTCTTCAGATTCATCATACATATCTGATGGCTCTGATGACATATGAGTCCTGTTTTCACATATTTCTCTTTTTTATTCTTTCATTATTTCTACAATCACCACACAAGAACCCTCTCCACTGGTTATCCTGTTGCATGAAGTTAATTGAACATTGGTGTATAGTGATGCCTGTTCCACAATTCTGTAACTTTGCAAGCCTTAAAACTCAGTCTAATAATTTTTGGGGGGTTTTGTGACTAGAATTAAACTTCGGGGAGGAAGTGTGTGGTCATTCTAATGTTTTAGATATTTATTTTCTACATCACTTCCAATTCAATTGTTATCAACTCCAGGTCTGTCACTGGCCTGAGATGAATCCTAACAAGTGACTAGAAAATGCATACAAACCCCTAAATTTGTTTAAGAGGGAATACTGAAAAAAGCTGCATGTTATCTAATGCTTCATGAAGGATTATGAGACAAATAGGGGAGTTAAGCGTAGAAGCTTCCCAAATGTTAATTTCTCTTTTCTATCCTGAGGAAATTGGCTTCTGCAAAAGAAGCATTTCCTCTTTGTTTGAAAACATTTTTCCATGCTGGAGTGCTTAGCTTTGTAGATTTATTCTTTTTCATCTCTTGTTTCCATAAATCATTAACCAGAAAGGAAACAAAATGTCTAACATGACTCAAGATGGCTGTCTCTTAGTGTTTCTGTTTGAGATGGCAATGCCTAACTTGCTCTGGAGTACATCCACTCTTTTAGAATCATAACCAGCTTTCTTTTTTACAGCAAAGTCCCACACAAGATGAACAAATCTGTTCATTTCACTTTCTCTCAGTTGGTCATTTTTCTGCTCTTAAATTCAGTACTCCACATTTTATCCAGATGAAAATTCAGCAACATTTTAGTGTGTATTTCTTTTAATATACACATATTTTTATGCCACATTGCCTAATATGTACATTTTTTGTTCAAGGCAATTTCCCCATATATAATGAATGCATTCTGGTATGCTAGTTTCATTAATGTATGTATATTTATTTATTTAGGACACATACTGTTCAACTTGCCATTGAACCACATTGCAAAAATTGTACGAGGTTATTGTGCTTTGTTTTGCATATTGTTTTAGAAACAGCATATTAGGGAGGTTGACTTATAAATCTGAATGGAATCACATTTCTCCCCCATCCTTCTGGTGGCTGCATAGCCCAAAATTTCTCCTCCATTTACATGGAATTACCAGATTTTCTTCTTCTTCCGTGGACAGGCCTTCTGTTTATTTCCTTCACCTAGGCTTTCTGAGAGATATTCATTCCCATTCCCGTCTTAATTTAAAATCCAGCAATACATTGAGATGAAACACGCTATCCTAGCACCAAATTTATCTGTCAGTGATAGGCACTGTTTTTTAATTACCCTTTAAGCAGTTGAAAGTTCCCCATTTCAGACCACAACTTCTTATAATTATTACTGTAGGAAAACATTGCTCTATGTTATAGGAGTTTTAAAATTCAAACTTTAAAATATTCATAGATAGATGCATAGATGCTCCCAATGCAGTAGCAAACCATAATCTCATCTTGGCTGTTCCTGCTTGCCAGATATTTCACTGTATACTTCTGTGAAAAAGCTAGGAAACAAGGGACCTTCCTTATTCACTGAGTCGGGGGGGGGGGGGGAGAAGTATGAAAGCTGCCAATATTTCTACATTTGCTTATTTTATCTGAGGAAGGCCAGTGTGGAGGCACAGCAAAATAAGACTTAGTGAGCCCAGAGGAAAAATATACACTTGAAGCATTTAATGGATTTCCTCTTAAAGATTTTTTCATTTAGCTACAGAAACTATTTGCAGTAAATGCCTTAATATTGATAAATGATGCCTTTTCTTTCTAGTTTCACATCAGTTCCTAATATTTTTTTGGGGGGGGAGTGGTTTCTGTATTTCAGATAAGCTTTTTGTGAATTCAATTTTTATGTATTTCAACTTTCCCCACATTATCTAAAAAGAACAGTGAGTTAATGTGGAAGGACCAGGTACAGTTCCTGTTTCACCACAAAGCTCAATAGCTGCATTCAGACATAACACTAAACCATAGTTTAGTGCTATGTGAATGAGCCTCTGACTCTTGCACTCTCCCTTCCCCTCTCCTCTTGCATGGCTGTGAGGAGATGGAAAGATTCACTTCCATTTGCAATGAATCACGTTTGGTCATTTCATCCAAACAAGGACAAACTATGGTTAGATTGAGCTTTGGTTTGTCCAAACAACCCAAACCATGACTTATGATCCTGGGATGTTCAGAAAAGTCACAGTTAAAACTAACTGAATCTCCCTGTTCAGGTGAGATGAGAAACTGTGGTTAGTTTCTGTTTCTGATCTGTTCCTCACAGTTGTGCCAGAAGAGGAGATGGTAGTGGGAGCAGAATTGGGCACGTGACACTAAGCAATGATTCAGCATTGTATTTAGACCAAGCCAAGTGTTGCCATGGGCAGCTTCTACTATATACTTGATCAATCTAGAGCAGCCTTTGGAAAATGTGTGATGCTCATACACAGCCATGCCTTAAAGGACAACTAGGCAGAAGATAATATATCAGATAATATATCACTAAAGAAAGTGATGTCAATAACTGCTAGGGCAGGTGTGTGTATTACTGTGTATTGTTTGGTGACTGACCTGGGCGGTGAAGTATTCATAAATTCTAGAGCAGTTTTCCCCAACCCTGATAACTGATCCTGCCAGTTTGGGAATGATGGGAATTGTAGTCCAACATCTGGGGATCCAAGGTTGAGAAAAGCTGCTCTCAAGTGACTCCATTCACTCAGGCTGGCTATTGACTTCCTCTTATCTGGAACTACTGTTATTAAGACAAGCAAAATTAATTCATCAGGAAGAAGCACTAAAATTGCCTAGCTCAGCTCTCTATGAATTACACCAGCACTGATTACACAAGTTTCTGAAAATGTGTGGCTTATAGGAAAACTGTCTGTTAATGTTTCCAACTTATAATTTAGAAGTACCAATGTTTCTCCCCGCCTCCCCCTTGTCCCATAAAGTTGCACAAAGTAGAGGGGGGTGGGGTGGGCAGGAGGCCTCATAAGAACACTGCTTTTGAGATTAAGACAAAATACAGATTCATTTCAGATGAGGCCACAAATGTATCTCTCTCCCTTCCCGGCACCCTGGGAGAAGAACACATGCCCAGTGTCAAAGCACAGCTGCCACATCATTACTGTTCATGAAAATAGTTTTGTCATTGTTGAAACAGGTAATGTCAAAGGAGGCTCACAGTAGGGATTGGGGTCTAGGGCTTTAAGTGTTTTAGGACCACAGCCTTAGATTAAACTGAAATGAAGGTGGAAAATCCTACACTTTTTTGGCCAAGAATAGCCATGGAACAGAGATCTATTTTCACCCGTCAAATAAATCAATAAAATATACAGTACTGATATCGTAAATGTTTCACACTTAGTACCACCTTCTGATCCCTCTGGGCCAATATATCATAAAACAGAAATCTCAGTTTTACATGGAAAAATTAAGTGTTTTTGAATGATAGGTGGAAGCTGGCATTACTCCCCCCACCGCTTTTCATGGCTAAAGAGATTTTAAATTTTCAGAAGCATTTTGTGTGAGGAGGCGCATTTCGAAATTTTGGGAGGGCTGCTTTTGTTGCAGTTTTTATATTCTCCCCTTTTATAATGTCAGTGTTTCTTAGAGGTGTGCACTGCCTCTGGGTAGAGGTGAAACAAAGAGGAGAGCTGGGGTGATTCTGGGATCTTCCTCACCTTGAGTTGAAGCCGCTGAGTTGCTATTCTGTACTGTATTTACAAAATATCTCTTAGTGCATGAGTTTTACAATAAGCGAGGCTGTCCAAAATGTTGCCAGTGAAACACTGAAGCACTCTCTCTTGCTTTTTGCTAAAGCACAGCAGCAAAGGATATTTTTTTTGAAAAAAATGTTAAAACATTCATTCATATTTTTTTTAAAAACCGATGCTGCTCTGCTTTAACAACCCAGAGCTCTTCAGAACTCTGCGAGGAACATTCTTGACAGCCTCACACTATAAGCCCTATCAGAAACTGTAAAGGCCTATTGCAACATTTTTTAAACATAGAAGCAAAAATACACACCAGTCAGCTCCTTCTTATTTATTGAGTAAATATATTGAGTAAATGGGGCCATAACTGGAAAAATGCTTGTGCAGTCGTACCTTGGCTTTTGAACAGCTTAGTTCTCGAACTTTTTGGCTCCCGAATGCTGCAAACCCAGAAGTGACTTCTGGTTTGTGCACTATTTTTGGAACCCAAACATCCGACGGGGCTTCCATGGCTTCTGATTGGCTGCAAGAGCTTCCTGCAGCAAATCGGAAGCAGCGCTTTGGTTTCTGCACATTTTGGAAGTCGAACAGACTTCCGGAATGGATTCCGTTCGACTTCCAAGGTACGACTGTAAGGGAATCTGTTTCATTGAGTTTGAGGCAAATAGATAAGGAATTCAGTATATGTCAAGGGCTCATCCTCAAGGGTTTATCAGGTCTGAAAACAACAAAATAAAAAGCATCGTAAACCAACAATTTGTAATAGGTCCGCTTGCATTATTCCAGAAACGCAATACTGAGCCATGAATTTGGCTTTTGCTAGTCACCTTGAAACATGAAGTAGATGGATTGGAGTACATGACCCTTTGGTCTTTCTAGTCCTGTACTTTTGTGATTCATCAAGATTTGTATTTAGTAAGGCAAAATCAAGGGCAGGAGACAGCAGGAGTGCTCACAGCACAGTGGGACTCCAGTTCTTACTGCTATGAAAGAAGTGTGACAGAAGAACTCCAAAGCATCTGTTCAGCAGGGGATCCATGGTGAATGAAGAGGAGGCAGAGTTGAGAGACAAGGAGAAATGGCCAACCTGCTCAGTTTCAATCAAATGTCAGCACACCTGATCTTCCTGCTTCCTGTCTGCTAAATAGTCTGCAAAAAACATTCTACAAAACACTGACTGTCCCCATGAAGCTGAGACCATACAGTCCTGAGAGCTGACTGTATTTAAATTGTCAGTTGCAAATGCCTGTCTATTATTCTTTATTTTACTCAATGGGAAATTCAGCTTTAATTTCAGATGAATGAATTAATATGAGGGACTGAAGTCTGATAGAGTCCTCTGATTCAATCATTAACAGCACAGGTCTCTTGGCCTGAGATGATGGATAGCTGCTCCTATTTTGAATTGTGTTTACACTGGTCTAGCTTCCACTGGGTTGAAAAGGACCAGGCCATGTCCCCAGTGCAGACTAGTTTTCACAAGGGACATAGCACAATCCAGCTGGGTTTGGTTTTTAATTATCTTATTCAGCAGCACATTAGCAGCCCACCCAAAATGAGAGGTGGGGGGCTGGGCTTTTTTGCTGCCATTGAATTATTCCTATTTGGTGGACCTATTTTTTCTGTACCTGATTATTGGCTGATAAATGTTTGAGTGTTCATCGTAGTTTCTTGAAGTGAGAATTGAGTGGATAGTTAGATATGCTGGGTGCAAGGAGATAGTGCCATTATTGAATGGTTGTGTATGTGGCAGTTGTGCGTTCAGATTAATTTTGTGTAGTATGAGTGTGTAGGCAAATGATTTTAGAAATTGTGCTATTACATGTGATCGCTTTTTGAGAAATATTTTTGAGATTATCTAGATATATATTGTAACTATTTCGCATCTTGATGTTGCATCTTGATGTGTTTTGATGGTTTGAATATAATTTTGCTTTAGTTAGTTTTATTTTACTTATGTATATTGGTTTGAGATCAATTGTTGCCAAATTATGCTACTTAAAACATGGGATTTATTATTATTGTTAAGTATCCAATCTGGAATTGTCATCACTGCCAATCTGTCACTTCCACTCTGTATTGATTCGTGTTTTTCTTAAAGATTTTTGTTGGGATACATAAACTGTTTAGAGATTTCTACTGAAATAGAAAGTGTAATATGAAAGAAAGAAAGAAAGAAAGAAAGAAAGAAAGAAAGAAAGAAAGAAAGAGAGAAAGAGATGTAGCTCGGGATCTTCTCCTTCTTTCAGTTGGCAATCCATAAGCTCTCTGGCTTTTTTTGCTCATATTTCATTACACCAAGTAGATATGAGATGATTCATCTTTAAATGCAGAACTTGTTATTATGAGGAAAGTTTAAGTATTAATTACAGTGAGACCAAAGTGTTTTCTGAGAGGTACGTGGCATAAATGGTTCCTGGATGGTCATGCCATAAAACTCTTCGTCTGACTCTGACTTGGAGAGCTTCTTAAATCCTGGAAAGGCATCGTTGAGATCTGAGAGCTATTTAGTTTTAAAGTTCTCATCATATCCACAAGCAGTTCACTCAGGAGGAAATATTTTCAAAAACCAGATAAAGTTGAAAGACCTTTCATTCCTATCTCCCGAAGTGACTGTAATTGATAATGAAACCCTTGAAACCTTTCCCTCCCCACTGTAGACAAAGAATGAAATGTAGCCTCTATGGGTTGCTTGACTATCACCACAATATGCATTCAGAAAGACGGATGAAATGGCCACTACGAATCATATTCCTTTGATATGACTCATTTTGTTTTTGTGAGATTCCCCCCCCCCCCAAACCTACGGGCTCCCTCTCCTCTTCTTGTCTTCTTGTATCAAATGAGCAAATGTTTCTTAAGCTGTAGAAGTTATTCCTTTCTTTCTTTATGGACTTTATAGCTCAGCTTTCCTCCCAAGGAGCTTGAGATGTACATGGTTCTTCGCCTCCTCATTTAATCCCCACAACAACCCTGTGAAGGAGGTTAGCCTGCGAGGCAGTGACTGGGCCAAGGTCACACAGTGCGCTTCATGACGGAGTGGGGATTCAAACTCTGCCCCCTCCAGGTCCAAGTATAGTACTCTATGCATTAACTTAGACTGGCTATCAATGTTAGTTGTACGTTTTGTACCCATTGAAATTAATAGGTCTCACCTGAGTAAAATTGAGTTGGAGACAACTCCAGAGTATTAATAACATCTGACATGTATTTAGCAGCCTAAGGTGGGGGGAGGTATTTTGTGTTGCATTCTCGAACACAACCTATTGGAGAGAGGCAAATAGGATGCCTTAAAGCAAGAGAGCTGAAAATACAGGCAGGGGGTGCTCTTAATATATGGGCTTCATTGGGCAAGTGGGGTTTAAATTCATTGCATCTAGGATTTTTCTCTAAATGTCAAATAAATAATTTTCTCTTATGTGTGTAAAAGCTCTTGCTTACTATATGTCGTGAAGGGTTTAGGGCAGGGGTCTGCAACCTTTAAGACAAAAAGAGCCACTTGGACCTGTTTCCGAAGAAAAAAAAACTGGGAGCCGCAAAACTCATCATTATAAAAATAACTTTTTTGTCACTTTTTATTATTTCTTTGTTTGACCCCTCAGAATTACTCCTCCTCATAGAAATAAACGTTAAATTAACAAGATACCTTTGTGTGTGTGTGTGTTCTTCACTCCCCTTCAAAACAGTGACCAGCGTACATGCCCCTTACAATGTAGTGGGTGGGCGGGCGGGAAGGTGACGTTGGGACGGTGCGTGACTAACGCATGCACCGCCCCCATGCGACGTCACAGCCAGTACAGCGCCCGCCACAGTGGGGAGTGTTGGGGCGCGCAATGCGCCTCCTCCCCTTGCTGGTATCCGCCCCGGAGCCACGGCAAAGGTGTAAAAGAGCCACATGCGGCTCCGGAGCTGCGGGTTGCAGACCCCTGGTTGAGGGTATATTGTCAGGTTTCAGGGAATCTGATCCCTCCCATGGTGGGCAGCCGAGGACTAGATGAACAAGAAGAATTCTTACCAAGTTTTTTATTCAATATTCAGAGAGAGAGAGAGAGAGAGAGAGAGAGAGAGAGAGAGAGAGAGAGAGAAATGAAGTCTCTCTCGGATAATGGTGTTGCTCCAAATAAAGCCCCCCCCCCCATCTCTCCTATTCTACATCATCCCTGCACCGGCTGATCTGTGCTTTCTGCCTCTTGAGCTTTCTGTTTTACTCTCAATTCTTACCAGGTGTGTGTGTCAGGAATGCTTTCTAAAGACATTGCGTCTGTCAGCTGTCTCTCCCCTGGTGCCTCTTCTTCCTGCTGCCCCTCTCCCAATATTTCCCAGCTTCTACCCTCTGCAGCCTCTGAACTATGACCTTCTGCAAACCACTGTCCTCCTTTTCTTGAGACGGTTCAGGAGGGGGGGGGCAGTTTCCACCATTCCTCCTCAGTCCAGTCCATGACATATATTTATTTAACAATGTTCTGAATATACAAGGCCAGATGATAATTTGTCTGCCACCATTAACATATGAACTTAAAACACACTTGTATTTATAATCAGCCCATACCTAAGGCCTTCCCCATTTCAGGACCCTCACCAGCTACTGCCAGTATTAAACACCACTGGGGATTAGGAGTGCCTCTGCTATGGTTTTTGCAGCTGCAGTGGAGACCTCCATGATGGCAAAGTCTTGCTGCTCTGGCCCCACATTGACAAAGGCCAATGGGTGGGAATGCCTGCTGGGTCTTAACACGCACACCCACTTAGGGTTTAGGAATTCACATTTATCTATTTCCCCAGACATTTTAATATATCTTAGGTTTAGAAAGTTTTTTTTAATCCTCTGCAACTAGTGCTCTTATTCTGCATTGGACTTTTATTGCGATTTGTTTTATTGTTATTGAAATGTGCATTCTTTTATTTCTTGTGAGTACTCTTAGATAGGGCAGCTAATAAAGATGGCTTACAAACAAACGCAGCAATTGTAATGATGATGATTCTCAGCTACAACAAAATGGCAGACAGTGAACAGAAGGACAACGTTCTGAAATTGCAAAGAAATTATTCTTTTTAGTGCAAAGATAAAGACTCCAGCAGGACTGAAGCAGGATATATCCCCCAACATCTCTAAGCTGTGAGATAATGGAGCAAATTTATAATGTTTGCAGTTCATCTTCTATTTGAGTGTGTGCCAGGCAATATAAACACACACAGGGAACAACACACTTGGGTTTATTATTGAAAGGATCCACCTGGCCAAAGCTTAGCTGTATAAGAATGCTGAATGAACCAGTGATTTGAGAGCCTCTGATCTACATGGTTTTGCCAGAGGAAAACATTACAAGCGCATTTAAACAGTATGTAGTAAAAATTAAGTCCGTGTAATTTCCTACTTTCACTACTGAGGATATCATTAAGGAACATCTAAGGACTAAATTTATTCCAATAATCATTACAATGATGAAAAAAATTCCTCTGCTTCAATAATTGATTTATGCTTCATTTAAATGTACAGAGTAGTTCCAACATCATTCCTTATTAGCTCTAATGACGAATTTTAAAATAGCATGACTCTGAAATAAAGATGAAAATTCCTCCTAAAAGTTATTACATTTAAATGGATTTAATATTTAATATTTAAAAATCATTTGATGCAAATAGCCATCATGAATCACGGCAAATATACTTAGATGTAATTAAATGTTCTTCTTGGGCCATATCAAGTTCTTTCATGAAAAATATTTTCTTCCCTCCTGTTTCAGGCTTGGAGGTTATGTTTAACATTTTAAAATGAATGGAACAATATTAGTTTTTTTCAAAAAAATCAGTTGCACTAATTCAAATGTTCAAAATTGTTTTCTCTAGAAAGTCAGCCTTAGGGTAAAATTTAATCATTTGCCACATTACTGAAATAGAAGAAGCTAATGCCCTCTTTGGTCAGATTACAGATTCAGCTGAGCATGTTGCACAAAGTGAAAGAAATGTGCTGTGTAATTACAAAATATCTGTCCCAGCAGCTAGAAGGCCCCCTCGGTCCTCTTACCCCACATGGCAATCCCTGGTAGAATGAGGAAAGTGTGGCTATGGGAAGCTTGTGGGCTTCCCATAGGTATCTACTTGGCTGCTGTAGAAACAGGGTGCTACACTGGCCTGATCCAGAAGGCTCTTCTTATGTTCCTATGGCAGTTGCTGGAATCTCCGAACATTGTATGTGCTATGCAGAGCCTCCGAGCTGCAGTCCCCAATATCTCATTTGAACTCTGACAAGAAGCAAGCACTAGGTTTATATAAAGCCAGAAGAAGGAAGAATTGGGGCAGGCAATGAGCAAAACTGAGGGACCCACTTATGTTGTGCTGACTAGACATCACAATCTCTTTTGGCCAGTCATTATTTGGGTTGGGAAGCAATTATTCATGATGGAAGCTAGTTGGAAATGATTCCCCCGCCCCTTCTTTGTGGCATTGTCAGGCGTCAAGAAGATACAACCCTCCACGGTAGGTTGCCAGGAACAGATAAGACAAGGAAAGTTCTTACCAATGCTATTTATTCAATATTCACACAGAAATGCAGCCTCTGGGAGTAATGGTGTTGCTCCAAGTGAAACCCCATTCCCTCCGTCTCTCCCACTTCTCATGAGTCATTGCTACGGGTGTTGAAAAGTGTCTTCTGCCTTTGAGCTCTCTGCTCTCCTACTTTCAAGGCATGCTGTGTTCTGGAAGAGGGGAGTCTGGAATGCTTTCTAAAAGACACTGAGTTTGTCAGCTGTCCTTCCCTGGTGATGCTTCTTCCTCCTCCTCTCCCATTATTTCCCAGCTTTCCCCCTCATCTTCCTCTGAGCTGTGACCTCCCTCAAACCAATGTTGTAATTCTGAACTGTCTCTTTCTTCTCTGGAAGGTTCAGGCTGGGGAGATGATCTCCACCATTCCTCCTCTGCCCAGTCCCTGATAGGTATCCTTCTTTGTGGTAATTTGTTTGGTGTAATTCAGTTACTGGTTTATGCAATGTTGGCCAGTCATGCCATGCTTTCAGGAAACACACAAGACATAACCGGCTGGGCATTCACATAACCAATACTCTTCTATGTATTCTTATCACAATATCAAATGTTTATCTTGCACATAAACAACACATAAAGTGCAATAATATAGACGGAAGTCCCAATAAATCAGTTCATTCATAAAGACCAAATGTCTGCTAGTTAAAATATGTTATGTTGAGGTATTAGAACCTTGGTATCACAGAGCTAAACTAAGATCATGGCCTCTGGTCCCATCACCTCCTGACAAATAGAAAGGGAAGAAATGGAGGCAGTGAGAGATTTTACTTTCTTGGGCTCCATGATCACTGCAGTTGGTGACAGCAGTCACAGAATTAAAAGACACCTGCTTCTTGGGACAAAAGTGATGACAAACCTAGACAGCATCTTAAAAAGCAGAGACATCACCTTGCTGACAAAGGCCCGTATAGTTAAAGCTATGGTTTTCCCAGTGTGTATGGAAGTGAGAGCTGGACCATCAAGAAGGCTGATCGCCGAAGAATTGATGCCTTTGAATTATGGTGCTGGAGGAGACTCTTGAGAGTCCCATGGACTGCAAGAAGATCAAACTTATGCATTCTTAAGGAAATCAGCCCTGAGTGTTCACTGGAAGGACAGATCCTGAAGCTGAGGCTCCAATACTTTGGCCACCTTATGAGAAGAGAAGACTCCCTGGAAAAGACCCTGCTGTTGGGAAAGATTGAGGGCACAAGGAGAAGGGGATGACAGATGACGAGATGGTTAGACAGTGTTCTCGAAGCTACTAACATGAGTTTGACCAAAATTGCAGGAGGTAGTGGAAGACAGGAGTGCCTGGAGTGCTCTGGTACATGGGGTCATGAAGAGTCGGACATGACTAAACGACTAAACAACAACATCACAGGGCTAGAAAAGATAAGAATATTTTTTACCAGTCCGCTCCAGTAAGACACACTTTTGCTACAGGTCTTTAAAAAAGCAAATAACAAGAATTAATAAAGGTAAAGGGACCCCTGACCATTAGGTCCAGTCATGCCCGACTCTGGGGTTGCGGCGCTCATCTCGCTTTATTGGCCGAGGGAGCCGGCGTACAGCTTCTGGGTCATGTGGCCAGCATGACTAAGCCACTTCTGGTGAACCAGAGCAGCACACGGAAACGCCGTTTACCTTCCCACCAGAGCAGTACCTATTTATCTACTTGTACTTTGAGGTGCTTTCGAACTGCTAGGTTGGCAGGAGCAGGGACCGAGCAACGGGAGCTCACCCCGTCATGGGGATTCGAACTGCCGACCTTCTGATCAGCAAGTCCTAGGCTTTGTGGTTTAACCCACAGTGCCACCCGCGTCCCCTAATTAGGAGTGTGCCAAATCACAAATCTCAAGCCAGAGTGGAGTGTGTTGGAAGAATTCTGAGTATGACCAAGATGAAGCAGGGTTTGTCCAGGGTTTGTATAGGGACTCCACAAAATGCCTCAAGGAGCCTTATCAAGTCAAACACCAAAAATATCTACAGACAAGTGCCTGCTAAAAGTAAACTGACGCACCTAACAAGCTTGTAATTAGAGAGAATTATGTTACCTAGATGTTCTAATGCAAGTGCTTTGGGGGAGGAAAGTAAATCCTTTTAGTTCTCCGACCAACAAAACTTTAAATACATGAAAACCACTCGTCTATTTTGTCTGAAGTTTGGCATGTTTCTCACTTAGGGACAACTCTCTCATGTCTGCTGTTTTCAAACTAATTGCCCACACTAGGGGAGTGATTCCCTTTTTATCCACTCCAAAACTGCATAGGCTGCCTCTGTGTGAAAACCACTACAGCTATCTTTCTGAAATTTGCCTGGATTCATCTCCTCAGAAGAGTCCAACACACCAGCAAACTTCATCCAGTCCTGCCAGAAAATACAAAAGTTACAGTTTCATTATTTTTTTTTAAAAAAACAAACTTTAAAGGTACACAGCACACACAGCTCAGGAGTTAATTTCCTGTAATTTGGCAGATTAATCCACTTTGGAGAGAGTACTCTACGTGCAGATTTAACTATTTTTGTCAAAAGAGAACCCCCCCTTTTATTTCTGAGTAGTGAATTGGGTGGTTCTTATTTTTCCTGATGCAGCCTTGGCCTTGACCCCGGGGCCAAATCAGGCATTCTGAAAAGTGCTTTGGACTGAGGTTAGCTTTTTTAAAAACAAGGTCTGAACCAAATATTGTGGTTAGTGCACACTCCTAGCAATTTCAATTATGTATAAAATTGAGGGGGAAATCACAGTGGGATGTATCCAGCTCATGAGCAGAACAGAATTCCACTCATGCAACAGAACTTCCTCTCCTACCACCAGCAGCGCTCCTATGTGCCCTGAAAATATGTTCTGTTGAGTTAGGAAGCCCCATCATATTACTTGTACAAAATTATTTGTTTCTTCTAAACAGTGTAAAACAAAGCAAAAAACCCCTAATTATTAAATTGTAATAAACACACAAACAAACATGCTTGAATACAAGGGAGACACAGAGAGAAGATCCAAGGTCATATCATTGTAATTTACTCCTATGGGCATGGACAAAGTTTAATTTTAATAGTTTTGCTGTTATGTGTAAGTAATCTGGCTGTTTTCAGCCATTCCCACATTAAACTACGTACCCACAGCAGTACATTAGGCTTATCTCTATCAATAACAGCAGCAGGATTTTTTGTCAGGTGTCAAGTGACATTACGACTGAAAGATGGTGTAATGTTCAATAACTTGAACATGCATGAATGACACTGATTAGTAGAGATGCTGTAACCAGTTGTTTCCAATGGTTTTATTCGGAAAGTCTGCATTACACTTTGAATCAATCCTGCCTGTCAGGTTTATATTTCATTCTAACATTGTAAGAGATGGGTGAATGCCCGCCTTTTCGATTTGGAATGGGCCTTATATTTCTTAGCTTTTACAAAGAGAAACCCCATTCAAGTCAGAGAAGAAAATGAAATCAGTATCAATTAGGATTTAATGTTTTCTGCAATGGATAATTCCTCTTGCACATGTTTTGCCATTGTGGTTGAAAATTCAGTTTTATTGTTTTCATCTGATGAAGAAATTTGGTCTCATGATACTTCATTAAACCTTAACCTAAATAATAATAAATGATAAGGACTTGGGATGGCAGAGGATTTCTGCCTGTTCCATGAATTCCTGCCCCTCACCAGTCCTGTTGAACCACTTCTTGGAATGGAATGGAATCCTACCATTTACTTCTGAGATGTACAGACCTTTATGAGGGCTAGTTTGGCCACTGCACTTGCAAGGTGCTGAGGGATGTTCTCCCCCCCCCCCCCACTTTTCAGTGCGTAAATCTGCTTGAAGTTTTACCTCTAAAGCACCAGGCAAAAACATTACAGGAAGTGACTGTGTGTTACTTCCTGTGTAATTCTATATGCAAAGGGTAATTGTATGTACAAAAATATGGCTGCCTCCATGTTGTACTAACAGCCACTTTTGTGTGTGCCAACAGTGGTCATTTCAGCATAGAATTACAGAGAAGTGGCTTTCGGTATCATTTTAAAAAGCATTTTTACTTGGAGCGGTGGAGATGCTGAGCTTTAAAGCAGGGGGAAAGGCAAACAGCTCTCAGTACACCTCTTATGAACGCCTCCATTTTTGGGTGCAATTTCTCTGTGGGGATTTTTAAAAATTTCCTCAGAACTATCCAAAAGTCCACACAGAAATAGGACACGACTTACTTTAAGATGGCTGCATATGGAAACAGAGTGGAATAGACTTGGGCAGATCTGTCCGTCCCTAGCAGAGGAATTCCTTTACTTCATCTTCATCATTATTATTTAGCCACTCAAAGCAACTTACAAAAGCATTTTTTTTAAGTGTAAAAGAAGACTAAAAGAAACCAAAATGCAAATACCTCTATGATTGCCAAACCACAACTGGTTACAGCTCTTAACAAATTTATTATTGTGGCCTAGAGTCAACTTCTCTTGATGGAGTGTTACATCTAATGAAATGAATTCTAGTCCATGAAAGCTTGTGGCTTGTACCACTAGACTCTTCACTGTATTAACAAGACAGTGCCCTGTTGCTATTATCTGGAAGAGACAAAACCTCTGTGTTCGCCCCACCCCTACCCCCACCCCAAGAGGTGAGGATGACATCCTGAAAACAGGCCTTCTCTGTGATGTCACAAGGTGTAATTTGGTTTGCTTTCTTTTTATTTTTACCCTTTAAAAATGCTTTAGTAAGTTGCTTTTAGTTATTCTTTTCTGGAAAAAGTGACTAGATGATGATGATGATGATGATGAGGTAAATACCTTCTCCTACTAACGATGGACAAATCTTTGAAGGATACGGTGAAATAGTGAAACCAGCAGAACTGAAATAAACCTCATAATGTGAAATACAAAGAATATAGAAAATAACAAAAAGTAAAATGTACAATGTGATTTATGTAACCAATGGTAGTTGTAAATGAATATAGACAGACAATAAGAATTGTATATACAGGAGGATTTATTTGACTATAGACACTCTATGGACAAATAGGAAAGAAGAACAATAATATACAAAACAGATGAAGACAATGCGAAAAAGTTATATGTGATATAAAAGGCCAAAAGAGGGAAGGAGGGAAGTCAGCTCTGGGGAGCAGGTGTAAATGTGAAATGTAATACAATAAGTGTATGTGGAGTGTGCAAATGAAAACCAATAAAGAATATTATGGAAAAAACAACAACGATGGACAAATCTTCCCAAGTCAGTGGAGAGTCACCTGCATCACCACAACTGGACCCCTTGGATTGCTTTCCATGGCTGCTGCAATTATGCTTTCTGAACCATAATTAGCAAGTCATGCATCTGGGGTCAGGGCTGCTACTGGCACAGAGCATCTCAGCCGCGACACCTCTCTTGGTGAGAAAGAGAGAAAGGGAGAAGGACTGGAGCTTCATCCAGTGGCCTTGAGCACAAGGAGGGAGCTTGGGGTTGGGGGCTGTACCATTCCACTGAGGGAGGATGGGAAATGCAGTGCTGGAGGGAGAGTGTGCAGGTCCCATATGCTTGGGCAGGAGAAAACACCCTCAAAAAATAAATTAGGTATTTTTAATATACCTAAGGGACGCGGGTGGTGCTGTGGGTAAAACCTCAGCGCCTAGGACTTGCCGATCGCATGGTCGGCGGTTCAAATCCCCGCGGCGGGGTGCACTCCCGTCGTTCGGTCCCAGCGCCTGCCAACATAGCAGTTCGAAAGCACCCTCGGGTGCAAGTAGATAAATAGGGACCGCTTACCAGCGGGAAGGTAAACGGCGTTCCGTTTGCTGCGCTGGCTCGCCAGAGCAGCTTCGTCACGCTGTCCACGTGACCCGGAAGTGTCTGCGGACAGCGCTGGCTCCCGGCCTATAGAGTGAGATGAGCGCACAACCCTAGAGTCTGTCAAGACTGGCCTGTACGGGCAGGGGTACCTTTACCTTTACCTAATATGTTTTAGTATTTTAACTTTTGTATGTTTTAAAGTATTGATGGTTGTGAATTTTTCTTGATTTTACTGTGTGTGTTTTATTTGTAAACGACTTTGAGGTTTTTTTTCTTTTTTGCAATCAAGCAGTGTACAGATTTTAGCAAATAAATATATAACTTTCTTTTTCCAATTTCTTTCTGTTTTCCATTTTGCTCAATAGGACGCCAAGGCAGTCTTCTGCTGCCTGTAACTTCTGTGTTTCCTAGCTAACCAGCATGTCTTTTACAGACCGTCTCTTTCTGCTTCAAGGCATCAGGTCCGACAAATTTCAGAATGGAAAAAGGGCAGTTAAAACAGCCACAAGCACACAGCATAATTGCCACCTAAATTAGAACTGTAAAATTCTATGGTTTGTATGGGCTGTTGTAGCCTATTTCCATCTTTATTCCAAAAAAGAAGAAAAGAAAAGAAAAAGAAAAAAGAAGGGAAGAATAAGAATAAGAATTAAATGGATAAAAAAACCCGGATTATTCATTTGGAATCCATTCATTTTTTTAAATTCCAACCTGTTTTTATAATTCAAACAAGCCTCATTCATTTCATTTTTCATTTGTTATAAAAGTGAATGCACTCACAACCCAGTCCTTTCCTTAACCACCCCTGGATTATATTTGACTCTTTTAAAGAACACAGGTGACAGTCCATTATCCAATCATTGCATGGAATTCCATAAGAAAGCGAGAGCTTTTTAAAAAGCCACACATTCTGGCATATAAATTAGGTTTCTTCCTTTTTTATTATTTTGTTAAGATGAGCATAAAAAAAAAAGTTTAGCAGTACACTGTGAATCATTTTGGGTCTTAAATGACACAATATTTAAAGCATATTTCAGCTGTGGTCTATATTTTTGAGCTGATAAAAATAATTTGAAAGGCGTCAACTTGAATCATATAATGGTGATTATTTACTAGAGTAAGGTGGAGGCAATCTGATTGTGTAAGAAGAAAATGCCTGGACTGATGTCGCACCTTCTTGTGCTTCTAACAGTGTTCTCATTTTATCATATTTTAAAAATCCACACCTCATATCTTCTGCTTCCTTGTATGGAGGGTGCTAATGACACACATAGTAAACCTTCTATTAGCTTTGTACTTCAATAGGATTTGTTTAGTTTCAGCTGTCAAACAATGTCAAGGGGGGGAATCATTTTCTTCTAACCCCAGGAATTTAAAAACACACTAGCAACAGGAAAGCAAATAGTTTGTGAAAAAGATCTTTCCTGGCCACATTAATGCTAAAGAAGACAAAATGCACGGATATCTGAATACCAAAAACACAGAAAAATGTTTAAGCTGAGGTAGTTTGGTTATGAGAAAACCACAATCATTCCTGGGAGCTAACCTGAAGTTAGTGAAGGTACATCAACATTGTTATGTTATATATTACCTGCTTCCAGTTCCATTAGTGGCTTGGCCCCCCAAAATTTGGGTTAGGTACAAGAAACAACCTTCCTATCAAGCCAGTCCTATCACACCATCCCTCCAGGTCCACCTACTGTTTTAAAGCAGAGGTTGGATGGCCATCTGTCATGGATGCTTTAGCTGAGATTCCTAGAGGAACTAGACGATCCTTCCAATTCTACACTTCTATGATTCTATTATTCTCCTCCAAGATCGTCCCACCTGCTACAGCCATGAAAGTGCCTGACAGCAACCATGAGAGCTTCTTCATTCATTCATTTATTCATCCATTCAAAAGATGTTATGCTGCTTTTCCACAGCTCAAAAGCAGTTTACAAATTAAAACTGATAGAACATTTAATAAAAAAAAACAAATATAATATAACAACAAAGAACACAAAGTGAAGATGGCAGCCATCTAACATCTAACCCATTATCCCAAAAGCTATCCCTTACAATCATATGGAAGGTAGAAACAGAAAACAAATGTGTGTGATTAATTACAGTTTGGGACACATTTGTGCAACCTGTTCAGTATTCTACAATGGGTTGGTTGGGAGAATTAGATTTGCATTGAAGCTGTCATCTGGTCACTTCGCCGTATTATAAAATACCTCACCAGGAACACAAAAATTACGAATGCAGATTCGCTGTGGTAGAATGGCACAAAAGCAAAAACAGTCGCCCTCCCCAATATCTCCCATGCTTCAGTTTGTTTCTCTCTTTTTATTTCCACTTTGAGGTTATGTGTTGAACTATTAAAATACTATATAATCTGCCTGCATCATTTCCTTCCGGTCTGAAGGCAAGCGATGGGTGTGGATCTTTATGTAGTCATCCTTTTACAAATCTTTAGTGGTTTATAAATGCTTTTAAATCAATCTATCATTCAAGCCACTCTGAAACATCTTGTTTCCAGGCTCAATCTAGCGCACCATGGTATATGATAGAATACTGGTAACTATGTATGGTCACATGCAAAAAAGATTTGACACTTACAAATCTACAAGTATGTAGTGGAGGTGTTCACTACATACTATAAACAGTAAAGGCCTATCTATAAATTACTGTGAGGCAGAGCTTTCCAAACTTTTCACATTGGTGACACACTTTTTTTACCTGCATCATTTCGCAACACAGTCATTCAGATTTATTAGCAAACTGGAGGTTAAACAAACCCCTTTCCAACCCCGGGAGGAGCGCTGGCTGTGTCCACATGACACACCTACACACTGCAGTCAACACACTAACGTGTCACAACACACAGTTCAGAAAATTCTGCTCTAAGGCAAAGTTTATGATTATGCAGGAATCTGTTGTCCAATGTGGGGATCGAACCCACAACTGTGAGACTGAGAGTCTCATGCTCTACCAACTGAGCTATGTGACAACCGTTCTTTCAAACATTAAGAAGAAGAAGAGAAGAAGAGTTTGGATTTGATATCCCGCTTTATCACTACCCTAAGGAGTCTCAAAGCGGCTAACATTCTTCTTTCCCTTCCTCCCCGACAACAAACACTGTGAGGTGAGTGGGGCTGAGAGACTTCAGAGAAATGTGACTAGCCCAAGGTCACCCAGCAGCTGCATGTGGAGGAGTGGAGACGCGAACCCGGTTCACCAGATTACGAGTCCACCGCTCTTAACCACTACACCACACTGGTTCTCTTTAATAGAATGAAATAGATTGGAAGACTTTGGCAGTGTTTGATTGGCTCCATTGGTGCATTTGATCCATGTTGACTTCTCTGCCACCTCGTTCACACCCACCACCCACCCCACTCCTGGTCAGCTGCAGCTAAGGGATCTTCATTTGCATTAGGAACATAGGAAGCCTCCTCCTATCAGTTCAGGCCATTGGTCCATCCAACTCAGTATTGTTTACACTGACTGGCACCAGCTCTCCAGGGGTTCAGAGAAGCAGCATTTCCAGTCCTCCCTGAAGATGCTGGGGATTGAACCTAGGACCTTTGACATGCACACAGCCCTTCCTAGAAGAAAAAAACATCACAGAATATATTTTCCTAGAAGATAACAGTCACTGAATATGCAGAGCAAAAAGCAATTGGTTTTTGAAATACGAAAACCAAACAGCAATTATTACAGATATCATGATTCCAATTAGAATGAAATATTCAAGGAAGGTCTTTTCTGTGTAGCTTTTAAAAATATATGCCTATGCTTCAGAAATTAAATTATTGATTCTAAATGCACTTTCTTCCAGAAAAATAGACTGCGTATTTAAATATAAAGTCTATACCTGATTTCAGCTTAGACGTTTGGTAGGGTAGCAAAATGCTTTTATTTCAGATTCCTCCGCACTCCTACAATTAAACTTTTGTCAGTTTTTCAGAGACTTTTATGACTTTTTTTTGTAATTTCTCAAAATAGACCTGCCATGTGCTGCCTATTTGGTGAACCTAAGGAGACAACATCTAAAATTCAGATGATTCCAGTGTCTATTTTTCTTTTCAATGGGGCCTTTGTGCTTCATTCATTCTGTACATGTAGCACAGAACATTCGTTTGGTTTTCAACTCCTAGCATACAACTGCATCCCTTGATACTTGGAAAACTAGGAGTTTCAAGACATGTCTTTTGTTCCTGACCTTCAGGTTGCTAGAACACAGCGTGAAGTATTACACCTTAGTTTCATGGTGTAATCTTTATTGTTAGAATAATAAATGAGATCTTGCATACTTCTTATCAGTTGCAAATGTTCTTGTAGCTCATTGTACAATATGTCAGATGAAATGAATTTCATGATCTTTTGTATAATGCATATGTTCCAACAGTCATTTCAAATTTAATTTATTTCCTAGCAATTCCTTCATCTTGGGGGTACCATTTTTAACCATTGGTTTTTAGACTAGGCAAGCCTAGTGCCTATATTCTATGTTCCAGCTCTTATATCCAAATTGTATCGAGTCTACTTGGATTTCTGAAGGTGTATTTTCATAGCAATTCATTTCTAATTAGGTTTTCTCACTGCTATGTTGCATTAAACACTATGGTTTAACTAGAAAGTACTTGCTATCTGTCGCTCTGTTAATAGAAGACCGTTGTTGCAGCTTAGCTGTAAAGGTTTGTTTACATTACATCCTGTTCAGCTAATTTATCTAGCCTTCTGCAGGGATGTTCCAGAATACAAATGTAGGGTTGTTTTTTTCAATGAAGCATGCCACTTCAGTCATTCTTACTGAGTATTATCTTTTAAATTCTCCTTTATATTTCTGTCATGGTTGTTATTACAAGGAATTGGAAGAGATGGGAATATGGCATAAAAAACCCCCAGCAACAACAACTCCCAGGCCATTGTTCCTGTTCTGGAAATAACAAGCAAACAGAGGATTTTGCTAGCCAAAATAGCTTTCTGAAAAACATATTTCACTGCTATGAGTGCCATTCTGGCAAAAAGGAAAACTGATTAAGCTGCATGTAATAGTATTTCGGAACATGTTGCACAGCATTACAATGCCTTGGAAGTTTGTTGTTTTTTTTAAAGGAAAAATGGGGGGAAATATAATTATCAGGATGTAACAGATTATAAATTCTTTATTCATTTGTTTGGGGGCAGCAGTTGGGCAATATTTCAGCCTCAGGATTTTGGCTGTGCACACAAAATGGCCACGACCCAACACAGGAAAAAAGGTGCACTTAAGCCCATTGATTTCAAGAGATTAATGCTTGCCTGACTGGGTTAGATTGTGGCCAAATAGCTTTTCAGAGGTTTGGAGGTTCTGCTGTAGAGCCTTTCTCTCCGCCCCCTGGTCTTTGATATGGCAAGTTTCCGAAATGTACCCAGAAAAAGCTGAAAGTAACCACCTGAAGCCCAGCCAATGTCACTGCACTTTGCCTGTTGCAAATGCCATACTCTTCTGCCCTCAAGCCTAGAGGATGTTTGGGACTTCTGTTAAGGTGTTTGTTTTAAAAATGCACCTCTTTAAATAGTTGTGCATCCGGTTGGCCACTGTGAGAACAAGATGCTGGATTACATGGGCCATTGGCCTGATCCAGCACGTTCTTCTTATTTTCTTCTCACTCCCTTACATCAATGCCCACCAATCCAACAACATTTTCTATTTAAAAAAAAGATTTTAAAAAATCTGCCCTAGTAGTAGCGTGCGGCACTAGAGCAGAGTCCTTCCCATGCCCAGCAGCAAGGCTGCTGCTTCCCAAAGCAGGATATACAAACAGACACAAGTGCACATGCACACACACACAAAGAAAGACTTTCATTACATTTCACACTACTAATGCAGGGCTCCATCTCCCAAAGCTGTAAGTGGGAAGCCACTTCCGTTGCTCCGCATAAATAGTTACCCAAAGAGCATTTAAATAAACCCTTTCATTGAGATCTTAGAATATTCTTATTATTTAAGTAACCTAGGATGTATACTGCATAGGCACAGTGGCGTCACAACAGGGGGGATGGGACGGGGGGGCGCGCTACACCCCGGGTTTCATGCCTGCGGGGGTGACAAGAAGTCACCCCGTGGGGGCTCATGGCGGCGTGAGCAGCCATCACGCAGCCACCTTTGGAGGATCCTCCGTTTGTGGCTGCAGCCATGAGCAGAGGATGCCAGCACTGACAGCAAACCGCTAAATACAGCGCATGTGCAGTGTCGCTCCAGCACCGAATGGACGGTGCCGGAATCCTCTGCTGGCACCGGCGGCAAACCGCTATACAGCGCATGTGCGGCATTGCTACTTGCGCCGTACGTAGCGCCGCCGCAAATGCGTCCTATGTAGTGACCCCTTGCCTTCCATCGCCCCTGTATAGGCATATTGTCCTCTGATAAACATCTGAACCAGGTCTGAGATTAAATTCCCACAATCAGAGAGCTCTTCTTCAAGCTAAGAAGTTAAGGAGCAACATAGATAACATTGAAAATAATGATAGTATGTAAGTGGCCACTGAGCATGTTAAGAAGAAGAAGAAGAAGACGAAGAAGAAGAAGAAGAAGAAGAAGAAGAAGAAGAAGAAGAGGAGGAGGAGGAGGAGTTTGGATTTGATATCCCGCCTTTTACTCCCTTTAAGGAGTCTCAAAGCGGCTAACATTCTCCTTTCCCTTCCTCCCCCACAACAAACACTCTGTGAGGTGAGTGGGGCTGAGAGACTTCAAAGAAGTGTGACTAGCCCAAGGTCACCCAGCAGCTGCATGTGGAGGAGCGGAGACGTGAACCCGGTTCCCCAGATTATGAGACTACCGCTCTTATCCACTACACCACATCTGGCTGTCTTGGATTGTGTTCTAATGATTTTTCTTTGTATTTTTCGGTATGCTGACAGTTTACTCTTGGGCACTGACCTGTGTTGTTTTGGCTACATAAGAACAGATTCTTGAATACTGATGATGACTATTACAGGTTACAATAGCAGCAACAAGGAATGGAGCATGGCTGCCCATGGTTCCATGCCTTCTCCCAATATCTTCCATTTCATTCCATGCCCACTGAGTGTGCACAGTCTTGTTTGGGGCGTTTCCCCTGTTTTCTTCATTTTTTTTTATGATGGTGATGGGCAAATTGGAAAACAACCATTCTGCTGCAGATCAGATGGAGTGACAACATGAGATTTGAATGCAAGACTTTTCAGAAACAGAATTCTAATATTTACATCAACTGTCTGCTCACACTAGGAATCCTAACCAATAAGTTAGGCATTTGAACATTTCAGAATTTTGTTTCGGATTCTTCAGAAAAGACAAGGGTAAACTTTCATTTTGTACAACCAGGCAAGTGATTTATTTAAAACACACTAGGTTGGGAGTCAGTATAATTTCAGCTGAAGTGCCTAGCTGTTAGGCACCTTCAGTGTTAAATCCTCTGGGGAGAATGCTCTGTGCTTTCTGTTTGCTCTGGGGTTAGATGACACATTTGAATCCAGCTTTCTTCTTCTTCATGCTGTCAGGTTCTCTTCTCGGTTGTTAGTTATAATACGCAGCAAAACAGGCAGAGAAGTGTTGAAGTTCTTTAACTTGTTAATTTCCCAAATGTATTGTGTATACATTGTGAAAATCCATCTGTCTCTTAGCATGCACATATGGACTTAGCCAGTTAACCTGTAGGTTTATGGTGAACTGTACTATAATCATGCCAGTACTGTGATCATTGCTTTCATTTCTGCGCTTCCTAAGCTGCAGAGACCTCAATTTGCTCCTGTACACGAAACTGAATGCCACGCAGAAGGAACTGGCCTATTGCAGGCAGCATATGTTGAACACTTCCTTTAGCAGTCTTTTCCTCCCAAACTGTACGGGCTTCCTATATGATCTGATTTCCTCTCGAAAGAAGCCACAGCTAGAGGCAGCCCTCAAAACATTTGTCCCAAAGGGAGTACAAAAGTGCATTAAACATAGGTTGTCCAAATTGAGATCACACATTTATGTTAGAAAAGGCAGGAAGGAAAAACAACTTATGTGATTCTGGATGAGTTGAATGTTGTGATTTGCTGATCTGTCGTTGGAGTGTTTCCCAGGCGTTGGCTAAACTTTCCAGCTATCCTGATTCTAACATAAAAGGAAACACATTTCAAACTTTTCATGCCTATATTATTAAAGATGCTGTTGAAGTTGTTAAAATGAGTTATTATTTCTCAGTGCAAGCACCATATGCATTCTGATTCTTAACTATTAAGCCCCAGATTCTTTTCTTGCATATATAGCATTGCAATCTTTCTCTGCTCTTCTGAATAGCATAAGACTTGCATCCTTGGATCAGATCAGTGGTTCATTTTGGCAGGGATCCTATACAGGGGAGCAAGCCCCATCAAGCGTACTTCTGAGTAAGCATGCATAGATTTGCACTGTTGGTTTAGCCCTGATGTTGCCATCTCTATACTGGCTATCCACAAAAATGCCTTTTCAGTGGCCTGTAGGAACTCCACTGCCTAGGAATTTAACAGGCTGAGCATCTAAACCTGAGCATTTTTGGGAACTAGTATAGGGCCTTGATATCAGGGTTGCTTGGGGTAGGGTTAAACTTGTTGGTGTTATTATTTATTGTGTCTTGACATGTATCTTAATGGGCCAAATTACATTAAACCTTTTAATGTTATTTTCTCTTGTCTTAAGGTGTAGCAGGAGAATACAAATACAAAGAAAGAACAAATATTCTGTGGTCCTTCAATATTCCTCTTCAATATTCCAGTGATTGTTCACCTCTGCTTACCAAAGTATTATTTTTTATTGATTTTAATTATTGCATTTTGTAACCAGTCTAGATAATTGTTTTAATGGGCGGCCAAAATAAAGCAGTTCAGCAGCTTCAGTGCCTCCAAACTTCATGTTCTTATTGAAAAAATAAAAAAAGTAATGTTTGCTCAGATTATAAAACATTTCAAAATTTAAAGGTGGCTAGCACGTAACGTCCTAGAGATGCTCACCTGAAATTTGGCAGGATTAATTCCCTCTATAGCAGTTACATTGTCTCCAAATCTTGTGCCCCACTGCGAAAAAACAAGTCTGTTATAACCATTTTGGCTTCAAATGCAAGTCATTGGGATTCCCAGAGATTTGTAATTTCCAGATCACATTCTGGATTCATATCTGGGGTAGGTGAAAATGGGTTCAGATCACACCAGATCGGGTCTGATCCAAATTTACAGATCAATCCACAAATGGGATCAGGGGGTCCATGCCTAACCCTGGTATGAATGTGGTGGGATGTAGCAATCTTTGATATATGTATTTTTTAAAGTCTAATTAATTGCAAGTATCTTGAGAAACTGGAGTGCCTTATATAAGTAGCTTGTGCAATGAGTCTATATAGTGACTTATTTGTGCAAACTGTACAGAGGAGCACCTATTCCATAATTTTGAAGTAGCAGTGTGATTCTACTGAATTGTATGGAAGTTCTTTTAAAAAATAAATAAAATAAACCACCCTGCATAAACACTAAAGATATTGCGGGGGTGGGGGGGGCCTGGGTAGGATTTGGGGTCATTGCTTAGGGACAAAACAGACAAATACTTGGACAGGTGCAGCTTGTCAAAGACGACCATGACATGTATAAAGGGGAGGCCATGCTTGACAAATGTTATTAACTTGTTTGAGGAGGTGACAATGAAATCTGACAGGGGTGAAGAAACAAACATAATCTACTTGGACATCAGGATAGCTTTTTATGCTTGTACACTGAAGACTGGACACAGGGTTAGTAAGTAACCAAAGGGGAAGTTCTAAACTACTTGGAAAGCGGCAGGATTAAGGTCAGAGAAGCAGAAGTAAATGAGCATATCACATATCATGAAGAAATTATCAATGGGGACTCCCTGGGAATCACCAGGAAGTTCACTCTTACCGACTGTCCTTAATGTGCAGTGATCAGTTCAATCTGTAGATAATACACATGGAATAGGTGGTGAAAAAGTAGGAGGGAGAACCATAAATCTGGGAAATGTAAAGGCCGGTAGGCAGTTTGTCCAAGCATCCAGACATGGTCAGATTTAGAATACATCTTGTAATGAGCAACTTTTTCAAAAACAAGCTACTTTAAAATGAACCTGGCCGTGTAAGGGCAATTTCACTTTTTTTTTTATTAAAAAAAAAAAGCACAGAGCAAAACATGGATTAATAGCAAAAGGATCTTATCATTTGGTGCATTACCTATCAAAAAAAGACTGTGCAAACGCAAGGTTGACCTTGAACGTGGTGGACTCTCCTTCGTTGGAGGTTTTTAAATTCAGGTTGGATAGCCATCTCTCAGGAATTCTTTAGCTGTGATTCCTGCATTTCAGAGAGTTGGACTAGATGGCTTTGTGGGTCTCTTCCAACTCTACAGTGCTATGATTCTATGAAATCATCCACAGCCATGGTGTAATATCTGCTTTCAGCGCTGTTAGAGTCATCTTAATACAGTAGGAAGTGCTATGCAAGGGACATTGTTTCGGTATGATGGGGGCAAGACAGTGGCAAGTATGGTTCCTCCCCCTTCCTGTGGACCTTTCCCCCCATGGGAACTACACTGTTAAGGCTTGATCCCATTGCATTGGGTAGGATATGGAAGCAAAGGTGAGGGGTGTTTTGGAATCCCTCATTCAAGGGCTAAGGACTCACCAGCAGGGCTGTCTTTACCTGGGGGTGCAAGGGGTGTGGGGCACCTGGGTGTCGATTTCTGGGGGGTGCCCGCCACCCGCCACTGAAGCCGCCTAAGCCCTTAACTATCTACCTGTTATGAAATAATAAATAATTTTGATCAAGCTAGAAAAACAAAATACATATATACCTAGGCATTACCGAAATGTATACCTACTGTTTCACTAAAGGACTTTTGACTTTGTGCGCTTATTTACTGAAGATGCGCCGCGCCAGCAGCGGCGCTTGTCAGACTTGGGGGCAGTGGGCAGATCTTTGCACCCCAGCGGCACATATGCTAAAGACTCCCCTGCTCACCAGTTCTCCCCATAAATACTGGAGGTAGTCTTGGGGCTCTGGAGGTTTTCTAAAGGCTGCTGTCTCTAGCTCCTCCTCCACATACTTGGTGTGCAAGTGACGTCTGGCTTCTGCATGTTTTTGGGAGGACCAGGCCCATGGAGTGCAGAGACTAATTCCTTAGCTCACATCTCCCTGAATCCATTAGGTCTAGAAAAGAACTAGTCCCTGAGGCTAAGAGTAAAAGCCCAATGATTAAGCATTCCACACAACAGTTTAACGTTGTGACCTGTAGACCTGCAAGGCCTGCATGTGTGAATAGGAAAACATGCTGCTTGGAGCGAGAGAGAAAGAGGCAGAGGACACAAACCACGCTAAAGCAGCACATGTACCTTTTAAAGAAAGAAAACAGAAACATTATTTTTCTTTCTGCTGATGAACAGACTTCTGACCCAGGAGGAATTCAGAGAGAACAGCCTCCAGTTACAGGAATGATCTACCAGGAAGGTGAAATGATTTTGGAACTCAGCATTGCTTGGCGTACTTGCAGAGAAAAGAAAGCTCTTTTGCCCTTCTCCACTCCATCCTGACACCCACTCTTTAAGAAATTCTTTTCATTCTCTCTCTGTATTTCTGCTTCTTGTATCTCTCCCCTTTGATGCCTTAATTCTTGGTCACTGCTTGCCTCCGACCAATGCCCCTTTAGGGAAGCCCACCTCAAATCTCAGGAACCATGATTTTCAGATGACAGTAGCCCAAGGCCTTTTTTTACAGCTTGCTCGCTGCAGAGTGGGGGGAAATCCCTGCCTGGCAGCAGAGCAATGAAAGTTCAAAAGTCCTCTTTCAAGTTAAAATTTGCACTCATGAAAGTTTGATATGGACAGGAAGCCAGTGCAGAAACATATAGAAGTGACATGCGAATCATAGTGATGGGGTGGGGGGCAGAAAGGGGTGATTTTTAATAAAGGTTTGCTGAACCGGCTCAATATGAGAGTAGGGGCACTCAACAGAAACAATGGAGAACTGAAAGGGTGTTTTACTAGTCAATGCAAAAAACCAAAAAAAGTAGGTTTACAAACCAGACTTTGGTGACGATGTGGAGAAGAGGTTTTTAGCATTTGCCTTGATGAAGGAAGGAAAGACAGGATTGCCCCTTAGGCTATATGCTTCAGTGATATATAAGAAAGATTTCTTATAAGATTTCTTTGTAAGAAATATTTGTGATAAGTGATTACCGTATTTTTCGCTCTATAACACGCACCCGACCATAACACGCACATAGTTTTTGAGGAGGAAAACAGGAAAAAAAATATTCTAAACAAAACAGTGGATGTATGATTTTTGTGGTTCATGCTGTGGCCACAGACATGTGATCTCACGGTGATTTTGGGGTAGCCCAATGCAAAAATCCTGAGGATCCATGTGGATCCATGCTTTGTAACCATGTTTTTGCACCACTGCGGCCCCAAGGAACAGTGGGTGCGTGATTTTTTTGGTGCAAGCTGTAGCCATGGACATGCTATGTGATCTGATGGTGAATTTGGGGTGACCCAGTGCAAAAATCCTGAGGATCCATGTGGATCCGTGCTTTGTAACCAGGCTCTCTGTCCCTCTCTTCTCCCCACTCAGTGGCTCTTCTCCCGCTTTGCTGTTTCAAAGCGAGCAAAGCGAGCCACGGAGGAGGGAAGGAAGGGGAACCATGGATCCTCTGCTCACGACTGCAGCAGATCCCCCCGCCATCCGTAGGCATTCGCTCCATAACACGCACAGACATTTCCCCTTACTTTCTAGGAGGAAAAAAGTGAGTGTTATGGAGCTAAAAATACGGTACTTACCTCGGTGAGCATATAACCACTTGGTGCTACTGTAATCTGTCTCTGAAAATACACACAACCAAGCCAGCTCAGACCCCAGGGGCCACATGCTTCTGGAAATTCCAGGGTCCTCATGATCTTGGCTGCAGAAAACAGCTGTGGTGCTGGAACAAGTAGTTGGCCTGGTAACGTGACACTCCGACTTGCAACATCCTGCTAAGCCAAGAAAAGAATTTCCCTAGTCATTTGCTTCCTCAGTCGTGCAGATGACTGGCGTACCAGCTGTTTAAATGACACTTTAAATGACACTTTAGCACTTGATAAATAGAATTCCTCAGGGGAGGTAACAATAACTCCAACAACAAGAGCAATTCGGGAAGGTGATGGTGGCATTACGCAATCACAAAGTAGAAGAGTTCCAGTGGATTATTTTGTTGACCCCAGGTCCAATCCTAATGCAGATGTTGTACCTAAATTAGTGGTGGGCAACCTGTGGTCTTCCAGATGTTATTGGGCTCCAACTCCCATCAACCTCAGCCAGCATGGCCAATGGTCAAGGATGCCGGGAGTTGTGATCCAATAACAACTGGAGGGCTCCAGATCCATCCCCTGTGAACTGAAGGATCCCTGCCTAGTTCAAGTGCAATCTAACTGCAAAAACCACCATGTAGGATTTTCCATTCACTCTACCTGCCTTTACAAAAAAAGAGATAGGACCAAAAGTCATAGTGTCAGATCTCATAACTGAAATCAACTGTTGGCATGTTTTATGGAGTTTGATTTTGTGGGATACTCTTAAAAACATATAACTTACATCCTGTCGATTACACTCAAGGCAAAGACGTGGTGTTACCAAGTCTGATACCTTCATCACAGCATATTCTTTCACTCAGCAGTAAACATCACTGGGAATCCTGGAAAACAAAATAAAAATTAGAACAACATAACTTTGAGGTTTTTTGCAAGCATATTTGGTTCAAGAGAGTATGCTGTTCTTTTGGATTGAAAGCCCTTCTGGCAGGAACATGTCATCCTATGCTTTGTAAACCATTCTACACCTTGAAAGAATAGCAGCAGCAGCAACGTAAGGAGAATGTGTTTGAGAATTCTTCCTCGAATGCTGGTTTTGCTCATATTCAGATAACAAGCACATATGAATTGAACAGAGGTGACTATTCACTAAGGGGGACTTGAGTGGTATGGACCTGGAGTTATCCAATGAAGCTTCATGGTAGGATAGTCAGGCAGACTAATGGAAGAACATACACATGATTATAATACGGAACACACACTACACTAAGATGCTGTGATAGTCACCAACTTGGACAGCTTTGGTTAGACAAATTATTGGCAGATTAGGTTATCAGTGACTGCTAGCTGTGATGGCTATATTATCTCCAGTATCAGAGGCTCGTTGGTTTCCTAGGAATACCAGTTGCCCAGGAACATGAACAGAAGAGAGTTCCTGTGTTCTTGTCCTGCTTATAGAATCATAGAATCATAGAGTTGGAATAGACCACAAGGGCCATCGAGTCCAACCCCCTGCCAAGCAGGAAACACCATCAGAGCACTCCTGACATATGGTTGTCAAGCCTCTACTTAAAGACCTCCAAAGAAGGAGACTCCACCACACTCCTCGGCAGCAAATTCCACTGTCGAACAGCTCTTACTGTCAGGAAGTTCTTCCTAATGTTTAGGTGGAATCTTCTTTCTTGTAGTTTGGATCCATTGCTCCATGTCTGCTTCTCTGGAGCAGCAGAAAACAACCTTTCTCCCTCCTCTATATGACATCCTTTTATATATTTGAACATGGCTATCATATCACCCCTTAACCTCCTCTTCTCCAGGCTAAACATGCCCAGCTCCCTTAGCCGTTCCTCATAAGGCATCGTTTCCAGGCCTTTGACCATTTTGGTTGCCCTCCTCTGGACACGTTCCAGTTTGTCAGTGTCCTTCTTGAACTGTGGTGCCCAGAACTGGACACAGTACTCCAGGTGAGGTCTGACCAGAGCAGAACACAGTGGCACTGTATGTAGGCTTCTCATTGGCATCTGGTTGGTCGCTTGAGAGCAAGATGCTGCACTCAATACCTTTGGTCTGATCCAGCAGGGCTGTTCCTATGTACATGTAATCACTTGCTTAGCTGGCCATATGTTGCCATGTACTGAGAAGGATGTGACATTCCTCTGCTTCCCTGAATTTCTGATAAAGTACAGCTGTGTGGTCATCTTCTCTCCACTACTTGACAGAGTGCTGCAGATGACTTGGCTTACCAGGTGGTTTGAAGCACCAAGTTACCATTTGGTTTGCATTTATCCAGAGTTGGCGACTGTAGGGAACTGCCGGCTTTTTGACGGCCAACCCTGAACCCTGGTGGATCCAGATGTCAGGAACAAACTTGAAAGAGCATAACACTCTATTTGTACCCTGAACTAATGTAAATTATCTGGGAAAGCATCCAAAATTGGTTACTTTTATGGGTTAGCCAGACTACTGATCTGATAACATAAGGCAGTTCCTATGAATTCTAACCCCAGATGGCCAAGGCAACGTTGCTGAATTTTAAAATAATTTCTTCCCCAGGATCAGTTTAGCTTAATGTTGATATTGCCACTTCCATTGTGAGATCCTAAATTTTATTATTAGATAAAAAGGCATGGGCTAAAGATAATAACATGTAAGTCTGAATTTATATCTTTACATCTACTTATGTGGTTAAAAAGGAGCCTTTGGCAACAGTGAAACATTTTTGTTGGTTAATATCTGCCATGTGAAATAGCTCTAGCCTAATTACCATGCGGAATTAGGCAGAAAATAGTATCTTTTTATCAGAGAATGGAAACTAATGCTTGTGTTGGAACAAAACAGGAATACAAGATAAGGTAAACTGTTATAATGTGGTGCATTGTACATTTACTCATTTAAATGCAATCTCTTCTTAACAAAGTGAATATTTTAAAAGCTACTTTTGTCTTTGGATGCAGGAAAAGAGACAAGGAAATTAATATTTTCATAATATATATGTCATCTTATATTTCATGCCTGAATCATTTGAAAATGCAGATTAATTTGCAAACAGTTTAGAGAGCTGAACTATTGAATGGGGTCCTCTAAGATTTAGGATTTGTCATCTCTTAAAATTGACACCCAGTGAGAGCTTGTCAATTACAAAGGAGTGAAATGAAGTGAAAATAAGTCTCATCTTCATCTTCTCGTTTTATGCTTGGCTGGTTATGGAGAGACATCATTTACAAGCTGAGAATAATTACTTGCAAAGTTATGTTTTACCCTAAACCCAAATTATTTATTATTTTATTCCACTGTGATGAGGCAGTCATCGTAATTTAATAATAATCTTATCACCCAAATTACTCTACAAGGAATCATTTGGCCATCCAAAATGTGGTTTTAGGAGTTTTAGAAAAGGTTTTTTGTGTGTGTTTTTTTAGTATCAGTCAGGAAGTGTATCCTTTCCTGTAAAGAGCCAGCTTCTTTTATGATGAGTTATTTAGATTTAGATTTTATAAATATGTAGCAGCATATAATTTAGCAAATATATTAAAGTATGAATATGCTATAGAGGGAAATAACACAACAAAACCTCTACCTGTTTACATAAATACATATCATAATATTCTTTTAGCATCTTTGTGTGCTACATTAGCAATATTCCTGTTTGTTTATGCCGTTTTGCTAATAGTGATCATTTTATAGCCTGGGCACAATTTAGCAAATGCATTTGTTAGGCAGCCATTATTCATTGCAAAGGGCATGTGTAGCAATTCTGTGCATTTTCCTTTGGAATTAATGAAATGCACCAGCAATGCCTGCTAGATTGCAACCTTGTCATTTCCTATGCTCCTGCTATTGCAATGTAGGCATAATATTGCCAGCACCTCTATCTAAATGTTTGTGCTTTGATCTCAAACAGGTTTCTGTGCGCTGGTTGGCTTTGTGGATGTGGTCAATGTCAGCAAAATGGCTGTGCATGGGGGAAGAAAAGAAATTTCAGTGGCATTAATAATGTCGCTATACAAATCTGTGCTGCTGCTGCAACCATCTGGCAGTGTCATGCCACTATAAACAGCTATGACTTCCCCAAGAGAATCCTGGGAACTGTAGTTTGTTACTAATGCTGGGGTTTGGTAAAGGTAAAGGGACCCCTGACCATTAGGTCCAGTCGTGACCGACTCTGGGGTTGCGGCGCTCATCTCGCTTTATTGGCCGAGGGAGCCGGCGTACAGCTTCCGGGTCATGTGGCCAAGATGACTAAGCCGCTTCTGGCAAACCAGAGCAGCGCACGGAAGCACCGTTTACCTATTTATCTACTTGCACTTTGACGTGCTTTCGAACTGCTAGGTTGGCAGGAGCAGGGACCGAGCAACGGGAGCTCACCTCGTTGCGGGGATTCGAACCGCCGACCTTCTGATCAGCAAGTCCTAGCCTCTGTGGTTTAACCCACAGCGCCACCTGCGTCCTGGGTTGGGGTTTGGTAGGAGGCCCCTATTCCTCTCATCAAGCTGCAATTCTCAGAGTGGTTTAACAGTCCACCCCTCTTTCCAGGATTAGACAAATTCATGAAATATAAGGCTAGGAAATACAAGGTTGGAGACTGTGTGCTTCTGACTACCAGTTGCTGGAAACCGCATGAAAGGTAAGTGCTATTGAGCTTGCTTCCTGCTTGTGGTCTTTCCATGGGCATCTAGTTGGCTCCAGTGTCTTGTTTCTTAATCCAGACAGGGTAAATGCAAAAGGAGAGGGCAAGCCTGATAAAGGAACCAAGGTTCTTTTGACAGACAAAGGGGATGCTAATTGGAATCAGTGAGCAACGAACAGAGGAATCTATGGTGGTCCTGGAAAGGCTTTTGTTTTATGGAAGCCCTTGGTCTAAAACACACTTACTTGGAAGTCAGATGTGCTGAGAGCAGCAGGATGCACTGAATCCATTCCAATTAGGAGCTACATGTGCTTGGAAATAGACTTTGGCATTTTCTGCAGCAACCCTCAAGCTATGGAATTCCCTCTCCAGAGAGGTGCATCTGGTACCTTCATTGTATAGCTTTCACTGTATGCTGAAGATGCACCTCTTTACCTGAGATATATAATTTTAGTACACCCCCTATCCTTTTGATTTTGAATGGTGAGCTGATTTTTACACTGCATTTTTTTCATTCTTGTAAATGTCCTGGGACCTTACAGTAAAGGGCAAGTAGGAATTATTATTATTATTATTATTATTATTATTATTATTATTATTATTATTATTATTTACCCACCATAACTGGATAGGAAATCACCCACACAAATGTGTGCTACAGGCATGAACTCTAATCTGATCCAACTGATAAGGCAGTGCTTACTAGCCTTGAAATTCCAGCAATCTTGGTTCAATAAGGACAACAAAGGATGGATTCACTCCCGCATTCCCTATCTGTTCCCATTTAAAAATAAAAATAAAATGTGGGATTCCGTATTTGAAGGGTGTGTGTGTGTGTGTGTAATGGCCATACTTAAGCAAGATAACAGTTATATAGGAATTGGTGCACATGAGTGCTCAAATTATATGGGAAGGAGGGGAGGCAGCCCCTTAGCTCTTGCAAAAGCTCCCTTAG
Organism: Podarcis muralis; assembly: GCF_964188315.1. Taxonomy (NCBI): domain Eukaryota; kingdom Metazoa; phylum Chordata; class Lepidosauria; order Squamata; family Lacertidae; genus Podarcis; species Podarcis muralis. The sequence continues at coordinate 39,983,948 of NC_135655.1, forward strand.
CTACTGTTTTTAGAAAGCAATGGGTACCATGCTTTGACCCAAATAAGGGTGGGGCAAATGAGGAGGTGGGGTTTGTGGATTTAATTAAAGGCCCCCATACCTCCCTCCCACAATCAATTTGAACACTGTCATCCTTGGTCAGGTATGCTCTCGGTATGCTCTCTGCTGGTCTAGGGCAAAAGAATGTAGAAGCAGAGCATTATTCACCTTAGCATATATTTTGGTTCTGCAATTCAGCTATGCAGGGAATCATTTCCTTTGCTATAAAGGAAAAGATGCCTTGATCACATAAAAGCTTCTTACATATTATGGAATGATTCCTCTTTGCTATTAGGTATATGTATGAAAAATGCCATTCATTTTTAGAAAGTTCCTTTCTCACCTACAATGCCTGTAAAACAGAGTGCACATTCCAGCACTATGCACATAAACATCTGATCTAAATATCCATCCACAAAGCGTTTTGTTAATCTGGCTTGCTCCCTCCCTCCCTCTCTCTCTCTCTCTCTCTCTCTCTCTCTCTCTCTAATTTCTTTAACATATGATGACTGCAAGAAATGTGAGACAACGTGGCAACAATTCAAAGCACTGCAAGGAACTCAGAAGGGGTGAGGCATCCCAAGCCCACAAACTTCTGGGTCTCTCTAGTCAGCCTTTGGGATTCTTCCCAGGCCACACACCTTCTCCAGGTCACACCCTCACCGGCCTTGCTTTGTCTCTGCCTTGGGTGCTTTTTCCTCGGTGACATGTATCCTTGAACTGTGATATTGCCTCTTCCTTGGATGGAGGAGGGTGTGTGTGTGTGTGTGTGTGTGTGTGTGTGTGTGTTGCTGATGTTTGCAGGACTGGAATGTCAGGCCCTCTGAGTGCCCCTATTTTCCAGGGACAGTCCCAGATTTACAAAAGCCACCCTGGTTTCTGATTTGATCCCAGAATGTCCCACTTTTCCTTAGGACGTCCCTGTTTTCATCAGAGAAATGTTGGAAGATATGAAATGTGGAGTACTGTGCAGAGGTTAGAGTTCTAACTGTTTCTCTGCTCAAAGCCACCACAGAAAATCTCAAATGATACACCAGCAGAACATTTCAATTCATTGACTGCAACTCCATCATCAGGCCACTCCACTGCCTCTTGAACACCCTCAGTAAAAGGTGTCGTGAAATTCTTAAAACAAAACAAAACAACAAAACAAAACAAAACACCTTTCTAGAGCTAGTTTAAATGATAGCAAGGAGAAGGCTGATCCTATCTCCTGTTTGCAGGGAATTCCATGAGAGTGGGGCCACCTTGAAGAAGGCCCCATTCTTCATGACTGTCAGCCCAACCTTTCCCCCTGACAGGCATGAGAGAAGGAGCTTTATCAATGACCTTAAAACTCTGGCAGGTGTGCATGGGCACAGGTGGTCCTCCAGATAACTTGGTCCCAAACCATTAAGGGCTTTAAAGGTCATGACCAGCACTTTGAACTGGGTGTGGAAGCAAAGAAGCAGCCAGTGCAGCTGACACAGAATTGGTGTAATAACGTCCAAGCGTTTAACTCCTGTCAACACTTGGGCTGCTGCATTCCACATCAGCCGATGCCCCTGGAGCTTCAAAGGGAGCTCGACCTGTTAAGTTGCTGAACAAATATGCTAGACCTCTCCAATAAGGCTGCAAGAGCTTCATTTTATATCCGCACTCATAAAGATTTAATCACAATCACCAAACAACACAAAGGTGAGATGAAACGAAGCAAAACCAATGCTGCCAATCAATGGAGGGGGCCGTCATGCGGGGAACGTGCAGGAAACTCTTCTTGACCATCTTTTCTACTTGGCAAGATAACTTTATCTCAGATTCAACGCCACTGCCACCACAAAATGCAGGGGGTGTTTTTCCTGGAAACGCTTTCAAAGAAAGTCCAGCTGTCAACAAGCTGACAAGAACAGAGGTGGCTGTGGTGAAAAACAAAATGTCCAAACGGATGAAATTAACAAAGCAAGAATGAAACTAACATGCCGTGTGGCAAGGTGAAGAGCCCACAGGTTAATTGTCAGTTCACTACAAACTGACCCAAGGAACGCTTAAAAGACAAGAAGGAATTTGAAAAGAGTCCACGTGTTGTGTAGACAATGAGAACAGGGAACAGGCATCTGGAGAACTTAAATTGCAACCAGAAATGAAGCGCTTTGAAGTCCAACAGATTTCAAAGGAGAAAGGTTCAAGCCTGTGTTGAGTCTCATGGAAATGAAAGGGATTTATATCCCAACTCAACCACTAAGGTCATCTGTAGGAGTGTCTTTGGTTGTCCCTCAATTTGGTGAGACTCGGGGCTTTTTCCAGCCAGAACTTGGTTCCAGCACCTTTCAGGTGAGTGCCATTGCCATTATAAGAGAACAAGGGAGGCACTCGTGGTGAGTTGCAGCACCTCTTTTTCGAGAAAAAATTGGTAAAACTTATCTGAAGCCATGAAACTGATCTTTCAGGGTGATCAGCCTGGTCTTGTGCAAGACTCTTCCAATCAAGATTCATGAGGCGTCCTCAGTATTAATTTGTTTAACACTTTTTATGCCCACAGACTTTTGCAGCCAATTAAAGAGGGGGGGGGGAACATATTCTGTTACAGTTACCTGATATTTCTATACACCACTCTGATCTTTCTTTAAAAAAATGAAATTGTGGTGTGTATATATATATATATATATATATGCTTTCGTAGATTTTCACGGGTATAGGAATGCAGGTTTTGGTGTCCTCGGGTGTCTTCCCGTGTAAAAGTTGGGATGTCTAGGCGACGTTTCGACGAGGTCTCACTCGTCATCTTCAGGCTGGTGCTTTCGGCTTCTTGTTACTGGAACAGAGCAGGATCTCAGTGTTTGAGTTCCTATAAATACTGTTGAGGAGGTGTGGTGTATAGCCTCCAATGTTCTGGGCCGAGAGGAAGTTCCCAGGCTAGTGTGCCTTTTCTTCTTTTGTTCCTTAATTGCTTGAGGGATATCTTGAGTGATTTCTTGAGTGATATCCTGAGTACCACTTAGGTGGGTCATTAGGTGTGGATTAGTTGCTAAAGCCTTTGTGTCTTGACCTCTTGAACTTTGTGAAGAGTTTTTCTGAGAAGATGGCTGTACTGCACTTAGTTGTGCTCTGGCTTGGCTTCGTGTATAGGGGCGAGCTGTGGTTTTGTGGCCTGTGCCAGCCAGATCTGTGTAGGGATTGTAGGGGGGTGCAGCATCCGGAGGTGCCACCATGGTTTGGCTTGCCAGACATCTGGAAATTAGCCCTCCCCACAAAAACTGACACCAGATCCAGAGGCACACAGAACGCCATCACCAATCAACCACACCAGACCCAAACCCAGACCCTCTCCACAGATAAATTACAGACACCATCCAGTAGCCAAACCATGGTGGCACCTCCGGATGCTGCACCCCCCTACAATCCCTACACAGATCTGGCTGGCACAGGCCACAAAACCACAGCTCGCCCCTATACACGAAGCCAAGCCAGAGCACAACTAAGTGCAGTACAGCCATCTTCTCAGAAAAACTCTTCACAAAGTTCAAGAGGTCAAGACACAAAGGCTTTAGCAACTAATCCACACCTAATGACCCACCTAAGTGGTACTCAGGATATCACTCAAGAAATCACTCAAGATATCCCTCAAGCAATTAAGGAACAAAAGAAGAAAAGGCACACTAGCCTGGGAACTTCCTCTCGGCCCAGAACATTGGAGGCTATACACCACACCTCCTCAACAGTATTTATAGGAACTCAAACACTGAGATCCTGCTCTGTTCCAGTAACAAGAAGCCGAAAGCACCAGCCTGAAGATGACGAGTGAGACCTCGTCGAAACGTCGCCTAGACATCCCAACTTTTACACGGGAAGACACCCGAGGACACCAAAACCTGCATATATATATATATATATATAAATTTTAAGTGCTCCGTTTTGGGTTGAATTTTGCCCCAAGTAACATAGGAATAACATCTCACAGAGACTATATCCTCAGATTGACAAGAGCTGAAACATATATGACGAAAAGCTGAGTTTAGTTGAGAAAATACTGCAAGTGGCTTGTATCCAATGTAGTGCTAAGGCTGAGGATTTTCCTTGCACAATAGATACTGCTCCCCTTCCCTTCCCCTCCTCCTAAATAAAGATACAAAGCAGATTTGGGGATGGCACAGGGCATGTGTTGGGTGAGGAGAGGTGGGGATCATGCTAGCAGTAATTCTTGTGCTGACTTCTACTAGCACAATGGGTTAGCTGAATATAGGCCAGTGATATAATGGCTTCTCATATGTGTCCCCCCCCCCAAATGTAATGCACTTAATTTTAGAAATATAACAAAAAGAAAAAGGTGGGTGGATGGATTGCTCAAGCATGCTCTGTGATTCAGACAGAGGCCCATTGGCATTAACTTAACAGCAACTTTTCCATGGTTATTCACCATATGGCAGGACATGCAAGAAGGAGTAACCGAGGGGATTTTAGTTTCTCACCTTGTGATGACAACTTACTGTAAAATGTATAAGCTCCACTCAGTGCGGAACATTGGGCCTAGTTGTGATATGTGATGATTTGATTTGGGGTTCAAATGTGAGCATCATTTCAGAAAGTTGGGACTGAAGCAAGTTCTTAACTGTGCAGTCCTCTGTATGTTTACTTTTTGTCCAGGGTGGGGGGCAAGTAGCATTTAGTTTATGATTGCACCCTTAAGCACCATAGCCCATTCCCAAGACAAGGACTGATATTTCAGTGATGCTATCAGCAATCTGCTAGATTTTTTTTTTTATACTAAAGGTGCTATTTGAAGTGTGTGCACATTTGGGATCTCGTGTTATGCCCAGAAGTGAAATGAGGTGACAAAGACATTCAGGATTCAGTATACAGCAAATAACCACTGACAAACCTCATTGCTTTGATGGCTTCTCAGCTTTGGAAGTGAGACTATATTTTCATCTCTCTGTATTAATGCCAGTGGTGGCACATCCTACAGATGAGCCAGAATTCTACAACAAGATTTCATTTGGCTTAGAAGAATGTGCAAATCATGTGGCAGTAGAAGAACTAGTGTATGACACAAACAAATCAATGCTCATGTAAACAGGGATGGAGTGCTGTAGAAGCTTGCAGGGGGAGAATTCATGCAGTTCTCTTGAGAGGTTTAATTGTTTTTAATGAAAGTATGTTGCGTGTTGAGGTCCCCAAACCATCCCTCAAATAACTCACAACTCACACATAATTTTTGTTTAAGGTTTTTGGCATAATTTTGGCCACAACTTTATTAACATACAGTGGTCCCTCGGGTTACATACGCTTCAGGTTACATACGCTTCAGGTCACAGACTCCACTAACCCAGAAATAGTGCTTCAGGTTAAGAACTTTGCTTCAGGATGAGAACAGAAATTGTGCTCCCGTGGCACAGCGGCAGCAGGAGGCCCCATTAGCTAAAGTGGTGCTTCAGGTTAAGAACAGTTTCAGGTTAAGTACGGACCTCCGGAACAAATTAAATACTTAACCCAAGGTACCACTGTACATGATTGTTAGTGGTTGCTTAGGCATTGGTTAAGACTATCTGCCCCCCGCCCCACCTGGGGACAGAACTGACTTCTGGATTCCACCGAAAGCCAGTAAGGGAAAACAATATTGGGGAGAAATGGAGCTGAGCCATAGGCCCTCACTTCTCCCCGCATGCTCCCTGGGGCTTGCCGGCCCTAGCCCCATTCCAGGGATTTGGACGAAAGCATGGCAAACCCCTGGATTCCTTTAACGGAATTCCCTTTCTGCAACAGCATTGGAGGGGAAGCCCAGCCAATCCTTGCCCCTCCTCCATCCAAATGATAACCAATGCCTAACTGCAACCTACAAGTTGTGACAATTTGCTATGCAGTAGGCAAAAACCAAATGGTCCAGCCAATCAGCCAGATGGACAAAATTCCTACCAGGTGCCTGCCCCAACGGCAGACGACCCCATGACAGGCATAGCAAGGTCAACGCAAAAACCCTTAAATTCAGGGTGGGTGGGTGGGCGGGTGTTCCGATGCACGCAGCAAAAGAGAAAGTTCCAAGGCTGCGTTCACAGAATATAAAGCATTCGATCCCTCCCAACAAATTGCAACACATAAATTACCCCAGCAACTCAACCATCCAATCATTGCCACAGGCCATCCTTCCAACCCTGCCTGGCAACAGAGGGGCGGCCTGGCAGACCCCACTGCAACCCACGTTCTCGATGAGGGAGAACACTCTTTCTTTCTTGCATGGGGCCCAAGCTGGGGTGCCTGGGGTTCCCAGGTAATCTCTCATTCAGACCTTGATATAGACCTACTAATTGTTCCTGGTTTTATTTCCCTGAAAGAGCACTATGTGAGGGTAATATACATGTCCTCTGAAGCAGAAACTGTAGATTTGTGTGGTGCATCAATGAGCATAGTGTCTAAATGCTCAAAAGTGGGATAGAGTAGTCATGTGAATCAGTCCTAACTCATAGTACTTTGAGTTCAGATACACCAATGCTGAGTTTCAGCTTTACTTCATACAGATCTATGATGGTGTGTATGCCACTTCATGAACTAACATCTGCATGGAGGAATCATCTGTGGATGTATTGTGGTTTGTTCCATATGTCCAGTTCTATCTTCCCGGGTGTTGGGCGTTTGTATAGAAGAAACCACTCATTGTCCCATTTACTGTGTGTTGTTTTTCCATTCTGAAGTTCCCTAGAAGGACCACACAGAAAGAACTCTGATGATGTTGCTGAGTATACGAAAAGGTGTTGAGATAAGGTCCAGTATTTGGAGATGTCTAAGCAGATGGCGAAGCTCATTATTGCATCTGCCAAGCAGGGATGGCTTCTCCTGAATTTTGTACTTAATACTTTGCTGTGCATATGAATGTTGTGCATTTACATTTTCTCTCTGGCTCTCTCTCTCTCTACATTCAATTTCAAAACTCCAGATAAAAGCTTCTCAAGTGCTTATACCTTCATGCAAGCATTATTGACTTCTTGATTGAAAAGCAAGTCTTTTCTGTTTATGAACATTTTTGTGTAATGCAACCTGGCATTTCTCATCACTATTCCCGGCAGTCTTCTCTTATAAAACTTAATGGATGTCAAAAATGAGTCAAATGAATCAAGTATGAAAAATAAATAGACAAAAGGGAGAACCTGTGTATGTTAACAAATGTCACACACACCCCAAAAAAGAAGAGGAAGGGGGATCTCTGTAAATTAAAAACTCCAGGCAGGGAGAAGCACCTCCTTAAAATATATGCAAGCTGTTATCAGGGAAGTCTTGCTACTTGCTGAGAGTAGTTTGTATATTGTGTGGTTTTCCCAAATAGTTTTCGGTTTATGAAGGGGCTGAGATGTGGGAAGAGGGGGGATCTTTCCTTTCCACTGATTTAGGCAGATTAACTGGCCTAATTGGGCCTAAGCTGCTGTGAAGAGAGAAAGAAAAAGGTGAAAGCACAGGCTCTCCAAGTCCTCAAGTCACATCCTCCTGGTTGACTGGTCTGCTTAGCCAAGCTGAAACTGGTCTTATTGTCATGTTGGGTGCATTAATTGGAGTGCAGACTAATTTGCAAGAATGCTTTAGTGCCCTTTAAAAGGTGATTTAAAATTCAAAGTGATGGAAATTGTATAAAAGCATGCTGATCTGATCATTACCCAGAATTCAGCTTGACATTTCTTCTGTTTATCTGTTTTTATTATTTAGGTTTTAAGTACACCATGAAAGACTTGCGCAATTCTGCAACAATACACTAGGTTCCCTGGAATGCCTGATAATGCCTCATTTAAAAAAATAATCAAAGAATACAGAGTGCAGGGATTTCTACTTCTGGTTAAACAAATGAATATATTTTATTGGTGGTATTATCAGAGAAGCTATTTTCTTATATTTCATTTTATTTCACGGCAGTACGGAAGGATAAGCTTATTAGGATACCAGATGGAGCAATAGCACAAATGTTCTAATAAAACAGACTTAAATACAGTGATAATGGTGAACCTGACGTACAGTTTCCATTAGAAAGGGTATAAATTTATTGTTTAATGCATTTGGATTGTAAGCTCCTCGAGCACGGAAAAGGATTTGCTTCATAACTTGCTTTGGATAGCAGGTCACTTCGCCTCGGACAGCTTCAGATAAGCCCTTTTCTGCCTTAGGTCCAAAGCAGAATTGATGTAGGACTAACATAATATGGTCTGAAAAGTGCAAACCAGAAAGCATTCTGGCTGCTGGATTTGACAGTTTATGAAGGCTCTTCAAGAGTATCCCCACATTATGAATGGCCCATAATAATAATAATTTATTATTTATACCCCAACCATCTGGCTGGGTTTCCCCAGCCACTCTGGGCAGCTTCCAACACAATATTAAAAATATAGCAAAACATCAAACATTAAAAACTTCTCTAAACAGGGTTGCCTTCAGATGTCTTCTAAAAGTCAGATAGTTGTTTATTTCATTGACATCTGATGGAAGGGTGTTCCACAGGGTGGGCGCCACTACTGAGAAGGCCCTCTGCCTGGTTCCCTGTAACCCCACTTCTAGGGAACCGCCAGAAGGCCCTCGGTGTTGGACCTCAGTGTCCGGGCTGAATGATGGGGGTGGAGACACTCCTTCAGGTATACTGGGCCAAGGCCATTTAGGGCTTTAAAGGTCAGCACCAACACTTTGAATTGTGCTCGGAAATGTACTGGGAGCCAATGTTGGTCTTTCAGGACTGGTGTTATGTGGTTTGGTGGCCACTCCCAGTCACCAGTCAAGCTGCCGCATTCTGGATTAGTTGCAGTTTTGGGGTCACCTTCAAAGTTAGCCCCACGTAGAGTGCATTGCAGTAGTGGATCTACCAGCAAGGATGCTAAATATATGGTACAGTAAGCCAGTTACTGTGTTAGACAAATTGGACACTAGCTGATGATATCACCACTGCCCAGAGGAGCAGGGTAGGCCTACTCCGTTTACCCATCTTCTCAAGGAAGCATGTCCAGCTAATAGCTTCTGCGGCAACCAATCCCCTGAACTCTCTAAAAATACTGAGCAGACTTGGCAAGAGCCATAAATAAAGAGACTGGTCTGACCATATTAGCAGTCTCTTTTTCTGTATACCCACATCTTACAGATGTAAAGCCACCAGCTTGGAAGGGACTACAAAGATGGCGGCCAGACTCACCACTCAGTTTCTGTAACAGTGCCTCCACATCACAGGTAAAACACGGTTGTCAAAATGTCAGGTAGATGGTGGGGTGGGGACTTCCTAAAAGTAGTGGAAATCCTCAGAGCCCTACACCAACCTCTCTTCAGAGGAGGCATGGTGAGTCCCTTACTCCTGACTAGAAGGTGTGGGTGCTCTGATCATCGCAAACATATGATTTCCCTACACGTTCTTCACTTGAAAGCCTTTCCCAACTTTCTTCTTAGGACCCCCCTAATAATTTTTGGCTTGCCACTGGGTATTTAGACCCAGAGAGCCCCCAGTCCAGGCTGCCTTGGATTGGCAGCTGTCTTTTCCTCTTGTTCTTCATTTTAGGAAAGGCTTCCAAGCTTCGGTTCTTCTTCACTTCCCTCACTGACCACTGGCCGCTGATGATACGAAAACAAACATTTTAATGTTATTATTACTGTATATGTCCTTTTTCATATTTCTGTTGCACACCACTTTTGAAACATTTTTGGTAAAGTGATTTATAAATCCTTTAAAAAACCAAATAAAATTGGCGTGATGTATTGTTTATGTTAAGTCACTGTTGTAGCCTCTGCACTATTTGCAGCTTTCTTGCCATTATTCCTATTAATCGATAGCTGGCAACTGTCTGTATTATGGTATGTTTTTTTAAAAAATGCTTAGCATGGCAACCTTGTCTACATAAAACATATTTAATTTGTGTGGAAAAGCTACAGTGATGTATGATTTCACCCATCCCCCCCCCCCATTTGTCTCTTACAGTTATGTGGCGAGGTCCCAAACCCTCCTGAGATGAAGCAAAATGGGGTGAGTCCTCGACCGCGGGCGATTTAAATAGCCCAAACCACGCCCCCAGACTGACTGGATTGGTCGGCCCCAAGGGATGACGCGGCCAAGGACTCCAATGACGCCAGAACTATCCCGCCCCATGCGCGTGGGTCAGACTTGTGCCCAGCCTGCAATCTCATCTTACTGGGAACGGGAAATGGCTTTCTTGTTGGCGATTTTTTTGGTCACACAACTTGCATGCATGGACGGGTAAATTTGTCAATTTTCATTTCTCTTTCTTCCAATCTTAAGTTCACATCAGTTTGCATTATTTATTTGTGTTTTTTTAAAATTCTCCCGATGAAAATTCATTAGCATTTTGGCACAATTTACCCTCAATATACAGGCAGCGACCGATTTATGCACATCCAATTGACATGTGACTGTGCACTCACACATCGCAGCTGTTAGGATATAGTTCCATTCCACCTTAAAAGGGTACAGGCATGACGTTTGTGTATCACATGCCTGTTTGCTCCCAGCACTGTCTGCTGGGGACTTCTGTTGTATATTGCTTTTGTATATATATGCCTGTTTCACTGGACACAAAGGCAAGCAGTCATGTTTTCCTTTGTTCCTGAACTACGTTGAATAAAGCTGTAAATATGCTCTCTCTGTCTGCATCTTCCGTTGTGGATGATTTATACACTCTGCTGACAGAGTGTGCATGGGTCTCGGAACGTACCTGAGGCTCGTGTCGCTAATTGACTGATGCTGTTCCAAGGGAGACCAGTAATCGTCTGGAGCCAGCTGGGGGCATGCCTGATGCCCCGTCTCCCTGGCAGTATCCCAACAGCAGCGACCCAGAAGTGGCTGGAAAAGGGGGCAGTACAGGAGGTGGAATGGGGTCAGGGCGGAGCAGGATGACCTGGAACACAACCCCCACACAAATCAGGGCTGAAAAAAGCCCTACCTGTACCCATTTTGTATGCAGTTTTGCTGAATATGCACATTTCTCCAAAGGAATTTCTCTCTCTCTCTCTCTCTCTCTCTGTGTGTGTGTGTGTGTGTGTGTGTGTGAGAGAGAGAGAGAGAGAGAGAGAGAGAGAGAGAGAATGGGTCCTGCAGGCAGGTTTTGCACAGGCACCTGGTTGGCCACTGTGAGAAGAAAGTGCTGGACTAGGTGGCTCATTTGCCTGATCCACCTCTTCTTATGTTCTTAAGGCCAGAAAAGACTTGTCCCTGTGACCTTGGAGAAATAGACATAGTAGATATGGCACCTTCATTGGCTTCACAACTCCCATGAACCTAACTTGTCTCCTTCTCTCTATTTCTCACTCTTCTTTACAAGAGGAAAGATAGGAAGGAGAGCAATATCATTTTATTTATTAATTAATTTTTTAAAAAAAACCTATTTAAATAGATGTGAAATGTTACCAGGTGCTGGTGTAAAGAACTCAAATACACAACCCAACAGATTGACATATTTTACTGATACAGTCATATTTTATATAAATCCATAGCCACTGTATCAGTGATGGAATGAATTATCTCTACATGTTCCTTGCTAAACAAAAAACAACCCACAACACAACACTTTTGCAAATGTTTGACATATTTTGTGGGGCAGAACCACGTGTGTCTTGTCAAGTGACATAACTCTACAAGACAAATGCCATATGCCAAAAATTAGAAAGCTCTGTGTTCATCTCCAAGCGATGTGCCTTCTACATTAGCATTTATAAAGCACTAGATTTATCTTTCTGCCTTTATGCAATAAAAAGTATGCAAAGCGAGAGAAACAAGACAACATCAGCAAGATGGTCTGGCTCTCGATGTGTCATTTTTATTCAAAAGTCCAAAATGTTAGCATTCTGTCAGAATACTGCAAACAAACAAACACAAGCAAAAGAAAGCCTGTTCAAATCAGAATCATTTACCTGCACATATGTACGTGGCCCTTTGGAAAGGTGCATAGATAGGCTCCCATCATTTAACATGTGAGGAGGGCTGCCAACTTCATTATTTAAAGAACCATGGGGTGAAATGCTCTTTGGTGTGTGTTCTCCAAACCCATCATCCCCCGAGAACTGGTCTCAGGACAGATTGACTACATATTCAAATCTGCATTTCAGAGTGAATGAATGGTCTACCTTTTCTTGTGTGGAAAAGGATTGGCTGGAAAAGAAGCCCAGGAGCCATTGTCTTCCTCATCTTCCTCATTACCAGCTGGGATGCTGGGTTACAAGAATGGTCTGCTGTGGTACCTTCCTCGCAGCTCTGCCATAGGAGGAAAGGCATGGTCTGGGAGAATAACCCTGAGGTGAAGACCCCTGTGGAGGCACACCTGTGCCAGAACTACATATTTCATTGTAGGGTGCAAAAGTCTGTCCCTCTACCACACCTCCCTAATTGTGAACTCCAAGCTGTAAACCTGCATGCAACCCCAAAGTAAACAGGGGGAAGAATTTACTGATCCCGAAAGATTCCTACAGAAAGCCTTTTACAGTGCTTGCTGTTTAGATGCACCTTAACAAGTCTGAAAGATCAATCATGGTGATTGATGGTGATGATCATGGTGGGTTATCTGGATTCCAGATAACTTGGGCACAGGTACCCACAAGAAAGCTTCTCCTCTAACACCACTGGCTTAACTTGATTAAAGAAGAGTTTGGATTTGATATCCCGCCTTTCACTCCCTTTAAGGAGTCTCAAAGCGGCTAACATTCTCCTTTCCCTTCCACCCCCACAACAAACACTCTGTGAGGTGAGTGGGGCTGAGAGACTTCAGAGAAGTGTGACTGGCCCAAGGTCACCCAGCAGCTGCATGTGGAGGAGCGGGGAAGCGAACCCGGTTCACCAGATTACGAGACTACCGCTCTTAACCACTACACCACACTGGCTCTCTTAAAACAGTGAGGATCATAATTGTATTGCATACCATAGTCAGGGATAGGAAAGCTCACAAGGGCTCTTAAGAGACAGCTATAATCTTCACTCATAATCTAAAATATAGCCAACAAGGATGGTGGGGGCTGGCGGCAGTGGTATCATAGGAAGGCAGAAGAAAGAAGAGAGTTGGTTCACTATTGCTGTTTCTCTTAAAGTAAGTTGGGGACAGGAAGTGGGCTGTAGCAACTTCCTTTAAATGTTACACACACAAATATCATATTAAGTAATTATAACTGGAAGGACTCACTGGAAGGACAGATCCTGAAGCTGAGGCTCCAATACTTTGGCCACCTCATGAGAAGAGAAGACTCCCTGGAAAAGACCCTGATGTTGGGAAAGATGGAGGGCTCAAGGAGAAGGGGACGACAGAGGACGAGATGGTTGGACAGTGTTCTCGAAGTGACTAACATGAGTTTGACCAAACTTCGGGAGGCAGTGGAAGACAGGAGTGCCTGGGTGCTCTGGTCCATGGGGTTACGAAGAGTTGGACATGACTAAACGACTAAACAACAACAAATTATAACTGTTAACTGCTCAGTAGACTAAGCAGAAAATGTGATGCCCACAATTAAGCAATTGCCACCTTGAAAAGGAGTATTATTGTCAATTACTAAAATACTGAAGAGTGCTGGCTATTAGTGGTGTGCTAACATTTCCCCTGTTCTAACCCAGCTTTCATTTCAGTGGAGGGCAAATGCCTAGGTGCTTTACTCGGATCATCAAAGTGATACAAGAAAGATGAAGCAGCCATTAGAATTTAATCATGGTAATTTCAAATGATTTTTTGTATTTCTAAGCCTTTTAAATATTAAGGTTTGTTTTTACTACAAGAAGCAATTTAACAATGTCTTTCTCCAGTATTCGAGACAGGAGAAGATTATTAATTAAAATAAATTATTCTCACTTTTCACTTCTGAATTTTGTATTTTGGCCTGAAGTAAAAGGTAAGTTCTGAGCTCCTTGATAATGTATGGAAGCAATTAGGCAGCTTTCTTTTTTTACTATAAGGCTAGCAGATAAGGCTTTTGGTTAAATATATAACAGAAAGATATATACACAATATACACACAGAGCTAAGATGAAAATGACTAAATCATTGTAATGAGTGCCACAGAAAATGAATGAGAGGGAAAGTCAATATGTTGTTAATGTCTTCTCTTTCAGTCCTGTTGGAGCCTAATTAATCTGGTTCAAACTTATGAACTTTCTCTGCTCTGTTGTAAGTGCAGCGCAGAACGTTGACATACGTCTTACATCGCTTGATGTAGGCAAGTTTCATAGAACTGCATTTCTGGGCCTGGCATTTGTAGGCTAAATTAGAAGTGTGGGGAGCAAACAAATGAGGATTTGGGGAAAGTGGTTAACTTTTTTAAAGGTTCTTAGAAGATTTCATTTTCTCTGCTGGTCTTGTTATCTCTAATTCCAGTGTGTGTGTGTGTGTGTGTGTGCGCGCGTGCGTGCATGCGTGTGTGGCAGGGGAGACCAATAGCATCCAGGGGAGCAGCGCTGGTGGGGCTCCATGCTATCCCAGGGATGCATAGAAACCTCAACAACTCTGTACAGTGGTGCCCCACAAGACGAATGCCTCGCAAGACGAAAAACTTGCTAGACGAAAGGGTTTTCCGTTTTTTGAGTCGTTCCGCAAGACGAATTTCTCTATGGGCTTGCTTCGCAAGACGAAACGTCTTGCGAGTTCTTGCGAGTTTGTTTCCTTTTTCTTAAAGCCGCTAAGCCGTTAATAGCCGTGCTTCGCAAGACAAAAAAACCGCAAGACGAAGAGACTCGCAGAACGGATTAATTTCGTCTTGCGAGGCACCACTGTACAACTCCCCACCTGCAGTTATTTGCCTTCCACTTTCACGTGCATGGACGCATGATAACAAACACATAGAAACTGACAGAAGATGGTGTTACTGTTCTTGTGGCATCAAGCCATAACCCTTTACCTTCAATGCCAATGATAAATCAGCTCAGCATAACCAAATAGTGGGAAATTGCTGTGCTAGCCTCGTGAAATTCTTACTCCTGGGAACATGCCTTCTCTAGTGGAAAGAAATATGAACTTGGCAAACAGAAATGTTAAATGGTAATGTCATGCTTCCATCACAGTTGTGCGGTTCATATTAGTGATTATGTTTACACCAGTTAGCCTGAATTTTGCCCTCAGCCCAAACAGTTTAGGCATTTGATCCACATGAATTATTGCTTTAAAGATGGAGACTCTTAAGGCACTCTTGGTTTGGGTACAATGCTGAAGCAGTAAAGTGGACCACTTGTTTTTAGCTTTTCACAACGAGCCAGATATCTGCAACCTTACTGTACTGTAGATGAAAGAATGAGTAAAAAATGGATGCTGTGGGATGCTATGGGAAAGGGATATAACACATATGCAAGTGCTTGGATGGGCTGTGACTTTTTCTCCAAGGTAGGCATAGATTCTGAGATATTGCAACCAACTTATAAACCAACTAGTTTGCATATGATGCCTTTATGCATTATGAATTATTTGGAAAAAAAATATTCAAACCCCCGGAATATTCATCTGGAATCACCTAAAATAACAATTCCAAATAACTACTCATTAACGAGACTTACATATCTTGTTACTATAGAAACAGAGGGGAAGCAAATAAAAGTGGGGTAGTTCCTCATTTCTAAAAATGGCACATATTAATATCATTAGAATAGCAATGATATTATTACTCAATATATATTAGTATAAGTAACACCATACCCTATGAGGAAATATACACACTGACAAGGTGGAAAGTTAATTATCAGATAGCTTGATGAAACCTAAAGAAAGGTCAGTGAAGAAAATATATAGCAAAAGCACTATGGGTTATTAAATTAACACTAAAAATAAAACTACAGTCACTTTCCTGATGTTTACATGGCATAAAGAACATGTTGTCATGTGGAGAAGGACACATGTATACATTCCCCTGTCTGGCACATTCATGATACGGCGAGTGACATGGGCAGTCCATGCAACCATCCAAAGGCCTGAAATCTGCAGCTCATACTTTTCAAATGTGAAGGGCAAGAAGTCCATATGATTTGACCCTCTGTAACCCTGGAGCATCCATGTTCCATGTTGCATTACAAGTGTTTACATTACATTACAAGAGGAGGGAATGTCTGCTGTTCATCAGAGGAATAAATGTATTACCAGATAATTAGCCGACAGAATAGTCAGACTCCATCAGATAATTGGTAGATGAAACAGTCTGGAAAAAATGGTGTATAGATGTAAATGTAACATGTAGATATAGATGTGTGTGCATCTATCTAATTTCTATTTTACTTCCATTGCGCTAATTATGTCAACTGCAACATAGAGTAGGGTGCTTTCCAACTCTACAGTTCTATGATTCTATAAGAGAAAAACAGAAAATAAGTTGATCTGGTAAAAAAAAAAAAAAAAAAATCGAGGTTGGAAAGCCATATCTTATAAAGCAGAATACAATAGAATGTTATTTATTCTCAACTGGGAAATTAAACTACTATTTTGAGAATTTGCCATTTTTTCTACAGTGCACCATCACTATTTAAAGCAGCGACACTTAAGGAATTTGAATGTTGTGAGTTCGGAATGTACAGATCAGAACAGCAATTTTGCACTTCTCAAATGTTGCAACACAGTTCTCGATATAAATGTATCAAAAATGCATTTAAATATGAATTTTGCAAAAAAAACCACAACAACACCAAAAACCATTAGCATATGCACATTGAGACTGTATTTTTAAAAATGCAGATTGATGTAGAAATGAATGGAATAACTATGGGTAAAAACGAGAAGAAAGTGGCACAGATCAGAAGTAGGCTGACTTGTCCATTTCTGATTTAAAATATGAAAACTATGTAACTTGGGTTCTGTGAGCATGACTTGGCTCACAGCATTGTAATTACCTAAATCTAGTTAATATTATCATCTAGCTTGCTGAACATAAGGGGTTCTTGTGGGGACTATTTGACCCCTCCTTCCAGTGAGCAATTTAGCCATCTTGAAGGTTGCAGTATGTGTTTTTTTGGTTTGTAGCTGATCAATCAGGGGAGTGGTTTAAGTGTCCTTGAGGAAAATTTGCATAGAAATACGTTTCTATTATGTGTAAATAATAATATATTACATAAAACATTTGTGTAATTGATGAGCTCCAGAGACCAACAGAGAGTGCTTCAATACATTGCATAAGGCATCAGTTGCTCTGTCAGCACAAAGTAATACACAACAAGATATAGCGCTATTCCTCTTCCAGTTACCTCCATAGATCAAGGACACATAGAAAGGCATTCTTGGTGAATGTTCCTCTTTTCCCCAGAGTCCACCAAAGTCTGAGACCGTGCTTTCCAGACAAACTGTAAGTCAGAGCTAAGCAGTTGTGGAGTAGTTCTCCATTTGTGCAACAGGGGTTCCTCTTCTTTCCCCTTTCCTTCGTTCCTTTCTCCTTTGTGATTTCCTGTGTCCCACAGATTTGCTCTGGAAGGTGTCTGAACACTTCAGAACAGATTTTGGGGAAATGAGGTGGCTGCAAGGGGCAGGGGAATACATTCCACCAACAGTGTCCATTCCACTGGTGGATGTACATTGATGGATTTCATACACTACTTTTATTTTGTTTGTTTTTTAATATTCTTTTTAACTGCACTGAGTATTTGAAAGAGTGAGATTGGCTCAATCCAATCAGTGCATATATTGCTGCAGAAACAAAGCTACTGGTTGCAAGTAAAAATATTTCTACTGAGATGTTTTCTTGAAACTGACGTTCCAGTGCAGCCTGGGCAACAATGCATAGAATGTGTTACATTCCTTTAAGTCAGGGGTGGCTAACTCAGAATCCATGGTCATTGGTCCTGCTTACTGGGACTGATGGGAGTTGTACTTCAGCAACATCTGGGGTGCCACAGGTTAGCCACCCCTGCTTTAATTTATTTATAGAAAGAAAAAAAGAAAGAAAGAAAGAGAGGAAGGGAGGAAGGAAGGAAGGGAGGGAGGGAGGGAGGAAGGAAGGAAGGAAGGCACCTTGATAATGCTATAGTTATGAAAGGTAGTCATTTATATTTGAGCATTGTTCTGCAAGCTTTGCAAAGGCCATCTTGGTAGTCAAGAAAACCCCACAATTAACTGGTAGTTGTGGTAACAGTAAGCTTATATATGTTTATAGTCACTTGCTCCGATATAAGCTAATTGGCTTGCTTTGATGTTATTGTTATCTGTGGGCTTGGGCTGCTGCGTTCTGAGCCCAGAACTATTTGTAAGACTTGGGTATTTGCCACCTCTGCAGTGGTGTAGCATGGGTTGCCGGTGCACAGGGTGGGGCAAGTGTTGTGTCCCCCAAGAGGACTGGGCACCTGGGGTAGGGGGGCGTACAGAGCCCACACAGAGGGTGAACAAACCCTGCCTCCAACAAGCTCCTTTTTTTTATAATCATATTTATTAAAATTTTCAGAATACAGAAAAAATAAAAATAAGAAATAAAAATAAAACAAAATTGAAATACTTTTAGAATCTAATTTTCATTGCCCACTTTCCAGGACTTCCCCCTCCCCCTCCCTGCTGTATTCCCCTTTCATAATGTTGGTTCTACAAGCTCTCACTCCCAATTTAAACCTTAAATTATTTAGCCCCAAATTCCAATTTAGATTATACAATCATCATCTTTCCCTTAACAAAGAAAAAATATAAAATCAAAAATTCTCTCCCCAAGGCCCCCTTGGTTTCATTCCACGAATTCCCTTTTTCATTTACTAATAACACCCCAGCATGATATAAAAAAAGATTTAAAAAAAATAGTTACACAGCCTTTGGATTCTGATTCTCTCCCCCCCCCCCCATCCCCGGTTCGCATTCCCCATGTCCATCAATCTGTCTGTCTGTTGTCTGCCTGGAAATCTTTAATCCATACACCAATCAGTTCCACCTTGCCAGTTTCTTTTCCTTTTTTCCCTTTTTAATTTAAATATTATTTTTGTAATGTCTGATTTCAAACGTCCAATCCAAAAAAGACCCCAAAGGGGTTCCCCCCATTGTCCTGTTCCATGTTGTTGTCAAGTTTCTTGTTCTGTTCTGCTGCTAAAACGTTCTAATTCAGAAATTTGATGCCTCTACAGGGGTTTGTTATTCAGGAACAAAAACTTACGTCCAGTCCCTTCCTTTCTTCAATAAAGAATTCTATTGTCTCCCTTAATGTAAACACCCCTGTAGACACAATACTTTTTCAGTTTTGCAGCTTTCTCAGGAGATAGCAAGTCCTATACAGTTCCCAGAGTATTTTTCCGCTTGTAGTTCTTGTAATGTCCCGAAACTCCTCTAGGGGGGTTGCAGTAACTTTGTTTCCTCTTGTCCAAAAGTCCAATTGTTATTCCATATTTTCAACATTATATCCAAATCGTAACCAATTGTAACGAAATTAACTAGCAAAGTCCTCATAGCAAAGTCCTCTTTACACTTTCCGACTTTGACAGCCACTTTGACAGCTGTCAAATTCTGCTTCTCTTTTCCCCAGGCTCTCTCGCGGGTCGCCCCGGTTCCCGGGGGGGGGGGTTACGTTTCCCTTCTCACCCCACTCTTCTCCTCCAGCACAATTCTTGTGATATCCCATTGTGAAATTCTTGGTTTTTATCCGAAATACGCTTCTCTTTGGACCTTGGTTACTCAGTCCTTGTTTTGAAATGCTTACAATAGGGAGGGGGGACTGACTTCCTTTTTAGATCCCCCCGCTCGTGCCGAATCCGAAAAAAATTTCCTTTTTTTTCTCCTTTAAAACCCGGTTGCCAGATTACTCACGGGTTGTTGTTAAAAGTCCGAATTTTCAATGGAAGAAGTCGGCGCTCTCCACCGGATGGCATGCGGCTTCGCTCGGCAGGGGAAGCAGAGGACTCAAAGCACCACGCCACTCCCCGGCACCCGATCCGTAGCCTTTAAAAAGGCTCCTTCACGAGTCGGGAGGGCGCTAACGGTGCCAGCCGAGTCACCCATGTCCACGGTCTCCGTGCCCGTGGTTTTTAAGGGTCCCCGCGTCGCCGGCGCGGTAGAACCCGAGCCCTGCCGAGCAGACTCCCTCCGGAGCTCGGAGGGAGTCCGCCATTCGGCGATGGCGCCAACCCGGAAGTCCCTCCAACAAGCTCCTTGCCCATCCATCCACCTGCCCACTAGACCAACCAGCCTGCTGCCAGGGCTCTGTGCCTGTTGTGGGGGCGTCTGATTGCACCTCCTCAAAAATATGTGCCTGGGGCCATGGCCCCCTGCTCCCCCTGCTACACCTCTGAATCTATTCCCTCATGTGGTCAGGGGAAGCGATGGGAAGTCCTAGACAAAGTGTCATATGCTATCTACAATCAATCTCCTTGCTGCGGTGTCAACCCGTGTCTACAAAAGCTAGGAGACCTGGCAGACTGCTTTGCTGTAAGTCTACACCCTTCTTTAATAAAGCACTAGAACAGATTACTCTGGTGTTTTTGACATCCTTCTCTGGTATCCCTGCACCCAACCACTCCCATGAGCCCTCTTTTGGGCCTACAGATCAGAACAAGCATACATTACCCATTTTAACACTCCTCTGTGTTTTCTATGACTTGTAGCGATATTGATCCGTAAGCCAGCTGAAGAATGTGACAGTGTCTCTTTGCTATAGTGGTTAGCTCACAATTGATGCACTCTTGCAAGATGGCTTATTTCTTCCAGTAATAAGTGTATCTATCGCGCGCACATGCTCTGTTACTGAGATGGAGAACAGTCTCAGAGCACTAGCTCTGACCCTGAAAGGCAAGAGCAAAGTGATTCAGGGGGATGGGGAGAAATGTTGAAACCAACAGCTCAGGCCCTGAACAAGCAATCAACATTTAGAAGTCATTGTGCACCATCAAGTTGTGAAAATGAGAGGGAGCATGATGTGTGCACAGCCCTGAACAGAGCTTGGAAAAGAGCCCTAATGACTTGACAGAGAGCATTACTTTAATGAAACTACTGCAGCTCTGAAGAATGCTTCACGAAGACATGTTCATGCTGTATTCTTCTGTCACCACTGTTGGCCAGAGTGCCAAGTTGATAATTAATGAAGCAGCAACTCTTGCCTAATGGCATAAACACTTGGTTACTCTTTTGAATAAAATGTGAGTTTGATTGACTCAGATCCACTATTTGCAATCTCATAAAACCATAGCCATGGACAATAATTGATTTACTCTCCTCTCCAGTTGGCATTGCTGTACAATGAGAAGCAGTTCAGCACATAAGTGCCTTGGATCGGATATGCCGTATTCATTCACTATGAATTACTAACAAGACGCAGAAGTCCCTCTTTAGAGCTTTGGTGTGAAATGCTGTGTTCTTCTACATTTCCTTTTGCTTGTTTAAACACAGCTAGGATCGCCACTATGAAGTGTTTCCATAATTCAGCTTTGACATCCAAAATCATGGCCAATTCAAATTCTGGAGCTCACACCTCAATGAAAAAAATAGCCTTCAATTCAGCAAATAGAATTTCACATGCATAGATTACTTGAAAAGTTTCTTCGAAATCTTTGAAACCCTTTGTTATTTAAGTCAGAATTATCATGGGATAAACTTATATCAATTTGGTGCAACATGTCTTTGAAACTGTACTAATATGAGCATTTCCATCACACAGAATATGGAAATAATCTAAGACACTCTTTCCTTTACACGTGCTCTCTAAAATGTGCATTCATTTTTACCTAAGTGCCCACTGACAGAATGTATGGTCAGCCACTGCTAAATTGTTCAGAACCAGCCTAGTCCCATGCTGATCCAGGGACGAGGAATACAATAGTGGATCCATGTTAGCTGGTTAAAAAAACAGTCAAATAATGGCTGACTTTTCAAGTGTTATGAACAGCCAAATGTTTGGAAGATGATTGGTTTATAGTCCAGAATTGTTTGGAGATTCTTTCCTGATTGACTGTGAATCTCTGTGTTTGAATGGCATCTGCACCAGAACCTGAAGATGGTGACAGACCCCCCTCAACCTGAAGGAACGATCTGAATAAATAACAGTTTTGTGGTGAAGGAGAAAGCAAAATCCCCCTCAGTCTTTGCAGTCTTTGGTGCAATAGGAAATCTTGCTGGCAACTTAAACTAACCAAACAACACCTTCTCCATTCTATTATAAAGAGTCTCACAATGACAAACTAGTTCCCCACTAGGCCCTGTGAGACCTCAGACGTGACCTCCAAGGCCCCATGAGGCTCCAGAAGAAGTTGGATGTGACCTCTGAGGCCCTGCCAGGCCTCCAACACAACTTTCAGGGAACCAGGCAGAGGGCCTTCTCGGTAGTGATGCCTTCCCTGTGGAACGCCCTTCCACCAGATGTCAAAGAGAACAACAACTACCAGACTTTTAGAAGACATCTGAAGGCAGCCCTGTTTAGGGAAGCTTTTAATGTTTGATGTATTATATTATAGTATTTCAATATTTTTTTGGAAGCCGCCCAGAGTGGCTGGGGAAGCCCAGCCAGATGGGCGGGGTATAAATAATAAATTATTATTATTATTTCAGTTATTCGTGAGGACCTGGAAGTTACATCGGAGGCCCTGCGATGTGGGTGCCAAGCACCCACAAAAAAAATTGTGGGTGCCCAAGCCCCCAGGGCCCTCTGGAATTGGTGCCAGTATATCCAACAAAGCTATACTCAGAGTAGATCCATTGAATTCAATGGACTTAACCAATGGATTTCCATTGGTTTATTGAGTATGACTCAAGTTCAATAACAGCCAAGACCGTGGATATACCTTTTTATCTATCAAGGCTGGCATGCTGCATGTGGAAAAGACAATGTAAGTTTTAGGAATCAAGACTATTTGGAAAGCAAGGCCAAAGTTCTCGCTATGCAAAACTATGTAAAGTTTCTGAGAGCTTTCTCCAAGCTCTGAGACTGAAGCGGTTTTTATAAACAAACTTGAAGGAAACATAACAGAATTATGCCTGCAAATCCGGAACAATTTATTTATGATCTTTCAAACTTCAATATATTAACTTCTTTTCAAAGCACAGAATAAACCTATCTAAATGTCTTCTTTACTTTTGCGTTAAGGACTAAAGAGATGTGACTTTGTCATCAAAGGAGCGTGTGATGTTGAAGTGAAATTAAATTTATACTTTCAAATGCCAAGACAATAGAAAAGAGTTTCAAAAACAACTTCAACATTGCTCATTCTCCCCCCACCCCCACCTCTTTCCGAAGCACCGATGATGGCATCTTCTTAGAAAGGTGATAAAATGAAAAGTAGATATCCTGTGCCCCAAATGCCTTAACTTTTCATTATTATGACAATACATGTACTGACTTTCTTATTTTGTTTTCTTTATGTCAAGGATGCACACTGACTTCTTGCCAGCACAAAGATACCACAATATATTAATAATAAATACAATAAAAATCCACACCTGTTTAAATTAAACAAAAATGTGAAAAGAATCCTAATATTCTTTTATGTCTTATGATTTATAGCACCCTTATACACCTTTTAGGGGGGACAGGGGTGGCGCTGTGGTCTAAACCACTGAGCCTAGGGCTTGCCAATTGGAAGGTCGGCGGTTCAAATCCCTGCAACAGGGTGAGCTCCCGTTGCTCGGTCCCTGCTCCTGCCAACCTAGCAGTATGAAAGCACATCAAAGTGCAAGTAGACAAATAGGTACCACTCAGGTGGGAAGGTAAAAGGCATTTCTGTGCGCTGCTCTGGTTTCGCCAGAAGCGGCTTAGTCATGCTGGCCACATGACTCGGAAAAAACTGTCTGCAGACAAACTCCTGCTCCCTCTGCCAGTAAAGCGAGATGAGCACCGCAACCCCAGAGTTGTTTGCGACTGGGCTTAACTGTCAGGGGTCCTTTACCTTTTATACACCTTTTAAGGGTCTAATGAAGAATCCCTTGGAGTCAGTGTAAAAATCGGCACGGCTTCACTTCAGATTCACTTGATCCACTTGTGATTCAGTGAAACACTGAATCCCCAGGTCACAAACTGAACTGAAGGCAAGGCATCCAAGCAGGGGCGTAGGAAGCGGGGTGCGCAATCCGCCCTGGGTGTCATCCCTGAGGGGGTGACAGAATGGCTTACTGTGGGCGGCACCACTTACCGCGGGGCCTGGCCTGCAGCACGCCTGAGCCACGCGTCTCTTTTTTGAGTGACACGGTGGCTCAGGGCCCCGCGGTGCCCGAAAACGCAGTGTGGGGCTTGTGTCTGCCAGGCGGACTCCGTGGGCAGCTTGCTGCGGTGTCCCCCTGGGCGGATCGCCTTGCCCCCGCCACTCCGTGTGCAGGAGCAGCTAGCTGCGCCCCTACATCTAAGCACTCCTTTGATGCACATTTGTTGCTGCAACACACACATTTCATGTTAGCAAGGCTAGCTACATTTCCTATGGAGAACTAGGGGTGGATGAATCTATTGGTTTCGTTTATCTTTCCCATCTTAAATTCACACACCCCCCACACACACATTCCCACAGCAAAGGTGGATCAAAGGTAGGCAGAAGGCAGATAACTGGATGACCTGCAGGAGATCTCTCTCTTTTTTTATATAAAAAAAAGATTTTTATTAAAGTTTTCAAAATGTTACAAAAAGAAAAAAGAAAAAGAAAAAATACAAAGTAAAAACAGTTAAAAACAATTCAATCTTTCCGTATCTTATCTTTCATTTGCTTGTTCCCCAGACCTCCTCACACCTCCCTTTTTTGTATCCCGTTCAATTAGTTGGTTCAGCAAATCCTTTCCCTCTTTGTTTTTATCCTAATCTTTAATCTTAATATATTATAACTTTAAATTATCACCTGTTAACAATCCATTTTTGCACATCTTTATAACATTACTGCTGAAAACCACTTAACTTCAATCCAACATCATTCTAACATTCATTAATTTTGCAGTATTTCTGTAAATAGTCTTTAAATTTCTTCCAATCTTCTTCCACCGACTCTTCTCCCTGGTCTCGGATTCTGCCGGTCATTTCCGCCAGTTCCATATACAGTAGTCCATCACCTTCATCTGCCATTCTTCCAGGGTGGGTAAATCTTGTGTCTTCCGACCTGCAGGAGATCTCCAAGCATTTCTGGATTCCAGTGTTTCAACAATCACAACAAAATGGTTTTGCCCCTTCTAAAGCAGATTGCTAAAGATAAGAAATATAGGGGACAGAGACAACCAAGAATGGAATCATGAGCTCAGTTCTGGTATTAAAAACAAACAAAACAAAACACCCTAGCATGTAAAGTGCATAGCTGTCAATGTTTCCCTTTTTAAAAAAGGGAAATTCCCTTATTCCGAATAGGATTCCTCACAAGAAAAGGGAAAAGTTGACAGCTATGGTAAAGTAGGGCTTAGAAAGACCTCTGTCAGCTGTTTGCAGTCAGTGTGAACAATATTGAACTAAATGGTGGTCTGACTGTTCTGAAACTAATTCCCTAGTGAAATATAACCAATGGTAAAATGAATACATGTACATTGGTGGGTTGTTGTTGTTTTAAATCACTAATTACATATTCAGTAAATATCCATGACCATATATAGGGGGGGAAAGTCCACGTAGCAGCATTTGTAATCAGTGTGAAGGAAACATGCACAAGAAAGTTATTCTGCAGTTCATATACACTGTGTGCTTTGGAGACGGTATGCCTTAAATCTAATTTACAGCAGGCCCCTTCCAAGCTGCAACAGAATGGGGACACTGTTAAAAATAATCAATAGCACATCTATAGCAGCATTATTATTTTTTCATGTGAAAACTGTAAATTGTTTCTACTTAACAAGCAAATATATACCCCATCACTGGTCTCCAGGTCACAAAAGAGGGTTATCCTGTCACCATCACTGATTTTTGAAGAGTGTGACATGTATTTAGTTGTCAGCTCCTATCAGCAGTATTCACGAATCAACATTGCATCAGCAGCAAAGCACACCATTTTGTGCTCTTTTTGAAGATAATTAGAGTTCCCTTTTGTTGCAGATAAGATGTAAAACAGCTATAACTGCTAGTGAATGTGATTAAAGTAACCTCTATAGAACCCCATTATTCTAGACAGATTCCTTCAGATGCATAATTTCCCCATTTTAAGAAAACATAATGCATGCATATAAAATTCAAATTGTCGAGACACCTCGAACAAAAATTAGTTTCTCTATTAAGGCATTCTTAGTAGCTGGTTAACATGTAAAACTCTTAAAGTGTATTTTAAAATAATCATGAAATAATAGTGCATGTCACTGAAGGTAAACATTTTATCGTGAGAGGTTTACTCAGGCAAGAGTTTGATATGAAAGTTTTACTTGCAGAACTTCTAGGGGGGAATTTATGAGGGTACGCCACAGGCAAACAGGACTTTGGTTGAACTCCTCCAAAAGTTTATGTAGAGTAATTCCATAAAGCCCTATGGGGCAACTCTTGTATTGATGTATGGGAAACATTTAGCAATAACATACACTAGTCTTAGTCCCATTGCCATTCTTTGAATCGCATAATACAACTAGGTAATTTTAGACTTTGAGCTAATGGTCTTACAGGGCTCCTCTGTAGATGGCCACATTAACATTTCTCTAACTGCTTCTACATATCTGATATGTTAAAGCAACAGTTTGCTACCCTTGAGGTTTTTTAAAAAAGAAATACTCTGAGCCTATGCAGTTTTGCATTCTAAATTCACTGAAATTGAGGCAAATAGTACCTCTGCCTCGTCCAATGAAGCATTAATCTCTCCCTGGATCCACCTAGTCAATCCCTCATGGCTAACTTTAAGAAGTCAAGGTAGGCAGGGGTCCAGGGAGCACATGATCGGCTGCACTTGCCACAACTTCAGCCCACAATAATTGAAACTAATCCAGTACAGAGGGGACAGACAGTTCTCTGGAAACCTGCTCCGGACTTGCTCTAACTGTAGCACCCAGCTGTGTTGGAAAGGTTTTCAAATCGCTGAAAATAGAGAGATTCCATACTTTACTATTACACCTCTCTTTTCACACCCACATCCAGAATTGTAAAGCCCTTACTGCAGGATAGCAGCATATTAATATGGAGGCTGATCCCAAGAGCCATCACTATGGGGAGAGCTAGCCAGGTTTTTTGCCCTGGGTGAAGCCTCCAGAGGGATGCCATTGTGTGTGTGTGTGTGTGTGTGTGTGTACTGCACCCCATTACGTTTGTTTAAAAAAGGGCTATCTGAGGTATCTAACTGTTAGAGATGCAATAGGGATAATTCTTCTCTAAAACATATGTTTTTTCATTTTGTTTTGGAAAAATAAAAATGTGGCTCCCTTCTATGATTGGATTGAAGACTTATACAAACAAACAACATATGAACAACTTGCATATAAATGCAGACTTGCCATGGACAAATTCAATGATATTTGGAATCCATTCTTACAAATACTGTAATGGGTTAAGAACTGGTGAAGTACAATAACAACTTTGTAAAGTATACAATTTTGGGTTTCTTCCCCTCCCCCCTTATTTTCCCTTCTACATGGGTGCGCTCTCTCTCTCTTATTTACATCTTACCATGTTTAGTGCACATATAATTATGTACTTTTCTGAACTTTCAGTAAACATATTGGAGGGGTGAAGCCCGTTTTGCCCCTGTGATCACCCATGAAGGTGTTTGGTTGTGTAGGAAAAGACACTGTCAGCCCCTGGATCATTGCCTGAGAACAGAGTGGTCCTCAGGAAGGCCAAAGCTTGCCAGCTCAGTTGGTCCAGCATGAGACCCTTAATCTCTGGGTTGTGGGTTCAAGCCCCAAACTGAGCAAAAGATTCTTGGACTAGATGACCCTTGTGGACCCTTCCAATGCTACAATTCTATGATTTATTGCCATATTTATTTTACTACACCTATGTAGAGCAGTTGTTGGCAAGCTGGGACGATACCCGCAATGGGTGCAGAGTGTTTCCGTGGGGAGGGACACAAATTTGGAGAGTTGTAGTTTCCTAAGCTACATGTCCTTAAATGAAGACTAGAGAATATGTTCAAAATGTGACCAGCATGAGCTGAAAACAAGAAAGAAAGGTCCTCTACCTTTTATACAAACAAAATGCAAATGAAAAGAACCTCACCTATTTTGCATTATTTTAGAGATTAATGCGGAGTGATTGATAAATTAGGAAACAATTGCTCCTAGAGTGACCGCTACTGTTGTTGCATAGTTCTCAAATCAAATCCTTAGCCTGCTCCGTGGGGGCTCTCTATATCGACAGGAAATGTTATTAAAGAAGCTAACAAATGAATAATCATTCCCAACAACTCACAGCAGTGCTCTCAGTGGGAAAGTGTAAGAAAGGGGGAAAGTTTTGAAGCAGTGGACTGATTAGGGTGAGGATGATTCTCTGTCAGGCGAATACATTGTGTAAGTGTCTCTCAGGAGACAGAATTTTCACCTGAAAAGAAACAGCATTATGAACAGTACAGACTGTCGCTTGCAGGACACTGATCTTATTAAGAATGAATGCTAATTTTCACACTATCTCCCGCTGAACTGGAATCCAGTTTACCACTGGGTTTGTTAATTTACACGGGACACCATTATCTTCGGTTGGTCTTAATGTTTCCAAGTGGAGGTCATTAACTGCTGGGATCATGATTATCCCGCATGAATTACAGACAGTATCATAGAAATACATTTTTTTCATACCTTTCATTTCTCCATGTGCTATTCTTTAAAGATGGTGTTTAATTTTTGTCACTTCTATTCACACAGAATCCATTCTGGGATATTGTCTTTTCCCCTCAAAAAGGAAGAAATGCAATTATAAAGAAAGGGTAACGATTTTGAACTCCATGTACAGTAATTGGAATATCTGATCAAATTAACATGCTGCCTTTGAAAATAAAGGTAAATTAATAAGGCTGCAACTCTCAAATTTCTGCTTCCTAGGCATCCCACACTCATTTGTGAGAGCTTTTTTTCTCCAGGCTCGTAAGCATAAAATTTCCTGTACCCAAGTTGCTTAAGAGACAGGGAGAAAATATTCCAGAGCTGGGCTTCGATTAGGGGGAGGTACAGATTTGTGACAAGGGTTAGCGAAAGGAATTTATTATAGCATATTGTTATGATTCAATGGTTCCTTGTACAAATAAGCATTCTGAATAGCACATGGAATTCCTTTACTGAGGTTTTCACTTTAGTTGAGTTAGTGGGACATTTTATTCAGCCAGTAGTTACCATGACTTTGAAAGCCCTAAACTACTTGGGTCCTGATAATTTCAATGAACACCTCCTCACATTAGTCCCCCCAGTCTCACATTTACTGTATCTTCTGATTACAGGTAGGTAGCCATGTTGATCTGCCGTAGTCGAAACAAAATAAATACATTCCTTCAGGTAGCACCTTAGAGACCAACTAAGTTTGTTATTGGTATGAGCTTTTGTGTGCATGCACACTTCTTCAGATATCTTCTTCAGGTATCTGAAGAAGTGTGCATGCACACGAAAGCTCATACCAATAACAAACTTAGTTGGTCTCTAAGGTGCTACTGGAAGGAATTTATTTATCTTCTGAGACAGTCCTGCTCCACCTTCCACTTCTTCTAGAAGCAAGATTGACCTGTATAAGAAGCAGGTCCTTCTCTGTGGCAGCCCCAATACTCTGGAGGTCTTTCCCAAGAGATTGACAAAACTTTCCCCAGTCCAGTTGTCATTCTTTGTCCATTCTCATTGAACTGGGTTAACAAAGCACAGTCTTGTTTGACTCATCTGAACTAGGTCACTATTTCCTACGTTCACTGCTAAGGGAGAAGTCACCAGGGTGAAAGGGAATAGTTTTTATTAAAGGGGTTAATTGATCCTATGAAGACAGAATAAGGAAATTCCCACCCAAAAGAGATCCTCAGAGATGGAAAGGAATAAATGAACAATATCTGGCCAATTGCACCCAAACAGGGTTGTTTTGCTTCTAACTTCTTCTTGGAACTCTTATAATTTTTAAACTTCTGTGTGAGGACAGATTCAGGCTCCAATCCAACAGGAAATGAGCACAGCATTGGGAGCCATAAAGGTAAAAGGGACCCCTGACCATTAGGTCCAGTCGTGGCCAACTCTGGGATTGCGGTGCTCATCTCGGTTTATTGGCCGGGGGAGCCAGCGTACAGCTTCCGGGTCATGTGGCCAGCATGACTAAGCCGCTTCTGGTGAACCAGAGCAGTGCATGGAAACACCGTTTACCTTCCCACCAGAGTGGTACCTATTTATCTACTTGCACTTTGACGTGCTTTCGAACTGCTAGGTTGGCAGGAGCAGGGACCGAGCAACGGAAGCTCACCCTGTCGCGGGGATTCGAACTTCTGACCTTCTGATCGGCAAGTCCTAGGCTCTGTGGTTTAACCCACAGCGCCACCCGCATCCCTTTTATTGGGAGCCATAGAGGAGCCTATAATCAGATTGACCAAACTTTGGCATGGTGATAGAATGAGACATTGAATCCAGACTCGGTCAGCCTGCTGGCTATTGGAATACTACCTTCCTCCAGCTGCTGGATGGCAATCAGAAATCACTAACAGCATCCGTTTTCTTGTCCTTTCCCCATGCAGCTGGGGAGAGTTGTATAGAAGCCCCTGCATTTGTAGCATCAGTGGTTAATTTGTGGCTCATTTTTTTGGCTACAGGATTATCATAACATAGCTTTCCCCACTTATCCGATTCACGCTTATGTCCTTAACAAATTCTTGTGTAAAAAAAAAAAAAAAAAAAAATCCCATTAGCAATCTTACTTGAGATTTAACACAGCTCAAAAAGGCCCACATCCATAAAAATCCTGGAATTAGGAGCCAAACTGGAAAGCATATTTAATGGAAATATTTGTGGTTTATGGTTAAATAAGCCCATTTTCATAAAGATGCATGCTCAGTCTATTTTACTTAAATTGAGCCAACCAACTAAAAATTCATTTACTATTTTTATAGCAGTACAAGCATATTTATAATAGCAGGGAACACTTTTGTGTCTCTGCATGATATCTTAGAAAGAGGTGAATTCTCATTTATTTAATGCAAATATTCACACAAGGTAAACTGCTTAGGCATATACGGAGCATGTTTTCATTGAAGCATTGTGGAAATAGGAAAATAATATAACATAATTGTACAATAAATGGAATGCAGCAGTTTCAAAATTACTTACACTAGAGTGTGGTGAAAAAGATTGAGATATTATTTGCAGGTTCAGGGTTGCTTTGCTTTACAATTGACTTCATTCTAGTATTATGTATATTTTAAGGAATATCTCATCTTTTTGAACGAGAGAAATATCAACAGGGAAGGTATATCTGATCTCCTCTAAATACCTTAAAAGCCCTGATTTTGAATTTCTCTCTGTTTACAGAGAAGTCACAGGCATTATAAAACTGGTGCATATTATGTCAAGCATGTTATCTTGTGTTTGGACCAATAAGGTGGCCAAAACACAGACCGTAAACATTCTGAGCTGGTTCCTGCTCTGCTATAAGCATTTGTGATACAATGATAGTTGATTTCAGCTTTTTGGAACTGTTCAGATTAC
Organism: Podarcis muralis; assembly: GCF_964188315.1. Classification (NCBI taxonomy): domain Eukaryota; kingdom Metazoa; phylum Chordata; class Lepidosauria; order Squamata; family Lacertidae; genus Podarcis; species Podarcis muralis. The sequence continues at coordinate 40,015,339 of NC_135655.1, forward strand.
TATTTAATTGGGAGGAAGAGGGCTTTACCTCTAGAATCAACTGCCTGAAATGAATTATTCAGTCCACTGGCCTAATATATCACATAAAGGATTATAAGCAGAAATGGCATACCCAGAAAATGAATCAAATAGAAATGTTGAGCGACAATACAGCCTCTCATTGCTTCCTTTTCTGCTGCACATCTGTGTATGCTGCTCCATGTGTTGGATTCCTCCTGTGCTCGTGCCAGTTACCCCCTTCCCATCCACCGAGAGCTGTCTGGTTTGCAAGTACTCTGTGCCATGTTATATTGATTTGGCTGCAGATGGCATCAAAGTTCTTTAGCTCCTCTCTTTTGTGGCATTGGCAGGCATTCAGAAATGAACATGCAGTAGCTAAAAAAAAGAAAAGAAAAGACAGTGTGAGATGGGAAGGACGGAAGGGAGCCTAAGGGATTGTACTGTTGTTATAATGAGAAAACCCTAATAAACAATGGGTTAAAAAACCACAACCCTGGAATTGTAGGGCTGGTTGAAGGAGATGTCTTCGTAGAAAGTTATATCTGAGTTGCTTTTTTTTGCCTGGAGATACAAGGCATGGAACCTGGCACTATAGTGGTTAAGAGCGGTGGACTCGTAATTTGGTGAACCGGGTTCGATTCCCCGCTCCTCCACATGCAGCTGCTGGGTGACCTTGGGCTAGTCACACTTCTTTAAAGTCTCTCAGCCCCACTCACCTCACAGAGTGTTTGTTGTGGGGGAGGAAGGGAAAGGAGATTGTTAGCCTCTTTGAGACTCCTTCGGGTAGTGATAAAGCAGGATATCAAATCCAAACTCCTCCTCCTCCTCCTCTTCTTCTTCTTCTTCTTCTTCTTCTTCTTCTGGCTTCCTGATGATACAGGCTCCAAAGTCTCTCTTTGCTATTGGGAAATGGAGGAGGGATGAACGGTTTTGGATTTAGGCCCTCGTCTATCACAAACAGGGATTGGCACTGGTGCTGCTTACTACTGCATGGGTCTTATCAACATCTATCCATACAAATATAATAGGTTACATTAAGATTGCCAGGAAAGATAGATTGACTTAGTGTTGTGCTTTTAAATAAGAACGGGCAACAAAAATCAGTTGGAAAGGTATATAAACACTCCAGGAGATCATTTGTGGCATTAAACATGAGTTCTGTTATCCAAGAGGGAATATAACCCTTGGAACATAACTGTGCAACAGGTAAAATGCAGTGGTTTTAAAATTCACATCAGATGTGACAGAAATGTTATTGTCCATGAGTATAAAAATATCTGACCCAAGTCAATTGGCAAGCATGTGGAGAATGACATCACTTTTTTCATATGCAGAAGAATACCTATGAAGGAAATACTGACAGGATGTTGATAGAAGATGAAAGTCAAATACTATTCAGAGGTTTTGGGAGCTGGAAACTATTCTTTTACATCCCTCTCCTTTCTTCTTTATTTTTAATGCAGTGGTTACTTTTGTACGTGCAGGTCCTCAATCACTGGGAAAGAAACCCTTCACTATGCAAAAATGCATAGAAGATTTAACAAGCAAATTGGCTCTCCCACCATCTAGATTTGTCCAAACGTCAGCCTCCTTGACCCCTTCCAGTATTTATGTTTAGTAGGCAAATGTAAGCTTAATTTCCAATGTCCTGTGGCTCTGCTGACATCTAAGCAAATGACAATAAAAGTTCACCACATCCCTAATTGGTAGACAACTTAAAAGAGGGGGAAAGAGAGAGAGAGAGAATAAAGATCAGACATATAATAAACACAACTGCTAAATGACTGGAGCTATGCTGAGAATAAATTTTAAACTCAAACCATGTTCAAATGTGATGCTTACTGACATATTGCCCTCAAGTCGTTACAGTATATAATAAAATATGCAAATCTAATGATAGCTTTGTTATAAATGATGAGTTAAAGGGAAAGGGAGTTTGATAATAATTGTAATACCTATAATGAAACCATAATGTTAGTTTCCCCCCATTTAAGTTTATAAATGTATTTATTTTAAACATAGCACTGGAATTGTTGACAGCACTTGCTGAATTCTAATGAAGACTCTATTCTGGATTTTAAAAATAGACAGACGTGTAGCAAGGGGAATAACCTGTGTTTTCTGGTGAGGGAGTTTAACACAGGTTATAAAATGGAGCTGCTGTGCGCAAAATAGATTACTCTGTGGGCCTCAACCATGTAAAGGCCACTTGTTGGTATTGCTGGTCCTGTTAAAAATATAGTCTGATGGGGAATATTGCAGCTGGTTTGCACATTGAGTGGCATCTAATAAAATACTTACCACCCAACTTTTTCTGATGGAAAACTGGGATGTGAGTCTTCCAGGATGTGCTCCTGGGCGAGTCATGTGACCCTCACTGCAGTCTCACTCCCCCAAGCACTTGGGGGGGGGCATAAGCTCAGCACAAGAGTGCACAAGATTGCAGTACCCAAAATGGCTGCCACAACCTCAAGCAAAAAAAAAAGGGATGTCCCATTTTTTCCCCAGGGCACATCCAATCACAGATGATATCAGAACACTCCATAGGAAAAGCCCTGCTGAATCAGATCAAAGGCACATCTAGAGACCCTCATCCTGTTCTCACAGTGGCTCACCAGATTCCTATGGGAAGCCAATACATGACCAAAATGATTTGGCTATGTGATAACATCAGTAACAGAAGAGTTTGTGTGAGATCAAGGACCTTGCAATGGCCTTTAAACACCTCTTAAAACTTTATATAATTGCTCAAGCTTGCCTAGACTCATGGTTCTTAATCTTGAACACTGCTCAGTTTTATTTGTGATATACAGTTGTGTTTCATTCTTATCTCATTTTTATCCAGTTTGCAGCAGGTTTTAGCGATAGCTACTGTTGTCTTTTTGATGTCAATCGCTTAGACGTTTTTATTATATTAAGCGGTATAATTTCCGAGTGCCTAATAAAATAAATAAATAAATGCAATAAGAATAATAAAGATACATAAGAAGTGCAGAATAATAATCAAAAGGAGAAAGTATCTTTGATGAAAATATTCTCTTTGAAATTTATGGTTTTAAATGCCCCAAGCATTCAAGATAAAGTAGACAACATAACATTCAACAATTAAAATAATTTACACTGTTTATGAATGTGCTGCATGCAAAAAATAAAAATAAAAATAACAAATGCTTATGTGATCCAATTACATGAAATATTTATTGGTGCTCTAGTACATTCATGGACCCACCAGGATTTCCCAGTTCACTTCAATGTTAAGAACTCTACACATGCAAAGGAAATGTATACTGAATTGACATTGCACACTGACATGAAATCAAATGGGGGAATTGCTGTCTAAATATTACTTACACATTGGAACTTGACTGAACCACCGGAGTATCTGACTCAGTTGGCTTCTACTATATTCTACTACAGAGACTGATTAAAAAATATCCCAGTCCTTGAAAAAGCCATAGCAGGGGGTTTAGAAACTTTGAGAGGATGCAGAGTCCAAATGCACAGCCAAGAATGCCTATGCATGAATGACGGCCATTATATTTCTGACTGCGGTTGTTGCACTCTGTAGAAGACATCAGTTAAGAGGGTTCATAACATTCTGGAGTATGTTTGGGAGGATTGAGGTGAGAAAGATGGTCTCTAGGGCATTAAGAAAAGCACTGACACAGCATTTGGGATCCTACCCCATAAGACTTGAAATAGAGTGGCACCTCGGGTTAAGAACTTAATTCGTTCCGGAGGTCCGTTCTTAACCTGAAACTGTTCTTAACCTGAGGTACAACTTTAGCTAATGGGGCCTCCCGCTGCCACCGCGCAATTTCTGTTCTTATCCTGAAGCAAAGTTCTTAACCCGAGGTACTATTTCTGGGTTAGCGGAGTCTGTAACCTGAAGCATCTGTAACCCGAGGTACCACTGTACTACAATTCTGACAAATGTCCTCAGGTGGAAGTTCTTTAGTAAATTCTAATAGTCTGACTTAGCATTAAGTGTGAGCTGAGCCTGTGTGTTCCTCTCTCACAGAGAAAAATATATAATTCCTGTGTGCAGATAGAACAATTGACCATTGGCTTAAAATAAAGGGAGGCTAAAAACCATCTATCAGAAAGGTTTCTAACTATCTTGGTCTCACCAGTCAGTTTTCTCATAAAAACACAATTAAAGGGATAGATGTTGGCAGCTTTTAATTTCTTTTTTTAATACAACATCCTGTTGATGCAAATAGTCCTGATCCAACATCACACTTATGCCAATGCCAGGTCTACATGCACACGCACACAGCACTATTCAGATACATGTGATTCATCTCTCTCTCTCTCTCTCTCTCTCTCTCTCTCTGCCTTACGTCCAAAATGAATCCAAGGTGGCTAACTTTTGTTTGTTTGTTTTAAGTTTAAAACCAGTGTAAAAACCACATATTAACACAGCAGCAACAAGCAATGCAGTAATTAAAAATGAAACAGCATTTGAATTAGGAAAGGTAAATATCTCCCCAAAGACTTTTTCGAAGAACCGGTATTTTACTAGTCTCCTAAAATGGTAAAGAGGTGGAACAATAGCACAAATAAGCTGTTTGGAGGTCGTACACCCAGCCCTTGCTTCCACTGAGAACAGCTGAATGTGGGGCTATATGCATGAACTCCCAACTTTTGATTCAATAGGGGAATTCTATCCATACCTCTTCATTCTCATAATTCCTAATCCACGTAGGGATATGCAGAAGTCTGTTTAGATGCAGGTTTGGCCCCTAGTTGGAACATGGTGTGCACACTTGTTTTATATGAAAAGTTACATAATGTATGATGGATCTATATTATAAATACTTGTTTCTGTAACACAAGCTAAATTGAATTTAACGTCCTGTACAATATTAGCAAGCCAGGAAACTCCTATTCAGTCAGCCAAAATGAGTACAGCTCTCCATAATATTTCAAATAAATTTCAGTGCATACGAACTGTCACAAGTGGTGGACAGGATGTATGTAAAACAATTCCAAGGTTTTATACAAAACAAGTGTGGTCTAAATGGAGAAATTGGTATACATGCACCCCCTCCCCAGTACTAATTTCCCACTATGCTCAGTGGAAAATTAATCCATTTTAGAAAGAAAATGATAGGGGTGATGTTTATTCTTTGCCACACCAGGATTCACAAGAAAAGAAAGGCTAAATCGTTTTATCAAAAAGTATTTAACGTGTATTTAAAGACTGGACACTTCCTCCCTTCCGAGTGAATAACACAAAGATCCTGTGAGGCATTCTAGTTGACAACACCTGTGATGAATTATTTGTAAATGTAATGAATTACATTACTAGGGGCATGTCAAATTATACGTCGATAATGAATTTTTGGATGCATCTGCTATGTAATTGTTCCCAGCGGACATGTATTCATCTTCACCTGGCATTATTTTCCTGATTTTTGTGGGGTTTTTTAATTATGCATTTTCATTCCTATCATAATTGTTACCGTGATCCCTGTTCCTTTGTTCTAATCAGGTCCCTTTAATGCGTTGCATATTCTGAACAAAAGAGGAGGGGGGAAACACACACACACAAGGATATTGGCTAAACAAAACACTGGCCTTTATGTGTTACTGTGTAACTGCCTGCTTGGCTTCAGAAGGTTGGGCGGTGTTGACAGGGGGGGATCAGTTGTTTTCCTGCCTGTATCTGCCAGCTGCTGCAAGCAGTGTATTCTGAAGCCCTACAAAAAGAATAAATGTTAAAAGCTGGGCTGATGACAGATATGCTTGCACTGCCCTTACTTGGTCTATCTTTGATTTTTAATAAGGCAAATAAAGCAAATTGAGAGTGTAAACCAGCCTGTGACTCACCCTGACTTTTGTTATGGAAACAATCTGAAAGACGGAGGGAGGGAGGGAGAAATCTTTCATCGGTTTATGGCTACAGAGAGAAGCAGCCTTGTCTTAATGGTGCACCCACAAACCTTTCAAATAAGGCTATGTTTGCTATCCAGAGTTGATGTCCACTTCACAAATTCATTTCACATAGGGAAGTCTGGTCATTCATGCTGGAGACAACAGATAAAATAATCAAGGCCTTGTGTGAAGAACCACAATGGTGTATGTATGTATGTATGTATTTATTTATTTACCGGTACTTACTTACTACACACACACACACACACACACACACACACACAAACATACAAACAAACAAACAAACAAACAAACAAACAAACAAACAAACAAGGAAATCCCCTTTGGAAACTGCTCCTCTTGCCATAATCAGACAGGCACCATCTTTATTGTCATTCCAGTGCCTCCCTTTGAAGGCCCAGTTTGTAACTGTACAGTATTGAAAATGTGTTGATTTTTGTTTTATAAATTGTACATTGTTCTGGATGTTTTAAATTGCAGCTTTACTAGGATACAGTCTGTGTTGCTTGCCATATACCCAGCCGTCAATAGTCAAATAGACTTTGAGTATGGTAGCCATGTGACCACATGAGAGCTTATACCATACATTTCTCTGAAAACATGCCCAGTGTGCATGTGTGTGGTGAGGAGGGAGGGAGAGGTAAAACCACATTGGGGGTGTTTTATTCCTACCAACAAGCTGTGGTGTTGAATGTTTCAAATGTAACAGCTCAAATGAAGAAGATGTGTTCGTTTACATCTTCCATTCCACAGGTAATTATTTCTGCCATTTGTAACATGGTCGTGAAAAATCAACAGATCTTCCTAACAATCTGGTGCTGCTCCACACACAAGTGGCATAAGGTCCTCATGCAATTATTTGAAAGTGGTAACCAAACTCTACTTTGTTTATGCCAGCTGAGCCTGAGATGCTTAGTGTCTACCTTTGTATCCATCCTGAATATCTTGATTGGGTTCCAAGCCCTATCCCCAGGCAGGAGCACAAATAAGTTCCATGTATGCACAGTTTTCTTCTGAGGACAGCTCCCCATGCTTCACGAGGTGCCACTCTGAATGTTTTTCCATTTTCTGGGCTTGGGGAAGATGTGAGAGACTGGTGCTGGAAGGAAGAGCTCCACATGAATGAATGGATGCTGTCTGCAGCACAGCATATCCCATCCTTTAAAAATTCTAGACTGCTTGCATCCAGAATTTGTGTCTAATATTTTTCATAAAAACACCAGGCAATTAAAGAAGGTCGCTTCATTTTCCTAGCATGTATCCAGTGCTATCCCGTGAAAATAGGTTTGTGGCTCACATGGTGCAGAATACTTTATCTCTTTTGTTCAAAGCTACATCGGATGGCTTTGATTTCCTTACATTCATGTATTCTTTATAATATTCATAGTTACTTGAAGAGCTATAACAGCATTATATCAGACTGAGATGTTTTGGCCAGCAATTGCACTGGGCCCTTTATATTTTGTAATCTGTCAAACCCTGCTCCTGCCCATTAACCTTTTATTTCAAGGAAAACTTATGAAGAAGTGGTGCTTGGTAGGCAGTGCATCTAGAGTCAACTTCCTCTGCCTCTGGACATGTGAAAAATTTATCTATCAGGAGTGATTTGGGGGTAATGATGACCCTACCCAAGTTCCTGGGTACTCCTCATAGTCCAAAAAGGCTTTCAGTGTTGACCGTAAATACATTTTTTTTAACCCTCCTCCATTTGATCCAACCCCAACCATATCACAGACTGGAATGTCCAGGTCTGATATAGTAATACCTATGCAGATGTTTAGAACAGGGGTTGGAAACCTGCCCTCTTCCAGATGTTAGATTCCCAAGTCCTACCACTCCCAACCAACATGGTTGATGATTAGCAATGTTGGGAGCTGGACTCCATCAACATCTGGAGGGCCTCTTGCTCCCCACCCATGGTCTATAATGCATTAAAGATAAAGGTAAAGGGACCCCTGACTGTTAGGTCCAGTCACAGACGACTCTGGGGTTGCGGTGCTCACCTTGCTTTACTGGCCGAGGGAGCCGGTGTACAGCTTCCGGGTCATGTGGCGAGCATGACTAAGCCGCTTCTGGCAAACCAGAGCAGTGCACGGAAACGCCGTTTACCTTCCTGCCTATTTATCTACTTGCACTTTGTGCTTTCGAACTGCTAGGTTGGCAGGAGCAGGGACCAAGCAATGGGAGCTCACCCCGTCATGGGGAATCGAACCACCGACCTTCCGATCGGCAAGCCCTAGGCTCTGTGGTTTAACCCACAGCATCACCCACGTCCCACCTATAATGCATTACTCAATGGCATATGTTGCAGAAGGTATTAGTAAAAGCTGAAATGCAGAAAAGAGAAAAAAGAGCAAATAATTAATAATTTGAAAATCTGTTTCAGGAAAGCGAGCTGAAAGAAGCCTGCTCAGTCTGTGTTTTGGGTCAAAAAAATTCTGTTTTCTGCACATAAACAACTTTAACCACCACAAAGATGTAGATTTCACTGGTACAAATAATATCTTTATAATACTCATCTTGAACTAAATGTAGATGTTTCCATTCCCCCCGCCACAAATATATTTGCAACATATTTATTTTTAATGTTTGATATTCTGCTATGTTTTATATATGCTGTAAGCTGCCCAGAGTGGCTGGGGAAACCCAGCCAGATGGGTGGGGTATAAATTACAAAAATTATTTGTTTGTTTGTTTGTTTGTTTTTACATCATTACAAATGTCTGTCAAGCCTGAAGGCAAGTAGATGCTCTCTGACCAAAATAAAATAAAATATTGTATTGTCTCTACACAATTTCTTTTCACACCCAATGAAAACATTCTTCCCTTTTCACAGCTTTGCCAACACAGTGTATATTTAGGGTTATTGAATTGTAAGACCATCTTGGCTGTGAGTCTTGGAAGACCTGCTCCCTGCCTTGCAGGCCTTTTCCCATGTGACCTGAGAGGGCAGGGCCCTGGCTGACTCAGTTACAAAAGCTAAGGCTGCTGAACTTGGGCTGGGGTGTTGTTTGGGGTCTTGTTGTTGCTGTTGATTTTTTGTACATTTATTTTAGATTTGGTTATTTTATATCTTTATTTTAGATCTAGAAATTATTCAATTTGGTTGTTTATTTTTTATGTTTCATTTATTGTTTATGACTACTTTTGTTATGTTGTAGTTTGGCATTTTTTCATGTTGTAAGCTGCCTTGAGCATAGTTTGAACTGTGGAAAGGTGGCATAGAAATAAAATTGTGTATGTAAGAGAGAAAAAATACAAACACTTAAAAATGTCCCTACTGAGTGAAAGATTCACTAGGTGGGAAAGTTCTTAAATTTCATTTTAGTCTGTTTCCCATCTATCGTTACCTTCAACAACAAAATAATTTTCTGATTTGTGGGCTCCATAATTTTGTGTATGGTTAATATACCCATCAGAGGCTGATAGTATCACAATTTTGGAATCAGCAATTGAGGCGGCTTATCCCTTTTGAATGAGAAAACAATCCACATTTTAACTCATGTGGGAATTCTTCAATACCAAGAGGATGTTGCCTGATTGTGTCTAAAACCAATAAAAGAAAAATCAAGTGGCTCGGTTGACAAAAGCTGTAATGAAATAAATGCCACTTTCTTGATTATGATAAACCAATTAAATCTAATTTCTGTTCTGTTTCCATACATAAGCAACAGCTGTACACGCTATCCATGGGTAATTAATTGCTTCCAACTGCCTGCCAGTGAAAATGATAGTTCTTTACATTGATGACACAACACAACATGTGCCCCTAAACACATTAGGGTATATCATATGATTACACAATATGCCATAGGGATTTACAGAGCAGGCAACAGATTTAGATCAAAACAGGCAAAATATGCAAGCTTTGCTCAACATGACTGGCAAAGAAGGAATGTAGCACATCCTGGAGACGTCAAAAGCTTCTTCAGTTCAGAAGGCATGGGCAGCCAAGGAAAGGTACCTTGAACACCGTTAGGGGATGCCTCCACCTTTTGGTGTACTTATTTCAACATGTCAAGAAGGAGGGTGAAAGGTTAGAGGTTGCCCCCCAAACAGAAACAGTGTGGCACATAGGATAGGCCTATGTCCAACCCCATATACAACCTGGAAATACAACCCCACTGCCTGTTGTGTTTATTACACAGCACTAGCAGAGGGACACTATTGGCCCAACTCCCAGGAACATGCTTTTTATTTCTAAAGCAGGGGGAGGGAACATTGTTGCTGTTGCTGTTGATTAAATTTTCACAGGGCGGTTCACAACATAAAAATACAAAATGAGAACACAAAATACACAATAGAGCAAAAGCAAACAAAAAAACCCTCTCTCACACACATTTAAAAGGCCATAGAACAGTAATCAGCCAAAGGCCTGGTTATAAAGAAATGTTTCCGCCTGACACCAAAGACATATAATGAAGGCACCAGGAACAAATCGCTGGGAAAAGCATTCCACAAGCGAGCGCTACTACAGAATAATTTATATTCTATTTATCTATCTGTCTATATGATCCAACCTATTCTTACTTTGTTTTTTGTTTATTTGTTCTTGTTTATTTGTTTAGGGAAGCTTTTAATGTTTAACAGACCACTGTATTTTAATATTTTCTTGGAAGCCACCCAGAGTGGCTGGTGAAACCCAGCTAGATGGGTGGGGTATCATAAATAAATAAATAAATAAATAAATAAATAAATAAATAAATAAATAAATAAATGCATATTTGTTATTATTTATTCTTACTTTGTTTTTTGTTATTCTTAATTTGTTTTTTAATGTTGTATTTTAAATTATGGCCTACCTTGGGCGAAGGTTGAGTAATAAATGAAGATACTACTCCTGCTGCTACTACTGCCTCTGTGTCCTGGGTGGGATAATACCATTGTGGCATTCCTGCTGTTGCCACATAATGATTGGCTAATGTGGGGGCATCGTTGGCAAGCAAGATGGTGATTGGCAGCAGCTTCATTGGCAGGGATCCTGTTGCAGCTGCTGTTTGCAGAGCTGCATGAGCTTTTCTTTCTACAGTTTATGCTTCTCCTGTGTCGACCTTGCTGCATGCCACTGTGGCTCAAGCATGGTGGGGACATGGGACCAGCCTGCGTGTGCTTAAAATGGTTTCGTCTTGTTTTGAAAAAGGTGTGATAACTGTTTTCACTTACCATAGCTGCTTGGAGGCACTCTAAAAGCAAAATTATTGCCATTGGAAAAGAGAAGAAATCTAGCCTAAAGACCAACAGGATACATTCTTACACGTTCATTTGCGCTGCAGCCTGGATTTGTGTGAGATCTAAACAGAGGCTTCTCTGAGATCTCTTTGGTAAATCACATTGGATGTGTGCTTTCTGTAATTTATCTGTGAATTATTGCTTTTTTCCATGTTGTGGGTACTGTTTATTATTAACCTTGGCCATTAACCCTGTATGATGTAGATAAGTCCTCGACTTGTCAGTTTACATTTACAGAGCATTCACTGTCATGCAAGCACCACTGATTAAATATACTGTGACAGGACAAAAAATTATGCAAGGCTAGGCCAGAGCAAATGTCAGATGTATTCTCTTTTGTCTAGGAGTTCTAAATAGCATTACCTCTTGTGTGCATGCAAGAGCAATCCGGTCATGTGGTATGAGATGCTAAGATACAGAGGTTGCAGCGTACTAGTACACAACCAGTTGATCCCAATTTTGTCCTTACTTCTCTAGAGGAACTGGGGTGGAAACATGAGCGACTATACAAATAAAACTTACAAAAGCTTTGTTCTATCATCTAATCATGCTCCTGATCACATTTTGGTATCCTTGCAGTACCAATAGCCAGGTTAGTCTGGTTTCAGGTAGAAAGTTGATGCTTGCCTGGCTCGCCTCATTTCCAAAGAGACTATTTAAGGAGTACGGTGAAGACGGTCACGTTCTCTCTTTCCAGATGATCCAGATGACACGATTATTCCTTAAGAGCCCCCTCATATCTGGTTATCATATACAGTGGTACCTCGGGTTAAGTACTTAATTCGTTCCAGAGGTCCGTACTTAACCTGAAACTGTTCTTAACCTGAAGCACCACTTTAGCTAATGGGGCCTCCCACTGCCGCTGCGCCGCTGGAGCACGATTTCTGTTCTTATCCTGAAGCAAAGTTCTTAACCTGAAGCACTATTTCTGGGTTAGCGGAGTCTGTAACCTGAAGCGTATGTAACCTGAAGCATATGTAACCCGAGGTACCACTGTAGTACTGTACAAGAAGTAACAACAGCAAATGTCTTAAATACATTACTCCACCTCTTCCTTTTAGATAACTTTAAAAGCAGGCCCAGCAAGCTTGTTTCTGTATTTTTCCCAACACTACAAAGCAGCAATAGCACCCTTTAAGAGGGTAAAGTTCTCCTTGGTGCTGCGGAAAAGCCTTCTTCTTACCCTTTAAGCAAGCACATCAACACACACAAACAGGAAAATTAAAGTATATGCTCCATTTCTGAGGATGAAAGGGGAAGGCACTTAGTAGGAAGCTGCCTTAGACAGGGACAGGCTGCCTGCACACCAAACCCAGTGTTGTCTATAGGTGATAGATCTCCAAAATCACAGCAACAGGCCTTTCTCTATATCTGCTGCCTGATCCTTTCAACTGGACACTAAACCAGGGACCATCTGCATGCAGAGCACATGTGCTGCCACTAAGCTACTCACCCTCCCCAGATCTTTCATAGAAAGAGAATGGAGGAGAGTACGTTCTGAATTGGTGAGGTGTTCCTATATGAAAAGTATAACCTTGCTGAAATACTCAGTCTTGCCTAGATATCCTGTGGGAGACACAACATGGGATTGCCCCTCTGGTGTTCCCCCTTCTGGGATGCCACTGTGGACCGAAGACTACACCCACAGGAAAGTGGCAGGTAAGTTGTGGAAGGACTCTGAATTAAAGAGCTCCCAGGGTAAGAGACTGAGACAGAAAAGGGAAACTCCCAGGTGATGGCTGGGAACGTCTGCCATTTTCTATGGGTGGCCAGGATTAAGAGCTACCTTTCATGAAGTTTCTGTGTTTGTGCATCATTCTGGTATTTTAGATACCTTGCTGCTGATTTTCTCCTCCCTTATTTTGTATGTTTCTGCAATTTTACCACGTAATTCTTATTGTATTGATATAATTGTTTTGATTTTATATTGTAGAGACATTATGCTATCTAGTGACATTTGTGTTTGTTGAAGACTGCTCTGAGGTCCTCTGATCAAGGTCTACTGATTAATATTTAATTTAATATTAATTTAAATATAATATAATTATATTTTGAAGGGCTTCTACAAGTGTTTGTGTATAGGCAGTGCTTTTTTCCTGGGGTTACGCAGGGGTACACATAGCCCTAAACATTTTGTGAATCTTTTGTCCATTTACTGTATTTATATTTCCTGATTTGAACTATGAAATGGTGATTTTCCTGAGTCAAAATGAGAGTACCCCAAACATTTTTTCAGAAAAAAGCACTGTGCATAGGAAAGACAGAAAGAAAAGCAAGTTAGAACCTTGACTTTTTTAAAAAAAATTAAAGGCCAAACAGTACTCAGACATGTCCCTTCTGACAACAGATGCCCATGGATAGCACCCAATGGCAAGCAGACTACCACATAACACACAGAACTCCATAGCAGTAGCAGTGCTAGTGGAGGAAAGACTCATGGTTCAGCTGCAATCTTCAGTTGACGTGTGAGGACTGGAGCCCCAGCACTAAGCCATGCACGCAACCTGGAGCTTTGCTCTAAACATGAGTTATGTGTATGACATCATCTCCACCCACCTGCCCCCCCCCAATTTAAACACCTGCATGAGTCCATTGCTAAAACCAAAGGCTATATTGCTGTGCACAGTTAGTGTAATTAAATCCAGTCTCCGTCAATGAGATATCAGCTGCCCGGTTGCACCTAGGATGGTGGCTAACATGTGCCATAATCACTCTGTTAGTTCATAGTACATGCTGCTCTTTGTGTGTATTATGAAAATGCCTCTGCCCATTCATATATACATTTTCTCCTTTGCTCTCTATAAATTACCCTCTGTGTTCACATATAAGCCACTGTAATTTAGTTATTTACTGTGCGCCACAAACTCCATAAAATGCCACTTTCCAAGAATACAACTGAGGCTTAAGTCAGCATTTTTATGATATCATCTGTACTGGCAAAACATTAAAGGCTCAATATTTAATAAACATAATAAACATCCCTATGAAACAAATTGTTCATAAACTACCTGTTTAATTTTTCAGGGTTCCTGAACCACATATTTTCTTATTAGTAGCGAGCCTGCTGGGTTGCAGGATAGATAGGGCCTGTCAGGGATAGAATATAATGTAGCGGTTTTATGAATTATTTCTGTGAGGAAAAGCCTATTACAGCTGACAAGAGGATGATATTAGCCCATCATCATTCCGATGGCACCACCCTTCCCCCTTTCATCCATCAGGCCTCTTGTATGAGCGCTGAAAGCCAGGCAGTCTTTGCATAGCCAACACAAAGACAAATACTTCTCTCTTTTCGGAGTCCATGAAACATTTAGTATTTCATTTCGAATCATGGCAGATGACAGTAACAAATGGCCTAATGAATATCCCTCATTGTCCCCGGTGAATCCGAAGATGAGAGAAAAGTAAAATCTCTTTCCTGGGGTTGGATTTGTTTGTTTGTTTATATATTTGGCCTGCACGGAAAGGGTTTCTGCCAGCCTCTAAAATGAATTTCTGGGTTGCTAGCAATTAGCAGCCGGCAAGCAAACAAAGCAAAGATCAGGTACGTTGCTGTGACCCTCCCCATTTTCCGACTGTACCAGAGAGCACAATTATATGAGAATGGATTTCAGTCAGCTTTAGAGATGAATTTTAAAGGTTTTTCTTTTTGTAAAGTAACTTCAAAGGTGGAGAGAGAGAAAACCCAACCTGCAAAAACAATAATAAAGCAATGTAATGAAGTTGCATATTAGATAACGCTAGTAATATGTAAGGGGTGTATCATGAATTATAAACTTCTTTTTATTGCCTTTTTGTTTTATTTAAAGGGAAACTGCATTAATGGTGTTTGAATTTTTCAGCACGGATGTAGCCGAGCCATACAAGTTTTATGTAAGATTGTTTTCTAAATGTGGCTTTCAAAGGCAGAAGTCCCTAGCAGATGTGTGGAGGAAGGAATTATTCCCCTAGTAAGATTGTACTGAGAGAAGGAGATTCTTTCTTCTGCAGGGCTGGGCCAAGGCATTTTCCCACTTCAAGCTGATGTGCTGCATCAGCATTCACCAACCTGGTGCCCTCTAGGACTACAACTCCCATCAGCCCCAGCCAACGAGGTGGTGCTGGGGAAGGTTGATGGGAGCTGCACTCCAAAACAAATGGCGGTTACCAGATTGGCAAAGGCTTCCCTGCATGATTGAAGAAGTGCCAGGACACTGCCTCCATCAGCATCTGTGGCCAATAGTGCAGGTGGGAAATTTTGGACACTAAGTCAATGGCCTTCCATCGGGCCCATCATCAAATGGGAAGGCGTATTACTTCATTTATATAAAAATATGGTAAACCAGCCTTGTTGTATTTAGGGGCCTTTTCATTCATTCTGCTGAATGGGGTCCTGTGCTTCTTTTTTGCTTGAAACTTATTATCATTATGGGACGCGGGTGGCGCTGTGGGTAAAAGCCTCAGCTCCTAGGGCTTGCCGATCAAAAGGTCGGCGGTTCGAATCCCCGCGGCGGGGTGCGCTCCCGTTGCTCGGTCCCAGCGCCTGCCAACCTAGCAGTTCGAAAGCACCCCCAGGTGCAAGTAGATAAATAGGGACCGCTTTCTAGCGGGAAGGTAAAAACGGCGTTCCGTGTGCGGCTCTGGCTCGCCAGAGCAGCGATGTCACGCTGGCCACGTGACCCGGAAGTGTCTCCGGACAGCGCTGGCCCCCGGCCTCTAGAGTGAGATGGGCGCACCAACCCCAGAGTCTGTCAAGACTGGCCTGTATGGGCAGGGGTACCTTTACCTTTACCTATTATCATTATGTATTAAATTTTGATACTGCACTTCATCAAAACATCTCAGGGCGGTTCACATAATAAAACACAAAATAAAACACAAGTAAACGTAGAGGTTACCGCAGCGTAGACAAGAGAAGTTCACCTATCCCTTTCCAGATAGAGGCACAGCTTGGCCACCAGCTGAAGCTGATGGAAGGCACTCAGTGCCACTGAGCCATGTGCGACAGCAGAGGATCCAGGAGTAGCCCCAAGTTATGTACCTGCTTCTTCAGAAGGAATGTAACCCCATCAAGAGCAGGCGACCTCCCAGCCATCTGGAAGAATTGGTTTATTCCTTTTGTTAAGAAATGCAAACAGTTCTTAGATAAAATTCTGCTTTTACCTCATCTATAAGAAAAGGGGGGGGGGGTCAAACAGAAGAGGAAAGACCTAACTGTGTGCTTGATTTATTTTTTTCTGAAGCTTTCCTAGAGCTGCTCAAGGCGATAAATATTTAGTGTGGCCTCCTGCTGTTAGAACCCCTTGTGCCATAGTAAGGCATTGCATAAAAGGTCATTTTTGGCATGTGACCAACAACAAACAAGCTCTAAGACTTCAGCATACAATGTCTGCTGTATTGGCCAGTTTCGACCTGGATTACAGACAGGTGTGATCTCAGTTGTAGCTTGGCACCCTGTTTCTTTCTCACCTGAATGGCAGGCAAGGGTGATAAGAGTAAGAACATCAATTTATTTAGTTTGTAGAGTGCTCAAGGCAATTCATATTACTTCAGTAATTCCCACAGGTATCCTGTACACTACAATTATTAATCCCACCATGTGCATTGGGAGCAAAGAAAGAGTGAGGTGGTTGCTTGTGTCTGGGCTGGTTAACCAACATCAAGTTGGCGGCCCCTGGTTTCCACTGACTTCTAGCTTATTATCTTTTCCATATTGTTATCACCCCTTTCACTGTTTTATCCCCTTTTCTTTATTACCACACACGATAGTTGTAAGGTATAAATGATTGTTAATTTTGAATTAAAATATTATGAATGGCCAAGAAGTTTCTGATGAAGCCGTGATGACTGGTTGGTTTACGTCTCACAGATTTTTGAAGAGCTCTTTTTGTACCTACATAACATTTCCTTTTTTTACATGACAGATCACAATGGCTCACTCAGGGCCATTAAAGTTGCCAAGTAAATCCTTCTTAGTTTAAGTGAGTGTAAGTGGTTCCTTTAATAGCTATATATATAAAATATCAAGACAATACCTTTGCTGAACATGAAACAGTGGTAACACTAACGCATGATTACAGTAAATTTTTATTGCCGTGGCACTAAAAAGTGATACAGTGGCAACAACGTGGCTTTTATCATTTTCTGACTTGAGACACAAAACAGAATGATGTATTTTATGGTGTTGTTATTGCTGCATGTTCTGTGGGAAGACGGCAGGTCCACATGCTGCGGAGACAGTCGGGTAGCCTTTTACATGTTATAGCAGTGATAGCGGAGTTCTTTCTCCATGGGTTCATTCTACAAGGCAGCTGCAACGTATAAAGGCTTGCCACCACAACATGGACAGGGCCAATCTAACTATCCATCATCACTCTTGGTCCTGGCTTTTTTCACTGCTGCGTGGAAAGGATGCACAGAAACTGCACTAGCCACATGATGAGTAGAGCCTTTAAATGTTAGAATGCTACTGAGAGATGAGACCACTTGTTTTCAATTCTTGTGCTATAATGTAATGTGTAAAGCTACCTTAGAGCTGATGTGTACATTACTCTCACCACAGGGATGCTCATCTCCATTGTGAGTTTTATGTATGGATGTGTATGTATATTTATACACACAGAGGGAGATCATATAGTTTAGTTAGCAGATCTCATCACAGGATTGCTATGTACAACAAGATCCACAGACAATCCAGAAATCATTGTTCTCTCAACACATGGCCTTGAGAATTATCTATATGATTTACCAGTCTGTTCATTAGGAAAGCATTTCTGGCTTTGTGTTTCCAGACTATGCTCTCAGAATATTTGGAGGGACGCTATAGGAAAATTCTCGTAGAATAGCGTCTTTGTATATGTGGTACCCAAGCAGTAGAAGGTCTATATCACAATGTACTATATTGTTCTCTGTACTTTGAACTGAGAGCTAAGCTTATTCTTGATTTGTTATGTAAGATACCAGATGTGGATATTCAAGTGAAAATCACATATTTGCTGTCTGGTTTTGACAAATTTGTGACAGACAGAGTTGCGAGATTTGCAGTTACTGCCGAAATATTGAAGATAACATTCATTGAGGATAACATGGTGGACTGTAAAGATTTAATTGGGAATGACATATTGAATTAGTTTGTATTTTAATATGTACATATATTTTGTGCTTTAATGTTGTATCTATGTATATATTGGATCGGATTATATTCTTTCTCTGGTGTTAGATGTGTCCATAATGGTAGAAGCAATAGCTCAGTTGGTTAGAGCATGGTGCTGATAATGCCAAGGTTGAAGGTTCAGTACCCATAAGGAACAGATGCACATTCCTGCATTGCAGAGGGTTGGACTAGATGATCCCCCTGGGTCCTTCCAACTCTTTGATTCTACAATTCTATGAATAAACAGTAAATAAACAATAGGACTCATTATGTGTATGGAACAGGAGGCTGAAGGAGATGGATCTTTAGTCTGGCACAGCGGGATCTTTCTTATATTCTTAAGTAGTCATCATGCTATGAGTCTCCCCAAGCCCAGCCAGTGATACCACTGTCCTGTATCTCAGGTGAAGCAGCTCATGATATTATGGTCTTGAATTATGTGGTAGTGAGTTTTGCTATATGTTACAGGTGAGTTGGAGAGGCTCACATAGGAAGCAGCCTTATATTGGTCAGTATAACTCAGTTCTGTCTACTATGACAGTGGCTCTCCAGAATTTCAGACAGGGTTACCTTGCAGCCCTAGCTAGAAATGCCAGAGACTGAACCTGGAACCTTCTACGATTAGTATTGCTATTTATACATTTATTTCTATCCCACTTTCCCCCCAGTCTGGGATTCAAGGCAGCTTACACAGATAAAATAGAACAGTCCTTCCTGATTTGTTACTATGGGAAATAAAGCAGTTCTAAATATTCTCTGTCAGGTGAGATCACACACAAAGTCTGGACAGCAAAACTGGAACTAAATCTCGTGAACATTTCCCACCCCCCATTCTGTTAAGGTAGGATTATAGATTAATGTGAAACAAAATCTTTAAAGGGTGCCGAAGAGCTCCTGATGCTGCCTGCTGTGTGAGTACTGTTGTAACTTCTGCTCTTCCTAGCGCATGTGCCCATCACTCTTCTCCCCTAGAAAATGCTGGTTCTCTTGCAGAGACAGCAATGCAACATGTAGCAGAGCAAGCATCAACATATATCACATGAGCTGGGGAAACACAACTGTGATGTCTTCTGGCATTTGTAGACAAGGCTGGCTGGCTGGCTACAGAGCTTCTTGCTCAGCCAGGGACCTTTCCAACAATGCTTTATATGATGTGCTGAGAGAAGGCATCTAGTGAAATTCCATAGGAGCTTAAAGCTCCCAGGCAAGATAGGATCTTGGACCATTCATAGGGAATGCTGCAGACTGATGCTTTCTCCTTCTGAGGCAGTTACAGAAGATGTTGACTCTGCTGGAAGCTAGAATCAACTGGAGCCTTAAGGAGACTGACTAGACCTGGAGTTCATTAGGCTCTGTCTGAGTGGTTAAAGGGTCCTTGCCTTATTTTGCAGTCCTTGGCTTCTATGTTGCTGGAGAGACTGTTGTACTTTGAGTGACTCATCTACTCAACCAGAAATTGCTGCAAGGCTGTGCCCTTCAGGCGGGAGGGCCTTGACTATGGTGTTGTCTGTTCCACCCCACCATCACTGAAGGTTCTTGAGCTGTGTTCTCATCACAGCACTGTGCCACACATTTGGCCATGGGTCAAAACGAGAGATGGGGGGGGGGGGAGAATTAAAATCAGTTTTCATTTAAAGGCAAACCTATCCAATTCACACTTTCTGAAACACCGCATGAACCAAAACATAGCTATCTTTTTAATTTTGTAAGACAGTTCTCCAGCCAAATGAATTTACACAAAAATGCATTTAAAGGGTAATGTGTACAGTACATCAAAATGCGGATATTAGTAAAAACAACAACATTAAAATGTATTATATTTTCGGAAATTGTTTTGTGAAATGTGAATGTTAGGCAAAATTGCATGTAAATTAGGAGAATATCGCTGGTGGATTTTCATGAGGAATTTTGCTTGCTTGCTTGTTTGTTTTAAATGACAAAATGCAAATGCTTTAAGTGTCAAATGTTTTAAATGATGTGGAAATATGAAAAACTGAATTCAAGATCGGAAAAATGATAAACCAAAACAAACCAAAATTGACAGATCCAGCCATCTCTAGTCTTGACAGCCAGCCAGCCAGACCAAACCAAGCTAAGCCAAGCCAGCAGTGAGCAAGCAAGCAAGCAAGCAAGCAAGCAAGCAAGCAAGCAAGCAAGCAAGCAAGCATTTTCATCACATGGAGGAGGGGGGAGAAGAAAGACTGCTCAGGGCCACATTCACTTCTCCCCACCCCTGTGCCCACATTGGCCATATAGTGGACCAAGTCTAGATCAGCTGGCGAGGAGAGCCCTTGCCCCTCCAGAAGGTCTTGCTTTTGGAGATATTCCCCCAGTGCATGGAAAGCATGAGGATAGTTAATGCAGGGAACATAACATCATAGATTGGGCCAATGGGTACAGCCTCTCTCTCTGTCTGTCTGTCTATCTGTCTCTCTCTTGTGATTCATGTGGAGACAACTGACCGAGAGGGCTAATATTTTTCGTCAAATGTTACACTGTAGTGTCACTTCAGTTGGTTGTGAAATTTGTGTAAAGAGCTGCACTGTTCTTTTTTTAAAAAACAAACAAACGCATCAACTACACTGAAGATGTTTTTAATGCTCTTACATATACAAATTTGTGGATTTTTGGTTTTTGTCTCTTAAGGATTTATATTATTTCAGTAACAGATGCTGTGGATTTCTGTGATGCTAGCGTAGACTCAGTAAACACTCCTGAGACATCTTAAAGATTGCCCAGAATCCCTGTGTGTTAATAATGGCTTTGAATCTCAAATCCAACTTAAAAAGTACAGCTGAGCAGAAAGCTTTTGTTAAAAGTAGCATTTTGAAATGCTGTCAGTAACTATCATAAATATTTGAGAAGTTAATATTTTAATCTTCAGCAATCACACTGAAAACATTTTTAGTGACAGATAGTGCTTCATTAATAGAGTTCTGTATGTCTAATTGCTTTAGGCAATGAGAGTTGCATTATTTTGACACATGACATGCAATTAGTACATGGTCACACGGCTAAAGGGAGATTTTACACCTTTTTTCCTTCTACATTCAGAGTGAATAATTAGCATATTTTTTCTGCTGAGAATAATCATCAGAGCCTTAGATCAGAAATTGTCTAATGAGGTAAAACTCCAGTTGTTGACATTAATACTTGTGACTTTCCCCCCTTTTTTTGCTGTTGTAAAAAGTAAATCTACTGCTCCACTTCATTTACCCTTTCCAAGATGTTCAGAAAAATTCAGAAGCATTTTCTTGCTGTGGAAGAATTGCATACCTTCAGAAAAGAAGAAAGGAAACATTTCTCGGAGATTTGCTGTAGCATTTGCTAAGTTAGCGATACTTCAAAAAAGACTAACTTTGGCTATGACCCAAATTCATGCCAGAGATTATTTCAGTTGTTGTAACACAAATCTCATACGGGGATCATAATATTAATGCACTACCTAGGCATAATATTAATGTGCTATCTAGGTGTGGGATTTATTTATCACGATATACAGTAGTGTTGTTTCCAGTGAAAGCATGGTTTGATTGCATTCTGTTTGTTAAATAAGGCAGATTTGATTAGGTGTAATCTGACCTCACTGGATAGTTTGCAGATGCTTTGCATTCAAATCAGTAAAGCACATGCAACCACACCATTGTTAATTCAGAGTAGTGCTTGCATGGGGAGGGACACAGGGGTAGTTGCCCTGAATGCAAAATTGTTTGGGACACAAAAGTTCAACACCTGATGCTGCCTCAATAAAGCCGTGCAGTTCTTTTGCTGGGCTCCATTGAAAACAACTTCTCCATGTGAACCAGGAAGTGACCTTTCCAGACAACACAGAACTACTCTTTTCTTATCTCTGGGTGATGCGGGCACTGCTTGGCAGCTGAATATGCATGCGTACTTCGTCCGTTTCTCTCCCAACAACCTCCATTGTGGGGCCCTGGGCATTGGCAACCCACAAAGGGCCGTCTTAAGCACATCCGGTGCCCCTCCCCTTTCCCAGAGTTGTCGACCTTTTTTAGGGCTGGAGGAGGTGGGCTGTGGCTGGAGGGCGGCTCCTCCGGCAGGGAAGAGGCGGAGGCGGTGGCCACAGCAGGCAGCACACCGAGCCAGCGGGCCTGTGCCGAGCGAGGGCGTGTGCGCCGCTCCCACCAAGTGTCAGCTTGGTTTTTCCCCTTTTAGCCTTCTGGCGCCCCGCAGAATTCGGCGCCTACAGGCTAAAATGAAAAAACCAAGCTGACGCACGACGGGAGCAGCGCGCACACCCTCGCTCACTCACTCACTCAGCATGCTTGTTCGGTGTTCCCCGGATTATTGCCTGGCGCCCTCCAGAACTTGGCGCCCCGGTGCCCTACGCCCGGCGCCACTAGCCTCTATGGGTAAGACAGGCCTGAACCCACACTACGCCAGTGGTGTGGCTACACTTTTTAAATCACCAGTCTTTTATTAAATTATTTTTATTTTAAAAAGCCTTTTGTCAGTCCTTTGCCCCTGAAAGCCCGCACAAAGTGCTGGTATTCAAATAACTAGGAAAAATAAACTCGTTGAATTTTATGTGCAGTCATGTTACACAACTCTTGTTTTAAGCATATCCTCCTAGCCCTACTTGGAGTTGCCAAGAATTGTACCTGGAACCTTTTGCAGGCAAAGTATGCGCTGTGCCCCTAAGTCATGGAGCTTCTCCTGCCTTTGCATACAGTCTCATCCTGTGGTGATATAACCGACAAAAGGCTTGCACAGCCCAACAGAGATACTACTGCTTGGTGCTGTAACCACCACCTCTTCCTTTTCACTCTTAAATGTTCATGCAGTCCCACCTCTAGGTCAGACAGTCATATTCTCCTCCCTAGAGGGGAAGGGCCCCCAAATATTAGCAGTATAAAATAGCAATTACTAACTGTCATCTTTATAAAACTAATAGAAGAGTCAGAAATACAGATTTCACAAATTGATGCACCTGGTGTGGAACAAAATGAAAATTCCACAATACTGTGCTTTAGAACTAGAAGTATAATTCAGGCCTTGTATACCTCCAGATTGCTTTATTTCAGATTCTTACATGTGGAACCCACTCTTTTCGCGAACCTTGGTTCATGTTTCCTCCATATTTCATCTCATTTGGGTGGGGAAATGGGCTTATTTTGTCCATTGACTTGAATGTTAAACATGCATTTTTAAAACAGAGCAAAAATAAAAAAGTCTGAAAAGACCACATTGTGCGCATCTGTGGTGAAAAAGACACTCAAATTTGTAGTCTAAATTCATAGTGATCTTCTAGTCTGTGGGAGACTCTTTCAAGAAATACATCAAACATTTAGTGTCCTTTGTAACAAAGGGCTGGCTTAAGCTTGAACATAGTAAAATACATTTTTATTAATATTCAATATCTTTCTGTTCATCTGCATTCATGCGAATGAATTTCATTTGTGGGTGCAGCTAAGTCCTATTCTTGACGCAGAATGCATACTGGACATTTACCAAGATTTGTATAGAACAAAATACTGTTTGCACAACCTAGTTTTAAATCAGATAGCTATAGCTATCTCACAATCACTTGATTGTATGCTGTGCTTTTTTCCTGGGGGTATGCATACCCTAAACATTTTGTGAATCTAAGTTTGGCCTCGCTGAGGGGCAGTATTTCAATATGAGCAGGAAAATGAGAGTACCCCTAAACATTTTTTTAATGAAAAAAAAAGCACTGGTTGTATGAGACAAATTATAAATCAGGTGAGCAGATATGTTATCATGCAAATTCTGTTCTTGTTGGTGGCATTTTTTGTACTTAAGAGTTTGCTAATTTTTAAAGCTCAGCAACATTAGCCACAAAGCAGATCATTAGAGGCATTGCAGCCAGGATGATATAAACTTGTGAATTAACCCTAACTGTTCCACACTCCCTTGCTTCAGAGTTGCATTTCAGAAAGTGCATGGACCTTCTCTACAGATGACTTCCCCACTCATGTTAGAGTGGCGGAAGGAGTCTAAAATCGTTAAATTTACAGGGTGATAGCCAGCTAAATCCACCACTCTTTAAGATAACGACCTCTGAAATTTGGACAGGTGGCTCTCTCTGGTCCAGGGACACAAATGACCCTGCCCCAATACTTCCAAAGTAGAGTGTGGCATTTTTCTCCAAACCTGGTGGGAGCAGAGGGCGGGCAAGTGTTGACTGGACTCATTCCCTGCACTAGCTCTAGGTAGTGCTCAGATCCAGAATTAGTCCCATGTATTTTTCTTTCATAATTCCAGGGAAAGATTCATTGCAAAAATGCATTGTCCATGCCAATTTCTATTTTACTATTGACATTTATGAGCATTCTCAGAAACGTAAAAGCTTTACTAGCAAAAATTCCCAGCTTCTTCTTCTTCTTTTTTTTACTTCTGTATATTGCATTTTGAGAAGTGGTTCTGCAAGCCATTGATAGGTGAAATAAAGCATTTATCTTTTCAGCTACACTGAATTATTGCCCCTTTGCTCATATTTGTTTGCTGATTAAGCTGTTTAGCATGGAAATACAGAATGTACAGTTAATACCCTTCCTTCTAACATAAATTGCAGGCGACAAAAACTGGGGAGGAACTGCAAATATATTAGAAGTTAAGAAGCCATCGTAATCTTAAAAAATAGAGTAGGGTTCAGCTGGTAGCAATAAAATGAAATCCAAAAAGGACAAATATAAGATGTGACCAAGAGCACAAATACGACAAACTAGGCCCTGTAAAATTGGGATGTCCTGCTTAAATTGAGGGGTATGATATATAAATATACTTTTATTTACTTACTTACTTACTATACCCAGTGCTATATTACTAGAAAAAGAGGTGCCGGAACTCACCATGAACGCCTCCCCTTTTTTTCTTACAATCAGGGCTTTTTTTCAGCTGGAACACTCTGGAAACTCCATGGTACGTGGTGCGTGTTTTCAGCGGCTCCCTAAAAAACAACTTGGGCACTCTCTAAAAAAGGGCCAACAACTTTGGCGTCATCCTGAAAGAAGCTCAACGACTTAGGGTTTTCTGTAAAAAAACACGTTGGAGTTCCTGCACCTCTTTTTCTGGAGGGGAAAAGCACTGCTTATAATGGCAATGACCCCCCACCTGAGTTCCAGTGAGTTCTGGGTGAAAAAAGCCCTGAGTCTACTGCCCTTCACCCGGAAATCACAGGGCACTTTACAGTATAAAAACACAAAAATATATACCATAATAACAAACAAAACAATAACCCACCACCACACACAGTATAAACAGCCATAGATTGCTTAATTAGCCAAATGTCTGAGAGAAGAGGAATGTGTTTTTTTCTGGCACATAAAGATAGGCCAGCCTCCCTGGGGAGAGCCTTTGGCAACGGGGAGCGACGGCAGAAAAGAGCCATTGTGGTGTTGCCACCCTCAAGGGTCTAAGATGTTCATCACAGGGTCCGCGTTGGTTCATATGGGGAGAAGCGGTCCTTGAGGTATTGCGGGCCTGAGCAGTTTCAGGCTTTATAGGTAAAAACCAGCACTCTGAATTGGGCCTGGAAACTAATTTTCAGCCAGTGAAGCTGGGCCAGGATTGGCGTTATATACTCCAATTGTCCTGCCCTGGTAAGAAACCTGGCTGCTGTATTCTACACCAGTTGAAGATTCTGAGCCGTCTTCGGAGGTGGCCCCACATTGTTGCAGCAATCTAACCTAGGGTAAAGGTAAAGGGACCCCTGACTGTTAGGTCCAGTCACAGACGACTCTGGGGTTGCGGCGCTCATCTCGTTTTATTGGCCGAGGGAGCTGGTGTACAGCTTCCGGGTCACGTGGCCAGCATGACTAAGCCGCTTCTGGCGAACCAGAGCAGAACCGGAGCGGTACCTATTTATCTACTTGCACTTTGACGTGCTTTCAAACTGCTAGGTTGGCAGGAGCTGGGACCGAACCACCCCGTCGTGGGGATTCGAACCACCGACCTTCTGATGGGCAGATAAAATCCTTTTGGTATCATGGTGTGGGGGATCTTTGGGAACACTTAGTAAAACAATTTAGGGGGCACAAAAAATGTTCAGCATCATGGCTTCACAGAGGAGTTTACACAGTAGTAGTCAAATACAATATATATAGCTCAGAGATTAGCCATCCCTGCATTAGGCTGAATGTTAAATTAGATATAACATAGACTAGCAGGAAGCCCTGACCATATCTCTCCCACCTCCCAATCCAGCCAAAGAGTCTTCCAACAAAGAGTCTTCAGGAGGTGCAGTTTTCAGAAGGTGCAACACCTGAGAATAAGGGAAACCAGTGATCCTCTTACCCCAACCTACTTGCCATACGAGCAAAATTACAGTGGACGCTCAGGTTGCAAACGTGATCCATGCGGGACACATGTCCGCAACCTGCAGCGTCCACAATCCACAGTGGCGCGTCTGCACACACGCGGCTTGCTATTCAGCGCTTCTGTGTATGCGCAAAGCGCGACGGCCGAAACCCGGAAGTAACCCGTTCCGGTACTTCTGGGTTTCGGTGGTCTGCAATCCAAAAAAATGCAACCTGAAGCATCTGTAACCTGAGGTATGACTGTATACAGTTAAAGATCTCCATATTATCTAGTGTACATGCTGAGCACTCCTGCCAGCCTACTCATTTGAATGGAAACAACAGATTTTCTCATAGACCATGGAAATAAACAAAGACGCCTTTTGTGCTGTGGAGGTCATATGCTTGTATAAAAACAATAAGGTAAAGTGACAACCTAAAGAACTCAAGTAGCTCATATTGGAGCCATACAATTGGATAAAGGATGCCATTTTAATAGGAATGTATCTCTACATTAAATGATGGTTTATCTAAAGGTAAAATTTCAGCCAAAAGCTTCTTTACATTTTTCAGTATTTGCTGTTCTCGGTTTTGATTTCTATCTGCCACAATAGCTAACAGAAATTAGGTTGCAGCTAGCTGAGCCAGAAACTCAAAAAGGATGTGACTTTTTCTTTCAAAAGTCGCAATTTATAGCTACAGGGTCTATTCTTCTTTCAAAGAGCACATATTACATTAATTAAGGGTAACGGGAATGACAGGTCTGTACGGAAGAAGCTTAAGGTTTCATAGAAATAATCTTTAGCAACAAAAATAGCAGGGAAGGAAAAGAATGTGGCCTCAGAAGTCTAAGACACTTAAACATATATGTAATTCCACTGGTGTAAAGGGCATTATTCAAACATGTAAAGATAAACACAGGAGTAAGTACTCCATTGAACTGGAAGCTGAGAGCAAAATATGGATAAATCATTCTTAGTAAAGATAACAATTTAAAAAAGCTTTACCTTATTGGGCAATATTTTTTCCTCTATTTTAGGGCACACCCAGAATGTAATTATTTTGTGGAAGGGATCCCACAAGCACATACGGGCAAATTTAGGTTTCCACAATTAAACTGGATTAAATTGCTCGGTCACCCTAGTGCAACAAACCCACTTTGAAATAGAACTGATTGTTTGCAGTTAGGAAAGTGTTATGGAAGTACACGAAACACCATGCGATGAATGAATGAATGAATAATGGAAAGATGTACAAACACCCACAAGTGAATCAGGAGGGATGTAGGAAAAATGCTCACTGCTGCGTAACTTGCCTGCAAACAAAGAAGAGCAAATGCTCCGTAAAGCCCAGATATAGTCTAACCTCTGCAGAAGCTTTGTGCAAGTGAGAAACAGGACGAATGCTTGATAAACAGTTTGCCGGGAGGCGCCCTTAGTTTGATCACAATGTGATACGATTCTGGTTTTGGTGTTCATCTTTTAGTTTAGTGGGACATACACATTTATTATTCCTACACGTTTGATTCTGTATTTTGGATTTTGAACGTTTGATAACTTTTTCTGTATTTTAATATTTTGTTAGTCACTTTGAGATGGGGGGGGGGGACGACAACCCTATGAACAAATGTAATAAATCATAAGAGCATACAGTGGTCGTTTTCCACAACAGTGGGCCGATATCACTAAAGGAAGGCTTAGTTTCTAGTTGTCAAATGAGCCTCACCAACTCAGGAAATGACCAGTCATGCTCCTGCAGATGATATCGGCGATCAGACAGTCCCTAAGGTATACTGGACCTAAGTTGTTCTGGGCTCTATAAATAAATACAAGGACCTTGAAGCTGGCTGAGTAGTAGATGGGTAGCCAGTGCAGATATTTCAGCGATGGTGTTATATGTTCTCAACTCAAAGCTCCCGTCAGCCGTCTGGTTGCCATATTGTGCACCAGCTGGAGCTTCTGAACCAGACCCAAGGGAAGCCCTGCATAGAGCAAATTATAGTAATCCATCTTTTACTGCTCTCAATGTGTACAAAGTATGAAAGTATGGAAGTCTCAGGCTGCTTAATACAATGGGATTTCTGAGCAAACATGCCTAGGATTGCCCTTGGCGTACTTTTGCAGATGACCTCCACTGTTTCTGTGTTGCTACTTCTGCGCCAAAGTTTTATTTCATATAGTCTTGTGAGAGTTAAAACTTTTTTTAAAAAAAAATCCTTGCATAAATTATTTAATGTGCTCATTTTGGAAACTAGTGGTAATTACGATGACTAGTTAATTATAGCTTCTTCAGAACTTGACAACAATTCTAATAATGCAATTGAAGAGGTGTGTGCGGTTGATCTTAATTGGAGGAGATGACATTATTTACCAGAATAAGTGATGGTACATAATCTCACATTCCTAATTATCTGTGACGAACCAACATCAAAAGAAGTGGAGGCTTCACTCTTTCAGCTGAAGGCCCCAAATATTATTTATCTTCTGCATGTCTGAGTTATTCAGATTTTGTGTTAAGTACAGCAGACAGGTCAACATTCTGTCTATTTAGTGAACATTTCTTAGCTTGTTACAATAATCTAATTGTAATTCGCACTCAACAGACAGATTTAAATGACCCAAGAAATGACCCAATAAATGCTCGGCTGTTTTACTGACCCAGGAACTGCCTTCAAGGCTTCGTACTCCAGACCCCTTAACCATAATGCACCAGAGCAGAAGTGGCCAACCTCAGCACCACACCAGATGTTGTCAAACTCTCGTCATTCCCCCAAACATGGCCTATTTATTTAATTGTATATATTCATTTATTAAATTTTTATACTGTCTTTCATCAGAAGATAACAGGGTAGTTCACAACTACTTTTTCCTTTCTCCTTCTGTGATGGAACTCCTATTTGGGGACTTCCCTGGCTTTTTTCTGGCCCACATAGGACCAGTCTGGATAGTTGGCCTTGGTGAAGATTTGACGTTGTCATCTCCCAAAAGTTTTTGATTTGAGTTTCTACTGAAATGAGGCTGCATTTTAATGTTGTATTTTAATCTTGTTTTTAAGTTGTATTTTAATCAATTGTTTTTATACCTGGTGTTAGCCGCCCTGAGCCCGGTCTTGGCTGGGGAGGGCGGGGTATAAATATTATTATTATTATTATTATTATTATTATTATTATTAAAGCAAAAACACAAACACACCAATAACCCCTATCCCACAAACACATTTCAAAGGCCATAGAAGGTCAATCAGCCAAAGGCTAGTTTGATCTGGGGCTAGTTACTGCCTCTCAGCCTCGCAGAGTTCTTCTGAGGTTAAAATGGATGGAGGAACCATGTACGTCATCTTGAGCTCCTTGCAGGAAAGGTGGGATATAAATGTAATAATAAATATTTGGCCAGGTTGGCTTATGGACTAAGAGGAACAGGTAGCATGGCGGGCAAACATGATAAGTAAATGAGCACTGTACATTTATGGCCTCCATGAGGCATCAGGATGAACTCTCAGCAAATAAAAACACTGGATCTAAAAGCCTACTGACATAATCCAGCTCAAGTTACACCATTTTAAATTCAAGTGGTTTGATTGCACTGGAGGAAATGTAAGTACGTACTTAAGACTTCCACTGAAATCAATGTGGCTTTACAATGTTTACTTTTGAATGAATCATGCCCTATAGTTCCACTGCATTATTCAAATAGGAGGTTTAAAACAAGTGTTCTCTTTCACTGTAGGAGGATATGATAGCTTGTGGACAATAGTCGTGTCCCTGATTATGAAATTGCCGCATCTGATCTACATAAAGGCTTGTACAGCTCCCACCCAGTATTGTAGCTCTTTATGGAATGTTATTACTGTGATTTAGAAACATTTCAAACATCTTTAGCACTGCTGTAATTTTCTCTCTCCAAAAAGCCATAGATTAAAGTCGGATCAATGAGACAGTGAATGGGGGGCACTTTTCCAGGTCCGATTACATTTTCAGGAGGGTATCATATTTAATTATCTTGCAGCAATTATGCTTTCCTCTTTGTTTAATGCTCCCATGAATGTAAGGTCCATGTCCGGAACTCACACAAGTGTCCTTCATGACTAATGGGCTAAATTAAAGACCCAGTGATGAGTTTCAGCATGTTTTGAATCCATTCCAAGAGAGTATCTATATTTTAGTAGGTGATAGCAACCGACATAATCCTTGTCATTGATTTTACAGGTTGAGTTTGTATCATAATATATTGACACCATACTTTATTCAAGACTTGCTTCGGGGTGTAGCTGCATTCAGCATTGAATAACAGGCTAATAAAAACGGTAGTAGAAAGAGCTTTATGACCCTCCATTGACTTGTGTTTTACATCATATTATCTTATTGCTGACATCTGAATTAAAGGTTAACAAACACTATTTAATGGGTTGTCTGGAAGAACATACACCACATGAACATACATTACCTAGCAATGCCTATCAGATATTGTACTGTACATGCCTTGGCGATGGCGAGAATTGCCCCTGATTGACTCTGTTTTTTAAGGCGCATAAAACGTTACATTCCATCGGAAAAGGCATAACGAAATGTATCTCTCCCGTTAAATCAGTCTATCATCATTTTAACGGTGTCATTAACTTCGACAGTGTCTCACAGAGGTTTTGTGTGCCTTTCGAAATTAGCAACACATACAGTTATGCAAAAGCTAACCAATGCAAAAGATGGAAAAGAAGTGCAGAAAGTCGGCATCTTTCAGATATGTAAATCACAAAAGGGTACTTACTGGGGGATAAATTAGACCGCTATGAAAAGCAAGCTACATAAATAAATAAAAGAATGTAGGTGGGGAGAAAAAAGAATTAAAATATTTGCTCTGCAAAAAGAAAAAAAGTTCAGTGATAAAAATGTACTAACCTTATAAAAATATAAATTATTTCTCTCTCTCGCTCTCTCTGGTAATTATCAGGAAATATGGTTTATCATACTATAAAAAGCACTGACCCTATAAAAATATACTAAAATATTTCACTGTCTATAGTAATTATCAGGAAATATGTTTCACAATTGAACAAAACGTACTAACCCTATTAAAAATACACTAAATTCTGATTATATCTGTAGCACACACACGCATATTTAAAAATACAATAAATTTGGCTACGGAGCGAAAACTTTTGAAAATACAACTTCTGTGTTCCAAGTGGCTGAAGTTACTTTTATCCCCCCCCCCCCAAAAAAAAAAAACAGCAGCAGCAGCAGTGGGAGAACAGCTATGAAATGCTCTGTTCTGCAGTAAATAGGGGGTGGTGACTTTTGATGATATACAAAAGAGCTAATAAATTTGAAATGGCATTATTTATTATTTTCTTCTTCAATTTAATGTTAGCTTATCATTCTGAAGGAGTATTAGCTTTGTTAAAAGAGGACTCTTTTTTTAAAACAACAACAACATTTGCTTAATCCACTCTCCTTTTAAATCAGATTTCAAAATATATAAATCATCAACTCGGTACCCTCTAGATGCTCTGGACTAGAACTCTCATTGGCCGCAGTCACCATGGGGCTGATGGGAACTGGGGGGTGATAGGAACTGTACCCCAAAGTGCCTGGAGAGCCCCAGGCTGGGGGAGACCAATGCCAAGCAAACAACAAATTTTTGTTGCAAACCAAATGACAATTATAACCTTTTGATTATTTTCTACCAAAATGGAAAACATGCAGTAGGGGGTACATTCAAAACACATTTAAAAAGCTCTGGGTGGCACGTTCTGTGTGCTTCTGTGTGAAACTGACCAATTTGGAATAGCACACTTTCTGCCTCTCATATGTGAAGGTTAACTTCCCTGTGTCAACTTCCGGCAACCTGATCAGGTAGTTGACACAGGAAAAATATATTATTCCCATTTTAGTTTTTATTTCCTTATTATGCTCTCTGCGTACTAGTCCCGTGCCATTATTTCCACCATGCAAAAAGAAATTGCCTGAAAAAAGGAGGTCAGTCTGAGAAATTTGAGTAAATTTTCTTGCTGCCCTCTTAAAATCTTTATGAGATGGCCACGTGGCATCTATTTTTGCTGTTAAAATACTGTGGTTTGATGCATTCCCCACTCCCCTCAAACCAGCTTCAATTCAACTAGAAATCTGAATGTGGATTAAGGGGTAAAGTGATCATTTGAGGCAGTCCTTGTGAAAGCACAGATGAGTGTGCATACACAGAATAACAGATTCACGAATAAGAGTCGCAGGGGCAGGAGAACCAAAAAGTCATGTGCGTCAGCTGAAAACATTACTATCCCATTTGATGCGAAAAACGTGATACAAATGCTTGAAATGCATTGTGAGGTAAATGACCTGGCTGTGTTTTAAGCTGCTGATGTGAGCGTACCTTCAGATTGCCTACCTGAGATACTATAGAAGAAGAAGAAGAAGAAGAAGAAGAAGAAGAAGAAGAAGAAGAAGAAGAAGAAGAAGAAGAAGAAATTATTCATACCCCACCCTTCCCGGTTCAGAAAACCGGGCTCAGGACGGCTAACAAAAAAATTAAAACACTTAACTGATGCAACAAAAAATAGCATAAAATACAGTATAAAACATGAATAACAATAAATTCAGAATTCAAAAATGAATTTAGGGGAGAAATCCATCCAACAAACATTAGATGATCACCGGGGCTAGCGGGCTAAGTTAGTCCTATTTGGGCCAGCCAGGAGACCAGGGGAGAATTAGCTGTGGGATCCCAGAGCAGGTAATCTTCATAAAAAGGGGAGGGAGAGGGAAGGAAGGGGAATAAAAGATCAGGCTAAGTTCAGATTGAAAGCCAGGCGGAATAGCTCTGTCTTACAGGCGCTGTGGAAATAAATTAATTCCTGCAGGGTCCCGGTCTCATGGGACAGAGTATTCCACCAGGTTGGAGCCATCACTGAGAAGGCCCTGGCGGAGGATAATCTGACTTCCTTAGGGCTATGATTATTCATGGACCTTAAGGTCCTCTGCGGGGCATACCAGGAGAGGCGGTCCCGTAAATACGAGGGCCCTAAGCCACAAAGGTGAAGATGCCCACAGTGCTTATACATTATTTTGCCAAAGAACGAACCAAAAATGTCCCTCATCATCAACTCATGCATCAGCTGGCTTCCTTGTCCCAGCAGCAATATATTATAAAGGGAGCGGAATTGTGTTCCCAACCCCTGTTCCAAGGGAAGGCATGAGCCTCCCTCCATGGCCTATTTACTCTGAGGATTCAAGTTAGCACTCCAGAGGGGGTGAGCCATAGGTAGAGCATCCTGTTTGCATGTAGAAGGTCCCAGGTTCATTCCCCAGCAACTCCAGGTAGTGCTTAGACATACAAGCATCTGAAAACCCTGGAGAGCAGCTGTTGGTCAGTGTAGGTCCCT
Source organism: Podarcis muralis (assembly GCF_964188315.1). Taxonomy (NCBI): domain Eukaryota; kingdom Metazoa; phylum Chordata; class Lepidosauria; order Squamata; family Lacertidae; genus Podarcis; species Podarcis muralis. Next base: position 40,049,251 of record NC_135655.1, read on the forward strand.
CAGACCTTCTGGGGGGCCGGACTATATTTTGAAATAAAAAAAATGAATGAATTCCTATGTCCCACAAATAACCCAGAGATGCATTTTAGAATAATAGGGCACGCTCTACTCATGTAAAAACATGCTGATTCCTGGACCGTCTGCGGGCCGGATTTAGAATTCGATTGGGCTGGATCCAGCCCCCGGGCCTTAGTTTGCCTACCCATGGTGTAGATGGACCTGACTCATACAGAGATCCTTATACTAATTCAGTATAAGGCAGTTTGCTATATTCATGGTTGCTGGAGAACTGAGGGAGATTCTTTCGCTCCATATGGAAGCAATCCCTTACCCAGGATATTTTAGGAATAGGCAGTATTGCTAATCCTGTGAACAGAGACTCCATAAAATGTTTGTGGAGTCCATTGCGCTTGGCCAAACAGCAAGCACATTTCTGCTAGGCTATTGACTGGACTTACGTATGGCTATACTTATGGCTATTGAAAAAGTAATCATTTTGTCGAATGCCATGCAAGCATGTAAAATGGCAGTGACAACAAAATATATGGAGATAAATTATGTTTTTATTTTTATTATCATGTGTTATTATTCAATTCATCATATGTAGATAGCCCCATAAAGAAGCACGTATATCTTCCCTTTCCTTGCCAGCTAACTGACGTCAGCTGTAATGCAGTGCTCTGTTGAGGATTTGGCAACACAATCAATACTTAAGTAATTTATGATCAGCTTCAAATAATCATATCCTATTGATTGACGTGCCAAATGCTTGGCAGCTTAAGAAATTATGGGTCATGCAAATTGCTAGCTTCCCACAAGTTCAATTAAGAATCTTTATGCTGATGTAATTAAAACAGCAGTGGCATCTAAAATTTATCAAACAAATGATAGACCGAGGAAGATAGCCTACTAAAGTGGTAAAGAGAACTTTATGAATACAAATTGTAAGCATTTATCCTCAATCCATTACCGAACTGGGAAAAACATAAATGTACTTGATAATTCTATTTTCTTATTTCCCATAAGAGCTGAATATTTTTAATTCATTGATTCTGACTTGTCAGATACAACTGATTCAAGTATTGCCTGTAAATAGGTTCAGACCAGATCCAAGCTACCAAGTCACAGTGCAATGAACACTCCATTCACTTCAATAAGTCTTGTAGACACTGATGATGCTACTGAATTAAGTAGAGCAGCCATGATTTATGGCAGTGAACCATGTCTGATAACTGAGAAGCAACAATTTTCTTTAAAAGGTCCTGGGAAATGTGTTTAAAAATCCCGAACATGGTGCCAAGCATAGATAGAATATGCCCCGCACTTACCAGTACAGAACACGGTGTACTGGAAACCTTAGACAGCAAAATCAACAAGTTCTATAAATAAAGGTTCTCTCTCTCTCTAAAAAGCAGGGTATCAATAAATTAAATAAACATTACCTCTCTGGAAAGTGACGAAAGGACAAGCCTGAATATTCTCATTTTCACATCAACTAGGACTTAGCCTTCTGATAGAACTGGGCAGGAGGATAGAATGAATGGGAGATTTGGCATTGATATAAATGAGTAAAGGATTGGACTCTTTGTAAGGTGGAAAATGCACAGATTTAAAGATGATGGATCATAATGTTTTTCATGTTTAAAAATGAAGCTGAAATGTAATGCTACTTTAACTCAGAAAATCCCTTTAAAAGATGCAGCGAGAACAGATGCGCCCATGGAGTTGCCATGTTAATTTCAACAGAGATGCATGCTCCATTTGCAAAGGTGGAACTTAATTTCATGTTTCATCTGCTAGGGAGAGTCAGATACAGTAGCTATGTTTATGCAGATGGTGATTTTGATGAATTTGCCAAAGTTTCAAAAAAGGAAAAAAGAAAGAAAGAAAAAACAGCAATTACATTCTTTTAATGACTCTTAAACAGGTTGGCTGATCTTTCATTTTATAGCGTTTAGTGAATGCTAGGAAGCCAAACATAGCCTTAAAACTTTCATATATATATTTTTTTTAAAAAGGGAAATTATCATCAACTTATAAAGGTTGGTTATTCAAAAGTCCTGTAAGGATATCATTAGCACACAGTGCATTTCAAACAGATGCAGAAATATTTTATCATTGCCTTTTATTAGTTTCGCCTTCCTTGTGGGCAAATTCTCAGTGAATGTAGCATAAAAAGAACTCAATAAGGCCCCTGAACTCACTTGGTGAGGGTGGAGCAGGTAGAAGGGCTCTGCTCTGCTCTGCTCATTAGGCCCTACTGCATTTGTATAGCCTCCAACATTTCTCCGATGAAAATAGGGACGTCCTACGGAAAAGCAGGACATTCTGGGATCAGATCAGAAACTGGGACGGCTTCTGTAAATCTGGGACTGTCCCTGGAAAATAGGGGCACTTGGAGAGTCTGCTTTATACAGCTGACTTCATACGACCCACCAGTTTCGGAGGATTGTGACATTTCAAGGGTAGGGTGAAAACTCCCCTGCTCCAAGACTGGCTTAATCTTGGGTGGGAGGGAAATCCCAGGATGTTTGAATGGAGGAAGGTGTGTGCTTATATTAAAATACCAGGTAACCAAGGCTTCTTCCTGTCCCTTTATTTATACAGAAACTATCTTCAGCAGCCCAGCAACAGTGCATTCTAATCTGGGACATAGCACCATTCCTAGGGACATCCTTAGGGCAAGGATGGCTGCCTCACTGACCAACAGGACAAGGGCAAACACATAGGAACAAAGGTAATGCGGCTGGTGCTGTGGTCTAAACCACTGAGCCTCTTGGGCTTGCCAATCAGAAGGCTGGTGGTTCGAATCCCCACAGCAGAGTTCCCATTGCTCTGTCCCTGCTCCTGCCAACCTAGCAGTTCGAAAGCACATCAGTGCAAGTAGATAAATAGGTACCACTGCGGTGGGAAGGTAAACAGAGTTTCTGTGCACTCTGGTTTCCATCACGGCGTTCCGTTGTGCCAGAAGAGGTTTAGTCATGCTGGTCACATGAGCCGAAAAGAGCTCTGTGGACAAACGCTGGCTCCCTCGGCCTGAAAGCGAAATGAGCACCACACAGCATAGTCGCCTTTGACTGACCTTAACTGTCCATGGAGACGCAGGTTAATTCTGTGTCCAGGGCAGCTGTTTATCAGCTTCATCTGGTACGCAGGCTGAGACCCTACCTCCCCATGGACTGTCTCGCCAGAGTGGTGCATGCTCTAGTTATCTCTCACTTGGACTACTGCAATGTGCTCTGCATGGGGCTACATTTGAAGGTGACCCGGAAGCAACAACTAATCCAGAATGCAGCAGCTAGACTAGTGACTGGGAGCAGCCACCGAGACCATATAACACCAGTCTTGAAAGACCTACACTGGCTCCCAGTACGAGAACAATTCAAAGTGTTGGTGCTGACCTTTAAAGCCCTAAACGGCCTTGGTCCAGTATACCTGAAGGAGCGTCTCCACCTGAGGTCCAGCGCTGAGGGCCTTCTGGGGGTTCCCTCACTACAAGAAGCCAAGTTACAGGAAAGCAGGCAGAGGGCCTTCTCGGTAGTGGCACCTGCCCTGTGAAATGCCCTCCCACCAGATGTCAAAGAGAAAAAGAAACTACCACACTTTTAGAAGACATCTGAAGGTAGCCCTGTTCAGGGAAGCTTTTAATGTTTAATAGATTACTGTATATTAATATTCTGTTGGAAGCTGCCCAGAGATGGGTGGGGGTATAAATAATAAATTATTATTATTATTATTATTATTATTATTATTATTATTATTATTATTATTATTGCTACTACTACTACTTAGAAACACAAGAAAAGTTTGCTGAATCAGGCCAATGGCCCATCTAGTCCAGCATCCAGTTCTGGCAATAGCCTACCAGATGACTATGGGAAGCCCATAAGCAGGCTATGTGCCAAGGCACTCACTTGCCTCTCATAGCACTTTTCAATTAGCAATAATCACACGTCAGATTAACCTCATTGGTTACAGAATGGCCGATGTGCAACTGTTGTGGTTCTGCTTGATAGTAAGAATAAAGGTGACAGGATCAGGCTGCAGCTGCTTCATGTCAAAGACATATTGCCAGCAATGTATTTTTATTCTGACATCATTGCTGCTCACAGGGCACATCTGTTAAGTCATCAGCCTCACCTTTCAGTTTCCCAGATTTGTGGAGCTTGAGCCAATATGACTAAACGCTGATCTTAAATCATTGCTTTTTAATCACTGAATTTCCCTGGTTTTTGAAAGGAAAATGTATCCACATGATCAGGGTCTGCTAAACGTGGAAGTACTTGCTCTGCAAAGCGTGTTCTCCCTAACAGAGAGCACGTGTTGCGGTTGGGGGAACAAGCCACCCTGACGTGACTAGGCAGATTTGGCGAGGAACCCAAGCCTTTAAGGGTTAAAATTGGGTTGCTGGGCATTTTTGATTGTTACCAATTTTGGAGGAGGGGTCAGAGGGCCTGGTAGGAATTTTGCCATTTGGCTGATTGGCTGGTGCCATTTGGTTTTTGCCTACTGCGTAGCAAATCGTCACAACTTGTAAGGTTGGTGGTTAGGCATTGGTTAAATTGGTGCTTGGAGGGGTAAGTGCCTATCCCTCCAAATGATGCAGAAAGGGAATTCCGTTAAAGGAATCCAGGGACTTGCCATTCTTTTCGTCCTTGTCCGTGGCGTCGGACTTGGGCCGTGCAAGCCCCACAGGAACATGAGGGTGAGAAGTGAGGGACTGATTCCCAGCTTCATTTCTCACCCAATACTTGTTTCCCACGCTGGCTTCCGTTGGTGTCCGGAAGGGCCAGCTCTGTCCTTGAGGGCAAGGACAGATAGTCATAACCAATGCCTAAGCAACCACTCACATTTTTTGTATTTGAATAAAGTTGTGGCCAAAAATTATGCCAAAAACCTTAAACAAAAATTGATGTGTGAAGTGTGAATTTTTTGGTGGGTGGCATTGTGGGACTCAACACACAACTACTAATTGTGGAAGATAATCAGAATTCACACTCTCAGCTCCACCTCACTGTATCCTGTTGTGAAGATTACAGCAAACTGAAATGCAGTTTGTGATGTTATAGCATGAAACTGAATAAAATTTGGTCTAGATCCTAACAATAAGGTTTATTGTTGTTTAGTCGTTTAGTCGTTTAGTCGTGTCCGACTCTTCATGACCCCATGGACCAGAGCACACCAGGCACTCCTGTTTTCCACTGCCTCCCACAGTTTGGTCAAACTCATGCTGGTAGCTTCAAGAACACTGTCCAACCATCTCGTCCTCTGTCGTCCCCTTCTCCTTGTGCCCTCCATCTTTCCCAACATCAGGGTCTTTTCCAGGGAGTCTTCTCTTCTCATGAGGTGGCCAAAGTATTGGAGCCTCAGCTTCAGGATCTGTCCTCCCAGTTAGGTTTATTATAAACTGCTAAACCAGTTTAAAAGTAAAATAGAGAAGGCAGACTAGCAAAGACAAATCTGATTTGGATATGAAAGCCGCCTCCGAAACCTAGGAGACAGGCCCAGTAAGTGACAGAGGTATGTGGTCTCAAGATCACTAATCTTAGAATTGGTTAAAAAGATTAGTCTCTCATGCTACTAGTTAGTGCTCAATATCTTTACAAATAGGTAAAGGTCTAGCACAGAACTGATACAATGGACTTTGCTAAACAGCTACAAATTGTGTTTTAATTGCAATATACAATGTGCCACAAGATGACGATGGTGAGCCTTATGGAAAATTCAATGCATTTTTAAAAAACGCTTTTTTATTTTTAAAAAAGCATTTTCAGAACGGTTTTTATATGTGTGTCAATTCCACCAATATCGCTACAGTATTTGCAGCTTATGGAATGACAAGGCAATGGCACATATAATTCCCTGTATAAATATGAGTAAATAAATAGATATGGCCATCAATGTTCAGAAATGCTTGCTTCTGACTTTTACCTAAGAACATAAGCATCTAATATTAGCCTGCTGGATCAGGCCAGTGGCCCATTTAGTCCAGCATCTGGTTCTCATCATAGTGACCAACCAGATGACTGTGGGAAGCCTCTTGCTCAGTAAACTCCTGGCCTATAGGATGTGGCATGGATAGAACAGCTTCGGCAGACAACGTCAGTGAACAGGAAGAAGGTATTTGCCTAGCCCCGAGTCATTTGGGGCTTTATAAGAAAGAATGAAAACCTTACCCCTGGTAGCATATAGACCAGGGGTCGGCAACCTTTTTCAGCCGTGGTCCGGTCCACCGTCCCTCAGACCATGTGGTGGGCCGGACTATATTTTGGGGGAAAAATATGAACAGATTCCTATGCCCCACAAATAACTCAGAGGTGAATTTTAAATAAAAGCACACATTCTAGTCATGTAAAAACATGCTGATTCCTGGACCGTCTGCGGGCCGTATTGAGAAGGCGATTGGGCCGCATCCGGCCCCCGGGCCTTAGGCTGCCTACCCCCGATATAGACAGCCAGTGCAATGTTTTTAAGAACGTGGGCATGGTAGGATGTCCAACTCAGCAAATTTGCTGCTATATTCTGCAATACAGTCAAACCTCAGTTCCCAAATGCCTCCATTTTGGAATGTTTCGGCTCCTGAACGCCAAAAACCTGGAAGTAACTGCTCTGGTTTTCAAACGATTTTTGGAAGCCAAACGTACTACGCGGCTTCTGTTTTGAGCTTCCCTATCGTATTGAGGCTTCTGCTTTCAGTTTTCGGTTGTCGAACATTTCAGAAGTCGAACGGTCTTCTGGAACGGATTACGTTCGCCAACCGAGGTTTGACTGTAGCTGCAACTTCTGGGCCAGCCTTAAGGGCAGCCTCACACAGAATGCATTAGACATAGAATGTCCAGTCTTGAGGTGACAAGTGCATGAATCACAGTGGCAAAGCTATTGCTGTCCAGGATTGGTCTTGCTGGCCTTTTAGTCTGCTGGCTTTTTGTCTATATATAGAAGGATCTGTTTTATTAAAAGTTTATGTTTTGTTTTGTTTTAACCAGCGGGGATAATAATAGCAAGGGCAATACCTTCTGCTCATGGACAATTTAATGTTGCCCCATCTTCCATTTCCCATGCCTCTCATTTAGAAATAGTTACAAAGGTTTACATTGACTCTCCCACCTAAGGTGACATGTGGAGGGGGGGGGGGGAATCACCCCCAGCTGATGAGGAGATGATAGCAAGTCCCACTTTCTCAAATGCCATGTTGTTGCTTAAGCTCCAGTGACAGTGACTGAAACTGGTGGATTGCCTTCTGGGAATATCTTTCACTGGACAACATGACAAGTTGAATTACAGCTGTATAACAAATTCTACATAGTACAACAGCATTTAGAAAATTGTTTTTGTCAGCTAAAAGTTATTGATTGAAGTAAAACTGTATTTAAAGGCTGCAGTGAGAAGGAGTAAAATGAGCACATAGGAGAGAACTTCTCGAGCAAGCATAACATTGCTTGCTATTTTTGCTACAGCAATTACTGCTGAAGAAGCAAGCCATTTCATAGACCCCATGGTGGTGTGCCTCTTCAGTGCTTGAAACAGCTGCAGAGAGGGGTGGGGTGGGGTGGGAAGGGCAGTTCCAGCTAATGTGGCCGGCTCACTCTTGCTGTGTGCTTAATAAAAAACCAAAAGCACCTATTTGGACTGAACTGTGGCAAAAAAAGAAGAAGCAAGAATACCTACTAAAGACTTAGGAATTGGGTTCATAAAGAAAAATATCAGCTTAAATTCCATAACAAGAAACTTTAAAGTTGATGAACTTTTCCTCGAAAATCCCAGTTAGTAATATCAGAGTACTTGAAGAAAAATTGGACCAAAAGCCTGCACTGAAATCTCTTCAATAAGCCAAAATAGTGTCAGCTGAGTGTGCCCTGCTAATTTAGAAGATTGCTAATCAATTTAAAGCTAACGCAGAAATCAGGTTTTATGAAGAGGACCAGTTGATATCGTTAAAGCAAAATAGTGTATTTTAGAGTCCTACTAGCAGTAGTAAATGTCAGTCTGTTGCAGAGATACAATATCTTTTTCAAACACCCAGGGCAGTACTCACATGAAAACCCAGCGCAAATGCAAAACGAAGACATGTTCCTTAAGCACAGCCAAGGGATTGTATTAAACACCATAAATAATGCAGGCACGAGAGGTTTAAAGCTACTGAGCAACTGCTTGACAAGAAAGGCATGGTAGGACTTCAGATTTACTAGCACCTTTTAATTTGTAATGTGAAGATCAACAAAAAAGGGGGGGGGGACTATATAAAGAAAGCACTGGTGTTGATGGCTGAGCAGGAAATGATGCAAATACCTCTTTAAGGAAGAAAAGCTACAATCCTTAGGACACCAACACTGAAATTCTATGCATGCCTACCCAGAAGTAAGCCATGTTGAGTTATATTGAGTTTATTCCCAAGGAAGTGGATAGGATTTCAGCCTTAACAGAAAAGTAACGCCAGCTGAACACAAGAAGACACACTTTTGGCTAAAGATATTTCAGATTAGGGTGAAGATCTGTTGAAATCCAAATACGGCATGAGCTTTTGGCAACTGTGAAAATTAGTCCTTGAAAGACTTTCCCCGTACATATATTTAGCTATTTTTCATTAATTGCCTGTCAAGGTCAAAAATCTCCATTAAGGTTGGGAAAAGGCAAGGAAATGTAAAAATTACAAAACCTTTGCCCCCAGTGATGTTTAATATGTGCAATATGAGAGAGTAAACAGGACAAGAGGTCTGTGTTGCTGGTACTACAAACCACTAATTTATTGATAGGCACCATTTTCAGATTCACAAACTGTTACATGAAATCATTATTTATACAAAAGCAAACAAACCTGCCCCTCTTCCCAGTATTAATTGCATGGCAATAGTTATCTCAGTTAAATATGGCTAAACTATTTTTTGTATTTTTATTTTACTCCTGATGTTAGGGGGGGATCTCTTAATTTTGAAGAGGTGCTAAAGAAAGGAGGGAGAGGAACAGGATGTTTTTATTACTGTTTTTACAAAAGGAAAATGGCATTGTATTGCCCTGCCTTCATATAGCTGCATATGTGCAGGGCCTGTTTGAAGATGCTCTCAATGTGTGGGCATTTCAGAGAATGGGCCACAGATATCAGGAGCAGGGATGGCTCTGGTCTCTCCTTCACATGTTGAGGATACACATGGAGGGTGGGGTTCTGAAGAATCCTACTATTTGGTTCCAGTTTTGCCTTTTGGAAAGATGTTGGGAGAAGGCCATTTTAAAATGTGGCAAGCGGGCGTGGTGACCAAAGAGAGTCCTTCAGGTTTTAGACCTTTCCCAAATGTCTCTAAATGTGAAATGTCTGGGTAATCTGAGAAGTATGGCCTGACAAGTAATTTGGAAAATATGAAAGGATAAAGCCTTGTTATATACTAGCAGTTACAACGTAGGCAAAGATTCTTTTGGAAAAAGGAATTCTGTATTTTGTTGAATTCTTTCGAGGCATAGAGTCTTGGGAGCAGAGCTACTGGAAAGGCACATCAATGTCATCTCTTCTGTGAGCTGTCCATGGTTGTAATGTCTATGACAGCTCTATTTCTCAGCCCAGGCCAGAATTCCAGAATTCTCTGGCCTAAGCATAGACTATTCCACCCCAAGACTTACAGAGAATTCCAGAAGGAAAAACAGCAGTCTGCTTGTAACTGTGAGCGTGGGAAGTACTCTAAAATAAATCTCTTAATATAACAACCATACTATCAGTCCATATTCTGAGTTTTAAGAGTCCCTGACCAAGGTATTCAATGCATGGAATCCTTTACTGTGTAGATCATCTTGTCCTCTACAGACTGATGTGTGTGTATGGGGTCTTTCTGTCTTTCTTCGATGCATCCACAAAAGGTACTGGGCCTCAAGCCTGCATAGAAATCTTACTCCTTAACCTGAAAGCTCGGCTCCCAGAAGTGTAAAAAGGTAAAGGGACCCCTGACCATTAGGTCCAGTCGTGACCGACTCTGGGGTTGCGGCACTCATCTCGCTTTATTGGCCGAGGGAGCCGGCGTACAGCTTCCGGGTCATGTGGCCAGCATGACTAAGCCGCTTCTGGCGAACCAGAGCAGTGCACGGAAATGCCGTTTACCTTCCCGCCGGAGTGGTACCTATTTATCTACTTGCACTTCATGCTTTTGAACTGCTAGGTTGGCAGGAGCAGGGACCGAGCAACGGGAGCTCACCCCGCCATGGGGATTCGAACCACCAACCTTCTGATTGGCAAGCCCTAGGCTCTGTAGTTTAACCCACAGCGCCACCTGCGTCCCTCCCAGAAGTATAGGGGCTGATTAAATATATTTAGCTGGGGAGGAAATGCACTCTTTATGTGCTCAGAGACAAATTATTATTTCACCACATGTCCCAGACATTGAAAATGGACCCCTAAATAATCTCAAAGAGTCCAGAACTGAGAAGGCCTGAGAAACTCAAATTAAGCCATGTCCACACAATTCCTTTCCGTGCTTTCTGAAGCCGCTCAGCAATTCACGAAGTCTGCTGCTGCATCGTGTGGGTGAGATCTCTTCCTGCCTATTTTATTTGTTCCTATCAGGAAGAAATGTATTTAGCTGCATATTGTATTGCCAGGTTTTTCTGTTTTTAACAACATGCTAATATCAGGATATCAGTATAAATACACATGCAATTGTCAGTTAATATTATGGTATGATTTTCACAGTGCCTGAGGCAAGGGATCAGTATTGTCAGAAGGGGGGGAAATAATGTGTGTGGGGGGAAAATAATGCAGAGAGAGAGAGAGAGAGAGAGAGAGAGAGAGAGAGAGAGAGAGAGAGAGGCACATTTCCACATTCCTTCACCAAGAGCCCCATGACTTAGAACAGGCTCATTATCAACACGTGGTTCTGTACAATTCAATATGAATAATCTACCTGCTGTATATCTGTGCAGCACCATATGTTGTGCATATGTAGTTGTGAAGAAACTGTGCGATGCCAAAGGGGACTTGCATTTTAAAGCAAACAAATTAACACTCTGAGTGCTACTAGAGATAGAAGGAAGGGTATGTAATACAGCGTGTCTCAGATTCTGCAAATCGTGTTGTATAATACGGATCAGCCTGAAACACCAAGAGATTGCACGGGCCAACCAGGCCATCTCAGAGGACTGAAGCAGCTGGGCCACTTCCAACGTTTGAGGCCTCAAGCCAAAATGTAACAGTTCTCTGCTTTACAACATGCACTTGATAATTCTGCACCAGTCAATAGTAGTGGTTTGTTTACATAGTCAGTTCGTCTGAAAGGACATGTTCATCACAGTCTAATCTCGTGCCATCAGAACCAGTATTTTTAAATTAATGTTTATGAACATCTTTAACTTGTAATATAACCAAAATCTATACCAGTTTTTTTAAAAGTCTTTTACCAAATCACATCCCTTATTTGTTTAAATTTGCAACCCTAAGCTAGGTGTCAAATTTTGATTTGATCCACGTTATAACAAGTTGCTAGACATATAAAATGCCCCCCAAGTGTCTAAATTTGAAGTCCCCTTTCTGATAGATTCTGCATGGGTCCGCCACTGCACAGCCTGTGACTCACTGCAGAATTCTTCTACAGTCTGTGACAGGCTGAAGTCACATTCATTAAGCATGAATAGACCACTTCAACTGGCATGGCTCCCCGTCCCCCATAGAATCCTGGGAAATGTAGCTTCTTAAGGGTGCTGAGACTGGTCAAGTAAAGGGACCCCTGACCATTAGGTCCAGTCGTGACCGACTCTGGGGTTGCGGCGCTCATCTCACTTTATTGGCCGAGGGTGCCGGCGTACAGCTTCCAGGTCATGTGGCCAGCATGACTAAGCCGGTTCTGGCAAACCAGAGCAGCACACGGAAACGCCGTTTACCTTCCCGCCAGAGTGGTACCTGTTTATCTACTTGCACTTTGACGTGCTTTCGAACTGCTAGGTTGGCAGGAGCAGTGACCAAGCAACGGGAGCTCACCCCGTCACAGGGATTCGAACCACCGACATTCTGATCAGCAAGTCCTAGGCTCTGTGGTTTAACCCACAGCGCCACCTGCGTGAGACTGGTTGGGAGACCCTTATTTTCCTTGCAGAGCTGCAATTTTCAGAATGGTTTAACAATCAATCTCAGGGAATTGTAGCTCTATGAGGAGCCTAGGACAGGACTTTCAAGCAGACTCAGCAGAATACGCAATAGAGCCCTGAAACGCAACAGAGATAGCTCACTACAAAATGAAGAAATCCATATTACCCTCTAAAGAGGTCCTCCCTGTAAGACCATTAACTCCAGAGTCTAAAATCACCTAACTGTACTACTGGACTTGTTACTTTGGTGCGTGTTTCCTTTTTTATTTACATTTTATTCTTTTTCTAACTGCTCTGGTCATATGACTGAAACAGCAGTATATATATATATATTTAAAAATACTTACATATAAAAATAAATGTGCACTTGAACTTTGCTGCACATAAGTGAGTCAGGACCATATGATTTGCTGCATCTTTCCAGTGGGTGCTTCGCTGCAGCAAATTTACATGCATGAAGGATCAGCATCAAACACGATGATCTGCATTGGCGAATGATGCAGATTCCTGCGCAGAAGCGACTAACTTGAGTGTTGGAATGTCGTCATGTGTGAAGCTACCCTTACAAAGGCAACTGACTCTTGTAAGCATGCTCTGTTGTGAAAAGAATTACCTGGCTGTCAGTCATGTTACTTTAAAATACCTAGGTTGCAAAAGCCATATGTGTCATTATAGATATAGCGGTACTAGCAACATCCTCTTTTGTTAAACAAGGAGGCAATAAGACTAATTAACACTCACTAGGGAACCTGAAATAATGATCCCTCTCTCTTTGGAGAGCCAATTACCCCAAATATTCACATTAGCTACTTAGTGCTTCTTTGAAAGAAATGTCTTGATTTCTTCTTTTCTTTTTAATTTAAAGCATTATATAACATGTACCATCGCATTATAAAATGTTATGTCACATCCTGACAGGATACAGCTAAGGGTATGCTGAATACACTGGGAGCTAAAAATCTGTTGAAATTAATAAGGAACCTAACTTTGCCTGGCAAGGAAAGCTTGGGTGATATCTCTCCAGCGCCTTTGTCATGGGGGAGAAAACACAAGGGCTGTCACTATTGCCTCTTACAGAAACGCAGGACAGAGCATCTCTTTTCTGTGGGGAAAACAGATTGACAAAACAACCAGCACATATTCACTTATTCATTCAAGTATGCAATGCGTAATTTAATGATCTTTGAGGGACTTTCACCTAAAAGAACTTACCTAGTTCCTCAAAATGGATCTCTTTAATTGTTTACTATCATTTTAGACAGAGCAAAGAGAGAAAGTGTGCCTCTCTCTCTCCTTCCTTCCTTCTTTCTCTTTCTCTTTCTCTTTCTCTTTCTCTCTTTTGGGAGCAGGAAGCAACACCTCACAATTGAACATGTTTGCTCACACCTTGCATAACAATTACTCAAATATGTATTGATGACTGACGGACTGAATGAATGAATAAATAAAATTATGTAATTCTTATTAAGCTCTTCACACAATCAAATGACAGTAATTTTGTGCTGTACGATATTGGTTGCTAGCCAAATTTTGATTGAGGCCATTGTTAAGGTGCTGTTTATAAAGAAACACGGCAAAAACATGAGCTTCCCTCTCTCTCTTTTTGCACTTAGCATCTTAACAACAATCCAAACCTAGGCCAATTATTAAGGTTAATTTGAGTCGTGAATGGTTTCTTTTGTCATACATTAGAGAGTGATTGTCAATTATCTGTACAAGGTTTTGGCCGTTTTAAACGCTCCCCTCCACACCCATCACAGCATGTGGATCCTTAAGCATCAGGGTTACAATTTTAAAGAAAAAGCCATGTCCCAATATTGCACCGCAACAAATTTCCCAGGGAAACCACAAGTTTCAGCTGTTTGCCCTGCACTGTTACTTTCATAGTACATTATGCCCCCTCCTCAGAGAGGCCCAGACAAGGCTATAGGCTCCATGGAGTTGACAGTGTCTCAGACTCTACAGAGCAAAACAGAAAACCTTCCTATATTTAATATGGGGGAAACAAAAAAGAGTGAACTGGTTAAGCTTACTCTTGTCCCAGGCACACAGTCAGGTGAATCAAGAGGAAGAAGTACCATTACATGGGCCTATGGCAGTAGATTTCAACCTTTTTGAGTTCCACGGCTCCCTTGACCAACCACATTCTTTCTGCAGCTCCCCTGTGGGAGCAACTGACACTGGGGTTTCGTTGCAGGACGCATGCAAGTGGGGATTCCCGTTCTAAGTGCACCAGAAATGGAGAATGTGGGGAAACTAGGAATCTGGGTTGTGACTGGGAGGCAGCGAGGAGGAGGAGGACCCAAGGAAGGGTGGCTACTAGGGAGAGAGAGATGCAGGAAGATAATGGGCTGCAAGTTAAAACTGCTGGCTCCCCAGAATGTTCCTGAAATATACACGGAGTCAAGTGTGGATTTCATGCTCTTTATTCAGCTCATAGTAGTGAGAAATAGAAGTTCTCCCAAAATGTCTGCTTTATATACATTATTTACACAATGGGCCCCACTTGATTGGCTAATTCTGGGATTCTCCTGTAGGCCAATCAGGTTGCGGATTCACTTCCACCTGGAGCTGGATTGGGTACTCCTGCGGACCAATCATACTGCTGCATTGTTCTAGGATCAATCAGACTGCTGCATTTTGGATCCTCTTCAACTCAGTACATAACGGTTCCTCAAAGATAGAGAGAGAAAGAACATGCAGAAAGATATAGGCTACAGGTTAATGAAATGACAGCCCCCCAGAGTCCCCTGAACGTTCCTCAAGTCTCCTCAGGGTGCCTTGGTGCACTGGTTAACAACGAATGGCCTATGGCATAAGTTAAGTTCCAGATCAGAGGGACCATAGGAAGCTTCTTATGCAGAGTTGGGCCAGTGGTCCATTTGCTTAGTGTTGTCTACACAGACTGGCAGAAGCTCTCAGGGTTTCAAACAGGGAACATTCCCAGTGCAATCTGGAGGTGCTGGGAGCAGGGGCAAACTTTGGTAATATGGTGCCCTGAATGAGGAAAAAATTTGGCACCCCGCCTAAATATATGTTTGCATGCCATCCTCTCTCTCACCTTCCCTTCTGCACGTGCTCTAAAGTGCACCACATCATAGTTGTGGCATATTTTGCACTCCTTCGGCTCAGCACCCTGTGTGGGGGAACTGCCCACATCACCCTAAATCCAACACCGCTGGGGGATTGAACCTGGCACCTTCTGAATGCAAAGCAGACGCTCTACCACTGAGCTACAGCCCTAGCCCAGAAGAAATTCTACAAAATGCAGAAAAATTGCTTAGTTCTTTGACCTCAGAGCCCTATGAATCAATTTAAGTGAGGAATCAGGTGGCAGTGTTACACTGACTGTGACATGGCATAAATAGGACAGATCCATATGATTATGGGGGTCGTGCCTTCCCTGCCAATTTCTTGTTCCTCCACAGGGAGACTTGCTCCATGTCTTGAGAACCTTGGGTCTAGCCCTATTGAATTTAAGACGGATAATATTGCTTTCTGCTTTGCCAAAGGTCCACCAGCAAAAAACACACACCACGGTCTCCATTTTTCCTTTGCTCATGCAGTTTCTGTGCATATGGGTGACTTTTTGCAGGGTTGAGATCTTGCGTTATTCATAGGAAATGTGGCATCACTGTTTTCCATGTGCATGTTTACCTGGAAACCTATTTCTTTTGATTTTTGCAGCCTAAGATGACATTTTCGGGCTATGGCAGCTATTGGTAGCCCATTTGTTGTTCTCTTGCTATTTTATTTATCCATTTTATCTATATAATATTAAATTGTTTTTATTCTGAGGGCCCTGCTTTGCTGCTGACTTTTTATCAACATGCCGCCATTCCTGCAGCTGCTGATTTCCTACAGCAAAATGCTTGAATCACATGATTTGTAGACAGATTTATCTATTGGTATTAGAAGTCACATTGGGTTTGATGCAAGAGGTGTGAATCTCCTTAAATTACTCCCAGATGAAATCAACAGTGGTGTAAGTCAAAGGGGAGCATGGAGGGGGAGAAGGATGTCTCCAGACATTTTTCAGAACCAGAGCAATGGCATCATCTGTCAGAACGGTACTTGTTTGCAGTCATTTGCATCAGGTCCAGTTTATAATAATTCAATTGTTCTGAGTACGCAAAGAACAATCGGACTGACTCCTTCCTTCCCTAAAAGGACGGCAAGCCACCCATCAAACAATCTGCACACTCCAAACTGAAGTGGAGTGTGATAGTGCTGCAAAACAATAGGAACAAGTAGCCACAGACCACACACACACACACACACGACACACACAAGGAAGAATCCTACCTTTGTAACTCCTATATTTGCAGTTCAGAATGAACTATATTTACTCGGAATTAAGTCCCTGATGAACATATTTAGTCCAGCAGCTTTGGTCTGATTCTTGGGGTGTGCTTTTGTAGTGGCATGGCTATGGTGGGCTGTCATGACGAGACCCTGCATTTCAAACTTTGCCACTAAATCACAGGGAATCAATGATATGTTGACCTCGCTGCAAGTATTGTTAATAATGATCCGGTAAAATGGTTTAGATGGACATTATCTGAAAAGGCTACTGACTACGATACGAGTGTAAAAAGTGGCACAGGAAAGTATCCTCAACAAAAAGAAGTGAAGCTGAAAATATGAATGGCCTGCAAAAATAGCTGCTTAGTTCCAGGCTTTAAGGTGACACTTCAGGATGATTTTTCTTTCAAATTTTCATCTCTCTGCAGCTGAGAAAAACTGAGATTGACAGACAGAGGAAGTGGCACTAGGATGACATGAAGCTGTCAAGGGGGGAAATATCAGCTTCAAACAAAAGAGAATGGGCAAATATTAGGAATGTTCAACTTATGGATGGTGCTTCCAGCCTCTAATGAAAGAGCCACAAGGCTTTTTCCTCTCCACAACTGCTGGTAATGGAGAATACATCTGCAATGAGAGGGACTATATATTCCCAGCCAGCCATGGGCAACATAGCATTTGTATAAGTGATGTGCATTTCTCGGTCTTTTGCTGTGCCTTTCACCAACCTTTTTTCATGTGGAGAAGCATTTAAACATGTGATCCTTCACCTGCAATTTGAATTTGGGACGGTACAGTCCGTCAAGAGCCGCATTGTGTGGTTCTGCTGATTGCATAGCTTGGTTGCAAACCCTGTTTCTCAAACTTCACTTTTCCAGGATCTTTTTTAAAAAGAAGTTTTTAAAACCTACCCTGAATTATCACATGAATAAGTGATTGTGAGTACATATGGATAAAGTCATACAGTGTGTGTGTGTGTAGAATCACACCCTGGGCAGGTCCTTACAAGCAGAATATACTGAATGGACAGAGGCCATCATCTCCATAAGGCTTATCAGCTCGTCATCAGGGAAAGCACTGTGCCTTTGCTCACACAGTTTGATTTCAAACTGCACAGGCAAAGGGGGGGGGTCACCTGATATCATTGTGAGAGCCTTGCCCACCTGTCAAACCTGGTCTGCAAGGAGTAGGGAAGATAAGTATCTAACCCATTGGCCAGATCCCGTTTACCCTCCTGCCATGAGTAGATCGTCCTTATGCATAGGATCCATGCAACTGCAAAGTTGTACACTCAGATATTCTCTTTGCATGATACAGGACACTGCAATGAATTTTGTGATTTGTGCAAGGAGGTCTGGATCAGACTACTCCACGGGCAGGATTCAACAAATGAGTCTCATCCTCAAAAGCCCATGCAAGGACTTCCTCTTATCCTCCCCATGTGCTCCCTGAAATTGGCACCAGGCCATAGGAGCAAACTCCTAGGGGCTGAGGTCCCTTCACCCCCCCAAAAAAAATTTGTGAGGGAGCCCAAAGTTGATGGGCACTGCCATTTATTATTATTGTTATTGTTATTAAAATTTGTATACTACCCTACAACCCAATATTCCCCTATTCCACAACACATTTTAAAAGGGCATTGGATGTGTATCGGCCAAAGGCCTGATTAAAGAGGAACGTTTTTGCCTGGCGCCTAAAGGTGTATAAGGAAGATACCAGTCAAACCTCCCTGGGCAGAGCATTCCAATGGTGTTCATGTGCCACATCTTGTGACCGATTATGGGGGTGGGGCTTACCTCCCCCCAATATTTTGTCACCCCTGCTTGGGGGCCACATCAAAATAACCCATGGAAAAGCATGGGGGGGAGGAGAGGGAAAGGATATGGGATTGTTCCCTCTTGCAAGCTTGCATGCTTGTGCTGTTGGAGCAATCTCCTTAATGCAATACTGAATTCTTCCCCGCATGTTCAGTGTGACTCCAGCCATTTGTAGAGAGCTTACATCTGATTATCTTGCTTTTCTCCAGCTCTCAATATGCACTTCATGTGGCATGAGTCAATCAAATGCATTACCTGACCACTGCAAGCAGGGCTCCTAACACTTGGTGAGGTTCAGAGGGGTTCCTATAGCTATCCTTTTTTCCACTTGTATCTGCAGTATGTTGCACTCTGGGTTCCTTTGCCAGCATCCTGCCATACATACACATTTGCACGAACTCTAAACTGTCAGCCCACCACAAGAGTAAACCCTATTCAGTGAGTCTGACTTGCAAGGAAGCATGCATAGGTTTGGGCTGCAAAACCCATGTTCTCTTCCTCCAACAGGCACCAAAATAACCACTTCTTTTGCAACTGTTTTGAGCCGAAATGATGGGCAATTCAAACACCAGTTAGCTTTAGATTACTATGAAATTGTTGCGAAGCCAATTCAGTAAGTTAATAGTAAAGTTAATGGATACATTGCTTTGCTGTTTGCAATAGACCGGCATAGTTGATGATGTGGCACCTGCAGACTGTTCGAATTACAGGTTAGTTGTTGTGCAAGAGGATAACATGTTCCCATGGCAGGCTTTTGTTCATGGGATGTAAAGAAAGAAAAGCAAGAAGATTCAGTACTGATTACAGCTATTGCTGAACTCAGTCTCGGTCTCGGTCTTTACTGCTGCTGCTATTACTGTACTTGGCCTTGCAACCTTTTCTACTCAACTCTGTTACCTCTAAACCTGTCTTGGGCAGACTTTTCCTATCAACATATATGCCCCCCAAGTGCTATACTGCATTCTCGGTACCTGTTTGGTTTTGCTAGGTTTTCACACAATAACAAACATCGTGAGCACATTGGTACTTCATGCAATATCATGCAATGAGTTCAATAAGCCAAATTAAATAAATCACTAAAATCTTTGCCAGCATGCCTTTAAAGAAGATCCAATAAACCATAACTGAAAAATATAACATTTATTCAAATATAAAAAAATCTACCCCCCCCAAAAAAAACCACACCAAACAAACACAATTAGCTGACTCAAATACAGTGGTACCTCGGGTTAAGCACTTAATTCGTTCTGGAGGTCCGTTCTTAACCTGAAACTGTTCTTAACCTGAGGTACCACTTTAGCTAATGGGGCCTCCTGCTGCTGCTGTGCCACCGGAGCATGATTTGTGTTCTCATCCTGAAGCAAAGTTCTTAACCAGTGTGGTGTAGTGGTTAAGAGCGGTAGACTCGTAATCTGGGGAACCGGGTTCGCGTCTCCGCTCCTCCACATGCAGCTGCTGGGTGACCTTGGGCTAGTCACACTTCTCTGAAGTCTCTCAGCCTCACTCACCTCACAGAGTGTTTGTTGTGGGGGAGGAAGGGAAAGGAGAATGTTAGCCACTTTGAGACTCCTTGGGTAGTGATAAAGCGGGATATCAAATCCAAACTCTTCTTCTTCTTCTTAACCCAAGGTACTATTTCTGGGTTAGCAGAGTCTGTAACCTGAAGCGTCTGTAACCTGAGGTACCACTGTATGTAGTCTGGGCAAGGAAGTTCCCTAAGGTTGGTGAGATCAGGTCCCTTCTGCCTTCTTAGCATGTTTAGCTCCACATGTGGCTCCGCAGCAAACGATTGGGAGGAATTAGTCCTCCTTGCTAAGAGAACCTTGGGTATATGAACCTGACAGGTGCAGGTTGTTTTTCAGTCCAGTGTGCTTGCCAGGCCTGAATGGCACCCAAAACAACTCAACACCAAGCAAGTGATGGATGACAAAGAGTGCCCTTAACTCAATAATGCCTCGGGCATTGACCACACCAGATCTTAACTTCTCTTTCCTGCCTGGACTGGAAGCCAGTTAAACCATGCAAAAACACCACTCCAGGAACTGGACTTCCTGCAGTATGGACAGGCAAAAAATGGAGTCCCAAGGCCAATCAGGGACTCCCCTAAAAATTGCTACTCAGTGCCCAAAACAGGAACCTAGCTGACCCTGTACTGCAGAGGGAGGGAAGAAGGGCACTGCAAAGAAAATGATGGACTGTTTGAGGTGGAGCCAGTTTCTAAAGCCTGGTTTCTTCCCCATCCTGATTGACCTGATGGCTTACCTGACCCTTCCCCAAATCTTCTGCATAGCAAAGCCATTTTGAGTCTTCTTTCTAGAGGTTGGCTCTTCCAGAGTGCTCAGCCTCCAGCATTGTGCATGCAACGAACACTGACATTCCCCACCAACTCCAATCTTGGGGTCAACCTGTCACCTCTGTATTGGCTCTATTTGCACTACCATACATAAAGCAGTACAGTGGTACCTTGGTTCTCAAATGCCTTGATTCCCAAATGCTGAAAACCTGGAAGTAAGTGTTCCAGTTTTCGAACATTTTTCGGAAGCCAAATGTCCGATGAGGCTGTTGGCAATTGTTTCCGGGGCGTCTGCACCAATCAGAAGCTGTGCCTTGGTTTTCGAACATTTCGGAAGTCAAACGGACTTCCGGGATGGATTAAGTTTGGAGCTTTTGTTTTTGCTATTTGTTTTACGTTTTTGTTTTTGTGGCTTTGTGGAACCCAGTTCAGCTGCTGAGTGTGTGACTGTGGAAATGGATAAAACCCTCCCCCATCCAAACAATGACTATCATCAGTGCAGGTAAGAATTTTTTCTTTTTTAATTTTATCATCTACAATAATGTCTTATTCATTTTCTAGTACAGTACATTGATTATTGCTTTCATTTTATGGATCAATGGTCTCGTTAGATAGTGCAATTCACGTTAAATTGCTGTTTTAGGGGTTGTTTTTAAAAGTCTGGAATGGATTAATCAGTTTTGCAATACTTTCTATGGGAAAGCACGCCTTGGTTTTGGTATGCTTTGGTTTTGGAACAGACTTCCGGAACAGATTAAGTTTGAGAACCAAGGTACCACTTTGAACACTTCCCTTAAAGAAGCCTGGGAACATTAGTGTGTAAAGGGTGCTGAACGTTGTTAGAAACCCCTATTACCCCCCCCCACGAAGTTACAGTTTGAAGAGTTTCCTGGGAAGAGGGACTGATTGTTTAAATCACTCTGGGCAGAATGCAGGAGGCAAAACTGGAATTAGATGGCTCTGCCTGTAAAAATCCGAGCTGGAAGGTACTTCCAGTTCAGGGGATACTTTCCATGTTTCAGGTTGTGCTCTAGAGTGTAAAATGGAGAACATGAGCAGCTACTATGCAAATATACCCCACGATGCTCAAACACCTGGTATTGTCATTGTCACCTTTTAATTAAAAATACGTATTGATCCCCAGCATTTCAATGAAAGAACAATTAAAGGAATACCGCACCCTCGAAGCACTCGAGAGAGCAACAACCGAAGCTCCAGCATGCTTTTCAAATGTTAAGCAATTTATCTTGCTAAAGGCTACATATTTAGAGCAGGAAAGCACTCCAACTAGATTGATACAGTTGTTGTTTCAGCGCTTGTCCAAATAGCCTTTTATGTTGCAATCAAGTAATAGATACAAGATTGACAAGTTACAAAGAAAAGGAGCTTTCAGTCAACAAACAGACTAAAACCCATTATTGCAGTGTGTGCACTGTGTCCTAGACTTGTAAACACATCTTCATTGATCCCATAGAAAGA
This sequence comes from Podarcis muralis, assembly GCF_964188315.1. Classification (NCBI taxonomy): domain Eukaryota; kingdom Metazoa; phylum Chordata; class Lepidosauria; order Squamata; family Lacertidae; genus Podarcis; species Podarcis muralis. The sequence continues at coordinate 40,071,202 of NC_135655.1, forward strand.
TAGTAATATCTCCCCTAGTATGGCTCAATCAAGATGCTTTTCACAAAGAAAAAGTGCAAACAGTATTGAAAAAACAGAAAGAGACTGATGTTACAGTCAAACAGTAAATAATGGCTGGTGTCGGGAAACCTATCTATAACCTCTCAAACTCCTGTCAACTGGAATGAAAGTTATAACCTCTCTATTACGCATACAAAAGATCAAAACACAAGTAACGTGTATAAGTCCTCATTTTGTTGTTCACGTTTTACCAGCTGAGCAGATCGATGTGAAAAAGAACCTCATTTTCTAGTTTGGCAGAATTTGTATAAGTGCTGTGGGGAATGGATAAGTCTTAGAAAAATGTTTTATTATTCAGAATTTTCTTTGAAAATACATATAAGAAGGACAATGAACATGTTGCACAAACTGGAGTATTAGGCGTGGGTGTGGAAAGAAATGATTTTCAAATGGATGCTTCGCTTGAATCCAAAGCTCTAGCCGTTCTCAAAGAAATTTATTCTAAACACACTGGGCAAATGCAGAAGATGGTGGTTGAAATGGATTTGGGGAGACTGCAATTGGCTCAGTTCGTCAACTTTATTTTCTTGATGGAGCTTTGTGGCTTTAACACCTACACGGCAAGGCAGAAATTCAGCAAATGAATCTCTTCCCCACCGTGGATAACAACGTTGGCAAACCTTCCAGCTGGAAGCACCACCATTTGTACCAGATTAATCCAGAAACACATTAATGGCAAGGCTGCTTCACATTTCCTTGTATGTTATTTGATTTCTCTACACTTTTATGAAAAGCTGAATTAATTGATTCCATTGTGGGGTGTGTGGAAACAGTATGCTTAAGTGATGAAAGGTTGCTATAAAAGTTGTGTCTCTGGCATTAGACTGGTGATGTGCCCTTCACACATCACTGGAAGTTGCACTTAAAGCATCGTAGGGTATACACTTCAGATGGACGGGTGCAATGTGATCCTCACTCTACGTATTTTTTTTTAAATAAAGTTTTTTATTTATACAACAAGGGGAAAAAAAGAAAAAAAACCCAAATACCAAATTACACACAAATTACAAAAGTAACCATAGACACCTAATTTTCTTAGCAAACAATAAAACATCTATTGGTCTTAACACTAAAGACCCAACCTCCCGTCTATTCCATATTTCAAATTCATATTACTTATTGCCAATACACATTTTTTTCATAATTAAACTTATTCTCAATAAATCTAATTTCTTATATCTACCTTGCAACTATTACTGAAGTTCCTCGAATGCTGCAACAGAATTTAAACTACTATATTTATTTTTCAGATATTCTTTGAAAACCTCCCATTTAGAAACACATTCCTGTTTTGATTTATTCTTTATTTTTTCTGATAAACCATCTAATTCAGCATATTCTGTCAGCTTTTGGATCCAATCTTGTATAGAGGGGATTTCATTACTCTTCCATTTTGCTGCGATCAAAACTCTTGCTGCCATTGTCGCATATAAAAAGATAGCCTTCCTCTTTTGTGGAATATCCAAATCTGTTATTCCTAGGAGGTAGGCCTCTGGTTTTTTATTGAAAGAGATCTTTAGCATTTTTTGCAGTTCTGCATGTATACTCTCCCAGAATACCTGTATTTTCCTACATGTCCACCACATATGGTAGAATGTTCCTGAGTCTCCGCATCTCCAACAATTACTTGACACATTTTTATACATTTTTGAAAGTTCCATGGTGTTAGATACCATCGATGTTGCATTTTTTGAAAGTTCTCTCTAATCGTGTAACAATTTGTGAATTTCCAATTGATCTTCCATAAATTTTCCCATTGGACCATGGTTATTGAATGGCCAAAATCCTGGGACCACCTCACCATTGCCACTGTTACCTCCTCCTCCTTGACTGTCCAGTCAAGGAGGAGTCGATAAGTTTTGGAAAGAGTTTTTCTTTTAGAATTTACAAGAACAGATTCGAATCGGGAAATTTCTGTTGACAACCCCTTTTGTTTGTCAGATTTAAATTTTTCAAATAATTGATGGTATTGGAACCAGTCTGAAATGTGTTCTCTTATTTCCTCAAAGTTTTTAAATTTTATTTGGTTATCTTCATTTTTTAGAAGTATTTTATATGTTGGCCAGCTTTCCTGAGTATTTTTCCGTTTTACTGCTATGGCTTCTACTGGAGAAGTCCACCACGCTATAAGCATCGTAGGGTATACACTTCAGATGGACAGGTGCAATGTGATCCTCACTCTACGTATTAATTGAGTTAAAATATTGTTTTGGCCAAGGCAAATCTGCTCCCATGTTCAGAGATGGCCAGTTTGCTTTCCACTTTATTTCAATGATTTAAACTCCATAATGGGAATATGGCCAAACGTCCACTTTCTTATCATTTTGGGGGTGGGGTGGGATTATGTTAGCATCTTGGAGGCTTCTCAAACAGTTTGTGGGAAAGGGAGCTTCAATTGTTTCTCTTGATCTGTGCAAGTATTTTGCACTACAATGGAAGAACACTAACTGCTCTGCCCCTAATAAATAATATCACAGAGAAAAGCTCATTTCTCCTCATTTAGCTCTTTAGCCATTTCTCATTTAGCTCACTTGTCTGTTGTTGTTGTTGTTGTTTTTTAAAAAAATGTATGGGAATTTCCCCACAAAGTGTCTGATCCTAAGAAATATGTTCATCTATAGAAGGGTAAAGGTATAATTTAAATTCACAGTGCTTCAATTTATGATACGTGTATATATATATATATATATATATATATATATATATATATATATCCATATTAGCCTGTGTGCAAATCATTCACATTGTCATGATTAAAATAGCCATGCCGCATCTTTTGACACATGGATTTTATTCCCCAAATTAGACAGAAACTACACAATGTGACATGCATTAAAATTGCATCTTTAAAGTTTGCCAGAGTCAGGCTAGAACGCTGATGAGGATTAGATTCCAGTCTGCTGCGATTAAGTTTCATTTGAACTTTATATTCACTCTTAGAAGAAGAAAAAAAGCATGCATACCTGAAACTTGAGGAGTTTATTTTATGCATTAGTTCTTCTGCATTGAGAATGGAATAAATGCCAAAATAACTCAGGTCATTTGAATGTAAATCCAAAATCATTCACACTGAAAAAGACACCCAAAAAACCTTAAATGCTGGACAAGTTCACCTTAGCTCTTCAGAAACAGCCAGTCAGTTGCATTATTTAGATTTTTCTTTGACACTTGGTAAAAGACAAACCACATTTTGGAACTAAGTAAAAATCCTTCATTAAAATATCTAGCGGGCTATGAAAAACAAAAACTCTCTTCTAATTTTACAATCCATTCATCACAATTCAGTTTCATAGCTTAGGCTTTCAAGAGATCATCTGCAGACGATATTGAAATATTCACAAGGAATTCAGTGTTTAGAAATAAAACAAAATTAGATACAAAAATGGCACTTCCCTCCAGCAAGCGAAACTGTTAAGAGTCTTGCTCTAAGAGAGTTTTATGACCACCTAGATCCCTTAATTTACAGCTAAATTTAGCACATAATCTATATGTGCATATGCAATGAGTTTACTGTTTTCAGCCCTTGCAGGCAGTAATCTACTGCAAAGAGTCATCAAATATAATTTCCCTAAATTGTCAGCCCTTTTTCTAAAGTGTCTTGCTAAGAACAGATCAACAGAAGGATGGCATTTGAATTACCTTCATCCTAGTTCTGCAAAAGGTTCGGTCCATCTCAATTGACATTCTGCATTCTATACTGAAACCTAGTAATGTTCTTCTATAAACGGACAAGTGGAGAGACACATAAATTCATAGGGGTATGAGAGTGTGAGTGGGTGTGAGAGTGCTGTGTGTGTGTGTGTGTGTGTGTGTGTGTGTGAGAGAGAGAGAGAGAGAGAGAGAGAGAGAGAGAGATGCTTTTGCCCATTCTCACATACACCTCCTGTGAACACTGTTCATACCAAATAATCATATACACACTAGGAAAACACATCATTCACTTGCTACTCTCACAAATCCACAGCAATCACATAACCAGTCCAACAACTGACAAACACTTTAATAGTTATGCCTGCTTCCCTTTCCACCAACAGCACATAGCTCCACCACCTGCCCCTTGGCTTTCTGTACTAACATTAAGTAGCTGTTGTTTTGAGGTTTTAAAAAACAAACAAACCAACTTCTGAATTATTGGAATATTTATGGCATTTCCATAACAACTCAGTGGCTGCTAGTGTGGCTCATTTCAAACAACCGAAACCAATAGCGACAGAAACTGTAAAGACTGTAGCCTCCGTTTACTGCAGATTTTTGTTTGTTTTCCTTTTATCAAGTGTATCTGGTGGGGTGTTAATTGACAAAATGACTAGTTTGATCTAAATCTTTGTGTTCTGTGCTTTCATTTGATACTTCAAGCAATTATCTAAAGCAATTGTGTGCATCATAAGAGATTGTCTAAATTTGACAATGACTTTGCAAATAAATAATATATAAACAAATAGAGACCCGGGGTGGGGAGGAATCAGTTTGTCATTTTATATATATATACATCATTCCTCTTTTCACTATATATAAGATATAACATTGTTTGTTTTTATGTATTAGACGCGCACAAATATATATTTACCATGCTAGCAGGGATAGATGGAAGTTGAAATCCAAAACATCTGGCTAATACACAATATAATACATAGTGTGCATTATTCTAACCATTCACTGGCCAGCATGATCACATGGCCAGCATGATTAAACCGCTTCTGGTGCAATGGGACACCGTGACGGAAACCAGAGTGCACTGAAATGCCGTTTATCTTCCCACCACAGCAGTACCTCTTTATCTACTTGCACTGGCGTGCTTTCAAACTGCTAGGTTGGCAGGAGCTGGGACAGAGCAATGGGAGCTCACCCCATCACATGGATTCGAACCGCCAACCTTCTGATCGGCAAGCCCAAGAGGCTCAGTGGTTTAGACCACAGCACCACCCACTTGATGACAGCTTCTAGCAGCCACAGGTGAGAGCTGAATGCAGGGTGAGGACCAAAGGTGGATAAACTACCATAGAAGGAGCACATCATTTCCCCAACCAGAGGTACTACCCGTCCCCTAACACCCCAGGCTACCCCTACTGTATCATATTCAGTACCCTGTGGCTCCTGTAAGCAACATTGTATTTGTAGCTCAGCTGTGTGCCCACAAATTGCTAGTGTCTTGTGGTAGCCTATCAAAAAATGTTGGTAGGTGCTGATTATCATCCACCATTTTATAACCATCCTGTAAATGCAACAATATTTCATTAATTATGGTTGTTAAATACAACCATAACTACCATCTACCTATGTACCGTTCTCAGCAACTCTTTCTCTACAAAGGAATCTTAAGTATGCCAGTTGGGACATGGATGCCATCACTGTCATTGTAACACGGATGTCACAATTTGCAAAAATAAAAATAAAAACGCCATCAGAAAAAAAGTGATCTAAAGTACAATTATGGAACTGAACCTACAAATTGGAGTTCCAGAATTGTGAGTTAAATTAATAAAGTAAGGAATAACATATTAATTCCTGCAGGACAGGAGTAGGTAGCCTTTAAAAGCATTCAACACCACCAGATATGTACACCGTTCATTTTCACAAATGGAGTCTGTTTCAATTCTCAGCTGTTGTATGATGATTTGACTTGGAGCAAAGGCAGCATAATTGGATAGCAGCTGAAATGAGCTTCATTTGAGAAAGGCTGAAAGATCCATTGCTGGATTTCCAGGAGTGTGAATTAGAATTCCAAGAATATATAATGCAAATAATTCTATTCTTTAGAAGTGAAGGCATAAAAGAATTTTAGGTTTTCTTATTTCAGGCTTTAATTGAGGCCTAGGTTGTAACTCATTTTCATCCTTGAATGGGTGGTAAAAACATACACAGCAGGTAATTCACACTACCTGAAAAACTGTTGGTGCTGTAAGAAGACTAATCAGGATAAGCTTCCAGTAGCAAATTATCAGCTACAAATTAAAATCTTGGCTTATGTCTGCTAAAAGCAACCTTGTATTTCCCACCAATACACATATGCCAATATTAGTAACAGTTGGATTACTCCAGAATATGGAAACGGAGGGGGGAGTGGGGTGTTCTGTTCTGTTTCTATATTATAGATAACACCAAAGGAATTTTAAATGAACACTTCAAAATCAATGTTTGATTCAGGAGCAAGAAAGCAGAACTGAGTTCTCTTTTTGTTAATGTTCAGCAGTAGGTGTTAGGGTTTTTATTTACCTGATGTATGTATTCTGCCCTAATCGTTCCATTAATCTCAGAGAGATTAATGGAAAACTCCTCTGATTTGTTTGGTAGTTGCATAGATGGACAGATGATAGATAAGATAGATGATAGATGATAGATAGATAGATAGATAGATAGATAGATAGATAGATAAGTCAGGATGCTCATAACATCATTGATCCTGTTTGAATGTTTTATTTCCTGAGGTAAATACTCCTTTTTTGCATTCACAAAGCTTTCCTTTACTGTTGGTACTCTGCCTCAACTGACCTTCATTTAAGTGTTGCTGTTCTGTTGGCATTCGTCTTTCTCGGGAGACAATGGAAGAGTGCTCCATTGGGGTGGGGGCAAAGTCAAACTGTTGGAGACTTACAGTGCCTGCTGTGTCTGTAGAGGCTGAGACAGGAGAGACATGGTTTATTGCAGGTGGGGCAGATGAAGGCGTCCGATTTTGCTGCTACAGGTGTGGGAGCTCATATAGTAAAGGATTGCCTGGGCCTTGCCTGGGCTTCTTACAATTACTCTGGGTAGGCCTATGTTTCATTATCTGTAGTGTGACACTTGCACCGTGGGCTATATATCTCATCCACATGGACTAAGAAAGAAGGTCTGCAGTGACTTATAGCCCCCTTGCTGCAGGAGCACCCTATGCCTGACAAGTCATCCAAGCCATCAGATGCCCACCCCCTGGTGGAGCAGTCTTCAGCCCCTTTCCACTATCTGGAAAACACAATGAAAAACAAGGACTGAGAATATTGATAAATACTATAGCATGAAAAAGATCAACAACCCCCAGATTTAAGGGCACAGTCCAACTAAAGTGAAAAAATGTCTAAGTACCACTTAGTTCAAGGGAAGAGTTAACATGCTTGCTTCCGTTCCATTGCAATAAAAGGGATTTGGGTAGATAATGGCAAATATATATATATATATATATATATATATATATATATATATATATGCTTTCGTAGATTTTCATGGGTACAGGAATGCAGGTTTTGGTGTCCTCGGGTGTCTTCCCGTGTAAAAGTTGGGGTGTCTAGGCGACGTTTCGACGAGGTCTCACTCGTCATCTTCAGGCTGGTGCTTTCGGCTTCTTGTTACTGGAACAGAGCAGGATCTCAGTGTTTGAGTTCCTATAAATACTGTTGAGGAGGTGTGTTGTATAGCCTCCAATGTTCTGGGCAGAGAGGAAGTTCCCAGGCTAGTGTGCCTTTTCTTCTTTTGTTCCTTAATTACTTGAGGGATATCTTGAGTGATTTCTTGAGTGATATCCTGAGTACCACTTAGGTGGGTCATTAGGTGTGGATTAGTTGCTAAAGCCTTTGTGTCTTGACCTCTTGAACTTTGTGAAGAGTTTTTCTGAGAAGATGGCTGTACTGCACTTAGTTGTGCTCTGGCTTGGCTTCGTGTATAGGGGCGAGCTGTGGTTTTGTGGCCTGTGCCAGCCAGATCTGTGTAGGGATTGCAGGGGGGTGCAGCATCCGGAGGTGCCACCATGGTTTGGCTACTGGATGGTGTCTGTAATTTATCTGTGGAGAGGGTCTGGGTTTGGGTCTGATGTGGTTGATAGATATAGATATAGATAGGAGCTAGTTATTTATAACCTCCACCTGTCCTCCAAGACACCCAAGAGCAGTTTTTCTTGTCACATACAACAACCCTGTGAGGTTGGTTAGATCAAGAGATGGAAATTGGCCCAAGGTTGCCCATTGAGGGGTGTTTCTTTTTGGCTGATCAGAGATTTCAACCTGAATCACCCCAGACCTAATCTGACACTCTAAGCACTGCACCTTCTTTTCTTGATTTGGACATCCAAATTCATCAGATTTGCAAATGCTTTGCTTGCTAAAGCACACTCTTTTAGTTTAACCAGCACCAGTAGTTAGGCAATAGACTGGTGTTTGACTGTAGACGTAGCCACCTGAGAAGTTAGTGAGATACCAGGTTGAAAAGTCAGATTTAATTTGCAATCCCATGATTTTCTATTACATTCTAATTAGGCTTTGTATTTTTGTTATTTACCCCCAACACATTTCTTCACTTCCTCTTTAACCTGCCTTTTCACTCGTTAATAACATTGTTCAAATAAAACCTACCACCACCCCCTGCATTGAATTATAGCACAGAGGGCTCAGAGTGGCGCTATGTCTTGGAAAATGCAATTCGTCTGTATATTTCAGTAAAGGGATCATTAATTGCTGCTTCACGAGGTTATATTCCTTTTCACTTTTATATTAATATATACAGCCGACTGCCACAATGGTAGTATAAATGTATATTTGAACAATATATAGGGATGCAGTTGCTACTTCTCAGATATTAATCTTTTTATATTTCTTAATTACAATACTGAATTGCATTGCTGGGAATGTATTATTTCAAAATTTTGTCTAAGCAAAGCAAACTTAACTTTGAACTGTCAGATGAAATGGAATTGGTATGTTCCGAACTGCTGAGCCTGGAAGGTTTTTGCAAAATACAAGCTAGCAATGCACTACTAAGAACTTCATCTTCCTTTCCCATCATGACTGGAGCAGCCACTCCTTAATGGTTCCACTCACAATCCACATCAGCTTGACGTTACTAATCCTTACTTTTTGAAGTTCTCCACTTCTTGGCGCATGGCCTGGTTCACCCAGTGATGCGGCTGTGCCACTGCTAATCCCGAAAAAGAGGTTGGGGTGCTGAAGGTATGACAATCAGCTGGCCTGCCTGGTAGTTCGTATGAATGGTACCACTTCCCCTAACCTTGAGGACTACTGTGAATAGGGGACCAGAAGGTTCAGAGGCAGAAGGGAAAGTCTGGGGATAAGAGCCTGAGAAGGGATAGAGGAGTAATGCATGAAGCACTCAGAAATAAAGAGGAAGAGCTCTTAGAATTGATACTAGATGATCATCTATTAGGGATGCTGTAGATACATTGCTTTTGGATTCCTCTGCCCATGTTGTATCCCATTTTCTACTAGTGTTGAATGGTCATAATTTGAATAATGTGGATTGAGATATATCTAGTGATGTTCCTACATTGGTGGAGAATTCCATCAGTCTAATGGGAAGGGTGCCAATTCTGACCAATTTCCCACCTGCTGCAGCCCCATGGTATTCCAAAAGGGCTCTCCAATCACCTGAAGCACATCTGGGAGGAAGGGAACAATTGGGAAAAATCAGCTCCGTTGCCATTCCACTGACAGAAATGTCACCTGGGTCAAAGTCCCTTCCATTAATGGAATAACATAATTAGGTACACATCTATAGTGTGGATATGGGTTGATCTATGGGGGAACTAGATGATACTTTGCTATATTTCAGCTGTACAATTCTGTGATAACACTTTCCCCTTGTATCTGGGTCCTTGGACCATTTTGATCTCAGCAGTCTTGCCTTGAGCTGCGGCAATGGACTTGTTTGTGCCAGTTTTGCCAGCATTTGCAGGATGACCTATAAATCAACTAAGATAACAGTCTGACGTATTACGCAGTAGATGGAACATAAAACTGTTCTTTAAAAATCAGTTAAATTGCTTGGAGGAACAACAAATTCCTACACCAGCCCATTCTTTGTGTTCTGAAGTGCAATTTACAGGGCTAAACCAAAGCATATGTCATACCTTTAATTTTGTAAAAAGTTATGTACAAGTCTATTATTCAAAATAATCACATAACTGGGAAATTCACTGAACAGCTACCTTTCTCCTCAGCGGGGTGCCATTTTATAGACTTTAAAATTCACTAAGTTCAAGCAGCTTTCGTTCTAAATAATACATGTGCTAAATATGTCACATTAAAAGTGCTTTTGGCATGTAAATGATCCGTTTTCACCTAGAAATGCTTTTAAAAGAATCTGAGCTCACTTTTTGGGAAATTATAAGTGCATTGAATTTCATTGTCCTACAGAACCATGCAGAGTTGATAGAAGTGAACTACAATGACAAGCCAGCCCTTGTCAGCCCATACACTTAAGTATCATTTGAACTGTCAGAAGTATATGCAGTTCTGTTGGCTTCCACACATTTTCTATCCAGATTGGAAAAAATAAGATTTGTTTTGTAGCTGGCCCTTCATCTTACCCATTTCCAACCCCCCCCCCCAACCTAAATGTTAGCAATCCATTGTGTAGTGGATGGAAAGTTAGCATTTTGGTGCCTAACTCATTTTGCTTGTAAAAAGTGCTTTTTAAAATTTTTCTAAGCTTCTGTCTTCCACTTACAACCAGGTACTGTTTCTGTCTGCAATTTCTTTAATGTTAGAACACAATGCAATGGATTTTACAGATGATTTAAGGCATTTTCCTTCCAATAATGAACTTATAAATACAGCTTTTAAAAAGTTATTTCTCTTCGTTATACTCTTTACTCCCTCCACAAGGTACACATACCAGAGAAGGAGATGAGCAGTTTAAAAATGATTAAATCTTTTTGCCAGCTACCAGAACTTCATGCGAAGGAATTTAATAATGTCAGGCTCTATTTCGCACTTCTCTCTTTTATTCTTCCTCGCTTAAAACACACAGACCAGCTCAAAATCCCATTTGGCATTTTCAGCTCTCTGATAGAGAGGGACAGGACCTTTGGGGTGCACTGCACATTTGGCAAAGAAACAAGCTGTCAAAAACAACTTGCTTTTCGTTTTAGATTTAAAAGCAAAATCTGTTCAAAGTCTAAAACTAAACGAATCTGAGTGGTTGCGGTCAAACAACAAAAACAACAAGAGAGATGTAAATAAAGTATGTTGCACCACACTCTATTTAGCTACCTAAGTAATTACCTGGATTTTTGGGGGGGGGGTATTTAGTTTGCCTTCCACCAGTAGGAACACTAACTGTACCATTCAGCTTTTGTGTTCAACAGAACGCCCAAGGTTTTGTCATTACCTAGATGCAGAGGAGTAGTGGAAGGCACCAGCTGAGATACCCCCAAAAGAACCCCCAGGGGAAGAAGGCTCAGAGACAGGGGATTGGTGGTGGGATGACAATGAGTGGTCAGAGGGAGACGAGGGGGCAGACTGGGAGGAGGAGGTGTCGGAAGCTGAAGAGGCAACAGGGTTTAGTGAGCAGGAAGAGGCTGTGGCAGAGAGCAGTCCAGAATCAGAGGCGGCAGCAGAGGAGGAGTCAAGATGCTGAGTAGAAGCAAGCTGCTGAAGATGCCAGGGAATCTCCTCCTGCTGCTGCTACGACCAGCTCCTTTCCCCATTGGTCTCCTAGAAATCACTGAGAAAGGAAGAGAACCGAGCAACAAGAGATAAGACCACCAAGGGAGGCTCCTTAGAGAGCAGTGGGAAGGTCTTCAGTCCTCACCTCTGCCTCATTGGTGCAGGATCTTCTGGGAAGAGTTGCTACGACCGCTAGCCTGCGTTGTTTAGTTTCTTTACTCTTGAATAAGAGTTCACTGATACCAGTGTTATTGTTTTTTAATTGCTGACCTACTCCTGACAGGTTTTCAGCGACTCCTCTCTACTGAGGCTCCTACAGGATGCTCTGATCTGAATGGAGCTCTCTATAAAAGGAGATCACCCCATACACTTCAATAGCAGGGAAAGAATTCATGTCCTCTGTCTGTCTCTGGGCCCCCAGAATGAGCACACAAGGCACTATTAGATACAGGTCACTTTATGGGGATGTAAAGGATAAGAACAAAAATAAAGGCAGAGTCTTTTTACACCCCAATCCTAAATGGTGTCTATCATGCTTTTCTCAAAAATCATATTGCCAATGAAGAGTTCTAAAAAGTCATGCTGATTTACTGATCCAACATCTTTCTTAGATATAGTTGCTCTTGCTTGACAAGATGTGCAAATATGTACACACACCAGAATCTGACCCTCCTTTAGCAGACATAGGGTGCAAACCAGCCCAAACCTTTTTGAATTGACTCAGAAGGGCTTTGCACATATAACTGTGGTCTGGTCTTGATTACTGTAACTCTGCATCCTAATCATGTGGATGTGGACATCTTTTCTCTGAAGCCCCATATCAGTTCTACAGCTATAAAGGCCCAGGAGGAAACAGCATGTTTATATCACATTCACTCCATAGCTTGTTTTGGCTTACTCTATATAAAAATGTTAATATGAGAATATTTAGAAAATGCGTCAAATATAGACAAATATTAGGGTTCAAAAATATGCAGAAGAACTATAAAAGTGACAGCAATACAGAAAACAGTGTAACAAAGAGAATGCATTTGCAAAAGAACATAAAATAGATTTGGAATGTTAATAAAGAAGAATCACTGAGTACAGCCAGATTTCCTTTCAGAAAATGAGAAATGTGTCCATCGCTATAACATACTTTTGTTTTTAATGTACACTTTATACACATTGAAATAAATATTTAATAAAAATGATTAAACACCATCTTCTGACAGACAAGAATATCACAAATAGTTCTTTGTAGGAAAACTTTATCATGACTTTTTTTTTACATCGAGCCTGAATTCCTAAAGGAAAATGGATAGATAAATAAGCTTTCAAAGATCCTCGTTTATTCTTTTTAGTGTGGTCAGAATAATAATATGCAGCTGCCAAACGAAAGTACATAAATTCAATTAATATGCAATATTTCTTTTGGTGTGACAGTGCAATGTGAAGCAGCCTCATGTAATTCCTCTCCCTTCTTGGATACTTCTCTACTTTGGGTTCTGTGAGGCCTTGGAATTTGGAACACAAAGGACCCTGAGTAAGGGGGTCTCTAGATCCCTCCCTGGACTTCCTTTTCACCTCTTTATCTGTCCTTAACAGTTGGTTTGTTTTGCTAAGGCTTTTTTGTGTTTCCGGCCCAAAACTCCACTAAATAAAGAAAAAATGGAACCACGGCACCCAGGCTCAGGAAGTCTCTAAAACACCTAAAGTAGCAAGGCTAAATCCAGCTAACCTTCAGCTGCATACAGCTGGCTGTGTTTAGAGATCTGCAGGAAATGATTCAGCACCCAAGCTAATGTGGCTATTTCTTTCAAAGCAAATGACAGGGAGCCCTTTTGAAGAGTTGCTGCATTGTTAAAACAATGAGAGGTGCCAAGCAGTTCAGAAAACTGGGCTTTGCCCATTGGCTTTACGCTCCACATTAGACTAATTTTGACCAATTATACGTGGGGTGGGGGAAAGAAATCAAGTAAATAATACTAGGTCATAGCCAAGGCATGTTATCTGGTTCAAAATAACCAAGCAGGTTGCATGCAAGGAAGGAAACACAACAGGATTCATAGAATTGGTTGGCACAAGATATAGCCAAATAAAATATTGTTTGCAATAAACAGTCCACCATTTACATGTATGTTTTTGTAGATGAGGCAGCTGTATCCTTAACCTTTGATAGAGGGCTTGGCCTTTAAATAGTGTCACACTTCTTTAATTATGAGTTAGCTGCTCTTCCCCAACTGTTCAGCAACAACACCAAAAGAGAACCTTGCTCACTGATTGCTTGTTAAAATGTATATTTTATCATGTAAATGCTGGGAGAAAAATCGTAACCAGTATTAGAGATTGAGTGTGGGGAGTGGGAATTAGAACTGAAAAATATGACTTCAAACTTACAGCTGTTTATCAAAAGATAAATACATCCTGGTGTAAATTTGGAACCCAATTAGAATATTTCATTTCCAGTGAGATTATACATTCAGAAGAATATGGTAGCTGACAGTCATTTACAAGCCAAGGAGTCAGTTTTTCTTAAATGCTAATATTTCCATCTCATTAGCATACAGGACTTGTCATATCACAATGGAAGGGTCTCAGAAGTTTGAAAAATCATCCTTAATTACCAAACAGTTAAAGTTTCTGAATAAAAACAAGAAAAGTGGACAGGCAGCCTTTGAAGTAAGAATACGAAGCTCATTTAGAAAATGTTAGAAATGGACAGTTATTTCTCTATTCACCTCAAAAATGACCGGAGTTTTGTAATCATTGGTTGCAAGGACTATGAAAACCTGGAGGGGAATCATCCCCTCAAGGAAAAAGTACCTTTCCTTTGTATTTTATTTATTCAGCAGGTGGGCAGGGACTGATCCCATGAGTATGAATCTACAGTGGTACCTCGGGTTACAAATTCTTCGGGTTACAAACACTTTGGGTTACAAACTCCACTAACCCGGAAGTAGTACCTCAGGTTGAGAACTTTGCCCCAGGATAAGAACGGAAATCGTGCGGTGGCTGCGCAGCGGCAGTGGGAGGCCCCATTAGCGAAAGCACGCCTCAGGTTAAGAACGGTTTCGGGTTAAGAATGGATCTCTGGAACAAATTAAGTTCGTAACCCGAGGTACCACTGTACTAAAATAGGTGGCAGGAGTGGGTTGCATTTAGAAGTCATACCTCCTTACCAATCTGAATACTTGCCCATCTCAGGTGAGTATTCTGTTCTTTTGCTGGTTGATTCGTGTTAATGACTTAATAAATTCCCAATCTGCCATGAATCACACTGGGTGACCATAGGCATGTCACAGTGTCACCCTCTGCCAGCCTGACTTGCCTCACAAGGGATAAAAAGGGAGCAGTGTGTACTCTGCCTTGAGCAGTGAGACCTCTCTTTAAATATTCTCACCTCCAAACAGCTATTATTCAGTACTGCCAACAAGTGTAGGCTACTGAATGGGGCAGCTCCATCTGACCTCCTTGCCCTCAGCGGTCCTCTGCAGGTAGCCATTCTATCAGACTATCTCAGTGGGAGAGACAGGGAACAGGTAGAGGCAGATTTAGGGCAGTGTGAGCTCTGCAGTCACACTGAGTGTACAGCCAAGGAGGGGCCTTCTCAAAGCCTTTCCTGGATTTAGGAAGGAGGTGCAAGGGCTCTAGGACCCTGCCAGAGCCTTGCACCTCTTCCCAAGCCAACGCCTTGAGGCCTGGGTGGAGGGCATTAAATGTTGGCCTTGCACAGGGTGGCATGTTACCAAGATCTGCCCCTGAAGCAGAGCTCATTCCATCAGTTTTGCTGGAGGCCCAGCTGCACCTCCTGCCCATGAACTGTGCCAGCTAGTCATTAGTGGCTGCGTTTTGGATTTGATTTTCCTTTCGTGTGTGTGTGTGTGTGTGTGTGTGTGTGTGTGTGTGTGTGTGTGTTTATTGCAACCCTGCATGTAGGGGCTGTCTTGTTTTAATTGATTGTATGTAAGCTGTTCTGAGAGCCTTTTTGACTGAAGAGTAGGGTACAAATGCTGTAACAAACAAACAAACAAACAAACAAACAAACAAACAAACAAACAAACAAACCAAGATGCTCTGTAGGGTTAATATAATGGGCTAATTAAATACACATAGGGGCTTGAGTGAGAACATATCACAAATGGTGATCTTTTTCTGTGTAAGATTCCATTCTACATTGTTTCTCTTCCAGAATTCATAACTTGGCATTATTAAAAGAGTTGTAATTAGTAAATTGCAAAAAGGGGAGTTGGAAATTATGATTAATATGAAGGTCTAATATGGAATATAGGAAAATGCCATTAACTTCTCCATTTCAAAATTCACAGATTATCGCCATCACTAGTTTTTCTATTTCTATTTTCTCCATTTGTCAAATGCATGGCATTTTAAAGATATCTAAAATAAAATGTCCCACCAGAGCCAGCAGAGTTACACCACAGATTCCTGGAGCTCATTGTAAATTCTCACATAATATGACTTCAGAAATATAGAATTTTGCACTGTTGTCCATACTAATGCAGTTTTGGCATCTTAATTATTGGGAACTGAAAATATCATTTAAACATGATTAAATTGACTGTGTACATTATGTACTTAAAAAGCCCTGTGTAATAATTAAAAGGGGCCTCTGTGACATACATTCATTGAGCAAGTCAGCAGTAACTATTAGCAGGAACATGAAAGGCAAGGCTAAACTACAGACATTTTAAAAATTGGATTATTTTGTCCCTATTATTGACAATATTTACATACCTTTTATCCAACTCATGCAATCTTTTTCACAAATAAAATTTAATTTGAATGCAAGTGAATCTAAGTAGTGTGCATGTTAAATGCAAACAGCCAGCAATAATCGTCAGCGCTAAGGATTTGCAGATTTCAGTAAAATGTATCCATTGCTTAAGAACAGGGATGGAGAAACTGTGGCTCTCTCTGTGTTGTTGGACTACAACTCTGATTATCCATGATAACTGGCCATGATGAGGAAGACTCAGGGCCATAGCTCAGGAGGGGAGCATCTGCTTTGCATGCAGAAGGTCCCAGGTTCAATCCCTGGTCTCTCTAGATAGGGCTTGGAAAGTCTCCTACCTAAGATCCCATAGAACTGCTGTCAATAGTGCAGACTGAGCTAGATGGACCCAATGGTCTGGCTCAGTATAAGCGAGCTTTCAGCAGGGACGCAGATGGCACCATGCTCTAAACCACTGAGCCTCTTGTGCTTGCTGATCAGAAGGTTGGTGGTTTGAATCCCCACAACGGGGTGAGCTCCCATTGCTGTGTCTCAGCTCCTGCCAACCTAGCAGTTCAAAAGCACACCAGTGCAAGTAGATAAATAGGTACCGCTGCAGTGGGAAGGTAAATGGCGTTCCTGGGCGGTCTGGTTTCCAACACGGTGTCCGATTGCCAGAAGCTGTTTAGTCATGCTGGCCACATGACCCGGAAAGCTGTCTGTGGACAAACGCCGGCTCCCTCGGCCTGAAAGCGAGATGAGCGCCGCAACCCCATAGTCACCTTTGACTGGACTTAACCGTCCAGGGGTCCTTTACCTTTACCTTAAGTGAGCTTTCAATGTGGCTCAGAACTGAAGATCAACAACATCTAGAGGGCCACAGATTTTACATCATTGTTTAAGGGCATAATACCTTTTCACAAACCAGGTATTTCTAGGAAGCCCATAGGCAGATTGTGAAGGCCTGGTGATCATGAAGAAAACAGATATTCTATTTAGCAGCATAATATCAATTAACAGAGAGATACCTTGTAGCTGAACTGGTTTTAACTAACGCTATGGCTTGAAACATCATTGTCTCAGTCCACCTACATCTGCAGGTTTGACTGTTTCAGTCTTTAGGAATCAACTCTGAAGTTTTGGTGCAACTTAGGGGCACATATGGTTTCATTAAAATATTCCTAGTGATTCTGATCTTCCGTAGATCCTGCAAGACAGATCTTCAGGCAGGATGAGCTCTCTGCTTGTAGACCTACCCTTCCTCCTGTTCAAAGAAGCAGAGAGCAGGAGTCCAGATTCTGCTGACTACCCTCTTGTTGGAGAATGGGAGAACCTTCTGGCTTGAAGCCCAGTGCTCTAACCTCCCTCATTTGGCTCACTTGCCTTGTATTGGGGTGGTAGATGAGATGCTGCTCTGTTGGGCCATTACAGTGCCATCGCCACCACCAAGTAATCCTGCAAGTGAAACAGCACAGGGGAAGAAAGGGCTGGAACAGCTGTCAACCTCCTGCTTATGAGCATACACTGGAGAGGAGAAAGTGGCTAAGGCCCAGTGGGTGGGTGGTAGAGCAATACGTTAGTTCCAGTGGACCCTACACATGCTGCTAGGCTCCAGCAAGTTCCCCAGTATTCCAGATGTTGGTGCTAGTCCCAGTTCTGTTCCACCAACTTTGTTATTAAACCTCCTGTTTACATTGGCCTCTATCCCTCTGATTCCATTTTAAAGATAAAGAATTAAGATAAAGATAAAGAACCATAAGTAGGAAGGGCAGAGGTTCTGAAGACGGAAGCGCAAGAGCCTTGAAACTGCCCATCAAGAGCTCTAGATAGCACTTTGAGCTGCTGCGATAAGCCACCATGTCACAGGCCTTCCCAATATGGTGAGAGCAACTGTATTTCGATTAAATTATAGACATTTTGTTTCTAAGTTCACATCTATAAAATTAGTATCTGTAAAATTTATGCAAATAAGGGCCCTCTTTTTTCTTCTTTTTTGGACTTTTTTTCCTCTCTTTTTTATAAACTATTTTTACTGAAAGTTTTCAACATAAAATACAATAAAAACCAAACTAATCTAAGAAGGATAGTGAAGAATCCAAAAAAGAAGAGAAAAAGAGGAAAGGAAAGGAAAACAGGAAGCAAAATAAGAAGTTAATAGTACCAAGCTCTTTATCACAATTATACCTTAACCAGGGATGTGGGTGGCACTGTGGTCTAAACCACTGAGCCTCTTGGGCTTGCTGATCAGAAGGTCGACGGTTCGATTCCCCGCGATGGGGTGAGCTCCCATTGCTCTGTCCCAGCTCCTGCCAACCTAGCAGTTCAAAAGCACGCCAGTGCAAGTAGAGAAATAGGCACTGCTGTGGTGGAAAGGTAAATGGCGTTTCTGTGTGCTCTGGTTTCTGTCACGGTGTTCCATTGTGCCAGAAGTGGTTTAGTCATGCTGGCCACATGAACCGGAAAGCTGTCTGTGGACAAATGTTAGCTCCCTCAGCCTGAAGCAAGATGTGTGCCACAATCCTAGAGTCACCTTTGACTGAACTTATCCATCCAGGGGTCCTTTACCTTTACCTTACCTATACCTTAACCCTTATTCCACACACAGAAGTGTGAATCCTCCCAGCTCTCACCTGGGAGCTTCTGCCTCTTCCCTGAGCCTCCAACCCTGGGGGATCCTCTCTACCCAGCCTCTCACACAGGAACCTTCACCTTCTGTCCATCACCTTCCTGTGTGTATCTTCATTTATCCTTTTTTGACAATGTGTAAATGGCCACCCTCTATCCCGATCCAGTTCTTGTGGGTAGGATAAATCACACCTGAACCTCTTCATATCTGCTGTTCTTTTTATTTTTATTTTCTGTCATGCTGCTGACCTATAATTGTGGGCCTGCAGCCTTTCCAAAAGTCCACCGACAAAATACGCCCAAAATCAAATTTACCTCTTAACCTGTCTTCAGGATTTAGCAGAACAGCAACATATGGAAAATGGGCTGCAAGTTATTGTTATTATTATGTTATGCAGTTCATGTTTAAGGGCGAACATTTACAGTAAATAACAGAGTATTGCAGCAGCAAAAGTTACATACCTGGAGGTGACAATGAAACACTGTGTGGTATTTTTTAAAATGCCCCGAAATGTATATGTATACAATAATAATGTTTCTGAATAAGAAATTGTAACCATTATTTTTTATTCTTCAAACATTGCGTGAAATCAATTAATTCGCACAGTGCTGTGGTGATAAGCAAAGAATATTGCTTCCCCACATGCAAAGATCAGCCCCTGCTGAATTTTTCAGAGAGAGCAAGGAATGGAAGTTAAGAGGACAAAAAAAGCAAAACAAAACAGAGGCCACCACTGATTCTGCTGCTTCCTTTCAGGCTGAGCCAAGAGGAAAGGCTATATTTGGTGGTAAAATAATAACACAACAAAGAATACTTAGTCATATTTGAGCATTCCTGCTTCATTTTTTAATACAGTGTGATACAGTGTTTCAGCAGTGTTTTTAATACAGTGTGATCCTAAGTATACTCCTCAGAATTAATTCCCATTGCACTCATCATTGCCTAGAAAGTGTGCTTAGGAACTGAGGCCTTTCACAAGCCAAAGTTCTCTCTTTATCTTCCCCTCCCAAACCTGAAAATATTGACTTGGGTCTACACAGTCCACATCAGAATAGACCAATGAAAATTGCACCCCATTGCTTTCAATGGGTCTGCTCTAAGGCTCCTACCTATAGCCACAGTAAAAGTTGTTGTTCTTGTTGTTATCTGCCCTTCACCAACAGTACCAGGGCATGTTACAACAATTTCAAGTTCAGAATTAAAACCAATAGATACAAGAATAGAGTGGGCCCTGAAAACACACATCTCAGGTGTCAAAGGCCAACGTAAAGAGTATCTTTAGCATTTATCCCAAACTATATAGGGAAGAAGCCAGATGCACCTCTGTGGGAAGGGAATTCCAGAACTTAGGGGCTGCCCCAGAAAATATCCCCTCCCAGGTCATCACTACCTGAACTTGGAGGAAGTAGAACTACCAAGAGGGCCTGCCTCTGCTGACCAGGAGGGTCTGTAGGGAAGGAGGCAGTCATTCAAATATTGGGCCTACATCATGCAGGGCTTCAAATACTAGCGTGAAAAACCTTAAATTATGTCCAGAAATGAACTGGCAACCTCGGCTGGTAAACTAGCTCTTGCATTTTGGATCAGAGTGCATTGCAATAATCCAATCTGCAATTATTTAGTATAAGAGTTCCAGAGTTCCAACTAGAGCAGTAACTCATCTAAAGGACATAAATGTTATAATGTTTGCTATTACAATGGCAAAACCACCAAATCTCTGTTATGATGATGCAGAACATTTACAAAGCAAAGTTTCTTTAAATGAGTTTACCTGCTAAATGCTTCTCTAGGCCTACACTGAAGATCTAAAGAGAAGTCTGATGTCTACTTACTATTCTAGTGAGGAGAAATAGATTCATCTGCTCATAATTTCCAAGTGGCTAGAATATTTGACAACAGCATCCATTGTTTTCATTGACCAGGCATCAAGGTTGATCTTCAAACCATTCAAATCATACAGTTGATTAAAAATCTTTTCAGAAATGGCATGCTTCTATGTGTGTTCAGCAATCACAAAGCTGTCTTATCTGAAAGATGGGTGACAGTGTTAACGGAACCTGACTACAAAAGCTTTATAACATCTGCACGAAAATGTCTTGTCCAAACACATCTGTCTTAGGCACAGAGAATTCCTTGCATTTAGTAGAATAAAGAGTAAAGCCTCAATTATGTTAATAGACGGTGGACTTCTTGGCATGACCCTGTTTGCTGATAGATAACAAGGAAAATACTACATGCTGTATGAAAACAGCAATGCAAAATTATATTTATTTGGAGAATTTGTTCCTTGTTTCTCAGCCGCAAGGGTGGCTTATATAATATTGTAAAATAAAGATAAAATATGATAGCATTGAACAACGGATGCAGTTAGGCAGATAATAAGCCTGAAAGGCTGAGGCAATTTAAAAGGTCTTCACCGAGCACTGAAAAGACAACAAAGATTGTGCCAAGTAAGCTTCTTTGAGGAAGGAGCTCCAAAGATGGGCACCACAACAATAAGAAAATATGAAAAACCTGCTGTATCAGACCAGTAACCCATCTAGTCTAGTCTCCCAAGGGCCAGTCCAAGTCACTACCAGCTTTACTTGCAATGATGGGAGAACATTCTTAATACCCAGGTAGGTTTATGTGAGAGAAATTATTCCTGACCACTGGGCTGCTGTCAGGGCAAACTCTACTTATTGCATACCCGTCCACAGTCCCGATTTGACTGGGACATCCCAGAATTACAGATGCCAGCCCAGCTTCTGATTGGATGTCCAATTTCCGGTGCTGAGTTCTCCCACGAGTCAGCTGGCATCCGCCAGAGCTCAGCACCAAAAGACGTGCGTTTTTCATGAGAAGTAAGGTACCCGAGCTAGAGCCTCTAGGGCAGGAGGAGGGAGAGTTGCTGCCCCCGCCCCCACTGGAGAAGAAGCCAACAAAGACAAGGACGATGGCGGGAAAGAGGAGGAGGAGCCTTCGCGGTGCTTGCTGAGGGACCTGCTGCGGAGACAGGGCGCTATGGTGCAGAAGCCCCAGCTGGCTCGCACGGGAGCGCAACACAGAAAGACACATGTCCCGATTTTAATAGGTGGAATTCTGGAGTTTATGCTATTTCTGATTTAAAATCTGTTTTCATGCATCTTAACTATTGTTTTTAACTATTTCGTTTTTACCACGTTGCATTTCATAACAATGTTTTCAAATGTTGCAAGCTACTTGAATCCCAATTTGGGAGGAAGGCGGGATATAAATATATTATTTAATAAAAACAACAACAACAACAACAATGCTACATATTCAAAATTATAAATCTTCAAACTAGCCAGTCGTTTTAACGATTGCTCCGTGTTGCTTTTTAAAGGTTTTTATGTTGCTGTACACCCCCCTGTGAGAGAGCAGTGTATAAATATTGTTTTATAAATAAACAAAATTGACAGCAATAAAATGAAAAGGAGAATAAAAACAAAGATACAACCAATCCAGAGGCAATGCCATGAATGCCTTCAGGTATCTTTCCTCAGCTGGATAATTACTACGCATGCTGTGGCAGCTCAAAAGGTGAGAGGATTTTCCCTTTGAGTCAACCAGAGGCCTATACCTTTCATTCCATGGCACTACTATTTTTGGCCTTTAGCTTCTATCACAGTATTTACCAGCAAAGGTCTAAAACCATACAGCAAATCTCAATTCAAGAGCTACTTAATCTATGGCAAAGTAACTGGGAGTGTCTTTGTGTTTGACTGCAGCACTGTGGGGAACTAAGAACTGGATTGACAAATTAGACAAAAGATATTACTAATCCTATTCACTGTAAACTGTTAAATATGTATGAAGTGGATTTATAACCAGTTTCTGAAGAGTTACTTTATCATCAGCTTCATTTGCAGTAAAAAATAAAACAAAAAATACTGAAATATTTTACAACAGGAGCTTTCTTTTCGGCATTGCTTCTAAAGTTTCCCATCCATCTATCTATGTTTCATTTATTGTTTATAAAGGAAATAGCAGAGTTAGCCAAAAGTTCACTTTTTTTGGATCTTTTGAGCTCATTTTGTCAAAATGTAGGATTTTCAAGCTTCCTTTACCTGCTCAGACCCCAGAAAAACAAAATATTTTTGGAATATGGGTTTTCAGGGATTTTACACCACATTATGACCTGCACCGGGAGGCTACTTTAAATTGGATCTCCTCGTAGATGTCTTCACAAGATACTAGCAGTTGCCCAGTCTCCAAAGGGATATTGTAGAGCTGAAAAGGAGGGGCACCACAAGGCTGGCCCAAGATACTTTGCAGCCTTGAGGCAAAGGGCACAATGGCAGCAAGGTACAAAATGGATAGAAAGAAATACTTTCCTTTCTCACTTCACACTAAAACTTGGAATTATAGAATGGTAGTAGATCTGGGTGAGACAAAAGAATGTATTTCTTTATCCAGTGCATAATGAATATATAGAATTTTCTGCCCAAATCTTTGATGATATTAAAAGGGGGACCAGACAAATGCATGGATGATTGGTCTTGGTCTACCAACAGCTATTGGCTATGATAGCTAATCATGGGGATCTTCCAGTTCAGGGCCAGTATGCTTCTAATACTAACTGCTGGAAAACAAACAATGGGCTCATTGCCTTCATGTCTTTCTTGTAGGCTTCCTAGAAGCACATGACTGGCCACTGGTGCAACGGGGTTGTGAATCATATAAGTCAGGGGCCCTCCACAACCACCATCTTCCCTGACTATTGATCATGTTGACTGGGGTTGATGGGAGAGTCCACAGGCTCCCTGCCCTTGCAATAAACTTTTGTTTTGATCAAGCAGCACAGCTCTTATATGCTTTGCCAATGCGATTGAGAAAGCCCTTTCAGACAGGATTTCACAGTGAATTGCTGGATCAGTACTTCTGCTTACAGATTGCGGACCTTAAATCTCTGACATCCCAATCCTTTTCAATGGAGAGCTTGACACAGCAAACACAAGGCCAGTGTTAGTTGGGTTTTCTGTACACGCTTTCTATGTTGCCTCATGTATCCTGCTCCCAGGGTCACTATGAGGAGGGTTCAGATGAATCAAAGGTCACCACAAAGGAAGCCTATTATTATTATTATTATTATTATTATTATTATTATTATTATTATTATAATACAGGTGTGCTTTTAGTCCTGGAAACTAATAATAACTTACTATGAAAAGTTAGAACTTCATTAAAACAATTAAATAATGTCCAACTCAGTGGAAATGAGTGAAAGGTATAATTTCAGAGTACACATTTCAGTATCTTAGATGTTATTTCCCCTTTATGAACCTCTCTATTTATACTTGCTGGGAATTAATTAATACATTTTCTCCAGATTGTGTTTGTCAGGAAATGAAAAGCGGTCTGTCATTTTTGTTTCACCAGTGTATTAGGTAGGTTGGTACAATATTCTGGAAGCTACTTCCTTAGTGCAAACAGGAGATGAAAGTCCTTCCATTCAATTCAATGGGACTTTCACAGGGGACCGTGCTTGCTAAGCACAGCTCTCAACTCCATAGTTCGCTTTAGGCATTATTCCCCCACCATGTGTTGAAATGATGTTTAGAGAGGTGGTTGTGGCCTGCCCACAATGTCGCCTTCTGCCAATCAGTGTAGACAGTTCTGAGTTAGATGGATCAGTGGTCTGGCCCAGTATATGGCAGCTTCTGGTGTGCAAGCAAGGCAATGGCGTTTCTTAATGTATTTGTTTTCCTTGGGTGTTTTTCCTTCCCCTGACCCTTTCCTCCCATTTCCTTCCTCTGTGTTTATCGTGCCTTTCCCCTCCTCCTTTCTTCGCCATTTAGCCCCGCAGAATTAACAGAAGAACAAATGAAAAAATAAATGAAATGCGTGCGACTTTATATGGTCTCTCTTTATACAGCTAGAACAAAATGAAGATGATCTGATGAGATAAATCGCAGGAGGTTAATAGCTTTTTTAAAATCAATCTTCCTTACAAAGAAAAAGGATAAATGGCTTAGTGGATGAAGCGTTGGCCTCTCACCTTTGTGACCGGAGTTCAAGTCTAAACTGTGAGGGTCTGGAGTAACACGGCTTTATTGGGCTGAGATCAGTCTCTAGTGGGCAGGAATCTGTATTACAAGATTTTTGTGTGTAATTTCCCATACGGGTGGTACTGACACATAAAGAGAATATAGGCGACCTGGGTTCTTTCTCTAACTAGCAGCAGGAATAGACTGGAGTTTAGACAACTGTGTATAAGTTGCTACGAGGTCCTTAGGCTGCATCAACATACCAGTTGCTCTTAACTAGGACTGATTTAAGCCTCTTGTCAACCATCTATCATTTTCTTCCTTTCCAAAAAGAAAAAGAAAAAAAAACCAAAACAATGACATAATCCCCCCCCCAAACACACACACACTAATTAACTAACCTTGGGAGAGATTTTTAATAATTGCAACTGATAGTTTTTAATATCCTGTCCAGGCCGAAGGATAATTTATTTGAGCTGTTATTCACACAGAAGGTAGAATTTTTAGAGAACCTAGTAATTGAAATGTCAATTAGGAAGTTTACCTAAATGGGAGGTACTTTTTTAAAAACACACATACACACACCATAATTTATTATCACATTAATCCTATTTTAATCACACATTAGTCTGATAATTCATGTATTCACATCCATCACTCACATATGACAACTATTAAAGGGTCTCATTTTTCTGGGGTTTTAATTATATATTTGAGATAGGAAAGTGTGTGGCAATGCAAAGTCAGAAAAAAAAGAGATTTATTTACTGGGCATCTATGTGCCTGTCATTTTAAAAAAAGTTGTCACTAAAGGTACTTGTATTAAGCCTGTTTTGTAAGTCAGGGTATCATATTTCATGTACTAGCCTATGAACCCCAAAGGTTGCTTGACCTCACAGAAGGTTAATTCCAAGAGACGTTGGCGGTGGGGGTGGAAGTTCAGTGATTGGAAACTTACATGCTTAAATAGCATTTTGAATAGATTAATTCTTGAACATGGAAACAAGTCTTTGGAGAATATAACAGTCTGCATTTTTTACCATTTAGGTTAGGTTGGAGTGTAAATAAAAATAATATATATAGTATGTTACAGATATATTAAAAAAGAAGGTTTTTTTATTTAAATGTTTATCATCTCCTATCACTTCAGAATTATTCCTACAATTTATTAAGGGCCATTGTTTACTGCTAATTCAAACCACCTGCAAATCCCTTTGTTTTGATCAAAGCATTTTCTATTCCCTTCCACTGCTCCCCACAAGATTGATAGATGGCTTTGTAATTCGTGAGATAATATGTTAAAGGTCACGAGTTAATGCATCCTATGGAACTTTTTCTCTTCCTTTCCCAAATGGGTAGTGGGAATATGTCTGTGCTCTGTCTCAGGTTCTTTGTAATATCATTTATAACTGAATTCAAAGTGTGTGTGTGTGTGTGTGTGTGTGTGTGTGTGTGTAGACATATACAGGCATCTTTTAAAAGATTATTAAAACCTTTCTGTAATAATGTATTACAACCGTTGCCTGAATCAAGTATTACTATCACCTCTTTTAAATTAAACTATCCACAAAACACGCATTTGCTTTCTGCTATAGAAAATGCTAATAATGCTTTTAGAATGGTATTTAAAAAGTCTAATTATATCATTTAAAAACTGAGAGACCAAAGGGCAAACTAAATTCTCCTAACATAAATCAGATTTTTTTTCTTTATTCCAATGACTTTAAAAACCTCAAATGCAGTAATTTTAATAGCAACGAAAGAATGAATAAGTCATAACTCCACCTGATCACATAACTGTCTATAACTGTTATTAAATGCTCGAAAATAAGTGAACTCATTATGTTTCAGAGCTGCTTTTAGCTAATCTAAGATTCTGCTCACTTAATCATGTAGAAAAGGCTTCAGCACAGTTTTAGACCCTCAGGAAGGTCAGGAAGGAATGGGGGGGCCACTGCTTTCTGCTGTTCATTTAAGAACAGCACTTTTGACCCGAAACTCATGATCTCTCATATGAGCTTGAATTTTAACCCCGATAGAGTTTTGCTGAAAAGGAAACGTTTGCACCGCCCATTGCTGTAACCGCTGCAAACAAAATCACAAAGAAAGGAGCAAAATGCCCATCAGAAGTACTGCATGCAAAATGGAAGTCTACTCTGTGGTACCTACAAATACCAAACAAATCATTTTTTTAAAAAAAGAAAACTTTAGAATCATACTATGTAAACTCTGTAATGAATTATAATTGGCTGAACGGCAGAGTGACAAAACATTGTGGTTCTTCCCTGCCCACATATATATGTCTCCCAGCCAAAAAGTGCTACACTTCGTGCCCCACCCCCAGTATGTATTATTTATTTATTTAGACAATTTCTATACCACTATTTATACGTAAAAGTATCTCTAAACAGTGTACAGAAAATTAGAATTAGGTGCCTGGTGAAAATGTGCCTCTTCAACCAAGCCTTTAGCTGATTAACATTCTACGTCCTTTTAAATGTGTTTGCCGGGGGGGGTGGTATTGTTTTGCTCTTGTTCTTGCTTTTATTATGTGTTTTGTGTTCTCATTTTGTATTTTTATTTTGTGAACCACACTGTGATCTTTGGATGAAGGGCGGCATACAAATTTAAATAATAATAAGAATGACAATAATAATAATGTTACAAAAATACACAATAAAACTATTATTACTAATAAATATATATTGGTATGTTAATTGCTGCCTGGAGTGCCATTGGGAGGTAGAATCGGATACAAATTTAATAAACAAACAAATAGCAATAACTTCTCCTTTTGAAACACCTTCCCATTCAACACTTCTCACCAAAGGCTACACCTACCCACCATAGCCGCTTCTACTTCCTTCTTCGGCAATCACTTGTAGCTGAGTAAGGTTGTCTTCTGAAACAGGGTTTTAGCATTGAGTCCGTAAGTGACTGTGGAGGACAATTCTGGATCCACACATCCTTCCACAGTGGGGACATTGGTTTCTGGGCGGGAGTTGATAATGGTGAGTGTTTGCCAAGTGTGCCTTCCTCTTAGCACGTTTCTCCCTTTCATCCTGAGTTCCAATGTCTTCAAAACCCATGACACCTTTGGTAAAGGTTGTTCTCCAATTGGAGCACTCGCAGCCAGTGTTTCCCAGTTGTCAGTGTTTATACTACATTTTTTTTAGATTTGCCTTGAGAGAGTCTTTAAACCTCTTTTGTTGACCACCAGCATTACACTTTCCATTTTTAAGTTTGGAATAGAGTAGTTGCTTTGGAAAACGATAATCAGGCATCTGCACAACATGACCAGTGCAACGAAGTTGATGTTGAAGTATCATTGCTTCAACACTGGGGATCTTTGCTTCATCCAGTACACTGATATTAGTTTGCCTGTCTTCCCAAGTGATGTGTAAGATTTTTCGGAGACACCATTGATGGAATCTTTCGAGGAGTTGGAGGTGGCATTTATAAGTAGTCCATGTTTCACAAGCCTACAGTAAGGTTGGTAGAGTTTCAACCAAGGCCCAAACAATATCACAGACCACCCCCAAATTCCCATAAATTAGAAGGATCCTGGAACCTGCTGGCATCATCCCCATTTCTCACTCTAAACTTGCTTTTATGGACAGGCACCATGGTAGCTTCAGCAACCTTAGGCAGCCTGCAGGTGAGTCCCATTCAGCAGTCAGCTGCACTGTACACATTCATTTCCAGGCTGGTTCAGTGAGATTCCCAGAAGACCCAAAGAGTGGGAAATAGTACACCCCTCCACTCACAGTTCCTTCTCTGGTCTCTGCAGCTCAGTTGGTAGAGCATGAGACTCTTAATCTCAAGGTCATGGATTCAAGCCCCATATTGGACAAAAGATTCCTGCATTGCAGGGGGTTGGGCTAGATGGCCCTCATGATCCCTTCCAACTCTACAATCCTCTGATTCTATGTGGAAGCCACTTAAGGCAAACCCTCCAGAATGCAAAAATAGAAAAGCAAACAAAATGATGATGATGATGATGATGATGATGATACAACTTGAAACAGATGGGAAATACCCTTGCTGCATTCGGGATCTTCCTCCTTATCCTGTTACCTAAGATCATCCCTGCTCTTAACTGTTATTACAAGCCTTGTCTTGAGGAAACCACTAGGATAGTTTCTGCAGAATAAATACAAAGGGATAGAGAGATCTTCTGCGATCCCCAAACACCACCTCTTGTGTTCTTTCAAAGGATCCCTTACCCTCTGGATATGCCTGGGAGTTTCCAGTAGGGAGGAGAATCGGCAAAAATGGCCTCTCACTTCCCTTCCCCTTTTAATGTTTGGTGTTTTATTGTGTTTTTAATATTCTGTTGGGAGCCGCCCAGAGTGGCTGGGGCAACCCAGTCAGATGGGTGGCATACAAACAAACAAACAAACAAACAAACAAACAAACAATTCCAGTCACAGTAGTCTCCACTGGTTACAAACATTTCTTCCATTAGTTGAGAGACACAACTGGAATCAGCTTACACTATGGAGGATGTCATTATAATTAGATCTGAGCTTAGCACCTTTTTAACAGGATGTAGTTGCCCCACCCCCCATGCCAAGGTGAAGAATTAGTAGAGGACATCTTGCTATGCTTTAGTGAAAACATGAAATCTGTATCCAACTACATCATCCTTGTCGCACTCTGGTTTGTAGAAGATGGATGCCTGTGGGAAGACACAAGGCAACAGTTTGAACAAAATCCCATCTTTCCCTGTTTCTTTCATTGGATAGGCATTTTGGTGCATAGATATTTAATATTTACCAGCCTGTGGGTTCCATCATTATCTCTTAGAGCCATTTGCTGCTTAGTTAAATTTTTTGAGCTACTAAGATTCTTCTGAAGCCCCAAATGTTATTAACAAAATATAATGTTGACTAGAAACTGGCCTTGGAGCATTCTTATTTGACATTATTTTTCATAATGATTCCATTCACATGATCACCACCACCACCCAGTTACAACTGACCAATGGGGGGCACAGTGGAACAAACCAGAAATTGCAAAATGATAAGTACTCAAAATAAAAATTATCATGCTAATCAAATCAGAAATGGCTCTTTTTAATGAAGGGACAGCCTCCTACAGTATAGAAATGTAGTGGGGAACCTTTCAGCTTTTACTTTCCTTGGAAGGAAGCTTTCCCTCGCTTTCAACTCCACTCCCCACACCCCTAGCAAAGGTCTTTGCCTTGTTTCATCCCTTCCCTTCCTGCGAAAAATCCACTTTGCAGGGTCAGAATCTGGATGCCAAATAAAAGTTCAAAGTCCCCACAAACAGGTTCCATGGAGGTGAATTCAAATTAGCTTGAAATGTAGGGACATGTTTGTCTGGTATGTGTTCTAGGCAGGCTACTCTCATTTTTCAATATCCAGTTTCCAACCTTTTTTTTTTTTTTTTTTTTTTTTTTTTTGCAAAGAACATGAAGACAGGACTGGAAAGATGGGCCCTGCTGCAGCCCCTTAAATGCAGGGGGCCTGCAGCCTCTCTGGGAAACAAAGTCATCAAAGCACTTACACAAGTCAGATTGATGCAACCCTGCTTTTGGAAGTATGGTCAATTGTTGTGACACCACAGCACTGCCATGGGGCAGTGCCACACAATCACAGCTGTGAGGAGAATGTCTTGCCCCCAGCTTGTTTTCTCTTCCAAAGAAGCCTGTTTTCAAAGTCGCTTGCACATAACCATGCTCAACTCTTTTCAAACAATCTCATAACAATGCGAGATGTACAGCAGAAACAAGCATCAATAAAAATGCCAGTCTAAACATATTTGTGGTCTGGCTGTCTTTTTGCTCCAGAACTCAGACAGCCAGAACCTGCCACCTATGATATGGATTCACACAGGGAATTCTAGGTGCACACGTAAAGTATTCACAGCAAAGCCTTGACTGCAAACACAGGTATTATATTCACATACAATATCACATATGATGAATTGGGGGGGAGGCACGGATTTGGTGGAAAACTTAGGTTTGTCTCTGTATGATGTGTGAAATGGCCCTGAAGGCTGCCTCAGAGAGCAATGAAAGTCTTTGAACGCTGAGGGTTTTCTAATTGATACTTAGCTTTTGAATGTTTAGACTGTGATTTAAGGAGATGAAATGAATGAAAATGGTAGTCCAACACACACTTTTTTGAGGATCAAAAGCACTGTGTGCAACATTCTACACATGCACAGAGGACTGTTTCCCCTCTCCTCTCAGAAGGAATTTCTGTCACCAAAAAGGCCTCCTCTGGAGCCTCCTCCTATGAGCCACAGGCACATACCCACCCACAGGATGCTTGGGGAGGTATTTTTGGCTTGAAGTCACAAAAACTTTTAACTCACGTGAGTAATGCATCAGTAAAGTTGACCGACCTGTTTGTTGGTTGGTTTTAAATTTATATTTCTGAAGATTTCTACAAAATAGTTAGAAGGAATTATGGTCAAATAAAAACAATATGCAATAGCCAAAAGAATAATTGTCAATAATGCTGTCTTCTTTTCTTCTATAGCGATCACTCGTAACCGAGTAGGATTGTCTTCCATGAACACGGTTTTAACAGTGAGTCCGTAAGTGACTGTTGATGCCAATTCTGGATCCACACGTCCTTCCACAGTGGGGACATTGGTTTCTGGGTGGGAGTTGATCACGGTGTGGATTTGCCAAGCGTGCCTTCTTCTTAACATGTTTCTCCCTTTCGTCCTGAGTTTGAGCGTCAAAATAATACTATAGAAACAATCTAAAAATAGTGAGCAAGCAATTCTAAGCCCTGATCCATACTGCTCAGAGGGAGGATAAGGATGTGGTGGACTTGAGGCTCCCTCACCGCTGAGGGTCCTGATGCATTCACCAACAGCATGGACTGTTAACAGGCTACTACCAGTGAAAAGGCCCCAAACCAGGGTGGAATGCGGGCAGGAAGGTGGCAGAACTGGAGCAGTAGAGATCTGTTGGATCTTAAACCAACTCAGTAGCTACAGAGCAGTCCTGACTGGTCCTCTCTGCTATACTAACCTGAAACAGGTGCAGCCAAGTATAGGTAGAGCCAAGTCTAGGTAGAAGGACATCAGGTGCAGCAGCGGCTCTGCCACTCCATTGTTCCCTGGCTGAGAATTGCTCCCTAGAAGATATTAGTGGTACAGAATGCAGCAGCATAGTTGTGCAGCATCTGTCTTCCAGCAACGCCCAGGGTCTGTGTGGCTGCTGAATGGCTGAGAGAAGCAAATACTGAATCAGCGCAGCAAAGAACCTCTAGAATCCTTCCCTTATATGCTGTAACATCCTGCTCCGTGCTGAATGCCCCCATGAATGTGATAGCTTGGAGGAAGTACCATCTGAACCAGCATCGTTCCATTGACAGTTGCCAGGAAAAAGTTGACCTCCCCACCCCATCACCACGTGAATAACCTCAGATATGAAATCTGTCAACTTGGTCATGCTGGTCAGTCATGACTTTCTCCTTGTTCCTTTGTCCACAAGAACACTCAACATGGCATGTTTTACAGTGTCTGAAGTGGGCTTCTGTCTCCTAAGCTGAACTTTGTAACTCCAATACCAATTCACTTTGCAACATTCGGCCAAGAAGCTCATAGCATAGCAAAGGCAAATCCCTTTGCACTTCTCAATGGGAGAATAGAGACATGGAGACAAACATTTGAGTCGGTGCAAATATTCACTAATCGTTGTCTTTTCCTATTTACTAATTAATTTTCTTGAGATGTGAATATTCATCAAACACACATGTTTCTACTTTAGCTTCCTGTCTGAACGAATGGCACCTTTTAACATGAGAAATACAGAAATAACCATTCTATAAAACATATTAACAAGAATGGTGTCTATTTACCACAGCATGTGTAAAAATAATGACACAAAGTTCATCCCTTTAAATTCCAAAGTTAGATAGTTTTATATTTTTCCAGTAAAAATGGGAAATTGAGCAGGTTATTTTACTTTTTTAAAAAAAGAAAGATTCCTACCAGTTTTAGGCAAAAGAAGGATATCCTTTGCTTATTCTGGTCTTGATTTATGTGATAATATTTCTAGTTAAGACATTAAGTGCTAGAATAATTAGTCTAGAGTAGTTCTACTGTAGGTAATGTGGCATCTTGGATCTTAGCTGCAGCCTAATTAATACAGTTGACTATTCAGGAATAGTTCTGCCCCCCTCAATGCAACGAGACTACTGCCTGTATTCTCTGTGAAACTTGTCTCCTGCTGAAATAAAACCAACAAACTGTCTAGAATTCAAGCTTATCAAGCCTGATGCTGTGACCATGGCTCCGAGAATGAACATGGTGCCCCATCATTCCACAACCTCTAACGGCTACAGCTGATTTTTAATGGAAAACAAAAAAGAAACACACATGTTACTACCATAGGTTCGGGTAGCAATATCAAGACCTACCACGGCTTTAATGAATAAAATCTGAAGGAACTCAAAGATGCTTGGAATTGTACCAGCACAGCACTTCTTACCATACCTTTCTCAAGTGGGTGGACCCAGATTCTGAACCTGATGTCCTTCTCCCCTAGTTATCCTTTGAAGAAAGGAAATGAAAATAAAGTGGCCCATCTCACGAAGCATTATGATGGCACTGATGCTCAGAAACCGTGTTCTCTCCAGCATTTCTTTGCTGCTGTGGAGTTGCTGCAGTATGGCTCCTTCTGCACCACTCAATAAAGTCAAAAGTCTGAGGACACATTTCCAAGAGGCTCCCAAACCACAAGAGATCATTTCAGAAAGGGCCCAGCAAGGAAGCAGAACGACAGCTTCCGGGAAGGCCCACGGTGCACATACTTCACAGGCAGAAGGTCCCAAGCTCAAGGCCTGGTATCCAAGTGAGGATCTCAAGTAGCAGCGCTTAAAATGACCTCTGCATGGAACCTTGGGGAGCTGCTGCCAGACTGATTTAGTATTAGGCAGCTTCCTATGAGATTTGCCAGTTCTGTATGTCAGACTTGCATCTGATGGTTCTGACATTAAAAATGTGCTGCTTTGTTGGGAAAAGAAAGCTGTTGCTCTTGAGGAGCTGTATAGGATACTGTATATTAGTAATACGGGATGGGATGAATGATTCACCAGGTTAAGGTGGGCAGAAATCAGGTTAGGATTAAGTCAAGCTAACTTTTTAAAAAATGAACCAGGTTGCTCTTTGTAAAACAGACATAAGCTCCCAAACAGATGTACCCTATCTTCATTAAATACTCTTCTACTTTTATTTATGTATTAATTTTCAGGTCACTACAATTTGTATATTCTCTCTGCCCCCCCCCCATATCCATCCCTCTTTTTTCATTTTTGTGCTGATCTTGGGGTGGTTAAATTGCATTTTCTAGGTTCTTGTTATTTATAGTTACAGGTAGGTAGCCGTGTTGGTCTGCCGTAGTCCAAACAAAATAAAAAAACTCCTTCCAGTAGCACCTTAGAGACCAACTAAGTTTGTTATTGGTATGAGCTTTCGTGTGCATGCTTGGTATCTGAAGAAGTGTGCATGCACACGAAGCTCATACCAATAACAAACTTAGTTGGTCTCTAAGGTGCTACTGGAAGGAATTTTTTTATTTTGTTTTGACTTGTTATTTATGTTATTCTGCTTTATGAGGATGATCTACCATTTTCATCATACTGGATATGATGAAACAGCTCTGGATATAGGAACAGATCCCTTACCTTGAGTATATTGTGACTGTAAGACTCCATATTTGTGTAGCAACTTGTGTTGCTTGTATCTGTAAAACAACAACAACGGATCATTTCAAGAACAGTATGTGGTTTATGCTAGTTGATTTGGGGGAGGCTGGTGTTTGAATGAAATAACTTTAGGCAGGTGGGGTGGACTAGCCTACCCTCAATCATTGTCACAATTGTATGGCATTAGTATTGAAAAACAAGGTTCGCAGTTCTTGTCCATTTTCCATGGTGGAAGGATTTTGCAAGAGTTTTGGTATGTTTTCCAACATGCATGAGCTACAGGAGAAAAAATGTTTAGCAAAAGAGCTTTGAAGGCTGCGTTGGAACTGAGTGATTCCTTTGTGTGAGACAAGCCTATTTGTTAATTTTGAAAGCTCTCTAGAGTTAGGTGATTCATGAAGGCATGCACGCATCCACTGAGGAAATCACCGTCAATTTTCTCCCATGAAATATACAGTAGTCAGATGCAGTGTTTAATCACCACTCTGTTTTATAAGAATATGAATGAAATGAAATCTGCTGGTGTGTTTAAATAAAACTGTTTAGAAGCCAAACTCATCAGTGGGTACACTTTTTTAAAAGAAATGTCATCTTACATTTATGCTTGGGAGAAAAGCAATCGACTTAAAACTGGATTTGAATGGTAAGAAAGCTGAAGTATTTACAGACACCTTGGATATTCTAGTGCTCGCACTCTTTCTACCTGCCACAGTGAATTTGAACTGGATTCTGCAAGGGCTGTCAAATCCAAAACCAAGTGTGTCCTTCATGCAGAGATCTCCTACCAAGAGTATCAGTCAGTAGGTGCCCCTCCCCCCCCCCGACTGCCTCCACTACACCGTAGCCTGCAATTAGTTGATATAGCAGAAAAGCAAAACTGACAGAATGTGTGAATGCTGTTGTTTGTCTTTCTCTGACGGGAAGGAATGGCTTAAGGGGCAATCCCCTTGTGAAAAATTGAGAGAACTACTCACCTCCCAAGCTTAGACCATGATGGTTCAACTTAAGGCTGCACTGGATTTACCATTGGTTTTTGTTTTGTTTTTACAAAAAAAAATGCAACAATTAGATAGGGTTTTTCTTTTCTTTTCCTGAGCAATAAACTCCAGCCTCCCAATATTATAGCTCAATGTTTGGTTCACTCCTAGTCTCAAAAATAGAGATTGATAGTGAGACCTTCACCTATAGCCAGTCTTTGTTAATCATATCCACAGAATGGGTTCTCTAAAGATGGCAGCTCAGATATGTGAATCTGTATTGCTTCAGAATATCTTGGAGGTATAGATTTTTGTATCATATTGCAAAATGGAAAATCGAGAAGATTAATTCCTCAAAGATAAAGAAAGAAAGAAAGAAAGAAAGAAAGAAAGATCAGTCCAATGGTCAATAGATGAGCAACTAATTGGCCAGGGAATCTGAATATCTAGGAATTCCTTTCACAGATCCACATTCACAGAAGAATCATGGGTACCATGAAGCATTCAGCCTCTAGAACTTTGGCAGCTGTATTAAAATTTTATTGTAAATTTTTATTGTATTAGAAAGGTGGCTTTCTAACTGCTTTATAAAGCAGTTAGAAAGACTCTGCTTTAAAAATTCTTTTTAAGCTACATGGTGGCCCAGATTTTGAATGGAGCACACATATGGGGCTGGAATTGTGTAATTGTATATGATTATGTTGATGAAGCTTTCGGGCAGTAGGTTCACAATAACCCATTCTAGTCTTCAAAAACCTGTCAGTTTACTGAATAATATTTCTATTTGGTTTTTAATGGATTATCAAGTTGTTTTATGTTACGGATTTGTAAAACTCACCTTGATGCATCTTCTTGTAGAAAGCAATGAACAAATGTAAATAATAGTAATAATAAAAGTTTTTTATCCTGCTGTGACAATATAAACAATGCCTAATATCTGTAGTATATAGGCTGTGAAAATGGAAAGAAAGTGTTGCACAATGGATTGGACTTGCACGGGATAGTAAGGTGTCTGTTGCAGCAAAACCCCCAAAGTGAATCAAATATTCAAAGACATTGTTGACAGCACTTAGTGTGGAAGAATCAGATGCTGCTGCTCCTTTTAACAGAGGGTTTCTTTTTCTATTAGGTAAATAATAATCCAAGGGAAAATACTGATGATATAATGTATGAGAGAATTTAGGAATTTTAGAACTGGAATCTTTTTCAGCTAGACACTGGTGATTTATAAAGTGGTGGCAACTGGATAGATCTTAAACAGCATTGGTTTATGCAGTGCAAATTTGTGGCCGTAGTCATTCTGGAATTTCTTTTGTCCATTTTCCCTACGTGTGACATATCAGCAGGAATGCATGCAGTCAGCAACGTATAGTTTAATGAAACCTTTGCAAATCCACGGCAACATTCATCTAAATGAATCTCTCTCATACCTAAATGGGAAATATTGAAGCACAAATATTTTTGTGTTTGGTAAGGATTCTCTGGGGACATACAGACATAAAATGGAAGCTGTGTGAGTAATGAGTGACAGTTTCTTAAAGGTTAATATTTTCTTTAATCTATTTCCATAACAGGAAAAAAGGAGAGAATACTGTGCTAAGCACAAGGTGTGCTTTTGGGATTAGAAAAACAATCTCTGCTGTTATGTATATCTGAGACTATTGGGAACAATATGAATACCACAAACAAATTTTATTACATTGCATGAAATATAGAAGTGCCTTAAATATGGTTTCCCCTTTTATTAAAAAATAAAAAAGGCCAAGGATTCTTTAGAATTTCTCTCCCCACCCCCTTAAAAGTAAGACTGCCCTTAATACTGGACTAGGCACTTTGATTGTCATGTAAGGTAATGAAACCATTAAATGCACAGTATTAAGAAGAGACAAGATGCAATTAGCCAAGAAATTACTCTGATCTCGGTGACATTTTCAAAAAATCATAATACAATATACATCGGAAGACATGATTGACAGACTAATCCAGTTTTGATGGAATGTAGTCCACATTCTGAGAGTAAAGCAGTACATGGCCAGATAAAACTCACAGCTGTGGATCTCTGATATGTCCTTACAGCCTTGTCACCCTGAAAATTCCTCAGGTTTAAAAGATGATGAAAGTATCGACCATTAATGACAGGATCATCTCCTACCCTGAAATAAAATGTACTAATCCCTTTTGCTAGGTCTATGAATTCCTAATATAAATTATATAAACTCTAGTAATTCATCTCTGTTAGCACAGTTGTGTTTGGAAATTGTACAGCAGTCTTTGCCCTGTTTGAAATGCTAGATGAAAGCAAGACATGTTCGTTTAAGCTGCAGCATAAAGTAATTTAACACAGGGAACAGAATAACTTCAGGATAATGAGCGCAAGATATGCGGGGGGGGGGGTGTGAATGAAAGAAATTCTAAAGTTCTAAAGTGGTAGGAGAGGGTGATTGAAGGAAAAGACAAAAAAAATTATAAATGTCAAAAATAGGGTTAAAACATGGTTCTGGCTGTGCGAGGTGATATAGTGCCTGAGTAAAACATGGTATGCAGGCTACTTCAAAGAAAAACACACAATGGCTTTACATGAATTACAAATAATTTAGCGTGGAACCTCTCCATCATTTAAAATCTGTCATTAAAATAGTGAGATGTGGATTCCTTTGGATAAAAATTAGGACTGGTACTTTCAACAATTCACTTTAATCATATTTTGCATTTAGGGTGCTTTAGGGTGTCTGACAAAGTGCTTCACATATATTGTCTCGGTAGTTATTGTTAAGTTGTGGGTGAACATATCAGACGACACAGCAATTCTTCAAACAGCTCTTGCTTATTCACAGGCCAGAACTGAACTGAACTGAAGGGTTCAGTCAGCCTGCTTATATAGAGCTCCAGTACAACGTAACTGTAACAATTTTCTAAAACTATCCAATCATTGAATGTCACTTTCGATCCCTTATTTGCATAACTATCTACAGTATCCCCCTGCTGGCCCAGAGTGAGAACTTCAGTACATAACAGTTATTACAACTACCCTGTAAAGTAGGCCAGTATTATCTCTCATATTGCAGCTAAGAGGATGGCAGCTGGGAGAGAGCAATATGCCAAGACACGAGAGCCTTTGGAAAACGCATGTGGTTGCAGCAGAGGGAAAACCCTTTAAATAGTAATCAGAAATAGCAATTCAACTGTTGCCACTTTATTTATTGCATTTATGGAGTTGTTTCCTGTGAAAACATCCTGATGTGATTTAAAAATAAAAGCAGATATAAAAATCATTTCAAGTCTGATACAGATTGGGATAAAAAAAATTCCACTTAAAAGGCTTGTGGGGGAAAGGAGGTCTTCCAATAGGGAGCAAAAGGGTAATGGGGGTGATAGCTGCCCTATATGTAATGGGCGACAGTTCAAAAGGGTAGGTGCTGCCAGCACACTGAAGGCCCGATCTTTACATCATATGGAATGTACTTCCTGGTGAGAAGCTGTCTGCATACACAAATGTTAGCATACACAGTCCATTACACTGTAGAATTCCATACATATCCGGAATACTTCAGCCACAAGCAGTGTCCGGGTGGAAATCGGCAGATGTATGGCAACCCACATTGCCAGTGTCGTTTTTTCCCAATTTCCCTCAAAAATAGCTCAAAAACGACCAATTTATCTTAAAAAGGTCAACAACTTTTCTGTCCACTTTTTGAAATATGGCAACCCTATTACACTGATGATTATGTCCTATCTCATGACTTCAAATGGATCCAGGTTTATACTTTCTGTGTGCCCTCCCTTTTAATAATAAGAATAATAAGAATAATAAACAACTTTTATTTGTATCGCAGCCGAAACCGGGCTCAGGGCAGCTAACATCAAATATATAACATTGGTATAAAATCAAACAATAATTAAATTACCTCCTAAAAACAAATAAGGATCAAATTAAAATCTAATTAGATGGCTTTCCACAGGATTAGGATTGGGAACAGTAAATGCTCATCAGGCCCAACTGTTTACGCTGTTCTTATATGTGCCTGTTAGAATGCTGGGAGGCCTCTTTCATACTAGTTCTTATACAGAAAGAGAAGGGGAGTCAGGCTGAGCCCTGACCAAAGGCCTGGCGGAATAACTCCGTCTTGCAGGCCCTGCGGAAAGATCTCAAATCCCGCAGGGCCCTGATCTCTTGTGGCAGAGCGTTCCACCAGACCGGGGCCCACCTGATCTCCCTGAGGCCTGGGATCTCCAAGATGTTACTATTTGCAGACCTTTAGGTCCTCCGTGGGGCATACCAGGAGAGGCGGTCCCGTAGGTACGAGGGACCTGCAAAATAATGATGATGATGATGATGGTGATGATGATAGTCAAGCATAGGTAGTTGGTTAATGCCAGGATAGTCTGCTGGTTCATCTAGCTCAGTAATGTATGGTCTGACAGGTAGCAGCTCTCTGGTGAGTCAGGCCGAGGCTTTCCCCATCACCTGCTACACAAACCATTTAATTGGAGATGCCAGGGATTGAATTTTGGAGCCTTCGGTAAGGGAAACATATGCTCTGCCACTGAGCTATGGGCTTTCCCCGAAGGCATAACAGCCAAGCATCATTTACACTTCAAATCAAAGATGGGGGAAATATGGAGCTCTCAACAATTCATTTTCCATATTTACACTGCTCATGTAGTTGTGTCATAACAAGGAAAGGAAGCATCTTGTACAGGTGTCATTGCCACATGCAAACATAGCAGATGCACCTGATTTAAATAAAGTGAATGTTATGGGGATTAAAATAAAGCATGCATTGAAAAACTATGCTCATATTGTGCTGGTGTTAAATTATGTGCTATAAACTGGTGTCTTGACAAATCTGCAAGAAGAGGTGCTTCACTTCAGGAAGCAGAACAAGAGTCCATTTTTTTCCTGTCTGACTAGCATTGCTTTTGCAATTTGTGTTAGAAATCATTGCAGTGTGATCAATGTACATCCCCACAACTTGTGGGATTGAAGACATGCTGCAGGTATGATGGGTTACAGCAAGTGAAATTCTTCAGACTACTAGAAATCAAACCCAAACCACAATTGATTGCATGCTGTTTTCTATAGTCACCTCAAAGAACTTCAGGAGACAGAACCAAATTGTATTTTTTTA
Source organism: Podarcis muralis (assembly GCF_964188315.1). Classification (NCBI taxonomy): domain Eukaryota; kingdom Metazoa; phylum Chordata; class Lepidosauria; order Squamata; family Lacertidae; genus Podarcis; species Podarcis muralis. The sequence goes on from NC_135655.1 coordinate 40,111,759, forward strand.
CAGAGATAAATGTGACAGCTAGCATTTGGATTAAAAAAATAGGGCCGCTACTTTTGACAATTCACATTAATAATACTCAGCATTTATATAGCACCTGACAAATTGCTTCATATATATTATCACCGTAATTCTTACAACTGCCCTTTGAAGTAGGCCAGTATTATTTCCCATATTGCAGATAAGGGGTGAAAGCTAGGAGAAAGAGAAGTGCCAACGTTGTGATGTCCACAGCTGAACTCAGCTATTTAGGTCTACAGCAGCTTTTACTATAGCACAGCTTCAAAGCTGGTCATGTCCAATTCTTCACAACAGGCCATGGTACAGGATCTTCTGGTAGAGATAACTGTGTCATTTACAAATTGCTTCCCATGAGGCATCCTTAAATGATTCTAATGCTTGTGGGGAAACTGTGTTCAAAATGCTTTATCTTCAGTTTATAAAATGCATCGCAAGAATGATCAACAGGTTAATATTTCTAGAGCCTTATTCAACATTATACTGAGGATTGACGGGTTCCCTACTTCAGATGAAAAATTCAGTGGCCTTATTCAGAAACGCCACTAAACCAGCCTTCCTCCACCTGAAACTCTCCAGATGTTTTGCTGTTTGGAGAGCCCCAGGCTAGGAGAGGCTGGTTTATCTATGTTTGAACTGGATCTGCATTCAGGAGTTACAAAAAGTTATACTATTTCCTTCATTGTAGGATTTCAAAGATTATGTGGGGGAAATATCAGTGTTGATAATGTGAGGCTTCCTTGGGTGACCTCAAGGCTTGCTCTATTCCGTTGGGCCTACCCTTCTATACTACAGTGCAGACCACAAAGAAAGGAACTTCCCACCAAAGTTTAGGTTTATCCCACCATAAGATGTGAAATGAGTTTGGAGCGTTCTGCTTGCTGCTTCTCATAAGGTTCTATGACCTAGCAAAATCCTCAGACCTTCAGAAACAGGAAGGGCTCTTTTTAAATGTGGGGAAATCCCTTGCTTCCCTTTTCGATGAATTATTTCTTTCAAAACAGTGAAACCTCCTCAGGCAAAGTGCTGCCAACCTATTTCATACACAAAACGATCTCTCCTTGCTTCCTTAAATTCTCCCTGAAAATAAAATACCTCTGAGCATTACTTTCACCAATTCATCTTGAAATACACCAGGCTAGACCATTCCTTTAAAAAAAACAACAACATTGGAAATGAACTCTAAGCCCGGCTATTTTGACTAAATAAGCTGAATTAATTAGTCTAAATAAACAGCTAACAAGCCCCTTTTCTTTTTAAATGAGGGTGGGAATCAATATGTTGTTGAAATTTTCCAATTTCAGTTTGCTCCTGTATTCAGTGAAAGCCAGTTACATGCCATTTATTTCTATGGCTGGTATTTTTGTTTCATTTTTAAAACGGTAACAGAATATTGTTGACACAAATTAGTTTATATTATATGTCTTCTGAGGCAACAGTATTAGGCATTTTATAAAGTATATTTTTAAAAAGTTTTCTATTTCCTCTCATTTTAAGTAGCTTTATAAGTAAGTAAGGCTCGCTTGGCACCTTCATTATATATCTTTAGGCACCAGGCAAAAACATTTCTCTATAGCCAGGCCTTTGGCTGATTAACATTCTATGGCCTTTAAAATGTCTTTGTGGGAAGGGGGTTATTGGTTTGTTTTTGTTTTATTGTGTTATTTTGTGTTCTTGTTTTGTATTTTTATGTTGTCAACTGCCCTGTGATAATCAGATGAAGGGCGGTAAACAAATTTAATAAATAAATGGAGAAAAAAGTTAGAATGTTTTCCAACAAACAAAAAAGGGCTAAGAATATGAAAATTGACTGGATTTCAATGTTTTGCCATTTATACTTAATTTGTAGTAGTCAGATACCATTTTAAACACTGTTAAATCACAGAATCTGTGATTTTTGAGAAATATCAGAAAGCGAAGTTATTAACACCTGACTGTGACCCAGATGATCCAAGTGTCCCTGTTTTCCAGGGACAGTCCCATATTTACAGCAGCTGTCCCAATTTCTGATTTGATCCTGGAATGTCCTGCTTTTCCTAAGAATGTTCCTATTTTCATTGGATAAATGTTGGAGGGTATAGAGTTATGTGACCCCCATGCCAAGGAGAGAAGTAGTTGCGTGTCGAGGTCCCCAGTACACCCCAAAGGAAAACACAATTGACACTTAATTTTTGTTTAAATTTTTTGGCATAATTTTGGCCACAACTTTATTCAAATACAGCAATGTGAGTGGTTGCTTAGGCATTGGTAGCACTAACTGCCCCCGCATGGGGACAGCTCTGACATTCGCACCCCCCGCGAAGTCAGGAAGGGTAAGTCACCTGGGGAGAGAGACGGGACTGGGAACCATGCCTCACCTCTCCCCAGCATGCTCCCAGGGGCTTGCGTGGCCCTAGCCCCTTGCCAGGTCGGACAAAAGCATGGGGAGCCCCTGGGTTCCTTTAACGGTAAGACCCTTCAGCAGCAGCAGCAGCAGCATTTTGGGGGGCAGGCACAGCCGAATCCATACCCCTCCACCAGCAGCAGCATTTTGGGGGGCAGGCACAGCCGAATCCATACCCCTCCACCAGCAGCAGCATTTTGGGGGGCAGGCACAGCCGAATCCATACCCCTCCAGCAACCAATTCCAGACCAATGCCTAACCGCAAACCTTACAAGTTGTGACGATTTGCTACGCGGTAGGCGAAAACCAAGTGGCACACACTAATCAGCCAAATGGCAAAATTCCTACCGGGCCCCTGCCCCAAAGCAGACGACCCCATGACAGGCATAGCAAGGTCAAGCAAACACCTAACATTAGGGAAGGGAGGGCGGGTGATCCGAAGCACGCAGCGAAAGAGGACGTCCGTTGCTGCATGCCTTGTATTTAACAAATAGGGCTGTCAATCACTAAATGGCAACATCTAAATTCCCCAGTAACAGCCCGCCCCTGCTTACGAGTTGACCAAACCATCTGCCCAGAAACAGCAAGGTGTCTTGGAATCCCCAACCGCAACACGTGCTCTCCGTGATGGAGAACACGCTCTCTATACAACCTTTAGAAGATATCTGAAGGCAGTCCTGTATAGGAAAGGGTTTTTTTATGTTTAATGTTTTATTATGTTTTTATGTATGTTGGAGGGGACGCGGGTGGCACTGTGGGTTAAACCACAGAGCCTAGGCTTGCCAATCAGAAGGTCGGCAGTTCGAATACCCGTGACGGGGTGAGCTCCCATTCCTCGGTCCCTGCTCCTACCAACCTAGCAGTTTGAAAGCACCTCAAAGTGCAAGTAGATAAAGAGGTACCGCTCCGGCGGGAAGGTAAACACCATTTCCGTGCGCTGCTCTGGTTCGCCAGAAGCGGCTTAGTCATGCTGGCCACATGACCCCGAAGCTGTACACCGGCTCCCTTGGCCAATAAAGCGAGATGAGCGCCGCAACCCCAGAGTCGGTCACGACTGGACCTAATGGTCTGGGGTCCCTTTACCTTTACCTTATGTATGTTGGAAGCTGCCCAGAGTGGCTGGGGCAGCCTGGTCAGATGGGTGGGGTATTATTATTATTATTATACATCCTGATTTTAATCGGATAAAAGTTGGAGGGTATGGACCTCTGTAAAAAATAATCTCGGTTATTTTGCTCTGCAAGAATTGCTGGGATAGGGAGAAACAGTGGGTGGCAAAAGGGAAAAAGAAATAGCACCAATAATTGTCCTCTGTTCAAACTTCTGCTATAAATTCACAGATTTTTCCAAAACCATATTCCAATTAAGATGCATTCCAAAGAAAGCTAAGCAGGTCCTGTATTCCAGGTAGCTTTCACCTTTCCACCCTGCTTTATCTTACAAACACCAATATTTAAGGTGGAACTCCTTATCACATGGCAAAACCATGCCCCCATACACATTTGTCAAAGAAATACAAATGTGGAGGTGGAGGGAGACGGGGGGGGGCACATAAATGCATGCAATAGCCACTTGGTTCTCCTGGGCATCATTTCCAGTAAGTCATTTTCAAGTAAGGCTGAACTTCTATGGACACGTGCCTGGGAGTAAGTCTCACTGACTTTACTGGGACAGACATCTAAATAGAGATGCATTACATTGCACTATAAAAAATATTTGTTGGTTGTTGCGTGTTCAGACCCAAAGACCTCCCCCCTAAATAAACACACATTTGACTCTAATTTTAGTTTTGGGTTTTGACAGAATTTAGGCCACAACTTTATTGATTACAGAAAAGTGAGTGGTTGCATAGGCTCTGGTTCGACTAGCTCCCTACACCAGGGGTCAGCAACCTTTAAGACAAAAAGAGCCACTTGGACCCGTTTCTGAAGAAAAAGAACCTGGGAGCCGCAAAACCGGGAAGGAGACGTCGGGACGGTGCGTGACTAACGCACGCACTGCCCCCATGCGACGTCACAGCCAGTACAGCACCCGCCACAGTGGGGAGTGTTGGGGCGCACAATGCGCCTCCTCCCCTTGCTAGTATCCGCCCCGGAGCCGCAGCAAAGGTGTAAAAGAGCCACATGCGGCTCCGGAGCCGCGGGTTGCAGACCCCTGCCCTACACCATTGCAGGTAGCGCTGACCCAGGGCACCAGCATAGGTCAGCCAAGGGTGAACACTTGAGGTAGGTGAAAAGCCTGGGAACAGACTCTGTTCCCTCCCCAGATGCTCCCCTGGACTCAGGCACGGGCACAGCCCCCTCTCAGGGGTTGACCAAACCAAGTTGAGTCTATGGATTCCTTTAACGGAATACCCTTCACATAGGGATGGCGAGACCGTTCTCCCATCCCTATCACATGAACCAGTGCCTATCCGCAACCTTACAAGTTGTGATGATTTGCTATGCGGCAGGCGAAACCCAAATGGCAACAGCCAATCAGCCAAGTGGGGAAAATTCCTGCCATGCCCCTGTCCCAACGACAGACGACACACGACGGCATAGCAAGGTCAATCACAAAAAGCCCTAAAAGTAGGGAGAGGTGGGTGGGTGTTCCGATGCATGAGCTGAAAGAGGATCTGGGTCACGTGCATAGGTATATATAGGTCCCTCAGTCCGTTTAGACTGCACCCCATTGGCCAGATTAAACCCAGCAACGAGGGACCTACCAATCAGGTGTTGTGGCTATCCAATATACCCACCCACAACCAGGAGGTCAGTCTTCAGGTCTCACTGCAACACATGCCCTCTTTTAGGGAGGACACAATTTGTTGTTGTTGTTGTTGTTGTTGTTGTTGTTGTTGTTGTTCTTCATCTTCTTCTTCTTCTTCTTCTTCTTCTTCTTCTTACTAATAGTACTCTGAGATTCAGGGTTTTATTCTACTTATATACTGAGGGGGGCACAGAAGACTTTTAAACTCTTCATTCAGAAATATTGTTCTGTGTTTCTGGTTTTTCAGAAGCCCTACATAACACTTCATTGCTATTTCAATCATTTGTTCGAAAACACAAATAAAGTTACAGTGCTTTAGTTGTGCTCTAAATCCAGTGCAGCCTGTGTGGGCCCTTCCTCGATAAAGTTTCTGTTGTTTAGTTAGTGATGGCTTGGTATAATAAGAGAAAACATTACGCTTTATGTTTTCAAATCCCTGTACAAACTTACAACCTCATGAGATTTATGAGCAAAAGAATGATTTTCTATTGGAAAGATAAAACATCAGCTATGGTTAAAGAGAGGGGGGATTAAAAGGCAGCTTACACAATTAACACAAATGGAAAGGGAGACCTTCCATCTGCTATTTTGGGGGTAGGGTGTTTTGGGGGTGGGGTGGGGGAGACGAGAGAGAAATCTTGTTCATTTTAAAGAAATGTTACTTCTTTCTGTCAACATTCAAAATAGCTATTTGACAGGGTTGTTATGGCTAATTAATTACTTTCATTTGGTCTAAGTTGTATACTCGAAGATGAATTGTACATGATAATAAGGCAAGGCTGTGTGAGGAAGACCTTTGGTAGTCTATACAGTGTGTGCTGCCTCATTACAGAACTAGCTATCTGCAGGAAGCCTGACATTGAAAGGTACCACACATCCCATAACGCCCTCCCCTAACTGAGATGATTGTAGCTTCTTCCTAAAAGTGATGATTAGGAGAGAGAAAAGCAAAACGGAATGCAGTATGAATATTTCATGTAAATGCAAGCAGGCACTTACTGGACGCAGAACTTGATTGATGCTAGAGTGCCTCTAAATGCCTTGACATTGAAGGGTTTAGACTCCCCTTTGCACAATGAATGCTTCGAGAGCGGCAGTTAATATTAGAATATAGCTGTATTTAGCTGGAGAGCTCTTTATTACTGGCTGATATTAAACAAGACCATAGGCCTTGGATTTCAGTAAGTGGATCTAGATAAAAAGAGTAGAAATCGACGGAAGGTGAGATATTTTAGTCTCCTTCATCCAGCCGGCTTCCTTGTTGCTTAATTCAAGCTGCAACTTTAATTCAGGTACACAGTTGCCTAGAAGTATTGAATTCAGAGGGACTTACTTCTGAGTAGGCATGCCTGAGGTTGAGTTTCATGCTCTTTTCCACAGTGAGGTTAATCAACACAGGAACAAAGGTTCAAATTACTTTACACTGCATATTATAAAATACAAGAGAATATATAGAAATATAAACGAGGAAGAGAGATTGTGTCTCCGCACCCCCACGAACCAGAGAATTGAAACTAATATTTATTATTCATAGTGAAAATAGCTTGTTTTCCAAGTGGATATTTTAAGCCATCAAGGAAAAAATAGCACAACTCTTTCAGTTACTAATGTCTTCTGAATTTCTTTCCCCCACCCAGGATAGTAGCTTAGAAACAGAAACAATATACACAAATAATGCTCTAAAGGAATAGTATTTAAAAATCTGGAAATAAAATGCTTAGGTAAATGGGTGATATATGATGGCCATAATAGGTGTTTCCTTGCTATCATAATAAATTTTTTAAAAGCAAAACAAAACCCATCATCATTAATGTTGGGAATTTTAAAAGCTCAGTGGTAGACCTATATACATTATAGAGAATCCAGAAAAGAAAAAGTAATTGCTAACCATATATACACTGATGGAATCTGAGTGGCTGCTGATTGACACTGAAAGATATCTTGGGTTCATGGTGAAAACGTTGAGCCGGTATGCAGCAACAAGTGTGCAACAATGGCAAATTCCATGTTATGGGAGAAATTTTGCCCAGTTCAAATTTTAATGCATGTCTACCAAAACAGGAAGGAATGTAGGAATGTCAAGAGATGTGTCACCAGTGTTTGTGACCTGGGGAGGAACTAGAAACTAGGTCAGGGATGAGGAAGCTGTGGCCCTCCAGATGTGGCTAGACAACTCCCATCATCTTTCACTACTGACCCACTGGCTGGGGCTGTTGGCAGGTGTCCAACAACATCTGTAGGGCCAGAAGTACCCCATGCTCGGACTGTGTTACACCCTGCCTCTCCATATTTGTTTTTGTAAAAGATATGAAATGGTTCTATTGCATGTAAAGTCTGCCACACAGAGAAGCGATGTGTAACTGTAAAAGAGAGAAAAGGGGTGTCTTTCAAGAAGCATCCCACTTCTCATGACAGTGAGGCATTTCTCAAATTTCCTCAATAGCCCATTACAACTTCTGTTTTGTCTGAGTCTTGGTCAATAAAGTCCCAAACAGATTCCAGCTGTGAACAAACTTCATGTGCTTGCTCAAGCCAGCAGCTGGTTTTGTCTGAACTGCTCGTGGTGGGGGTTCCGAATGCCCCCAACTACACATCCTGAATCTTATACACTCCTTGACACATTTATAAAAATTTCATAGGCCATTCAAGTTAAGTTTGTACAGGTGGATCAGGTTTGCAGAGTGAGCTAGTGCAGTAAGACAGAACAAAGGGAAATATCCAGCAATGTTGCTGTCCTGCCTGTTGTCTTGTGCACAATAGACCATGCCAGTGACATACTCCAGAGACCAGGAAAGGAAGAGTAGGAATGTAAAAATGTGCACTGCTGCTCAATGGGAGATGAGTTACTGAATATTGGATGCCTTTGCTATTAAAATTAAGCACATATTTAATTTAAGATTTCATGAATAGTCATGCAGCTTTCTCTAATAATCACAAACTAGAAATCAGAGCCACAGAGATGACTTCCCTGTGTTTTTTTTGCAGGCCTTTTGTTGCTCCCTTCTGCAGAGGCATAGTTGCGAGATCAAGCTGTTAGACTTGTATCTACAGTCAGTCTAAGGGTGCATTCAGCATGTCAATCAAACAGTTTAGAGTCACTGCAAGGTGTGCTGTCCTCCTGCCCCACTGCCAGGCCTAGCTCACCTCCAAACACTGGACACAACGTGTAAATAACGTGTCTGTGCACAGAGTTCAAACTGCACAAGCCTAATAACCTGCCATCATGACCTGCTCCCAATTTTTCAGGGCAAGGACTATGCAGGTTATTGGACATATGTGTGTCAGACTCAGTACACATGTTTGTCATTCCTAGGTTACATCCAACTCACCAAGACCTGGAGCTGGAATTGGCCAGGTGCAATTCCCACCCCTACCTCACCTGGGACTCAGCTACATTGGTATAGAAAAAGCACTTTATATGCATTATAACTCTGGGACACCAGATGGCACTGTGGAGTCCTGTCTTTTGCCAGCGTGATTTCCCTTTATGAAGTTTAGAACACGTTTTCCTGAAACGATTTTTTGATGTGTCTAGATCCAGCCCTGCAGTCTTTCACAGTCTCCATTCAAAGGCCTTCTGCTCCTGGCATTGGTAGGTCCATCCGAGAATAGGCCGTGCCCCTGTGGGAAAAGCCACCATGGAGAAAAGTTTGCAAGCTACTTCCACATGGGTTGTATGACGTTTGACTTAACCCTAAAAATGTTTGCACAGAACTAATCCCAATGGCCCTTTCTGCACATGATTGCAGCAAGGTAATGAGTCACTGCGCTACCTGCTGGAACTGCAGCTGATGGGTATTTAGGCAGGCACCATCACATTTTGATGCCACAGTTAGATATTTATGAAAAGAGATGCATTCAATTTTATCTCAGTAGTATAGATCAATTTTCAGGACAGAGTCCCTAACAGTGTATTCATAGGCTAGGTACAAAACCAATTTTATCTGCTTCACTGGTGTGTGAACTGTATAAGGAAAGACATCTCTTTACTCTCTGATAGCTTATCTTCCCTGGTGACCGTTTATGCGTGCTCTTGTAAATATACATATTTTACAGGGCGGGGGGTGGAGAAGCTCTTTAAACGATCCTTTGAGATGACCTTGAAAGAAGAACATTCGAATATTCCAGGAAATTAGCAGCAAAGTGTGTTTGGGTAATGATTGGTGGGGTGAGAAATGCCACTCAAAGCAGAAGAAATAATCGGTGCAGCCGGCTATTTAATAACATGGGTCTCTCATAAAGGCAGGTTTTGACGAGGAAGTCTAAAAGGGGTGGGGGCAGGGGGGGCAGAAATACCAGTCCAGCCGTAGAAAAATTTCCATAGAACTGGGAAAGCTCTGAACTGTTCCTCCTCTCAAGTCAAGGTTGCTGTGGAAAAATAATAATGAAAATAATTTAAAGGAAATCCAGGTTTCTTCAGTTTCAAGATCTTATAATTTGTACCAATATTGCCGGGATAGATAATGAAGATTTTTCTAATTATTAAATTGGAGACTCAAGAATCTTTTTCTTAAAAAAGGGAAATGGATACCTTTATGTTTATTTTCTTTTTTAAATTCCCAGCTCGTCTCTCTTCTTGTCAACTGATATTTGCCAAGTTAGTTTACATTGTCTTCCAGAGTAGCCTGTCCAGAGCATAGCTTCTGCAGACTCTTACTCCTTGCAAATACATCTTTACACGCATTTCAGTATCTGCGTGAATCACTCCGTGGCTCAGACGTAACAAATCTACATGATCAGCAATGCCTTTGCAGACCAGCATAGACTTTGTTCTGCTGCTATAAACTGGTACAAACATCCTTACTGCTTAAGGAAAACAAACAAGCCTTTTTCAAATATTTAAAGTGTCTGCCTTAGCAATGTGGTTTTGTTGTTGAAAAACATCTAATGAAAAATATCAGCATGCTGTATATGCAAAGTGTGAACTGGAAAATCCCGTGAATTGTGGCCTTCATATGTCCCTTCAGGCACATCCTCCTTTAAGAATTCTGGAGAATGAGTAAAAACAAAAAAAAATCCTTCCAGTAGCACCTTAAAGACCAACTAAGTTAGTTCTTGGTATGAGCTTTTGTGTGCATGCACACGAAAGCTCATACCAAGAACTAACTTAGTTGGTCTTTAAGGTGCTACTGGAAGGATTTTTTTTTGTTTTGACTATGGCAGACCAACACGGCTACCCATCTGCAACTGGAGAATGAGTAGTCCTTCATAAGCCGAAGCAAGGAAGGACCACCATTATGGGCTGTAACTAAAAATCAGATTATTTACCTCATGTTAGGATGATACCCAACTATCTCCTGCTTCTTTAAGATACTCAGCCCTTAGGAACAAGTTAGTAGTGAGGCTTCTGTTAAAAGAAAAATTAAAAGGAGTTATGAAGTTGCCCAAGACTGTAAGTTCCTTCTCTTTCTGGGTTCTTTTATGTTAGAAAGCGCCTATAAATTTCGTTTTCCTGAGTTATTGGTGCTGGCAACCATTTTGAAAAGACCGCTGTGGAACTTGGGCGAATGAACAAGGCAATTTCCCCTCTCTGACCAGCAGCATATTGAAAGCACATCCCTCATCTACTGCAAAAGGATCCTATTGTAGCTTTGTGGAGAATAAACTATACCTTCGGGTATAGGGAATAATAATAATAATAATAATAATAATAATAATAATAATAATAATAATTTGCAGAGTTCTTGGGGGGAAGTGGGAATGTGCTTTAAAATTACAGTGTACATGCAGTCCAAGCTGATACTGACCAAAATGGAGAAATCCTGTGGTGACAGAAGGCTGAACTTTGCTTTATTGTTTTATGTCATTTATGTAAATTGTGTCATTTATGTAAAATCCTTATATATTTATATAGCTATCATCAGTTCTTTTTTTCTGGGGGGATGCAGGGATACACATACCCCTAAACATTTTGTGAATCTAAGTTTGGCCTCATTGAGGGGCAGTATTTCAACATGAGTAGGAAAATGAGAGTACCCCTAAACATTTTTTTCAAAAAAAAACACTGCATATCATTAAGATAGAAGACTATTATCATTTGATATCTGGGAGTGTTATGCTATTTACCTCAGCATAAGTCCTTTGCTGTGACTTTCTCTGCCCCGCCCCCTGAGACCCTGAATAAAGATCTCTGACATATAAAACTATAGTAAAATCTTATAAAGATTCCCACCACACATTACATGGCAAAAGATTCTGGGTCAAACTGTGCATTAAATTAAGTGTGCTTAAGAAAAAAAGTGTACTTAACAGTGACCGCTTCATTTTTCAAGACAAAAACCAGCTCTGCACAGAGTCCCAATATGGATCAAGACTGTGACACGGCGGTAAAAGGAATTTAATGCATTCCTCCCTGTACCACTCTCCTGTTAAAAATCACACACTCAGACACTGATATTTGCCCCTGATGGTGCTATTTGCAGTAAATTGTACTTTTGAGGGCAAAAAGCAATTGAACCTTTAACAAGGAGAAAGGAACATGACATTCACAGATTTCAAATTAGATTTTGTCTTACTTTAATCCCTCAGATGCTAACTGCAAAACACTGAATAAGAAAGCATATTTCAAATAATGCCTAAGTTAATGGGAAAGTAGCCTGTACTTGTAAATCATTTTTCTAATTGTTATATACTCATGAATCATATGTCTTTTCAAAAAGGGCTTTACTGCCTGTTGTTTAATGTCACCCCTTTACCAAGAACAACGCCAGCCGAAATGCAGAAATCAACTGAGAGTTCACAAGAGAAAGCAACACAGAATGGATGACATTTGGTTATGGGTATTCTGTGTTATAGCTGTCCTAGTCTCTGCAGGGGATTCTCCTAAGAGACATTTGCAAGACATTTTGTCAGAGTAGTTACACTCAAGACTGAACGAAAGAAAAAAAGGAAAGAAATGAAAAATGAAACATCCCAATCATAAAAACTACATAGGGTTTTATGTAATTTGCATTGTTTATCCTAACTGCAAATTCCAGCTTTGCAAAATTAGATTTTAAAAAGGAGTGTGTGAATCGATAAGGCTGATAGGGACAGGAAGCGTTGAATTGTCTACATTAAAAATGAATGATGTTCCTCCAGCCCCCTTCATATGTATTCAGTGTTATGGGCATCCACATATAGAAAGATCCAACAAGGTCGCAAGGTTTCCATTAACCTCAACACACACACACACACACACACACACACACACAATAGGTGTGAACAACCAAGCCAGAGAACCTTATATTTGTTTATTCTCATTATCATCATCGTTGTCATTTCCTTTAGGAGCAAACTCAGGAGATTGAGAGCCAACAGGATTAACACCCAAACAGGACCACTGGGTACTAAAATATATACCTTGAAAAAGAGTGGGGCGGGGGGAACAGCTCAGTAAGAACTGAGCATGCTCAGTGGCCTCTGGAAGCCATGGAATCTTGAGTGCAGTTGCAAAACCATCATCTTCATCATCATCAAGGGGTAGAGAGGAGTGAATTGGCCTTCATGAGCCACTTCTATCTCATAGGAAAGCTTGGCTGGTGGACTGGAATCCTGAAGAGGAGTGCTAAAGATATGGGTTGATGAGGATACACTACAACCTCTTGTTGCAGGTTCCACTCCCCCCCCCCCCCCTCATGTGAACCTAGTTAGTTACAATCTTGTATGTGTTGTGTGATATGATTCTGACTAAACATTTGGAAAAACTTTCTGGCAGTGAGTTGTTCAGCAGTGGAACAGACTCCCACGAGAGGTGGTGGACTCTCCTTCCTTGAAGGTTTTTAAGCAGAGGTTGGATGGCCATCTGTCATGGATGCTTTAGCTGAGATTCCTGCATTTCAAGGGGTTGGACTAGATGACCCTTGTGGACCCCTTCCAACACTAAGGTTCTATGATTCTATGATTCCATGTGTACTGGGTGAGTGTGTAAGTATGTGTCTAGATTTCAGTTACGAAAGTGAACACAGTAGATGTCTTCACAACGTTTGAAGGAACACACACTTTTGAGCTTTGAGACAGTTTTTTTTTTCTTAAGAGAAAAATAATAACTAGAGAGGGGGACATGTTTTGCTGACCTATTTGAAACAAAACCTGTATCTTTATGAATTGCCTTTTAAGACTGTGCTTAACGGATTAACCATCTACTTTCCTAAACAAGCAATCAGGAATTAATGACAAAACACTGTAGCAGTGCAGGAAGAAAGAGGTCTACACTGCTCAACACCTACTACTTCACCCAAAAGGTAAGTAGTGCCTAACCTGATGATAACAGAATAAATGATGCAAAGAGCGAGCTGCAGCACAATATCAGAACAGAGGTGGTAAGCAAACGCCTAGCTACTTTAAATGAATTAAGATCTGATGAGCTGCACCCCAGGGTACTAAAGGAGCTTACATGTGTAATCTCACATACTCTGTCTATAGTCTTTGAGAATTCTTGGATAACAGGTGAGGTTCCTGTGGACTAGAGGGGGACAAATGTTGTCTCCATCTTCCAAAGGTGGAGGGAGACGACCCAGGTGACTACCGACCAGTGAGCTTGATGTTGATACTAGGAAAAGTCCTAGAACAGATAATTAACTGTCTGTCTGTGACCATTCAAAAAAGGATGCTCTGATTTCTACAACCCAGCATGGGTTTCTCCAAAACAAGTCATGCCAGACAAATCTCATTTCTATTTTTTGATAGAGCTAAAACTTGGTGGATCGGGGGAATGATGCAGACATAGTGTATCTTGATTTCAGCAGTGTTTGTGTTTTTTTACAAAGACCCTCATTATATTCTTGCAGAGAAGCTAGTAAAATGTGGGCTGAACAAAGAGGGTTGCCATACATCCAGATTTCACCAGACATGCCCAGGATTCCAAAGATGAAATCACCATCTGGGTGGATTTTTTAAATTTTGAAAAATGTCGAGGTTTTTTCTTTATTGCGTGCTGAGGGCAAGCTGTCCGCCCATCAGTCTGGTGGCTGGCTGGCCGACTGAGCGGGACCTGCTTCTCTCCCACACCATGTTCAGAGCCACATCAAGCCTCCCTCTTCCTCCTCCCCTCAGCGGCCTCCATGCCCAGGCCTGGTCAGAGCCACCACAGGCCTGGTTAAAAGGAGAGGAGATATGGTAGTCATTTTCAGATCTCTGAAGGGCTGTCACATGGAAGATGAAGCAAGCTTGTTTTCTCCTCCTCTGGAGGGTAGGACCCAAACCAACGGCTTCAAGTTACAAGAAAGGAGATTTTGACTAAACATCAAGAAGAACTTTCTGACAGTAAGAGCTGTTTGACCGTGGAACAGACTCCCTCAGAAGGTGGTGGGCTCTCTTTCACCAGGAGCTTTTAAGCAGAGATTGGATGGCCGTATTTCATGGATGCTTTAGTTGAGGTTGGACCAGATGACCCTCAGGATCCCTGTCAACTCTACAATTCCATTATTCTGTAACAACAACTTCCAGCCAAGTTGGATTCTGAGAAGTGCCACATTATCTTGTGCCTCAGACAACAAAATGCAGTGACCTGGATTTTCATCTGATTATATGAGTAACCACTGCACAAAGATACACAGACCTCTCACAACAAATGTGTAGCTAGTAGGATCTGTCTGTCAGTAAACTTACGCATTGTCCTTCTCCATGTAAGCCATGGTGGGTGGGTGGGTGCATGTAAACAAATTGGCAGAGATAGCTATATGAGTGGATATTCAAACAGGCATTCCTGAAAAACATAGCTTTGCAATACAGTGAACATTGTAATCCTCTGGAAAAAGAGGACAAGGAGCCCTCAGCTCCCACCCACTCACCTGACTTCACATCATATCCTGTGGGACATTGCTGAGTGAACTTTAAACGAAAGCAATGTTGTATCAGCCATGATATGAATACTGCTTTAAGAAATGTAAAGCCAAGTAACTTGCCTTTATTTTTCAATATTTCTTTTCTTTATAATGCTGTAGTACCCCACTTGACAACTGAGAGAAGTCAACACGTAGAGCTCTATTTTTCAAACCGTCATGGTCTATTAATGCTGTTTTTCTGTGGGATTTAGTATGTCAAGTAAGGAATCAGCACAGACTAAGGTCTATGGTCTTTCTATTCACTAAATCCCTCTTCTCAGTGATGCACAAATGACTAAGTACTTCTGGTGCCTCTGCAAGTTAAAAAATGTGTCACATCCCATCCTCTGGCGCAGGTAGAAATCCTGCCTTCCGTATTCTGAAGGGGACAGAATCACTGGTGTGAAAGAAAATAACAGAATACCTACAAGAAGCTTTTTCCTTTCTTCAACTCCAGCACGGTTGCTGTGTTTAAAGTTTCAAAACCTCACATACCCACATCAGAATGAAGGAAATTGGGCTACAAATTATGGATATGACTCTGCCAAAGTTAAGAACTTGTATATCTCAATGATTTCAACAGCAGATAGTAAAAGAACATTTGGAGATCATTTAGGGGTGATCTCCCAAAGGAACGCTTTCATCTACAGGTCTCAAACATAAGGATGTTTGGAGACAGTCCAATATGACCTGTGGCTAGAAGTTAGTCCTAGAAACTAAAAGCAGTCAATAATGCCCTTAAAGCATAAAAAGAGCTTTGCTGGATCCGACCAAAGGTCCATCCAATTCAGTATCCAGTTTGCCATGGTAGCGACTAGATGCCTCTGGAGAGCCCTTCGATGCTTGAAAGCAACAAGCGTCTCCTACTGTGGTACCCCAGCAAATGTTACCCAGTGACATACTGTCCCTGCCTCTCAAGGATACCTCAGAGCCATGACTAATAGCCATGAATCAGGAATTGTCTAATTCCATTTTAAAGCCATCTGAACCAGAGGCCATCTCCACATCCTGTGACGGTGAACTTTTTAAATTAACTACACGTTTTGTGAAGAAGTTCACTATGTCTACTTCCCAGGTCTATGGCCCTTCAGTTTCAAAGACTGGCGTGGATTTCTAGTACTATGAAACAAGAAAGAAAGAAAGAAAGAAAGAAAGAAAGAAAGAAAGAAAGAAAGAAAGAAAGAAAGAGGCTTCTCTCTAGCCATTGTCCTCTTGTTCATACATGGCTTAGCACAAGGCCTGATTAAGGAGGCTGGGGCCCCTGGTGCGATTCCCAAAATAGCCTCCCCCCCAAGCCCCACATGAAATAAGGTACCACAAAAAAGTATCATGGTATCTTAAAAACTAACATGTTAATAATGGCATAAGCTTTTCTGGGCTACAAACAGGAATCAAACAAAATAAACCTTGCGTGCAGTTTCACAACTCTCAGCAAAGTGCAAAGTTGTTGTTTTTTGCCACACTTGATAAACTAAAAGAAAATACTCTGAGCATATGGACTAAAATTTAGCGTTGTTTTTGTCTTGGGCCAGTCACCAACTCTCAGCCTAATGTACCTCACATGGCTGTTGTGAAAATGTAGGAGGAGATGCGGCTGCAAAAGGGAACTTAGTGTTTGTATCATAGGCATCAAATTTTGGTTCCTTTAACCAGAATGATGCATCTTTGTTTTATAAAAGTTCATGTTTTTCTACACACACACACACACACACACACACACACACACACACACACACACTAATGCAATTCCAAGGCTTCTTTCAATCTTAATCTGTATTGATTATTGCATGTTTTACATCCCTAAATTCCAGTAAAAAATAAAATAAAACCTGCTCACACTTTCCAATGTAATGCAAATGAAGGTTATGCAAATCAGTCAGGCCAGTTAGCATAAATAGTTTTATACTATTTATGTGGTACACAGGTATGCCACCCCTCCACCTTTCAAGTTGGAATGCTCTCTCCCTAAGCATTTGAACTGGGACACCATTTCCATAGCTTATGGCAGGTAGATTTCTCTTTCTCATTTGCACCAGTTTTGCTGTGGTATGATTTCTCCAGCATCTGTAAAGCCACTGCCATTTTGCACATATCCTGACAGACAAATCAGCTCCAGTATTTAGATGCAGATCCAATTGCAGTCCAACGACTGATATATATTGGCCTAAATGGAAAGATTTTTAATAAGAGAGGAGGGGGGCACTTTACCTAATAAAAAAGAGCATATCAAGACCCTGGCTGTGGCTAATGTGCATAAAAAATTCAGCCTGTCAGATCCTCACTTTTCTAATTCAGTAATCTAAATAATTTATTTGACATTTTAGCTCAAGATGACCTTTCCAGGGAAAAAATTACTGTTTTAAACTTTTAGCAAGTGCAACCACTGCAAGCGGACTGCGGTTGAAGTCTGCATTTTTCCAAACGAGCAAAGGTTAATCATGTACAGCGCAAACACATTTCTGACCCTTTTAAACAAGTGCGCCAAATGTCAGTTAATTTTTTTTAAAATCTAATTTAAATGAGATTGTAATATTTGTGTAGAACTAGTTTCCCCCCTTGCCAGAGTTTTTGTTTCTCTCGCACGCGGAGCACCTGATGTAAGTTCCGGATCAGAAAGATATAATGAAATGGTTTGCTTCGCGCAAGCCATGTTTTTCTAAGAGGTTACCCTTTGCACAGGGCATTGTTTATAAAACCAGATCCATAAATCAAGTGAAAACACACAACGGATTAACAGGTGAGTAGGTTAATAAAGCTTCTTGTTCGAGCGAGGAGGCATATGTCCACAGGTTCAAGGATCCTCCAAAACTCATCATCTGAATGAGGGAATGAGCTTGTGAACTAGGCAAAAAATGCAGTAAGTGCTTTCCTTGATATCATCTTTGTAGCCAAACATTGCTTTGTAACTTTCATCTTTTCTAAAGAAGAAGAAGAAAAAGGACAAAATACCCCTTCCAGGCTCTGCCAGTTTCAGATTATTTATCTAGCTTTCAAAATCTAGTCATTCAAAACAGGCTTTCAATGGGATGCCTTTTGTACATAATAGAAGGTACATATATATATGTGTGTGTGTGTTGTTTCTCTTTTAACCTTAGGGATCTGCTGGAAATACCACACTGAAATATTATTGTACTCGTGGGAGAACTGAGCTTCCTTGTAATTTCTGGTGAGCACCAGAGAGCACTGAAAGAAGTCTGGAGTATTTTTTGGAACGCCAACCCAGCCCTGGTCTAAAAGTGCTCACATGCACAAGAAGTCAGAAAGATTCTGGAACGCGCCAGTATTATGACTTTCTGGACCTGCATCAGATTTCATTGTGTGGCACTACCCTACAGTACAGCTGAAATGTACTGTTGTAACCCATAATCTGTTGACAGCAGGGTGGCAAGCTTTAGCATGAGCAGGTTTGCAAAGAAATGTGCAAGTTGCTCTAAGCAGCTTCCTGCCCCCATCCAACATCCCACACAAGGGATTTTGACAGGTGGATGGGACACCCACCTGCCAATCATGCGATGTCATAATGGCACCATGTGATTGACTGGTTGGCTGCTTTGCCCACCTCACAAAGTTGGCCTGTGGTCCAAATAAAGGTCTGGCCTCTGGAAGCTAAAGGTGCTGGGCAGAGTATACCTCACACCATGACTAAAATAACATGTTCTGCATATGTGAAATGGACGGCACTGGGGCACACTAAGTTTAGCATTAGTACAGGGTCTGCAAGATCCTTAGTGTGTTCTTCAGAAGTTGCCACACAGGACTTTACTATCGCTCCCACAAGGTGTACTGATGGCCACCATCATGGATGGCTTTAAAAAAGAATTAGACAAATGTATGGAAAAAGAAGAAGAAGAGGAGTTTGGACTTGATATCCCACCTTTCATTCCCCTGAAGGAGTCTCAAAGCGGCTAACATTCTCCTTTCCCTTCCTCCCCGACAACAAACACCGTGAGGTGAGTGGGGCTGAGAGACTTCAGAGAAGTGTGACTAGCCCAAGGTCACCCAGCAGCTGCATGTGGAGGAGCGGAGACGCAAACCCGGTTCCCCAGATTACGAGTCTACCGCTCTTAACCACTACACCACACTGGTTAAGAACTTTGCTTCAGGATGAGAACACAGGATGAGAACTATCACTGACTGGCAGGAACGACTGTATTCTGCCTCCACCATTGCTGGGAAGTAGCAGAGTGCTGTTTCACTGAGGTCCTGCTTCCCATAGGCATCTGGTTCGCCAATGTGGGAATGGGATGCTGGACTATCGGAGCCTTTGCCCTGATCCAGCAGGACTCTGATGACTTCCTTAGCATTGGATCCAGGCTACCCATGAGACTCTCCTTCTGAGGGAAGGAGGGGGTTGTTGTTTATTTCTCCTGAAATCTCTCTCACCCCAAAAAGCTGCTCCGGAAGGCTGAGGGAATCTCTACAGCAGCATGGGAAATACCCCATGGGCCTGCTGGAAGAATGGGAAAATGATGAAAATTGCACACACACACCCTTCAGTCCCTTCTGGGATCCAACCCACAGAGTTTAAAGTTACGTTGCATTTCTATAAATGACACTGGTTGCTTTATTGTTGTACTTTTAATAATATAGGTAAAGGTAAAGGGACCTCTGACCATTAGGTCCAGTCACCGACGACTCTGGGGTTGCGGTGCTCATCTCACTCTATAGGCCGAGGGAGCCGGCATACAGCTTCCGGGTCATGTGGCCAGCATGACTAAGCTGCTTCTGGCGAACCAGAGCAGCGCATGAAAACGCTATTTACCTTCCCACCTATTTATCTACTTGCACTTTGACGTGCTTTCGAACTGCTAGGTGGGCAGGAGCAGGGACCGAGCAACAGGAGCTCACCCCGTCACAGGGATTCGAACCGCAGACCATCTGATCAGCAAGTCCTAGATTCTGTGGTTTAACCCACAGCGCCACCAGCGTCCCTATAATATAGGTAAAAAGGTAAAGGTAATGGTACCCCTGCCCGTACGGGCCAGTCGTGACTGACTTTAGGGTTGTGCGCTCATCTCACTTAAGAGGCCGGCCTTCTTCCGAAGACACTTCCGGGTTACGTGGCCAGCGTGACGAAGCTGCACTGATGAGCCAGCACCAGTGCCGCACACGGAAACACTGTTTACCTTCCCGCTATAAAGCGGTACCTATTTATCTACTTGCACTTAGAGGTGCTTTCGAACTGCTAG
Source organism: Podarcis muralis (assembly GCF_964188315.1). NCBI lineage: Eukaryota > Metazoa > Chordata > Lepidosauria > Squamata > Lacertidae > Podarcis > Podarcis muralis. The sequence continues at coordinate 40,131,900 of NC_135655.1, forward strand.
GTGGGCAGGAGCTGGGACCGAACGACGGGAGCTCACCCCGCCGCGGGGATATCTGATCCTCACAGCAACCCTGAGAGGAAGTCTTGGCTGAGAGAGTGTGACTGACTCAGGCTCACCCCGTGAGCTTTGTGGCTGAGTGAAGATTTGAACCTGTATTCCCCAGTCCTAATCCAGGACTTTAACCACCACCCTTCCCTGGCTCTCTCTGCTCATATCTATCCTGTCCAAATACATACTTCTCTCGCCCACTAAAACATTATCCCCCAAAAGCTTCTGGATTCTCATCCCTTCTTTGTATCACCTCCAGGCATAGCTCCAGTCACACATCTCTCCATTCCCAATTCACTTCCAATATCAGAGTCAGGGCAGGGAGAAAGTGGCTAGACCAGCCATCTGGAAAGGGAGAGTTCAGTGACCCTATTAGCACACAATCCCTTAACTCTGAAAGTAAGACATACACGCATACCCCAAGCTCTCCCCCTGCACCCCACACTTATGAAATAAATAAATAAAAATCCAAGCCAGCTGCTTCCCTGTTTCCTGCAAAGTATTGTCTATATGGATGGAGCCATTCCACGCCGAAGTGCTGACAATCGCCTTGTGAGTCAGGGGTAATAAAGTGTTTAAGTAAAACTGCTTCTCTTTTGTGCATTTGTAGTTATAGAAGTTGGCTGCCTGCATACAGCTCCAAAGTGTTAAACCTCACATTTCAATTGTAAACGGCTCCCAATATGTTTCCCTGCTGTTGTTCCCATCAGTCTTCTTTCTGAAGTCCGTCAGTCTAATTGATTTTGTTTCCCATTATTTCACTCTCCTTGCCCCTTGTCACATCCCTGAGTGAAGTAATAATGTCATTTTACCAACAGATGGTGATGTTTATTTTAGTGTTAGTGACAGACATCTTGCTAGGCTTTTACAAGGGACACGAGTGAGAAGGAAATATTGAGTTACAGCAGGCTGGGCTTTTAGCAGCAGGAGAGTTAAGAGCAGTCCTTCCCTTTAACTTCCCCCTCCACACACACACTGGACCTCCTTGGTTGCACACTTCTTGGTGGTTAGGATGGCATCAGCTCACACTCTCCCAGAACAGGAGGGAAGGGGCAGGAACAGCCAAAGCAAAACAGATTAAATGTCAGGAGTGTTGAAAATGGGGGTGGGTTCAAAGTCTGGGGTGCCCACATGACATCCTGGGGGCCTTTAAGAAGCAAGAGAGCTCTATCATTAAGCCTCAAGTACTGGTTAGGATGTGCTGGCTGGGATGCAGAACAATAACGAAATCAAAAGTGCTGTTTCTGCAAAGCAGGAAGAATACATTGGCCATGAATGCCTCCCTCCTTATCATGGCAATGGCGCCCACCTCAGTTCCGGCAAGTTCCGGCCAAAAAAGACCCTGGGCCTACCCTACCATTAGGCAAAGGCCACATCCACACCATTCATCTTACACCACTTGAACAGTCATGGCTTCGCCCAAAGAATCCTGGGAACGGATGTTTCTTAAGGCTGCTGAGATAGGGTTGCCATATTTCAAAAGGTGAAAATCCAGTCACAAAAGTTGCTGGGCTTTTTTTCTTTTTCTCTTGGCCAAAGTTGTTGAGCTTTTCTTAGTTTTTCCAACTGAGCTGCTTTTAAGGAAACTCGCCAAATTGTATTTTGGGGGTGTTTTTGAGCTGAAGCGTCTACTGCAGAATTTGGAGAGGTGTGGAATATGCAGGATAATTATGTTCTGATCTGTATATGAATCAACAAAAGTATAGTGTGCAGATGAAGGGAAGTAATAGTACCACTCTATTCGGTCTTAGTCAGACTACACTTGGTATCCTGTGTCCAATTCTGGGCACCACAATTTAAGACAAGCTGGAACATGTGCACAGGAGGGCAACCAAGATGATCAAAGGTCTGGAAACCAAGCCTTACGAGGAGAACTTGAAGGAGGAGATATGATAGTCATCTTCAAATAACTTAAAGGCTGTCACATGATGCCTTATGAGGAACTGCTAAGGGAGCTGGGCATGTTTAGCCTGGAGAAGAGGAGGTTAAGGGGTGATATGATAGCCATGTTCAAATATATAAAAGGATGTCACATAGAGGAGGGAGAAAGGCTGTTTTCTGCTGCTCCAGAGAAGCGGACACGGAGCAATGGATCCAAACTACAAGAAAGAAGATTCCACCTAAACATTAGGAAGAACTTCCTGACAGTAAGAGCTGTTCGACAGTGGAATTTGCTGCCAAGGAGTGTGGTGGAGTCTCCTTCTTTGGAGGTCTTTAAGCAGAGGCTTGACAACCATATGTCAGGAGTGCTCTGATGGTGTTTCCTGCTTGGCAGGGGGTTGGACTCGATGGCCCTTGTGGTCTCTTCCAACTCTATGATTCTATGATTCTATGATTCTATGATTCTATGATTCTATGACATGGGAAAGGGAACAAGCTTGTTTTCTCCTGCTCTGGAGGATAGGACTTGAACCAATGGCTTCAAGTTACGAGAAAGGAGTTTTTGACTAAACATCAGGAAAAACTTTCTGACAGTAAAAGCTGTTTGACAGTGGAGCAGTGTCCTTTGGGAAGTAGTGGACTCTCCTTTCTTGGAGGTTTTTAAGCAGAGGTTGGATGGCCATCTGTCATGGATGCTTTAGCTGAGATTCCTGCATTGCAGGGAGCTGAACTAGATGACCCTTGGGGGGGTGTCCTTTTCAACACTACAATTCTATGATTCTATGAATCTGGAAGTAGAAATTAGATCTGTTTATTTACAAATGCAGGCTGCATTAAATTCTCCTCCATCCCTAGCCAACGTAAAGAAAACCTTCAAATGTTATCAGGAGACCTTTGTTTCTTTGATAGTAAACCCAAAGTAGCTAGCAGCCATTGTAAAAATATGCTTGGTCTTAGCAGGGCTTCATTCTGCCAAGTGATGGGGTACTAGGCTGGGAGGAGAGGGGTGAAGGATGCTCAATCACTGCTATTTGCCATTCCACCCCTGCATTTATTTTTAAACGTGTCTGGTCCACAGCATCCAGTCCCTAACCATGACTGCACATAATGGATGAAGTGATAGCATAGGACCCGAGGCTAGATAGAAAGAATTGTTGTGTGCTATAAATGTTTTTGAGTCCACTGTAAGTTAGGGGGAAATGCTTCCTTTAGGCATTCCCGCCAGTGATTTTTCTTGCCATCAAAGTGTACGCTGAGACAAAAGGAGAAAGGTTCAGGCATACCTAGCGTATCTGAAGTTTGATCTAGACTTTTGATCGGAAATCCTTCCCGAAAAGACAGGCGGCCTGGAAATAGGATCTTCACCCATGCTCAAATGTCTGGCAAATGCTTTTGTGCAGCTGCACTAAATTATTCACTACCTTCATTAGAAGGCTTCTATATTTAATCCTCTATTTGATGAGTAGCCTAATAGGTTAAAAAAGCGGGGGGGAGATCACAGCTATGAAGGATTGTGTTTAGATGTTTAGACTTGTTTGAGCAGGTCATAGTCCAGGAGGTGCCATGATCACATGCTTGCTATTCAAAGGGAAAAAGGGTAGCACTTTCTCCCCTACAGATGACCTGAAGCCCACAAATGAAGATAAAATTAAAAGAGATGTTTCAGCCATCTCATCGCGGTAAAGCTTGCCGCCCCTGCAATTTAGAAAAAAGGTAGATTCAGAATAAAAGGAGGTAGCAAAAACATCAGAGCAAAAAAACCGATATCACCATTTAAAAAAAATCTTTTTAGCTGTTGTTTATGTGGCCAGTTTGATATGTAATGGGAAATGATAAGACATGTACGAGAATAAAAGTGTTTCACTATTAACTTGCAGTGAGGGTGGGGTGGGGAGCAACCGTCGCTTCAAAAGCTGTTTTAAGGACTTGCCTGGATAAACTCACCTGTACAACTGGGTGTTTTTAGAAGGCGGCTCTTCGTTCTCTCTCTCTCTTTAAATAATGAATTAAACAAGTATACTCGCTGTGCATTCATCTGAAAAAAAGCATCTTTCCCTGAGAAACAGCTGAACATTTCAGATCCACGGCATATTCCGAAAGAATTAGTTAACACTTTGATCCTCTGTTAGATCACCCATTCCTCTCCCTTTTGCCTAAAACACATTTCAATGAAAGTTTTGCAAGTTTAATTTGTCTGATTTCCCCAGCCAGAAAATGTACTCTTATTCTGTAAATGTTTTCTCGCTGTCATACTTGCCAGACTTTCAGAGGCCTGAATCTGCCTTTGGTCACACTATTTGCTCCTCTATGGTCACCTCTGAGAAGATTAACCCTTTCATTAAGAAACCTTGGCCAGGGTCAAACTACCGCCTGGCTCTGGACTCCTACATCCCTTTGATCTCCCAGCTATGGAGAAATTATTAGCAAATTCTAAGCCTTCCCATGTGATTTGTTTTTGTAAATTTGTAGAAATTATTCCTAATCCTATTACGTGGCCTAGGGCAAACCTGCATTAAATATATGAGCCTTTTTGTTATGTGGCAGATGGATAATAAAGGAATGCTGAATGCAGCCCCATTCCAAGTTATGGGAATCTGGACACTTCATCAGCATTCGCTTAATCCTCGGCCATGGCCTGCGCCTTTGATGAATGCTCTCATTTATGACCACTGATGCCACTCACTTAATTTCAGAGAAGAAAAATAATACCTTAACTGTTAATGTGAATATTTGAGTTTATGGCTTTACAATGAATAATTGTGACATTATCAAGGGAACATCTTCTTATACATTATTCACTTGTATAGACCACATTAACCAAAGAGAAGGAGAGGGGGTGGGGCGGGGGGCTTGCAATTTTGCATCTTCCATCGTCTTTGGAAGGTGGATACCGTGCAGACAAAAGTCAGTGTCTTAACCCAAATTCTAGCTGACAATGCGTATCAGCCCTCACTATATTTTGCTCATTGTGGTGCCAATCTCCTATCTCACCAATGACATTTTTTCAAAGAAAGAGTAGATTTCCTAGAGACTCTACCCCATGCTACTTCCATAGCTTATTATTGAATAGGAAAATGTAACCCTCCTTTCTCTTTTCATACTGTTGCCAGGCAGGATGTCTGTAAGTTTGGGATGAAAATTAAGACAGCACACCCTCTCTCTCTCTCTCTCTCTCTCTCTCTCTCTCTCTCTCCCTTTTTCCATTTATTTATTTACTTCTAAATCCCTGCATTTACTTTCTCAGTAATTCTCCCAGTAAATTTTATTTAAAAGCAAAAAAGGAACACTATCTGGAAAATCTTTGTGTTCATTTTGTACTGACACAGGCAGTAGAAGCACAATATGAAGTATAAAGTTAGTTTTTAAAAAATGTATTAAGGATGTCATTTAGTTTCAGTTACAAAAGTAACAGAATTTTTTGCTTTTTTCCTGTTTAACAAAAATAAAATAGATTATTGCAATAGATGATTACTTTAAAACATTGCTCTCTGTTTCTCTTGCTAAATACATTCCAGTATGCCAAACCTGTGGTCCCTGATAAAATTTTCGCACACCCCCTCCCCCAAATTCACATTTACAATTGGCAAATGAGCTCAGACAACTTCAAAATAAACAATTATATATATATTTGTATCCCTCAAGAGAGAAAAATGGGGAACATATTTTTTGTTTATATAGATCTTTGTATATGCACAAGTGATATTCATCTGTGTATAATCTTAATGAACTAAAACAGAATGAGTTTTAAAATAAAATAAATTCCAAGTAATCCAAATCAAATGAAATAATTTTGAGTAGTTTGTCCACTTTTAAAGGTGTGTCAATTTATTTGTGCTTCTGTAGGCTGAGTATTTAAATATTATGAACACCAATTGATTGGGTCACTCTTGATTTAGTGCTCCAAAATAAAATACTGTAACATAGAAATTTACATTTCCTTCCCCCCTCCCTTTAGATATACATGTGCAGTGTGAATGCAACAAATGCAAAGACATGACAATTCTTTTGGATTCAGGTTGCATTTTGTGTTTTTATATTTTGCCCAGGCATTTTAACATACATTTAGTTTTAACTGTTCTACTTTGATTTTTGTTTCATTTTTTCAGTCTGCCTACTCTTGTTTATGTTATGTTTATTTGCTGGCTTTTGCATTTAATTTAGTATGAATAGTTTTAATTCACATGTTTGTACACCGCCAGCAACCTGCTGGTGAAAGGTGGCTAATAAATCTTTGCTTAATTATTTAATCAATCAAATGCACGCAAGCCTATGTATCAAACAGATGCATTTGGTACTGAGCGGAAATTGGCTCCCTGTTGAGTACACTTGAAGGGAAACCCACGTTTGCTGCCATGTAGCATGTGAAATAGCCATGACTTTTTGACTCTAAAGTGTGTTTGACATTTCAGCAACGTGAGATTCTCAACTGAACACCCAGTTAAGGCTGCAATCCTATACCCACTTATCCAGGAGTAAGCCCCATTGAACTTGGTGAGATTAGACATATCTAGGAATGTTAATATTCATTAATGCCAACAAAGGCTAAAATATTTGCGAACTATTTTGCTGCCAACAAATGTCAAAGCAATGAAGGTTGATACCTCTGTTCGTTTTGGATGGAAATAAACACAGATCGTCATTCAGCTAAATTCTTTAACCTCAGCGCTGGCCTATATAATCACCTGCTTTGGCTCCAGAACCATCTGAAAAAGACTACAAATTCAGCCAAATAGCAGCTGAATGGTTACTGTTCTTCCATAGCCTAAAAATCAAGGATATGTTTAGTCAAAGTGAAGTCCTCTTAGGTATCAGTTATAATAATGAGACCCTACAAATGCAGGTTTATAAAAGGCATCAAACCTAGACAGCATCTTAAAAAGCAGAGACATCACCTTGCCGACAAAGGTCTGTATGGTAAAATCTATGGTTTTCCCAGTAGGGATGTATGGAAGTGAGAGCTGGACCATAAAGAAGGCTGATCGCCGAAGAATTGATGCTTTTGAATTATGGTGTTGGAGGAGACTCTTGAGAGTCCCATGGACTGCAAGAAGAACAAACCTATCCATTCTTAAGGAAATCAGCCCTGAATGCTCACTGGAAGGACAGATCCTGAAGCTGAGGCTCCAATACTTTGGCCACCTCATGAGAAGAGAAGACTCCCTGGAAAAGAACCTGATGTTGGGAAAGATGGAGGGCACAAGGAGAAGGGGACGACAGAGGACGAGATGGTTGGATAGTGTTCTCGAAGCTACCAGCATGAGTTTGACCAAACTGCGGGAGGCAGTGGAAGACAGGAGTACCTGGCGTGCTCTGGTCCATGGGGTCACGAGGAGTCGGACACGACTAAACGACTAAACAACAGCAACAACAGTATGCGATTTTGTGTAGCACTTACCCTGCACAGAATACACAACGCTATCTCTCGTTCCTGCAGATTATTTCTACGCTGCAAAGGGGACGGGTGGTTTCTGGAACTGACTGCTTTGAATGAGCACTTCAAAAACTGGACTGGGGAGATGTGCAAAGACATCCTTAGCCCCACTTAGAAATTTGTCTGCCTTCAATAGGAGCCACATGAGCATGGCAGAAAGAAGGAACACAACAGTGTTGTACAACCACACACCTCTTTTTTCAGTGCCTAGAAAATTGTAGTGGCATGCAGACCACCACCTGGCACATTTCTACCTGAGGCAAGTTCACATCAGTTGATTTTCACTGTGGTTTCTCCACTTGCAGTGGACAGCTCTTGCACATTCTAAACTACACTACATTACTGTGCTGGGAGAGGATTGTGGTGTCAGTACAGGAGCACAGTGGTTTTCTTTTGCAAGAACTATCGCCTGTAAGTGTCTTGAGTACAGTGGTACCTTGGTTCCCAAACACCAAAAACCCGGAAGTAAGTGTTCCAGTTTTGGAACGTTTTTTCGGAAGCCTAACATCCGATGTGGCTGTCAGCTATTGTTTCCGGGGCACCTGCACCAATCAGAAGCCGCACCTTGGTTTTCGAACATTTCTGAAGTCAAATGGACTCCCGGAACAGATTAAGTTAAGAGAACCAAGGTACCACTGTATTTGACGCTTTTGTTTTTGCTATTTATTTTGCATTTTTGTTTTTGAGGCTTTTTCGGTTAATTTGTTTTTGTGACTGTATGGAACCTAGTTCAGCTGATTGATTGTGTGACTGCAGAAATGGATAAAAGCCACCCCCCATCCCCATCCAAACAATGACTATCATCTGTCCAAATAAGATTTTATTTTTTTTTAATTTTTATCATCTACAATACTGTCTTATTTATTTTATAGGACAGCACATTGATTATTGCTTTCATTTTATGGATCAATGGTCTCGTTAGATAGTAAAATTCATGTTAAATTGCTGTTTTAGGGGTTGTTCTTAAAAGTCTGGAATGGATTAATCCGTTTTGCAAAAGCCAGTTTTACTTTCTATGGGAAAGTGCACCTTGGTTTTGGAACGCTTTGGTTTTGGAACGGACTTCTGGAACGGATTAAGTTTGAGAACCAACGTACCACTGTATACTGGGAATGGCCGGCTGAAGCATTTGGCAGAGTGAGGCAGCTGCCCCAGACAGTAGATCTGGAGAACAGCACTGTGGAGAACTGCTCTTACACCATCTACGAGAACAGCACTGTGGAGAACTGCTCTTACACCATCTAGGACAGGGGTCTGCAACCTTTAAGACAAAAAGAGCCACTTGGACCCGTTTCCGAAGAAAAAAAATATGGGAGCTGCAAAACTGGGAAGGTGACGTCAGGACGGTGCGTGACTAACGCACACACTGCCCCCATGCAACGTCACAGCCAGTACAGCGCCCGCCTCCTCCCCTCGCTAGTATCCGCCCCGGAGCCGCGGCAAAGGTGTAAAAGAGCCACATGCAGCTCCGGAGCCGCGGGTTGCAGACCCCTGATCTAGGATAACTTGCAGATGTGGTCAAGGATGCTGTCCTGCTGCCAGTAAGGTTCAGCTACCTTGGCTGGCATTTGCACGTGGAATCAGGAAGGCATGCCATTTTTGCCTCAGGCAGAAAGGTGCCTTGGACCAGCTCTGATAGCAGATTACAGGACCAAGCTGCTAACGGACCTTTCATATTTATGCTACACGAAGCCTATATACATAATGTAACAATACAGATTTATGCTTGTGTGTGTACCTAGGGGTGTAAATCATACTTTCCTGAAATGTTACTTTGCTAAAATATGCTAAGAGAGCTATGAACATTATTTACAAATAGTTGATATGTCATAACAATACACCCACCACTCAGGCTTCCATCAATTTAATAAAGAATATCACTTTTAAGGATCATGAGAGTATTCTTTACAAATGTAACTGTGGGGGGGGGAGAATCTCTAAAATGTATATAAAAATCATATTTCACTTTCTGCAGGCTGATAGCAAGTAACTACTATTTCCCTTGCTGGAACGTATCAGACAATTAATTGTTTCTTTTCTACATATATAATTATTCCCCCATTCCTCAGTTGTCAATTTTCTTAAAATGTTCAAAATTAAATTACTGCTATTTTAAATACATTGTTAGAAATTAATTCAAGGTGTGTCACTGGGAAGAACAGTGGAGTTTCAGATCTGGTTTTGAAGACTTTACTCTGGGGGCTATATCTCCCCTCAGTTAAAACAGTGACACTCAGGAGAACTCTTTTGAAGTGGATAGAGTTATGCCAGGTTTTCACCATTATAAGTGAGGAAAGTAGAAATTGGTTACTGTCTTCAGATTGATACAATCTGTCATTTTAGAATTCTTTATTTGCCTTTAATTAAAGACCGCCTGGAACATAACTGTCCAAAAACTTTGAGGATAGGAAAGAGTAACAAACCAGGCTTATAAAGATAAGATTTTATTTCTTAAATATTTAGCAGTTAATTCTAGCCCGGACACTGTCACGAGACATTTCTGTGGGCTCTCCTACCTCAAGATTCAATCGCTTATGTCATCAGAATTAAAGTTGGCACAAGCTTGGCCCAATATCTTTAAAAATAAATAAATCAGCCCCTTGGGATGTGCTTTCTGATATTGACAAGCACAAATGAGATCTACAGACGAGCTTGTTAAGTATGTCCGACTAGGAGGAAATCTAACAGGAGAAAGCACTTGTTTTCCTCATCTGTATATAAGAAAGCAGACTGCAAACAGAGGCAGCATTCTTGGGCTAACCGAAAGCAAATACGGTGTAATCTTCGGCCCTTTTGCTCCACCTTTCACACACACTGCTCTCTTCTGCACTAAAATAAAGTTATGGGTTCATTGACTTCTTCAACCTTTTCCCCTCTCCACCCCTCCTTCCCCATCCATTGTGACACTTCTGAAAAGGAAAGCTTAAAAAAAAAAAAGTAAGGAAAGCTCTCTAAATGCACATTACATTCCAGCTACATTTTTAGCATAGCTACTCGGGAGAACACAAGCAGGTAAGAACTAAACTTAACTTCGCCTGTCATCAAAATACACGATTGCATATTTCCTCCCAAAATCAGACTTAGCCCCAAATTCACCTCACTTCCCTTTGGCCAAATTCACAAGAAACCTGTTAATGTTCCTCAATAAGAGGCTAATGCCCCAATCCTAAAGACAAATCTCTTGGACAAAAGCCTCATTCATTTCCACTGAGAATACTTTGAAGTAAGTGTGTTTAGGACTGGAGTCTTGGGATCACAAAAGAGTTTTGCTTACCAACTATTTTCTGTTGTTGTTTTAAGCTCCAGGTTTTTATCTCTGACAAGCAACAATGGTAAAGTAGCAGCCAGGATGGGAGGAAGAACATGAACACAAAATCATTAGTGGGAAATACGTTTGTTTTAAGTCATGAACCACACAGCGGCGGTTTGGAAAAGAAGGAACGAAAGTCCTGGCTTAGAATTACCTTTTCAATCTTGATATGATTGTATTATTTTATGTGCTTGAATTGAGCATGTCTGATATATGGTTATAACAAAATAAATGTAACAATAAATATCACATTCTTATTCCGTGCTCAATAGCTGCCTCCTCCCCTCCATCTCAGCTAACAGCACAAGGTGTGATCTTACAAGGGACTGACTGTAAATAATCCAGTTAAGTACAAAGCTGCTGATGTACTTACAAAAGAGAGAGCCATAAAGACTTTCATAAGATTCTGGCTTAAAAATGCCACCTTTTTTGCACATAAGGTTGAGTCCTTGATCTCAAAAATGATACGTAATCTCTTTTTGTATGCTTGATAAAGAACAATACATATAGTTTATGTCCATTTAAAAGGATATATATATCTAAAGGATGTATATATTTAAAAGAGAGGTGTGTGTGTACACACACACACACACACTTGAAATAAGTGGATAATATCCCTTTCTGCCCTTGAAATATGACACATAAATGGCTCTGTCTTTTACTCTCATCCGAATTCACAAAGCTCTGTGACATCTAGAGGAAAATCAGACTTGGTGCCTTTATTCAAACACCGCTAATCCAGGTTGCTTGTGTTTAAATGGCACTGGGGGCTGTTCCACAGTTAATGGTAGTGCAAATATGTTCTGTGCAAAGGGCAGGTGCACATCTCCAAATGATCTGGAGAGTACAATAGACATGCACAAGAGAATCACAATTCGTCATGACTTCCTCAATCTTTTCTACTTCAAGTTTGGAAACCTGCGACTCCTGTTCACGTGCTGCACGTGCTTTCAAGCTGCCAGGTTGGCAGAAGCTGGGACAGAGCAACAGGAGCTCACCCCATCGTGTGGATTCGAAAAAGGGTGAGAGGCTGCCCGCTCTGCAGGAAAGGAGTGACATAACTGGGCTCCTGAGCCCCGCAGGGGTGCCGCAGAAAGAATGTAGTTGGTCAAGGGAGCCATGGACCCAAAAAGCTTGAAAACCTCTGTCATAAGTGAACAATATCTAGGGAGGCGATTCTACATTTGGCCATTGTCTGACAGGGCTCCACAGAGCAGTGGAGCCTCCGCTGCATCCCTAGCCCTGGCAAGCATGTTGGTTGGGGCAGAATGTGGGGAGGGCAGGCAGCCCCTCTGAATCCGTGCTTGGAGGCACTTCTGCTCACCCATTCAGTTCCACACTGGCAGAATGATGCTGACTTGACTCCACAGTTGGAGGTCAACAGGGCTAGGTGCAGGGACACCTCTGTTCAATCCAAACCCAACTTAGTGGGAAGAGTGTGTGCATTTTTAAAAGTTTCAAATCCGTTGTATTATTATTATTATTATTATTATTATTATTATTATACCACTGTATGGTAGAATGGTTTGTCTGTCTGCTCTTTATGCATTTGGACATTTCTTAGATATCATAACCAAATTTTGCAGGATGGTTCCTAAGATCAAAAAGCAGGTTTACATTGGGATACAATTGGACACCATTTTGATTCTAGATGGTAGACTTAACCTTTCAAACAGCACTGGTTTTTTGGTTCCTTGGAACTGCTGAGCAGCACCGTGTTAAAGACTGCAAGTGTCCACTATAAAATATTAACAGAACAGAGAAGAAAATACTTTCAGTCACCAAAAATAATGTAACCAAGCAAATGTGGCAGCTGCTTAAAATGGTCACCCACTGGCAGTAATGGCCATGATGCACAGATTAAGTGCTGTTCTTGATCTGGCTCAAAATGTAGAACTCTTGTGATGTTCTCTTATGCAGGGTGTTCTGTTCTGCAGAGATCTGAGGCTCACAGGGCAGGGATGAGGAGGAGCAGTAACAGACTCACAGAAAGTTGATTTAGGTCAAGTCTCGGTACAATAATCAAAATCATGACAAATGAAGTCACGGCAAGCAGTGTCGCACCAGATAAAGTCACATGAAGGTCAGGTCAGGTTCTATCCAGGAAACTGTAGCACAATGTGCTTGGGTCCAGGCATTCCATATCTGGCCAATGGAAATACCTCAGTGAGCTTCTACCAGCTGCCCCATAATAGACAGTGGTGAAATGTTGCCTCAGCAGACATCTTGAGCCCTATCTTGAATTAGAGTCACACCTTCCTGCGCTTTTTAAGGGCCATTGCCTGATTCTGTATCTACTGGCTTCTGTGAGGGCAGGATGATAAGAGATGCTGACCTCAGATTGGGAAAGCACCAAACAAAGGGCAGAGGACCCCACCCTCTCCAAGCAAAGCTGGCAGCATCTGTTCCTTGTCTTCCCTTGGCATCTGGGTTCAAGAGCCGTAACACACAATTCTGGCAATGCCTGTTGCTTCCTTTGGTGGAAGATGGAGCGGTGTGTGCTGCTATTAATCATAGCTGACTTTGGCATGGCTAGAATGCAGTCACCCTGTACAAAGGGAAGGTTCATATTTTGTTGCTCCTCCCACTTTTGTCTCTAGCCCTGCCCATCATTGGCATGGAACCCCCAGAAAGGGGGCTTTAGGGAGTCACTGAGTGAGATCCAGGAGCCCAGAAGTAGGGATCAGAAGGACAGAGAAAGGTCACATTCATGGCATACATGTAAAGCACATGACTTCCCCCAAAGAACCCTGGGGATTCATTTGTTAAGGGTTCAGGGAATTGTAACTCTGTGAGGAGTAAAGTACAGCTCCCATGATTCTTTGCAGGAAGCCATGTGCTTTAAAGGTGCACTGTGGGTGTGATACCAGAGGTCAGGAGTCAGTCATAGGTGGAATCTAGATACATATTTTAAAAACACTGTGAAAATGCTTTTTTAAAAAGCATTTTGAAAAATATATTGAATTTGCCATAAGCTCACCATTGTCATCTAGTGTTACATTTGTATAACACACTTAAAATGTTATATTGGTAGCTGTACAGCTGAGCCCATAGTCGATTTTGTTGTTAGCTAGAAAAATACCGGCCTGAACTAGAGGTGTTTATGGACCTTCCAGAGCAGGGGGAGATGATGGCCAAGCTGCATGAGTGAAACACCTGCAGGACAACTTCACCTAATAGTCCAGGAAATGCTATGATTTTAGCTCTGCTGATTCATCACATGGGGCAGCAGCACACAAATTCAAGGGTTCTAGACATGGCATGGCAGATCCTATTGTGTCAACACAGATTGGATAAAGAAGGAGTGGGAAAATGGTTTTTTTCAGCCTGAGGGCTGTACTCCCTGTTGGACAACCTTTTCTTTTTGGGGGGGGCGGGGGGGGTTGCATGCTACTAGTGGGGACAGCCAGAGACAAAAATGGGTGGACCAATGACTGTGACTCTTACCTTTGTACAGTAAACAACATTCTAGCCACTCAAAGTGGTGTTTCCGCAGACACCTCTCTCTCCATCCAAGCAAGTGAGAGACATCATCACAGTTCAAGGACACATTCTAGCCAGGACCCAAGGAGGGTGTGGAGCTGGTCCCATGAAGGATGTGGGCCAGGGAGAACCCCTGAGGCTGTGCAGAGAGGCCACCCCTGGAATAGCCTCTCCATCCTTGGCCAGTGGATACTGATGGAGCCTACAGTGAACAAAGCGGCTTGGATTGTTTGTGGGGTGGTAGGGATTGTTGAGACTGCAATGGCAGCTAAGACCTAACCCTATGAACATCTGCAGCTGTCGAGGTGGGGTGGAGTGATGACGGCATCAGTGCAAATTCAGAATGTATACTATCGTTTCGTCATCACAATATGCTCCAGGACATTGCACCAGTGGGAGAAGTTGAGGACAGCCACATAATGAACCTGTTAAGGGACATTGAAATGTGTGGAGAGGGGTTGTGATGGAATAAGGAACAGCAGTGTGAATGATTGGCCCTTGTGACATGTTAGAGGTGTTTTGATCCTTCCTGGCCATATTTGAGCAGACCACTTCCATTTTCTTCACTAACCAGTTTATGTATTTTGCACTGAGAATCCTTAAAAAACAGGCACCAGTTTCTATAAGGATTGCAAATCAGGCTGTTACATTGTTTAAAGGGTATTAAAGGGAAGTAATTTATAAAGATTTTATCTAAACAAAATTATACAAAATGCGCAAGTGCAATATTTTAATTCGCAGGCTTGGTTCCTCAATGCTAAACTACGGAACTTGTGTCCTTGCTGTTATGGGTCTTTAAAGCACAAAACTTTTCACGATGGGAGAAAAATTAATTGTTAGCTGATGAATCGAAAGGGCTATTTAGAATACAATGAGGAATGTAAGTGTGATCAATTGCAACAACAACACAAAAGTATTTCTGTGAAGTCTGAACAAAGTAGGAATCTCAATTGCAGCCCCAAGTATTTAAATAAGCTATTACAAAAGGAGTGCTAAAAGCCATTATATTGCATGATTTCTTGTGAATAATAGAAATGCTCTCTACCAGGTATTTTTACTTAAATGTTTGAGAGAGATGGTGTTCAGCCATTGTAACCTTTCAAACCACCACTATTGGTATTGTTATAACTTTTCCTCTAAAAGAAGATGGTATGAATTTATTAAAAAATATGCTGCGACTGGGAGAGAAGTGGAGCTTTAAGCCCTTATGCATTAGTACCCCCCATCTTCTGCCAGCATGTCACTTAAGCCATGACATCAGTGTAGAATTTCAGCATTGTGATGCAGAAAATGCCTGTCACACACAAACAACATTATGGCACTCTTTTAGTATAATATGCCTATAGTAGCTCGGTTATTTTAATGACGTGCACTGCTTTTTAAGTTGCTCCCAGAAGTTGTATTTTTTTTTAAAAAGGGGGAGGGAGGGAATGCATTTATGGCATGGATAGTGAATACAAGATGGCTACCAAATGGGGTCCCCTGCTGTGACTAAAGGAGGAAGGGTTTGATCCCTGTCCTCCTGGGCCTGATCTTTTGCATAAAAAGTCAACCGGAGTGCTGACATTTAGCATGATAAGGAGCAGGCCTGTGCGAAGCGCTTACACCTGTACGAAGCACTTACACTATAGGCCTGAAATGGCAGTGATAGGGTTGCTCCAGAGCAAGTGGGTTAAGAATTATGGCCTTGGAAGCCCGCCCACTTGCGTTCAGTCCGCAGAGCTGTGTATATTACTGAAGCTTAAAGATGTGCTTGCTTGCTTTGAATGTCATCTTAGTTATTTATTTCTCAATCAAGTCTTTCAGAAACCACGGAGACTCTTTTCAACATTGTCTTAAATCTTTTAACATTGCAACAATGGGAGCAATTCAGCCCTCATTTATGCTCCACTGAAACCAATTACCTTTCCCAGTCTGAAGGCCCAATGCAGGCTCAGTTTTCCTATGACGAAAATTAAGGAATCTGTATTCCAGGTGTACATTCTTTAAACAAATAAGAAAGAAATTTGGACCATGCCACTCGTCCAACAGACAACGAATCACTGTCACTAGTTTACAGAATGTATATCGCAAATATAAATTCAGATTCAGTGTTAAAATAGGCTGATACAGCAATCCCAAGCCATTTACTCAGGTTTAAACCATATTAATCTAAGTATGGCTTACTGCTAAGGATCATGCTGCACATCTCCAAACTGGGAGTAATTGTGGCGTTTGATAAAAATAGGAACTAGACTTCTAAGTTACAGCCGAAGAGTTGCTGCAATGGATTTTGGCATCATCAAGTTCAGTCACCTGGAATATTACTAAGTTGTTCTGCAAGAAATTCATAAAACACTAGGAATCGGCATATTAACTGATGTGATAGACTTCTGAGGACCCAATGACCTGTCAATCCATATGGCAGTTGCCATTAGTGAGAATTATGCATAGCAGTTTGGAGATAGAACATCTGAGAATCACCGAAATAACCCCTATCAAAACATAGGTTTGAAGTTGGTGTTTAATTATGCACCAACACCAATACAGTCAATTGACATACTTTAAAACTTTTTAAAAAATATTCTGTAAATCGTATTCAGTGAAAACTGTACTTTTATTATTTTAATTATTGGTTTTGAAAGCAAAATGCTGAAAGACTGTCAACACCTAATAGTAAAAATATTTTGTATCTGAGTGTCCTTTCATACATTTCAGTTGGTATAACATGGTCGCCATTTGGCTTAATTATTCATGTAATTTCCTCCCTTTTTCTGATTTCTTCCATTTCTATATTTCCCCTCATCTTCATGAAATATATATACAGTATATATAGACACACACAAAGTGTGTGTATGTGTGTGTATGTGTGTGCATAAATGTGTGTGTGTGTACTATAAATGTGTGTGTGTACTATGTACTATATATACAGAGAGACTGCCAGTTATTAACTTTTTCAATGATAACATACATTTTCTTAGTAAATGAAAATATAGTGAACAGTGCAATCTCATATTTACAAATAAGTAAGTTCCACAGTGTTCGATAGGGCTTACTCTCAGGTAAATGGGTGAGTGGGTGTAGGATCACAGCACAAGCTGGAGGAGTGAACAAATATACAGGTACAATGATGTGTACTTAATCCAAAAACGAATGGAACATTTCTCATTCAAATTTAACAAGATGTCCAACACAATTCCTGAAGCACTACACCTTTAGCCTTTTATGAAGATTAATAATGATTTGCTGAAGCTTCATGTCCTTAATGAGCATATGTCAAAACCATGATATTTAGCTCCTCGGTCATCAACAGATGTGTTTCTTCCTTCGGGGCTAAGAATCAAGTCTGAAGTCCTAAATTTAAACTGGAATATTTCCTGGGAAGAGCACTCCACAACCTAACTAAACCAACAGTTGGGTCTCTCGTGCAGCCTGGGTTCCTAGTACATCCTCGGCAAACAACTGGAACTGCAGCAGCTGCTCCTAAGTACATGAAACCAGAGCCACACATCTCTGCTTTGGTGTCACAATGGCAATTTAGGTACATTTCAAACATGATCTGGGGTAGCTAAATTTAGTCCTATCTGGCAAGGCCTTTTTATAGTTCCATATGCACAAATCAACAGAATACCAATAGCAAGAGCGTTTTAACGTTCCACTACCTAACTTCCTGTCTAAAATCTGAACGATCATAGAACCCTAGAGATCCTCTTGTTAGGTTTGTAAACCTAGTATTGTAATTGACTCTCTATTCTGGAGTAGTTCTACTCGATTCGGTTTGATACTCCACCTCTTCAGTCACCACTCAGAGGACTGCTTAACTCAAGCAGCCTTCTATTGCACGAAAACACACACACACCCTCAAGATGGAACCCATCGGAGAAAGTGTTGTCACTTGAAGGGTTTGTTTTACAGTCATCCACTGCTGCTGCCCTCCTTTGTTGTACCAGGTGGGATGCTGAGATGCATAAGAGCTCTTTGGGCAAGAACAGACCCTCCACAGCACACCTGGCTCATATTTACAAAGAAAACCTCTCTTGTATTGCTGCAGAAAGGCAGAGAGTGATCCAAAGCAACCTTAATTTATCTGTTAAGGATGTAGTAGGCCCCTATTTAAGAGTCATCACCAATAAAGGAAAATATACTGAATCATTTCAAGTGCACGCTAATCATTTAATGTAATAAATGAAGCAACTCTAATTATCTCCCGAGGAAATGATTTCACACTGAAACAATGGGAATGAAGAGGTTGTTTCAGGGGCATTTACTTGCAGCAGCTGAAAATTTACTCATGTGAATGCTGTGGCTGTTTCCATGTAAATAAAAGGGGAGGATCAGGAATTGGGTTTTCTTAAATTCACTTTAGGCTGCAATAAAGTATGTGAGTAATATACACACAACCAATGATGTTTTCCCTCAGTTCATACAATTTCCTTTTTGTAATTGAATTACAAAATTTCCACTTGTAAGCAGCAAAAAGAAAATCTGCCAAAGCTAGAGAATCGTAATTTTGAAAGGAGGCAAAATAGGTATTTTACATTTACATACATTTTTTTCTACATTATATATCCATTTTTCTGTTTTCACTAAAATTCCCAGTTGTCTTTTGGGAAAGATATTTCATTTTGCGTTCACTTCTTGTGCTCATTTTTAACATCTGACCATCGCTCTTGGCTCATTTGAGAATTAAAAAAAGCAAGACTAACTTTCAAGTACAATCGTCAGTTTCATGAGAAGGGTGAGATTAGAACTGAGTTTAAATGATTCAGCCCGTTCCTTCCAAGGGAGTTGGATTTCACTGTGAACTAAAATGTTTTGTTAAATTATGTACTTCTGTTGCTTTGGTGCTATTCTTCTCTCCTGAAGAAGCAGACAGAATAAGCACTATCCTCCTAGGTATTTGAAAAACACTTCCACATTAGTATATATATGTATCCATAGATCTCATAGATATATAGGCATATTCAATGGCAGAACATACAATCCCTTTATGCTAGATAGCAAAATGATTTCTACTTTCCCCCCTGAAATCTGTTTTTTAAATGATTCTGAATCTAAAACTAAAGGACAATGCAGGTAGAGATTTCTGCCACCCACCCACTGACCCTAGGAAACAGAGTATTATTAGCATTTTCTTTATTAATCTTATTGAAACATGGGGAGTGGGGGAGAATCTCTATTGCCTATGTATTTAACAGCCTGATTTTTTGCACTTTGTAGTTATCTTTATTAATACATCAAGCACAGTTAATTTAAAATTTCTAGCCGTGGGAGCCGCTTCCTCTGAATCCAACCATTAGCAAAAAACTTGGCTGACATCTTAGAGAATATGATTCGAAGGTGTGATCCAATTTAGGACCAATTCATGGATTATGAGTGTAACAGCAATGTCAAGATGAAGAAAAATAACCGTATAACTTTTTGGATGTCTGCATTTATGCTAAAGCTGATGTCTATATTTCACAAGATAATGGGAGAGGCAACAATTCTTTTTATTAAAAGATTACCACCCACCATGTACAAGAAAACAATGGATATCAAGCATGAACTTAATTGGAATCAACTGTAGCAGTCTTTACAGGAATTTACCAAAATGTCTGCCATTCAGAGCTGGCTTACCATAATATTCTCTATGGAATAGTTGACCACAGGATTCTCATTCACAAACAGCCAGGTTAAACAGTTAAATGCTAGCAAATCCTGCATAGCCCTGTGGGAAATTTCACTTTAATCCCGAACTTATAAGAGGACAATCAAAGCCCGAAGCCTGGGTAACAAATCTGATCCTCTGTTGCAATCTGCGTCCTCATGGGAAGCAGAGAGATGCTCCCTGTACAAGCCAGAGATGGATAAATACCTAAATGATGAGATAGATGGGGAATGCAGAAGAAGCGTCTGGCTTCAGCCATTCGCTTCCAATTTCACATTACATTGTGAAAGGCAATTCTTGTGCAGCTCAGGAACAGCCAGTCCTGATTACTATAAGTTGAAGTGTGGCTTAAGGAATGATTAATGACAGTGTCAGGAGAAAACAAAGCACAGTGAGAGTTATCTCTAATCCACCTGCTTGCAGATGCTATAGTAAGGGAATGGAAATGGCCCCGGTGAGCCCCGATAATAAAAAAATCAAAATAGAAAGGTGCAAAGCCGTAGATATGTATTAATCTGATATATAAAAACTAGGTCTTAGCTTGAATAAAGCATTAGACATGAATGGAGCCCCATAGGTGATAGATATTAGAGCATAGAGGACTTCACATTGTCTGTATTTTTTAAATCAAACAGAACTGTTCCCTTCAGTATTGCCTTTGACATTAATAGGTTGGTATTTGAAAAGTCACAGTTCACTAGATGAGCAGGCTTGTGAGTTCAAGCTCATTAAACAAAACCCCTTTTTCTGTTGTTGTTACTGTTGTTGCTGTTGCTACCGTGCGAGGGAATAATGACACCACACCACCACCGTGTGGCCTCTGAACGCAGATGCACACAGAAGAAAACCCCTCGGTTCTCCTATTGCCTTTGCCAAAGGAGAGGAGAATCCCCCGTAAAACATAATTATAAGATCTGATTGCTTTTTCATATGCAGACGAATTTATGATCTGGCTTAGCCCTGGCAACTGTCTGAAAGACGATTGCTGGGTTTTTTATATATATATAAAATGTAATCTCAACTTGACTGCATATACTATCTCAGACCATTCTAGTTACATCCTGCCCCCCCAAACTAGGGACACTAAATAGCTAGCATAAAAGTAAGGGGCTTTAATTGGCTATGTCAAGGGAAATATTTTGCTTTTATCTACTATCTTGTTGTTGAGTTCTTGCTGGATGGGCGCCTTCTCTCAAGTCTTAGAGCAGCTCAAAAATCCCAGGTGCTTATTTTGCAAAGCAGTTGTGTGCATTTCTAAATCAAGCATGGTGCAGGTAGTTGGTCCACCAATAATGGATTCTGGTTCATATATATTGGAGGCATTGTGACAATATGGCGTGCTGCTATCCAGTTGCTATTCGACAGGTGTTAGGCCTCAAAAGCCTGTGTACAGCTCGCATTATACACCTGTGATCTCACTTGGCAAATTACTATCCAAGAGCCACATAGACCAGGGGTCAGCAAACTTTTTCAGCAGGGGGCTGGTCCACTGTCCCTCAGACCTTGTGTGGGGGCCAGACTATATTTTGGGGGGGAAATAAATGAACGAATTCCTATGCCCCACAAATAACCCAGAGATGCATTTTAAACAAAAGGGCACATTTCTCCTCATGTCAAAACACGCTAATTCCCGGACCGTCCATGGGCTGGATTTAGAAGGCCATTGGGCCGGATCCGGGCCCCGGGCCTTAGTTTGCCTACCCATGACATAGACATTTCCTCTCTTTCTCAGCTCCTGATATGGTTGCTGTTGTGAACATATCAAGATAAATGCATTTCGTTCACACACAAAAGTGTTATGATGCCTATAATATCAAAAGATGCATGTCGGTCTTCCAAAGAATTTCAACTGTTTTAACGAAATGGAGCACAACCCAGCCAAGCTGAGTTTCTTTTGATTCATTCATTTCAGTGGGAGAGAGGCAGTGCTTTTTGTGAGTACTGTCGGAGTACTGTCACCTCTTTTTATTGCTGCCTATGGTACTGGTACTCCTGTCAAGGTAAGAGTACTGGCACCTCGTATTTTATCAAAACAGAAAACAAAACCTGGAAAAAGATGTCCTTAACTAAAAGTGCTTAAGTTGCCTTAAACTGTGTCCATAACACTTTAAATATGGGCACTATTTAGAGACAGGATCCTTGCAGGGGTTAAGGTCAGCAGAGGGGGTTCTCTTGGTAGTTTCACCACCCTCAGAAGTGGGGGGCGGGGTTTTGACCCAGAAGAAGGCATTGTCTGTGGCAGCTGCCAAGTTGTATAACATTCTTCCCAGAGAGGGGTGCTTTATAATCTTATTATACAGCCGAAGATACACCTCTTTGACACCTAAGAGGTATACTTTCAGGACCCAACCTATTTTTTGTGGTTGCATTTTGAGGAAGTGTAATTATAAGTGTTTAAACTATTTTTTAGTTTCTGTTTTGAATTGTTGTAACTGTGGACTCAGCTATGTTGGTAAAGAAAAAGTGTTTTATATGCATTGTATATGCACTATAACACTGTGACACCAGATGCCGCTGTGGAGTCCTGTCTTTCTCTACTGGATTTCCCTGTATGAGTTTACAACACGTTTAACTGAACCACTTCTTTGATGTGTCTAGATCAAGCCCCACTCTGGGACCTTAGGGTGAGGGGTGAGTAATAAATGGTTTATTATTATTATTATTATTATTATTATTATTATTATTATTATTAATCATCATCATCCTGGATTTTTGTATTGTATCTTGCAGTGCTATTTTTCTAGAAAAAGAAGTGCCAGAACTCACCATAAACATCTCCCTTGTTCTCTTAAAATGGCAGGGGTACCCACCCAACAGGTGCCAGAACTGAGTTCTGGTGAGTTCCTGCTCAAAAAGAGTCCTGGTTCCTTAGTTTTGATAGGTCAGGGATTATTTCTCTTCGTTGCTTTGGCTGCCTTCAGCATCTCAGTTGTCAGCATACTTATCCGGCAAGAACAACCTTGAGGAAACCAGGATTTGGAAAAGCAGCGCCTACATTGCCAATAAGACAAGCACTTCCCTCTCTTAACACGACCAGCAACAAGTAGAATTTCAATTCATATTTCACAGAAACATTTTAATACAGAAAAATCTCTAATGAAGATTTAGCACTTAGTTTTTAACGAGGCTGACATAGCTGTCGAAAGAAAGCAAATACATTATTTTAATTAATACCAAATCATAAGTGCTCCTGATTTATATGTTAAACACAGGGAAAGTGTCTTTTGTCATAATCCACAATTTATTCTGTATTCACCCATCATTTACTCAGAATCTTTTTTTGTTTCAGTTTGAAATGTATGATGGAAGCTGCCATGCAGAATTATACAAATTCTGCACACACTGTAACTACTGTGATCACATCGCCCCTCATTTTCTTATGACGTGCCACAAAGTAAAAGCCAATCCGAGTGTTTTTGCCTCCATCTGACATTTCCTGCTATTGCATTCTCATGTAGGCTCGTTTTAAGGTTAAAGCAATACATACACCGTCTCTTTTGAGATGATGATAGCAATTCGGCATGTGCGAAAGTTATCTTTGGATAACTTGAGGCAACCACTTTGGCATGACAACTGAAATAACAAAGCTACCTTGGGGTGATCTTGTTGCTGAGGTGACTGGGCATCAGAATGCTTTGCCACTTCAGACATTACGCAAGTTCTTCATACCCTGGGAAACTTTGTGATGTGACAAAATACAAGTTTCTTCACCAAGAAATTAATTGATGACTCCTGTGCGTCAGTAAACTAACTGTCAGCATCTACTATTGCTTACCATTCAAAATGGCCTTGGACCACAACATTTGCATTTTAGCTCCAGTTAGAACTGCAATGAATATTCTTGATTTTTCATGTTGAACACAGTAATTTTTCCAGGATGGAAATGTTTCCTGGAAATTTTGATTGTGGGAATTTTCATCTTGAAAAAAAGTCCTATCTGTTGTCATTGTTTCCTCTGTTATGACTTCTGCATTAGGGGCACCACTACCTCAGCTGTTGGTTCCTTCTCCTGCCTGGATCAGTCACATGAGTGATCCAGCCAATGAAGGAATGAATGAATGAATGAATGGAATGGCATCATGATCCTATATGGACAATCAGGTTTGACAACACGACAAGAGCACTAAAGGATGGCAACTTCCACTGAGATTTGGAGCAGCTCAGGGTGATGTAAATAGTAAGAAGGGGCATTTCCCAAGGAGAATTTTAAACGTTGGTGTATAGTTTTCTACATTGTCACAAAGAAATTGGCTCATTCAGCTCTTATCACATCCCCTAGAGTGGCTAGCTGCCCAGAGTGGCTGCGGAAACCCAGCCAGATGGGCAGGGTATAAATAATAAAATTATTATTATTATTATTATTATTATTATTACTACTACTACTACTACTACTACTACTAGATTTTGGTTGTGCCATTGTGAAAAAGGAGGTAGTTGTGAGAATCAATTTAGACTCAACACCTTGTGACCCTGCTGTTAATATTTGGCAAACTCCTCTAGCAGAGCAAACTAAAATGTTAATAGTGTTTAATCATATTCTTAAGTCAGTATATCTCAGTTGTAACCTCTGCAAGGTGGAGGCAGGGGAGAGATTGTGCAGCCAAGCTGCCAATGTTCAACTGGATCCTGGGAGAATCCAAGCATGTCCCCTCAGCTGCTGTTCATATGCCAAGACCATCACAGGGCCCCTGTGAAGTGCCTAGCACCAGTCTGAACCAATATCACCCATTCATTCTGGAGGCCTTTGCCTGAACTGAACGACTTTCTCC
This sequence comes from Podarcis muralis, assembly GCF_964188315.1. Taxonomy (NCBI): domain Eukaryota; kingdom Metazoa; phylum Chordata; class Lepidosauria; order Squamata; family Lacertidae; genus Podarcis; species Podarcis muralis. Next base: position 40,156,451 of record NC_135655.1, read on the forward strand.
AGTTGTTGCCCAGCAACAGCCATGAATATAGGTGTAACCATTTACCCTCCACAAGCCACCGCTTGTACCCATGTTGGCCTCACAGAACAAGTGGGCTGATAAAATAATGTTGAAAACGCTGGAAGCAAAATGTTGACGTATACAAGCTCTTAGAAAGGTTTTCTTCTCCAAATAACTATTCCATGACTGTTCAAAGCAAAAGATTAACATTTTTTTTAAAAAAAGAAAGAAAGAAGAAGAGATATCACCTGTTCCTTTGGCCCATGGGCCGCAATGACCCTCAACTATGCTTCCGACGCCACATGCCAGTCGTGGGTCTGGCTGATGACTGCTTCAGAATACACTTCAAGAACCTTGAAACTGGTTCGGCAGTAGATGGGCAGCCAGCACAGATTCTTTAATCATGGTGTCACATGTTGTCAGCCAGGTGACCTCATTAGCAACTTGGCTGTCATATTCGGCAGCAGCTTCTGAACCAGATCCAAAGGCAACCCCACATAGAGCACTTTACAGTAATCTGGCCTTGAGGTTACAAACGCCTAGACTACAGTGGTCAAGCTATCCGGTCTTATTCAACATCTTTATCAACGACTTGGATGATGGACTCAAGGGCATCCTGATCAAATTTGCAGATGACACCAAACTGGGAGGGGTGGCTAACACCCCAGAGGACAGGATCACACTTCAAAACGACCTTGACAGATTAGAGAACTGGGCCAAAACAAACAAGATGAATTTTAACAGGGAGAAATGTAAAGTATTGCACTTGGGCAAAAAAAATGAGAGGCACAAATACAAGATGGGGGACACCTGGCTTGAGAGCAGTACATGTGAAAAGGATCTAGGAGTCTTGGTTGACCACAAACTTGACATGAGCCAACAGTGTGACGCGGCAGCTAAAAAAGCCAATGCAATTCTGGGCCTCATCAATAGGAGTATAGCATCTAGATCAAGGGAAGTAATAGTGCCACTGTATTCTGCTCTGGTCAGACCTCACCTGGAGTACTGTGTCCAGTTCTGGGCACCACAGTTCAAGAAGGACACTGACAAACTGGAACGTGTCCAGAGGAGGGCAACCAAAATGGTCAAAGGCCTGGAAATGATGCCTTATGAGGAACGGCTAAGGGAGCTGGGCATGTTTAGCCTGGAGAAGAGGAGGTTAAGGGGTGATATGATAGCCATGTTCAAATATATAAAAGGATGTCACATAGAGGAGGGAGAAAGGTTGTTTTCTGCTGCTCCAGAGAAGCGGACACGGAGCAATGGATCCAAACTACAAGAAAGAAGATTCCACCTAAACATTAGGAAGAACTTCCTGACAGTAAGAGCTGTTCGACAGTGGAATTTGCTGCCAAGGAGTGTGGTGGAGTCTCCTTCTTTGGAGGTCTTTAAGCAGAGGCTTGACAACCATATGTCAGGAGTGCTCTGATGGTGTTTCCTGCTTGGCAGGGGGTTGGACTCGATGGCCCTTGTGGTCTCTTCCAACTCTATGATTCTATGATTCTATGATTCTATGATTCTATCTCTGTACTGACAAACCAGACGAAGCTGGTAAAAGGCACTTCTAGTTGCACTTGAGCCTGTAATGACAAGGAATACATCCCTCTCCCCAAGCTCTGCACTTGTTCCTTCAAAGGGAGTGCAACCTCAGCTGGAACAGGTAACTTACCTGTCTCCTGGACATGGAAACCACCCACCCAAAGATATCTGTCTTGCCAGGTTTCAGGCACAGTTTATTGGCCCTCATCCAGTTCACCACTGCATTCAGACACTGATCCAGAGCTTTTCACAGCCTTTCCGTACTCTTCTGTTATGGAGAAGTAGAGATGAACTTCATCAAAACACAGGTGACACCTTGCTCCACAAGCTCCTAATGACCACTCCCACTGGCTTCATATAGGGCTTAGGTAAAGGTAAAGCGACCCCTAACCATTAGGTCCAGTCATGACCGACTCTGGGGTTACGGCGCTCATCTTGCTTTATTGGCCAAGGGAGCCGGTGTACAGCTTCCAGGGCGAAACGCCGTTTACCTTCCCGCCGGAGCAGTACCTATTTATCTACTTGCACTTTGACGTGCTTTTGAACTGCTAGGTTGGCAAGAGCAGGGACCGAGCGACGGGAGCTCACCCCATCGCAGGGATTCGAACCACGACCTTCTGATTGGCAAGTGATAGGCTCTGTGGTTTAACCCACAGTGCCACCCGCATCCCATAGGGGATAGGATAGTATGTAGATTTTCTCCCTGCCCCTTGTTTATTGATCTGATGAAGCAATCCATAATCCTTGCATACATTGCGTGGGAGCAGGGGGACAGGACAAGTTCACTGCTGTTGCTGCTTCACCAAGCCTAATGGGTGGGCCAGCTCTGGAGTAGCCCAGAAGAACTCTGTCCTGGCAGCAAAAGTCTAGTTAGGATCCAACCCTGCGTGTCATGTGAGCAATTTGCAAAGGAATGGCAAGCCAAACTCAAAAGCTGCTTCCAGATATCCAGGCACATAGAGTTTGGATTTAAATCCAGGTGCCACAATGCAAATAAAACCCTCTTCGGATCACCACACATCTGCTTGTCTTTAGTAAACAGGCTATTCCCTACACAGAATTTCATGATTCAGAATTTCATGATTCAGAATTTCATGATTCAGAATTTCATGATTCAGAATTTCATGATTCAGAATTTCATGATTTCTTCTTTAAAATAAAAAATTAAAATCCGAGGCTTTTGGAACAGTTTTGATTTTTCATCCTGGCATTGTGTGTGGAAAGGTTTCCCCCTCCCTCTCTCTCTCTCTCTCTCTCTCTCTCTCTCTCTCTCCCTCTGCAATTATTGTGGATGTGTCTTATTGTTTTAATTGATATATTTGTCATGAATTGTATTCCTATTTCTTTTATTGTCGGGAGTATAGTATTTTATTCAGTGGTGATGAAACTCATGCTGTAGCATTGGACTGATCATTTGCATGTGTTTATTCGGTCTACTTTGCGAAGAGCTTAAAGATGCATGCGTTCTTCATATAAATAAAAGTGGCAGTAAGCAGTATCCAAAAGATTTGCCTTTGTACATTACAAAATAAAGGATCTACAAAATGTACTCACTTATCATAAGGTACAAAGAAGGCCTGATGAAGAATGCTTGCCTGTATGTTGATTTTCACTGGCATTATCACATACTTGTTTTGTGTTAAGTCAGTAAATAACTCATGTCACCCTGCGATGTCCCATTTCCACCTGGGAGATAAGAGGTTATTTCTGCTCCAGTGCAAAATCCTAACAGCCTAGGTAAGGAAGTGCCAAGATTGCTATCTAAATTACATGCCAGGCAGCATTAACATTGTTAGAAGGGTTATTTATCTAAGGCCTGAATATATTTCCAACACTTTAAATGAGGATATTCAAGCCAACTTTTTCTTGGCATGCACTGACCTATGGGGAAATAAAATCTGGACTGCTGATTATGGATTTTAAAAATATGGTTCAAGGGTAGCTTCACCTAAATAAAATTTAATACTGAAGTCACAGGGTTACCCTGCCCACTCACTCACTCACTCACTCACTCCCAGGAGAGACCACAGAAGATGGTGAAATTATTATGAGTCCTAACAATGCCATCTCTAGGTTTACTCCGAGATATCCCGCTAAGCCTTTGTGGCCTTGGTCCTTTTCAGGTGAGTTTCGATATGCAAGGGGCAGAGCACATGTCCTAAACTCCCTTCCTGTGGCAAGAGATGGGCTTAGTCTTCAACTTGAGAAGCCTTGGGATCATTAGTTCATTGCAGAGCTCATGCTGTTGCAGAATCCCCACTCTTTTACTTAGGGAGAGAATTCAACGTAGTACTAAGGAGACTGTTCCACCAGGCCAGCAGAAACAATCTCTCCTCTCTCCCACATTGTTCTGGGGATTCTCCAGACCCTCCAGAGTGGATTTGAAGGAGGCACCTGGGAGGAGAGGATAGAAAGTCCTGTTGCGCTAGCAAGAGTCCTCATGCTGGCTTCCAGGAGCGGAACAGGTCAGTTGAATCAATCAATCAATCAATCAATCAATCAACTTTTATTGGCATACAGAGAAGATAGGACTATACAAGTCAACAAATATAACTTGGCATCTGTTCACAGAAGGAGATGCTCTGGGACAAAGCCATACAGGCATAATAGTCTTATGACTATGTAGTTTCATAGCTTTTCTCAGATAGTTAGCTGCTTTCTCCATGCTATCATGTCCGCAGCTATTCAATAAAAAGGAAACCCTGTGGGAGTCAGAACACTGACCGCTCCTTCGGCATGGGGCTCAAACATTTATTGCGGACCACTGTATAAAACGGACAGTGGAGCAAGACATGTGCAATGGTCTCAACCTGTCCTACACTGCAAGGACAATACTTCTCTGAATATGGTACCTTCGAGAACCTTCCCTGCAGAACTACAGATGGCACAACGTTAAATCTTGCAAGGGAAAAAGCTCTTTATGTTGGTGAGGATTTTATTGGTGATGTCAGTATGGAACGGCCTTGCCAAATGAAAGTAGGATCCGTAGCCCCAGTAGAGAGCAAGATTTGTTAGCTGCGCTATTGAGAATTCAAAATTCAGTCTCCAACAGTCTGTACTTAATTGTCTGGAATGCTTCCAAAAGTGGGAGCATAAGTAGTGAGACCAATGATAGACCTGTGGACTTGATTTTGCACTCAATACAAGCTAACCATTTGGAGTGGTGGGATTCCAGCATCATATGAAAAATTAGGGAAGAGGGATTGGACTTGTAATGGAAGCGTAGCCAGAATTTTATAGTAGTGGTCCATGCTCTGGTTTCCATAAGCCCTTGTCCAGTTTCCAGCTGCGTATGGGATACAGTTTGGCAAAACCAAGATTTTACAAATAAATTTTGATTGTGTGCGTTCCAGTGAGTGGTCAGCTGCGCCAATCCATAATGGTATGCCATACAGTAGTTTTTAGTTGAATCTGGGCCTCTTCAGTTGAATCATGAATCCTGTGTCTAATCAGGATGGAGAACCTGTAGCCCTCAAGATGTCAATAGACTCTTAACTCCTCTCAGCACCAGCCAGTGCGACCAATGGTCAAGGATGATGGGAGCTGGAGTCCAGCAACATCTGGAGGACCACAGGCTTCCCACCACTAAGGCAATCCTTAATCTTGCCCCCCCCCCAAAAAAAAAGCCCTGCTTGCTTTCCTACCTGAGTTTCCAAGCTGGCTTTCATTCCTCCCTTCTTGGTTTGCTAAGTCTGAAGTTCTTTTCCTGAATGCTTCAAGATAGATCTGCTCCTGGCAGTATTTTATGTTCACCCATTAGTTTATTTTTTAGGACTAAGAAGATGTATTTCTGTGTTATAAATTATTTATAAACACGAGAACAAAGGCAGGCTGTCAGGGAGGCTGGTACTCTGAGAAAACAAAAACGGGGGGGGGGAGAGGAGCAGGGAGTATGGGTATGTGTGAAGAATATAGTTTTATAACGAGGGAAAGGGGGACACAACCACTAATTATTAACACTCATCGGCAGACAAAGACCTGAAAGGATAGGATTAGAGGGATCCATTTACATCTGTCACAAAATGAAATCGCATTAATGCTTCAAGGGGCTGTCACCAAACTTCGTCTCTTATATTAAACTTGAGGGTCTCTTGCAGCAACGAGATCTTACTTTGTGAGGTGTTTTTTTAAAAAAATTGATATTTTCTCTTATGGGGAAGGGGGAATCAACATTCCAAGCAAAACCCTAATAACTATTGAATATTGCAGAATGCAGACTTCCTAATGAACTTGGGGGGTGAGGATTATAAGTGTCGCATAAAGTTTCAGAACTTTTTTAGTTATGTGCAATGTGTATAATAGAATTTAGCTGCCAGAAGCAGGATCCAGGAGGAGGTTCTGCGAAAGCGTCACCATAATGAATTGCAAGCTATACGAAAGCACCGCTATGCTCTGATATGTGCAGCTTCCATTCATTTCCGTGAGCTTCCACAGGGGGGCTTCCGTGGGGATTGCACCCCAAAATATCCTAGTGTCTGAGTTTTAACGGTGAGAGTCACTTGTGTTATCTGGAAACTTATGTTTGTCTACCAGGTGGGAACATGGGACTAAGTTGATCTAATAGCTTGAGATCATAGAATCATAGAGTTGGAATAGACCACAAGGGCCATCGAGTCCAACCCCCTGCCAAGCAGGAAACACCATCAGAGCACTCCTAGAATCATAGAATTATAGAATCATAGAATCATAGAATCATAGAGTTGGAAGAGACCACAAGGGCCATCGAGTCCAACCCCCTGCCAAGCAGGAAACACCATCAGAGCACTCCTGACATATGGTTGTCAAGCCTCTGCTTAAAGACCTCCAAAGAAGGAGACTCCACCACACTCCTTGGCAGCAAATTCCACTGTCGAACAGCTCTTACTGTCAGGAAGTTCTTCCTAATGTTTAGATGGTGGGCCACAGCTTCTCTTCTTAAATATGCTAGAGGCAGGGCTGCACCAACACATTTTGCTGCCTGAGGCAGAATGGCAAACAGTGTCCTCCAAGTCAAGAGGGCATAGTACCCATGGCTGGCCAAGTTATTTTGGCACCTGAGACAGAAAATCCCATATGTGACTTTCTGTGGGAGTAAAACTTTGAAAAATAAAGAATTGCTGCTGTTTCATGACACTAAGAATCAGCCCTACTTTACATACAATAGTTCTCTGTTGTTATAATCCTCTTTTTCAGGGCTTCCCAAACTGTGGTCACTGGAGCACCAGTGATCCACAAGCTTCATTCTGGTAGTTTGAAACATGTCCACATTAAATACAGTGGTACCTCGGGTGAAGTACTTATTTCGTTCCAGAGGTCCGTACTTAACCTGAAACTGTTCTTAACCTGAAGCACCACTTTAGCTAATGGGGCCTTCTGCTGCTGCAGCGCCGCCGGAGCACGATTTCTGTTCTCATCCTGAGGCAAAGTTCTTAACCTGAAACACTATTTCTGGGTTAGCGGAGTCTATAACCTGAAGCGTATGTAACCTGAAGCGTATGTAACCTGAGGTACCACTGTATATTACTTTTACGTTGTATCTTACTGTATTCTTTTATTTCTTATATTGTGTTTTATTGTATTACAATTTTATTCCACCGTTTGGGGAGGGGAGAGCAAAGAAAACAAGGGACTCAACCCCATGGCTATTAAAATTACACTACTTAGATCTATAAACATAAATTGCATAAATGTGATGCAAATCAGTGTCCTCATGTCTTCAGTGATGCATTTCTTATTTTTGGTGTTCCGTACTCCTGTTTTTTATTTGTTATGTATTTTGTGTTCTTGTTTTGTATTTTTATGTTGTGAACTGCCCTTGGATCTTCAGATGAAAGGCAGTATACCATACCCACCAACATGTCACACTCCAAAACTGGGACATGTGTTTTCCGGGTCACGCTCCCGGGCAAGTCACACGACCCTTGCAAGAGGACAGAGCCCCAAAACGGGATGTCCCAATTTAATCAGGACAGTTGAGGGGTATGGCATATAAATTTAATAAATAACTAAACAAAATAGTAAGAATATTGGATACCAGACCTCTTGCATCTACACATTATACAAACACCATCATATCCCTTGTTTCTTATCCCTTGTTTCCATCAAAGCCTACATCCTTTGCCCATAGACATCTGAGAATATCATTGCACAATCGTATTTTTGTAAAAAAATGGAGTATAACTAGGCTTCTTAAGCCCAAGCTTTTCCAGAATGCACCATTAACGTTTTGAAAACCTCTGCATCATCTAAACTATTCAGCACTTTTAATTATCAAAGCAAACAGCATGATACTTTAGAATATTGCTGGATTCTTAATTTTCAGAGTCTGAATTTTCAGGCTCTGAAACAAATATTGGGAGGTTTTGTGGGGGCTTAACATACTCAGGCTATACAGATATTATTAAATGTTTTGGATATTTATTAAACTGCATCAGAAATAAGGCTTCCAGTTCCTGTGCACCAGTAGTCCCTTTATTTCCCACCCCCATCAAAACTAGTTAAACAACAACACCACCAAGCCACATTTACAGCTGTCTGTCACAAGCCTGTCTGTCATGGATCTTTTAAAAGAATCAAGCAAGGCACCCTTTGTGATGAGGAGGTGGCAGCACTACTGAAAATAAACTCTGTGCTCGTTTTAATTAACTTTTTGATAACTTTTTGGGGTTTCTGCACTTCTATAATGATATAGCTTGATGGGTTCTTTCCTCCCCACCAGCTCCACTGACCCCATAGTCTCTTTTTTAGTAGTCTTGCCTTCTGTCATCCAGTCACTCATCCCTTTTGCATAGAGGTTGAATATGTGCAAAGTCTCTAAGGATCTGAGCAATTGCATTGCTGCATCAAGCCAGGTTATCCCTTAGAGTAGAGACATGTTGCCAAAATTTCTGTTTTCACACTGTGCCTCCATTTCAAGCACAAAAGACAGTACATTTGGAACCAAAATCTAGCCCTGGCTTGTCTTCTGGGCAGAGGAAGTTGCAGAATGTGCTCGAAGCTTTAACAGCAGCTTGATCTGCAAAGATCAACAGGTGAAGCCTTTGTGGTATAGAAATTAGCACCATCAGCTTCTAATTGCTGCAGATCGAACCGCTGTAAAGGGGGCAGGTGTGAAGTTGGCAGACCCAATCAAACCTAACATCTGGGTAGAGCAGCCGATTGCCATGAGATCCAAGTGAAAACTAATCTGTCGAGAAGGGAAATGTTATCATGGCAAATGGTCCATTTCTTTTCAAAGCGAGCTCTCCCCGTGGTGTTCTGAAACTGGATACGTTCTGTAAGGCATTTTCCTTCAGGAGACTGTCATTTCAAAATGTAATTTTCCCAAGTATATATTCACTTGTTTGTCTGCAAAGCCCATTGTCTAGGGACAGGTTCCACATTACTATACTGGTAGATACAGCATTTCTGAAGCTTGGCTGAAAACTTGTGGGGGGGGGGCAGTGGGGAGTACGGTAGTTAACTCTAATCTATTTGGAAAGCTTCAGGTGCCCTCTATTGACACAATGCCAGAACTACAACTACAACTTTTTTTTAGGAGGGTCTTTGTGTTGTTTTATTGGACTTCTGCCACCACAGCAAGTTACCGGTAATCTTGCTGCATATAACCTGAATTATGCAAACAGACTTTTCATCAACTTGGTTTTAAGAAGCCTGTACATTTTTTTACATACATTCAGATCATTTTTTTTCCTCGCTTGTTGTTGTTGTTGTTTAGTCTTTTAGTCGTGTCCGACTCTTCGTGACCCCATGGACCAGAGCACGCCAGGCACCTCTGTCCTCCACTACCTCCCGCAGTTTGGTCAAACTCATGCTGGTAACCTCGAAAACACTATCCAACCATCTCGTCCTCTGTCGCCCCCTTCTCCTTGTGCCCTCCATCTTTCCCAACATCAGTGTCTTCTCCAGGGAGTCTTCTCTTCTCATGAGGTGGCCAAAGTACTGGAGCCTCAGCTTCACGATCTGTCCTTCCAGTGAGCACTCAGGGCTGATTTCCTTAAGAATGGATAGGTTTGATCTTCTTGCGGTCCTCGCTTAGTGCTCAGCAGAATGTTAAGACTATTGTTGTGTTGAAGCAAAAAAATTCAATTTTTCAAAAAGAATACAATGTGATACTTCATCCCCCCCCCAAAAAAAACCCCTCGCTTCCTTCAGTACAGAGAATAACTCCTTTAGACCCTTACTCTTCCATGTTAATCATCTTTATGCAGTTAACAAAGAACTGAAATGGATCTTGAGCAAGTGGTTAGCTTGCCTAGGTAAATAGGCAGAAAGGTAAGTGGGCAATCCTTATGGACTCCCTCAGCGGCATTGACCCCACTGAGTGAGGGGCACAGATCTGGAGCCTTTATATCAGACGTTGGCATCAGATTGGATCTCTGGTGTCACCTGACTCCCAAAGCTAGGAAGTTATTGGGCAAATGGGGTACCTTGAATGATGGTACTAAGTGGTATAGAAATGATTTAAATAAAATAAAGCAAGGGCTTTATTTTCAGCTTGAGGGCAGCATTCCTTCATTGGCAACCTCCCAAGGACTGCATACCAGTGGTGGGTATGCAGAGCAATGGGTGTAAATTGCACGGGGGTGGGGGGCTGTGTTCCTCTGCTCAATTCTGTGTGTGTGTAACTTTTACTTCTGTACACAGGAGTCAGAAGCCAGAGCAATGGGTGTAACTCTTCCCTCTCTACCATAGATTACATAGGGGCCAGAGGTTTCTTCACACACAGAGGGACCCCTCTCTGTGCTCTTTCTAGGCAAGCCAGAGGCAGGTCACAGTACAAGGACACGTGCCAGGCAGGCAGAAGCACTCAAGGAAGCTGTGTCCCGTGTGCCCTGAGAAGGAGCCTGGCCTGGCCAGAGTCCCAGGGGCTTGGAGGGCTGCATTTTACTTCTGAAACTGAGGCTCCCAATCCCTGATCTAAAGTCACAATACATTTAAGAGAAGAGAAAATCAAATGCTAGATAAAGGTAGCAGTTCCAAATTTCCCAAAGTTTCTACAAAATAAAAGTTACTATGAATCATCTTATAATTAGTATCCTGACCTATGTATCAACACAGATTTCCTCTCAGGTAAATCCCAGGGTCTCTCATCTTTGGGGCCTCTCAGATGCCTCTGGTATGATCAGTCACGTTCTCCAGCTTGATTGTGTCCATGCCCAAAATTTCTGTGACTCTCCTCAGCAGCCCAGGCACCTATGCACACATTTAAGGCATTTAAACATATGCCATACAATTCTGTTGACTTCTGTTATAGCAATTTTTTAATGGTCTGATAATCCATCCTATTCTAAGAATGTGGAAGAGCTGGAGCAGCTGTTTTCTCTAATAGAGAAGCATTTCCCTCCTTGTAAATACAATTGTTCCTGTACCTGACTTTATGTCATGTAGATCTCCATTCAGAAGCTTCTCAGGTGTGAGGAGCTGGGGAGCCAAACACTCTTGCGTGTTTATCATCACAACATAACAATCAGGGATTGTTGTTATGTCTGAATCAAGGCAGCATCTCTCTTGGAAGGTCTGCACAGGAAAAGGCTACTGCTCAGTGGTAGAGTATCTGATTTGCATGAAGGTCCAGATTTAAATCCCTGCATCTCCAGGTAAGGCTGGAGGAAACCCCTGCCTCAAACCCTGGACAGCCACAGCCAGTCAGTGTGGAATAATAATAATAATAATAATAATAATAATAATTATTATTATTATTATTATTATTATTATTATTATTATTATTATTTTATTATTTATACCCCATCCATCTGGCTGGGTTTCCCCAGCCACTCTGGGCAGCTCCCAACAGAATATTAAAAGCACAATAACACATCAAATATTTAAAACTTCCCTAAACAGGGTTGCCTTCAGATGTCTTCTAAAAGTCAGATACTTGTTTATTTCTTATTTAGCACAACTACCAGAAGGCCCTCTGCCTGGTTCCCTGTAACTTCACGTCTCACAATGAGGGAACTGTCAGAAGGCCCTTGGAGCTGGACTTCAGTGTCTGGGCTGGACGATAGGGGAGGAGACGCTCCTTCAGGTATACTGGGCTGAGGCTGTTAAGGGCTTTAAAGGTCAGCACCAACACTACTATACTACAATACTAAGGTAGGTGGCCCAATGGTCAATGTAAGTCACCTTCCTATGTTGCTCTTGCCGCCCTGCTCGGCCCTTTGTGATAGGGCCAAATAAACAATAATAATTTATTATTATTTTGTTATTCATTAAATTTGTATACCACGCTTCATCCATAGATCTTAGGGCGGTTCACATTATGAAAAATTAGACAAAGATTTTACCTCTCCCGGCTGAGAACTCTCCATTTATTTTATAATTTTATGGTTGTACAGTGATTAGTTAACATGCAGTAGTTTGCAAGACATAAGAAATACACTGAATTACATGGTGCCTTCTAGGTTGTAGCACCTTCTTTTGTCACTGAGCCAAGATGTGCTACTTTCCTATTTTAGTTTCATTTATTTATTTATTTATTTTTTAAAAATGGCGCTCCTTTAGAATCATACCTGATAAATTTGGCAGCAGCTCTCCCTTTCCCTACCCTCTGTTCAAACCATCTCATAATTACTCTGGCATTGAGATCCGGCAACTTGGCTAGCTCTGAGATATATCAGATGTTTTTCACATGGTTGCCGAACCTCAGACAAATTTTGCATTGTTTTCCTGTGTCAGCTTTATCGCGGAACATCATGCAACCATCTGGGAAGAAAAACAACATGGTGCTGGAGCAGCTGGTGAACGAGAATGGCCAAATAAACATTGGCAGTCACCCTGTCATTAGGTGAGATAAGGAGGACGGGCTGAAGCCAAAAAAGAGAGAGAGAGACAGAGAACGCTCCCCGTTCCCTGTTTTCTCTTATCTCAGGCTGAAAATGCAGCTATAATTCACATTCAAGAAGGGAAACCTAGCTGTCGGGGGGGGGGGGGGAGAGAGAGCATGATTTCCTAAAGCATAAGGGAAAGGATATTGCAGAAAGACTGTAGCTGTGGTTGAGCATCTGATCTCCATGTAGGTAGCCTCAGATTTGATTCCTGGCATCTCCAGGTAATCTGGGAAAGACTCAGAAAGAGAGCTGCTATCAGTCAGGGTCAACAATACTAACCTACACAGACCAATGGTCTGATTCGGGAGAAGGCAGCTTCCTACATTCCCGGTGATATACACCTATTATTTATTATTATTTATTGAATTTATATACCGCCCTATACCCAGAAGTCTCCTATGCATATCCGCACCCACCCACTGATCAGGCTTTACTCATCGGGGTTTGTGTGCCTTCAGATTAAGGATGGTTGAATCTGTCCATTTCAGTTCTCTTTGCTTCTTGTTTTTTCAAATCTTAAATTCACTTCTCCATGTTTCTGCAGCAATTTGCAGATTAAAAAAAATCCCCCATGGAAGTTTGTATTTTAGTGCGGAGTTCTCCTTGTTATATATTTGTCAAATATACACATTTTTGCAAGTCATTTCCTCTAAGAGGATTGCATTTTTGTATGCTATTTTCACTAAGCAAATGCAGTAGCACTACTACTACTACTACTACTACTACTACTACTACTAATAGTAGTAGTAATAGTAGTAGTAATAATTAATAATAATTTTATTATTTGTACCCCGCCCATCTGGCTGGGTTTCCCCAGCCACTCTGGGCTGCAGGCTTGCCAACTTGAATAAAATATTGGGGGGGGGGGCAGATAAGCCCTGTCCCACATAGTCGAGCACAAGACACAGCGCGCGCGCGCACACACACACACACCATTTGGATGGCAATGCCCATCCACTTGAGGGAGGGCAGCCCCCTCAAATATTTTATTGGGGAGCGGTGAAGGGACTTCAGCCCCTAGGAGTTGGCTCCTATTTAGCACTGTTTAGCAGTGTGTGTGTGTGTGTGTTTAGATGGTTTCATTTTATTTTAACACTGATGTGTTTGCCGCCCTGGGCTCCTTTGGGATAAATAATTTAATAAATGAAATAATCAGTGTCTGAAAAGAAAGCTATTAGCCTTGTTCCCAGCAACTGGTATTTTGCCTCTAACCATGGAGAAAGCATATATCCACGATGACTAGTAGCCATTTATACCCTCCGTGCTATAAATAAGGTACTCATATATGATCAAAAGTGCTATAGGTACCTGCACAAAATGGCTTCCATAGGCAGCAAAGAGAGTTGCTAGCGCTCTGTACTGGTGAGGACTGTCACACAAAATGTTCTGGAGAGCTTCATTCTCCATAAATTTGTTTAATCCGCTTTAAAGCCACCTTGGTTGCTCTCCATACCCACATTTTGTGTTAGCAGATTCCATAGTACAAGTGGTATCTCAGTTTACGAACTTAATCCGTTCCGGAAGTAGATTCTTAAACAAATCCGTTCTTAAACCGAGGCGTGCTTTCCCTAATGAGGCCTCCCGCCGCTGGTGCCCTTCCACCGTTCAGCTTCCGCTTGTAGACTGAGGTAAAGTTCACTAACCGGAACACTACTTCCTGTTTTGTAGAGTTCATATACCGAACAGTTCATAAACAGGACTGTTCTTAAACCGAGGTACCACTGTACATGGCGTCCCACCTGCTGAAATCCCCTCTTCTGTGCAAGTATCCTGTCCTGCTTTTCCCTGGCCATCCTAGAGGGAAATTATTCCAACCTTAGCTGTCTCCCTAATATGCTAGTTGTATGTGCCAGTAAGCAGTTTCTTAAAGGTAAAGGGACCCCTGACCATTAGGTCTAGTCGTGACCGACTCTGGGGTTGCGGCACTCATCTCGCTTTATTGGCCGAGGGAGCCGGCGTACAGCTTCCGGGTCATGTGGCCAGCATGACTAAGCCACTTCTGGCAAACCAGAGCAGCGCACGGAAACGCTGTTTACCTTCCCGCTGGAGCAGTACCTATTTATCTACTTGCACTTTGACGTGCTTTTGAACTGCTAGGTTGGCAGGAGCAGGGACCGAGCAACAGGAGCTCACCCCGTTGCGGGGATTCGAACCGCCAACCTTCTGATCGGCAAGTCCTGGGCTCTGTGGTTTAACCCACAACGCCACCCGTGTCCCTTAGGGAAGCATTAAACTGTCTCACTCTGCATCTGCTTTTGGAAAGGCTACAGCTCAGGAACCGTTTTATAATCCCACCCAATGACTTTGCATGGAGTAAGCCTAAATCAAGACCTTCTTCCAAGTAAATATGCTTAAGATTCAAGTATTCAACTTAGAGGCACAGGTAGTTAGAGGGCATCAAGCCCTATTAAATGAGTCAACCATCATGGAAAATACTATCTGTTGGCATTTAGGAGATAAATTTCCAGAGGAATAGAAACAAGAGTCCTCTGGTAAACTTAAAAACTTTAAAAAAATTTAATTACCACGACTCTTTCATGGACCGAGCCAATCTCCTGCATCTGAAAAAATATCATCTAGTCCATGAAATAATTTGTTGGCCTTTTAGGTGGAAGTTCTTGTATCCCAAATCTCTCTTATCCTGTGAAATTTATAATATGGCCACAGGATGGCACCACATCCTAAGGATTACCGCATTGTGTAACTGATGTGCCTGAAGATATTTGTTCAAGGAATGACTATCTTGTTTCTGTGGCGTTTTGAAATATAATCATGATTTTGTGCCAAGGTGCATACACTTTCATTCCTTATAGAAATGAATGAGATTTGATGTCCAAAAGTTAGGGTGACATATAGGTCTGTCTTGAATAACTATTTCATTTAAAGTACTTGTTTCTAATTTCTTATGGTGTAATTGTCCTGGGTCTTTGTACCTGTATAAACATTTTGTTTCAATATTCTTAGATTAGATATTGTTTGTTTATTAGGATATATATATGCCCTGCCCTCCCAGCCTTTCTGCATTGCTCAGAGCAGCTAGCAAGAAAGGAGAATAAACTCCGAGGATGCTGGTTCTCTCCAGACTTCCTGAAAGCCACAAACAATAAGAACAGGCAAAATGAAGGCAGGCACAGTGATGAGGTCAAGCAATTCTATTTTTAAAATAATAATTTTTAAAATGTCTGTCAAAATCCATAGCTGAGTGCTACTTAAGCTGGGTCCCACCGAGGGAAAGGTGAATATGTCAATATTGATTTTCCTCTGTTTCTATTTTTTCCCCCTTAAGTTCAGTTCTTTACATTAAATCAGCCTGTGTATTATTATTTTATAATACACAGTAAAACTCAGCAGCATTTTAGTGTGAAGTTCTGCTCATAAACATATCTTTGATGCAATGTTGCCTAAAATACACACTTTTGCAAGTCAATTTTTGCGTACCCTTTTCACAAATACATGCGTTTCTATGCACCTTTCACCTAGTATATTTATACACATTGCAGTGGAAATTTCTAATGTGGGATTTTCGAAGGCAGAGGGCTGGGTTTCAGTTTGGGAATTGTTTGGGAAAGTGTGGACTGGGTAAGTGTACCTTTAAAAATGTGAACTGGGTTGATTTTCTCCCCCAACCCTCCTCCCGCCTGAGAAAATGAATGGGGTTATAAACATGACTGGCATTTCCAGCGCTATGCAAGTTGGTTCCACATTCTCCTTCATGCTTTTGGCACAGGGTCCGAAGCAGCAATTCATGCATCTTCCCCCAACGTGAGATGTCTCATGGACTCCTGCATGTCTCTTGGTCTCCTGCATCTTCCTATGGGAGAGGCGTATTAGTCATGCCTCCAGCTGCTACACTGGAAGAAGCACAAAAAGAGGATGTGAGAGCTGCTCTGAGCATTCGTCTATATTTACCATCCACCCTCGGTCACACGCTTCATTCCCAACAGTGGCATCCTTACGCTATCAGACACTACTTCCTTTTTTTCAAGAGAGATATGAATGCATCCATACGGGATCTGGCCCCCCAGGGGGGACGTCTTTGTGGTCTTCTGCTGCAGGAAACCGGTTCAAGAGTTGCATAACCTCATGGGTAACCTTCTGCAGGCTCCATGCCAGTGGTGGTTTGGTCCACGTGTAAAATGGTGGGAGGGAGCTAGAAGAAAAAGTGGGTGGAGCAACAGATGTGACTCTTGGAATCATAGAATTGTAGAGTTGGGAGGGACGCCCTGCAATGCAGGTATCTCAGCTAAAGCATCCAACCTCCGTTCAGAGACCTCCAAGCAAGGAGAGTCCACCACCTCTCATAGGAGTCTGTTCCACTGTTGAACAGCTCGGAATCTCCTGTCTTGTAACTTGAAGCCATTGGTTTGGGTCCTACCCTCCAGAGCAGGAGAAAACAAGCTTGTTCCCTCTGTAGACACACACACAAAGTAAGGTAAAGGTAAAGGAGCCCTGGTTAAGTCCAGTCAACAGCGACTATGGGGTTGCGGCGCTCATCTTGCTTTTCAGGACGAGGGAGCCGGTGTTTGTCCACAGTTTTCTGGGTCATGTGGCCAGCACGACTAAACTGCTTCTGGTGCAACAGAACACCGTCACAGAAACCAGAGCGCACAGAAATGCTGTTTACCTTCTCACCGTAGTGGTACCTATTTATCTACTTGCACTAGTGTGCTTTCAAACTGCTAGGCTGGCAGGAGCTGGGACCGAGCAACGGAAGCTCACCCTGTCTTAGGGATTCGAACCGCCAACCTTCCAATCAGCAAGCCCAAGAGGCTCAGTGGTTTAGACCATAGCGCCACCTGTGTTCCTACACACAAAGTATGGGTATAAAGGTAAAGGGACCCCTGACCATTAGGTCCAGTCATGACCAACTCTGGGGTTGCGGCGCTCATCACGCTTTAATGGCTGAGGGAGCTGGCGTACAGCTTCCGGGTCATGTGGCCAGCATGACTAAGCCGCTTCTGGCGAA
Organism: Podarcis muralis; assembly: GCF_964188315.1. Lineage (NCBI taxonomy): Eukaryota > Metazoa > Chordata > Lepidosauria > Squamata > Lacertidae > Podarcis > Podarcis muralis. The sequence goes on from NC_135655.1 coordinate 40,173,767, forward strand.
CCAGAGCAGCACACAGAAATGCCGTTTACCTTCCTGCCGGAGTGGTACCTATTCATCTACTTGCACTTTGACGTGCTTTCGAACTGCTAGGTTGGCATACAGATCTTCTAAAAGTAACCAGTAGGTAGTTTTATTCATGCCCATTCATTGCCTTCCTGTAGTCCAATTGGATGAAGGGGTAGTCTAGGAATACTTTAGCTATATAAATAATCCTAGAATACCGCCTACAGAAAATGAAGCAGGCAACACCTTCATGGAAGCAAATGTTCCAGGATGGATGTATCCTGGGGCCCTCCTGCATCACTTGGTTTGGGGCGCCATTGCGCTACATGTAGGTTAGGGGAGCCTCAAAGGAAACAAAATGAATGCAAACTCCAAATCGGTAGCTCTTTATCTCCAAGATTTTGCAGAGGAATCGTGGCAGAATGTTATCTGTCTGCTTGAATCTGTTCAATTAAAGTAACCATCTGTCATCTTAATGTCATGTTACCCAATTAAAACACTGTTACTGGATTGCAATCCTTGGAATAGATAATTGGCCAGATTGTCCGTGCTTCCACAAAGTCTCTGGTTCCTGCTTCTTTGCCTCTGCACCTGCCAGTGCAGGCAGAGTTAAGAAACGGCATGTTTTTAATTTGTTAACTGTGTTGCCAATAAGCTACACTTCCACTCAACAAACATCCCTGCATTTTAATCCCTGAGCATTAAAAAACCAGCAAATGTTTTCTGCCTCCTACAGTGCTCTGATAAAGCAAGGTATGGAAAAATGTGTGCATATGGTACAGGACCAGAAAGAGCATCACATATAAACAAACAATCAGATAGGTGTTGCAAAAGAGACAATGGAGCACTCTCTGTGTGGACCATTTCCCTTTCCATCTGAGCCAAAATAGGAATTAATCTCTGTAGAGGTCTAACAAAAATATGGGCTTTCGTGCATTTTCTCCCCTACCTTTTTGGACTTCCCCTGTATGCTTGACATCTCCCCAATATAAGGTTCTCAAAAAGTGGCACATACCCTCGAACAGCCCTTAGATGAGAATAGAAACATTCTGTTCTACACCAGTATCCCTGCTTGAACATTTTCTCCAGGTTAAGTACAAAAGTTATTAGAGGAAACACATAAAATGGCAGTATTTTAAGCACATTTGCATTTAGGGGAGTCTGAGGGAAAAAGAAAAGCCCAAATTAATAAATACAACTAACTATATTGGGGGACGGGGGACAGAACTATGTCATCATGCATTCATGAGTATTTTGGAAGCCTGATAACTTTGAAAAACCATGATTGTTGTGATTGTTCAGGTGTATGAGATGGGGTATCCCAATGTTTATTTTGGGGTCCAGGGACATATAAACTGTTGAGTTCCTAAATACATAAACTTCCCTTTTTTAGTGTTTCAAACCCCTGAGCAAATTAGGAACGTGAGCCAGTGTGGTGTAGTGGTTAAGAGCAGTGGACTCGTAATCTGGTGAACGGGGTTCGCTTACCCGCTCCTCCACATGCAGCTGCTGGGTGACCTTGGGCTAGTCACACTGAAGTCTCTCAGCCTCACTCACCTCACAGAGTGTTTGTTGTGGGGGAGGAAGGGAAAGGAGAATGTTAGCCGCTTTGAGACTCCTTCAGGTAGTGATAAAGCGGGATATCAAATCCAAACTCTTCTTCTGTAGCCATCAGATTTCAGAAGGCTCCACCATGCTCATGGGAGAGATCAATGCCTTTTTCCTGTCCATGTGAGAAGCCAGGCAGGAAGGGACTTTGGAGGCAGGCGCTTTTGCTCCAGAGGACGCCTCCCCATCTCCCCTTCCTCTCTAGGGATCTGGCCCAGTTCATTTTAAGTCACAGCGAGAGCCAGGCTGCAGGATCAGATCTGCCCACATCCCTCTCAAAGCAGGCGCCAAAGAAGAAACACCTGCTAAACACACAGGTTGTGGCGGCGGCTCAGTGACATTTAGGTTCCCAAATGAAACTGGCAATGAAAGGTGAAGCAGCAATGCAAAGAAGCTAGGCAGGGAGAGCAGACCCTCCATGTTGTGAGTGATGTCGCCGAGCAGCTTGTAAGAGATTGTGCAAATGAGAACCTGAAGAAGGTGGCTGCTTCTCTCTTTCCCTGGGTCAGGAGATGGAAGGAGCAGTGATTGAAAAAGTGGAGAAAGAACTGAGGGGGGGCATTGAGGGAGGGAGGGAGGAAAGTATTGCATTTGGGAATTCGGGACTCTGCATGACGAAGTGAGCAGCCATGATGGTTAAGTTGTGGGTGAACATATCAGATGACACAGCGATTCTTCAAACAGCTCTTGTTTATTCACAGGCCAGAACAGAACTGAACTGAAGGGTTCAGTCAGCCTGCTTATATAGAGCTCCAGTACAACATAACTGTAACAATTTTCTAAAACTATCCAATCACTGAACGTCACTTTCGATCCCTTATTTGCATAACTATCTACAGTACCCCCCTGCTGGCCCAGGGTGAGAACTTCAGTACATAACTGGAGACTATAGTGACACAGAAGAGAGAACAGAGAGGCTCACAGATGTAAAGAAGTGGACATTTGGAGACTGAGATACAAGGAAGAATAAAGGCTGTGGGGATTTCGAGCAAGAAAAGACTTTAAAATAGCACACTACTGCCTGCTTAAGGTGGAGAGTGTTGAAATCAATCAATCTGCATGTGTGGCTGGTCCATTTTCTATTTTTTTGTTTTAAATATTTACAACGCATGCTTCCATAACCAAAAAAACAAAAACAAAAAACACTACAAGGCATACGCCATACAAAAGTTATAACGATAATAATAACATAAAAATATTCAGTGATACTGGTTGGTTAAAAGAAAGTCCACATTTGAAAGGCGTTTCTGAACAACACCATTTGTGGGTGATGCATATTCCCTTAAGAGCTTGTTGGAAAGAGAATTAAAAAATCCCTTCCAGTAGCACCTTTTGTTATTGTTTAGTCGTTTAGTCGTTTCTGACTCTTTGTGACCCCATGGACCAGAGCACGCCAGGCACTTCTGTCTTCCACTGCCTCCCGCAGTTTGGTGAAACTCATGCTGGTAGCTTCGAAGACACTGTCCAACCATCTCGTCCTCTGTCGTCCCCTTTTCCTTGTGCTCTCCATCTTTCCCAACATCAGGGTCTTTTCCAGGGAGTCTTCTCTTCTCATGAGGTGGCCAAAGTATTGGAGCCTCAGCTTCAGGATCCGTCCTTCCAGTGAGCACTCAGGGCTGATTTCCTTAAGAATGGATAGGTTTGAACTTCTTGCAGTCCGTGGGACTCTCAAGAGTCTCCTCCAGCACCATAATTCAAAAGCATCAATTCTTCAGCGATCAGCTTTCTTTATGGTCCAGCTCTCACTTCCATACATCACTAAGTAGCACCTTAGAGACCAACTAAGTTTGTTATTGGTATGAGCTTTCGTGTGCATGCTTGGTATCTGAAGAAGTGTGAATGCACACGAAAGCTCATACCAATAACAAACTTAGTTGGTCTCTGAGGAGCTACTGGAAGGATTTTTTTTTAATTTTTTTTCCAACTACGGCAGACCAGCACGGCTACCTACCTGCAACTAGAGCTGTCGGAAAGAGGTTAGAGGTGCTTTGCCTGCCTGTCGCTGCCGGGATTAACATGCAGCTGAACTGTGGCAGCTGAGCATATGGCTTTTTCTTTCGTGCTGGCCCAGGTCATCCACTTGACATAACTCCACGGTGCCACAACAGCCGTGGCAAGAGCTGGAGGTTGCGGGCAGAGCAAGAGTCTCAAAAGGAGAGCAGCAGAGCAGAGGGTGGGAAACCAATTGCTTACAAGGCTCACTGAAAGCTGCTCGGATCATGGGAGAATACCCACCAGCGTTATCCAGTGTTTCACACAGTTAAAATCTTGCTTAAGGCAGCTTTAAAGAGACCTAAACCGTCTTCTGTTTCTTATTTAAAGGGCTTTATAATCTCAAGTGAATAATATCTAGGATTCTTGCTCTCAGTGTGGGGAGAGAATGAAAGCAGACAGCCAAGAAGTGTGTGTGTGTGTGTTTTAACAGCTTGCAGTAAGGGTTATGTTGCTCTTCCTTTTGAAGCCAAAACTTAGAAAGAAGTTGATGCATCTTAATAGGGTTAAAATTAAGAACAATGAGCAACAACAAAAAGGGAATCTTCCTTTTTAATGCAGTTCAGCTGCAGAGGAGGCATTTAGCGAGGCAGCTGATGGCAGTTGCAATCACACAAACCCACCTTCATTTCTATTTATAGAGCTACTTCTGGAAATGAATTTCTTTCAGTTTTAATGGGGCTCTGCTGGTAATCACATCTTTTAACAGGGTTGCCACCCAGCCCACATTCCATTGATTTCACTGGGGCAGGGTGTGTGTGTGTGTGTGTGTGTGTTGCGGCTGCTGCGAGGAAATTCAGTGCTTGCATTTTACAAACATTTGTATGAATTAGCATATTCAAGTAGACTTTGGTGAGGAAGCTTTTCACACCAGGAGAAATTGCGCCCATCGGGAAGCTTCACTGTTCTTCTGGAATAAAAGGCATTCTTTAAAGCAAAGTGCACCAGGCTCCGCTGCGTTTTCAGCCACCATCAGTGAGGAGCTTGGGCTCTGAATGGCGATGCAGCTGGCCAAGAATTTCCAGTATAATACTGTACTGTTAGAAAGTGAGTTTTTTTAGAAACAACCTTTGGGGGATTTTTGCCACAGAGCATGGGGCTACACCGCACCAGCTTCACGAGATTTTCTAAAGATATGCCTGTTATTATTTTAACAGGGTTCCAAGAAGCATACCTATTAAAATCAGGCATTTTGGAACTTCAGACATTATAAGGCCTGTAATTAAAATTAAAATGTGAGAGTTTGCAACATTGCAATGGACTTCACAACACTATCCCTCTGATGGGGGTATAAGAGCTATTTGGACAATTCTACATTCCCATTTATTTTATTTTATCAATCCCCAGCTCTTTCAAGTTAGTTTTTGTTTTTTGTTTTTAGTAAACAAAATAAACCGAAGATAAAGAGCATAAAGAAATACTGTCACAGCAGATTGAGCACAGTGTAAGGTTGGACATTATAACTGAACTTGTTTTTCCGAAATGTTACAAAAAACCCTCACTATATTAAAACTTTTTTGAGTTTATCAATAACCCAGTTATGACATTTTCATTTGAACCAGATCATGTTTATTGGGGGTGGGGAAATAGAGATAGGGAGGCTTTGCAAAGCTCAGCTTGGATTAATTCAGAAATGATCTGAGTTCTTCCAGGATAAACACAAAAACACTCAGACTGTTTTTTGGGGGAAAGTGTCATCTTGCCATCTTCAAAATCTTTCCCTGTTCACTTCCCTGGAAAACAGCAGCACACTGGACAGGAAGGACTGCTCCCTCCTCCTTTTTCTCCCTACTGTGCTAATAGTGCAATTTTTAAGCTATAAGAGAAAATGGCAAAAATGTAAAAAGTAGGGGAAAGGTAAGATGTTTTGTCTGGGCTGATACGTTTTCCAGACATCTAAAATAAGCCATTTCAAAATGGTCTCGGTATCGATAGGAATCTCTGCATCTTTTCTCTATGTGTAAAAGGGCTTATACAAAGGACAAGAAAATTAGCCAATCATAAACAAATAAGGTTTCAGATCTGACACAAATGCAGGATGCCCTGCATGCGTTTGAAAACCACGTCTGACTAGTGACTTACCTTTCTAATGGGAACTCTTCACAGGAAATAGAATGGACACACTTGCAGGGTGCTTGGGATTGGAAGCAGAGAGCTCTTCGGTTTTATACATAGTGGAGGTGGTTAAGTTTCAGAAACCTGGCAAGTTTTCCTCACAGGCAGTGTGCCTGATGCCCCCCCCCCCCCCGGGCCAAATAATAACCAGGATTCTATGATACGTTTGTGATTGGGCAACAGAGTGAGTCAGGTCAGGGACTAACCAGATTGCTGTCATGTGTCTTAATCACCACTCCCACCAATGTATCCACACAACTGCTGCAATGCCCTCCCATGTCCATTCCATCCAAGTAAACTGATTCAACAGCCATTAAAAGTACAGTGGTACCTCTGTATGCGAACAGGATCCGTTCCGGAGCCCCATTCGCATCCTGAAGCGAACGCAACCCACGTCCGCGAGTCACGATTCGCCGCTTCTGCGCATGCACGTGACGTCATTTTGACCGTCTGTGCATGCGCGAGCAGCGAAACCCAGAAGTAACGTGCTCTGTTACTTCTGGGTCACTGCGGAGCGCAACCTGAAAATATTCATCCTGGAGCTACTTCAACCCAAGGTATGACTGACTGTAGACAGGATTACCTTTAATTTTTCAGAACTAGCGAGCAGCCATTCCTAGTGATGTGAGGTGAGAATATTCTCCGGAGAATATTCTCGAGAATGAGAATATTCTCGAGAATAACTCTGGTAGAAAATTCTCCGGAGAACATTCTCCACAAACTGTAAATTCTAATGTAAGAACCAGTTTTACAACCCACATTTAAAAAATCTAGTAAATAATGTCAGGCTGTGATATTGCCAGTGCAAGTTATGAATAATGGTTTTTTTGATCCAGTTACATTGCTGTACTGGCCATTGTGTCATTCACCATTGGCAGTTCTGAAATGTGCGCTACAGAAAACATTTTTTTAAAATGCTATTCATTTAATTTGATGAGCATTTGAATTCATATGTATTTCAACTATATGTAATAGCCTTTTTTTCCTATTTTGGTGTGAGTTATTCTTAGCAATTCTATACCCTTGGCCATACAGTGTGATTTATTTATTTTTTACAGAAAGTAGCTTTAATGCTTTATACACTTAAAGTACCTAGGCCTATACAATTATGTGTAACAGCATAAAAGCATCTGTACAGTTTTTGGTTGCCATCTGAACAAGTTTACCCATGAATAAACATGTATGTACCCATGAATAAACTAACTATGTTATTTTCCATGCATTAAAATGAATATTTTCCTGTTTTAAATGAAAATTCTCTAATATTCTCATTAATCGAGAATATTATCCAAAAGATTATTCTTGAGAATTTAACATCACTAGCCATTCCTCTTTTACCCCAGAATCCTAGGAGTGAAACACAATCACTCTAGCACCTGGGAGGGACTTATTTAGCCTGCAACCTCCATCTTGGAACTGAAAGTGCAAGCTGACCTCATAGCAACATTATCCTAACTTTTCTATCTCCCCAACCCTTGTGTTCCTCACCCCCTGCAAATCTTACGCGATCAAGAGTTCTGGAGAGCTCAAAAGTTTGCTACACTTTTGTGAATTTTTTCTTGGTCCAAATACAGCTTTGGATTTTGGAGAATGACCCTAGTAAGATTATTTTAAGAGATTTTCAGTGGTGGTTTGGTATAAACAACGGCTGAGATCTCCCTTGCACTTTGCACTCCCCAGAGGTGTTTGGTTAGCCATGGCTGAAACAGAATGCTGGTTGGACAAAAGCATCTGACACAGCATAGGACATTCTTATTAGATGCTGTTTGAGATTCAATCCACTTTGCCACTTGAGCCCTAAGATTTGTGGCATGTTCTGTTGAGTGCAGTGCTTCTAATGTGAAAATCCATGTTTTTGTAGGCTACGCCACCCGAGTACTGGTTATCCCAGTGCATGTGCGAAGACAGTGTGTGATGTGGCCGCAAGCATTTGTAACTGAGTCTGCCCTGTTGCTTATATCATGCACATTTGAAAGCGTTCTCTATTGATATGGCAAATTTAATGTTAGCATCCTGTTACCAAAAGCTTCATCTGATATTACTCTAAAATAGTAACAGATCAGCTCCCAATTAAGTTGCCTGCTTTTATGTGTGCAGTCTTTCACAAAGTTCCCAAGCTAACAGCTTAAGTACAGGAGATCGCTGCCAGATTGTGTTTGCAGGCGCCAGCCTATAAGAAGAATTAAAACACCACAAATTAAGAGAAAATTTGGTAGAATATAATTGTAAACACTTTCCCAATAGTCATTTCCCATCCATCAGCTGTCAAGTTAATGTTCTGAAAAAGCTTTCCTCCAAATCAAGGTGCTGTGTTGTGCCAACATTCAAAATGGGCAAGTAGCTTCAAAGTCGCAAATATCTACAAACCACTGAGGGACTTTCCAGATGAAAGCCCCTCCCTTTCCCAGGGGGTAAATGCTGTTGGCTGTCTGCTCTTCACCAGCACTAGCCAAATCCTGCAAAAGCTCGATTCCCACAGAATTTTTAAAAACAAACAAATGAATTGTTGGAGTCATACACTTGATTTCTGGTCAGGATGAACGCACAGCATTAAAAAACAAAACAAGACTGGGGTGAGTGGAGGGAAGTGTGAAAGTAGTTGAAAGTGGGGCTTTAAAACAGAGGTGGCAGGCGAAGGAGGGAACTATTTCTGGGTCGCATAGTTATGATGTCACAACTATGATGGAATAAGTGCTCAAGGCGCTACTGCAGTTATGATGCCTACAGGAAAACACTTGTAATAGTTGCTTTTGTTTGGAGAAGTATGACAGTTTCAGCAGGGCTGGTCCTCCCATGAAGTAAGGTAGAGTGGCTGCCTCAGGTGGCAGATCTGGCTTCTGCTGCCACCGCTCACCACCACAACCACCACTGCTGCTGCCCTGCCTCCGCTCCACCCAGCCTCCCGTTTTGCCACTGCCTGCCACAGCTGCTGCCTCTGCACCCGTCTGTGGAGGCGGGCAGGTGCAGAGGCAGCGGCAGAGGAGGCAACTGCGTGTGGAGGAGGAAAACGGACACAGAGGAGATGGACGCAGGAGCCCGCCATTTCCTGTTTTGCCTGAAGTGACAAAACGTTTTGGGTCAGCCTTGAGTTTCAGTGTGCCTTCCCGATACACCTGGAAAACTTGACAGGGCAAAGCTTCCTGAGTGGTTTGTTGATGGCTAGACCACCCTCTGGATAAAACACAGCAGCTGGAAATGCCTTGGGTTCCAAATCAATTTGCATATCCTCAAGGGGTGCATTTTTTGTTCCAGAATGAAAGAAAGCTTAAATCAAATGGGTGACATATTTGGTTCACTTTCCATTCCTTCTGAAATTAATGCATGGAGGATAAGTGGATACCCATTTAAATCATTGTGGGGAGGGGACTTGCTTGCTTCTGATGGCAGAGGAGCTGGCCTGTGTGGATATTTGTACCCTGCTCATCTGACTGGGTTGCCCCTCACGTTTCATCATTTTGGAGCATTCGTGGGCTGGACCAGCATCCATTCACCAATGGCAGCCACAACACAAATACATACAGATACAGGGACTTCGGTTCCCTCATTGGCTACCACCCTGAGCTTGAATGTTGCTTACTCCAATGATGGTCATTTTCCCTTGGCAAAGAAACGATGAAACAACCAGTGAGTAAGTTTTGACCTTCCAACATGGCAGAAAAATATTTTGACCCCATTTATTTATTTAAAATGTTTTTTCAGCCACATATTTCTGGGCGAATGCTGGTCCAAGGCGGCTTGCAACCCAAAAGAGGAAAAGAACAATAATACAACATTTCAAAACAGTGAACAGCAAGTCAGTAACACTCCGCGTACCCATGCGGCGGCAGGAATGCTGCTACCCGTTCAGTCGTACTGTTCCATGTACTGTTCCTTTTTGCACACAAGATACAAATGCACTTCAGTGCACAAATGCGACAGGATGTGCTCTGCCCCCTCATCTGTTTGCATTTACAGTGGTACCTCGGGTTAAGAACTTAATTCGTTCTGGAGGTCCGTTCTTAACCTGAAACTCTTCTTAACCTGAGGTACCACTTTAGCTAATGGGGCCTCCCACTGCCGCCAAGCAATTTCTGTTCTCATCCTGAAGCAAAGTTCTTAACCCGAGGTACTATTTCTGGGCTAGCAGAGTCTGTAACCTGAAGCGTCTGTACCACTGTACTCGGATTAAGTCAAGTGAGTTTAACAAAGTCTAAAATACGGCCCCCCAAAATATATATATATATATATGTCGCTGACAAAATTAATTCATAACTCTTACTTACGACATTTACGTGCTTATTTCCTGCAGCTGTAGAACTATAAGCCATTAGTTGTAGGTCTGGGCCACACACAGCAAAGGGCTTTGTGTTGCCCTGCTACTACAGTACAACCCTATAGGAAGGAATTGTTTGTGTATGCAGTGGTATGAATTCACCACTAGGTGGCTGCTGAAGGCCTCTGCCCTTTGGCTGCAGCAAAATCATTTCCCGTCACTTCAGAAGGGAGTTCCTATTTCAGACCCGTAGCTAGGCAACTCCTAAACCACTTGAGGTAAATTTTATTGTATAATCTGCAGTATATTAGCAGATATATGTTCTCTTCTCCCTGCCACCCCTTATGTATTGAATCACGTTTGCTGTGTATGGCCAAAACTGGATTAGGATCAAAGTCAGGTTTTTAAAAAAATAATAATCCACATTTAATTCTGTATTATAACTTGCACAGTAAAGTACAGCAAACTTGGCCTTTTTCATATCCTCGGATTGACGTTGGTAGGTCTCAATGATTAGCCCAGTAATTGTGGTTATGTTAGCACAGTGTAGTTGTAGTATATATCACTGTTCTGTTTGGACACTGAGCTACCACGTGCCAATAAGGCCACTGTGCCAGAACTCCCATCAAATGCCACTGGCATTGCAACTTTTTTTTCCCTGACAGGCTTTGCTTTTGGTGGTGGTGGTAGTAGTAGTTGCATCTATCCACCATTCACCCCAAGGTCCTGAGGCAACTCATAATTTAAAATGCAACATTAACAACAGTTTAAAATAAATTCCTTGCGCAAGAATAGGATGGGTCCTGAAATATGCATCTCAGCTGTCAGAGGCTAGAATATAGAGGTGCAGTGTCAGCACACAATAGTTACATAACTGATTCTATGTATGGCCATGTAATTTTATCCTCCAAACAGCCCAGTTAGGGCAAACTGCAGGGATTTTCCAACTGACTGACGACTCGGTTTTACTCCAGCAGAAATTCAATGCCGTTCTTTTGCCAGCATGGGTTGCCATATTTCAAAAGGTATAAAAACCAGGACACCCCAAAAGTTGTTGACCTTTTTTTTAGACAAACCCCAAAGTTGTTGAGTTGAGCGATTTTTTGCGCCGCATTTCGGAAATCCCACCGACGTCAATTCCGCCTTTGAAATCCAGTCTGGACATATGGCTGGGGATGTTTGGGATTTCTCTTGTAAAAAGTGTTTTCCTATGTTTCCAGTAGCAGTTCATCCCCATTGAAAGGTGTTTTGTTGTCCTCCAAGCCCCTCCCTCCATCTGTCCATTTAAAATTATTTTAAATAATAATTTCTTAATTTTGAAAAATGACTGGCTGCTCCCGTAGGCACCCCACTGCGAGACCAGGGTCCACATCTCTGAGAAGTCATCAAAGTTCACTCTCTGAATCTGGTTGTCTACCTAACAAAGAGACAAGGTCTGCCCTCCAGAACTTAAAAGCCTGGCAAATAACACTCCAGCAGATGACATCATTGCTTTTCCACTACAAACTATACATCACACCAGATCTCATTAAGCTGTTCCCTGAAAGGGAGTCAGCATTAAAGGGATACAGCAAGCACACAGCAAGAGATGGGATGTTGTGCAGCTGAAATTCTGTTCAACTGACATAGTGCTTGAATTGGTGAGAAGAGGAGGGGCAAGTCAGTCTACCTGCCTGGAACAACCACAGTGCTTTGAGGACTAAAGAGTGGTGTGTGTCTGTGCATGTGAGATGTGTATGTTCATGTTGCTCCCATTAAATCTAGCAAGTTTATCAGTACTTATTGGGCAGGGGTGCCTACTCGCCCAGAGGACTGTGGGTGCCCGCCGCCGCAACATGGTTGTGCGATGCCACACACACACACAAACACACACCTGCATGTAGTGCATTGCTGCAGTTTGATGGAGGTAGCTCCTCCTCCTCCTCCTCTCCTCAGCCAGTGAGGCACCCTTTTCCGCTCAGAGGGGCTCAGACTTGGAGGCAGAGAGACTCTGCATCCACGTCCAAACACACACACACACACATATACACACACACACCCGCTGGCTGTGGAGGGCGGAGTTGAACTGCTTCTCTCTCAGAGGCATCACTGCTGTTGCCTGGCGGCTTTTCGCATTGACGCTGTGGGGCCCGGCCCCCACAATTATGTCATTGTGGGTGCCCGAGCACCCACAGCCTGCTGGAGTTGGCTCCTGTGTTATTAGGGGACCAGACTGAAGCCTGGTTTTTGCGTGCTTCTCTCCCCAAGGATGCCTTAATAGCAATGGGCCTCATATTATATTGCCACTGTCATGAAGGTTATGCTAATGGGAAACAACATTTCGACTTAAAATGTGCCCATCGGAAGCCTGCAGTAGCTTTTTTGCCATGACTGAGAACTTGCTTTTGGGTGGTGTGAAACTGGCTGATATCAGAGTGAAAATGAGATGTGTCAAATGGCTTTCCACTTCAGCTTCCCATAAGCACTGTTCTTTCCCTACACACACACACACACACACAGAGAGAGAGAGAGAGAGAGCCCTTCTTGATTAGAGACATCAATGTATAAATAATGCCTGCCAGGGGATTCAATTTGTATAGCCAATTTCTATGAGGGAATGGCAGCTGGTTTTTACCGTACAATTAGGTGACAAATTTGTGAGCAAAGCAATATGAATTGTGAGATGGTGGGGCAGGAGCTAATGGAAAGCCTGTATGTGTGTCTTAGATATAAAGTGATGCATCTATTAAAACATTTTAAAGGAAGCCGGATTCATAATTCCTTCCAACACAGAGAAATGAGAATTAGCTACTGTCATTTCTTCTGCATGAGGGGATGTTTTAATATGGATTAGGATCTTTGTGGAAACTTTTTCTTAAAAAAACACACACACACACAAAAACTCCCAAGAGCTGGTGTAAAGCCCCCGTAGGAGATCTCTGAAGAGAAAGTTCTGGGAATCCAACTGTGAGATAACAAAGGCACAGATGAGCAATTCAGCATCCTCCAGACAAAGCTATGATGCAATTCCCTCAGTGTTCCAGAGATGGTAAGAATGCCAGCCTAGTGATCAAGCTTATAGGACCATCAAAAGACTTACTGAAAGTCCATGATCAAAGTTAAGATTTTCACCCCTGCAGATACGATGAAAGCCATATCCCTTATCCAAGCAAAGGCAAGCATTACTAGGTGGCCTCCAAATCTCAAGAGTTTAGCCAGTGTTGGCTAAGCCCCATTAAATCAGCCCTCTTCCCATCCCAGGTAGTGCAATAAAGATCAAAAGATGTATCAGCAAACTTCTCGATTTAAATCCCTTATGGATGTGTGTGTGTTTTTTTTTAGAAAAACAAAAACAACCTCATTGATATGATGCAACAGGAATACCCAACAGGGTGCCCTCCAAAAAGTTTTGGAATACAAGTCCCATCACCCCCTGACTATTGGCTATGCTGGTTGGAGCCGATGGACGTTGTGGTCCTCAACAAATGGACAGCACCACATTGGCTGCCCCTGTGATAGAAACGAGGAGGTCAAGTGACTTGCTACAGGGTGTTCCAATTGTAAGTAGCTCAGAGCTCACATTATATGTGATGCTGGGGGGACACAAATGCTTCATATAATGTGAGGCATGGAAAGAACCTTAGTGGTCATATAGGGCAGTGTTTCCCAACCTTGGGCCTCCAGCTGTTTTTGGACTACAACTCCCATCATCCCTAGCTAGCAAGACCAGTGGTCAGGGATGATGGGAATTGTAGTTCAAAAACAGCTGGAGGCCCAAGGTTGGGAAACACTGATATAGGGTATACTGGGAGAAATTCGTGGGGAAACGTTGATGCATTTTTGTGAGGATCCCCAAATCGCAAACTGTGGAAATGTAAAGAACTGAACTTAAGTCTGGAGGAATGAGAAACTGGGGGCTCTTCTGCATTACTCCCCCAAATCTACATTTTCCAAATCCATTTTGTGCATCATAGCCCTCCATACCTATGTAGGTTGACTGCTGTTCTCACATTCTGCTATACTAGGACCATACATTCTAATTGTTTGTATTTTGGACCTAGAGACATGCTGCTCATTTAAAAAAACACATGCCCATGTAACCAGCCCATAAAACTCTCTTCTATCACTGTTTCTGGCAGAAATAAAGAAAATACATGCATTCTGCTTCCTTCTCTTCCTCACCCTACACGTATTTTGGGAGCACTGTTAAGATTGCTACCTTGGTACACAACTAAACTTCATTTCCACATCTACCTAACAATGTATCAGTGATGAGCACCACTATCTCACTCTATCAATTGTACAAGTACATTTAGAGTACGTTGTGCTCTAAAGGAGTAAGTTACACTTCTGCATTGGATGCTGAGGCTGCTTCAGAGCAGTGGTGTAGCGTGGGGGGTGCAGGGGGGGCCGGCCGCACCGGGCGCAACATCTGGGGTAAGGGCAAATCCACAGGTTAGGGGGCGCAAATCCACGGGTTTGGGGGCGCAAATTACTTGCCTTGCCCCGGGTGCTGACAACCCACGCTACGCCACTGCTTCAGAGTTACAGAAGAAAGTGTCAATGGATGTGCCATTAGGTACTTTCTGGTGCCAAAGTTTTCGCCAGATTGTGACACCTGGTCCGTTAACTGTAATTGTTTAATTGTACATTGAAATGGAAAAATGACTCTGTATGTGTCTATATGTGTACTGCTAAAGGCGTAGCATTGGAAAAAATTCTATTGAAGCTAAGCAGAGCAGCAGAATGCCTAACAGTTAAATGTTTAACTGAGAATGTATCTCTGCTAGCTCTCAGGAGATGTTTAACTTAGATCACATGGGGTATTCAGTTGCAAATCTCCATTCTGGGTGTGTGAGTTAGTGTCTTTGTTCTGAAAGCTGCTGAAGAGAAAGGGCTATTTTTCTCTGGAGAAAACCACCTCTAGGATAACAGAGTTTGTGTTGAGTGGCAGAGCTTAGTTCTGAACTCTGGATAAAGTTATTTCATATTTCTAAGATGTTCAGAATGTGCTTAGACCAGCACATGATATTATGCAACTATCTTGATGTAACATTATTGTTTTATGTCTGTTTTGGAAGAAGTTCTGTTAATAATGCTTTTGAACCATATTTTTGGACTGGACAATTTTTATTTCAAGAAGAGTTTGTTTTTATTCTTCTTGATGCTTTCAAATGTGAAATATTAATAACCGCAATATGGTCATATTATGTGTTTGGGGGGATGTGGGGGTCTACCAGTCCCTCACAACAGCCTTCCCCATTAAAGGAAGGAAAATCCATCCTGGGTTCCTTACTAATACAACTAACAACTCCACTACTCAGAAGTAATCCCCAATAAATGCAAAGGGATTTAATCCCAGGTAAATGTGTTCCTCCCTGCCTGCACCCCTTGCTTCTACAAAGAAATAAGCCCCACTGAGTGCAAAGGGGCTTCTTCCCAGTAAAAAAGGTAAAGGACTCCTGGACTGTTTAGTCCAGTCAAAGGAGACTATGGGGTTGTGGTGCTCACCACGCTTTCAGGCTGAGGGAGCTGCCGTTTGTCCACAGACAGCTTTCTGGGTCATGTGGCCAGCATGGCTAAACCACTTCTGGTGCAATGGAACACCATGACATAAGCCAGAGCGCACGGAAATGCCACTTACCCTCCCGCCAGAGCAGTACCTATTTATCTACTTGCACAGGCGTGCTTTGGAACTGCTAGGTTGGCAGGAGCTGGGACAGAGCAACGGGAGCTCACTCCATCATGGGGATTCGAACCACCAACCTTCCAATCGGCAAACCCAAGTGGTTCAGTGGTTTTAGACCACAGTGCCACCCGCGTCCCTTCAATCCACCCAGAAAGAAGAGAAAGGCACACCCAGAAATTAACAGCAGCAGCAACAACAACAAAGAAATGAGGTGAGGAGAGCTGGGGTTGGGTGGACAAGGCATGGGCAATGGTGCAGAGGAAGAGTCAAGAGACGGGGCAAAATGGAATGAACCAAAAACCCAGATATGGCAAACACATGTTACATGGCACAGGGCATGTAATCAGTTTAGAAAACCTTTTTATGTTCTACCAATTAGTGAAAATACAGATTTTAGCTCCAGAAAAACTGCCATGCCAACCGTAGAAACGTCAAGTTGTTCTTACTCAGGAAAATGAAGGAACAAGCAACCCACAAGGTGCATTTTGAGAAGAACTTAAATTGCTAGATTTGTCCATCCTTAGCCCCAGGTCCCCCACACCTGCACTGACTTCTTTGACTTCTTACTCGTAGCCGAGTAAGATTGTCTTCCATAAACACGGTTTTAACAATGAGTCTGTAAGTGATTGTGGAGGCCAATTCTGGACCCACACGTCCTTCCACAGTGGGGACATTGGTTCCCGGGCAGGAGATGATCACGGTGTGGATTTGCCAAGCGTGCCTTCCTCTTAGCATGTTTCTCCCTTGTGTTCTGAGTTCAAGTGTCTTCAAAGTCCATGACACCTTTGGTAAAGGCTGTTCTCCAACTGGCAGGCCAGTGCTTCCCAGTTGTCGGTGTTTATACTACATTTTTTTAGATTTGCCTTGACACAGCCTTTAAACCTCTTTTGTTGACCACCAGCATTACACTTTCTATTTTTAAGTTCAGAATAGAGTAGTTGCTTTGGAAGACGATAATCAGGCATCCGCACAACATGACCAGTCCAACAAAGTTGATGTTGAAGAATCATTACTTCAACACTGGTGATCTTTGCTTCATCCAGTACACTGATATTAGTTTGCCTGTCTTCCCAAGTGATGTGTAAGATTTTTCGGAGAAATCGTTGATGGAATCTTTCAAGAAGTTGGAGATGGCGTTTGTAAGTGTTCCATGTTTCACAAGCATACAGTAAGGTTGGTAGTACAATAGCTTTATAAACAAGCTTTTTGGTTTCCCTGTGAATGTCCCAGTCCTCAAACACAATGCACTTCAATCAGGAGAAAGCCGCACTCGCAGAGCTCAGGTGGTGCTGGATTTCGGCATCAATGTTGACCCTTGTGGAAAGATAACTGCCTAGGTAGGAGAAGTGATCAACATTTTCCAATGTTACACCATTGAGTTGGATTTGTGGCACTGCAGAGGGGTTGTTTTGTACTTGTTGGTGCAGCACTTTGGTTTTTTGGATGTTGAGCGACAGGCCAAGCTTTTCATAAGCTTCTGCAAAGATATTTAGGATGGTTTGGAGGTCATCCTCTGAGCATGCACACACTACATTGTCATCAGCATACTGAAGCTCTATGACGGAAGTTACGGTAACCTTACTCTTTGCTTTCAGCCTGCTCAGATTGAAGAGTTTCCCCTCTGTTATATGATTTCTAGCCCGGTGGGGAGTTTCCCTTTGACAAAGTGTAGGATCATGGCAATGAAAATAATGAATAGAGTTGGGGCAATAACACAACCCCGTTTAACACCTGATTCCACTGTGAGTGGTTCACTTTGAGAGCCATTGTTATCTGCGATTGTTGCTGTCATATTATCATGGAGAAGCCTAATGATGTTTACTAATTTATCTGGGCAGCCAGTTTTCAGAAGGACAGTCCACAGGGCATTATGATTTACAGTGTTGAAAGCCTTAGTCAGTTCGATAAACGCCATATACCAGGGTTGGTTTTGCTCTCTGCATTTTTCCTGAAGCTTTTGAGCAGTGAAAATCATGTCCACTGTCCCCCTAGAAGGCCAAAAACCATTTTGGGATTCAGGAAGGGTCACCTCAGATATTGTTAAGAGACAGTTTGCTAAGATCCTTGCAAGAATTTTGCCGGCCGCAGCTAATAGAGAGATGCCTCAATAGTTTCCGCAATCAGTTCTGTCACCTTTTTAAAAGAGATTGATAATTTTGGCATCCCTAAAGTCTGCTGGGATTGCTTCGCTTTCCCAGATTTTTTCGATGAGCTTGTGAAGTTGTTGTGTAAGTTCAATTCCACCCACTTAGAAGATTTCATCAGGTATCCCATCAGGTCCACTGGTTTTGTTGTTTTTCATTTGGTTAATAGCTGTACACAACTCTCCCAGATTTGGAGATACTGCAAGCTCATCTCTAACTTGTTTTTGCGGAATTTGTGAGAGGACCTCAGCAGCTACGAGGGACTTGCGGTTAAGGAGATGTTGGTAGTGATCTTTCCAGCGCAGTGCAATAGCTTCAGTACGCAGTTCTGCGACACTTGTTTTCAGTCACCTATTCTGGTCTTCATTTTGTTTTGGACCTTATGGATGCTTCATGCATTACTTGTTTAAATATATAATTATTCATTTCCACGGAAGAAAAAAGTGCTTACAGTATAACATCTATATGGCAACATTGGTGTCTGTTTTCGCTTGGGAGCACACATCAGAAATATGTTTTGTTTATCATTTTCTGACATATGTAATTGCTGCTCATTTAGCAGATAATAAATCAATAAAATAAATTTTGACACGTGGAATATTTGAGAGAAATATGTCATTAAATCCATTTGTCTGGTCCATAATGATGAAAAACGTTAAACTCTTCCACACATTCATCTCATGCTGCAGCTAATTCCAGGAAATGTTTGATGAAAAAGAAACAATGGGAATGCAAATTTGAAGGACCGGGATTGTTGGGTAGAGGTAGCTGTGCTAGCTTTATTTGTAACGGCTACAACCAAATTTTAACGTGCAGGAATATTACATTAAATTGTTCACTTCACACTGATGCACAAATGGATCTTCAATCCTCCTCAGTCAATCCTACTGCAACTTTAATCCTGGCCGAGATAGTGTCAGTCATAACAGAGGGATCAAGAAAGCACTTTGAGGATATGAGAAAGAGTTTAGTGGGGTGGCAGCTCTGACTGCATTCATTCAAATTTTATACAAAAGTACTAATGTAAACTTTGCTCTTGGAGGATGAAGCAGACATGAAAGAGCTCTATTATGTGAGTTCTGTCATTTGAGAATGGAATTGATATACAGGCATCCAAAGAGAGCTAGTTAATACATTCTTAGCACCGAGGAAACTGAAGACGGTTTAGAAAAGGATGTACAAGAAATCTCCAAAGTTATACTGGTGCAAGTCCAAATGTTGTTATTGTTTTGTGTAGCTGCATAAAGTGAGCCCTCCAGGCAGCTGAAGAGAAACAGATGGTTTCTTTTGAAATGTAAAATTGGCTCCATATATTGAGATAACAAGGAGTAGAACAGCAACAGATATTTCATGTCTGTAGCAATAACTATAGCCCTTTTCCATACAAGGATCACAGTGCAAGTTTTTTAAGTTCCCTGGCCAGAGTTTTCATACGGGCTGCATCAGTGAAAACCCTGTATGATTGCAGCCCTACGAACACTCAGTTGTGAGTAGGCATCACTGAACACAATAAGGCTTACTTCTGAGTAAATATACATAAGATAGCACTGTAAATCTATCACCACAGGATAAGGCAGGGGAAGTAGATGGCGGTGAGAGACTGAAAAGCCAGAGGGGCTATGGAGGAGAATGGCCCATCTGCCAGCACTATATTTGTGCCACATACTCAAGGCACACAGTTTCAATTGCCCAGACTGATGTTAGTTTGAAGCCAAACTCAGAGCAGATTTCAGCAGAGTGGCATAGAGATTAGCACACACATAACACTAAGAGATTCATGTGAAGTGGGCGTAGTCAGTGTGGTACCCTCCAGACACAACTTCTCCAGATACAACACGGGTGGCACTGTGGTCTAAACTACTGAGCCTCTTGGGCTTGCCGATTGGAAGGTTCAAATCCCTGCGATGGAGTGAGCTCCTGTTGCTCTGTCCCAGCTCCTGCCAACCTAGCAGTTCAAAAGTATGCCAGAGCAAGTAGATAAATAGGTACCGCTCTGGCGGGAAGGTAAACGGCGTTTCTGTGCTCTGGTTTCCATAACGGTGCCCCATTGTGCCAGAAGCAGTTTAGTCATGCTGGCCACATGACCTGGAAAGCTGTCTGTGGACAAATGCTGACTGCCTCGGACTGAAAGCAAGATGAGCGCCGCAAACACATAGTCGCCTTTGAATGGACTTAACCATCCAGGGCTGCTTTACCCCCCCCCCCTTTTTTTTTTTTTTAGATACAACTTCCCTCAGCCCCTGCCAGTCAGGGATTATGGGAGTTGTAGTAACAAGAGTCATAGCGGCAACAGTTGTGTGACATCTGCGTAATCCACCTTGTGTTCTGAATTCAGTACAGTTCTGTATTTAAAATATAGCAAGTAAAAAAAAAAAAAGGAATAATGAGTTTTCTCAGATCCATGTGAAAATGAGTATTTGTGGGTGGGTGGATTCCTTTTATAATAATGATCATGGGAACTGAACAAGGGTTCTCTCTCATGAGGTGCTGCTTTTTCAAAGTCTGCTGTGCTTTATTTATTTTTTCCTTGGAAATGCCGTGATTCATTAAGACCGTATCAGTCATGCAGTGAAATCATTTCTGCTGAAGGATGTGAGACATCTAAAGCAGCAACATCCTCCCAGTAAAGCTCAGGCAAATAGTGATTTATTACTGGAATTAACATTTAGGGCACTTCAGAATAATAAACCTTCTTCAAAGAATCTCAGTCTCCTCTTTAACACTGCACAATTCGATGTATGCTTTCTGCCCATCCTCTTCTTGGTTAAAGTTCACGGAGGTGATCTCCCCTGTTTGATCAAAAGTTCGCCCAATGCCTGCTATTAAGCCACAACCTTAAACACAGATTTTAGAAAGAATTATATAATGTCTTCCTCATCCTCAGGACAACTACAATTATGAGTCAATGCCTATTTTCAAAATGAAACAGGAAGAGTTACACACACACACTATTCTTGACTATAGAATAAGCTTGGAGAGCCAGGACTTAAAGTCTGTCAGGATGAGGATATGATCTGAAGCCCCTAGTCACTAATTTAACGCTGAGCAAAATGATGGTGTAATTAGAAGCAGTGCCGCTCTACTTGATACACAGATGTTCCTTCATTTAACTGTTGCCCACATAACTAACAAAAATAGATTTTGTTTGCCTGCCGCAGCCAGTTAATTTCTGACCTTTGGTCCTTAAATTCAGATAAAGCACCCACAAGCAAAACGTTGTTGATTAATATGTGCACCCTACGCTTCAGTTTAGTTGCAACTTCTTGTGAGTTTTCCTGTCATAGCTGTGGAGTAAAGGCTCACCTAAGTGTGGACCAGCCCTGCACCCCTTGGCCCTATTAGACAGTAAACAGTGAATTATTTAGATTTTTTTTTCTAAGATAGCCTACTTCTCAGATGATTAACACTCAGCTTCACAAATTGCCCTCTCAAAAAGCTAAACAATCGCCCCACCTGCAACTTGAGAAGGCTGCCATTGGGCCTGTTTAAAAGTGGTGGTGCTGTTTGATTGGCCAGAATACTGCTGAACAAATAAAGGCCAGGTTCTGTCCTACCTTTTTTTTTTTTTTTTTTTTTTTTTGCCTCTGGACAAATACTGTGTATAGAAAAGTATTCATTAGCTAATAAGTACATAAAGCTGCTAACTTTTTTAAAAGATAGCAGCAATACATACGGCACCAAATGTTATCTTTCAGTATACAGTAACCCCAATTGTTTCACTTCTTAAGGAAGGTACGGCACTTCCTTTCAGCACTGCTTGTCTATTACGGGCTTTAGGTTTTCAATAAAAATGCATAAAATCATCTCACTGTTTTCTAACCTAAGATTGTCTCTTGCCTTTAACTGGTGGGTCTACCTAACTTAGCATCCTACTTTCTGTCATATTTACTGCTGTTGTGACCTCTGCTTTATGGTCACTGGAGCTTGTAGAAGTTTGCACAAATAATAATGTTGTGAGTTTTGGAGTGGGGGTTAGGATGCCTGAATCCCTTCCAATTTCTGGACCCAACAAGGATTCAATTGCTGTAATAGCCAGGCAAGTCTTGGTAGTGGCCTAAGTATGGGTCGTTAAGATAAGAAAGGAAGCAGTTCTGTGCCAGAAGACAAATGGGTTGGTCCCCCTCCCTCAACTGTCTGTCTGTCAGAAAGACAAAGGCCAGAACTGAGATGTGTGTGAGCTTGAAGCTAAAAGCTAAAAGCAGGCTGGGCAACTGAGAGATAGAGCCATGCCAGATCTCTGCTGGAATCTAAGGCTGTGGCTGTGGGAGAAGCAAGACCTTCTCAGGGTGTTAATACTGTGAGTCCCTCCAACGTAGGCTCAGGTTGTATATATGTGTAAATAAACCATACGTAATAATAACAACCGGGACGCGGGTGGCGCTGTGGGTAAAAGCCTCAGCGCCTAGGGCTTGCCGATCGAAAGGTCGGCGGTTCGAATCCCCGCGGCGGGGTGCGCTCCCGTTGCTCGGTCCCAGCGCCTGCCAACCTAGCAGTTCGAAAGCACCCCCGGGTGCAAGTAGATAAATAGGGACCGCTTACTAGCGGGAAGGTAAACAGCGTTTCCGTGTGCTGCGCTGGCTCACCAGATGCAGCTTTGTCACGCTGGCCACGTGACCCGGAAGTGTCTCTGGACAGCGCTGGCCCTCGGCCTCTTGAGTGAGATGGGCGCACAACCCTAGAGTCTGTCAAGACTGGCCCGTAGGGGCAGGGGTACCTTTACCTTTACCTTTAATAATAACAACACAGTCTCCGCTATCTTCCTCATTCCAAGGAAACTGCCTAGAACCCTGGACTCTCACACGGCTCAGACATTGAGATTGCATGCAACAATGATAATAATTTGGGATGCCGTTTACAGTTTCTCTAGTAATTTTTGATGTGAAAATGTAGGTGAAAAAGAAGTATATCCTACTGCTGTTCCTTTAGGGTTTGGGGAAGGCAACCCAAGTCCTGTTCAATTTTGCCACCTTGGATGGCTCAAAGGCCTACATATGGGGGGGGGCGCTGAAACTCCCTCATATAAGACTACTTAAGACAAGTGAAATGAAGCAAAACCCTTTGTGGTAACCAGAGTTGAGGCAAAGAAGTGTTGTCCTATCCTCAGAGAGCTTGTAAGCATCACAGTAAAAGGTACCAAAGGGAATGGGGCAGAGTTAAAGTGATGCTACTTAGGCACTTTTACATACAGTGGTGCCCTGCAATACGAATGCCTTGCAGGACGAAAAACTCGCTAGACGAAAGGGTTTTCCGTTTTTTGAGTTGTTCCGCAAGACGAATTTCCCTATGGGCTTGCTTCGCAAGACGAAACGTCTTGCGAGTTCTTGCGAGTTTGTTTCCTTTTTCTTAAAGCCGCTAAGCCGCTAAGCCGTTAATAGCCACTAAGCCGCTAAGCCGTTAATAGCTACTAAGCCGCTAAGCCGCTAATAGCCGTGCTTCGCAAGACGAAAAAACCACAAGACGAAGAGACTCGCGGAACGGATTAATTTCATCTTGCGAGGCACCACTGTACAGTACTGCTGAACCAGAAAGAACCTCAAACAAGAAAATAGCTTACATTAGAACTATAATTTTGGTTTTATTGCACATTGTGGTTCTGCTATCCCTGTTCTGATATTAGTAGTAGTATTGATAGTATTAGTTATTGTTGTTGTCATCTAGTCTGTCTGAAATGGCAGGGGATGTATGGGTGCTGGGTATTAATTGCTTTGATTCAAAAAGTCCTTCACATCATGGGAAGGATGTTCCCAGTTACACCACATTTGCCCTTGGAAACCTTATAAGAAGATGCTGCAGGAGAGGGACTGTGCACATCATGTGAGGGGTGTTTCTAGGACTGAGGTGAAACTGTGAAGCTCCCTTGTTATTAGATGCTGCCTTTTTTTATATAAACTTGTTATATTTATGGTATTGACTTTTTTGTAGGTTGTTATATTTGCTTTTGTTTTGCTATGTCATGAAATTGTTACTATGCTGTTGTTTTGCTATTTTATGATGACATTGGTTTTTGTGGTGCTTGTTTGAAATGTCTTCCTGTTTTCTTTGTTGTAAGTGTGTGTGTGTGTGTCTGTGTGTGTGTCTGTGTGTAGAAAAGCAGCATTCAAATAAACCTTGATTGTACGGATGACTCACCCAGAAGAACATTATGTTTAGAAAGTCTCTAATGCAAGGCTAGTGAATTTTGCCATCCTATTGACTAACTTTCAGAAAGAGACTGGCTTGGATGATATGTTAACTTAAGGAAGTTCAAAGAAGAAATGTTTTTCCTCCTACTGCACCCACCTGTGTCTCCAGCCCACCCTGCCAAGCTTCTCGGGGGATGGGTTGTTGTGAGACCCTCCTGAGAAAAGTGGGATGGGAAATAAGGGTCTCTTGGAAAAGGAGGCAATGAAAGAGAGGATGTAAAACTTTTCTTCTGTGAAACTGGTCAAGTTAACTTATCTTAGCCACTAAGATTAGGGCTGAGCGTTTGTTTTGGATGAAATGAAAAATGAATGAAATTGGCATTGTCGATCCTCATTCAGAACCCATTTTTGTTTGTTCCAAAACAAGTGCAGAACAGAATGGGTACAAAGGTGATAAATATGAATTACATTGTGAGTATGCCTATACAGTGAAGAGTAAGTCTTCAGTTTTGATTTACCACACTGACTTATGATGACACCCGTGTACACACACACACACACACACACACACACACACACACACACAATACTCTTAAACTAGCATATTGAAAGATGCACATACAAGCACACACACTTTCTAGCCAGCAGGTCTGAGTGCAGGTCAGACTCTTGATTGCATTTTGAAAAGCTGAACTGGAAATGCAGAAATAATTAATGCATGGATCACTGAAACATAGTTAACATTCTGTTTAATTGGTTAACCCCCCATTTTAAAAAAAAAAATCCCTTATTATATTGTAGTGGTGGAGAGGTTCTCTCGCACACAAAATAGCCTTTTCTTGTTCCAGAAAATGGCAAAACAAAAACAGGGAGCCATTCTGTTAATTAGTGGAGGGGAGGAATCATACGCTGTCAACGCTTTTTGATAGAGAGAAATGAAAATATTCCTACAGAGGAAGACTTCTTTTTCTGCTTCCACCAGCATTTCTCTTCATTTCTGGTGGGGAAAAAGGCGATACTGTTTTTGGGGGGAGCCTGTGTCTCATTTCCATTCCGTTCTCATACAACCACTGTTGTATCGCGGGACCTGCAGAATGTAACTGCTGCTTCAGGACAAACAAAGCCCCTATTCAGTATGGAGGGCAACTTTTCTTCCGCACCACTCTCTGACCACAGAGAGGTTGGCTTGTGCACGCTATCTGACGGACACAGGACTCACTAACTGAACAAAAAGCTCAAAGGATTCCAATTAATTCTTCAGAATTTGTCTAGTGGGATGAAACTTCCTCTTTCAGTACCAGACCGGACCATAAAAATCAGCCTGCATCTGACTTTCTTCCAAGTATAGGAAGCCGTATTTTGCTTCTGGTAATCTCACTGCTGTTACCCCTACTTTTTTGCTTTGAATGGTACGCTCCAAAGTTGCTGAAGTTGTAAGAAGATATTGTTTCTAATCTACTGCCTCTGAAATCCCATTGCAGGGGTCATTTCCTGACTTTTGTGTCGCTTCAATCAAGTCGCTTAAAAGTTTCCGTTCCCTTGTGACTTAGCAAACCAAGTACATAATTGCCATGTTTTCCCATAGCCATCCCATGGCCTATCCACCGAAATGAGCATATGTGTGTTAAATTGTGAAGGAGGCGAGTAAAGACAGCGTATTAAGAACATAAATGTAGGCAGATCTCTTTCAGACCTTCTTTAGAATATTGCACATGTAGCATAATATAACAGAATAATAATAATAATAATAATAATAATAATAATAATAATAATAATATCACACCCATCTGGCTGGGTTTCCCCATAAGGTACCCCTGCCCGTACGGGCCAGTCTTGCCAGACTCTAGGGTTGTGCGCCCATCTCACTCAAGAGGCCGGGGGCCAGCGCTGTCCGGAGACACTTCCGGGTCACGGGGCCAGCGTGACATCGCTGCTCTGGCGAGCCAGAGCCGCACACGGAAACGCCATTTACCTTCCCGCTTGTAAGCGGTCCCTATTTATCTACTTGCACCTGGGGGTGCTTTCGAACTGCTAGGTTGGCAGGCGCTGGGACCGAACGACGGGAGCGCACCCCGCCGCAGGGATTCGAACCGCCGACCTTTCGATCGGCAAGCCCTAGGCGCTGAGGCTTTTACCCACAGCGCCACCTGCGTCCCGGGTTTCCCCATAAGATCCATTAAATTTAATGGAAAATATCAGTAGGCGTTTGAATCTCTCCCCTTGAAAGAAATGAAATTTTAAAATGCTTAACTTTGACTGGATTGTGCCAAAAGTGCTTTTCAAAATATTTTAAGACTGTCAGATATAATCAAACAATAATTGAGTCTAAGCATTACATATTTTAAAGACTCTGCGAGGCATTTAAAGGTTCTTGCCTCGGTTTTGCACCCATCTTCATCATATCTCCTTACTGAAACAAAACCAAGTCCACATATTTTTCATATTGTTAACTTATATTTGAATCAGAACTGCTCTTGGGAAAGTTTGTCCCCAAATAGGTAAACCACAGATGAACAAAGGTAAGCCACATATAAACACTGTGCTTTGAATACAGAGGTCCAGCGAACAGAATTCCATTTAAGAAGGCTGGCGATCTTTGCTGATTTCCCAGTTTATCTGCCATCGTCCCCACCCTCTAAAAATAATCTTCTGTAGAAGCTTGGAGGACCAGAATAGCATGGGAAGTAGCCCAGGAGAAATTGGTGGAAACTCCTCCCTTTCTCCTTCTCTGAGTGGCGACTTCTGCTGGATCAAGAGCCCTTCACAAATCTAAGGGACCTGCTCCTCAGTAAATGAAATTTGAACTCGGTTGATATACAGTACAGACACAACTTAAACGCCTTCAACTTGTGCAGTTTCAACCTTGCCGGTTGAAGTTGTACGAATTAAATGCATGCAATGTTTATCAGGTTCAGAAAGGGTTTTTAAGCTCCCTGCCTTCCTTACTGGCCCTCTTGGTGTGCCTGCTTTGGAAGCCTGGGAATGGTCGCATGAGATCTCGCAGGAACTTGGAAGGTCCTGAGAGATCTCGCAAGAGCTGGTGCACTAAGTGAGCCTTGCCCTGTAAGCAAGGCAGAGACTTAAAAGGCACACTCAGCATGCCAGCTCTGGAACGGTAAGGATATTCTTGCCGAGGCGGTTCAAGTATACACATTTTTGTGTATACTCACCTTCCCCAGAATGTCACCCTCACGTAAGAGCTAATTGTACTGTGCAAGAAGCAATAGCTCTAGCTTCAGCTCAATGCTATAAAAGCACAGCTACACATTACATCAGTTTCCTCCACAATCCACCCTTACAGGACCTAAAGCACTGGATTTCCCCTTGCCAATCCTGTGGTGCTGAGAAGGAGAGAGGCCTGTCAAACTCTTGCTTGGCTGAGCAGAGAAAGGGTCAGTTAATCTAGTACAGTGGTATCTCGGGTTAAGTACTTAATTCGTTCCGGAGGTGTGTTCTTAACCTGAAACTGTTCTTAACCTGAAGCACCACTTTAGCTAAAGGGACCTCCTGCTGCTGCTGCACCGCCAG
Organism: Podarcis muralis; assembly: GCF_964188315.1. NCBI lineage: Eukaryota > Metazoa > Chordata > Lepidosauria > Squamata > Lacertidae > Podarcis > Podarcis muralis. Next base: position 40,201,199 of record NC_135655.1, read on the forward strand.
AGCACGATTTCTGTTCTCATCCTGAAGCAAATTTCTTAACCTGAAGCACTATTTCTTGGTTAGTAACCTGAAGCTTATGTAACCTGAAGCGTATGTAACCCGAGGTACCACTGTAGTGGCTAATTTTCCCTAGCTGTTTGGAAGGGAAGGCGCAATACTAAAGGGCCTGAAATGTTTAGAAATCCCCACTGTATTTCAGTAGCCGTTCCAGCATACAGGAATCTCACCCAGCTCTGGGTCCCCTCCAGGTTTTCTTTAGGGTTCAATCACTCACTTGCTTTAGCTGATCAGGCAGCCGTGAAATATTCCGGTGGGTGTGGGTGTGTCAGTTTAAGAACTGTAATAAAATCATAATCTGTGTGTACCTTTTATCTGCGTTTTTCCCTGAAAGAATCTTTCCTGAAGAATCTTGTAGCAATGACAGAAGAAAATATTTCTCCTTGCCATTATAACACCTCTCCCCTCTTGCAACCAATAGTGGTTATCGAGATTTGCTGCTGAACAAGGAATATGTTTTATTTGTTGTTGTTTAGTCGTTTAGTCGTGTCCGACTCTTCGTGACCCCATGGACCAGAGCACGCCAGGCACTCCTGTCTTCCACTGCCTCCCGCAGTTTGGTCAGACTCATGTTTGTAGCTTCGAGAACACTGTCCAATCACCTCATCCTCTGTCGTCCCCTTCTTCTTGTGCCCTCCATCTTTCCCAACATCAGGGTCTTTTCCAGGGAGTCTTCTCTTCTCATGAGGTGGCCAAAGTACTGGAGCCTCAGCTTCACGATCTGTCCTTCCAGTGAGCACTCAGGGCTGATTTCCTTAAGAATGGATACGTTTGATCTTCTTGCAGTCCATGGGACTCTCAAGAGTCTCCTCCAGCACCATAATTCAAAAGCATCAATTCTTCGGTGATCAGCCTTCTTAATGGTTAGGGATAGACAAATCAGTCTACTTCCAGCCCACTTCAATTTCACATGATCACTCATAAGTATGTTCTACCCTGTTTCTACATTCGTCTGTTGCGGGGGTTTTGTTTTTGGTTTGTTTTTTTGTTTTTAATGCCATACAAAAATCCACATTTAAATATGGATTTTATCACAAAATACATGTTTAAACATGTAACATGTCTCTATGTATGGATTTCTCACCACATTTTATCCTAAAATACTCATTTCAAAACAGATTTTGTTCTTTGTTTTGTTTTTAACTGAGAACTGTATCTCGGAGTGTGACATCCATAGGATAATTATATTCTGATCAGGAAGGTGCAAATTGTAATCTGTTCTGTTACAAACAGGGACCAAGCAAAATTTTCCTCTGTCCCAACTCTTACTGAGGGTCCTCCTTTGCAGGAACACAGGATTGGGAAAGGGGAATCCTCTCTAACCATCCCTGCCTTGCTGGCCTTCAGATATTGTATTGTTACAGATGTGGAGTAATGGAGTTTGGGGTGCAAGGGCACCCATAACTTCTAGAGTTAGTGAATTTTAGAAATTAATAAATAATAGAATTTTGATAATATTTGGAACACTGAAGGGAAGATACCAGATGTTAGATATAAAATGCAGACTGAACTAGTTCTTTCTGTTCAGGAGATCTCTGATACTGATGCCATTAAGAACAAGGTAAAGGGACCCCTGACCATTAGGTCCAGTCACGGACAACTCTGGGGTTGCGGCGCTCATCTCGCTTTATTGGCCGAGGGAGCCGGCGTACAGCTTCCGGTTCTTGTGGCCAGCATGACTAAGCCGCTTCTGGCGAACCAGAGCAGCGCACAGAAATGCCATTTACCTTCCCGCCGGAGCAGTACCTATTTATCTACTTGCACTTCATGCTTTCGAACTGCTAGGTTGGCAGGAGCAGGGACCGGGCAACGGGAGCTCACCCCGTCGCGGGGATTCGAACTGCCAACCTTCCGATTGGCAAGCCCCAGGTTCTGTGGTTAACCTTCCCCTCAGCTGTATGTTAGTTAGCATAAGAAATTGAAAAGTTGGGGGTGGGAGGTTACAGGGGAAGTGATGTCACACAGGAAAATGTGCCCTTTTTGAAAAACTGATGCATGGATAAAGGGGGTGGGGTGGGCGAGCAGACAGTTGGAGGGGAGTTGCATGGAGCAAGGGTTCTTGGGAAGGAGAAGGGTGGAGCTAGACTTCCAGGCAGAGGCCACGTGAAGCAGAAATATCTAGGCGGGCTGGGAGAGAGGCATAGAAATGTCTGGGAATCCAATGCTGGGCTGCTGTGAAGGACGGGCTCCTTCTCAAATGTGAATGCTGTGATACTCTCTCCATTGAAAGCTTCTGATGTAAAAATGTGTAAATAAATCATATTTCAAAGGCACTGCAGACCCCGCCATGCCTCGATTTCCCCAGAGGAAAACAGACCCTGGTTGAGTGCCAAGACCCCTTGGAATTTCATGCACCACTCGGCAGAGACTGGGGTGGCCAGCAACACTATACAAAGTAGGGGAAGTCAGAGAATTCAAACAGAAACAGAAAGAGGAGTGAAAATTGTCACTTATTTGTCCCATGGCCAGAAATAAATTCATTCCAGCGAATATTTACTGCTGTTGTTGATTTCAGCCTGCCAATGGTATGCAATGGATTACTTCGCCCCCAGTTTGCAGTGTTTCCTCTGCGCTGAAATTAATGGAGTGGAAGAATGTAATGACAACGTAAACTTCTGTAATGTACATAATTAATTCTGTAAATTATGTCAGTTATGTAATTCTACCACAGTCGATATAGAGACAAATAATACAGCCATGCCTCAGGTTGAATATGCTTCATGTTGAGCGCGTTCGAGTTGCGCTCCGTGGCAACCCGGAAGTAACGGAGCGTGTTACTTCCAGGTTTCACCGCTCGCGCGTGTGCTCAAAATGACGTCGCGCGCATGTGCAGAAGTGGCAAAAAGTGACACGCGCATGCACAGACGTGCCGTTGCTAGTTACATTTGCTTCTGGATGCGAACGGGGCTCCGGAACGGATCCTGTTTGTATCCAGAGGTACCACTGTATAGCTTTTGGTGGAAGATGACCTACAGTGGAACAGAAACAGGGCTGGACAAGATGAATGCAGGTTGGAACAGAAACCAATGCCTTCTTAAACCCCTACTTGTGAGTAATCTAGCTTGTAGCTCAGCTCTATTCCCATGTTGCCCGGTGTGGCAATTTTGCACTATCTGCCTCATGTTTGACCCCAGCTTTTAAAAATGGGCCTGGTTTAGTACAGAGGATTTGCTTTACTTGCCATGCGTAGGATATGGCGGTACATTTTTCCTTGCCCATTCACCAGCCACTTGCCCAGCTGTAGCTATGTGTGTACAAATTTACTGCAAGACTGTTTCATGCCTCGACTGATTGCAGTGAGTCTGGGGTAAATGTTTGAGAACAGCAGCTTAAATCACCATGAAAGATTCCGATCGGGGCTGTGATCCTAATCCCATTGAAATCAAAGGCAATACTTCATTTGGCTTCAGTAGAGCATGATTGAACCTTTGTAGTCTTGCTTTTGGCTAGCTATTTTATTGTTGCAAAGTATTTTTTTAATCACGGGGATACATAACAGCAGATGTGTTCTTGAGCTTTTGATGTCGCCCGCTTGTTTCTACAGAAATCTGTGGGAGTTTTGCCTTTCACTTCCATGAGACAGGCTGCAACCCAAATTAAACATCTATGGGTTTGAAAGCAAAGCCATCGGGCATGTGGTTATCTCCCAGTTACCCACATCCTGCTGCACTGTTTTGTTCATGTGCATTATAAATAGGGACTTTATTAATGGAACTAAGAGCGAGCCACCGTCCAGTCATCTCATAACAAAGAACCTTTTAAAGAGGAAGCACGTTCATTTTACTTGTGATCTCCAAGCTCCTTAAGAGAAGGAAAGCAACTCCTTTCAGAAGCATCTTCTGACAAGTTTCAGAAAGGAGGTTATTAGAAAATGAGATTTTTCGCTGATTTATAATGGGATGATTCTGAGATTCCTGTGCCTTTCTCTCTCTCTCATGGAATTGCCATCAGTGCTGAGACAGAGCCTGTCCCCCAATCCCCCCCCCAAAAAAAATCCATGTGAAAGAGGCTTCCATTCTTCTGCCTCATCCTCAGGGCACATTAGAATTTTGCTGGGAGCAGGGCTGAGCTTCCCTTGACATTGCAAGTTGGCTGTAGGTGTTATGCATGTTCTTGCTGTTCAACGTTTCTCTAGCGCTCTGGAGCTTCTCTGGCTGACAGCGCTTCTGAAAAGTCCACCTGGCTCACTATTGTTTATGCTATCCGCTAATGGCTCTTCAGGATTTCAGACGGGTCTTCCTGGAGATGGTGGGGATTGAACTTAGAACCTTCTTCATGCAAATCAGATGCTGTCTCAACTGAGCTGTGGCCCTTTCCCAACTGAACATCATCAAGGGGAACTCTGTGCCAGAGTAGTGACACCAGTGTTACTTCATAGGCAGTAGTCAGGAGTAGATGCAGGAGCCAGGCCCTGTGGCCAGTAGGGCTTCACAGGACTGGGGCCTTCCTAAATTTGTTCTGGAGAGGTAAGGTGTGGCCACTCAGGTGAGGTTGCTTGGTAACTCACTGCACCTGGTGGCTAGAGCCCGGAAGGGATATAAGGTCAGCATTTCCCTTCGGCTCTTTGCCACAGCAACAAGTTTCTGGCCTTGCTGCGTTTGGCTTCTTGCTTCCTGATCCTTGGACCTCGGCTTCTTGACTCCTTGCTTTTCGACCCTCAGACCCTTGACTTCATGACTCCCTGCTTCCTGACCCCTGGATCCCTCGCTTCTGGACTCTCATTCCTGCTCCCACCCTGCCATCTTGCCCCTGGTCCCAATGTCCTCAGCCGGGACTTCGATTGCCCATAGTCCGGACCGTGACAGTAGTCAGTGGGAACCCAAAGGAATTGGCAGAATTGGGCAGAAGGATGCCACCCATGTACACACACAGACAGACAGACAGACACACACACCGGAGGGGGTGTGTGGATGGCTGTGCCCCTTGATTCCCATTGATTTCAGTGGGTCTACAAAATCTGGATTAAAACCATTTTACATTATCCAGCGAGTGAGCAAAAAAGCAGAGAAGCCAAACTCCTACTGAATTTTTTATTTATTTATCACTTGGCACTGAAACACCATTACTGTTTTTCCTTATTTAGACAATTGATACTCCACTTGTGTGATTTTTTTTTTGGGGGGGGGGGGAATCTGTAAGTAGTTTACAACAGATCTCAAAACATGATAAATAAATATGAAATATAAAAAAATCCTAGATCATCCCACAAGGTAGGCAGCATCACGGTGAAAGCACTTCTCTATACCAATGTAAAGTGGCATCTGCAGGCCACAGTACCGTTAACAGGGGCTTCTCCAAAAATTGCAGTGATTTTTGCAGTACCTCCAACTGACCTGGTATGTTTATGCTGGCTAGCTTTATCTTTGATCAGTACAAAATGAAACAATGTCTATAAAATTATTTCCATGCTAATTTGAATCACTGGAAGTTACAAACTTTTTTTCCCATTTCTAGTCTGTTTGAAATGATTTATAGTAGTGAGAAGGGACTAGATGGTACATGGGAGCTGTGTTAGCACCGAATATTTCAGAATATAACAGCGCGATCCTAACCATATCCATTCAGGATTAATTCCCATCAAATTCAATGGGGCTTATTCCTAGGTAAGTGCAGTTAGAATTGCAGCCTTAGTCAGCTTCCACTGAAAAGTTCTGCAGGCTCTTGGAAAAGGTTACTTATCAACTATCATTTCTTACAGAAAGGGCTACGTTAAAAAAAAAAAAGGGGGGAGCAATATTATCCCAATTTATTGCATTCCTGTTGACACATAAATCATTTATATTTTTCAGTGTCAGATAGATCACTAGACCATTTGAACTAAATTGGTTTCATGCTGAGAAATAATTTTAGATGTGTTTATTAACCTGATTAGCTATACATGACTCAGATGACAAGAAAGGAAAAATTGGTGATAATTTGTCCCCAAGGTTGGCAGCATGGGTGCCAACTTGAATAGAATATTTTTTTGGGGGGGAGTAAACCCCACCCCACATAATTGATCACAAGACCATTTGAATGGCAATGCCCATCAATTTTTTTTGGGGGGTGGCCCCTCAAATATTTTATGGGGAAGGCAAAGGGACCTTGGCCCCTAGGAGTTGGCTCCTATGGTTGGTAGGAACAATATTTTTCAACCAATGTAGTCCAACGAACTCTTAACGACCAATCACACCTTTGGAGTCATAACCAGTCCAATATGTGTGATGCAATGTGCTAGAAGGAAGGTTGGGGCTGGTTTGTGAAGTAGCCAATAGCCACATTCTACTCTGAGATATAGCTAGTTTTCGCTTCTTGTTAAATAAATTAGTACACGTCTATAGTAAATAGGTACACTGGTAGAATTTCAATATGATACTTAAAAAGAAAAGAAAAAAGATAAGGGTTCACATCACAAGAACCAGCAGGCCAAACAGTGGTTTCTGTTTTCCTCCCAGTTCTGGCTGTTTCTTGAAATACAGCAGCAACTCTTAAAACAATTTCCTAAGCAAATAAACTTGTTGATAATTCTGGACTGCTTCCCATGCTACTTGCATTCGTCAGACAAATTTTCTTCTTAGTTGCAAACATGTTTGAACTTAAAATGTGCAAAGGGTATGCACATCTCCTTCTGAGAGATACATATACGTGTTGAAGTTCCAGAAGAAGCACACCAGAACTTGGGGATTTCTTAGGAAATATGTTAGCAATGATGTCTCACAGAACATTTTTAGACAAGGAAGTGACAAATGGAACACTTTTGTGAGTTAACCTAATGACAACAACAAACGACAACTGCAGCAAATACTTAGGATTTTAGGATACTTGGGTTTGTGTACATTCTCTCGGTTATAGCAATCCTGCAAAGCCAGTTGTTTTCTTTAATATGCTAATAAAAATATACTTTGAAATATAGTGTACAAAGTAGACCCCTATTCATTTTTATATTATTTTATGACTCTGAAAAGTTTGAGGGCACTAGCCCAAATCAATAGGTTGCTTCCACTTCACACACACGTGTCAATTTTGTGCAATTAACACCACAATCCAGGCTTGACTGTGTTTGTCTGCACTGTAAATGGCTGCCAAGATAGCATTAACACCAGGCATAGGCAAACTCGGCCCTTCAGATGTTTTTGGCCTACAACTCCCATGATCCCTAGCTAACAGGACTAGTGGTCAGGGATGATGGGAATTGTGGTCCCAAAACATCTGGAGGGCCGAGTTTGCCTATGCCTGATTAACACAGTAAGTTGGGTACATATTTCATAGGGACAATGTTGCTATGAGGGATGTGTGACACCTTACCATTAAGGAAAAGTTTTGCATATTTTGGTCTCAGCTGAATAATTCACAATGGGAGTGTGGCAAAGAGTGAATTGCTGGATGCATAAACACACCTTGCGGGGCAAAATGCCTCAGATGAACTCCCTCTTTGGGGGAAATAAGCAACTATGAGAGGGATGCAAACCACACTGAAAAATACTTGATGTTTGTTTTTGGGATTTTTTCTCAAATCATTTCCTAGCTCTTGGGTAATAAAATGTTACCAAGAGAGTATCTGAAATTCTATTATTCATACCAGTGATACAGTTACAGAACAAGAAACTCGGAATATAGAGTTTGGATTTGATATCCCGCTTTATCACTCCCCTTCAGGAGTCTCAAAGCGGCTAACATTCTCCTTTCCCTTTCTCCCCCACAACAAACACTCTGTGAGGTGAGTGGGGCTGAGAGACTTCAAAGAAGTGTGACTGGCCCAAGGTCACCCAGCAGCCGCATGTGGAGGAGCGGAGACACGAACCCGGTTCCCCAGATTACGAGACTACCGCTCTTAACCACCACACCACACTAGCTCTCTATATATATTCCATTGTTTATTCCATTGTTTTGTGAGGCAGACAAATTCATACTTGCACAACCAGAGCTCCAAAGACCTAGCATTCCGATTAACCAATGATACCAGGATAAACTACTTTCATTTTATCACTTTTGGCAGGAAATTTGTGAGTAGTTTACCTGAACTTAAATAGGCAGCTTTGGTTCTGATGGAACCTTGGAAACCAAAATGGAAAACCAGAAGGCAGTAACCTTATGAAATAAGGACATCCAGCCACAATTACAATGAAAAGGTCAATATAACCAAGTTGCATGCCCACTTCCCACTGTTTTAAAAAAATTATGTCAGACCAATATCCATTATGGTTGCTCAACCTCAATAAAAAATGCTAACTACCAAGCTTTGATTTTCCTTTCCAAACCACTGTTCATTAAAATGTTTGCTACTGTCCAGTTTTAACTGAACTGCTCAAAGAATGCCTCATCTGTAATTTGAAAAATTAAGTGAAAATACCCAGCAATTAATGGTTAGGGAAAATATTGTACATAGTTCAAATTCCCCTGCTCTTTTTCTTTTCTTTTTTCTATTCCTTTCAATACTCGTATTTTAAAAGTTCCTAATTTTTACCAGAGAAATTTTCTAACGAGATTTGGCCCCTGTTCAGAATTCAACTGCAAGCTAGATGTTGTTGGACTACAATTCCCATCAGCCCCAGCCAGCATGGCCAGTCATCAGGAACAATGAAATTGTAGTCAAACATCTGAAGGGCACCACATTGTCTACCTCAGCATAACATGGTTGGCACTATGCAATTGCATTATTGTTATTTTACAGTTATATTTATTTGTATTATTCCTGTACAAAAACCTTTAATGGGGGGGGGGACCACATAACAAATACAAAGAGGCTTGCGCAAGGGGTTAAAACTCCCAAGGAAATCAAGGAAAAATGAAGAGGTGGGAGCTAGATACAATTTGTCCATGAAGATTATTAGTGTTTCATTCACAAGTGCTGTTGGATTCAACGTTCTGAATGGCCACTGTGATGTCTCAATGACTTTTGCTAGCCACAATTGCCGGTGGTCATCCAGCCGCCTTGTTCATAGAGCAAGTAAGATTATATTGACTTGGTATTCTTGCCCTGCTGTCTTCTTGGTTTACAAAAGAAACAAAGTCATGCCAAACTGCACTGACATCTATAGCTGAAAGACTGTGTTGAAACTGAAAATTCATCGGTCAAATCGCTGAACATTTCTGCTGGGTTGCTTACAGGGTTGGGGGCTCTGCCCCAACATCATTGTGGCCAAATGTGTAAAAGCCACTGTCAGCAGCTCCTTCAAATGCACTTGGTAAAGTCAGATGTTCCATGGCCAAACCAAGGTTATTCCCCCCAACTGAGTTGAAAATGCGCATCTCTCCTGGCATGGGAACATAGCCTCCTCCCATGTGACTGTGGAAATTTGATGTTTCCAAGAATTGAGGGAAAGAGACATGCTGCAGAAGATCCCATGCCACTAGAGATAGCACCCTCTAAGTTGAAGAAATTATTATTATTATTATTATTATTATTATTATTATTATTAATACCCCACCCATCTGGCTGGGTTTCCCCCAGAAACATTTGTCATAGATAGACCAAAGAACGTATTTGCCCAGCTGAAATTATCTCCCAACTGTTAACATCAGTAGGCAATTCTCATGAGTGAAGAAAGTTGCTGAAAGCCAAAAATATGAACCAGACCTTGGATAGAGGATATAAACCTATACAAAAGGCAGGCTGTTGGTTTGACTTGCCATTGCTGTTCTTGGCTCCTGGTTTTAATCATTATGTTTCCTTCTCCTTAAAATGTTGACATCAGGGTTTTGCTTTCTTTTGTGTGCATTACTGCATTATTGTTGAAAGAATTCAGTTAGTAAAGATACATGTAATAGATAACGAAAAAGCTCTTTGTTAAAACTGGTCATCTTGCCCCACACAGAGCTTCTTGAGATCTACTCTGCTTTTCCAGGCAGTGGCCCAGTGGCCAGAAGTGCATTTTCTAACATAAACTCTACACACACACACACACACACACACACACACACACACACACACACAGTGTTGTGAGTATTCAGGCTCTTTAATAAAGCTACTTATTTATTTACCAAAGCATTCCTCTGCCATCTTCCTGCTTCAAAATGGAGACCCAAAGTCAGCTAGCAGCTGCAATTAAAATGATCATAAAGAGACAAAAGCAAAGAAGAAGAGTGAAAGGCCATCAATCACAGATGTTAAAAAGAGCAAGGAGCCATCATCAAAACTGGGATGAAATCCTTAAAGTTAAAAGTTTAATGTGCATAAAATGTAATGTTTGTAGCCCCTGGAGTCAAAACTTATGTAAAGGTTTGCATTTGCAAAGCAGAGAAATTTGCATTAAAGAGAGAGGTTCCACTCTAGGTGAAAGTAGAAGGCTGGTGTTTTTCCATTTCAGAGGGTTTAGGCTGCCTGGTGACTCATCGCTGGAAACCCGAGCAGTTCCCTCATCAGCAGGAAGTCCAAAGCCTTGTGCCACCATGGAGAGGGCCCAGTTCCTCATGTTCAGGGATGGCTGCAGGTAGGGATGTGGGATAAATTTGAATCACTTTAAAGGTGAACCAAAACACTGTAGTTGACCATCCAAGATATAGTAAAGGTAAAGGGACCCCTGACCGTTAGGTCCAGTCGTGACCGACTCTGGGGTTGCGGTGCTCATCTCGCTTTGCTGACCGAGGGAGCCGGCATACAGCTTCCGTATCATGTGGCCAGCATGACTAAGCCGCTTCTGGCGAACCAGAGCAGCGCACGGAAATGCCGTTTACCTTCCCGCCAGAGCGGTACCTATTTATCTACTTGCACTTTGACGTGCTTTCGAACTGCTAGATTGACAGGAGCAGGGACCGAGCAACGGGAGCTCACCCCGTCACGGGGATTCAAACCGCCAACCTTCTGATCAGGCAAGTCCTGGGCTCTGTGGTTTAACCCACAGTGCCACCCGCATCCCTTTCCAAGATACAGAGGTTGTTGTTAATACTACCTTTAACAAGGGATGGGTAACCTGTGGCCCTCCAGATGTTGCTGAACTATAACTCCCCTCCTTTGTAACTATCGGCCATTCTGGCTGGGGCTGATGAGAGCTGTGGTTCAGCAACATCTGGAAGGCCACAGGTTCCCATCCCTGTATTAGCATGTACTGTGATAGCAAGAGAAGCTCTATTCTCCTGCATTCTTTGCTATGGAAATCTCAAGTGTAATTTTACCATAAATCACATATTGAGTCTTTTGCAAGGTGTGTGTGTGTGGTGTGCTGGTGTTGTTGTTCAGAGTTTGGGGAAACAGTGATTTAAAGACGATTGTTTGCTCTATTTACTTTACATGCCTTCTTCGTTACTGGTAAAGAAAAGGTTCTGCAGCTGCTCTGGCATTTTAAACACAACGTAAAAGCCAAAAATCTGTAGTGTTTTTCACAGGAATGATACATAATATATAACACTGTTTTTAATCTAGAGTCAGATTTCCGAGATGCTTGTGTCTGGGTCAGTTAATTTAAATAGGATTCTCTTACGAATCAAAGTATATGGCAGTAAATGGAAATGATTTTCACCTACCCAGTTAGGCTGAATCTTGCAGACAGCTGCTATTTTAAAAAATAACAATAAGATTATCATGGTAGCACACTTTAAGAGAATGGTGGGACGTTCTTCTACATAGTAGGACGCAGTTTGCTGTGTTTCAGCATGGCTGGTATCTTCTAACTGTGAAATTTTTACATCTGTGAATCAGGTTAGCATGACAAAAAAGCCAATTCTGTTCTGTTGATTATTTATCTAAATGAGAGGATCCCTTAACTTAATTTTTGTCACATGTGCCCTGGAGCAATGTGGTTAGATGAAAAGGTCAGTTCTTTTGCTTTAAAGTGAGTTTGGCTGGAGCTCTGCTACTATTTTACCAGTCTTATACTGGATTTCAAGAGGGATAGTTTACCTTGTAGCCAATAATGATCTAATAATAAAAAATAATGCATATGACATGACTGCCCTTTGGTGTTCCTCTGCATTCCTCAGAGGAACATTTGTAAAGGGCCCCATAAAGAGGAAATGGAAGACTACAGGAATCAATCATGAAGGACAGCCCCATTATAAAGGGGTATAATTTTAAGAAGCTTGAAATGATTGCAAGAACAGACAAAACAGATGTTACAAGACCTAAAGCAATGCAATATGCTGACAAGATTGGCTCGTTCATGAAAGAAGGGACCATAAAGAGGATATTGGCTCCTTCATCTGCCTGAAAAAGAGAGGGGGTGTTATTTGCCTTATGTTGGCAGTATGAAAACCAGATTTTGGCTGGATTCAACTTGCTTGACATACTAGTGATCACCTGACTTCTTTTGATATTCTTATTCTATACAGTGGTACTTCGGGTTACAAATGCTTCGGGTTACAAACGCTTCAGGTTGCAGACTCTGCTAACCCAGAAATAGTACCTTGGGTTAAGAACTTTGCTTCAGGATGAGAACAGAAATCGTGTGGCAGCAGTGGGAGGCCCCATTAGCTAAAGTGGTACCTCAGGTTAAGAACAGTTTCAGGTTAAGAATGGACCTCTAGAACGAATTAAGTTCTTAACCAGAGGTACCACTGTACAGTATGGTTGGTTTACATATCTGTACCATCATTTATCGACTGTAGCATCAAGTGGGAAGAGAAGCCTTAGAATCATAAAATTGTAGGGTTGGAAGGGACCACGGGGTCATCCGGCCCAACCCCCTGCAATGCAGGAATGTTTTGCCCAACATGGGGCTCGAACCCCCTGAGATTAAGAGTCTCATGCTCTACCGACTGAGCTATCCCAGATTAAACCCTGCAAATAAATCTTGTATAGCGCCTGCCATCAAACCAAGCAGAATGCATTTCAGTGAAGACAGCTTAAACAGCTGTTGAGTGATCAAGTTGGGGTAGCTCAGTCTGGAGAGCATGCGACTCTGAATCCCAGGGTCATGGGTTCAAGCCTCACACTAGGCATTGCAGGGGGTTGGACTAGAAGACCCTCAAAGTCCCTTCCAACTCTACAGTTCTATGATTCCTTCACTTGCACATGCATATTTCTGAATTTAGAACACTTTCCTTAGATGTGTTCTCCTTAGCTTTCTGTCGGGGTAGGTTCCCTTGCCTTGAGAGCCAGTGTGGTGTAGTGGTTAGGAGCAGTAGACTCGTAATCTGGGGAACCGGGTTCGCTTCCCCACTCCTCCACATGCAGCTGCTGGGTGAACTTGGGCTAGTCACACTTCTCTGAAGTCTCTCAGCCCCACTCACCTCACAGAGTGTTTGTGGTGGGGGAGGAAGGGAAAGGAGATTGTTAGTCGCTTTGAGACTCCTTAGGATAGTGAAAAAGCGGGATATCAAATCCATACTACTACTACTACTACTACTACTACTACTACTACTCTTCTTCTTCTTCTTCTTCTTCTTCTTCTTCTTCTTCTTCTTCTTCTTCTTCTTCTTCTTCTTCTATGAGCTCCAAGTGGCCATGGACTCCATCCTTTACCAAAGCTGCTAATTATAGCAGTCCTCCTTGACCTGGTGCCCTCCAAAGGTTTTAGAGACTATAACTCCCATCACCCCGTCTATTGGCCATGCTGACTGGAATTGATGATATTTGAAGCTTTACAACATATGAAGGGTACCAGGTTGAGGAAGGCTGAATTGCACTCTGGGGCTTTAAATGACCGCGGAATTAGCTGCAGAACCCCAATGAGGCAGGGTAGGCTGTTACTCCGAGTAAAAACCCCACATTTTGTACCAATCTGAAGTTTCATTGTACCACCTTCTTTGTTCCTTCTTTGGTGATCAAACATATTTTAGCTCTGCTCATGCATTGCTATGTACACAAGAAACTGAAAAAGAATGTTTTTAAAGTTCTGGCCATGTTTTTATGGCATCTGAAGAAAACTGTTGAGATGGTTCTACAAGTGTCCTATTTTTCCTTACTCTCTCTGATCAATGCCAACTGCAGGCAGGAGTTAAGGCACATCCCCATTGTTTATTCATTTGAAGGATGTCGATGTGCTCTTTAAGCTCATTTAGTTTATTTGATGTGGTCTAGTGGAGGGTTGAATAACTTTCGGCTCTTGCTCCAGGCTTTCTACAGATCTCAAAAGCAGGAAATAGATTACAGAAGTTAGGTTCCTCCCCCCCCCCCCCATCTTCCATTCATGAGACGTCTGTGGTTAATGGCAGATGAAGAGTTCTTGAGGCCCAAATACCATTTAGACTCCTCCTTCCTTCTTTATCTTTCCACATACTAACCTAAAATATATTCTAAGGTTTGCTTCCTGTTCCCAGATAAAAACAAATGCGTCAACTAAAGAGGATCTGCTGTTATGACCTATAAAATTTGACATACGTTTGTCCATTCAGTTATGATTTCAGTTCTAGTGATCATGGACAATTCCAGACAACCTTTTTATTGAGCATTTATCCTGATTAGTTTGTAGGGAGTTTAGATGACATTGCATCAAACAAAGTGTTATCCTACAGTTTCCAACTTGGGGGGGAAGTGAGTTTGTTGCACAAAACATCCCAATCAACTTAAATTACCCTGAATTTGCCAATACATAATTGAATCCCACCTGAAAATTGTGACACGCTGCCATCTGATTTAACTGTTACGCTTAGTCTTTCAGGAAGACATTTTTGCTCTTTTCCATTTTTGCATCTATATTATTCTGCATTGTATTTGAGTACTTTATTCCTACTTTGTAATGCAACATTATAATTTCTTTTGTCCTGTATTGTGATGACATATGGTTATTTAAAAATAATAATAAATCTTGAACTTGACTGGATAATCACCCCAACCCACAAGCATGATCTATACCTGGATTTTTTGCTTGATTACATGTTTGTAAAGGGCTGAGGGACAGAATCAAACAGATTATTGGTGCTCTCACAGCTGGCAGAGAGACTGTCTAGTTGGCATCTGCACATTGATCTTTGCGCATAGAAGCACATAGAGAGAGCTTTACTGCATATGGGCATATTTGGAGGTAGGCCAACACTTAAAAAGGCATTTCAGATTCTGGTCTCTGCCAAGAATTTCTGTAGTTTTGCAATCACACTTTTCTATTCTATTTTTAAAAAATGTTTCTGTCTCTTTCCCAGTTGCTGCATGAATGACCCACACGCATAAGACAGGGAATTGACGGAGTGTGGAGGCAAAACACTGACAAAATGTAAATGACTAAGCCTGAAGTGCTGTGAAATACCAAAGTAAACAAACACAAAGGAAGAGCAAGTGATCTCTTTCTCATCTTTCTCAATTATGATGGTGCTAAGGAGTTATCTGTATAAGTTAAAATAATTCAGACAGGTGTTATTTTATTTATTTATTTATTTGTAGCTAGCGTCTGTTCCTGCATCACATCTGAACAGAGTACTAAAATAAAACATTATGGCAAATGCAGTGAGTTTATAGACTCCAGTAATTTTACTGTAGAGAACATTTTGAATGACAATGATTTTCTCTCCCCAGCCCTTTCTATTCTGAGATGCTTTTTAATACTTCATATTATTCCAATAGAGAGGAGAACACTGAACCAGGAAGATAATAATACACTTGATAGCTCTACCACACCTATATGACTTAGGCTACAATCCTAGCCCCACTTACCCGGGAATAAGCCCCATTGAACTCAGTAGGACTTACTGCTGAGTAAAACATGATTAGGATTTGCAATGAAATGACTGAAGTCAACTGCTTGATCCACATGCTCCTTTATGTATAGCTTCTGCTTCAGACCGTCTGTCCAGATAAGTGATCACAATAACACAATGAAGGACTGGCAGACTTTGGGCTCACAAATTTCAGTGGTGCCCTGTGCAACCCCCCCCCCCCTCCATTCTACACCATTGTTGTGGCTCCCCCTGCAGTGTGATGCCCAGAGCAGCTGAACCAGCTGTGCTACCCTAAATTTGCCTCTGGATAAAGCGAGGAAAGGGAAACATGTTCATAATGTCAACCTAATTAGTATTCAGGGCCGATCCATCTTCACCTGGAGAAAGCATCTTTCTCTATACAGTAAAAGAGCCAATGCCTTGAGCAGCATAGCCAAATTTGCAAGAAGGTCCACGTCTATTTGGCCCTGTAGACTTCACAGGGGAGGGTTTTCTTTAAGTGTGGTGCTTAAAGAAAAGCCCTGCTCCCGGTAGAGGCTAGTACCACTATGAGAAATAAGAGGCACACAACAGGGCTCCTTTTAAGGATCCCATGGTCAGGGAGGTCAACAGAGGAAGCTTCTCTCTGAGGTACCATTTAGGACAAAAACTGGACTTTTAATTCACCCCAGCTTATCAGAAGTACAGAGATGAAAGAATGTCCGAGGGGTGTCATAGGATTTTTGTGAGCTGGCTCCACCCTTCATGCATTCAGCTACCATGGCCCTCACTGATGTGAAGGAGCTCAATGCATGTACAGTGGTACCTTGGGTTACAGACGCTTCGGGTTACAGACGCTTCGGGTTACAAACTCCGCTAACCAGGAAGTGGTTGCTCCAGGTTAAGAACTTTGCGCAGGATTAAGACAGAAATTGCGCGCCAGTGGTGAAGCGGCAGCAGAAGGCCCCATTAGCGAAAGCGTGCCTCAGGTTCAGAACCGTTTCAGGTTAAGAAAGGACCTCTGGAACGAATTAAGTTCTTAACCCAAGGTACCACTGTAGTGATAAGTACGCAGCAGCAACCATTGCCCACAGACACAAACACACACACTTTTGTAACGACATTCTACACATGTACTAATGTATGCACACAAAACTCTTCTATGCGCTGCTGCTGGGCCACGAACCTCCTCACTTGGGGAGCTTGACACATGTCAATCATGTTTTGCTGTTTTACATGCTGGCTGAATTGGGTCACCAGAGGGCGGAGGGCATGACTACCCCACTCATTCTTTCAATGTGTGTGTGTGTGTGTGTGTGTGTGTGTGTGTGTGTGTGTGCGTGTGTGTGTGTGTGTGTGCAGCCCCACCCCATTATAGTTGGCAGTGATCACATCGCAAAATTCAGAGGAGTGAGTTTCTAAAGTTAGGTTTGTTTCAGTTTGCTTTATTTTGGGAAATGCAGATTAGGTAGAGTCACCTTTAAATTCAAACTGAATCCAATTTCCCCCTGTCCCTATCTGGGTGAAGTCTGGAGTTTCATATTGCTGTTCTGTCTTGTTGATGAGAATAAACATCCTTGCCTCGTTTCCTGGACGGTGTTTCCTCTAAATCTTCCATTGCATCCTCCTTATATAGTGATTGCTTACTGAATAGAATGAGAACTTCAATCTATGCCTCGTAACTTTGTAAAAAACCGACACACCAATTCATGAAGAAACACAACATTTCTTCAGAATTCTGCTTTGCTTTCTGTGATGTGAGGCAGAGTTAGTCATCTTTTAATAGTTACACTAAAAATATCCAGGTCAGGGATCATCAACCATTCGTGATGGAAGAACCTGGCTTACTAACTGCATTGGGAATGACTAACATGCAAACGCAAATATTCTTCATAATGCCCCCAGCTTAGTCAGTTGCCGGTGATTAACATTTCGTCACAAACATTAGCTTTCATTTAGAATAGTTCTCAGGACCATGAATATCACTGAATTTGTGGAGTTTGAATTTGAAATGTTGAAGAATGTGAGTTAGAAAGCACAAATTAGATAGCCAAAATTAGAAAGTTTGCAATGCAGAAGGCAACTTTTTCTTTAGAAATATACAGAGGTCTCGGGATAACTTGGTTGTTGAAGCAAGACTGAAGAGAAACAGGAAGCAGTCCTGGACTCCTTCCTGTCCAGGATGATCCAACAGCCAACCCAAATGGACGATCAGTCCATGGTCAGGGCATGAGGTTACTAAGCTACCTGTGCAGAGGCTGCAAGGAGCTATTCAGCAATTCGTCATATGGGGCAGTTGTTGTTGTTGTTGTTGTTTAGTCGTTTAGTCATGTCCAACTCTTCGTGACCCCATGGACCAGAGCACGCCAGGCACTTCTGTCTTCCACTGCCTCCCACAGTTTGGTCAAACTCATGCTGGTAGCTTCGAGAACACTATCCAACCATCTCGTCCTCTGTCGTCCCCTTCTCCTTGTGCCCTCCATCTTTCCCAACATCAGGGTCTTTTCCAGGGAGTCTTCTCTTCTCATGAGGTGGCCAAAGTATTGGAGCCTCAGCTTCATGATCTGTCCTTCCAGTGAACACTCAGGGCTGATTTCTTTAAGAATGGATAGGTTTGATCTTCTTGCAGTCCATGGGACTCTCAAGAGTCTCCTCCAGCACCATAATTCAAAAGCATCAATTCTTTGGCGTTCAGCCTTCTTTATGGTCCAGCTCTCACTTTCATACATCACTACTGCAAAAACCATAGCTTTTACTATACGGACCTTTGTTGGCAAGGTGATGTCTCTGCTTTTTAAGATGCTGTCTAGGTTTTTCATTGCTTTTCTCCCAAGAAGCAGGCGTCTTTTAATTTCGCGGCTGCTGTCACCATCTGCAGTGATCATGGAGCCCAAGAAAGTAAAATCTCTCACTGCCTCCATTTCTTCCCCTTCTATTTGCCAGGAGGTGATGGGACCAGTGATGGGACCAAACCATGGGGCAGGCAGACACCAACCCAAATGCTCCTAGCAGATCCTAAGAGTACTGGAAGAAAATGGGGATGGCTTGACACGGAACTAGGACCTGGGAGTCCTTGCCTGCTGCCCAGCTATCCTGCAAGCATTATCCCCCGGGTATCTAGTTTTGGAAGATCTCTCTACAACCAGAGCATGCCATTTCAGTGCTTCAGTAACTATGTACACTTTCAGCCTCTGAAAACAAGCTGGAAGCTTTTGAGTTTGAAGAGTGTTCCTCTTCATTTTGGAAGGAAGACTACAATAGCCCGTGTCTTCTTAAGTAGAAAAGGATAGATAGAATTCGTTTTTTCATGATTTACAAAGAAATTTCTGGTACACTTTTAGTGAGAAATCAGGTCACTTCTATCTGTTCTCAGGCACCTTCCTCTTCTTTCATTCCTTTGCATTGTCTGTTCCTTTAATTGTCCTTGGCTAGGGCTCCACATTGAACCAGCTGCCAGCTGTACTTCGAAAACAAAGAAGAGAAGAAGCCACCGTATTAATCTATTTCCTCCCTCTATCTCTAAAGAAAATGGTTTACATGTCATGTAAGAAATTCATCGCATGTGTAACCCCACTGATGCCAATGGGATCACACCAAGAATCAACTTGGCCCTCCAAGTCTATTGTGCAATACTTTCAGATCCACAGGGCTGGGATGAGTAAATGACTGCCAGATGTGAGCCAGAATTCTTCGCTCTCTTCGGAGGCCTGCGCACCAATTCTCATACGCAGTTTGTTAGCGACCTCAGTCATTAGCATATATATAGCTGCTACTTTAGAGCAATTCTGCAGCAAACGGTTTATAAAGCATCCTGCAAAAAAAACAAAAAACAAAAAGAATGACACAAGAAAGACGGCAGTTACAGCTAATTTTATTGCTCTGAATTCTGCTGCAAGCTTTATATTTTCTAAGGGCCAAGCTACATATTATGCACAGCTGCACATGATTGGTCTCCCCACAGGTTTTGGGGTCAGAATAATCTTCTGAAAATGCAGCCTCAGGAGAGCTGTAAATATGATCATAGCAGTACCTGTCGGTGAGGAAGGGTTTGGTAAATAGGGTTCTTCGAATTTTTCCTGTTGGACAGCAGCTGGGGCACTTTTGGTTGCAAATTTGGGTATGTAGGGTAACACCTTTTTCTAGTACCATTGCTCTTGAAAATGATGTGTAGGTTGGTTCTTAGAAAGCCCTTCCAATTTCACCTCTTTTGCATTTTATTAGCAGGGAAAATGATGGGTGCCTCAAGTGAGGAGAGCAGGCCACAAACCATTTTCTGCCTGGAGGAAAGATAGCCCATATCAACATTAAAGACACCAAGCACACAATTGTTTCTGAACTCTTCAGCTTCCCAAGGGAGTGGTTTGAAGAAGCATCTTCCTGTCTGCCACGGCTTATGTTTCTGTTCAAATGGGACTGTTTCAACTGTTTGTAGAGCTAGGCTTAAAATAATATATGGACCTGCCACTGTGGTGTCTATTTTAGCTCTGAGTGATTTGACACCAGCTTTACAAGTTCTAAGCAGAGCTCTGTCCCAGACCCACTATTTCTCCTTTTTAAACTGGAGATGCCAAAACCAAACCTAGAGCTTTCTAAATGCAAAGCGTGCACACTCCACCATTGAGCCACAGTCTCTTCTGAATAGCTCTTGGCCTTTGTTATATCTACATGACATATCTTCCAGCTCCTTTATTGGACCTCTCATTGTCCTAAATCCTGCTGTTAAAATCAGACACACATACAGTTTCTACATGATTTCAGCAGATGCCACTGTCATCTCTAGGTTGGGTCTCTGAGATCACAGTACTGGAATGGATGGACCACTAGTCTGACCTAATATAAGCAGCTTGCTGTATTTACATGGGGGGGCGGGTCACAAGCAATTAGACCAACAAGCTTTTCCCCCCCAGTGTTGTTCATTTCGTTGACCATGCTGGATTGCATTTTTGGTTGCTTAACTTAGCAGACTGATTGTCATGGTGATGAAAAGGTGGGATGTGATAGAGATATAATGAATGGTAATAATGCTCTTATTAGATTATTTCCCTTTATGTTAAATGTATCTGGAAAAGTATACTTTAAAAAAATATGTGTGTGGAGTATATAGCATATGGAGACCCCCCATAGTATTGGGGGTTCTTTAATTCCCACCCTCACTCCAAACACCAGTCTACACACACAGAAAGAGACCTTCATGCCACATCACAAGATGTTTGTCAGATTCCCTCAGATTTCAAAAACAACTTGCAGTTTCATACACAGAGTCATAGTAATTTGTAGTATCAATTTTAATCTCAAATTTTAATTTCCAGAAATACCTTAATTCCCACCACTGCCTAATATCCTTTCCTATATCTGGTACAAAGCCATAACAGAATTCAGAAATACTGAATACAGAAGTAGTATACTTAAAAAACTAAAACCTACTGTCGCAAGCAACAAAGATGTTCTTTGCAGGTGCTCAGGACAGATTACGAGATGCAGCCTTACATTTCTGTGTCCTGTGCCCAATACCATAAACTATGAATCCTGCCAATTAGGCACATGCTTCTGTGCGCCTGACACCACTAGATCCACTGCTGGTCAGGGAGAGATCTGTGGCAATTGAGCTGGGGTGCAATGTAGCATCCGATAATCCTTCAGGAGGAAGGAATCATGTGTCACCAGAGAACTGGCCCTGTGCCACTGTCTGATATAGAGCTCTCAAATCTCCTGCATCCCCTTAGTTTGGACAGATTATTACTATGAGAGGCCTCTAGGTCATTCTTCGGTAAAGGTAAAGGACCTGTGACAGTTAAGTCCAGTTGCAGATGACTCTGGGGTTGCGGCACTCATCTCGCTTTACAGACCGAGGGAGCCGGTGTTTGTCCGGAGACAGTTTTTCCGGGTCATGTGGCCAGCATGACTAAGCCGCTTCAGGCGCAAGCAGTGCAGTGCACGGAAACGCCGTTTACCTTCCCATCAGAGTGGTACCTATTTATCTACTTGCACTTTTGGAATGCTTTCGAACTGCTAGGTTAGCAGGAGCTGGGACTAAGCAACAGGAGCTCACCCCGTTGCGGGGATTCAAACCGCCGACCTTCTGATCGGCAAGCCCAAGAGGCTCAGTAGTTGAGACCACAGTGCCACCCATGTCCCTCACCCATCCCTCACATATTCTTCTGTACTGCTAATCAATTGGTAGATGCCTGCCTGATTATCTCCCTCAGGATACTTGACTACTGTTCCTGATACAACCTTTGGATTTCTGTGTTGCCAAAGATGATTGGCTTCCTTTTATGCATTGGTCTGGAGTGTTAGCAACATTGGAAGATGCCCTATATCTTGCTGTTTGTCCATCTAGCCCACTGTAGTCTTTTCTGATTGGCAGTAACTCCATGGGGCCTTGGGTAGAGGCCCTTCACATCACCTGCTTCCTTCCTTCCTGATCCCTTTTTTAACTGGAGACATCAAGGGACCTTTTGTTCTCTACCATTGAGTTATGGTCCCTTAGCTTATTCCATGTGCAGCTCTTAAAATCATCCATGTCTTTCTTCCTGCGTTTGATAGTGCAATAGCCTAAAATTTGTCCCTGGTAGGAATAATGGACAAAAGATCCATCATATCTTATCGCCATCACATCATTTTCAGTTGATGGGCTGGAAGACAAATTTTTTCTACAGGAAAGAAGGAAACAGAACATGGAAAATCTGGACTTTAATCTCACCTCTAATCTGGATTCACCACTTGGCTATAAACAAATCATTTCACTCCACTCATGGTTCTCTATTTACATATAGAAATAAACTATCCTTTTTCATTTTGAAAGGTACAAAGATGGAAAGAATTATACTAATGCTACTACTATTCTGAGAATCACGTCCCTAATTTTGCGTTCAACTTTTGCAAATCAACCTTTATTCAGATTGTCACCATGCCAGCTTGTATTGATTTCTGTGTAACTTGGTCTTTTAAGGATGGGTTAAAAATAGCCGTATGTGAGTAAGAACATCCATATTCAGGACATAATTTACTGCTCAATAAGAGAATTGTGCATGAGGTGTGGGGGCGGTTACATGACGAGTCATTCTCTTTGGGTCAAGTAACAGCTGGTTTCAAGTGAAGATTCAAATATGGGTTCATTATCTTGCCAAAAGGCTATCAGCCCTGGAGGTGGTTTCTTTTCTGGCAAAGGGTAAAAGGCCAAAAATACCCAAAACTATTTCCTAAAACACCCCTAAGCATATTACTGAGATTAAATTGCGTGGGGACTTGCTTTATATTAAGGACTGGGAATTTGTAGTCCTCCAAAATTTCTTGGACTCCAACTCCCACCAGCCCCAGCTAGCATGGCCAATGGTTACAGATGATAAGCCAGGAGGATTCTGCGGCTATTCCTAGGTCCTCAGTATGCAATTCATTTTGGTCACAGCCACCCTTAACTGTGTGAGAAATCATTTTTCACCTTTTCTTCCACCACAATCATTGCTGGGGGTGGGGGAGCTGACAGAAACTGAGGAACACCCAGTTGAAAACATACTCTAGGGATGTAACGGAGATGTTGAACTAGGCATGGAGAGTGCAGGGGCAGAAGTGTATAAAATTATGTGGGCTGTGGAGAGAAAGAAAAGTTTTTCGTTCTCTCACAAAATACTGGAGTTCAGGGAAATCCCATGAAGCTGAATGCTGGAAAATTAAGAAAAGGCAAAGAGAAAGAACTTCTTCATTCAGTTCATAGTTAGCCCATAGAAGACACAACCACAAGAACTAGTGATGGCCACCAATGTGAATTATTATTATTATTATTATTATTATTATTATTATTATTATTATTATTATTTTAAAGCATAGCTTTATAAGAGGATTAGGGGGGAAAATGTCTATCAGTGGCTACTATCCATGATGGCCATGTTCTATCTCCACTGTCAGAGGCAGTAAGCCCCAAATACTATTTTCTGGAAATCAATAGTGGGAAGGACATTTTTGAACTCAGTCATTTGGGCATAGGCATTTGGTAGGCAAGATAGGTGTTTATTGTGTGATTGATACCCCTCATGTATGCTTTTTTTTTTTTTTTTGCCATGCCTACATGGATTCATTGCATCATTGTATTCTGCTCCCCAATTTAATGCAGATTTACCCTTTGCAGGAAAAAAAATTCCAATGTAAAAAAAAAAAAAACCTATTGCCAATGATCCATTTACAATATTAAGGCCCCTTCTAGCAGCACCCTAAATATTTAGCATAATCAAAAGTTGATATTCACTTTACCACAGCTGTCACCTCTTATTTATTTGATGTTGCGGTGGGTTTTTTTAAACAGAATTTCTAGCTGGCCACATGGCTCCATTAATTTCTCTCTGTCAAAGTTCACCATGAAATCAAGAGTGATTCAAGAAAAGTATTTTCTGTGTTAAAAGGCGGGCAGACAGATCGTGCAGTCTTTCATGGACCTCAAAAGTTTTAAACTGGGCCAACTTGTATAACTCTTCATATTCCATGGAAATACACCAATATCACATCAGCACACTAGTTTATTTTAAATCCAAATTAAGGTACTCACTGCTTTCAGCATCCTCTCGCTGATACCTCCTCTTCTTATTTCTGCTACTCATTTCCTGCAGTTGTAGCTTTTATGAAGAATCCTTCCCTGGTATTTCTGTTTTCCCACTCCAAAATCATTTCATCTGCCAGAATATGCTGCTTTAAAACAATGTTTCCTGGATCAGATCCTTCCACATGCATCTTTTCCCACAAGGCAGACTGAAGACAGCTAGGTACAAATCATTTTCAGAAACACACACCTGTAATGAATTATCACTGCATACAAGAAAAATCAAGACTTGACACACTCAGGATTAGACCGAAATATTTGTTGATACAAGAATCCCCTCTTTGTAAAGCAAGAGGTTTCTTGGGCCCAACCACTTCAGTGGTGATGTACCTCTTAGGATGCTCTGGTCCAGAAAGCTGATGGGTTCTTGAATAGCAGGGAGTTTCCAGATAGCGTTGCTAATGCTTCTGTTGAAGCCTAGTCACTGTGTGGGAGACAGAGCAATCTTAGGTAGATGACAAAATTGCTCCTCACACCCTTCTCTACTGAATAGACTTAATTAATTTCCTTGGTTTGCTGGGTGGCAGGAGAAATAAGCGTTTGGGAGGCAGCTTGAATGCAAATGGTGGCAAATTCAGAGTGAATTCAACCAACCATGTGTGGGGATTATGGGGAGGGGGGAGTTTCATGAAACTGTCACCTGGCTTGCCTTTCTTGCTGTTTCCACACTTTCACAATTCAGAAGTTAAAATCATTCCAGGGAGTCCCAGCCACGGTGACTGCCCTTGCTTTCCTTTTCCAGCAGAATGTAGACTGAGGACTTCATGGTGATGCTCTGACATCACATAGTATTGCCGTGAGGAAGCCAATCAGAGGGCAGGGTAATACTTCCTGTCCTCGCACTGCTATTGGGAACAAAAATGTGGTGGTGATGAGAAAAGGGCTTGTTCCTACGAAGAAAAAAAAAGCATAGAACCATAGAATTGTAGACTTGGAAGGGACCATGAGGGTCATCTAGTCCAACCCCTGCAATGCAGGAATATTTTACCCATTGTGGGCAAACAACCCTGAGATTAAGAATCTTATGCTTCACCAACTGAACTATCTAATAGCAAACAACTGAGACATGTACTTCAAAAATCATTCAGGACAATGTTAAAACTATCTTACTCAGCTACGAGCAATCGCCAAAGAAGAAGACATGAAACAATAAACATCAGTTGCTTCGGATTCCCTGGAAATCATATATTTTTGCCCAGGTCACACTTGATCCTGTTTCTGTTTGTTATTGGATCATATTTTTATCTGTTTAAATCTGCTGAATTCCTGTTTTATATGCTTTTATACTACTGTCTTACAAGTTTCGTGTTGTTTTTGTTTTAATTATATCATTTATTGATCTTATGTTGTACACTGCATAGAGTATTTTTTTTGTTTTAATCTTAAATTGGTGTAGAATGGCTTAAATAAATAAATAAATAAAACTACCATATCTTCCAACCCTCATTAAATCCAATCTTGCCAATTTCCAAGGCATGCAGCTTTAAGATGGTGAGGGAGGAGGGACTCTCTAGTTGTCCCGAACCAAATGGTGACTAAATATAGTATCAATGCTCTCCAGGATATGGCCACAATAACAGATTACTTAAAATGGTTTTCAGCTATTCACTGCCCAATATCATGCTTCTAACAAAATGCGGAAGTCTAAAATATCTCTATAATTATGGTAAACACAGACAACAATCACTGAAATTGTAGAGTACTACTTGCTTTCCCTAACCTACGAGCTTTATATAGAAAGCTAAATGAAATAGTTCTGCCCCTGTGTGTAATTAGATATGTACTACATTCCAGGTGTTGGTAGATTATAGGGAGTTTTATTTTGCTGGGGGCCAAATTCTAATTTATTTCCTTTTTCAGTTGGTACTGTTTGTTGCATTTTGAGCAGAAGAATACAGGCTCTCTTGTACACATTTACAGGATAGTAAACCCCAATGATTTAAACAAAACTGATTTCAGCACAATGTGTTGAGGACCATAGCAAAAGTTTATACTTCTTCATGAAAGGCGTTATAAGGAAAAGCATTGGAAGTTCCCTGCTTGAAGGTCTCATAAACCTCATTTTTACAGTATCACTTTTTCATCACTTGACATTCAAAACAGGAATCTTTGAGATTGCACCAAGGGAAAAAATCCCATTAGTTGAAGCCAAGACATCACTTTGTTCAAAGAACTCATGCTAAGAACCCAGTGTAATGTGGTATCAAAACTCAGAGAACTCCCTGCTTTCACACATCTTTCAGTTCTGCTTAAACTGGGATATGACCAAATTAGGTATTTTGCTTTGTTTGTTTGTACTTTCATTTTTGAAAAATTAAAAGCTTAAAGGCAAAGTTACATAATACACAGTGTTTATTAATTTATAAGATTGCTTGACCACCTTTTACTAGAAGGTGAATGCAACAACAGAACATACAATTATAAAAACAGATAAAACCATTCCAATCACAAAACATTTAAAATCGTTCCAAATGGAACAGAACAATATAAATTGAGCAAAAGTAGAGCAAAACTAAATACCCTAACTCTGAAAGGCAAAAGCCATACAATTCAGTTGCTTGTTGCTCCTCTATGATTATTGAGCATTTTAATAGGTTGGACACAGAAGGAATAATTCCAGGTCAATTAACTTCTTCTTCTTCTTCTTCTTCTTCTTCTTCTTCTTCTTCTTCTCCTTCTCCTTCTCCTTCTCCTTCTCCTTCTTCTTCTTATTGTCACTTTATTTTGCCACACATGTCATTATCTTTCATTGAGACTAACCTCTTCCCTTCGTCACAATGACAATCTTGGAGGCCAGCTGCCCTTGGAGATCAAAATACCATGTTTACATAAAA
Source organism: Podarcis muralis (assembly GCF_964188315.1). Classification (NCBI taxonomy): domain Eukaryota; kingdom Metazoa; phylum Chordata; class Lepidosauria; order Squamata; family Lacertidae; genus Podarcis; species Podarcis muralis. The sequence goes on from NC_135655.1 coordinate 40,228,163, forward strand.
TTGTTTCTGGGTGTCTTAACTATTCATCAAGGCTGACCTAAGACATTTTGTTGCCTAAGGCAAAAGACAGTATGGTATACTCCCTGCATTCCATATACAGAAGCCAACTGGACTCGCAGCTGAATCTTACTTCAATACTGGCATACTGCAGCATGATAAGGCAGCATACTGCACTACACCTGAGGACAGCAGGCTAGGAGAGACATAGGGCAGGCCTTGTGGCATCCACAGTACTTCCTTCAACCCCTCACCATTTCTCCTCACCAGTACCACCACCTCAAACACTCTGCACTTCAATCGGGAGAAAGCCGCACTCGCAGAGCTCAGGCGATGCTGGATTTCGGCATCAATGTTGACTGGGAACCAATGTCCCCACTGTGGAAGGACGTGTGGTACCAGAATTGGCCTCCACAGTCACTTACAGACTCATTGTTAAAACCGTGTTTATGGAAGACAATCTTACTCGGCTACGAGTGATCGCCAAAGAAGAAGAAGACCACCACCACTTGCTATTTGAGGCGGCCACCTCACTGGCTCTGCAATTCATAGTAAGGTTATAATTCCAGCCTTTTGCCTTGGTTTTGCACCTTTAGTTTGTTACTTCCTCTCTAAACCACCAATCTTGCCTCTAGGATTTATTAATTTCAGCCTGACTCGTTGCTCCCTATCTTCATGGCCGGTTGATCCATCTTTACATTTGCCCACTTTTCCGGCATCCATCCTAGTTTGCCAAAGGTCATGAATGAGTTTCATAAAACATTCAGATTAAGAATCCACATCTCTTGCAGCCACTGTGGTGAACATGAAACAGTCATCATTATTTTGCAGATGTGAGGAAGTCTACTTTGCTTTAGTTTTAAACAAAACCAGATTGCACCACGCATTTCCGGAGCCAGTCATCAAGCACTTTATAAATTTTACAAATTCTTGTTCCTTGCATGGTTCACAAAGATTTACTGGTCTTCATATTAAATCAAACTCTTGTCCCTCTGTAAATCCCATTTAGATGTTGGAAGGATACAAGACCTCAGCATCAAACTCTGTTATAGCAGATAGCTTTAGGATATTGGTTCTGAAGGCAACATTGGTGGGGGTGTATCAACAGTGGGAAGAAACTGAACTATAGCACTTGTCTCAGAGAAATTTATTAGTAGGTGCAAAAGGAAAACTGCAAATTATAAGTCAAAGAAATACACACTCTTGAGCCTCAAAAAAGTAGCATTTTAAATTCACAAACTACAGTAGAATGTTATTTTGCATACATTAGCATTCATATATTTTATCTAAACCTGATGATGACAACTTCTGACAGCCACTTTTCACATATTTATGTCAACCTAAGTCTGACTGGGACTTATATACTCTTTTAAATCACATTCAAAAGATTCATTCAGCCCTCATTGCTATGCTGCACTACGTGTATAAGCCAATATTGAGATCATGTTAATTCGCTCTGTAATACGGAAGACTAGCTACTAGTAAGAGCATTGGTTTTTTTCCCCTAAGGAAAAATTAGTGCAGAAAGGTTCCAGTGTTCTGTCTTGGGTCCTCTCACTTCTATATAAAACAGGAGTGGGCAACTGGATCTTGCTGGACAGCCTGATCCAGAGCTGGCCAACTCTATGTGGGCCACTTTGGGTGGGACAGAACCAGCCTGCCCATGAGGTAAAGTGAAGCAGCCATCTTAGGCAATACAATCCCTCAGTGCTGGGGCTTTTGTGGCTTGCCATTTGCCACCACCGCATGACTTCAGTGAGGGGGGGCCCCGTACCTTCCCATTTCTGCTAAGCCAGTTTTCCATTTGTTTAGGAGCTGCTACATTTCCAAACTGTCAAGCAGTTTATTTTGTGCCTCTGAAAATGAAAGTCTGATTCCCCATTAAATATTTCTGCAATTCTGGGCTAGAACAAGTGTTGTGTCACTGGTACTTTGGAAACCTCACGTTTTTCGAGATGAGAGCAAGAGTTTCTCCTGTGGCTCAAGTACATTCCACTCTATAACACTTCAGGGATTTTTCTTTAAAAAGTTGAAGTTTGGGTCTTCTCCTGCCCATGCCTAATAATCTCAGACATAAGAGGAACTCTGTGGGAAAGAGACCAAGGGTGCTTTTAGCCCAGCATCCTGTTTCCAGAAAAAGCCAGACACATTATTCTGGGAAGCCCAAAAGGCAGTGCATGAAGGCTACAGTCGTTCCCCATTGTCTCCACCCCCTCCCCCTCCCCCGCCACAACTACCAACTCAGACCACACAGACAACTGGCATTCAGCAACATACTACCTCAGAACCTGCCACTAAGACCATTAATTATTATCTGTACCAAAAGGATAATATAAAGGCCTCAAACAGATACCCACAAGGGATGAATACAGAGTGAGGGAAAGGATCAAGGGAACCACAAATGCATACCTTCCAAGTGCTCTGGGAAAAAATGGGACACCCCGGTGGCCATTTTGGGTGCCACAATCTTGTTCGCTCTGTGCTCTCACCCCAACAAAAGCGGTTTTTCAGGGGTGCAATCTCGTGTGGAGCCCAAACACAACCCGCTCAGGAGCGCATCCTGGAAGACATGCGTCCTGGTTTGGGGCTGGAAAAAGTTGGATGATATACAGGTGACTCTGACATGTGAAGGGAGGTGGAGAGATGGTGTTGGATCCTGACCTAATGCTGAAATCCTTTATCCAGTTTTCTGGGAGTAAGCACCTTTAAACTCAATGGGACTTACATTTGAGTAAGCATAAACGGCTTTGTGCTCTTAAGTTGGTTTCCACTAAAATCCATAGGATTTAAGTGAAGTCACGACTAACTTGTCCCAAAGATATCAATGGGATCCGATTTCAGCTAGCTCACCCTGGACTCAACCCATGATATTTCTTCACATCTGATTCGCTCAGTTGGTATGCAAACAAGAAACTTTACTATGCAAGCAGGCCAGATAAGGTCTTCATGAAAGGATTGGCCAGATTGTATGCTGACTGTGGTGAATGTAACCTAGAAACAGTTGATTGCTGGTGTAATATTATCCATGAACCTCTACTTTTTCTGCCCCAACACTATGAAAGCCTTCACCCTATACTGATTGGACTTCGTCTGAGAGCCAATTCACCCAACTGTCTTTGATACCACAACTAAAATCCTCAGCCATTAGCCTGGTTGTGTGCTAATAGATATCAAAGGTCTGCACTCAGTGACAGACAAGCTGGAAACACAAGCCTAGCCCTTAGCAGTACCAAGCCAACAAGCTGAACTGGACATTTGAATTGCTATTATCCTTTGCTCATGAAAGTCATCCAACTTGGCCCTAGGAACATTTCCAAGCAAGTCTCTTTCTTTGCAGATGCCAAACTCTAATGGACCATATTTGCTGGTCGGCTTAAAAAAAAGGACAAACATGACCCCAGATTAAGGTGTTTTCTTTCACCTCACCAATCAAAAATGCTTCTCTACCAATAATACTGAATTAATATATGGACTGCAAGAAAATAAAACCTATCCATTCTTAAGGAAATCAGCCCTGAGTGCTCACTGGACGGACAGATCCTGAAGCTGAGGCTCCAATACTTTGGCCACCTCATGAGAAGAGAAGACTCCCTGGAAAAGACCCTGATGCTGGGAAAGATGGAGGGCACAAGGAGAAGGGGACGACAGAGGACGAGATGGTTGGACAGTGTTCTCGAAGCTACCAGCATGAGTTTGACCAAACTGTGGGAGGCAGTGAAAGACAGGAGTGCCTGGCATGCTCTGGTCCATGTGGTCACGAAGAGTCGGACATGACTAAATGACTAAAAAACAAATATATGATTTATACATTTTCTCACCTTATAGATGCTAAATTATTCTAGTTTGGAAAAGGTACCCATAGAGAAAAGCTAGTACCATTGTTTCATGATTTCAATGTGTCAATTATTGGTTCAGGAAATGTGAATTGGGTGGGTTGAAAAAGTGAACTGAGCATATTTCTCTCCCATCTGTACTCATGGGGTATGATTGACTTACCATAGTGCCCTAGAAGATCTGACACTAAACTGCAATCCTTCAATTTCATAGTGGCAGGTCCTGAAGATCACAGCACACAATCTGGAATACTACAATGACCGCAAGCAAATTTTGAGATGCCATTATCTGCTTGCAAGTGGGGAAGGCAAACTCTGGATTTGTCATTTTTTTTATAATCGAATACATAGTTGCTGAGTGCATCCAGGTAGACTTTTGACTACCATGCTGAAAATGCACATTGCAGTCATTCGTTTACATCCAAACATTGTGACCACTCAGATATAGCTTCAATATCTTAAATCCTTTGATCTCTTGTGTCCAACTTTATAATGTTCAATCACTTTTTCTTGCCTCCCTTTATCCACTAGCAGAGAAAAACAGAAAGAGGTGGGTGCGAGAGAGCCATCCTAAGATCTCTAACACCCTCATTCTAAATGTAATTGTTGAATAGTGGAAAAGATGGACGAAGGACACAGCTCTGTTGGATTCACAGCTCTTTATTGCAGCAGTTAGAACTGCTCCTGGAATCAGACTGACTGCAGCCTAGCTGGCTGCTTTATATAATACTAAGTAACTTGAGACAGTAACAACTCACAACTAGCTAACCAATCAGGAGCGACAGCTTTCAATCCTTCATTTACATACTGGTGGCCCTGAGTGAGAACTGCAACTTAATCTTAATACATAACAGTAATAATTACTTGGACGTTAATCCCAGAGATGTCAGTGGGATTTACTTCCAAGTAAATGTACCTAAAATTTTCTCAGATTATTTCAGCACCAGAATTCAGTTTCTGCTATTGAGGCATAATATCTTACTTCTGTCTTTTCTTCATATTTAACTTCTAGCCAGCACAACTAATGGCAAGGGCTAAGTTTTATTTTCTGTGAGTATACCGCGAGTCTTTACCTACCAATTCCTTGAGTATTTTTGAGAGATGCATGAAGGTATAGACACCACAGGTGGCCATAGACATCGTGTTCCTTCTCACATCCAAACTTAACCTTCTGTATTCAGAAACGTGAATGAGAGGAAGTAGACTTGATCAGCTGCTGCCTCTTCTGCATAGGAAGGAAAATGTCTCTATGTGAGCATGCAGATGAGCACACATAGGGGCCATAAACTACTTTGCTCTATCCTGTCTAGAAAACTTTGGCCCCCAAAGGCATAATTCCGTTTCCATTTTGGCAACATCACTCGAGATGCATGTACATTGAAGCCAGGCTTCCACTTTAGGGAGCAGAAGGGAACAGGATTTGTCATCTGAAGGGCCAGAATGACTAAAACACTATAAAATCAGAGGGAAAGTTAAAAATAGCAGTTTCTTCTTTGGAACAGCAGCAGCAGCAAATAATTAAGGTTATAAGCCTGCACACACTTTCGCATTTGTAAATTATATCCATTAACTGAGAAGGGACTTATCTGTGAGAAACAACTATGCCCAAGATGTTTGTGCATTAAGCACCTTTATTTGGAAACAGACTTTGGTGAAAATGATTTGGAAGCAGGAGCAAAACGCAACGAGGCAGACGAAAAAGAGATGTTTGTTAGTCCAACACATTTTGGACTCTACTGGTCCTTCTTCAGGGGAATTCGGGGGAAAATACAGATTTAACCTTTAGCAAAGGCAAAATGTTTTGCTACAGCAAAATAAAAGGCAAGGCAGCACATCTCCTACTTCCAGTTCCTTTTTGGAGTTCCCATTTTTGTTGCATGTCCACTGAAAATGAGAGAACTTAACATCCTGACCCTATTGTGATTAACAACAGGAGCACAGCTTACTGTGCTATAAGCCTTGAAGGACACTCACGAAGCAAGAAGCTTTTCACAGATCTCACGAATTTTTTATTTAGGATGTAGCTTAGGAGAAAGCATTATTGATACCCTTTACAATTACAGAGTTGTAAGATTGACATTCACTTTATATTTTCTCCTTTTGTTCTTATTTTGCTCATTTGCTATCCAACTCCTCCCCAAAGAATAATTTGCTGCCATTTTCTTTTTCAAAATTAGGAGCACAAATGAGAGGACAGGATGGAAGAGGTTCTATAATGACAGTAGAGACAGTGGCGGAGGAAGGGGTGTGTGGGCTGCCCTGGGTGTCATCACTGAGGGGGGGGGTGACAAAAATATGAGGGGTTTTTTTAAAAAAAATGGGCTCACGAAACTTTTTAGTTCAGTCAAGAAACGTAACGAAACACAGCTGTCACTGGGCACCACACCACGGGGGGCGACACTTACCGCGGGGTCTGCAGCGTGCCCGAGCCATGTGTCTCTCCTGGGCGTGACATGGTGGCTTGGGCACCTGCAGGTTCCACACTGCCTAAAACAGCAGCGTAGGACTTGTGTCTGCCCTCCGCCTCTCCCTCAGCCGCCCTACAGCTGAGGGGGAGGCAGTGGAGAGGCTCCACGCAGCGCGCCCTGCCCCCATGGGTGGCTCGCCCCACCCCTGGCTGCAGGACTCATGCACCGCACAGGGCACCCAAGCGGTTAGCTATGCTGCTGAGTATAGAGACACTTCGCAGAATGAGGGTTGCACTTCGCACTCCAATCTAACCTGGTGAAAAGCACGCAGCGGTTCTCAACCTGTGGGTCCCCAGATGTGGTTGAACTACAACTCCCATCATCCCTGAGCTCTGGCCTTGCTAACTAGGGGTGATGGGAGTTGTAGTCCAACAACATCTGGGGACCCACAGGCTGAGAAAGGCTGATTGAAGGCCAACAACTCTGCTTGGGCTTAGCTCAACACAATCTTATCCTTCCCAAGGAAGGTTGCCTGATCAGTTCTCATCCAGCTGTCAGAAAACTCGCAATGACCTTCGTCTTTTGGACGGCTTTTGGCGCTTCTTTGACAGAAGCCATCCTTAAACCGTTCACTTCTTATTTAGCTCATCTTAACTATTTAGTTGCTGTCATGTAAGGGTGTTGCTTTTTCAACATGGTTTCATGAGCTTGTTGTATTTTATTAATGGTTGTTTGCTGTGAGCATCTTTGAAAACTTTTTGTCTGGTGAACCTACTGGGAAATGAAACAAATAAGGCAAGGTTACACTGATGCAGTTGGCTCTGTGGCTGCCAATAACACCATTTGGGCTAAAACCTGGAGTGCATGTGAGTTGTGCTTATTGGTTCTGCTGCCCCTCTGAGACTAGGCCAAGTATTGAAAGCTGAGTTTGATTCCTCACAAGCATTTTGGGGGGGGGGTGATTAGGTGTGAGTGGGTGTTTCTGTATGGGAAAAGGTGCTGAATATTTTTTGGGGGGGGAAATCCAGGATGCTAAAAAAACCCCAATATTGCTTAGTAGTTTGACCATCGCCTTGGAAAATGGCCAGCAGTTGTCTTGGAAAACAAAACATGTACCAAAGACTCACAAAACAGGAAGTGAAGTGAAATTCATTTATACTTCTGGTTTCCTGTTTCAGTGCTTGCAGCAATGTGTGAAAACAGCCTTAAATGCATCATCCCCATTGTGCTGCTGTGTGTCCTTGGCACATCCTTCTCTTGCCAATTCTGTGCTATGGGATAGCTTTGTGTCAGACTTTGGGGGATCAGATCCCTCTCCCGGTGGCAGTAAATATGCAGATCAAACGGAAGGAGCGTTCTTGCCAGGTAAGTTCTTTAATGATCACAGCGAGAGACAAAGGAATGCATATATCTCTAAAAAATGGCATTGCTCCCAGTAAAGGTTCACCCCCTCCGTCCCCATTAATCTATGTCACTCCTATGTCGGGTAATCTGAGCTTGTTGCCGTTGCACTTTCTGTTCTAACACAGTCCAAGCCCTTCTACTCTTAGGCGAAATGGGTGTGTGTGAGAGAGGAATGCTGTCCAAGGACACTGAATCTGCCAGCTGTCTTTCTATCTTGGCATTTCCTCTTCTAGCTGTTCCTCATCCAGTATTTCCCAGCTTTCCCCCTCTGGACTATGCCCTTCTGCAAACCACTGTTCTAAATCAATACTGCCCTTGGGAAGGTTCAGAAAAAGGGTGTGTGTGGCTCCCGCCATTCCTTATCAATCCAGTCCCTGACACTTTGCATGTTGCTACTAAGCCTTTTCTGGTAATAGTGGTTCTTGCCAGTATAGCAGAAAGGAACCACATTGCACCCTTCTGGATCATCCTGGATGACAGCAGCATGATTCCATAGACAGTGGTACTTCAGGTTACAGACGCTTCAGGTTACATCCTGGATGACAGCAGCATGATTCCATAGACAGTGGTACCTCAGGTTACAGACGCTTCAGGTGACAGACTCCGCTAAGACAGAAATAGTGCCTTGGGTTAAGAACTTTGCTTCAGGATGAGAACAGAAATCGGGAGGCAGCGGGAGGCCCCATTAGCTAAAGTGGTACCTCAGGTTAAGAACAGTTTCAGGTTAAGAACGGACCTCCAGAACGAATTAAGTTCTTAACCCGAGGTACCACTGTAGTGCTATGTTGTGCCAGTCCCTGGATCACATTGTGGACCTGTACTTTCTTTCACATCCAGCTTATATATTTGTGGTATATGTGAGATGCCAGGGTTTTCACAATGCCTTCTTAGAAACAGGCCACAAAGTCACTCTGACAAACTATTGGTCCATAATTGAACACAGCTTCCCAAAACAGTTGCTTATTTAGTACTAAACTTTTGATGACCCACTTAGAATGAGGGGGGGGGCAGGGAAGCTATATTTAAAATATCCCAGGTTTTCTGCCATACCAAGGCAACAATTAGTGTAGCCTTTCATTTCTAACTGATCTGAATGGAACACATTACACAAGGCCGTATGCCATACAACAATGATCCTTCCTATCTCAGAGTTTTCTAGTGAGCTCAGTAAGATTTACTTCTACGTAAAGACTTCGGAAGATGAGGGAGGTTCTTTCAGGGGTTTTACCTCCTCACCGCCCGTAGGGGAGGAGACGGGAGGGGGTGAAGGGGGCCCTGGAGGGGAGGTGGATGTCAGGGAACTGCCATCGGAAGGACAGGAGGTGCAAAGGCTCACGGAGGTGGAGAGAGACATAGCAGCTGAAGAGGGAACCAGTAGGGGGAGAGGAGGAACTCCAAGGGAAAGTGAGTCGGAGGGATGGCTCAGAGACGCTTCCAGCGAAAACAGTGGGGAGGTCTCAGGACCTCCTATAGGGACACCCACTCCTCGCCGGAAACTGTCACGCCGAGAGTCCAGAAGACGTGTTTCCGTTAAGGAGCTTTTATGTTGGAAACGATTCCGAAAGCAACCACTTTCGGATTCTGCTAGCGACTGACGCAGCCATGCCGGAGGGGCTCCGTCACAGGCAGAGGTTTGAAAACCTGATCAAACTCTGAGGGACTTGCATTTTACGCACAAGCAGCTCATCATCCCATCACACTACGTAAGCATGCATTGTAGTTTCTACGTAAGCATGCATTGTAGTCTGTTGTTTTTTTACTTACATTACACTTATATCCCAAGGAGCTCAATAGGAGCTGCATAGTCACATTTCAACTTATATACTTTTTGCGTGTCTCCTGTGCTCTGCTTTATTATTATTATTATTATTATTATTATTATTATTATTATTATTTACTAAATTTATTCATATCCCACCTTAATAAATCATTAAAACATTAAGCTTTAAACATATTTTGGATCCTACATCCACCATTGTTAATACGGAGCTACTGCTCAGTTTCTGGACATTATTATTATATTCTCCCTCAGTAGCTGGAGAAGACCATGGCAACCTGTACAGTCAGGGGTGACCATCTCATTTTGCCACCTGATAGCACAATGGGCTTTTTGGGATGACTTCAAATAGTGGACTATGCAAACTTCCCTTTTCCTCTAATTGTCACTCAAGAGTCAGAATTAACATCCACTGATGACACATACGTGCTGGGGTGTGATTGTTAAGTACTTCAGGGGCTACAGTTTTGGCTGAGCCAGTGGGTGGGAAACTATTTTGAAGTAAAATCCTGAGGAATGGAGAATAAGAATGCTTCCAAAGAAGGGAAGAATCAGAAGACAGAAACCACAAGGAGGAACATGAAATGAAACAAAAGCAGAGGAATAGCTGTGGCTACATGAGGAGATGCATATTTTAACACTCTTAAATTCAGTCCCACAGTCCCACCATACCTTTAAAGCACTGTGATACCATTTTAAAGAATCACAGCTTCCCCCAAAGAATTTTGGGATCTGCAGTTTGTTAAGGGTGCTTAAAGTTGTTAGGAGACCCTGATTTCCCTCCTAGGACTACAGTTCTCAGGGTGGTTGAACCCTCTTCTCAGGTAAATCTGTTACCATTTAAAGTGGTATCATAGTGTTTTGAATGTATGGTGACACTGTGGCCTATGCTTGATACTCTTAAGGGTCAAAACCAGCTTCAAATTCTAATGCCAAGGGTGCCCACAGACTCTCACTGTTTGGGGGGAGGGATTCAAGCAAATAGCAAAAAAAAATTAGGATTGCACAGTTGAAGTGCTCTGTCGCCCTAGTGCGACAAATCTGCTTTTTGAGGTTAGGAAAGCAATGGGGAAATGCGCCGAAAAGTGTGGATGGATGGACAGTTTTATACACAAGATTAATTTCTGGTTTTTGTGGACCACTTAGAGCCTGTGGGCAGCCATGCATCACACACCCTGTCTAATATGGCCACCACTGATTCCTCACCTTTTAAAGAAGCTAAGATCCACCATTTTGATTTCTGGCAGATGTGTTATATTGGCATTGTGGGAAATGTTAATGGTAGCTCCCAGAACTATATCAAAACACTGCTCCTGTCCACCAAGACCCACCAGTAGATACTTTTCCAAAGGTCTCCTCATACCTGAAGCGAATCAACTTCAAGGCCCCAAACTGCCACATGGTAAAGAAATACCCGGTATCCAGCATTATACATGATTGTGGCAACCAGTGGCATAGAATTTCCCTTTGTTAATCATTTCAATAAAAATGAGTCTTCTAATGAAGAACAGCCAGCAAAATATATATTTGGAGGGGGTGGAACACATGGATTTATATTTCCTTAAATGAGGCAAGAGGAGCGTAAGTCCACTGAAAATGAGATCCAATAGTTATGAAAAATATAATGAATAGGAGACCCCACAGAGGATGCGTAAACAAAATACAAAAAGGTTTATGCTGGTATGGCCAGTCAGAAGAGACAGTACACAAGTAACAACACTACTAGGAAAAAAACTGGGAAGGATAAATGCCATGTATCCCGGAATGTCAGTTTACGGAAAGTTACAGCTTCTGTATTTGATAGATAAAGGCAAAGCACGTTACTAATTACGCCATATTGCCTACATTTTTTTTTTTAAAGCATACCATACTTTTTCTTGTGGCATCATATGGTTCCAGCTTTTGATCTTTTCTGTTTACTCCTACCATGTCTTTGATCTAATCAGTTGCATATGTAGGCTTGCTTGCATGTGCATATTATAATCTAACATGGGATCTCCAAAATGTGTCTTCTCCATGGGTAAGAAGAGCAGGAGTACACTGTTAAATTTATCACAGTATTTTACTGCCTGTAGCAGCACTGACTACGGTCAGTGGCCGTAGGTTTTTGAGGTTTCGGCATTCCTCCTGTTTCGGCTTTCCTTGTCAGGCATTTCCTCTTGTTTTTTATTTACCTTTTACCATCCTTTTTGTACCTTCATCTTCTACTTCAAGGGTGCCCTGGGCAGTTTACAATTGCACATAATCAAGAAAAGCACCATCCAAAAGGTTTTTTGTGTGCGTTCAGACCCAGAGACCTCCCTAATCCTAAATAAATTCACACTTGACTCAAATTTTAGTTTGGTGTTTGGCAGAATTTAGGCCACAACTTTATTGACTACAGAAAAGTGAGTGGTTGCATAGGCTCTGGTTTGACTAGCTCCCTGCACCCTTGCAGGTAGCGCTGACCCAGGGCACCAGCATAGGTCAGCCAAGGGTGAACACCTGGATAGGCGGAAAGCCGGGAACAGACTATGTCCGCCACCCAGATGTTCCCCTGGACTCAGGCACGGGCACAACCTCCTCTCAGGGGTTGACCAAGCCATTTGAGTCCCTGGATTCCTTTAACGGAATACCCTTCACATAGGGATGGCAAGACCATTCTCCCATCCCTATCACCTGAACCAGAGCCTATACGCAACCTTACAAGTTGTGACGATTTGCTACACGGCAGGTGAAACCCAAATGGCAACAGCCAATCAGCCAAGTGGGGAAAATTCCTGCCTTGCCCCTGTCCCAATGACAGACGACACACGATGGCATAACAAGGTCAAGTGCAAAGCCCTAAAAGTAGGGAGAGGTGGGCGGGTGTTCCGAATACCTGTGCTGAAAGATGAAGCTCTGGGTCATGTGCATGGGTATATATAGGTCCCTCAATCTGTTTGGACTGCGCCCTATTGGCCAGATTGAACCCAACATCGAGGGACCTACCAATCAGGTGTTGTGGCTGACCAATCTTACCCACCCACAACACAGAAGGTCAGTCTCCAGGTCCCACCACAACATGTGCCCTCTTTTAGGGAGGACACGATTTTAAAAAAGAAAGAAAAGCAGCACTGATTTGATTAATTAATATACCAGTTAACTGCCAAGGTGGCTTCTAAGTACATTGCAAGTGTAAAACCAGTGACAAAAAACCCACACATAATTAAAATGCACAGTGAAACAGTTTCATAAAAATGTTGAACTAAACATCCACAATTAAAAGCTAGAATAAAACAAGCCCATTAAAATAGCACAACAATTAAACAGTTAAAGCAACATTTTAAAATAGATCAGCACAGTGTCATTTATTATTATTATTATTATTATTATTATTATTATTATTATTATTATTAAAAGTTTAAGCAAGCACAGGGTTGTCACTGCCCAGGGCCAGGTGGAGGGAGTTGTGAGGGAGGGAAATGGGTGGAGTACGCATGTGCATTCAATTGCCTAACGGTGTCCGCGTCACCTAGGAGACTGCTGCTGCAGAGATAAGGAAAGAAGAGTCATTCCCTTGTCTGGAGAGGTCACATCCTAGTTCACATGGAAAAGCCGTTTTCAACGGAGCCCAGTGATGGAAGCGAGCAGCTGTATTGAGGCAGCACCCCTAACAATTTTGCACCTGGGGCAACCGCCTCTGTGCTCTCCCCCCACTACGCCACTGCAGGACACAGTTGGTAAGGAAATGCTTGTGGGCAAACTAGAATACTAACTTCAGAGCCAAGACCAGAGCTTAAACTCCAGTGAATCTTAGTTGGGCAGAGGAATCCAAGCCTCTTCCCAGCCCTGCCCAGCTCCACTGGCCTCTGCAGTCAATCATGGCTTCCAACAGGGGAGCCCCACCACTGAAGAAGAAGAAGAAGAAGAAGAAGAAGAAGAAGAAGAGGAGGAGGAGGAGGAGGAGGAGGAGGAGTTTGGATTTGATATCCCGCTTTCTCACTACCCAAAGGAGTCTCAAAGCGGCTAACATTCTCCTTTCCCTTCCTCCCCCACAACAAACACTCTGTGAGGTGAGTGGGGCTGAGAGACTTCAAAGAAGTGTGACTGGCCCAAGGTCACCCAGCAGCTGCATGTGGAGGAGCAGAGACGCGAACCCGGTTCCCCAGATTACGAGTCTACCGCTCTTAACCACTACACCACACTGGCTCTCACACTGAAGAGCACCCCGATGCTTCTACCCAAACAGTGGGCAGAAGCTACTGATGGCAGTACCCAGCTGTATCTGGACAGGGATAGCCTAACTTCTGTGGCCTACGCTCTGGTCACATCTAGGTTGGATTACTGCAATGCGTTATATGTGGGGCTGCCTCTGAATATGGTTCAGAAACTTCAGCTTGTGCAGAATTCAAAGGCTAGATTGCTCACCAGAACAAGATTGTTTGAGCATATAACACCAATCCTGGCCTGGCTGCACTGGCTGCCAATTAGTTTCTGGGCCCAATTCAAAGCACTGGTTTTGACCTGTAAAGCCTTACACAGCTCAGGACCTCAACACCATAAGGGCCACGTCTCTCCATACAAACTGACCCAGACTCTATGCTTGTCACCTGAGGCCCTTCTCTGTGTATCCCCTCCCTGAGAGTTTTGAAGGGTGGCAACACAAGAACGGGCCTTTTCTGTTGTGGCTCCCTGACTGTGGAATGCTTTCTCCAGAGAGGGAGCGATCCTGATGGTCATCTAGCACTATTTCCTGCAATGCAGACCACTGTAGCTGGAGAGGTTTGGATTGTGCTCTGAGATTAAGACGATGGCATTGGGGAGATACCAGATTCAGTCACCGCACGCTGGATTCACAAGGCAAGAATCTTTGAGTCATTTCTGCCATGAGTCCCCATCATGCTTTCCTGTGGAGTCATACAGAATCCATGCCTTCCCCTACAGTTTTCATTTCCCAAGTTATGCCTTCAGATTCTCACTAATCCTCCAGCCTCCTCCTAGTTGTCATTCACGTAAAAAAAAAAACCCCCAAAAATCTCAATGCATGCAAGCAAGTCTTAATGTTCTTCTTCAGATAAGTCAGTTTTCCTCACCGCCTACAGTGATCATCTCAGGAGTTTTCAGTTATTCAGACCAGATGGCGGGCAGATGCACGGGTCTCAAAGACAAACACAACCATCTCTTTGGCTTGTCTACCTCCACACTTTCCTCAGTGTTTTCTACAAAAAGAAAGAAGGATGTTTGTTTCTTTATTTAAAGCATTTTTACCTTGCTTCTCATGAAAAGGTTCCTGGTACAGCTTGCCATCTAAAAGATGGGACACAAAACGGGAGAGCGGGGTAGAGAGGGAAGAGGCAAAAAGCAAACACAGGCGCCAGTTCTTAAAAGTTACAGAGTTTTAATGAAGACCAGATGGGATGGGAACAGTTTAGGGAGAAGAGGAGGAGCCAAATGGAGCTGGTGTCTCAGCAGAACCAACAAAAAGGGCTGCTTTGCTGTTCCTGGGCTGGCACTTGAGGGTGGAAAGGAGACTGGTGTACTGGGCCCTGTTTTAATAAATATCCAATATCCAATAAGTACATGCCAAAGGTGCCTCACTGGAATTGTTCATGTTTTGTTACATTGGGTGGTTTTTGATATTTTGGCTGCAACCCGATGCATGCTTACCTCTGGGTAAACCCCACTGAACACGGAATCTAATTTGTAGTGTAAAAATTATGGGTGTGGGCCCCTCCAACAGGACAAAGATCACAGTGGGGGGTTGTCAATGTGTTAAATCTCTCCAAGCTCCATGCTAGGGTCATGTGATGTCCCCTCCTGTCAGCTGTTCTTCAGTTCACTCTTCTGTCCTATCAGCATACTGGAAGATGATAAAATTTCCGCCCAAAGGTATACATTGGCTGTGTACACACCACAGTTTAGTGTGCATTCTTTGCTTTCTGAGAGACAGAAAGCATTGTGGGATGCTCTGCGGTGGTACACACCGACTGTGACATCACCGTGGTGCAGGAAAGGGCTTTGACACAAAGCAAAGCTTAGCACAGGTACAGACTGGGAATTAGCCATTTGAAAACAGTGGATAAAACCTCCTGCCTAAAGACTTCCTGCCTGCCAAAGGTTAAAGATGGGGATGGGGAAGAAGATGGGGGAGCCGGAAGGATGCCAAACTTTCTGCACAACTGAAACCACTCCAACCACTCATATTAATTAATAGCACGTGGTAGGTTCACATGCAAAGGACAACACGGAAAGCTATCATAAGAAATGTCTGAAAAATCCAATAGGACAAGGGAAGAAGCAGTGGAATAACTACAGGTTGGGGCATGTGTTGTGTGTCTCAAGAGCAAGGAAGAAGTGCTGGGGTGGGGTCCACAAATGTGGTTGAATGAGAAAAAAATCTAGTTTTAGAAAGTAGGAGAAATACGCAAGAGCATTCCAGCCTAGTAGATGCCTGCCAATTGTAGGTCAGAGGTCAAACTGGCCCACATTTTAAGAGTCTTTTCTGACCATGAATGCTGAGAAGCTGTGCAGGCATATGTCTGCTTTGCGGTAATGTGCAGCGTTTGCTAAAGACTAGAGCTGAAGATAGATTTCCTTACCAACAAGGTTCAGATGACATAGCCTTGAAAATACATAACTGAATTGTCTATTTCCCTGACGAGCAGAAGCCTCCACGTAACCTCCACGTTCACTTGACGCTGACAGTGTTTGTTGCATAAACCATGAGCTAAGTGAAAAGCAGCAGGAATGTGCCCCACTTTGGAACATTGGTCATAGTTCTTCTGTATCTTCTGTGCAACAGACCATTGTTTTAGGCTGGCAGTCAAGGATCTCTTCTTGTTGCGAGACTTTTGTGGGTGAGCTGAAAGTTTGTTTGGACCCCAGGTTAAAACACAGGGGCTGAGAGGGAGCGTGTGTCTGAAGGAAAATGAACTGATATTGATTTATATCTATTAGTAACTTTGTATTAATGTAGCATTTTTATATGTAACTGTGTATTTTTGTAATATTTTGCTTGTTGCCTGTTGTTGCTTCCGTTTTTTGTACACCGCTTAGAGATATTTTTAACATGTTAAGTGGTACAGAAATTATATAATCAAATAATCAAAATTTCTCCCAGTCCACCAGATTGTGTAAAATCCGGAATCCATAAGCTTAAATAATGGATGAAAGAAGAAAACCGGCTGTTTGATTTCTTTCCTCTCTGCTCCCACCCCACAAACCCAGTCTTTAAGTCTGACATTTTTGAAGCCTACTTGTGTTATATTTTACATGGGGTGCTCAAGACATTTTTGAAGATGCCGTCAGAATACAGATAATTACTAAGTTCATGTAAGGTGGGTAGGCTGGCACACGCTAAACACTTAGCATTATGCAGCCAACCTTGAAAAGTGTTCCAAATCCATCAGTCATCATGGAAAAATTAGAAGCTTTTCTGGAAACCTGCCTTTCCAAATAGATCGTTTATACTTAATGGACTCCATAATTCTGCATTATGTATGAAGGATTTTGGTGTGCAGATTTCCTCAGCATGTTTTTGGTAGTGTGGAACAAGTCAAAACAACTAGCTGCTTCATAGAACAACATTAGTCAAGACACAGGAGCATTACTCATTATCAACATTACAAGACATCCTCTTTAATCAACCCGCCAGTATACTGCAAAGTGTGAGGCTCCAAAAGGCTTCCATGCCGCAGTGTTGGCACTATTAATATCCTTCTACTTTTTTGTGCTATACTTATTACTTAGTTTAAAACTTGATACACCACCTTTTGAGGAAAGCTCTCAAGGGGTCATGTTTTAGTCCCAAAGAAAATAAGACTAGAGTTCATTATATTTCATACAATGCTATTCATTCACAAATGGCTGAAGAATTGTGGAGAAAGGCAAGATCTTTCAAATCTTGCATTGGAATAAGACCTATGGGGACCCAGTGTGTTTATTTTTAATTGGACACTGGAATTGGGGGTAAAATCTTAGTAGACAGCAGCTGACCTCATTGCTGGTTACGAAGGGGCCCCCATGATAGTTTAAGCTTCAAGACCCCAAAAATGAACGTCTGCCACTGGGGCCACCTGAAATTAGGATGTCAGGTGTGTGGCAAGTGAGCAGCCCACCCTCCTATCAAACTTGGACCACAAGTGTTGGTGAAGATAATCTGTCCTGTTAGCCGTATAATAATAATAATAATAATAATAATAATAATAATAATTTATTATTTATACCCCGCCCATCTGGCTGGGCTTCCCCAGCCACTCTGGGAGGCTTCCAAAAGAATATTAAAATACTATAATACATCAAACATTAAAAGCTTCCCGAAACAGGGCTGCCTTCAGATGTCTTCTAAAGGCCTGGTAGTTGTTGTTCTCTTTGACATCTGGTGGGAGGGCGTTCCACAGGGAAGGCGCCACTACCGAGAAGGCCCTCTGCCTGGTTCCCTGTAACTTGGCTTCTCGCAGTGAGGGAACCGCCAGAAGGCCCTCGGTGCTGGACCTCAGTGTCCGGGTAGAACGATGGGGGTGGAGACGCTCCTTCAGGTATACTGGACCAAGGCCATTTAGGGCTTTAAAGGTCAGCACCAACACTTTGAATTGTGCTCGGAAACGTACTGGGAGCCAATGTAGGTCTTTCAAGACCAGTGTTATGTGGTCTCTGCGGCCGATCCCAGTCACCAGTCTAGCTGCCGCTGGATTAGTTGTAGTTTCCGGGTCACCTTCAAAGGTAGCCCCACGTAGAGCGCATTGCAGTAATCCAAGCGGGAGATAACCAGAGCATGCACCACTCTGGCGAGGCAGTCCGCAGTTTCCCACCCTTGGTTTAAGCCATCCATGCCCCTTGAAGCAAATCTAATGAGTGACGTTACTCCCAAATAGATCAGCATGGACCCCAAACACTGTCACATAATGCGCTCTTGATATTTCCTTAGTTAGAGCTACTTTCTCCATGGACATAGGAAGCTGCCTTTTGCAGCATCAGACTGTTAGTCCATCTATTTCAGTACAGTCGTACCTCAGAAGTCAAACAGCATCCGTTCCAGAAGTCTGTTCAACTACTGAAACATTCGGAAACCAAAGCATGTCTTCTGATTGGCTGCAGGAAGCTCCTGCAGCCAATCAGAATCCAAGGAAGCCCTGTCGGACGTTTGGCTTCCAAAAGAACATTCGAAAACCGGAACACTCACTTCTGGTTTTTGATCATTTGGGAACCGGAACTTTTGACTCCCAAGGCGTTCTAGAGCCAAGGTACGATTGTATTTGCACTGACTAGCAATGGCTCTCCACAGTTTCATAGAAGAGTGTTTCCCAGCCCTACCTGGAGATGCCAGGTTTGAACGTGAGACCTTCTGCATGTAAGGCAAATGCTCTACTGTTGATGCACTTCTATTCCCTTCAGCATAATTCAGAGGTCAGAAAAGCAGGTGCCTTTGCTTACAACAGAAAATTTCCTGGTCATATCAGCACCAGTGAGCACATGAAGGCCAATGAGGACATTTGCTCTTTCCCTACAGCCCAATCTAGGAGACAGTGAGAGTATGCTCTGCAGACATCTTTCCTGTAATAAACCATGCATTTGGAAGAGCAGTATGCACCAGCAACAGGAGGGCATCGGTGTCATCTGCCCAACCATTCTGCCGGAGAATTTTTATTGGCATCAATGGCATAATGATTGTGTCAGCTTCCTCCTGTTTGTGTATCATCAACACAACCAGGAGGAAGTTGGCACCATCATTATTATTCTTCATCAGATGTTCAGTCTTCATCAGATATCTTCATCAGATGCCATGGCTGCAATCTGTTGCTGTTCCTGCCACAACCACAAACTCTCTGTCACTGTGTCTTGAGGACCACAGTAGAGACTTCTCAGCCAGATACATTGCTCATACAACATGTTTCAATAGTGCGCTTATTCCTCAGTTTTTCTTTTTTCAATCTACCTCCTGATCCTGCTTTCTAATGCAGATATTAGTCACATGTGATCAGTTTTCTGAGCTGTATTTGCCAGCGCCTTTTCACCCAACGGTACAATCCTTCTCTGAGAAGCTTCAGGTACTGGGATATATTGGACATCTGCTAGTCGCTTGGTAGTTTCCACCAGTTCTGACATGGAGGAGGGAATGAAATCTCAGGCTCAGGGGTTGAATGTGGATCTCCAAACTTCCCTGTCTGGCCCTAGGAACACCTTGCTGTTTGTCCTGGTCTGAGCCCTCCTTGAATGCTTTTGCCTAGCTAGAATATGTGCTAATGCCTCTCGCTTGCTGGATGGAAGGAGAAGAGTGAAGCCTCCGACTTCTGCATTGCTGGAATGTAGCCTATTCTGTAAGAACTTGTGGCCACATACATTTTGCCTCTGGTCCTGACCACCACTGGCATGAGGTTCTCAGCAGGTTGTCCTTGAGGGAATGCAGACCTTGGGTTAAAATTTGTTCTCTACTTGTGTTCTGGGGCAGGCATGGCTTTTGTTTGTGTGATGCAATAAGCCTGTTCCATTTGCAGTAAAGAAGGGCCTTAGGAAAGCTGAGATGCCATACTGCCCAGGTATGCGTGGCATCTTATTCACATTAACTAAATGAAAAATATGGCTTCTCCTGAGGATCTGAAAACCCAGGCTCAGTCGTACAGGAGAATGCAGTCTTGAAGGTAAGCCAAGTTGTTGAGGGCGCTATAGATCATAACTAGCACTTGGAACGGTGCCCAGAAATGGATTGGTAGGAGCCAGCTATGTTGCTGCAACACAGGAGTTTACTTGCAAGATCACCTTACCTCGTACATGCGCACTCAACCGCTTCAAACTGCAGAGCTGGCACTGTTACAGGTGCCACATAATATTCATTCAGCACTTATAAGAGACTGATCTTCCAGTGTGCACAAACTTTGGAACTCACTGCCTATTGACATTAGGCAGGCTCCTTCATTGTACTCTTTTTGACGCCCGCTGGAAGCATCCTTTAACATGGTTTTAGCTTATTGCTTCTTTCAATTCTTTTTGGAATATTTTAAATACTTGTTTTTGACTGACAGTTTTGTTCTTTTATTCTTTTCAAAAAAAATTTATTACAATCAAGCAGCAGATAAATGTTGTGAAATAAAACTAACAAACAAGCTTCCCAGTTCCAGTCAATAGTCTGGCTGCAGATTTAGAACCAAATAAAGTTTCTAGATACAGTGGTACCTCGGGTTACATATGCTTCAGGTTACATACGCTTCAAGTTACAGACTCCACTAACCCAGAAATAGTGCTTCAGGTTAAGAACTTTGCTTCAGGATGAGAACAGAAATCGTGCTCCGGCGACACAGCAGCAGCAGGAGGCCCCATTAGCTAAAGCGGTGTTTCAGGTTAAGAACAGTTTCAGGTTAAGTACGGACCTCCGGAACGAATTAAGTATTTAACCCGAGGTACCACTGTACTACAGAGCCTAGGACTTGCCGATCAGAAGGTCGGCGGTTCGAATCCCTGCGATGGGGTGAGCTCCCGTTGCTTGGTTCCAGCTCCTGCCAACCTAGCAGTTCGAAAGCGCGTCAAAGTGCAAGTAGATAAATAGGTACCGCTCTGGCGGGAAGGTAAACGGCATTTCCGTGCGCTGCTCTGGTTCGCCAGAAGTGGCTTAGTCATGCTGGCCACATGACCCGGAAGCTGTACGCCGGCTCCCTCGGCCAATAAAGCGAGATGATCAGGGGTCCATTTACCTTTACCACTGTACTACATCTAGATACTAGATCTAGATACCTAGATACTAAGGTTGCCTTACCTAGAGCATGTTGCAGTAGATAAAAGAAGATGTCATTAAAGCATGTACAGCTGTGCAGTTGCTGTCATCAAGGCAGGGCAGGGCAGAACTGTACAGCTTACCTGGCTTTGCTTACCTGGTTGCTGATTACTGAGAGGGGTGAGGTGGCAGGGAGGTCAGCATGGTGTGGCTGCAGTGGCAGAGCCAATCTGATGCTGAGACACATCTCATGTCACGTTCCATGGTTTAGAACAGTGTTTCCCAGACTTGGGTCTCCAGCTCTTTCTGGACTACAATTCCCATCATCCCTGAACACTGGCCCTGCTAGCTATGGATGATGGGAGTTGTAGTCCCCCTCCCCCCAAAAAAAAAACAACCAGCCAGAGATCCAAGTTTGGGAAACACTGGTTTAGAAGTACTCAGAATCACGTTTTGGGTGCACGGTTAGTGGTGGCAAAACCTTTTAAGCTTCTGAGTAATGTAAC
Source organism: Podarcis muralis (assembly GCF_964188315.1). Lineage (NCBI taxonomy): Eukaryota > Metazoa > Chordata > Lepidosauria > Squamata > Lacertidae > Podarcis > Podarcis muralis. The sequence continues at coordinate 40,249,753 of NC_135655.1, forward strand.
CACTCTGGTGTTAATACCTGTCTCTGGATTCTACTAACTTTTAATTACAGTATTTGTATATCGACTATGTAAGTGCATACTTGCCCACTAAATTTAACAGCCAGGTATAAGGCATAATTGAGCCTAGTGTGCAAGATTTTTAAAAAGGCTTTTTGCAGACATTTAAGAGATGAACGACTTAGCAATGGAAGAATTCCACCAAAAACAGAGCACCTTTCCAACCACATGTTCTGTGTTATACTTGTCTAAATTTCCTATTTAGAGTGAATAACTGGAAACACTCTGTCAGTATCCCCGATCACAACAGCTGTAGTATGTTTTTGAATGACCCACATTTCTCAAATAAGAATAGGCTGTTTGAATGAATCACCATAGTGTTATGTTAGGCCAAGCTGAAAAGAATTCTCACAAACCTACAGAAAGCTTACACCTGAAGAGTGTTATTTTGCCAGAAAAATGACACCTGAACGTAACTATTCTATATATTTGAAATCCAAGGAAATGTGAATTTGATACACTGAGTTAGTAATAAAAAAAATGTAGACTTCCATAGGCAAACTGCGCCACACAATCCTATGCATTTTTACTCAAAGTGTGTCCAACTTTGTTCATTGTGGCTAACTCCCAATAGAAGTATGTGCAAGATTGCAACTTCAGAGACGTTTGGACTGCAGAAACTTGCACAGCAGTAGCTAGAGGAAAGATATTCAAACTGAGCAACCAAGAGTCAAATCCCTGTTTATGTGGGCTGCAAAATGTAATCACTAGGTTAAACAGTAGTCAACTGATTAAACTGTTGATGATGATGTTAAGTACCCATTTCTGGTGTTAGTTAATACAGTTCTCATGTATTATGTAACAAGGGGGACCTGAAACAAAATGTTGGGGTCACATCCACACCATACACCATAGGTAGGCAAACTAAGGCCTGGGGGCCGGATCCAGCCCAATCGCCTTCTAAATCCGGCCCGCGAACAGTCCGGGAATCAGTGTGTTTTTACATGAGTAGAATGTGTCTTTTTATTTAAAATGCATCTGTGGGTTATTTGTGGGGCCTGCCTGGTGTTTTTACATTAGAATGTGTGCTTTTATTTAAAATGCATCTCTGGGTTATTTGTGGGGCATAGGAATTCATTCATATATATTTTTCAAAATATAGTCCAGCCCTCCACAAGGTCTGAGGGACAGTGGACCAGCCCCCTGCTGAAAAAGTTTGCTGACCCCTGCCATACACTGAAAGGACATGTAAAACCCATGTCTTCCTCCAAGAATCCTAAGAACTGTAGTTTATTAAGTGTGCAGTGAATTATAGCTCTGTGTGGCATAAACGACAGTTTCCATGATTCTTTGGGGGAAGCTATGTGCTTTAAATGCTTGTTCAATTTATGGTGTGGATGTGACTATACTGTGAAGTACTCCCTGCTCAGAAGGAGAGCTACTATTTAATTCCCCCTTCTGCCTTGTTTTCAGGCACCACCACCAGTCAGCATTCCATGGCCACTGAGCATGCTCAGTGCTCACTGGGCTTCCTTCCCCACTTTGGAGGGCCCGCCCCTCAATTATTTTGGGGGAGCTTCTGCAAACCACCACCACATGGAATCTGTTGACTCCTCCCTCTTCGGGGTGGATGTTGCTGTTTTGGCTAGATAACACTCGCAACCTGAACATCTGAAACACAGAGCATTAAAAATAAAAAGGGCTGTTTCTTCTAGCAACAAGTGATTATTTTCATTTATAACACTGTCAAGTCAATCTTTGCAATGTTTACTCGGAGGTAAGCCTCCATGTTCAGTCAGGCTTGCTCCTAGTGTATTATTTTTGAAAAGACTCCTAACAGGCATTTGGTGGAACACATGTTTTTTAAAAGGAGGACCTGAATCTAAAAGAACAAGAGAAAATGAATTAGTGTTGTTCCAAGGACTTTTGCACAAGCGCTAGTGGAAGACGTCTTGCAGTGCACATGCACAATGTGTCAGGGGTTGTGAATAAGGAAGATACAGATTGTAGCCATGTTAAAGACTTAAGAAAGCACTTGTCCAGTCATGCACAGGAGTTTGCACAAATAGATGAACTTCTCTAGATCCAGCGTCACTTTTATGATTCACAGCACACTTCTTCTACCCCTTCCAAGAGAAGAAGAGGCTATTAGAATAGGGAGGGAATCCAATCCACAGCATCCATTCCACTGACTGGTTAAAATGAGGTGATTTGTTACCCAACTGAGCAACAATCTTACCAAGAGGCCTTAGGCAAAGTATTTTCTCTCAGCATCAGTTTACCATCTATAAAATGGGAGCAAATTATTTTGTAACATAGCACTGAGGATAGTGTTGCATATGGGCCCAAACCCCTCTGAACTAAACGATCCTATGGAAGTGATAAACAATAATATTGCAGATAAAACAACTATTTGTTTCTCGTTTGGCATAAACAGCTACATATAACTGTGTCTTTTTCGTTGACCCATAACACCTTATTCTACCCTCTAGAGATTTTTTTTCTGAACAACTAGAGTAACTCTATAACAAAAACAACAGCTTGCCAAACAGGTTGCATTCATTTTATTTAGAATAAATGAATTTGCAAATCCATTTAAGACAGGAGTATTTCTGCTGATAACATTTGCTGAGAGGCTCATAGCCCAGAGTTCCTGTCACACCATCGATGGCATGGATGGTTATTATTTTCAGTTTGCTGCAAAAAATAAAAAATGCTTCAAGGACCCCATTAGCTTGTGACAGCTTTGAATAGCCCGTGGTTTCGCTGGTTTCTTTTCATTTGACTTTGTTAAACATTTATTTAACATTGTCAGCCTGGTGCACAGATCTTGTCTCTAGTGGGCCTAAAGACTACCTTATTTTCTTCTCTCTCTCTCTCTTTCACTGGTTCAGAGGTTGTTGCTGTAATCACATTGGCTATGGGCCTAAAGCAAGCTGTGTAACTCAGTGACAGTTGCAATCCATACACTAGAAAAGGACAAAGAACCAATACATTTGAAAACTGCAACAATGAATGGAACTGGTGACAAGGGATTTTTATTTTTAAATGATTTTGCACAGATAGTTGAATGGAGAGCGACGGTTTAAACTGTGCATTTAAAAAGCACCCTTTTCATTAAGAACCAAGTTGCAATGATTGGGCACGTCTGGCTATTACTGCATTGCTATCAAGTTTCAATATACTTCAGTATTTGCCTTTTCCTGGCATGAGGAATGTAATTGCTGCACTTGACTAAGCCCTCGTTCAGTAAAGCACCAGGACAGGAAAAAACAGCAACTCCTGATCAGCCAAACCTGCTTGACTTTAACATGTATGTATACCTGAAGGCATGTTTTCAAATGACAGGAAATGTCTAATCACAAAAAAATCCTGTTATTTGTCTTATTTATACAGGACCGATTTTCCCCCTTTTGTTTTACATAAATAATATACTTTAAAAAAAATGCACTAACAGCTTAGGCCTTTGCAGAATTAGGCATTAGTGGGCTCAGGTACACCTAACTCTGTACAGGAGGAAGCTGTAAAAAAAACAGAAAGGGGGGAAATAAACTATGGCTACAATTCTAATGTTTCTTGAGGGCTCTCAAGACGCCATAGGGCGTTTTGGGTCTCCCTCTCTCAGGGTGGAGAGATGGGTCCTTAATCAGAAGGGAGATGTGACTTCATGATAGCTCTTCCTGGACACAACTCGGCAGCTGTTGTCCTACTGAATAGAAATGCCTATGTCAGTAAAGGCCTGCCTGGAGATCAGGGGAAAGGTTCCCATTCCAGCAGTTCCCCAAAATGTGGGTGGGTGGGAGATGGGGAACAGGGACAAACACCAGTAGTGGAGCTGGCATATGTATTTTCCTATTTTCCCTGTCACTGATTCCAATTTAGTTTTTATTTTATTTGAAAATGTTGTTGTTTAGTCGTTTAGTCGTGTCCGACTCTTTGTGACCCCACGGACCAGAGCATGCCTGGCACTCCTGTCTTCCACTGCCTCCCGCAGTTTGGTCAAACTCATGCTGGTAGCTTCTAGAACACTGTCCAACCATCTCGTCCTCTGTCATGCCCTTCTCCTTGTGCCCTCCATCTTTCCCAAAATCAAGGTCTTTTCCAGGGAGTCTTCTCTTCTCATGAGGTGGCCAAAGTATTGGAGCCTCAGCTTCAGGATCTGTCCTTCCAGTGAGCACTCAGGGCTGATTTCCTTAAGAATGGAGAGGTTTGATCTTCTTGCAGTCCATGGGACTCTCAAGAGTCTCCTCCAGCACCAGAATTCAAACGCATCAATTCTTTGGCGATCAGCCTTCTTTATGGTCCAGCTCTCACTTCCATACATCACTACTGGGAAGTCTTTGAAAATACCTACGTTTAATTTTAAAAAGTTACTCTTTCCGGGCACTGTACAAAAATGGAACTACAAAATAATGAGTAAGAATAAAATCCAAAGCTTTCCAATATAGCCAGCAGTAAAAATAAAAAAATAAAAAATGTTTGAAACCATAACAGCCAGCATTGCCCAAGCCAACAAATGAAAAGTTGAACAACATGTGTCAGAACTACAGCAGCACCAGCACATTCCTTTTATTAGGAAGGAAATTGTTTTAAGGAAGAGGGAGATAAACGGAACAGGAAACTGAACAACAACAGAAATCTTCCCATTGCACTGCTGACGCAGCCCAGCAGGACATTCAAAAAGACAGCTTATACAACTTTTTTCAGTCCCCCCTTTTTAAACTGCACATCTCACCTAAGAGCATCTAGACTAAAACATGATACTTTTAAAGAAATGCTCATATCAATGTCCTCAACACTTTGTCTGCCAGGGTCAGTTGGCAACCCAAGGTGGCAGCAGACATTGGTAGCACTGCTTCTATTTTTGTAGCATAGTTGCTGGGCTGTCCTCTCTTGATGCCCTTATCCCTTTAAATTGCAGCCCACATGGATTCCATGTGTCAAGCATGCTGATTCATCAAACATGACACTATCAGGTCATTCATTCTGGTAGTACCCTCAGACCACTTCTATGCAAATTTGCTAAGACGTTAATCCATCCTGGATTTGTTTCCAGGTATGTATGCAAAGGATTGATGCTTATGTCAGATTGCCACTTTTTATTCACACAAATGACAGATAATTCTGCAGAAATCATCCAGCAATACCAGATTTAGAGCAGTGTGGGTGGTTCCCACAAAATAAAATAATACTAATAATAATACCTGTATTATATGGGTACCTATTGAGAAGATCCATAAAAAAGCAACTGTACAAAAATGAATTATTGTGAAAATAACAAATATTTTGGGTGTGCCAATTTTTGTTGTCACTCAGGGCACCATATTATCAGTCTGTCCCTGCTTCCAGCCCCTCAAATCGACCCAGTTACTGAGATGACCTGCCAGCCCTCTTCTCTGGGTGCACCACACTATCAAAAGGTGAGGTTACTGGCAAGCAAGGAGGTGTTTGGGGCTGCTGTCCCCATTGGCTATCGGAGGTTTGACAGCACATTCTTCCTCAAGGAAGCGGAGACCATGATCCAAGAAGCCAACTCCTTCCTGACGACACCACCTGTGTGTGCAGCCAGTGGTTTATCTCAAGTATTTTCCTCTCTTTTCTTGGGCCACAACCTTCAACGAGGAGGAGTGATGAAAAGACTACCAGTGCCCCAAGTCTCTTCGGCTCCCTGCCCAGTGTCTCATAGTCCCTTGCTATGTGTTGCAGGCTTTGTGCGGCAGTATCATTTGTACCCGCATGGATCAGAAATAAGGGGTAGTGGGCAGTGGGCTGTATAAGCCTTGGCAACTTCTCCATCACATTGTGAATCTTTGCACCCAGAAGACAGCACACCTCCTGTGACATCCTGTTTCCTTCACACACTACTGCCTCTGTTCCCCTCAATAGGGAGTCACCTATCACCACCACTCGTCTCCTCCTCTTCTGGGGAGTAGCAGGGATCATTCTATGGGCTGGGCCTTCCTAGGCTGCTTGGAGTGTTCTGAGATCTGCTTCCGTTGTTCTCGAGTCTTCCCCTCTTGTTTATTGGAGCTTATTTTGATATTGTTGGGATAAGTCACAAAGGCCGGAAACTTATGGTTTGCGTGCTTCCCACGCCTTCCTCCCAGTTTGTCATCTCTAGGCTGCAATTCCCTTTTTCTAACGTCGTCACCACAGAAGGTAGCAAGTACATTATCAGCACACTCATCCGCGGTCAGTTGCCTTGGATCTGATCAACACATCCTTTTGCTATCACCATGCATTCTCTTTCCTTTTAGCAAAAAAGAAGGGAATGTTTCTAAATATTCTAAATTGCTTTAATAAGCCCCCAATAAAAACAAAAATGTTAAAGCAATGGGTATAAAATTGCTTCTTCCCTCCTCCAACCTTGGTTATACCTTCTTCATGAAAAAATAAAACAAACCCACGTCATTTGTGACTTTATTAACGGTGTCCCTAAACAGCCTTCCTTATATAACAGTCCTCCCACCTTGCTGCAGATGCATTGTTTCCCTCAAAGAACTGTCTCTGTAATTAGTTTTCCCCCAATTGCATGGATAGAGGCATACATCCTCATTCATTTCTCTTGATTTAAATACATCTTTATTGTGCAATAAAAGTTCCTAAATGGACATTTTCGGTTTTAGAAAACCTAAAAATCTTTAAATTATGTGAGTGGAGGCTTACAAATAACAGGGAGTTCATGACGGATGAGTTTCCTAAATGTGAGGTATTGAATAGCCTTCCAAGAAATAAAAGTGGGAAGCATCTAAAGAAACTGGTGTGGCTGTATAAGGCGCTTTCAGATGAGCAGGGATTTAAATGTGACATGTATAGGAAACAGAAGGGGCAAATCACAAAGGAAGAATATAAATGAGTAGCCAACATGGGCATGGAGTTTTCTGCTCATCTCGTGCCTTCTAGGCATGGGTCCAAACCGTTTTCCATTTGCCCTGCTGGCTTGCCCAGGGACACCTGCTTTTTTATGTGGAAAGTAATGCCCAGCGACTCTGCCGCTCCAAGGTTTGGCTACTCTGCCAGTACAACCATTAAAAATATGAGGAGAGAGAAAAGCAGAAGACAAAGGTTTACCAAGAGATCCGTCATCGTACATCAACCAGAGAATGAACAGTGGCAGACAGATTGCTCCTCGCACCATCCCTGCCAGCAAGGACCATCAGAAGCCAAGTAGGATCACTGGTCCTTTTAGCTCACCATTGTCAACAATGACTAGCAGTGGCTAGTTTAAGAGAGGAGTCTTTTCCTAGCTCTACTTGAAGATACCAGGAATTGAATCTAGGACTTTTCATATGCAAAATATGCGTTCAACCACTGAGCTATACTCCCACCTAGAAAGAACATACAGCCTCAACTGCCAAATGCAAGGAGGTGTGTTTTGGATGCTATGTTGTATATGTGTGCTTTGGGGTGTGTGGCTTTCTCTCTCTCATTCTTCCTTTCTTCCATACTTTCCATCAGTCTGTAATCACTGGATTGAATGGTCAGTATAAATCCTTTAAACAAATAATAATTAAAAATTCCCTAAGTGCACAAATGGTGGCAGAGAACTATGTAAACTATACTGAGCTGGAAGGGTGGGATAATACATATGAGACATTGTGGAAGACTCTGGATGACTGTGTGGTGCAAAGATTTTACAAGATACAGTGGTACCTCAGGTTAAGTACTTAATTCGTTCCAGAGGTCCGTACCTAACCTGAAACTGTTCTTAATCTGAAGCACCACTTTAGCTAATGGGGCCTCCAGCTGCCACCGCGCCGCCAGAGCACGATTTCTGTTCTCATCCTGAAACAAAGTTCTTAACCCAAGGTAATATTTCTGGGTTAGCGGAGTCTGTAACCTGAAGTGTCTGTAACCCGAGGTACCAGTGTATGTGAATTAAACAATTCCGGTTTTTACAGTCAGTGGGAGAGGCCCTCCAAAGGTGAGTGGCAACTGAGGTGGGGGAAGTTGCCAGAATCATGGCACAGGAAGAAAGGTTTAAATCCACACATCCCCAATAGTTCCTGATACTAATCGCCTCTCTGTGTCTGCTGCTTCTGTTTGAAGTGATGCATTTAACCATCTGCTGCAAGAGTCTTATGAGTTTGTCATGTCTGACATAGATGTTATTGCAAGTATTATTGGTTTTTTAATGCTTAGTCAAGATATTTCTGTTCTGGCCAGCTTTTGGCCTGCTGAGCTTAAGAATTTTGGTGGGGGCTACTCTATGGTGTGATATTTTTTACCTTGGTAACTTTTAGTGTTTTATTTGATGATGATGATGATTAGGGAGTGCAATTTTTAATTTTTAGCAAGCCATCCTGAGTATTGTGATTTCAACCAAAGGGTAGGGTATAAATTGTTTAAATAAATACATATATAAATGTCAATTTACTTTTAAACATCAGTTGTTTAGAATCATTTGCAGAAATTAGTGTATCTAGTCAATAATGCAGTTCCTCCCTTTCCCAACACACAGATCTGGTAGAAATCTGTTTATGAGATTTGTTAGAAAACCAATTTAGTTTAAGTACACAATTCTGTTATGCCCAGAAAGTATTTTCTCCATCTGACATTTATATGTGGATTCTCATTTAGAAATTAACAAGATCAGATATTGCTGAAGTGCTAATATAAGCAGCTCAGTCCAGCTAAATCCGTTATTAGCAGGATCTGGGCAATGACCTCTGTTTTGCCAGCCAAAGGATTGTGACTACAGAAAATGAGAAGGAATGCTAAGGTTGCAAGTCTGCATATAGTTAGGATCCTTAAATCTCATCAAGTTCACTGGGAGTTTAGGAGCTAAACTATGTGTTGGATTGCAGCCATTAATCAATAAGGTAAACAATAATTTTAAGTGTCCCTTTTACATTCTATTCATTTGGAGACATTCTACTAATGAGTCCTGTCAGTACAAGGATTTCCACTTGTGAAATGGGACTTTATCCCTTCTCCTCCTTCTCCGCCCCATGCCTTCCTCAAATCTGTTCCAGAGGGCTGGAGGAACCCCTAGAAGTTCTAAAAGGTGCATGGGGGAGAACATTCTGTGGCACAAGCAGAAATCTTTGTGATGATGAAACAATTGCCTTAGCACTACCTTGGATTCAACCCACTGTTCCTTAGCCTGAAGCTGCTTGCTGCTTTACTTTACCAGTGGAATTAATTTCATGGCAGGTTTTCTTAGACTGGTGGGCATGCTATTACTCCAGAATGACCATAGGTTTCATCAAGGAAACTAATGACAGATACTGTCCTGAAAGCCGAGGATCTCTCACTAACGTTTGCAATGTGACAGCAATCAAGAGTTTGCAGAAACTGACACCGCACTGGGAGTTGTGGAGTTTGTGACCATAGTTTGTATTAAGTGGTCTGCGCTGCGGAATGTGTGCAGATCTCTTTCTGGCTGTCTGAATGGCTAATTTTAAGGATGTCTTCAGGTGGAAACTTCATGACTGGTGTGCAGCAATAAGCTTGCCAGCAACACTGTAAGCATGTCTTGTCAATGTTGCTATGTAGGTGCTTGTTTTTGCAGCTTTTGTTTCCCTTCACCACATGCTTAAGCCACTGCACAGTTTACAACCTGCAGTCTTACCCTCTGCAGTGTTTGCCCAATGAGATGAAGAGGATTAGGAGGGGCCAGTTCTTCACAGGAAGGGGCTGTGCAGTTCCATCTTCACACCTGAAAGGATCCAGGGAATTCTTTAAGAGTGATGTAAATTCCAAAGGGACATAAAAGGAGGGGGCGGAGGAAGGGAGGGATCAAAGGCAAGTGTGGCTGATCAGTATCAATGTGCCTCTCAAGCGCAGGTTCTGCATTATGAAAGTAGCAACAGTTTCGGGATGCTATTACAGTGGTACCTCAGGTTAAGTACTTAATTCGTTCCGGAGGTCCGTACTTAATCTGAAACTGTTCTCATCCTGAAGCAAAGTTCTTAACCTGAAGCACTATTTCTGGGTTAGTGGAGTCTGTAACCTGAAGCGTATGTAACCTGAAGTGTATGTAACCTGAGGTACCACTGTATATCCTACACACACTTATAAGGACTCCAATTCCCCAGTGTAATAGGACTTCTGACTTGTGCTGCCCCCATTAAAACCATCACAAAAAAGTGATGTCAACAAAAGCAATGAGAGAGGCCAGATTACAGGAGTGTCTTAAGAATTCACTTAAGCCTCTTTGGCCTTTCTTGCAAAGATGGTACATCGGATGCTGCTTTTGGGATTCCTGGTGCAACACAAGGAAGCAGCATCTGAAGCACAACAGAACAACTTAATGTCACCCTTTTGCTATGTGCTGATGATTCAAATGCGTTGAAACCACAGATTGGGGCTGCCCCTTTGAAGGGACCCTTGTATGAAACGACCGCCACATTGTGAACATGCAACCGATTAACGCAGCTACCACTCTTGCAACTGCTACATTTAAATTAACAATTTCATCCCTTTATAAAATCTAACAATTACCAGAGGGGTAGCCAGGTTAATAACCTGCTGCAGTACAAACAATAGTTTTGTGGCACCTTAAACAGCTAAGATTGCCACCTTAACTAGTGGAGGGTGGGGGAGGCAAAGAAATATCGGTGAACAACTACTGCAACGCTGGCAAGAGAGGAATGCATGCCTAAGGAATCAAATCCTCGCAGGGAGAAGGGATGTAATCACAACAAGGCCTTGCTCCCCCTTTCCCCGCCAGAAAAAAAGGCAGGGTTTTCACAGGAGTCAGACCTTAGGTGGGTTATTGCAATCACCCCCACTTATTCCTCTCTTGAATAGGTGGAGCAATGCAAAGCTTTTTTCCCCCTTTTCTTTCTTTCAAAGCAATGCAACCTTTTACCGTAGGGCTGCGAACGCGAAGCGAATCCGCCGCCCGCGGCTTCCACCGCGCGGAGTTCTAGAACGGAGCGTGCGTAAGCAGCTGCACGCCTCGTGCCCGGAGGGTGCTAAAAGCGGAGCGCGCCAGCCCTTCCTTTGCAGAAGAGGAAGAGGAGGCGGCCACGGGGAAAGCCAACTTCGCGGGACGGAGGGAAATGCACGCGCCTTGCACCGTGCAGGCTCCAACTGCTTCCCTCTCTTCTGCAGCGGGGCTGGCTCTCTGGCCCTGGCGCCTAACTCTCCTCGCTCCCCTCCCCGCGCGTGTGGCCTTGTGCACAACTCCGCGTATCCCTCCGCGGTGCGCGTGCGAGACACTCGCAACTCTTTGAAAATAAGCGAGCGAGGGAACTACTTTCGGGAAACTATTTTTGCATGGCGGGCTGGGAATGTGGTCATTTAGTCTCTTCCCCTCCCTCCTGTTCTTCCTTGGAGGTAGCCCAGCCAAAAAAGAAGGAAAAAAGAGCGACTCCTTTAGGAGAGGCATGAGACTTCAGGGCCTCGGTAGCAAGAGCCTCTTTCTTTCTAGGCACGGGGTGGCAAAGCAAACCACCCGAGAACCAACTTGGGTTTTGCTCCGACTTGTGCCCTCCACTGTTCCATTGGGAGGAACCCGCTTCCTCGGGTGACCAGCCAGTCTCGAGCAGGAAGAGAGCTTTGCGTGGCCTCCATAATAAAATCCCTTCGCGCCACAACCCGGGGGTTTTATTGTGCAAACTTGAGGAACATTCCCGATATTTGCTCATTTGCTTATTTATTTATTTATTTGAGGGGCGGCGAATGAGCAGCCAAAGGAAACCCCCCCCCTCCGGCCTTGGAAGCGCGCGAAGGAACAGCAAGTTTGTGCTGTCCGGCTGCCCAGAGAGAGGGGAGGGAATCGGGGCCCTTGGCAGCCGTGTTCCTCCGAGTGAAGGGGCTCGGGGCGCCAGCCGCGTGCAAAGAGGGAAGGCGACGTAGCCCGCCTATGTGTGTGTGTGGGGGGGGGGCGCTTCTCCGCCCTTCCCCAGCCCCGTGGCAAAAAAAAAAAAAAAAAAAGTTCTGCGCCCTTCGGCGGCTCCTTCGGACGGAGGCGCTTCTCAAGTGCCCGGGCTCTCCTTTCCCGTCCGTCGCCTCGGAGAGTTGGCGGCGGAAGGAGCGTGAAGTCAACGCTTCCGCCCAGTTTTCCAGTCAGAGGAGGAAGGGGGGGGGGGCGCAGAGAGAGAGGCTCGGGGGCTGTGGCTGCTCCGGGTGGGCCTGGGGAGCAGCTCCTGAACTTGCTCGCCTTCTCGGTTGGGGAGAGGGCGGGGTGCCAGGGCTGGTGGCGGAGGAGGAGAAGGACGAGCTCTTCCTACTTCTCCTCTCGGCTTCTCCTCTTTCCTCCTCCTCCTCCTCCTCCTCCAGCGCCACCAGCCGTGACGCATCCTCCCCTCCCCTTTTCTAACCTCCGGGCTGCTTTCAAACTCCCCCCTCCCTCCTCCTTTCCTCCTCCTCCTCCTCTTCCTCCCTCTTTCCCTCCCTCTCCTTTTCGCCTGCCTGGGGCTGAATTAGTTTCCCTCAGTGCTGCCTCTGCTTGTTGGCGGGGTAGTCGGACTTGAGCCGCCTGCTTTCCCCCTCCTTCCTTTTTTGTAAAAATCGGGTTTGCAGACGCTGCTGCTGCTGCGGGCGTCCGGAGGAATTTCTGCCGCGGTGCTTTTCCGTCCTGCCCCGGGGGTTTGGCAGCGAGGAAGGGACGCGGCGGGGAGCTGGGGGGACCTGCTCGTGGGGACGAGGGGAGGGGGGTGAAGCAAGGAAGCCAGGAGGCCAGGCTTGAGGAGCTGCTGCTGCGGCAGCGGGAGATGTGGGCTCCTGGTGCCGATGCGGCACAAGGACACGGCTAGGGAGCCTCGCTTGCAGCCGAGGCGCCGCCGCCGCCAGCCGCCCGGTTCCCGGTGAAAAAGACCAGAAAGAGCTTCGATTGCTGCCGCCGCCAAAGCAGAAATCAGTCCCAACTCTCGGCCGAACAGGATCCCTCCGTTTCCGTGCGAAGAAGAGGCGGGGAAGGCTGCTGTTGCTGCTGCTGCTTTCGGAGGGGGACCCACCTCAAGGATTGAGGCCATTCTGGCGGAAGGGTGTGCAGTGGGGGCATCGGTGGGGTTTAACAATGGTGAGGTTTCTGGTGAGCTCCTGCTGCGCCCTGGCTGCGTCGGTGCTGCTCCATCCCCGGATCGGATCACGGTGAGGAAAAAATGAGCGAAGAGACGGCGAATTCTAACAACGAGTAAGTTTCTCGGCTTTTCTTCGGGGCTGGGGGTCTCTTCGGCTTGGCGTTTCTCTCTCCCCACCCGCCCCTACCGTTCATTGACTTGCTCTCTTCGGGCTCCTTACATAGCTGGCTCCGTACGGATAGGTTGATGTGTGTGTCTCTCTGCATATGTAAACACCCCCCACCCCCCCGAATCTGACTGTTTTGGTAATTTGGAAAAGTCATGGCAGACCCAGGATATGGTGAAAAAATTGCCTAGCTATGTGTGTTGAGGAATTGGACCCTCCGTCTCCCGCCCGCCACCCCCCTCGACCCTCAACTTCCAGTGGCCTACGTGCAACGTTTTGTGGGGGGGAAAGAAGTCTATTTTCGTTTGCATGTTTCCTATAGAAAGTAGTGAGTGGGAGCTTCATCCCGAGGGAAACTGTTCCTGAATTTTAATTGGATGAGTCAGTGTAAATACAGTGTTAAACCTTTCCCCAAAGCTTTATATATACATTTTAACGAGCTGTTAGGATTCTTCGCCCTTCCCCCCCTTCTTTAAATGGGGAATAGAATGAAGGTATTTATATATATAACGTGCAAGATATTAATATATTTAACATGCTTGGCTTGGATGAAATCTATTGGGGGCTTATGTTTTCTTTTTTTATATCTGTAGGGATGTAGCCTTCAAAATTGCTATGAAATATATAATTTCTGAAACAGGGTAGTCATGTCAACAATCCTGAACTTTCCCATTTCTTCTAAAGAATGAAAAATGTTGACGCTGCCTGTGACTCCTGCATCCTGCCCTGTCAATGGTTGTTCTTTTCTGCAAGAATGAGTTGCGAATTAGTCATTTTCTCAAACATACTTTGCAATAGTTGTGGCTCAATTATAGTGCAAAAGCATCCTTCTGGCAGAATTATCACACGGTAATTATTTTTCCAGTGCCTGTAGCAAGTAATTTGAATTGTAGGAGGAAATACTGGTTTTTGGTGGAGAAGGGAACACTTGTCAGTTGCATACATTCCTCCATATAAAACCTTAATTCCTTAAGATGGATCGGTAAAGGAACAGGCTTCTGCTTCTGCTTCTGCTTTTTTAATGAATGGCTTTACTCTTAAGCCAGAATCACATAATATAACAAGGACAAATCCTGAACTGCAACAGGAACAAGTACAAAACATTGTATTGAGCTACTTGGTAAGATGAAGTGCTGCAGTGCCCGTGGAACCGAGAGGGAAGCGGCCGCCATATTTTCTTTTTTGTGAATCGCTCTAATTTGCATACCACAGTCTTCATTCATAAAAAATAATAATTAGACCTATGCCACCTTCGACATTCGACTGAACATGGCTTGCAAGAAATGGGAAATTTTCATGAAGGTAGAAAGAGCCTAGTATGTTCGAGGTTTAGGGTTTTCTGGATTTTCGTCTCGAAAAATACTGTTCTCTGCTTGTTGACACTGTTATGTGGGAAATATCGGCTCGGGGAAGTGCTGGGAGCACGTGATCCTCTCCATTCATAAAATACCTGGCTGGCCATTCACAGTGCAGTACACTGTGTCTACATGGATCCACTTTCACATTAGACCTGTTTTTCTAAAAGAAAGGCACAGATTTGTGTCAGGGTATCTGCAAAAGCACCACCTTGCTTGCCAGAATATGAAAAGAAGTGTGCTTTTAAAAGAAAAAAATCGAGGCCATAATCTGAGGACTGCTGTAATGTCACTAAGGGATCTTTGGGGTGGTAGAGGATAGAATCTTCTAGTAGCTAGCTTCCTTTTTTTAATGTGGCACATCAGAAACTGCCAGTATTTCTAAAACAATACAAGATTATGTGAAAGTGGCTTAAGACGTAAACACTGCTATAACTGAAGCAGCAGCAAAACGTTTCACCCTGTTTACTTGTGCAGTTTTGCGGACCTTGCTGGTTGATATTCACGCCGTAATCGGCCCCTGTATTTTAATTGAAGAAAAGTTAATAAGATTATTAATTAGATATTGCATTTTACAATAAAAGTGCTATTATGCAGTCAACTTTCATTAAGCATTTTAAAGCCAGTCAAATGTAAAATTATTGAAATACATTCTCAAGATTAGTCACAAAAGCTGTCTGAATGTGATTGCTGGGGAAGAGCCCTTTGTTAATGCATATATTTCTGTGTGCCACTTGGTGCATGCATTTCTGTGTCACCCCATGATTCTGTGGCACTTTAGCATAAATATTTGAACAAAGACCAATTGATTATGCTTTTAGGACAACATAGAATATTTATTTAATTAAGAGAAAATGTTTTCTTCAATAGTTAGGATGCAAAAACACCTTCAGAACATTTGATTATAACGTAAAATGTGTTTGTCAGTCTGAATTGTATTCTTCATCTCTTCGATTCGTCTTTTGTATCGCCATCATACAGGAATTTCATAACTGAAGAAAATGCTAGAACACATCTACATATTCATACCGATTTTTCCTTCCTTGTGTTCTCATCAGGCTCTCCAGTCACATTTTGAATTTCTCTTCTTGGAATCGAAGTGATCTTCTATGCTTTGCGTGGATTAGCTTAGGGTTCTTTAAAAGTTGATTTTATGAACTTGATATAGTGGAAAATACAGTACACAGCTGCGGCTGCTGCTGCCACAGTCATCCATGCTTAAATATGGCAACCAATAATTCTAGTTTGCATCGGTTCACAGTTTTCACTTTGAAAAGTTCCTTGCATTCTAATGAATTGTGTAGTATATTGTCCATGCTGAGTACAGTTAGTTAGGCCTTAACTGTGTTATGTGTGTCTGACTGTATATGCAAAAAGCAACTTGCAGTGTTCAGTATACAACCATTTATATTACAGGACCGTTGTTAATTGTATTTTTCTCTTTTGAAAGCAGTACGTTGGTTAGATTTTGTTATTGCAGCTGCACAACTCAATTTTCCGGGAGTTTTTAACAACAAACCTCACCAGTTTGTGTGTTAGCCTGGTATGCTGTCAGAAAAAGTGTTTATGGTTTCACAGTACTATGCATTATATAAATCTTGTTTTCCTCATCTTTCTCTAGCATGTTTTGTTTTTAAGATACATATCTCCCAAGTCTTCTGCAGTCCTACTTTTTCCGTTGCTTGCTGGATGGGCCAAATTACTATGGCAAGTTGTATATTAGTGACTAATCACTTCATTAATTAGAAAGTAGTCTGATATCTGTTCACATGAAGTTGCAAGTAAATTTTGGATATTTTTGTTTCTAATGTGACTTGACACTGTGTTTTGTCATGTTCATTTGCATTTTAAAAGAAAGATACTAGGTTTCAGTTCAATAGGTCAGGGCTTTAAACTTTTTGAACATTGTCGAATTCCATTTTAGGGAAAGTAACTATATGCATGGGATTGCAGATCTGAAGTGTGCTTGATAAATTGATATGGGGCCTAACTGTAATGTATGTGTATATAGTTTTGTTCGGATCCCTTATTAAGCATGCCATTTCAAAGGGAGTCACGCAGAAAATGCCATCTGAGTAAAATAAATAAATGGAGGTAATGATGGTTCCCTATATGCTAAAAGTAATATTCATGCAAACATTATGATACCAAAATATTGCCTCTGTAGACTACTGCTTGAGAGAATGAAACTCTGGTTGTTTTCTTCCCCCAGTCATTCATGGAAACTGTTCAGAGGTTATTACTTGGTGCTTGAGCTTCTACCCTGGTTGCACCTGGTTCCAGGCCTTGGCCACTCTTGGATAGAAAGCAACTAGTGGACAGACAGACCCTGTCTAATGCAAACCTGAGGCTCTAATGGAAAATCTAGCAATTCAGTGACTTGCAACCAGGAGTCCTTTTTGAATCCTGCTTATACAGTAGTTGATTTGGGACTAGTTTAGCTTTTACAAGCCATATTCGCATGCCGTTGAATGCCCAGTAAGTTGTCTTCTTGCTATTATGTTCCAGTTTTTCTTGTAACAAAAATTAAAATGCATGTTGTACATTTCCGGGGGGGGGGGGGGGGGATTGTGATGCCACAGAAGCCCAGTGGCGCTTATATTCAAAGGCATACCCGTGATCGTCCTTTTCTTAAGACTGATTTAGTCTTTAAAATCTACCATGCAAAAGCATTGATTCTCATTCAATATGGAGACATCCTTTAATGTCATATATGAAAATTACATTTATACAGAGAGAGAGAGAGATGCACAATGACCTTTTGTTTGCATCATGTATAGAATGTGTGTGTCAGTGTTTGTGCTTACTAACAATAATATCTGCAAGAGGTTTTCATGATAGATAAAAATTCCTTAATGAAATTATTTTAATTGTGTCCGTTGGATCTCTTTTATTGATGTACAGAAGGAGTTGTATGTTATTTTTACTGCAAGTAATGCAGGATGAGGAGCACAGTGGTTTGTCAAAAGAGCTTTTCCCAGTGAATAGCAAATGCAAAATTGCAAACAGAGGAATAATTCATTAGGAGAGGATAAGTGGGGATATGGTTTCTAGAGAAAAAGGACACAGAAAAATGAATTGTAGAAAGGGCTAAAAATTATCACTGCGTTGACTGAAAAAAGGCAAGATAGGCCACTGGATTTCAGTGAGGCTTAAGTGCACATAGTACTGTGCAGTATTGTGGTGATCTAGGGTGGAAGTGAACATTCTTAAATTGCAGATATAAGCAGATTGAAGCATTGCATGACTTTAAAGTAATTGTCCAGTTTTTGGAGTGTGTGCATGCTCTGTAGATGTTACCAGCTGCTGTTGCATTGCTTGCACCAGGTTGTGGAAGTGTCTGGAGATAGAAGGAACTCAGACACCCAGTGGCCTACAAATTTGACGTGGACGCATAAGAACTCCGTTTTTTAAAAATAGCACTATATTCTAGGAGTGCCTATGGTTACTAAACATCAGGCACTGACCAATAATCCAGTCTTGGTTCCCTACCATATAGGTGGTTAAATAAGTACACACATGAATCATTCAAAGCAGACCTTAGAAGGGTTTGGGGTGTGTGTGAAGGTGAAGAGGAATCCTTACACAATTTATTTGCCTTTCCCTCCACATCCCCATCCTTATGACTGTTTGGTTCCCATTTCCTGAGCAGATACAATATTTTCCTCAAGTTGTTTCCCTGTAACCCATAAAATCTTTGTGGTGTGACAAATATGAGTGCTAGGATTTCCACAATAGCATTTAAATTACCGTTAAAGCTGCAGTCAGCAAACTTGCAAACGAGTAAGCTCTGTTCAACATTGTGGAACTTAAGCCCAGCTTGGGCGCTCAGTTCCTCCATGTGAGAAGAATTGTGTGAGGAGAACAGGCATGTGCCATCTAGCCTTGCCCCCCCCCCCCATTGCATCCCCATGCCTGGCCCAGCTATTCTTGCATTGGGAGAGTGAGCTTCAAAATTTGCCAGCCACCAGCCGCATTTTGCACTTGGGTGTCTGTCAATTGCCATCCAGTGAAGATGCCCAGGCACCCGGATGGCGTATCATGCCTGCACCATCTGGAGGTTCATGCCTGGGGATCCTTGGACCTTTCCTGTTTTTACAC
The DNA here is from genome assembly GCF_964188315.1 of Podarcis muralis. Taxonomy (NCBI): domain Eukaryota; kingdom Metazoa; phylum Chordata; class Lepidosauria; order Squamata; family Lacertidae; genus Podarcis; species Podarcis muralis. The sequence continues at coordinate 40,268,346 of NC_135655.1, forward strand.
ACTAACGACACAACCTGTAGAATTCTGTCTGTGATGTTTTATCTGCACAAATTTCAGGAACCAAAAAGTCGTATGGAAAAATGTGACTTATGAGCTATCTGGCCCCAAAATGGCAACTAGACATTCCATTTTGGCGATTGATACCATGGTTTAAGGAGCCGTTTGGCACCTAGCGTATGTGTTTCTAACACCGCCTTCTGTACCTGTTGAGGCTTCCTGTACCGTTTAGAACTGTGATTATGCAGAAGGATGCTACGAGGACTTGGCAGCAAGAACAGGGCAATCTAACTTCCCCACTATCCTCTATACAATTCTAAATAGCCCAACATAAAATTCTTTCCGTTTGAATATGTGTAGGGTTTGCACTCCGAGCTGTCAATCTCATGGGGTGCTTTTAGGTTAGGGACAGTGACTGGCCCTACCTGTCTACCCAGGAGTGCTTAGCTTACAATGGGAGTGGGGAAAAGCCAAGTATGTTGCTTGGAGCTTCTTAGAGTAATCACAGGACAAAACGTAAGAAACAAATGTGTTTTCTTTCTTTCTTTCTTTCTTTCTTTCTTTCTTTCTTTCTTTCTTTCTTTCTTATTGCCGTCAATATAATATGTTGGACTAATAAAAGGACTAAAGATTTAAAATGTTTTGGGATTGGTTTGAATAAACCAAAGTGTTAAAAAAATTTCTGGCCCATTAGGAGGAATTAAGGAAGTCCAGTTCAGTGGATATGTTAATCAGCTGATAGGGCAACAGCTAATGGTAATATTACCTGCATAGTACTTTCATTTGTACTTCCAATTTGTTGTTCATAGAATAAAAAAGTGTAGTTAAATAACTAAAAACCTTTCTGCTTTGGTTTAAATAAAAATGTATACTAAAGCTACCAGTGGTACCATGATTTGGTGAATAAATGACTTGATGTTCCTTTCTTGCTTTTTTCTTTTTTTTTCTTTTTTTCTTTATGAGTTTTTTCTTTTTCTTTTTCTTTATGAGTTAATGGTCTGTAAATATAAAGGCTGCATTTTGTGAGTTGGAATTTTTTATACTTATGTTGGACTATGTACACATTTTCAATTATTCTGCATCCAGATCCTTCCTGTGTCCTTTCTCTTTTTAAAGAAATACAGAGGTACTTCTACTTATGTGCCCCTCTCGTTACGTATCCTTCAGGATACACACGCGGCAAACCCGGAAGTATATTCCGGGTTTCGCCGCATGCACAGAAGCGCTCTATCACGCCGCACGTGTGTGCAGTACAGGCACTTCAGGTTGTGGAAACCTTGGGATCCGACCGGAGCTCCAGAACGGATCCCGTCCACAACCGGAGGTACCACTGTACTGCACTTGACGCCTTTCCCCCCCAAACCAGCTTTGATCCGAATGGAAAAGGGGGGGGGGGACTCGACCTAGCCTCATGTTAAACTGATAGTGTGTACATATAGATTAATTACGGAGTTAGTTTTTTATGACATTAATTAATTATGAAGTTAATTTTGGTTGCAGGCTTTTATATTTAAAGGAGGGCACTGACAAAAATATTAGCAGGATGGGAGCGAGTAAGATTACAGTGTTGTCAATGTCAGGGTGCTTATGTTGTTGGCTTGTGTGCTTGCACTCTAAACCTGTCACTGATCAATATGATAGGCAGTATTCACAATTTATTGGCCTTCTAATACTTCTTTAGCTGTGTAAGCAGGATTTCTGGAACCCTGTGCTAAAATTAATTTTCCATTTGGAAAGCAAATCTGTCAGTCTAGTATGCACTGCTCTGGTTTGTTTTTATTATTTTTATTAACGATGTTAGGTTGCATCATTCCTCAAATCACAATTTGTAAGAAGGCTTGGGCTCAAACATAGCACGAAACCTTATTTAGGTATTACATCTAAATCTAGCCCTATCTCATTTTATATAGCCAACTATAATATGGAGAGATCTACAGCATAATAGCTATTGCTGCAGTTGGTATGCTATGGCCCTTTGTGGATTCCCCGTACCTTTCCGATTACCACCACCCAATTTATTTGCAGGGTCAGTAGAAGTTGATGTTTGTGTTATGGCCGCTGGTGAAAACTGAGTGTGTGTGTATGTTGCAGATTAGTTTATGCCATCTTTAGGCTTCTTTGGAACTACAGTGGTACCTCCGGTTGTGGACGGGATCCATTCCGGAGCTCCAGTCGGATCCCGAGGTTTCCACAACCAGAGGGACCTCTTCTGCGCATGTGCGCGTGATGAAACCCGGGGGGGGGGGGAACACTTCCGGGTTTGCCACATTCGCATCCTGAAGGATACCCAACCGGAGGTGTGCGTATCCAGAGGTACCACTGTATTTGCAACTTGCAATTTCACTTCCTTTGCTGCTCTTGCCTTACGTACAGGAAACCTTGGTTTTGAGCGGGGGTTGCATTCTGAGCCATCATGCGTGTTGGCAGAGTGTGCATAAGCACACCCGTTACACCCCATTCCCACTCTGCCCCCTGCCCCCGTTCTGCCCTTTTCCTGGTGTGAAAACAGCCTGTGCGTGCACAGGCGTGTTCTTTGAAAGCATGCAAAACAGGGGTAAACATCCTTAAGAACAAAAGATGAGCCTTGCGGGTTCAGGGCAAAGGCTCCTCTAGTCCAATATCCTGTTCTCACAGAGACCAACCAGATGCCTGTGGGAAGCCCACAAGATACAGCACTCTCCCTGCTTGTGATTTCCAGCACTGGTATTGAGAGGCACAAGGCTCCTGACAGTGGAGCTAGATGCTAGAACATACCCACCACGGCTAACCAGTGATAGACTTACCTTTCATCAATTTGCCTATTCCTATCGTAAAGCTATCCAGTACAGTGACCATCACTGTATTTCATAGCATACTGCGTGAAAAGGTGCTTAACTCTTGCAGGATTGTTCCCATTATTGATGAAATGATGCATCTTTAACTTGGTGGCTTTTAAGAGGGTAGGGGAACCAAAATATCAGATTAATGATTCTTTGAGTGCCTTCTCAATCTGATGTTTCGAGGGCGTGGAGGCAGAACAAGCCCTACTCAGTTAAGGACCACTCCCCCCCAACATCTTTCTTCTCCCTTCACTAATGTATTTACACTGTCAGGCAAAGACCCTTCTATTGTCCGAGGCCTTTTAATTCCATCTTAATCCTTTTAACATCCTTTTAATGTTGATATTAATATTGTAATCTTTAGGATTTGTTTTGTTTTGCTTTGCTTGTTTTTGGTGGCTGGGACATGTTTTATCCCCTTAGGTTATTTTAGCTTTCTTGTGACCAGGTTATACCCTTTTTCTCGTTTCGGCTTCTGTATTATATGCGTTTTAGTGTATATTTTGATTGTATTTTGTAGATGTTATGTTACTGAGCACAGTTACGATAAGTTCTGTAGAAACTGAGAGGAACTCCGCGTACTTCACCCTTTAAAACAACCCCTGCACCGTTAGTGAGGTGAAATATATTAATAATTTGACCTCTACTGCCCTTGCATCTGAATTTCATTTATAGGGGAAAGAGTGAGTCTTTAAAAGTTGAACATAACGCAAATTAGATTTTTTGCTTTGTATTGATTAAACTACACAAAATGAAAATTTATCATTTGTTACCTTACTATCAAGGCTTTGAACATCTATTTGGAAACTAAGCACACATACCTTTTTAGTGCTCTTGCAATGTTGCTATGGTAATAGGAAAATGTCTGCATAGTTAACAAGCCAATGTCAGGTAATGGAGGCTTTGCAAAAATAAGTTCAGCTAAGCATTTGCCTGGGGCACTGAAAAACAAGTTGCCCATAAAAGCTGCTTACCAACGAAAACTATTTTAGATGGAATTGGATTTATACAGTCTGTGCAGTCCTCTGATATGCTAATTGATATTGCTGTGGTTGGAGAGTTTGCAGATGGCAAATAACTGAGGTAGGGGATTGCTGCGGAATAACTGCTTTTCCTCCTTTCTAAAAAAAACCCCCAAACATGTTATGCAACAGGTAACGTGCTTTATTGCGAGATAGCAGCACACAGCACACACAGCCAGCTGTCAAAAGTAGTGTTGCAGTTACACTGTGTGCATGTGTTTGTGGCACATCTCACAATGTTTTTCATCTTGAGAACTATCAATTCACAAAATGTTTCATGCTTTATTTAATAAAATCTTTCCTCTTCCTCTCTCTTTGAAAATGGGTTCTCCATTTGCACCAGTGTTAAATATGTTTAAGGCTAGCTACGGTTCACTCTTAACCAAGATTTGGCATGCTGTCTGATTTCTCTGGAGATCAGGCAGGGAAATTACCTCTAAAGTGGGAAAGAGGTGGAAGTAAGACACACAGTAATGTTCCTGATCTTTTCAGGAGCAGTTGAGAGAGACCCATACATTAAAAATGCACTGCCTAATAGTTGTGGAACGGGATTGGATAATGGTTTGCTTTTTCACATGAGCTGGTACAGATTTTGCACTGATATTAGTGTGTGGAAATGGGGGGGGGGGGTCAGTTCCCTGTCTTATGCATGAGAACGGTTGTGCACAAGATGCAGTCTTCCATGCCCAAATGACACACACACACTCACCCCGCTTTTAATGGAATTGCCCCAGTATTGGTGAGATGAATGAGACAATTTTTAAAGGAGTGAGCACTTGAACATTGAAATGGTTACAAAAATGCTAAATTTAGTAATAGCAAGAGAATGTCTTTAAAGTATTTTTAAATCCTTTCCAATTTTAAGGCCTCAGCGGATTGCAGAATGTTAAAAATAGAAACTCTGAAAAGGTAACTGCCAAAACCCTTGTTCCTAATCGTTGCACTGTGTTTGTCCAGAGTCTTACTAAATTTCTGCAACTCCAGCAACATATTTCTGGCAACAAGAGCCCCCTAAGCCATGGGTAGGCAAACTAAGGCCTGAGGGCCGGATCCGGCCCAACCGCCTTCTAAATCCGACCCGCGGACGGTCCGGGAATCAGCGTGTTTTTACATGAGTAGAATGTGTCCTTTTATTTAAAATGCATCTCTGGGTTATTTGTGGGGCATAGGAATTCGTTCATTCCCCATCCCCCCCCCCCAAATATAGTCTGGCCCCCCATAAGATCTGAGGGACAGTGGACAGTGAAAAAGTTTGCTGACCCCTGCCCTAAGCCATAGCCAATATAAGGCCTAGAACAAACATTTAAGTTTTTTTCCATGAGGTTTTGTTTTGAGTTGCCTTCATGTGCTTGCCATCCATGCAGAAATACAATCAAATGTTTGGGGACGAAAACTGTTTATCTGTGCATAATCCTGCTTTGTTTCCTCCAGGCATGAATCAATCATTGTGGGGGGGGGGGTTGTTAAGTCAACTTCCTCTGCTGCTGCATCTCCCAGCATTCATTGCACATGTTGGGTGATGGTAGTTCCTGTTGAATATTTGCCTGCTTTGTGGCCGAACACTTTCTGTCTTTGTTTATGCTGCCGCTGCCATACCAGTTTCACTGGAACAGTGTAGCGTGGATGATATTTTACTCTGGCTTTTCATGTGAATTATGCAGCGTGCTGTGTATTTGAAGCTACAGAGCAAACCTCTGCCCAAACTCTGCTCTACTGCTGCGTACTGTACGGACTTTGCTTTGTTATTTTTGTGAATGCACCATTTCCATTCGGTTGTGCCCTCTTATTAATTAATGTTATGGTTGTGTTAATATTATGATGTGGCTTGAAGCACAGAGATTTTGGTACCAGCTCTGGAAATTATCATTAACAAAAATGCTAATGATGCCACAAGGCAAGCAGCACACAATATTAATTACAAGTCCATGTTTTAGATGCATGAGTGAAGAGTTAGCGATAAACGGTTTTTGAAATTAGAAATCAAAATTTAGAATTATAATTAGCAATGCAGTGGTGTTTTACATATGACAACTGTTATGTAATATAATGTAAATAAATAAATAAATACTGTACTACTACTCTTTGGGTGCATTTTGATACTTTGATACATTTGTACTACTAATTAAAACCACTATTTTTGGTGCTAAATAAAACTCATTATTAAAAGATAAAGTCAAGCTTTTTGTGAAATTGATATGACATTGTGGCTTTTAAATTAGGTTGTTTTACTGCACTAGAAAAAGAAACTCAAAATGGTCATGAAGTTTTAACTTCGTTTTTATGCTTTCAAAACAACTTTTAATGCAGGAAATAGTGATATTTTTTTCAAAAAGGAGTCTTACACTGTTGTCATACCAATCTTTTATTTTTCATATAAAACTTTTTAAAGTGGTAAGATAAAGAGTTTTCCTTATTCCCCCCCCCCTTTATATATTATGATTTAAGCCACATTTATTAGAAGGACGTGGGTGGTGCTGTAGTCTAAACCACTGAGCCTCTTGGGCTTGCTGATCAGAAGGTCGTCTGTTCAAATCCATGTGACGGAGTGAGCTCCTGTTGCTGTGTCCCAGCTTCTGTCAACCTAGCAGTTAGAAAGCACATCGGTGCAAGGAGATAAATAGGTATCACTGCGGTGGGAAGGTAAATGGCATTTCCGTGCGCTCTGGTTTCCGTCACAGTGTTCCATTGCGCCAGAAGTGGCTTAGTCATGCTGGCCACATGACCTGGAAAGCTGTCTGTGGACAAATGCCGGCTCCCTCACTTGAAAAGTGAGATGAGCACTGCACCCCATAGTCACCTTTGACTGGACTTAACCATCCAGGGGTCCTTTACCTAACCTTACATTTCTTAGACATTTCTTAGAGGTTCTTTAGGATGATTCCTAAAATGCTTACAATAATAGAAATTAATAATGTAATTTTTTTTTAGTTATCAAAATTGGTTATTGTGCTCAATTTTCTGGTCAACAATAAAACACTGATAGGAGCATAACCATATTTTCAGTTTTTAATTTAATAGTTTTAATTTAACAGTTAAATAATTCATTTTGCGACATGTCAAAACTTTACACATTTTTTTAATTAAAAAAACAGTTTGGGTAACAGCACTATATTCTAAGCTACCTTGTGCAAAAACATGCTAGTAAGACTTCTATTTGTTTTTAGAACTGGAACTTTATGACTTATTGTCCATGCATAGTACAGTGTTGCATACTGCTGCTTAATACAAAAAAAAGCTCAAGCAGCTGGCTAAATGCTGCAGAGCTGACAATATTTGCAGTATCCTTTTTGCAAATATGAAAAAGTGAACTAAGGCAGCTGTATCGTTCTCCTTTCTGGTTGTGCTTTACATAGGATGATATTTTTCATGATTATGTGTTCAACATATCTTATACCTGATGTTCTTTTGAGACAGAGAAGTTATGTTCTATCAAGCCTTTTTTCAAATTCCAATCCCTATGAGTCATTTGCTGGTTAAAAAGATGCAGATGTTTTAAGCTCATGGAATTGTCCTTACCATTGCATTGCTAAGCAGCTGTCCCTTCAACCTAGCTAACACTGATGGCTGAAGGGTGGACAGCATGAACAGCAAGGTTTAACTTCCCTGTTCTTCCAGTAGATCTGTGTTGTCTGAGCTCATATTTTTAAAAGAGATATATATATATTAACAGGCTGTTTGGGACAAGGAATGGAGGGCTTCCTGCCAAACCACTCAATATGGAACTTTTAGATTCAAAAGGGCTATGCATATGCCTTGGTTAGGGAGACACACCGTACATAATGTATCGTTTACCAGTGCACAGCAAAAAAAAAAAAAAAAAAAAAAAGAATCTTAAATCAAATTTTGACTGCAGCCAAAAGCTTCCTTCTGGTCCTCTTCCAAGTTCTCCAGAATGCAGAGGAATATAAACTCAATATAAATGTACATTCTGAGTATGTGTGCTGTAATAACATTTGCAAAAGGCAAATGATTCTGGAAGAGTTGGCCTCTGACCTCAGATGTGTGCCATGTGAAGGCATTTTTATGTGGGGGTTTTTTAGGGGGGAATTTAGGAAGCATGTTAAATGTGCAAACAAACCCTCACAGTATATGCATTCAAACACAATGCACATACGTATTCCTGCCACTATGTGCGCAGCAGCAGGAGGAGGCCCCATTAGCTAAAGTGGTGCTTCAGGTTAAGAACAGTTTCAGGTTAAGAACGGACCTCCGGAACGAATTAAGTACTTAACCCGAGGTACCACTGTACAGCTACAGAGCAGCTTGGAGCCATCCTTGATGTTAACGAAGGATGGGAGGGATTTCCCAGTGCTGTGTCTGCTGCAGATATTTCCTTAATAGGTTCAGTTGTGTTCAGTTTGTAAAATGCAAGCACAGAGACCCCTTTTTGACACACAGTTTTTCAAAATGCAGCCCCTCATATGCTAAGTTCTATGTGCATGGTAACAGCACCTAAAGAAAACACTTGCTTCGCATGCCGCCACCATAAAGGAATGTGCTTCACCTGAGAGAAGGGCAGCAATAACCATCCACCAACTCACTTCTGTTGCAAATTGCTAAGCTCTTTGTTACAATGTACATAACGTTGGCTGAAGTGTCTGAATTGATTAGCAGAAAACTTCCTGGACTGTAATCAAGATAGGCAATCTGCAGTGATCAGTGAATTTGTAGCAAAGGAGACCTCCAATTGTGTTAGTGCTTGGACAAAAGTCATGTGCCCCTTTCAGTTCCAGACCTGTTAACTATTTTAAATATTATTCCTTGCAAACCATAGTGCATTCAGAATGTTCAGATCTGTCTTGACAACTGTCATGATGCTAGAGTCCTTAGAATACCCTGTGGTCATTGGGTAACCATGACTAAGGAGAACATGGGAGTGAGCAAGTGTTGTTGGCTGTTTGGCTTATCTCCTGTTGTCGTGTTAATGCAATAGTTTCCATACTCTTCAAATGATGCGGGGAAAAACTTTAGCCATAATCCAAGGGTATCTGATATCTTGGTAATAAAAGGAAGCTAGAACATGCTTCTGAACTGTGTAGATTTCAGTGGCTTCTTTACACAACATTTGCTGCCATAAATGAGAGGTTATTGTGTGGTACATCATTCATTCATTCATTTAGAGCAGAAATATGACCTTGGAGCTCTTCATCTGCACAGCACGCACCTATCCCAAGATCTGAGTGAGAAATAGAGAATGTGAGGGGAAATGATGCAGAATGTGATTTACAATCCCTTTTGGCCATTCATTAAATTTTCTTCATCTAAGACAATGTCTCAGAGATACTAATGAATTAAAACCAAATTCAGACATAAGAAGAGCTTGGCTGGATCAGACCAAAGGCCTTTCTTGTCCAGCATTGTGTTCCCACATGACCAACCTGTAGACAGGAGCCCTCTCCCACTCATGATCACCAGCAACTAGCTCCCACAGGTATACTCCTGAGAGTGGAGGTAGTATCTAGCCAACGATAGCTTATTCAAGTGGGCAGCCATCATTACATCTTTTAATAGTGAATTCTGTAGTTTAGCTCTTCTCTCTGGGAAGAAGTGCCTCCTTTTGGCTGTCCTAAATGTCTTTTGCCATTTTGCTTCATTGGAAGACTCTGGGTTCAAGTATTATGATAGAGGAATAAAAAACATTTCCAAACCAGCTTTCTTTATACTATGTGTAATTTCACACATCTCCATCCTGTCCACCCTCTTTCCTTTTTCTGAACTAAAAAAGTCTCACATTGTATTTTTTCCAGTTAGGGAGGTTTTTCCAATTCCCTAATAATTTTGGTTGTCCTTTCCTGCAGATATAAGAGGCATTTTATTTTTATTTCATTCAATATGTAGAATGTGAGTATTTGTTCAATAAAGTGTTTAATACAAACTAAGCAGCTTTAGTCTGTAAGCCTTAAAGTAGTTCCCTGTGTCATTGTCAGCCAATATACTAGTGCACATATTTTTTAAAGAGTGCATTGATTGATTATATAACACAGCAGAAATCCCGAATTTTATGTACAAGTTCTGCAAAGTATGAAACAGAGAATATATAATAAAATTATAAAACTGAAAAAGTGGGAAAGCAGTAAACCTCTACAGGTCAAACATTGATATCCATCTAGCCATAATGTTTAAATGTCTATAAATGGTCTCAGATTGTTTATGTATGTATAAGCATGTTTAGTGCACAGTTCTGGCCGAATTTAGAATTTGCAGATTACATCATTTACTTCTTACAGCTGCATCCAATAGGCTTCACACATTATCCGTTTTCATTTTTAAAAAATAAGTATCTTTAAAAACAGCATATTGTGAACTGCATTGCTCACCAGATATCAATAAACATGCACCTCCAAGAGATATCAGATTGGGTTACAGAAGTGCATGCCTCCTCCTTGTCCCTATATTAGGGATAGGATCTGGACGTGTGGTTCTACTTTTTCTTGAGCAAATCCATTTTTCCTTGAAAGTGATACTGTCTTTCGATACACAGAAGTGATGTTTAAAAATCACGCTAGCACAGAAGACAACGACGAAAGGAATGGCAGGAAAAATACCCAAGTTAATACAATTAAAGGGGATGCCTGGAGACAGTTGTTCCAAATTAGTCTTTTGTAATTTGCAGTACGTGGCTGGATAAATATTTGATAGTGCACCCTCATGAAACAGGCTGTAGTCATGATTTCAGCTGTAAAAAGAGAAAGAGAGAGAACCTATGATTTATGTGGAAAACATGGAATGCCATTCATGCAAACATGAAATCCATATCAAAACAATATAATCATATGAGATTTGTAAAATTTCAACTGAACAACTGGGGGGGGGGAGGATGAGAAGCAAACACAATAATCAGTTCTTTCAGTTTCTTACTACAACCAGCAAGTATTGAAACAGCCTATGAAATGGCTGCTGCCAGGTGACAGCTGAGGTCTCTCTCAGCAAACCTGATGGAATAGCCTTATTTTCCTTCTCTTCCAATACTTTGCAGCCTGTCTGAATAGCTGATGCTAGGAGACTTTGGGAGGGGGTGGGGGGGAGAGCCAAAGACAGCTGGTTTCTCAGTGGAGCTAATGGAATAGATGTTCTTCCATTATTTCCTTTTGCTGCAGCCACTGAAGACAGTGAGACTGAAATAGAGGATGTGTGGAATCAAGGAGGAGTTGAAGGGCAGTGTGCACGCATTTGCCATCCACATTGAACTCCTTTTCATAGACAGAAGGTAGCCTCAGATTAAGAAAGTGCTTAGCTTGTATTTTAATGAATCATGCTAATGAGTTCCTTCATTAAAATATAGCTTGCCTTATGTCTGATTTTGCACAGAAATCGCAAAGACGTAATAAAATAGAGATTGTACAGTATCTGGCAAAGAAATAGTGCATTGTGTCTATCCATTGCAGCGGAGAAGGGAAGGACATGCAAGAGGCTGGTTGAGTTTGTAGGAACTGTTGCCAAGAGGCAGAGTCTAGGGTTTATGTTACTTGGTAGGAAGAGGAGGGGAGGATTAATCTTTAAGGCTCGAGGTATGTATTTTTCCAGGCCTTGGAAAAGCATGTCACTTGTGTGGGCAGAGAAGTGTTTTTGCGCCTTGTGATCCAGACTTGGGGATGGTTATTTAAAACTGTTGGATGCCTTTGGAATTAAGCATGCTTCTCACTCCTGCCTCATCCCTCATGCTAAGAGAGGTGTGTTGCGAAAGACTAGAGAAGGAAGGCAGATGCAAAGATGGTGGGGTTTTTACATCTGTTAATTATTCCAGTACAGTTGAACCTCTGCTTACCACCACTGCCTCTTACAGTCGTTCCAAGTCACAACCGTGGCAAGCCAGAAGTTTGCCGCCGTTTGCGCATGCGCAGAAGTGGGCAATCGCCGCCTGCGCACAACGGCGTCTCTCCCAGTGACCCATTTCGACCTCTGGACGGACCTCCAGAATGGATTATAGTCGCAAATAATGGTTCCACTGTAGTGTAGGGCACTGGGAAGAAGACTTTTCCACCAATGACTGCTGATACTTTGCTTCAAAGCCATTCTGTGAATATGCTAAATCAGGCAATGTGGTAGCACACATGAATCACATATTTCTGTAGCTCACCTTAAGGCTGCTTCACACATTGTTTCTTCGTCTAAAGAGGCTTCTGTTAAAAAAAGGTTACCTCTATGTGCACGATGAACACATGGGGGTAAATGTGCTTCACCTTCACAGAATTGTGGCATGCTCCCTGACGTATGTACACACAGCAGCAAGCGTTCATATGCCACTGCATCATGTGTCATATGGCCCGTATGTGCATATGTGTGTTCTTCCTCTGCATATAATATATTGCTTTCCTTAGAAGCATGCCACAATATGCTCTTGTATTGAAGATATTTCAAAATATTGTAGGAATTTTGTTGTTTAGTCGTGTCCGACTCTTCGTGACCCCATGGACCAGGAATAGGAATAGAAACAAGTAAAAATGAACATTCCGACCAGAGTTTTTAAAGTCATTAAGATCAGCCAGGCTATTTTTCACGCTTGTTTAAAACCTCAGCCAGGGAAACCTGGGCAATGGGGATGGCCCTTCTAGGCTTGGTGCCGCATATTATCTTCATAGTGCAACAAGTGGCAAGTCTACGTTACTTTTACATTAGCAGCAGCCAAGTTAATTTGGCAGTGAAGAATAATGTGGAAAACAGTACATTGAAAGGATACGACTCTTTCCTATCACTCAAATAGCATCAGGCTTGGTTGGTAATAAGTCATATGGAAATTGCTGGGGTTTAATTTTAGGTAAACTTGTTTCGGGATTGACATACAAGAGTCCAGTTTTGCTCTGGAACTGAATAGCAGATAAACAGATGAGGTGACAGAGGAGCATGTGTGAGGAAGTGCTAAACATGCTTTTTTTCCCTGGAGTGGACAGTTATTCCTCATATAGCTCCCTTAGACTTATAAACCAGACAGATGCATTTGTTAAATCGTCTTCTGATGGACCTGATTGGTACAAAGCAAAGTTTCTTGATACCTCTCACCTTTGATGTACATTCTGAAAGTTCATGGGGCAGTGGCATTTCTGGATTCAGTTCAGAAGCACCAGTATAACAGCTCTCACAAATATTTATCTTCAGTTATCTTATGCCAAGGACAGACATAATGTAAAAAGATGCCATCAGGGGCAGGTGGCTATGGCCTGACTTCTTTGCAGTTCCTTTGACAGATGCAACAAGTTGAATGGTGGCTCAGCTGCAAGTCTTGACCTTAGGTGCTTCCTGCCCTGGGCAGCTTTTGTGTTTTTAAGTACCATGTGCCCTCATGTTATCACAAGGAAACAGCCTATCAGCATGGTTTTATAGCCGACTGAATCTGCAGGTGCTGCCCAGTCAATATGGGAGAGGAAAAGTTCAAATCCACTGAAGTGGGGAGCTTTCCAAACGGGACTCACTGCTCTAAAAACATCCCATCTGCCTTACTTTTTGGTTAATAGTTTTACTCGATTTTGCATATCTAATATGAAGATATGATAATTTAATCCTTTAGCCTGTTGTTCAGCCATTCATAAAAAAAAAATGCCACTATAAAATTGTACAATTAGCTAGCAAAATACAACCAAATATGGTCATGGTCAGAGCAATAATGCCGTACTCAAAATAGGATGCTGTACATACTGTAGGTGACTTCAGTGTTCCAAATTCTGTTCCTGGGCAAGGGAGTGTTGAGTATACATTTAGTTGTTCAGGCCAGATCTTTTGCGTTGCATTTTAGTACCTGCACCAGTGATCAGTGATTTATTCTTAAACATTTAGATGACTGTTCCATGCATCCTTCTCTGATACCACTATATTTGCACAAGTCCTGTCTTCATATTTGCCTTTATTTTATTTGCCACTTTCTATTTTTGACAGCTTAAATAATGCTAGGAAACATGTAAAGTAGGACTGCACTTGTTTAATAGATTTTAGGAGTAGCATAGGGTAATAGTGGAGGGAAAGTCAGTAATTTTAAAGACACAATTACTATTATATTAATTAAAAATATAAACAATATATATTGACACCATTGCATTGGAACTACCCAGGGCCGGATTTAAGTTTGATGAGGTCCTAAGCTACTGAAGGTAATGGGGCCCTTTATATGTCCAGCTGTCCTTTGTCAACAACAAATTGTCACTGTTTTTTGTGTTGAATATTTTAGGGAGCAGGCTAGCAGGCGGGGGCCCATTACTCATAGGAGCCTACCCAACACAAAACACTGTTGCTGTATGTAGGTTTTATTTTATTTGTTTTTTATCTTATATTTTGGAAAGGTACATCCAGTTTTTCCCCTTTAAATTTTTTTGAGGTCCCCCAAGATAATGGGGCCCTAAGCTATAGCTTGTTTAGCTTATACATAAATGCAGCACTGGAACTACCTATGACTTTACTGTGGTTATAGCAGAACAACTTGGCAAGAATTCTTGCATTTAGGTTCAGAATTTGGTACAGGAGCTATTGAAAAAGACAGTAACAAGGAAAACATTGCTGCATTGATGAAAACAGTGGGTTCTAGGACAAAAATTAAGCCAGTACATATAATATCAAAACAATGATATTTAATAAAGATTCTCAAATGACTTTTTTTTAACTTGACAGTTCAATTTTTATTTTTTTGTTATATTTGCACAAGTCCTGTCAGCTTTCTTTCTTTCTTTCTTTCTTTCTTTCTTTCTTTCTTTCTTTCTTTCTTTCTTTCTGCAGATTAGCCCTCATTCTTCTCAGTAACAGTTTATTCATCTTTGCATTACAACTTTCTTGGATAGATTTAGGCTTGCTGTTGTTTTGCATTGCAAGCAGGAACTGATTAAAATCTCCTTCTGGGGGAAAAAAACCCCCTGTAAGTATGGACTGTATGGCTGCTGAATAGAACATCTTTTCTGTTCACTCCCATGGTTGCTGCTGCTATTCATGCTCCGTTTTGCAGCCATTAGATAGCATGGGGAACTAACTATCTTATGAGACAAATATAACTCCATTAGTCAGCTTGCGTGGGTTGCTGATACAGAATGCAGTCAGTAATTTCTCCTGGTGGATTTTTTCAAGTCTGTTGCATCCTGTTAAAGTGTGTCGAAATGTACATATCCAGAATTTGACACCCCCCTCCCCGTTTCCTACATCAGATAGCTGTCTTCTTCTAATGTAATTGTATTAAGATACATTGAGACTAAATCTGTATGACATGTAATCCCCATGAGAAAAACACCTTCTGAGATGTGAGTGCTTGCTGTGGCAAGCTGAGATCCCGTTAGTGGAACATTCTGTTGTGAAACGTTTGTTACAGGACCGATCATCGGGGATCACTTTTGGGACCAAGTATAAATATTTTCATAAATATATATTACTAGGCATATTATACCAGAATCACCTGTTTTGCCTCTTAACGAAACAGTAATTTGTAGAGTTATTGAAAGGATAAGAAGTGTAATGATAATGTACTCTGTCAGCTTAGTGGCAGAATTGGGTTTTAAAGCTAGATGACCCACTTGCATTCCATACGACATTGCGACACACAGACATATTGTTCCCTTTTTATATTGATGGGAGTTAGAGCCCTTGTGCAATTCAATGCAGCTCACACAGAAACCCTTCCCAGCAGACAGTGTCCTTTACTTTCGGAAATGCATGTCCAGAATACTTTGAAATCTTATTAGCTTGCATGGATACCCTCTGCCAGTACTTGGGAAATGTAATATGTGGGCCAAATGTTCAAGTTAGTATTTTTAAAATCTCTCCACTTACGAGAAACAGTTCATCTTCCTGAGACCTTCAGAACATGGGTGGGTGTGGTGTTTAAGGCTGGTTATGTATATATATGTGGAAAAGGTGCAATTTGATACTGAAGTACCAGGAGTTCAGCCCAATGTAATTTAAACTAGGCACAAGCATTAAACCAAAACCTCCTTTTATTAGTGTTAAAGTGCAGTGTTTCAGTAATACAGAATAGATTTAGAAATGTTATGTAACAATATTGTGCAGCCAGTTAACTATTAGACAAGTAGGTTTTCCTCCTAGTTGCTAAGCAAAGAGGAGAGGAGTTGTCAATGTTAAGAAATCATATAGGGGCATTGCTGGGACTGCGATACAGTTCTCTGTTTCTACACCCAGGAACCGACCTATTGGCCACAAGGTTTTAAAACTCTGATAGCTTTTCAGATAGTGAGGTGCAGACAAGTGCTATGTTTGTCGTTGGAGCTTTCTCTTGCTGGCCTGTGTTTGTGGATCAGCAGTGTTTTTTGGACTATGCCAGGGCTGGTTAACCTTTGTTGGCCTGAGCCTTCCAGGGACACATGCCAATGGGGGGGGGGTGCAGCCACCCTACACTCTTGCTAGCACAGGCTAACTGCGTCTTTTTCAACTGATTGGTGCGTATGAGCTGAGGAGGCGGTTATCACCCTTTATCTTATCATATGAGCTCGCAGATGACTAGAGATGGACAATTTGCATCCCTATCAGGGCAGCGCAGAGCATTCGCCACAGCATGATGATTCCCTCCCCCTTTTTTTGTTGTGGGAGGGATCCTTGTGGGGGGAACAAAAATTGTTTGGGAGTGAAGCCCCTATGCCAAGGGTAAAGCCCCTATGAACCGTACACCTGTGATGGTGGGGTTGTTGTTGTTGTTTGCGGGGAGTGGATTAAATCAGAAGAAGTTTCCTATGAAAACTAGGGTGCTTTGTGTCAGAAAGAAACTCAGCACCTGAACATTTTATAACTAATTCTACAACTAATTTGGCCTGTTTAATATAGTTTTATTTAGTAAATGGAGCTAAGAACATTGAAACGGCCCAGGAATACCCCGCTTCCCCCCCCCCAAATTGCAACTAGAGTCCATCCCTTGTTGCTAATGAACTTATGAAATAGAAAATTTTCCGTAGGACTTTTCCACCGCATACCACTGCTTTACGCTTAAAAATCTGCCTTGCTGTTAAGTATCAGAGATAATAGTTTGAATCCAAACAAGTACAGCAGGACTCTGTTTGTGCCATGGGGCCTCCTCACCTACTTCTCTCTGCAGCCTTCTGTGCCCTCTGGAAAGCTCCTAATATTTGTGCAAGCCTCCAAAATGGTGTGGAATGTGACACGGGGGGGGGGGGGGCGTGCAGCATGGGGGGGGTGAATCAATTTAAACCACGGAGGCCACTTTGCATAAGCACAAGCCCACATTTCCTATGACTAATCTTTTTTACACCCATTCTTTCTCTTTGTTCAGTTGTTCTGCCAAATTGAAATTTCTCAGTACAGATGCATGAAAAACACACTTTTTTATTCTTCAAAAAAAGCCTACATGTTGCTTTACTTTCCTATATTCTCAGAGCCTGGTTCATTTTTGCATTATCTTCAGAGCCTAGGAAATAGTTTATTTTACTAAACTATTTCCTAGGAGCCTAGGAAATAGTTTATTTTATCTGACCAGCACTACCATTCTACCCATGGCAGTTGAATCCCAGGTCAGGCTAACCATTTTGCAGGGACAAAGGTACAAAGACTACTGTGACATACTGTTAGCAGATCTGCTAGAGTGTCTGTCCTCATGTATCATGAAAACATGCCTTGCACACTTAAAAGTTAATGTAGAGGAGTTAGGAATATTATTCTTGGGATCTTTAGACAATGGTTGTGCACACAGGCAAAATTGCATTAGCTTTGATAATCTTGCTTATTTTGGGAGATTTAGCACAAACAAATATTAGTGTGTTTTCTCCAGAGGAATAGCATTGCTGCTATTGTAGCTTTTATAAATTAATGAAGGTTTAAAGGTGACAACATGCCAATATAACATGAGTTAGAAGCAACAAAAGCAGCTTCGCAGCTTGGAGCATCGTTTGAATAGATCTATATATCAATATCTATCTATATACAAAAACTCTTTTGATGTTTAATTGTTTTTTAATGATTGCTTTTCTCTCTATGTCTTTAACTGTTTCTATGTTAGCTGTAAGTCACCTTGAGTCCCTGTGAAGGAAAAAGGCAGGCTATCAATAAATATTAAAATTGCAGAAACACCACTACAGAATACAAAGGGTTAAGAACATTGTACAGAGGAGAGTCATTCACCCATTGCCTGGACTGTGTACTTAGTTATTAAGACAGAGGGGAGAGACTAGAGGCAGAGTCACTTAATCAGGAATTATGAGGCAGAGTCTTGGAGAGCCAGCTTTGGTGCAGGAAACACAAAAGAACCAGGACTCGAGAAAGGTGGGATGTAAAGTAGTAGTTTCTCCTTCTCACATGACCATCTATCATGGATGCTTTTTAGTTGAGATTCCTGCATTGCGAGACGTTGACTGGATGATCCTCAGGGTCCCTTCCAACTCTACAGTTCTATGATTCTGTGACCCAGAAGTAGATGAGATTGAGGGAAAACAGGAGAGAGAATTAAGAATTTGGGACACTATTTGTGGTAGATATGGTAGTAGATTCCAGAGTTTATGGGACATGATATAACCTCCTTGTGACTGCCATGTGCCTACTGCTTATGCCAGCTTAAACCATGAGGGCTTTCCCTGGTGACCACAGTGATGCTCTCGTTGCTCGGAGCAAAGCCAATTTATACGCATACTCTTGGACGGGGGATGTACAGAGTTCCAGCTGAACTGAGCTCCTTGGTAACAGGAGTTGCTAGGCAACAGCAGGATAAATTCTGCAAGTTGTCAATATCTCAGGCACTTGTTACTTGGGTAGAAGGGCCCAGAGGTCCAGTTCAGACCAGCCTTGGTTAGATTATTGCACCCTTATTCAACAAAAGAATTCCTAATGGGACTAAACCCAATGAGTAGGAAAAATTCTCTCCCCTCCCCCAATTGCATTTGTATACATCTATGTTTTTGTGTTCATACCTGTTATGAATTCTATGCAGAAAAACACTTTGGAAACATTAGAGTCACTTACGTTCAGTAGCCACGTGACCACCGCAGCACCACTCTTCCCAGTATGACAGGGTGATTTGAGAAGCCCCAGAGCACATGGGAAGAACTCTTCCCAAAGCAATTGGTTTTGGGAAGAACCACAGTTTGGGCTTCTGTGTAAACTTGAAGTTAGGTGATATGACCTTGTGCCACCACAGGGAGATGTAGTCTTTCAGCAGCTCTCAGTTAAGGAATAACATGAATATGAGGTTCTCAATCTTCAAGTAAAATGGATACTCTCTACATTGTAAATAAGAAGACATTCATCTCAGGGAAGTGTTCGCACTGAGGCTGGGAAGGCAGGGCTACGACATCTTTCCTGATAAGTGTATGTGAACTTGTGGTCTGTTTTCTGTTATTCACATGGGTAGGTTTCTGATCTGCAGAGACTCCGCTGCACAAGGTTGTTTCCTGCTACCATGGGATATTTACTGGATGTAGCTTTATGGCCTGCTAGAAGCCTGTTTGTATAGTGTTAGAAAGCAGAAGGTAATTTGGATGGCAGTAAAGTTTCATAGCTGTAAAAATCCCAACTGTAAGCAAAGTTTATGTAGCAGTTTCTCCCTGGTGGCGTGGTGTATGTCTTCGTCTCCCCCTCATCCACCATTCGCTCTTGTGTATAATGAGTTGTGGTAGCAGAAACGGGAACACAGACATCTACATTTCCTTCTTTTCAAAGTGCGCCGGTAGGGGAGCTTTCCTTTCCTCTCTTGGAATGAAGGAACACACCAGATGGACCATTGAAGTTTTTATGTACTACGGCGAAGCGCTCTCTAGAATGAAGGCGAGCTCTCAACCCCCTACTGTAGTTTTAAGAAAGGCTGAGACATGACTAAGTGGAATGGAAATGGGGGGGGGGAGCATGTGGTGTTGTGTATATTTGGGTGGGGTTGGGGGTTAATTTGTGAATTTTCTATCTCTCAGGTTTTCCAGAAAACTAGCACTCCATTGTATGTGTATCTTAACTCCTTTATTGTTTTGCACGCATTTATAATTCAAGATGATTACAGACTATCGGTAATTAGGAGGTTTGTTTTCCAGCTGAAAATGAATTTTACTTTCATAAAGAACAATGCCAGGGTAGAAGTTGAAAGTGCTCATTCAGCATTGTGGTCACCGTTGTGGTTCCTTGCAAAAATCAGACGCTTACTTCAGTTTGTGCAGAGTGGGGTGTGTGCATCTCTACAGAATTTGCTCCTTCACAATTTGCTCCTACACCACTTTTAAGTTTTAAAGAATATAATGCGTGTATATGTGCTGTAAATATTGTGCTTGATGCGTGTGTTTTTGTGTGTGTATGTCTTCAAATGTACCTGTGGTATATTTGGAAGGCCCTATTTGGAAAGGAAAACAAGGCCCTTAAAACCTAAATTGGTCAGTTCCTTGTCATTTTAAGGCTGAAGCGAAGGAGGAAAGGGATGTTTATTTCCTTAAAATGTTTATCTCCTGCTTTTTGAAGTGAAAAGAATGAAAAGGCAGCTTACCAATTTGAAACCCAAGTATGATTTTAAAACAATAATCAAAACAAAAGAGAACACAACAGCAAAGAGCAGAACAGAGGCAAACGTTAATTAACTCATTGATTAGCATTTTTTTTAAAAAACACAACAGCCAAGCGAAAGAATCCCTTCATACTTGCGAGGCCCCAGAGGCACTCTGGAAAAGCACAAACTTTGCATGGTGTCTCTTTATTGGAATTCAATAATCTTTTGTTATATATAAATAAGGGGATTACTTAAATTGCCATAATGAAAAACATACTATTTGTTATTAATCTGCTAAGTTCCTACATCTTTGTCAAGCATCCTGTTAGTTTCTCTGTAAACAGTAATATTTCACATATTTACTCCATTCTTTCCAGAAATCAAGAATGTTTACTCTTGTTTTGCATGACATACAAGTAATATACAAGTTTAATTTTAGCAAGCAAAATCTCAAATGTCAGTGCATCTTTTTGAAAGTTTTGCTATGAATATTTTTGATAATTACTGTGGTGTCACTTATAGAATATAACTACCAAATGATAACTACCAAATGAGACCCTTCAGATCTCTTATTAATAATTGTGTCCATAGGAATTGTAGCATGTATAATTGGGTTGATAAACACCTGAATCATTTGTCAAGAGATTCTGATTTTGAGACACATCCACAATTAATTATTTTGAGGGGGGCGGGGTGTGCTATTAATATAGCCCCATCTGTAGCATGTACCACCAGACATTAGAAATGTCAGTTTTAACCAGTGCTTTTTTCCCTGAGGGTACTCAAAGGTTTTCCCCTAGAAAAAAAGCATTGGTTAAAAATGTGGCACTTACTGTAACAACTTCACAGTGAGTTTTCACCTGGTTTTGACCTTGATATTATTCACTGGGAAGTTATATAACTTTTTTAAGTTTTAAAATGTCTTAAATGTTTTTAAAGGTTTTTTTAAATAAAATAAAAACTTAGATTGTTTCGCTGTTTCAGTTGCTTTTCTGGGGTCCTTTGAGAGAAAGGTTGGGCTAGAAATTTAAAAGCAACTTATAGGGTGCACTGCTAAGGAATCAGTTTGCCTAGTGTCTGAAAACCAGGAAAGATGGGCAGAGTGAACATCTTGAAAGCGGGGGCGGGGGGAGTCCCACAGTGTGTCACAGCTCAAAAGTTCCTGCTTTGGGCTATTTTCCACCATGTTCCAGATGACAGAGGGGCAAGGTGCAGGGCTTCTGAGAAAGATCTCAAATTACATGTAGGTTCCTTTTGAAAGGGGTGTTTCTTAAGTTATTCAGACCCAGGACTTTCAAGTTCAAACTAGCACTTTGAATCTGGCATGAAAGCCAATGAACCTTTTAAAATATTTTCATTATATGTTCCCTCTAGCTCGCTGCGTCTTCTTGATCCTATGTTCTGAATCAGTTGCAGTTTCTGATAACTCTTCAAAGGCAGTCCCAGGTAGAGTGCACTGCAGTAATTTAGTTTCTATGTGACTTAAGGAATGAATTACCAAGGCTTAAGCCATTCTTATCTGGAAAGGTTGCAGCTGGCATATCAGTCTATACTATAGGAAAGTGCACCTGGGTTTATACACTGAAAAGCAATAAAACTTCCTATTAAAAAAGATAAAAAAGAGAAGGTGCTCTTGGACACTACAGTTTTGTGGGCATTTAGGAGCAGTTTGATCCAAGAGAATATCTAAGCTGCAAATGTGGATCCTGAGGATGTATACAGCCAGTGTTAGAAACTCAGATATATAAGCTAATCACCAAATGGCACCATAATGTTACAACAGAATGACTAGGTACCTTTTTTGCAATGAAATAATTTGTTGTTGTTATACTGCTTTATAATTAAAAGAAAAAAATCTCAAAGTGGTTTGCAACACATTAATACATCAAATAAAATAATCCAGAATACTGTAAAACAAATACAAGCTTCAAGGGAAATATTTCAGATCCTTCTCTAAGTGACATTTTGCTTTCATCATATTTATTTATCTACTTCATTTATATAGACTTCATTTATATAGCTTCCCCATAACAGAAGTACTCTAGGAAGCCAATGTAGTGTGGTGGTTAGAGTATTGGACTAGGACCTGGGAGATCAGGGTTCTAACCCCCACTCAGTCATGGAGCTCACTGGGTGGGTGACCTTGGGCCAGTCACAGCCTCTTAACCTATCTCACAGGGTCGTTGTAGGGATTAACTGTGGAGGGGGGTGAACCATGTACTCCTTGGAGAAAAAGATGGGTATAAATGCAGAAAATTTCTCTTCTGCTTACCTATTTAAGATAGCTGGAGGGGCTAGACAGATGGATATTTCAGTCACCAACCTGGCATCCAGAGATCTCCACATAGTTGCAGTTGGACCTGCACCAGTCCCAAAATGCATATGGCGCCTGGCGAATTTCTAATACTGCATGCAACCCCATCTAAAGCAGGAGGTACACATACTGCAGAATCACCCATGTTCTCAACCAGCAGCTCTGTATTGTTTAGATTAACTTTGAGTTTGTTCTCTCTTCTCTAAACCATCAATGAGACCTGAGACATCTTTTAAAATTTTTCTCTGCATCCCTAGGGTCAAATGGAAAAGAGGGAGAATTGAGTGCAGTCTTATATACTCAAGGCATTGTATCCCACACCTTAGGATTACCTCACCTATCAGTTTCATTTAAATGGCACGGGAGACAAAGTAGTTCCTTGTGGCAACCTGCAAGCCCAAGGCCGCTGATGTGAGTGGCACGTTTCCTGACACAATTTTCTGAGATCTGTTCCAATAGAAGTACTGGAACCACTGCAAATTAATGCTCCTACAGTTCCATTATAGCAACACAACCCAGAAGGACACCATGTTTGTTCCTCATGAAACCACTGAGAGACCCAGAACCAACTGGAAGGGATCTCATCCTTCCCCATCCATCTGATGGAGTAAGATCACCCATCAGGGTTTCTCCCCCCAAACGGGTTCATGTAATTCATTAGAGTGATAGCTTTTACTACCTTACCTTGATTTAGCTGTGTCCTAAGAGAAGAAAAACCTAAATTATGTTTACATATGAGTAGTTCTATTCATAGAAATGCATGTTTTCTAAACACAGTTGACCAGAGCCCCTGTATTGAATTTTAAAAATTCAGTTCCTTGTTTGTTCCTGTGTTACAAGTAGACCATTCCACAGTACCAACTGAAATACTAGATACACTGTAGTGAAAGGGCTTCAGGATGTCTTGTGGTGGTCCGTATATTTATTTATACAAGTGAACCTATATTTCCGTTTTCGGGAAGAAAACAAGTTAGGAAATAGCAAAACTAAATGTAGAGAAAACCAGTGTGTGTTAGAGACGAGCCAGAGACAACAAACCATCAGCGCTATTAAATAGTGCTGCTTTATGCATTCTGAAATGTATTACACTGGATGGATTATCCAGGCCCAGTGTAGGTTTATGCACTTTCCATATAAATTGTGACTGCACCTCCATTGTAAAAAGTGAACAGCTACTGGTTTAATTGCTCCCTACTTCAGACAGTTACAGCAAGTGCACATTTTGGAGAATGCCATGTAGGTGTGTGATGTTGTATAGAAACATGCAATCAAATATGTACACTCTAATTTCCTTTCATGTCACTGATGGGGGGGGATGCTTCAGCATGCACCAGCCTGTGAATAAAGTGGAAAAATGCAGATGGTAAATTAACTTGCTTGAAAATAGTTTCTGGTTGAAGTTGTGGCTATAAAACAAGTAGGGACAGTGTATTTGCTCTTGTGGAAGACACTAGTCTTTGAATTTGCAAAATTTACTATTAAAACAGTTTGTGCACATTTCTGTAGTTTCATCTGTTAGTGGGGTTTCCCCCCTAATTTGGCTGTTTTTAAAAAAATCATATTGATTGATATTAACTGCTTTCCAGTGCATTTTAATATATCCAGGCTCAGGTAAGTAAACAATTGGGGTGGGCTGATAGTTTACCTTTTCCCATCCTCACAACTTCTTACCATCCCTCAATATTCATCAAAATAGTTTTTTT
This sequence comes from Podarcis muralis, assembly GCF_964188315.1. Taxonomy (NCBI): domain Eukaryota; kingdom Metazoa; phylum Chordata; class Lepidosauria; order Squamata; family Lacertidae; genus Podarcis; species Podarcis muralis. The sequence goes on from NC_135655.1 coordinate 40,292,585, forward strand.
CTCTTGTCCAATGAAGTGTGAAGCAGCAGTCTCTTATCACTGTGTCAACTTTTAGTGTCCACCACTTCCGTATACAAGTAATAACACTGTACCACTTTTTGTTGTTTATTTCTAAAATTTATATGCTGCTTAATATAAAAAGAAACATCTAAGCAGCTTACATAAAGCATAATAAAATCAATATAAATGCATGTAAAACAGAGCAATCGAAAACCTTTCCAAAGTAGAATAAAACTATAAATAAAACTGAGTATATAAAAAAGTTGAATTAAAAATTAGGAATCAGAGTCCAGGAGCCAAAATGGGTATACACAGTGCTTCTTTCTGGGGAGACACAGGGGTATGCATACCCCTAAATATTTTGTGACTCTTAAGTTTGGCCTCATTGAGGGGCAGTATTTCAATATGAGTAGGAAAATGAAAGTACCCCTAAACATTTTTTTTAGAAACAAAAACCACTGGGTAAACACATATGCCTTTAAGAGGCGTTTAGAAATCTTATTTCTGTATTGTCACCAAGTGACAATTCACTGGTCACAAAGTGGCCAGCAAGGTTTTCTTGGAAGATCTTAAGGTCCGGTTTGGTCTGGAGGAAGCAGTCTTCTAGGTACTATGGTCTCAAGTTGTTTGGAGTTTTAAATGTTAACACCAAAACTTGGTAGCTAATAGGCAGCTAGTGCAGATGTTTCAACACCAGTGCATCTGCAACCCAAAATTGTGTGTTTCACTGTGCTCCAAAGCAGCTTCATTTTGTGCTAAATGCAGCTCCCAAATTAGGCACAAGGTGAGCCCCACATACAGTGCATTACAGTAATCTAGATTGTGTACAGCACATTACAGTGCTGTCTGCATGGACCACCGTGACAAGGCTATCCTTGTCCAGTAACTGTTGTAGCCAAAGTTGATAATAGGTGCTGAAAGCCAGTGAGGTCAGCTGGGCATCTTGTGACAGTGATGGATCTAGGGGCACACCCAAACTGCATACCTGCTCCTTCAGAGGATGTGCATAGGTGCAGGTGCACAGCCCAATTCCCACACCTGGGAATGAACCATCCATTGCTAAGATTCATTTGCAGTTTATTAGCCTTCATCCAACACATAACTGCATCCAAGACACTGGTTTAGGATGTGCATGACCTCTAATTCAGATGTTGTGGAGAAACTGAGCTGGGTCCCATCAGGATACCAGTGTCTCTTTGTTCTAGATCTAATGATGGCCCCCAGTAGCTTCATACAGGTGTTAAATACCTGTATACAGACCAAAGTTCATGGGATTGGGGCACAGTCAACATTTCTATTATTTGGAACCAATCCTGTAAGAGGAAGTGAAATCACTGGAGGAGAGTGTCTCCAACCCACAGAGATCCAAGTTTTCAGAAAGAGGTCTTTCTGGAGATGCCAGCGACTGAACCTTGAATGTTCTGTAGTCATAGCACATGTTTTACCCTCTGTGCTGTGGACCTCTAAATTTGAGGTAGTTTCAATGCTCATTACATAACCTAGCTATTGCCGTGCCTGGAACTGTTTAAGCAATATGATCTTGTCTGCCGTATTTACATTTGAGTATTTGCATTTAACTGTTTGATTTGGTGTGTATTTCCTGGTGTGTGAGAAGCTCATACAAAGAATGACTCGGGCTCTGTAAACAGACATAAATATACCAAGGCACCTTAAAAAATGTATGCTTCCTTGCCTTCTACATGTAAAATAGCCTGGGGAACTAACATTAGCTATCTGTATAAATAAAGAGTGCCACGTTGTTTCAGTTTAATGAAGAACCAATCAGTATTTCTCAAGTCACTTTCACCTATGTCCTGCTTTAAACATTTACTTCCTCTCCTCCTCCCGACTCAGTGCCAACAAACTGCAAAAGAGAAGTACGTAGTGACTTTCACATTTATATCTGTGCAGGGGTCAAAGGGATATGAAAGATTCTTTTAGTGCAGGTGCTCCCTTCCTCCCTTGTTTGCCATCTCCCTTCCCACGGCTTCTCTTGCACAATTGGCCTCCCTTTGCTGAGATCAGCACTTGGGTTGCAGAAAAGTCCCAGTGAAAAGAGGAAGGGCTCTGTTATCTTGGTGGCTTCTTTTCGGTAACTGGTGTCTCACTCTCAGGGTCATGGGAAGAGAGACTGATGGGGTTGTAAGCAGCAACTGCAGTGAGAAAGTAAATTAGGGATGGGCATGAAAGGCAAGGTGGAACCGGAGGACGTAGAGGCCAAGGCCACCAAGGTCTCATTTGAGTCATCTGCCTGGTGGGTAGCTATTGTTTACTACACAGATAGGCAGGTTTAGCTGGGAGAAAAGGAGAATAATAAATACCTAGCATTGACCAGCACATTCCAAGAGCACTTCACATATGTCCATAGTTATCCTTGCAACAGCCCTGTTTGATCTGTATTAATGCCATGCTGCAGGAGCTCTAGCCAGTGAATAAGCACAGCCAGAGGATTTAGAAATTACCTTCCCTGACTTGTGCTGTTTGAAAACACACACACACCAGACACCAGACTGTTTTTTGCTGCAAATAGCAGCTTGAGGTTCAGCAGGAAAACGTCACAGGACGAAAGCTCCTTCATGTATTTTGTGCATAGGCTTTCCCCCTATAGACATCTGGGTCTAATGTGGGCGTGTCGGCAGGAAGCCACCTGTTATAGGATGTGGGGCTTAACCACCCCTTTCTTTGTGTGGACCCCCTTTATGTGAGTTAACATATGAAGTGGTGAAGGAGTTGACCGCACACACTGTTTCAATCTGGGTAAGGATTCCTCCACATAGCTGCTGAAGAAGAAGAAGAAGAAGAAGAGGAGGAGGAGTTTGGATTTGATATCCCGCCTTTCACTCCCTTTAAGGAGTCTCAAAGCGGCTAACAATCTCCTTTCCCTTCCTCCCCCACAACAAACACTCTGTGAGGTGAGTGGGGCTGAGAGACTTCAAAGAAGTGTGACTGGCCCAAGGTCACCCAGCAGCTGCATGTGGAGGAGCGGAGACGCAAACCCGGTTCCCCAGATTACGAGGCTACCGCTCTTAACCACTACACCACACTGGCTCTCACACTGATGAAAGAAGATTGAGATTATATTCTATCAAGAGATTCAAAGAGATGGCTAGCATCCCATCTAACGTTGACACTTGTCTTTCAGACACAACCAGTCTGTTGAATGTAACAGAATATTAGAGAAAAGAATATTTTCTCACATTAGCAGCCAAAGTAACACAAAGAAACTGGTGCCCCAATTGGAGAACCTTTTGATCAAGTATTTTAAAAAGAAGTATTTTCCAGTTAAAATAAATTAGCTTGTTCATCCTATATATAGATCTATATAATCTATCATCTATATATAATGTATTAAATTTGTGGCAGCGAAACCACTAACACTGATTGAGCTGGCTTGACAGTTTGGAACATTTGGTTCCTTAAGGGAAATAAATAGTTCACAATCCAGTTTCTGTGCAGGAAGGGAAAATAATCAGTTTGCGTGTTAAATAGTTAAAACCTCATACAGGAAGCAGGCTGAGGACTTAAATAATCTAGAGCAAGTGTCACCAATATTTTTGGGCCCATTGACAAATAGGAGAAACTGTTGTGCACACCACACACATAACAAGGAAACATGCACTGCAACCAATCTGATGGGTACAATATAATTCTTCTTTCAGACCTACTTGGAGAGCCTATAGGTAGCAGGGAAGGCTTCTGCTGGCACAATGTTGGCTACCCCTGATCTGGCCTTTGCCAACCTCCATGTGTTTTGGACCACAACTCCCATCAGCCCCAGCCAGCTTGGCCAATGACTGGGGGTGATAGGAATTGCAGTCTTAACATCTGGAAGGCACCAGGTTAAGGGAGGCTGATACAGAGGATGGAGGCTAAAATGGCCTAACATGAAGGCAAGGGAGTTGAATAATGAGATGTGTGAGGGAAAACGCAGGAACCTGCTTCCTTCTCCCTTCCAGAAATAAGTCTCCTGCAACAGTCAGCTGCTCTGTTACTACAGAGAAAACAGAACAAATAGTTTGGCCCACAGGAAGAAGGGCAACTGGAGACACATTTCTCCTCCCAACAATAAATTCTGTCTTTTCAAATGTATATGTGCAAGCTACTCAGGACTGTGAGATGGAGCAGGATATACAGTGTAAGTGATTCCAGTTTATGGAATTCTTCAGCTGATAGCTTCTGATTGGCTTATACATGATACCACACAGCAGACAAAACGGAATGAACCAGTTTAGTCAGAAGCCCTTCCAGGTGTTTTTTGAGTGAAAGGGGCTCCACTTGAGTGACAAATAATAGGGCCATCTGACTGACCGTGGTCCTGACACCACATCCATCCTCCTGGTTCTGCCTATCCCCAACTCCAGAACATTGAGCAAAGCTGCCAATGTAACAGGTGTGACAGTTTTGCAGTTGGGGTGTGGTTGGACCGTATCGGCTTTCCTCTGCAAGCTGCACTGTAATGTCACCTCCTGGGTGAGGCTCGTCAAAGAAGTACCTATAATGGACAAGGACGACAGTTAACTTGCCATAGTAAATCATCTTGGCTTGTAAAAATATCCCATTTGTTTTGCTAGCTGTGGTGAGCAGTAATTAATTTCTGACCGTAAAATCTTTTTCTAAACATCATTATTTTGCTTCCTTTCTTCCCCCTTGCTCCCTTTTAGTTTATTTTAACACTGCTACTTTGTTATCTGCCATATACAATCAATGTGGCTTACTTGTTAAAATGACCACAAATGCCTTGCAAAAGCTCATTCACGGTGTAAAGATTGTAACACTCTTATCATCAGGGAAGAGTTGCCTTAATCTGAAGAAAACCTTTAAAGTACAGTACCTGCCATGCCAGATTCTGGTACTGAGAGGCAAAAATAATTACGAATGATTAAAACTGACCACAAATGCTAAGTGAGAATTTCCTTTGCATTAAACCAGATTTCTGTAACTTGCAGTGAGAGCTGTTCTGAAAGAGAGAGTAGAAGAGCATCTGACTTTCTAAACATAATTATTCTGTATTTTTAGAAAAACAACGTATTTCCTTTCAGGCCGGGTGTTGCTAAAGTACTTTTTTAATGTCAGTTTTCTTTAGCTTCAGTCAAGTCTGCCAAAGTCCATGTTCTTGTTCTTGTTCTAGGTTTGGTAAATTGGCTGGGAAAGTTACATAGCCTTGTATTTCTGAGTTTGGGAACTGCTGGCTTGGGGAATTAATATTAAGAATAACAAATCTGTATTGTGAATGAAATGCTTTTCATTTGTTTTCTCTACTATAATACCAAATGCGCACAGGTGCTTCTCTAGTAAGCACATGTTCAGTGAGTATAAAATGAGGCATGCAAATGGTGGAAATAAGAACAGTTGAAAGTGTAAAAAAAAAGAGTGGTTAAAAATGACCAGCTTTCCTTTGCTCACCCATAAGAGCTTGTGCTGCTTCATTTAGAGCAAGAATAGGAGAACTGAGAATTGTTTCCAGTGAATGCCCTTAAATGGGTACAAGCATTTTGATTCAGTGAAGATCCTTTCCACTAACAGAAGAGGAAGGGAGGTAATTTTTGCAATTTTGCACCCCCCAAGCCCTTAGCACTCTCCCCCACTAAAAAAAAATGCTTTGGAGGTTTAGGAATCAAACGGATACCAGTTGCCATGGATCTGCAACAGAAAAAGACTATTACTTTTATAGATTTCCCAGAGGGATCTGGTTGGTCTTTATGTGAAATAGGACACTGGACTAGATGGACCTCAGGCCTGTTGTTACGGTATGTTCTTATGAGGCCGTGTGGATAAATCAATCCTAGCTTTAACTTATCCCAGCGCTGCTTCCATTTTTTAAATGTTGGGTTTGTCTTCTCTTTTGTAAATTTGATACCTCTTTCTAAGACAAGAGGGCCACTGTTCATTGTTGTTGTTTAGATGTATTTCTCACCCTTCACCAGCATGTCACAACAATGCTGTCACAGCCCTGTTTAGGGAAGTTTTTAATATTTGATGTTTTATTCTGTTTTTAATCTGTTAGGAGCTGCCCAGAGTGGCTGGGGAAACCCAGCCGGATGGGCAGGGTATAAATAATAAATTGTTGTTATTATTTAAAATTCAGTATTAAAAATGGTTAAAACAAATTACAGTCGCAGGAGTAGCGTGGGTCCTGAAAATACACATCTCAGGCATCAAAGGCCAGAGTAAAGAGGTGTGTCTTCGCCAAAAACTGCATAGTGAAGGTGACGGGTGTATCTCCATGGGGAGGGAATTCAACAACGTAGGGGCTGCCACAGAGAATAGGCTCTCTCAGGCCGCTGCCACCCCTGAACTTCTGAGGACAGTGGAAGTACCAAGAGATTGTCATGCCCAAGAGAGCCCATAGGGAAGGAGGGGGATCTCTCATGTTTTTAGGGACTAAGTTGGTTAGGCTTTTAAACACTAGCTTGTAACATAACAGGATATTAAAAGTAAATGAAACTTTAGATTTGCATGCTTTCTCCTTTTTCTCATGCTAGTGAAGGAGAAAAATTAGAATCATTCACTTCCCATTTTAAACAAGTCACAGTTCCCTGTGATATCCAGACTCCAGGAGCAAACCATGGCTTCAGATTCAGACTTATTCTGAAAACATAATACTGCCCAACCATGGTTTTCTGTATTCAGACCTGTGGAAACAATTGTTCATTTAGAATGGAAGCAGAAATTTCAGATCTCCTCTTCTTGTCCACCAGGGAAGAGTGGAATGTGTGTTACATCTAAACTGAACTTTGTGAGATGGACTGCTTATTCTCTAACTTCCTCTTTACCTGAAATATCATACTGCTGCTATCTTTTGGCGTATCGGAGAGGTGGTATTGGCTTTTCTCCTATGAAGGATGATACTAAGCCTCTTGAATCTATTCCACTTCTTTGACTGAGAGTTAAATAAATCAATTTATTTAATATATTTATATCCCACTCTTGATTGAAGGTCTATATATTATTACTATGTATATTTTCATCCAGGCATATCTCAGTATCCTTTATCTTTTGCGAGCTGGGTTGTAGCACATGCCTTTTAGGTCTTAAATGTCATCTTTATGAGCAGGAAACCTGAGGTATAAAATACCAGAAGTAGGACCTCACTTATATTCCAATTGGTTCACAGTGGCAGTGGCTAAGCCAACCAGTATTAATAGTGGTTGGCATTTGCAATGCTTCCCCGGGTTCTGTGCTTCTTCCCAATAGAAATTAATGGTAGTCATTTACGTTTATGAGTTGGATAAAAGTATTGATGGACACCATGGGAACAGAGGATATAAAGGCCCTGGAAATCCCAGTTTTGTCCCCTCCCAACTACAGTATGTCCCAAACCTCAGCCCCTTTACTTTGCTCCCATAAAACTTGGAAGGAGGCACTGAGACTCGAGCCAGTCCTTGCCACAGATCTCAGGCCTTGGTTCTGTTGGTCACCCTGGGCTAGAAGGTGATGGAATGTAGGAAACTTTTATAATGATACAGTTCCATTTGTAAACCATCTAATATGGAATTGGAGTCAATGTGATTTATTTATTTATTAAAAGAAGGAGCCTCTTTGTCATTGGGTTACAATCTAGCAAACACAGCACAAAGACTTTCTGTTCCGGGATATAGGCTTCTTGGTGGCCTGTCCCCCGCTTGGTGCAGGCTGACAACAGACACTTCCTTCCTCTTCCTTAAATAAAGATCCTCCTTCCCTAAATAAAAGTAGCCTTGTTTATCTTTGACTGCTCTTGGGAGACTTGTCTTTTTGCTGGCCAGAGGTTAGAATTTCGCTTTAGCAAGTACATTTGTGTCATAGCTAGCGGAACATCTTGTACTGCTATCTGACCCGTTTGCCTGAGGGAACAGGAAGTATTTTTTGATGTCCTGCATACTAAGCAATTGTCCATAGGCTGCATCCGGAATCTTATCAGGATCAGAACACAAGTTGTCATTTGGGTGGACTAGAAAACAATTGGCGAACCCTGGTATCAATTGAAAATTGATACCAAGAGCTCATAAGCAGAGGGTGAAATACATACTAAGCCCAGAATCAAGTAGATCAAAATTGTCTGCACATCAACAGAGCCCCACATGACAGCCCATATGACAGCTGCTACCATAGGATAAGGTCTTGGTTATCATACATAGCAATTTTTTTCCAAACTACCACGGTCATTTTCAGAAGAGGGTGGAGCAGTGGCTGAAACCTGGAAAGGATGTGGTGTTTCCACTTTGATCTGAGAGGGCCTGGTACAGAAACATAGATAAAGTTATCTTTCTATTAGTAAGTGAGAAGCATAGTAAATCAATTTGTTGTAAGTAGTGTCCTCCCTTTGCTCCAGCAAAAAAGAAAGAAAGAAGATGCTATACTTTTATTACTTTTACTGCTCTCCTAATGTGATTGTCAAATAGTGATCCAGGAAACCCTCAATGAGAAGATATATGCAAGCTTCTCTGAAAGATGCCTGGCCCATGACTGCTGACCAATGTTCCTGGTGAGTGGAACTATAGACAGAAGTAGTAATGAGATTGCAATGAGATTTACACATTCTACTCATGTAAAAACACTCTGATTCCCGGACTTTCTGTGCGCTGGATTGAGAAGGCGATTGGGCCGCATCCGGCCCCTGGGCCTTAGGTTGTCTTCCCTTGACCTAGACTCTAGAGAGACCTCTTTAGATAAAGACTTGACAATTTTGAGAGCTCCACTCAGATGGAAGACTAGAGGAACCCATAGCAGTCCAAAAGCAAAATGAGGATCTCTTGGTCTCAGGGATTTCTTGCATGAGCCCCCTTCGACCCCATGCTCAAAGAATTAGGATATAAAAATACAAGGAAAATTGGGATTAGCAGGAGAAGGAGGAAGGGCCAATGGATTGTTTTCTGAGCATAGTTGGAGACTGGCATGTTTAAATGTAGTAGCAAGAGGTTGAAGAGCGGGATAATTGTGGGGAAGGTATAGGGAGATCAAGGGATCACTTGGTCATTGTGGAGTCAGGGACTACAGGTAGTCAGCTCTTCAAGTGAGACAAGGAGTTAAGAGGGGAGAGAGGAAAAGAGCAAAGGATTTGGTTTTGATTTTATTACTGGAAAAGGAAAATCTTGGGCAGAGAGGAAGGAAGGAAGGAAGGAAGGAAGGAAGGAAGGAAGGAAAGAGAAGGTACTTGGGCGAGCCAGAGCAGGGCATCACAGGTAGAAATGTGGTGATGCTGAGAGTTTCTGAGAGTGAGTGGGATGTACAAGTGTTCTTTTGCCAGGTAGATGGCAGTTGAGAAGTAATATATTGACAGCAATATGGTCAGCCAACTCATTCTTCTTCAAAGGCTTTCACCAACACCAAGGATATTGCTAAATATGTTCAATAGAAGGAGCACAGCAGGAGCTTCTTCTTCATTGGGAGAGTGGGGCCACAATGTTAAGAACCATAGCTGTCAAGTGTCCCTTGTTTGAAGAGACAGTCCCTTATTCCAGCACCATGTCCCGCTGCTGTCCCTTATTGATGGATGTCCCTTAAATGATGTCCCTTAAATTTGAAAGGAAGCAGCTCCTCTCTCTCCCTCCCTCCCGGCCGGCCAGGAAGGAGGGAGGCTTCAACTGTGTTGCTTGGCTGTGTTGCTCACCCAATAAGAAGTCTAAGAACAACTGGGGGGTGGAGCTTGCATGCCTTGTGTGTGGCTAGTTAATGCAAGCTGAGGGGGGTTTTGAATGCTGGACGCCATTTTGTTGCACGTGCTGCTGCAAACTTTGCAGTGCAAAGCCAGGCCAGGGAGCCATCTTAAGTTGAGGATGCATAGGCCTTGTGGTGCATGTGATTCAGATTCTATTCAGTTGAACCTCTGGTTACAAAGTTGGTTGGACAGTGTTCTCGAAGCTACCAGCATGAGTTTGACCAGACTGCAGGAGGACAGGAAGACTGGAGTGCCTGGAACAGGTGAGGCTGCAGGTCCCTTATTTTGGCTGCTGGTCCCTTATTTTCAAATCTGTAAGTTGACAGCTATGTTAAGAACTGATTACAAGAGTGAATTGAAGGTGGCAACTGCAGAAGGTACTGAGCAGACAGAAGCAACAAAAGGAGATAAGCGCGTAGAAAATGGCAAGGCAAATTCCCACAATTTTATTTCCTGTGATTCACCCAGAATGAAGTTGTTCGTGCATTTAGTTGAACCGTAATGTTGCAGTTTCAGAAAGATCTGCTTTCCAACAACTGCAGCATTTCCTAGTGGTGATTTGGCATTCAGGATTTGGGAAAGGAAAGGGAGGGAGGGAGGGAGGGAGGGAGCCCATGACCTGTTCTCAATTCTCCCTAGCGGGCAGATGAAATATTGTTCTAGCAGGCCCCCACTCTTTTCCAGATTTGAATTCTGTGCTCATACTTGCTGCGTTGGATTCTCTCAGGAAGAAGGGAGGTGCATCTGTGAAATTATTTTTTGCTGAAAACAGTTGATTATGATAATGACAGCCCCAGTGAGAGATTCATTATTCAGCAGAGACTTCCACACCTCAAGATCACAGAAGATGGGTTTCAGGTTTGCACAGTAACAAGCCTAGTAGTAGAAGAAATACTTTCTTCATGTACAAGTCAGGCAAAAGAAAAGCTTGCCAAGAGTACTTTGCATTCAGAGTCTCTCGGTACAAATTTGAATTTTCTTTATAGTGCAAGCAAGCAGTTGAATTGGTCTGTCACTCCTTTACTCCTCTTATTACTTTCTCACCAAACCCGAATATTTCAAGATACTGACTGAGTAGATAGATAGATCCTACCTGAAATGCGAGCCAATTCTACGTAATGATGAATTTTATGAGTAGAATTGCAGCAAAGAAAAAGCCTTTACTATTTATAGTAGTTTGCTCATTAATTCATGTTTCTCCTCTCTGGATTTCTGGGTTCCTCTTGAGCTCATGGTGATAGAAGCACGTCCATAGTATTTTGCCTGATTAAAGTGGAATAGTATTCTGTATAACTGCTTCGCATGAGAGAGGAAAAAATAGACCATTAACTTTACTGAATTTACTTTCCTTCTGAAGTTGAGGACGGGAGATCCTTTTTTCCTGCTTTAAGGGGGAGAATGCCATTTTTTGGATTCCTTTTTCTAGTTTGTTCTGCGAAAACTGACATTCGTCAACATCCTAAACTTACGCTTGTCAGATAAAAGAATAGAAACACAAATAAACTCAACATCCTCTAGGCATTCTAGAAAGATGAGGTATGCATACAATCCTTTCAACTCTGACCTTTGTAACTTTAATTGACATATTGGAAACTTCTGTGGGTTATTTAAAAAAAAACTAAGAGGTACTTGACTGGAAAAAAATTGCAAACATTAAGGCAACATTAGCTATCTGTGCATACATAATAGGGCCTGCAAACTCAAAGGATAGCTTCTTTAATGATGATGATGATGACAACGACAATGACTGTTTATCAAGCATTCAACATAGAACTTTCACATCACCTCATGTATTTGCATACATTAGTTTGTGAGACTACCCTAAGATCCTCCTTGTTTCTCTAGACAGCACATTTGGAACAGTTGATGCAAAAGATCTATCTCGCATGAGTACACAGTTTGAGAGAGACAGAGAAAGAGTTACCGGGTATATAAAAAGTTTAAAAATGCTTATATGAAGGTATGTCTATAGAAATAAAGGATCTTTCACTGATCTGACTTCTATCTTTGTCATCTTGTCTCACTGTGTGATTGCACAACACTTTCCATCACGACAATCAGCACAATGATTTTGGGCTTCTCGAGTAAGAATGGGCACTCCCTTAAAACTAGAAACACTAAAATCTGTAAGTGAGCTTTTAAAAACTTCCTTGACACTCCCTAAGAAACCTCAGTGAAATTTAGTGCTATGGAATATGCAGCGCATGAGTTGCAGATCAGGAACTCATTTAAACCAGGACGGGAGTCTTATTTTCTCATTACAAAGACTGAGTGATTAATTTATTATGATTTCCAGTGGAGTTTGCAGTATAGATTACCGTACCCTTTGAAACTTGTGATGGTTGAGAGTGAAAATTATATGAATTCTTGAACTTTATGTTTCCAGTTGTTCCACGTTTGCATGTGTTTTAGGGAAACATGCTGCCGTGTGTGTGTGTGTGTGTGTGTGTGTGTGTGTGTGTATCTGGTGCAAAAAATAGAAAAGGGAGCACCCCACATTCCACCCTGGCTAGCATGAGGCTAGCATGGGATGTGGCAGTTACTCCACCACTTCTTTCAGTCCCACTGCTCAAAGCTAAAAGTTAGACTTGCTAATTCTAGCAACTCTATACAACAGAATATCTAAATACAAGTATTTGGGTATGTCTAGGTAACCTTTATCAATGAAAGAGAGTTTTCCTTCTGTTGAAGTGTCGTGTGATTCTGATCAGTGGTAAATAGAGGAGATAGTGGCTGTTTCAGACTGCAGTCATACCTCGGGTTACAGACGCTTTGGGTTGTGCGTTTTCAGGTTGCACATCATGCCAAACCTGGAAGTACCGGAACAGGTTACTTCCGGGTTTCGGCGCATGCGCAGAAGCACCGAATCGCAACCCCGCACGTGCGCAGACGCGGCACTGCGGGTTGCGAATGTGCCTCCCGCACGGAACACGTTCGCAACCCGAGCGTCCCCTGTACTCTGATATATCTGAAGAAGTGTGCATGCACACGAAAGCTCATACCAATAACAAACTTAGTTGGTCTCTAAGGTGCTACTGGAAGGAATTTTTTTATTTTGTTTCGACTATGGCAGACCAACATGGCTACCTACCTGTAATTAGAACTCTGATATAAAAGGCTCTGATCTTACATGCATGCCCCTACTAGTGTAGAACAGCAATAAAGGAACTCCTTTTAACCATTATAAGGGCAAAGGGGGAGTTGAAAATGTGATAACAGAAGCTTGCTGGACAATTTTAAGCGGCTCATCTTAGGAAGCAAATGTGCAAACATAATGATCTTTTACTTGGTTTAGGCTTTAGTGCAGTGGGGTATTTTGATCCAATCTGTACCCATTCATTTCTTACCAAATTAAGACAGTGCACAACTGAATACAAACAGGACCATTTCTGCCAACACTGTTGCCGTGGTTACCAGTAGTGAGTGATACTGCCTTGCCACACATTCTGATGCAAGACTGTCACGAACACCCTGGTATTTTGAGTTTGGTGAGACCAGATTTTTTTACATTGTTTTGACCTTTTTTCAGTCAATAAATTGTCCAGCTCTTACCTCAGCATCCATTTTTTTGATCAATACCGTCAGGAATTCATGCAAATGGCTCGAGGACTAAGCTTTGGGAACACTTCTTGAATACCTAGTGGTGTATCCCCTAGATTTTTGGCTTACTACAGCGCTATGTAGCACTCTGCTGAACATTTTTGGACAAGCCAGGCATGTTGAATAGTCCACTCAGTTAGAAGGATCTGGTAAACCCCAACTGCAGCTAGGGAAAGAAATGCAAAAGGCAAATTAAATATTAGTAAGAAGTAAATAAGCTTTATTGTACTAGCCAAAGGCCATGACGAAACCATAGAAACACTATCAGAAAAAGAAATATCTATATATCTGTATAAAAAAGCAGAACCTCTGCCTAAACCATTGGAATCATAAAATACAGGTACATGCTTAAATTGGGGGTCTCCACACAGCACACAGTATTTTCCTATTTAGACCCCTGAATTGCTAAGAAGTGTGCATTTAAGTAGAGTTGTTGAAGATGTAAATGTTTTGAATAGTGCTGTCAGGCGTGGAGAGCCCTCCTCTTCCTTCAGTAACGTCACAGATAAGAATTAACGCGCAGTTGATATAGTCCTTTTATTACAGCATCATGCTGCAAGCACAAATACACAGCTCTCCGCAAGGAGGGCAGTTGGCTACTCTAAATCCTCCTTCCGACTTCCACAGCATTTTAGGCGCCAACGGGAAGTTCCTCCCTCCCTCTGACTCCTTTGCTCTCTGATATGTACGTTCGGATCTCCGAGTTCGTGGGGAGGGGGGGTCCCCCACACTCTCAAGTGACGTCTCGACTAGCTGCCCCCTCCCTTCTGGCTCCCTTGTTATTATCTCGTAATTGGGTAACTCCTCCCTAAGCTGTTCAGCTTCTGTGTCTCTCTCTGTGACTCTTCCCCCTCCAGCTCTCCATCAGAGAGAAGCTGGTCTGCCATAGAACGCGTTCTCCAGTCCTCGTCTTCAGACCATTCCCTGACAAGTGCAAATGTCTGTGCTGTGAACTGACTTAGTTTAAATCACATTCAACTAAATGGAGAAGCTAACTGCTTTTTCTCACCTCTCTCTTTCAGTAATAGTTATGCCCGTGTGCGAGCTGTGGTGATGACCCGTGATGACTCAAGCGGTGGATGGTTACCACTTGGAGGGGGTGGTCTAAGCTATGTCACCGTTTTCAAAGTCATTCACCAGGAAGAAAATGGCTGTGCTGATTTTCTTATACATGGGGAGCGTCTCAGGGATAAAACGGTAAGGACAACTATTTCTTTTTGTACCATTATGAACATTTATATTTCTGTGTATCTTTCTAATCTGGACAATATGGGAGTAAGGTACTTTTATGATAATAGTTTCATTTTGTTATTTGACAAAAATAACAAAAACAAGCAAATGTCTGAGACAGAGGAGAGTGTTTATTTTAATTTTTAAAAATTGCCTCTCATTTCATAACCCAAATAATATTTCACACCAGGCTATAAAAATCACAGTAAAACTGTAAAACAAACAATAAGAATAGGAATGTAGTCTAGAATACTGTTACACCAAGTTCTATTTTTAAAGCTAGACCACTTCAAACTGGGCTTCAGTCATTTTGGAAAACTTAAAACTAATCACGTTTAAGAACAATAAATGGTGGGATAGAATGCATAAATATGACATTAATTTTATGTGGAAACAGAGTTTTATTTATTTATAAATATATTTATATTCCACTCATAGCAATGTATCATAGTAGTTTACAACAATGCAAAACTATAAAACCATACAGTAAAATTGTAAACAATTAAAAACAAGTTAAAAGCAAAAGTTTGTGCCAGAACTGAAGAAGCATTGGACAGGTGCGGGCACTTTTTGCCAATTCCACTTTCCCATTGCAGCACCCTGCAACCCAAATCTGTTCCCGATAGTTCAGGGACCTTTCCGTGCAACATGGAAGGTGGTGCAGAGGCTGCAGGGAAACTGCCCAAAATTGCCTTCCTGTTTCTTACATCAGTGGATGCCTCATTTGGATCAGTAGTGCTTCTGCAAACAGGACAACAACTTTGTGTTTTACCCAGAATTGCTTATGCGTCTTTGATACAACTACCCACAGAATCACTGGAAACCCTTTAAGGAGCCCTTTAAGTGTTATCTGAAACCTAAATGAAATCACTTCCAAGATTGGCTCCCTCAAAGCTGGGATTATATATGCAGGACCCTTCCACAAGCCAGCCACATAAATTCAAGCCATTCAGTCAGCATCCCCACTCTAAAATATCTCCATAGCCAGTCCCTGCCCCTGCGGTTTGGTCCCTTAAATGTTAACGCCAACCTTGCAGGAGCCACTTCCATAAAGGCTGCTCTCCACCCAGCAGACCACCACCCAGCACATGGCAATCCAAAGAAATAAATATTTATTTGGGGGATTTATTTATTTATTTATTTGGGGGGTATTCTTATTATTATGCATTTTGTGTTTTTTATCTTATATATTTATGTTGTGAATAGCTCTGAGATCTACAGTTGAAGGGCAGTACACAAATTCAATTAATAATAAATAATTTGTGCCCTAAATAATGTTTCCGCCATTCAAACGAATCATAAGGCTTTCTTTTAATATGTGTTGCTATCCTGTGAGACCATTTCCTGTGTTCATGCTACCAGCTGAGCTGCTGATATGTGATGTAAATCTTTTCATGAATGTGGTTTTGGTCGGGTTTTATTTGTAGTGCTGAAAATTATTCTTAGATTTTTGAATGAGTATCTTCAGAGATGACATGTCCAATGGCATGAAGCAACGTGTTCCAGATAGATTTCTATTTTTTTTGTGGCAGACCTTAGCTTGGGGACAGAAATAACTGGTTAGTACAGGCGAAACAGTGGTATTGGCTAGAATATAAGACTGGGGGCGGGGCGGGTTAAGCATATTATCAGATGCTGTGGGGTGATAGTCAAGGATATACCATATTCACTCGAGTCTAATGTGCCATCGAATCTAATGCGCACCTTGATTTTCAGAACCTTGAAACCAAAAAAGGTTTTTGTAAAATGGCAAATGTAAACGTGCCATTGAATCTAATGTGCACCTTAATTTTCACAACGTTATTTGGCCAAAAAAGGTGATATTAGATTCGAGTGAATATGGTAGCACCCTCTAAAGAGAAACTCCCCCCCCCCTTTGTTGGCTGATTGCTTATTATCCTCTTTTAAAGGGGCACCACTCAACTGCATCTTGATTTGCCATCCTATATAGATGCTGACACCCATATGCTGAGCAAATAAATTCCTGTTGCCATTTCACAATAGCCCTAGGTAGTAACATGAAGTTATTTATTGTCTGAAAAAGCAAGCAAATCAATTCCCCACTTCTTTCTTTCTCTCTGCCAGCAGCTTTTCCTACTTGCATCGGCCACAAAATTTGACCTGTATCTCCAGCCAGATTTGTTTCAGAGCTCCTCTGTGACTTTTCAATGTGGCTCTCAAGACTGAGGTTGGCCTGTTTAAAGTGTTTCTCTTTTTTGCCCCCATTTGTTGTAATGTGGAGTCTAAAAGAAGCTGTAAATTCTTTTCTTTTTCAACCGCCCATCCGGCATGGATTAAGCCTGCCCAAATTATAGACAAATACACCCAGAAGTACTTGTGCAGGGCACCTTTAAAGTTTGATGTTTTAAACAAAAGAAAGTCTATAACCTTTGGATTTTCTTTGAGAAATGTATGCAATTTGCTGGCTTGGTCACCCCTTCTGATGGGATGAAACCTGCCAAATTTCTGAAGGACAGCTGCAGTACAAAAAGAATCAGGAGGGAGTGGGGACACCAGAAACCCCCAGGAAATACTAGGATAGGTTTAAAGTTGTCTCCCAGCAGCGACCCTTTAGCCCCAAGGGTCATTTGTGGAGAATTTACCCACCCCACTGGATTTTGGAGTGTGGTGTAGTGGTTAAGAGCGGTAGACTCGTAATCTGGGGAACCGGGTTCGCGTCTCCACTCTTCCACATGCAGCTGCTGGGTGACCTTGGGCCAGTCACACTTCTTTGAAGTCTCTCAGCCCCACTCACCTCACAGAGTGTTTGTTGTGGGGGAGGAAGGGAAAGGAGATTGTTAGCCGCTTTGAGACTCCTTCGGGTAGTGATAAAGCAGGATATCAAATCCAAACTCTTCTTCTTCATTATCTCTGCATTTACTTACATATGGGCAGATATAATCCCCCCCCTCCCAAGCAATGTGATTGGAGTTGTCTGGGGAAATAATTCACTGTGATTACAAAGCTAGAACTCTCCATCAAAATGAAAGATTTCCCCCTGACACAAACACCCCCCCCAAAAAAAATTGGTTTCACTTCTCCAAAATGTGTTCTTTGAACACCCAAGACCACAGAGCTACTCAGAAGCTTAGGAGTCCCTGCTCTGACTCATGACATCTTGGAGTGCTGTCCAACTTGGAAACATAAGAGAACCTTCCCTGAATCACCCCAATCTGTCTTGTAATTTTGGGCACACGCAGAACGAATGCGCTCCCTAACGTGAACAGTTGAAAGTGAGAAGAACTGGGAAGAGAAGCTTCTACTGTATCTGAGAAGAGCTGTGTCAATGATTTACTAGCTCTTACCCATGAGGCCAAGTTTGTTTCTGCTGCTGCTGTTTAGGCTGAGCATTTGACAATGGCATAGACACTTGTTGATGGTGGTGGGTTAGGCAAGCATTGTGCAAGACCTCCAGGTGATTCTGCCTCTGCTGACTGACGCAGGAGGACAGCAGAAACAGCGTGGGAACTTCAGAAACTTTGTTTTCACTGATCCTAGGAAATAATTTATAGTATAAGAGTTACCATTAAAACAGGTTTCAGAACCAACGTTTAACTCAAACTATCAGGCATGTTGCCTGGTCAGTTCATTTTCTTCCCCGCATGGTTGCTCCTTTCCCAGTTAATGTGTTAATGCGCAAAATCATAAGGAAATGTGGCAGCTGGGACTGGGTGCCAGAGGAAATCGAGAGTAGCACTGAAAGGTATGGAGCAAATGGCAACAGGAAGGAATGGCACATGGGCTCAGCTGGCCAATTGGAGAGATGTTGTATTTGTCATCTCTTGCATTTCCGCCCTTTGTAGCTGCCATAAACCACCCATTAGGGTTTAGATCAGGCATGGCCAAACTTGGCCCTCCAGCTGTTGTGGGACTACAATTCCCACCATCCCTGACCACTGGTCCTGTTAGCTAGGGATGGTGGGAGTTGTAGTCCCAAAACAGCTGGAGGGCCAAGTTTGGCCATGCCTGGTTTAGATGAAAAACTAAATTCGTGTCATCTGCTGCAGCTCTGTCTACACTGCCCTGAGTTGTCAAGTCACACAGTATGGGTGGATCACACACTCTCTTGGTTTATTTAAAGTAGCTTTTGTTAACCTGGTTCCCCTCTGCACGTTTTAGGAGTTGTAACCCAGAACATACAGGGGGCATCAGATTCGCAAAGCTTGGTTTAGAACATTTCAGTCCCTCTTTTCAACAATCAAGAGTGAACATAGGAAGCTTTGTATTGTCCATACTGACTGGCTTTCTAGGATTTCAGCCAGTAAACCTAGATTGAACCTGGGACTTTTTGCATTCAAATCTTAAACTCCACCATTAAGCCAGGGCCCTTCCCGCTCAGATATGTTTGCAAAACTTTTGATTTACATTAATATTTTGTATGCTGATATTTCAGCAGCAAAGTTCACCTAAAAGCAACCCACAGCAATGGCAAAGCATTGGAAAACAACACAAATTACACTTCCAACAATTTGAGCATATAATGACAGTTAAAAAAAACACCAAGCCATAGTAAAGTAAAACCTAAAAACTCATTTAACAATTAATGCAGTTCAATACAAACCCATAATAAGTCAAAATACTTTTAAAACAAATAAGAACGTGTGACAGTAGCAGAGCAGCAGCCTAAGAAACATTTTGAAAGTATCAACCTGCTCATGGTCAGTGCTGAGTTTCTGAGACTTTCCTTATAGTCCCTTTGCCAACCAAAGTGCCGAGAGAAGGGACGACAAAGAAGAGCCTTTGCAGTACTGGCATATGAACTATGGAATAACATTACAGGACAGATTCACCAAGCCTGCTGTAAGCTTGCTCTTAAGAACCTGTTTTATTCTGTTGGACATTTTTTCCAATGAATTGTTTGATGCGTTTTTTAGCCTGCTGCTGTTACTGTGTGTTTTTTATCATGGTGATTTAAAGTGCTAGTTGGTTTCTTAAATGTGCTTATTTTTAAAAAAAAGTTAAAATTTAATATATATAATTACATTTACATATATATGTATATAACATATACATACAGATATTATATATATACACACACACATATAAAATAAGCTGCCATGAGTTTAATTTTATCATGGAATAGTGGGATGTAAGTGGCGTAAAACAGAGCTAGCATCACACAAGTTAAAACTTATTCTTAAAATAAAATAGAACAATAGGAATGCTTCCAGGAATGGGGGTTTCATTCATCAGCCCCTTCCTGTACATGAAGTGATACCACCAGGCAGCACGACAGCTAGGATGTCATGACTCTGACTGACTGGAGATTTCTCAAGCTTCCCTTCCTATGCCATACCATTTGATGAGGTGATTAAGGGTGGGTGGATAGAAAGGGAAAGCAAGTCTTCATGATTGAGCAAATTCCTGGAAAATTGAGAAAAAAATCCAAGTAACCTTTGAGCAGTTGGAATTCCCCTGTTGGAAAATGAACCAAATGTCTTAAATTCATAGCCCATTAGGTTGAATTAATGGATAAAGCATAATTTTACCACCCTTCAAACATTACTTACAATCAAATTTCATAATGGCAATGTATTGTAGTTCACTAAGGAAAGAACTTCATTAGTTCTTTTTAGAGAACATTCCTCTCAGAATCTTCCTCAACAGTACTGATTCACGGTACTTTCTGTTCCTCAGAGCATCCATTCTCCTTTATCAGGCTTTTGTTTTGTTTTAAGATGTCTTTGACCTGACACCAGCAATTCTAAAATAGGGCTGACTTCTGTAACAGCACTTCCTCTATCACACCAAGGCTTTAGGCAGTGATAAATGAATTGGCTAGAACTCCAGTGGTTCAGGGTAAACTAAATAGAAAGCAATGCCCCAAAACCTCTCTTCGTTTTGTTTTACAAAGGGAGCAATGAGACGAATTACTTTCAGAGAAAATAGATAGCAGGATACACACTAGATAGATAGATGATAGATAGATAGATAGATAGATAGATAGATAGATAGATAGATAGATAGATAGATGATAGAATCATGAGCTGGTTCTTGCAAGTGATAAAATGAGCAAGCTTTTAAGAAAACACATTGGGGAGTGATTCTACTTGCTAAGCTTTCAGACATATTTGACTTTGCATTATGAAGAATGCCTTTGCCATTGTGATTGCTCGAAAACATAAAAAAATATAGCTATAGCTGAAAATGTGTGTGATCTTTGGCACAAAAAAACATTTCCATTAGACCCAGGAAGGAGTTTTAATCGGAATTCAGGCAAAAGGTTTGCTTGCTCAGCCTGGATGAGATGTGGTGTTATGATACACAGTAAAATCACTGTATTTTAGTTGAAGATAACTTGTGGCAAAAGACAGGGTACAGCTTCATGAATAAGAATGTTAGCTTGATATGTTATTGACAAAGAGCCTGTCAGGTACCTTGAAAAGTGATAGCACCCAGGATATGGATTTCACTTTGGAGTGACAGCGACTATTTCTGGACTTGTTTACCCAGCTTGTTTAGATCTCTGTTGGAATGTGAAGGGTTTTCTTCTTCTTTCTTTTCACAAAGCACCCCTGACATAATTGCACACTTCCTCCTTTATTATACTTCCCTTCCGAGATCTGGCTCCAGCCAGTCTAGTTGGAACAATTACCTTCCACTCTAACCTGGACAGGTCTGCTGCTCTTTTAAGCTATGTAAACATCAATGGAGAGTTTCTTTTATATGCAGAATCAAACATACATTCAGGCTTCAGTATTTTAGATTTTCAAATGCCACAGACTTGATGATATTTATTTTTGCTTTCCGGTTTAATAATGAGACATTTATTCTGTTACGTGTTACGCATCTTATTGTCTGGTATCCTTGCTTAACCGCAGCAAGACAAATGAATTCAAAGAGGAAGGCATGGGAAGAACTTCACCATTCATTACT
The DNA here is from genome assembly GCF_964188315.1 of Podarcis muralis. NCBI lineage: Eukaryota > Metazoa > Chordata > Lepidosauria > Squamata > Lacertidae > Podarcis > Podarcis muralis. The sequence goes on from NC_135655.1 coordinate 40,313,928, forward strand.
TTCTGAACAAAGAGAAATTGTGCACACCCTTTCTTTTACATGGTGTTCTTCCAAAGTGGATCCTTTCACAGCATTTGGAGACTTAGCAAGATTAGAGTAGTGAGATGAGAGAGGTGGGCATGGATGTGGTGTTTTGCTTGAGTATTGGAGACACTGGTTCAAATCCCCATTCAACCATGAAGTTCACTGGATCACCTTTAGCCAGGCATTACACATACGTCAGCCTAACCTCTTTCACAGGGTGAGGATATAGTGTGGGGAGCCATGTGTGTCACCTTGAACCCATTGGAGGAAAGGCAAGATGTGATTGAATGAAATTGAATAGGAAGACTGGAGGAGAAGGGAGACCGGGTACAGTCAATAACCCCTTGGCCAGTTCTTCACTAATACCTGGTTCAGGATGTTGTCTACACAGTTCGAGAATATTGTCCAACGTTTTAGAAGACCTGGGCAGTGTTTGGAGCCAATGTAAAGGGAAAATCAGCTTGTGAGAAGCCAGTCAGAGTGGAAGAGAAAAGTGGCTATGTTGCTGTCTTCAAATTCCCTTCTCCATAATTCGCCGCCTTTTCATAAAAGGCAGCCTGGGCTTGCTACATGTGTTTTGCATGTAATTAACTGTAACCTCCCTTTGTAACATTATAAAAGATCTCCTCTGATTCACCCAAGCACAAAGTGAAGTATGTGTGTGTGTGTGTGTGTGTGTGCATACATATCTACATTGGAATAAACTGCACAAAAGCATCTGTGGGTTCATCAAGACTTTCATATTTGTGTGTATCTGAAGAAGTGTGCATGCACACTTCATCAGATACCAAGCATGCACACGAAAGCTCATACCAATAACTAACCTAGTTGGTCTCTAAGGTGCTACTGGAAGGATTTTTCTTTATTATATTTGTTGTGGGATAAGAATCCTGGGCAATGACATGAAGTTCTAAATTTAGTAGATTCATAGGGTTCTGTTCATACATTTAGTTGCTTTTACCTACAGTACTTGTTTTAAGTTTACAAGCTGGCCTGGTTTATACATAATGCTAAAACTGTTGTTGTTGATTTATAAACTTTGGTTAACTCAAACCTATCTTGGCATTATGTGTGAACTCCGGCCTCCTCCTTAACTATAGTTAAAGAGCTGTCACAACCAAAAGGTGTAGCCATGAGTGTAAGAGCAGCAAAAATCAAAATCAAACCACTCTCAAGGTTTGACTGCTCTTGTTGGTGCTTTTAACTATTTTGTGGTGTAATAAACCGAAGTCTAAGTGATCATCTGCCAGGTGCCTTGGCTTCAACTGTGGTTTATTAACTATGGTGAACGTTAATCATGGTTTAGCATTATATGCCAACCATGTCACTGTGTACTTACAAAAAAAAAATGCATTGGTATTGCTGTATTATAGCCTGGAATCGGGAACAGCCAGTAACTAAGGCAAAACTAAATTTCTTTCAAGTAGGTTATATATAAATGGTTTTTCACAAACTTCTCTGCTTTGGGGAGGAGCTAAGTGGTCCATGACATGATTCATTTGAGAGTAGACTTTATTTTTAAACCTTGTTGTGTACAGAAGTCCCTTATGCTAAGTTTTTCCTTTAACTCTGCTTTTCAGGTGGTTTTGGAGTGTACGTTGAAGAAGGACCTTATTTACAATAAGGTTACGCCAACTTTTCACCACTGGAAAATAGATGACAAAAAATTTGGCCTGACATTTCAGAGTCCGGCTGATGCAAGAGCATTTGATAGAGGCATCCGTAGGGCGGTAGAAGATCTTTCCCAAGGTATGAATCTCTGTTGCATAAGCATTTTTAAATATATAGTAATAATTTTAAAACAATTATAGTAGTACCCACGATGTAATACTATATGTGTTAATAAAACTGTGCCAGTTCCCTTTTTGACTGGTTATCTACAGGCAGTTGTTTCTCTTTTCCCACTCTGGGCGGCCCCATTAATATTAAAAATAAACATGAAGAGCAGAAGCATAACTATTGTACATTTAGGTACAGTGTTAATGTACATTCATTAATGTTAAATGGCAAGCACCTGTTTTAGCCTTGAACAAGAGAGCAACATGCAGCTCCTACAGAGCTGGTCTATGTGGCTGAGGGGTAATGAGCAATGGTTACAGCAGAGATAGAACATGATGGTGCAGGTCAGCCATGGTAATAATCCCTGCTTACCAAGGGAAGAGGCAAATCACAAATTTGTGTTTAATATTTTTAAAGCCATATACAAAGCTACCAAAGAGAGTCAAGATCCTTTCATTGAAGGACCTTCACTACCTTTTATAGAGCATTGGCCACTTATCTAATTGTTTGGATTTCACTTGTATAACGTTAACTAACCTTCTTCCTTGGCACTCTGTCAGCTTCTATGATGCTTTGCTGTGAGCTGCGATTTTGAATAGTTTCCAGAGGATTATTTACTTGCAAATGTGTTTAGTTCATATTATGCCAAGTGAAGTGAGGCCTTCAGGTTTAGCAACCTTGTTCAGCAGCGTGTGTCTTTTGTTTTTGAGTCTGTATGTTTTGTAACATACTAGCTTTCGTGAATGTTGAAATATCAGGATGAAGTGTGCTGTGCACATTCAGGACACCATTCTGTATTTAAAGTTCAAACCCCTGTCTGATCCCACACCAGTTTTCATACGGCTTAGGAAAGGCGTTAAACACACTGCAATGTAATGCCTCTCTTGAGCCCTGAATTATCAGAATGAAATTTGATACGTGTTGTTGACATAATTCTCTGTTTGCTTGAACTTGACATTAGTAGTGTACATGCCTTGAATGCAGAAGGTCCCAGGTTCAAACCCTGTCATCTCCCATATAACAAAATTTAGGTGATGAGAAAGTTCTCTGCCTGGATTCCAAAAGAGCCCCTATCACTCAGAATAGCTGTCTCAGAAAAAATGGAGAGTCTGGCTAGGGGTACATAGGAAGCTGCCTCCTACTAAATTCTCAACTCTCACATCTGAAAGAAACTTGAGATTTTTATGTTTGTCTTATTCTTCCATAGGTTGTCTGACGTCACATGATGAAATTGAAGTATCTGTAGATGGCTTTCCAGTAAGTGCTTTAAGCTTCCATTATGTTAATTGTATCGGAAGAGATGACAGGAGTTTTCAGTGCTGAAAGTAGTCTTACTTGTATTCGTTAAAACTTTTTGAACTTTAAATCTGCAGAAGGGTAACCACGTGAACCGTCTTGCCTTGTAACTATAGAGTTTAGGCTGGGTGACTTTTCTTTGTCATTTTTAATTCTCAAAGATATAAGCTATTACTTCGTTTGAGAGACATTTCTTTCTTTTTTTACCCTAGATGTGTTAATGAAAGAGTGAGTGGAAATAACTAAGGCAAAGGGGTGCTAAAGTGCCTGAAGCTTAATTTGAATTAAGGCTGAGCTCTAGAAGAAAAATGTTCATTGCCAAAACTGATACTTGTGAAGGTTGTAGTATTATAAAAATGTCCTCTGATTGCATGCGGATTAAAGGGTTTAATGTCAGGCAGGCCTCATCAGGATTTAAACCTGTAACCCATTTTCAACGTTAAGGTTCAGTCACACAACATGAGAAGCAACAGCAAGATCATTAGTACTTCAATGTTCTTCCCAAGGCTCCTGTAGACAAGTAATACACAGTGACTACAAAAAATCCATGGGTGAAATCCAGTGGACGTATGGGGAATCAAGGGTTAGAGTTTATGGATTTCATTCACATGAGCTGGAAACTCTTGTTCTAGTTTGGATTATCAGAAAGGCTTCACTTTAACTAAGGTAGTGAATTGAAAGCTTTTCAGCCATGGTCTTAGTGTGTGGTGATAGTCTATCGCTTTTAAAAGTGATATACAGTGGTACCTCGGATTAAGAACTTGATTCGTTCTGGAGGTCCTAACCTGGAATGTATCTAAATAAGGATTATATTACTTTCTTATTGCAGTGTTGGAAAACCCAATTGTTGTGATGTGTTTTCAGTGGGGGTTTTTTTGTTTTTTGTTTTTAGTCAAAGATTATTGCACACAAGTAGATCACTGTTTCGTAAGTGTGTGACTTAATTGCCATATATTAAGATGAGTTACAAGCCTGGAAATGGGGAAAATTGCCAGTCTTTGCTTTCAAAAGCATATCATTACTTGGCAACACATGTGGGTCTTTCAGGCAGTATCTGTGTCATCCGTATAGGCAGCAGCCTGCATCATCAAGATTATCACACATTCTCTCATATTTTATCTGAGAATAAACTATACCGTCCCTTCTGTAATCAGATGGGGTTGTGCTTCATCTGTTTAACAGCATTCACACATGTTGATAAGCAAAGATGAAAAGGTGTAGGGTGGGTGGCCATAGTTTGCCCAAAATAGCCTCATAGGCCAAATGCGTAAGCCTGGTGGGCCAAGACTGGCCCACAGACTGGGGGCGCCAATCCTAGAGATGGAACAACATCACCTCAGAAGGTGAAGGTCTCTTGCCTTGCCTCAGGGAGCAGGAAAACCCCCCATTAAAGGTTGGAAAATGGACACAAAATGTCATGTTGTGGTGTTTGTTTGTTTGTTTGTTTGTTTTTACATAATTGAAAACAAACACCACAGACATGATGTCCGTATGAGAAATGTGAATATCCTGGAAGAAAGTTTCAGAAAAACAGCAACTGAAATACTGGTGTCAGTTGGCAACTTCATTAATGTTGAGCTTGAGAATGATGGGTTGAAAAGAAACAAATCATTAAGGGTGTTGCCACAGCTAAATGTAAATCCCTGTAGTCATTACAGTTCCCACACGGGCTTGATGCTGACCTGCAACTTATGAATGCATAGTGAAGTGTCATGGGCCCAGGACCTTGCTTAGGAGGCATTTATTTATGGGTGTCTATCAATGAATTGTAACATGTTACATTGGTCACTGGTCCTTTGCCTGAAAACCATTTTTCCATAGTTTCCAATAAAAATTTTCACACTTCCCCATGAAACATTAGCTCCTTATGTATTTTGCCTCAGGTGAGATTCTCCGCCCCCTACTTTTAGAGAAAACAATTGTCCAGGTTACAGATAAATTCTTGAGATTACAAAACTGTTTTGTTGGTCACATTATTTTACACCACAAAAATAGAGCATTTAAACTACTTGCGGCATACTTCTTTATTATTTTTGTTGGGAAGATCAAGCCAGTTAACTCACAAATAGTTTTGTGTTATTTGTGTTAGTTCAAATAATATTAGCTAAAACAGAAAATACTCTGTGAAGAATCTTACAATTTTTATGTTGGTCACTGTGGAATTACCCAGCTGGTTTTCTTTAATAATTTATATGTAATGTGTTTGGGAAGGGAAGTAAGAGTCCTGACATTAGCAGACAATCCTAATTTGGGAGGCATTATTAATACAGAATAAGGATGAGGAAGTTCCACAGGAAGAACTGGGTGACCTCAAGAACTGCAGTAATGGAAATGGAATGAAACTGAGTTCTGCCAAGTAGAAGGCTGTGAACTTCGAGTGATAAGAGACGTTTTTGTTTTCGGCCGGGGGCTCAGCAACAGGGGAAAGAGCTTGGGATCTTGGTTGATCACAAAATGACTGTTTCATTGATGCCGTGTTGTTACAGTATTGCTAAGAAGATAGAATCAATGTTTGCATTGATTTTGGCAAGGAATTATTACTACATCTGTAAAAATGCTCTGAAGGGACCCCGTTTGGAACTCTCGTGCATTGCTCAAAAAAAATTAATTTAGATTGCAACAAATGCAGGGGGGGACAACCAGTAGGATTCTGGGAAATGTGGACCTATGTGGAGAGCACAGAGCAAGAGAATGTTGCTTTGGCTTAGCTTTTAGAAGGGTGAGTTCATGCTATGCAGAACTTAAGAGGAACATCATCCAGTGGGGGAAATAAAAATTAATGGTTACCGATTGTCTGCTAATTTAGACTGGAGAGTAAAAATCAATGCTTTTTTCCAAGAATGCTGAGATTTCTGCAGAACATGTTATCATAAAAAACCCCCAGACGTTCTGTAATTTGTTAAAAATATGTTAATGCCCAGGGCAAAGAAAATCCTATGTCTTGGATTCACTTCTAAATATTTAGCTTAACTGAACTGATTAGGAATTTCCAACCAAAAGTAGCAGGATTAATCAGGAACTCTTAATCTCTTTATCCGATAATAAAGTCAAGGCAGTTTGGCAATGTGTTTTGGTTTTTGTTTTTTAACAAAAATTATGTTCTGTAACTGCAAATTTAAATTTCTGGTTACTATTTTTTCTAGTTCCAGTGTCTGAAGGATGTTCTGGGTTGGATGAGGGTAAACAAGCTGAAGCTTAATCAAGATAAAACAGATGTGCAGTGGATGGTGGACACGTTAAAAGGAAAAAAAGGAGGAGTGTATTGAAGCATTGGCTGGAAGGGGAAAATGTTTCTTTGCCTATATGACATCAGGACTAAGAAAGGTGGCTGTCGTTAGCCCAAAGCGCCAAGGCAGGCCAATCTCAGAGGTCTGCCAGACCTAATTTAGGCCCGCAAGCTGAAGATTCTCCACCTCTGGTTTAAAGCTGTAAAGCTTTTCATCAGCACTTAGGATTGAGCCTAGATATGCACTGACAACCGTGTGCACTCATGAAGTTTCAGTGTGATCCAGGAGTGCCAACGTGTCCCCGGAACCATAGGTGCCCAGGGCCATGGATGCCATGAAGCATGCACGACCCTGGCACCTAAATTTGTGGGTGCCCGGCCCCTTCATGGGGAATTTTGTGGGTGCTCAGGGTCCCAGGGATTTGGCACCTGCGGCGTGTTCTGATAAGATCATCGGCCCTAGCCAACAGCTGGAAGGCCCTGCAAACCAGCTACACTTAGCCATCACAATAGCCTAGTCTGGAAGTCACCAGTGCATGAACAACTGTGGCAAGGTAGCTGGAGTACCAACTGAAATTAATAAAATGTGCCTCTGGCCACCCAAATTTCCCAAGTTAGTGCAGAGCCCAGAGACACATTCAAGCTTTCAGGCCACCCAAGCTAGTTTGGGTGCCGGCTGTCCTGAGATAACCATCTCCTAAACTGCTTAGGGCAAGTTAGGAACAGGATCAGGCCAGCAGGCCAGATCCTGAACTTTCCAACCATGATGCCAGGGTGGACTTTGGCATGTTGTTTTTCTTCCATAGGCTTTGCTTGGGGTGATTGTGGGGGAAAGATTTTGTCCTGTGTGTACTGTGGACTTTGGCAAACGGTTTGTGTGTGTCTTTACCCATGAGTTGTTTGACATGTTTTTAATTTATATTTTAAAATTGTTTTACTGGCTAAAGTTAGTCAGTGACATTTCATAAGGGTGTTCCCCCTCACCCTCACATAGACGCTCAGTATGAACCTTTCTTGAGAGAAAGTTAAATGGTGTTGAATGGAATGCTGGGTAGAATGAGAATGAGTGTTGGGCAGAGAGGATCAGTTGAAAAATGACCATGTGAGATATAAAAGTACAGACCAGGCCTCAGCCTTGAAGTTTAAAGTTCAGGTAAGCATAGGTGTGTCAGGAAACAGACAGAAGAAATAAGAAATGAGTAAAAATAGTTTTGAGAGGTATGAAGGAAAACTGCTGAAGTGCACAGCAGCAGGATTTCTGTCAGACAGTTTATGAAGGCACAGGGGAGCCTTCAGCTCTTATTCTGTGTGGATGATATTGGTTGCCAATTAAGTACTTGTAACATAGAATGATAACTTCTGTCACATAGACTCCATTTGTCTATTCAGTTAGTGGACAGATCTGGGAAGTCCATCACTTTGCCACCGGCAGCCAACCAGCATCAAGGTAGTGGTGATGCTGGAACTAACAAGATAGGATGCCATATCCATTTTGCCCGGAATAACATGTCTGCTAAGACTGTGGTTGTAATTTCCTGGCAATCTGGAGCTTGAGTGGAAACTTCTGTTAATATGTTATTTTGTTAATTGAATTAATGTCAAAACACGTTGGCCAGCCTTCATAAAATGGCTGACTAGTCTACTGCACTGCAATATCTTAGGTTTGGAGAACAGGAGTTTGTGCTCTCAGGGTATTTTTCTGTATGCTAAAAAAGGGGAAGATGCTATATCCTGTGCTGTACTGAACAACATGTCACAAAGTACAGTACAGTACTAAAAAGCCACCTTTTTGCTATAGTATAGTGGTAATGACTATTGCCCAGACTATCTGCTGCAGATTGCCAAAGCAACTGAAGTTTTGCACACGTTTGTTTGTTTTACAAAAATGAAAACTAATGGTTCATTTTGATTTCCGAAAAAAGATTTCAGAGTTTGACAGCCCACCTGGCAGCCATAGGCAGCAAGGGATTACATACACTATAGATAGGCGAATGGGCTCCTGTATGATCATTCAGCCCTTACTCCACCAGCCCACTTGGTTTCTGTGCTCACTGCAGAGGAAATGTCTTCCCTTTCTCCAATTGTTTTTCTTTTGCAGGTTGGAAACTGTCTGGTTTGTGAACTCTTACAAGTGGTGTGAACTGGTCTACTGCTGTAGTTTCTGTAATTAAATTTGGAGGCTTCATAGAGCAGACTGTTGTCTGTAGAAATTTATGACACAATAACCTAGCTAGGTAAACTCAAAAGCTCTACAAAAATCTGTTAGTCGCATCAAATTTTCTGTGCTGATTTGCAGTTATAAGTAGTCTAATCCCCCATGAAGCTGAAGTGAGTGCTCTTATCACTGCTGTTCAATTTAGGAGGCAAATTTTGCATGAAAATTAGTATGTCTATGTTTGCAAGAAGATTGAATTGATCCACACCTGCCAGGAATTGAACATTGCTTGCAATACAAAAGGTTTTGAATTACATAACTTTATTGAGAGTAAACTAGGCACAAGATTTCTGTCTATATCCTTTTATGCTTCTTCAAAAGATACTCTTCCTGTTTTGCTTTTGTAGTTTGCTTTCATTTGGGATCCTAAAAGGAGGAAAATGTTGTATCTGTAATTCATCTATGCTTTTAGGATGTGCTTTATATGGGAAATGTTCTGTCTTAAATGACCGGAAAATATTCTGCAGATTCTAGGCCGCTGCTGAAGGTATTCAGGATGTAGGGCAGAAAATATGCAACTAATTGTAGGGAAACAGCTGTTGGCATTGAAAGTAATTGCTCTGTTCTGCAGAATCACTAAAGCAGAGGTTATTTTGAACTTGGATCTTAATTCATCATTCAAATGGGAAATGGGTGTTGCTTTTAAAAATACAGTCTTATGAAAGGGCTAATAAGCACAAGGGTCAGAAAATACGTAGCCTTTTCTAAGAGGTAGGAGAGTATAGTCTCCTTTACTCTTTTGTCAGATCACTTGTTCAGGGATAGAGGATTGTTTTAACAAGGCTTGCAGAAGAGCACCGCATTCTCTTACCCAACCTTCATCCTGGGAAAAGTGAGGAGAGGAGTTTTGAAGAAGAGGGGATCTCAGTCTGGTTTTCATTTTCTCTACAGCTGTCATCTGGCTTTGAGTTCTGCTGGGCTTCTACAGCTGGAGAGTCATTTTATTGCTTTTACCCAGCATCCTTTTGCTTGTGCACACAGAAATGTTTTAATAGTCTTGGAAAAAAGTCAGAGTATCTCTTAGCAACCATAGGACAGTAATTATTATACCAGCAGCTGGGAGCAAACCAGATTTCCGTTGTGCATTAAAAACTGGCGTAGGTTACTTCATAGATGATACTGGCTAGCCTATGCCAGTGCTGTGGTTGAAGGATATTGAATGTGGGCGGTGCGTAATTGCTTTGGCAGTAGAAAAGAAGTGGGGATTTGTGCATCTATGTCTGTGTTTTATGTGAGATAGAGACCATCAAACACTATATTTAATGTGGCACGTTTTTATACTGTAAAAATATTTTGCTGGTTTTATTTAGTCTTGTTTTCAATACAATAGTAGCCTGTGTTTGGGCCTCTTACTGTCAGAACCGTATTTCTTGATTTTTTGTTGTTGCTGCTGCTGTTGTTTTAAGTTTTAATAACCATCCCGTGACAAAACAACCTAAACTAATTGCTTCCTATCCAAAGAACTATTCTGAAATACTTCATCAAAATAGTTTGTTTGGAAACCAAAATCTGTGTAGCTACTGGGAGTTTGAGGAATTGAGTGTAAAAGGATGGGTACTGAGAACATGACACAAACACTGAACTTTTGTATGAACTACAGAAAAGATGTCAAGCATTTGTTGAAAATGGTAATAACACATAAATAGCCCCCAACACCAAATAAGGGTGTAGTTTGCAGTTTCCCACTGCACTGATATCGCCTTTGCTTACTTAGTGTTGAGAATTCATATGCCTCCACAGGAGTATCTGAAGTCCAGAGGCTGTTATAGCCCAACTCCATGCTGCAGTGCTGTGGCTTGCTTCAGCAGATCCTTGCTAGTTATACTGGGTTGTTAGTGGTTGTGTGGTACCCTGGACTATAAGGTCTTTGGACCCCAAGAAGGGTTGGCGTTTGCTAATGCACACAGTGCTTGTCAGAAAAGCTTTCCACAGCACCATCTGGTGTAGCAAGAGTTGCAGAAGAAGCTATTTCATGAGAGTGTTTTTGTAAATTCTAAAGGAAGGCAAAATGACACAGTCTCATTTGGATTGATGAAATCTCAAACCTGTCTGCACATCACATTTCTTGTAAGCCTCATGGATGCTTGACCATGTTCCTCTGTTAATTGGAAGTAATTATTCTTTTAAAAATGAACTCTTGGGTGAATATGAAAAAAATACTATATACCATTATGCACCCAGATTTCCATTAAACTGGGATCAGGTTTGACTATAAATTTGTTGGTCCATGAATGAGACAACAAAGAAAATCTTCAGACCATGGTTTGGATAGCCTTTCTTATATTGGAAGTCATGCATTAGGTTGCCAAATTCTGTACCATTAACCAATGGAACTTGAGTGCTACAGATAAACTTTGGTAGCAGATGCTCAGGCAGCTTGCATATATGCTATTTGTATTCATATTTGGAGTGTGTGCATCTTGCCATGGTATGTGAATTTCCCCATCAGACATTACACTAGAAGTATTAACAGCATACAGTGGTACCTCGGGTTAAGTACTTAATTCGTTCTGGAGGTCCGTTCTTAACCTGAAGCACCACTTTAGCTAATGGGGCCGCCTGCTGCTGCCGCGCCGCCAGAGCCCGATTTCTCTTCTCATCCTGAAGCAAAGTTCTTAACCTGAAGCACTATTTCTGGCTTAGTGGAGTGTGTAACCTGAAGCATATGTAACCTGAAGCGTATGTAACCCGAGGTACCACTGTATAGGGATTGGTTAAACGAGCCAATGTCATAAGCTGTGGTTTGAAGTGGCCTTGCCCAGCAGCTAACTAAAGTTTAACAAAACCTATTGTGACAGAAGTCCTTCTGGCCAATTGGTGAGAGGACAGTCTCTAAGGCTTATGAAGGCTCATCCATGTAGAGCTAAACCACAATGTAGTCTTTCATAAGAATGCAGTCAGTGTGTCTACTTTTGCTTCCTTCTTAAGTTTCCAAATTCTAAGTTTGAGGAGCCAATGAAATATGATAGATCTTAGAGCAATGATCTCTAAGGTGTTGGGCGTTTTAAAGTTTGGAAAGTTATTTTCCTCCCACCCTTTTATGTCTATAGCAAGCATGTTAACATGCTCTTCCACAACAATTGATTAGATTCTGCCCGACTTCACAATAGTCGGTTCAGCTCCTGATGAGCACTGTTTTCTACAATCTAGGAAGCTGTAAAAAGTGACTTGCTCATTGTATTATCTTAGAATTTACTACTTATTTACTACCTTCATCACTTAGGAATGACACTTAAAAGTGAATTGTGGAGAACATTGTCTTTTGTTGAGGTGGCTGAGCATCTTTGTCTATTAAATACAGTGCCCATCTGCACAGTAACAGTACTTCTAACAAGTCTCATTTTGTTGAAGGTGCAGAAAGGTGTAAGCATGTAAAGTACATTTGTCAGAAACATGCTCACAAAATGAGCATCTTCCCAAGGAACAGATTTTGTGTAGTGTCTTGCACATTAAGGCAACCTGTCCCAATGTATTTTGGACTACAACTCCCATAAGTCCCAACCAGCTGTCTAAGACTGAAAGAGCTGCAAGTTGCCAAAGGCTGCATCAAGGCACAGCCATCATATACTCTGAAAACAGCAGGTGTGGCATAAGAATATATACTCTGCCTGTTTGAAGTGTTAAATTCCATGGAAATCCTTGCCCTAATTATGGTCTTGCAATAAGTGTTCAGGTGATCACAGTTTCCCACACCAATTTGGTGGCCTTCTATTACAGAAGTGAGAGTGAGTCACACACCCAACCCGGTTGGCTGCTCTATTTCAGGGATCTGCCGGAACCAGGGGCAATTGCTGTGGTTAGTTGGTGGTCAGGTGGTTGACAAATATCAAGTCTTCAGTGCCAATCACTGCTTGGAAAAGGAAATGGCATACAATCCTCTCTGTAGTGATGTTTTCTAGATGTATAAATAACCAACTGGGAAATGGAGTTTGTGTGGTCCCATATCCATACCATGCAATCATGGAAATTGTAGGTCTGAAGGGCTGTTAGTGTTTTTCTTGTGCTGGGTGTGTTTGTGACTTGTACATTCAGTAAGCATTCCATAAGGGGGATACTAAAAGTATTTTTGACACTGCATAAATGCTGCCTCCAGCATGTAATATGTGGCATTTGTTTACAGTAGATTTTTTGTAAATGTTTAGTATGCGACTTGTTTTGATTTTAATTGAAGTCATATGCATTGTCATCCATCTGAATTGCTGGGGTGACTCAAGCACAACAACAACAACAAATGAATTATAATTTATTATCATTCCCAGGCTATTCCAGAAAGCATACCGAGTTTGCTAATGAAAGATCATCTTTTCCAACATGAACCTGGAGTGAGCAATGATTCTTACAAAAGCTTAAGTATAAGACCCTCAACCTTTGAAGATTTCAGCTCAAGAAGACCGTTTTTCCACAACCAATCCAACCAGGTAACAGCTCTGCAACTAGAAAAAAACAGCTGTCAGAAATTTGGCTTAGTTATTTTATTGTCTAGGCTAGACCTATAATGGGAGCCAAAGCTTTTCCACTATGTTAGAGAGCCATGGCAAGCCTCAGGCTCACATACTCCCTTCTCTTCCCTCTTTCATGCACCAGACTTAAAAGTGGAAGTGACTACAGGAAGAGATTAAAAACATCGGCTTCCACTTTTGAACAAGCTATAGTTCTTCGGGTTCCAGTGTCATGGGAAGTTGCAGCTTGTTTAAAAGTAGAAGATGCTTCTGATATCTCTTTGGCTGTATTCCCACGTGGGGTTTATTGTGTTAGTTTAACTGACTATAAGGCTAGTGCTTCTTTCTTTTTTTCTAACTTTCCTTTCACACTACACAAGCCTGTTCCATCGTATCTCAACCCCTATACGGCCATGTTGCGGTAAAGGCCATTCACACAGCAAGAACTAGCAACAGACATCAACAGATGTCAACATGCCACCACCATTCTGCTACTCTGTGCTGAAATACTAGCCTTGAAGTGGGCAAGGAATGCACTACATCAGGGGTGTCAAACTCAAATTCATCGGGGGCCGCATCAGCAGTTTGGTCACCCTCAAAGGGCCACTTGTAACAAGTGGAGGTTTCCTGAATGCATGTAAAGTGGAGGTTTCTAGTGTAGAACGGCCGGCACCGCTAGAGGGCAGACGTTCTCTGGCTTGAGGGCTGCCACGCATGCGCTGAAGAGGCGGCTTTCTTGTGTCAAAAAAAAAAAAGCGAGAATAAAAGGTGAAGGCTGGCGGCCGGTGGCGGCTACACAGGCCACATGACGAGGTCTGGCGGGCCGGATTCGGCCCGCGGACCTTGTGTTTGACACCCGTGCACTACATGCGGGTAGTCTGCCACACAGCTCGTCATGTGAGCGGCTGTGGCACGAACCTGTGAAAAAAGCAGGAAAATCACCACACAGAATCACGTGGTTTTTCGGGGGAGGGGGCTGCAAGAGGGTGGGGTTTTTGCAATCAAATAACATGGAAATGAGCGCTAGACTATATCCTCATACATATTTTCAGAAGTGGCTTTTATGTTGTGTGAAAGCTCAGTTTTTCTGTGCAAAATAACTACCAGGGAAACAGGGAAAGGGAATAAACTGTGGTGTGAATGAAGCCATTCTCTGCTGAAAGGGGTGGTGGTGTGTGTGGCTCATGCAACTGGAAACCATGACTTCCCATTTCTTCTGAATTGAGCAAATATGTGCAGTCGCAGCAACTTCCACCTTGTGCCTCTCCCTTCCCATCTGCATACTTCCCTCTTTTCCCTCGCCTGCTGTGTACAATTCCTTCTGTCACTTAGGAATTTTTACTCACCCAGCCTTTCTCATTGACGTATACTTGCTCAGTCCCATTGATTCTGCCTTCCTTTCCACTGCCATACAGCTTCTCGAAAGATGCTAAAGCCCCTACCAGGCTACTTGCCCTCCTTCCTGGGCCTCTCAGCCACATAGTTTTCTTATTCCCCTTTACAGTTTCCATTGTTGCCTCCAGGCAAGCAGCTCGGTCTGTGTCACAGTCCCACCCACTTCCTGCTCTGGACATTGATTTCTTCCTCTCCTCCACCCAAACAATCCCTCACTTCACAAAGCTCGTCTTCTGTTTTCCACCTGAGCAGTAGAAATGCTTATTTTTTAAAAATACAGCAGCTGGGGAACACTCCCCAAGAAATAGTCATGTTTTTGTCAGTCAAGGAATATTTTATGAGGTCTCAAAAAATCCATTTGCCAGAGAAAAAGGCCCCCAGCGTCTCCCTTTCCCTCCAGGCTCACAGGAGGATAGAAAGAATATACATATACTTATACATATACGTATAAGAATATACATTTCATTTGTGTGCTCGCTCTCCACAGTTCAAGCCATGCTCAAGGCAGCTTACAAGATAACAAAAATACAATTTCCACATAAATCATAATATCTAAAATAAAGATTAAAAAAAATCAGCTACAACCCGCCCTCCCCCCAACAAAAACTTCTGCTTTTGTAGCTGGAGTCAGCCAGGGCCCTGCCCTCTTGGGCCAGGTGGGGAAAGGCCTGCAAGGCAGGGAGCAGGTCTTCCAAGACTCACAGCCAAGATGGTCTCATATTGTGTTGGGCCCTGGAGCAAGCAGAAGCAGAACTGGCCACACACACTGCTTCTGCCCTCAGCGAAGCCCAGAACAACACAAGACCTCCTGTCCCAAATTCTCAAGAGGAGAGGAGAGGTCAATGATAGCCACAGACTGCAGCTGGCTAGTAAGCAAAGTCAGGCCCTGGCTTTGTCGGTTTACTGTTATGATTTTAGGTGGAAAGAACAAAAATGTCTGCTGGCATTTAAATTCGTGAGTTGTCTTTTTTTTTATTGTCAAGCCTCTAAAATCCTTTGTGGTGAAAATAGAGCACTCCATGATAAATTAAATATTATCCTTTCCCAACCTTGTAGTTCATCTTATGCCTCTTTTACCCACAATTCTATATTGTGGCACCCAGGTATCCTGGAGTACCTCAGATATAGGCATAAGATTTTCTCTCACCTGAGTATACCTGGGTTAGGGAAATTTCCCATGTGCATGTGTGCAAAGATCACATATGTCTACTTTGTAAGATTTATATTTGTGAATGCTACTACTTGCAGCTCTTCAACTGTACTCCAGCATTACTGTGTACACCACCACCCAAGGTTTTTTTTTTTTTTGGGGGGGGGGGGTTGCCTGCACCAGTTGTACTGTATACCTATGTAGAAAGAAAGTTTTGTGCAAAGTAGCTTTTGCCTGACTTCAGCCTGATCTCTCATTTTCCTGACATCCTTCCCCCCCCCCCCAAGGTTGCAGAGTTAAAGCCCAGAACAATCTATTACTGAAGCTTAGGCTTGCATTACTCTGTTTTATTTTAGAGTGATCTTCTACTTAGATTTCAAAGATTTCCCTATTTAGCTTGCTCTAGTTGTTTAGACAGTTTTAACCATTGGCAAGGGTGACCGATTACAATTTTTATTACTTTGAGCCAAGCCATTTTGAATCTCAAATATTCCAGCAGAAGTTTGCTCTGCCCTATAATGGAGTGTCTTGTTTTTGCCCTTGGCAGGGATGGGAAAGGATTGTTTGCTTTTTAATCTTTGCTCATAAACTAAAACTTTATAGCAAACTTATTTTCATTAATAGTGAAAGATGTTTCTGTCATCGCTGGCCGATCCTTTAGAAGGTTATGGAAAAGTTATTTCTGTCTTGGTTTTGTGGATTTCCATTGGTGCCAGCAAAGTGAGCAACTTCTTTGGTACCGGCTACAAGTTCTCACCACAAGTGTTAATGTGTTTGTTAAGCAAGTACTTCAGTAATCAAGAACTGCTTCTTCAAAAAGCATTTTGAAATAATTCAGGCATGAGTTGCAAAGTGGTTTTTATTTCTACACCTGTAAGAAATCCTCCACCCTTTGCAATATGATTTAAAATTAACCACTTTCTGCAGGCAGCCTGAAATTCTGGTCACACCTACCCAGAGTAAGTCCTAGTAAACTCAATGGGGCTTACTTCTGAGTAGATATGCACAGAATTGCACTTGGGGGGCTAGTTCCAAGAATTTCAGAAGCATGGATCACCTGAGCTCCTAATTCTCCACTTTGTCATTTGGAGACTTTTTTGAGTCTCGCCCATGTTTGAAAATGGTCTGCTTCACAGTTATCTCAAGAGTGTTGTGTTGCATTCACAAATCCTACTTCACATTGTTAAAGCAGAATTGTGAGTTGAATAATTTCTGCTTTTGAAATTCCTGCTCTTTGTTAGATACTACCTTTTCTGAGACCCATCCTTTTTGTCCAGAGCAACCCAAAAGGTGGCAGTGGAGGAAATAAAGGCAGATTAACTGCCTTTCCCAGTGCCCTGCCAGCAAGACACTGTTTGTGTGTGTGTGTGTGTGTGTGTGTGTGTGTGTGTGTGTGTGTGTGTTTCTCCTCTCTTCTTTCAAATGTTATTACTGGTCAACTCTTTCCCTCCCACCCCCAATTTGCACTCACCCTCTTTTCTTCATGGTTTTTGTTTTTCATTTGCTTGAGCTTTCCATCTCCTCATTCTTTTCATGTCTTAGGTGACCTACGATGGGCATTTAGGGGAGGGATGCAGGGTTGTGAATACCTCTGTATAGCATATAATTGTTAAGGTGCCTAATCAGCATTAAATATGAATAGATTTCATGAAGCTGCAATCCTGTGATTCCAAGGAGGGTGGGCCATGAATGGCAGGAATCATTGTACTGAACAGGAAAGGAAAATGCACCCGCCACCACTTTTTGTCTTACCAATGCAAGCCCAGATGGGAAATAGCAGTTTATCCATTTTGAGTTCTGCCCCCCATAACACCCCCCCACACACACACACACATACCATTTGGATTACTCTGCCTATCATCTTTGTCAGGTACTCTTCAATTCAGTTTACGGAAAACAAGTAGGGATGAAACCTAACAATAAAGTTCTCTGGTACTTAATCATCAGCTTGTGCTGAGAGATTCTGTCACACTTGTGTGTAAAACAAAGTGTCTTGCTTCCCTTTCAGATACCCCTGAAGCCAGTCAGGAACGTCAGTTTTCAGGACGACGAAGAAATTGTTCGAATAAACCCTCGTGACATTTTAATACGCCGCTATGCAGACTATAGGCACCCAGACATGTGGAAAAATGACTTGGATAGGGATGAAGGCGACGCCTCGCTGCAGTGTCCCAAGGCAGATAGTAAAAAACCAGACTATCTGTACCCTTCCGGGGACGGAACTAAGTTGAATTCGCTAAAAGATTCCAAGTGTTCTGTGGTACTGAAAACGCAGCCTTCCTCGTTCAAATTGAAAAAGTCGAAAAGGAGGAAAGAGGACGGGGAGCGCTCTCGCTGCATATACTGCCAAGAAAGGTTTAATCACGAAGAGAATGGCCGGGGCAAATGCCAGGACGCTCCCGATCCCATCAAGAGATGCATCTACCAAGTTAGCTGCATGCTTTGTGCTGAGAGTATGCTCTACCATTGTATGTCAGACTCGGAGGGGGATTTCTCTGACCCCTGCTCTTGTGACACTAGCGACGACAAGTTCTGCTTGCGATGGCTCGCCCTTGTCACATTGTCTTTCATTGCGCCGTGTATGTGCTGCTACCTCCCCTTAAGAGCGTGCCACCATTGTGGTGAGGTCTGTGGATGCTGCGGAGGGAAGCATAAAGCGGCTGGATGAACCAGTCCGGTACCACGTTTGGGCTAACAACGTCTTTATTTTCAGGAAGTATCTAACTCGTGGAAGCATTTGGCAAGCAGAAGGGGGAAACCTGTCGTCTATGAAAGGTCAATTCTGAAAGAAGCATCAGAACTTGTTGCATTGTAGGAATGCTGGCCACGCCGAATGATCTGCTTTTAAGTGCATGGTGCAAGTTGTGTCGGGAGTTCTTGCGAAAGGAAAGCCTTTTCTTAACGATTGGTGGTTGAAAGAAGTATAAACTGCAGTCCGTACTATAAGGGATCAACTTCAGCAATTTGTACATATTGAGGTTAGGTGATGGGGGCTGTTGAAAGAATCTATTTAGCAGAAAATTTAACTCAACCTGCAGTAGCGAGAGCTGATTTAAAACTAAGGAAAGTTTAAAACTTGGCGACTGCAAGAAACTAAATTGATTTTAAATGCAACTAAATTGCTTATAAATAGTTTTTTGGAAACAACTTTATGTACAAATAACAAATGTTTATATTTAACAAAATATATGGTACGAATTATTAAATCTTCCTTCCCCTTTCCAGTTGCAACACAGTTATGGACCACATTTCCAGTCACATTCCATGGTAGTATTTCTCGATATTTAACTAGTTAACTTAGTAGCATTTCTATTCAAAATGGACAAATCAATATTTTCAGTCTTGTTTCCCTTCAGCTACATTTTTGTATTGAGTTCTCTCTGTACATTCTGGTAATCTGAAAGCCTTTAAAATATTAATTATTGTAGTCTTGAATGACCAATGTTTTGTTAAGCACAGGTGTAATTGTCTAATGCTCTTATAAGAACATAACATTTATTTTTATATATAAATTACTCTGTATTCAGCGAAATGGCAAAGGAGTTTTTTTCCTTTCTCAACCAGCAAATTTTCTTCTAGGGTTTCCTTGATTTCAGATGTTTGGGGAAAGAAAAATACAACAAAATAATTGTCATAATATATATATATATATATATTTATCATGCAATTCAACGGTACCAATTATTACTTCAAACTAGCAAAAGAACAAAAAAGCATCCATTATTCTAATCTTATTTGGCCTATCAGAAATTTACAATACTCCGTATATCAAACTATAACCCAGGTAGGGAAAAGCAAATGAATTTCTTGTGAATGGAAGTGGGTTTTATTTTGTCTTTGTTGTAGCATATTAATAATGAATGTTTAACTTAACATTTGGCTATGTGCTCTAAATACCAATTTGGGGAAATTTCTAAATGTCATCCATCATATAACATAGCTGAGTATACAGGTTTTTAATTAATAAAACTCTCTAAAGCAGTGAAGCAGTCATTCATTCAAAATCGTTAATGGGTGGAGGGGAAAAACCATGTGTTTAATATGCTCTTACAATTAAAATTATAATTGCACACTACCTTTTCTTTTATTTCCATGCATTTTTTTCCCAGTGAAATGTTTTGGTTTATTTTCTTCCAAAGACCATGTTCAATCATAGGAATCTTTCCTTCCCCTCCTCTTCTCAGAGCCCAGGTATCAAACTGAACAACTGTATATAACACTATCTGTAAAATACTTTTTTAAAGAAAGCATTTATATTTATATGACAGCTTGAACTGACAACGTTATGTACATAGATCATCTTGAAGTATTATTTCACATTGAAAAGAAGACAAATATATTGATAACTATAGAAGTTAAGAGCTCCTTTCTAGTTTTGTACTTTAAAAAAAAAGCCTGTATGGATAACCGAAGTCAGCAAACACGACACTGTAGCAGCAATCTCTTTAAATCCTTTCCTTTTATATATTTGAGAACTGCTGCTCCAGAAGACTTTCACGCTTCACATATTGAGCTAAACTTGGTTGCCTAGATAGACTGTTAACTTTTTTTCCAAATAAACAAACAAAAACGAGACAGAGATTCGTAACCTGCATTTCACTGTTGACATAGGACCTGCATCTTGTGATATAGCATTTACTAAAACATTATCCTTTTAATTAAAAATGGAGCATGGTATCAACAACCCAAGAAAAGAACTTGCTGGCTGTACAGAAAAGTCCTTTGGAACTTTGTGTGTATGTGTGCGTATGTGCGTACTTTGGGAAGAGACAAATCTAACCATTTTCTATGAGCACTCATCGACATAGTGCAACTCTTGGTTCTTGTAGTAGTGAAACCTTATATGCTTTAAAAAAAAATTACTGAATATGTGCATTAATATTTTCAGTATATATTTAACCACTTTGCTGCTAAACATTTACTATCCTTTACTCTTGAAGAAATATTATTCCTATTTTGTTTTTTTTAAAAAAAATACAAATTAATATGGATACTGGTATATAGGTTGTGTTATTTGCAACTGATCTAATTTGAAATAATTGCATCGGTTCAGTATCTGGTTTCATGGATTGTGTGATGTCGGCCACATTTCTGTATGTTTAGGCTTTTGCTTTAACGGGGGAATTTCTTAACTAACTGTGGCCAACTCACATATGAAGTTGCCTTATAGGGAGTCAGACCATGGGTTAATCCATCTCTGTGCTCAAATTAGTGGTCATTTTTCAAGATCTCATCTGCTAACTGAGGTGCTTTTTTAACTGGGGATGCCAGTGATTAAACTAAGAAATGATGTATGGCTCTATCTTCAAACCATTGAATCGCCACTTCTCAATCCACTAATTCTAATTCATAGAATCCGCCATGGAGTTGTTTTGTTGAATCTCATGGATTTCAGTGCACTTAAATTTTTTTGTCCTTAAATCGGATTGTGGCCCCTGTGTGCATTTTATCTTTTCACCCTGCTTTCTCAGAAGGAGGCTGGGTTAGGGACAAAGAGTCAACAGATAAGAGGTTTACTGTAAAGCATGTAAATTCAGGTGCCTTTTAAGGTGTAATGTAATGAGGGACTTTTCTCCAAGCCTATATCAACTCATGTGCAGTAATTGCCGAAGGATGTTCAGGTTTCAGCCTCCTAAAAGGTGCGTTCTGTCTGAGGTGAAAGCAGCTAGCTATAACATTAGGGTACCACCTACTGGACAAACATGATTTAGGAAACTTAACTTTATTCATGCAGCCTACACACACACACACACACACACACACACACACACACACACACACACATTTTCTCTGATAGTTGTTTAAAACATCAATGCCAAAATAGGGGATGGAAAGAGATCCTTGCAATTTCAGCAACTGCAGTTGTTTTAGACACAATTGAATTAATAAACATGTCCCATTGAAAGTCCAGTAGTGTAAAACAAGACATTCTTACTATCAGGCTTTGTGGAAATGCAAATGTTCCAGACCAAAATAAAACAATAGCTGGAAGTTTCTGGTTCCTCCCCACCCCACCCCCCCATCCTGTTAATTGACATTGTTGGTCTTATTCCAGAAGAGTCATTCTTGAAAGTTTAGAAGATTATATCCCACCTTGCAAAACAGTGAGCCTTTAACTTTTCTATATTATTTTGTTGTTAAAAAAAAAAAATCCCCACAAAAGCCTACGTTTCTGTTTCATATAGAAATCTCTGAGCCGGTAGTTCTAAAACTTAGGGCCTTGAACTTGAATGAAAACAGTCATGAGTTGTACCACACGTGTCCCGCTATCCACCTGTTTGTTATGCAGAAATTCACTTACCTAGACACACTTATTCACAGCTGATTCAGATATTTGAATAGCTGGAGTTTACCCACTTCCTTACATGTTAGTGCTGTGCTGGTGTACGGCAGCCGTTTTTGGGAAGAAACCATACAGAGAGAGTGCAGACAAATCAGTTTTTCATTTGTCTCTATTTCATAGCTGCCAACTTTCCCCTTTTCTTGCGAGGAATCCTATTCGGAATAAGGGAATTTCCCTTTAAAAAAGGAAAAGGTTGACAGCTATGCTCTATTTTGCTGGCTAGCTCCAGCCATTTTGGGCAGAGGGGAGAGAGATTACGGATTAGAAATGTTCCCATAGGGAATGGAAATCGCCAGCTCACTGTGTGAATGCTTGCCTAACAATTTCCTGGGAATGCATTGTGTTCAGAAAGTGAACTGTGTGTATTTTTCCCACCAGCCAACACCTGGGGCACTTGAATGTTCTGGGCCCCTAAGCGTTGCACATTAAAGTTATTTGGAGGTAGTGTCACCTTTACTTCACTTCTCATCCCAACAGAATTTTGAATTTGCATGATTTTTTGAGAAACCTTCTTCTGTTCCTCCTTCAGAACCAATGTTAAGATTTGTGCCCTAGTGTATACAGATCCTTGCATATAGCAGCTTCATTACCTGCAATCTCGCCTGTGGAAGAGACTTATTCTTGCTGGGTCAGAAGGTCTCAGAGGACGCAGATACTTTAAAAGTGGTGCCCAAGTTCAAAGCAAATTTAGATCCTAGAGCACAGACTTCTGTATTGACCAAACTGCACACTTTCAAACAGCAATTTCAGATATTTTTGCATGCTGGAATGCAACATTCCCATTTTTCTTCTATAATCTTTCTGTGAGTAATCCTGTATGTGTGTACAAGGAAGAAAAACCTCGAGAACTCCCCATGTAAATAATACACAATGTTTGTGTTGGTCTTTCGATCTCCAGAGAACATAGAACACTGTATATATGGAGTCTACAGTGGTCCACACACTCTTGAGGGAGAAGAATAAAGGAGATGGTTTAGTATTCCAATTAGTACTATTAAAGTTGGCAGCCTGGTGGTTAAAACTTGCATATGCTTTTTGGTGCACTGATGAAGTAGCATTTAAATGGCATCTCCCTCCCCCCCCCCCCCCTCAGCATCTTAACTGCAATAGCTGTGGTTAGCTTTGGAAATTAAAACAAAACCTAGTGGGGAAAACTTTGTATTGGGAGCTGCAGCATAATCTGTACATAGGTTTTTTCCCCTCCCTCTTGTTTGTGAATATTTTGCTTAGTGCAATTTGCTTTCCACCCTATTGACCTCAAAAAAGTGCCTCACTTGTATATTATTTCCATTAAAATATTAATTGCTATCTCTTTCTACTAAATGATGTAGGTTTAAGTTTTAATTCCATGCCATAGATGTATTTCTTTCTATGTATAAGAATATAGCTGGTTACCTTGAGGACATAATGTAAATACACATACGAGTTTTAACTGTTTTGTTATCATACCCTTTGTAAGTTGCCATACTGGATAATATCATAAAACAGATTTAAGTTTCAATGTTTTCCTGCAATTACCTGATTAAAACTATCATGAAATTAAAGGGAGATATGTCATGTGTTTTTGTATTTCACTTTTGGGATGGCTCAGAGCAGGGAAAGGGGAAAATATTGGTGCAGAAGAGTACCTTTCAGAATTGTGTAGCATTAAGATGGATTCAGCAACATGGGCCTACTGCCTTGCATAAAATAATAAAATTGTAGAAGTGACCCTGAGGGCAATCTAGTCCAACCCCCTGCAATGCAGAAATCTCAGCTAAAGCATCCCTGACAGATGTCCATCCAACCTCTGCTTAAAAACCAAGGAAGGAGAATCTACCATGTTCCAAGGGAATCTTTTCCACTGTTGAAGAGTTATTACAGTTAAAAAGTTCTTCCTGATGTTTAGTCGGAATCTCCTTGCTTGTGACTTGAGGCCATTCAGGTCCTACCCGCCACAGGAGAAAACAAGCTGGCTGCATCTTCCATGTGACAGCCCTTTTGATATTTGAAGATGGCTATCATATCCAATCTCGGTCTCCTCCTTTCAAGGCCAAACGTACCCAGTTCCCTCAACCACTCCTCATAAGTCTTGGTTTTCAGAACTTTTATCATCTTGGTCGCCCTCCTCTGCATACATTACACCTTTCTAATGTGAGCTGTGGTGTGTTTTTTGGCATACATACACAAAGCAGCGGTGTTCTTGGCAGCTTCCTTTTTTCTTTTTACATTCTAACCTTGTGTACAGATAGGTAAAGGTAAAGGGACTCCTGACCATTAGGTCCAACGACTCTGGGGTTGCGGCGCTCATCTCGCTTTATTGGCCGAGGGAGCCAGCATACAGCTTCCGGGTCATGTGGCCAGCATGACTAAGCCTCTTCTGGCGAACCAGAGCAGCAAACGGAAACGCAGTTTACCTTCCCGCCAGAGCGGTACCTATTTATCTGCTTGCACTTAGACGTACTTTCGAACTGCTAGGTTGGCAGGAGTAGGGACCAAGCAACGGGAGCTCACCCCGTCATGGGGATTCGAACCGCCGACCTTCTGATCGGCAAGTCCTAGGCTCTGTGGTTTAAAATACACCAATTTAAATTGTTGAGACTAGCCTAGGCTTTCAAGTAAGTAATTGTTTTTCTTGGTCAAATATCCAAAAGTACCACCAATCTTTCCCCAGTTTGCCACCTTAGTGTATTTTGCTATGGAAAAGGAGCAAGTCGGATGCACATGTGCCCCTCTCAAGCGATTCAAGGCCTGTTTCATAAGTATCTGGGTCAGCTGTTGTGTTCAGGTCCTGCTTGCAGGCTTGCCATTGGTGGGCCATTGTGAGAGCAGGATGATGCACTAGATCAGTGGTTCTCAACCTGTGGGTCCCCAGATGTTGTTGGACTACAACTCCCATCATCCCTGACCACTGGCTAGGAATGATGGGAGTTGTAGTCCAACAACATCTGGGGACCTACAGGTTGAGAAACACTGTACTAGATGGAACTTTGGTCTGATCCAGCATGGCATTTCTTATGTTCTTACATTAACCAGATACCAAATATGAAACAAAAACTGACCCTCTGTGCGATATTGATCTTTACTCATATTTTAGTGGGGTTGGGCAGCATTGTTTTCTGGGCAGCTGCAGATCCTATATTCCTGCATCCCTTACCTTCCCTCAAGTTATTGGGCCACATTTTGGAGTCATGCGGCACTGAGGATTTGCATAGAATCCATGCCCTGGAGCCTTGATCTAACTACCATTGCCCTCACAGGACTCCTAATTATTATTATAATTTATACCCTGCCCATCTGGCTGGGTTTCCCCAGCCACTCTGGGCGGCTTCCAACAAAATATTAAAATACAATAGTCTATTAAACATGAAAAGCTTCCCTAAACAGGGCTGCCTTCAGATGTCTTCTAAAAGTCTGGTAGTTGTTTTTCTCTTCTAAATAGGGACAAACAGTGGGTGACTTTCTGTAATGACCTCTCTGTGGACTTCCAGAGACATCTGGCCATGGCAAGAAGCAGGTTTCCTTGATATGATCCAGAAGTGCCATTATTATTTGGAGGTTCTGGCTGCCACATACACTGCTCCAAAAGGTCCACACAGAGAGGGGTATTGTCGCAAGGGATGTGCAAGATTAAATTTGTTCTTGAATTTGCTTCAGATGTTTCACTGAGTTTTATTGTTTTTGTGTTTTAACCCCTTTTAAATGCTTGCTTTAATTTTAATTTTATTTTATTTTATTCTCTTGTGTTTCCCGCCCATTTAGAGGACAGAAGAGACAGAAAATCCATAAATAAGGTTAGTGTTTCTGGGGAAGGTGACTTTAGGGAAACAATTCCCATGGTCTCCATTAGGTACATTAGTTAGCTGTCCTTCCCCTATTACTTCCCCAAGAGTTACACAACCACTTAAGTTACATCCACGTTCTCTAGCCTGAGCACTGAATATTATAAACATATTCAAATATTTATGGCTAGCAACATTAAGTTGCACAGACTTTAAAACCAGATCATATTGCAGCACCACTGTAAATCACATCTTCAGCAACCCCATTGTTCAGTCGACAGAATTCCCAAATGTCTATAGACAGTAAGATTTGATCCCAGGGAAACAGGAACTGAGGTTCTGATGCATCAGATACAATTTTCCAGCTGAAAGCCATGAGGAACTGTTAAAACCATTTTTATTCTTAAGAGGCACAAAGTTATTTCTTTTTAATTGTACTGAAAAGAGGAACAAGATGTGGAGGGGCAGTGGTAGAAGTTCTTTGGGGGTATGAGTCAAGGGATAAAAATAGAAAAGGGCAGGAGGAGGAATATGAGATGCCAAGAGATACTGCCTTGCCATCGTCTAGGCTGTGTGTGTGTGTGTGTGTGTGTGTGTGTGTGTGTGTGAACTAAGCAAATCTTAGTAAACCGGCCCATGCTTTGTCAGCAAAGCTTGCCAGGTTTCTGTCTTTCTGTTAATATTTAAGTGCAGGAAGGAATGTACTAGCAAATAGATTTAACTTTTCAGATGTTATATCCCATTTCAGAAGAACACCAGAAATTAATTTAGGATAATCAATAATTATATTGATCAAAAGTCAGTGGTTACATTCACTTTTCACCTAAAAGGGAATTAAAATCACAAGTAAAACTAGACCTTAATAAGCTACTGTGGTGAAATCAAGATCTTGCTTTTACGATTTCCAAGGATCCAGGGGGGAAAGGAAGAAAATAAACAGAAATGGACTTTACTGCAAAATGTTATCTGTTAGCTTTCCAAAGAGGCAGTGGCGGAAGTACAGTTTTGGTTTGAAATTTACTATCATTTATTCCCTATCTCATTTGGCCGTGTCTTCTGTAAAAACTTCACTCTGTCGCTGACCTAATGCAATAAGCCTATTAAGTCACCTGCACATCCTGCTAGGAGACATTGTGTAGTCTCAATAAGAAAAGAACATCCAAAAAAGTAATCCAGACATGGCTGATGGAATCAGTTTATTTAAGTTTGCTATTCTTTACATTTTCGTTTTGCCTTGGCAATGTCAACATACTTTAGAGGGTTGCTGGGGGGGGGAAATACCTAAAAGCACTCTCAACCATGAATGTAGTTTGAAAGTTTAAAATTACTTCAGTAACTTATTCTCGAGAAGTATTTCTAGCTACATCAGCACTGCAGCCAGTTTCCTGTCCTACATTGCCCAGAATGCTGTGCCTGAAGGACTACCGACCCTTCCTTTGAGTGGGGAAAGGCAAGGCTGGCCAGCCCTGCTGTACCATTAGCAGCCACAAATCAAGTGTGGGTGGGATACAGGAGCAAGCAGGGCAGAGAGGATGCAGCCTTGCTTTAGGCAACACAATGCCCTGCTCTGACTGCTTACTTTCTGAAGTATAAGATAAAGCTGAGAGCAGAAAAATGTGAGATTCAATGTAATTTTGGACAGAAGCACACATCTGCCTATTTCCCCTTCCTGGTTACCATATAAGACTGCCCCTGATAAAATGCTGCTAAATTTCCCTAAAACCATCTCAAAGGTGGTATTGACAGAGGAAGTGCATGCTCCTGATTTTTTTAATTTTGTCCTGAAAGTTTCGGGTTCATATTCATTCTCACAAATGGCCTAATTTGACAGACAGCCTTTGCAAAGAAAATTAACACAAGCTATCCTGTCTCCTGATCATCTTGCCGGAAAGAATACAGCAAGGATTGTCAAAGTGCGTGCTTAATGGCTGTGGAATTAATGGATTTGAGTTCTGTGTTGACAACAAAATGCAAGCTCCTTGAATTCATGCTTTAAAACGTATTTAAAGCATTCATTTGCTGAGCTTTGAAAACTCACTAAGTATGGGTGCCCTTTTCTCTCTTTGTTGCATGCTTTTTGTTTTTAAAGGGGGGGGGGAGTATTGATCTGTCCTCTCTTGTGTACTTTGAGATCAATTAACTGCATTAGCCCTGAGGACACTGGGAAATGTGAGTGCAAGATATGACACTCTACTTCCTGGGCCAGGAGAGGAGTTGGCTGGCCTAAGGCTGCGTGGTGGAATAGAGCTTGCCTATTAGTCATCTGCTATGCTAAGTCCAGCATTCTCTTTCCATAATCATCACACAGCCATGTGTTCATCAGTTATTCCAAGAGTTGAACCAGATGAGTTGTTTTCTCTTCTTCTACACTCCACAGGACTGGCTTCACATTTTCCTTTTCTTTTTTGCTTTATTATTATTATTATTATTATTATTATTATTATTATTATTATTATTATAGAATACCCCGTCCATCTGGCTCACCCATCTGGTTTCCCCAAAAAACAAACCTGGTTCCTTAAAATAGGTAGACTGCTACCTATTTCGGAGAATCAGATGACATAAATTGTTTGGGGAATCAGATGGCATAAACTGATCAGAATTATAAACCAGGTTTTAAAAAAATCACTGTTCTATGTGAACCCTATGTGAACATGGTAATGGGCTCACCTGAAAGCTTCACTGATAGCTTGGTGGGCACTTTGAAAGATAAGAACCACTTCCCCACTTGCTGTTATTCCTCCAGCAGCTAGTATACTGCTACTGAATCGTAAGCTTATTTTTAAGCATTGTGGTAAAAAAAAAAAAAAAGCCTGCCATAAACGAAGTGAAATAATTAGTTCGCCCAGTTCAGTGCTCTGTATGTGGGCATTGCTGGGCAGTTTCTCTCCAGGGTTCCAGACAGGAGTCTCCCAGCCAAGCCTGGAGCTGACAGGGATTGAATCTGGAACCTTCCGCACACAAAGAAGCTATAGTTCTTCCCTGATAGCTAGGCTTGCCTTCCATTAATTTGTCTAGTATTCTTTAAAAGCAATCTAAGGTAGTGGCATGAGCAAATTTTTATTCTGAAAGTTTGGTCCAGGGAAAAAAGCTTGAGAACCACCTGTTTTTAGAGTAAATCAGCATTCATTAATAATTTTATTAAAAGCAAACGTACACCGTCAGCCAAGCAATTGGCCAGATGTGACCCATAACTTCTAACTAAACAGTGAAAGCAGTTTATGGTTTACTGGGAAGAACAAAATGAGTAATAAACCGGGCTGGCCCTACTATAAGATAATTCACAAAAGTAGTACACACTGCCACATTTCAGGGGAAATGCAGGCCCCTGTGACCGTGGAAGCCACAGCTTCAGTGCTGTAGAAATAGCTATTGGCGGTGGGGACCTGACACCAAACCCATTTTGATTGAAACCTTTATTGATTTATTTTTTGTTTATTTAGTTACTGATTTGACTTTAAAAGAGAAACCGACAGAAATTCAATACAGTCATAGCATTTCTCAATCTCTTGTTGCAAACAGACTTGTCTTTGCATTCTTTGCTGTGACATATTTGCCAGATTGTGGGGGCAGGAGTTGGGGCCTTTTCCTTTCAGTTGTTAGCCCATCTTCATATTTCCAAATTCCGACTCCACTTCCTCAGGAGCGAGCATCCAACATATTTTCAGAGGAACTGTCATATTTATCTGTCTAAAATATGTATCTCTCAGACAACCAATTTCCAAAGGGGTGAATGTGTTAGTCTGTTGCTGTAAATACAAAAACAGAAAAATCTCGTGGCACCTTAAAGGCTCAACACATTTATTGTGACATTGACTTTCATGGGCCAGAGTTCACTTCATCAGTTGCATCTTGGCAACGCTGAGTAAATTAATATCCGTAGTGGGATAGGAATCTATTGGCTTGGATTCAGAGATGCCTGCAGTGAGTGGAAAAGCACTTCCATTTGAGCAAGACAGTGCTGTTGAATTTCTCCAGTTTGCCCATCCTGCTGCAGCCCCCATCCCATGCCAACACAGAGGGATTTTTTGTGGCGTGCAGGGGACTATAATGGGGGGCAAAGAGACAGGCAAGTCCCAATGTGTGGCAGGGATTCCACTTGATCTTTTCCAGGGCTTTTTTCAGCCACCCAGACCGCAGGTGGGCGCTATTGTAAGGTAAAGGTAAAGAGACCCCTGACCATTAGGTCCAGTCATGACTAAGCCACTTCTGGCGAACCAGAGCTGCACACGGAAACGCCCTTTACCTTCCCGCCGGAGCGGTACCTATTTATCTACTTGCACTTTGACGTGCTTTCAAACTGCTAGGTTGGCAGGAGCTGGGACTCAGCAACGGGAGCTCACCCCGTCACAGGGATTCGAACCGCTGACCTTCTGATCGGCAAGTCCTAGGCTCTGTGGTATAACCCACAGCGCCACCCGCTATTGTAGGGTTGCCATAATTCAAAAAGTGATTTTTTAAAAATAAAAAAAGCTTTTTTTTCCTTTTTGGAAATGGGTTGCCATATGTCCAGATTTCTGTCCAGACACTGTTTCCGATGACTGAAACTCGGCTATGTCCGGGAAATTCTGGACGTATGGCAACCCTACACTATTGCCATTATAAGAGAACAAGGCAGGAATTCGTGGTGGGTTCCAGCACCTCTTTTTCTAGAAAAATAGAACTGATCTTTTCTATGTTGCCGCTATTCAGTTAGATTTGAACAGAGACAGTGGGCGGTAATTTACACAGCGTTATTAAGATGATCACCAGATATGGCTGCTTGCTTATTTTGCATACATTCAGTTGTCATGAACTATACTTTCTGCATTCCATCGTCATCATGCAGAAGTTGTTCTACATTTCAAGACCTCCATGCTGAGATAAAACTGGAAGCCTATCCAGACACTGGATTATCCCAGTATTTTTTTTATCTCATCTCAGTCCATTTGGAAGACTGCACTGCCCATTTCTAGATGTGGAAATATGAACGTCAGTCCTTGCTTAGATTACATCCGCCACGGAGTCAGTTGTGCCAACCATGGTCACCATTATGGGTTAGCTTTGTGGGTGGTGACATGTATCTATTTGTAGAGTGACAGTAAATTTATGTGTAGTGTTTATATGACATGTAGGTTGGTGTGTAATTTGGGAACTTGTGTGGGCAGAACCTTGGTTGATGCATATGTACCTGGCTGGCCCCAAATGAAAATCATTTTCTTTAAGAGTTTGCAGATACATAACAACCTCTTTGAAAATAGTTTTAGGTTTCTTTAATCAGCTTTTTTAAAAAACAACAACAACCAAGTTTTAAGCATCTTTCTAGGCGTTCTAAGCATCAAAGCACAGTGGTGGTGTCAGCATTCCCTTGCCTACTTTGCTTATAATGCCAAGCTCTGAAGAAGGAACTTCCTTGTCCCTTTTCCAGAATAGTGGCAAGATGAGGAAGGGAGGAGATAACAGAGATGCTGCTAGCACGGCTTCTTCTGTTACAGCGGCAAAGAAAGTAAAAAAGAAGAGGGGGCAGAGGGAGAGGACAGTGCTGCTACCATGAAGAAAAGGATGGGAAGTGGAGGAGTATGGGTGGCAGCAATAGTAGGCCTGTACTGTTCTGTGTCCAGGGGAGCTGTTTACCAGCTCCATCTGGTACGCAGGCTGAGACCCTACATGTCTGCAGACTGTCTCGCCAGAGTGGTGCATGCTCTAGTTATCTCCCGCTTGGACTACTGCAATGTGCTGTATGTGGGGCTACCTTTGAAGGTGACCTGGAAACTACAACTAATCCAGACTGCAGCAGCTAGACTGGTGACTGGGAGCGGCTGCTGAGACCACATAACACCGGTCTTGAAAGACCTACACTGGCTCCCAGTATGTTTCCGAGCACAATTCAAAGTGTTGGTGCTGGCCTTTAAAGTCCTAAACGGCCTCAGTCCAGTATACCTGAAGGAGCGTCTCCACCCCCATCGTTCTGCCTGGACACTGAGGTCTAGCGCCAAGGGCCTTCTGGCGGTTCCCTCACTGAGAGAAGCGAAGTTACAGCGAACAGAGGGCCTTCTCAGTAGTGGTGCCTGCCCTATGGAACACCCTCCCACCAGACGTCAAAGGAAAAAGCAACTACCAGATTTTTAGGAGACATCTAGAGGCAGCCCTGTTTAGGGAAGCTTTTAATATCTGAATGACTATTCTATTTTAATATTTTGTTGGAAGCCACCCAGAGCGGCTGGGGAAACCCAGCCTGTTGGGCGGGGTATAAATAATACATTATAATTATGATTTATAATTATGTACTGGTCAGTGGCAGCAACAGGGAGTGAGGCAGGGGGGCATCTTGTTTTGGGGTGATCTATCAACTACAGGGGGTGCCAGCAGCAAGGGAGCATCAGTTGCATGATGCCGATGACCCCCTGAAGCCTGTTGCCAATCCTCTTTTCTGGAAAAGCTCTGAGAGAACGATCCCATTCAAAACTGAGATTCCAATCTCTAAACTGGAATGTGTGGGTGATCTGTGTGGAGCAAGAGAAATCATCACAGTTTCTGGATTCCAGGAAACTGCAAAGGCTACGATGAAATCCTGATGAGTATTTCTTGCTAAATTAAGAGCTGCTTGATTCATGCCCATTGAGAATTTATTTTTGCACATGGTGTATCACACAATGCATCCTCCTAATCCAGTGGAATCTAGCCCATTCTTAATGTTCCAAAAGGAAATGTCAGTCCCTGTGATCAAACAGCCTTTCCCTATCCAGCAAAAATTTAGTCCGCAGAGTAATATTTAGTTTGGCAAAGAGGAAAATTCTCAAGTTGCACAATATTGTCATAACTTTTGCTGCACCCCTCCCCTCTTCCTCCCCCCCACCTTTCCTTTCCCCTAGACTCGCCTGCCCTGCAGAAGTACATGTGTGAAGACATTCTTCTGTCCTTTCGGAGTTGTTTTGGTTAGTAATTTAGTGATGGCTAACAAAGACACGTACTGTTTATGATTTCCATTCTCCCAGATTCCTAACACATTCTACATACCCTGGCAAGGCAGTGGGCTCTGTCAGAGGAAGATAACCAGACTCTTAATGATTCATTCAAACTTCTTTTTTTAATATATATATATATATTATTATTTTAATGCTTATTAAAAGAGTTCCCCCCCTAGGGAAATAGGGGAATAGGGTTGATATTGGGGAATAGGGTTGACATTCAGTTTCTTGGAGGAGGGGAGAATTAAGGAGATGGCCCACCTACATATACACACGTAATCCACTATATAGAGTATCTCACCCTGTAAATTGGGGTCACGGCTGAGCTGTCTCTCTAGGAACACATGTCAATGGTCTTCATCTGCATCAACAGGAAACTTGGGGCTCCTCCAGACAACCTGTTTATTGAGGATTCTCCCTGATTTGATTTGAATTAATTTTATAATGAAATGATTTTAGAATGTTGTATTATTTTATTGTTGTTAGCCGCCCTGAGCTCGGCTTCGGCTGGGGAGGGCGGGATATAAATAAATATTTTATTTATTTATTTATTTATTTATTTATTTATTTATTTATTTATTTATTTATTTGCTTGCTTGCACAAAGCTTATGCAGAGGTTTATCTATCTCTGGTTTTTATTGAATATTTGTTCTGATTTGTTTGTGAGGAGGTCATACAGCAATGAGTGGATATAAATGCTTAAAATAAATAACTGGTTAAAATTTTAGATGGCTTGCTGTTGAATTAGTGCTTGGAGGACTTTTAAAAATATTCCATTTTAATGGGGTTGAAAGGGTAACTGCATCTCACCATCCATTAGCATTGAGACTGTCCTTGTGACCTAAACAGGACCATTTTTTTTATTAATGGGCTCATACGCAATGTTAACAAAGCACATGAACTACTGACAGATATAGTTAAGAAATTTATCAGGATAGCTCACTTGTTCAAAAATGAACATAAAAAGATATTCAAGTCTCTTCAGTGTTTCATAAAAAGAAAACAAAAACCACTAGACAATTGTTGAAAATGTTTGGAATGTACTGAATGTAGAAATGTACACATTTATTTTTTTTTGAATGGTATGGTTTATGAGTTACTCATTCTTAACATGTATTTTCTACCTTTGTTAGCAAACGTCTGTAGTCAATATGTGAGATTTTAGAGTTAACTTTTTTTTCCCTTTTAAGAGTGCTCTACAATGCGTTTACCTAGAGGACTGAAGACCAAAATTCACCTTTATTACCTCATCCCAATAGTTCCTTCCCTTGCTCATAATATGGTACATCTCTGTTTTCCTTCAAGGGGGAACCGCTAAGGGTGGGGGAAATGTGATGGTTGGCTATTTACGAACCTCAAGTTGCTAGGTGATGCCATGTGACTTCTTTGTTTAAAGAGCCACCCACATTTTAGCATCAACAACTGAAAGAGAAAATAAGGTTGGAGGGAAAACAAAGTGCTTTTTTTCCCCTGGGTGGGGTGGGTGAGTTGACTTGAGCTACAAAAACTTCCTAAAAATAATCTGCTCCTATATGCCTTGCAGCATAGTTCTTTTATCTACCAGCTTGTGCTATGGATGGGTGACTCGTTTATTGAGGAAGGAACATCAATGAATCATCCAGCAGAGAGAGCCTCAGAATTAAGCCTCTTCCACACACCCACATCTCATTATGTATATGAGTCACGCCACCAGGATGTATATATGCATTTATCTATGTAAAAATGTGTAAGAGAGAGAGCAAGCGGGGGAAAGCATGGTAAGGTAGGCATTGCTTGTTAAGTACAGACAGATCCTATAATATATAATCAACTTGCATAATGCAAGTCCTTTTTTCTAGATGTGTGAGCGCCTACTGATGCTGTTGCACAATTGCTTCTAGCCATTAGAACAGCAGTGGGAAACATTAGAAGAAGAAGTGGAAGAGGAAGAAGAAGAAGAAGAAGAAGAAGAAGAAGGGGAAGAAGGGGAGGAGGAGGAGGAGGAGTTTGGATTTGATATCCCGCTTTATCACTACCCGAAGGAGTCTCAAAGCAGCTAACATTCTCCTTTCCCTTCCTCCCCCACCACAAACACTCTGTGAGGTGAGTGGGGCTGAGAGACTTCAAAGAAGTGTGACTAGCCCAAGGTCACCCGGCAGCTGCATGTGGAGGAGCGGAGACGCGAACCCGGTTCACCAGATTACGAGTCTACCGCTCTTAACCACTACACCACACTGGCTCTCTCCAGTCCTCCCCTTTTGCCCCTCCAAACACTTATCTGGCTTTTTGGACCAGCTGCACTGGGTACCAGCAGCTACTAGCCACTATGGCTATGTTCTACCTTCAATGTTGATAGAAGTATGCCTCTGAAGGCCGGTTGGTGAGATTCACAAGTGGGGACAGTGCTGTTTCCTTCCTGTCCAGCTTGCTGGCTTCTCATAGGCACCTGGTTGGCCATTCTGTGAACAGAATGCTGGAGTAGATGGACCATTGGCCTGATCCAGCAGGCTCATCTTACGTTCTCACGCACTGTTGTCTCACCCATTCTGTTGAAAGAGAGTGGGGCAGGTATAGACGCAGCTGGTCTAAAATGGGGGTTGCTGGCATGATCAATCAGTTTCAAAGGTGGGTCAGTAGCAATCCTTCTCTACAAGTGGCACTGAGGCTGTTCAAGAGCTCTGTATTTGGATATCTTCAAGTTTCAAATGCTAACAGTTGTTAGGCCTTCACAACTTGAGATCCACCAAGCGAAAGTCAGCCCATCAGTCGTATGTGGAAGCCTATGAGGTGCTTAATAATTGTCCCTCCCCCTCCCTTTTCTTAGCTGTCTGCAATGAAAAACGTAGAGTAGAACCAACTGGTGGGCTCTGTACAACTTAAAAAGACCACAGATTGTGTAGATCCAGCTCAAGGATCCAGGAGTAAGAAGTGGGAAATCTTGAGTTTATGGTGTCTGAACCGTATCGTGAAGGCTATATTAGAAAAACTAATAAAAGTGCAATTTGTGGTTTAAAGTGAAACCAGATGGCTCAGCATGCTGTGAAACAATCGTGCAGGGCATGTTCAGTTCATTTCTCCAAAACTGTCATACTTGTCAGGAGCCTCTGGAAACTGTGTTCAGCTGCCCCAAGTGGTGAACCACTGAACTGCAAGTGGTCACCTTTTCAGTGAAGAACCTTCCGGGCTGATTCTGCCCACTTAGGCTAGCTGTTAGATCTTTTTGATCAGCAAGGGCTACAAAGGCTTTCCAGTGGAGACTTGTCTTGACATCTGGCTTGCTCCTTGGCCTTGTCTCCTGGTTTGTCCTCCATTCCTGACATCTCATTTGCCACATGGTTTATGGTTCCTGGGCAGGCTCACCTCAGACAATCTGGGTTCTGGCCCTAGGTGGCTTTGAAAGCCCTAGTGAATTATCTTAATCAGCCAGTGGCATCGGTGGTTTCCAATGCTATGGGTCTTGCTATTCTCTTAGGTCACATGGTCCACACTCTTCTGATTGGTTCATCAGTGCAAGTATTTCTGTTTGCCCAGTGGAATGATCCTCTCTCTCCTTCCCCCATACACTGTTCTGGGTTTTTTCCTGACCCCCCGAGAGCCAATTTCAGGGGTGGTGGGCACGGAAGGTGGTGTGGGAAAGCCCTGTTGCGCAAGTGACAGTCCTTTATGCAGGGCACAAGCCCATGGCTCTCTTCCTGACAGATGCTGAGAGGTCAAATCATATTCAACCAATGCAGTGCTGTCAGGGACTGGACAGAGGAGAAATGGTGGAGACCACCTCCCCATCCTGACCCTTCCAGAGAGGAGGAAGAGGAAGACAGTTTAGAATTACAACAGGGATTTGAGGGAGGTCACAGCTCAGAGGCAGATGAGGGGGAAAGTTGGGAAATCATGGGAGAGTCAGAGCAACACCCGGCCGACACGTTGTCATTAGAAAGCGTTCCAGAGCCTCCATCTCCTAGAACCTGGCAAACCTTAAAAGTGGGAGAGCAAAGAGCTCGAAGACAGAGGGCACATAGTAGCATCCATAGAGGAGACAATGAGAATGACGAATGAGGAAGTGGGAGAGACGGGGGTGGAAATTCACTCGGGACAATGACCTTATCCAAGAGTCTGGGTTCTATAGCCTCTCTCTATAAAAATTGAATTAAAAAAGGATGGTAAGAAACTTTTCCTTGACTTTATACTTTCCTGGGCAACCAGCTGGGAGCTGCTGACAGCATCCTGACAAGCGCTCACCATTAGCTTCTCAGTATGATTTGTTTTTATGCTTGTTTTGGGTTTTATTTTAAGAGGTGAAAAAGGGTAAAGCAGAAAGATTGGCGAGGGCAATGAGAGAATGAGAAAATTGGGGAATCAGAAAGATGGACATAAAGGCTTTGATCCTACATTCACTGAATGAAAGTTTCCTTCCTATTTCTCTGCTGCTTCCTAAAAAGCCTCAGGGGGCTCTCCAGAGGAATGTCGGAAGGGACACAGGTTGCTCCTCCCATCAACTTCCATACATTAATTTAAGACTCCATGCTTAGTTTAGGGGTAGTCCTTTTGGCACCCCTCTACTTCCTATCTCCCATTGTTTGAGAGGGACAGCACTGCTCCAGAAAGGCTTTGAGGGTTGGCACAGATGTCTGCAGGCAGGAGGCAGAGATAGAAAACTTTCCTTCCATTAGCTTTGTCTTAGGAGCCCAGCCACAATGAAAAAAATGAGAAGGGAGTCCACCAATTTATGCATTTATTTAGCTGTACAGTGGTACCTCGGGTTAAGTACTTAATTCGTTCCGGAGGTCCGTTCTTAACCTGAAACTGATCTTAACCTGAAGCACCACTTTAGCTAATGGGGCCTCCTGCTGCCGCTACGCCACCGGAGCACGATTTCTGTTCTCATCCTGAAGCAAAGTTCTTAACCTGAAGCACTATTTCTGGGTTAGCGGAGTCTGTAACCTGAAGCGTATGTAACCTGAAGCGTATGTAACCTGAGGTACCACTGTATTGTGGTGCTTCTCCCTAGCCTGTCTTCTCTCAGCTTCTCACATTCTGTAATCTACAGAACCTGGTATCCTTCAGATATTTTTCCCAACCTGGTATTCTTCAGATATTTTTGGACAGCAGCTTCTATCACCTGGTGCTGGCTGGAGCTAAGGGAGAGTTGCTGTGGTCAAAAAATCTGGAGAAGCCTATTGGGGAAGGCAGACCTAGATGAGGGCACATTTGTATTATTTGGGCTTATCCTTAAGGAACACCATGATACACACATATCGGGGTTAGCCGCAAATATGAGTGCAAATCCTCTGAAGTGATTTCAGGCTGTGGCCTGGGAAGTTCTTTCTGGCAATTTCTTAAAAACAGCAAATCTGATCACACCAAGCCAACTTCCTGGCATAACAGATGGAAACTATTTAAAAAACTATTCCGATATTCTGTGAACACACTTCGCAGCAAATGATGAAGCATGCCTTGTGAGTCAAGCCCCATTATAAAAGATGTCTCATATATACCTCATATTACTGCCTTGCTGTCGAGCCACAAGTGGTTTCCTAGCAAAACAACCTTTGCCATTTTATCGCAGGGTTTTTCAGACTTATCTGCCTTCAGGTAAGTTTTCCCACCACTGCATATCTGCCAAGCAGTCCTTGCATGTTTGCCCCAGAGCCCCAACGTGTATTTCAGAGAATTTGGCAGAGACAGAGACATAGTCTAGGGAGCAAGCTTAGTCCACATGGTGTGCTGGCTGGGCCTTTGGGGCTTCACTGTTTCTCTGCATGTACTGACACTGTACTCTAGAACAGTGTTTCCCAACCTTTTTTGGGCAAAGGCACACTTGTTTCATGAAAAAAATCTCGAGGCACACCACCATTACAGCCCCGTGACGTCAGCGCGCAGCGTCACGCCGGGAGGGACATGAATTGCTAGCAAATTACATAATCACCTCCTTGAGGGCTGGCTCATCTTCTCTGAAGGCAGAACCCCATTAATTAACAGCACAGACTCACACCATAGCCAAGACGAGGGGGGAAAACCTCAGTCATGCACAGTCATGCACATGTGGGGGCTAAATGAGGATGAAGACCGGGCAGAGAGCAGGGTTCAAATCACCCCACCTGGCCAGGACAATCCCTGGGTGCTCCCTTGGGCCACTCGCCTGACCCACCTCGCAGGGCTGTTGTTGCGAGGATAACACGGGGAGAACCACGCACGCCCCCGGGAGCTCCTTGGAGGAGAAAGCGGGCGATGAATGCAATGCACGAAATATATGAGAGGCGACCAGGTTTTGCAGGTGAGGGGCCCCCGCCAGCCTCCGCTTCCAACACCCGGCGCAACGACGCCGAAGTTTCCCCCCGGGCTCGGCTCGGGGAGCAGCGCTGCTCCCCCCCTGGCTCCCCTTCGCCCTCCCGGCTCTCTCTGCCGCCCACTGGGGACCCCCCTCACCTGCCAAGTCCGGAGCGCCGGTGGAAGTTGCATGCATGCATGCAGGGCGCCGCGTTGCCATTGCATTGCACTGCACTCCATGCAACGCCTGCACGCATGCATTGCCTTGCACGCCCGCCAAGGGGTCTCCCCGCGGTCCGATGCGTCCCCTCCAGCGCGGATGCAGCATTGCAAAAATAAAAAAACCCCGATGCAGCCCTACCTGGGGGGCAGCCTCCGCCGCTCCGCCTCCGCGGGGATCCCCGGGCTCCATCCTGCCGCCCGATTTCCGGGGGGCGCAGGCAGGCTGTGCGGGGTCTGCGCGGAAGAGCCCCTGCCCGCCCGCCCGCTGCCGCTGCGCTCATTCCATGGCCGGGAGAAGAGCGCTTCAAACAAAACGCCTGGCCCGCCAGGCCACGCTGGGAAACGTAGTTCGCGCACCCCGCGCGGGCGCGGAGCCCAAGGGCGAGGGGACTACGGATCCCGGCAGCCCCCGCGCCGGGGACGGAGGGGGAGAGGCCGGGTGCAGGGATGGAGGGACGGGTGGGCGAGCGAGTGAGTGAGTGGCAGCCGCCAAGCCTTGGCCGAGAGCCAGGAAGGGCCTCCCCGGAGGAGAAGGGAGGCGCAGAGCGGGAGGGAGGGACGGAACCCCAGGGGTCATCTAGTGACGGCGCCCCAATCGAAAATTTGACTTTTTTAAAAAAAAAAAAATCTTTCAATTTTTTAATTTTTCCCGCGGCACACCAGGCAACATCTCGCGGCACACTAGTGTGCCGCGGAACAGTGGTTGGGAAACACTGCTCTAGAAGAAGAGTAGGCTGACTTCAGGCTTGTCACCTCTTCTATGTTTTCATTTTTTTACCAGAACCCCAAGATCTACCAAATAAAGTCAGGTGCAAAAGACATACATACGGATGATACCCAGAATAGGATGATACCCAGAAAAGGGACGCTGGTGGCGCTAGGAGCCTAGGACTTGCTGATCAGAAGGTCGGTGGTTCGAATCCCTGCGATGGGGTGAGCTCCCGTGAGCTCCTCGGTCCCTGCTCCTGCCCACCTAGCAGTTCAAAAGCACATCAAAGTGCAAGTAGATAAATAAGTCCCGCTGTGGTGGGAAGGTAAACGGCGTTTCCGTTTGCTGCTCTGGTTCGCCAGAAGCGGCTTAGTCATGCTGGCCACATGACCTGGAAGCTGTACGCCGGCTCCCTTGGCCAATAAAGCGAGATGAGCGCAACCCCAGAGTCATCCGCAACTGGACCTAATGGTCATGGGCCCTTTTTTAATGCTTTCCTCAGGGAGATTCATATGGCACCTTCATTATACATCTTTAGGCATCAGGTGAAAAGGTTCCTATTCACCCCAGGCCTTTGGCTAATTCATATTCTACAGCCTTTTAAATGTTTTTTTTTGGGGGGGGGGTATTGGTTTTTGTTTAAACTGTTTATTTTGTGCTTTTATCCTGTATTTTTATCTTGTGGACAGTCCTCAGATCTTCAGATGACGGGCAGTATATAAATTTAATTAATTAATTAATGATAGGCAGGTCATTCTATTCATAATTGCACCACTTTTTCAGGTGTTTTCTTACAGTCAGTTCCATCCCATTTCCACTCAATCTGCAACTAAATAGAAACAAACAAAATCTGCCTTAAGTATTAATTTAAATACTTATTTTAAAAGAGAATTTCTCTTAAAACATGTATTTCTAAACACATGTTGGTATAAAGACCCAGCCCAAGACAAACAGTTGTTGATACTATTCTTCTCAGAACAACATTTGCGTTAAGGCTCAAGTGCAAATTTAAAAACAGCAACAACCCAGCAACATCAATTTAAATCATGTTGTGAACTGTTGGATGGTTCAGTAAGATGATTCACACCATATGGACCATT
Organism: Podarcis muralis; assembly: GCF_964188315.1. NCBI lineage: Eukaryota > Metazoa > Chordata > Lepidosauria > Squamata > Lacertidae > Podarcis > Podarcis muralis. The sequence goes on from NC_135655.1 coordinate 40,354,778, forward strand.
TTATTTTTAAAAGAAAAATGAGAATTAGGGGAAGGAACATACACTGCACTTGGATGAGGTTGGCTACAGAAGAGGCCAATGTCACAGCATGTCTGCTTTTGTTTTATTTCAGTTGGTTAGGGATGAAGAACAGATAAGCTCCATACACTGAGCTAGTGGAACATAAGAGCACAATCCAACTTTTTAATCCTGTTGATTTCAGTGGGAAAGATGTAAAGTTGAAGCTAATCCATGTTTGTTAGACACACCCAAAAAGTTCCTTAGTACCGCTAATAAAATACAAAAATGGCCATTATTATGTAGATATACAGTGGAACCTTGGTTTTCAAGCATCTCGGAAGTCGAACGTTTTGGTTTTTGAATGCTGAAAACCCGGAAGTAATTGCTCCCATTTTTGAACGCGCCTCAGAAGTTGAGCGGCTTCTGAGGCAAGTTTCTCAATTTTCTCAATTGAGTTTGCTGACTGCCCATTGCGCCTCGGTTGTCGAAAATTTTGGAAGTCGAATGGTCTTCTGTAACGGATTACGTTCGACAACCGAGGTTCCAGGGTATAAACTGTTTCAAAGGCATCATTGAGACGATTCAACCACCCATCTCCTCAGGCACACCAGCTTAAGCCCCACACTGTGGGTGTGCAGCCCATGCGCGCCATGATGTCATGACGCCACGTCACAACATTGTGGCACATGTGCGCACTACAACACAGTGGCGGTGACTGGGCCGGGGCCAGGGCCTCCGCCACGGGACCTCTGTTGGGGCCTGCTGTGGCTGCATCCCACAAGCATGTCTGTGGCCACACCGAGTCCCAACAAAGGCCCCACGACGGAGGCACAGGCCCCAGCCCTGTTGCTGCCATGATGCCGGAACACCAAAGGTAAGGCAGCAGGCAGTGGTGGGTGCATGTGGTGGCTGCAATTGGTGCACAGCAGCAGCAGGGCTGGAGGCCAGGCATCCACAGCAAATATTTTGTGCGTGCCCAAGTCCCCAGTGTATCTCATTGTTGTTGGCATCTGTCTCTCAAGAGAGTCAATGGAAGAGTGTATCAAAAGTCAAACTGTAGAGACCAATATGGGAGAGCCATGTTTTATTGCAGCTGGGGCAGATGAAGCTGTCCAGTTTCACTGGGGCAGATGCACCATGGCGTTTCTACTCTCTGTGCTCCTCCCGGCAATCATTTTTCTTCTGGTCACTGCTGTGGATACAAGACCTGACTGTCTCCAGGCATTGCAGTCGTCTGCAGGGGATCGCCACAAGGCAGGGTTAATGTTGGCAGCCTCCGTGTTACGTCTGCAGACATCTTTATAACACAGAGTTGGTATTTTCCCCACAGTACTCAGCTGGGAGATTCCACAGTAGTTGTTACACAAAGGTGGCAGTCACCTTTGTCCATGCAAAGGGCCACAATGCTGGAGTTGAGTGTGTCTTGTGGCACTGTTTTCCATCACTGCAAGAGAAGGCCATGGAGGTGCATCATGAGGGAGGAGATGAGTTCAGCTTTCAGAACTTCTGTTAGGATTCCGTCCTGTTCCTGAACTTTGTTGATGTTGTTTAGTCGTTTAGTCATGTCCGACTCTTCGTGACCCCATGGACCAGAGCACGCCAGGCACTCCTGTCTTCCACTGCCTCCCACAGTTTGGTCAAACTCATGCTGGTAGCTTCGAGAACACTGTCCAACCATCTCGTCCTCTGTCGTCCCCTTCTCCTTGTGCCCTCCATCTTTCCCAACATCAGGGTCTTTTCCAGGGAGTCTTCTCTTCTCATGAGGTGGCCAAAGTATTGGAGCCTTGGCTTCAGGATCTGTCCTTCCAGTGAGCACTCAGGGCTGATTTCCTTCAGAATGGGTAGGCTTAATCTTCTTGCAGTCCTGAACTTTACCACATGCCTAATAGTTGATGGCATTCTTCAAGGGAGGCAGGAATATCCAGCTCTTCCAAACAGGCGGAAAGCTGTCAGTTGTTGTGGCGAAGACCATGCTTCCTGCTGAGTACAGTTCTTGATAGTGCGCTACCCATCACTTCATCTGCTTGCTGTGATCTGTGATTATCTTTCCAGACAAGGTTTTCAGTAGGACAGTTTTTCTGACCATTGATCCAAAAGCCGTCTTCATGCTTTTGTACATTTTGTGAGTGTTGCCGCTGTCAGCAGAGAGTTGAATGCTCTGACACAGCTTTAGCTAGCAGTCACTGTCACATTGTCTAGCAATCTGCTGGGCATCGCTCCTTGTCTTTCTCAGTGCAGCAAGTGTCTTGTTTTGTGTGTGGCATTATCAAAAAGGCTATTTTAGCTAACAGCTTTCATTTCAAGTGACGCTATTAGGGAATCAGCTCAAAGTATAGATTTGGATCTCATAGTAAATCCTATGAGCCATCCTTTTCAAGGGTTCCTTGTGAACTCTTATTCTTTAAAAACTCTGGGCATTTAAAGAGAATTCCATTTAGAGAAAAATCTTTCAAATGTGTCTTTTAAAAGGGTAGGCATGAAATAGAACATCATTAAGAATACCTTAATGTAACTCAATTAAATCTTTGTTGGTTAGTTGTTATTTTTAAAATCTAACCACTAGCTTAAATTCTCTGGTCACCAACATTTAAGAAGAGATCTTCTCTTTTAGTTCATCTGTTTTTCTAACAATAAACCACCATGTGCTTTCAAAACTATCACCATCTTTTATATTTTGAAATTTATTCAATTGCTTTTAAAACTGAATAGGGCAACTGAGGGGTGCAATACTATTCCTGGAAGAAAGCCTCATGGAAATCAATGGGATTTACTTTTGAGTAAACATGCAAAGAATAGCAAAATTGTTTTTCAAGTTCTCATTCTCTTCTCTTTGCTGCTAACACTGTGATGCCCTCCAGTGGCTGATAATTTTCTGCTCAGTCCTGTACAGAGAATTATTTAAACAGAAATAAATCATGGAAAGACTTCAGTGATTTGCCCGTGGTGAGTTCAGCCCATATGTGATCTGGATAGTTGTTCAGATTGCATAACCAGTCATTTTATCAGCTTTCCCCCCAAAATATAATAAAAGTATCAATCATCTCAGGCTTATTACTAAGATGTATAATACCATAAAGAAAAGGAGAAACAAAACACCTATTTGACCTGTTCTTTTATAGAGTGGAAAGAGAGTTGTTCAGACCTGCATTCCAAGAGGTGTGAAGCTTAATCAGAGATCAAATACAAAACATGCCACTGCGATGATACCTACTCATCAGTCTTTTGACAAGACAGTTTCCTGTGACAGCTTAATCTGCAACATAATCTAACAACAAATTAAATGTACCCTGCAGAACTAATATACTCCAACCTATCTTTATAACCTGAAAGCTTTGATATTTTTAAAAATAGCCTTGGGGTTGTGAAGAGTTAGCATGTTCCTTCACGCTAATTAAAATGATGTTTAAGTATAGGAAACTCAATCAGGGATTTACCACCTTCAAAGAGAAGGAAAGCACTATATTCTTCAGAACTTCTATGGCTCATGCCTTAAACATAGTTGTGGTCTGATGGAAGTCTCTCATACAAACACAGTCACCAACAGACAATAGCTTTCAGAGAGACAATATTGTATTTCAGGGGTGAGGAACCTTTTTCTGCAAAAGGGAGTCACAATTCTGGGGTCTGCATCACACTGTTGACTCATGTTCAGCTCATAGATAATTTCCACAAGTACTACTAGTAGGTGTCCCCCATCTTATATTTGTGCAGCTGGGTCTTCCTGCCTAAGTGTAGAAACTTTGGCCTGTTCCTCTTTAGCTACAGAAATTCATTTGATTAGTTTTGGCCCAGTTCGTTATTGCCCCTTTAGACAGAAAATGAATCAGGTCTAGGCTTTTGCCTCTCTCCTCTTGCTATTCAAGTATATTATCCATTTTTAAAGAGAGCTTTCTCTAAGCAAACATTCATATTCACATATCCACCGGTGTTCACGTAACCACACTTAAGAACATTTGTTTAACCTTTCCCAAAGAGGCTTGTGTTGAATGGGGAAAATGGAAGATTTTAGGCTGCAGTTCTGTGCCTATTTATCTGGAAGTGTTATTCTTATTTCTGTTTTTAATTGAATTTATATACCGCCCTATACTCGCACGTCTCAGAGAGGTTCGCAGAATAAAACTGAAATATAAAACCACAAAATACATAATCAAAATAAAAACAACCCAATAACACCTCCCCCCCCAAAAAAAACCCCAGCACATTTTAAAGGGCACAGGATGTCAATAAAATCAACCAAAGGCCTGGTTTAAAAGGAACATTTTTATGTCCTTGCTTTGAACTCAATGGGACCGTCTTCAGAGTAGACGTGTGTCGCAAATGTTGGCAGGGCCGGATTTAGGTTTGATGAGGCCCTCAGATACTGGAGGTAATGGGGCCCTTTATAGGTTCAGCTGTCCTTTGTCAACAACAAATTGTCAGTCTTTTTTGTGTTGAATATATGCTATATGTTAATTTATGGACCTAATAGGTATCTAAAGTCATTTGCCACTGTTGCTGCATGTAGGTTTTATTTTATTTGTTTTCTATCTTATATTTTGAAAATGTACACCTAGTGGTTTTTTTCCCTTTAATTTTTTTGGGGGGCCCCAAGAGAGTAGGGCCCTAAGCTATAGCTAGTTTAGTTTATACGTAAATCCGGCACTGGTGGGGAAATAAAAGACTGAAGCCAGCAGGCTTTGCAGGGAAGTTTGCACGCTCTAGTTGAGGCTGAGCTGACTCCGCCTAATCTAAGGCGGCTCTCTGAACAGATTTCGTACTGCTGCTGCTGCTGATTATGCGGAATATCATGCACACCCGAATGTGCACGACTCTTCCTTCCTCCCTTTTCCAAATTCCTAGCAACGGTGCGGATTTATCGGGATTAATCTGTAAGGGCGCTAGAACTGCAAGGAGGAACCAAATGGCTGGGCAACGGGAGGGTAGCCGGGCCCGTCTGAGCAGCGCGCCGGATGGCGGGCGTTCCCGGGGGCGGGGCCGAGGCTGCTGCGGGCAATGAAGGCACCGGCGCAGGATCTGAAAATGGAGTGCGACATCCTGGACGCGCTGGAGGCTCTGGGGTGAGCGGGGCGAAGGCGACGCGGCGGAGCTCGGGGCGAGGAGCTGGGGGACCGCTGCAGAGAGGTGGTTCGGGAAGGCCGGCTGGAGAGGAGGGCCGCTCGGGGATGCGCGTGCAATCCGGTTCAAAGCCGCCAGTGCCTTCGCTGCCTCTGAAATCCCGGGGTTCCCCTTGGCCTCCCCTTTGACCCACGTGTGCGTGGGAGAATTGTTCGTGGAGCCCGGGGTGGACCAAGCGCGGTATTTGCGCGCGCGTGACACGCTTCCAAAAATCTCTGCTGCTCTGATTCTGCTGATCAAAGACTGGGAGAGAAATCAAACTGTTAGTTGTGAATACAGGTTTAAAAAAGAAACAAAGACCTTCGGGTATCGGGCGGTATATAAATAATAATAATAATAATAATAATAATAATAATAATAATAATAATATTCAAGTATTAAGGGATAATAAGAGTAGGTAGACGTTTGTTCCTCAACTTCCTAGCGTCATCTAACAGGCACAGTCTTGATTTCTCACTGAGTACCAACTGCTGAGTCGTCTCGGTTGCAGCAATATTTATCGCTTCCAAATGTGTGCTAATTTGATTAGTTGAATAGGAGTGCTCCCGCTTTGAGCAAAGAACTTTGGTAATACATGCAAAATGCATGCATTATTTATTTACTTTTTTAAAAAGAATAGCTGGAAGTTAGGTTGGTAGAATACCATAGTAGTCTTGCAATAATTGAAAGTAAGAATCAGTGGGTACAAATGATTATATACTGATGTCCCACTGGCAGACCAATCCTCCTAACATGATCACAAGGAAGAAAGCTCTGTGGTTTCAGTGTCACAGCTTCCAAGTAAGGTTGCTTAGTTATTGCAGCCTTAAACTTATTTAACTGCCCTGGCTTGTGCTTTCTTGATGGGGAAGAAAATGTACATATTGAGATGGAAGAACCCCCAGGTTTTATAGTTTGCCATGTATGCTACCATATTCCAGGGACTTTTTATCTTCTTCATGCCCCATGTGTGGTGTCCCTAAATGAGAAATTGGCATGTGGCAAAACTAGACTCAAAATGAGATTCCATCCAACAAGTATTGGAGAAGTGTGTAAAAATGTTTTTAAAAGGCACAATGCAGTGAGGCTAGGATTATCGGCAGGGTGTAGGTCAAATGTTGCAACTGTAAACTCTTATCATGTGCTTGTATTTCACAGATGGGAGTTTTAAATGAATTTTTGTATTTCATTCTTAGTTACATAAAATGTTGCTTTCTTTTTATTGATTTTACACACACAGCAGCACAATACTGCATGCTGGTTACGAACTTAATTCGTTCCGGAGGTCTGTTCTTAACCTGAGGTACCCCTTTAGCTAATGGGGCTTCCTGCTGCCATGGCGCCGCCGCCGCACGTTTTCTGTTCTTATCCTGAGGTAAAGTTCTCAGCCTGAGGTACTACTTCCGGGTTAGCGGAGTGTGTAACCCAAAGCATTTGTAACCCGAGGGTGTTTGTAACCCGAGGGACCACTGTACTGTACTCGCTTGCTTCTGTATGGAGTAGCAGGTGAATCAGAAGTTCACATGTATCCAGTAATGTTATAGGTGCTAGTTACAGTTCAAGCTTTTATGAACATCCTGGAAAGTTCATAGCAAAAGCCCATCTCGTCCTGCATCCTGCTTTTACAGCGGCCAACCAGATGGAAAGCCCACAGGTTCCCCAATTTTGCTCTCCAGCAACAACTAGTCAAATGCATATTGCCTTTGATATTTGAAGTACTACATAGTCTGTATGATGCATTTAGAATAACCTAGGTGTACGCCTTGGAATGCAACGTGCGAAGTTACGCTTGGCATTTGATACAATTATTGGCAACATGTTGAAACATTGCTGACCATTCTCTAAAAATGATAGTACAAAAACTGCCATGGGATTTCCATTCATTTACAGTAACAAATTTACAAACTTGTAGTTGGCTTTTAAAAAAAACTGCCCCTGATTAATCAGGCAGAAGATTTTGATTTTTTAAATTATTTGAATACAGTGTGCATATAAATGCATGTTAAAAGAGGCATTCTCATTTCTCACACACAGGAGGAATGGTTCTTCTAAGATGAAAACATATTCTTCCCAAATAGTTTTATCCCATATGTGAATTTATTTGGTAGATTAAAACTCATATAATCAACATTTGGTTGCAGCCTTAATAAATAATAAAAATAATGGTTTAATTCATTTCTGTGGAGTCAAGAGATGGAAGGAACAAATGACATAATGGTAAGAAGTAAAGTTGTTCCCCACCCCCAGCCAAAAAACCCCCAGCCAATTCTTTTGTTACTACAAAAAATAATGTTGAGAGGCGTAATTTTACATTAGGCACTCCTCTGCATATTGTACAGATTTGTTGTCGCTAAAACATATCCATATTGAAGTTCTGTTTGCCTTAAACATTTTAAAAATGGGTAAACAAAAAGAGTTATTTTTGATTCACAACCACTTTAATTGCACACACTGAACTATCCAACAATAATACACTCTTACTTTTCAATAAAGGAATATTTGTGAATGACTGAATAAATTCCACAGTGAAACATTTTTTCTACTTTTAAATTTTAATTCCTGTACTTAGGTCATATGTTTTGTGTTCTGTATTTTGCTCCCCAGGTACAAAGGCCCTCTTTTGGATGAAGATGCCCTTAATAAAGCAGCTGAGAGTGGTCTGGCTTCACAAGACTTCTGCGATCTTTGTGTTTGGCTAAGTTCCCAAATACAGCCGTTGTGTGACTTGGAAGAAAGCATCTCCTCAACAGCTGGTAATTTGACATGATTTTAATCTGTTGGAATCTTGTTTGTGTGTTTGTCATAGCTTTCCATTTTGTAATTTATCTATAAACATCTCATGAGTGTTTCACTTTGGAAATAAATTTGTTGTGGAGATAATTGAAGTGATTTTTGACATTCTGCTGTGATATTAACACGATTAATGAGGAAAAGTAGTGATGTTTCTACAGTCTTTCTAACCTGGGGAACTGGATGTATTATCGAAGGGGAGAAATTGTGTTTGTTTTGTCACCTGATTGAACAGATCATGCACTCAAAAAAATTAAGAGGATTCTTTTATATTGGTGAACATGACCCTAAAACCTTCATTGCTTGAACCGAAACTCAAACACAAGCACTTTAAAACAGGAAAGGCACCTGACTTCGCCCTACAAAGGCAGACAAAAACAGACCCTAGCCTTTTTCAGGTGTAATGAATGGAATGCAGAAAAGGTATCACATGGGAGTTGAGGCAGTGGAGAGAAACATATTAGCTATACACACACAGTGTCGATTTCAGTTGCCTTCTAGCTTGTGAAACTCTGCAGAGCTGGGAGCCTCTTGTATGCAGCCAGGAGCAGCGAGGAATGCTTGTTTTCCTTTCCCCCCTCCAATTTTAAAGGTGTGGCTTATTTTCAGGTGCGGTTTATATTCAGGCCAATACGGTAATGGGTTTATACTTGTTCTTTGCTGCTGCAAAATACAAAATACCCTGCACAAAAATAAATTCAAATTGTGTTTCTCTGCCATTCATTCTGTCTTTTTGTTGGGCTGACTTAATTCTGGAGGATATGATATTAGTTCAGAGCATCACATTATTCTGATTTTTAAAATTAGTTTTTTTTCAGCAAAATGTTACCTAAAAATCTTAAGAGCAATTTGTATGATTTTTTTTCTGAATTAGTCCACCTGGTTCCCAACTATTTTTTTAAGCACCAGAGCTGAAACCTGATACGAGGGTTTTTTAAGTATATGACACTTTCTTCCCCTATATGTTCTGTTAAAGGTGGTGAAGACGTTGAAAGTTTACAGCTTGAGATGAGTGGCTTTTTAAAAGAGCTGGCTTGTCCATATTCATCACTTGTATCTGGAGAAATTAAAGAGCGGTTAAAAAAGAAAGAAGATTGCCTTAAAGTCCTATGTAAGTTACCAGAGTCTTTCTGTTTGCAGTTTTACAGGTGACTGTTTTGTTTCACGCAGCATTCTGGAGACAGAAAAGGCCCACTTTTTCTGGCCTTGTACAGCCTACATCCAGTCTTATGCATCGCAGTAGCCGCATGGCAGCCGAGAATAATATTTGAAACCCGGGTACAATAGTTTACAACTGAACAAAAAAAGGTCCACTTTATGCTGCCATATATCTGCCTGTCAGGAAGTCACAGGGCTGGTTTCCACTGCTGACTTCTACCCCATTACATTTCTGCATTTATAACTGGGCAGAGAATGGTTTGTGTGACCTGGGCTCTGTTTGGAATCAGGCAAACATTATTTCTAGACCAGATGCTCCTTTCAAGAGTGCAGCCTGGTTCTTGCTAATCTTTCTCCAAGTAATTGCGACAGGATTGGTCAGTATGAACCAACCAACAGATTATTTTCTCTAAGGGGGAAAAGGGGGCTCTCTCTAGATGTGGATTTCCTAACATGTCATTAAATTATTGACTGATAATCTGAAAAGGAAGTTTATATCAAAATATATTTCAGATGCATTTTTCATCGTTCATTTTTACTTAAAACATTATTATGTGCAACAGTTGTAGCAAGGGTGTGGAACCCAGGAACCAAATTCAGTTCTTCAGCCCTCTGCTTGTTCCCTGGGACTCTTCCCAGGCCACTCCCCCTCTCCCCAAGCCCCGCCCCTCACTGTCCCTGCCCTCAAGTGCTTTTGCTGGCCTAAATGTGTCATTGGATTGAAACAATGCCTCTTGCTTGCCTGGATAGAAATGGGAGGAAGGGGAGATCTCTGACTTTTGCATGGCAGTGCAGCAAGCAGCATTCCAAAGGTCAGGCTCCACCCACATTCCAAAGGCCAGGCTCCACCCATCTGTGGCTCCACCCACTTTTGCTTCTGGTCCTGCCAGCCATTGGCCTGTGGCCCCTGCAAGGTTGCTCACTGCCTGGTCTCTGTAGCCCTTGGGCTGAAAATGTTGTAACACTGACATGGCTTTTAAATTCTTTTCCATTTTTTCTTCGCATCTTGTTTAATTTTCATATTTACATCCCCACCCAGTTCTGACCAGAGAGCATTAATCTTACTGGTTTGCTTGTTGAGACATATGCACAGATCCTTCTCTAGCTTTTATGTATCTCCCCCCCCCCCCCCTCCAGTATTTTTAAGCACAGAACTTCAGGCTTTGCAGATACTGAAATTGAAAGAACGTAAAAGTTCTCATTTGACGAAGAATAATGACATCCACCAAGAAATCCAAATGATCTGCGATGTCCTGGGTCTACCAAAGTCATCACCTTCATCTTCTGATATTCCGGTCTTATTAAGCAATATAGAGTCAAAGGTACAGTGTGTATTTTCTACATTGGAGTGCCATTGGTATTAGTTTTGTACACCTGCACAGCCCCAGTCCCCTGTGAACAACAACAACAACCAAGGAGTTGAAAGGGCATTCTCAGGGTGACAGGCAGATAGGATACCTCTTTAGGAGCTTTTTTTCAGTGGGAACTCACTAGAACTCCGTTCTAACACCTCTTGGGTGAGTTCTGGCACCTCTCAGGTGGTCATTGCCATTCTAAAACATAGAGGGAGGCGCTCATGGTGAGTTCTGACACCCCTTTTTCTAGAAGAATGGCACAGCTAGTAGTTGCTCTGAAATGCCCTATGTTTTTGTTCAACTGGAAGGAATTATGGCATCAGGGGAAGCCTGCATAGTTGTTGCTCATAGAGCCCCACCTTGGGCAAAAGATTCCTGCATTGCAGGGAGTTGGACTCCATGATCTTCATGGGCCCTTCCAACTCTACAGTTCTGTGATTCTAGGATCCCCCCCCCCTCAGGTGTGTGTGGTAGCAATGGAGCCTGCATTGGTAAGGACAGCCATACAACCCCTTTCCTCATTAGATGTCCCTTCATGTGTGAAGAAATCTGCACAGGAACCCAGAAAGAGGTCTAGATGACTGTAGCAGCTCTTATGTGTGGTAGCTGTTTTGCCTGCCCTTTGACCCTCTCCACGCTGCTGTCCCCTTGCTTACTCTGGCTGCAGCACCTAGCATCTTCTAGCTGAAGAAGAAAGGTAGTGTTTCACTCCTAAGTGAACCAGCCAGGGAACACGGCATTCTTCCATACTTGGGCACAGGCAGGAGGAGTCGGTCATGTGGTGAGGGGGAAGAAGCATCTGGCCTGCCTGTGTGAATCATCTCGTAAGATGACATTGAGAGAAAGGATCCAATTGTCTTTGTGGAAATTTTATTGTACTTTTAGTGTCACTGTGTAGATACCCAGGATTCATGTAATTGGTTTTATATAAATATATGTATCTTTTACTTTTTCAGGTTAAGGACATTTTATCAAAAATTCCAAACACTTATGTGGGCAAATCTCTGCTTAAAACTCCTTTGAATTCAGATCAAATGGTAAAAATTAAGTTTTTTCACTTTTATATTCAATAGCATACAAAAAGTGATTGTGGCTTTTTGCTTTTCTGTCTTTATTTGGATCAAAAGTGAATGCATTCTTCTATGATTTTTGACATAGAAGAAGACATTTGTAGCATCTGCAGTTGAAAAGTGTTGTGACTATTTAAAGTATTTTCTGTATTTTAGACTGCTATTGAACTGTTTTGTGCTCCAATGCCATAGGGAAGGTTGGAAAAAATAAACGAGATTCTTCTCAGTGAATATGAATGCCGTCGTCGTATGTTAATGAAGCGCTTAGACGTAACTGTACAGTCCTTTGGTTGGTCCGATAGAGCAAAGGTAAACATGTTTTATCCTCAACTTCCTGGTAGCTGTCTCTCCTGTTCCATAAGCATTTAATTGATGATGCACAATTTGTTAATATAACAGTTTTATATTGTAAATACTAGAGAGAATCCCAGTTACTGGTTTCTCTCTACATTCAGGGGCATAGTGGGGTGTTTTTTTTTAAATGGATTGTATTATATATTTTTCCATCATAAATACCAGTTCAAAGGTATACATATAGCCAAGAATTATGTGTGCAGCTGCAGTTTCTTTGAAATTCCTTCTGCATGAGTGCTGGCAGCTGAAGAGACAAGCTGCTGCTTAAACTCAAAACTGGCTTGCAACTTTGGCAGCGGGAGCTATGAAGCAAAAACACCGCCACCTTAAAATAAAGCTCTGAATGCATGCATGATTCATTCTACCTCCTAACTGCAACCTTCCTCATCTATAGCATTACTCAAATAGCGACAAATGTTGCTAAGGCGTTCGGCCAGCTGTTCCTCTTGTTGCAAGGACCTTATGTGATACTAGACTGCAAAAAGGAACACATGGCATATTGGACATAACTTAAAGTGCTCCCCGCTTTTGTTTTAATATTTCTGCAACTCTGCAATATGTCTACATTTATTTTTAAGGTGAAAACAGATGATATTGCAAGGATTTATCAACCCAAACGTTATGGACTCTCTCCTAAATCAACTATTTCATTAGCCCATCTTCTAGCAGCTCGTGAAGACTTGTCGAAGATCATAAGAACAAGCAGCGGATCGTCACGAGAAAAGACCATTTGCTCAATCAACAAGGTATGATTTCCCCCTCATGCAAGATGATGATGATGATGATGATAATTTATTACTTGTACCCCGCCCATCTGGCTGGGTTTCCCCAGCCACTCTGGGCGGCTTCCATAGAAACCATAAATACACTAAAATATCACACATTAAAAACTTCCCTGAACAGGGCTGCTTTAAGATGTCTTCTGAATGTCAGGTAGTTATTTATCACTTTGACATCTGATGGGAGGGCATTCCACAGGGCGGGCGCCACTACCAAGAAGGTCCTCTGCCTGGTTCCCTGTAGCTTTGCTTCTCGCAATGAGGGAACCGCCAGAAGGCCCTCGGCGCTGGACCTCAGCGTTCGGGCAGAATGATGGGGGTGGAGACGCTCCTTCAAGAAAGCTTTAGGAGCTTTCTTGAGCTGACCCAACCATTCATAATATGCCAGTGCTTGTAAACATGTCTAATGTGTGAAGTCCTTAATAATTGAATGCCTTCTTGGTAATCTAATGAGGTTGGTAACTGTGCACTGAGAAATCTGAATTCCTCTGGCTTTATTATTATTATTGGATTATTTATTAAATTTGTATACCACCCCTATACCTGTAGATCTCAGGAGAGCATCCCCTGGAAGCCGCATGTGCTCAGTGATGGGGGAAATATGGAATAGAAATGTACTAAAATAAAATTTTAAAAGTTTGCTTCCACTGCAGGTCTTGATGGGAAGAGTACCAGATCGTGGAGGCAGACCAACAGAAATTGACCCACCACCACCTGAAATGCCCCCTTGGCAGAAGAGACAAGATGGTGGTGGTAGAGGTGGAAGAGGAGGAGGTCGAGGAGGAGGGGGTGGCTGGGGGGGAGGGGGTGGTGGTAGAGGAGGAGGAGGAGGGGGTGGAGGTTGGAGAGGAGGAGGAGGAGGGGGGGGTTTTCAAGGGAGGGGAGGAGGCTACGGTGGGAGAGGTGGGTATGGCGAGTCATATGGTGGAAGGGGAGGGGGAGGAGGCTACAGGAGATACTGATACCACTAAATGTTAACTGACACAAACTGTTCATTGGGAGTCTGGGATAAATTATAGCTGACTTTGCAGCATGATGTTTGAATTATGTTGGTCATGCTTTTTTGAAAATTACAATATTCGGTTCCCTATAAATCACTTTGCTCATGATAGCTTTCCTCCACATGCGACTTCCTTTTATGAGCTTGCATGTACGTGTGTGCATTTGTCAGACGTGATGATCTCTATGTGGTCTAAAACCATGGTTAGCAGGGAGTTCCTGTAAGTTGAATATGCAGCGTCTGTGAGAGACTGTGAGCCCAGAGAACATGCAAGGTTTTCTGTATAGAAGTGATATCTATGTAGAAAATGTTCCATGTGCACAGTGGCCTTATATGTTTCAAGTGTAAAAAAACGGTTAAAGAAGCAATTGGGTTTTTTGACTCTGAGATCTGAATTTTTATGTGATATGACAAGCTTCGGAAACATGAGCATTAACAAAATAAAACAGAATATAAAATTAAAATTGATTTTCTTTGTAAGTTTTCAGATTGCAGTGATTCCCTCAAACGTGGGAAGCATTGTATATTAGATTTGGCCTCCAATTTCTTCAAAACATTTATGAAAAATGTAGAAATGTAATGTTATCTGATTCAAAATTAAAACTCCAGGAGGTTTCCATGAAAATGCTGGGGGGATGCGAGTCTGTATATTATTATTTTTTGCAGTGACAATAATTGGAGGTCTGCATTTTTTGGTTGGCCTTGCTAGCCAAGCCAAAAATTGTGATTGCCAGGCTATTTCTGCTTGCCAGCTGGGTGGCTGTCAGCAATCAAACACCTTCTCCCAACAGCAAAAAAGGAAACACTGGAGGAAAGTATTCCAGCTTCACCTGATGCATGGCCAAGTCTCTCTGCTGAGTAGCTGCTGAAGGTGTCTTCATCTCCTTACTTCTCTTTCCTGTGAGAAAGAAAGGGGGATAGTGCAAGCTTCTGCTGATGCTTGATGGTGCGGCACAGAGACCCACCACTGAGCAGCGGCTGCAGGTAGCTCCCCCCCCTTCTCTTCTCTCCAAGAGGTGAGGGCTCTTGCTCCAAACTTTCCTCCTAACCTTGTAGCCGAGGAGGAGTCGGGGGAGCACAGCAAAACTGCTGGAAGGATACCCACCAACTCTTACTGCTTCTAAGTTGAAAGGAAGGGTTTACTTGATGTGGTGAGCATAATTGCCAGTACCATAACCAATATGGAAAAGACAGGAGTTCCATAAAATTGACCTATACCGTGAACTTACAATAAAGCTAACTGGTTCCCAGTGTGTTCTACCAGAGTTGGCTGTAGAGAAGGAAGGAAAAAATGTGTGCGCATGCGCCTGGAAATGTTATCCTCCGACCTGATATCATTCTTACACCCTCCTTGCTTCCTGATAAGTAAGCACGGGGGCTGGAAATATTTGACAAAGCTAACCACTAGAGCAAGCAGAAGAATAGGACAGCGGAACCTCGGTTTTCGAGCATCTTGGGAACCGAACGATTCGGAACCCGAACGCCGAAAACCCAGAAGTAATTGCTTCCGTTTTCAAACGCGCCTCAGAAGTCGAACGGCTTCTGAGGCGCGTTTCTCTGTTTTTTCAATGGGTTTTGCCCACCGCCCATTGATCCTTGGTTTTTGGATATTTCAGAAGTCAGACGGTCTTCCGGAATGAGTTACGTTCGAAAACCGAGGTTCCACTGTACCTCAGTTGGGGCCTCTTTCCTGCATTTCTTTCCCTGGGAGAAAAACGAATTTTTGTCCTTCCTTGTATACAGAGTTATGTACACACATATCCTAAGCTCATTCTAGCTGTTAGATGGTACAGAGTTGGTGTTTTTAGTTAGCTGTATATGGAGACGAAGTTATACAACTATTCCCAGCTAGAAGGAAAAAAAGCGAAGGGTGGAATATTACAAATATTTTCTCTGCCCAAGCATGATCAGCTTGCCAGATGGAGCCACCCCCTCTCCTCCCCTACATGCTGTTCTGGGGTTCTGTGAGCCAGAGGTTGGGGAAAGCCTGAAAGTCTTTGCACAGGGCTTCCCTTGACAGCATTCATTAAGTAAATTCCACCCTAAGACATCTACCCTGGTTTTTTTAAAAAACATAAACTATTTTTTTTAAACATTCCTTACCCTTTGCAAATCACAATATATTTCAAAACGGTAAAATACTGGCAGTTTTGATCCCTATACAGGTGTGTCTTGTCAACCTAAAAAAAATGCAATAAATTAAACTTGCTTGATTTTTGAACGTTTCTATAAATCAGTTTTTTGTATGTTTTAAACCTGAACTGTATTTTGTGAAACACATTTTCTGTAAATAGTTTTGTGTTGAGAGCAATTCCATTTATGTTTGAACACTTTCCTTTTAAAAATGCTTGTGGACATAGTGATAACCAACTGGAGACTATTTTGTGTTTAAGAAATAGGTTGTTTACACCTGTGAGCACTGAGAAATAAAGTACTGTAAAGCTGTCATCAGTGTAGCTTTTTGTACATTGAATACTACTGGCTAGCTACAGTATGCAAGAGGGGGCAGGCCTGTGATCAGGAACCAGCAGTATGGGGA
The DNA here is from genome assembly GCF_964188315.1 of Podarcis muralis. NCBI lineage: Eukaryota > Metazoa > Chordata > Lepidosauria > Squamata > Lacertidae > Podarcis > Podarcis muralis. Next base: position 40,370,917 of record NC_135655.1, read on the forward strand.
GTGGCAGTGGCAATGGTGTAACACAATTAAGTAACACAAAGTGGTAGATCAGGGCAACTTCTATTTTTCTTCAGTCTTTTCTGGAGCAAGCTTTTCTGGAACACTGCATCATAAGCAGTGTTTTCCCATGTCTCCCTTCACAGGTGGCAGTTGCGCGTGCGCACACACACACACACACACACACACACACCGATCTCCAGGAAGAGACAGTCATAGCTCAGTGGTAGGACATCAGCTTTGCATGCAGAATGTTCAAATGTAGAGCGGCCATGGTCAATTTTTGCATGCAGCCCTAGAAGATGTGGCCCCTCAGGCTGAAAAAGATGCCTCATCTCTGGTAAGAATACAAGAGCCCTTCTGGATCATGCCAAAAGCTAGAGGCCTATAAGAATCTCAGAAGCATTTGTGAGTCTCAGCAACTGATATTTGGAGGCAGAACATAGCCACTGACATCCTTATCCCCCATGAATTAGTTTATTCCTCTTTTGTTGTTGTTTAGTCATTTAGTCATGTCCGACTCTTCGTGACCCCATGGACCAGAGCACGCCAGGCACTCCTGTCTTCCACTGCCTCCCGCAGTTTGGTCAAACTCATGCTGGTAGCTTCGAGAACACTATCCAACCATCTCGTCCTCTGTCGTCCCCTTCTTGTGCCCTCCATCTTTCCCAACATCAGGGTCTTTTCCAGGGAGTCTTCTCTTCTCATGAGGTGGCCAAAGTATTGGAGCCTCAGCTTCACGATCTGCACTTCCAGTGAGCACTCAGGGCTGATTTCCTTAAGAATGGAGAGGTTTGATCTTCTTGCAGTCCATGGGACTCTCAAGAGTCTCCTCCAGCACCATAATTCACAGGCATCAATTCTTCGGCGATCAGCCTTCTTTATGGTCCAGCTCTCACTTCCATACATCACTACTGGGAAAACCATAGCTTTAACTATACGGACCTTTGTTGGCAAGGTGATGTCTCTGCTTTTTAAGATGCTGTCTAGGTTTGTCATTGCTTTTCTCCCAAGAAGCAAGCGTCTTAATTTTGTGGCTGCTGTCACCATCTGCAGTGATTCCTCTTTTAAAGCTATACAAATTGGCGGCCATCACTACAACTTGTGGCAGCAAATTCACTCATTTGCTTATGCACTGTGTGAAGGTGCTTTCTTTTGTCTGCTCTGAACCTTCCAACATTCAGCTTCATTGGACGGCTCCAGTTTCCAGCTTTATGAGAAAAGAAAGAATTTTCTTTATCCATTTTGTCCATGTGATGCATAATCAGGAGTTTGAAGTAGATTACCGGGAGAAAGTGAAAGTTAAAAAGGCAGACCAAGAGCTGTTATTTATTCTCTGGCATCATGTAAGAACTAGCATGTTTCTAATTTGACGGATGCAGTTAATTCTCAAGCCTTCATGTCTGTCTGATGGTAAATACCAGCTGTCACCACGTGGGGTGCACCTGCATTAAGAAACATTCTCTGCATGGAACTGAGAGAGGCAGGATGAAAATCTCAGCACCTTATGCCAAAAATAATTACGGGAATTGCATCTGGCTGATCAGCTAAGAACTGAAAGTATTTGGAGGCTTTTGCCAGACCCAAGGCTACCACAGATAGTTTAAGAACAGAGCACAAAGAATTACTGTGTAACTTAATTTTAATAAATATCAAACAAAAAAAATTGCACTTTAGCCAACCTTTATAGCCTGTACATTTTATAGATCAGTTTCTTTGATTGTCATAGTTTCACATATATCACGGTCAATGAAAGCAATTTATTTAAAGAAAAATAGCACACAATTGGTGTTATAACGTATTCCTAATACTTTTTTTTATTTTACTATTTTCATCTTGTTTGGACAACAGTAAATGAGAGGTGACTGGCATAAATATAAGACAACAGGCCTAACAAGGTGCCAAGTTTGCGTTGCTTTGGCTTGTGTATTTGGCACAAAGATTGCTGATGGAAAGACGGTGAGCTAGGTCAATACCACCCACGGACAGCTGAATGTCCAGATACTGTCTTTCAAAAAGTTCGAAATGGCTGCCATGCGTGTGCTAGAGCAGTAATACATGCACTTGCTTGCACTGGAGATGACCCATACCCATGTTTCCTTGACAAAACCGTACTTGTTAACAGAACTGTGCTTGTGGCACCAAAGCCTTGCCGCAAACCACACATGCAGCTGCTTGAGAGGATAAAACTACAGCCTAAGCTTATGGGAGTTCACCCCAAGATAAATCCCAGTGAGTTCCACAAGGCTCATTGTCGTGCAACTGTCCCCAGAATTATGACCTTCATTTATTTTAATGTACTCTGGTCTAGCCAAATATCCTGAGTCAATATAAAAATACTGAATGATGAAGCAGTGCAGAATCATAAAAACCAGTCGTTCACAGAGGTTAAATTTCAGCCCAACTCAGAAAGGCAACTATATCAAATGCTCTTCAGAATAGTAACAGAGGTGGCTCTCTGGGAAGAGTTGCCACTGAAAAGACTCTCGTCTGAGTCACACCCTGTTTATACCTCAGATAGTTGTGGCATTCTTAGCAGAGAGAGCCTCATTGGATCACACTGGATGTGAAGGGCTTCCTTCAGATAATAAGTCATTTAGGCCTTTACAAGTCAGTACCAGTTCTCTGAAATCTGCCCACAAATTAATTAGCAAACCAGTCCAAATGTAGCTCTTTTAGGGCCGATGTAATTTGCTGCTTCTTACTATTTCTTATTAATAGCTTGGTCTGCTGCACTCAGGACAAACTGAGCTTTCCACACAGTCCTCAGCGGCATTTCCCCATTATGCTAATCAAATCTAGGTTTACCAATACATGCATGTTGAGGGCAAGGTCTTTGTTTCCTGGGAAAGGGTACAACTAGTGCCCCACGTGTAACTTGAAAAATGCACTCCTACTCATCACTGCTCACGTGGGCCCAGGTAGTATTTCCAAGCAGCATCTTACCCAGGGCAGGTGCTCCTATCTACTATTTACTAATAATTAACATACTTGTCTTAAACAAACTGATTATCAACCTTCCTCAATCTCATAACTCACTCTAAGCACCCATTAAGAATTTTGACTGCCTCACTGGGATTTGAGAAGGTAAGCTATAATCAGGTACCACTTGCCTACTGTCATGCAAAACCTCACACCATTGCCATGCAGATGGTAAAACAATGTGTGAGACAAAATGGAATCCAAGTCCTATGGCTCAGTTAACCACTCCATAAACATTCAAAGATTCTTACAGAAAGTTTAAGGTGAAATCCTACTGTCACATAGGGTTTAGGGGGGTGTCCTCTCCATGTTTTGGGGCAGAAAACAAAGCCTGCCCCAGAGAACACTTCATTGCAACTGTGGAAACCACTGCCATCAGTGCTCAGATGACAAGGAGGAAGGGAAATGTGTGTGTTACGAGTAGACCAACTAGTCTAATACTAGTTTTGACTGGATACTTTGTACGTTTGCCCAGAAAGAAAACGGCTGCCTGTGAGAAGACTGCTGAAGGAGGGCAAACGTTTGCAAAGGAATAAGCAAACTTGCCAGATGTGTCAGTTTAGCTTTTCATTTCTATGTTCCCTAGATTGTTCTTGTTTAGTGTATAGCTTCTAAGAATCAACACAGTTCACATAGGTTTTAGAAAATCATGCTTGGTCAATTTTAAATATTACATATATATTTACAGTTTGTAAAGTGTAGTTACTTTATCAGCTCAGCTAACAATAAGAACAGGTGCTAGTTCCTTCAACTCACAAATTTACATTACAGAAGCTGCTCACATAAATAATCTTACAAGCCTCTTACTCTAGACTTCGTAAGTGAAAGTACAAAAAAAGTTATTTAACCATGAAATTACTCCAAAAGGAGTAAGCATACACAGTGGAACACAAAGTACAAACACCACCATTTCTGGGCACATCATAATGTCATTCTTGTAAAAAATAAATTATAGACTCAATTTGAAGCCAGAGATTTAACCAGAAGTTGTGAATAAATATTAACACAAACTACAGAAAGGGTCACAAGTGTCTGATACCATATTTTACAGTGCATCATTTATGTGTCAGTTCTAGAATCATAAGATGGAAATCTAAAGTGATTTTCGCAAGACAACACAAAGCAGCTTTTAGCATCTCTAATGCTATTTGTCCACAGGTCTAACGAATACATATTGATTGTGCAGGGCTACAGTTTTGAATTATTAATCTTCATTATGCCAACCCTCCAAGGGCAGTAAGGTTGGCTGTAGAGGTAGGGGGTGTATCCAGCACTGCAGTGTCATTCGCATAACAGGCGCCTGCGCAAACAATAACGCTTCCCCTCTTCCTTTCCTACTGCCTGCAGTCAGCCCCCCCCCCCCATCCCCGCGGCCTCATGCCCTCAAAATCTGCTCCAAATGCTTGTGAGATATTCTGGAGCAGATTTGTTTTGGGGGAGGGTGTGCCGGTGGTCCATGAGCAGATTTCGGGACCTTTGTGTGTGTCAACCTTGTTCGCCATGCACACTGAGAGCTACACTGAATTCCACCCCTTGTTATGAAGGCAGCAAGAGTAACTCTTGCCATAATTCCAAATGCCGTCATTTCCGCCAAACAAAGGGCAAACTGTTTGAAACCTGTTGACAAGGCATGCATATGCCCACAAGTACTAATATCAGGCAGGACAGGGAAGACTGAACAGGAATACCTCTGTTTAAAAACCTGCCGCTCTGCATACGTTTGAATGCATCGCCCTCAAAGGTCCCATTGCCTTTACTGTCCTCCTGGCTACAAGCAGTCTCCATGTTCCCTGCTGTCCAATATGTGGTTTCTTCGAATGCTGAGGAATTCAATCTTCTTATGTGCCTGTTTAAGCCGTAGCTTTAAAGCTTCATTCTCTGTTGTAAGGATGTTTCTCTCCTAAGCAAAAAACACAGGTTGGTGTCATCCAAGCAGAATATACTTTAAAGAACAGTTTCAGTATCTGCAGTCCTCCTTAGCAGAAACACTTGCTTGACTAGCATCTTATTCTCCAGGTTCACTTAACTATTATTCAAATTATAACAGCTTGAACAGTAAATGGAGTGAAAAATAAACAGCTGTCTGCATAAGAGCAATTACTGCTACTGCATCTCTCAAGAAAACGAGACATGCTCTCTCGTGCAAAAGACAATATTTAATCAAGACTCTAAGAGAACACATCTGTCTAATACAGTGTTTCCCAACCGGTGTTCCGCGGCACACCAGTGTGCCGTGAGACCTTGCCTGGTGTGCCGTGGGAGGGAGGACGCCCTTTGGAGGACGCCCCGCGCTTCGCGCAGCTGTCCGCAAGCCTTGGGCGCCTGGGGGAACTCCCCCCCCGGCGCGCAAGGCTTGCGGCGGCAGCCTGCAGCGCGGAGCGCGGGGCGTCCTTCGGAGGACGCCCCGTGCTTCGCGCAGCTGTCCGCAAGCCTTGGGCGCCTGGGGGAACTCCCCCCCCCGGCGCGCAAGGCTTGCGGCGGCAGCCTGCAGCGCGGAGCGCGGGGCGTCCTTCGGAGGACGCCCCGTGCTTCGCGCAGCTGTCCGCAAGCCTTGGGCGCCTGGGGGAACTCCCCCCCCGGCGCGCAAGGCTTGCGGGCGGCAGCGCGGAGCGCGGGGCGCCCTTTGGAGGACGCCCCGTGCTTCGCGCAGCTGTCCGCAAGCCTTGGGCGCCTGGGGGAACTCCCCCCCCCGGCGCGCAAGGCTTGCGGCGGTAGCCTGCAGCGCGGAGCGCGGGGCGTCCTTCGGAGGACGCCCCGTTCTTCGCGCAGCTGTCCGCAAGCCTTGCGCGCCCAGGGGAACTCCCCCCCGCGTGCACGGCTTGCGGGCGGCAGCCAGCAGCGCGGAGCACGGGGCGCCCTCCGTAGGAGGCTGCGGAGGGTGGCGCGGAGCTGCCCGCGCTCCAGGGCTTCTTGCAGCTCCGCGCCACCCCCGGATCCCGGTGCGAAGCCGCGCGGGGCTGCGGAGGGTGGCACGGAGCTGCCTGCGCTCCAGGGCTTCTTGCAGCTCCGCGCCACCCCCCGGATCCCGGCGCGAAGCCGCGCGGGGCTCCGGAGGGTGGCGCGGAGCTACCTTGGCTCCAGGGCTTCCTGCAGCTCTGCACCACCCTCTGGATCCTGGCGCGAAGCCGCGCGGGGCTCCGGAGGGTGGTGCGAAGCTGCCTGCGCTCCAGGGCTTCTTGCAGCTCCGCGCCACCCCCCGGATCCCAGCGCGAAGCCGCACGGGGCTCTGGAGGGTAGCGCAGAGCTGCCTGCATCCCGAAGCCTGGTGCGCGCTGAAGAGCGCCCCCGGGCTTCACGCACCTCTCCGCAAGCCTGGGGAGACCAGTGTGGCTCCCTAGGCTTGCGGATATCAGGCTGTTCTGGAGGCTGGGGTCGGGGGAAGCTTGGGCTTCCCCCGCGCCTGCCCCGTGCCTGGGGAGGGGAAAAAATTTTTTTTCTTTATTCTCCCCCCAAAAAATTAGGTGCGTCTTATGGGGCGGTGCGTCCTATGGGGCGAAAAATATGGTAGTCAATATAGGCACAGAGTTAAATTTTTTAACATTTTCTAATGGTGGTGTGCCTCGAGATTTTTTTCATGAAACAAGTGTGCCTTTGCCCAAAAAAGGTTGGGAAACACTGGTCTAATATATAGATTTTTTTGCCTTATCCATTGTAGGCAATGCAAAGGGAGAAGGAAAATGTTGCTCCATCCCAACCTGGCTACAAGAAAATAGCAGAGGAATGGATTTGATGGTAGCTCTGCCATTCTCTCCCCATCCCAGGCAATGAGATTACAAACTGGGATTGCTTTGTTATCAGGCTTCCACCCCAATGACACTCATTAGGCAGCTGACAGCTACCATATTTTTCGCCCTATATGACGCACTTTTTCCCCTCCAAAAATGAAGGGGAAATGTGTGTGCGTCCTATGGGGCGAATGCAGGCTTTCGCTGAAGCCTGGAGAGCGAGAGGGGTCGGTGCGCACCGACCCCTCTCGCTCTCCAAGCTTCGCGCAGCTCTCCGCAAATCGTGGGAGCCCGGCGCTGGGCTCCCACGGCTTGCGGAGAGTTGCCTGCATGCTGAAGCCTGGGTGCGCTGAGCTCAGCGCGCCCAGACTTCGCGCAGCTCTCCGCAAGGCACAGGAACACGGCGCCCGGCTCCCACGGCTTGCGGAGAGTTTCCTGTTCTGGGGGCTAGGGTTGGGGGAAGCTCCCTGGGGGGGAGAATAAATTTTCCCCCTTTATTTCCCCCCCAAAAAAAAACTAGGTGCGCCTTATGGGACGGTGCGTCCTATAGGGCGAAAAATACAGTACTTCCCTTAAAAGTATCACATCCCTTATAACTATTTGACATTTAGCAGTAGATATATCAGGGATGTTACCTACCAACTGAACAAAACTGAACCTGGGTTTCCCCAGTCTATTCTGACTTTCTCAAACTGGTTCCCATTTGTCATAGTGGTAATACTGCACACAGTGTTATTTATTACATGTGATTCTTAGAAACTGTTTGCGGTACCTGCTCTAATTCCTGGTATGTGGGTTTTAGAGCACAGGGCTCCTGCTTTGCTTTTTGACTGCAGTCCTTGTTTTCCCATTTCACATACGCCTTTTTACGACTAAGAACCGGGCTGGGACACGGCGACAGCGGAGTAGGCTGCAGAAGTGTGTTTTCAGGTAGCGTTCCTGGCTCTCTCTGTTGCCTGGGGAGCCCATCACTAGGTGCCACCACTAAGTCAGTTTGCGTACTCTTGTGTACCACAGATGGCTTTAGCCTCACTGAGATCTTTTGAGCTGACACCCCCATAAGCATAATAGTTCTGTCTTTGCTCCCTTCACTGTGCTCCACAACTTCTCCGTTAGGAAATGGAAATCCTCCCTCCTCCAGACCTGTACGGGATGGGAAGACACACAAATATATAAATATGGGAGATGAAAGCAGGGCAGTGGTTAAAATGAGTTGTATGCTATCCTTTAAACTTAATTATCAAAGTAGGTGAAATGCTTTGCTGATATAACTACGTATCATTCTTCCCAGACTTCTCTTTCTATCCATTGTTGCCCACTTACTTAATTAATATCACTCCTAGCTGCATTGTGAGGTGAAGAAAATGATCCGTAATGTGGAGATCATAATATAGGGCTTTTGTGAGGATTACTGAAAATTTATTGAAAACATGTATATCTTGCCATTCCACTTTTTAAAGAAAGGCAACCTGGTTTACAACTAGGATTCTAACTCCCATAATCCCTAGCTAGCATGACCAGTAGTCTGATATGATGAGATCTGAAGTCCAACAACACCCAGGGACCCCAGGTTTAAGAAAGGCTGCTATATGGGGTAATGGTGTAGGAGTGTAATGAAGTTGGGCTAACCCAATTTCTTCATTCATGAATTCTTCATAAGAAACTTCCTCACCATGCATGTGTTCTTTGAGCCCCATGGGACAAAGACTAGATGCAAGGGCTGAAGCAGGGCTGTTGTCTACTGCTGGGACTTTGGCTCTTCTCTTGCATTCGAATACAACCAGATCTTTGCATTGCTTGTGGCAGTTCATTCCACAATCTGCAAACAAATACAAACAAGGAAAGGTCATTGGCTTGAAAGCAAAAACTAAGCAGGGGGAGGGGTGTCTTTTCTCATACTAATATTTCATTTCCCACCCCATGAAGCCAAAGTTCTTTCCTCTGTAGAAACCCCACAAAATGCTAAAAAAAAACCAACTTACAGCACAAGTCGATGCATGATTGACTCTACTATGTCCAATGTTGCTTACTCCCTAGTAAGTGTGATTAGGATTGCAGCCATAGTTGTGATAAGCAAGGACGGAGTACTTTCCTTTACTATGTGTTACTTCTTGTGCCACTTTCATATTTATTAATGCAATATTTAATTCAGATCACATGGCTGTGTTACATTCTGCTGCTGCTTAGTATCCAAGCAATACAATCACCTACCATTTAATGTCCAAAATGTGTGAGTGTAGGAGGGAATGGTTCCTTAAATTATCTAAGTTGTTTTCTAGAAGGATGCAGGATCTGAGACCTGGAAGTAGCCAGGGGGTGGGGAGACACTGGGGGTGACTTTGAATGTTTCTAGGTGGTTCGTGCTAGATCCTCTGAACTTCCTACATATTGAGACTTTGTCTCTCAGCTTAGTCTTAGGTCTATTTCTCAAGGGAAAAAGTTTCACAACACAAAATGGGGCCATGGATATGGTAAGGCACTCTTAGAGTAGAACCACAGCACTGCTGTCATTTATAAGCCCTTTAAAATCATTAACAAAAGCAGAATGTGTTACCTTTGCATCTATATCCTTGTTTAATAACTCCCCAGAGCTGAAAATTCAAGCAAAGACATATTATCACACTACAGTGAACTTAAGACAGTAGACTCATACCTTTCCTCAACCTCAATTCACGACTCCATTTTGCAAAGTCATCCAAACAAAATGACCCATCCGCACATGTGTTCTGAGGTTTCTGCTTCTCCTTTTCAAAAATCAATGCTTTGCCCCATTAAGAACAGACTAAATCTCCAAATAGAAAATCCAAGTGCTTTTTATTCTGGGGGTACTCAAAGGTATGCAGTACCCACAACTTTTTTTAAAAAATGTTAAAAGTGTAGCACTTACTGTGACAACTTCATGGTACCTGCACCTTCCTTTCTTAAAAAAATATTAAAATGCACTAGAAAATCCTATGCAAGAGATAAGGGTTGCTATCATCCACGGAGCTCCAAAACTATCAAAATCTAAACCACAATCACAATCTACACTCCCTTGGATTCTTAATTGTCTAAGAAAATTACCAGCATGTTTTACCCACCACTTTTGCTGAATTTATAGTATTCTGTTCCATTTGGAACTGCTTAATATGTTTTATAATTGTGATGGTTTTATTTGTTTTTATAATTGTAGATTCTATTGTTGTAACCCGCCATGGGATCTTACAGTGTCGGGAGGGTAGAAAATCTTAAAAGAAAAAAGAAAAAGAAAAGAAAAGCTATGGTTCCTCCTCATTCGGCAGCTAATAGCAATTATACTATTAAAAGCTAAAGGGGCAAAGTTAATTTAGCCATGCTAACAGCAAACTAGAGTTGATGCTATAATAAAATATTTGTGGATAACAGTTTGCTGCACGCAGCATGTAGCATTATTTACTTTTTAAAATACCCCCTAAACCCAAGCTTACAAATCCAGCGCAGTTGTCACAGAACGTAGGCTTCAGGTAAGTGGTCTCTTGGAAGTTGTGGGCGAAGCCAAGGCCTAGTTTAGAATAGATTGAGCTGGCCCTCATGAAGTAAGCTGTGATTTCATCCCTGCTAATCAGACCTTCCCTGTAAAAACATACACATACACGCAAGGAAGAGGGTCATTTGAGGTTTAATACTGCTAAAATCACAAGGAGTTAACAGTGTCTCCTGCTCTGTTTCACTCCACCTACACACACTGCCAACCCTCTGGTAAATTAGAGACTAAGGTAAATGCATTAATTCATTTTCACAGCAATGAACATCTAGAAATATATTACACGCACACACACACATACACCCCACATGATCCTGTCAAGCAGGTCATGAGTTCTGCAGCAACTCATTTAACATTCAACAAAAACAGCTTAAGGAGCAGGCTTCACAATTGATTCTGAACACGCTGCACAATTATCGAAACAAAGGAGAAGCCCAGGGAATACTTCCTAACACTGAACCTTCAAATTGCTCTTTACAATTTCTAATGCCATTTGGGACAATGAACAGTCCTGGAGGAATATGGAAATTGCACAACAGGGGACTCCTCCCCTAAACATAAAAGAAGAACGTTGTTCCAACATTAACTCTTTGAAGGTAAGCAGGTTCCTGACTTGTAACTGTTGTTCTGAAAATAATCGCACAAATGGGCGATTTACCAATTGGAGGGAAGCTCAAGCTAGTGGTCTTGAGACACACACACACACCACACACTTCCAGAATGCAGCCCAGCTACCCACAATTCTTCAGTCCATTCATCTGAGTGGGAAGCACATGGGTGCAAGTTAACCTATCACGGCAATTAAAAAATGGAAGAGCAAAAGCATAAATGTTGTTTGGATGTACACACCTGTCCTTGTCCATTACACAAAATGAGAAAGGAAAGCTTGCTGCAATCTTCTCAAATTCTTCCTGAGAAATGTACCCATCCAGATCATGGTCGTAATTTTTGAAAACAGACTGAACAGAACAAAAGGGGGAAAATTAAATGGAACCAACTAAAAATCATTTCAGTTTGGTTTTTTAAAGCACTTGCTACAAGTTAATATTATACGAACAAATACTACAATGTTCTATGGTAATTCAATTTCAAAATTAAATGCACTTTAGTACAGGCATTATATAATGCAACAATGGCAACAGCTTGTGGGCATATCTATGTACGTGCAGTCTCAGTTCCTCTCATAGGAAAACCTGTGCAGTGTTTTATGAGACAGATTCTTGACTAGCATTTAGGTATATTGGAGTAAGGTAACTTCTGCAAGCTGCTCTGACTATGTTCTCTGCACATAAGTACATATGCTGCATACATATGGCAGCTTTGTCAAGTACACACCTTACTCTAAGACTTCATTTAGCTTACACAACTTGACAAAGCACACGGTATGGCTCCCTATCTGCTTTTCTCTCATTCTCCTCCTTCACTCTTTGAACATCTTGTAAATTCTCTTACATTTCCCCCACTCTCACAGTTTTCTCCCCCCCCCTTGGGCACAGTAAATTGCAAGTTATATGCTGCAGTGGGGGGTCCTATATCTAGAGAGAAATCTAGGTTATCTCTCTAAAGCATAAGTGACAGTACTGAGATTCTTATACCTGGGCTACACATTATGGTCACCACTGAGATCAGCAGCACCATGTTGTGTTTCCCACCTCCAGCTGTTTACATCCACAGCACTCACAGTATGAACTGAGGACACCATCAGAAAGCATGTTTCACTCTTTTTGCTCCATGCTTTTGGAAGCTGAGAGCAGAGAAACCCACTGCATGACTGTCCCACTTAATGCTGCAAGGAGAATGAGAAATCTGAAATGAGTGGGAAACTTGCAATAGGGATATTTTCTCCCATGGTGAATGTACCATGAATGTACCATGAGCCAAATCAGGCCTGCAAGATGTTAATATAAAACAAGCATGATAAACAATTTGCATACTTACATCTACCATTCTCTGAACGTGTTTGCTAATGATCTTTGGGTCAGGTTTTGGGGCTACACCAGAGGCCCAGTCTGCTACTACTGGCGGTTTAGAAGGCGTCAAAGGCTAAAATAAGAATTATATACATCTGCATTAAAACTTCCTTTTCATGTTATTGAAAGAAAAATAAACCTATCTGTTAAGAGCAGTTATTCCTAGATGTTTTAAAATATCCTTACCAAATAAATATTAAGCATTGCATGTATATTGAAAATGTAAGTAAACCAATGAGACACAACTAACTTGGTGCATCCTAGTTGTATTTATTTATAATCCCACCTTTTGGAGCAGAGCTCACCCAAGGCAGCTCACACAATCATAAAAGCACAATGACTGATTATATAAAAATAATTGAAACCGGAAAAGGCAGTAACAGTTCTTAAGAGGTCAATTAAAACATAACAGAGAGTAACGTGAACTATACTTGGTTATGTGACTCTCTAGAAATTTTTTTAAAGAAAAATTGCTTCAGAAACCTCCGTAGCATAGAGGCCATGTGCACTCTGAGGGGAGAGAATTCCACAGTCTATATGCTATTAACCTCACTCTGATTATATCATTCTCACAAGGATGGAAGATGCCAAATTACAGTTGGCAAGTTGCACTTTCCCTACATTTGAAATATTCACATTCAGATGCTGTCACATAGAACACAGAATTGTAGAGTTGGAAGGGACGATGGGGGTCATCTAGTCCAAACCCCTGTGATGCAGGAATCTTTTGCCCAATGTGGGGCTCGAACCCACAGCCCTGAGGTTAAGAGTCTCAAGTTCCATTGCTTAGCTATATCCTGGTGTGCATTGCAATACAGCAGCATTGGAACCTACAGCGCACCTGCAGGTGGCAGGTTTAAAGGAAGGTGGCTGTCATCTGGAGCCTCCTCCAGTCTGTTAATCACTCACTGGGTGACAGCAGAGCAGAGCAGAGCCAAAAGCCCATCAGTGCCCTGAGTTTGGAAGTCCCACCCATGAAGAACTGAGATACTGGGTTGCTTCAGCAGCTACTGGACTGACTCCAAAGAGAGCAACTCAAAAGGGGATTGGAGAGTAGCCAGGCCCTCTCTTCTTCTCCTCCCCCCTCTCCCCAGATGGTTTTCTGGCCTTTTGTCAAGCCTGTAGTGGGAGGCCAGATTAGGCTTGAGGAGTCCTGGGGAATGATAGTCACAATATATGCTCTTGTCACTATCCCTGGCTTTGAGAGGGCTTGGTTTGGCTCCCTTGTGACCTCATGCCTGGCTTGTGGTGAAATACTGGATTGAGGGTTCTACCATCCAGATAATTTGTGGCCTTTCGGTATTTATCTCTGCTCTGGTATACTGGTTGCTAGGTTAGATTTTCAAAGCAGTAAATATTCTATTTTTTTTCTTGCTAGTGCTGAACTTCTTTAAAATTTTCTGATATAATGTGCTCCAAAATGATTTTGATGCATCTGGGCAACAAATATTGTTATTTTGCTCGGATCTTGTGCTTACTGAAATGTATAAATGGAATAGGTTACTGAGTGGTTTGCTATGGCATTATTCATGGAAATATTACAGAGCTGAAAAGCTATTGCTGCATGTTAAGTGACTCCAAGTAATTCAAAGCACAATTTTTTTTGCAGAAAAGCAGCATATAAACCCAAACTAATCTAGTAAAAATAGCACTGTTAAGTACCAACATGCAGGTTTAATGCATGGAAACTATAACTGAATTGCTAGGATTCTTACTGCAGCCCGGTGACTTTTTGGCTCTCGTGCATATGAAAGTTCATAGATTTCATCTTCCGTGTAGTAAAGATCAAGGGACAGCTGAAAACAAACACAGAAACAGTTTACTCTCTAAGTTGCTGCGGCTTCTCTGGCAAGTGCTTGTCTTTTTAAAAGAAGTATAACTGAAGCATTTTATAATGCATACTAAAATGGTATAAGCTTATGGTGTTGTTGTGTTGTTGTTGTTTTAAGAAAATACAATTGTTTTGATTTTGACTTTTTTTAACGGAAAGTATTAAAAGTACCTTTTAAAAGAAAGAGGATCAACAATGGAATTTAAAATCCCATTTCCAACAATACAGAAGTAATTTTTATACTCCAAGTTGGCAGCTTTCACTTAAGGTGCCTTTACACTTATATTGTGAAAGATCACAGATCTGTCCTTTTTGGATGTGTCAAGTTATTTTGCTAAAATGTAATGGGAAGCAAATGTTTTGTGGACCAAAGTCCATGAGAGAACAACTTGTGATAGCAGTGGCATGTGGGGTGAAGCATCTTACAGCTTCAGTTCTTAGAGCCAGTTCTAATCTTAGTGTTGCAGAGTAGATACTCCCAAAAAAGGTTTCCATGAGTTTAGAGCTCCATGAGACCATGCTGATATATTCACTCCCACACAGGTGAGCTGCAGTGTGTGGTATGTACCCATGAGACACCTACCATTCACCCTCCACTCTCAGAAGTAGACCACTGGCATGGAAAGTTACATGGAATCTGGTAATCTAAGAAGGCAACTGTGCATCTATTCTAGAACTTCTTTTAGCTGTAGGACACCCTAGATAAGTGATGTAGTTTCGCATTGCAACTGAACCACGACAGTACAGTATCTGAAAGGGCCATAATGAAGCACCATAAATTAGCAGCATTATGTTAGTGAATGATCTCATGGAAGTGGACTCACCAGCCCTCAGGAAAACAAGTAGGCACACACTCAGTGGTTTTCCAAAAATCACACGGCCTATCTCCCTATTGATATGTCACTGTACTGCTGAGTAAAGACCTACAATTCACTGTGTCAGGAAACTGTTGGGTATCACACGACAGGGCAGAGTCTCAAAGATGTGCTCTCCCAAGCCAACATTCTCAGCACGTTCACACTCCTGTCTCAGTGCTGTCTACGCTAGCTTTGTCATGTCCACAGAAGTGAAGGTGGCATAATCCCCAAGGAGCCGTCTTCAGGCACCAGACCAACTGGGCATTACAAAGATGTCTGCATCTGTGACACGAAGGCTAGCAACATTAACCTTGCCATGTAAGCAGTCCCTTGCAGATGACTGCAGTGGCTGGAGACAGACAGTCAGGTCATGTATCCAGAGGAGAAATGACCACTGGGAGAATGGCACAGGGAGAAGAAATACCATGGTGCATCTGCAGCAGCACACCTGGACGCATTTTGTTGCACCCAGCTGCAGCAAAGCATGTCTCCCGTATCTGTCTCTACAGCCACCACAGGCACTGTAGCCTTCCAACAGTATGTCTTCACTCCCAAAAGCGCATTCCGCCATTGTATCCCGAGACAGACAGATGCCAACAACATCATACTGGTCTACAACAACAACAACATCATGAGCAAAGACCTACAGGGAACAAATACCCTGCCTACCTTAAAATTGCTTGGCCTGGTTTAACACTCTAAGCTTTCTGACATTTAATTCCACAGGATGGGGGGAAGTAAAAGACATTTAAAATATGATCTGTAAAGACGGAGACTTACTGTGAGGAGATGAACAAGATCCTTGTTAGCTTCCAGGGGAGGGCCTATCTCTTGCAGCTGTATCAGTTCATTGACATGATTATACAAAGAATACAATTTATGTATATTAACTTTTTTGTCTTCCAAGTAATCTGGCATGGCCTCATAAAGGGAGATCAAGTCTTTTAGATGTACTCCAAGGATAGGGATCTTAAAGTTACTGCACTCGCTGTAAGCACGTCGATAATTATCATAGTTCCTACAAGATGATAGCAGTTCTGTCATTTCATTAAACACCTAAAGAAAAACAAAGAAAAGCACTAATTCACTAGGCTCACCGTTAGGGCCACTTTAGAACCACATCACCAGCAGATGAATTTCGCATACTTGCCGTTAAATTCAATGTAAATATACTGGCTGAATTTCAAGCCATGGCTTAGGACTCATGATTCTTCCCCCTCCCCTTCCCTTATCTAGTGTGGATGACAGTGGATGACATTAGAATCTTATACGTCTGTTTTAGATTAATTGCAGTTTAGCATAGCATCCTAATCCTAAATTGTGGTTAATCTTAAATACCGTGAGTTGAACTGAAACTTGCTTGTTTCAACTCGCCACTGTCCATTTTCAGAAACACAGTAAACTATGCTTAATCTAAAAACAGAAGTGAAGGATTCCAAACTCCTCCTTGCAATCCCACTGGAGGAGAAAGGAGGGGAGCTCACAAGTCTGAGGCTTGTTGAAATTGTTTCTCATGATGCTCAACTATGGTTTAGTGTTACATCTGAATGAGGCCACCACCATGAGTGTTGTGCAGTCTTACAGCACATGATAGACAACTTCTCTTTTTATAAATCAGGCTTTAGCTACAGTGGCAAAACCTCAACAAACTCTATTAATTGAGCAATATTTCCATTTTGGTGGCATAAATAATAAATGAGTATATTTATTGAGAGAGGGACCCATAACTGTGAGAGGAATATAGTCTGTTAGCAAATCTGATTTCATTATTGTGAATCACTTTTACAATTCTTATGGCTGAAAAGCAGTATACAAATATTGCAAAATAAAGTCACGGAACAGAGGGAAGAGTTCAACGAACCTTATGAATATCATGAGGAACATGAGAACTTGTTTCTTTAAGTCTAGAGATGGAACTATGGCAAAGGCCACCTATCACAGCCATTAATGTATTGAAATTCTGCAACTGATGAAGTTTCTGTATAAAAAAAATAGGAACAGTCAGTATTCAGTTTTTGATTTTGATACTTCTCAACTGACATGATAGAACAGAGAGAGACCTGACCTCAATGAGATTTGACTGCCCCCCACCATTTAACACAATTTAATTCAATGTCAGTATCCACAATCTGGCCCACATTTATATATTTCGCCTTTCCCAAATTATTCTAAATAGGTGCTGGGGGGGGGGATTACTTCAAAAAACTCAAAACAATTTACAGCTGACCTGGGCCACATGAATGAATTTGATGAATACTTCAGCTCGAAGCTGCGGTGTCGGCCTATTGAGTACCATTAGCTGCACCCACTGGGAGATACCGTTACAAAGAGCAATTGAGCGTTCCATGGTTGGATTGTCCTTCACACAGCCATTCATGATGTAGTTCTGATAATCTGGAAGCTTAAATGAAAAGAAGGTTGGTGGAGCAAAATTAACATTAATTCTGCTTCTATTACTGTATTCCTTACATCCCCTGTTTTTGCAGTGAGACACACCTCTAAAGCAGGCATGTCCAAAGTCCGTTGTGGGGGTCTAATTCGGCCCGCCGGTCAGTTTAATCTGGCCCCTGTGGCCCTCTTTGAAAAAAGTTTGGGCACCCCTGCTCTA
This sequence comes from Podarcis muralis, assembly GCF_964188315.1. Lineage (NCBI taxonomy): Eukaryota > Metazoa > Chordata > Lepidosauria > Squamata > Lacertidae > Podarcis > Podarcis muralis. Next base: position 40,388,389 of record NC_135655.1, read on the forward strand.
AAGTCTTTAAAGGCTATGTGATACCTAATGTGTAGAGGTGTCCTGCTTACTTTTGAGCATCTCCATCCCCAAACTGGACATTTTTAATAGCTGCTTAGAAATTCTCCATATGAGCAAAGTTATCCACACGGCAAGCTGCTCCATACATTATTTCTAAGCAGTACATGGAGCAAACTGTATGCCGGGGTGGGCAACCTTTTTTCAGTCACATTCCCTCACAGGTAAATCTGTCAGGGGCTGTGGGTGGAGTCAGAACCACTGACAGACAGAACCTGACAAAAAGGTGTTATGGATTCGCTAACCCGAAATAAAGACCACCCTACTTAATTTTTCACCGATCCTATATTAATCTGCTCGCATATAACCATCACTGGGTTTGGATTACAGTCAAATATGTACACAGAGGATGAGAGCTGTTCCTATAATTATTTAATTTGTTTAATTGATTAATTAATTTTAATTAATTAAAACCACACCAAGATATTGTTCTGGAAAACAAGTGAAAGTAATTCCTTTCTGCAGAAGCTTATCAATTTGTTCTCAGACTACTAATGGGAAAACTTCTATTCTACAACCAGGAAATACATTATCCTTACGCTTCTTGTAACCAATAATCATTAACAGTTTAATGGCAAAATGTTAAGCATTATATAAGTGTGTGTGTGTCTGTGTGTCAGGGATACACAGAGACGCGACTCCAGCTTTCAAGGCTGTTAGATTTTAACTTAGCACATGAGAGGAGTCATGAACCTAGAACTTAAAATAAAAAGTACTGACACATGACTAAGTGAGAGCTTTTACAGTTTATTCCCCTAACTGCTAAACTTACATCTGAGAATCTGAGCAATGTTTTTCAGGAGACAGGAGGAGTATGTTAGGGGTTTTTTTTTTTGAGGGGGGACACATTCCACAGCTTTGGAGCAATATGGTTATGCATTTTCAAGCAAAAAGGTGAAGAGAATAAAGAACTGATATTTATAAACAACCTGTTCCTGATGGAAAACAAATCATGCACAATTTTAGCCCAACAGAATAGGACTGCCAGGTTTAATGGGTTGCATCCAGAGGTGGTTTTACACTAGTGAAAAGCACTTCCGCAAGTCAAGATTCACTGCAGCTGCTCCTACACCTGATGAAAAACTGAATCTGAAGATTGGGGGGACCTTACATAATAGGATGAAATATGGTGCAAAGGACTATATTAGGTAAGCAGCTTGGCAGAAACTGGGTAACTTGCCTTGTATGAGCATAAACAGCATCTGCTAGTGAAATGCCACCATTGGATACAATCCATTATGACCCATTAACAGTATTTAAAATATTCGCCTTTCGTACCTTTCTATCCACTGGGAAGGAAATGTCCCCAAAGCCTACTAGACCATCCATCTATTTTAAAACCAAACCATCTAGACCAGGAGTGGGGGAACTTTTATCAGCTCATGGGCCTCCCAAACAGCTACATGCCAGAGGCAAAAATGGATAGGGAAAGGATGTGACACTTATTTTTGTATTCCAGCCATACTAAGGCCAGAGGTCTGCACATCCAAGCAAGTGAGAAGAATTATCACCATTCAAGGCTGCATTTCAGTACTCAAGGAGGGCAAAGAGCATGACCAGTGACTGACAGGACCTGGGGAGAGTCCTGGGGGGTTTGTATTTGACCAGCAGGCTGAAGGTTTCCTACCCCTGAACTACACATACACCCTGTTAAAGAAACACCATTTGAGCTATTGTCAGGGGTTCAGGAGCAGAGGCAAGGGCAAGGGAGGAAACAGAGAGCGAAGGGGAGGAGGCAGAAGAAAGGATGAGCGATGACGACGACCCGAGATCTCCGAGTCTCTCCAGTGAGTCGGAGGATTCACAGAAAGGAGCACCAGTGGCCAAGGCAAGGGGGGAGTTTAGGGGGGCACCCCAGGGAGATAGAGCCAGAGGGGAATCAGAGGAGAGCAGTTGGAGATCGGGTCCAGCGTCACCGCCAGAGAGCAGGGAAGAGGAAAGGAGCCAGGGGGCAAGCGCTGGCAGCTCACAGCAGGAGGGAGGGCACGAGTCAGGGGTGGCCACACCTCCATCTGGGAGCGAAGAAACGGTTAGACGGAAGGTGGAAGGTTGGGCGCGCGCGCCAAGTTCAAATGCACAGGAAGGAGGCGCAGTAGGCAGCCCGGAAAGAGAGCCGGGTCCTAAAGCCCGGCGCAAGGAGACAGGAGAGTCCGGGGGGTCAGCGTCCGAAGAATCCCGGAAGGAAGAGACCCAGGGGGGCAGAGGGACCCAGAGAAGAACAGTCAGGCGGAAAAGGTGGAGCAGGGCTAGGATATTAAGTTGGTGTACGAGGGGCGGAGATTCAGACGGAGCTTCGCCGATCTAGCTACTAGACGTAGGGTTGCACGCAGCAGCTTGAGAATGGAAACTGTAACTCAATAAAGACTTTTACTTAATGACCGTTGGCTAGCGTGATCCTCTGTGAGCTAGGATCTTGAAGCAACCCTGACAGCTATCAACTTATGAAAATCCATCTGCTCACTGATATCCGTCGGAAGGATTTGAATTCAAGGTAAGTGAGGTGGTCTGACAACTCCTCTGGTTCCAAGTGATCAAAGAGTAGTGACACTTTTCGTTTCTTACTGCTGTTAGATTTTATCCGCTGTGTGATCTTTCTGGACCACTCTCGGGCATTTCTTTAAAAAGAAAGAGAAAGGAAAACCAAAAGGGGTAATTTATCGTCTGCAGCAGAATTTACTAGCATATTCCTTTCCAAACAAAATCACACATTCATTCATTCATTCAATTTATATCCCTCTCAAAGGAGAACATGGCAAAAAAAACCACAGTAATAATCATACTGACAATAATAGTTTAAAAAACCATAATAATCATGATAATAATTTTATTATTTATGCCTCATCCATCTGACTGGGTTGCCCCAGCCACTCTGGCTGGCTTCCAATAGATAACAAAACATCAAACATTAAAAACTTCCCTATACGAGGCTGCCCTCAGATGTCTAATAACTGTTATAAAAATAGTTTTCAACTTTCTCTCAACCAGCGATTTCAGGGTTTCCAAGAAGAGTGTACTTTAACCATCAAATTGAGTAAATAAAATGTTATTAAATTCCTCCTGAAAGCTAATAATGAGGGAGACAAGAGCCACCTCATGAACGAGGGCACTCAAGAAACAGGGTGAAACCGCTGAAAAGGCCATGATGGGTCAATGCCAACCAGACAGTCCCTGGTGGTGGCAGCACCAACAAGCTCTCACCTGTCAATCATAAGGTGGATGAGGTTCTTTTAGGTACTTGGATCCTAAGCCATTTAGAGCTTTATATGCTAGTACTAACACCATGAATTGGGCCTAGCCGTGTTTTCAGGACCAGTGATACATGGTTTTTTTAGAACTGGCTGCCCACAGTTGCATTCTGCTCCAATTATAACTAAAAGAACAAACTGCAATTTGTGTCCTCAGTGAAGACATGAATTCGAATGGATACGAGTACGCAACAAATCTATTATAATTTCCACAGCCAAGAGATTAACTAATTTCAATATCCTTCTGCTTAATCAGGTGTCACTGCTTAACCAAATTAGCAGAAAGTAATATCACATGCAAGATGTCTTTCTTTCAAGGAGAAAACTGCAGGAAGTTAACTTCAGATAAGAGCATTTCTCTCCAGTATTTATAGTAAACCAGATAAAATACCCAGCAGTAAATCAAGCAAAGACACAACAAGGACAGGAGCCAGACAGATATGTGACCATTGCTTGACGTTATCTTTCTATAAGGCGAATTCTTCTGCAAAGAAAAGATACTGCTTGGGGGGGAGGCCGTTTTTTAGCAGAATCCACCTCCCCCAAGAAATGTGGGGCAAGCAGGGAAAAGCCTCATTTCTGCTAGCTAAACAGCACAACTGTTTAGTTGAATCTGGACCTAAACATTTTTCTAAAGGCCCAACTTGTATGTGCAATCTACAGTGTGGTCATGTTTGAATCACAACTGCAACGGGACACCATTTGTGTGAAATGAGTCCCTGTCTATGGCAATTTATACCCGGTCATTATTACTGTTGAAGTTTATTCCTACGCTGCCTTTTGGCCAAGGTGCACACACAAATACAAAACCCAAGTAAAAACTGCAACTTACAAAAATGTAAAACAATAAATTTTATTTAAAAAAAGAAGAAGACTAGCTGCCAAGTCCTTCCTGTTCATACTAAAAGGACTCACAAAAACGCCAGAGAGAACATTAGAGATTCTCCTTCCTTGGAGGTTTTTAAGCAGAGGTTGGATGGCCATCTGTCATGGGTGCTTTAGCTGAGATCCCTGCATTGCAGGGGGTTGGACTAGATGACCCTTGGGAACCCCTTCCAACTCTACAATTCTATGTATTTGTGATTCAAGCAGCAACCATGCCACATACGGTACATGGAAACTGTTTCTGAGGAGTTAAACAGAAGAAGGAAACATTCCTATTCATAGCTGGATAGTACACATTATTTTTCCTGGAAGTTTAGCAGCAATAGCTTTCTTGTGTATGTGTGTGTATTTCTCCCAATATATTAAGACCTTGACACTCACATTTGAGATGTGTCAATTAGGCGACAGTGCAACTCCTCACCATTAACTCTCACCAATTCTTGAAATTCCTCCATGGCGTTTGTAAGATTGGAATCTGTTTTGAACATGACCCAGAATTCTCTTATCCAATACCTGTTGACAACAGAAGCAATAAAATTATGTTGCATTTATAACTTTGTACGCCATTAGTAGACACAAACCCAATAAACCATTAGCTTTATCCACTTTATCACCTAACCAACCATCTTCCGCTTTCTGCTATATTTAAAATATATTTAATACGTTTAGCAAATTTGATCTTCAGTCTCCTTCTCGACTTCTGGCTTACATTTGGTTTGCTGGAGGCTGTACTCCTCACAATCATCCCATCCTCTTTATTCATTGGATAAGATTTCTATTTGATTCTAAGAAATTATGTCACTTTTGAGAAATATACCTTTTTGAAATTAAATATATGACTGTGCAGGATTTCCTGGGCAATTTTCCACCTACATATAATGTTGAATTTGAAAGTGCTGTGGCTACTGTTTCTGCCTGGCATTATGTTGGTTTCTCAACTTGATTTTCTAAGGCACAATGATTTACTGTACTTAGGCCATTTAATTTCTACTATTATGACCCACATTCACATATACTTTGTCAATCTAAGGGTTGAAGCTTCCCATTGATGTTTTATATTTTGGCGGCCATTCCCATTACTTCTTGTGCCTCATTATCAATATCCAACATTTGGTTCAGTGCCGGAGAATGGATTGCATAGTCTTCATAGAACTCATAATCTTAAAACTTAAAGGGAGGGGTGTTAAGTTGTGGGTCAACATATCAGATGACACAGCAATTCTTCAAACAGCTCTTGTTTATTCACAGGCCAGAACAAAACTGAACTGAAGGGTTCAGCCAGCCTGCTTATATAGAGCTCCACTACAACGCAACAGTAACCACTTTCTGTAACTATCCAATCACTGAACGTCACTTTCAATCCCTTATTTGCATATGTGGACCTGAGTGAAAACTATCTACAGTATCCCCCTGCTGGCCCAGGGTGAGAACTTCAGTACATAAGGGGGGGCAATGTAGTTTTGGAGCTTTGGGGAGGGAGCTTTAACCCTTTGTCTTCACTATTTTCCCGACCTAGAACAGCCCCCACTCCCCAAAATTGCTTAGTTTGCTAATAATATCACATCTCCTTGGGCCCTTAGAATGGGGGTTGTTAATTTTCACCCACCTTTCCTAACACAGCAATCCCCACCCCCACAATGTTATTCCCAAATGTTCCTTGGCTCTCAGGATTTTAGTTCAGTGTAGGAGATTGGCTAAGCTATATTACAAGAGTGAAAATCTGTCCATGGATATCAGGATATAAAAACATTTTACAAATTATAAGTTCATAAATGCTGCATCTTTGGTGACACCTTGTCACTAAAGATGTCACCACCAGCACATAAATATTTATTGTCTCTTCCCAGACCATATTTAGGACCAAAATAAGCCAAGATTCACCTGGGGCCCTAAGGCTCCAGTTTGCCTGAGTAGATGAATATCCATGCCTTGATCTTTCACAACCGATAAACAACTGCACAATAAATGTCTGCTTTTATTGCCCTAAAAATAATCATAAGGTATGACCTAACAAATACTTCCCTTCTTTTAAAAAAACCCCACTTGATTAATACCAAAAAAGGAAAAAATTCATCACAAGTTTCATTTAATACACCATCTGTTTTAAAAAAAGTGTTCTTACCTTACAAGGTAACATATTTTATAGCAAAGCACAGAAGAATTATTTTCCAGAGCATCCAGATATGTAATAAATTGCTAAGGAAAATATGTCAAAAGCCTATAGAAAAGAAGGAAGTTCATAAAACCCATCTGAAAATACTAATATTACAGCTAAATTGTTTAAATAATAACAGAATATTGCCGTAATAAAATTTTGTTACATAAAAATGTAAACAGATTTTTTTAAAAAAAGAGCAGAGCAACCAATACTTTAGCAAAAGAATAAAAGATACTAGTGGCCTCATCCACATATCACTTTAAACCAAACCTTTGTTTACAGTTTATGGTTTGTTTGGAGAGAAACAAACCATAAACCTGGCTGTGGATGTAATGCTAAGTCAGATAATAACTTAATTTGTGGCAATGCAGCGGTGACAGGAGAGGAGCAAAGCACCCATGGTTTCATCAGTATGCTGTACATTCATAGTTAAAGCAGTTTCGTGTAACTATGGTTTAAAGTGATGCATAAACCAGGTCAATATGTAGATAAAATCAGCTAGTACCTCTACATATCCTTCAGTTAAAATAGTCTATATTTGCAAATTTTGATTTTGCTAGCTATGTATTCATTTGGTTGGTTTGAAGTTAACAGGTGAGCAGTGATACTCAAGGGTTGTCAGCCAAGAAGTTCCCAGTGATTATATTCTTATAGCCCTAGGAAGGTGCCTTATACTGGAACTTTGCAAACTATAGTATGAAACCAAGCTCATATGCACCTCCCAAAATAATGTTTTGATTGGAATTACTAGCTTTTGCTCTTCCCAAGTGTTCCAGTGCTGTCCTTCCAGTATTTTGAGAGAAATTACTCTTAAAAATAAACATTTTAATGCAATTTTTCATGTGGATTCTTTTAAAGTCCAAACTGTGTTACATTTAAGTAATAGGCTCCAGAGGGGTGGGTGGTGGGTGTGATGAATATAGTATATAGGAACTAAGACCAAGAAAATTCTAAGGACCTGATTAGTTTCATGTTCATTAAAGAATTTGCTGTTAGGAATGCCCATTCCCCAAATGATACCATAGCTTCTATATTAGGAATTAATGAAATAATTGCAAATGTTTAAAAGGATATAGATCAATAAGTTTTCGCAGCATCTCAGTGGAGGAGATAATAAGCCGGTGCATGCTCAGTGTTACCTTCAGCAGTTGGGAGTTTTTAAGCAGGTTTCCTTCTGAATCTGAAAGAGCAATTCAGTTTATTAGGAACATGGGGGGAAAGTTCTACACAGTCTGTACTAGATTTTCCAGCTTCCAGCTTGGCCTGTTCATAGACCCTTCTATGGCAGGGATAGCTTGCGTGTTGAGGACCCCCAGGACACCCCCAAATAAAGACACAGTTCACACATCATTTTTGTTTTTGTTTTTTGGCATAATTTTGGCCACAACTTTACTGAATTACAGCATGTGAGTGGTTGCTTAGGCATTGATTAGCGACTATCTGTTCCCACTTAGAGGCAGGAACAGAACTGACAACCAAAAGCCTGCGGAAGTCAGTAAGGGTAAACATTTTTGGGGAGAGAATAGAGCTGGGTGCCAGGCTCTCACCTCTCCCCAAATGCTCCCAGGGGCTCTTGTGTGGCCCTAGCTCCTTGCCAGGGTTTCAGACAAGAGCATGGTGAGCCCCTGGATTCCTTTAATGGAATACCCTTGCAGAAGCAGCATTGGAGGGGCAGGCACAGCCAATCCATACCCCTCCACCAACCAAAATTAACCAATGCCTAACCGCAACCTTACAAGTTGTGATGATTTGCTACGCAGTAGGCAAAACCCAAATGGCACCAGCCAGTCAGCCAAATGGTAAAATTCCTACCAGGCCCCTGCTCCAAAGCAGACGACCCCATGACAGGCATAGCAAGGTCAGCACAAACAACCCTAAATATAGGGAGGGTGGGCGGGTGATCCGATGCGCGCAGCGAGAAGAGGAAGCTCAACGCTGCACGCAGGGAATAAATAGCACCCCAGTCAATCAACTTTGCAACCTTAAATTCTCCCCAGCAACACTTGGAGGTGCCCTATCAGTTTCGTGGCCATCCATACTAACCCACCCAGCAACAGGGGATGTCATGGTTGCCCCCACTGCAACACGTCCTGTCCATGAAGGAGAACCCGCTTTACTAAGCAAGGGGCTGTATGGTCATCAGAAAAAACACTGGGATGCTGGCTTCTGCACCTAACTGTGGGCTCCATTGCCTTTCCTTTTTAATTAGAAGAGCACCTTTTTACATTAATGTACTCAATGAGGTATAAAACCCAAAGAAATGGCAAAATAAACAACAAAAAACACACTGTCACCCTATAATGATTCAAAATATAACTAAAAAACAAATGAACAAAATTTAAGTATCCAGTTTGTATATACAGATATCGGAATACAATAAAACAAAATTACAGTACCACCAACCATTACAACCAATGAATAATTACAACCAACCAAGCCAAGTCTGTGAAAATGCAATACACAATACATCATGTAGCAAGTTGACTCAGGCCCCATATTGGTCAAGGACCAGCTGACAGTGCAGTGGTGCCCCTTTCCAACTTGGTTTAGGCATTGTGAAACTTCCCAGAGATCTCTCTCTCTAGGAAATTTCACAAGATGTTTGTGACATTTCAGTTCTATGTAATGGAAAAATATTGGAGGAAAGCTGGAGTGGGTGCTCAAAAGACTGGGAAGTGAATTTAAGTGGGGGACCTAAGTCTCTTGGAGCCCAGCTGAGGATTTCATGGGTGTAGGTTCGTGATTCACCAACCCCAACCCCTCCTTTCTGTGTCGAAGCTCAGATATTGGGCAGGGAGGGTATTCCAAACCAGAGAAAGGAAGGTTCTTCCTTTTTGGGACCTTATTAATAGTTTACTCTATTGGTTCCCCAACCACAGTTTGATTAAAGAAATGTGGCATTGCATGAATAGTGCTTTTACAAGCAGGTAAGTGTCATCAGGCACCAGGCACATTCAAGGGTTCTGGAAGCCCTTCAAGTGAATTTGCATTCTTCCTTAAAACTACAGTGGTATTTCAGTTTACGAACTTGATCCATTCCGGAAGTCCATTCTTAAACCAAAGCCGCTCTTAAACCGAGGCGTGCTTTCCCTAATGAGGCCTCCCACCGCCAGTACCCTTCCACTGTTCGGCTTCCGTTTGTAGACCAAGGTAAAATTCGCTAACTACTTCCAGTTTTGCAGAGTTCTTATACCAAATAGTTCGTAAACAGGGCTGTTCTTAAACCGAGGTACAGTACCTGAAAAGTAACAAGTGCAAGGCCTACTCTCCAACAAAGCACTTAAGATGGGTTTATCTTGGTTCCCAAAAGAGTATCTTAGATTATATACAGACAGATTTTCAGTTAGACTAAATTGCCACTCAGGCTTACAGGGAAGTAAATCCAAGAACAGGACTGAATCAATTATCTAAACAAAGTGACAAATGACACTTTTTAATGCTAGTGAAAGTACTTGCTAAACATTAACACTCATTTTGCTGCAGGGCGTACTGGTGTGAACTATTTTCCCCAGTACTTACATTGAAGCCAAGGCTTACATTGCAAGTGTTGATAACCGCCTACGGTTCTGTGGCATTTGGCCAAATACAGTATTGCAATTTCATTCAGTTCTTAAGACACTTGCTGGTTTGAGTAGAAACATAAGCTCCTTGCTTGTTTAATACACAATATATTCCCCTGAAACAAGGTAAATGCATGCTCTAACATCTTTTAAAATGTTGCTAGATGTGAATAAAAGGCAACAAAGCAGAATTATATACGTTTGAAGCAATACTTTAAATGAATATAGTAATAATATGGGATATCCTTCTCTGTTACTTTAAGACTATCTCTAAGAGCTCTGGTTTTGACTGGAGCAGACCCCAATCAGCCATGAAGATCAGTGAGTCACTTTGAGTCAGTCACTCTCTCTGACCCTAAGCTACCTCACAGGATTGTGGTGAGGATAAAACAAAGGGGGGGGGAAGGAGCAGGTTAGGAAAACTGTATGGAAGGAAGGATGGCAACCCTTCTCTGCCAGCACCACTGCTCCGATAAAAATCAAAGTTCCCAGAAGCTTCTTTAAATTGTGTTTCTTTTTCTATAGCCAGGCAATCAAAACATGGTTTTCCCTTCCTTTGTTGTTTCCAGTCCATTTTAGCTTTAAAGATATTTGGGGAATAGGAATCTTTGTACTTCCCCTGTATTTTTCTAAGGAACCCACAGGAATTCAGCATCATGTGATGCTGAACGGTCTGCCTGTGCAAGTATATCAGCTTACCAGACAAAACAATCTCCCTTCTCCCCACCGCCACAGTTATGGTGGTTCTCCTGAACCCCCAAGCCAATTTCTGCTGACAGAGTTTGCTAGGTGACTCCATAATCATAAATAATTTAGGAAAGGATAAGAAAAGAAATGGAAAAGCAACCCGCACATGGTTCTAGGAGGAAACAGTTGTATTAATATATATCTATATTATGCATGTGTGCACACAGTTGCGCATGTGTTTATATATAACATTCTATGTGTGTGTGTGTATTTAGAACATTTGCAATCCCAAAGGTCCCAGCTAGAGAATACATACATACTAAAGCAAAGCAGCACACCAAAAAATAATATAGCATCAAAATATAATTCATTATAAAAAACCACAAAACCCTTAAACAGAATCAGCAAAACAATGAAGTTTACCCTCATTTTCATGTGACATGTATTACTTCAATCATAACTCTTGTGGGTAACAACATCACTTAACACAATTGCTTCAAAGCATTAAACAAATTATGAGTTTTATCAGTGTTCTAAAAAACAAAAGAAAATGATGAAAACCCAAAGAAACTAGGAAGAAGAGCGAGCGTTGAAGCTTTGGGGAGAGGCCATTCCACAGAGTTAGGACAACTACAGAGAAAGCCCTGCCCCCACTTCTCTTGACAACTTTACCTCTTGGAAGGGAAGTTGGAGATCTCAAAGATTATTTTAAAAGGCAAGTAGATTCATACAAGCAGATGTTCAAAGATACACTGACCCCAGGCTTAGGAAGGGCTTGGAAAGTAAGAACCAGCTCCTTTAACTGGGTCCAGATACTAACAGCCACCAGTATAGCTGGTTCAGGATTGCTCCTGTTGGTGCCCTTCAATTATGTAGGCCACTGTGTTAAAAGTAGACCCAAGGGTTCTTCAAAGCTGAACCTCCTATTACAGTGTTCAGTGAAGCAACTGGGTGTAGTTTGCATTAAATCCACAAAGATCTGGGGAGTTAAAAACTGACTACAGGTCCCAAATGCTGGATATATGCTAGGTATACCCCAAACTGTCCAGCAGCTCATAAGTTCTTTACTCAAAAGTAGACAGAACAACATCTATGCTATATTCTAAATCTTGGATTTTTCATACATTTTCATGCAGGAGCTACACACGCTGTATTAACGAAAGCATTAGAAGAGCACAAGTAGCAAACAGTATTCTTTTAAGTCAACTTCCGCACAGTTTCAATATGCACTTGAAGCTTGTTCAGTTTATCTTAGCCTTAACAAGTTGAACACTTTAAGCTTTATGAGACTCACTCTCATTTCTTCACTCTAATTTCCGCTTGCATACCTGTCAGTAAAACCACACACCCTGCTGGGAAGAAACCCTCTAAGTAAATGTTAAATGCGGTAGAAGCGTGTTGTTAGAATTACCACATTTTGCATTAGGAACCTGGTTTTAAATGTGGAATAGTTTAGTTATGGCTACTTTGCAAATAAAATAACGCCGCATTATAAAAATAGAATTATCTTGGAAATGCTGCTCATTATCAATATTCAGTGCTTTCTCAGTTTCAGAAATCATTTGCTCACATGCTATAAACAATATGGCTGCATTCATGTTTCCTACATATGTGGGTGTGTGTACAGTAATTCATACTCAGAGTAGACCCACTGAAATCAATGCACTTAAGTCCATTAATTTTAATGCGTCTACTGTGAGGATAGCTAGCAATGGTTATCACACAGGCCAAATTCTTCTTAAACTGACAGTTGAATTGGTTCACTGTATTATTTTCTCGCATTTTCTGCTTTGAACCACCCTGGGATCTTCGGATGAAGGGTTGTATACAAATTTAACAAACAATAATAATAATAATAATAAATAACTCTACGTTTTAACATTTTGTGCTAGCTTCAAATGCTGTCAGTGGGTTAGCTTACCCTGACATGCCACATAATTATGGGTCTTCTGTTTTTATTCCAGTCTCATTTCTCACTTTCCTAACAAGTCACAGATTGGGAGTCTGTGGCCCCTCAGATGTTTATTTTTGTAATAATTTATGAATCAACTTTTACAGGTGTTTCAAGGTAATTTACAAATCTATTGTAAAAACAGCTAGTATGTTGTTGGACTTTAAGCCCCATTAGCCCTAGTCAGAATGGTCAATTGTCAGGGATCATGGAAATTGATAGTTCAAGAGCATCTGGAAGGCCACACATTCTCCATCCCTGTTATAACTAGTACTGAAACAAGAAACATGGGCACACTTCAGATTTCAGGGACAGCAGAAATCAATATATATGACCCAACCCATCCTAACCTTGTTCACTTAGATGCTCTGATGGTTTCCACATAACTTAATTTCAAGTTGAGCATGCTTAGGGTCTGCAGGTTTAATAAGACATAGGGTTTGCCATACGTCCGGAATTTTCCAGACATACCTGGAATACTGCAGCCGAAAGCAGTGTCAGGGCGGAAACCGGCTAAATGTCCAGGAAAATCCAGACATATGGCAACCGATGTCAGCAGTGTTGTTTTTGCACACTTTCCTCAAAAATGTCCAATTTCTTTTCAATTTTGTTAAAAAAAGCTCAACAACTTTTCTGTCCAGATGTTCACTTTCTGAAATATGATAACCCTATAAGACATATCTTGCTATTCAGCTAAAAAGCTTTAGCAGTATGTAGAAATAAAATTAAAACAGAAACATAAAAAGACAGTGAACTGTTACATCTCCAAATAATGCTTTGCAGCAGATTTTCTCCCCTTTGAAATGCAGTTATTCTGTGGCAAGATCCATAGTCCACTATGTCAGAAACTACATAGTCCTCTACGTCAAAAACTGCATTTGATTAGCATTTGTACTCCCCAAGAAGTTTCTGAAATAGCATTAGTTATACATTTTAAATGGCGTCGATTACACTTTTAGCCTGCCCTTCTATTGAAAAGTTCCAAGGATGCCTTCCATTCTGTCACTGACCAGGTCAAGACCTGCTTAGATTTAATAATAAACACCATCGTGTGTTAATGTGGGCAGTTGTTTAAAGAGTGGTACAACTATAATTATAACTTTGCTTTTATTAGTCTCTTATTAGCCTTTCACCTCCACCTTCCTATGACAAGCACACCCAAGGAGGTTTACAAAACAAAGTAAATACACCATAAGACAAATAAAAATATAGTCATAACCCTAAAAACACAAACACATAGCAGAAGAAGAGGCATAATTCATGTGCAAGCAACAACAACAAAAAGTCTCCATAAAACTGGTAAGAAGGGAGCAGACGGACAAGCTTCCCTTGGAAGATTGTTCTACGGTTTAGGTGCCACAACTAAAAAGCCCCCTCCCGCCACAAATCATAATTCCATCAGCAAAGAGACAGGAAGGATAGCCTCAGATACCAAACAGAAATCTTAGGCAGGTTCATACCGGAAGCCACAATTCCTGAAGTATCCTGGTCCCAAGAATTACGGCATTAAAGGCCAAGGCCAGAGGTCCTCCTTCATGTGCCCCTTCCATAAGAGGCCCAGAGGGTGGTAACACGAGAACGAGCCTTTCCTGTGGTGGCTCCCCATTTATAGAATTCTCTCCCTAGGACGCCTTCATTACATATCTTTAGGTAGCAGGCAAAAACATTTCTCTATAACCAGGCCTTTGGCTAAATGACCTTTCTACGGTCTTTTAAACGTGGGGGGGGGGGTATTGATTTGTTTTGGTTTTATTATGTATTTTGTGTTCTCATTCTGTATTTTTATTTTGTGAACTGTCCTTTGATTTTCAGCGTAGTAAACAAATTTAATTAATAAATAAAATAAATTTGGAGCAGCATGTTTGGGGGGGAGAGAGATTGCTATTTTGTCTCCTTCCCCCTCCTTTTTGATATTTTTGGTGGGTTGCTTCATCACATTGTGTCTGTGGTATGGAAGGGCTGTTTGACTATATTTATCTGAACAATAAACTGACAGATATACTTCATACAGCAGAAAATACTTTCTATCCAAAAAATTCAAAACACTGGAAATCACAATTTTTACCCCAGCAGTTTTCATTGACTATATGATATTAATTCTTTGGTAAATGTTAGCAGTTACAGCTCATTGCCAACGAAGTTGCTCACCATTTTACACTGTTTTTAAAACAATTAAGGCTGAACGTTCATATTTATAGATAGCTGTTTTACATTAGTTAAACACAATCAGCTCTAGTTAGCAAATTAGCATTCTAAAGGGTTCTAAACAAGTCTTCTGTTCCTGTAATGTGATTACTTCCCTATTAACTTCATTTCAGTTGCCAAGCAACATAAAAGCTTTTATGCCACAATTACACTAGGATGAGTTAATGGCACAAAGATTAATCTCATTTTAATACAAAACAGTAAATCTTAACATGCGAACATTTGGGAGGAATAAAATCCAAGATGTACAGTTCAGGGCAAAGATGCTTTAATATACGTACATATTTAGAAGACAGATATGATATCTATTGAAAGATAAAAGAAGCAAAAGGTAAATAATTTGTTCCTATATTAAGTCCAAAGTTATATAACACAAACTACGTTGACTTATTTTTGCAATTTGTTAAGGGTCTGTATGAGTGAAATTAAATTGCAGCTGTTTATTGGGAAACTGATACATTTTCACTCTTGCAAATACATTTAATTAACTATATTCCTGTATTTCCATGTTGAATAGTTAAAACTATAGCAGTTTATTAAGTAATCTGAAGTACTATGACAAAAGGTATAATGGTCTTGTTTATCCTTAAAGATAAAATACCAAAGACTGGGGTTTTTTGTTTTGTTTTGTTTTTTAAAACGTATTAAATTATTTAAGATGCATTCTGAAGTGAGAAATAAACCATGCTGATACTGTATTTCAAGTCTCTGAAATCACGGGGAGCAAGTATAGACCCAGCCTGACAAGAAACCCTGCAGTTCTACCCGCAAAATAAAGGCCTAGGTCAAGAATTCAAAATTACTTTTTTTTAGTAGAGGAATGATGGTTGAAACATGCAGTACCGTTTTAAATAGACCTGCCATTTATGAATATATCTTGAAAATCTAAATGCAGCAAGAGATAGTGATTCTGAATTTAAGAGGGGAACCCTTGCTGATGAAGTCTCTTGACCCCAGTCACAAAGTGTCAAGGGAAGAAGTGAGTCAGAGAGTTGTCAGTTTGGCAAGAGGCTGAGGAGTCTAGTCTGCCCCTTCTCTCTTTGACCTAACAAATCCCAAGCATCCAAATAAAGTAACTCAAGAAACCTACAAAAAACATGCAGGTAGAGAACCAGCAGAGGTGAGGGGGCTTTCCAGCATTCTGTGTGAAGAATGTCACAGGTACAATTATGTGTCCCTGTGCTTGGTGCAATCAGCTCTTGACCCTCAGGGAACATGTTTGGCTGGCCTGGAGAAATTCAGACCAGTTGGCAGACCAAGTGTTCAGGGGCATGGCAGAGGTGTCACCACTCCCAGGGTGACAGTTCCTGTGCTGAAATAGAAAACGAGAGTCTTCTGGGGAAAGGGCATCACTCTAAGGAAGAAGGAAATGATGCCTTGGAAGGAACCTATTGGGGGGAGAGCAGAGAACAGATATCCTCCCATGCCAATGGTACTACTCCAGAGTTTATGACAGGCCTACAAACCACAGTGACTTGCTTGGTTGGTGTAAAGGTTGCAGATGTTGCATATCATCTAGCTATCCTAGTAGATAGGACCGAGGAAGAGTCCTGTGGTCATGGTGCACATTGGCTCGAGTGACATGGGGAAACGTAGACATGCAGTCCTGGAAGCAAAGTTCAGGTAGAAAGATAGCATTGATAAGTTCAAGATAATTTCCTTGAAATGCTAACCTTTACATGAGTGGGGCCATCTAGGCAGGCAAGGGTGAGAAGTCTCAATGCGTGGATAAGATGGTGGCATTGGGAGGTTGGGTTTGGATTTATTAGACACCAAGGAAAGCAGGGCCCATAGAAATGGGACAGGGCCTCACTGCTGGCATTTAAAATAGGGGGTGGGAGTGGGGAGGTGGCAGAGCAAGCTTATAAATTGATTGTTAAGGAAAAGCTGACGTGAGGAGATGGGGAATATTCTGTATGGGATCAATCATCTCTCAGGGACGTAAATGAAAATGTTTATGCTTTTCCACATGGGAGAAGGGTACAACTAGGCAATGACAGTGCAGGAGGATACAAACTGCCTTAGTATTTCTTCCTGAAATGAAAGGCGGTATACAAATTATTTTAAGAAAAATAATGATAGCAATTCAAAGAGGCTAAAGTGGCGTAAGGTAGAACACCCATGCCAGGGACATTTGGAAAGAGATACTATGCACAGATGCTTATATGCTAGAAGCCTCTGAGAAAAAGTGGGCAAGCTGGAGTGGTTGGTTTTAAAGCTCAGATCAAATATAGTGTGCACAATGGAAACTTTGTGGAACGGACATTAATGATAAGGTATCTCTGAATTCAACTCTACTGAAAGGTCAGGGATGGAGCACACTGGATGTGGTGTCTTTTTTTACATCAAAGAAGGCACAGAGTTCAACAATCTCAAAAAGGGAATACACCTACACAGAATCATTGGGGATGGCACTAATGGGTCCCATGAGTAATTTAGTACTGGGAATGTACTGCCAATTGCCTGGCCAAAATGCTCAACTTGAGATGTAGGATGAACTCCACAGGTATTCACAGGGCAAAATGATGTAGTAATGAGTGACTTCCATTATCCTCATACAGACAGGGTACATGCATGGCCCAGCCACAACAAAAAAGGTTGTGCTGGGCTTAATCTTAAGTGGTGCTAAGGACCTGGTACAACATGTAACGTTGCTGAACTGACTGCTAGCACTATAGTCACCTCACCAAAATTCAACATACATGCAAGCAGGGACAACTGTTAAGAAAATTCAACATGAACGCACTTCTAAAAAATGTGGGATTGGTAAAAAGGAAGTTGAAAGGGGAAATCAAATCTCTCCAGAATGCTTGTTGGTTATTCAAAATTACAACAATAATACAGATTAGGAAAGGTGCCAACAAGACCAAGAGAATGCCAGCATGGCTAATGACTAGAGTCAAGGAAGCTATTAGGGACAAGGCAGCTAACTTCAGAAAATGTATGTCTTGTCCAAATGAGAACAAAAAGGAATGCAACCTTTGGCAAAAGCAGTGCAAGCAGACAATAAGGAATGCAAACAAAAGAATTCAAGGAGCACATTATTTAAAACACTATACCCAACAATAACAAATTATTTAAATACATTAGAAACAAGAAACTAGCTAGAGAGGCAATTGTACGGTACTTTGGACGACAAAGGCACCTGTCTGTGGTATATTCACACACAGGTATCTTTGTCATCCATGACCCACCTTACACAAAGACCACCCTACGCAGAGACATCCAGTCCCTTCTACCACCTGCCACATTAATTAAGGTTAACCTTGTAGGGAGCATAGCTGGTTTGCCTTCTGCCAAGTCCTTGCTCTACTTCAATTACATGGGTGTTGCGGAAAGACCCAGCAACCTTTCCCTAGCTACAAAAACTGTAGAGCAGCAATGCCAAATAGGTATTGCCATGGAGACCTGAAGGACAATGCCCTGCTAAGAGAAGCAAACCTCATTACTGAGCCATTTAAAAACATGTAACAGTAACCTCCTGTTTTTTAGTTTTCATGTTATGAGAGACAAGCAGTATCTCCATTTAAAATGAAAATCTGAGATTCCTGTGTTTTCATCATGGTCTACATGTTAGTCTCCCAGCTCAATCCCAACACAATAGTTACAGTTTAATACAATTGTCTTCACAAATCACATTTGTACCATTTTCAGATGTGGACAGCAAATGCAATACTGGGGGGGGGGGGGAGTCCAAGAATTCTGCCCCTGACAAAAAACAAAAAACCCTAGACAGAATTACTGTCAGGAAGCGTAAGCTCAGGACTCATTTTAAGTGCCAAGACAAGATTTCCACAAAGCAATACTGTATCTATCTACCTTATAGGGTTTGCATCTATAAGGCGGCCAAGTTTTGGTCTAAACGACAATGAGTTTGTATATCAACAGGAAATCCTAAGCATTTGCCCTCCCAACCACAGTTCAAACCTTTTTATACTTCAACAAAATGAAATATTGTTATGTTTATAATTTGTGGAAAATCAACAAAGATTTATATTAGAAAATGAAACGCAATTACAGATTTTTGAAATCAAAACCTTTGTATATTTTAAGAGTTAAGGGTCTTAACAGCAGTAATTGCAAATTACTGACACCAACAGAGCAACTACACTGACTACTGCTTTTATTAACTTAAGACGTATCACTTCTTCTATTTGAGGCAGGAGAGCAGAATCCTTTATTCCCTTCACTTCTGCTGATCTCCAACTAGGGTTGGGTGAATATGTCAATTTCAGTTTATCTTTTTTTTTTTCCCCAGTTCTCCACATTTCCACATAGGCTTGCAACTTTTTTTCTTTAAGTCCTCATGAAAATCCAACAACATTTCAGTGCAAATTTATCCAAAATTTTCCTTAATAATTGCATGCAATTTTTCCAAATATGCACATTTTTGCAAAGCAATGTCCCCAAATATAATGTATTTTAATGTTGTTTTCACTAATATATGAATTTATATATGCTTTACCATAGTATGTGCTTTCTTTGTACACATTACTTGACTGATGAACTGAATTGCAAAATTCAAAGAAATGTGTTTTGGTTTCATTTTGTTTCAAAAAGTGCAGATTTTAAAAGTTTAAATGTTTAAATGCAAACTGGATTGAATTTCTCCCCTATCGCTATCTCCAATGCAATGTTTATACTTTCCAAAAATAAACAAGAAACTTCCTTAAAGCTGCTTATCTGGCTGTACCACCTTCAATTCATGATGTTTCAAAAGCGCTAGGAAGTCCCAAGAGACAACACAATGCACATTCTTAAAATAGCATCAAATCAGTTTTAAATAGCATTAAATCTTTCACTATCTATGGAACAGACAGTGTTCTTAATTGTTATTTCAATTAAGAAATTTTGGTTTTCTGTGGTCCAGTCCCCAATACTCAAACTAAGTTGAACCTTGGAAAAGGTTATGTCTGCATATGACTATAATTTAGGCAAGACACCCACAGACTCCTGACAGCAAATAGAAATGAAAATGCATCAAGTTTTAATAGCCTTAGTACAAAGAATTTGTAATCCGTGCTTGCTGTTTCCCTCAGAGCATTACTAGAACATATTTAAAGCAGTTCCGTTCCACAGCCCATTTCTATTCACTTTTACTCAAACCTAAATGCACAGAAATACAACTTAGGCTGAAATTGCGACATATTTGCTTGGAGAAAAGTTACACTGTACTTAATATAACCTACCTACTTCCATGTTCAAATTAGCAGCTTGAAATACAAGTTTCAAGTCGCATTTGCACAGAGTTGTTTGCATCAGAGAGGGGCGGAGATGTCTTCACCTGATACACATGGCCTTCTTGTTTCTTTGCCCCTGTAATTCCTTTCATTAAGCGTTTATGTGCTCTACTGGCGCAACAACTGTTAAGGGTATGTTCACATTATCGGTTACGCAGCATCCAGTTTCCATACACACTGAAGCTGGTTTCAGAAACAATGCACCAAGCAGCAGTATTTATCAATAAGCTACAGGTTTGCTATTGGTTGTGACTAACATCTTGCGAATGTGGCTTCAAAAATTAGCGGATGGAAGCACACTGGATGTAGTAAGTGGTAATGTGAACACACCTTAAGGCAAAACCCGAAATGATAGTTTGCATTTGATACATTTAACACGCTTTCAAGAAAGAGGTGAACAGACTGTGTTATTGTGGACCAACAGTTTAGTTCTTCTAATTCATTTTATTTTAAAAAAAGGAATAATAGTACATTTGCTTAGGTAACTGTGAAAGCATGAGTTTTTAGTGAATAAAGCTAGGGTCCCCAACACAGAGTCCCTGAACCTTCCATTTCTTATTTTTTAAGTGTGTGTGTGTTTTAATCCCTTGGGTAATGCTGTGCTGCTAAGTGAGGCATCCAGCCCCCCCACCCTCATATCTCCCTTTTCCCAGATTGCCTCTGGGTCCCATGTGGGTGTTCTGTCCACTTTATTTCTTTGGCTGTTGGGGGAGGTTTTCCTGATTTTTGGTTGGAGGTGGTTCTCCCATAAGTTTTTTCTGTTATTTTTTTTTTCAGAGGTGTATGGCTTGCCTTGGTTTTACCGGGGGTTTTTTTGAAGAAGGATAATTGCCTGTGGTTTTTTGTTTTGTTTTGGAGGTTGTGGGTGTTTTGCCTGTTGTGCGTGGAGGTGTCTAAACATCTCTGGTTTTTCTTCTGTGAAATGGGAATTTTGTGATTTTTAGATTTCCAAATGTGTCCCCAGGCCCCAAAACACTGGAACCCAGAGGAATCAAGCATATGCATTACAATGAACTACATATGATACTATGGAAACCAAGAACAGGGTGCAAAAAATGATTACTGTAGGTTCCATAGCATGAGTTCTTCACCCAATATGCATTTTGCTTTGTAAATGCTTTGTCAAAACTAAATAATGTGCATGACTTTCCTCTAAAAGTGCTGAGAGGATTAGTCATTGTTTGGAGCATGATTCAGGAAGGTAGAGTGCTAAGTGCTAAGCCTATTCAGCTTCTCTAAATCATTTACTGGAAAGAAAGCTATCAATGTGTATTATGGCACATGCATATGAACAAAAATTCAGATGGCTTGGCCAGTCATTTGCACTTGATAAGCAGTGCATCATTTATTCCTTCCCTCCTACATATAGAGACAAAACCACATTTTATTTGCCTACAGCTGGAATAATGCACACCTTCAACTGTATGTTGATAACACTAAATCACAATCTATGCCAATTCATGCGGCATGAATGGTACAAATTATTCAAAGCACAGTGTAAAAAACATCAGAACTACAAATATAAACAATAGTGTTGGAAATATCCCCCACCCCCACCCCCCAAAAAAAACCTTATCAGAATTCTACCATTTATCATTTAATGGCTTTTGTTCACGTGTATTTTATGAACATAAATGACAACAAAGCTAAGAAAGAAGCTGGTGAGAAATAGTAAAAATTTAAGCATCTAAGACGGCAATCCTAGGTACAGTTACTTGGGAGTAAGCCCCACTGAACTCAATAGGACTTACTTTTGAGTAAAAGCCATAGGATTCAGTTGCATGATGCTAAATTTGTTCAAAGGTATTCTGTCAGCAAAAGGGGGGAGTGAATAATTCATATGCTAAGTAAAAGCTATACCACTGAGCTTTTTTACTTCATAACATTCTCTTTTATAAGAAAGCTATTATTTCCCTTTGGTGCTAAACAACAGTACCCCCCCCCCCCCCTGCAACCATTCATTTAGCTAAGATGCAAGTTTTCCCAAAAGATAGCATGAAACAATACCCAGATTTTAACATTTCAACTGAGTTCTGCAACAGTCTACATGCATTTCCATGTGTCTAATATTTATTCAGAAGTGTGGACAGGGGGAGGGGATTTAATAATTCCACAAAGATTATAACTGCCACACTTGTTCTTTCTGCAAGGACAGCACTTAACACTGATAAACATTCTGGACACACACAGAGTGATACTCACATAACAACATATGAAGACTCAAGTGTAAGAGCAGTGATGAATGTACTTGCACCTGATTATATCTAACACACTGCAAAACGAAGGACCCAAAATGCTACAGAGCTACAGTCTTAAAATAGTTAAAGACAGATCACTCAACTCACCGAAAGAATGAATACAAGTATCAATAAGGTCATCTAGGCTGGCTCCCTTGGCTAAGTGACCCAAAGACATTGTTATGTTGAACTCAGCAGTTCTGGCAAGATCTGAATGGGAGCAACAAATCTCCTCCAGCTCAACAGCTGCCTTTGGATCAATGCTGCATCCTTGTGAAGCTTTCCTAAAGGGGAAAAAATAGAAGAATTACATGTGAGAGCACCAACACTTAAGTGAGAAATTTAACAACAGTCTCTACAGCAGGTTGGAATAGAAGACGCTTGACTATTAAGCTCACAGGAATCGGGCTATTCAAACATTCCCCTCCCACCTAGAAAATGCATCAAATAAGGTTCCCTGTTTTGTAGAAGACATTCCCTTCTACAAATGTACTCATTGCTCCATGTATTCTAAGAGCCACATGTGGCTCTCACAGCACACAGACCTCTTCATTATTGTGAAGACCTTTTATCCATTACTTTTTTTAAAGCATATATTAGAAACAGCAAACAAACGAACAACCACACCTTGCACCGTCAATTCAATTCATCCAAATAAAACAAGGCAGCAAAAAAATACATCCCACTATATGGGAAAAAATTCAAATAAATGTCCAGCTTCTGTGGCACATTTTGTAAATACAAGACTACAGAATTCTGGGAAACTGTATGCTTATTTCTATTGCAAGCAAGCAAGCAAGCAAGCAAGCAAACAAACAAACAAACAAACAAACAAACAAAAAGACAGCTTGAGAACATTCATAAAGTAACAAGCTCTGGTCCTCCGTCTAAGTTCTGGACACTAGGACTTCTCTGGCCTCCCCCACAACCACTTTTTGCAAGGACTAAACAAGCAGCTCCTGAAACCCATAAGACTTCTACAGCCACTTTGGAAGCTAGTTGCTCAGCAAGAGAAAGGCATTTTGAGAGATGGGTATCTGGAAGAGTGAGGAAGCGCTTGAACCTTTTTCCTCCCAGCAGCTTCAACCCTCCAGTTTCCATACCCACAAGATGCTTCCTCCCCTCCCCATTCTGTGGGGTTCAAAACAAGTGTTCCAGGTTATTTTGGAATACACCCATTATTCTGATATATTTCATAGAGATTTGATCAGTTCTGTCACATGGATCGGATGCATCTCCCCATAAAACTTAGAAAGGCATTGTAAATTAACTATATCCCAGACCTTCGTGACTCAACTGATGATGCCAATTTCTGCTTTCACTCCTTAGCTATCAGTAATTTTGCATCAGCTTACACCTTATCATTTTTTAAAGAAGATTTATTTTATGTATTTTTATACCATCATACAAGTGCATTCCCAGGCTGGTTTACAAAAAATAATTCACCCTCCTGCTCCTTAGCACAAACCTTTAAATAGCCTAGTAAAACAGTGCAAAAATCCACGGCTATCTTAATAACTTGTTTAAGTTAATGCCCGTACCATTTCTGGTACAATATACTTTTCCTTCATATTTGTGTTACGTATTTTATTTTTAAAAAGTAATGATATACAGAAAAAAACAGTTTATGGGTTCCTTCTCTTTTTTCATACTCTGAAATAGCCAGAGAACCAAGGTGAAACTATGCAAATAGACAGGGGACCTATTCTTAACAGTTCTCATTATGTT
This sequence comes from Podarcis muralis, assembly GCF_964188315.1. NCBI lineage: Eukaryota > Metazoa > Chordata > Lepidosauria > Squamata > Lacertidae > Podarcis > Podarcis muralis. The sequence goes on from NC_135655.1 coordinate 40,412,342, forward strand.
CAAAATGGAGTAGAATGTGCATGGCCATTAGGGTAGCACATGCATCCAGAGAACAGGAAGCTGCCTTTACACTGCATCAGACTGGACCATCTAGTTCATTACTGTCCACAGTGATAGGCAGAAGCTCTCCAGGAGTTCAGATAGGGTCCTGCCCCAGCCATGACCTAGCATGACCAAATTCAGCCTTGAGCTCTATAGTGAACTTAGATACAATGCTTCACCTTCTCTCCAAATGAATGGCTGCCATTCACTTCTGTGGAAAATATGTAAAGCGCACTACTTGGGAACACTGTTGCAGGGCGGGGCAAAATCTGTTCCCTTTTTGTAAAGGTAAAGGGACCCCTGACCATTAGGTCCAGTCGTGGCCGACTCTGGGGTTGCAGCGCCCATCTCGCTTTATTGGCCAAGGGAGCCGGCGTACAGCATCCGGGTCATGTGGCCAGCATGACTAAGCGCTTCTGGCAAACCAGAACAGCGCACAGAAACGCCATTTACCTTCCAGCTGGAGTGGTACCTATTTATCTACTTGCTGGAGTGGTACCTATTTATCTACTTGCACTTGACGTGCTTTCGAACTGCTAGGTTGGCAGGAGCAGGGACCGAGCAACCGGAGCTCACTCTGTCGCACGGATTCAAACTGCCAACCTTCTGATCGGCAAGTCCTAGGCTCTGTGGTTTAACCCACAGCGCCACCCATGTCCCTCCCTTTTTGTAGAAGCACTCTAAAGTTAATAATGGATGTTTGTTTCTGAACTTTTAAAAATGTAGGGCCACCCCACATTTTGAAGAATGTTCTGCCAAGATGAACATCCATTTAGGTTTTTTAATATATACATATCTGTAGAGGCCTAAGACTGTTACAATTAGGACAGAGGGTCCATGGCACTTACCCGCCAACTGTCTGGGACATTCCATTTTGCGAGAGCACAGTGGCCAAATATGTGCAAGATCATGGCCAGATGTGTGCCTTGCGTGAGATTGTGGAGCCCCAAAATGCAGGTTTCTGGGTGCCGTGCTCTTGCACAGGTCACGGGACTTGCATTGGAGTGTGGCCCGGAAGACACACAGCCCAGTTTTGCACTGGGACACGCTGGAGGGTATGGTGGCACCATTCACATACCAAACACTACCACAGATATATCAACATTTTCAAAAGTAGGGAATTCATGCCTTGGCTTTTGAAAAACAGGGGGTCAGCAGTACTTAGGTGATTGGGAACCACTGCCCTAAAGAACTGTCAGATGAATATCATCTAGAACTGGTGATTTGCTACTTTTTACAGCTTGTTAGCTAGGAGTCAATCTGCATGCTCCTTTAAACACATCTTTGAATACTGTGGATTCCCATGGTGTTGTCATTTCCCCCCTTTTATTTTCAGCCAAAATCAGCTGCACAGAGTCCTAAGGAATCAGGGCCACAGTGTAGTTAAAGTGGGAATTAATCCTTTGCCTTTTACCATTTTCCCACTGAAAATCCCCACTAAATTGGTTATTTGCTGCCATGAGCAATGCTGTACATCAGCGCTGCCCACCTTCATGTTCTCATCATGTTATGACGCCCAGGCAAAGTGGGAAGGAGGAAATTACATTTCACTCATCCAAAGTTCCACTTGGCAGTCCAAAGATAATTCCAGTTTAGGTTCCCCATCCCATTTCAGCCTCAGCAGCTAGGAAAAGGCAGCAAAAACTAGGCAAAGCATTTTCTGATTCACAGGCCAATGGAGATGATCCACCTTAGAACCATCTCAATCACTGATTTCCAGAGAAGTAGCCATGTTGCAGGAAAAGCACAGTGTCTCGTGGCACCTTAAAGACTAAAAAATGTTTTGTGGCATAAGATTTCATGGACCACCACCCGCCTCATCAGATATTTACTCACATCATATAATTGCAATCCACTTCATCAGCTATTGAGGCTTTTATAAGCTCACTTGTGGGGAGGGGGGAGTTCCTCCAACAGTCCCTTTCCGATGGTTTATCAGTCAAGTGCTAACAGCCAAAAGAACTAACCCAGTAAGACCCAACCACTTTTTAAATGAGTTTTGCATTAATTTTAGTTTTCTTTTGATGCTGTTAGCCACTCTGAGTTACCACCGATAGAGAAAGATGAGGTAAAAATCGAATGAATATGCTGTCCTACAAACACTGCCTCACATGGAGCTTCTGTCCTCACATCTTCAGAAATAAGATCAGTAGGAAATCTCTGCACCGACTACATCCATTATTACCTTCAGAGAAACCCTGTGGTTTCTCTGTAAGTGCTCATGTTTTGCATATATGAAAATGTCTTACAGCACTGTGATATTTGTTGCAGTACATTAATCACCCTGCACAAAAAACACCAGGCGACATCTAACCGTGAACTGCTAAAACATAACATACAAACAAACCCTTAATCACACAGTACAGGGACCCAAACTAACCACAAGCTCCCTCTGTCTGACAATAAGGGGAAGAGGCTGAAAGAAATTACATTGCAGTCAGACTGTAGACCCCTAAGTCACTTCAATTGTCCCTGGACATTAATTGCGTAGGGTCAAAAAATAAAATTGACTAAGTCTGAATAAAGGGATTGTCTTCAGTAAATTATACCCGTTACATTGTACTGAATGCTATGAATCTTGGAAAGTTCCTGCCCTGGAGGAAGTGTATCATAAGTGGTTGTGAGCATGCTCCAGCTATAAAGCCACAACCAGCACAGTGGGGTAAGGGACTGTCATCTGCCCTGACTTTTTAATGTACCTGAAGAGAACAGCTGACTCAAACAGACCTGCTTGAAACATCAAGCCTGACAAGTGGTTGAGACTTCCTGCTCACTATTCTGGAGGAAGTGTGTAACTGGGGCCTTGTAATCATGCCCTAGGCTGGAGTTCATAGTCACAAACACAGGAGAGACAAGAGTCTGTCAGTTTGACTTGAGTAGTATGGACAGTCTTCCCTTTTCTGCCTCTGAATTAACCTGTGATGGGAGAGTAGGTTTGACAAGAGCGGGCTCTGGGATATGGTGACTCCTTTTATCCTGTACTATTATTGTATTAATTAGTTGTGACTCATTCTTCTCTTAGTTTCTGATAGTTGGGTGGGTATATCTGAATCGTTTATTATATTGGCTGCTAGAGTGAAAAAATAAATGTGTATTTTTTGCTAAAACAAAGGTTGCTGTATTCATGAATTTTGCACTGGTATTTAGTTGAACTGTTATTTTCTGAAATACTGAACTGAAGGTCTGTTTCAAGTTTCTTGTAGCATTTTATTGTTAGATGATGTTTCATGTTGTTTGCCTGTTGTGCTAGCATCTTTGAACTTCCTTTTGGAGAAAACAGCAGGGTCAAATGTATTATCATCCTATAAAGCTCTGATTGGTGATCTATTTATTGAGGCAGATTTCTGCAATATATTGCACTGGGGCATCAGCAGCAATACTATGCACATATCTGTAACACACATTTTATAAGTGCAAGAGTTTCGTTAAACATACTTAATGTTCATTCTGTCCTTCATAATGAGCTAATGGTCAGATTTTCCATGCTGCATACAGGTGACCACAAATCTGAAACCAGGCTCCTGGTAAGCATGACTATCAGTCTTCCTAAAAATACTTAGCCTCTTTTAGCATCTCACAAAAAGGTCAGATGGTGCTAGACCCAGTGCTTTTTCTTTTTTTGGAAAAAAGGTGCCAGTACTCACCATGAAGTTGTTACAGTAAGTGCCATACTTTTAACATTTGAATAAATAAGGTGTTGGTACTGTGTACCCTTGAGTACCCTCTGAAAAAAAGCACTGACCATTTCCACACAGCACAAAATCATGCCTTTCTGGTGCTATGTGTGCCGCCTGTTAAGAATATTAATAGTGAGACAGAACCACAGAAATCAAATCTATATTCTCATCAATGCAGGTCTCACATTCATATTACAGACAATTGCAGAAACACCACTAAAGCTCAATATATAATGCTAAACAGTGGACTAACATTACTAACATGAGCTACAGGGAGCCTTGGGCTCACACTTCCGGAACAGCTGCAAGGAAGCAGTAGGAAGCTTTGGTTCATTCTTGTAATACCAAACTATGGTTTAATGTTATGCCTGAACACAGCCAAGGTGTGTAGATCCACCCTTAAGAGAGGGAGGGGTAAAGAACATGCAAGGATGGATGTTTGTCCCTAGTATCTTACTTCTGTGTAATTTGGAAAGGGTTTGTCTATATTTTTTGCAATTCATTTTACTGTACTACAAATTCCCTTTGCAAAAATTATGTGGTCCTACAACAAATATGCTTCTGAATGCAGCAAGCAGCAGCAGCAAGCATTTTTTAAAACAACAACAACAGGGTGGTAGAAAAATTATCGTATTTTTTGCTCTATAAGACTCACTTTTTCCCTCCTAAAAAGTAAGGGGAAATGTGTGTGCGTCTTATGGAGCGAATGCAGGCTGTGCAGCTATCCCAGAAGCCATAACAGCAAGAGGGATCGCTGCTTTCACTGCACAGCAATCCCTCTTGCTGTTCTGGCTTCTGAGATTCAGAATATTTTTTTTCTTGTTTTCCTCCTCCAAAAACTAGGTGCGTCTTGTGGTCTGGTGCGTCTTATAGAGCAAAAAATACAGTAGCTCACAATATTTATTTGTAAGAAGTTTTGGGGACCCTGCACAATTTGTGTGGTGGCAGGGAGCGATTTCTCCCTGTGTTCCTTGGGGGAAGGATTCAAGCTCTGAGACAGCTTGCCAATGTTGCTCCCCCTGCCCCGCCAAATCTGACTTCACATCTATGCCCTGGGATTGCACTAGAAGACAAGGGGGAACTTCCACTTCTTTCCCCCATGCTCCCCACTAAGGAAACCACTGCGGGACAGATTGGTGCCACCTTGTTCGTTCCGCTGACATACTGAAATGTTGTTCATGACGAAAAGCACTGTCATGCGCTGCCCATGGTCAATACCTGTTTGGGGAGGGAAGCACTTTGACTCCACCCACCCAATATTTTCCTGCAAAAGTCGGCTACTCTTTTACTAGCGATAAAGGTCAACGCCTAAACTTTGGACCGCCAGCCCCCTGGACACCCAGTGCAGAATCATGAGTGGGATCTAATTATATTAAAGCCTTACTTGTCGGTTCCATATTTATTAGTGAAAACGAAAGTGAGCCCTTGACTTAAGCCTCCTGATGCTCTGCTCATTTGGGCACACAGAAACAGAGGGGCACATTTTTTGGCTAGGTTAAAGGAGTAACCTTATACAGAACCAGCTGGCCCTCCATTCACTTTTCTAATTGAAGTGTAAAAACAAAAAAATTCCTTCCAGTAGCACCTTAAAGACCAACTTAGTTGGTCTTTAAGGTGCTACTGGAAGGAATTTTTTTGTTTTGACTATGGCAGACCAACACGGCTACCTATCTGCAACTAATTGAAGTGTGTGGTTGTTGTTTTTAATGCTTCTCTCAGCTCACTCACCACCATTCATATAGAAACGTCCAGCTGCTTTGGGAAAGGGAAGATAGATAGATAGATAGATAGATAGATAGATAGATGATAGATATAAACTCCATGCACTCCTCGGCCCCAAGCTGAAAAAGTTCGACGCTTCCCCGCCTTGCCAAGCGTCTTTGTTCCCCGCTGCCCACCGTGTGGATGGAAGAAGATGCCCGTCGGAAAAAAACAAAAGGAGGGAAGCCGGGACTCAGACAAGACGTGCGCCGCCCGCTGAGGGGAGAGAAGGAGGGAAGCAGCTCGGGGCATCTCTACGGACACTTACAGGGTCGGGCTCCTCCTGCTCTTGGCGGTCTCCATGTCTGCGCCGACCTCAGCCCTCCCGCCGGGTCGCCTCGAGGCTCCCTCGGAGCGCCGCGCGCGCAGAGCTCAGCGCCGACTGGCCGCGCGCGCATCGCTGCCCGTCTCCGCCGGCGCCCTCGTGCCGCCCAGGCTGGCGGGGAAGGTCGAACTTTTGCGCTCGCCCAGCAGCGGAGTCGAAAGGAGCCCGGAGCCGGAGGGGAAGGGAGGGGCGGGGCCGGGGCTAAGCAGAGCTTCTCTCCCCTCCCTTCCTCCCTCCGGCTCGAGGAAGTGGTGCTCCGAAGCAGTGGCGAGTCTCCGGAGGTGGTCATGCGCGCGCGAGGGTTGGCTAGATAAGGGCTGCTCGAAGCCCGTTCCTTCCTCGCCCGCGAGGGACCTCCTTTCTGGGGCAGCCGTCGACATCGAGCGGGACCGGCGCCTTTTATTTTTTTAATATATTTTTTGCTCATTTGGGGAGACCCTCAGGCTTTCGAAAGCGGCGTCACGTGGCGGAGACCCCGGGGGGGGGGTGCGAGGGAGGGAGGGGAAGCTGCACCGGTTGAATTTCTGCCTGTCGTGTAGCGCTTACCCGAACCGTTTTTCTGGGAAGAAAAGGCGCCTCGCGGAGCGGTCCTGTCCTACGTTTGCACTTGTTTCAGTGGGATTTAATAGGACCGCTGTCTCAGCCTGCCGGGCCGTGCTCTTTGCTTAAGAGTAGCCTCACTGGCAGGCTCATATACGTGAGATTTCCCCCAGGTAAAGGGTTTGGAAGACTGAAATCGGACTTTCACATTTCTTTGCTCCAAAGGGCCGAGAGCGAGAGTCGCATCTTAGCTCTTTCTGTCTATATACTTAGTTACAGGTAGGTAGCCGTGTTGGTCTGCCATAGTCGAAGCAAAATTTAAAAAATCCTTCCAGTAGCACCTTAGAGACCAACTAAGTTTGTTACTGGTATGAGCTTTCGTGTGCATGCTTGGTATCTGATGAAGTGTGCATGCACACGGAAGCTCATACAAGTAACAAACTTAGTTGGTCTCTAAGGTGCTACTGGAAGGATTTTTTAATTTTGTTTTGTCTATATACTTGATATTGATTGTCAATAATAGTGTCATTGGCCGGGGGCGGGGAGATTGTCCACATCCTTATGGGCATCGCTAGTGCCTTAAAAATCAATACAAACTGAGAGCTTTGTGGCTCCTTAAAGGCTAGCCAACTTATTGCACATTTTGGGGATTATAGTTTATTTCATCAGATGCATGAAGTGTTACCCTGAGTTGACAGGTGTATGGGGTCAAAAGCAAAAAGTACAGTATGACAATTCTATGTAGTTGGAAATAAGAAAAAATCACAACAGCGATAATTGATGATAACAGAATCATCCCAATTTTGTCTTGTTCCATAAACTCATCCCCAGGGCATCCTACCCTATAAAAAGCAATATTCAGAGTAGTGGTTTGCACAACCCACTTAGGAAGATAATAACATAATAAAATTCAGAACAGTAACAATTAATTCCCATATGGGAATCAAACCAGCAACCTTGGCATTACGAGCATCACGCTCTAACCAACAGAGCTATCCAGCTTCTGTTCCTGGTTTATTCTATTCTTCTTCTTACATGAAATCTTGTGTTGCAATAAATCTTCATGGTTCCAAAAGACGCACTTGTGCTCATGTCTCTGCACTGGCTCTGTGCTCATGCCAGGAAGCATGAGGCCGAGAGGAAAAGCTGTAGCTCAATGGCAGAGCACATGTTTGCATTCAGATCCCAGGCTCAGTCCCTGACATCTCCAGGTATAACAGGATATGCCAGTGTGTGAAATCCAGTCAGACAACCTGTTTATCAATTTCTTCGCAGAGAAATAGACAGCACTGGCTTTTTAAACGAGCATTCATTAGGATTTGGTTTGTAAAGCATGGACCACTTATAAACGCCATCTCCAACCCTCAAAAGATTCCATCAACGGTGTCTCCGAAAAATTATACACATTCGGGAAAATAGGCAAACTAATGGCAGTGTACTGGAAGAAGCAAAGATCACCAGTGTTAAAGCAATGATTCTTCAACATCGATTTCGTTGGACTGGTCATGTTGTTTGGATGCCCTGATTATCGTCTTCCAAAGCATCTACTCTATTCCGAACTTTAAAATGGAAAGCGCAATGCTGGTGGTCAACAAAAGAGGTTTAAAGACTCTCTCAAGGCAAATATAAAAAATGTAGTATAAACACCGACAATTGGGAAATGCTGGCCTGCAAGTGCTTAAATTGGAGAACAGCCTTTACCAAAGGTGTCATAAAATTTAAGATGCTTGAACTCAGGATGAAAGGGAGAAATGGGTTAAGAGGAAGGCACGTTTGACAAACTTTCACCATGATCAACTCCCACCCGGAAACCTATGTCCCCACTGTGAAAGGATGTGTGGATCCAGAATTGGCCTCTACAGTCACTTATGGACTCACTGTTAAGACCAGGTTCATAGAAGACAATCTTACTCGGCTATGAGTGATCACCAAAGAAGAAGAAGACATACTGATTAGTTTGCAGAGTGGTTAGAAGATGTTGGCTATTTAATGATTTTGTGAGGTGGTTTTCTTCTGTTATCTTCATTGCATGAAGTCCTATCTTTGAAGAGGGTTTGTTGTGAATGACCCCCACCCCATCAACTATAATTGTGCAACCTAAATTCCAATCCATGCTTCAGAGAAAGAGAGCAGCTCAAATCTGTGCTTTGTAATAACGCAACAATGCAGTCCCTTAGCTTTATCTTGCAATGTAAGTACTTGTAGCAGGTCTCTGAAAGGACCAATACAACCACTTTTACAAACACAGTAAGTAAACTTAATTCCTTACAATGCAAGATTAACCCCCACACACGAAACACAAAACCCCCATATTGTGTCTCTGGAAAAGGGAAGAGAAGAAAAAAAGATTGACACTGTGGACTTTTCATTAAGAACTCATAACTCAGACGTGGAGCTGAGCACATAGTGGTATTTATTTATCTGTCTGTAAGAGGTTTTTATCTACCACTTTCAGGGGAGATTACAAAGTGGTTTACATAATAAGATTAAAATAATGAGTATTCATAAAAATTATGCAATAAAACAAACAAAATAAAACCAGAAAAGCAAATGGGGGGAAACCCCTTATTGAAATGCTGGGTTTTTGTCATGCTTGGTTCTCACACTAGGTTCCCTCTTTTCCCTGTAGAGACAGTTGGAGGAGAAAAGGGCCACCGCAGCTGGAACACACTGGTGTTTCTGCTGCGGCTTCCATCTTCTCAGGCTCAGAACAATATGGGACTTCAGAAGCCTCCTGCGATGGTAGTTGCAGGAGGAAAGGAACATCTCGGCTGGAGCACTGGGAGCTAAATGGTAGAAGCTCAACAAGCTGTTATAGTATATGTTTAACTGATTCATACCCCTGGGGTGATCAGTAAATGTGATTGGCTGTTTGTAGTCCACTCAGCCCAGACGTTCCCATGGGAGGGCACAGAACTCATCATGCCATCTGATGTCACATTCTGTTAATTATTGAGATCTGTTTCACCACCAGCGTTTTCAATCGCTGCAGTGCAAAATGTGGAAGTAAAATTCCAGAGTTGTTTACCTACCAACATTTTAAAACTGCAGGGGCATATTAGTCCCACCAAACAAAAAATTCCTCACTTCCTGTCTTACTCAGCACGCCTTTTGTGACCGACATGTTGAAATTCCCCTTCTTGACTCATGCTGAACAATCAGGTGTTTTAACTTGGATTACAGAGTCCATTAAGCATAAAAATATCAAGATGTTTCCTACTGTCACAGTGCTGAACAGTAGATTTGGCTTATTTTCTGCTCTATGTTTTGTCGTGCTCTGGTTGCCAGGCATTGTGGGGTGCAAAGCGGTTCATCCTGTTTCCCTCTCTGCACCACTTCGTTAGTATTATTTTTGGCAGCTTCCTCTGCTAAGTAGTTTTAACTATGGAGCCAGAAATATAGAATAAAATAAAAGCAAGAGAGAGCCCATGTGACTTAACTTTCAAGGACTATGCTTTGATAGTTTATGGCATTGCAGTTAATATGTTGTGAGTTGCGTTGTTGCAACTGTGATATAAAATTGAAAATTAATAAAAACAATTTCAAAGAGACGGAGAGAGCGAGCGCCAATGTGGTGTAGGGTATCAGATTAGGAGCTGGGAGACCAGAGTTCACATCCCCCCTCAGGCACAATCTCGCAGCCTAACCTACCTCACAGGGTTGTTGTGGAGTTTAAATGAGGAAGGTCAGGACCATGTATGCCCATTTGAGCTCCTTAGAGGAATGCAAATGTAATACTAATAACTGAAAATAATTATTATAATGTCGAGAGGGATAACTGGAAGTTATTTGGTCCAACTTCCTGCTCACTGCACAATCTGCTGGATGTTCTACAGAACCCCTGACAGATGGTCAACCAGACTCTGCTTAAATGCCATCAGAAAAGATAGGCATCTTTATGCCTTCAGTATGCCAGTATAAAATAATTTACAATAGTACTTGATGTCTCATCACTGAACAAAATGTGCAGAACCAAGCTGCAGAAGTGTTGAAAACGTATTTCAAAAAATGACTCAAAATTGCTTAAGGCTTAGTCCTGTGTTCCTTGTGAGGTGTCCTGGGGGGCCATAGGAGTTTGTGGCCTCCCTCTCTTTGTAGAGCAGAAGTTGCACCTGTTGAGGTCTCCTTTTTGCAGATGCTGAAATATACCCTCTGCCATCAAAGCTTTGGTGTTGAGAACCAAAAGAAAGTGCCCTGGGGACTCATTCTCTCAACACACACTGGAACTGGAGCGTGGAGGGGGAAGGCAGGATTACAATAATATATAAGTAAGCAAGCCAAAGGAGGAGAGGGGGAACACAGCTTCCACTGAGATTTTGGGGTTTGATGGCTCCTCCACCACAACCACCCCTTTTGGCGCCCTGACCCTGTGAGGTTGCTTTTTTACTAAATATGATCTTGACCCCAGACCAGCCTGAGACCTTTTGGTTCCTGAAGCAGGTTTGCCACCGATGCTTCCGCCCTGAGCATGCTGCCTGAGGCAGGTCACTTCAGATTGCCTCTCCAGTGTGCCTGCTATGCTAGAGCAGCAAGCTAGCTTAAGGGCAATAGGGCAGACCACATGATAAACTTTCTAGTCACTTTCCACCCCTCAAATTTGCTGTCTGAGGCAGCTGTCTCACTCTGCCTCTTGGTAGGGCAGGCCCTGTCTTGACCTAAAATGATGATGATAATGATGATAATTCAGATTATTATTGACTACAGTAGCTCTGAAGGATTAAGTAAAAATCACTTTCCTTTTATTGTTAAAATGCTTATTGCCTATATTATTAGGTAGTTTGTTCCAATAAAAAAAAACTCTTGACAATGGAAGTAGATCTCGCCATCTCAGTCGCTGTATTTACATTTAAAATGTCTAAATTCAGGAAACAGACATTAGTTACCCATAGGGATATCTTTTGGCACAGCAAACAGGGATGATAAACAGAGTGTTGTTTTAACCTTTTCAAAATGCTTTCAAAAGCTTGCTGTTGTGAGATGCTGATGAGGAAGTCTTTGAAGATAAAAATAGCTGAATGAAAGACAAGCCTTTAACAGCTTCTCCTCCTCCCCTCCCCCAAGCTAAATTTAGTTTTATTCAGTCTTTACAAGGCAACTCATTTCTTGTGGGCACATAGCAACATCAGTAACACCATGGCACAGTAAACGTTGTAAGAGTGCTTCATTTTTAAAGTAGAGTTTAAAAATCTCTGGGATTCAGTAGTGTCAGCATAATACATTAAATTCTATGCAATACTATGGAAATACACAATTGTCTTCTAAGATAAGAAATTGTTTTACTTTTTTTTGGCCATAATTGAAATACAACCGACTTTCCCCCCTTAACATCCCAAGAGAATTTCCTTATCGTAAAAAGTCTTATCTTTTGGGACAGCGGGTTTGTTGCACATGACATCCCAATCAACTAAAATTGTACACCCTGAATTTGCTGGAATACAACTGAATCCCATGCAAAGAGAGCGACAGTCTAGATTCTAGATGCACCCAACTGATTATTTATTTATTTATTTATTATTAAATTTGTATACCGCCCTATTCTCACAGATCTCAGGGAGGTTCACAACAAACTTGCATGCAAGTGCATTTAATGCAACAATCTAGCATGCAAGCGCATTTAATGCAGGTGATGGTCAGGATCGCAATGGCTGCACCATCTTAGAGAAGAACTGCACTCTTCATGGTTCATGCACAGAAATACGAGATATCCTTGCCAAAGAGGGAAACACCTGGATTTCTACAACAAATCAGGGGAGGGAAAGAGAGAAACTGTGTTTAGATGTCTTAATTTTCTTGGGCTGTTTGATTTCCTCTCCCCATTAAAAATGAAGAAAGATGGAGAGCAAATGCAGCAGCGAGAAAAGCAGCTCACATTTAACAGCTGCTGTTGCCCCAGGTGATCTAAGGAAGAAGTCACTGTTGACTGCCCTCGGCATGGAGAGAATTACCCTGCCAGCTGGCGAGGAAACGAGAAAAGAGGCATGCTGGGACCAAGCTCATAGGTAGGAAACCAGCAGGCAGGAAGGAGGAATGCTGGTCCTCCAAAAATATATACATTATTTTAAATGGTAAAATCTTTCGAGTATGTTTTTTATCTAAGAAGAGGAATTCATGTGGGGGTTTTTTCCCACTGAAGCAACTATAACAGTTTACTGCATTCCCCTTGGAGCAGAAAACTCAGATGAGGGTGGATTAGAACCCTGGTACAGTGGTACATCAGGTTAAGTAATTAATTCGTTCCGGAGATCCGTTCTTAACCTGAAACTGTTCTTAACCTGAAGCACCACTTTAGCTAATGGTGCCTCCTGCTGCCACCGCGCCGCCGGAGCACGATTTCTGTTCTCATCCTGAAGCAAAGTTCTTAACCCGAGGTACTATTTCTGGGTTAGCGGAGTCTGTAACCTGAAGCATATGTAACCTGAAACGTATGTAACCCAAGGTACCACTGTATTTCCACTTCAACTCCAGCCCTATATAGATCACACGTTCAAAAACACAATTTTGCATTCATCTAAGACAAATGAATGTAGCTACAGGGGGGCTAGCCAGGTTTTTTGACCCAGGTGAAACTTCCAGAGGGTTGCCATTGAGGATCCCAGCCTATGTGTGAATAAATGTGCATGGTGGGTTGCCAAACTGGGTATTTGACCTGGGTGAAGCCAAGTTTTGCCCTGTATAAAACACAGAGCAGTGTCATTTTATGTCCATATCCTGGCTGCCCCCCTTCTGAGTTACAAGTTTGTGGAAGACAAAGGAAACGCTTGCTTTCTATAACCACGAATGTGGTGTTTGCTCCCAGTTGTCAGGACTCATTCCTTAAATAAACCTTGCCTTGCTGATGTGAACTGATTTCCTGCATCCACCCTGGTTCCAAGCTGCTTCCTAGCCTGATTGGCCCAGCAAAAGAAAGCAGACCCTGAGAAAACATAGAAGAAAAATGATTCTGTCATGACGATCTGTAATTGTTTTGAAACTTCTGTATTAAAATTGTTCCTCCCCCCCCCCCCCGAGGCAATCCTATACTCCAGTTATGCTCTCTTGGGGTCCACAGAATTTGGCACAAGCCCCACTATCTTGGCAGAACACAGGGGAAAACTGACATTGGAACACCTCAGGTATGTCAGGAGAACATCCAAAAAGGTTTAGGATTGTGAGCAGCCCAGGGGAGCAGCAGACTCTGAACATATCCTATATTCCTCCAAACCAAGGCCTAAGCCAGGCATAGGCAAACTCTGGCCCTCCAGATGTTTGGGACTATAGTTCCCATCATCCCTGACCGCTGGTCCTGTTAGCTAGGGATGATGGGAATTGTAGTCCCAAACATCTGGAGGGCCGGAGTTTGCCTATGCCTGGCTAAGCAATGCTGCAACTTTGCACCAGCCCCAGACCTAGAGCAATAATGTTCCTGTGTATTGACATAAAGGAAAAGGGGGGAAATAGACAGTGCTGCCACTAACAGCCAGCCAGGGTGGCCCAGTGGTTAGAATGTTGGAACAGAACCTGGGAGAACCAGGGTTCAAGGGGGTGACATTGCGCAGTCAAAACTGCAGCCCAAGCTAGCTCATGGGCTTGTGATGAGGGTCAAATGTGGAAGATGAGACTCATACACTCTCCAACTTGAGCTCCTTGCAGGAAAGGTGGGATAGAAATGCAATAATAAAAGAATAAAAGAAAACAGCATAGGAAATGCTCAGCACGCAATCACACCCTTGTTGTTGTTTAGTCGTTTAGTCGTGTCCGACTCTTCGTGACCCCATGGACCAGAGCACGCCAGGCACTCCTGTCTTCCACTGCCTCCCGCAGTTTGGTCAAACTCATGCTGGTAGCTTCGAGAACACTATCCAACCATCTCGTCCCCTGCCGTCCCCTTCTCCCTGTGCCCTCCATCTTTCCCAACATCAGGGTCTTTTCCAGGGAGTCTTCTCTTCTCATGAGGTGGCCAAAGTTTTGGAGCCTCAGCTTCAGGATCTGTCCTTCCAGTGAGCACTCAGGGCTGATTTCCTTAAGAATGGAGAGGTTTGATCTTCTTGCAGTCCATGGGACTCTCAAGAGTCTCCTCCAGCACCATAATTCAAATGCATCAATTCTTCAGCGATCAGCCTTCTTTATGGTCCAGCTCTCACTTCCATACATCACTACTGGGAAAACCATAGCTTTAACTATACTGGCCTTTGTTGGCAAGGTGATGTCTCTGTTTTTTAAGATGCTGTCTAGGTTTGTCATTGCTTTAATCACACCCAACCACCCAGGATATTAAACCAGGGAGACCACAACTTGGATGGAAGGATGTGGTGCATGGGATTATATGTCTTGGGCCTCAGGTTGCATACACTTAGAGCATACAAGGGGATACTCTGGTGAAGGGAAAGGGGCAGGGACCATACCACTGAATAACATTAAAAAACAACCCCTGGACCTGACCGTTTTGTGTCTCCTTTCCAACTCTTATGAGTAGGATGGTTGAATTTTGAAAAGAGATTCATATAAAAGCTCCCTTTGAAATTGTTGCGTTGAGATGTTAAGAACCCAGAAGTGTCACTGAACAAAAATAACCTGGTGCTCTGTTAGGTGTTCATTTGCACATGTGGTTTTCCTTTCCCTCAAACTTTCCCTATTTCTCCAATCTCTTGAAAAACTTCTAAGTGAGTGGGTGTCTGCCTACTCCTGTGGAGTGACTAATAGGTTAAAAAGTCCTCTTTTGTTTCCTTGATGAAGAAAACTAATTGAACCTAATGGAATCAAGAAACAAGGTGTGTGGTTGGAGATTCAGGTGGGAAGCAGGTTGACTATTGTTTTAGAAGGTTGCAGTGGTAGCAGAAGACTGCCAATAAACAAGCCAACATTAGTCATTTTGCCTGACTGGAAGAAATTTAAATTGCTTCTGTGAGGTTGTCTGTATTTGCAGCTGTCCCTATACAGAAGGGATTATCTCCAGAATCTGGTCTGTTAGCTGAAAATATTTGATATGACGTGTGTGTGTGTGTGTGTGTGTGTGTGTGTACACACACATATATTTCAGCCTTGTTTTCCAGGTCTCTAGGTGTTTAAAGATCTGACTGGAATAGGGAATGCACTCAGGCTCAGGTTGTACATATGTGTAAGTAAACCATATATCATTAAGTCTCCATGGTCCCTCATTCCCAAAAGGAAACACAAACCCTGGATAAGCACCTAAAAACCCTGGAATATCTCACGGCTGAGAGATTAGGATGGCATGCAACAATACTTTCTGAAACCACAGAACTACATTAGAGGTGTACAACAAGTGGGTCATTTAATTTTACTTAAACTTTTGCCTAAAGTTTTAACTCAATAATTGAGTTGAAGGATTGCTGTGACGTGCATTAAAATTCACAACGTCCCACTGTATTTTAATTTTTTTTTACAATGACTCATACACTTAACGTTTCAACAACACTCTGGTTGCTAGGGTACGTGTAATCAGTGTGACATCTAAAAGTTCCTGTTAAAAAGAGTTTTAGGTTTTGGAATATAAGGAACAAAGCTTCACATTTATTACCTTCATAAATACCCCCTCTTAGTATTTAATTATGTAAATCAGCTTGACATTTTAAAAGTCTTCAAAGAAAATTGATCTTTAGAGTTCACAGTCTCCATCTGATAACTATATGATATACTCTTTCCATTTTTGTGAATGATCTCCTGCCATCTTTCACTTGCAATATGGAAGTTCCCTTGCTGATTTCTTGGGACTTTCTCTCTCTTCTTCTGCTTAACTTCACCACAGGGCAAAAAAAACCAACAACAGACAATAATCATGTTTCTTGCCTGCAAAAAAGACTTTTCAAGGAGTACAGGCAGCTGGGGCAAAATGCAGCCCAGGTACAGCACTCCTCGGTTCCAGTGATTTCAAAAGGAGGGTGCTAAACTCCACTATTAAATTAATAGGATTGTAACATTGGCTGGATTGTACCTTTGACATCCTGAGTAGTGTTTCATAGTCCAGTGGAAAGTGCAGATTATTACTTTTTAAGCCCTAAATCAATGGTCCTCAACATTTTTCATTCTGGGGGCATGTACACCCACTCCCCACTCGGAAACATAAAATAAAACACAGACCAAAAAAGTAGGCAACACTTCCCAAATAAATAAAAGAAAAAATGGTAGAAACCAACAGATTCCCCCCCAAAAGCACCCCCACTTGGAACCCAGAAGCATTCTAAGGGAAAGTCAGGTATGAGGGTGGGGTGGTTGCATCCCTGCATTTTGTTTCCAGCTAGTCCAGCTCCAATTATGGTAACAAAACAAAAAAATAAAAATATTAGGGGCAGGGGATCTGGGTGGTCACAAAGCAGGGAGGCGTCTCCAGGACACACAGTGCCCTCAGTGTCACAATGGGGACCCCAATCTCTAAAACATTAAGACCAGAATGCTTGCCTTCCACTTGAGCCTTTCCGCTGTAACATGTATTTGTTGGAGGATGTGGCGTTTGCCCATTCGTTTAGAAAATGTCTGTACAGGGGAGAGAGAAAGGGTTAAAATGTAGATCAATAGGAAAGCCGGAGGTGGAGCCTACCTGTTTATAAAAGGGCTTAGCCCGAGCTTTGAGTTAGTTGGTGGTGGTTAGTTGGTTGGTTGGTTGGTTGGTAAAGGCAGTTGGAAATAGAGAGACAGTTAGTGCAGTGGGTTCTTGTGTGAGGGGAGGTAGAAGAGATAGAGACAGGATAAAATAAGACTAAGAAGGTAAAGAATAACAACGTTTGGAATGCAGTTAAAGTTTGTGTTTGAAATAATCTTTGTTAACTTGAGAACCTGACTGGGACTAAGTGATTTACCGGGGACTGTGGGTTAAACCACAGAGCCTAGGACTTGCCGATCAGAAGGTCAGCAGTTCGAATCTCCACGGTTCGAATCCCCGGGTGAGCTCCTGTTGCTTGGTCCCTGCTCCTGCCAACCTAGCAGTTTGAAAGCATGTCAAAGTGCAAGTAGATAAACAGGTACCGCTCTGGCGGGAAGGTAAACAGCATTTCCATGCGCTGCTCTGGTTCGCCAGAAGTAGCTTAGTCATGCTGGCCACATGACCCGGAAGCTGTACGCCGGCTCCCTCGGCCAATAAAGCGAGATGAGCACAGCAACCCCAGAGTCGGCCACGACTGGACCTAATGGTCAGGGGTCCCTTTATCTTTACCTTTACCTGGTTGGTGGCAGCGGATTAGTGGTGTACGGGTCAATAGTCCATGAGACGACCGGGGGCTCCGTACAAATGCCACAGAGGGTCTTAGCATCATTTCACCAGTCACCACCATCAAAAGATGGCTTTCTCCAGGGTTCATTCAGTACTTTATCTCTTGCTGGGCACCATGTTCTCTGGAATTTGTCTGCAGAATGGTGAGAGCCCTGGAGACCAAGTTCTACGAGGAAAGATCAGAGGAACGAAATATATTTTAGCCAGGAGAAGAGGTTATTAAGAGGGAATATGATACTGTCATTTTCAAAGGGATGCCACATAGAGGTGATGAAGCACATTTGTTTTCAATGGTTCTAGAGAGCAGGGCCCAAACCAATGGAGTCAAGATACAAGAAAGGGAGCTTCAGCTAAACATTAGGAAGAATTCCTGATAGTATGAACTGTCAAGAAGGTAGTGGGCTCTTTTTCACCAGAGGTTTTTGAGTAGAGGCTGGATGGCCACAGATCAGCATCTGCAACAGATGGGTCTAGATGTCCTTTGAGGTCTCTCCCAAATTTTATGATCCTGGGAAATCTGCTTTGCCCACTTCCGGTGAGCATTTCATTGCCATTAAAAAAAAAACCCTCATGTTGTTTCAAAAAGCTTATGGACTTGGCTGAGTTTTGTATTGGCTACAATCCCCAAACTTTGTGTTTGCTGCTGATGCTATTTATTGTTTTTATACATTAATTAATGTTGTTGGTTGTAAGCCACTTTGGGCATTGCAATGCAACAGAAAGTGTATCTATAACTGTTTTTAATAAATAACATAATAAATGTTATTTTCTTGAGGAAATGCAAGCGAAGTTGCACAGTATTGAATGTACTTCGGGAAATTGCATCCCTTAATTAAAATAATATGTGTTACAAAGTCTGTCCTACCCAAGCATTTTAAAATAGTTATTATTTAAAGTATTAGATTTTAATGGTTTGTCATTGATTGGTTGGCTTTGAGTTTTGACATATACATAGAAAAAATGGGCTGCTTCAGAGAGAATTCCAAAGAGAAATTACAGGGCATTTCTCAGGTCTCTAATGTAAGATCAGCAAGAAAGTCAGAACTGATTCAATCAGTAGAAAGACAAAAGGGGTCCGATGCACTGGAACCATTTCAAAATTACTAAGACAAAAAATGCCAGCTCCCTAAGAGTGATATAGAGATCTGTGCTTTTAATAGACAAGTAAAATCAGGAGGTTATACGAGACCATCTAAGCGTCACATCCAGAGCCATTCTTGGCTTTCTCACTCATTCTTCATCCACATAAATATAGGAGTAACTTGAGATGTGTCCAGCAGAAGAAGGACTTGCATTTAGCCGAGCAAACACAACTGAACTGTCTAATTAGATTATATTGCTATTAAAGTAATATCTCTGAACCACATTACAGTGGTACCTTGGGTTACATACGCTTCAGGTTACATACGCTTCAGGTTACAGACTCCGCTAACCCAGAAATAGCACCTCAGGTTAAGAACTTTGCTTCAGGAGGAGAACAGAAATCGTGCTCCAGCGGTGCGGCGGCAGCATGAGGCCCCATTAGCTAAAGCGGTGCTTCAGGTTAAGAACAGTTTCAGGTTAAGAATGGACCTCCGGAACAAATTAAGTACTTAACCCAAGGTACCACTGTACTCATTGCATTAAAATCATTGTTTGCAGGTGTACCCCATTTTAACTCCAGGCAAGTAGATGGGAGCAAATGCATATCACAATAAATAATTTTGGAATAATGGCAGCTGCATGCATATTCACAGGGGAAAAGGCTGTGGAAAAGGCTATTGTCCACAGATACATTTGTACCGGTAAGTTGTTTCAGGTTGCCTTGGGCAAGTTAAAGCGACTAACAAATTTAATTAATTAATTAGTTAATTAATAATATGTTTCAGAAGAATAGTTGTGTTTTTGTTTTGTTTTTTGTTTTGGGTGGTTCTTGCAAAAAATCTTATGGCATCTTTTAAAAGCTAACTAGTATAATTGCAGGATGACATTTCAAAGGCAAGTGACCACTTTGAGGCCCAAAATGCTGAAACATGAAGAACAGGGCTGTTCATTTAATAACTTGTCTCATAGTTCCTTCAGTGCCCTCAAAAGAGACACCCATGCTGATGTTTTCAGTATGCAGATTATTTACTTTTAACTGATTAATTGACCAAATGGCACCAACTCCTACATGTCTACTCAGAAAGAAGAAGAAAAGTTTGGATTTGATATCCCGCTTTATCACTACCCGAAGGAGTCTCAAAGCAGCTAACATTCTTCTTTCCCTTCCTCCCCCACAACAAACACTCTGTGAGGTGAGTGGCAGTGGCGTAGCGTGGGGTGTCAGCACCCGGGGCAAGGCTAGTAATTTGCGCCCCCTAACCCGTGGATTTGCACCCCCTAACCTGTGGATTTGCCCTAACCCCAGATGTTGCGCCCGGTGTGGCCGGCCCCCCCTGCACCCCCCACGCTACGCCACTGGTGAGTGGGGCTGAGAGACTTCAGAGAAGTGTGACTAGCCCCAGGTCACCCAGCAGCTGCATGTGGAGGCGTGGAGACGCGAACTCAGTTCACCAGATTACGAATCCACCACTCTTAACCACTACACCACACTGGCTCTCGAAATCAGTCCTGTTGCATTCAGGAGCAGGTTTCCTCCTGGGTAAGTGTGTACAGTATAGGAGTACAGCCTAAAAAGTATCATTGTTTGATGGAGGAATATAGTTTTTGTACCATATCTTTGTACCATGGCTTTTGTTTCCTCCTCTCACATTGTAATAATGTGAGTTGTAATTAGTATGTGAAAATTAATTTTTAAAAGATGCATATAAAAAAAAACATTAACTATTCACGCACAGAATACAGTAATCATGTCACGTTGTTGTAGGCAGACAAAGAATGTATATCAGTTGTAAGCTCCTTTCAGGTCAATTAGCTTAACACAATTTGAACTGGAACACAGTAACCTCCTAGAGTGCTTTTAGAATAATTCTTTACCAGATATTGTTTTACCCAACAGCAAACAATGAACCCACTCTGGAAACAAAAGAGTGTTCAATCAGCATTAATGAGTCATATCAGAATGTTTTTTCACTGGAAACTTAGGTCATTTTATATTGGAATCACATAGAATTACGTGCAATGTCTTACCTTGCCTATCTCTTTAAAAAAATAGCTCAGAAGGCAACTCTAAGTTTGATCTAAATCTCTCTCTTCTTCCATACAGCTAAACCACAATTGCAGCAATTCTAAGCATACAGTGGTACCTCAGGTTAAGAACTTAATTCGTTCCGGAGTTCCGTTTTTAACCTGAAACTGTTCTTAACCTGAAGCACCACTTTAGCTAATGGGGCCTCCCGCTACCACCGGAGCACGATTTCTGTTCTCATCCTGAAGCAAAGTTCTTAACCTGAGGTACTATTTCTGGGTTAGCGGAGTCTGTAACCTGAAGCATCTGTAACCTGAAGCGTCTGTAACCCGAGGTACCACTGTACTTACTTGGGAGTACGCCCCAGATAACTCAGCAGGACTGACTTCTGAATAAATAGGGTTGTGTTGCGCAATCTTCTTCTTTCTTCTTTGACGATCACTTGTAGCCGAGTAAGATTGTGTTCCATAAACACGGTTTTAACAGTGAGCGCTTATGCACCAACACTGGATTATAAGCTTGCACAATACATCAGTGATGATTATAGGTCCTGTACAAACTTCCTCACCCCAATGGCATGCCAAGGAGACAATGTGTTTTCTTGCAACACTCATCTTTATGTTACCTAGCACATCTAAGTCTGATAAGCATCTAAAAATGTTTTCATCTAAATGTAGCTCCGGATCTATGTGAAAGCGTTGACTAAAGCTTCCATCAATTTATCAGTGCCAGATTTTGCTCACAGGAGCTCTTTTGTTGTAAGAGCTGCTAAAATTAGAGCTAAGAAGTAGCCAGCATCATGCAATTTTAGCTATTATAGCTACCTGGAACCTCCCATGTAGGTCTGATTGAGAGATGCTGAGGACAAAGGGTAGAGGTACTTGCATAGCCTGCTCTATAATTTTGCCAAACCTCTGGGGAAAGCAGCATAAGGCTGCATCTGAATCATGTAGCTTTACTGACAGTGACCTCTACAATTTTCGGTTGTCTTGACTCAGCTTGCCCTGTATCCAGCCTGAACCTCAGTTTACCTTACATCCTGCCTAGGCCTCGCCACAGAGCAGAACAGGCAGAAACACACACATTTGAGCAGGATGGATCCCCTCAAACTCTCTTCCTAACTTAGAAGTGCAGTGGGGAGAAAATAATGATTCTACAGCTGCTATTTATGGGTTTTTGAATATGTGTGTTAATTGCATTCATGCGATTAATGTGCCTAGTTTTGGCTCTAGGCTGCAATCCTGTGCACATTTCCCTGGAAGTCCCACTGAGCTCAGTAGGACTAATTTGCCAATCATTGTGTAAAATAGTGCAACTAATGTGGGAGAGTTTTATGTCTCTACTCAAGAGACTCTACAGGTGTACATGTTGCTCCCATATCCATCATCCAGCACACCCTTGATTTCATTTATTGTGACTTTAGACATAAAAAGTTGGAGCCAGACTTCCTGTAAACAGAATGCTATTCACAGGAAGACCCTACCGTCAGAAGGAAGGAAAGTGATTTTACAACTAATCCAGAATGCGGCAGCTAGACTGGTGACTGGAAGTGGCTGCTGAGACCACATAACACTGGTCCTGAAAGACCTACATTGGCTCCCAGTACGTTTCCGAGCACAATTCAAAGTGTTGGTGCTGACCTTTAAAGCCCTAAATGGCCTCGGCCCAGTATACCTGAAGGAGTGTCTCCACCCCCATCGTTCTGCCCGGACGCTGAGGTCCAGCTCCGAGGGCCTTCTGACAGTTCCCTCACTGCAAGAAGTGAAGCTACAGGGAACCAGGCAGAGGGCCTTCTCGGTAGTGGCGCCTGCCCTGTGGAACACCCTCCCATCAGATGTCAAGGAAATAAACAACTATCTGACCTTTAGAAGACATCTGAAGGCAGCCCTGTTTAGGGAAGTTTTTAATGTTTGATGTTTTATTGTATTTTTAATATTTTGTTGGAAGCTGCCCTGAGTGGCTGGGGAAACCTAGCCAGATGGGCAGGGTATAAATAATATATCATCACCACCATCATCATCATGGATTCCTCCTTCCTCCTAAAACAGCTCTGGAATGTTTGGGAACCATGTAACAGTGTGGGAGGTAGCACTGGGGAGGCTGTAGAGAAAACCTGCAAAAACTGCCTCCTCCCCTTCTTTGATGGTTCTCACTCATTTCTGTGAATGAAAGGAGCTTTTCCGTTTGCAGAAGGGACCAGCTCTGGATCCAGCTGATGTTGCCTTCATATACAAGGTATTTTTTTTTTCTAATAAAAGAGGGAAGAACTACGGTAACACAAAGTCATGTAGTGTAGCCCAGTGGCGGAAACAACTTGCTGCTTCACGTGTGTTCTGACCTTGGGGCACGTTGCCACCAGACAAAAAAGCAGAAAGAAAAACCTTTGCTGAATGCTTGCCATTCAGAAATCAGCTGCCTGGATTGTGTGCTAACTTTGTAGATCCTTCAGACAAAGCACGGTATCTTAATTGGCATGTTACATCAGACTTCAGACTTGTTGGCCTTATCTTGTTTTGTTACTAGAAACGCAAAATCGACCAAGCAGTGCTAGGTGCAAAAAGCATATGAGGTAGAATTACAGAATAGAGGGCCTCTGAACACGTTCTAAGCCTTGGGAGTTTTCACTGCCAGAACTGAACTGAACTGAACTTTCACACAAAAACCCAACCCTGGTCAGCTTCCATAATTGCAGCAGCCTAATTTAGGTGGGAAAAGTCATGTTGTTGTTACAATTGTTAAACAATTGAGTCAGAAATCCCTACAGATCTACTGCAGATCACCCAAAGATCTTCCAGTTAGAACTTTTGCCTGTTATATGATATCCATGTTTATCCAGCAATAAGCCCCCCCAAACTGAATAGAACTTACTCTCTTCCAAACGTGTATAGAATTACAGCCTTATACTTACAAATTTCAGCATGGATGTTAAATAGATTATTATTGATATCCCCTCAGCAACACTCTAAATAATGTTATCGAGGGGTTTGTTTGTTTTTCGAAGTTGTTTTTAAAAAGGCATATGAAATAGGAACTGGAAGATTATTTGGTTTTGTATCACATTTATTTCTTTGAAAAACATCATTTCTTCTGCCAACAGTATGTGTGAGAAACTTATAAATATGGCAAGAAGGCAAGACCAGAGGCAGTGACTAACCTGAAGCATGTCTGTTTAGAAGTTGGCCTACTGAACTCCTATTCAGTTTGGGGGGGCTTATTGCTGGATAAACATGGATATCATATAACAGGCAAAACTGAACTCAGTGGGGCTTACTCCCAGGTAAGTGGGGTTAGGCTTGCAGCCTAGCATTGGGAGCTGGATTCAACTAACCCTGTGTGCTAGAGGAAGCTAACACAAGGGCATGCAAGGATGAAAGGGATGGATATTTTGCCTGGCAACCAGAAATATTTGCACTGACAGGATGATTGGAAGAGGGTGACATTTAATTCTTCCCAGAAACAGGAGGTGGGCTTCTTTGATATCAGGTAGTTTTTCCTGTTGCACTCTGGTAAATCTTGACTGGCTCCTTCCCCCCATTAAAGGTAAAGGTACCCCTGCCCATTCGGGCCAGTCTTGCCAGACTCTAGGGTTGTGCGCTCATCTCACTCTATAGCCAGCGCTGTCCGCAGACACTTCCGGGTCACATGGCCAGCGTGACGAAGCGAACCGGCACCAGAGCAGCACACGGAAACGCTGTTTACCTTCCCGCTATAAAGCGGTACCTATTTATCTACTTGCACCCAGGGGTGCTTTCGAACTGCTAGGTTGGCAGGCGCTGGGACCGAGCGGCAGGAGCGCACCCCACCACGGGGATTCGAACCGCCAACCTTTTGATCGGCAAGTCCTAGGCACTGAGGCTTTAACCCACAGCGCCACCCGCATCCCTTTCCGAATGGCAGCACACGGAAACGCTGTTTACCTTCCCGCTATAAAGCGGTACCTATTTATCTACTTGCACCCAGGGGTGCTTTCAAACTGCTAGGTTGGCAGGCGCTGGGACCGAACGACGGGAGCGCACCCCGCCGCAGGGATTCGAACCGCCGACCATGCGATCGGCAAGTCCTAGGCGCTGAGGCTTTTACCCACAGCGCCACCCGCGTCCCCCTTCCCCCCATTACATTCTAATAATTATCAAACTACACAAAAGCTGGATGAGGGCTAGTGCCACAATAAATAACACTAAAGAGGAAAAACAACCATTTATTGAACATTCATCCCGATTTGTTTGCAGACAGATGGTGTTGGTTATTTAATGAGCATTGACTCTGGACACAGCTATACAGCTGCAAATAAAACGTTTTAAATGTGTTGTAAAGTGCAATATACAAATCAGACACTAGATGGCGACAGTGAGCTATGCAAAATTCAATGTATTTTTCAAAACTTTTTTTAAAAAGCATTTTCACAGCGTTTTTTTTATATGTGTGTAGATTCCACCTCTGATCTGAGGGGAGGCTAGAGAATTTGCAACAAAGCCAGTGTTATCCCACACTACCCAGGGCATTTCCCCATCACTTCCAGTATCACAAAAAGCTTCTTTTGGAGAAATGAATTTGTTGCTCAGGAGCCACAATTCAGCTTCAATTGTGTAGCCTGAATTTTCCAATATGCGACTGAATTCCATTTGAAAATAGTGACAGCCTGGGAGTCCCAAAAGAGTCTTGTGGCACCATAACAATTTTATTTCTTACTCTTTCAGGTGCTACAAGACTCTGTGCTGTTCTTCCTGCAATACACTAACACTGCTACACCTATGGAAATTGTAACAAGGAAGTTACTCCTGTTGTTCCAGGGAAATAATCCTCTGCACAGAGCCTTTATGAAGCTTTGTTCTTATGTTTTCATGCCAGGTAGGTTATTATATGTTCATTTGTTCAGTGCCTAAGGTTCTGCAGAAGAGCTTTAGCATAAAACAATTCCCTGCTTGTGCTCATAATCTAAAAAAGAAAATGGAACATAGAACGGGGGTGGAGTTGGTAATGGAATGGGAAAGAACAGGGACAAAAAGATGCAGGTAATATTCAAGTACATGTACTCTTTCTTGATACAGTGGTACCTCGGGTTAAGTACTTAATCTGTTATGGAGGTCTGTGTTTAACCTGAAACTGTTCTTAACTTGAAGCACCACTTTAGCTAATGGGGCCTCCCGCTGCCGCCGTGCTAGGTAAAGGTACCCCTGCCTGTATGGGCCAGTCTTGCCAGACTCTAGGGTTGTGCGCTCATCTCACTCTATAGGCTGGGAGCCAGCACTGTCCGCAGACACTTCCGGGTCACGTGGCCAGCGTGACAAGCTGCATCTGGCGAGCCAGCGCAGCACACGGAACGCCGTTTACCTTCCCGCTAGTAAGCGGCCCCTATTTATCTACTTGCACCCGGGGGTGCTTTCGAACTGCTAGGTTGGCAGGCAGTGCTACCGGAGCACAATTTCTGTTCTCATCCTGAAGCAAAGTTCTTAACCTGAGGTAATATTTCTGGGTTAGCGGAGTCTGTAACCTGAAGCATATGTAACCTGAAGTGTATGTAACCTGAGGTACCACTGCAAATAGATGATGAAGCTACATTTGGAGCCAGTGTGGTATAGTGGTTGGGGTGTCAGACTAGAACCTAGGAGACCGCGGTTCAAATCCTCAATCAGCCATGAAGCTCATTGGGCTAACTTGGGCCAGTCACTGTCTTTCTCACCCTAACCTACCTCACAGGGTTTTTGTCCCAACAGGGTTGGGTTTAAATGAGGAGGGGGGAAACTATGTAAGCCACCTTGAGCTCCTTGGAGAAAATGAAATAAAAATGCAATAAATAAATACCTCACTTTATCTGGAATTCATTCCTCAATTCCCCCACCCCAGCAATAATTCTCGACACAGTCAATAGTAAGGATGGAGGGATTTTAACTTATCCCTTTCACCCCTTTTTCCTCTTCCCCATCTGTTTAAATTTCATATATATCCAGAATCATTGTGAGCGAAACGGTTGAGCCCTGCGTATTTTGCACCTGGCCCCAGAACCCATAAAAAACAACAATTCATCCCATAATTTTTTATAAGCTTTTTTCCAGTTCCACTCAAACATGAACACTCAGCAGCTTAATCTGCCCATAAGCAAATTTGTATCATGGGCTGTGCCCTGAGTCCTCTAAGCACCTAGAAACTGCTCTCTTCCCTTCCTCATCCCCTGCAGTTCTATCTCTTTCCCCTTATATTGAATAGTAATTGGTTGGGCTACAGTGCTGGGTGTCATGCGTCCAGTCAATCTCTTTATTATGGCCAAGGACCAGTATTCAAAAAACAAGCTTTGTACAAATTAAAAAATAATACTGAACAAAACAAAACAGAACCATAACAATAAGATAACTAGTAACTGTATCGTACTATAAAAGGCATAGAGAATAAAATTATAAATTTGCAAAAACAAGGGGGATTTACATGTGGCAGCACCATATTTGGCCCCTCTGGAAAGAGGCGGCTGTGTTCTGATCTGAAAAGAATAAAAAGCATAGAACGCATCCAATTGTCCCGGGAATTTCTGCAAACAGGGTTCAATTAAAATCTTATGCATGTCACAAGGAAAGGAGCAATACATTAGAATATGAGTTATCGATTCTGCTGCTCCAGATTCATGGGATCATTTACGGTGACAATAAGGTTTAGGGGTGTTTTTTTAATTCCCCCTCCAGAACTGCTGATGGGAGAATGTATAACTGCACCAGGCTCTGCAATGTTTTTGAACAGAAAGCGCTTAATGATAACTCACTGGTTTATAGGACTGAAGTGCTCTGACTACTTGTTCATTCATTCAATTGTTTCTGTCAATGTTCTAAATACAAACTTTTTTTTTTTTTTAAAGGGAAACTAGGCTGGCTTACTCTCATTTCTGGTCAAACAGTTTGTGCCAATAAAGCACTAGGAGACAGCAGCAATGCCCCCAACAGGAAACAGACTACCTCCCCCCCACGGAATGGGTTTAAAATCCTGCAAAAGGTTTGTTACCTTAGATATTACAGTAACATAACCTGTTAAAAACCTCACCAGTCTTTGCTCTTCGGTTAGCTCATGGTTTTTAAACAGGAAGCCAACCTCATGTTTGGTGGTTTTCTTCAGCTTGACAGAGCTAATATCTAGGCCTGTATTCATTATGTCAAGCAGCAGAAAACCACCTTCCTGAACAGGTTGTGTAGCTACTGTAAACTCTAAATGGCTCTTTGTGCATCTTCAAAGATCAGTTTTGCTGCGCTCTCACCAGCTGTACACGGCCAGATGCAATGGATGGAGAAACGAAAAGAAACATGATGGCAGCTCAATGAAAAACACAACCTACAAAATCCGTGTTTTTCTGCAATGTTTCACATGGCACACTGCTTTATCTTTTAAAGACAATAAAATTAAGGGTTCTTTTTATATCCCTATATGCACATTCTTTCACCTCTTTGTAGAAACTCTTATCACAGTCATAGTAACTATAGAGATATTTGTGGTGGTGGGCTTCATACACACACACATCCAGCTTCTGAAGTAAGATACACCTTATGGTTAAAATGGACTTCTGGGAGAGAGATTAAGACTGCAGTACTATGCACATGTACCTGGAAGTTAAACCTTTGATCGCAATAGGATTCACTTCTGAGTAGATAGGCATTTGAAAAATGGTGTAAGAATTCAGTAAAAAGATGTTTTTTTACAGATGCTTTTGCTCAAACTTTCCCCATCCTATGAAATCCTATGGTTTCTTCTGCAATACTGCATTTTGATACGGTTCCTCCAAAGCCAGTGTCACTCTGACTTCAAAACTGTTTGAGCGGTGAATCCCAAGTGTATACAGTGAACCCATCTCCTGGGGTGGTCCTATATGACTGGAGCAGATCTTGGGTGTGAGAGTCTCTCTCTGTGTGTTTTTAACTTAAGGTAAAAAAGTAAAGGACCCCTGGACAGTTAAGTCCAGTCAAAGGCAGCTATAGGGTTGCGACGCTCATCTCACTTTCAGGCTGAGGGAGCTGGCCATGGGATACGAAGTGGGGGGGTGGGGCGGGGGGGGGCGGGTCACCCCGGATGCCACTCTGGGGGGGGGGTGACAAGATGGCCTCTGCATCTCCCCAGCTGTAGAGCGGCCGAGGGGGTGCACAGTCAGTATGGGTGCCGCTCGGGCAGCGTCCATACGGGTTGCCTCTCGCGCAGCGACTATACAGGCTGCCGGGTGTGTGCACACCATATGGAATGCCGCACATGCGCGGTCCATATGGAAGTCGTATGTGTGCCACCTGGCAGTTTGACCCTCCCCTCAGCGTCCCACCCCGGGTGCTGGAGAGGGTTCCTCCGCCACTGGAGCCAGTGTTTGTCCACAGACAGCTTTCTGGGTCATGTGGCCAGCATGACTAAACCGCTTCTGGCACGACGGAACACTGTGACAGAAACCAGAGTGCACAGAAACTCTGTTTACCTTCCTGCCGCAGTGGTACCTATTTATCTACTTGCAGTGGTGTGCTTTAAAACTGCTAGGTTAACAGGAGCTGGGACAGAGCAGCGGGAACTCACCCCATTGTGGGGATTTGAACCACTGGCCTTCCGATCGGCAAGACCAAGAGGCTCAGTGGTTTAGACCAGCTTCCAGATGACTTGTTTATTGAGCATTGTTTGCCAGGGAAGTAATATAACTTCAGTCAAGCAACCCCCACCTTCCAGTGCATTTTCTCATCACTTTCCTTACAAAAAAAAGTCCTTTTTTTGGAAGCAGACTGTTGTGTGAGATTGCCAAATCCATTTTAATTGTGCAACTTGAATTTCTCAGTATGCACTTGAACCCCACCTGCAAAATGGTGACAGCCTGGAAGCTCTCTGAGGTGGCAAGTGAAAAGTGTGCCTGACAAGAGACTTAAAATTAAGGGTGTGGTTGCTGTGTTGCTCCAACAAAATTATGAGAAAATGAGACTGGGGTGAAGGTGGGGAACAGTACAGGTTGTGAAAGATTCAGTAGCTGATAGTAGAGATAATCCTCTCTTGAAATCTGACAGTCTAATTCTAAACAACACATTTGTTGAGCAAACCTTTTATCAGTACAGTAGTACTTCCAAACTACTTGGAGCTCATATTTTTGCTCATGCATAAGCCTCAATGAAGTTAAAGGGCTTTCAGTACCAGAAGACTTAGGTGCATGAAGACATTATTTCCCTTTCAACCAGCTTTCATAGGCGCCGACTCCATGGGGCTTGAGGGGGCCCGAGCCCCCTCAAAAATTCATTTGGGGGGGCTCCGCCCCCCCAATAATCTCCGGCGCCCCTCCAGCAGAGCGCCATCGCCGCCCCTCTCCCAGCCCAAAATGCACAGGGAGGGGCGGGCTGCATGCCTCCTGCCCTCCCTCCCGAGCAAAAGCTCCACCCAATTTCCTTTGGAGCTGATTAATAGGCGCAGCACGCTCTCCCCTATTCGCTCACGAGGAGGCGGCGCCACTTTATTTGCATATTCATGAGCTTATTTATTATTCATGAGCTTTCCCGGGCCCCCCCAATATTTTTTATAAGTCCGCGTCCCTGCCAGCTTTTATTTATGAATTATAACTAGTATTATTAATTGTTGTTTTCTTTGTTATTTCATTTATACCCTGCCCATCTGGCTGGCTTACAACATATATAAAGCATAGTAAAACATCAAACATTAAAAACTTCCCAATACAGGGCTGCCTTCTCTGATGCCACAGATAAATAAGAAATCTGTTCAGTCCATGTTCTACAATTTGCAGAGCCACCCGCTGATGTAAATGATACTCTTTATAATCAGAACGTTGCTTCTTTTGAAATAGTTTATTGATTCACTACTACTGTTAAACAGTGCATTCCTATACATGTCTTCTCAGAAGTAAGTCCTCAGAGTTCATTAAGGCTTAATAACAGGTAATTGGATATAGAATTGTAGCGCTAAGGCTCCATGGACTCTACATCACATGGGTTAACATTCTATCAAGACTTGCTTTTTGTCTTGAAAGTTTTAAATGTCATCGTCTTAAGAAAAGAGCTTGGAATCTTAATGGTTTTCATTGACAACTCCTAGCTGAAGAGCAATTTTGTAGCATAATGGTTCTCACTGCATGCTTTTCTTCTCGCCATAATTTTAAACGCACAACTCACTTTCCCATATCCACTTCCCACGCTGACTGAGAGAATCCAGTCTTTGAAGATATCTGTCTCTGACGCAGGGAGACAAAAATGAAAATATGACTAGAGATGACTGTGAACAGCAGCATTCAGATACAGACTATAATTTCAAAGAATAGACTGGAGATCAGCATCAGGCATCCTAATGTAGGGTGCTTTCAGATGTATTTATTAAGTATTCATTC
This sequence comes from Podarcis muralis, assembly GCF_964188315.1. Lineage (NCBI taxonomy): Eukaryota > Metazoa > Chordata > Lepidosauria > Squamata > Lacertidae > Podarcis > Podarcis muralis. The sequence goes on from NC_135655.1 coordinate 40,443,320, forward strand.
TGATTGTTTTGTGGGGAGGTTAGATGACATTACATCACAACTGTAACTTCACACTTTCCAGTGCATTTTCCCTCTGCTTTCCTTATTGGGAAAAGACTGATCTTTTGGGGAAGCAGGTTTGTTGCACAGGACCTCCCAATTAACTATAATTGCACAACCTGAAATTGATGGTATATTATTGAATCCCATTCCAATTAGCAAGGGTCTGGAAGTAGCCTCAGACTTGACTCCACAGTGAGCTAACTACAGAAAGGCTGTGATGATCCTTTACAGATGAGTATTGCAGTGTACATGGTACTTTGAGGCAGAAAACTGTTTATTTACCAGGCAAAATAGGTTATTAAATAATGACCAGCGTTGCCAATAAAGGGAAAAAGAGTTTCGATATTTCAGGCCAGAGCTCCCCCTTGTGTTATATAGGCCACTTTACAATAAACAGAGACATATTGACCATGGTATAGCATACGAGGCTGTTCTGCTCTTTTAGAACCATCAAGGCAGATCTAAACACCACTCATCCCGTGTTTCCGTCTCACATGACATAGTGGTGTCTTTTTTCTGGACTTTTTTCTGGCCACCTACACAGGCATGTTTCCCATTTGGGAGTACAATCCTATGTGTGTTTACTATGCCTGTGTTCTATGGGGCTTGCTCCCTATCCCTAATAACGGGAGCCTTAAATCAAATGGTCAGTTCACTTTCCATTCTGCTCGTTATGTTTATACATACCAGGGGTGCAAACTTAAATAAAATATGGAGGGGCAGGTCTTGCATAACCAATCACAAATTGCGGCACAGGAACACCATTTGAATGGCAATGCCTATCAACTTTTGAGAGGCCCAGGGCCCCTCAAATATTTTTTTGGGGGGCGAAGGGACCTTGGACCCTAGAAGTTGGCTCCTAGGACAGTCATTTGCTCCTTTAACTGTATGCATTAATCTGGATCTGAATGGTTGTGCTGGCAGTCACACATCCCTACATGGAGGTTCCAGGCTGAGACTAATTACTTCCTTGGTGACAAGCAATAGCCTTGTGCAGATGCTAACAACATTTGTGCCCTGCTTGCAACAAGCCCTGATTCGAGACATACAAACCACAACCTTTTTTTTTTTTAATGGCCTAAATATAAAATTTTTTTTGTGTTAAGCCTCATTCTTGAGTGGTGGGGTGATATACAGTGTTCCATGTTAGGAAACCTCCTGCAGTTCAGTGAAAGTGCAGCACAAGCATGGTTTGGTTGGCATTGCACCAGACAAGGAAAATTTGCTCCCTTTTATCCTATGTGAGCAAGATTACTCGAGCCAACCAAACTCTGGTTCCTATCGGCCACCGTACTCTTCTTCCCCTAGAGATAGGAATATGTAGAGTAACAAGCATATTTAAAAAACAATCAAACAAAGGGACAAGGAATACAACTGTTGAAATCAATGGAATAACGGATGCAGCTCTATCGCTTTCTAAATCCGGCCCGTGGACGGTCCGGGAATCAGCATGTATTTATATCAGTAGAATGTGTCCTTTTATTTAAAATGCATCTCTGGATTATTTGTGGGGCCTGCCTGGTGTTTTTACATAATGTGTGCTTTTATTTAAAATGCATCTCTGGATTATTTGTGGGGCATAGGAATCCGTTCATTATTTTTTTTCCAAAATATAGTCCGGCCCACGCAAGGACTGAGGGAAAGTGGACCAGCCCCCTGCTGAAAAAGTTTGCTGACCCCTGCTTAGTGGGTCCCACCCAAATGGTCTTGTGGCACCTTGTTTGAGAGTGTGGATTGTAAACTATGAGGATGGGGAAATAAAATGAATAGATGTCCAGAAAGTAATAATTACGCAATTCACTGTGTTCATTCTGATGTTGAACTTTCTCAATAACATATACATCCTTGCCTTGGTAACAACTTTGTTTGTTGTGTTTCTAAATTACGTTATTTAGTTGCAAACTGCCTTGAAAGGATTTTTATTCTGAAAGGTGGGATATAAATGATTGTAGCAACAATTAGCACGTGGTGTGATAAAAACCCTTTGTCGAAATTCAGTTCAAAGGATAGCACTGAGTCTCCTGACATATTTTAAATCAGTGGTTTAATGTTGAAGTCTCCCTTTGAAGTTCCTTTGACTTTGAGGTCACTTACACTTTCAACCTGTCACTATTTTGGGGTGGGATTCAATCACATACCAGCAAATTCAGGTTGGACAGTTAAAGTTGATTTAGAACTCCTGCGCAACTAACTTGTGCACACAAACAATTCCCACCCCCCAAAAAATAAGTCAGTCTGCCTGCAGACGGTTGATTTTCTGGTGTGTTCTACGCTGAAGCTGTATACCTGTAAGTATGTACTGTACATTAGCAATCAGTTTCCTACATAAGGTGATGTTTTTGTGTCCATTATATAGTTGCATAGCTGAGTTCAGAAAGTAAAACTCCTGCATGGTCTGGCACAGAAATAGTTGTAAAACAGGGAATGGTGAGGGTGAGGGGAAAAGATATGTGTTAGTTGTCACCTCCCTCATAAGGCCAGTAAGTCCAGGTTCTAATTTCTAAACTGCACTGCTGACTGGCCTTGGTTACTATGCACCTTGACTTGAGAGTGTGTGCAATAAGCCGTTTCCCTTCAGGCAGCAAAATATTTTAGGCCTGCCCTGGATGACTCCAGGCTTTAGTGTTATGAGAAGGAGAAACACTTCAATATGAGGATAACTTTCTCACTCTGCTTCCTTCCTCCAAAGGCAATATGGCAAAAATAATATTCAGCAGTTTGTTTCTCCTGCTGCTAGAGCAGAAAACATGGCTTGGGTCATCTAAAAAAAATGTCCCTAAATCAATGTTTTAATATAATGAAAGCTGCGCGTGAAAAGAACATGAACATTTGCCCTTGCTGCTTCTTTGTAGTTTGGGAGGAAGGGAGGAAGGAAGGAATGATGACACAATGTTACTAAATCACAGCTATTATTATGCAGTCTGGTGTTACTTTATTGATTATGCAAATAATGAGGCACATGGTAGAACAGTACCCATAGTTTACGGCACAATTTGGCATGCATGAAGTATATATTTCAGTTTATTTCCCCCTTCTTCTCCCCTCCCTCCCCCTTCCTATAAATTCTGTTACTGATACAAAATAAGCAATACACATAACTACTATACACAATTTCTTATCTGTCACAATTTTGGCATATACACTTGGATACATTCAGAAAAAGTTTATTTGAATGTTTATTGCTTTTTTTTATTTTTATGTATTTGTTGTGTGTCATGTGCTCTAAAGTAAACAAAGATACATAATCAACCAAACCATGTTAAACAGTTAAAAGATGCACATGAATAAAACTTCGTTACAAAAAATAAATAAATCACAGCTATAATTAAAGTTCTGCTCCCCCCCGTTCTTGTGTCTATGTTTGCTTTATTTTTGAAGTGCGAGGACCCTTTAGCTGACCACGCGAAACGCCTGAATTTCACGAATCCTGAATAGGAAAACTTCGGAAAGAGAAGCCGACGCTCGTAAGCGACACATTGCTACTCCCCCCGCTTCCCACTGCAACCGCCAATATTCTAGTCGCCGTGGCCTCGAGCGAAGGCTGCCAGCAACCATACCGGGCGTTTGCCGAGGCACGTCCTTCGGCGCCAGCCGTTGGGGTCTTGTGATTTCGAACAGGGAAATGAGCCAATCGGAGAGGAGGAGGGGCCGGGAGGCGCTCAGTTTGAGGCGAGACGCGGCCGACGGAGGCCACGGCGAAGAGCAGCGGCGACGGCGACTGGGATGGAGGCCTTGGAAAGCCGCGGAAGAGGGTTGGCGAAGCTGGCGGTGCAGCAGCAGCTCCGAGTCGCCTATGGGATCAAGGTGAAGAACCGGCCGGCGAAAGGGAAGCCCTTGCCCGCCGCTGCCGGGGAGGGGAAGGTGAGTGGAGTCGGGGGAAAGGGGGCGAGGCGGCAGAGGCAGAGAAGGGCGCCGCCCTCACGCCAGCCGGGGAGCCCTGGAGGACTCGGAGCAGGGAAGCCCGGGGCTTGGAGCTCCCCTTCGCCGCCCGGTTTGCACCGGGTTCAGGCGACTCGGGGCCCTTCGCAGCTTTTCCGCTGCCCGCCTGCTGCGCGGGAGGCGAGAAAAAAGGCTGGGGGGGGGTCTGACCAGATAGCTGAGCCTTGTGCCACCACGTCCACCCTTCTAATAATAATAATAATAATAATAATAATAATAATAATAATAATAATAATAATAATACTTATACCCCGCCCATCCAGCCACTCTGTGCAAAGGTGCGCTAAAGTCATTCAAAAACAAAAGCACTGGGTTGAGAAGGCGCTCTTAGAAGGCGACCCGCTTGACTTCTTGGGGGGCGCCTTCTTTAAAAAAAAAGCTAGATTTGCTGTGCAGACTTCCAGGTCCTTACTCAGGCTGCCTGTCCTTTGAATAAGGAGAAACTAGCCAGTCATGTCAGACTCATCTTTTTGAAAACGTAGGAAGCTTCTTCATACTGAATTATTGGACTCCCTAGTCTTTTAGTATTGACTCTTCAAGAGTTTAGGATCCAAGATCCGTATTTAAACCCAAACGGGTATTTGTGGGGAGGGACTTCATTTTTTATTTATTTAAACCATGTAACTTCGCAATTCTGGTTGTGATTACTGTAGATCAGGCTGCAGGTGAGAGCATACCACCAGTTGACATCAAACATCTGACTGACAGGGGCTCTTGATTTCCAGGCAGGATTCTTTCCCAGCCCTTCCGGGAGATCCCAGGGACTTGCTGTGGCCTTATTAAAAATGATGGGTTGCATGAGGTGTGCAGTCAGATCCTATGCATTTTTACTCAAAAGTAAAGCCAGCTGTGTTCAATAGGGTCAATTGTGAAGTATGTCCCGTTAAAGCCAGTGGGAGTTGCTTCTGAGTAGCCATGCTTTGGATTGTGCTGCAATGTGTGCTTTCTTTATTTTCTTGCATAGGCCGAGGGAGATAATGTTCCCTTTTCTCAAACTTCAGAAATAGAGGATTTGTTGATTCGGTGAGGAATCAATACTGCTTTGTATTGATTTAAACTGCCCTGTGTTCTTTGGATGAAGGGCAGTATATAAATGTAATAAATAATTTGTGAGTGGTCACTGTAATTAGTTATATACATTTATACTTCAATGCAGTTATCACTGTATTTCTTGCAACACAGTTACCTTGATCTTATTATGCAGCATCAAAAGTACATTTGAGTGGGCTCCTTAATTAGTTTACGCAACTTTCAGCTTTAATGTAATTATCAGTGTTTGGTGTTTTTCATTGAGCTCTGATCTCATAGATTCCACCCCACTTCTCTGCTCCCATTTCCTACCAACCCAGGATAAAATCCTTTCATCTGATGAAATAAGCTCAAGCCTGTGATAAGTTGTTGTTGTTGTTGTTGTTGTTGTTGTTAGTTTTTAAGGTGCCACAGCATTCATTATGTGTTTGCTGCAATTTAGCTACTCCTATGGAAAGTATCATAAGGATATGCCTTTAGGTTCCCCATGAGCACATAGACACAAGTAAAGGCTTTCTTTCAACTCTGAAGTTACAGCACAGAGTAAAAAACGGAGATTTCCCCCCCTATTTTGTGCTATTGTGTATACTTCTCTCTTTAATAAATCATCCCACCCCACCTTACTACTGGAAAAGCCCGCAAGAGCGCACGGAGCTTGTGTGCGGCTCTTGGGGGCTTTTGCTGCCTGCCTCCCCCCTGCATTCGCTCCATAGGACGCACACACATTTTCCCTTGCTTTTTAGGAGGGAAAAAGTGTGTCCTATGGTGTGAAAAATACGGTAGATAAGAATACTATTTGTGGTCCAGTCTTAGGCTGAAAAACGAGTAGTTCCTTCATCCGATGAAACAAGGTGTAAGATACAAAGGTTGGATTGTACTAAATCAGTATTCACTGAACCACTATAGAAGGCATACCTTGTTGAATTTCTTTTCTCTTGATTTGCCACTTTAAAATATTAAACTATGTAAATCACTATCATAGGGTAGAATGGAAGCAATGATTTGTGCTTGCAGTTGTGCACAATAATTTCAGAAGTGTTTACATCACAAAAAGCTCTTTTAGACAGGTCTGTTGGCATTAGCGAGTCCTTTTGCATCCAGTACAGAGTAAGTGCAAGTTAATTCCCTGATGAAAGTGCTGTGCATGCACTTCAAAAGATACTGACAAGATTAAAAGGGTGTTTAATTCATAAGAATCAGTAGTTCTAGTGTCCTTTGTGCACTACCTCTGTGTTCTGCTACTTGTTGAAAAAAGTTGTTTTGTTTTGTTTCTTAGGGCAAAATATTTGGAATAGCTCTTCATGAATTACCTCATCAAGATGTGCCTGAATATGATCGTATACCTTGGTAAGCAAAACCTATAATATAGCAGACATAAGGCATAATTAGGCCTTCATGCAGTTTATTCTGGTACAAATATAAAAGTAAATCTGGGGAGAGAATAATTCATGCGATCAACTCCTGAAATTTGTTTCTGTCCCCCACCCCACAAATGGTTTGTGCCAAGGAAGGAAAGTTCTTCATATTGATGAGGAGAAAGGAAATTGCAACATTCCCATGATCACACCATCAGGCGTACAATGACCTTTTGTCCTGATAGAAGGGAGATTGTACGCTTTTCTAGTAGAGCATTGTGAAACAGTGCTGTTTGAAATTGTGTAACTGGAGGTGGTGAAAAGCAATTGCAATAGGTAACGTTTGGGGAGAAAAACTATTTTTTCATTTACAAGCTATTGGTCAGGAGCACAAGGAAGATGCAGGACAGCTGAACTGATTAAATCTGGAACTGCCCTGCTTAGCCCCACTTTTGTGCCTCCAAGTTCCAGGGTCTGGGCTTAGTGCTTGTGTTTCCACAGCCTTTCTCCCCCCCCCCCAACCTTTTTGCTTCTTACTCTGCCAGAATTATCAGTCTGTCAAATTCTCTCCAGCTGTCAATTTGTATCCTTCTTCCCCCCCCCAAAAAAAGGCAACTTGACACAACTGTTTCAAATATATATCCAAAAGAAGGAAACAGTCTCCAAGGTCCATGTCAAATTGTTACTAAATCTCCATGGCTGTAATGCCTATTTGTCTCCCATTCACAAAAACGTCCCTTGCCGAACCTGTCTGCAGAAATCAGAAACTGACTTCCTTTTTGGCTTCCTTTTCGCCAAATTAGTCAATTTAAACCTAATTTTTTTATATAAAGCTTTGTTTGGCTTTTACGTCAAATTGGAAGATCATTTGCTTCTGGTGACAGTGTGTGGTTTTGTCAATAGAGTGTGTTGGAGCCGTGAGCGGACTCAAGCCCCTTCCCTTTCCCCCGCGTGCAAAATGATGTTACTTTCTGATATATATCAGTATGGACATAATTTAATATTTCTTTGTTTGCAAAGATTGAATTCTTAATGCCAAACATACTGATTGTTTTTCGGTTTTCCCTTTAGCTTCTTAGTTGAGGCATGTAAATATTTGGAAGAACACATTAGCACTGAAGGGCTCTTCAGAATATCCGGATCAGTTGTTCGCATAAAAGCATTAAAGGTACAGTAACAGCTGTCTTTCTCAGTCTGTCTTTCTAAGTAAAGTGCCTAACAATACCAGCTATGCACTGTACAAAATTAAAAATAAGGCAGGTTCTGCCTACACTTCCATAACCACTTAAAGTAAATGGTTAACACTATCTGTGCCAATATGCCTTCAAATATCTCAACATTTTTTACAAATGGCTGTATGGTCGTCCACCCAGTTCTGTGCTTTTTCACTATGGCAATGTCAGTTTTAAAACTTATTTATTTTATTTTTAGGGTAAACTGGATCAAGGTGAAAACTGCCTGTCAACTGCTCAGCCCTGTGATGTTGCAGGGCTTCTGAAGCAGTTTTTCAGAGAACTGCCTGAGCCCATTCTCCCAAGTGACCTGCAAGAAGCTCTCATCAAAGCCCAACAATTGGGCAGCGAGGAGAAGAATTCTGCCACACTGCTGCTCTCCTGTCTTATGAATGACAGAATAATCAATATACTCAGATATTTTTTCATGTTTCTCAAAAAAGTGTCTCTAAGGTAAGTTGTGCTTACTATTGGCCCTCTGTGCTTGGAATAGCACTAAAATGTTTCACATCATGGGAGTGCAGTTTTTGCTCCTTGCCTTTTATTTAATTTAGTAGGATATCTTTTCTTGCCACTGAACAGGTAGCTAGAAAAACACACACACGTGTGCATGTGCTATTTCTAAAGAATAAAAACAAATCTCAGTCTTCCACAATCAAAAATAAATATGTAGATATATGAAGCAGTATAATCTCCACCCCAATCATCTGTTCCCATACCAATGATTGCCATGTAGAGGAGTTCCTTCCTAATATCAACCCAATTTCTAAACAACTACACTAATTTAAGGCTAAACATTCACTTGCCCTTTGGGTCATAACCTGTAGTTTAGAAAAGAAAGATATATCAAATATAAAAGTACTAACTTAAAGCATTCTCATACATGCACTACTCCCAAAAAAACAAAGTGAGGAATAAAAAACTGCACTGAAATTATTAGACGAACTGTTAGCAGATGGGAATATTCCCCCCCCCCCAAAAAACTTGATCTTTCTATAAAACTATTCTGCAACCTGTATGCTTTGATTTCATGAATTACTTTTATTTCATTTCTCTCGAGTGCTCACAGAGCTTAGGTGTCTTGCCTTGTCTACGAAGGAATAATATCTAATTTTAACCAAATGAACCTTGCTTCTTCCCCCTTACCAATGCAGGAACCAGCTCTTGAGTTAAGTAACAATTGCTGAATGGCTGTATCACTCCATCAGAGTGTTCCATCAGAACAGTATACTCAAATGCCCCACCCATTTCTTTTCCCTTGGTCATGCTGCTTACTCTGAATTTCCCTGTGTGTCTCTTCCTCCCTACCCCAGTACTTCCCCAAATCCAATAGGGAATGTTGAAAATGGTCCCTTCTTAATCCTGTGCCAATATGAGATAATTAACAGCAATAGTTAAACTTGGGAAAGCATGGCGTAGGTTCCAAAGTAGCTCCCACACGACTTCAAGTGCTTTTTTACGTTTTTCTCCTTGCCCAAGATGGCTGCAAGCTTGAGGAATCAGAATCTTGTGCTGCTTAGGATAAGCTAGTTGCAGAAGGTCTAGAAAATAGCTGTATTAACGAGCCAATGCTCAAGAGCTCTTCAAGTGCAGTGCTGACTAGACGTTTGTGCAGGGGAAATAATTATTGCCTGCAGTCTTAAAATCAGAAATTGTATACAGTCATACCTCATGTTATGTTTGCTTCATGTTAACGTTTTTTCAGGTTGCATCCCGCGGCGACCCGGAAGTACTGGAAAGGGTTACTTCCGGGTTTCACCGCTCGCGCATGCACAGAAGCACCAAATCGTGCTGTGCAGATACGGCACTTCAGGTTGCGGGCTTTTCATGTTGCAAACAGGCCTCCGGAACGGATCCCGTTTGCAACCAAAGGTACCACTGTACTAGTATGAAACTTCTGATGCCATTCTCTTTTTGGTTTTCTTTTCCAGATCTGCTGAGAACAAAATGAGCAGTAGCAACCTGGCAGTTATCTTTGTTCCAAACCTCTTGCAATCAAATGAAGCTGACAAGATGTCGGCTCATACAGAGAGAAAGCTTCGTTTGCAGGCGGCAGTTCTGCAGACGCTTATTGATCATGCAGAAAAAATAGGTACGGTGATAATTTTGTGTGACATAGAAATTTTTAGCAGTTGTGATATTCCTTGCATGGGCAGCTCCTGGGTTGGGCGCATCTGAATGATGCGCAATTGCGAACATGCGCATGGCACTGGACCCAGAAGTAGCGCCCCCAAAGTCATAAAGACATCGTGAAAAGGGACTGGGATGGAGTGGGCTTATGGAATGGAATCCCCGCATAACATGCATAACAATTGTTCCCTAATTCAGGGCATGTACCAAAGTTCATCCTGGAAAAGATACCTACTATGCTTGGCATTGATGATCCTGTCTCCACTCCTTCGCGGCAAGAATATGAAGAAAGTGAAGGTGAAACTCCAGGTGAACCCACAAGGAGGAGGAGGAGGAGGAGCATAGGAGGTGAGTGTGCTTCCCTTTGCACTTACCTGTAACAAGGGGAAAGTAGCTATACGAGAACCTTCAGATTGCTAAACTAAAGGGGAAAGTACACTTACATTTAATGATAAGAATGCTTAATTTCAATGAGCCGTGTATGTGGAATGTATTTTGATTCTGGGAGCAGGTTGCTTAACAATTGATCTAGGGATATATATTTAGACCACACACCTATAAATCAATATGTGTACTGCTTTGGTGTTTTTGTCCAAAAGTGGTTTCTAGACTACCTTATGAGCAATTTGAATTAGTAGGAAATAGTTGGACAGGAATAGAGCATTTAAATTGTCCTTGGCCAATAAGTAGCGTGCTGTTGTTTTTGTTTTTGTTTTTTTGTTTTTTAAGGAGCACACTTTTGCATCTATTTATCAGTATTGATTTGTACACTCATATTTCTGTGTCCTCTATCAGGTGGCAAGGGAAATTTGATTATTTGGCTATAGATAATAGAAAAGCTAGCTGCTCTTGAAACCTTAACTGTGTTGCCCTTAGTGACCTAAGGGCACTTGACCTTGAGATTGCAATCTACATATGTAACAGATTGCAGATTTATCAGTGAACATGGTAAATATGATGTAAGATCTTCACTATTTCTTATTTTACGTATATATGGGCAAACCTTTAGCACTAGTGAGCAGTTGCACTAGCAATAGTGCTATTTCCACATCTGAGTTTTAGATATACGCTGATGTAATATTGATCTTTAGCACATGATTGCTTACTATGGCCTGATTCACACAATGCTAAGCTAAACTATGGCATACTGTGAATAAACAAAAATAAAGGTTCTTGGATCAAAGATAATGACTAGCTGCTGTAGCTAAGCATGGCTTAACTTAGCATAACGTCTGTACCCAGGCTTGTGGTTGTCACACTCCAAGCAAACCATGAGCTGCAACCAAGGTTTGTTTTTTGTTTACCATTTGTGGTTAATCTTAGGAAGACAAGCCCAGGTTTGGAAGTAACAGGGTAAACCATGGCTTAGCCTTGGATAGTGTGCTGGCAGCAGCCAGGGTAGAGCACAGGAGTCATGATTTTTGTTCCAGTAACCTGCTAGTTTGCACTAAGCCATAGATTGGCTTATTATTAGTAGTAGTAGCAGTAGTAGCAGCAGTATTTAAGTCTTTATTTATTTCCCACCACATGGTCCTAGGGCAGGTCTCAGCAAATTTAAAGATAAAATATTAAAAACAGTTTGAAACAATTGCATGCAAATTATGTACAAACTGGACCTGTGTTTTGAGTTTGTGAATTTTTTTATATTTGCTTTTCCCTATGTTCATTCTGTTTAATTTATTATTTTTGAAAAGTATTAACTGTGCAAAGAAAATTCTGTGTCTCATTTTGCTGGGATCTCAAATTGTTATGGAAGGATTATTTAACACTTTGGTCATTTTAACCCATTTCTTTGCAGGGAGCTTACTTTCCAGCCTTGCTGGGCAGATTAAAGGGAGGGAATCCAAGTGGAAGAAAATTATCCTGGGTCTTCCAGCTAACCTTCAGGGGAAAAAAAACTTTAAAAAAGTTTATTGAAGGGTGGCGGGGCCTAACAACATTGTGCTTCATAGTTTGGCATGGGCAACATACAACCCACAGAGTGGAACTCTCATTTGTCCAAGGCAGGATCATGTAACTAGGCTGCTTTATTTGTCCTCTGCTTCTGTTTTCGTCCCTGCCTTTGCCCAAAGCAGAGTTCCTCCTCTACTTTAGAGCTCAGGCCTATGTACTTTTCCTTAATTCTTCTTCCTCTCCCGTCCCCAGTTCTCCTGCACTAAATTTCCCCCTGCAGTGTGTACTTCTCCCTTAAGTAGCATGTGGGGAAATGCTTTCCTTTCCTTTTGTCCCTTACTGCAACCTTCACCTCCTGCTTGGGCCTGTGACACCACTCAAGAAACTCCTATACAGTGGTACTTTGGTTCTCGAACTTAATCTGTTCTGGGAGTCCGTTCAACTCCCGAAACCATTCAAAAACCAAGGCACGGCTTCCAGTTGGCTGCAGGAGCTTCCTGCACTCAATCGGAAGCCGCGTTGGGACATTCAGCATCCCAAAAAAGTTCACAAACTGGAATACTCGCTTCTGGGTTTGTGGCTTTCGGGAGCCGATTTCTTCAAGAGCCAAGCCGTTTGACTACCAAGGTACCACTGTACCTTCAAAAAGGGACAGTTTATCCATTTAAAAGTTCTCCTTTTTTATTAGAAAAAGAATTCATTCAAAGTTTCAAAGATTCTCTCACAGCTGATATTAAGGAGTTTAGTTCTGAGTGTCCAACCCTCCTACAAGTGTTCAAGCTGCTTTTCCTCAACTTCATCTGATTTTCTTCACATCTCAGTCCATCACTATTCCAAGGAAGGAGAAGTTGTCAGTGCTGACCCTAAATCTAGTCAAGCTAAAGTTTCACATGAGCATTTCTGAACACCAGTCTCCTGATCCACATACCACATCCAAAAGGAAAAATCTACCCAAATCCAACCTCCCCTGCTATATGGGTCAAAACCCAGAATATTACCTCAGCCAGGATATCTCCTGCCACCATCTCTTCAGAGAGAAAAGAGGGACAGTGAAGGGACAGAGGACTCTTGGAGCTATAAGATGGCTTAATGGTTTTGATTACAGTATTTACTTTATAGACAACAATGATTTCTGCCTTAGATTTGCATTCTTTTGAGCAGGATCCAGCACATGGCACTTCCAAAGAAGCTTCTCTTCTGCCAGCAACAAAATTTCCTTAGAGGATTTCCCCTATAGGTTTTAGATACTTGAGTCAAAGTGGACCATACATTTAGGCAGCAATAAATTTAACAGTGCGCACAATTACAGCATGGATAGCCTAACATTCCCTTCAGATGTTGTTGGGCTGCAAATCTCATCAGCTTCAGCCAGAATGACCAGTGGCCAGGAATGATGGGAGTTGGCATCCAGTGACATCTGGAGGGCACCACATTGGCCATCTGTACATTAGAGCAACAAGCCGCATAATAGCCCTGCTGTCAGGGTTGGAATGGAATTGTGATGCCCCCTTCCAGGAAGGGGCAAAAAAAGAAATTTGATTTGACCTTAAAGAGGGTTATGAGGCCCTGGCTTTTCCCATAAGGGCAGCTTCTATCCTCATAGCAAGAGCCAGCCATTTGTAGTTCAAGCACTTAACTCCAGTTCCAGACTTTGACTAGATAAGCTACACAGGGACCACCCCATAATTATCTAGATTGATGCCACAATGGATGTGTTAATTTTTCACCAGAGCCATTGTGGTTGGTGTTGTAACTAGAATGTCAACATGGCTAAAACACTGGAATGTAGAATTGGCATCCCAAAGTAATCTAGCTTTAGTCCCCTTTAAAGAAGCTGGCCTCCTTGGAGAGGAAGCACTGAAGGAGGTTTTAGCAGAGACACAAGGATTTACTGTCTGTTTCTAGAAGAAGGCAGGCTGCAATCAAAGAGTCCTCTTCCTTTTGTCAAGACTTCAGGAGCAGCAAACCTTTTTGGCACTGTCATTCCTCAGAAACCAGAACTTCACAACTTAAACCAAGCCAGACAAGCACCATTCTGACATCTAGATCCCAGTGGGGAGTGGCTCCATTCTATATTTTGTAATGCACAATACATGATAGAACTTGTTTGACTGTCTTGGGACAGTGTCTGCCCATCCCCAACCTCCATGTCCATTCAGAAATGTTGAATGATAAAAGCAGGCATCACCCACTTACTGGAGAAAGAGGCAAAGGAACTTGTTACCCCAGAAAAGTGATTCTAATCTTTGTGCTTCCTACTGAGCCTCAAGTACCTGACCTCATCAGGTTAGCTCATCAGGGCCATGCAGGACCTCTAGAACATTTGTACAAATATGTTTTTTTCTCAAATTTCCTCAATGGCTATCTTTAACCATCCCATAGGATAGTTCATCTGGGGTGATCACCTGTATGTTCTGGCGTCTCTTATCCCTCTCACCAGTGAAGATTCTCAGAATCTGGCAAGTGATCTCTCTCCACTTTGAAGATCCATAGCGAAACAATCAGAATTCTTGCTTTTACCTAAGCAGGCATGCAACAAGGTCTTGGGCAAAATGGCCTCAAGCAAGAAGCCTAAGTGCTTCTCTTATTTCAGCGCCAAACCTTTGGGTTCATATCCTCATCCAAAGAGATTCATCAGAGGGGCTTCATCTGCCTGCCCACCAGTTTCCTTCCTGGCAATTAAACATGAACTTTTATGCTTTATCTCACCTTCTGTTTGAACTCCTTAAGGCAGTTCCAGTCCATCTAACCTTGCTCAAAGCCACCTTCATCACCATAAGCAAGATTCATCTGAGCCCAGTTCCTTATCAGTTAACAAGAACCTCTGAATCTTCCGTAAGGCTAGAGTTATCCTGAGAACTGATCAGTCTTCATCTGAAGGTTGACAACATGTTCCACATACCCCAAGAGTTAATTTCCCCCTCTTTTGTCCCAATTCTAGTCATTCTCAGGAGCATCATTGGCATAACCTAGACATTAGGCAGACCCTTGAGTTACTCATTTAAAGAGCAGGGGCCTTTAGATAATCTTATCAGCTGTTCCTTTTTATTCTGTGACCCTGGTCATAGGAGGGGATGAGAAGTGACTGGCTTCACTGTAGCACACTGAATCAAGGCCCACATAACATTGGCCTATGAATCCCAGTGCTTACCCACTCCATTGTGCATTACTGATATCTCCATTTTAATGAGCCACTGTTAAGATAGGTCTATACATGCAAGAAGAGTTCTCCAGAACCTACTACTTCCTGACTAGGCAGCCACCTTTATTTCTGCCCGCTCTTTGTCTATCTATAGCTTTTCTATGTCTCTCAAAATGGATTCCTCCCATGCCACACTGAGAATGGAACATCAGTTTCTTTCCTTGAATATTCCTTCTTGTTTGGCAACGTAGAGATATCCATTGCCACACTCAAGTTGTGGCATTATTTTATTCAAGTAGCTGTTTGCTTGCATGCATGAAAACTCCCAATCGAAGTTTGTTTGTGGCAGGCTTTTTCCTTTTCCTGCTACTATATGGCTGCCCCCACCCACCCACTTTTCTTATCTAAACCTAATGTTTCTTACGAGATCCCTTCTGCTTGGACATGGTGCCGAACTGGAGGAGGAGCCAGAAGGGGAGGGAGAGGATAATCAAATTGCCTAGTCACAAGTCCCTGCCTTGGCTGAATGAAAGAGATACAGCTTACATAGTCACTGTCTCCACAGGCAAAACATGAACCTTTATGGTAAGGAACCCAAATCTTGTAACTGAATACTTTTAAAGGTTCTAGTGAAGTGTTTCTGAATACCATTTTCCATTTCATGGGGCTGGCATAAATGTGCTAACCTAAGAGGTAGGACCTTAGAGCGAAACAAGTACTTATTTCAACAGTTGTATGCATCTTCGTCAGCACGACTGGGATTCATTGTCCTGAAACAGTAATTTTTTTAAGGATCAGCTTGGTAACGGCACATAACAATTTTGACAAATTGGGTTTCAGCTTAAACAGAAGTACAAAAATTGATGCATCATTAAGAAGCTATCCTTTCTCTTTTTTAATAACAAAAATCACTTTATATTTAGAAATTGAGCAATATAAAATTCCTAGTAAAAGCTTGATTGCTTGGTGTGTCTTCAATTTCAGATATTGTTAGTGGAGCTCTGAATAAACTTAAATCTAACAGAACCCCCTCCACTACACCACAGAAAGACAGGCATGGTAGGTATAGTGCATTTGCATGGAGCACTTCATACCTTGTCCTCAAGACTTGTGCATTTTATAACAAGACTGTGCTCGGATAGGGCGCTGCAGATTACTATAACAAGTCTGTAATACTGGCTTGCTTGCCCTTGCCGTTGCACTTGCACTGATTGTAATGGTCTGAGTTTCAGAGTTAGAAACTGGGCTGCTTTTTGCTACTGCATACTGGGGCTTAGGTCCCATTGATATGCTATCCATCAATGCAAATTACTAAAGAATCTCTCTTAACTTGGGTACATTTTCCTTCAGAAACATTGCTTTTCTCCTAAATAAATTTTGCCAATAAGATATCCTTGTCTAACATTGCAAAGAGTGCATGGCTTTAAATGTTTGTCATCTGCAAGGGGAGATGAGACTTTCTAGAAGTTATGGAAATAAAATTTGTGGGTTTTTTTAAAAGGCAGGAATTTACTAACTGCAGGAGGAAGTAAGCAACCACTTAAAAATGTTCCCTATCTGTATTTTCTATTAACCTATTATTTCACCTATAAAAAATGTGAGTGCCAGACCTGCTCTAGCTACTAGTGCAAATACCAAGTTCCACTGTTTCAACTGTACAGCAGTTTTATCTTGTTGCTGTCTGCCATTTTAAAGCTTTTATTTCATCTGTTGTTTTCTTTACAGTCTTTTCATCAGTGACTCCAGTGATACTTACTCCAAATTTTAAACGTAAATGTCCAGCTGATTCCTCTCAAGGTTTCTCTAACAAGAAAAGGCGATCTATCAGGCATAACTTGGCTCTTGAATTGCTACCAAGTAGCCTTTTTAGCGTTGGATCAACACCGGGTTCAGGTAAAGTAATGATTATTTAAATATTTTCTCCAACCTAATCAGTTCAGAATTCTGTCCCTCATGGTAACCCTCTTTGCCTTACAAAACTGTAGAGTTACTGCAGTCAAACATGGCTACATAAAGATGACTGTTTTGCATTTATTGTTTATGTTCCTAATTGTACTTGCATTATGAGCCCTCTCATGCATTGGGCTAAGTTATGGATTGGTGCCCATGAGAGACAAATCAGCTTCCCTAACATATGTATGAAAAAGCATATAAAGGAGAGTGGATGGGTTAAGTCCCAAGAGAGACGTTCTATCTTCAATAACTGATTTGAAAACAGTTAAATACACAATTTCTTGAACAACTTTAATGAGAACTTACAAATTTTCAGTGAAAAATGGAGACCCAGATCATAGGTTTTTAAAAGGGGAAATAATTTTGTAGTTACTTTAACAATAGATCATTTAAACACTTCTCTCTAACCTATTCACAGCTCATTTTGAAACAAGCCCTAATGTGTCTCTTGACGCACCTCAGAGTTCTGCGTCTATCTCAGTCAGTAGTGAAAAGCACCTGCCTAGTGTAGGAAGTCGAAGAAGCAAAAGAATTGCCAGCAAAAAAGTACATAGGTAAGTTTGTCAGAAGATTGGCATTACAGGAACAGAAGGGGAAATGCTGCCTATGTTTCATGATGTTTAAAGAAGTCTATATAGAACTCTAAATTTTCTAGATTAAATTCAATTTCTAAGTGAAATGAGTTAACTGAATTCTGTGACCTTGGTTCTTTTAAAAACTGGAGTTTATATTTTGGCTCCCATCCTCTCAGTGCATCATCAAATGTATTTTCAAATCATTTAATGGGGTAGAACTTTGTACAGTCTTTCACACCGTCTCCCACAATTTAGGTATAAATGGCCTGTTTTATGCTTAAGGGGTGGTTACTGTGTTGGAGCCAAACTTAATCTGTAAATGGAAGGACCTTCTATCAACATAAGGCTTTTATCCACCACATTATTCACTGGGGTCTCTCAACTCTCCAGAGCAGATTTTTGAAGAGCACAAAGGGAACTTGCAAAAGCTGCTTCCTGCAACCTTTTTTGCCAGTAGCAGTACCCCTTGAGTGAAACTCTACTTGGGAAGCTCCCACTGGCAGAAGCAAAGTCTGGATCCAAGCCAAATTATGTACATTATTAGACTTAAAACCTAGGGTATTTGAGTTCAGGACAATGTGTACTCAGCTTATTTCTGATTCTTTTCAGGGTTGAGTCTGGAAAAATGGGTTGCTTTTCTCCTAAGGTTAGTCGGAAAGAAATGGTGCGCAGGTCATTGCGATTAAAGTTCATTCTGGGAAGGAGCAGCAAAGAGGTACTATTTAACATCTCTTGTTATTGTATTAGACTCTTAAGAGAAGTGATTACTTTCAGTCTTGCGGAGCTTTCAGTTAATTGTTGCAACTGTAGAGAATTTTTTTAACATTAACCGATTTTTAAATGCTTTTAAAGTAATCAAATATTTCCATGACCCATAAATTCAGGCCGTTTGTATGCGTTTTTATATTACTTACTGGTTTTCTGTTGAGTTTTTGTCTTAGTGATATTGTGCAGCACTTTGAGATTTTAAAAAATATTAAGTGCCGTATTTTTCGCATCATAGGGCGCACCGGACCATAGGGCGCACCCAGTTTTTAGGGGGGGGATCAAGAAAAAAAATCTCCGCCCCCCCAGCCCCAAAGAGTAGCGTACAGGCTGCGCACAACCTCTCCCTGCCGGAGGGGTTGCGCGCGGCTATGGCACAAGCCAAGGCAGCGAGCAGGATGGATCCCGCTCGCTGTTTTGGCTTCCTCTTTAGCCCCGTGCAGCCTCTCCTTGCCGGGAGACGCTGTGCAGGGCTTTCCTGGGAGGTGGGGGGGATTCCCTCACCTCTCCCAAAAGCCCACAGAAGCGTGTGCGGCTCTTGGGGGCTATTCCCGCCTGCCTCCCCCCTGCATTCGCTCCATAGGACGCACACACATTTTCCCTTGCTTTTTAGGAGGGGAAAAAGTGCGTCCTATGGTGCGAAAAATACAGTATTTATAAATGATTTTAAGTAAACAAACTGCATTCTCTGTGCATATATGCATTGGAACTGAAGCAGGGAGCCCATCTCTCTTGATGACTTGTGATCTTGTTCCAATTGTAATCTGTAGTTTCCAAAAGCCTTTTCCAGGCTACAGTATTTATGTTTTAGGTTGTTTTTAATAAGTGAGTAAATAAATAAATAAATAAATAAATAAGGGGCTGAAAGGTTAATCCATATGATGGAGAATGTTTGGCAAATGTCACAAAGTCTAAATACTGCATGCTGAAGTCCATGAAGGTCTGTACTACTGCCATTTCTCTGTCCCTTGTTCACCTACTCAGCTAGCTCCAAATAGCTGATCCCTGTTTATGTTCCTCTTCTACAGCCCCTTGGTGTCTGTCTCTTGCCATTTGCAGCTTTTTCGCAGTTGTAGCCAGTTATTCCTATAGACTTCGGATTGTGGTGCTACCATGAATTCCCAATGCAACACACTACTTTTTTCCATTCACATGACAGACTTAACATTGCAAGCTTTTCATTGCATTCCTTGTTTAAATATATAGTACAGCAGCATCTTTAAATTCTGATTCTTTCCTTAAATTGTAAACGCAATAAAGCATTTGTGCTGTCTACATAAAATAAACTTTTTTTTATCCTAAAAAGAATACTGCAGTGGAACATCTGCCTAGCAACAGATCTGAAAATGTTGGTCGTCGACTTGCAAGTCAACAAAATGTTGAAAGTGGGATGAATCATGGAAAGACAGCTGCATTTTTAAGCCCATGTCTTGGTGAATATATAACAAAAAAAGGTAAATTTGGTTTACCCTCTAAGTGTCAAATGTTGCTTTCTATATTATAAATAAAATTACCAAGCATGTCTGAAACAGGTATGGCATTCCAATCATGATACCAGTTTCAGACAATTTGAGATATTGCCCAGCCCTAGTTGGGTCTGGTGCTTTATTGCTTGTTCACTGCTCAGCCCTGACTTCAAATGATATGAAGTGTCCTAGTTTGCTGATGACACCTAATTCCTTGGAGCAGTAAACTGGTTGGCCACTCTTATAGGGACTCTTGCTTTCTGATCTTCAAACAGGTAGATACTATTCGGGCTGAATGCTAAGGTCACAGATTTTTATTGGCTGTTTGATCTTTAGAGAAGGAGCTGAGATGAACTAAGCTGATCTTGGGCACACATGTTCTGAAAGAATGCTGAGAGCAGTATTAGTGTGGATCAAGACAGTAGCATGGTGTGCATGCACTTTCTGTTTTCCTAAAGAGAAGCTGATAGTAACATCTATAAGGTGGAGTAGGGCATTCCACAGACCAAAATGAACACACATATTTATGAGCACAAGTGATTATTTTTCTGGAGCATCATATCTCGTATTTGGTATAAAAGAAGTAACCATAACAAATCATATGGTCATTCTTGGTGCCTAAATGAATCTTGTTCCCCCTTCCTTCCTGAAACCTGAAATGGCACCAGAGATTGAGGTAGCAACCACCAGTTTAATACCCATTGTTGTGTTCCCAAGGTTAGAAAAAAACATAAGGGTGGTATGTCTATTCCTTCTGCATTTTTTCTTGGAGGTGGTGTCACCCGTGATCGTATGGTAGAAAGTTTTACTTTATACAGGCAAACAGGCAAATGACACATCTGGAATTTTCTGAGAGTGCTGCAGGTACCACCTCTCTGATTACTTCTCTCCCCACTCCAGACAAAAAAGAAAAACACAACATTTTTTTTGCTTTTCCAATGGGTCTGGGTAAAAAGTCGAACCAAATAGAATTGCAGCAGATCTTGAATTTTTATCATTTTACACAAGTCCCGTCCCCAAATTCAATTGTCAAATAAAAGCTTAGGATGGTGGACTGCACAGAAAAATTGCAGATCCAGTTCTTGCCAGCACCAGAAGAACATTGATCCAAGGCACAGATTCTCATGAGTTTTGTGGTCTTCCTATGTAACTCTCACACAAATCATGGAATATATATGTGGACCCAGAGATTACCTATTAGTTGATGGTGGTTTTGAACAGATCCCTTCTAAAGAGTGTGCAGATGATAAGCATTTGTACCACATATCCATGTTTTTGTGCTATGGCAACACTGGAAAGCAATGGGTTTTCGTGGTTCAATCAATTGAAAAAGATACAGGGGTTTTGGATTATTTTTTTATGGGATGTGGGGAACCCAAGAATAAACTGGAATTTTAAAAGGATGTGTTTTACTGTGTGCACACATGCACATGAGCTATCTCCTGACACTTGTGACATTGCACTTTTTACCTACTGGCCACTCCATTTTCCTTTCCTCAAGCCTCTCAGATTGCTTCCCTTTCCCTAGAGTGGCTGGGGAAGCCCAGCCAGATGGGCGGGGTATAAATAATAATTATTATTCTTATTTCCGTACTACCTCAATGATTACTTTGCTTTCTGTTTAGCTGCTGGTCAGATCCTGATTTCAGCCTTGAAAAGCAGGTATAGCTGAAAGAGGAAGTGGGAAAGAGCATCACTTCTGCCTTCAACTCCATGTACTTTTCAAGGGAGAAAAAAAGGCAACCCCCATTTTACCTCATGATTAAGAGTGCAGTGAGCAGGTGCCAAAGTCCTTAATGGCACTACTGCAACAACAAGTATCACATTTGCGATCCCAAGTGGTTTCAGTGTAAATTTAATCAGCAAGATTATAACTTTCTGATATACTTACTGTGTGTGGTTTTTTTTTTTGTTTTGTTTTTTTAAGATTCCAAAAACATCAGCAAGTCAGAGGAAAACTTGCAAATTGAAAACCAACATAATGAAACAACCTACCGAATGTCCTGGACCGGCCCCAGTACTGCAGGATCTGAGAAGACTAGCAATAGGGCTGCTGCTTTAATGGCATGTCGTGAAGCAGAAACCTCTTTTTCTGAGCCTCTTCTTACAACTAGAATACCACCAATCATTCCTGTTAAGTCAAGACCCACTGATGCAAGTTCTGAACAGGAAAGCAAAAAACAACAAACTTCTTTTTGTGAGGATGAAAATGATTTGACTGCAGACACTTTATTGAAAATTAAGACAGCATTTTCTGAATCGGGAAGCAACCTTCATAATTTATTTGAAACTGAGCCTTCAAAATTAAATTTAACACAAGGTACAGCATGCTTTTCAGAACTCAATCTAGAGGAAGAGCTCTCTAAAGCCCAAGCTCAGAAACTGACAAATGTAGAACAGAAGACTCCATTTGTAGGTTCTGCGAATAAATCAAACGTCTCCGACAAACGTCTGCCAAATATGGATCAAGTCAAAGCTGTAGACAGTTCCCTCTTCCCAAATAATACAGAGACTAATCTTCCAGTCCATGATCTTAGCAAAAGTGAGGGATCAATAAACAAGGAGCACTTGACCATAATGACATCTCCAGGGATGCATTTAAATAGCACAAACACCCTGAAAAATGAGACATTGGAATCGGATGAAAAAACCGATGAAGAATTTAGATACTGTTACTCAGAAATTAAAGAATGTCTTGAAAAAGGGGAGCTTCTTTCTCAGTTGCCAGAAGATGGCAACAGAAACAATACATGTTATCTACACATGGAAACTATTGAGAAATCTACATTTTCCCCTCCAGGAAAGGTTGCTGACCATATACATTGGTTCAACAAACTTTCATTAAATGAGCCATGTTCTGCAACCAAAGCCAAATCACCACTCAAGTTTCAACGTACGCCTGTCCGTCAGTCAGTACGGAGAATGAACTCCCTCTTGGAGGCTAGCAAGCCGTCAGTTGCTTGTGGATTAATAAAAGCTGGCAATGACTGTCCTTCTCTTGTTAAATCAGTGAGTTTTGAAACCGCATTGCCGTCCTACGTGGAAAATACCTCTAGTACATCTACAGCTTCTCTGCTTTCTTCTGAATCAACCTGCAAGCAAGAGTCTACTTGCAATCGGTATTCTCTGCCTTCCAAATCCTGCCCACAACAAATACATCCATTACAGCAAGCCAGCAGGCCTGGTACAACCTGCAAAGAGACACTGACTACCAGTCATCAATCCAAGTCAGTCCTTGAGGACCTAACCAATCACGAAGCACCAAAAGCTGTTGTAAAAACGAACACAAACGTAAATATTCTGGTTGCTACACCTGACAAATGTGATTTCAGGAGAAAATTGTCAGAAAAGAAGGTTCGCTATAGAGGGTCTCCAAAGAACCCAATAGCTACAACCAAACTCCTTCCAGTTGTTAAACCTCTTGACTTATAGGTTAAACAACCCAATTCCTGGCATGTTTCCTATAGACTTCAGTGGTCTTTGTATTTAGGATTGTAGCCAAAGTCTCTTGTTTATCTTAAACTATCAATCTGCTTCTTTATTTTTTAAAAAATATCTGTCATTTTTGTTTTTAAATAGGATTCTTTCTTGAATTGAGAGGAAATGTAAGCTGCAACTGAAACTTGAATAAGTTCTGTTGGGTAGTGTTTACCTTGTGGCTTCTAATAAGTATTTGCCTTTCATATTTTGACTGGATTTTAGAGCGGGTGGGGAAGCTTGAAAATGCTGCTGGTTACGGTTAATTCAGTTACGAAGAATCTGTTTTTAGTTGATCTTGTAGTGTGAGAAGTTTAAAATTGCATTTGTAAGGAAGTGCATTCCTCACTTGCAAAGTATAACACTGTGTTTGCAAGTCTTGGTTCACAGTCATGAGTCTCACAATATAGTTAGTTCTTACAACATTTTAAGTGTCTGTAAGGTTGATATCGGGTACTGGTGCTCAGGTAAAAGCAGCTGTTAAGAAGCTCACAGCTTGTCTACTGATCGGAGGTGCATTTTTTTGTTGACTCAAACAAATAGCCACCAAATAAAAACATTGGCAAGTTAAGCAACTATGTAATTGTAGGTGGATGCACACAGAGGATGCTAGCACAATTTACGGTAAATATTCCAATGCTGCTGGATGCACATTATTTTCTAACTGCAAATTGGGGGTAGGGGTATGCGCAAAAGAACTTGCAGGTCTTAATTTCTTTTCTTAAAGTAATGTGGTACAGCAAACCACATGATTAAAAATAATGAAATATGCCTATTATGTCACCACAATAAAACTGTATAGAGCCATACTGTTCATTTGCACAGATATTTTGCTCTGTCTGCTGTAATATTGAAACTGTTCAGTTCTGTTTATAGTACATAAATTATTTAAACTTGAAGTTGATTTTTATTTAGCTTTTCTATGTAATTTGATTTGTGATAGTGCTAAATTTATTTTTTCCAAAATAAAAAAACTTATTTTTTTCTCTTTAATGTGTGTGTGGTTCTTGATTCGTGGCCCATTCTTAATTTGCTGTGCTTGTGCGTTTTGATGTATAATATTAGCTGCTGCTTTTCCAGGCCACCCAAGTTAACTAGGAAAATATCCATCTTTATAATACCACTTAGATTTAGTAATACAGTATCACTTTATAAAGTATCTCCATTCTTATATAGTACTGCTTACAACTACAATTAGGTTTGTTCAGTGCTTTTTTTTCTTTAAAAAAGTTTAGGGGTACTCTCATTTTGATTAAAGAAAATCACCATTTTATAGTACAGATCAGGAAAAATAAATACAGCAAATGGACAAAAGTACAAAGATTCACAAAATCTTTAGGGGTATGCGTACCCCCAGAAAAAAGCACTGGATTTGCTACAGTTTATTAACTACGAAGAGAGGTCCTGCAACTTACAGGCCTCCACAGTCACTTACGGACTCATTGTTAAAACTGTGTTTAGGAAGACAATCTTACTTGGCTACGAGTGATTGCCAAAGAAGAAGATTCCAAACAGTGAAAATCCAGACAGAAAAGTTGTTGAGTTTTTTTGGCAGAATCACAAAAAATTAATTGGCAAAAAACTGCACTGCTGCCACGAGCTGCCATACATTTTGTGGGGTTTTTGTATGGGGAATTCCGGACATATAGTGACCCTACATGGTGATGAGTAAAACATGGTTGTGTGAGTCTTATACAGACCATAGGATGGGTGAAGTAATCAAAATCCTGAGATGAGGGGTTGGCTGTGGAAACTCCTGATTTCTCTCCTAGTTGCTTCTCATCCCTTTGTGGCCTGGAAGAGCAAATATGGCAGTAGTTTTCTTCCTGGCTGCATAACCCCACCTTCAGAAAATCTCACAGCCTTTTCCATCCAAGCAATGACTCCCCCTTCCCCTGTACCAAACTAGTACAATGACATTTAGCTGGTAAAATTAATCCGGGGTTAGGCTTAGCTATAGTGAATTAATTCAACAGCTTTCAAGGAAGGAACTGTAAGACAAGGTAGACTGGGTGGCTGTCTTGTAACCTCTAAAGATCACTGAACCAGAATAGGTTTCCCAGCCATCAATTCCTCCTGGAACCAAAACATTGGTTTTCACCTGACCCAGGTTTGCAAATTGTGGTTATTTTCTCAATTTTTCATGGAGTATAAGGTAGTCAGTGGCTACCAGCTGTGCTGGCTATGTACGACCTCTAATAGAGGTGGCAATAAAGGTCTGATGATCAGTTCCTGGGAGTCACAAAATGGGGAGAGTGCTTGCTGTGCTCATGAGCTTTCCCATGGGAACTTGGCTACCATGAGCACAGTGATGCTGGGCTCGATGGGCCTTTGGCTCAATTCCACAGGGCTCTTGCATTGTGGGTGTGGGTTGGAAGTGCCTAGTGTGAGTTTTAATCCCAGAACTCTGGAAGAGTTGGGGGAGGCTGCGGCAGACTATTGGGAAGCTCCTATTTCTTCTTTGGTGATAAGCTGTAGCCAAGCAAGATTGTCTTCCATTAACATGGTTTTAATAGTGAGTCTGTGACTGTGGAGGCCAATTCTGGAGGGCCTTCTCGGTAGCGGCACCTGCCCTGTGGAACGCCCTCCCACCAGATGTCACAGAGAAAAATAACTACCAAACTTTTAGAAGACATCTGAAGGCAGCCCTGTTTAGGAAAGCTTTTAATGTCTAATAGGTTATTGTATTTTAATGTTCTGTTGAAAGCCGCCAAGAGTGGCTGGGGAAACCCAGCCAGATGGATGGGGTATAAATAATGAATAATAAATTATTATTATTATTATTATTATTATTATTATTATTATTATTATTATTATTATTATTATTATACAGTGGGTGGGAGTTGATCACAGTGTGGATTTGCCAAGCGTGCCTTCCTCTTAGCGCCTTTCTCCCTTTAGTCCTGAGTTCGAGTGTCTTCAACGCCCATGGCACCTTTGGTAAAGGCTGTTCTCCAACTGCAGAGCTCGCAGGCCAGTGTTTCCCAGTTATCCCCGTATCAAAACACCAGGAGAGGACTCGCTGCAGGGCGGGGAGGGGGAGAGATTCAGTGGCCAAAAAGCAAACAAAACCATCTGCGCCCTCCCAGCCTTGAGCGTCAGGCCTCTTATCTGCAGCGTGTGTAAATGGGAGGCCCCCCCCCCCCAAAAAAAAGGCCATCTGCCGGGGCTCGCGTCTCCCTCAGGGAATCCTGGCAACCGTTCCTGCTGCTGCACCTGCGAGGGGAGAGGAGAAGGATGCGGCGGCGGAGGAGGACAGAGCCTCCCCCCCCCCCATTGAATGATTCATAGTTCATCGCGCTGTGCGTCTACGCGGGCAGCCTCGCTCTGCGCCTGGCCGAGCAGGTGACGCTCGAAGCAGCCGGCGAGGCGCAGAAGCGAGAGGGGAAGAGAGAGAGAGAGCGCGCGGCCCTCGGGCATCTCCTGGTCCAAAGTGGTGAGTGCGTCGCCTCCTTCCCTTGGGAACCGGAATGGCGGCGGAGGGGGACCGGGAATACCCAGGAGCGCTGAGCAGCGGCGACCCGGGAGAACTGAGGCTGCATGGGGCACGGGGTCGAGGGGGGTGGCAGGGAGGTTTTCCCGCTTTCTTTCTCCCCAAGGAGCGGGGAGGTCTTTGCTGAGGTGGTGGGGGGCCAAGAATGGGAAGCGTCGCTCTCGGGTGGAGGCTCGGGCTTCCTACTCCTCCCTCTAAAATAGGGAGAATTTGGGTCGCAAAGGGTGCGGCCACCCAGCCCTTGTTTTCTGGTAGCGGGGGACGGGGGAGAGAGAATATTGAAATGAGGAAAAATCCGTCTCGAAATCCCTTAACTAGGATATTTTTAAAAACGCAGGGGGGGGGGGCATACAAAACGAATAGCCTTTGAAAGGCATTCGTGGGCCACTCCTCTTGTTTTCCCGCTTAGGTAGGCCTCCCGTGTTGGCATAATAATAATAATAATAATAGTAATAATAATGCCGCATGTGCTGAGCCGGGTATGAAATAAGCTTTCCCAGCATGCACCGTGAACGTGAAGAAATGAAATAAAGGCTTCAGTTTTGTGTCCACTTGGCAGTGTAAAGCTACAAAATCCTCTTGTGTTCCCATGTATCTGGGAGTGACCCCCCCCACTGAGTTTGATGGGGTTTATTTCTGAGTAGACAGATGCCGCAAATTTCATTAAACAGGAAACAAAACATGCCTAGCCTAGGATGTGGCTGGGATATTTTACAAAGGTAAACAAGATGGTAAGGTGATGTGATTTGGTGTGTTCTGTCTGTTTAATCTCTTCCACCTTTTGGAGAATCCTATCTAATTCGAATAAACAGGATGAAAGGGGAGAGGGGGACATTTGGGGAACATCTTACATGTAGGAGCATGACAGGTCACAAGTTTCTTGAGTAAAATAAACAATGCATCAGTTACAGAAAATGTTCTGATTTCTAAATCAAGGCTGGCAGCCCATGACCATTTTGCCTTTTCCAAATAGAAATCCTTGACTAGGCAGTGCAGCACAGCATTGTACAATTTAATTGTAAAGGAACTGAGGCTTGATTTCAAATCAAAGCTAATAGATTCTGGACCCAAATTGAAATAATAACAAAAAGATAGAAAGATAAATACAGCTTGAAACATACAGCTTGAAAAATCGTTTAATACTCAACAGTAAGTTATTTGCATTATTTAGTCGCAATTGTTCAATTGGCAGTGCAGAGTTGAATATAAAGACTCTGGAGCCAAATTCCAGTTCTTTATTGCAGAATTACTAATACCACTATTATTACTATTATTTATTAAATTTTCTATACTACCCTTTATCCAAGGATCAGAGGTTGGTTTACAATATGAAAACACAAAAATATATAACATACTAACAAACAAAAACAATACCCCTACCACTGCCATTTTAAAAGGCCATAGATTGTTTAATTAGCTAAAGGGCTGGGAGAAGAATAATGGTTTTGCCTGGTGCCTAAAGATATGTAACAAAGCCACCAGGTGGGCCTCCTTGTGGAGCTGCTACAGAAAAGGCCCATTCTTATGTTGCTGTCCTCTGGACCTCTCGTGGAGGAAGCAGACAAAGAAGGGCCTCCGAAGATGTTCAAAGGGTCTGGTTTGGTCCATAGTAAGAGAGGCAGTCCTTGAGGTATTGTGGTCTGGAGCCATTTAAGGCTTTATAGGTCAAAACCAGCACTTTGAATTGGGCCCAGAAACTAATTGGCAGCCAATGCAGTCAGGCCAGGATTGGCGTTATATGCCTGGTAAGCAACCTGACTTGAAGTCTGTAGCAGCTGAAGTTTCCAAACTTCAGCCCCATGTATAATTGTTGGCTATTTGCAGATTAGTTGCGCTGTAGAAGGCGTGCTGGGGAGACCACACATTACAAGGAACGCAAAAGTAACTTTTGCTAGGTTTTAATAACAAAAACTCCTTTTACAATATATCAATAAGCATAACCCATCCACCAGGGTACTTCTACATGCTGCTCTTTATATACCATACCCAACGGCTTAATTAACATAACTTAATAGCACCTGCTATACTGCTTCACAGCTATAAAACTAGGTCATGTTATTTGCTCTGGCCTTTAAAGAAATACACATCTTGTGGAACAATAATGAACCTTCAAATTTAAAGAGACCATTCAACAATAATGTGTTGCAGTAATCTAAACTAGAGGTTATCAGAGCATAGGCAGCAGAGGCCATTTGAGCCTCAAGAGACAGCAATGGATTGAGAAGTACCCCCAAGCTGCATACCTACTCCTTCAGAGGGAGAGTAGTACCATCAAGAGCAGGCAGCCTCCCATCCATCCAGTTTAGGGAACTGCCCACTAACAGTGCATTGTAGTCAAAGTGATGCCATCCAGATATTGTGGCCATGCTGACCGAGGCTAATGGGAATTGCAGCCCACAAGATTCTGAAGGTGGGGTACCACATTGGCTACCTTGGGTGGTTTATAGAGTTCAAGCTTGGGTTTCTCTTCTTAGTTTTGGTTTTGCTTTTTTTAAAAAAAAAGTCTCTTGTGGTCCACTCACAGTTAGGTTGCCCCCTTCCCCTAGCTAGAGGGGAGGGAATCAGAGTGGATCATCTTCTCCAACCATCTCCTTACCTTCTTGTTTTTAATAATAATTTTTATTAGTTTTCAATTATAATCCAATAATAGCCTCATTATAACAATACCAATTTATAGTACAATTATTAACGCCAATCGTTCGAATACCAAATTATATAATTTAGATAAAGTGGCCCCCCCACGTGCTAGAATTGATGGCTTGATTATTTGCTTTATTTCTGCGTTCCAAAATCTTACTAATTTACATTACATTCCAGTCATGATAATTATCTCCTTACCTTCTTGGTTATGACCTACATTTTTCCTAACAAAGGATATCTCTGTCCATGGCCTATGAAAGAACATTTACAGTCATTTTGGCCCCATCTACCCTGCTCAAACCCCTGATCTCACAGTACCATATACATGTAATCTACCTTTGTATAAAAGGTCCCACCGCTGGTTTGTGGAACGTTGCCTTTGGGAAACTAGTATATTTCTTTGCCTACAGAAGCTGACCAGTTCCTTTTAAAAAAAAAAGAAGAAAAAGGAGGAGGTGTGTTATTTTATATTTTCATTCATTTATTTCTTTGGCACAGGTTGCAAAATACAGATTGACGGCACCATGGCTACTACTGTGCTTTGCAGCATGATACTTCTGCTGACCTTTAGGCTGGCTTTGACTTTTAGTCACAATCCCAGGAGCCCAGACAGAGTTTCTGAAGCTGATATCCAAAGACTTCTGCATGGGGTAATGGAGCAGCTGGGCATTGCTAGACCCAGAGTCGAATACCCAGCGCACCAAGCAATGAATCTTGTAGGCCCACAGAATATTGAAGGTGAATATTCATCATTCTGAATTATTATTGCTGTTAACTTTTATAATCATTCAGTTTTTAAACCAATACTTAACTGTCATTCTGTATGTGATTCCTTAGCTCTGGATTCATATCAAATGAAAAAAACCTATCACTGAAAATAAGGTTAGTTACAGGTTAGTGTTAGAGGGTTTATTTAATTTGTGAAGCAAGTGTTGCTGATTAATGGTAGAGTCCTAAGCACATTCATTAGAGAATGAGTTCCCCTAAACTCTGGGACGTGCTTCTGAGTAACGATGCTTAGGAACACTCTGAAAAATTGTTTTCTCTCTCTAGTTGAGGCTATGGGCCAGTTCAAGCACTGCTTCCATCTTGTGGAGGCAGCTGGAAATTCTTCTTTGCAGTAACAGCTCCACGTGGCTGTCATAACAGGTTAAAGCTGCTAAAGACATGGATTGTCAGTTGTGTAGAGAGTCTCCTTGCCAGCATGCCCCTTACATTTTGCCAGGCATTTGGCTTGTTTAACTCCTCCCCCATTCCTTGTGGTCCTCTCCACGCACAGTTGCTATTTGCATTCACACAATGTCCCATCAAGTTTGGCTCTGTGAGTAGCTCTAAAGTGCAGCTTTATTTCTGTGTTCCAAAATCTTACTAAGCCAAAAAATCTTGTATATTTCTTTTGCTTCTTTTACTTCTGTTAGTAGCAGTATTTTATGACTGTGAATGTATTATATATAATTGTTTTCGTGCCTGGAAAAAAACATTTTTGTTTAGGCAAGCTTACCCAGATATGTAGAATGTTTATATGCATTTTAACTTGTTTTTGGCTTATTGTTGATTTTAATTATTTTTTGGATGGTTTAAATAGCTGTTTTTAACTGCTTTTATTGATAGTTTTGTTGTTTTATTCTTTTTGTAAACCACTTGGAGGGTTTTATTTTCTAACAACCAAGCATTATATACATTCTATTGAATAAATAAATGGTTGCAAGCCGATTTGGGGATTTGTTGCTGAAAGGCAAAGTATATATTAAAAAAAGTAAGCAAATTTCCTGATAGCTACTGGCATAGAAGTTCTCCATGCCATTGGAGTCCTCCATGGGTTGCATTGTTTATGACTACCATATTGAGCTGCTGCTATGTTGGAAGCATTTCCTGCAGCTTCTATGTGAGCTTTAACAATTGTATCCCATTCTCCTTAAGGAAGAAAGCCCAACAGCTTGTATACTTCTGCACCAGGGGTGGGGGACCTGTGGTCCTCCATAGGTTGTACTGCAAGTCATCCCTATTGACCTTCTGGCTGGGGCCGATGGGAGTTGAAGTTCCCTGCCCTTATTCTACACCAATATAAGTTAGTGAAATAGAATAAGGCATTGAAATGTTACAGATCATGACATTGTATCGCCAGTATATGACATCTGTGTCAAATGCATAAGCACCAGCACAAATGTTGACCATTGTGGTTCCAGAACACCTGATGTGCTCCAATTTTAAACTGTGAGCAGCATAAAACACACTGCAGTGCTTTAATTCCCCCCCCCCCCAACAATTCCTCAAATTGTTTACAGGTTTCTCTTCAGATGCAAATAGCAGTTTGACAGGTGGAGGGTGATTTTAGTTAGGGGCACAGCAGAAGTGGGAAAGGGTTTAACTCCTCCCCCATTCCTTGTGGTCCTCTCCATGCACAGTTGCCCTCGGAACTGCCCTCAGTGTCATGGAGGTGGAGACGTTCCTTCAATTATACAGGCCTCTTCAACTGTTAAAGAGGGGGGGAGGCTCAAAACTTTCCTGACCTTTGCAGTTCTTTCTATTGAGATTTCATCAGCATATAAAATGCCACTTTTTAGCCACATCATAGCATAAAAGAAAGATCATTTTAGAACATTTTAAACATTTACTTAAGGTAATGTACAAGTACAACCACTGTACAACTCTGTCTTTCTAGTTATCACTGAGACTCTGAAATATGTCTAAATGTGTTCATGAGACTTGCATTGTTGATTATGCAGTCAGGGACCGTGTTGTTATTAAAATAGGTTTCAGTGGGCTACCTTGATAAATGCTTTGCTGTTCCTTGCTTAGACATTAGGTGGCTGTTGAGTGCTGGAAGTAATTTCTAGAAATCCAGTTAAGACTGTATTTATACAGTTTAGTCAGTGGATGGTGCACTGTATGTTAACAGCTAAGCAGCAGCCAAATGCATTTTGGAAGTGTGTAATGGAATAATGTCCAAGATGTTAGTGTTACAAATCAAAGCTTTATCTTAACAACAATTTATTTGCTGGTGACTGGGTTTCCTTTGAAGACCTGCTATAATTCCTTATAAGAACAATAAAATAATTAAGTATAGCAGTAACTGCAGCCTTCCTGAATTTTCTACTCATATTGCTGTGCAGTCTTGCTTGGTGTAATTTAACCACCTACAGACGGATTATTTAAAGAGCAGGGAGTGGGGGAGTATGAAAGCATGTATTCAGAAGAGCAGTTCTTTTTTAATAGACTATCATAAACCAGAATTTGGAGACAAAAGATTTAATCTGCCCTGAGTTCATCTTCATCAAGTATTTCATGGTGGGTGGAGCCTTACGTTCCTCAGAGGGCTGAGTGAACCGGTGGGGAGGGGGGATTTAGAGATATCTTATAATCTGTATTCCAAGGACCATGAGCAAGGAATGCTAAATCGAACTGTCTCATTATGACAGTGCACCATAGGCTTTCTTTCACATGACAGCTTGTCGGCGCTGAGCAATTGTGTAGCCTTTCCTCGGAAAGTGCCAATGAGACTTGCCACTTATACCTAATCTATTTACTTAGTGCATTTCTACCCAACCTTTGAGGGCATATTACCCTTACAAGGCAGTTTGCAGTAAAATAAAATAAAACTACTAGCACTTAAATAACACAGAGTCCAGAGAGAAAAGTATTGATAACACTTTACTGAGGAAATTATGGGTGGTGGTGGGGGGAGTTGAGAAAGGAACAGAGCAGTTTTGTCTTTCTTAGTTCAGGCTTTGTACGTAGCAGGGAGACATTTAATCAAACCTACAGAGGAAAGTTCTTGCAGAACAACACAGCCAATCGGAGCACATGCTGCCTCAGTGAACATCATGCTATTATGCTGGGTTGCTCAGTAAGACCTCCACCCATCAACTCTCTTGGCTAGTTGACTTCAATATTAAATGAATGATCTCTGCTGCTGCACTGCCAACAAAAAACATCCAAGAATTAACAATAACACTAGAAGAACTTAAAATTTCCCAGCACAGCAAATAAATAAAGAATAGACCTGAATAAAATATAAAATTCAAAACTGAAAGCATGCAGTATTTATTCCCACCCCACCCTGCCAGCACATGTAGGGACATGAGGCGGAGCATGTGACACCCCACTCCCCGCTATTGTGCTGGAATTACCTGCTCAGGAATAACATGAACATGACTTATGAGGCTGGAGAATATTGAGTAAAGCAAGATTACTCAGTATGAGTATTGCCTCCACAGGTGACTATTGTGTGTATTATGTGATAAATTTGCACTGTTGTCCAGGCAACAGTCTCATCAAGAGGGCGGCCTTGATGCTATCATCATCATTGAGAGGGTGGTCTATTAACTTTCATGGTTGACAAGGCAGCGTGTTTATACTGTGTTATTTTGATTTTTGAGCTGTGCTTCTAGTAAGCCTAACATCGAAAGAACAATGCTAGAATTAATGGCGTGTTTGAATTACTGTCTGCAATATAGCAGTCAGTACTTTGTTTCTGCCACCCTGGTCCTTTGCTAGGTAAACACTTTATGAAGGTTTACAAAATCACTCAAAAGTGCAAAAATAAGGCATTAAAATTGTGGGATAAAACAAAGGAACTAGGCTAGGGAGAAATTTTGAACTGAAGGGAACTGAAGGAAACAATAATGTGTATTGGCATAAAAATTGCTTTGTATGTAGTCCAGGCGAATTTTGGCAAGCACTTGACATTTTAACTATGTACACACAATAAATAATAGACTATATCTGGAGGCTCTGAGATGCTTTTTTTCGTAGTGGGCAGAACTCTGGTGCAAGAGGTCTGTACAATGTATGGAAGTTGACTTGATGGTGTCTGAAGGATGTTCTGCAACTAAATGGTAAACAAGAATATCTAAACACTTGGAGGAATGTAACACAAAACAATTAAATCTCCATCTTTGGGGTTTCAAAGCATCTAACATTCATTTGAAAAGCCTGTGTTTTTGTGCATTGTAGAGATGCTGCAGATGCCGAAAACTCTTGTTTGTTAGCACAATGACCAAAAGGATATAATACTGGGAATCATTTCCTGTAGACTCGCTGCTCCACTTGATAACATATCTACACTAAAAACTTGTATTGGTGAGGTTGCCATGTACCCATCACTAGAACAGAGGGTATGTACCACAAGAAAAGAGGAGACAAAGTTGCACACACACACGATGCATATTTAGAAATAATTTCGGGAATTTAGTTAGTTTTACAGAAGGGAAGCCAATTAATTTCCCACCGAAACAACTACAGTAGAAATAAAAAATAGTAATTAGAAATAAATAAGATGTGCAAAAGAAGCTCAAGGCAGCTAGCAACCTTAATATACTATATGGAAGTGCTAAAGCACAATAATATACCATGAACACGAAACTGAAAATATATAGAAAATACAAAACAATTGCACTCTATTGACAACTAAAGAAATTAATTCCAATTCTTTTGGGTTATGGTGATTTTTACTATGAGGCAGGGTGGCAGTCTTGTTCTTGTTTATTAACCTTAATTAATTGGCAAGCCAGCAGCTCACAGCTGCTATTCACTGCAGATTGAATCCTCAAATGCCCCCGTTTCCTTTTTCAGTGAGATGGGCCTATGGGGGCAGCCATTTCTTCCTCCATACGATATCCCTGAAAAAGGATATTGTGCCGTTTCCAAAGAGCACTTGATGCTTTGATTCATTATGCACTGCAGCTGCAAGCTATTGGCTTGCCAGTTAATTAAGCTTTTTAAAAAAAGGTTGTAGAGAAGAAGAGGAAAACCAACCACAGTCTACCTCGCAATTCTGGACTAAGAGTGAAAGAGGACAGGTTTGGCATGAAAGAGGACCCTTGGCAAAGCTATGTACTAGATTTACTGTACCAGTTTTAATGGTCATGGGTTTTCCTGAAGAATACAGTGGTACCTCAGGTTAAGTACTTAATTCGTTCCGGAGGTCCATTCTTAACCTGAAACTGTTCTTAACCTGAAGCACCACTTTAGCTAGTGGGGCCTCCCGCTGCCACTGCGCCGCCAGAGCACGATTTCTGTTCTCATCCTGAAGCAAAGTTCTTAACCTGAAGCACTATTTCTGGGTTAGCGGAGTCTGTAACCTGAAGCGTATGTAACCTGAAGCGTATGTAACCTGAAGCGTATGTAACCTGAGGTACCACTGTATTGGGAGTTGTGTGAGGAACGTTCTGAGGTTTTCTCTTAGAGATCCCTAGCCTTCCTTCCTCAAAGAAGTGGAGTTTCCTGTGAGAAGTAATGACTGTTAAACCTTTCTATGTCTGTGGCACAGAGAGGCCTTTACAGTTTGAGTTACAGAACAGGAAGGAAGCTTTAAATTATTATTATTATTATTATTATTATTATTATTATTAGGTTTTATAAACAAGAATAATGTTATACAAATAAGTATACCAAGTTTTCTCATGTCATTTGTATATCACAAAAAACATCATAATAAATGTGGAAGAATATCTACAACATGTGTTTCATTCTTAGTGGTCAATGTATGAGTTTATGAATTGATTTAAACAATTAGGAAGAAAAAGAAGAAGGGAAGAGCGGGAGTGGCGAGTGGGGTGGGGTGGTTATGCTTCTGTTATTCTACTGAGTGTGTGTGAGGGGTTGTGTCAGCGTTACTTGTGTGGGTTCTCTTACTATTCACTTGTTGTACTTCCTTGGTGGTGAGAGAGGTTGGGTGTGGCTGGTTGTCTTTGGCTGTCTTTACTTTTTAGCTATAAAGGGAGCTTTGGTAATTTTGACAGAATTTGAACAAATCGGAAACAGATAAGCAAATGAGGAATACATGCTTTCCCACTCTCACAGTGAAGTGAAAAGAAGACTCACGGGCGGGTACTAACATGTTGGAGAACACTTTAACTTTTTAACAAGCCTGTTTTGAAAGCTCATTCCCTCCAGATTAAGAATTTGCAAGGTAGCAAGTGATGTGATGCAGAAGGAGTCAGGTCTAAGAAGAAATTTGAATTGTGTGCTCCAGTGTACCCTCTTTGGCAGTTAATGCTGGATTGTCCATTCCAGAATAAATAATCTGTTGTTGCTCTTTGATCCATTAAACTACTGGTGTGCCAGTAGTGGCTGCTTCTCATTATCCCATCAAAGACAAAAAGACATGAATTACTTCAACCTGGCCACCTCCACTATTTTTAGATGAATAGATGTGTTCTTTTCACGAAATCTATATTGACGTGGGAGAGAGAGATGCAACGAGTAGGAATTTTGGATAATTGAACATAACAGAAAAAAACTGCCATGCTGGACCAAATTAGGATCTGTGCAGTATACCACTGCTTTCAACAGTGATCAGTCAGATGCTTCTTTGATTTCAATGTCAACACATGGACTAAAGTTATTTGTCCCCAGCATCAGGGACTCTGAGGTGTGTGCTGCCTGTGAGCTCTTTACCTCAGGAAAAAGGTAAGCTGACCACAGGCTATATGAGACACCCAACAAATTAATTCAGCTTGTGGCTTTTTGTGGACTGCCATTCATTGTTCATCACCTAAGCTAAGAGGCAAGTCAAAGAAACACGACAAAAGAAATCTGAGGCATTCTTGAACCTGCTGTACTTTGTGTGTAAATTTTTATTAAAATAAAACTAGACCTAAAGTTAATTTTCAAAATATTTCTATTGTTTTCTGTTAACCAATTCCAAATAGTCACTATTCTCCAATTAAAATTGGCTGTGCAGAAAGGAAGTGCAGAATCCTGAATTCCAAATTTGTGATTTTAAGGATACTAATATTGCTTTGCACTTTTTTGTATGGAATTTCTTAGCGAGTTGCCTATACTTATTCACACCCTTCATTAACTAGTTCACATGTGAAAGACATAAAAGATGCACAGAAACAATGTTTTGCGTATGATTAGCATTTTTCTCAAAACATCTGGACTCTTTTCCTATGGTTACTTAGGTAATTTCTAAACCAAATATATAATTTCTGCAAAGCTACACATTGTATAGCATTTTAAATGATATGCTTAACTTTGTCTTCTTGCATTATGCTGTTGTCCCACAGCACTTGATTGCAGCTTTGCAGAGTCATTTACATGAAGATTTATAGCATGACAAAGTGTTGTCCATGTTCCAAGGGAAAATCTTCATTCTTGCATGTTCTTAATCATCTCTTAACTATTTTGAAAAAAGCAGTTTTTACTCGTGGAGATATAAATCCTTATTTATGATCCTGTTTGTTACATGATTAATAAATAAATAAAACAGCCAAGACTTCCTGCCAAGTCACTGACAGCCTGCAACTTGTCATTATGGTTCATTGTAACCCCCCCCCCCCACACATTTATACATTGCTTGATTGTGATAAAACCTCAGTATACAAAAAGAATAGAGCAATAAAATTATCAGTAAAGAACAGTTAAAACTTAGTATTTAAAATCTTCAAAAATATTTAAAAGCAACAATAAGTTAGAACCAGATTAAAACATATGACAGCCTCTGCTTGTCAGGATAGGCTTGCCTGAACAATAATGGTTTTAGCAGGCTATTCCCATTATAGTTCACTCCATGGCGGCCGAAGTCCATTCATGGGAAAGCTGTTCCCATCCTACCTGCTTTCTGCATAGTATAATAGCTTCAAGTAAGGCCCTGCTTCAGATCTAAAGTGGTGGTGGGGAGATGGTTGGCCTAGTATGGTTAATCTACACCAGGCATGGCCAAATTTGGCCCTCCAGCTGTTTTGGGACTACAACTCCCATCATCCCTAGCTAACAGGGCCAGTGGTCAGGGATGATGGGAATTGTAGTCCCAAAGCAGCTGGAGGGCCAAGTTTGGCCATGCCTGATCTACCCTGTCCTCCTTATTGGCTAGCTTATGACATCACCAAAATGCTACATCGTGATGGTGAAGCAATTGTGAGGCACTAATGTCACATCCACCCCATCCATTTAAAGCACATAGCTTCCCCCAAAGAATTCTGGAAACTGTAGCTTATCTCTCACAGGGCTACAATACCCAGCACCCTCAACAAACTACAGTTCCCAGGATTCTTTGGGGGAAGCCATGTGTTTTAAATGTATGGTTGGATTTGACCTAAGGCTCCTGGGATTGGGTGTGATCCTAAAACAGATGGGAAAATGCTGGCTGTGGATCTTGACTAGGATGAATGAACACTTTCTCCATCTTCAGGAAGCCTCCTTAGGCCAATGACTGAGAGTTCAGATGCCCATATTTTAAGAGTTCTGCTTTTCCTTTTCTGAGTTTGCTACCCTTGGGGTCTTTCTTCCTGAATCCATGCAGTATTTGAGGCTAGTGTTAATGTACATCCTCAAGTGCACATCCAGTTTCAAATCCAGATGTTGTCCAAGAAGAAATGGACGTGGAAAGTTATTGAAAGGGAACAGAGGGAGGCTTCATGTTCTGTCATATAGTCCATTAATGTAGCCCTCTTGATGTTAGAGAAGTAAACCAGGGTCTTGACTTTGGTTTCTTAGTAATTCTAATGTAGTGAAATCATCATGTTATCAAAAAGATGCTGCGTATGGTTCTGTCTTTATTAGGTGGTGCCCATGAAGGACTTCAGCACCTTGGTCCTTATGGAAATATACCAAATATTGTAGCTGAGTTGACAGGTGACAACATACCTAAAGATTTCAGTGAAGATCAGGGATACCCAGATCCTCCAAATCCTTGCCCAATTGGAAAGACAGGTAAGTTGCATGGACTTACTACAGAGTTTTGTGTTAAATTCTGCAAGAGAAGTGAGAGGCATTGCAGCCAGCAAAAAGACTCAAAGGAGGATGTGAAGCAGAGAGATGTGGAGGGCTGCATTCAGCCCCTGAGCTGACATTCCCCATCCCTGTTTTACATTAATCCACATTTTTCTACTAAGAGTGAATTATGAACATAATTGTGGGATTTAGATTCTATTTAATTTACACGACTGGTTCTGCTTCCAAGGTGCAGATTTAGAAAATATTGGCCATTTTTGCCAATGGAGGCAACAGGTAGGATGAACAACTGGGGACTAATTAGTAATGGGAACCGGAATGGGGGAAGTGAAAAGGAATGATGCAGGTGATTGACGCCTTGACCATGGTCTGCTTTTGCATAACTGGCCAGTGTTTTCTTCAGATACACCACACAGAAAGGTGGAAAGTCCATGAGATTATATATTCCATTGTAGCAACCCCATAATGTAAATATGTCATACAGGATTTTGGGTTATTCACGTAATCATTTTCCAGGATGCTTTAAAAAATCCTAAGCACCATAAAGGTGCCTAAAGTAAGGAATGCTTAAGATTAGGACAGCGACCCTTCCACAAAACAGTGTCCATTGTTCATTATAACAAAGCTGCCTGATCCTATGTAGGCTTATTCAGTTCTGAGATAAGCATCCAAAGGGTTGTGGTCCAGTAGCACAATCCTGTGCATGTCTACTCAGAAGTACATCTCACTGAGTTCCATGTGACTTATTTCTAGGTATTGTGTGTATAGAATGGTAGCCTTGGTCTCCTTCCCCTTTCTAACGGAGTCTAAGGCAGAGCTAGGAAAACAGGAAACAACGTTATTGACATTTTCAGTGAATACTTCCAGGTGACTTAAGTACTTATGTGGGATGAAACACATTCAGAAACCTCTTGTGGCATGCTTGAGAATAGAAAACTATTGTGTAATTTCTTTTTCCAGAAATAACATCTCAATTCTTATTTTTCTGTTTATCTCTCTAGATTTTTCCTTTCTTCTTCTCCTTTTTTCCTATCTTGTTTAGCCCAATAGACTCTGTTAGTGGTTAAAATGTCAAGATTGAAATAATAACTTCCGTAGTATGTCTATCAAAAATAGATTTCTGGCCTTCCCCCCCCTTAATTTTAAAACTACAGCCAAAATGTTGTTGGTTTGACTAAGATGCATCCAGATATGAAAATGGATAGCATTCCTTGGAAACTCTTGCTGTCATTGTAAAACTGTTCTTTTGGACACTTTCTGGCTAGTGAATCATATGTTACTTGCATTTAAGCAAAGCGGTTTTCAGAGATTTAAATATAAACTCCAGTCTGTGCCCAAGTAAAGATTGTAAAAACATATTACATGTTAAACTTATTAGAGAATTTCCTCAGTGAGGTTTGTGGACTGGCATATTGAAAGATGGGCCCCTCTTAGTGGTTTCCACAGTAAGATGTTCTGTCCAGATTTAAACATCTTGGCACCCAAACCTTTCACTATTAGGGCCCCTACTGCTCTGCTGTGGCCTCATCCCTTTCCTGAAGTAGTAAACATAAGAGATGGTAAATTATGGCTTGCTTCCATTTCCAGGACTGGCCAATTGCCTTTTTTGTTCTGTAGGGTTGCTCTGAAATTACACCTGCAAGCTCCTTTAGTAGTACCCTTTGGTGTAGCTCATCAGGCCCTGGAGATTTGAATTCATTTAAAGTGGCTAGGTTTTCCCTTACCACCACTTTTCCTATCTTGGGCTGCAGTTTCCTCCTTGCATCATTTATTCTGTTATCACCAGATTGGGCACTTACTGAGCAGGCCAAGCATCTTTCTGCTAATAAATGCCCTGGAAGAAGCTCATCTTCCAACAGATATACTATTTGGCCTCCCCTCTGCCCACAATTCTTATACAGTGGTACCTCTGGTTACGTACATAATTCATTCCAGAGGTCTGTTCTTAACCTGAAGCACCACTTTAACTAATGGGGCCTCCTGCTGCTGCCGTGCCGCCGCCGCACAATTTCTATTCTCATCCTGAAGCAAAGTTCTTAACCCGAGGTACTATTTCTGGGTTAGCGGAGTCTGTAACCTGAAGCGTATGTAACCTCAAGCATATGTAACCCGAGGTACCACTGTATTTCAAAAACTCGGGGTATTTGATAAAGCTGAATGTTGGAAGATGCAGAACAAATAGAAAGCATTTCTTCACACAATGCATAGTTAAGCTACAAGTACTGGCTACCATCTTGGATGGCTTTAAAAGAGAATTGGACAAATTCATGGAGGATAAAGCTAGCAGTGGCTTCTAGCTATGATTGCTATGCCCTGTCTCCCCTGCCAGAGGCAGTATGCTTCTGGGTACCAGTTCCTGGGAATCTCAGGTGAGGACAGTGGCGTGATGCTCAGATTCAGCTTTGTGGGCTTCGCATGGGCGTCTGGTTGGCCACTGTAAGAACAGAGTTCTTGGCTTGTTGGACTTCTGGCCTGATCTATGTTCTTAGCATTTTACTGTATTTGATAAAGATCTATTTCTTAGCTAGGTTTTGAGGTTCTTCTTTTGATTTTTGGTACTGCCCTTTTTTATTTAATATTTGAACAGCAATTCGTTTGACTTACACATTAAACATATGACCCGGCAAGAAATCAGTAAAGAAATGAATTTGTGTCTCTTCCAAGGAATGGTGGAAATGAGTGTTGCCTCCAAAGAGGAAAAGTACTGTTTCCTAATCCTCTATCCTTTTATTATAAAATTCATTGCACATGTTCATGATGTGGTTTTGCTGATATATTTTACAAGATGTCAAGCAGCTCAGGTCCCCCCCCCCCCATTTTTTCTTCTTCAGTTGATGATGGATGCCTTGAAAACACACCAGATACAGCTCAGTTCAGCAAAGAATACCAACTTCACCAGCATCTTTTTGATCCAGAACATGACTATCCAAGCATGGGAAAATGGGTGCGTAAATCTTGTTTACTTTGGAAATCTCCAAATAATGCTGAATTAGTTAAGAAAAGGTTTTTGTAACAAGCTTTATAAAAGAAAACTATAGACTGTCAAACACACCTTTAGAGCTAGATTGCAATTGTCACAAAAGGACATTAATCTGCTATACCCTGTTATGTTCACTATCTATATATTTTGTGTATGAAGAATCTAACAAAACATTTAGAACTTTAGAATGAAGGAACCTGCATTACAAGGTTGCTATAAAGCTTTCAGTTTAGTTCATCGCAGCCTAAAAGCTGTCAATGCTCAGTTGATAAATACATTGGTTTAGCAATGCTTGTTCAGAAGAAAATTATTACTCCATTACAGCTGACTCAATTTTAGATTTATAGCATTGATCACCTTTAGGATTCCTAAACTTTTAGTCAGTCATGTGAAAATTACCACATGCTGGATATTCTTATTTCATTGTGCTTGATTACCAAAGATTGTAACATTAAACAAACCAGATGTTAATTCAAGTTCAATAGTTAATTCAACTATTTATACCTGTTCTACTTAGGGTTTTTTGGTAAGTTATTTATTTTTGTACCTCTACTTTGTGTTGAAAGGTGCATTCCTAAAACATAAGTCATGATCTAGCCATAAATTATCCCATTGGTGGGTTAAACTTGCCTAATTTTGGCCATCTCATGCAAATAATATGTTTTTAAAAATATACTACACACTTAAAATGTTTTGCAAAATACATTACCATGTCTCTTATAAAGCAGGTTGGAGATAAATATAAATAATAATAATGAAAAGTTGGAGATAAATTTAAATAATAATGATGATGATGATAATATGATTTTGAAAACAAAATAAGAAAATTGAGATCCAAATGAGATGCAGATAAAGCATGACAGTTTCTGCTTCATACATCCTCTGATGTAAAATATTCTTAATTCTTGTTCAGTTCCAAGAGGAGCAAGAGATGTTCAGTGTCTCATCAAAAGTCTGAACTCTCCACTAGGGGAAACTTGCACTGTATTTTCAAATTTACCATTATTGCAGGGATAATGTCGTTCTTATATATCAGATTTCATAACCTTATCTGCACTCTGCTGCTTATTATATTTAAGCATTAGTTATGGTTTCAAAATATTCTCAGGCAGACAAAACAAAATATGATATTTGTTGAGCCGAGTCTGTCTTTTCTTTCACAGTGCAACTTTTTGCCTTAATTACAGTCCAGCTTTTTTAAAAAAAAGAAATTGTAGGAAAACATTTATAGAAGATTCAGGTAGAACAATAAGTTAAGGGAAAGTACACTTGATACCATGAGGAAATAATGTACAGTTCTGTTGTTGTTGTTTTACATGTTAAATTGATTTTTCCCCCCAAGTGAGTTTGCAGAAATTAACTGTAGCCAAGAATGTCTCTTCTTGGCCAATTCCATCTCTGTTTCCTTGTCTCTTTGGCACAGCTCTGATGAAATAGTTGAGGCCAGGCAAAAAGCAATGTCTTGTGAACTTGGGTTTTAAATTAACATGAGAAATACTAAACAGATAATGTTTGGCACAAAAGACGCCAGCCCTTGGGCCAAGTAACCTTATACTTACATTGTGCCAGATCTGAAGATAGGCTGCTGTAATGCCAGAATGACCACCAAATCCAATGCATGCTTAACCTAGAAGGGGAAACACACGCAAGAAGTACAGAAATGGCATAAGAACAGCAGACGCACCTCCGGCATCCCTAGAAACAAATGTCACGTTGAGAGCAAAGCCGAGTGAGCTCCTGGGACTGAAACAAACACCACAAGCAATCACACACAGCCACTCTCTAACCACTCAGTCGCAGCCGCAGAATGGCGCCAGATGCTCCACAGGGCCTTTATCGCCCCCTCCTCCCCTAGCTCCAACACCCAGTCACACAGATGCCGGGAGCCAAGGGGCTGCAAGACAAGCCATGATTCTGTCTCTCATTCTACACTATGGGGGTCCCTGCTTTGAATCCAGGGGACAACCTCAGTTGGAAAGTGAAGAAGACTCACCTGCCAACCCAGACACATCTGAGCCATTCAGCAAGAGCGCTGCATCAACCAAGAGTCTGCTTTGCTTGGGCCAGTCCACCCTTTGGGCCCACTACCTCCCTCGGGCAGCCCCAGTGACTTAGGCTGTGTACACATTCCTGTTTACTCTGCATCCAGTGCATTCCCACTTCCGGTTTGGGAAGCATCCCCTCCTCCTCCTCCCACCTGACTGCTTCATTCCCCCCCCCCCACAGGAGCACTCATTTCCCTTGTGCCCATGAGGTAAGGTTACCAGACATCCCCATTTCCCAGGGACAGTCCCCGGATTTACAAATCAGTCCCCTGACAAAATCCATCTATTTAGTAGGAA
Source organism: Podarcis muralis (assembly GCF_964188315.1). Classification (NCBI taxonomy): domain Eukaryota; kingdom Metazoa; phylum Chordata; class Lepidosauria; order Squamata; family Lacertidae; genus Podarcis; species Podarcis muralis. The sequence continues at coordinate 40,487,454 of NC_135655.1, forward strand.
GTTGAAAAGTGTCCCCCACTTCATTGAAAGAAATCTGGTAACCTAACCATGAGGGGACCATAGTTAGCCGCTGCCTCTTGAGCCCATCAAGTTCTCCGCACCCGGGACTAGGCTTGGGAACTGGGATCCAGATCACTGTGCTCTAGCCACAAAGGAAGAGACACACGTAGCAAAATCAGAGCCTTTACCGAACAGTGTCCAGAACGAAGGAGCTCCTAAGAAATAGCAACATGTGTGGGTTTATCAGCCATTAACTCCAGTAGGGCTTCTGCACTTTGGACACACAGCATGGTAGCAGGTAATGTGTTCCTTACAGCCTCAGCTCCATGCTAGGAAAATGTTTATGTTTTGCCTGCCCGTCATGTGGTATGAAAGAGGTACCCATTGTCTGACTTGCATTCTTCCTGTGCCTGGGTTTTGTACTGCTGGTGGTGTGCTCTTTCATGGCAACATGGATGGAACAGGTGGAGATATGTGTGGGGTTCATATATCCCACCCACGTATGCACTACTGAGCTAGGGGAACCAGTGGCCTGACACAGTATAGTGGTACCTTGGTTCCCTAATGGCTTAGTTGTCAAACAAATCAGCTCCCGAATGCTGCAAACCCAGAAGTGTTCCGGTTTGCGAACGTTTTTCAGAAGCCAAACGTCCAATGCGGCTTCCTGCGGCCAATTGGAAGCTGTGCCTTGGTTTTCGAATGCTTTTGGGAGTCGAACAGACTCCCGAAATTGATTAAGTTTGAGAACCAAGGCACCACTGTATAAGGTTGCTCTTTAGGTGCTGTGTTCCTGTGTCTCCAATCCCATTTCAACCACCTCAGCCGATGAATCAGCTGCTGCATACATCACATGGTGGGCAGAATATCTTGAATTCTACCAGCACTGCAAGGCTCCGGATACACCCTAGAACCCCAGGGGAGGCAGGGGCTTTCTCAAGAACAGGACGTGTCCTAAAGCATTTGTTTCTCAGAAATCAAGGTTTAATTTCAGAAGTGATGGTTTTATGAAACTCTCACCACATCTGTTGTTATTGTGACTGTTGGGTCAATTGCTTACATAGCAATTACGCAGTAATCTGATTTTTTATATATATATATATATATATATATATGAGACAGACACACACACACACAGAGGTTTTCTCTTAATTTCTCTTAAACCTTTTTTTAGTGCAGCACCACTGAATAATTCCAATTGAAACAAAAATCTGTTGAGCATGTGTCTGACATTCCAGACCTTATTTGAGCTCACTACATCTATGAAATATAGCAATATGTGGAAACACTTGTACAGGCTGTGGTCATAGTCATCGCCTTTTTAATTTTTATTTTTTTAAATAGTTTTCTGTCTGCCAAGACAACTCTGGCAGTTTTTAAAAGGTTCACTCTATTAAAAACGTTCTAGACCAAACAGGTTTTATTTTTTTGAAGGAAGTTTATTAGGATGCTACCTAAATGAAGGAAGGAATTGTGACTAGGATTTCTTTACCCAGAGGGTGCTTAACAGTCTGCGGGGGAAGCAGTTGAGATAAGAATTCTTTAAAAGAATTAAATTGTGTTACACACAGAAGCCACCAGGAGCAAGTGCTGTATAAAAAACCAATACTGTTCTGCCCATAACCTGATGGCTCTGCTCTTCCTTGCAGTTTGTATACTATAGGGACTAGGAGCCTGTGGTCCTGCAGATGGTGGTGACCTACAGCTGCCATCATCCCTGACCACCGGCCTTACTAGATGGGACTGTTGGGAGTTGGAGTCCAAGTTCCCCATCCCTGTTATACCAAGTAAAAGACTATTGGTGCATCTAGTGTAGTATTTCGTACTCTGATGGCAGGTTTCCCACAGAGGTCCTTCCTAACTGGTGCCTTGTATTTTTTTATGCAGATACTGAACTTGGGATGTTGTACATGCAAAGCATGTGGTCTACTACTCAGCGATTTTTCCACTCTCCGAGACAGTTCAGATTAAAACCATCATGCAGCTTAGAATCATCATATATTCCTATTCATATAATGGTTGATGACACTAAGTGTCCCAGAAGAATACCAAAATATTTTATTAATAGCTACAGTAATTCAAATGTTTTCTTGTGGTTTATCTTTCCAACAACATGGCATTCTCTCCTGAACTGCTTTCCAAAATATTCATATGCTAATATTTAGATGGCACAAAGTCTTGCTTGAAGAGCTACAAAATTTGATCCATACTTTTGTGTTTTCCCCCTCTTCTTCTTCTTCTTTCAGAATAAGAATTTACTCTTTGAGAAAATGAAGGGTGGACCAAAAAGAAAGAAAAGGGTAATTTTCAGAATGCAACTTGTTTTCATTTTAGTGCCTTAGTGTAGAAAAAGGCAAAAATGCAAAGTAAAAAAAGATTGTTGAAATACTATGATTAGTACATCTATATTAAAACTTGGACTTTGTCCTTTCTTCCAGTAAATATCTGTGATAAGCAATACAACTTTTGCAAAAAAATTCTTCCGTCTAAGCCAGCACGTCCCAATATTTTGTTAACCAAGACCCTTGATTTTGAATTAAAACTGGAAGTATACTTCACCTTGCACCTCCTCCCAGAGATGCGCTTCCAAGTGAAGAAGAGTAAGAACCACCCTCAGCTGAAAACTCCCTCTGTCTTTTTAAACTTATCAGTGTTTTGTGTGTGCTTCATATTATTATTAATATAAAATTTATTTCTTACCCTAGGGTCTCATGGCAATTTAAAATACAACATTAAAAACAGATTTTAACAACTTACAACCACAAAAATAGGGTGGGCCCTAAAAATCTCAGGTGTCAAAGTCCAGGGTAAAGATGTGCACTTCAGCATTCACCGAAACTGTATGGTGAGGTTGCCAGACACACATCTGTCAAGAGGGAGTAGTACAGAGTGGCTGCAGGAACTGCAGGAACTGAGGGTGGCTGAATTACCAGAAGGGCCAATTTGCTAATATCAACACCTGAGAAGGTCTGTAGGCAAGGAGACAGCCTTTCAGGTATCATTTAGTGTCTTAAGCAGTAATATGAGCACCTTAAACTGGGCCCAGAAATGAACTGGCAAACAATGCAGGTGTTTTGAAATAGCGGATATGTGAGATCTGAATAGAACTCCAGCCAATAATCTGGCTGCTGCATTTTGGACCAGTTGAAGTTTCTGAGTCATCTTTATGGGTGGCCCCATGAAGATCGCACTGCAATAATACAATCTGGAAGTTACCAGAGCATGGAGTACAGTGGCCAAGTCACTTCTGTCAAAAAGGGGCCATCACTGGCAGACCAGCTGGGTCTGGGGAAAAACATGCCTAGCCGCCGAGGTCACCTGTTGAATCCAGGAGCACCTCCAAGCTGCAGATGTCCTCCTGCCAAGGGAGTGCCACCCTGTTCAGAACAAGCCATCTTCTCACCTTCTAGTCATGAGAACTTGGGGCACATCTCTGTCTTCAGGATTCAGCCTGTTTATTGGCCCACACCCAGACCATCACTGCCACACCTGAACTGCATCTCCCGGATTCAGATGGAACAGAGTAGTGTGTCATCTGCATATTGATTACAATTTATTAATAATAATAAAATGTGTATACCACCAGGGACACGGGTGGCGCTGTGGGTTAAACCACAGAGCCTAGGACTTGCCAATCAGAAGGTCGGCTGTTCAAATCCCTGCGACGGGGTGAGCTCCCATTGCTCGGTCCCTGCTCCTGCCAACCTAGCAATTCAAAAGCACGTCAAAGTGCAAGTAGATAAATAGGTACCGCTCCGGCGGGAAGGTAAACAGCGTTTCCGTGTGCTGCTCTGGTTCGCCAGAAGCGGCTTAGTCATGCTGGCCACATGACCCGGAAGCTGTACGCCGGCTCCCTCGGCCAGTAAAGCGAGATGAGCACTGCAACCCCAGAGTCGGTCACGACTGGATCTAATGGTCAGGGGTCCCTTTACCTTTACCTTACCACCTGTAATCTGAAGGTCACAGGGCGATTCATTGTTGAACTACTCTTGCATCAAGTTTCTACCTGATGTTCAACTGAAAGCTACCCTCCAGTCATTTAAGTCCATTAGATCTAGTTCTGCTGTCTTCTGTGTGGCAGCTTCAGTTATTTGAAGAGTGCTGTTATGTCCCTCCTGCCAACAGTCTTCTCCAGGCTAAACACGCTCAATTCCTTCAGCCAAGTGACTTGGTTAAGGCCTTAGAAAAAAAACTGTGTTGTATAAAGATTTGCTCATTCTTACCAATCAGATACTTGGGAAACTAAATTATAGCGCTATTGGTTGAATGATGCTTTTGCTTACAGAGTGTTTAATCACACTTATTTTAGTTGTCATCATTACCCCCATTTTACAGAATTGAGATTGAGGGAGAAAAATTCAGCTACAGTCCTAAACACACTTACTAAAGAGTAAGCCCCACTGAACACACTTAAAATCTCCCTGAATTCTTTTCCATTTCTAATTGCATTAAAAATATTTTTTCCCCCAGAGTGTAAATCCATATCTTCAAGGACAAAGGCTGGACAATGTTGTGGCAAAGAAGTCTGTTCCACATTTTTCAGATGAAGAGAAAGAGACTGCAGAAAATGAATGAAGCTTTGTGGAAAGCCCTAATACGGCTTATATAATCACTGCATAATCAGTGATTCAAATCCTCATAGTGGTTGCATGTTTATTACTAATATATTTGTTGCTGAAAAGCAGCTGGATTTGTAGCATTTGTTATCCTAGATACATGAACACAGTTGTGTTTTTTGTTAAGTTACGGTATTAGGAAGCTCTTGATTTACTTTAGACCTGGAGCAAGCTTTGAAAAAAATTATCATTTTAATAACTGGTGTGAATTAAACAGCTTTATGAAGCAGCTTGTAAAGAAGAGGACCATTTCCCCAAAATTTTCCTATTATTGTACTTATGATGTGATGTTTGTTCTCTGGGAACAATTATTTCATTAAGTTTTGTTTGTAAATAACCGCCTAATTCACAATAAATGTCAGATACTTGCTGTTTGTTTTAATAAACACTGAAAGCAGTCTTCAGTATTTGCATGGATATATAAACGTGTTTCGGATGATTTTTGAGGAAATGGCTTGCCTTATTTTACTGGAAGACAAATAAACTTTGCTATGAATGGAATCTACACAGTAAAGCATTTTCACTTGCTTGCTGGTGAAACTTAGGTACCGCAAATGATAAGGTGAAATATTTATTTTCTTTATACAGCTGTGCATTATACAGTGTGCATTTTTAACCAGGAGATGCCACAGCTAATAATGGAGCAATAGTCTGTGATCCTGATGGTTTATCCCACACTAGAGGTTCAGACTCAGTGGTACCTCGGGTTAAGTACTTAATTTGTTCCTGAGGGTCCGTTCTTAACCTGAAACTGTTCTTAACCTGAAGCACCACTTTAGCTAACGGGGCCTCCTGCTGCCGCCTCGCCGCCGGAACACGATTTCTGTTCTCATCCTGAAGCAAAGTTCTTAACCCGAGGTAATATTTCTGGGTTAGCAGAGTCTGTAACCTGAAGCGTATGGAACCTGAAGCGTATGTAACCCGAGGTACCACTGTATTGCCTTTCTGCGCATGCTGAATTTCAAGGGAAGCCCCATACAGTAACATTGCCTTGAGATTACAAATCTCAAATGGTTAACTAATGTTAGGCCTGAATCAAATATACCTACCTGCCTATCCACAATATGATTTAATTTCTCTGCCATCATCGCAACATAAAAATCCAGGAATAATGATTTATAGGGAAGCTTTTAAAGGTTTAATGTTTTACTATGTTTTTATATATGCTGGAAGCTGCCCAGAGTGGTTGGGGCAACCCAGTCAGATGAGAACAGGGTTTACAAATGATATTATTATTATTATTATTATTATTATTATTATTATTATTATTATTATTATTTAAAAATGTCAAGGTTATGTGACCAAGAGAGTTCAAACCTCATCAGTAATGGGTATCTTGACACATACACACACTGGGGATAGCCCATGACAATTGTTTAAGCTTTCCTCCCAATAGTTGTGCTTGAGAAGCTGACATGGAATAAAGGAAGTCTAGGTAGAGAGATAGGGACGCGGGTGGCGCTGTGGGTAAAAGCCTCAGCGCCTAGGGCTTGCCGATCGAAAGGTCGGCGGTTTGAATCCCCGCGGCGGGGTGCGCTCCCGTCGTTTGGTCCCAGCGCCTGCCAAGCTAGCAGTTCGAAAGCACCCCTGGGTGCAAGTAGATAAATAGGGACCGCTTACTGGCGGGAAGGTAAACAGCGTTCCGTGTGCTGCGCTGGCTCGCTAGATGCAGCTTTGTCACGCTGGCCACGTGACCCGGAAGTGTCTGTGGACAGCGCTGGCCCTCGGCCTCTTAAGTGAGATGGGCGCACAACCCTAGAGTCTGTCAAGACTGGCCCGTACGGGCAGGGGTACCTTTACCTTTAGGTAGAGAGATGGCGCCCATGTGCTAGGTAAGCACTATTTCCATTTTTCCAGCTGAAAACGCAGCACTTTTAATATTTTCTCATAGTTTTTGTTTGGCTGTATTCTTATGGGGGAACATTAAGCACTCAGTTCTCCAGCAACATACATGGCATACCTATTCTTTTGTGCTGGAGCATTCTGACACAAGTTGAAGGATCAGCCTGAATTCCTCCTGTGCCTTCTTCCTAATTCACCATGAGAAGGGCGCCTGTAGTAACGGTTTGTGCTTGCTTTATTTATGACAAAAACTCCCCCCCCCCAGTGACTATGTGGTTCCCCACATTAGAACTATCTGGTAGCCATGTGTTGAACACATGGGAGCATTGCAAATCTTAAATGATAGTAAATGCCATGGCAGAAACCTTTGCAATTACCGCCGACAGAACTTTGAAGATCACGTACAGCTAACACTATCTAGGGTGGTGGGTTTTTTTTTAAGGTTTTTTTAAGGTTTCAGGGCACAAGGGAAGGAATAGGGTGAAAGGTTCCAATCTTGAAAGGATGGGGTGACTAAAATCATTTTTCCACCGAAAATGAGAATAATTGCTTTCTGCAGAAACATGGAAAATAAGAGTGTCGGTGGCACAACATTCCCCCATACAATTAATTTGTTGGATTAAGCTGAAAGTATGAAGAAGGAAAATAACTTGGTACCTCCAAGTTCTTGTCGTACTGCCCTTCTGTCTTCGTCACAGGTTCCTACCCCAGTGCACATGGATTAACAAATGTTAAGCAGATGCTATTGCAGACCTTGTCATCTCTTTTTAAAATCCACTGTGCTTCCAGTGACGTTGTACATAAGGGCACTTAAAATTTCTTCGCTTAGGAGACCCGAGTGAGGAAACTGAGCTTAGGAGACGTGACAGAGAAAATGCAGTAAATTAAAGTCAACATGCAGCATTCTCTTCATTTGTTGTTGTTGTTTAGTCGTTTAGTCGTGTCCGACTCTTCGTGACCCTATGGACCAGAGCACGCCAGGCACTCCTGTCTTCATACCCACTTTTAACTCTGCCACAATTAGGTATGTGTCAGGGGTTCAGGAGCAGAGGGACAGGAAAGGGAGGAATTAGAGACCGAGGGAGAGGAATCCGAGGGAGAGGTCAGCGATGATAGCCATCCGAGGTCTCTAAGTCTCTCCAGCGAATCAGAGGATTCACAGAAAGGGGCTCCCGTGGTCAGGGCTAGGGGGTTGCCAGAGGGAACACCCCAGGAAGGAGGGGCCAGAGGGGACTCAGAGAGCAGCAGCTGGAAATCGGGACCAGCTTCCCCACCGGAGAGCAGTAAGGGGGAGGAGTCCCAAGCATCGGCAGCAGGCAGCTTTCCGTCAGCGGAAGGACATGAGTCAGGGTTAGCCACGCCTGCATCAGAGAGCGAGGAAACGGTCAAAAGGAAGGTCAGGGGCAGCGCGCGCGCGCCAAGTTCAAATGTACAAGAGGGGGGCGCAATGAGCAGCCCGGAGAGGGAGCCGGGTCCCAAAGCCCGCCGAAGAGAGGGGGAGGAGTCCGAAGGGTCCGCTTCCGAGGCGTCCAGGAAGGAAGGCACCCAGGGGGGTAGTAGGACCCAGAGGAGGAAGGAGAAACGTAGAAGGTGGAGTAAGGCCAGAGTCTTAAACTGGTGTACAGGGGGCGGAGACTCAGACGAGGCTTCGCTGGTCTAGGGTCTAGACGTAGAGACGCACGCTAGGGTTTGAAAATGGGAACTAAACTTCAATAAAGACTTTGTACAGTTATGCTGGCTAGCGTTGGTCTTCTGTGAGCTGGGACCTGGAGGCAGTCTCTGACAGTAAGCCTCGTCTCTGAGTTTCATCGGTTTTCTTCGCCTCAAGCATCGCTACGGGAGCGAGGCAGGGAGGGCAGAAAACTGGTGCCTTGCGAGCTCACAAAAGTCAGGCGAGATGACTACAGAACAGAAAATAGCTTCCCTGGAAGAAGCGGTGACACAACTCAGCGCTGAAATAATCGCATCCAGGAAGAGAGAGGAAGAAGCGGCAGCTGCCTGCAGAGATCTTCAAGCCAGGTTGGAAGGGCTTGTGAAGCAGGGGCTACCGGGACCCAGATCCGAGGGGATTGGGTTGGGGAAGAGAGGAGGCAGCATTGTATCTCATTTTGATGGGAATTTGCAGCAGTACCCCAATTTCCGAGCAGACGTGCTGTTTGCGCTGCAGCTGCTGGAGAGAGACTTTAGAGATGAGCGGGAGAAAGTGGGGTTTATTTTGTCCCATCTGCATGGGGACGCGAAAGCATGGCTGCGCAATCTGTGGAGGGATAAAGATCCAGCGCTCCAAAGCGCAGATGCATTCATTAAGGCAATGGACTCCTGTTTCTTATCTAACATAGACATTGACATTGCCCGGAAAGACATATTTGGGCTAAGACAAGGGAAAGCCAGCGTAAGGCAGTATCATTCCCGGTTTTTTGCATTGGTCAACGCGCTGAATTGGGATAAGGATTCTCCGCCAGTTAGAGACCTTTTTTTGGAGGGATTGAGCCCACAGATCAAGGATGAGATGGCACGGGGAGAGAGACCCACAACCACTCAGCAAGTGGTTGAAAGAGCGTTGTCGATTGGGGTGAGGCAGGAAGAACGCCCATGGAGCAAAGAAGAAGGGCGTTGGGGACGCACACCAGCGAGAGTGCCCCCCCTCTTGCCCAGAGAGGCAGCGCGTGCGCAGTCCACGCCTCCACAGGGAGGGGGCGAAGAGCAGATGGAGATTGGCGGTGCTAGGGCTCACTCGGCTACCAGAGCCTTAACACCGGGAGCAGTAAAACCGAAGCTGCCTAGAAGGAACAGGAAGTGCTATATATGTGAGAGTGGAGAGCACATGGCGAAAGAGTGTCCCCAGAGGATCCACAAGCACACTGCAGCTTCAGTGACAGTATTGGAAACAACTCAGCAGAGAGAACCACAGCAGGGAAACGACGAAGTCTGGCTGGAATAGGAGGCACTGGGGCCCAGCCAGACGAGTCAGTGAGGAAGTCCCCAGAGATTTTGCAGCCCACAGACCCCCTCCCGCCCAAACCAGTGGTGCAGCTCACCGCATCGCTCCAGCTGCCCAATGGACTCACCTTAGAAGTGCCTATTACAATTGACTCTGGCAGTAATGCAGACTTTATAGGACTGGAGTTCATTCAACAACACAACGTAGCATTACTGCCAGCCACGCTGCCCCTGAAGGTGGTCACGGTGGATGGCAGGGAACTGCTAGGGGGGCAGGTGGTGCAGCAAACGCCGCCGATGGTGATGCAAATTGGGAATCACCGGGAGGTCATCAGCTTCAATGTCACCCAACTGTCGGACACGCCTGTAGTATTAGGCATGAGTTGGCTACACAGGCACAGCCCAGCATTGGCTTGGTACCAGCGCCAACTGACTTTTGGATCCTCCTACTGTGCGGAACACTGCATTATACCCAGCCCAGAAGGGGAAGAGGAAGACCCGCAGTTGCAGTTGGGCACGCTGCAAGCAGTACCCCGCAAGTATGCGGAGTTTTTGGAGGTATTCTGCGAGAAGGAGGCGGACAAGCTACCTCCTCACAGACCCTATGATTGCAAGATTGACCTCCTGCCGGGGGCGACGCTGCCAACCGGGAAACTGTACTCCATGTCTGAGGATGAACTGCAGGAACTCAGGGAGTTCATAGATCACAATTTGAAGCGTGGTTTCATCCGGGAGTCAAAAGCGGTGGGAGGCAGTCCAGTATTCTTTGTGAAGAAGCGGGACACGCCCCAAAGGAGGCTGGTGGTGGACTTTCGAATTTTAAACTCGAAAACCAAGCCCTCAGCCTTCCCCATGCCCAAGATAGACGACCTGCTCGCGACGGTGCGGAAAGGACGCGTTTTCACCAAGTTGGATCTACGTGGGGCGTACAACCTGATTCGCATGCGCGACGGCGACGAGTGGAAGACGGCCATGTTCACGCCACTGGGCACCTACGAATACAGAGTTATGCCCTTCGGATTACAAAATGGCTCTCACACTTTCCAAGCCTTTATGCATCATGTGCTGGCGGGGCTCCTTTACAAGAAGTGCGTATGCTTCCTGGACGACATCCTGATTTTTTCAGAATCGCGAGAGGCGCACGAGAGGGATGTCAGGGAAGTTCTGCAGAGACTGAAGGAGCACAGGCTGTACGCCAAGCTGGAGAAGTGCCAGTTCGACGTGACGGAGGTGGATTTCTTGGGCTACAAGTTGTCGGACAAGGGGCTCGCCATGGACAGCGCCAAGGTTCGCGCAGTTTTGGACTGGAAAAGCCCACGCAATCGGAAGGAAGTCCAGCGGTTTGTCGGCTTTGCCAACTTTTACCGCAAGTTCATCAAGGGATTTGCCATGCAGACAGCGGCCATCACCGACACGCTCAGCTCCAAGAAGAAGAAATTCATCTGGACGGAGCAAGCGGAGCAGTCCTTTCAGAAACTCAAGCGTCTCTTCGCGTCCAAAGAGCAGCTGCTGCATGTGAATCCCAGCAGACCCATGAGGGTGGAGACAGACGCCTCAGACAGAGCCGTGGGAGCTGTCCTGTTGCAACAAGACCAGCAGGGGGACTGGAGGCCGTGCGCCTTCTACTCGAGGAAGCTCAGCAAGTCGGAGCAGAATTACACTATCTGGGACAGGGAGTTGCTAGCCATACATGCAGCATTCAAGGCATGGAGGCACTTCCTCATCGGAGCCAGACATACAGTGCAGGTCCACACGGACCACAAGAATCTGGAGTACTGGCGCACGGCTAGGTTCCTCAACCAGAGACACATTAGATGGGCAGAGTTCTTCGCGGACTTCGACTTCAAGATAGAGTACATTCCAGGCGACAACAACGTGATGGCGGATGCATTGTCCAGAAAGCCGCAATACCTTGAGGAGGCGGCACCGTCGGCGGCCAAGCACATTTTCGCACCGGAAGCGTGGGCATGCGCGTCGGCAACCGTGGACCTGGACGCCGTACGTCGCGCGCTGCGGGAAGACCCCTTCGCACAGGCCAAGATGGAGGAGGTGCACAGGGGCACAGCGAGGGCCGACGAGTTCCAGGTACGCGATGGGTTGCTCCTCCACAAGGGAGCACTCTACGTGCCGGGAGACGACCTCCGCGCAAGGGTCCTGCAGCAGCTACACGACGCTCCCACCGCCGGGCACTTTGGCAAAGAAAAGACTGTCGAACTAGTAGCCAGAGACTTTTGGTGGCCCAAGATGCGGGGGGAAGTAGCGGATTACGTCTCGAGATGTGACACCTGCCAAAGGGCCAAGTCAGTTCACAAACCGCCGGCGGGACTGCTGGAACCGCTGCAGACACCGTCTGAACCGTGGGAGAGGGTGGCCCTGGACTTTGTCACGGATCTGCCCAGCTCGAGGGGAAAGACAGCAGTGCTAGTGGTGGTGGACATGTTTACTAAAATGGCACACTTCATTCCGTGTGCGAAGGTAGCCACGGCAGAGCAGACCGCCAAACTGTTCATAGACCACGTGTTCAAAGTCCACGGTCTGCCACGGTCTATTCTCTCCGACCGGGGGCGACAGTTCATCTCGAACTTCTGGCAGAAGCTGATGGGCATTCTGAACGTCAAAGTCAATTTGGCGTCGGCGAGACACCCACAGACCAACGGGCAAGCGGAGAGGGTCAACGCCATCATGCAGCAGTACCTGAGATGCTACGCCAATCAGCAGCCCACGACATGGGTGGACTACCTGCCACTCGCCGAGTTCGCTTACAACAATACGAAGCACGTGACGCCGTTCTTCGCCAACAACGGGAGGCATCCCAGAACCTTCCCGGGTTTAGAGAGAGTGGGGGAGGGGGAGCCACAGGCAGCGGAAGCCTTAGCGTCGGAGTTGCAGGAAGTCCACGAACAACTCAGGAGGCAGTTAGAACTAGCAAAGCACGCATACAAGGTGCAGGCCGACAGACACAGAAGAGTTGGGGAAGACATACAGGTGGGAGACTGGGTCTGGTTAGCAGCGCAAGCAGTGCCGACCAGATCGTTAGCGAAGAAGAAGCTAGGACATAAGCAGCTAGGACCTTACCAAGTCCAGGCACAGGTCAATCCAGTGGCCTTCCGGTTGGCTCTTCCGGAAGGTTCCAGAATGCATCCGGTGTTCCATAGATCGGTGCTCACGCCCTACAAAGCACCTCATAGATTTCAGGAGCCAGACACAGCACCAGACCCGCTCAGAGAAGGGCCCAGAAAGGGGGGGTCGCCTAGGAGGGGGCACATCAACGAGGTCACAGAGATTTTAGACTCGAGATGGGGGGAAGAGGGAGTAGAATATCTCCTAGCCAGAGAGGGTACCCCGGCCAGTGCCAACAGCTGGGTACCGGACTATGCCTTGGAGGAGCCTCTGCTCAAAGAGGAGTTTCATGCCCTCTTCCCGCACAGGCCCATGCCAGCAGAGTTTTTCGACGACTGGCTCTTCACACCCACTCTTTCAGCCAGCACATTCCAGGGGTTCGCCTCGGACGAGGAACAGGCACCAGTCCCGAGCTCCCAGGTGGGTTCGCCACCGGGGTCTGCCTCAGACCACTCGTATTGGTGGGACGATCAACCAGAGGAGCAGTGGCGCAGGAAGTGGCTGAGGGGTCCTTGGATGGGACCACCCGAAGAGGGGGAGGGGGGCGAGACGGACATGGACGTGTTGGGGGAAAACGTGGGGTTCGAGCACGGAGACAGAGAGATGGAGGCAGAGGAGAGCGACGTCGACGAGTACATGGGGGACGAACTGTATCCTGCACGCACCCCCGCTACGACGGAGCACCCAGTACCCACACCGGAAGGAGGGGAGGGGGGAAGGGGGGGCTTCGAGGGGGGGATGGATGTCAGGGGTTCAGGAGCAGAGGGACAGGAAAGGGAGGAATTAGAGACCGAGGGAGAGGAATCCGAGGGAGAGGTCAGCGATGATAGCCATCCGAGGTCTCTAAGTCTCTCCAGCGAATCAGAGGATTCACAGAAAGGGGCTCCCGTGGTCAGGGCTAGGGGGTTGCCAGAGGGAACACCCCAGGAAGGAGGGGCCAGAGGGGACTCAGAGAGCAGCAGCTGGAAATCGGGACCAGCTTCCCCACCGGAGAGCAGTAAGGGGGAGGAGTCCCAAGCATCGGCAGCAGGCAGCTTTCCGTCAGCGGAAGGACATGAGTCAGGGTTAGCCACGCCTGCATCAGAGAGCGAGGAAACGGTCAAAAGGAAGGTCAGGGGCAGCGCGCGCGCGCCAAGTTCAAATGTACAAGAGGGGGGCGCAATGAGCAGCCCGGAGAGGGAGCCGGGTCCCAAAGCCCGCCGAAGAGAGGGGGAGGAGTCCGAAGGGTCCGCTTCCGAGGCGTCCAGGAAGGAAGGCACCCAGGGGGGTAGTAGGACCCAGAGGAGGAAGGAGAAACGTAGAAGGTGGAGTAAGGCCAGAGTCTTAAACTGGTGTACAGGGGGCGGAGACTCAGACGAGGCTTCGCTGGTCTAGGGTCTAGACGTAGAGACGCACGCTAGGGTTTGAAAATGGGAACTAAACTTCAATAAAGACTTTGTACAGTTATGCTGGCTAGCGTTGGTCTTCTGTGAGCTGGGACCTGGAGGCAGTCTCTGACAGTATGTAAGCCCATTACTAATTATTACAGGTTGCACCCAACTAAGTTATCAGAATACAGTCACTGAAATAAATCAAATTGTTAGTCAAGTCAACTGCTTTTAATGGGTTTCATCCACATATGACTTTTTAAAAAAGGTAAAGGACCCCTGACAGTTAAGTCCAGTCGTTAACGACTCTGAGGTTGCGGTGCTCATCTCACTTTACTGTTAGAGGGAGCCAACATTTGTCCACACAGTGTTTCTGGTTCATGTGGCCAGCATGACTAAGCTGCTTCTGGTGAACCAGAGCAGCGCACAGAGTCAAACCATTGGTCCATTTAGCTCACTACTGTCTACATTGGCTGGCAGTGACTCTACCGGGTTTCAGGCAAAGAAGATTCCAAGCCCCATCTGGAGATGCCGAAGACTGAACCTGGGTCTGTCATGCAAAGCAGGTGCTGTCTTTCAGCTGCTGCCCATTGGCAACCCCAAATGCAGGCGTAGGAGCACATGACATGTGTTCAGCTGGTCAAGCACTTAAGAAACAACCACTTGTATCATAGACTATACTGCCATATCACCTCCAGCTCACAGGAAAACCAAGGATCTGATTCAGCGGGTCTCTAGGAGGTATAATGTGAAACAGATCATTGTTCTTCAGCTGACTATGGACCCTGGGGGTCAGTGCAGCCAGTCTTTATCAGGTCCCAAGCCCTGTCCACCTGGTCTGGACGGATTGGCCAGGATTCAAATAAACAGATGGCAGGAAAGTCCGCCAGTCTCCAGCAGCCGGCCTGGGAATTCCCTAATGGCCTAGTCCATGTGTTGCTCCCAAGGGAAAGGAGTTTGGCATGATGGGATGCGACAGCCGCCCACCCTGTGACTGGGTAAGCAGCCATTTCCTCATTCCAGAAGTTGTCCAGGTCTTCAATAAGGCCAACAGTCAGGGCAACAGGGCATTGCCCCCAAGCCAAGGGGCTCATGGTCTGCCCATAACAAAGGATTAGAGCTACGACAAGTACCCCAGATCACCATTATTCTGACCAGAATGGAATGTCAAACTGAGAGTATGTCTAGATTATTGTACAGGGGTAGGCAACCTAAGGCCTGGGGGTCGGATGCAGCCCAATCACCTTCTTAATCCGGCCCACGGACGGTCCGGGAATCAGCGTGTTTTTACATGAGTAGAATGTGTCCTTTTATTTAAAATGCATCTCTGGGTTATTTGTGGGACATAGGAATTCGTTCATCTCCCCCCCGCCGCAATATAGTCCAGCCCACCACATGGTCTGAGGGATGGTGGACCGGCCCACGGCTGAAAAAAGGTTGCTGACCCCTGTTATTGTAAATTACCCAGTGATCCTCAGATGAAGGGCCATATAGAAATTTAATAAATAACAAGAATAGATTGCTGAAAACGAGGCACTTTTGCTAGTATGCATATTCTGAAACGATATTGACCAAAACACACACTGAAAGGCGAGGGATCTGCTCACTTGCTGCTTAATTTTGTCACTTGTGCCTGTCATGGAGAGAAAGAATGAGAGCTGATGCAGTGCTGGGATAGGGATTGGCTGCAGTTCTTATTAAGCATCCAAACCGCTTGCTAAACAGATGGCAGAGAGCAAAGAATAGGGACCAGCTCGAGTGAACTGAGCATCTTTCAGCCACCTTGTGCCCCTCTTCCTTTTTGTGCCCTGAGAGTATGGTTCTCTCTCTCTGGCCCACTCTGACTGTGTCCCAGCACACAACCCAGAGGCATCTTGAGGGCATGCCTGGGACAGGCGTGGGGCACTCAAAGCATATTTCCATGTCAGCTGTGCTCTCCCAGTCTTCCTGACTCTCTCCATTCCTCTCGCCCACGCCCGGAACAACTGACCTCTTCCTATGACTGGAAGTGGTTTTTGAGCATTAGGAGCATTTACGCTTTGGCAACACACAGTTTATACTTTATGACTTGTCCAAATTTATTTAAAAACACAAAAGATTTGAAGCATGATTTATTGCACATTCTTATGTTTGGGTTGCTAAACTGTTCACAAAGCCCCACTTACCGTGTGGCGAATTTCCACATTTGGACACATTGTTTATATATCTGTGTGTGTGTGTGTGTGTGTGTGTGTGTGTGTGTGTGTGTGTGTGTGTGTGTTATTCACAATCCTTTAATGTTTCAGTCAATTAAGTCAATTACATCAACTGGATTTTTTTTTTTAAAAAAGCTAATAGGCAACTTCAACTGTTTGTGGAAAATAAAATATTACCCCCCCCCCTTCTTTGCTTCATGCAGCTCAAATTTACAAAAAGGGATGAACCATTCTTGATGTGGATGTGGTCAGGGAATAAAATACAAGAACTGGTGAATGCTAATCACATTTCAAGATATTAGAGGCAGAGATCAAGAAGTAAACGTACTATTGCCCTAAGCGAAAATAGGGCAGAACATGGGTTGTTGTTTTTTTTGATAGAAAAACATATGAAGGAAAACAGAACAGTTGGAAATAGAAAGACAAAAGATTTGGCCACAGGCTTGTGGTACCATTTCCCAGAAATGGAAAAGCTCTTGGCAGTTTCTTAAAGACATGAGAGAAGTTTGGTAATAATACAACTGAAAGGTAGAGATGTGTTTATTTTTGCAATTCATAGTTTTGCTTTAACTTTACAGGCACTTAACTTATAATCCAAATCCTTATCATCCATGATTACATTGGCAGCTGATAATGTGGTTTTAGGCAGAATGGTAGTAACAGCTTGTAAGATGAGTAATGTTTTTCATTACTTTTATCTTCACCTGGACCTGAAAGGCTCAGAACTGGTCCTTCTGTCATATTTTAAAAGGTTTTTGCTTCATATATTGTGGTTCAGCAAAGAGGAAATTGAGAGCCAAACTACTTGCTAAAACCTCAGTGAAGTTAATGGCGATCACTGAATCGGGATCTACATATTTGAATGCTCAGCACCAAAATGCACTGCATACAACCCTACTGTACTGGAATTTATGTGCAAATGACTCATCAGCTTTCTTGTCATCCTTATTAAAGAGTTCCACATGTGAGAATGGCTTACACATTGAAAACCATCTTTTCAAATCATTGATACATAAGAATTCCTGCACCCAGCGGCATAGTGTGGGTTGCCAGCACCCAGGGCCATGTGGAGGGAGGGAAACAGACAGAAGACGCATGTGCATTCAACTGCCTAATGGCGTCCGCATCACCCAGGAGACTGCAGCCACAGAGATAAGAAAAGAAGAGTCATTCTGTTATCTAGTGAGGTCACTACTTGGTTAACAAGGAGAAGCCATTTTCAATGGAGGCCACTGACAGAAGTGCACAGCTGTATCGAGCCAGCACCGGGTGTTGAAATTTTGTGCCCCTAACAATTTTGTGCCCAAGGCAACTGCCCCTGTGGCCACACCCCTCCCCCCGCACTACACCACTGCCGGCATCTGAGCCATGTCTGACTCTGAACCTCCTATTTCAGTGCTGGACTGAATGTCGTGATCTATCCAACATCTTGCTTCAGCTTTACAGTGTATGTACGCAAAATGAAATACGACTTGAGAAGAGTTCTTGGACTAAGCTGATCCCAAATCAAAATAATGGAGCCTACCGTATTTTTCTGTGTATAATACGCTCCTGTGTATAAGATGCCCCCCCAATCTTTGGGGACTTAAAATTAAGAAAAGGGGGGGTTCCCCCGTGTATAAGACTACCCCCCTTTCTTAACATTATTTTTTAGTAAAAAAAAATATATATCCTGGTCTTATACACAGAAAAGTATGGTAATTTAGAGGCACTTATTTTTGACAATACAGCGCATACAGAATTAGGAATAGCTTATCTATAGCCCATGTATAGCCTTTTAATGAGGGTGGAAGAGGAGAGCGCAAAATATGGTCTGAAGCTCAACATCAAAAAAACAAAGATCAGGGCCACTGGGCCCATGACCTCCTGGCAAATAGAAGGGGAAGAAATGGAGGCAGTGAGAGATTTTACTTTCTTGGGCTCCATGATCACTGCAGATGGTGACAGGAGCCACGAAATTAAAAGACGCCTGCTTCTTGGGAGAAAAGCAACGACAAACCTAGACAGCATCTTAAAAAGCAGAGACATCACCTTGCCTACAAAGGCCTGTATAGTTAAAGCTATGGTTTTCCCAGTAGTGATGTATGGAAGTGAGAGCTGGACCATAAAGAAGGCTGATCGCCGAAGAATTGATGCTTTTGAATTATGGTGCTGGAGGAGACTCTTGAGAGTCCCATGGACTGCAAGAAGATCAAACCTCTCCATTCTTAAGGAAATCAGCCCTGAGTGCTCACTGGAAGGACAGATCCTGAAGCTGAGGCTCCAATAGTTTGGCCACCTCATGAGAAGAGAAGACTCCCTGGAAAAGACCCTGATGTTGGGAAAGATGGAGGGCACAAGGAGAAGGGGACGACAGAGGACGAGATGGTTGGACAGTGTTCTTGAAGCTACCAGTCTGACCAAACTGCAGGAAGCAGTGGAAGACAGGAGTGCCTGGTGTGCTCTGGTCCATGGGGTCACGAAGAGTCGGACATGACTAAACAACAACAACAGCCCATGTACTTAAGTTCTCTGGTATCAGAAAAGAGCAAGAGGATCAAGATTATGGAGTAATTCCCTTATGAAGAAAGATTGCATCATCTGGGGCTTTTAGTTTAGAGAAAAGGCGAGTAAGCAGTGACATGAAAGAAGTTCATGAATTTATGCATGGCGTGAGGAAAGTGCTGAGAGAGAAGTTTTTCTCCCTCTAGAGCAGATGGACATCCAACGAAGATGAATGCTGAAAAATTCAGGACAGATAAAATAAAGCACTTATATAGTCAAATACAGAACTTGCTACCGAAGGAGATAATGATGGCGACCAACATGGATGGCTTTAAAAGGGGATTAGACAAATTCATGGAGGACAAGGCTATCAATGGCTACTAGCTATGATGGAGGTTATGCTCCCCCTCCTCACTTGGAGGCAAATATGCTTCTGAATACCAGTTGCTGTAAACTGCAGGAGGGGAAGTGTTTTTGGACTCAGGTCTTGCTGGTTTCCCACAGGCATCTGGGTGGCCCCTTTGAGAACAGAAGGCTGGTCTAGATGGGCCACTGGTCTGATGCAGAAGGAGAGCCAGTGTGGTATAGTGGTTAAGAGTGGTGGACTCGTAATCTGGTGAACCGGGTTCGCTTCCCTGCTCCTCCACATGCAGCTGCTGGGTGACCTTGGGCCAGTCACACTTCTCTGAAGTCTCTCAGCCTCACTCACCTCACAGAGTGTTTGTTGTGGGGGAGGAAGGGAAAGGAGATTGTTAGCCGCTTTGAGACTCCTTAGGGTAGTGATAAAGTGGGGTATCAAATCCAAACTCTTCTTCTTCGTCGTCTCTTCTTTTGAATCGCCGTGCTGCCACGCCACTGCACCACAAACCCGTGTATGAGGTACTTTGTAGTAAGCCGTTATTAAAACTGGACACATCAAACAGCAGGATGGACCTGCCATTCCTGCCTCAAACAGGATGCCTCTGTAGCCACATCAACACAAGCCACTCTGGGCACCATCACAGTCACGTATATCTATGGTTAGTTTGACATGAACAGAACAATTTCAAAATTATCCTGACTGGGGCTGGTAAATACAGAAGTGGTTTGTAATGTTCAAGTTGGTGTGGCTGAGTGTTTTAAAATCTCCTCTCTTCTCTTCTTTAATCTGAGTTTTGCACTTCCAAACATGTATGAAGTGTCATGATATTTCCACCACTGAATGTCAGCTGTGCAGCAAACATAATGGCTTTTACATCAGAGGATATAAGAATGACTTCCAAACACAGCTGACTCCTAGTATCTCTCATTTAGATATTAATCAGTCACACAGATTACAGAAATCTTGAGAGAACAGCCTTCCGCAGGTGGTGATGGGTGGAAAGAGGCATACTGGAAACCAAATAGCTAGATCGTGCTCACATGAGGAGCAAATAGTAGTGGCATGGCAATTGCCAGTAACCACACAAACATCACCACACAAAGGATAAACAGCCCACCAAAATCCTCATCATCATTTAATGAGGGTCCACATCAACAGTGACTGAAGATGCATAACACAGTGTTTCCCAACCTTTTTTGGGCAAAGGCACACTTGTTTCATGAAAAAAATCTCGAGGCACACCACCATGCCAGATGGGGAAAGGTCACTTTTTACTTATGTAAAAATAAAAATAAAATAGTAACAGCATAGAAGGTAATGGTTAGGCTAGCATCCCTCTTCCAAATATGCTAGGTTTTTATTTGCAGGGACTGTTCTACATGGGAAAGCATTCAGCACTGTCATTCTCCCATCTGCCATCTGAATTGGTACTATTCTGGGTCAACTTACTCTGCTGCATGTGTAGATGAAAATGGCACCAAGTGTGGGGGGTTTTGGCCCTCTCTGAAGTGCTTCTCTGCAAGATATGGTAGGATGTGTTACACAAGTAAACACTTGCAGGGTATGATAAAGAGAGCATTCCAAGAGTGACTTGGGATGCTATGAAGATGCTGCAAAAGTGGGCATGTGATTATTGCACGCCTTAAGCTAATGCTGAATACCCAAGAGTGTACAACTGGACTGCTGAATCCTAACTGGGTGTACTGAAAAGATGCTGGATGAGACCCAGACCAATAGTACCTGCAAAAGCAGCGTTATTAAAAGCAGCTTTCCCTTTGAACATCTCTTTGTTCAAAGTGCATCTGAAAGCCTAATGACCCACTGGTTCCTTAGGAGTGAGCTTTAATGCAAGGATTTTGATGTTAATCCATGGATCAGATGTGTGTGTGTGGATAATCGCATTGTTGGACAGTCCTTTCTGCCTGTTGGCCGTTAGCCAACGACCCCCTCCTCCGCCTGAATGAAATGTGCCCCGTGGGAGCGTTGGGACATCAGAACCACGAGTTATAGTTATCAGGGGCGCCGACTTATAAAAAATATTGGGGCGTCCTGCCGCTGGTTCGCTCGGGTAGCCGGGAGAACGCAGTTCAAGGTGGCGGTGTTGGGGAGAGACCCTCGCTCAGGGCGCCACGAGACTTGGCGGCCGGCGGCCTATCTGGGGGGTTTTGGAGCATATTTCGGCGGAGCGATTGGGGAGGAGGGGGCTTGTTGCCGGATTCTTCAGCTGGGCCGGAGATCCGCTGCTGGGGGTCCCTGGGCCGAGTTGTGAGCACGGCCTGCTGAAGGGAGATCCAGCCGAATGCGCGACGGGGACGGCCGGGGCTCTCCGGCTAGGGCGCGCGGCTGGCTGGCTGGCGAGGGAGCAGGTGGGGAGGAGGCGGGGGTCCTCACTCTCTTAGGAAACACACCCGCGCGCCCGATTGCCACGAAGTCCGAAGGGTGCGTGTGTGGAATTAAAAAGCAAAAACGAGATACGGGCAGGGCAGGCAAAGAGTTTTCCGCAAGAGGATGGAGGGCAGGTTGAAGAGAAAATCACTCAGGATGAGACAGTCAAATCAGCCATGATAAAATGGGCTCAGGATATTGGGTATAACATCATGTTTGAGGACTGGGAAAGGTTATGGACCACCGGAATGAAATTCACGGCATGTAATGCCTTGAAGGAAAATATTATGAAAATGATTTATAGGTGGTACATGACCCCAGTCAAGCTTGCAAAAATATATCACCTGTCTGATAATAAATGTTGGAAATGTAAGGAGGCTGAAGGGAAATTCTTTCACCTCTGGTGGACTTGTCCAAAAGTGAAGGCCTTCTGGGAAATGATCTATAATGAGTTAAAAAAGGTATTTAAGTATACCTTTCCCAAGAAACCAGAGGCCTTCCTCTTGGGCATTGTTGGCCAGAAAGTGTTAAAGAAGGATAGAACTTTCTTTATGTATGCAACTACAGCAGCAAGAATACTTATCGCAAAATATTGGAAGACACAAGATTTGCCCACACTGGAAGAGTGGCAGACGCAATTGATGGACTACATGGAACTGGCTGAAATGACTGGCAGAATCCGAGATTTGGGAGAAGAAACAACGGAAGAGGACTGGAAAAAATTTAAGGACTATTTCCAAAAGCAATATAAGTTGTATGAATGTTAAAAATTTACACGATTCGGAAACTATAGCTTCAGCAATTAGATTTGGGAAACAGGAAATTATATTTTAAGTAAGAAAAGGTCAAAATCTAAGGTAATACTATGTTTAATTTAAGATATAAGTAACTGATGAAAAGTATGTTAAATTTAGAGGTATAGTATTTGAAAAGTACAAAATAAGGTACGAAACAAGGTAATAATTTGCTGATATCTTTATTATAAAGAATGCAGGGTAAGGGAGATGCGAGGAAGTCCAGTTAGTTATATAAAAAATGTGTTGAATGGTTGGTTTTCTTTTCTTCTTTTTCTTTTTTTCTTTTTCTTGTTCTTTTACTTTTTTCTTCAGTGTATGTTTCTAACTTTGTATTTGAAAACTTAATAAAATATTTATATATAAAAAAAGGGGAAATCCTTTCGCTTTTCTGGGGTGCAGGGAAGTCTCAGAGCCGGAGGTTGGGGAAGGGACCCCCTTTGCTCTGCCCTCTTCTCCCGTCTTAGATTCGCAGGGGGGTCCCCGCCCGAGCTTGCCTGGCCACCGGGCCACACAAGGGCCGCGCTCTACGCAGCGCACCTTGCTAGCCGCGCAGCTGTCCTCCGCGGCTGCGGAGCGGCCCTGCACCGGTGCCCAGCCCCTCTGGGCGCCCGCTGCGCTGCCAATGACAAGCGGGCGACGTCGCGGGCAGGGAAGGCGTCGCTTTCTTTCCCGATCCTTCATCCTCCCAGTCTTCCAGCCCTTTTTTGGGTTGGAAGCTCGTCTCGTTCGCCCTTCTCCTTTCTTCACCCTGCGTGCAATTTTCCTCCCTCGTCTCCCTCCCCATTTCTCCTTCCTTCCTTCCTGACTGACGGGCTCGGGCTTCGGCTCGGGCTCGGGCAGCCACAGCGTCGGCGGTGTTGGCGATCGGCGGCGCGGGGGGATGGCCCTCCCGGGGGAGCCGGCGCTGCTCAATGGGGTTGCCAAGGAGACAGGCCGGCCGCCCCCCTCCCCCGGCCCGGCGCCCCCCGCCGCGCCGGTGCCCGTTATCGAGCTGGTGCGCGCCGGGCGCCCTATAAAAGCCGCGGACGCGCCAAGCTCCCTCTCCCGCCGCGCAGGAGCGATGCCTCTCTCTGGCTCTCCCTCCGCGCAGGCTGAGGGAGGGAGGGAGTGGCGCGTGTGACCCGTCTCTGCTGGGAGACCAAACCCAGCGAGGCAGAGTCGCGCGGAGGCGCCCAGGCAGCGCTGCCGGCTGCGAGGAGGAGCGCCAGGCAGCAGCAGGAGGCGCGGCCTCTCCTCGCCGCCGCCGCCCCGCCTCTCGCCGCCGACTCGCCCGCCTCCCTCCAGGCAACATCTCGCGGCACACTAGGCAACGTCTGGCGGCACACTAGTGTGCCGCGGAACACCGGTTGGGAAACACTGGCATAACAGGTTATTTTTTCTTACTGGGTTTTCCACATAATAAAGGTAAAGGTACCCCTGCCTGTACGGGCCAGTATTGACAGACTCTAGGGTTGTGTGCCCATCTCACTCAAGAGGCCGGGGGCCAGCGCTGTCCGGAGACACTTCCGGGTCACGTGGCCAGCGTGACATCGCTGCTCTGGCGAGCCAGAGCCGCACACGGAAACACCGTTTACCTTCCCGCTAGTAAGCGGTCCCTATTTATCTACTTGCACCCGGGGGTGCTTTCGAACTGCTAGGTTGGCAGGCGCTGGGACCGAACAATGGGAGCGCACCCCGCTGCGGGGATTCGAACCGCTGGCCTTTCGATCGGCAAGCCCTAGGCGCTGAGGCTTTTACCCACAGCGCCACCCGCGTCCCCATATAATAGGTAAATTCAAATTAAATAAAGAAAAACTATGGGCTAGCATTTTGATGATAATGATGCTGACAGCATCATACGAAAAATGCACAAAAGTTCTATGCACGAGAAGAACCAGTTCCACAGTAAACTCCCTTCTGGAAACACCAAAGACATACAAATGTGTTTCTTTCACTCAACTCCCTACCACTCTTTTGATTGGGGTAGGGGGTGGGAGGGGGTCTCTGCCCTCCATAATGCATCATGCTAGAGTTAACCTGACTAAAAGAATAGTTCCTGTAGAAGGGACTGAAGAAAATTTAACAAAACAGAGAGGAAAAGTGATTTCCAAGGCCCCCTAGTGAATGATGGGTGTAATAGCTAGAGCATCGGACTAGGACTTAAAAGAGTAGGACTCAAATTCCCACTTGCTCATGACACAAACTGGGTGACCCTGGACCAATCACAGTCTCTCAGCCTAACCTACCTCACAAGGTTGTTGTGAGGATCAAATGGAAAGGGGGAGAAGCATGTACAGTATGCTACCTTGAGTTCCTCAGAGGAATAGAGTGAGCAGCTCAGTTGGTAGAGCAGGAGACTCAAACTCTGGGTTGTAGGCTCAAGACCCACGTTTGGCAAAATATTCTTACATTGCAGAGAGTTGGGAGTACCTAACCCTCGTGGTCCCTTCCAACCCTACAATTCTATGATTTGTAAAAATAAAGATAAAAGCAAAAATAAGAATAAAAAATAATTACAGTGATTTAACATAATGGTGAGCTCCCGTTGTTCGGTCCCTGCTCCTGCCAACCTAGCAGTTCAAAAGCACGTCAAAGTGCAAGTAGATAAATAGGTACCGCTCCGGCGGGAAGGTAAACAGCATTTCTGGTTCGCCAGAAGTGGCTTAGTCATGCTGGCCACATGCTGTACGCCGGCTCCCTTGGCCAATAAAGTGAGATGAGCGCCGCAACCCCAGAGTCGGCCACGACTGGACTGAATGGTCAGGGGTCCCTTTACCTTTACCTACATACAATAATACATAACATTAGTATATAAAAAGTAGGACTGGCTACACAACGCTGCAGAGTGGTCCCAACAGACACTACATAGCATTCTTTCAGCACTGAACATAGTCAGCACTGAGCTATTTTGGAGTGCCCCCCCCCAAAAAAACCTCACTTCTGCAATGCTTGTTTCCCCCCCGAGTTGCTGATACCTGCCCCTTGTTTCTCAGTAGCCTTGTTTTGGTTACACAGCAATAATATCTCTGCACCCAAGGTCACTTTTAATATATCTGTTTCATTCTCCTTCTCCCTCCCAACACTCAGTTACCATGCCATGCCCAGTGACCAT
The DNA here is from genome assembly GCF_964188315.1 of Podarcis muralis. Classification (NCBI taxonomy): domain Eukaryota; kingdom Metazoa; phylum Chordata; class Lepidosauria; order Squamata; family Lacertidae; genus Podarcis; species Podarcis muralis. Next base: position 40,512,649 of record NC_135655.1, read on the forward strand.
GTTCAGTCTGCCTCAACCGAGCTGTTTGTGGCTTCTCCCTCACCCACCTTTCAAGGCTTCTCCATCCCTATTTGCTTGTGTGTGTGCCAACCTTCGGATTGCGAACACCTTCCTCTTCCACATAGGTAGTGTCTCTTGGCTATATAAAGGCAGGTGCCCAGAGGAAGAACTGACTGTTAATATACCTGATGATAAAATATCAAGCTATACTCAAGTCATAATAATTTTTTTTTTAAGTGAGTAGCATATCTAAGCAATTATCACCTCAACCAGTGATTGCCTGACTTATACCCCCATCAATGATAACTGGAGAGCCAGGTTATAGACAAAAGTTTCTGCCAGAGTGACGGTATGTACCAGCGGCAATTGCACATTTTCTGTGATAAGCGAACACGATCCCTGATTGAACTTTAGCAGTAAAACTTCCAGAAGAACATTCTTGTCTCCTTTTGCCAACATTAACTGGCAGACCTAAACAACTCTAACAAGAGAGTATCTGCCCCAGACATACATTTCTGGATGCAGGTGTGACGAACTCTTGTTGATAACAGCATCAGTTTAATTTAATTTAATAGTCTACTTTCTTGTGGGGTGGCTTTTAGAGTCTCCCAATAGCAATCATCAGGGATGCAGGTGGTGCTGTGGTGTAAACCACTGAGCCTTGGGTACCGCTCTGGCGGGAAGGTAAACAGCGTTTTCGTGCACTTCTCTAGTTTTGCCAGAAGCGGTTTAGTCATGCTGACCACATGACTGGGAAAAACTGTCTGCGGACAAACATCGGCTCCCTCGCCAGTAAAGCGAGATGAGCGTCGCAACCCCAGAGTCGTTCGCGACTGGACTTAAGTGTCAGGGGTCCTTTACCTTTTTGAATAGCAGTCATCAGTGCCACTAGCCTGATGTAAATCGTGGATTAATTTCTGAGCATAAATGCTTGGGACTGATTTGCTTGGCTGAAATCCTAAAAACCTGGGATGATGAGGAGGAAGAGGAGGAGTGGGGTGGGGAACTTTCAGGTCTCTGGCTTGTGATCCTTCTGTGCACATTTACTTGCATACAAAGACCACTGTGATTAATGGAACTTAATCCAAAGTGTGTGTGGGAGGACTGCATGAATCCAAGCTCTCTCAATCTTTCCTGAACACACCAAGCTATATCACAAAGCCTGTGGATTGGTGGTCCTGCTCCGCCCTGCTGTGCGACAATGATTTTAGACGGTCTTGTGCTAAGAGTTCGTATTTTTGAAGCATCTAAAGCAAGCCTGGGTACCGTAGACAAGATTTCGAAAGCGAGCAAAAGCCTCTAAAAGACCTCGAGCCCAACTCCAGCAGAGGCATCAGTGTCGGGAGGAGGAGGGGGAGACTATCGCCCGCTGTCTTTGCCGATGGGTTCCGCCCCCGCCGGTCGCGCGTCCCTCGGCACGTGGGGATGCGGGTAGCAGCCAGCGGGTCCCTCGCCCGCCAGCGCCGGTCTGACCTGGAGGTTCAGGGAGGAGCCGGGCGTCGCTTTCTTGGAGAAAGGAGAGTTCTCCTCCCTGGCGGGAGTTGCTGGAAGCGTTTAGGGGGCGTATTGGGAGGCGGCCGCTGGCCAATGATCAGGAGCGCTGCTCTCAGCTGGCAGGCATTTAAATGGGAGACAGCGCGGTGCGCCTGCAATTCGGAAGCGGGGCCCGAGCTTTCCTTGCCTCTCCTTCCGATGGGCTCGAGGGACCGGGAGCAGAGCAGCAGCCCACGCCGTCACCCCGCGCACTGAAGCGCCCCACGCCGGAAAGGAGCCGCGGAGCAGGACTCGCTCTCCGCCCACGCGCAGGTGAGGCGGCAGCGGAAAGGATTTCGGGGCTTCATTGGGAGGCCTTGGGTTGCTTTACGCCGGGGTGAAGGATGGCGACTGCCGGTCTGCTCCAGGCAAGCAGGAGGCGCTGGGTTGTAGCCCCTTGGAAGCAGTAGGGTTACTCGTGGCGTAAGGGAGTAAAGTGATGAGAGCCTTGGAAACTGCAGGTCAGTGTATTCTGGGAAGAATACCGACTCTGATGGGGTAGGATAACTTAAGTTAGATTTATGCCTGGCATCGTAGATAAAATGCTTTCCTGGAATTAATCCAGGAAAGCCTGTCGAATATATGCTACGAAATACCGAAGCTCTTACCTTTCCCCGTATCTGTGTAGCGCCTGACTGGAGGGAGGGGAGTCGCTGGAACCCCCTAATTCCCACCCCACATTTCTCATCGCAGTTTTTTTTTTGGCGGGGGGGACGGGGACTTGGCTGGCTTTTGCCACAAATGGAACTACAGGTAGAACCAATACCATTTTCACACGTGATTTATAGCGCAGTTCCATGCATATTTACTTGGAAGTAAGGGCCATTAACTTAAATGGGGTTTACGTCCCAGTTAGTAAACATGGGGCTTCAGACCGAACAAGTTCTCTCTGTGTGCACCTGAAATTCTAGTATTGACTCCATTCGTTGGGATGCCAGCTAAAAATGGGGATTCCTCAACCCTGCAGTAACAATCTTAGCACTTGGTGTTTTCCAAGCCCGGGTTGCTGGAGGAAACCTTAAAAGCTCGTCGGATTGCCAACGCCACTCCCACGGAAAAAGAAGGCCCACTCTTTACAGGGTGCCCAGGATGTGACCCAAGTCCGTCTCCTTCCCCAGTAAGCCTGTGCAGCCGCTCCTGCCTTCTCTGCGCTTCCAAAGCGACCGTAACACCCCGCGGGTCGGTATTCGCAACCGGCCCTCCTCTAGGCTTTCTTGGGCGCCCTGTGGTGCCACTGCCTAATGGGCTAATTTAATCGAAAGGGCCGAAAATTGCTCACAGCCGCGCGGCGGCCGGGATGGGCGAAGAGGGCCGCGGAAAACGCCTTTTAAAAGGATTGGCCCCTTGCAAGGGGGCGGGCGCTGGCTGACAAAACGGGCTGGGCCGGCGCCTCAAACGGGCCCTGCTGCGCGGAGGCGCACTTAACATGCAAGCCTCCTCGGAAGTAACTCCCACTGACTTCAACGGGGCTTGCCCTCCGCGGTAGCCCCCCCCCCCCCCGCTCACTAGGGCCAGTGGGGCTATTCCAGGTGCCGGCGGCGGCAGGGCGGAGAGTTCGTCCTTTGCTCGCTCGGGGATTTGCACCGCCCCGACGGCAAACGGGCGCGGACCGCGGCGTTTGCTCCGGTGGCGACGGAAAGCCGTCGGTTCTCCCTTCCCGCGAGCGGCTCTTTCCCTGCCAAGGGCGGAGCCGCCGAGGGGAGGCGGGTGTCTCCTAAGACCCCGCCGCGTGACTTACTCAAAACCAAACAAAACGCTGGCGGAGGCGGCGGCCTCCTGCGCCTCTGGTCGGTGGGCCCCGCGGAGCAACCCTGGAAACGGCCTGTCTTGGGCGAGGCTGAGCTGAGGGCGCTGCCCTTGCTTGGCGGGGAGAGAAAGAGGCGCCACCCAGCGCGCCGCCGGCCACCCTCTGCTGCGCCTCCCGCGCGGCGGCCTTCTGGGCGGCAAGACCAGAGGGAAACGCCGGGCATCTCCGAGGGGGCGAGGCGTGGTTCTCTGTCCATTACAGCAGCCTTCGCCAACCTGGGGTGCTCCAGCTGCGTGGGACTACAACTCCCATCAGCTCCAACTGGCTCTGGGTTGTCAGGAGGGAGGAGTTCAGTTTAACCCTGGGGCAACACCCCAAGAAGCGTCATTATCAGGGCCGAAGAGTAGCCCCGTTTGAGCTCTCGTCATTGACACGCTGAAACATGTAGATGTTAATGTGGGAGATAAATCCAAAAACGCATTTCCTCCCTCCCCCCGTTGTATATTCCCTTCTCGTTGGTTAAATTTATTTTAAGCTTCCCATAAGAAATGCCTCAGTCTTTCCCTATGAAAGATCTATCTTCAAATACTTTGTGCTGTATGCCTTGGCTCATGCTTCTGTTCTTCCGATAAGGGAAATAACTTGGTCAGTGGTCACGATTGGAGTTGTAATCTCAACAGGTTCCCCGCCTCTGGTTTCTAGTCTGAGGGTGAACTGAGCACTCCTCCTTGATTTGTTTGCAGGGAAGTTAGAGGACGTTGCATCAAATGTTATTCCACACTTTGCGGGATCCCCTCATTTTTCCTTATCTGATTTGGGGTGCAAAGCAGGTTTGCTGTGCAAAAATTGTGTATCAGCTTAAATTGCGCAACTTGCTTGAATCTCACTGGCAGTGCCCTGACTCTGGTAACAGGGCTTTTAAGCATTTGGTGAAGGCAACCTTAAAATCTGAAAAAGTCCATGCTGTAAGAAATCTCCCTGCGGTCCTGGGAGCACTTGTAATCTTCAATAAAGTCTTCCTTTAGACTGATTTAGAAACCTGATCTTTTGATAACATTAGAATCTCTGTCTGCAATTCACAAACCACTATCCCTCAGACAGACACACTTCTGTTAGATCTGAATCTGGAACCTCTGTGTTTCAGATCAGTCTGTTCTCTGTCTCTCCCTCCCCCCAAAAAACTCATTCTTAAACTGTGAAACATATATTTTTAAACCTCAGAAAAATGACTGGCAGTCCCTACTTTCAAGGGAACAGACACTTGGAATGCAGTTCTGGCCTTTTCATCTCTAAAAAGAAATTGCAAAGCTTCAGGACGATGCAGAAAGGAGCAACTATACATCATCTTTTCCTGCGAGAAGTTTAACAGTGTAGTCATATGTGTATCTGCTCACATCTACTTTCAAGTAAGTCCCATTGCTTTCAGTGGGACTTGCTTCCTGGAAAGTGTACATAGCATTGCAGTCTAAAGCTCTTTAGTTTTTAAAAAAGTGAGTAAGATGGGGGCAGGCCACAAACATATTATTATTATTATTAAGTTTATATACCGCCCTTCAGGTGTGGAGTCAATTCTCTTTCAAATCACTTCAGCTTGTAGCACCTAAGGAAGGTGATGTCCTTGCCTTGCATTACCATTCAGTTGCCTACCCACTGCATTTTGTAGTTCTTCAATCATCTACTTGGAACTGAGAAGTTTTTACAACTTAGGTGGGGACGTTTTCTGACAATGGCTGGATTGAATATGATGTATTGTATCCAAATGGCTCTGAAGGATTAGGGATAACCCACAGAAAATATTGGGACGAGAGGGAGGTGCCTTAGCCTTAGCACTATGACAAACACAAGCCATTGAGTTGATTTGTTAGTGAAGTGATCACTTTCACCTCTAATCTTTTGTATTCATTATTTGTATTCATATAAACACACACCAAACCTTTAATTTAAAAGAAGAGTCCTTGACTGCCAATGCTGTCTGCTATGCCAACCCAAAATATGAGCTTTGTCCTGAAGGCTTTTAGGTAATTGTTGCTAATAGCAATATTGGTGTTCTTACTCCTCATAGACCATCTCGCTTTCATTGTGATTTCCTTTAGAGCTGTGGTCTAATGATGGATTTAAAATAGAGCCTTTACTCAAAAGTGCTCAGGTTTCAGCTATTGAACTTAACAGAAGAGAGGTTGGTCTAGGTCAGTACTGAGCCCTTTGAAAGCTTACACCAAAAACTTTCTTCTGGAAATGGGACGAAGGTATGCAGGCTCTCCCCCCTAAAATGTGTGCTTTGCTCTCTGAATGTTCCTGAAATAGGAATATACTTACTGGTTCCTATTATATTTATTTACTCTAGTATTGCAAGCTAGAACTTTCAGGCAAAAACATGGCTATGTTTCTTGAGCAGGTTCAGTGTGCGTGTGTGGAAGTGTGTAATGGAATTGTTAGTCATCATTTGTATGTTTGAAATGACACTAAGTTGGAACACTCAAGTCTTTTATACTACCAACATGTTCAGCTTCTATTTCTTCAACCTCCAAGTACATTGGCTTAGAATCTACATAGTAGTTATGAGGTCTCCCTCATTGAGTGTTGCTGCAAAATGATCACAGCAAACTTAAACATAATATAAGTATTTAAATAAAAATAAATCTGTTATCCAGCCCTAGAGTTAAAGAGTAGGGGAGGAAAATTCTTGGTTCTGGAAAATCCCTTGCTTCCAGAAAAGCGGGTCAGAGCTGTTGCCTTTTCGTCTCTCAGCGACAGAGAGGTGGGCTCTTGTTTTCTGACTGTAAAACGAGTCCTATTGCAAATGTACAAAAGTAATATAACTGAACTAGTTCAAAAATGATGACACAGTTGTAATCCATGTTGCATGAGTGAAAGGCAGCTGCCACAACTGATGTTTTCCTCCCTCTTCAGTCCCCTGAGTGTGCACACCCCCACTTCAGAATCTTGAGGGTGACCTTCTGAGCATTATGGGATGTCTTGTGGGGCTACTGTGGGAGGAGAGAATTGCCGGAAGCATGGAATTTGTGTGAGCATTACGAGATTGTTTTGCCTAGTTTTAGGCCTTTTGCCCTCCTTCCACTACCACCCTATAAGTCACAGTCCGCAGTGTTCAGTAAATCTCTCCTGAGCCTCAGCAGGGACTTTTTAGGGACTACAGGTGGGAGGAGGGGAGGGAGAAAATTGGTTTCCTGAGCCTACCATCCCTTTGTCCAACCCCTTGGGTACAACTCAAAAAAATAAATGCCAAGTTTACAAACTGATACAACATACAGTATGGCATAAACAAATCAAGGAATCAGATATGATCAGTGGTTATGAAGTCACAGGTTGATAAAGTGATTTTCAATATAAGAGCACACAACTAATAGAATTATATGATGGGCAGCTGGTAAAAACCTGTTCCAGCTAAGTCTTCTGAACTGCCCATGTACTTTGAAAATCCAAATCTCTTATGAGAACATAACTACCAATGAATTTCTGTGACCATCCATGTATACGCCTTTGACAAAACTTCTAATTACATATGGAAAACTCAGACTCATAAATGGATGACTTTCACATAGTATTCCCTGACAGTCCTGTAACTCATTGCAATGCCTTCTACACCATGCAGGATGCAGCTGTTAAGTGTCCTAACTGGTGTTGGGATGTGGGCACATATTTAACCTGTTCTGTGCCAGTTTCTCTATTTTCCTGCATGCTTTTAACCTTGAAAGCCTTGCATGGCCAGGTATCCTCATGCTGGAAGGACAGTCTCTGTCCAAATACAAACCCGTTTTCCAGTTTAGGTCAAGTTAGCTGATTCTGTAGCTTATGTCATATACACGACATGTTCAGACAGTGGCAACTAGGAGCCAGGTTTTTCTGTTGGCAGTCACCTGTGATAAAATTGGCCCTTGCATTTCCAAATTTTACCTGAGGGAAATTCCATACAGGTTGGAATCTCTCAAGTTGCTAGATTTGAAAGAGGAGGGATTTGCTTTATTCCCTGTCCTTTTTCTCCCGCTCCTGAGAGGAAGGTTGGTATTTTCACTAGCTTTGGGATAAGGGGTGATGTGATGCACTGTGTGCAACTTTTTAGTTGATGCCATGTGAAATAGATATATCCTTTCTCCCCAGGATGAGTCGCACAGTTTCTACAGTTGGGGTCCTCCTTCTGTTTGGACTTCTGCTGCCCACCGCAGAGGGGAGCAAGAGGAACCGTGGAGCCCAGGGCGCCATCCCCCCGCCTGACAAAGATAAACCCAATGATTCGGAACAGCCGCAGCAGCCGCCGTTGCCACCGCAGCAGTCGGGCGCCAGGATCCGTGGCAAGGACAGAATCAAGCCTCCATCTGCTGAAGAGGTGCTGGAGTCGAGCCAAGAGGCGCTGCACGTCACTGAGCGACAGTACCTGAAGCGGGACTGGTGCAAGACGCATTCCCTGAAGCAAACCATCCACGAGGAAGGCTGCCACAGCCACACCATTATCAACAAGTTCTGTTACGGGCAGTGCAATTCCTTCTACATCCCCAGGCATATCCACAGAGAGGAAGGCTCCTTCCAGTCCTGTTCCTTTTGCAAACCTAAGAAACTCACCACCATGTCTGTCACACTGAACTGCCCGGAGCTTCAGCCCCCGAGGAAGAAAAAGAGGATCACGCGAGTTAAAGAATGTCGCTGTATATCCATAGACTTGGATTAGGAGGCACCACGATGGGTGTTCCAGTTCTTGCCCTTGACTACAGACGCCCGAAACCCAATCTGTCTGAATGGGACACAAACAATAGAGAACTGCAACAAAAACAATGTATGCGTATCTGTGTGCAAGTGTGAATGCCAATACATCAATTACAAAAGCATGCATATGGAATAGCACCACTACTTGGAGTGCAAGTTGTCACCTATTCCTAGGGTCAGTATCTCACTAGTTCACCTGTGTGCTGGGGTTCCTGCGCTTCCATTTTCCACCAGCATCTGTGCCATTGACTTGTGTACCTGTTGCAAGTGAGAGCGTTGATGTTCTCTAGGTCCAGTGTTATTTCTTAGAACAAAATGTTAACAGGGATGCAGTAGACTTACAGAAATGCCCCTTGTAAATAGTGTTCAGTAAAGGGTGCAATTATAATTGGGAATGAATGTTCAGAAGCAGCTTTGTTTGGATCGAAAAACACAGCCACTAGCATTAGAAGACTTTAAAGAAGGTAATGGGCAAGGAAAAAATGAGAAAGTACAAGAATTAAGAGCAACAAGGGAAGGCAACGTGCATAATGACTCTACTGATGCTTTGAATGTACTTTAAAAACATTTTTTAGTTAAGTAATTGTTTTGGGATGCTGCATTCTTTGACTATAACTGTAGTGTTTAATTCCATCATTAGCTTTTAGGTTTGCCGTAATAATTTGTCTAAAATCTGTTAATGTATATGTGTACACATCTTTTCTATCTCCATTATACTATCAGGTAATTCAGCTTAACACAGAAAGCACAATTCTACAGTGATCGTTTAGGACTTCAAATGCAATAAGCATACAAAGCTATATATTTCAGAGCTTCAATAGGAGCTGTGTGATAGATGCTGCTTAGTCTCCGGCCCAAAGGATGTACTGCCTTGCCCATTTACCTTGCATTTATCCATATTATCTTTGATTTTGGATTTGCTAAACTTTAGGTGCTGTTGGGGGCGGGGCTGGGCGTGTGGCAGAGTGCTCAGTCTTTCCTTCAGCATTTACTGAATATAAGGGCCTTTTCTTTGAACAGCTCTTGAACAGTCCATTCATGTATAAACATGTAGCAGTAATATATGGTGAATATTGCCTTTTGTCAGAACAGAACAGCCTTGAGAGCGAAAAATGGTTTTTAAGTGTAAAATTCATTATGTATTACTATTACATGGTTTGTAGCTGAATTCATCTTTGACCAGTTCCCCCTATGTATGATAGGGTACCACCTCTCGTGCCTCCCCTTTGCTTTATTTTTATTTACATATACAGATGTGGCCACCTCTGTTTCCATCCCCATTGTAAACCTCTGGCCTTTATTTATATTGTTGAAGCCCCTGGACAGATAGACTGGCTTTTGAAAGTATGAACACATTAACCAACTGTCTATGCACAGTAGGCAATTTGTGGTTCATGCCACAAGGAGAGGACAGGTATTTATAGAAATAAAACACTTATTTGTCTGTAACAACGAGGAGCCTGCCAATAACGTGTCTGCTTAATAAGCAAATGTATTCATATAAGAAGCATTCTGGCTCTTGACATATCACACAGTCCTCAAATATACCATAATAAAACAACCCATATTTATAACCTAAACTACCCATTTATCATTTAGCTGTATTGCTTCTTGTTCCATCTTTAGAGGATAAGTCAACAACTGTTTTTCTTCTTTTTAAATGTTTCATCTTGTTTTAGAGGCTATAGCTGTATCCTCTAGTTACTTATTCCTCTATTAAGTTGTAGTCCCTTGCATAACAATTAGGGGATACCTCTTTCTATAAAAACCCCCAGTTCACTGGGACCTTGACAAGCATGATCATGCATAGCCAGATGCCTGTCAGCATCCTTTCACATGCAAATGTTTTTTTACTGCCTTCATCTATACCAGTAACAAATTGCAAACTTGCATATTAGCCCATATCAGGATCACCCACTGCAATCTTTTTTAATAGGTATTCTCATACATTTATTTCTGTGTAGATAATTTTTAAAAGCCTGATTTCTGAGTTACAGGAGAAAATTTCCACTGTGTGGAATGTGAATAGTTAAGCAGGAAGATATTTAATGGTTTTGGCATTTCCACATGATCAGAGAGCTTTCCACTAACTACTACTTAGAAGGTATCAAGGTTAAAGCATTCCCTTTGCCTTCTGAACTCTTGGGGACTTTCTCTTCCTATAATTCATATACAGCTCTCACCAAGCAATATATAGTTCTGGCTTTTTAAAAGTTTTAACTTTTCATACAGCACATTTTTGAAGCAACAACTTGTAAAACAATTTAAGGTTTATAGCAAGGTGGAGTTGGTTATCTAAGAAAGAATAATAGAAGATCCCTCTTCAGAAAAATATATATGTTGGTTTCATAGGCAGGTCATTTATGATTGATTTTTCAGGTTTCAAGGAAACCAAAGATGTAGCTGCAAATGATTTCAAATCAAACCATATGTACTGTACTTAAATCTGAATTTTTCTTATAAAACAATGAAGAGGAACCCAAGCTGCTGTGTGTTCTGTAGAATTTCACAATGCAAAAGCTGTTTAAAAACAAACAACTTTGATTTTGTAACTTGCCAACAGTTTGTTCACTTGCTATAATAAACATGTTTTTTAAAAATATATATGTTGAATTGCAGGCTAAAATGAAATTGCAAGTTTTAGAACTGGATTTTCAAATGGGTAAATATGAGAGAGGCAGAAATGTCCAATTCCCATTCTTGGCATAATGGCTTTAGCTGCATCTCACAAGACAGCCAAGAACAGTGGTAAGGATTTATCCAGCCACCACAAGGAGGGGAACAGGATTATGGTACAAGTTGGACAAGTTGGGGAAAGCGTGGAATAAGATTCCTGTACATACTTTCCTAACTTGGTATGCAATTAAGGTAAAACCAAAGTATCCTCCTGGGGCTCTTCAGATTCCTACATGGTCCATATCCCAAGCCCCATTTCCTCTTGCCTAACATACTGGGAACAGATGGGATGAAGCGGGAGGTTACTTGAGTACAACAGCAGGTTTCTTTTTAGCCTTGTGGGTGTTTATGAATTGGGACAACACCTTTCACAAAACCCCAGCAGCTGCTACAAGGGAACCCTCTGTCTGCAATGAAGCTTCTTGACCATGCCATGGGAGACTGCTGGGAACTGCAGCTACTGGTAGCTCGTAAAGCTCTTAGCAGTGATGCAGCGGTGAATTCTAAACTGCAGACATGCTTCGTGACATCCCCATAGCCACCTAAGACTATGCAACAATGTCATGAAGTGGTTGGACACAGAAGAATGGTGGCAGGAACCAGCTGGGGAGCCGCATGGGGAAGAAGGCTGAGAGCCTGTGGATTGGTGGTGGGACAACAATGAGTGCTCAGAGGGAGAAGCCTGGGAGGTGTCAGAAGCTGAAGAGGGAACAGGGCTTAATGAGCAGGGAGAGTCTGTGGCAGAGAGCAGTCCAGAGGCAGAAGCTGAAGCAGGAGAGGAGGGAGTCCAAGAGGCAGAGATGAGTCTGGCTGGGGCAGACTATGGTGTTTCCCACCTCCTGCTGTGACCAGCTCCCCTCCCCTCTGGTCTCCCAGAACTCTGGTTTCCCATGAACTGGCCAGAGAAGTTAGTTTTGTGCAGGAGCAATATCAGATTGCTTGGGAAAACCCCCGGAAAGAGGGAACTTTGACAGCTGTGAGTAGGTGGGGACCTTCAGTCCCATCAACTGCTTCATGGGGGCAAGACCTACCCAAGTTGAGTTGCTTTGCTCATTAGGCACGGCACTCCTGTGCAGATCTCAGTTTTGCTAGTGAAGTTAACACCAGCTTGCTTGGTGTGATTTACTGCTGGCTCGCTCCTGTCAAAGCAAACATGATTTTTTTAAAAAAACCAGTGCCTACATTTTGATTTCAATATCAAGCCAGTTTTTACACACACACACACACACACACACACACACACACACACACACACAGTGTTAATCTTCAACTTGTTAAGTGGTCACCTGTATTGGTAAATGGCTGTCCTATTCTATGCCAAATCCATGTACAGAAAAGCAGGGAATCGTCATGAATATCTATAATGACATTTGAAGTCCAGTTAGCTGACTTTGCTGACTAAGAACTGTTGACTTTATTATGGTTCCACATAATACCCCATATGGCAAATGGCTGACTTCTCAGCTAAGCTTTGATGGTGGGGGTGGGAGGGGCAATGTTTTTTTAATTGCTGCTTGATTGTGCTTTCATTATTTTCCCATCTGATTGGAAACAATATTTATAACCACGTCCCTTTTAAGTAATTACAAGAAGATGTGAAAGACAAATATACTGACATAAAAGGAGAATGGTTTGATTAACAGTAAAACAGGAACATTTCTAAGATGTCTCTTTCATCTTTTGTTTGATACAGATGTAAAGTCACATCATTCAGGGATGAATCAGTTGGAGCAGAACATTTGCAGTGGTTCCTAACAAAAACACTGGCATTTATTTCTTAAATTAAACATTCAAAAGCAGATATATGCTGACAATATAGTGATTGAGTTAGAGACATGCAGCCAGATGCCCTGAGTTGGAAGATGTAGTTGAGGCAAGGTGTGCTATTGAGGCAGTAGCAGTGAAAGCTACTGAAAGGATGGGTGAAATCTGTCCATTTTGCTTTCTTCCAGTTTCTCATTTTTCAGTTCAGTTCTCCATGTTTTCTCATCAGTTTGCATGTGTTTCTTTTAAAGTCCTCATCAAAATTCACCAACATTATAGTGCAAATCTGTTACCAGGTGGTTCCCAATCTTTGAGGATCCCTTCTCCTTCCCACCCCCAAATGTCATGGACCCAGCATACAAAAACTTGCCAAGGCTTTAAGACAATGATCCCTCCCAGAGAGCCAGTGTGGTGTAGTGATTAAGAGCGGTAGACTCGTAATCTGGTGAACCGGGTTCGCGTCTCCGCTCCTCCACATGCAGCTGCAGGGTGACCTTGGGCTAGTCACACTTCTTTGAAGTCTCTCAGCCTCACTCACCTCACAGAGTGTGTGTTGTGGGGGAGGAAGGGAAAGGAGAATGTTAGCCGCTTTGAGACTCCTTCGGGTAGTGATAAAGCGGGATATCAAATCCAAACTCTTCTTCTTCTTCTCCCAGTTGAGCCTCCAGAGGCACAAATGGAAGCAGGGGCTGTCTTGAAGTCTCTTGCAAAAGTAGACTTTGAAGCAGCTTCCCTGCTCCTCTTTTAAACACTGATGTTTGGGAACCACTGTTGTAGGCCATACTTCAGGATGCTTAAGCAAACTTTAATGCGAAACAGCAGGTTTTGTAACTTGAGAGAGAAAAATATGTACCATCCTATGTGCAAAGTGGAATGTGCAACTGTAAGTCTCAGAGTTCCTTAGTTTGGGGGGGGAGGGGGGGCTTCTACTATTACATATGTCACAGTTCCTGCTTGCCTTTTTGTATACAAGCAGTAGGAGCCAGTCTCCCTGGCATACTTTATCAACAGTAGTATCAGATGTAGGAGAGGACATGATGTGAGCGTCAATCCATTTGGAATGTGCATGCAATTAAGACCATTTTTTCCACAAATGAATCAGCATCCATGTGAAGTCCTGCCCAGCATTGTTGTGGCCATTTCCATGGATGGAAAGTTGCTTTCAAAGAAGCATGGTGGATGGTTTGGCTCTTAAAAGGGTGATGGAAAGAGTCACGTGTTGAATTAACGTATTTCCACCCATAAAGGCACATACTTCCTATCTCTGAAGGAATAGCAATAAATGCATCTCTGGCAGTGTGTGGCCACACAGTACCAAAACAACAGACATACAAATATAGGCATATACAGTGGTACCTCGGGTTACATATACTTCAGGTTACATACGCTTCAGGTTACAGACTCTGCTAACCCAGAAATAGTACCTCGGGTAAAGAACTTTGCTTCAGGATGAGAACAGAAATCGTGTTCCGGTGGCGCAGCAGCAGCAGGAGGCCCCATTAGCTAAAGTGGTGCTTCAGGTTAAGAACACTTTCAGGTTAAGAACGGACCTCCGGAATGAATCAAGTATTTAACCTGAGGTACCACTGTAAAGTGAAAAATGATTGAAGAAATTTAAAATAAATAATTGCTCGTATAGGCTAAAATACTTTTGTCCAGAACATAAATACTGGTATTTACAGTGCAGACCATGAAGTCAAGTACATATTGACTTGGAAGCAAAGTGCATTGTGTTCAAATGGGGTTTACACACATTGCCCAGGTAAGTGAGTAGACACATAGAATCTTTGTTTGCATCAGTCACTAGTCTTAGCAATAAAATAAAATACAATGTACTGATGATAGAGCTAAATGCTTAGCTATAGAAAGTATGTTCTAGAGGGTTACATCAACACAAATGGCAGAATACGTACACAAGTAAGTATGTTCCATCCACTTTTGATGCAGGCTAGGTAATTCAAACTACAGACAAATAATCACCAGGTAAGTATAACTGAGTAACAATAGTCACCAACGAACTCATGGCAATCCCTTGCCAGTCTACTCAGAAGTGAATCCCATTGAGTTCAACAGAGCTTACTTCCAAGAAAATGGGTATACGATTGCAGGCTAAACCTTTGTTGAAGCAATGATTCTTCAACATCAACTTCGTTGGACTGGTCATTTTGTGCGGATGCCTGATGATCGTCTTCCAAAGCAACTACTCTATTCCGAACTTAAAAATGGAAAGTGTAATGCTGGTGGTCAACAAAAGAGGCTTAAAGACTGTCTCAAGGCAAATCTAAAAAAATGTAGTATAAACACTGACAACTGGGAAACACTGGCCTGCGAGCGCTCCAGTTGGAGAACAGCCTTTACCAAAGGTGTCATGGGCTTTGAAGACACTCGAACTTAGGACGCAAGGGAGAAATGTGCTAAGAGGAAGGCACGCTTGGCAAATCCACACCATGATCAACTCCCGCCCAGAAACCAATGTCCCCACTGTGGAAGGACGTGTGGATCCAGAATTGGCCTCCACAGTCACGTACAGACTCATTGTTAAAACCATGTTTATGGAAGACAATCTTACTCGGCTACGAGTGATCGCCTAAGAAGAAAGAGGAAGAAATCTCTGTTTGGGGCTTAAAAGATTTTGAAGGGCTCTTGAAAAGAGTTGAAAAGTGAGGCCACTATTTCTAGATTGTATTCTTTTATTTGTTTGTAATCCAGATGTATGAAAAAGTGAGACTTTGCAAAATTAAAGCTGTCAAAGGGAAAGGAAAGATCAAGCTGTACGTATGACGGAGAGAGAACTTGGCAACTGGATTGCAAGATGGCAACGGGAGATGATTGGGTCTAATTTTTTGCAGTGGAGCAAATGCCAGATGTTTTCCCCACTTTGATCTTAATAACACTTTAGGCTGCAGACAATAAGATTGGTTTAAAATTTATTGTCTCTTTGATTTCTACATTCTAATGCTTTTAAAGGCCTTTACAAAAGACAGATTTCTAAATATTGGCAACTGAGGTGGCATCAAAAGTGTCAAATCATTAAGCCCTCTCACAAAAAGGTCGTGATTAGAACCCCATTTATGTTTCCACGCATTATTAGTAAATGAGTTCTTGTGCAGGCAATCATCAATTTTCTTCATATAATAAAAAGACCTATTGTGTCGTATATGAAGATACTTGCAGCATCTGTAGCCCAGCTTCTTATAAACCTTTCATCTTGCATTAAGATCATTGGAGGTTATAAGAGTATATTAAAATAATAGTAAAGGACAGGAGTTGAAAGATGTATTAAATGATTCACTTTATTTGGAAAAATCAGCTGCTGTAGAACTTTTATCCGCATGGTAACAAATTATTTAAATATCTCTGGGATTTTATCATTGCTATAATCAATGCACACTCACAATTTCCATTTACCCATGTTGAATGAATGCCATGAGATGTAGAAAAGTGTTGTGTATTCTGCAAGAAATTCATTAACAGCAGTGATCTGGAAGCCCAGTTGCAATACATGGAAGTGTCAGAGACTAAATCACACTTATGAGAGTTTCATGTACAAACACTTCCCTAAGCAGCATGGGAATTTCTTGTGCGTGTCATCCTCAATATGGCCTTAACAGATTGGAGAAATGGGCCCAAACCAACAAAATGAATTTCAATAGGGACAAATGTATGGTTCAACACTTAAAGGTAAAGGTACCCCTGCCCGTACAGGCCAGTCTTGACAGACTCTAGGGTTGTGCGCCCATCTCACTCAAGAGGCCGGGGGCCAGCGCTGTCCGGAGACACTTCCGGGTCACGTGGCCAGCGTGACCAGAGCCGCACACGGAAACGCCGTTTACCTTCCCGCTAGTAAGCGGTCCCTATTTATCTACTTGCACCCGGGGGTGCTTTCGAACTGCTAGGTTGGCAGGCGCTGGGACCAAACAACGGGAGCGCACCCCGCTGCGGGGATTCGAACCGCTGACCTTTCAATCGGCAAGCCCTAGGTGCTGAAGCTTTTACCCACAGCGCCACCCGCGCCCCCTGGTTCAACATTTAGGAAGAAATAATCAGATGCACAAATATAGGCTTAACAGCTTAAAAGGCTCTAGTAGACCACAAATTTAACAGTGTGTTGTAGCAACAAAAAAGCTAATGCAATTCTAGGCTGCATCAACAGAAGAATGGTGTTCAGATCAAAGGGAGCAATAATAGCAAGCTTGTTTTCTGCTGCCCAAGAGTGTAGGACCCAAACCAATAGATTCTAATTGCAAGAAAGGAGATTCCAACTAAACATTAGGAAGAACTTTCTGATGGTGAGAGCTACTTGACAACGAAATGGACTACCTTGGAAGATTAAACAGTTTGGATGGTCATCTGTCAGGGATTCTTTAGCTGTGATTTGTGAATTGCAAAGGATTGAACTAGATGACCCTTGTGACCCAGTCGTGTGATTCTATGATCCCATGCTTGAAAAAACATAGTTCATTATTTCTCCCTTATTTTTAAAACTGTGACTTCATTGAATCCATCCTTGTGGATAACTACTACTCTCTAGACAGTGGATGATTTCCATGCAAACATGGAACACTATCAGAACTGGCCCAACACTTTTGGTGCCTGAGATAAAGTACAAGACTGCCCCCCCCCCAATTCTATGTACAGAAACTGACTGGACTAGCAGGTGAATTTCACTTTAATGCTGGCGATGGAATGGTGTATTCCATCCCATCCGAATGCAGAAAACTAGCTTAAGAGTTGGACCATAAAGAAGGCTGATCGCCGAAGAATTGATGCTTTTGAATTATGGTGCTGGAGGAGACTCTTGAGAGTCCCATGGACTGCAAGAAGATCAAACCTCTCCATTCTTAAGGAAATCAGCCCTGAGTGCTCACTGGAAGGACAGATCCTGAAGCTGAGACTCCAATACTTTGGCCACCTCATAAGAAGAGAAGACTCCCTGGAAAAGACCCTGATGTTGGGAAGGGGACAACAGAGGATGAGATGGTTGGACAGTGTTCTCGAAGCTACCAGCGTAAGTTTGACTAAACTGTGGGAGGCAGTGGAAGACAGAAGTGCCTGGCGTGCTCTGGTCCATGGGGTCACGAAGAGTCAGAGACAACTAAACGACTAAACAACAACAGCTTAAGAGTGTTCATTGCAGGTTGTGTGGCACATGTAGCTGTAGTGTCCAAAACTACTCACTGCCTCAAAACATCTGGTGCCTCAGGTGACCATTCCGTCAAGACAGCAAACTCTAAAGTAATAAATAATAAAACCATCCATACAAACTCTAAAATCAATGAAACAATTTAATCAAATATAAAAGTTATCTTCCATAAATGACTGGGTTACAACTTCAGTGAAAGCCTTCCTAAACAAACATGTCTACTGTAGGTGCCTAAACACAATCACACTCGGTTTCTTTCTGATTTCAGCTGGTAATTGTTTCAAGAGGTTTCCAGCAACTGGTATTCAGAAGATTATGGGAAAACATATCAGCAGTCTTCAAGTATCTGAAGGGCTATCATGCAGAAGATGGCCCAGACTTGTTCTCTGTTGCTCCAGAAGGCTCAACTTAATTGATCGGGTGGAAATTGCAGGGAAACAGATTTCAGGTCGACATTTAGTAAAAACTCCTTGACAGTAAAAGCTGCTCAGCAGTGGAACCACCTACTTTGTTGGAGGCATTTATGCAGAGGTGGACAGCTATCCACCAGAGATTTGGGTGTTGCAGATTCAGAACTGAGCATGATGCTGGATTAGGTTACCTGCGAGGTCACTTGATCCCTGTGTTTCTATTAATATAATAGATAAAATACTGTATATGATATAGAAATTAAAGAGCCTGAAAAGAAGTCATGCCACTAATGACATGCTACTGTTAGAATTAAGAAGACAAGCAGGCCCACACCATGAATAGTACACAGGGCAGAAGTAGGAACAGTAGTCAGACCCAAACTTACAAGGCCTCTATGCACAATGTCCTTCTCTAAAGCTGGGAGTCAGAAATACGTGTATATTTGATTTGAATGGTTTCCTGCCTGATCTCTGCTGCGTACCTGGCTACCTGGGGCTCCCATCACACTGTGGTCCATTGGGCTGACCCTGGAAGGAAGTGCAATTGAAGTTTAAACAAGGACATGTTGTGGGGGAGAACTTCAGCCAACTGAAACCCAGAGTGCCTCTTTTCCTTTCGGTTAGAACTGGATGTGGCTCCCTGAGGCAAAAGGTCAGCACGTCCGTCACGCATAGGCGAGACCGTCTGCTCTTCTCAGTTGGAGAGGGATGTTATTTTCTTAAGAAGCAGGATGTTATTCCTAGAGGTCTGCCACTTGGCGAGGTCAACAGTAATATTTTATGCCTAATGTTTATGATTAATTTTGGCTGTGGCCTTTCCTTTCAGCATTTGTATGGTGTCAACCTGAGCTGGCGAGGGTCAGAACTTGACAAGGTTATGGCGTGAACCATACATTTGCTTTTCTTCCCCAAGCAAATACTAGAATAACAATGCACATGGGAACTGGGAAACACATGGTTAACTCATACCATAAGATCTACACACTCAAGAAACTAGAGTACAATCCAGGAATCTCTCTCTCTCTCTCTCTCTCTCTCTCTCTCTCTCTCTTTCTTTCTTTCAGATCTATTTTTAACTAAATGGAATCTTATTAACCACAACTATAGTTGTAACCAAATGCCAAAATGTTGGGGTATTTATTTATTTTTGCCTTCTTTCTCAAAAAAGCTTTGATGACTGATTGTAGAGAAGCTTGACATTATATTCAACTTGTTAAGGTGTGGTTTCTAATGTCAGAGGATTTGGGCTCCACAGCAAAAGCAACATTACTATTCACCCTTACTTAGGAGTAAACTCAGTGGAATTTTCTTCAGAGTAAATGAGCATGGCATTAGATGATATAAAAGACAAGGTAGATTAGAACACAAACTTTCAGAAAGAAGCTGCTCTTGCAATGATGAAAGCAGAATGATTGTGAAGATTCTAGCTTACTTCTCAAAATACGATTTAGAAAATTTCAAGCATAGCAACAGTATATATAATTCCATGCTTGGAATTATATATACAGTAGTTTCTGCAATAGCGTAAATTTTGGCCACAGCAAAATGGGACTGGCTCCATATAGACCTGTAATTTCACTTAGATAATCTGGGGGAGATTCTCCTTGTGGCGCTGAACCCTACAGTATATAATAAATCTGTGACCTGAAAATGGGCATTTTTTGTGGTTGTTGCTAATTTCATTCTATACTACTTTATTTTTTTCAAAGAAAAAAGTTCAAAGTGGTTTACAACAATTTAAATGTTAAATAAAACAATCCAGAATAAAATGTTCCTGAAGAAAGTCAGATATAAAGTGTACATTCAATTTAATTAATAGGAAACTAAAATATTATCTTAAAAGATTTCAAAACAAAACATTACAATGGAAATAAACTACAGGAAGCACATCTAATGCAGCAAAGTTTAATTTTTTTTAAACGTTTCAAAAGAACACATTACTAAAGGAAGTTAAATATAAAATACACATTTAAAACAGCACAATTAGCAAGAGATTAAAATATTACCATAAGCATAGAATGTATCTGCTGCTGTTGCTGCCAATCTTGCCCATGGTGGTTCATGATGGGCGGCAGCTGTGGAAGCTCAGGGTTGATGACTTGGGTTTACACTAAGAGATAGCCAAGATGTTCTCTGGCCTCTGCAGCAGCCTCAGCTGTTGTAGTTGGAGTCAGTCAGGGCCCTCCTCTCCCAGGCCAGGTGTCAAAAAGCATGCAAGACACAGAACAGGTCTTCCAGGACTCAAGCCAAGATGGTCACAAGAAGAGTATTGGTGTGATGGCCTGGGACTTGGAATTGGAGGAGTCTCGGTCCACACCAGATCCTCTGCCTCAGGCGGCATCTGAACCGAGTCTGGGGCCTAATTCTGAAGAGCCCCAGTCTGCACAGGTTTCCCTGCAACAAGCCCCAGCTGAGCCGAGTCAGGGGCCTGAGCCTGCCCTGGCTCCAAATGCAGGGATTACCTCGTTGCCCTCTACTGGGCCATCACTTACAGCTGCTCCACTACCAGTTGGGTCAGGAGAGGCTGAGGTGGCCTCTGGGTCTAGTAACCCACCAACATCTCCCGAGCTGCAGAGACTCAGGTCTGAAAGGAGAGACCTGAGTACTCGCAAGAGGAGCGCTCGCCTTCAGGCGAGACAGGGAGGTGAGTCACCAGGGGATCAGGACTGGCCGTTACCCCATCAGAGATAAAAGGCTGCTGGACCCCACCTCAGGTTGCAGGAGCAACATTGCTGCTTGCTGGAACCTGCCTGTTACCCTGTGGCTGACCTAGCCTGGTTTCCTGCCTTGGCCCTGTTGGACTGACTCCTCGTGGAATCCTTGGATTTGGGACCGGACCTGGACTGCGTTGCTTGGGTTAACACCTGGGCCTAGCACAATTGCCCTGTTCTGTGGATTGTCCTTCTTTCTGCCATGGGGGAAGATTCAGACTTCTTATAAAGACTTACCTTTTTTGACAAGGCTTTTCTTGACTCACAAGATTGGAGCCCGATATATGTGAATGAATTCCTCCTGTTTTATTTGCTTTCATATTTTTGCACTTTTAAAAATTGATTTTAGGCTCTATTTTTGTTTGAATGGATATTGTTTTGTATAGTACACAGAGTACACCATTTAGAGATTTTTAAATTATTAAGCAATTTAGAACGGATTTGAAATAAATGAATAAATAAAAATTGGGAGGCAGAAATATGTAGCAAGGGAAACACTACTCTGAAACAAAAGGAACAAGTTTTGTTTTCGGGTGGGGGGGGGAAGGCTAATCAAAGCATGTGCTTCCATGTGTAGCCTCATTCATGCCACCACAGTTCAAGGCACTTTGAAAAATAAGTAATGATGATTTAATTTTTAATCTACAGTATATTTTGGAAACTTGCTCAGAAAGTTGTCGCCATGCACTTGGACCCCTCTGACAAAAACTATAACCAAATTGTGCATGATGGTTCCCAAGATGAAGAAGTAGGTTTGAACTTACGTTGTCGTTTAGTCATGTCTGACTCTTCGTAACCCCATGGACCAGAGAAGAAGAGTTTTAAAGCGGAGTCTTAAAGCGGCTAACATTCTCCTTTCCTTTCCTCCCCCACAACAAACACTCTGTGTGGTGAGTGGGGCTGAGAGACTTCAAAGAAGTGTGACTAGAACAAAGGTCACCCAGCAGCTGCATGTGGAGGAGCGGAGACGTGAACCCAGTTCCCCAGATTATGAGTCTACCGCTCTTAACCACTACACCACACAGAGCACGCCAGGCACTCCTGTCTTCCACTGCCTCCCGCAGTTTGGTCAAACTCATGCTGGTAGCTTCGAGAACACTGTCCAACCATCTCATCCTCTGTCGTCCCCTTCTCCTTGTGCCCTCAATCTTTCCCAACATCAGGGTCTTTTCCAGGGAGTCTTCTCTTCTCATGAGGTGGCCATAGTATTGGAGCCTCAGCTTCACAATCTGCCCTTCCAGTGAGCACTCAGGGCTGATTTCCTTCAGAATGGAGAGGTTTGATCTTCTTGCAGTCCATGGGACTCTCAACAGTCTCCTTCAGCACCATAATTCAAAAGGATCAATTCTTCAGCGATCAGCCTTCTTTATGGTCCAGCTCTCACTTCCATACATCACTACTGGGAAAACCATAGCTTTAACTATACAGAACTTTGTTGGCAAGGTGATGTCTCTGCTTTTTTGGATTCTATTTTGAATCAAGATGGCAGGCTGACCCTTTCAAAACGGCACTGACTTTTTGGTTTCCTGGAATTCCTGAGCAACACTGGGTAGGAGGCTTCTAGTGGTATATTTTCCGTAGAAAGAAAGATGCAAGTCAGGTAAAACAGGTTGGGTTTTTTTTACCATTATAGGTACCTAGTTTGCATTAGCCACAGATGGGCAACCTGTGGCTTTGAGGCTACGTATGGCCCTTAGGATTTGTTTCCCCAAAGTTCTCTGCTGGTGATTAATTAAAACATCTAGCAAAGGTGACCTGAGCCTCTTCAGCAGCTCAATGGGTGGAGGAATGTGGGAGACAGGGAGAAAGTGAGAGAAGGGGGAGCCAGAAAGACAGAAATGAAAAGGATGGTCCTCTCTGCCTTTGGCTCTTCTTCTTCCCATCACAGTCATACGTGACCCAATCACTTACCCTCAAGGGTTACATAAAACTTAAAACAGTTGCAGACAACAAAACCAACACACTTTAAAATTCCTATTTGATTTTTAATGTATGAACTGGTAGAACAGGAATTAGAATAGCATGTTTCGAAAAGTATTCTGTTGATCAGGTGATCTTTTGGTGGTTATAAAGCTATGGCGGACAGGATCAAAAAGTGTGTAACAACATACAGGTTTGCAACAAATGAAAAGTAGATCAGCCATTAATGAAACACCTGCAAATGTTTATCTTGTAATATATCTATATCTATATCTCCGTGAAGTCAAAATACATCATTCTTGTTTTTAAATAAATAAAAGTTTCCACTGCATCAGGGTTAGTCTGAAGCTAGAGATTTAGCATATAAAAATACAGAGCAATAATACGGAAAATATATTCTATTATTTACATGCAATGGTCCCATATCTCTTTCTTTGAAAAATAAAAGCATTTTTACAAATTTAACTTATCTTGAAATTTCCAGTAAAATTAGATTTTAAATACTCAACGGGAACATATGGTACATAATTGTAAAGAAAAATTTAGCATAATCCAAGCTTCTTTTTAGCAACTGGGAACTTCCCTGAAAGGAAGAAAAGCATTGCTATTCTGCATATCCCCCCCCTCTATATTTACATCCATGCAACAAGCATTTCCTTAGCATGTCTGGCAATGCTATTCTGGTAAAAGAGCAGTACATTCTAGATACTTATTGATGGGGCAGCTTGTCTTATTAGTGTCACTTCCAGAGACAGTTCCCATTTCCACCCCACTCACCACCTTCTCATTGGTCTTATATGTATTTTATACATACTACTGTTTCTTTAACAATATTAATCCTTAGTATCTTTATACTAAGCCCCCCCAGCCAGTGCCTCAAAACAGCTAATAAATCTTACCTCTTTAATCATTCAACTAGGTTGGGCCAGTGTTATCACCACCACCCTAGATGGCAGAATCATAGAATCGTGGAATTGTAGGGTTGGAAGGAACCAGAGTGGTAAGGTAATAAGGTGCAGACAGGCTAGGACCACGAGACTCCAGATAACCTAAGATTTCCCAGTAAATTTATGATTAAGACCAGTGCTATTTTTCTAGAAAATGAGGTGCCAGAACTCACCATGAATGTCTCCCTAGTTCTCTTATAATGGCAATGGTGCCCATCTGAGAGGTGCTGGAACCAAGTTCCAGCAAGTTCTGGTTGAAAAAGAAGCCCTGATTAGGACAAAATTTGAACCACTAAGTTATTGCCATGCTCTTAACTACTACACAGCCCCTGCTGTATTTAGAAGACAAGACATTCGGGCATTTCAGTTTCTTCATGCTTAAAATCTTTATATGCACTGAAAATCTTTATATCAACAGCACTGTCAAGTCTCAGATGTTGCTGCAAGCTCAGGAATTTATTTCATATCACACAAGCGCCTGCTCCTTATGCAATAGTCTGGATTGCATCATTACACAAGGATTGCTGACTTGCCTCTGAAATCTCGGGAACAGGCCCCAGAAGACTGGTTCTCATGGAATGAAGCTTTACGGAATGGCATTGATTTGAACTTCAAATCTTTCAAAGCTGTGTTCGATTAACCAACTTAGGCCCAACCTAGACATGGCACACAATTGAATGCAACTTTCTCGCTTTTCTCCCTCTATCAAGGCAGTCCCAGGAGCTTGTGAGATTGGTGTGGGTGATGGGAAATGCCAAGGAAGAGGCTGCTTAACCCTTTTCTGTCTGGCCACTCCTCCCCAATCCATCTGTGATTTCTAATGCAAATGCACATTCAGATATACACCAAGTCCCCAGCTGATGCTACAGCTGCCAAGTAATGCATATGCATGTTCAAACCAGCGCTCAAAGTCTGTCACTCTAGGCGTACCTAAGGTCCCTTGCACCCTTAGCAAGGAGCTTTATTGATCTGTGCCCCCCCCCAATCCCATTTCTCCTGTTGGGGTCCCTTGTGCCCTTGGCAAGGACCTGGACCAGCACTCCCCCCACCAAAAAAAATCACTTTCCCCACATTTGATCTTGTCACAACAGTGATGGCACATCTAAGTCACACACTCCATAGTCTCTAGTGGTCTACCTTCATACCGTCTTGCCATTTCTCCTACTGCTCAATTTCCAGCTCTTGCCTAAACTCATGACATTACACAGATAACTGGAGACTGATTTCTGGCGTGATTTTTGTGCCCCTTCCCTCAGACCTGTGCTCCCAGTAGAGCTGGCTTTGCCAACTCCTAGACATTCCTCTGTTTTAGGTGCCCCGCCACGGCTACTGTGAGAAATCCAGCCCTTGGCCCTGTTCTGCCTTTGTTATAAGAACTATTGTGACTTTTGACTCCTGGCGCAGAAGTGGATTGGGGCAAACCTTTCCCAAGCTGCATTAAATGTTGTGCCAAGGCAGTACAGTTGTGCCAAGGCAACGGCAGGGGTTTGCTGCTGGTAGAATAGCACCAGTGCTTGTTATTGTGCTGGCAGTGGGGCTAGGGTCAAACATCATGCCCTTGCATTCTCATGGGATTCTCATACCCAAGCCCTACGTGCGCCTTTGTCAGCATATTGACTCATGGAACTGGGTCATAGGGGAGACACACTAGCTTCCACCCTCAATTTCAAGATGAATTTCCTTTTTAACCATTGGCCTATGAGATCAACTGCGTGCTTAATAATATTTGTTGACTGGCCGGTTGGAACTATCCATGTTTTCCTGACCTTGCTGCAGTCTCTGTGGTTTCTGTAACATGCAAATTGGGAAGAGTTGTTTATTTATTCAAGCACAGAGGAATGTTTTTATTGCATACCAAACAATGAGGTGATGTAATGCAGCTGAACATCTTGATCTTTCATTGAGGAAAAAATCCATTTGCATTCACTAACGAATTACTACCAAATTGCAAAAAGACCTGATAAAAGCTTTCGTGATAGATTCTAAAAACATTTTATCCATGATTGACACTAACACCTCAAGAGTTCAACTACAAGTGAGATGCGTCACTGAAATATGAGAGGCCCTTCTTTGTTTCCTGCCAGGGGTGGAGATATAGATGATGACAAGAGATAGGGCCTTTTCAGTGACTGCACTGATAATGTGGAATATTTTGACCCACAAAGGAGTACACTTAAGTTCTTGTCAGAATGGTTAGAAATGGAAGAGGAACTAAGATGACTTCAAAATTCTATTTTTTTGTTTATCTAGTGCCATCTACGTACATGGCACTTTTCAAATGATGACAGATCCCCGCCCTGAGCAGCTTACAATCCAGAAATCAACACAACAGAGGAAAGGAAGAGAAATGAAGGCAGGGATCAACAGTTATACACACTTGGCTTGGTCATACTAGATATGGGAATGAGGAGGTTATGTGAAAGGCTTCATGGAAATACAGATTTTGAGAACGGATTTGAAGGAAGAACAAGACATTGGAACCACAGAGGCATTATAGGAGGAAGAGGGAAAAGGGCATCAAGGGGGAAAGGACAAAATCATTTGAGGGAAGAGGAAGCCTTGGGAAAGGTGATGGTGCTAGAGCTCGATAAGAAAAGATCACCATCAGAGATACTGTAGAACTGGAGGAGTCAAGTAGAGATGGCAGGAGGATGTCTTACCCAGACCCAGAAAGAGCAGTCTGCACACAGACCAGCTATAGTTAAAAAACAAAAAACCCCAAGGGTACCAATTATCACATCCAAAACTGGAGGTAAACACACATAGTTCCTCAAAGTGTTATCTTATCCAGAGTTCTTTGCAGAAGGAACCAAAAGTGTTGCAGAAGGTGGTGGACAACCTTGTATTGTCCCTGGATCAGTGACATGGTCTGGAGACAAAGGAGGCTTAAACCACTTGCAAAATGCTTCAAATAGACATTGAACACAGACAGAGGGCTTCCCATAAACCAGACTTTGCAGATACTGAACTTTGTTGTGTCCATATAGCAGCATTATACAAAAGGATACTTTCAAGTCCTAAATTTAACTTACATTTTTACTCGTTCAGAAGGTACAATTATTGGGCACATTCTGGCAACAACAACATTCATCATAAAGTGTGCTTAAGTTCAAGTGATTTAAATGGGGGAGATTTAAACATGTGGTTTCTCCTACTGAAATAATAATAATAATAATAATAATAATAATAATAATAATAATAATATTAATAATAATTTATTATTTATACCCCGCCCATCGGGCTGAGTTTCCCCAGCCACTCTGGGCGGCTTCCAATCAAGTGTTAAAAACAATACAGCATTAAGTTGGACTTTTGTGACAAAACAAATTGATATTTTGCATTTCCTATCACTTCAAGAAAGCCAACAATAAAAATGACAACACTAAAAGTCGATTAGCAGAGTTCAGTTAGTAGACTTCACTAGTCTAGACCATCATCTTTAGGAACAGATAGAACTATCCTCCTTACCAAAGAGGTATTTGCATTTTCTTCTATACAGGAAAATTAGTGAGGTCACAAACTGAAACACACATCAGTGCCAGTATATAGTCTGAAGGCACACAAAACCAACACCCTTCTGAAGTTATGCAGTTTTGGGTCTAGTTAAAGCTTGAACGGCATGTACACTGTCTTAGGTTCCATGATGGGAAGAAAGATGAGATATACATGTAAGAAAAGCTAATTAATTAATACAATACTATGGAGTAACCCCACCTCCCCAAATTGTGAGTCAACCTCTATATGATTGTGCTGCCGGTCATATTTGATACGCTACCTGCGAAAACCTGCCAAAGGCTTATAAGCTAGTGAAGCTGTTTACCTAAGTAAGATGTGTACGCATTATGCAAAACTGGATCCTCTAATAACAAACTTCAGATACCATGTTCTCTGTTTCTGATGAAGCGTCTAAGATGACAGAGGTATGAAAGGCATTTAATCAGATATCTCTGCAAAAAAGAGAAAGCATGTAATTGCTTATGATCTCATATGTGGTAGTAACTGAAGAGGGAAAAGGTAATGTCTTTCTACATTGGGAAATAACTTTGCATATTTGGCATTCTCTTCTCTAGCTAGTTTAGCATTGTGGTTTGGAGTTATTTGCATTTTTTTTCTAAACTAAAAAACTGAAGTGGTTGTTAAGACATTTTTCTTGCATAAAGAACTGTTTGTAGAGTAGGGAGTTTGAAGACTTAAGACGTGTGAATTAAAAATACCACTCAAATGAAAACCTAGCTTGATCTGCTTCATATGAAACCTTAAACCTATAAAGCTCTTCAATGCAGCA
Source organism: Podarcis muralis (assembly GCF_964188315.1). Lineage (NCBI taxonomy): Eukaryota > Metazoa > Chordata > Lepidosauria > Squamata > Lacertidae > Podarcis > Podarcis muralis. Next base: position 40,540,504 of record NC_135655.1, read on the forward strand.
TCGTGAAGCCTTTGGGAAACAGAATGATTTTGTGTGGAACTATTTCTCTGATTTTGGTTCTGTGTTCTGCGTGGGAGACTATTCCCATCCTAGACAGTTCAAATTTGTCTTACTCAGAACGAATGCCAACATTATTCTCAACACACTAGAAGATTCCAGCACTACTTAGAGGCCCAACAGAGGACTTCTGAATGGGAAAACCAGAGCAGCCAGGCCAACAGAAACAATTATTTCTGCTTTCTTGCCTAGCAAGAAATTGAAGATGGGTAACTATTTTATGAAGGGATTGTAAGTACCCATGTCTGTCACATCAAATGGGAAAATACCGAAAGAAAATTTATATTACATATTCTTTGGAAGGTTTCAATGTCTGAGAAAAACAAAAGTGTTATATGACCAAACTGTGATTCTAGTGTTTTTTTTTTTTTTTAGAATAAAGAGGGAAAGTGTCTACAGCTTTCATAAGAAAGCAACCCTCAATGATGAGATTAAATTTCCAAATGTAACAAGAGACAAAAACTGAAAAATAACAGCTACAAGGAACTCTAGCATGGAAACAGGGGAGAGATGCACTTATAGCAAAAGCAATGCAAGAGTAGGTTCTTCTGGTATGGCAAATCGCTTTGGGATAAAAAAATGTTGGATGCAGCCACTCACTAAACCTGTTCATCAAAGCGTTCAAGTTTTCAAGCTAACTCTGCAATACTTCATTGTTCAGCTTAGTAGAAATAATACATATTATCATTTATTCTTAAGTCTTTATGAATCAGAATGGAAAGGCAGCTTTTTCTCCATTATACATATAGCATACAGTAATCCATTAAAATATTCTTCTGCTTCTACTTAACAGTTACACAGTGCTGTCAGAATGGTAGGTACAAGTGGCTTAATCTTAAAATAATAATCAACAAGGACACCTTCAAGGCAGTGCTTTTTTCTGGGGTAAACATTTTGTGAATCTAAGTTTGGCCTCATTGAGAGGCAGAATTTCAATATGAGTTGGAAAATGAGAGTAGCCCTAAACATTTTTTTTTAGAAAAAAAGCACTGAGTCAAGGTATTCTTCTTTGTAAATATTCTTACACTTTGCATGAGTTCTGAATCGGGTATATTTCTATTCTACTGTATTAAGGGGTTTTGTTTGAGCTGAAAGTTTGCATGATCTTTCAACAATATAAACTGTCTCGTTTTCCAAAACAACAGTTGTGCCAATTTGTGTTAGGCAGAAGAAAAACATTATTCTGGCAGGCACTTGATGACATAATACACCAGCTAAAAAAAATTCACATCACTGAATATTATGCTGTGGATGTTGCTGGTTCAATGCATGTAGCTTGGCACACGTTAAAATGGCTGTATGAGTGCCTCACCACATATCCAGCATGCAGTTCAACTCAGTTACCACATCTTTCATATAGCTTCCAAAAACAGATTGAGCAGTGATGTGGTGAATGTGGATGAAACTATTATATGACTGAGTAGTGAATCAAATAACTGTTTTCGCCATGCGCTGAACTCTGCGTATTCCCACTTAGCTCACATTCTCAACACACTAGTTTACTGTGGAAATGGCCCTGAATTTCAAGGTGTCATAGCATTTTAAATATCTTTATCAATTTTGCATCAGGGAGTAGAATACAAAGATTATTTCCCTCCCCAGTTTGCGGCAGGATAGTTAAGTATTAGGAAACAAAAATGCAGAGCATGAGTTGGGACCAGTTGTTTACGTTCCATTTGGATCCATTTCCAGTGCTACTGTAAGTAAACTTTAAATAAACAAAACAATCCAGAAATGGGATCTGAATAACTGTGAGATGCTAATGGGCTTAGCACAAAAGATTCTTCTCAGACTAAACAGTACTATCAGAACTCGCCAAACAAGAGGGGTGACTGTTATAACAATACTGTAAAAGGAGTTCTGCTAACAGCAACACAGTGGAAATGTATTAATGTACATTCCATACAGCTTTGGCCCAGAGATGTGCAATTTCCCACTGATGGTTCCCACATTCAGTCTCGAATTGGATACCACAAGAAGACTACCTTAGACTGCTCAAGTCCAATGAAGCTGGGAGTCACATTACGGGTCCCCTGGCACCCACCCACTCACCCCACAATCCGTAGCAATGACTACAGCAGCGTTTTTCAAAATGGGAGGAAATGTGCTGGGTTTCCAGCAAGAGATTACAATTTTGCACGCTGTATTGGTAGTAAGATTTAAAAACAATCAAGGCTAAGGACTTCCTTAGCACAAGCAAAACTGGCAATTTCACTGGGTACCATTTTGGGCTTTTAACTGCATCCTGCTTTAATCATCATGTATTAAGAAAAGCAGAGGTGATTCAGATAGAGATGAGAGCAACAGTGACGAGGAAAGATTTGAAAGAAAAACCTAGGCAATTCCTTATAGTTAACACATACTATAACCATATGCTGCTCCTATTACAAATGAAAAACTCCAGCCGGACAACTGCCTTTAACTGTAGAATGGCACAAGTGCTTTCCTAGCCTCTGTGCAGTACAGCTGCCCCATCCAAATAGGTTCACATCCCTTAGCTGAAGGCATGAAGAGGCTGAGGTTTTTCTGCCTCTACACCATCCAGAGTTTCTGGTAAGTTTCTGGTTTTTCTGCCTCTACACCATCCAGAGTTTCTAGTAAGAAAGGAATGTGCTTAGAGTGCTGGACTAGGACCAGGGAGACCTAAGCTCAGCCTTGAAGCTTACTGAGCGACTTTGGGGCAGTCACTATTTCTCAGTCTAACCAACCTCACAGGGTTGCTCTGTGGATGAAATGAGGAGAAGGAGAGTCATATACACCACCTTGAACTCCTTGAAGGAAAGGTGGGATATAAATGGAATAATAAGAGGGGCACAGGCAAATACATGTCTCCCCGTTGACAAGAACATTTCACTGCTAACCATCATAAGCTGACCCACAGGACCAGTTTGGTAAGAAAAAATGGTGATCTAAGTCAGAAAATGGTGGTTCAACTCAGAACATGTTTCACATATTTACAAGGCTGCTCTAAAGAAGAGAGGAAAAACAGCACCAGGGAAGAAGCAGTAAATTCCCGAGGCAGCAGGGCAGAAATCAGATAAACTGATTCCTAGTGAATTGTCCAGAGAAGCTTAAGTTCTAAGCAGTTTAAGATCCAGGGGATTCTATCAATGGCAGATGGAAAGATGAGATGATGAAGGGGAAATATAAGTCTCCAAAATCACCTACAACAGCTCAGTTTTAAAGCAAATACTGAGCACTTCCACTTGGAATGGGTTTCTCATTCGCTTAAATGCCCACTGGGGCTCATGGGACTTGGAGCTCAACAAATGGAAAATAAGAAGCCAAATGTATAATTTTTGTGTGGATGCTGCTTGGCTCCACTGAAACAAGTAAAAGACATCACACATCGCACAGGGTTGCCTGGATAGGAAAGCAGGGCCGGTCCAAGACATTTTGGCATCCAAATGGTGCCTCCCCACCAGGGAACAAGGAAGGAGTGAAGATCTACACTGGGAACGGGGGAGGGGGGGAATAAAGATCTACATCAGGAATGGGGGTGAGTGGGAATAAAGATCTACACTGAGAACAAAAGTGGGAGAACAGCACCAGTGCCTCCTATTTAAAAGGCTGCTGTAGAGGCAACATTGGAGGGAGAAACCAAGGAGACGGCAGGCCCAGTCTTTAAGAAGTGTGCAACAGCTGGTGGCGGTGGCAGAGTGCAATGTATTCTTGCTGCTCCTGTGGATCCTGATGCCTGAGGCAGTCGCCTCATTTTGTCTCATGGGTGGGCTGGCCCTGAGTACATGTATTTATTGACAGTGCTCACTGGTTGCCTTTCCAATAAAAACTGGCCAATACAATTAGTAGGATCTAAAGATCCTGTGCGCAGAGTCCCATACATCAAATGGGCAGGAGGTGAATGTCTTTAACTCACTCTTTCCCCTGAAAATCTGCTCTGGAGACTAGGAGCTGGGAGAGGGAGCAAGGAAAACTGGCAAAAATCACCTCCCTGCTCCCTTCCATGGGTGGCAGCAGCAGCTTCTGGGTCTCCAGCCCTTCCATTCACAGAAGGGCTACCCTGGACCTAAGCCCTCTTACAAAATAGTAACATACCTAACGGTATTTGAAATATAAGTGATAACTTTTTTTTTAATCATACATATTTACTCAGTAGTGCTTTCAAGAGATGAATCAATTTTTGATTATTTCGTTTTTGCTACTCCCCCCACCAGTTCTGCTATATTTAACCATCTGCATTCATTGACTCAAGAGGTTTTACACCTCTATCACATTGCTTTTAACATACCATTTCCAAATTCTATAAATATACTCTAAGATCACTATCAATATAAATTCAGACTCTTCAAAGTACAATATAAAAAGACAAATTAACCACGGCAAAGCAACTGTAATATTTCACATTATTATTACAGTGTAAAACCAGTGACTGGCTGACAAATAACCTGCTGTGTGCACAGAAGACACTTTTGCTCATGTGGGTGAAAGGGAATGTCACCCCCAACACTGCTCGGGGGGGGGGGGGGTGTCCCCCTGACTCTCTGAAGTCTGTTTTCAAGAAGAATGAGAAACTCTCTCTGTGTGTGAATTATGATCCTGCTTCCTGCAAGGACAGGGGCTTTTCTCTTGAGCAATGGGTGTTTTGCATCCAAGCAGATATAAGTTAAAAGATCCCTAAGATATTCGAAACAAACCGTTCCATTCCATAAGCTTTGCAAAGTAAAAAACAATATAGGTTTTCCCCTCTCGTTTTCAAAATACAAACGCATGCACTTTGCTCCACTGCTGTGATGCTAATCTCTTGATAACATTTTGCACTAAACATGGCTAACTATCATATATCCATGCCAGAAAGTAATTGCACTGAATGAAGTACACTTTTACCACTGGATATTAGTTTGCACTTACCATAAACTACAGCGTTATTACTTTCCCCTTCTCCATTTTAAGGAAGCTAAGAGAATAGAGCCCTTTCCTACATTTGTAAGTCTAAGGCTGTGTTCATACCACGCCTTTAAGGCACGTTCCCCTTCCCCCAAGAATCCCGGGAACTGTAATTTCCCTTTCACAGAGCTACAGCAGCCTTAGCAAACCATGGTTTCCATGGGGGTTTTGCGGGGGGAGGGTGTGTACTTTCTATTTATGGTGCCTATGCAGCCTTAAACTTGCATCTGGCTTGAAGGAGTTTTGCCACCCGCATTCCACACTCACAACCAACTAACATTACAGAGAGGGTAATCATTCAACAATTCATCAAGCGGTAAACCTGCACACAACGACTTGGCAGCTATATGGATGCCGAGTCCTACCTGATATGGAGGAGAAAGTTTTCACTCCCCTGCTTCTTTGGATGAGGTGCAGAGGTGTGACAGGATGCACCCCACCAAATGGCAGTACCAGCTTACTGAGTGGTTCCATGCACTTATTGAATGGTCATGGGCACTCATTCGCAGCCTAGTTCAGGCAAAGGCAAACTCGGCCTATGTGGTGTAGTGGTTAAGAGCGGTAGACTTGTAATCTGGTGAACTGGGTTCGTGTCTCCGCTCCTCCACATGCAGCTGCTGGGTGACCTTGGGCTAGTCACACTTCTCTGAAGTCTCTTAGCCTCACTCACCTCACAGAGTGTTTGTTATGGGGGAGGAAGGGAAAGGAGATTGTTAGCCGCTTTGAGACTCCTTCGGGTAGTGATAATGCGGGATATCAAATCCAAACTCTTCTTCTTCATCCACCTGTTTTGAGACTACAACTCAAATCATCCCTGACCACTAGTCCTGTTAGCTAGGGATGATGGGAGTTGTAGTCCCAAAACAGCTGGAGGGCCGAGTTTGCCTATGCGTGGCCTAGTGCCTCCAGCCACATTCTCCAAGCTTTCCTCTTAACAATGTGAGCCGGTGAAAGTAACTGCAGAGCACAAAGAGAGTTTTAAGTCTCGTTGCTTTCAGTGGGCGAATTAAGCGTCTCTTAGATCACTTCAGATGGAGTCAGGGGATTTAAAAGTGCTTTTGGATATCAATATTAGCTTGAGTGCTCACCTGTCCCCAATATAGGCGTCTCCCAAGATCCAGCGGCTTACATCCCTTATTTGCTTCTACTGCCCGCAACTTCCCTATGCATATAACTCAGCTCTTGCAACATCCTGTGGTAAAGTACTGCCTACCAATCCACTGTGATTTGGACCAGTTCAGTCATGGGTAAATTTCACTCATTCATTTTCTGAAAAAAATGATAATTCTTGCCAGTGGTAGTTGTGCCTTCATACTGCTAGCATGTGGCTTTTACGTTCTGCCAGTAGCATTAAAGATCTCAAGTCTCTTGTGAGTATTGACATTACACTGCTTGTGAAAGAATACATCAATTAAGATCAATGTCAGTTGAATTAATTGTAGTGTGGCTGCTGCTAAGCTTTAAATTGTGGGTTACATCAAAATGCCCTTACATTTCAACTGCATAGCTCCATTATAACTCACACACATATATTTGATCAGAAGCATGTCACTAAACCTCCACAGGATTTTGTAATAATAATAATAATTTATTATTTATACCCCGCCCATCTGGCTGGGTTTGATCATCATGATCTGACTACTGTTGCCCTACTCTTTGGCTTTTCTAGACTGTATTGCTACTTTGGTCTGTATTTCTAAAGATGCTGTAATTTTCCCGTTCCTGTACTTCATACAAACATTTTCAATTGTTTTAAGAATTATGTTTCCTTCAGCATAGGAAATTGTAGGGCTATAAATGATAAATGTTTACATTAAGAGGGCAAAGATAAGTTCATTAACTGCATTCTAATGTCTCAATATTTAGGATACTAACTAAATTTCAATGACATTTGGATACCAATAGGAGACATAATATGTGCTGTCTGAGAACCTCGCCCTTGAATTGTGTAAGATAAATAGCATGTTTCATATTAAATCTTTCAAATAGGTTGTTCATACAGTTACATTAACTTCTGATAATAAGAAATTAAAAGTTATTTTTTAAGATAAATGATTGATTCAATTGTGGCACTTTGCCTAGGCCTATTACGAAATATGATTCTCCTGCATTTGTCCTGTAGGTGACAAAGTTTCCCTTTCTTCCACACTCTTTTCTCAATGTAATTTACCAGACTCCCTTATCATACTTTATTACAAGTGTCCTCTAGGACCCAGAACCCCTGTTCATCTCCCTCTTGGTACACTCTTTAGTTGTTGTGGCAACCATCTGTTAGCCTGTGTTTAAGTATTTATGATATACAGCATTTTATTTTACATAATTTTTCCATTGCAAGGACTGCTCTTTAATTTTAAGGGTGTGATTCTGTAAGTTCTCTCAACTACAGCCTAGAGGGGAGAGATCCTGACATACCTGACAGAGATTCTAAATGGCACTTCACATGAGTCACTTACAGTACCTCAATGGGAGAGCAATGAGGTATTTCTATTCAAAGTCTATGGAGCAGAGTGTATGAATAATGTATGTTCAAGAGCGCACATATGTCTGTAAATGATCTTTCTCTCACACACATGCACGAATGTATGGGAAAATGTAAACATGTCCTAAAATCAGTTTCACCAAAATGCTGACTATGAAAGAATATAGGCTTTGGTATAGATTAATGATAAATAATGGAAATGCGTGTTCTACAGCTAGAAGACCAACTATAAATAAAGCATTATTGAATATTGCTAATCTGACCTCATGTTGATACAGAAAGTATTCATTTTGCCATCAGACAAATGAAGAATATAGTATGAACAAAACACCAAACGTTAATGAATGTAGCAGTTACATTATCTATGCCTTATTCAAGTATATATATATATATATATATATATATATATATATATATATATGCTTTCGTAGATTTTCACGGGTACAGGAATGCAGGTTTTGGTGTCCTCGGGTATCTTCCCGTGTAAAAGTTGGGGTGTCTAGGCGACGTTTCGACGAGGTCTCACTCGTCATCTTCAGGCTTGTGCTTTCGGCTTCTTGTTACTGGAACAGAGCAGGATCTCAGTGTTTGAGTTCCTATAAATGCTGTAGAGGAGGTATGGTGTATGTGCCTTTTCTTCTTTTGTTCCTTATATATACCTTATATATATATATACCTTATTCATATATATATATATATATATATATATATATATATATATGAGATTTCTTTCTCCACATGTGCAAAAACAGTATTTCTACTTCCATGGCATTGATTGGGGTTCCTATAAAAATAATCGTAATAAAATACAGAATACATCTGATACACTTAACTTCCACCATTTGCAAGAAGGTAAAGTTAATCCTTTGGATACCATCAAAATCATTTTAAACAGACATTGACTTAGTAAATATTACGGTCTACCAGCACATGAGCCATCCTGCAGAGCTGGCATAAAAGCTATTTAATTCACTGTCTAAAACCCTGCTTTTGCTGTCTTTTACATTAGTGCATTTTGCATAGAGTACTTCAAACAACTTTTAAGAAAAGAACTGCATTTAAGCCACATAAGGAAGAGTTACATAGAACTCTTCATAATTCCCATGTAAACAAACTTCTTATTGTTCCCTCTTCTGCACAAGCCAAGGGATTCAGAAGTCTTTTGAGGATTGTCTGAGGAAGAGAACAGCAAAGCAGAACTTCCTAACATCTAAAATAAGGTGCTCTCTAGGGAATGGGCAGAGGAAAGCATCATGCAAGGTATTAAGTCACACTGCGATTATGTTCATGTGTCTTCTTTCAGTTGGTGGTCGCACTGGCTTCCTTCTGACGTAGCCTCTCTTTCTGTTGTTTAAGAAAAAAAAGGAACTTTATTATCATTCTTCTCTTTAATTTTCCATCTGTTCTCAAATTGCACAGAGTATGTGGTCTAGTACACTTGAAGAATGGAGCAGTCCAAAACCAAAGTAGACATAAGCTTTTTCTTTTCTGAAAATTAATTCCTGAAGTGCCAAGCCAAGACAATGGCAAGCTTTATACAAGCATACTTAGGTTTGCATCTAAGTCACACCCAGAGTAGACACACTGAAATACAGTGGTACCTCGGGTTACAGACGCTTCAGGTTACAGACTCCGCTAACTCAGAAATAGTACCTTGGGTTAAGAACTTTGCTTCAGGATGAGAACAGAAATCGCGCGGCGGCAGCAGCAGGAGGCCCCATTAGCTAAAGTGGTACCTCAGGTTAAGAACAGTTTCAGGTTAAGAACGGACCTCCAGAATGAATTAAGTTCTTAACCCGAGGTGCCACTGTAAATGAATGCAAAGGAGTCATGGCAAACTTATTGATTTTAATGTATCTACTCTGAGTATGACTTACCTGGATACAAACTTAGCCTCTCATATCATCCTAAATATATGCCACTGTATTCTGAAATGCCTTTATAGTTAACATTAGCTAATATTGCACAGCCACAAAATATTAGTAATGTGAATGCAAACAAGAATACTTGGGGAGGGATTAATGTCTCTAGTTACAGAAGTAGATTTTTTATTTTTTATTTTTAAAAAAGAGAAATGTACTAGAGCTGATTTTAGCAGGAGCATCCCTTTCCCACAAAGTGGGACAATACTGTAGTGGTTTCTCATTGCACATACGGAGAGGTCCCTTGATAAAAAAGGAAAACTGTAATAAACCATGATTGTGTGGGGAACCCTGGGTACATAGAAGTTGTGGACTAAAGCCAGTATAGACCAGATAAATTGGCTCACACTCTTCCTTAGGCCAAACTGATAAATGACCATCTCCCCTCCAGGATCACCCCTTTATACCAGACTGTACCAATAATAAATGGCACAAGCATGATTTAAGCACAGTTGGTTGTTTCCCCCCCTCAAATATTGCTGCTAAATTGGATCCACCTTAATTTGGCAAGCCAGCACTGGTTGCATCCAAATATGGCAAAAGAATTTTCCATTTGTCTGTGCACAAATAGAAGAGAGAGCAGCCTATACTGGAGAAAACCCAGGAAGCCAGGCTCGTTCCTAGATAAACAGGGTGACAAATGTAGGGAAAGGCCGAAAATAATGCCCTATTTGCTGCCATTTCAATCTGCTCTCCCCTCTCATCCCCTTCAGAAATGTGATGGAATTTTTAGGAGCACAGGTTGTAAAAGCAGCCCTTGAGATTATTCAGAGTACAGAATGCAGCAGGAAAGAAGAACACCAATGGGTCAGAGACAAGTGACAAAACCGAGACAGCTCCTGAGGACTGATTTTTTCCCCATGCAGACTAGTTTTCCTGGCAAAGGTCTGTGCATGGACATATTGAATTTAAAATTGCAAAGGCTTTTGAATTGACTCCCAGTCACTGCTTCAATCACTCAAACAATATTACTTGAATATATGTACTTTGGGATTGGAAAGGACATGATAGTAAATTGCATTTGAATGGACTAAAACATGCATCCTATTAGCTGTTTTTAAAAGCAAACTAGAAGACAAAGCCATTCCAAAAACACATCATACCAGGCTGGCAGTAGGGTTGATTTTCTTTGTTTCCACTTTCTTTTCTGCAGTTAACTTGTTCACTGTTTGTTGAGCCATTTTGAGTCTGAAACAAAATACACACAACAAATCTTACTGGAGCCAAAGAAATGGTACATAACCAGCATATGCAAGCTGCTTTCAGGAGCGCTTAGTTGTTGAATAAGAATAAGGCTGTGTACACATGATACCTTTATAGCATATTCAAAGCATATTTCCGTTCTCAAAGTATCCTGGGAACTGTAGCTTGTCAAAGGTGCTGCGAACTGTAGCTCTGTGAGGGGAAAATTGCAGTTGCCAGGATTAAGGAGGCAGGGAGAGGGGGGAAATGTGCTTTGAGTGGGTTTAAATGGTATCATGGGCTTACGAAGCCAGTGTGCAAACAAACAAGACAGTATCAAGCCTGAAAGGTTGAAAGGGAACGGTACGCCCCTCTCTGAAAGGCTGGAGAAGATGTTAAGAGCAGAGGCTACAACTATTAGAGGTGGCACAGTGCAAGGGCTGAAAGAGAAAAGCATCATGGCGACAATAGCAGCATTTCCGCTTGCTTCTCTTTCTATAGACCCAGCCTGGGATGTTTCCTGATCATTGTGTTGTCTGACAGAATACTAGAATCAAGCTTTCATATACATCTGTGATTTATGAAGTTTACATGTTGTTTTCCTGTCCTCTGAAGGGTGCCATTGTGGTGTAGTGGTTAAGAGCGGTAGTCTCGTAATCTGGGGAACCGGGTTCGCGTCTCCGCTCCTCCACATGCAGCTGCTGGGTGACCTTGGGCCAGTCACACTTCTTTGAAGTCTCTCAGCCCCACTCACCTCACAGAGTGTTTGTTGTGGGGGAGGAAGGGAAAGGAGATTGTTAGCCGCTTTGAGACTCCTTAAAGGGAGTAAAAGGCGGGATATCAAATCCAAACTCTTCTTCTTCTTCTGCAGTAATATGAGAAAGCTTATTCCTTTAACAGCACTTTGTATTCCTGCAATTTTCACTGGTTAATATACTTTATTACCTTAATGCACACTACCTAAAGTTTTTTTTAAAAAAACTACACTGCTTGTCAAAATGGTGCCCATACAGCTGTTCAGTGTTTGTGACTTCATTATTGTTGCTTAAGGAAAGAGTCACATTACTTTCCAGAGGTCTTATTTCAAACCATACGTACACAGTGTGCTGATAAGAGATACAGAAATGCACTCCCCGTTAATTAAGCATTCAGTGATTAAATCTCAAAGGCTTAACATACTATTGTATGTGACTAATGTTGGTCAGATTTCTTCTCCCTTCATACTTAGTACAAACATAAAACCTCCACACGTTACAGGGATTATAAATCTTCCCATGAACTGCTCTTCATTTTTGCAAAACGTTCTTAAGCTTTAAAATGCATTGACAAATTATGTCCCTGGATGACATGGCGCTGCAAGACCCAAACAAAAGAATCACGGTTGGCTTTCATTAAAAAAGTTCAATGAATATGTAGCTTATATAGCCTTTAATTAATCTACTAACTGTTAGAAGCGTAAGTCCGGCTCACACATAATGCTACACTATGATGGGGGGGGGGGGGCAACCTGTGTCCTTCCAGATGTTGCCAGACTACAATTCCCATAACCTGTGACAATTGGCCTTGCTGACTGGAGCTGAAATCCAACATCTGGAGAATCATAGGTTCCCTATCTGCACAAGGAGAAAGCAGCTGCCATAAACCTCAGGCTCCTGTACTTCCCGATATCTCTCCTCATCCCACAAGTCCAGGAAAAGGATTTCTGGCACAATTTAGTTTCACTTTCTAGTTGGGTTCTCATTACATAGGAAGCAGGGATCATGGCTTAAAAGAAACTTTAGCCAGTTTCTGAACAGGTCAATTTCAGACCATGCGTTATGAAGCTGACTTGTTAAACCACAGTCTCTGATTCATAGGAACAAGTTGGGGTTTGCAGAAAGTGAATTTGTGCTCTCCTTAATTGTTGTTTTTACTAGAAACCGAGAATCCTGTGGCCCACCACTTCTCTTCGTATCTTCAACAGCATAAACTCAGGATCTCATAACAGTCAAATCATAACTAAACATAACTATGAATCAGGATCAGCCCAAGATTGTCCTAGTCCAGCATCCTTTGAAAGAATCCTCGCAATCAGTGGGCTCGAGGTAGCCAACTGGAGACTGGCCAATGGTTCACCACCAAAGTCTATTTTTTGCCTGGCCTCAGCATCAGGAATCAATCTTGTCAAGCTGGGATACTGCTCCAATATAAGTTAATAGAATATGGAGAAAACTACAGTTCTGGATCCAATACAAAACTCAAAATCAAGCAGATAAGGCTACTTCTTCACATGACTTTTTTAAAATCTTGACTGGTGCCAGTGTTTGGATATTGTGACCACTTTCCTGTATCATAACTTGGGCTAAAGTAAGGTTTTTACTTCTATTTTCCATGTGTATGTGAAACAGCTTCATATTTATTCCCTCAATACATTCAAGAACTTTATGCTACACATTTTAGCATTTCCATGAATGAATGGTCTTATATTCTTTTTGTAAACAATTTCAACAACTGAACAGAATAGTTAGAACAGGACTCAAGGCATTATAGTGCCATTGAAAATAACATGGTCATAATAAACCATAGTGTTCTGTTTATCATTTTGGTTGCAGATACTTTACAAACAGATGTTTTATGGGTATATGCAAAGTGTTAAAAAATTCTCAATATCATATAAACATAACTGAGGTTACTTTGTGAATAATTTTGCATTTATCAAAAATAGAGCTGTGAGTTTCTTTGGTAACTCTTTCCACTGCTTTAGATTTAACCAGCTTTAATAATTTGGTGTCATCTGTTCAGCATAACATGCAAACTACATTTTTTGTTGTGAGAACTGATACTAACTAGAGTTTGCAGCCTATTTAATCCACAGAGCAACATCCCCTCTTAATTCATATAATTAACTTTTTTGAACTTTTAGGAAGGGACTGTAACACTACTGCGTTGCATTGATCTGTGAGTGATGCAGCCGGGACCCACTTTCCATTCAAGACAATTCCCATTAATATTTTTTGAATCTTCAGTTAAAATGGAGGGGGAGGGAGGCAAAGAATCTTAAGGAATGCAGTTAGTTTAAACCATGAAATCTGACCATATGTAAGGGGAATCCGTTCAAAAGAAGATTTAGGATCACTCATCATGGTGCAAAGAAGGTCAAAATACGCAAACGAATTGAGAAGAAAGGTTGCTGGTGTCAGCAATAATATTAACACACTTTTACAACTGTTGTGTATTGCCATGCTGTGTGGAAAACCACAACTCAAAGCAACAGAAAAAGTAGAGTTCTGTATTTCAAAAAAACCTTAAACCACCTGATTATTTGCTTCAGAAAAAAAGAACAAAACACACAGCAATTGAGTTTTGGGTAAGAAGTTAAATTACCTTCAAATGTCCCTACCAAATTCTGTTCTGAGGGATCACATTTTCAAACCTATATATCTTCAGATTAAATGCAAGAACCAGAGCTATTTTGAAAAAAAATAATTATACAAATGAACTATAGAAGTTCAAATGAGCCTTTTTTTTTAAAGTACCTTTGCGTCTATAAAGTAAAAGAATAATTTTCACCTTTACAAGAACATACATAGTTGTGCCAAGGGTTAGGAAGAAAAAACACTGCTTACTTAACCCTGTGGCCTCTTCTCATTCTCAACATAGAGGGAGGAAAGAATAGGAATTAAGCCATGAAGTGATCCGATACCCAGAGACTGATTATTAGCCACAGACGGCTTCCTTGCTGGCGCAGCAACCAGTAGATTGGACCTTAAGTCAACAAGTGCTATTAAGTGCTTGTTGGCACTATACACTATCATCACCATATTAAATTCCAACTTGATGATCTGTATTTATGGGATGTGTAAAGGATGCTAGGGTATACTTTGCAGTATGTTATTGAATAGGGTTACTAGCTTGTTGAGGCTGTTGTGTTTTTCAATAGATACAAGCTGTAACTGACAATGTTCTGTTCTGTGGTAAGCTCAATGCTTGTTTTCAAACTGAAGCTTGGAATGTATATTACTTTTTTGTGGAGGATTTTTTTGGGGGGGGGGGGCTTTATGTCAGGTCCACATATAATGCCAAACTACGACATGGCACAATAGAAATGAGCTTGTGTGTGCCTCCCTCTCCTTGTCTGCTCTTCTTACTTACTTACTTCCTGGTTGACTGCATACCAAGTTCACCATTTCATACCTTACATCAGCATGGCATGTTTGGCACTTGCCCTCAAAACCATGATTTCAGGCTGCAAACTAAAGAGTTTCCCCACAAATCAGAAAGCAGCTAATTAAGTGGAGTTTCAGCAAAGGCTCAGTCATGTAATGTGAGACATGCAAACTGACATCTATTGTATGAAAATCCATTGTGACTTATCTGAATTCATGAGACATGTGAAGAATACCAACCATATATTTATTTTTAAAAGCACTGATATCATTCTGTACATGCTTCTGTAGATAAGACCACACATCCCCACCCCTGCTGCTCCATGGTTTCAGGAGGGAGGTGAACAATACAGTACTAACAATGGCCTTTTACGTATGTATGTGACTACAGCAGCTAGAATGCTGTATGCACAGAAATGGAAAGAAGAGACGGTTCAAATGAAGGAGGAATGGCTTCTAAAAGCAATAGAATATGTGCAAATGGCAAAGCTGACAGCAGTATTAAGAGATCGAAATGATGAACCTTTTTTTAAAAAGAAGAATGGAGGCCATTTTGGACTACAGTAGTACCTCGGAAGTCAAATGGAATCCACTCCGGAAGTCCGTTCTACTTCCAAAACATTCGGAAACCAAGGCGTGGCTTCCGATTGGCGGCAGGAAGTTCCTGCAGCCAATTGGAAGCTGTGGAAACCCCGTCGGATGTTTGGGTTCCAGAGAACGTTCGCAAACTGGAACACTCACTTCCAGGTTTGCGGTGTTCGGGAGCCAAAACGTTCGACTCGCAAGGCGTTCGCGAACCAAGGTATGACTGTATTTGAAAAAGCACTAGTCAAATGAAATCATGGGCAAGATTTGAGAAAGGAACAATGGAAGAAAAATGATAAAGTAATTGTATTAGAGGGGTTTCCATAACAGATAAGTTTTATATATAACACAGTAGAAAAGGGTTTGAAGAAAAACACTGTGGAAGTGTGGGTGGGAAGTCAATGCATGAAACAATGTAACTATTTAATTTGAAGTCAATTTGAGAAAAAAAAGGAAATTTGATAAAAATTATATTATATAAAGAATACTAACAATGGCCTGTGAGTGGATGCTCCCACAGATGGAAGGCAGGGAAACATTCTCTCACCCCTTTACAGTCCCCAGTAATTCCCCAAAAGTGCCCTTCAGAAAAGTGTTGGAGATGGTACAATGGGTTCCAGGGGAAATTAGTGTAAATTCTTTCCCATCACTTCTACCATCGGGAGCCTGCACTGGATTAAAGGCTCTTCTGTGAATGAAAGGAGCCCTTCCACTTGCAGGAGGGCAAGTCTAGATTCAAGTCTTTGTAACTGTAAGTGGCTTTCTAAAAGACTATCTATGCAAAATATACTGCATTTTCACAACTGGGAAAATGCAATGCTCCTATAACAGCGGTGCTCCGTTAAAGGAGAGCGGCTGCATCATCCACAATAGCTGAATATACTTTTATTATATAAGAAATCTGATGAAGCAGAAAGGCCCTCAACACTCCAATGGCTGATTTTTTTATATCCATACTCAAATCAGGACTGACTAAAAGTCACTACAGATTAAAAATAAGCCCACGAAAGTGACCGTGTAAATTGACCCTAAAACGGTGTCACATCCCTGTGGTATTGAGAATACCGCATGGTACTGAGAGTAAGATAATACTTTTCAGCTACTTCATTCAAAATTTTCACTCAGCTGAGCAAAACAGCCATACCAAATTTATGACTGTTGGCTACACGTAATATATTTCTGCTGTATCCTTTTCATGTAATATTCATGTAATATTTATGTTCCTGAGGTAATCCAGGAATTTCATATAAACTGCCTTTTGATTTAAGTAGTAAGTATGTTTGCTAGTTATATATAATGTTTGTACCTTTGAGTACCCTCAGATTCCTGTATGCTATGCAGATTTTGTCTTGGGGCAAAAATCAGCTATATTACACAGGCAGCTAATTTATTTTCATGGTAGGTTAAGTGTAGGGCAGCATGGTTAAAGTGTTTCCTCTTCTAAAATGTCTGATAAAAATCTAATTAGATTTCTACACTTTTCTTACATTAAAAGTCAAGTAGTTTTCAGACAAAACAAACCCTTGCAGCCTAGCCCATTGGTTAAAGCTACCATTAACTTGCTTTTTCTTAGTGCGCTAAGAGATGTTGCACTGTCCTTTGAATAACCTCAAAATATTCTAGTAGAACCAATAGTGCCAATAATGTTTGATGTCTTACTATGTCTTAATTTGGTGGAAGGCGCCTAAAGTGGCTGGGGCAACCCAGTCAGATGGGCACCACCATCATCTCATAATTGACAAGTTGGCAAAATAGGATCATTTTGTTGCTAGATGGGCATCCTGTATAAAATTTTGCAAACTTGCCTCTGTTCACATTTGTGTTTTAAAATGTTGTAAAGAAAAGAACAAACTTTATCAACTATTTGAATCATCAGGTACAGTGGTACCTTGGTTCTCAAACGTAATCCGTTCCGGAAGTCCTTTCGACTTCCTAAATGTTTGCAAACCAAGGCGCAGCTTCCGATTGGCTCAGGCACCCAGGAAACAATAGCTAGCAACCACATCGGACGTTCAGCTTCCGAAAAAAATTCAAAAACTGGAACACTTACTTCTGGGTTTTTGGCATTCGGGAGCCGAAATGTTGGAATACCAAGGCATTCAAGAACCAAGGTATTTAACCTTTCTTAATCTAATTGAATGAAACTATTTTTGTGTCTCTTTATTTGACATGTAAACTCTTGTTTATGAAGATGTGCATTGCAAAAGAATTACTAAGGATTCACTGTAATTCCTTCTGGTTGGCCACTGTGAGAACAGGATGCTGGATTAGAATGGAAGTTGACATGCCCCTTTCCTAAGTGTAGAGGCGGCCTTTGTTTTTTGGCACAGGGCATTCAAACATGCAAACTTTCCTTCTTCTCTCTGAGGAATTTTAAATGCTGCAGTCCAAGAAATAGTTACAGCTTGGGTGTATAAACTGGCTCCTTTTCTATTCTGCTGAGGTTATGAAAACAATATGATTACACTAAAATACACCTTAGGAAAATAATTGTTTTTCAAGACATAATGGTTATTTCTCAGTTCTCTAAATGTGTTTCTTCCTGGAAAATACGGCTGGCAAACTGTCACTCATACTTTGTAAAATAACAACCTCTAAAGGGTCATGGTTTTCTAAGCCATTTGAATGTGATAAAGAAACAACTCATCTGTCATTCAAACTTATATACTTGACATCAGTTACTCATTGTCTTCATGAATCATCTACAAGTTGAACTGAGAATAAACTGAAACCTTTAAAGGCTAAAAGTAATCCAATGAAGTCATTAGTAAATAAACACAAGCCCCACCAAAGTATATGAATAAAATTCATGTGTTAAGAAGGAAAAAACAAACCATTCATTCTCATGACAAAATATATGCAAGTCTTATCCTGCTACTCAAGAAGGCTAATCCAGACTCAAAACAGCATATCCAAAATCACATATTTTACTCTGAATTTATTAATATGGAATTCATCATTCCCTCTAGACTCACTGTCTTTCACTTCTTAAGAGCCTGACCTGTTTAAAACTGATTTTGGTTATATACTTTAAAAGACTTGGAGAACTGCTCCACAGTCAGAAGCAGTGCCCACCACTGGAAACTGCAAGAGGGGAGAGTGCTCTTGTGATGGGAAACATAGACACCTGACTGACCACTGTGAGAACAGGATGTTGGGACTAGAAGGGTCATGGGCCTAATCCAGCAAACTTTTATTATATTCTTAGGTACTCCTGACATTTGAAGAAGTGATAGCATCACACCCACAGTAGAGTTGTCTCTGCAGATCCTGTTCATATTGTATCAGCTTTCCCGGTAGCAGCAGGTGGAGTCTATTCCACATTCCGAAATTCCAGCTTTTCTCACTGGCTGCAGTTTTCCATTTCAGTGTTGGGTGAGAAAAGTGAAACGAAATCCAAATATTTCTTCTCCTTGCACTCTTTCTTGTGCAAGGAGAAGCATGAGAACTGCTGCAGAACCTTCCTGTTACACGATTCAAAGACTCTTCTACAAATGTTTGCAGCAGCCCTCCATTATGCTTGTTTCTTTAGTTCACCCAACATTTGGAGGAGATACACTGAGCAACACTGTCCCTTAGCAAACATGTTCCTTGAAATAGCAAGCAAAATTCACTTGCTCATAAGTAGATCTACTCAAGTAACAAATTGCAAAAATTTCTAAAATGACCAATTTCACTTTAGAAGTATCTTCCCCACCCCCCGCAGCATTTCCCCTCTTAGCAGCGAAACTGACTATTCTAGAAGACTGCTGCTTGTGACAAAGGAATCAGCAGATCTATGTGTATAATTAGTACGACAATTTACTGGATTATCTCTATCTGCATCTAATTTAAAATTGCATGCTAAAGGATATTTAAGCTTCTAATGTTGAGCCTGATTAACACTGCTGTTTCATACAGAAGGCCAACTAACTGATAAATGATTCAGATTCCAGAGTAACAATTATTTCTTTATATTCTTGGTACACAAAATAACAGACCTCAAAATATAAAACGTATCAAGTTTATGATTTCTGTTTGTACATATTAGGACTTGGAAGATGTGCAAAATATCTGTTTGGCTGCATCTTGCTTGGCATTTTTCATGCAATCACCCACTGATATTCACCCTAAGGGGCATGGTTCACACTAGGCCCTCAGAAGCTGTGACCTGCCAAGCCTTAGTATGTGATGGATGGACTACATTTGTCTTGGGGAGTCACAAATTCTGCAGCCATCTTGTAATCTTTTACTGTTTACACACCACTTTTTCCCCCAATCAAAGGCTTGCACCTATTTAAAAGAGTGCATGCTTCTGAATGATTGCTCTGGACTCCATCTTTATCACTGAGTGCTCACTGGAAGGACAGATCCTGAAGCTGAGGCTCCAATACTTTGGCCACCTCATGGGAAGAGAAGACTCCCTGGAAAAGACCCTGATGTTGGGAAAGATGGAGGGCACAAGGAGAAGGGGATGACAGAGGACGAGATGGTTGGACAGTGTTCTCGAAGCTACCAGCATGAGTTTGACCAAACTGTGGGAGGCAGTGGAAGACAGGAGTGCCTGGCGTGCTCTGGTCCATGGGGTCATGAAGAGTCGGACACGACTAAACGACTAAACAACTGAACAACAACAGACTAGTCCTAGAGAGCTTGTTAATTTTATCTGCTCATTCATTTTAAACTGGCCTCTTCAAAATTCAATCACAAACTCCAACAAATTTGTTGGGAAGCACATATTCAACATTTAATAAGAGAGAAAGGAACAAACAAAAAATAATGAGTCTGCGCTTGTCCAGAAGAGGGAAAGGTGCACATTAGAACAGGACAAGAGGAACCTGCAACAAGATGTTGCAGCATGGAGTGTTTCTGCTAAGGATAACAGTCATGCCCTCTCCTACAGGAGAATCCACTGGATTCTTCCCACCCTCCCCTACAGTTTTCCATTACCTGTCCTACAGTCAGTCAATGAGCATGCCCGATCCTCATGGGACTGTTTTGGGAGTTCTCTCCCCCTCCGCCCTTAGCTTAAAGTTTTACTTCTAAATGATTTTGTGAGGTTCCCACAATGTTAATGCTACCTTGCTACACAAGGAGAGGCACTCAAGGAGATTTGTATTTCCTATTAGTGTACATGAAAAGAAATACAATAAGAGTGCTGGACTAAAAACACCTATTGGGCAATTCCCTTAATTATTTTACAATAGAATGCCATAACAGAGCAATTGCATACAGTAAAAAAAAGGGGGGAAAGTATATTAAAGAAAGTGCTCGTTTTTCTTTTAATTTTTTAAAAAACAAATCTCAAGAGGTGAAACCTTTTATTTTTAAAAAAGGTTTTAACTAAACCTAATAAAATCACAAGACAGTGGGAGATGCTGCGGCATGGAGTTTGATGTCCACAGCAGGATACCAAGAAGCGGTGCTGTAAATTCAGTGTGGGACTTCAACGCTGTGCTAAGTGTGGCCTGAATCTCATAGGCTACCCTTTGATGCAAGTGTAGTATATTAACTGGAAAAAGCATTCACTTTTATTTGTCTGTCCTGTCTGCAACAGCAATATTGCCTCATTTAGAGCAGTCCAACACAAAAATGCAAAGAGAAGCAATCTGTTACAAATTAGCACAGCTCCCCTTTCATTTTACTAGCTAGTAATTGGAAGGGGTTAAGAAAGTGTAATTTATCAGATTATATGTGTTTATCTTTTTGTGGGGACAGCATCCCTTTGGTGAATTTTCCTAGGCACCCTGAGGGAATAATCTTTCCTTGATGTCCATTTGATCTGAAAGAAAACAATGACGCCTGTGAAATATGGGAGTATAATTTGTTGAGTTTAAAAAGGACCAGTTTCCCAGACTTCTGAAAAAAAATGTATTAATGGCTTTATTAGAACCTTACCTTTCTTTGGAAATGTTTTTGCTCTCTCGTTTCCAAATGGCCTTAAAGTCGCTGCAGAACTCATACCACACCGTGAAAACGTAGTTTGGCGTGGTCTCCTTCTCGCCAGACTTTGGTTTTATCCCGAAGTATCCCACCAATTCTTCAAAGCTACAGTGTTGGGCAGGGGAGGGGAAAATTGTCAGCACATAAACCTAAGGTGGAAGTTCAGTTTCCCTCAGGGCAGATTTCTGACTCAGTAGCCTAGGCTGGCAATTAACATAAATCTGCTATAATCTGGGCACTGTACCAGCAATGGATCCACCCAGCACTTCTGAATTAAATAATAATAATAATAATAATAATAATAATAATAATAATAATGGTGCTGTTTTGGTGGGTGTGTACATTAAGACACAATATGAATGAATATGGGCACGGAAACATTTTAGAAAGCGTCTGATTTTATTTACCAGAATCCTATTGACTTATGCTCATTACCATGGGTATATGGAAGCCCCCAAAGTCCTAGATCAGAGGTAGCATACCTATTTTTGTGCCTGGGGCATATCTGGAAATTTAAGGAACTGTTGTGGGCACCACAAAATACCCATTTCATGGAACAAAAATTGGTGATACTCAGTAAAATCTTCCAAGCAACAGGCTAAACCTTTCCTGCTTTCCCTCCCCCAAAAACCCAAAAATACAAAAAACCAAACAAAACGCAGGCCACAGCTCCTGCCCCCAAATAAGCAAACAACAAAAGCCAAAAAGGTCAGGTAAAAAAATAAAAGATTCTGAAGGAGAAAGTGGTGGGCTTCTTCAAGGATGAATACCTGCAGACACCAGGTATTCATCCTTGAAGACTAGACTGAGATACTGTACAGAATTCACTTCCAAAACAGATTTGGTTTGCTTAGCTCCTTTCCTCCTCCAATTTTGTTGTCACATTAAGGCATTTATATTTCAGTTGGCATTCGCAGCTGTGCAACTGCTTAATGGTTGCATTTTATGATCTATTTATGACTTATTTTTAATTACATTCTTATGCTGACTCTATTGCTACTGTTAATTGTGTTTTCCGTGTTTATTTCTAGGAATTTTGTTTTCTTTTTATTATGGTGCCATTTTATCCTGGAAATTTGTTCTATTTTTAAGCAGTCTTTCCAAATCGCTTGGAATATTTTTGAGGAAAACGACTAACTGCCTTATATATAAAACTGTTAAATTTCCCTTCTAGGGGCACCTAAGTTTAGAACTCTATTCTTACTTCAGAGCCTACACTGTCCAGACTATGAGATGAGCCTGGCTCTGAAAAACCATGCATTAACTAACTTTACCTTCTGTGGGGCGAAGAAAGCTAATTAACTAACTAACAAAAAACCCCAACCCCTTCAGCCTTTTTAAGGGCTCATTCATACTAAGTTTCCTTCACACTTTCTAGGCACAGGTTTCTCTGAGCACTTTTTTTTTGCACTGCCGTTTTGCCCACAAAAAACCTGCTCTTTAATGCTCTCATCAATCTGTGAAAAACCCAAATTGCCATTTGCTCCAATTCAGCGTTAAAGAGCAGGTTTTCCTGGGGAAAGTGGCAGATACGGACTAGGAAAGTATGGACCTATGGCTGGAAAACATAGGCAAAAGGTAAGTGTGGATGAGCCCAGAATTACAGTCTATATTTATTAAAAGCAATGTCAACATCACACCAGTTGATACCCAATGAAAGTCTCCAGGTATAATACCCTGAAAACGATTTATTTTCTCAGGATCTTGGGAAACTGACGACAGCAGCAATGAACAACAGGTGTTATTGCTAATACTTTAAGATTTACCAGGTCCATACTATAGGCTGAAGTACTCTTGAAATACATTAGAAAGAGTCTTCTACTGTTAAACTTGTTTTGCAACAAACTTGTATTAGAATATTAAAATGTATATTAATATCTATACACCTGAAATCTGAACATACAAATCAGTGAAGAGAGGAACAGATGTTTCAACGACAACAACAAAAAGCATTTGTTGCACCAGCTGGGATTCGATGTATCAACTGGGCTTTAGTGTAAACAACAATCTGTACCTACACAGCAAATCCCTTTTGAAGCTGATGACAATTGTAGTTAAACGGTATATAAATTGTCAAGCGTGTGGTAAAATTGTTCCTAGACCGCACCACTTCAGATTACAGGTCTGCATTAAAAAAGACACAGCAGAAATTTTCCCTTAACAAAAGCCAAGATGCTGAGATGAAATGTTCTCAGTCTGCTGCTATGGCTAAGGAACTGCTCTATGGCGCTTGCAGTTTGAGTTTGAGTTCCCAGAGATTCTCTCTTGGAGGAAGGAACACAGCTCAGTCACAGGGTGTTACATGCAGATTCAATCCTGGCATTCCCTAGTACAGCAGAGTGAGGCCCCTGGCTGCAAAACTGGAGGGCTGCTGCCAATGGCTCAGTTTGGAAGGAACGCTGAGTCAAATCATTCCTTACCGTGAATATGCAAGTGTAGTGAACGCCACATGCAAGCATGCAGACTTATGGAGAAATTGCAGCCGCTTTGCTTCTTCTTCAGTTCTGCTGCAGCCACACTACTGTATCCCAAGCCATGACTCAGCACGCCGAGCTCAGTATGTTGCGTAAACCCAGACTAGTAGTTTGTCTCTTTCCAACAAATGTAGCTCAAAGCAGCAGCAGCAGCAGAAAACTGGTGGAGGAGCAAAACATTCCCAGTCTCCTGTCTTGGGAGTCTACCCACTGGTGCATTCAGGCTAAACCATAGTTTGCTTTAGTGCTGTATGCGAACTATGCGTAGACGTTTGAGCCACGCAGACCAATGACCTCACTTAATCTAAGGCAGCTTCTTATATTACCAAGTCTCTGCTTTTTCTGTGCATGTGATTATTTTAATCAATCATTCAACACCCCTCACCAAAACCTGGAGTCTGCAGTAGAACACTCTAGGAACAGTTTTTACCACATAATGAACTGTTTTGTCTAGAAAGCTTCCATTTCAGACAGCTTGTTCCCTAAAGTCCAAGACAAGCTGTATGAAAATGTTGGAAGTATGAGCATGTGTTTAAAAATAAGGACTCTGGTGCATTTGATGATTTTTTTCACTTATTCAAATATATTTAAAGATGAAGTAGGACCTTTCATAACGCAACGTGTTAAAGAATCTGTAATACTCACCACTTCTGCACATTCTCCAAATGACTCTCCACTGTCTTATGTTCTTCTACAGCTACAAATAAACAACATGTTTATTATTTAAGAAAGCAGAATATGTATCTGCATTCTAAAGTATTTTTTTTTATATTTCAGATTTCTCGTACCAAGAGTGAGCTATTTCAAGCATTAAAGTGTATTCTTGTAGACACTGTAGGGTGTAGTGCTGAAGCTTTCCATCCTGAACATGTGCAAGGATTGTGGAGCCCAGTGCAGTGGGGATAAAAGAAGTATTTCTACAAATATCATGTGGGCTCTAAACTTAATTGGATGTACATGCACAGCTTGATAGAAAGAAGCTTTTCAGGGTGTCTTTTATCAGAGAACTATTCTTGTTGTGTTGCAAAAGCATCACATTTATAGTGAGGACATGCATAATTGTCCATTTTCCTGCTTTCCATTTAGCTCTTGCATGCTGAAGCAAACCAAGACAGGTACCTTGTTGCAAGCTCATCATGGCTTCCTAATGTGTGGGTTGAATGCTTGTCTCACACTTGTTTCTATACATGATGTGAACACGAAGGTCACGTAAGTATTAAAAAATGTGGCATGGAGTCACCCTTGCATATCTGCTATTGTTCCTAGAATCACAGAATCATAGAGTTGGAAAGTATACCAAGGGATCAAGTCCAATCCCCTGCAATGCAGGAATCTCAACTATCTAACATCTAGAGGATCACAGAATCATTCATTACAGGTGCTCTCCTCCCTCACCCTTTAAACCACAGATTCCCTTTTATTCAGAGCTTTGGGTGTTCTCGGTTAATAAGTATAGGCCCTCAATTTAGGATCTTAGAAGTTTTCCGCATCTTTGGAAACGAAGCCATTTATTTTCCACTGTCAGCATAATGCAGGCTCTTATAAAAAGGGCAAGATTAAAGTTCCCGATGGAATTTCAAGATGCTGCTCTTCTCATGCTAGAAAGGACAAATATATGAAGACGTCACCAGAGATCTTTTCCCAGGAATCAGAGGTAACCTATAAAGATTCATCAGTTCCTGACAAGGGACATAAGCCATCTCTCCAGACAGTCTGGCATCAGACCAAGAGAGAAAGTTGTGCTGTCTGATCCATTCTTGACAAAAACGCATGTTCTGGGAAATCTCTTCTGGAACTCCAACACAACATAGCCTCTGGAGTAGAGAGGCATATATCATGTAATAATTGGATTTCAGTAAGCATTTCTTTTGCATTGAATACGCCATTAATACCACTTATCTAAATAAAGGTCTGCTGGATCTGGTCAATGGCCCATCCAGTCCGGCATCCTGTTCTCACAGTGGCCAACCAGATTCCTGTGGGAAGCAGGACCGGAGTGCAACAGCACTCTCCCCTTCTTTGGTACCCAGTTACTGGTTTTCAGAAGTATATAGCTTCCAACAGGGGCAGCAGAACATAACCATCACTGTTGGTAGCCACTGATAATCTCATCCACCATGAATTTGTCTAATCCTCTTTTGAAGCCGCTCAATCCCACAGTTTAACTATGTTCTGGCTGTTAAACTATGTGCTGGCTTTCTTGAACCTTCCAATATTCAGTTTCAATGGATGTCCATGAGGTCCGGTACTATGAAAGACAAAGAAAAATGTTTCTCTGTCCACCTTCCTCATACTATGCAAAATTTTATACACCTCTATCATATCTTCTCTCACTCGCCTTTTCTTTAAACTAAATGTTGCAAAGGTGCAAGCTACTGCCCAAAGTAAGTTTTCTTTATTTAATGATTGACAATTATGTAGGCGATAGACAAAATGAAATGAATTTGACCAGATTGTGAATTAATTCAAACCAATTTTTTAAAAAATCACATAGAAAACTTGCTTTATGTGAGGAACTCTGTTCCCATTGATACACAGAACTAGAGCTAAAAAACCTGGCTCTAGCTAGACAATTATTGAGTACAAATTCCATAAAAGACAGACATGTTAATTTGCTGTGGCAAAAACTACACAAAGATTGGTGGCACCTTTCAGACTGATGGAGGGCATTTTCACATCTCACTGAAATAAATCTCTGAGCTTCCATTCATTTTAATGGATCTCAATAGCACTTTTTGAAAAGTAAAGTGGGTTAAGAAAGCTCCAACACCAGACTGGAGATCACCTCATCCAAATCAGGCAGGGAGACTATTTGAGCAGTGGGTTGTCTAGCACATTAATGGTATCTCTGCTCTGCTCAGAAGTCCACCATTAGGTGCATACACTCAAAATTAAAAAGGTAAAGGACCCCTGACAGTTAAGTCCAGTCGCAAATGACTCTGGGGTTGCAGTGCTCATCTCGCTTTACTGGCCGAGGGAGCCGATGTTTGTCCGCAGAGAGTTTTTCTGGTTCATGTGGCCAGCATGACTAAGCCGCTTCTGGCAAAACCAGAGCAGCGCACGGAAACACTGTTTACCTTTATGCCAGAGAGGTACCTATTTATATACTTGAACTTTGACATGCTTTCAAACTGCTAGGTTGGCAGGAGCTGGGACCAAGCAACGGGAGCTCACCCCGTCGCGGGGATTTGAACCGCCCACCTTCCGATCGGCAAGCCCTAGGCTCAGTGGATTAGACAACACTCAAAATTAAGTAATTGCTAAACTAGACCGGAAAATAAAAATCACATAAACTACTGCAACTTTACCTCCCTGCCCTCCAGAATCACTTAGATTTGCCAGCTGCTGCATCAGGAAACCAAGTGCACAAAATGTGGACCAATTTACAATTCCTGTCCCATCCAGCCAGATCTCCAATATATGCCAGGTCAGCTCATGTATACAAGGCCAAATTCGGGATGACCAAGTCCTTGACATGTACTCGCCCGATATGTAGCATAATTAATATTCCCCCCCCCCCCCCGAATCATGGTCCTGATCCTTCCTGGTTATTTGATTATTTTAAAACTCTCTGTGTTAATTGCTTATGATCAATTAATGAAATGTCTGTTTTTGTTCCCAAGTCCCGTTCCCCCCAGCATGGGGGAATTACACTGGTGTGGCCCAGCTGTACCAGGAATTGGCTGGCTAAATCAGAGAACTGCTCAATCCTAACTTGCTCATCCTTGCTCATCTTGGGTTTGGATTGCTCCCTTAAGATGTACAAGA
This sequence comes from Podarcis muralis, assembly GCF_964188315.1. NCBI lineage: Eukaryota > Metazoa > Chordata > Lepidosauria > Squamata > Lacertidae > Podarcis > Podarcis muralis. Next base: position 40,567,943 of record NC_135655.1, read on the forward strand.
GACCTGCGGGTATAGGGCAGTACAGTGGTACCTCGGGTTACATACGCTTCAGGTTACAGACGCTTCAGGTTACAGACTCCGCTAACTCAGAAATAGTACCTCGGGTTAAGAACTTTGCTTCAGAATGAAAACAGAAATCGTGCAGCAGCAGCAGCAGCAGCAGGAGGAGGCCCCATTAGTTAAAGTGGTACCTCAGATTGAGAACAGTTTCAGGTTAAGAACGGACCTCTAGAACAAATTAAGTACTCAACCCGAGGTACCACTGTATACAAATTTAATTAATTAATTAACAACAACAACATTTTTAAGGGGCAGTGTTTAACAAATCTTAAAAATGCCAGGTTTTATATGCGCAATACTGTAACCTAACCTGTTTTCAAACCAGTGTTGCTTTGATGTTTAAGAAGTGTACATATGTAAGTATAGTGTATACATATTTGTGCATGTGGGTGTGCAAAGGGTGAGATACTACTCATCCCTAAACTGGAGGGATTTTGGAAGTCTTAACATTTTTCAAGTCCACGGTACATGAAATCTTGAGTATTCACATGCAAAAACACTGATTATATTTATGCATTCAGCCCACAGAACAAATTCAACTGTTTATTATCAGAAGTAACACAAGGAAACTAAGAAAATATGCTCTGTTTAAAATAGGATAATGTTGCCTATATATTTGTCAAAATAATGTTGAAGTTTAGTTTACTAGGTATTATGGCAGTGAGGCCAGCTAAGCCAGATATTATATATTCATTTTTCTTTCGTATCTTTCAATATAAACGACAATCTTCTCCCCCTAGAAATTTGCTTTTGAAAGACAGATTGTTTTACTTAAAGAAAACTTCTGCTTAGAAGATGAAAGATGATATTTTAAATTTTGTTTTCAATTAATATATTCTTTAGCAACACTTCACTAAAATATACTGGTGCTAACAGAATACCCTGCACGCCTCTAAATTTAGATTATGCTGAAAGTAATGTTTTTCTAACTGGAAACTGTAAAAATCTAATTTTGCAAAAATATTCCCATGCAATTAGGTTAAAATGACGTTAATCTATCATTCCTTTTCCAGCTGGGATTACAGATAATAACTTTTAAAACACGTTCTTATTAAACATAACAGAAATGTATGCTAGTATTACAAACAGAATGTCATTGATTCATACTTCTGAGATTGCTAAGCATACCCAAACAGTTTAAGAAACTTGAAAATTAGTTTTAATCCCTTTTAAACTCAGTAAATTTAAACTAATCTATTCTGCAGGCAGATTTCACATATAAAATCTTCTAGCAAGAATTAGAGAAAAAACATAAAGATCAGCACATTCTTAGTACGGGGTAATATGTTCAAAATTATGATAAATGATGGTCCATAAGAATAGGAAACAGGTCTTCTCTAAAACATGAGACTGTTATAAATACCCAGCTAACAAGTAAATTGCTTTATATATCCAGCCTGATTTGTAAAGAATGGGTCATTGTATGTGTGTGTGTGTGTGTGTGTGTGTGTGTGAGAGAGAGAGAGAGAGAGAGAGAGAGAATGCATAGGGGCAGAATGAAACTAATTTTAGGAAAAAACATATGAAAGTGAAGGCTTGAAATGTTTTAGAAGAGAAAAACCACAGCATTACCTCCTCCTGTGGGATGCTAACAATGATTTATGAAGCTGAGGTTATTTCTTCACATTGAGCTTTGTAAAGATTGGTTTCACATGATCAGGTAAAAATATAGGCATGCAAGATGTGCAGCAGACTCACAGATCAGAACATATGCAAAACTATGTTTTCCTAAAACAGTTAAAAGGTGGAAAGGATATAAAAAGAACCAAGGGCTTTCATTTTCATTTATTTTCCCTCCCTCATTAGGACATTCTCCTTTTATGAAGTTAAGCCACTTCTGGTGGTCAGGAGCAGAGGCTCATTGTAAATGCACAGCAGGACAGTGGCAAAGCAGAGATTAATTCTTCATAGATTTATATAGACTTTTCCCCACTGTTAATTGCTTTGTACCATTTCAAAGGTGCTTATGTTGCCTTTTTTATTGTTGGTTACTGACTTTATTCTGGCATATGGTGGTTGGCGCCAAGTCAGAAAATGAGCATTTTATACCAGAATGAAAATTGGATATTTGACAGTTTCTGAAAGAGAGCATGGAGCAAAGAAGTTGTGCGACAAGATTTATAGCATATTTTATATGGAGCACATCTGTTTCTTTGCTCATTTAAATGTATATTTCAATCACAGTGAATAGATTAAAGGCAAAAATGGATATGTGTGTGAGTGTGTGTTTGGAAAAATAAAGAACTGCAGTACTCAGTTTTTTTATCCAAGTGTTGCTTGGAAGAAAGTGAAAATTTCAATAGCTTTTTTGCTTACGAGAGTCAGAAAGCAATATCTGAGAATATTCAATGTTAGAAATGGTTTGCAGCAGCTTTAATATCCATAAAGGTACTGGTCAGATTGTGAATTGCATCTTAATATACAAAACCAGGCCACAAGCAAATGATCCTGCATAATGTTAAAAATGAAATGAACATGTGAGTCTATTTCTATTCTTTTCCTTCATAATTTACACCTTTAAAGCTGCGTGCATTGATGCTGAGCTAGAAAAAGGGCTTGGTTAGACCAGTGGTCAAAACTGCGCTGAACAGGGTTGCTGTTTTTTTAGTTCAGAATATAGCCATGTCTGAAACATCATAACTAGATTGAAACTACCTGCCCAAAGAGTTAAATGAATTATGTAAGCCTCTTTACACTTGTTTCTCACACTTATTTCACACTTTGGCCAACAATATAACCAGATGCAAATAAGGTACTGACAGTATGTCCATGTTTAACTTGTACAGAATTCATAATAGGTAGTAAAATCAAGTAATGTTTACTATGTGTGCACACTGGAACTGTGTATTCCCTGAATAACAAGGCAAATTGGGGTGATTCAGGGCACATCCTCATGTTCCCAAGTCAGAGCATACCATTAACAAGGCATGTTGAAGTGGATCATAAGAAGTCTACATGATTTCCACATCTAGGAAAGTCAATGGAAGACTCTAGGCCAAACCAGGCCACCGAGGGTACTACTTGTCTAATGAAATTGGCATCCTAGAGACAAAACAGGGATGTTGAGGGACAAATGTCTATAGAAATAGGATTTGGCAGTTTAGTGACCTTGAAGAGATAGGGACAGCCTTGGCTCTCCACACCCCCGACTCTATTCACAAAGCAGTTTTCCTGTGAAAGCTAGTTGCTGACTAAGGCCTTGGGATCTCATTTACCTTTTCTGTATCTTCATGAAGCATGTAGGCTGAATATTCATGAAGGATTTATATCCAGTCACCTGATCCCTGTTCACAAACCAGCCTTCCTAATGTGGACTAACAAATGTGCTCACCGACATATGATGGTGACGTAGCAGACCAAATGGTGCTTGGGCTGAAAGAAGGCAGATCGCCACATATTCAAAAATCATGTATAGGAGTCATTGAGGGATATTAGGACACAGGGCAATTGTTAGACCAGTGTGAAATAGTCATTCCTTCCCACTAAACAATACTCTTAGGCAGTACTTCAGAATTTTAAACATGGAAAACCTGAAAATGAGTTTGTATAAGACTGCTGCATTTAAAATGAATAACCACATCAATGAATAAGGGTTATAAAGAAGTTAATCCATTATGGCTTGAATGCTATACATCTGTGTCTATGGACATGAATAATTCTGACGTGGTCTGAGATAACTTCCGTTATCAAAAGAATAGTTACTTCCTGGTTGATAAGGACAGCAACTGCCAAACCAGGTGGTTTAAATGAGTTAACTTGTACTAATTTGATCCCTTTATGTACAACACAACTGTGAAGAAGTGACTGTAATGGTGTTAGGACAGCTTTCTTTTCATTAGATTGCAAAATTTCAATTAAGAGTAGCGTTTGCTACTTCACAGGGCGAGATCCATTTCATATCCGAATTTGTGTACACTGAGCCTCTTTCTACAACTGCACACAACAATTACATGGGCAAATAAACATTCCTGTTGAAAAGAGAATCTCAGTATTATCTCCTTGTAAGATTCAGTTTTGCTGTTGAGAGCAGACAGTCATATCCTATCCCTGGCACTATTAACATGTTTCCAGTCGCCTGCAGCTGTTGCAATTCATGGCCATGGAAAGAAAGGGGAAACATGCCTGAGCATGAGGCAATGAAAATCAGGATCACAATAAATGTTTAGCAACAAATGGAATTTGAAAAACATGGAAATTATGGTTATTCAAACACTGTTTCACTAAAAACATATGCCATAGACGGAAAAATTGATGAACTGTGAAGCATATTTCTGATTATTTTAAATTACTATTCCATTGTGTTTTTACCACTAATTAAAAATATCCACTAATTAAAAATAGTAATGTGGCATATCATGCTTTGGCTATCAACCATCCAGGAGTTTCTTCCCAGATCAGTCCTTTATGAGTAAGAGCAGCTGGCCTCACATATGCTAACATGTTCTGCCTCTTCTGTAACAAAGAATATAAAGCCATTTTGCTTTCCTACATGGAGATTATGTGTGAATGTTATGTATGCAACAGCAGACCAAACGTACAAAGAATAGGTGAGTAAGTAGCAGGGAATGCTTAAAGAAACGTATCATTAGACTATTATGGGATACTTCATTTAGGGCCGGGGCAGGGGAGAGTTAAGAATTCTTTTCCTTACTCAGGTTGTCAAAAGTAATAGTTGATTTTTCCAGTAATTATCATTTCTCGACCTTTATAGAGATGATTTTTTAAAAACGTACTTTTGCTCTTAAAAAAAAATACCTGCACACCAGCAGATCCAACAAAATAGCAAGGTTTTCTGCCTCATGCACAGCCTGTGCAAATGAAACACTTCCAATCCCTTAACAATAGCTAAAGTACTGGGAATAGGTGGTCTGCACAAGCTTTTACTAGGTAAGATATTTAGCCTTATTACTACAGAGAAGGTATCCTGCTCGCAGGAAGACAGACACTTGAACAACAATCAGTAAAGCTGTAAACTCCTGCACTAGTGGAAGGGAACACACAGCCTTTAAGGGAGGCGTGACCAACATGGTGCTCTGCAGATCCTGCTGGACTACAATTCCCATAATCCCTAACCACTGGTCTGGTTGACTGGGGCAAATGGGAGCTGGAGTCCCACAGCGTCTGGAAGGCACATTTGCTACTTTTGCTTCAGGAACTGGAGGTGCAGAGCTGAAAACTTTGAATACTTGTTTTAAGTCTAGCAACAATCAACACTATGCTATTCTCAGCAAACCGCTGAGCTGAGCTGAAATTCTGAGAAACAGTTTTAAGATTAATGTAGTGTGGTCCATCAATGAACACATTTCTAGGCACAGGATAGTAATACGCGGAAGCAAGATTCTATTGCATAAGTGAATAATTTGAGGGGGTTCATCATTTTCCAACTTCATCACTGTCAAAATCAAGAGAACCATGATTCTCTCACGCTTCCTGGGGCGACAAACACGACAACATCCATGCAATTAACAATTGCATGAATGGTTGTAAAGAGCGGGTGCAAGGGCCCCAATCCAGATCAGGACTAGAGAGTGGGGGCACACTCTATTTATTCCTACCCCATTCCTAGGGGCCCCAAACCTGCCATTTCCTCTAAAGTGGTGTAACATCCATTTTGCCCCAAGGCTCCTGAATAATTTCAGCATGACAGTCCTTTTTAAGCAAACCTCGCATATCATAGAATACATTGTGGGGAGACAAGTTTATCTGTAGAAAAAGGCTGGGAAATTATTAACAACTGGAGGTAGGTTTTTCCCATATGCTTTTTTTGATTATTTAGGGTTGCTTAATTTGAACAGAAGGCTGGCTCAGAGTTTAGTAGAAGGCAATATATATCAAAGTGTGCGAGACTGCTGGTGTTAATGTGCACATATACACAGCGCTTTCTCAAGCTCACTTACTGCTGGAGCCATAAATATAAACTGCTAATTAAATGAGATGAAAAGACCACCAGAACAGACATACCTGTGACTGAAACAGTCCTACTGTGGAGGCCTTCCCTTGCAGGAACCCTGCTAAGTTTATGGGGGAAGCTTAATATATGTATTACATTTTCTAGAAACGTATCATTAGTGAGGGGCAGGAACCTATGATGAGATGTTTATAGTCTAGGGTTGTAACCCACTGCACATTTACACGGGAGTAGATCTTACTCAATACAGAGTGCAATATACTTTGTTTTGAATTTGGGAAGATTATAAAGCTAAAGTTTCAGGTCTCTTTCACAGCCATGCTTGTGGAAGAAAAATGAAATTGTAAGACTAGCCACTCACATAATCAAACTGTGCCACCACGCATGTGATTTCTCAGGCATTTGGCAGTAAATTGCTGAAGACTTTTTTTTGGAGATACTGCCCGCTTGGGAATATCAATTTCCTTGAATAGGCACCGCAAGTTACAATTAGCTCTGCTTTCCCTTACAAGAGTCTCGTAGAACTGCTGTGACAATAGGAGATCTGTGTACCTAATTGTAGTTTGTGATACTCAAAAGTGCAGTCCAGAGAGAAGGAGCATGCATTAATGCTATTGACTTAAATAGAAACAAATTTTACTTTTTTATGGAAGAAGGGGCATCAAATGATAAATGAGGTACAAGGTGACTCAAGTGTAAGGTAATACACACTGGGGCAGAAGAATCACAGGGAAACTGATGGGGGTCTTAACCGGCAGTGACTAACCAGGAAAGAGATCCTGGGGTAACCGATTTAAAATCCTTGATGTGCAGCAGCAGTGCCAAAATGCAAAATTCATACTAGGGTTACTAGGAAACCTATTAACACTAAAGCTGCCAGTTTTGTAAACCTCTTCAACAAATCTATGGTGCCTTTGGGATACTGTGTACAGTGCTGGTTGCCATGTCTTTAAAAAAGAAGAAGTTATCACAGAACTGAAAAGGGAGCAAAAACAGCAGTCGAAACGCTGTGGAGAAAGTGAAAAGAGAGGACTTGTTGTCTGCTCAAGAATAGAAATTGATAGGCAGGAGTTTTAGGCTAGCTATGGGAAAATACTCCACAAAATAAATGTATGGAATTTGCTGCCACATTATGTGGCACAAAACAGCACTGGCTAGGGACACTAGCAGAGTTCTTATGAAGAAGGTTTTGAAATGAACTTCAGGGGCTCACAGAGGCCCACCTGAAATGAGAGGTGAGTTTTTATAGCTCCCAGATTCTTTTCCTTCTTGGATTTAACTCTGAGCTGGAGAACAACTGCTGGCTTACTGAGCTGATAACTTTGTCAGAATAGACACCATTTTGTACACCAAAGCCCATGGAAGCTTCTCAAAATGGTCCGCAAGCAATGCAAGAGAGTTAGGTTGCCGTATTATATTTCAGGCACTGAATTTAAGAGGTGTAGGGGCAAAATGTAAATGATGCTGGGAGGAAAGCCACTCCCTGTGAAGGACCCAGGAGAAGCGGCCTTCTTCCTACCCTTGGGTCTGTCCCCAGTAGGACTGGCACAAGGGAACATATCCCACAAGTCTGAAACAGTGGTCTGTTTTTGAGCACTATTCAAAGTCCTGTGCTTACCTTTACAGTCCTTTACAACTTAGTCTCTGAGGGATCATTTTCTCCCACGTGTTTCTGCCCATGTGTTAAGATCTGTATTGAAGACATTTCTTCATGTACCCCCATCACCTGCAGTAAGCTGAGTGGCAACCAATAGGACTTTTTAGCTGTGGCACTTTTTCTCTACAACATTCTCTTCCACTGAGATTCACCTGCCACCTTCTCATGTATTTTAGGACCAGGTAAAAACCATTTTATTTTCCATGGCTTCTTAAACACTGGCTAATTTTGATTTTAATCTGCTCCATGAAGCGTGTTTTGTCGGCTTTGTTTCACTGTTTCTTGTTTTAATATTTTTTTACAGATTGTAATCCATTCTGAAGCAATGGTTAAAATCAAAACCAGTCAATGAATTCATCTTACACAAAATATAAGAGATTAAAATGCTAGTAGAGATTGGCACAGAAGAATCTTGCTGGGTAGTCTGCTTCATCAATTTGGCTCCATGACTGACAAAGCCCTAACACATGCCCACACAGTTTCAGCTTTCAGAGTCAGCCCAACATTAGGCAGAATGAGGAGGCTACCCCAGACAGCAGATCACAGAGCACAATGAGTGGCAGCAAGGTGTAGGAAGACTCTGAGTGGTATGTGGCCTAACCTGTTGCTCCTAAGCTTTTGGTTTTATATGCTGAGCTCTTATTTTATTGTTCCACACTATGAGATCATGGCTGAGACTAATGAGAACTGTAGTTTAAATCATCTGGAGGGTACCATGTTGGCAAAGCCTTTTCTGAGTTATGTAGTGTCTTTGTCCTTTGCATGTGAAGTAAAATTATGGAAGCTAAGAGACCATGTGGAAAATTGTTACAGTACCATCTGAAAAGGTCTCCCTTCCCCATCTGTATGAAGAGATGGGCACCAGCATTCGGTGCAGTCTTAGCCATTATTAAGAAGAGAACCCTCATGTGGCTGTATAAAGAACACATATAAACAAACGTTTTTTGGAAAGCACATACCTTCCAGGAAAAAAGCTTCCATTTTATCCTTAAAGGGCTGGAGATGTTCTTCTGGTGAGTCTCTGAAAACCACTTTCATCTGTTTTTCACAAACTGCAACGACAAGTTCAGTGTTACCTTTTAATGAAACTTTTTAACCAACTAAAATAACATTCAAGTATTTTCAAACATTAAAAAAAAACCAATGGCTATTTCATACCGTGCCTTTTATTGTAGAAACAAACAAGAGCATGAATGCAAGAACTGTCTCCTATCAAAACAGTAGAAGTATTATTTGAATTCTTTAAGAAAAAATGGTTTTAAAGATAGTGATTCTGCTGATCCACATTGGCTACATTCTTAGTCATTAAAATATCTGATTTTTAAAAATGCCATTCTCAACAGGGAATATCTTAGATTATGGTTAGCTTCAAAATCACAGTTTGCTCCCATGTCATGAAACAGGATTCGTTGTGTATTAACCACCCCCAAATTAGCCCTCATCACCTATATTAAAGTACAGCACCAAAAGACACTAAAAAACTCAACAATGTGCCTTATTTTAGAGGTGTCTACATGATTCAACGGATAGTTTAGTAAAACAACCCAGATGGCTCAAGCTTTATACTATGAAGGCATTTTGAAATATTTGGGAGTTATGATTATATTGCTTCTGTGATTACTGAGATCCTGGCTGCAATCCTACACTCACTCACTTAGCCCCAATGAACTCAGTGGTGCTTACTTCTGAGTAAACATCTAAGGAGCAGAGTGCTTATTTTTTCAGATGATTTACAAACAGAAAAGTAAGCAAGGTTCCTTCCTTATGTAATTTACAGTCTCACATCTTGGTCCCATAGTCGTATTTTTGGAAATGAGGCCAGTTGACTTACACTGATATCATTTCTATATGTTCCTAGGGTTAAACACTAGTCTAATACACACATCTGAAGAGAAAACAGCAGAAATTGCATTATCTTAACTTCAGTGAAATTATATGTGAAGAGTGGCAATTAAGGGAGATATGGTGTGGGGATTTAAAGAAAAACAATTATATAAGAAGGAAAAATGTTATAGCCAATAGCGATATAAATGATTTGTAAATGAGGTGATGATGCATCAATGCTTATTTGCATGTAATGAGAATACCCCCATACAAAATTGTAAATTCTCTTGCAGCAGTATATGCTTAAAAGCATATACGATATGCATAGAAGTTACTAGTTTCTTGTGAGTCAGTGATAATCCGGTTAATATTTATTTTACTTAGTTCTAATAAATGGAAAGAGTACCTAGATAAATGGCAGATAGGCACTTATCACTGGTTATATAGGTAGTAATGTGAGAAAAGAACTGAAAGGGAGTGATAAATGCCTGGATAAGAGCTTTAAATATGTGTAACTTAATATATTTTTCAGAGTTATGTGATTTTCAGTTAACAACTCCCCATACTCATTACTACCTATAATTACCTAAGGGAATGGCACAGTTACAATCTGTGCAGCTACTTTTGAAAATGGAGGGGATTAGGTGGAGTTTTGTAAACCAGGAGATCTAATAACACCCACTCATGGGATGTTCAAGTCATATTTTCTTGACAGCTTTTAAAAAAAATAAAATGCTATTCCATGTACTCTGCATAGTGGCTGTAAATTATTATATAATGGGGAAAGCAGTGCAATTATTTAGTAAGAATTTGAGGCGGACTTGCTTTTATTGCTTTGGGTCGCATCAACCCAAAAAGGATTTCTTCTACTCTACTAAATTTCAACTTCATGTAGAATGTTAGGTACATGCACTGAAGGGAAAGATATGGAAATATTAAGTGATATCCTGTGTTTTCTCAAATTGGCAACAAGCAATGGGGCAGAGGACCCTTACTCTTTGTGCCAAACCTATTCCCTGTGCCACCATGGCAGCTTGGCACGTAGGGAAAGTATTGGCCTTATCTCAGAAGCACTGCAGTTGCCACAGCTGAAGACAGGACATATGTTTCCTCTTTTCTGATGAAACATAAGTGGACATCCTATCTATGAAGTATGTATGAAGTGACAGAGGCATGCATGGAGATAGGGTGGCCTGCTTATGCATTGCTGGGGCGGGGTGGGGGGAAGAACTACATCAGTGGGAAAGGATCAGAAAACAAAAGAGGGCACACAATTGCACAATATCTACATATGCTAACTTTTATTTTTATATCAGAGATATAAATTTGTTGTTGTTGTTTAGTTGTTTAGTCGTGTCCGACTCTTCGTGACCCCATGGCCCAGAGCATGCCAGGCACTCCTGTCTTCCACTGCCTCCCGCAGTTTGATCAGACTCATGTTTGTAGCTTCGAAGACACTATCCAACCGTCTCGTCCTCTGTTGTCCCCTTCTCCTTGTGCCCTCCATCTTTCCCAACATCAGGGTCTTTTCCAGGGAGTCTTCTCTTCTCATGAGGTGGCCAAAGTATTGGAGCCTCAGCTTCATGATCTGTCCTTCCAGTGAGCACATTTCCTTCAGAATGGATAGGTTTGATCTTCTTGCAGTCCATGGGACTCTCAAGAGTCTCCTCCAGCACCATAATTCAAAAGCATCAATTCTTCGGCGATCAGCCTTCTTTATGGTCCAGCTCTCACTTCCATACATCACTACTGGGAAAACCATAGCTTTTACTATACGGACCTTTGTTGGCAAGGTGATGTCTCTACTTTTTAAGATGCTGTCTAGGTTGGTCATTGCTTTCCTCCAAGAAGCAGGGGTCTCTTAATTTCGTGGCTGCTGTCACCATCTGCAGTGATCATGGAGCCCAAGAAAGTAAAATCTCTCACTGCCTCCATTTCTTCTCCTTCTATTTGCCAGGAGGTGATACATCAGCATAATTATTTAATTTAAATAGAATTACAGTACACAGGACCCTTGAGAAGACTGTGAATTGTGTATCTGTTCAAGCTGCTGATTTAGGTGATAACTGCTGATGGGCAATGTCAAGATTCCTACTTTGCCTTATGGTTCTTTATCATTAGACCAGACTTGGACCAAACAGCCCTTCAAATAGATGACAACAAGATGTCCCCTGTAAAGCAGGACACAAGGCCACCTATTTATGGGAGTTAGGCAGAGAAGTAGTTTTGGGAGAAGAAAGAGGATCACAAGGATCTTAACAAACATAAAGTTTCACACAAATCCATGACATACCACTGTGTTTTTACAAGCTGGTGCAGAAGAACTCCAATCAAAGCACACAAGACATGTGGACCACCAGGAACATTTAGCAGAAACCTTCCAACCAACGAAGACTAAAATAGCTATTTTTGGAAAAACACAACACTTCCCCTACAAAATGCCCCCCTTCAGTATTATGTAAAATTGATCTTTCTGCCACTTAGTGTTGCAGAAAAGGCATTCCAAGTGTAAATTTGGTATCCTTAAAAATGGAATATAAGTCATTTTAAAATAAACAATTAAAGAAGAATATAAACAGTAGGGCCTGTGCTTGTCCCAAAACACTTCACAGTGCTATTTTCTTAACTGTTGACTTGGCAGCCACCAATGCTTACAACAGAGCATGATAAAATGGGAGAGAAAAAGAATGCAGCTTCCTGAAGAATATATTTAAAGAGAGAAAACATTCTCACCTTTCAGTCTGACCCCAGAACTTAAAAACTGAAAAACTAATGCAGCAACCTACAAATCAAAGTGTCCAAGTAAACTAAAGACAACTAAGGTAAAGGTAAAGGATCCCTGGATGGTTAAGTCCAGTCAAAGGCGACTATGGGGTTGCGGCGCTCATCTCGCTTTCAGACCGAGGGAGCTGGTGTTTGTCCACAGACAGCTTTCCAGGTCATGTGGCCAGCATGACTGAACCGCTTCTGGTGCAACGGTGATGGAAACCAGAGTGCACAGAAAAGCTGTTTACCTTCCCGCTGCAGCGGTACCTATTTATCTAATTGCACTTGTATGCTTTCAAACTGCTAGGTTGGCAGAAGCTTGGACAGAGCAACAGGAGCTCACCCTGTCCTGTGGATTCAAACTGCCGACCTTCCGATCGGCAAATTAAATGTTCATATATCAAATTTGACTATGAAATTCATTGATGTGGGTTTTAAAGCTTACATGACTTTTGCAAAGAACCTGATTCCATTCATATTTACAGTGGTACCTCAGGTTACAAAACACTTTGGGTTACAAACACTTTGGGTTACAGACTCCATTAACCTGGAAGTAGTACCTCAGCTTAAGAACTTTACCTCAGGATGAGAACAGAAATCGCATGGCGGTAGCGCGGTGGCAGCGGGAGGCCCAATTAGCTAAAGTGGTACCTCAGGTTAAGAACAGTTTCAGGTTAAGAACAGACCTCCGGAACGAATTAAGTTCGTAACCAGAGATACCACTGTACTCAGAAATAATTGCCAATGACTTCAAAAGTATCTAATGATACTTTTCTATATTTTTATGTGGGATTAACTACAGAATGCACTGCATATTTTTATTCGATGGTTGAAAATATTAATGGAAACGAACATATGTATATCAATATGGAATATTTAAAGAACTGACAGTCTTAATTTCATTGAGACTTGCTAAGTAGCAACATGGCATAAGATCAGGCAAGGGAATCCTTTGTCCTTGAGCAAGTTCTTTTCTTTACAGCCTGGGAGCAGCAGAACCCATCAGTGATGGAGAAAATGTCCAAAGCATGCAGCCCAGTTCAAGATGGAAAGGTAGGCAGTATCTCCCCAGACAAGTAACTTGACCCTTCCCTTCACTGCTAGATCCCTACTGTTATTTCAAGGAAGATAGATTTATTTGTTACTTGAATGGAAATCAAAACTAGATCTCATACTGGAAATTAAAAGAAAGCTGCAATACTAAACATGCTTACTTGAAAGGTAACCTTATAAAATAAATGTAGTTTATTTTAGAATATATTGGTTCAGGGTAGAAGCATGTCATGGACTGGCTGGCTGGAGAGGAGTGGTGGTGGGAGGACTAGCTGGGGAGAACTCCCAAGGGAAGAAGGCTCAGAGCTGGGGATTGTTGGCTGGATGATGATAAGTGGTCAGAGGGAGAAGAGGAACTGGGAGGTTGTGCGGAAACTGAAGAGGTAGCAGGGTTTTATAAGCAGGAAGAGGCTGTGGCAGAGAGCAGTCCAGAATCAGAGGCAGAAGTGGAGGCTGGAGAGGAGTGGGCCCCAAAGGCCGAGATTGGCAGGCTGCTCAAGAAGCCAGGGGGTCTCCTCCTGCTGAGACCAAGACCCCTCCCTGTAGGTCTTCTAGGACCAGACAAGGTATGAAGAGGTCAGAGCAGAGACAGATGCGTCAATGGGGTCTCAGACTGCTTGGGAAGGACCTGGGGGAGAGGAGGCTTAGACAATTGTGTGAAGGCAGGGACCTTCGGTCTTCACAACTATCTCACTGCAAGGAGTTGCTGTGTTCACTAGGCCTGGCCCTCCCGAGCTGTTCATTTGTTTGAATAATGACTTAACTTCACTGATGCCGTATGAGTTATTACTGACCTGCTCCTAGCACCTGCCCCTGACAAAGCATTAATGCGAAATATATCATTTCTTTTTTTATTTCAGCAATGTAGGTCCTGGTGCAAAGCTCTCTTCCTCATAACAAAATGCTTTAAAATGAGGACGTCGGGCAGAGATGTCTTACCTCCCTTGCTGCGGGTGTTTGTCAAATCACAGCAGCTAAAGGAATAATGTTGTCATTCACGAAGGGAAAGAAGCATGCATGTTCAATGTAAAGGTGCATACTTATATTTATCCTAGTCAGTTTTATTGAGAAGTGGGGTGACTGTTTTGTTTAAACTGAAGATAAGGAAGGTTCTAAAGGAGACTGGATTCTTTAAAAAAAAATCCCCGAATACAGGCATGAAATGACTTCCTCAATGGACTCTTAGAGAGGTCTGGAAGGAACTGTTTCTGCTAATGACTCTTCATGCTCCTTTCCAGTCTTCTCCCTTGATAATGAAACGTACTGCAGTAAACAGTCGTTCCTCATCCTGTGCCACACTGGAATGATGGCTAAGGAATTATGGCTAAGGGCAGATCTGAGGATTAAGAATCCAACTTGAAAATGCAACACTTTTTCTCTGGAGAGGTTCAAATGACTTTAGCTGGACGATGCTGTAGCAAAGAGTAGCAGCCAAGAGGCCTGGAGAGTTAAAGAGAGACAGCAGTGTAAATGGGACACTGTTTCATGAGGTTGGTTGCTACACTAGTGTGGATCTCTGGTTCACGAAGGATATCCTTCCTGAATACTGGCCTGTGTATATAATAAAGAAAATATGACTAGCTGTCAAATAGGGGTGCTTCAAAGTTCACTCAACAAACCATGGCCCAAAGAACCTTGAGGTGGGCATGAAAACTGCTAGTGAATCAAACTGAATTCCCTTTGTAGTGGACTGCAATATTCAAATAGTGTATTACAAGAATAGAGCCCTTTAGCAGGCCTTAGCATATGGGGCGAACTCTCTCCCCTTCCTTCTCTAATGTGCGCCCTTTCTTCTCTGTCCTGTGCTCCAGCACAGTTTGCCCATTAAGAAGTTTGCCTGAAGACCTTGTACCAATAGCTGCAGCTGCCTCAGCAGAGAACACAGGATTAGTTACAGTAGGAAGAGGTGTTCCCTTGGACTGACACAATCTGGAGCTAGGATTCCATCAAATTCTTTTGGCAGAGCTACATGGAACCTGAAAGGCCTTTAGACAGGACCGACTGATTCTCATACATTTGGCATTACCAAATGTTTAGCAGTCAGAACAGCAGCTTTGCAGATCAACATATAAGAGTGATGGGGTTTCTTAAGAGAGAGCCCGTTCCAATTTAGTATCAAATACAACTAGTTAGCATCATGCGCAAGCAGCTTTATGTAATGGTTTGCCACAGTACATTTTTTAAATAGATTTTCTGGATGCCTGCCGTGTGTCGGCTGCATCAACCTTAAAACGAGTATTAAAATTATCTATACTGCAAAATGTGTATGGAATGTAATGAGAGGCATTCCTTAAAATTCCTCAACTTGCGTACTGTTAGATGTATATTGTGGTTCCCACGGCAAAGCTTTAGAAATCATTAGCAAAATGTTCAAACATAGCTTGAGCTGCTGATTAGCAGTTTGCCACTCTCTACAGATTTAATGGGGTATTTGGCTCAACCTGAGGGGAAAAATCCCCAAACAAACTAAAATATTTACAAAGCTGAGTGTCTCTCGCTTAATGCCTGTTGGGCAAATTGTCTTTTAAAACTCCACAGACACTTGTAAATCTGTCCAAAGAATCATTACATATAAACAAACCTTCATGTAAGGGGTACTGCAGTGTCAATCAGGAGGGAGTTGGTATTTCTAAGTGTCATTTTAAAAGTAAATGTAAAACTAGAAATAGTTCAGTGTTGATAAGAGTGAATTGCTGAACAAATACTAGGACCTACCAGTAGCGCGTATGGGAATCATCCTGACAGTGAACCCAAGTATTTAACAGCATGGACCCCTGTAAACCTGTCACTGATACTATCCTTCATGAATTACACACCAGTGAAAGTTTCTAACAGCCACTACTGTTTGTGTATCTCCTAATGTCTGCTCAGAGCCTGACAGTTAATACCATCACAGGATTGTTAAAGACATGCTTATTTCATAGTCCATTTGAAACCATGTGCCTCCTGGACAGAAGCTTTATAATTGGGACGTTAAACTCAGGGCATAAATTATTTTTCCAAGGAAATAATACTGAAAAGATTGGTATTATTTGTTATTAGCTGCTAGGCTTGTATTATTTTATATGATTTTAACACACATAGCTTGTAATTTTTTTGCTGTTTATAACAATTATTTTTGTAAAAGTGACTTTATAAAAAATACAATTATTTTAAACTGAAAGTAACACATACACACCGAGAGTTATGAAACAACAGAATTGAGCTCAGAAACTGACTACATATCTTTTGCTTCTACTTCATCCACAATTAATTCCTAAGTACCAAATATGTTTATAGCAACCAGTTTTTTATGTGATTACTGCCATTACTGTCGAATGGAATCCGTTCTGGAAGTCCGTTCGACTTCCAAAACGTTTGGAAATCAAGGCACGGCTTCCAATTGGCTGCAGGAAGTTCCTGCAGTCAATCAGAACCCTTGGAACCCACGCTGGATGTTCAGGTTCCAAATAACATTCGCAAACCGGAACACTCACTTCCAGGATTGTGGCATTCGGGAGCCAAAACGTTTGACTTGCAAGATGTTCGGGATTCAAGGTATGAATGTAGAAGTCTGTTCTCACAACAGGGCTTTTGCACCGTCTCTCTACCAAAGACTCCTGTTGCCCCCCCCCCCATGCCTCAAATGCCTCTCCTGAGGGTTCGAAAACCTTCAGGAAAGTTCTGGAATATGGTGTGAGAGGTGGAGGAGAGAATTGCAAGAAAAGAAAAGAAAAGAAAAGAAAAGAAAAGAAAAGAAAAGAAGGCAAAGGTACCTTGTGCAAAGTAGAGCAACATAGATTTAGATTTAAGAAACAAAAACAAATCATGCTTGGGCTTTTACAGTCTTGGTTTGATGAGGCATCTGAATGCAGCCAGTCTCATAGAATCCTTCCACACAGAAATGTCCAATAAAGCTAATGCAGATTTACAGAAGCCCAAACTGCACCTGAATTGATCATCACCGCCTATAAAAACTGCACCCCTGTGTCTATGTGAACTGGTCAAATACTTGGTGCTTTGAAAACCATTTTGTAGGACAAAATGACCTAGGACTGGCGCTTTAGGCTTGCATGCTAAATAAATGAATCTCAGCCTGTTTGGGGGTCAGAACTGGTTCAGCATCAGCAGAACACTGGTGCAAAATGTAGCAGATATGAACATGAACTTTGACGTAGTATGGGCTAAAGTTTTAACATCGTTTGAAAAGAGAGATGAAAATTGATATTTCAAAGTCTACGGTTTAGGCATGATTAAAAGACTATTAGCTTCTATATGAAATATTCTGTTTTTCCAATACTGGTTAAACCATACATATCTGGCACTTTTAAAATTAACTTAGGCACACAAACTGGTTAAATTGTGGGTTTCTCGAAAGTTGTTGGAAAGAAGATAGCAGATAAACCTTTGGTTTGATCCAGCAGAACTTATGTTCAAGTTAAAGTTTTTTTGGCTTAAAGAGCTTGGCAAAGCAAAGCAGTATTTGACATCTCGAGTTTTACAAACCACCTTAAACTATTATAATAAGAAGCATCCCAAAAATAAATCAAGCTAAAAGCAAACAAAACAAAAACTGCTAGCAAAGTTAAATATTTTTCACACCATAGCAACACATCTAAGACTCTGGACACTGTATTTGCTTTAAAGCTATTGTTTAGATTTTGGAAATGTTGCAGCCAAACATTTGAAAAGGGGGAAATGGAGAATGTAACAATTATAAACTGAAATACCAGTAAAGAGCTCTTCACTTGAGTCATTCATAGTTTAATATTACGTTGACTGTTAACTAGAAAAAATCCTTTCCGATATACTGGCTTTGGAACTGTGTGTATTACTGGATATAAAGTTTTCATCATCCTCTTGGGCCAATTCCATTTCTCCTAATTGCTCTCCCCATCCCCAATGTATTTTATGTCTTACACTGAGAAATAACATTCTTGTTCCAAAGCTGGCTTCTCCAACCTGGTGCCCTCCAGGTGTTTTTGGACTACAACTACCACCACCCCGATCATTGATCATGTTGGCTGGGGCTGATAGGGGTCCTAGGAATATAGGAAGCTGCGTAAATCAGACGAATGGTCCATGTAGCTCAGATCTGCCTATTCCAGGGATAGCTTATGTGGTGTCTTCCAGGTGTCATGAAGCCAGTGTGGTTAAGAGTGGTAGACTCGTAATCTGGTGAACCGGGTTTGCTTCCCCACTCCTCCACATGCAGCTGCTGGGTGACCTTGGGCTAGTCACACTTCTTTGAAGTCTCTCAGCCCCACTCACCTCACAGAGTGTTTGTTGTGGGGGAGGAAGGGAAAGGAGAATGTTAGCCGCTTTGAGACGCCTTCGGGTAGTGATAAAGCGGGATATCAAATCCAAACACTTCTTTCTTTTTCAGTGGTGGCTCCCTGTTTATGGACTGCTCTCCCCAGGCAGGCACGCTTGGTGGTATCACTATTTGATTTAGGAGCCAGACAAAAACATTCTTATGTACCCCAAGTCTTTGGGCCCTAATTTTCAGCATGCCTTTTACTGGGGTGGGGTTGATTTATATATATATATATATATATATATAACATGTATGGTTTTGGTTGTTTCATCTACAATACTATCCTTTATCCCTTAAAATATGTTTGACTATGTATTAGCTGATATTATATCTTTAAAATCCCAAGTGAGAAAACCCAAGTAAAGGATAAAAATACCAGTGGTCCCGTTTGTGTTTGAACTCTTGGTTCCGTAGGGTCTTGGAATTTAAAACTAGAGACTTAGAGCAGAGTCATTTAACTCTGGTGTGAACAGATTATGTGGATTCTTAGCTTCTACATTTTACTTTATTTAGAAGGAATCTCTTCACAGCATTTTGAGATTTGAGTAAGATCTCACTATAGCTGAGATCTTACTGCAAAATTGCTTGTCTTCCATCATAATTTGTTTGCTTTTCTGATGTGAAAAAGTAACACCTTTTCCCCCTTTTCTTTCTTTGTTTACTCACAGAAACTACTTTTGTTATTTTTTAAAAAACTAAATATTATTTGTATGTCCACACCAATTGCTAAGGACAGGTCCCACATTTCAGAATGCTCCCCCAAATGAATTCAAGAACTGTAACATTTAATAAGCTAATATAGCCCAAGCCAATCGTATGCAAATCTGGGAACTCATAAACATTAATAAAATCACAACTACCAATTTCACGGTTCCACCATACATCTATTTTTGGATCTATATACCTATAATACAGAGAACTTAATCTTGTCCAAATAACATGTATATGAATGACTTTGTTTGTCTGGACTTATGCCTCTTCCAACACATTTTTTTGCAAATCACATCTGTTTCAGCTTTAAGCTTTCACTCGCATTTTGCCAGCAGCCACAGGTTTTTAATGGCTACCATAAACTACAGATGCTCATCAGATCTTTTGTATATGCACTAAAAAACAAAATGCTCTTCAGTTAAAATATTCCATGCAGAATTTTCTACAATGTTATACGGGGGAAATTTTTTTTTTAATTTACTGTGAATTCCCATTTTTGGAGGTCAGCAGAGCACAGTCTTCACCTCCAAGACACCTCTTCTGGGCAGACTCAATCTCTTCACCAGTGGAAGCACAGAACACAAGTCCCTCAACCTGGCATTGCTTAGCAAAGAACTATCAGCTAAACACCAAATGAAGCACTGCAACAGTTCAAACAATAACACAATAGAACTTAATGAGAAGAGTGATCCCAGTGAGGTTTTGTCTAAGTTGTTTAGGTCTGACAGATAAGCATGGTGCCCCAAACAAAGTTTCTTCCTTCCTGGCACTTGACAGCTGTACCACCTTCTCTTTCATTTAAACAAGGAACACCTCTAGCAGGACAACCAAATGCAGGGCTGGCACAGCCACCAGGCAGGGTGAATCTGCCTCCCCAGGCAGCAGAATCCCCACAGGCAAAGCCACTGCAGGCACCCTAGTGGAGAAGCAGTGACAGTATCCACAACCATTTGCAGTGAGAGCTCAATGAAACTGCATGGCATCTTGTGGAGCACGTGAGATCTTGCCAGAAATCGACACAATGCCAACACCGCTTCTCCACCAGTGCCATTTTTCTGCTGGCAGTAGAGCTGGCAGGGCAGGATGTCCTGTTTCACCTCAAGCAGTGAAACAGGATGTGCCGCCCCTGCCAAAATGTGTAGAACCCATGAAATGGGAATATGCCAGAATCTGAATCTGTAGGAATACGCCAGAATCTGAATCTGTAGGAATGATGTCTCTCTCTCTAGAGAAGTTGCTAGATGAAGCTTCCCATTGAGCAGCTCTTGTGCCTAGACTTGTGATCTTCTTTGTGGTTGGCAAAATGTCTTCCTTTAGTGAAAATGGCCTGCTCTCCCCTGTCCCCTACACAGAGCTCTCTTGACTAATTGAATTCAACCAAATGCACTTCACTCAGGTTGATAAGGCACATGGGACTTTATGCCCCATGCAAAGCAAAGTAGCATGTATTCTAGAGAAGTGCCTGCATAATTTCTATCCAATATTTAGTGAAATCATCAGCTGCTGTAGAAGCAAAGAGTCTAACAAACTCCTCAGTTTAAACAGGCTGGAAAAGATGAAAAGTGAAATCAGCATTCTGCTTTTCTTTCTGCCTTCGTTTTGTAACTGTCATTGACATCATAAGCACGTCAAAGTCTTGAAGCACGGCCAGCAAGAATGAAATCTAGAGCACCAGGACTACACATTTGGAAAAACAGAAGACCAAACACAGATCACGTTTCAGCACAAACTAGCACAAGAGAGGGCAGGCCAAGGGTTTTACAGAGCTAAGAGATGAGAGGAGATAGAGCATTCATGTATGCCAAAGATGAATAAATAACAATTGATACTTCCTTACCACAGCTGACCTTTGAAACTTTCTTTAAGGGGACTATAGGCTAATTCAGCCATGTCTAACTGGAATAATAAATTATTTTGTGAAGACTTTTATTGTTTAACCTTAACAAAATCCTTTCATTCAATATACATAGAAAGCTCTATTTTAAGGACAGTAAGACCAATATTATTATATTAGATTATTCCCTATTCTTAAAGGAGTAAATGTATGCCTTAGTTTATGGGCCCAAATAATTTAATTTTGCTAGTCTGTTAGTTAAAATATCAGTGAAACTTTAGTTTGAGTCATTGTGGCCAAAGCACTAGATGTGAACTTCTTTGTTTCCTTTCCTGGAATACCTGGAGAATAAAATGCCCATATACAAGTAAGGACAATTTGTGTGCAACTGGATCTTCCTCCTCTTGAGTAGCCCCTTCTGTCAAACAGTCAAACCACTCTTCCTTTTAAAAGGGGCCTTTTCTTGGTTCTTTAGGAGTAGAATTTCTCTTTAATCTGCAAGCACCATCTCTAGTTGCATGCAATTATTTTGACTGTGCCCAAACTGCTTATTTTATTCTCCATTACTGTGAACAATGAACAGTCCTTCACATGATTATTGCACATTACTGAACTATAGAGACAAGTATACAGGTTATTGGGCTCATCCATTTGCAAGGTTAAATTCAGAGCCCCCCAGAGAAATTAGAATAAATTTGCTTGGAATTCACACATTTCCTGCAGATTTCCTTTGGGAATGAAGAACTGAATGTGATATTAAGAAAAGTATTTGTCACTGGCTTTGAAATAAGAAGTCTACTCCTGGGACAGACCATTGAACAGCATAACCTTTAAGTTTGGTTTCAGGAATAAGCACTAATAACGGGCTGCAATCCCAGCCTCACTTGCCTGGGTGTACTGAATTCAATACAACTTACTTCTGAGTAGACATGGCTAAGCTTGAATTGTTAAGCAGTAAGGCTGCAATCCTATGCAAATTTATGGAAGCTTAATAGATTTTTGGACGTGGGTGGCGCTGTGGGTAAAAGCCTCAGCGCCTAGGGCTTGCCGATCGAAAGGTTGGCGGTTCGAATCCCCGTGGCGGGTTGCGCTCCCGTTGCTCGGTCCCAGCACCTGCCAACCTAGCAGTTCGAAAGCACCTCCGGGTGCAAGTAGATAAATAGGGACCACTTTCTAGCGGGAAGGTAAACGGCGTTTCCGTGTGCGGCTCTGGCTCGCCAGAGCAGCGATGTCACGCTGGCCACGTGACCCAGAAGTGTCTCCAGACAGCGCTGGCCCCCGGCCTCTTGAGTGAGATGGGCGCACAACCCCCAGAGTCTGTCAAGACTGGCCCGTACGGGCAGGGGTACCTTTTACCTTTACCTTTAATAGATTTTAGGGGGACTTACTTCCAATATAACATACAGAAGATTGGCTGCAGATTTTTAAATGGTACCTGGTCCTTATTTACCTTCTAGATCTCTCTTCAGTTTTCTCAAGTCTTTTATTAGGTCTTCAAACTTAACTTGCGATGCTTGGAAGAAATCCTGCGGTTCTGGTAGAGGAAACACACTCCTTTCTGTTCCCGCATCCTAAACAAGACAAAGAAAAAAAACCTGGTAGCTATAATAGTGTTAAAATTTTCTGACAAAACAAGCCATTGTTCCTTAAATGTGAACCTATCAATGTGATCAAATAAATAGAACCAATAGATTGTAAGTGCAGCATTTATTCAAGTGGCAGAATGTAAATTATTGTACCAGTCTTTCCCCCTCTTCTTATGTAGTTTAAAGATTCAAGCGGAAAAATAAACTGTTGCTCATATATGCAGCTTATGCACTAAAATTTGTTCTAAGATAATACAGCAAAAAAGAGAGGAAAGGCTATGCAATGTGCTAATGGAATTTTAATATCTGGAGCTGGAATTCTGCACATGGCTTTGTCAAACACAATGGAGAACAGGATGCCAAGCAATTTTCAAGTTGAAACTGCTGGGAGGTGGGCACCAAGCTGAAATCTTAATAAAATAAAATGGAAATCGGGAGGAGCTAATTTATAGAGTACCTAACAGAGTACCCTTGTGATACAAGGATAGCTGCCAAGAAAACTCATGTCAGAAGTGTAGATTTTGACTCAATAACTTTGGCCAAAAAAAAAAAGGGCAACTGTGTTGTGTCCGGATTATTCTGAATCCCATTTGTATACTTGCACTAACCTATTATAATCCCCCCATGATCCAAGATACAGGCATACACAGTGGGAATTGCCTATTGAACTGGGGTTCCTGTGGGCTTCTATGTTTTCTTTCTCAAAGGGGAAGTTATTTGCGAACAGAACATCACAAAACCCTTGGATCATGGCTATTCATTCTCTTAAGCAATGTACCAACACACGACTTACCGTAAATAGTGAATGCAACAAAATAATTTACCTTGTCACAATGGCGTAGGTAATATATCACAACATAGTCCACAAGGCTGATATTAGTATCCTAAAAGAGGGGAAAGATTCCAAACAGTAGAGAGGTAATGAGAACACTTTTAGAAGTACTGCCATTTAAAACAAACATACACAGAAAAAGACCTGTCTCCAATTGTATATTATGTTTAGTTGCAACCAAGATGGAGTGCCAGGAGTCTCTCTGTTCTCCAGCAAGGGAGCAGAGCCTGGCTTGTGTGTGCTCAGGCAATATGAGCTCAGTCAGCAACCATCCCTGGTCAGATCGAGTTATCTCTTGCCTCAGACCTGTCCAGGGTTCTGAAGGATGTGCCTCTGACCTCACTTGCTTTCTGACCTGTGGCTTTTGAGTGCATACAAGTGCCTTGCCTGTCAATCCTAGCTATCCTGTTTCCACCAGACTCCACCATGGTCTTATCCTTGCCAGGACTGGAAAATTCCTAATGGTGGACCCCATATCATATAATGTATGGACTTATACTAACATTTATACTGCACCTTTCTAAAGGTCAAAGATGTATACTATTTTTTTTAAAGTTCCTTACAACAATTTAAAATAGTATGCAAAATTGTAGCAATGTGCTAAATTGTCCATCATTTGGGCTGGTCATATAATAGAGGTACTTCCCATGCTGGCAGTGCATCTCAACTGGACCAATGGCACCATCATGGGCAGTATTTCATGCAATCTGGACAATCACCTCGTCAATATCTCTAATGAGACAAGGGACCTTTTTGTAGTAACCAAGGCAAATGGCTTTTTGAAGTAACTAAGGTTCAATTGTTGCTGTCTCCAGGACAATGAGCAATGCCTTAAGCCTAATTGCTCATTCCAGTACTGAACTTCTTAGTCCCCTTAAAACAGTGGTGGAGAAACTGTGGCCCTTCAGATGTGGTTGGACACCTGTAACTTTTATCATCCAGAGCTATTTGCCATGTTGACTGGGCCTGATGAGACTTGGAATCCAGCAACATCTGGAGGACTACATGTTCTCCATCCCTGCCTTACCTAGAAAAAAGAGGAACAACTGGTTTCTTTGCATCAGCAATAGTGTGACAGCAATCACTGGTGCTTCTAGTTGCTCCCAATCCCTAATGTATCAGCTCCATGAGGGTCACTGCAGTTCGCTTAGCAGAGAAGAGCAGATGAGGAAGGATGGTGACAATACTATGTCTCCCTAATCACATGGCATGTTACGTTACTATGAGATTTACGGGACCAGCCTTCCTTAACCTAGTGCCTTCTGTAAGTTTTAGCCTGCAGTTCCCATCATCCCTGTTCGTCCCTCTTCACTGGGATGGGAACTGTAGTCTAAAACATTTGGAGAGCACCAGATTGGGGAAGGCGGCAATGAACCTACAGAGGCCAATACAAAAATGTACTGTTCTAAACTAGCAGTTAAGGGACTGGCATGCAGGTTTTTCTGGAAGGGTCATAAGACAGGTTTTAAAGATAAGCTGAAAATGCAGATAGGCAGGAGACTTGGGGCTTAGCCCCCAGTCCACCTCCTAACACCACCCCTGGGATTGGTAGCATAAGCCTATGACAGGTTAACCTACACATGCACCAGTGCTATTATGTTTTTTAAGAAAAAGATAAATAAATGTGATCTGCCCTCCCGGACGGTGGATACGAAACAAGCCCAGGAGCTTGCCAGAAGCTACGGAATCCCCTTTGTAGAGACCTCTGCCAAAACCAGACAGGGAGTGGAGGATGCTTTCTACACCCTGGTGTGAGAAATCCGAAAACACAAGGAAAAGATCAGCAATGGGCGCAAGAAGAAATCTTCCAAAAGGAAGTGTATTATCCTCTGAAGAAGAGAGACTCTGTTGCACAGTTGGGAGTGCAAACCCCCCCTTTTTGAGTCTGGGTATTTTCCCAAGCTGCAAGATAAATTCTGATGGCCATGCCCCTCACCCATTTTTAGCTGGAGGGCGAAGGTGGTTTTGAGTTCTTACTGTCAATTATTTTACTATTTTTAAAAACTGGGACGTTGCATCCAGTATGAGGATTTGTAACCACATTTGATGTTCTGTTGCTTCTTGCCCCTTCATTATTATTTTTTTAAAAGATCATCTTGTTTCTGGTCCTTAGGATTATAGAGGTCACTCCTAAGTGCGACCTGGTGTAGACTGATCCTGCAGGTTAGATGGAAGGGTTAGCACGAAGCCAGTGTCTCAGTCAGAACCTTAGGGGCCTTTCTCATTTTTTGCAGCATTTTACCCACCTTGGTTCTCCATGAGACTGAAGAGAAAGCCACATAGACTTGGCACCATTGTCTTTTTGCTAGCAGAGGAGTAAAGTTAACCTTGGACAGAAGGTGATCTGCTGAAGGTGGCAATGAGGAATGCCAAAAGAGAAAATGTGGAAAGCCAAACCCTCTCCGTAGCTGAATATTTCACCCCACTATTAAAATAGATGGTGCTCAGTTATTTTTCTTCTGGGTGGTTGAAATTCTGTATTAAGTTGGTTTCTCTCTCTCTGGTTTTCATTTGGGCTGTTATAACTTCTGAGCAACAGCTCCCACTTTAAAATGAATGGGGAAATGTACTTTTGCTCAGCAAGTTTTATAAAAAATGTGTGGTGATGGGGAGATATCAACAAGTTATGAGAGGTACTTTTAAATGGCTGTACAGCTTCCACCATCCAAAGGCAGTGGCACCTGTTGTTTGTGAAAAAACAACTGTTGGAGATAGCTGAATATTTGCACCATAGAAGTGTCCTAAATTAACCTGCCTCTGTTGCTCTCCTTTACCAATTGGTTCTTGGGAGTATAGCGATGTTGACTCTCTTTATAAACAGAAGGGAGGAATATGATCCAAAGGTCTCTTAATCATCCCTCTTTTTTTAGTCTGCATAGTCCTGGGGTTGCTTGGATGGGTTGAGATATAGGTACTTAAATGCTGGCATGGAGAGAAGAGTCTGAATTTAGTGTTTATAAGCCATCGGAATTACGTTCTGTCATTATTTGATCTTATTCTCTTCCCCCCACCCCACCCCAAAATCCCACCCTTGGAATCCTGTGTTGATTTGGTCTTTTTCCATGGTCCTGAGGATCTGTACAATAAATGCCACCACTTGGAAAAAGAGGTTCCGGAGCTCACCACAATCACCGCCCTTGATCTATTATAATGGCAATGACACTCACCTGAGAGGTGCCGGAACTGAGTTCCAGCTGGGAAAAAAAGCTCTGATGCTCACCTTCTGACCTATTTACCTCTGCACTACTGCCAGGTGTAACTTGGCCTTTTAAAGGGACTAAAAACCCCTATATAGCCTACAGGCCTTACATTATGTGCCCATTATCTAGATGTCTGAAATAGTGAGCAATCTTATGCAATGCAAAAGAAAAGGGCATCAAACAGATTATTACAAATAGATTTGTGGAGTGTCCTGTGAATATCACACAGTCTTTTAAGTGAACAAATGCAAATTCAGTCAAAAGAAAGCATTTTACGTAAAATAAAATGTTTTTCTTATCTTGCACTATTTGTTTGACATTGTTCCTTTATTACGCAGGGTACTGAATCAATTCAGTGAAGATTAACTAGGGAGACGGATAAACTGTGCTTTAGGTATGAAATCACTAGTTACAGGAAATTATTAAATAGCACAAAGAGAAAGACATTGAACTGTATTATATATGGAATGCCTTTGAAGTGTGCATTTGCTTTTGAATAGCATACCAAAAGCTACTGAGATAGGATTTCGCTGTGCAAAATACATCAATAGAATGTATTAAATTCAGGGTCCATGTATTCATTTTAATTTTAATACCATTGTGCAGCATCAAAATTCTTAACTGCTTGTTCTAAATATTTTTTTTAAAGAACCATGCAACACAACCTAACTGGTAACTCGACCGGCAGCGCAGAATGGACCTAAGACTCCCAACAGCATCTGACTATGCATGTCTGTTCAGTAGCAAGTCCCACTAAGTTCCACAAATGTTTAGGATTAATGCTGCAATCCTATACTCACTTATTTGGTAGTAAGACCCATTGAGCCAGTAGATGCTGATAGAATTGCACTCCTGTTTTATTATTCAGTACTTCTTTTGCAATGAGACATCACGAGGGGAACAATCCTATGCATGTGTAATCAGTCCTACTGTGTTAAGTGGGGTTTATTTCTTTGGTAATTGTGTCTAGGATTGCAGTTTAACATAGATTGGATGGGTACAAGCCCCAAAATTTAGGTGGACTTATTTTAAAAATTCGGGGACGCGGGTGGCGCTGTGGGTTAAAGCCTCAGCGCCTAGGACTTGCCGACTGAAAGGTCGGCGGTTCGAATCCCCGCGGCGGGGTGCGCTCCCGCTGCTCGGTCCCAGCACCTGCCAACCTAGCAGTTCGAAAGCACCCCTGGGTGCAAGTAGATAAATAGGGACCGCTTACCAGCGGGAAGGTAAACGGTGTTTCCGTGTGCTGCGCTGGCTCGCCAGATGCAGCTTGTCACGCTGGCCACGTGACCCGGAAGTGTCTGCGGACAGCGCTGGCCTCCGGCCTCTTGAGTGAGATGGGCGCACAACCCTAGAGTCTGGCAAGACTGGCCCGTACGGGCAGGGGTACCTTTACCTTTATTTTAAAAATTCATAGACATCTGTCATGAACTTTTACATTCTATTTGTTGCTGTGATTAGCATTTACAGTAGCCATGTTACTTGCCAGTTAAAGAGAGAAACAGTCCAAGTCTGGGTCTGGAGAACTGTGAGCAAAGGAAAATAGTGGCTAGAGTACTGCTCCAGACATGCTTGCACAAGAAATCTTGCAATCGGTAGGCATTCTAGCAGTTCTGCTTGTGCATGAAGCTGAGCAAGACCAAGAGATACTTTATGTGTGCAGAAATGCACCTTTGGATACAAGCACTGGTTAGCAGAGCATCCTTTGTGTAAGAAATTGATAGCTACATTGCACAAAATGAGGCTAGGAATGCCTTTTAACAGCTTCGTCTGATTCGCCAGCTATACCCATTCCAGGCCAGCGATAGCTTGACTATGGTAGTCCATTCATGGGTAAGCTTGAGGCTGGATTACTGTAACATGGCTTTTTGTGGAGATGCTCTTGGTTTAGAAGCTCCAGCTGGTGCAGAATTCAGCAGTCAAACTGCTGATGGGGACACCTGGGTGATAAAATGTAATGCCACTGCTAAAACATCTGAACAGGTTGCCCATCTGCCACCAAGCCAGGTCCAAAGTCCTTGTGTTAATTTTCAATGCCCAGAAGAACTTAGGTCCATGGCACCTTAGGGGATGCCTGAACCATTCTTCTCTAGCTCAATCTCTGAGATTGCCTGCAGGAGCAATGTTGGGTTGTTCTCTGAGTTGGTAAGGTTCATTTGACAACAAGAAACTGAGCCCAGTGGCGAGTTTTATGCTCCGGCACTGGGGGGCGGAGAGCCAGTGGGGGTCTGGGCTGGTGTGCATCCTGGTGGCGGGGCACGTGTCCTGGTGGCGGGGCACGCCACCTGTAGGGGCATGGCGCCCAGCGCAGGCAGGGGGGCAGCCACGATGGCACCCTACTGGGATTGCGCTGCCAGGGGAGGCCCACTCCTCTTCCTCCACCAGTGACCGAGCCTTCAGTCCTGCGGAACACTCCGCAACACTTTCTGTTTCAAACACCTGCTGAAAGTGTTTCTATTCCACCAAGCTAAGGAAGGCAATTAAAGAACACACCTTTCTATAATAGTGAGCTGAGATCTGATTATAAATTTTTTATATGAATTTTATTGTATGGTTTTATGTATGACTGCTGTAAACCACCCCGACGCTTTTTATGAGCAGCAGTATAAAAATATTTTTTTCTACATAAATAAAAGTTGGGAATGGGAAACGGCAAATGAGTCGTGCTTCTAAATCAATTCTTTAAAGTTCTGAAGCGATGCCCTGTGACATTCTCACTCATGAATGTTGTAATCCATGTCCGAAACTGTGAGATCTATTTTCTTACACTGGAGACAAGAATATGTGCATACGTTATTGTGGAGCTGGGTTTTGTTTTTTTTTAATGGCAAAGTCCCCATTGAGTTCAAGAACTCACTTGTCATTTGCTACTGGGGATGGCTGCTTGTGGTGGTGAAGCTGTAGCAATAAGAAACACCCATTAATTTGTATGGAGAAAGGCTATATCCCAGTGCCTGTGTCTCAGGCATAAAGAAAAGCAAAGAATTGTAGGAAGAAAGGAGAAACATTGGCACTTGGCAGACCTTTGCTTAAAATGCCAATTTTAAATAAAATTCTATTTAAAAACCCCCAAAAAACTACTTACTCTACTTTTAACATCCTTTAGTTTGGGAAGTATTTCCAAACCAAACCCATCTGCTTGACCACGCGTCCTGTTCCCTCCATTCATGTAATTTCCAAAAGCCAGGATCAATCCTAAAATGTCTTTCACACTTTTTATATCCAGCAAATCCTGAAAGAAGAATGCCAGTGTTTAATATCGGAAAGCAGAGGACGAGTACATACATACCATTCAAATGTTAGCCTCTTTTTACACTTATGAATGCTTTGGTGTAGAATGAAATAGAATTGCACTGAAATCTTTCAAAAGCAGCTTTTCAATTTCTGATTAAAGTTTGAATCCAGAAACCTAAAGGTAAACATTATTTCTTAATGCTTTCACAGCTGGATCTGTGCAATGAAGCCACTGCGTTTATGCTGCCATTGTTCTAAAAATATTTTCATTGCTTTTGCATTGTTAGCCATCTTGGATTTCTTAAGGAAAGGTGGGACACAAATGTCTTAAATAAGAAATGAAAAGTAAATTAATACATTTTCCGGTGATGAAATGTGAGTTGTATTGCTGTATTTCCTTCGCCCTCCCCCACTTTATTTGAAGACATATTATTGTAAAGTTGCTTTAGAACCAGCCCAGATCCATTATTTCACCACAAATTTACAATCGGTTCTGACAACTACCTTAGAAACACGGTTAATAATATCAGCTTTACGATGGACTGCAGTTATTCCTTCATTGAAGACAGACTGAAAGATTATACATCGAGCACGTTCTGCGAAATTGGAGATCTGGGATAATTCATATAGAAACCTGCAAAAATAGGTGGAAAAAATAACACAAAAGTTCCCTATTTACCTAATTTTACATTCATCCAATACAATTTATCAGCGAATAATGTCAAATTCCTTTCATAAAATTAGTTTTTTGTGTGATTTAAATGATACAAGATATGGTGCATGCTGCTATTTACCATGAAAGGAGAATGGACAGACTTAAAACTTCAACATTGGAGTTAATGTACATGAGAAACAGCATGAACAAGAACGAGACATAGGGAGAGATACTGCACTCTGCTGGTCGGGAACAGTTCTATATAAACTGTGTGTGTCCCCCTCGCTCTACTGCGGTTGTTTGACAAAGAGAGCAGATTGTTTCCAGATCTGAATACGAACCCAGGAGTTCAGCCATTTCTAGGGTTCACTCCAAACACAATTTGTAGAGAGAAAGTCACATTGAGTGCCATGGGACTCAACTTTATGCTGTTGGTCCCAACACAGAAATCAAGAGTAATATTGTTCTGCCAGCCCTAATGCAGTGATCTTGTAAAGATTAACGAAACAAGGACCACAATGCATTTTGCACTCTTGTGTTCACAACAGGACTTCCCCTACTTCTCTTCCACCCCCTACGTGTGTCACAGTGGATAAGGGTTTAGCGTGTCATCTGAACCCAATCTCATGGTGACAACCAGTGGTTGAGGAGGAGAGAGGTGAACCATGAACCTAGGTTCAAACACCACCACACTGGGCTGAGATGAAAGGACTGGGGAGAAGCAAACCAGCTGCAATCTCCTCTCCATGAGCTGCATATTTGTGCTTAGCCATACTTTGGCTCAGTGTAATGTGCGAATGGAGCCACTGTACGAAACAAAGACTGTTCTGAGCCTTTGGCCTACTGGAGTGGAGCATTTGTTTTTAAATCCATATCTGCTATGTTTAATACCAGTAGGAAGCTTAGAACATTAGTTCACTGTTATTTGCTAGGAAAAGAAGCAGGAGGTTGGAAAGGACAGGAAAGTAGGCGTAAGTTAATTTTAAAAGTTCAGCAATAGAATAAAGTGCCAAATTTTATGGAATATCGGCCTTTTGAGATTTCCAACAGAAGTATAAGCGGACATCCGTCAAAATGGGCTTTCTAGTTTCGGATGGGTATTTCACAATATGGCACATGGGAGCTTCTTTGAACAATTCTATTCTATTCTATGCAGTGCTGTTCCAACTGTTCTGCTTTCCAAAGACTTCTTTGAATGATAGGAACCTATGGTAGGACCCCTGGACCATCTTACTGTTCTGGTTTATCAAGAAGCTTCACTTCTTCTTCTTTTGAAGTGTCATAATGCTGCTTTATTTTCTCCAGTTCATCCTTCTGCGCTCTCTGCAATTCCAATGAAAAAAAAAACCACTAATGAGTTTTCTTAGCCTCAAGAGAAAAAAACAACCCAATGTGTTTCAATGCCCACATCTTTGGAATCACTAAATACTTCTTGGAGTGGCAAGGAGAAAGGGGCAGAATTCAGGAGTAGGTGCTGCTGTCCCACCTACAAACAGAGACTGACAGAACCATACACGCAACATGAACAGGATAGGTTTTCCTAATAAGGTATTTTCAATGTAGAAGCAATTTTGTTTCACTTGACACAATTCAGCATACCATGGACAACAATTAGGTTTGAATTGCTAGTATAATTCTTAGCTAATTCTTGTTCACTCTTCATCCTGGGTGCTTCCACCACTGGTTTGGGAAGCAGTGTACACATGACATTAGCTGTAGTCCACATCTATCCTGTTGTGTCTTATGAAATTCTGTGTTCTGTTGCATTTTCCCTCAAATAAGCCACAGACTGAATTGGAAAAAAGAACAACCTGGCTGCACTTTAGGCTCGTAATATATACACAGCCTGACACACATTATTATTAAATACACGATGAGGCCCAATCTGTGTCATGGATGTCACAGTGTTCTCAGAAGCTGCATAAACTTTTGCACATGTATGCTTGACTGAATCACACACTGCTATGTGAACTACATTTCCCAAGATACAGTGGAACTGTCAAATTACATGTGGTTGCATCTGGAGTCTCTGAGCAGGATGTAATCTGAGCAACAGTGATTTGGCCTCAATGGCACCACTGCTATTCCAGAATAGTTATCTGATCCTGGTTGCACCACAGAAGATTCTAACCTGTGCCAGTTATAGCGGGGCCAATTATAGTGGGGTTCAAATTATATACTCAAACACTGAAAGAACATAAGGCCAGGAGAGGGGGTTGAGCAGAATTTCATAGACTAGCCCTGCTCCTTTTTACCAGTGCCTACAGAAGCCAACCAGCCACCGGTGTATTTTGGCTGGCATGTGAAGGAGTTGTACTGATGTCTGCATGCGGTGCTCCTATATGTACTCTGTGTTCCTCCCAAGCAATGTTAGCCATCATACGAACCCTCAACTCTTGCTCTGCATGTGAATATTGTACAAGTATGGCATTACCGGAGGAAAGAATGGAAACCGAAAACGAAGGACTATAGAATATTGAAATGTCTGAACAAAACAAGAACTGTATCTCGAGGTGGATTCAACCAGACATCTATTACTAAAGACAATGGGGGGAAACCTGCATTTCTGTTGCAGAAAGACAGCATTTGGATAAAGAGAACATGGGACATGAAGGTGAGATATGTGCCCACAGCTCACTTTCTATTTGTGAACTAGCAGTGTGGAACTGACCCTTTTATACTTACGTTCTCATACAGTGCTTCCAGCGTTTCCAAGTCGACAATGGAATGATCCACATTTAGTATAGCTGTAGAAAATATAAAATCATAAATTAGATAATATGTCACAACTGGGTTTGTTGGCTAATCTGTTGCCACAAACAGCAAAGAAAAAAACTGGGGAATGTGTTAGCTTTCATGTGAACGTTTCTCCCATGCAGGCTTACACATAGCTATGAGTTAAGACACTGAAAGAAGGTGGCTGCTGTCCTCTATACGCAGACATTTTTCATTGACATTTTTCTATGGGGTTTGGTTTACTAGTTGACTCTTTTAGACTACTGATGGTGTGGCAGGTAAAGCGAATGGTGTAAAAAGACAAAATGTGCTCTTGTATGAAAGAGTTTCTGTTAGCACATTGGCTTTTACTGTAATGTGGGGGATATTTCAATTCCATGTAATCAGAAGTGAAACTAATGTGGACGCAACCAATTCATCATGCCAGCATCTATGGCTATTTTTACTGACCACATTTTCTACAATAAGAGGAAATTCGAATTAAATGTAAATGAAAGAAGAGGGTTGGCATTTTGATGGCAATGGCATCATGAGGATGACATGAAAAACTTGTATGCATGAATAGCACCAATTCCACAAAAAATCTCTGTGCGGAAGCGCCTTTTGTATGTAATATCACAGAAACCCATGGAAGGCTTTCATTTATTCCAAAAACAAATTATTATTTATAAAACCCACAAATGTAAGTATCCCAGGCATAACATTTCAGTTTGCATCTTAAAGAGAAATTGTTTGCTTAAATTAAAACAGTAGGAATATTAATAACTTTGACTACCAGCTATGATTCTGCATCTGCTGAAGGTTAATAGCCGGTATCTTGATTTCTGCTGCACATATTGCCTTACCTATAAAAGGAGAAGTGACCACTCACAGCTGAACAGTTTAAAAGCTCTTGCTGAGTTTTGTTTTTTTCTGTGATGTTTGAGAGAGGCAAGACAAGCATCTTTAAATAATTATTTAAAAGTAATAAGGTTGCTCCCCCTTCTACCTCTAACCCCATGATTTTACATTGTGAAATTAACCAGCAGGCTAGTAAATTTTCTCCGTAGCAGGCTAATTAATTCTATTAAAAGGTCCAATGACATTT
Organism: Podarcis muralis; assembly: GCF_964188315.1. Classification (NCBI taxonomy): domain Eukaryota; kingdom Metazoa; phylum Chordata; class Lepidosauria; order Squamata; family Lacertidae; genus Podarcis; species Podarcis muralis. The sequence continues at coordinate 40,602,379 of NC_135655.1, forward strand.
AGAATGCTTTAAAATTCTGCTTGTCAGTTATGATTCTGTGCCTAACTTGGAAACAAAGGTGGTTAGGGAAAAGGTAAATATTATGAATGGCAAATATAAGATCTTAACAACCATGGGAAATGATTGTTACTGAACTTTGTTTAAAATCTACAATGCATTCAGATCCAGAGTTGCATACACGGTACATATATCTACTCCGTGGAAAAGACCCGGATGTTGGGAAAGATGGAGGGCACAAGGAGAAGGGGACGTCAGAGGACGAGATGGTTGGACAGTGTTCTCGGAGCTACCAGCATGAGTTTGACCAAACTGCGGGAGGCAGTGGAAGACAGGAGTGCCTGGTGTGCTCTGGTCCATGGGGTCACGAAGAGTCGGACACGACTAAACGACTAAATAACAACAACATATATCTAGTGCCTTTGTGAACAGGGTTTCCCATTTACTTCAATGAAGAGAACAGCTCTGCTCATGCATCCTTTAAAATGGAAGAAGCCACCTTTCTATTAAGGTGAATCACAGAATTGTAGAATTGGGAGGTGCCCTGAGAGTCATCGCGTCCAATTCCCTGCAATGCAGGAATCTCAGCTAAAGCATCCATGACAGATAGCCAGAAAACCTCTGCTTAGAAACCTTCAATGAAAGAGAGAGTCCACCACCTTTTGAGGGAGTCCATTCCACTGCTGAATGGCTGTTACTGTCAGAAAAATTTGGACTGAGCTTCTAGGAATGCATACATTGGTCAGACCAAAACTGACCTAGGTGTGAATGCTAATGTTAATGTCAAAGTTTATGTTTAGTTTAATCAGAGTGTGAGATGTTCGCAGTGCAGACTTTTGCCCCCTCCCCGGCAAAATTTGTAGATCCAGCATGGCTTACTCCTGCCTTTGTCACTCAAACGACACACATACAGCCTACATATCAAATGCTGCTTGATTCTTCCCCTTTCCCCCGCCCCCATATTTTGGGTGAGTTGCAAGCCACCTCCACCTGACCTTTGGCAAGTCTCACCTCCCACTGCAGAGTTGCGATAAGAGAAAGTATCTTGCAACCGTCCTGTAATGGAATGGGCTGTTCCATTTCAGGCCAGAGGTGGGGCTACTTCAATGACCCCATTGGTCCTCCTCCCAGGCCTCACCAAACATTCCATTGCATATGAAAGTCTCATGCTCCATTGACCTGCATGCAGATCAGTTACACTTTTAAGCACTAGAATCCCCCAAAAATATCCTAAAAAGAGGATTAGATAATTATCTTTATCCTAAAAATATTTTTGTGCACATGAAATAAGACCCAGTTTAGAACAGAGACTCTTGTCTTTTATGATAACTTTTATCTTTCCACCCCCACAGTTACCTGAGCCCAGACTGCAACATTTGGCTGCAGGGCCCCTGCCTGAATTCACTAAGGTGAGATTATTGCAGCAAAGCCTAACACATTTAGAAACTGGATTCCAAAGCAGCTGCTAAAACCTCATTTTTACGTTTAATCTTGGTGAGCCGTCCTTCTTACACTGTCAGTTTGGTTAGGATATCTCAGCTACACCTCACAATATGTCGAAAGGAAATAGATGCATGCTGTGAGGAGCTGGTAATTTTATTGGGTTCCTCTACCTTTAAAAATCTGTTACTAGGACAAGTCTGGTTTCTGGACTCCTTTTTTGTAGGGAAATTGAGGCAAACGTTTTTATGTGGCCCTATGGTGTCTGCTCACAACAAGAAGAATTTATATACATAAGGATAATTAGCACAGTATTGTGCCCATTAGGATAAAATAACCGTCAGCAAGGACAAAAAGCAGATCAGCACCATGCATTCAGCCTAAGTGCCGCACATAAAAATACTTGCTAACTGCATTACACAAGACGGCAGCAGGACAATAAACTTACTATAAAAACAACTTTGCATATATACCAGTATACACACACACACACACACACACACACACACACTTTATATCTAAAATTTCACTATTTTTTCAAACCTGCATTTCCCGCCCCCTTCCCCCCCAAAACAGTGTGAACAATGTATTGATAGAACAAGATTTAAGGAAGCCTAATAATTAATTTGAGAGCATATAAAGCTGTGGGCATTTGTAGTTCTTAAAGATTTAAGTCTAAATAGTCCTCTAAATTAAGAAAGCTTTAACTAGCAGAAATTCTGCTCACATGAGAGACTGGCAGCTTCCAAAAAGCAAATATTCTAAGTAATTACTCCCACAAAATAATAATTTTACTACATTCATTTCCTTCCTTTCCTCCAAGAAGCTCAAAATAGTGTACAGTGAGTGGTACCTCAGTTTTCGAATGTAATCCGTTCCGGAAGACGGTTTGAGTTCTGAAATGTTCGAAAACTGAAAACTAAACAGCCGACAGCTAGGCCTCAGGATCTTGCACTCAGCGGAAGCTGCATGGCATGTTCGACTTCCGAGGCGTGTTTGAAAACCGAAGCACTTACTTCTGGGTTTACGGCGTTCATAAACTGAAATGTTCGTCAATGGAGACGTTCGAAAACCGAGGTACCACTGTATATGGTTCTCCCTCTCCACATTTTATCCGCACAATAACCCTGTGAGGTAGGTTAGGCTGAGAGTTGGTGACTGGACCAAGATCACCCAGGGAGCTTCTCTCTGGTCTCTTAGGTGAGGTCCAGGTCCGACACTCCAAACACTATGCCATTTTGGCTATCAAATTACCTATTTTATATACCAGAATTACAGTACTATCTGGTACTGAAGACAAACACAGATTTTTTTTTTTATTGTTGGCATGGGATAAATCCTACACTGATAAAAAAATTAACAGATCCAGCCTCTTTATTTCAGATGCATAAGCTCCTCAAAAAGCTCCTTCTACTATTTGACTGTCATGCAAAAATGCTATAAGATTAATGAGGCAGAAAAGCAGTCTGGGTATAAAAGTGGGCTTAGGAGGTTAGGAAAGCTCAACTGCTGCATGAAGTCATGAGCAAAAGACTCGGGCAACTCATGTTAACCTAACCACATCAGGCTTGGTGCCCGTAGGCAGATTCACAAAAACCATATGCTGCAAATTATCCAGAACAAAGGAAATAACGTTTAAAGGAAATTGTTTCCCAACTTCTGAGTTGTATATTAGAGCTTGCTCCGTATTATATGGACAACACACACACACACACACACACACACACAGAGAGAGAGAAGTTATATACTATAAAAGTGACATAGTTTTTAACTTCTGCATACAGTAATCTGTTACCAAAACCAGCAGCTCCTTATCAATCATATTCATGCAATACAGCTGTTGAATGATTTTCTCATGTGTCTTCCATAACCAGCAAAATCACAAATTATCCAGGGCTTTTTCATATGCCAGAGAAAATATTCTCAGTACAAAATTCACTCAATAGTTTCACTAAACAGGGTAGAACTGAGATGCATATATGTCTTCACGGCTGCCAGTTTTCCTGACCTTGTAACTGGATAGATATTTGACATGAGGCAAAGAATAAACTTTACATGAACTTATTACAAGAAAAGTTGAAAAGTACTTTACCATTCCCCCCCACAAATTGCTAAGGAGATGACCTCTCTAGAACTTTGAATGCATATATAATTTGGTGGTACTGTGAAATTATTGTTGCTATTATGTTAAACTCTTACATTGGCTAGGCAGCAAAGGGCATGATTTTGCATGAATGAAACCCCAGAATCAATTCTCCAAGTTTGGTCTCCCAATAAAAGACTTTGGGACGCAGAGTCATGAAAATCCTTTGCTTGAGATCACTGAATGTTTCTGACAGAACTCACAATACTGGGCTAAATGGGTCACTGACGACACTTAGTGAAAAGCACCTTCTTATATTAAAAATATTGCTTTGCCAACTAATGTGAAGGCAGGCTTCAAAATGTGGCTTTCTGTTTTGCCTTCTTAAAAAGCTTATTGAATTACTTGAACCATGGCACATCAAAGGGTGGTTGCAAGATGATGGGCTGTGGAAAGAGGGTTGTAGCTAAGGCTTTGAGGAAACGTATTGTTTGCAGGACGTTATGTATGCCTTTAACGTAGAAGAAACTGCTTGAAGAACCTTCTACTCAATTTGGGGGTGTGGGAGTCTCTCAAACATCCATTCTCACTAGGAACAAAAATCAGCAAAGCTCTTGGGTAATCTGCAGCAAACAGAGCCTTATTTAAACAGCAAAGAGTGCTATGGAAAAGTTGTGCCTGGGCCAAATTGCAGGGAAATGATTCGCTGTGCACCCTCACCAACGCCATCAGTATAAAATGTAACAGAGGCTTTGGTTGAGACCACACCATACATTTAAAGTGCATTTCCCCACACAAAGAATCATTAGAACTGTAGTTTACCCTGCACAGAGCTACAATTCCCAGCATATACTTTAAGTGTATGGTGTGTGTATGCAGCCTCGGTCAGCGATGTGCTGTTTTGTGCTGTAGCTGCACAGCAGCTGTGCTGGAAGGAAGAAGCCTGACGAAGCTTCTGCTGACATTCATACACTATGAAGGAGGTGAAAGTTCCAATTGCCTGGGTCTCAAATGAACTTCCGTGGGAGTGAATGATGGGGTACCTAATAAAGAAAGGATCCTGACAAACCCCTGATGTTCCATGCTGTCCTTGGAATGAGCACTTATTACAAATTTGCAAATACTTCTAAGCAGCATTTTAGGATTTCCTACAGATATCAATTATTTTCCAAGAAGGAGACCTACAAGGTCATTCTGTATGTCCACAAAGATATATAAGTAGTGAAAAGCACTTTGATTCCAGTCAATAATGGTGTTGAGGAGACAGAGGTCTGGGAATGCCCAGCCTAGAAAGAAGCAATGACATGCTAATATATATTTGCTTTTTATGAGACACATCCCCTATTTTAATCTGGCACAGAAAGGTTTTGATTTTCTTCCAACGGGGAGCTCAAACTACACCACAAGGCAACAAAACCATTCTCTGTGCTTAATATTGTTGCCTTTTGTCCAGCAACGATAGAGCCGTTCTACCTTTTTCAGGGATAGAAAATGTCACCCTCTCCTAAGAAACATCTGTGGATGATTCCTCCCGCAAATGTGGCGGTCCTCAATTTGTTGGCTAGTAATCAAATGCAAACCAAACCATATGTGTGCCAGATGTACAGAGCTACACATACTGCCATTGCTAGACAACATGAAAACTGCCAAGTATGTCAGTTACTGGGCTTAGACACAACCGAAGGTGGAAATCTCTCAAGGCAAAAATCCGACACCACCTTGAGATAGCATTACATTGTCTTCCTATTGCTTCTCTTTTATCTTCTCCCTAGTTTTGCATGGACATCTGCGGATGCGATAGGTTTTCGGAGCAGAAAGAGTGTCACGTTGATGCAAGCTCAGAGGTTATTTAAAAATAATTTCTTCAGGCATTATGGCTTGGATCCAGACATGTCTTTGCAGAAGCAGAAGGGCCAAGTTCCCTATTCTGTTGCAGCCCCTCCTCCCTGTTCCAGTCCCATCACACTCTGTACTAAATGTTCCCTCAGTCTTCAGGGGCAGCAGCTGAGTCGTGAACCAGGAGAACCCCAGTTGCATGAGTAGAATTCCAACCATCTATCTCTGGACCCAACCTTTCATTCAAATTTTCATCATTTTTCTGTCATCAGTTGATGATATTGGAATCACAGACAGTAACAGCTTATCTGTGCATTTGGGGAGGGGTTGTGGGTCAGTGGTCCTATGAAACAATATGCTGGGACAGGTGTATGTACACGTGACCTTGCTGTCACTACCTTGACTCACTCTACATCTATCCTAACACGTGCCAGCAACAGGGGATACAATTGTCTCTGTCTCACCTCTCATGAGCAGACATTGGCTGCCAAGACTAGAGATGATGATGATGATGATTGTTACTATGCTCTGGTAAACTGTAATCCCATCCCTCCCAGTCCTAACACACCAATTACTGCTCAAATGACATCTTAAAATCAGAAAACTCAAAAATTTAATTTGTTGATTGGCCGATGAGCTTGCTGCTTTGCTGCTCCTTCATAGGAAGGAATACTGCAAGAGGGCTGAAACTAGATATCTCTACAAGACAGCCACTTTAGGTGTAACACAGCCAATTCCTAGGACAGGAGTGCCTACTCTCTCTCAAGCAAGCGATTATACAAATGTGTGAAATAATTTACGTCTTTCTTATGAGAAAAGGCTAGGCATGTTTAGGAATTTAAGAAAAATGGCAACTAAGGCAGATATTTATAGTGTTATGCATGGTATAGCGGTCCTCGTGGGGCAGCAATAAAACTGCTATGGTTTCAGATTGGATGGGGAAACAGCATGTTGAGATTCTTTCATTGCAGGGGGGATGGACTAGATGATCCCTAGGATGTCTCCCAATGCTACAATTTTATGATTCTATGTATAGGAAAAGTCAGAATAGACAGCATTATTCTCCTTTTCTCATAGCACTACAATTTGAGACCCCTTAATGGAATTGATTGGCAGCGGACTGAGAACATACAACCCCCCCAACTTCTTCACACATAATCAGTTTGTGAAATTCATTGCTGTAGGATCAATGATCACTAGCTTAGATTTTAAAGTGGACTAGAGGAGTAAGTGGCAGTTATGGTGTAGCAACAGCTGAATGCTAGGGCTGCTAAGTGGAACTTCCAGTTCAGAGCCGGTGTGCCTATGAATTCCAATTGCAGGGGTGGGAAGCAGGCAGAAGGAAAAGTTACTGCCTATTTCATGTTTCCTGGAAGAATCTGGCTGGTTCCTGTGCAACACATGATGCTGAACAAGAGGGACGCACAGCTATAGAATGTGTGATGTAAAATATGCATCTGAAGGTTATTTTATTATTATTAACTTCTGAAAACATCTCCATGCACAAGGTTCCTTTCAAGATGCAAGCAACACTCACCTTGTTGTATGTCCTTCATCTCCAAATGTAAACTGGAAATCAAAATTCCTACAGTCTGAGATCTCTTTCCATCCAACAGTTTGATAATCTGGAAATAAAAATAGTTGGTCATACTTAAATGTCCAAATAAATGTGAAACGTAAAGCAAGCCAACACTTTTTTAAAAGTGACTTAAATGTGACTTCCTTTCCCCTTCATCTTTCATGGTATTTTCTTTTTTAAAAAAACTGTATGCCAGGAATAGATGATAATATGAAAAGTCACATTGCTGTGAGGGGGGAAAGCTTACACACAGTTCTGTGAATCCAACAGTAATGAGAGCTTTACAACCATTATTGAAATCCAGCAAATAAGTGTAACCTAGAATTATTTCTAATTCATTTTTATGGCACTATGTATCTGCCTATAGAATGGGAAAATAAAATCTATGTATACTTTCCAAGAAAAAAAATCACCTTTACCTGCCACCAAATTTAAGGGTGTGTGCGTAACTCTTCCACTTAAGATTTCTGACTTGGATTAGGGATGACCCAATACATTTTGTTGCTTCAGAGTGAAAGACAAAATGGCACCTCCTCCTGTTTCACATACAGAAAGCAACTATGTTGGCAGTTGAATCTTACTTTGATGTTGGCAAAAGGACAGTGTCCTCTGCTACAGCTAAGGGTGGCTAGCTCTCTTAGGAGGCACAGGGCATGTTGTGTGGCACACACAATTCCGCTCTTCGACACTTAGCCAACATCTCTCACCTCCCAGCATCTGCTGCCTGAGACGAATGCCTCACTCTGCATAATGGTAGGGCTGGCCCTGACAGATTCAGATGTGCAGGGCCTATACTGTTAAGATTCCTGCTCCGTGATTGCAGTCATGGGATTGTTGTCTATCACATGATGGTGTATGTTTTCACTCCACAGTGTGGGAAGTGACGGAGACAGGATGTTTGTGTTCCGGTGTTCCGTGAAGTGGGACTATTGTCCTTTGTTCTTTCTCTTTGCTGTCTGATGCTAGAGAGAGAGGGAGCCATGTTGCAGTGCTCCGTGTGTGTTTATATGTAAATAAAGTAGATTAGCCAAAATGCTGAGTTGCTGAGGACTGTTATGCAAGCTGCAAAGACTCTGAGGATCCCTAAGTGTGCCGAGGTCTGTTGGCATCAGTCGCTGTGATGTTTGGGTAGAAGAAAGCTTTTGAAGCTCCCGAACAATCGACCAGGAGGGAGAGAACATGCCAGTTGGGTATGTGTCTCCGCCAGAGTCCTACTCGAGAGTAGGATGGGCTCCTGACATATACATGTCTATGTAGAAATAAATGTCGTTGAATTCAATGAGACATACACTCAGGCAAGTGTGTATAGGATAGCAGTGTAAATTAGTTTAATTTCAGTTCCCTTAACTGCTCCTACAGATTTCAACAGGACTTAAAAGTTGAACCAACTTAGTCTGCACCCAATGCCAATGGGATTTAAAGCTAGTTAACTTTGGCTGTAACGTGCCCAGTTTCAATTCTTAGAATAAAAGGATGATGGATGCTCAGAGATTTTCTGAACTCATGTCTACAAAATAATGGGTGCAATTTTTTTGGTCTCCATTCACTAATTTTTTAAATAACAAAACAATTTTTAATAACAAAAAATTAGAGGGACAGAAGAAAATTTACCATAGAGTAAATCTACAAGTTAAATGGAAGTTTGTCACAGACATTTCTGAAGTTATAAATGTTATTTGATGAACTTGGCAGCAGATTAAATTCTAATAGGGGTAATTAAAGGCTTAAGTAGAGTGCAATTTGTATAGCATTCACTGACCTCCAGGCTGACCCTTTTCAGAGGAAAATTCATAGGCTGTCATAAACCCCATTAGGCATGCCTAGTTTGAGGCAAAACCTTTCCAGACGACACCTCATACTGGCAATATTATATTTGAAACTACTACATTTGTAGGTACGCTCTAAAGATAGGATCAGGTTAGCTCGCACAACTTTCCTACTCCAGTATCTTATTTTAAACTGAAAATGCCTTTAATATTACATAATTTAAAACTATTAGAGAGAGGTTCACTTCAGAACAAAACAAGCTTTATATTTATAGCCTTTTATGGGAAGAAAGTACATATGGTCACAATTATAAATGCCAAACTAGACTCTGGCTACCTGAAATAGTCTGAGCAAAATGATCAAAAATCCTGTAGGGCTGAAATTTGTCACACTGGATAACAAAATTGTTAAGTCAAGAGAATAAAGGCCTACCTAGGGCACACTGGCTTTCTGTTAGCCTTGAGTAGCAGCTGAACTCTTACTGGGAAGTAAAGAGCAGTACAGTGACTGACTGGAAGGCAGATCAGCGCTGTTGTCCCAACATGCTATCTGCTATTGAATCAAGAGGCATACTGCCTTTGATACTGGAGGTAGTGCAGAGTATCTTATCCTCCATAGCCTTACAGTGGTGCCCCGCAAGACGAATGCCTCACAAGACGGAAAACCCGCTAGACGAAAGGGTTTTCCGTTTCTGAGTTGCTTCGCAAAACGATTTTCCCTATGGGCTTGCTTTGCAAGACGAAACGTCTTGCTAGTCTTGCGATTCCCCCCCCCCGCTTCCCCCCCTTTTTCTAAGCCGCTAAGCCGCTAATAGCCTTTTAGCAGCTTAGCCGCTAATCCTTTAATAGCCGCTAAGCCGCTAATAGCGCTAATCCGCTTAGCTGCTAATAGGGTTGCTTCGCAAGACAAAAAAACCGCTAGACGAAGAGAATCGCGGAACGGATTCTTTTCGTCTTGCGAGGCATCACTGTATCCCCCTTTAAAGCCATCTAAGTTGCCAGCTATCCCAAATGCTGCATTCAGTAACGGGGTTTACTGTATTACATTAGTTTTACTGGTTATAATGCTGGCGCTTCTTGTCCTAATTTTAATTCCTTTCATTCCTTTAGTTCCTTTTACAGCGCAGTATTTTTGTGTGTGATGGAACAGCTTTTTTAATAATAATAATAATAATAATAATAATAATATGCTATTTATACTCTGCCCATCTGGCTGGGGTTCCCAGCAGAATTGGCTGGTGGCTCCAAGCAGAATTAAAAGCACAATATGTGCTGTACGTCCTTTCATATGCCCCAAATCTTCCAACATTCCATTTCACTGAATGATGCCACCTACTGCTATTATCTGAGACAGAAAAAAAAAAATCTATCGTCTTTCTCTACACCATGCATCATTTTTTACATCTCTGTGATTTCCCTCCTTCTCTCCTCTGTAACCATCAAGCTGAATGCAGCCCACCAGGCATATGCGTTGCAAAAAGAGTGCACTTGCAAGCCTTAATGCACTGCTGAGAAGCAGCTTTTATCTTGGTGGATTACAGATTCAGTGGGTATGCACTAAATTAAGTTTTGGAAAGACCAGATTGTTCCATCTGGCCCCAGCTAGTGAAAGATGCTTCAAGCTCCCAGAAGTACGCACTTTGTGCACAGATGACAGTAGTATGTAAGCAACCAACTTCCTAGCTGTTGCCAGTTGATGATAACGATACGCCAGCTGGCAGGATACGCCTAAGCAACAGACATGGCAGCAAACTGTCTGCCTCTTCTCTGGTTACTAAATATACCAATGAAATAGATGCAGTATCTCCAGAGCCTGCGACAAGAATGTAAATGCTGCGATCCCATGCTTCATCTTTCCCTTGTACAAACATGGGGATTGTCACAGCCAGTGCAAGCCTTGGTCATGTTAGTACTAAAAGTAAAAATTCAAAAATAACATCCCTCCTTCCGAACCATGCTGCAGACCGATGCTCACAGGAGCAGGAATTAGGAAAATGGTGCTCCCTCTGAAATCCACCACCTGCAGCAAAAGCTTGCACTCACTATGTAAGACCAGTCCGTAGCGGAATCTCACCAGGTCAGCATGTCAGACACTCAAAAACTATGCAGAGAAAGAGTTCTTCTCTGAAAGTAAAGGACAATTCACACATATCTTGGTGTGTTTTTTAATGATTATCAAGCTTGCTAACCTGGGCTCAGAATATTCTTGCAGTGATCAAGTCCTGCGAGTGATCAGCTATGACCAGATATTGTGATTTTGGAACTCTAACATGTAGTCAGTAGAGAGAAGAATAACCACTTATGGCACAACAACAGGGGTGCAATTACCAGGGGCACAAAAGGATACAGGCCCTTTGACAAGCTACTCACTTGTATGAGTTCACAGTGAGTATATTTTGAATCAGAATTGAAAGGATGGGATCACAAGCACGCACATTGCATGAAATGGCCCATTACTAGTTCCAAATAAGTCAGTGAGCAATATATTTAGGAATGGGACCTTTACAAAATAAATAATACTTATAATACCATATTATTATTAGTCTTAATGGTCTTAATGTTGTGTAAATATATTTAGGATTGGCAGCATTCTTATAACATTCTGACCCAGGATGGTGTAACACTGAATTATGAAGCCATCTTTTCAAGAATTGTGGAATGTTGTAATTGTTATTATCATTATCTCACAATTACAAAATAGGCAAAAACATAAAAAACCCTGATGACGGATATATCCTCTTTTTAAAACCACTCTCATTCAAAAATATTGACACTCATCGTAAATGAGAACATGTGCTAATAATTACTTGAAATGAGTTAGAGATAATGGACAACAGAAAAGCCATTATCTTCAGTGGGTTTCTTTTTCTGACTTTGATATGATAATCATAGCACTAAAGAGCCAAAGGTGATTGATGGAGTCTTATTTAGATCATGCAGATGACACAAATTATGTGACATTTACCCCTTGACTTTGTAGGAAGAAAATATAACGGCATCAAATTGAATGTTAGCATCCACAAGAATCATTAATATCCAGTAGATATAGAAAAAAATAAATAATACTGTGAATATTCAAATGTAAAAATCCTACTCTCTATACATTTTTCATTCCGTACATGGGACAGCCATCAAGTTTGCTACAAATACAATGGCTTTAACACCTATGCCTTGCCACAAAGTGTGAATGACAGGCATGTTTACTAAAGCATGCACCTGGGAGCCCTGATTGGCTACAGCTCCACAATGTGTTATATAAGTGTTTGTGGTTGTATGCCTATTATTCACATTTTATGTGTGTATGTGGTGGGAAATATCAGTACAATATCAGTGCACCTTGGCAACACGATAGTTGTGTAAAGAATGAGTAAAAAAGATGGGGGAGGTAAAGGATCCTTGGACCGTTAAGACCAGTCAAAGGCGACTATGGGGTGCGGCGCTCATCTTTCTTTCAGGCCGAGGGAGCAGGTGTTTGTCCACAGACAGCTGTCCAGGTCATGTGGCTAGCATGACTAAACCGCTTCTGGTGCAACAGAACACCGTGATGAGTGCCAGAGCGCACAGAAACGCCGTTTACCTTCCCGCCGCAGCGGTACCTATTTATCTACTTGCACTGGCGTGCTTTCGAACTGCTAGATTGCAGGAGCTGGGACAGAGCAATGGGAGCTCACCACCATCATGCAGATTCGAACCGGTGACCTTCCAATCGGCAAATCTGAGAAGCTCAGTGGTTTAGACCACAGTACCACCCACATTCCAGATTCTAGGACCCCATTCTATGATGCCTGATCATTAACTGAACTTCAAAGTGTACAGACATATTTATTTAATGCTTTCAAGAAGAGAATTTTCCCAAAGTGGCTTAATATTTGCATATATACTCTGATGTGAACTAGGTTCTTTGGGTGTGGGTAGAATCAACCCAACAGATCTCCATGCATTCACACACTCAAGCTGGCTATCAATGAGAAATGAGTCTATTAGCATGTAGAAGAAAAGATGTCTGCTCTGCCCTGTTACCATGCTCTTTCTGTATTGCCCCAGCCAGCAGCAGCCTTTGTGGAGCTGCGAGGTCACCCTCCTGACACCATTGTTGCTGTAGCTTACCTGGACAGGATTTGGGTAGGGAAAGATGGTGGATGGGTCAGGGCTACACAAGGACACTGGTGGAGCAGGCCAGTGTGCCCACACAATCTCATCCTCACTGCTGCCCTCGCCTGTACCAGCCCCATCAAATTAAGCTGCAGTGACATCATTGTGGGGAGGATGGCTCCCCACCAGCACACAGATTGCTCCTGGCCCCAGCTGAACATGAATTGGGGTCTAGGCTTGTGTGTGGTGCTAATGTTTATGCTCTGTTTTAATGGAGTTCTCAAGCCATTAATAAGAATGTGACAAAATTCCAGTATGAATAGCCATAGTTAAGTACTTAATCCTATTGTCAAAGCTTCAAAGCAAGTCTGAAGACAATTCAATCCCAGGTGTGAGCAATCATTGAAAAGAAAAATCTCATCCTAAACAATGACAGATTATTTGGGGCCACCACATATAAGACCTGTCATTTGAAGATCCTTTTGTATTTCATTGTTCTTGTTGTATTATTGCAAACTAAAATGCATATAAGAAAGATACTCAATAAAAACCTAGATTATTATTATTTAAAAAGATTAAGTTAAGGTCGCAATGCAGTGATACCTTTTTGGCTTTTGTTTTCTTTTCATAAGACTCTGCTAATGGCTTTTTCTTTTCCTGAGCTGTTTCTTTGGAGAATAAGTATTCAAATTCACTGGCATCACATATGTCAGGCTCTTCCAAAGAATCCCACAGAGTTGGTGCCGTGTTTTGACTAAAATTGGGAAAAGGCAAAATAAAATTACCACAATGTCTCTTTCAAAGTTACTTACTTACTTTACCACATATTTAAAACTCCATCAATATTTAGTACATCTGCCTTTGGACTGGCCTACTATTTAGAAAGAAGTTCCATACCCAAATATTTATACTGCTCAATACACTGTTTTGTAATCCTGTCTTCCCCTACATGGAACCTTCCACATGTTGCTGGACTGCAATTCCCATCATCCCTGACTAATGGCTATGGTGTCTGGGGCTGATGGGAGTTGGAGTCCAACGACATCTAAAAGCCATCAAACTGGGGAAGGTTAGCATATTCAATGTGTTTTTCTCACCGCTGCATAGATTGTGTAGCTCTTCAATACACAGATTGTGTATTACTTATTATTTTAAGCTATTTGCATGGACTCAAGATTGCAGGTGATCTGACAAGTATTCTGAACATATACAAAATAGTGGGGAGGGGATTCTAGGCAGAATGCAAGCACAACCTAGCCAAATATTGACAGTATCTTCCATATTCGCCTCTTCATAGTAATATTACACTTAGTATTACCACTGAATGGTGACATCTATAATTTTAAAAACAATCTCATTTTAATGTTTCATTCTCCGTTTTCAGAATCTTTAGTAACAAAAGAGATTAGATTGCTTTTCTTTGACAACTACAGATTCTTAATAAGAAAATTATCTTTTGGTTTTATTAGTAGCAGCTGGTATTTTCCCTCCAGCAGGTGTCACTCACATGACATTATATTCCTACTTGTCATTTCATATCAAGACTCACCTTTCCCCCCTGCTAAATTCACATTAAAAATAAAAAAATCAAGGCTCACAGAATAAGCAATATTCAGAAATTAAAGTATCAGACCTGGACACGTCTTCTACAATGCAAACAGATTCGAGTAAACCAGATTCGAGTAATGCAGATGAAGAAAATGTTATGAATTCTACTTTTAATATAGTACCACATTTAGTCATAGAATGGTGCTTGGGCTGTATCAACTGATTTGCTGACGGAGATATACTCTTAACCAACTTCCACAACAGATAGAAAACAGAAATTTGGTAATGGGGGAAAGACATTTTTAATGTCTCTCCCTCAACATTTGGGCACATAAACCTGGTTCAGACATCTTAATCCGATCCTGGCTTCCTATCTTGGTTTGTCAGCAGGGATCAACCCACGCTTTCACAGTTTGGATACCCTTCCTTCCTTCCTTGGAGGTTTTTAAGCAGAAATTGGATGGCCATTTGTACTGGATGCCTTAGCTGAGATTCCGGCATTGCAGGGGGTTGGACTCCTTGCTCCCCTTCCAACTCTAAGATCCTATGAAAAAATAGCGGTAGCCAAGACAGAAACACTAAAGCCAGACACACACAGGGAGGAGGGAAGGGGAGTAGAGAACTCATGCGTACAGAAAAAAAAGAAGTTCCAAATAAGGATATGGTGTTATTGCTCTTTGTTATTTGATCTCTATGAATTCATAGTCCAGCCTTTTGTCTTCATCAAGCTAAGCAAAGAACAACAAGAAGAAAAAACAGAGAAAGTGGGCAGGCAAGGGCAGGAGAGCTGCCTGTCTAGGGTGAGCGGGAGGACATTTCATCACAAACTTAGGGGCAATACAACAGTCATCACTGCACTTTAGAATGCGGACCCTACATCAACTTACATATAAGGCATTCCTTTGTATAAATTCTAGGAATTTTGCTATGCAGTAATCAGTACTTGGTGGAGAGATGTATTTCCAGGCAAGTAAAACTATGTTACTTACTGACTTGTGCTTAGATTGTGCTTAGCTAATTAGTAAAAGTTATGTCACTTAGGTTCCTGCTAACTCGATGGGGCTTTCCCCCCTTTCCTCCCAATGTGCCTCACCCAAATCTACTCTGGAGCAACAGGTGAGACCCCAGAAAGGAGCTTGGGCAAGCAGAAATGCTTGTGCTGATTGAACAATAAGTGTGTGACACTGAATTCCTCCCTGGGACTGAAGTCCTGTGCAAGTCAGTGGGGATTATTGCTGAGAAGGCATGTACAGCATTGTGTTGCAAAGCCCTGGCTTTTGATGATGCCACTAAAACCAGATCCATTACTAGGGAAATGTGAGAAGTGTTGTTCTAGCCTAGAGAGACATAACACCATTTCTCTTTCTAAGCAAAGTGCAGGAGCTAGAACCAAAGGTTGGTGGGCGGGGGGTTGGCTAGGATTGATCACACATCCACTGTTGGGGACATGTGTGCCGTCTTGCTCCCATGACAGCCACTGCGTGTGACATTGGCATGCCTGTAGTGTGCGCACATCACACTGGCATGCCCATGGCATGCTGACGTCACTCGCACACATTGCTGGTGCATGCTGACGTGCCACATGCTGTGTGCAAGCCACATCATCACATTGCACACATGGCGAAATGGAATCTGGGGGGGGGGGCAGCCCCTTCATTTAAAATTTGCTCAGGAACCCAGGGCTCCCCATAGTCGGTGTTTGGAGCCTATGTTTGGGGCTATCTGCTGCCACTGCACAGGTATTAGGCCTACAATGTGGTTCATACAGAAGCAGGCTAAAGTTGACTATCTCAACTCCACTAGTTCTTTGTATGTACCACTAAGCTGCATTTAATTGGCATGGCAGGAAGAGCAGCCAAGCATCTGAATGGCAGTGATATAGGCTACTGGAAAGCCAATGGACTTCTGCTGTGTCTCAGGCCCTTAAGGATTATCATATGAGCTAATCTGATGGCAGAGTATCTCTAGGACCAAGTTCTTTGTAACTCATGCCTCTAGCAGTACTAAAAATACTGCATGTCAAGTCATATTACTCTATTTGTGTGTGCCACAGGGCACAGTTCTGAACAAGAATGTTAGCTGGATTATGGAACTTTTGAAAAAGGCTACTCCCTAGCAGTAAACCATCCTATTATTTTTTTTAATCTACATTTCAAAACCTGAGTTGAGTTTTTTAAAAAAAAATATATTTCTGCAATGTAATCTCTTTTTGCTTTAGTTGATCTTGAAATACTGCACACAGGTTTCCACTATACGTTTCAAAATAACAGGGAAGCATAACTTTACCTGCTGTCTTGTATTTGTATTCTGGTCCAATAAAGTGGCTTCATAGGACAGGCAGGTTCGATGGCAGGCTTTCGAGGACCTTGGCTTGATGACAATGTGCTGCTGAAAAGGAAACTGGATCCAGGAGGTGGTGGTGGTGGAGGAGGAGGAGGAGGACCTGCTCCTGATGGAGAAAATCCTGGTGGGGGAGGTGGAGGAGGCGGTGGTAACTGACCTGCAAAAGCTGCAGGAAGTGGAGGAGGAGGAGGAGGAGGATGGGGAGATCCCATGCCTGGTGATAATGTTGGGGGTGGAGGGATTGAACCAGGAAGAGGTGGTGGTGGTGGTGGTGGTGGAGGAAACATCTGAGATACAGCACTCCCTGAGGCATGGCCATTATTGTCCGATGTGAGCGAAACACTATTATTCAAACAAGGTATAGTCAGCTTTTTAGGTATTGTTTGGTTATTTTTGACTGTCCGGCTTTCATCTTCACTTGGCTTTATAAAAGTTTCTCTGTCGGTTTGTATACATACAGTTCTGTATGTCTTTGGTGGGTGATCATCTTCAGTCGACACACAGGCATCCTTTGCTTCCTCGCTTCTCCTGTATAATGTATTTTCCAGTTCATTTTCCAAATTTGCAATGACTTCCTCAAGCTTTGCTATGGATGACGCGTGCTCTCCTCGAATATGAAAGACCCTGAGTTCAAACTCGGACTGTGAACAAATAATGAAAAGTCTCCGTTTAAGAAGTATAACTGCAATTGCCATGAAACGTACAGTGCAAGACTGTGCTTGCTTTCTCAGAAATAAATTCCACAGAACTCACAGGGACCTACTTAGTATGTATAACACTGCAGCCTTAATTGCCTTAGTTATTGCATGCAATGCCTGCAATCACTTATAGTGACACTGTCTTATTACCTAAGAGGGAAAGTAGGTCTGACACTAGGGCTGGGCAATATCTGTTTTTCAACATTATATATTACCAGTGAAACATTGTGATATATATCATTGTGTATATAGAGGCACTGGCTGGCTTCACAGTTTTTCCTGCATTGTGATTTTTGCCGGCCCCTGCTCTTGTGATTCGCTGCCTCCTGCAGGAGACAGGGGAGAGTTGAGCCGGCAGAGTTAACAGGGGCTGCAGGAATTGAGAATCATTGGCAGGCTTCACAGTTTTGCCTACATTGTGATTTTTGCATAACAAAACACACACATCATGATTTGCGATATATGGCCTGGTCAAAAATTATGAAACCGATATATCACGATATGGACTTCAAACCAGATTTAGATGATATATTGGCCAGCCCTATCTGACTCACATCAGTGAAAAGCAATACAAGTTACACGTAAGCTAAGCTACATAAGAACCTAAGAAGAGCCCTGGCTGGAACATACCAGTGGCCTATCTAGTCCAGTAACCTGTTCTCACAGTGGTCAACCAGATGCCTATGGGAAGCCCAAAAGCAAGACCTGAGCACAACAACACATTCCCCATACCTACAATTCCCATCAACTGGGATTCAGAGACATACCACTACATAAGCACACTTTGACAGACAAATTCATGGAGGATACGCCCATATCTTAGTACGTAACTTAGTTATTGTACACTGTTGGTCCTGCCTTTTTTCCCATTTGAACTACTTCTATACCAGTGATTCATGCCACTGACTATTTCCATTTTAGGAGTTAGCAAGCGGGGATTCAAGATAATTAACAGTGGTGTGAAGAAGCTGCCTCCCCTGCTTCCACTGTGGGGCTGTTAAATAGTAGGAAATCTGGTAACACTGTGGGGGAGAAGCTGCCATCATCATAAGAACTGCTGTACGGAAGGGACAGAACAATCATTGCTGTCACTGTCTCAAGCCTGGCCTGTTTTTTTTGTTTTTTGTTTACATTTTTAATGTATTTTATTTTTAAAAAAGAAAAAAAGCCCCCCAAAATCATGACATTCAAGTTGGTTATTGAATTTTTCTGTCACACTCTGTGTTTCTGGGAATTAACAGAAATTGTTTATTATTCATTTAAACCACACACCAGAAATGAGACTAAAAATCAGGCTGGAGAGTGACAAAGAATACAGTGGTGCCCCGCAAGATGAATGCCTCGCAAGACGAAAAACCCACTAGACGAAAGGGTTTTCCGTTTTTGAGTTGCTTCGCAAGACGATTTTCCCTATGGGCTTGCTTCGCAAGACGAAAACGTCTTGCGAGTCTTGCAATTTTTTTCCGCCCCCCCTTTTTTCTAAGCCGCTAAGCCGCTAATAGCCTTTTAGCCGCTAAGCCGCTAAGCCTTTAATAGCCGCTAAGCCGCTAATAGCGCTAATCCGCTAAGCCGCTAATAGGGTTGCTTCGCAAGACGAAAAAACCGCTAGACGAAGAGACTCGCGGAACGGATTATTTTCGTCTTGCGAGGCACCACTGTAATCTGAAGGGGACTTCATCAAAACAGAGTATGAGCAGCCCTGAAAGGGAGTTATCAGGGAAGGACCCTTAGTACCTGGATGTAGAAGATCAACAAAGTCTGGCCTGTCTTGGGAGATCTTTGTGCACATTTGCAGCACTAGTTCCCAGGCCCTAACCGTTGCTCTTTACGGAGAAGGCAAGGACAAGAATGCAGCAAAGCTTGTTGGGACTGCTGGGGCGGGGGGGGGGGGGAGGATGCAAGTGGCAACCTAATATACCTAACTCTCATCATCATCACTCGCTTCTTTGGTAAACAGTTTGAGGTCCACATACATGTGTTAGCAATAGCCATTTGAGGATAGATTTTGAGGAGGGGAAAGGTCTGCAAGCCTATTTTCCTGAAAGACAAGTTAGTGTCTACCATTGGTAGAGAGACCCTCCCCTTGCTTGTGTAAGCTGTTCACCCATCTACATCCTGGGAGCAGTCTCTACTTTGTTTTTATTATACCATGACTACTGAAAATAAAACACACTCTCCCAAAATTAATATGCAAACATGAGTCTTCTTAGTATCTTTTATATGGGGAATTAGACCTTGCAGGGGTCAGTTTTGAAGTTTTATTTATACAAGCATATAGTCACGTATGTGCAAATGGTTTTTGTACTTTGTAAACTGCTTGGAAGCTTGTGGTGGCGCTGTGGGTTAAACCACAGAGTCTAGGACTTGCCGATCAGAAGGTCGGCGGTTCGAATCCCCATGACGGGGTGAGCTCCTGATGCTTGGTCCCTGCTCCTGCCAACCTAGCAGTTCGAAAGCACATCAAAGTGCAAGCAGATAAATAGGTACCGCTCCGGCGGGAAGCTAAATGGCGTTTCCGTGCGTTGCTCTGGTTCGCCAGAAGTGGCTTAGTCATGCTGGTCATATGACCTGAAAGCTGTACACCGGCTCCCTCGGCCAGTAAAGTGAGATAAGCGCCGCAACCCCAGAGTTGGTCACGACTGGACCTAATGGTCAGGGGTCCCTTTACCCCTTACCTTTAAAGTAAGTAAGTAGGTAAACTAATGAAGAAAATGGTTTCACTGCTCAATACCAGAAACATGAAGTAATGAATTGACAATAAATTTTATATATTTACCTACAAATATTTTTCAGGCAAAGGAACAAATTTAGGGGAGAAAGAGGTTCATAGACTCTTCTGGCTTATTGCATGATATTCTCCTTCTTTTCACAGCTGCTTCTTTCTTTACCCAGAAACAGCAATAACACACTTGGGCTGTCACACACTTCACATTAAATAACAACAACAACAATACAACTTGTGCATACCCCCAAAATTGGTGGCCTTGAAAAAACAAAAACCCTTGAACAAAGAATACATTTGTTTTAAATTTCAGCAACTACAATCAGAGGCTTAACAATGAAAGGATATTTGGAAGAACCAAATACTGTATGCCAATTTGCTTAAAAATCAAAATTCCTTTCTCGAGACACCTCAGCCATCATAATCTGTTTCATATGCTGCATTAATATTGTCTTCAAGGACAAGCATTTCATTTTATTCCCAATGCATGGACTGGGAATAACATAATTCAAGACATGACACATGCAAAAATCCCCAGGACACTAAAATATTTGTGTTGTTTAAGAGGTGTCTATGGAATCCAAATGTGCATGTGAGTGAATGAGAGATGCAATTACATGTAGGAGATGTGGCAACGGAAGATTAACAGAAAGCGTAAGGTTACCAAAATACTATTCGGGGGGGGGGGGGGGAATTGCGGAAGCATATATATTATATATGGAACTGCTTGATTTAAAACATTACATACGCAGCAGTGGATCTGGATCTGGACTTCTAGAGAGCAAAACTCCAAGTACAGAATATTTGCAGTGGAGAACGGGCAAAATGATTTCTTCCAACTCCTTCTTCCCCTTTGCTCCAGAAGGGCTGGAGAGCATTCTAGTACAGTGTGGGAAGTAGCACCTGGGGGGCTGCAGTTGGAAGGGCGAATCCTCCACCGGGAGTCTTCAAATTACAGTCATACCTTGGTTTTAGAACAGCTTAGAACAGCTCCCAAACACCGCAAACCCGGAAGTGACTGTTGCATTTTGTGAACTATTATTGGAAGCCGGACATCTGACTGGGCTTCCGCGGCTTCTGATTGGTTGCAGGAGCTTCCTGCAGCCAATCAGAAGCTGCACTTTGGTTTCCGAACGTTTCGGAAGTCAAACGGACTTCCAGAACAGACTCCGTTCAACTTCCAAGGTATGACTGTAGTAAATGGATGGAGTCCTGCTGGTAAGCAGTCCTCTACCTTGCTTACTGGCTTCTGGGAAGGTCGTGCAGGGGTCCTGGGATGCTCTCAGAAGCCTTGTGCCCAAAGGCTGGTAAGCAAGGCGCCACCTTCCTTACTGGTCCTCTGGGGAGGATGTGCAAGGGCTCTGAGAGTGTCCAAGGGCCCTCAAGTGACCATCCCTGTGCCTGGTAAGCAAGATGGAGGGCTTAAAAAGCTCTTTCTGTGGCAGGCTGTTACTCCTGGCTGGCAAGGAAGAACCGTAGGGGGGAATAAGTAAAGCAATGCCACGAAGTCTTCTGCTATGCTGAGGTTCAAGATAACCCTTCTGCTTTTCAACAAGTCTTCACAAGTCAGTGACATTAGTGGCTATTTTCAAATGTACAGCTATTAATTCTAATGAATGAGACTTGATTCTCTAGCAAGAGGTAGAGGGAGAGCAACACCCTAGAATGCACACTTTATTTCAGCTGTTGCCTGGGAGAGGCAATTACAATGAAGTTCTATCTTGAGAAAATCGTAGCGCCTTAATATTAATGAGTAGGCTTCTTGCATCATTAATCTTACTGCGATCTGACAAGTTTTGTGTTAAGAAGTGGGGAGGGGGGAAACCTAAGATAAAAAGATATGCCAAACAAGTTGTAGCAGCAGAAGGTTCAATGGTGTGGTCAAATGAGAGTGGTTGGATCTAATAAGAACACGGTGTGGACTAGAGGGTGATTGTCTCTGATCTTGGAGAATGTTTTTGGACACCTCGCAGCTCTTTTATTGCTGTAGCTGATTAAAATGAAAAGCCTCACAACTAAAATGTTCTTTTTGATGAGGTTTTCTTTCTTTTTTTTACCATGAACTATAGACCTTGTAGTCCAGTGGGACAGAAACCCTTTGATCTTCAGCAGTCACATAAATTCAAGGTCATAAAACAGCGTTGGATTGGATTTTATTAGTGTGGCTGATGCCAGACTTGTAGAGTTGCCATGCTTCTGAGGCAACCACGATCCCACCTTCCTATTCTTTCCATCCAGGTTTTTGTATGTGAAACCACATTACTATTTTTTTGCGATCTGAAAAAAACAAACACCAGAAAAGAAAGGCGAACTGGCAAGAAGACTTGTGGATTAAGCCATAATTTTTAAAAGCTGGTATTAGAGAAGAATATGCCATTATTCAGCGTACGTTAAGTCCATGTTTTGTCAGCCAAAAACATATATGCAGAAAACAAAAGTGAGCATCAGGGAATGAAGTCAATACATTCCTGGTTCAGCTCTGAAACTGGTCCAGTTTCATTCCAGTTCAGGTCAACAAGTGGTCAGGAACACAAATATAATAAAAGACACTCCAATTTCTAGTATAATAGACCATTTATATCCATACAAGATACCCCTTTGAGACACTATATGTTGTGGTTGGACACTACGCATCCCAGTAGTATTTAAAAACAAAAAACAATGGATTGTATCAAAAGGTGGCTTTGCCTTAACAGACAGCTCAGGTAAGACAAGACACCCTAGTTTTATCAATTCCAGAAAACTCACTCATTAATCATTTGTGCTATTTCCCCTCTACCACATTGCTTCCTTTTTTAATAATGCTTGTTTTGGATGAGAGGACTTGTGAATATTCCATAGAATTATTTACACATTTTGAACAGTGTGAGTTGCAAAGGAAGATAACAGAAGTAATATTTAAAGAAGGTCCTAAGCCAAGAATTTTTTTTATCATTATGATTGCAATTAGGCAGTCTCCAAAACATCACTACAGCCATTTCTATATCTGGATAGTATTTACGCTGAAATACATATGGATGGGGAACAAAGAGGCTCCTTGTTGATTTTACAGTCTTCTCTTACTGGTTCCTATGAGGGTTTTTTGTGCTTTTTAAACTGCCTGTCTATTGTTTCTGTGCTTTTTGCAAAGACAGGACGTTTGTTCAGACCTTACTACCTATGGCAAAATCCCAGCTGATTGAAGTCTTGCAAGCCCGCAATACCTTGGCCTCTAACCATGGAGAGATAATGCCAAAACCAGGCTGTTCCACATTTATTTGACTGTAGTATCTCTCTTGATACCAGTGCCAGTGAAGAAGCAGGAGGGAGGCAGGGAGTTACTGCAGTCTAATAAACTCAGCACAGCCTGGATCAGACCTTCCTTTCTCTCCTGCAGTGAGGGGATGGGAGGGATTGCCCAAGAACCTGAGACTCTAGTTTTAAGTTTTAAGAAACAATTTCCTCTGAGCATCAAAGAACTGAGAGAATCATGTAAATCTTCTGAAGATCTTGGAGCATACCACAGTTCTTGCATTTATTCAAACATGAACTGGAAGAAGAGCCAATACATTGTATAAAAACAATTATGCTTCTATGTTCCTAATAGTATCAAGATGTTTAGTATATGCCTTCCATGGCAAGTAAATATACCAGACGTGTAGTCACGCAAGCAGTTTAGCTTTCAACTTTGATAATAAGGAGATTTGTATTGAAACTTTATTTCAAGCGTCAAAAATACTCTGCAGTAATACAATGCACCAAACAGTTTATGATTCCCTATATATCTGAGTGGCCTTATAGGCTGTAGCAATTACATGAGATGGGTTATTTTAATCGTTAGTTTCTTTGCTCTTGATTCCTTACAGTTCTTGTGGGTGCATGTAACTTTAAATAGCTATAAGATATAAATTATCAGTGATTATACACAAAATCCTCCTGCCAACCTAGCAGTTCGAAAGCATGTCAAAGTGCAATTAGATAAATAGGTACCACTCAGGCAGGAAGGTAAACGGCGTTTCCGTGCGCTCCTCTGGTTTGCCAGAAGCGGCTTAGTCCTGCTGGCCACATGACCCGGAAGCTGCCGGCTCCCTAGGCCAATAAAGTGAGATGAGCGCTGCAACCCCAGAGTCGGCCATGACTGGACCTAATGGTCAGGGGTCCCTTTACCCTTTAAAAGGTAAAGGTACCCCTGCCCGTACGGGCCAGTCTTGACAGACTCTAGGGTTGTGCGCTCATCTCACTCTATAGGCCGGGAGCCAGGGCTGTCCGCAGACACTTCCGGGTCACGTGGCCAGCGTGACAAGCTGCATCTGGCGAGCCAGCGCAGCACACGGAATGCCGTTTACCTTCCCGCTGGTAAGCGGTCCCTATTTATCTACTTGCACCCGAAGGTACTTTCGAACTGCTAGGTTGGCAGGCGCTGGGACCGAACGATGGGAGCGCACCCCGCCGCGAGGATTTGAACCACCGACCTTTCGATCGGCAAGTCCTAGGCGCTGAGGCTTTAACCCACAGCGCCACCCGCGTCTCCCCTTTACCTATACACAAAATCAGTGGAGTTTCTCATGGAGTTTATAAGTGCTGCACAGTGACATATTCTTAATTCCAGTTACGCCAATGGCACCGGACATAGGGAGCTGGTTCCTTGTGTGGATAGTCCCTACACAAAAACAAGAGAGCGTGTGGTCACACAGAAACAACTCTCCTAGCCTCCTGCCTTTGTTAGAGGACAGCAATGCAGGCAAGACAGTTCCTTTCTTACTCTAACCAGTCCTTTTTCCTGGGGGGTACTCAAGGGTACTGGCAACTCCCCCTGCACTGGTTAAAAGTGTGGCACTTATTATAACTACTTCATGGTGAGTACCGGCACTTTTTTTTTCTAGAAGAAAAGCACTGACTCTAACTATTAAGTTGGGGGAACTGGATTTATGGATCAAGTTTTTAAAAAGTGTTATAACTATGTGTAGTCACATTAATAGGCATTATTAATGACCTGCTGAATCTTTTCCAGTTTCAATAAGCAACTGATATATGCTCAAGAGATGATTTAACACCTTGCCATCTAAAATGGGATGGCACATCATAAAATTGCATCCCTGTTGCCGAATAATGAGATATAACACAAGGTATTGGAATCAAATAAGGCCACAGCTTTATTACAGATGTCAGAAGTTTGGCATAGGCATTGGGTACCACCACTGACTTCCGACCCACCTGCCAGAAGTAAACCCTGGGTTACCCCAACAGCGGGGTGGGGGATGGAGTGACGCTATGACTTACATAAAATAGGAGTGCCCCTTGTGGGATCGCCTGTCTTGAGGAGTACATACCCTCCAACATTTCTCCGATGAAAATAGGGGCATCCTAAGGAAAAGTGGGACATTCCAGGATCAAATCTGAAACCGGGACAGCTTCTTTAAATTAGGAATGTCCCTGGAAAATAGTGAAACTTTGCTGTGCCCTTAGCCCCCACCTGGGCATTAGGACAGAAGCAACTCCTCCCAGATTCTTTTAACCAGATACCTATTACTCAAAGGGGCAGGCAGATGCTAAAACCTCCCCTCCAGCTTAGCAGCCTGAAATTACCATTGGAAGAAAAAAAGGGGGGGCTAAGAGGGGCTTTTCTTTAATCATTACTAAATACCTTGAGGGAATTTCCAAAGCACAGTTAATTTGTGTTTGTTTTTTGTTTCAAAAGCAAGTTATTATTATTTTCCTTGTTAGTTTGAACAAGCATCAGCAAAGAACATATTTAGTTGTTACACCCTGTCACCTGCAGTTTAGTTCATAAGGTTCAATGTGACTAAGGCATGCCATTTGTGCAGCTTTAAGAATAGGAACTCTCCAGAAATAAAACATCCAGCAATATTCCAACAATAACAAAGCAGAAAAGCTCTCTCATTGATATAAACAGATGCAAGAAAGAAAGGGCCATGAATCAGCTTAAGAGAATTGTTGATCACTCTTATTCTATTACCAATAATCTTCTAACACTTCTTCCCAGAAGCTCAGGGCCAAACTAGATGCACACTTAACAAACAGCAGGCAGCAACATGTATTGATTTCCTTTAACTAATTACAGGAGATGGGGAGCCACTGTGAATGCAGTGCAAAGGAAAGGGGAGGGTTACCTCTTTATTCTTCCACTAAGACTGGAATGGAGATAGTTCCTCCATGTGGCTAGCAGCTATGCAAACGAAGTCCCTATTTGCACCAAAGCAAACAGGCCTGGAATAAGATTTATATTAAGCGGATGCAACTTCCTAGTGGCACAGGACGAGGATGGGAAGAAACACAAGAGGGAGCTCTTTGTGTGTGTTTGCCCACATGCTGCACGAGTTGCCAGAGGTCAAAAATAATATTTCATCAACAAGCACAACTAATTCACATAGGTAGCTGTGTTAATAGTGTATTCAGATGTTTGGTACTCAAGTGTTATCAAATGTGTAAAAGGAGATTCTGAACATACATACCGCACCCAGGCGCTGATACTCCCACCAACTAACTTCCCTGACTGCGGTGTAATTCATTTCAGGTCAACAAGGACCTACATACATATCAATGAAGTTTCCCTCCCTGTGGAGGGAGCGCAGATACATACATTTGTACACACTTAGACCACGTTCAGACTGGTGGCAATCACATGCTGCTAGCACACATATCAGTATACAGAAGGTTGTGGCAGTCCATGTGTTCTAGACACCTTTTCACATGTTCAGTACTGAAAACCTGAATGAGTCTACTCTGTTACATCAAAAACAATAGTCTTGTAGAAGTTTAAAGACCAGCACAAGCTTTTGTGGACTGCAGCCCACACACTTAGTTACATAAACTGTTATCTCCAGATTAAATATATTACACAGGTATAGATAAAATTATCAAAAGCAGGAGCAAAAGACCAAGGCATGTGGGAACTGCAACTGGCGATGCTTCCGCACAAAGCTAAAAAATATTCAGGAAAAGTAGAGCGACAATTGTCAACAACAATAATCAGCAACAATAACAACCTTCCTAATTGTGCTATGCAAATTCATGGGATACAACAGCAGCAAGCTAACTAGATGAAGTTTTGATTTAGTGCAATGGCTTCTTTGTAGGAACCAGCATTGTGTTTCACAGAAATGCTGTACATGCTTTAGGGTAATTTTGCAAATAGTTTCATCAGCTGTAGGGTTCAAAGAATCAAGACTTCATTTGTATGCTGATTACAAGACTCATATGATGTATACATGTGGATGAAACCACATGCAAAGGGCGTGTACTTTTCAAATAAGAGAGGAATTTATTATGAACTACAAGCTGAAAGACCTTCAGCAGCAGCAACACGTGATGAAATACTGAAAAAGGTAAAAAAGCTCATTAGGTAAAAATTGACTTGGCGACCTCGGCTGCAGCTTTCGACTTTAGTTAAGTTTCAACAACCAAAAGTTTTCTTCAAAATGTACATGCTGGGCTCAATGGAAGCTCTCTTACAAATAAATTTCAAGTAAAAAAACGAAAAGGAAATACTCGAGGCATTTCAGACCTTTAATTGTGATTGTCAAAAGTATTTGTTTATATAAAATATGGAAAAAGTCATTTTAAAGAGCAACTTGCTTACTTAAGAGAACTATAATGCTCTACATCCAAAGAGTGCCAAAGCTGCAATCCTATACCCACTTACATGAGAGTAAGTCTCACTGAACTCAATGGAACTTAGAATCTTAGACTCATAGAATCATCAAACTGCAGAGTTGGAAGTGACCCTGAGGGTCATCTAGTCCAACCTCTTGCAATGCAGGAATCTCGACTGCATCATCCATGCCTTAATTATGAAAATGAATGCTCAGTGATTTGAACTGTAACTGCACGTGTCATTTAGATTAAAAAATAATAATATGGCAATAGGCAAGCAAACTTGCAAAAAGGCAAGCAAACTGCAAAAAGTGCCCCAAGCTAATTTAACAATTCTGCATTCATGTGCAAGCCACATTTAAAATATTTCCAAGTAGTCCCATCATTGCCTTCCTGGAGAATCCCTCTATTTGCACAAATTATCCCATGTAGACATAGCTATTCACTCCCTAAACTCTTCGGCAGAACTGCCACTTTAGTCTGTTTCAGATTCTGCTTTGGTTAGGGTTTACAATAATTGCTTCTAATTCTGTTCTACATGCTGTTATATACATAACACATATATATCTCCATTGCCAAAAACATGATTACACAACTAGCCTGGCATATAAACAGGCAGACCAGCTGGGGTATTTCAACAGAGCTAAAGATGTAGGGGCAATGGATACCATACAACATCCCAATTAAAAAGCTTGAAATAATTCACTATATCCCATCATTACTTTTTAATATTTTAAACAGTAGATGAGAATACAAAGAAATCTGAACTATTAAACGTGTCACATTTCCTCTAGCACATGCACATAACATTTATTTCTGTATATTCTTGCACCTATAAATCTGTAATAGCCATGAAATCTTGTGCCCCTGACATTAAGATTAAAGCACACCTGTGTGGCAGCAAATTCGACTGAAATCACAAGGACTAAAGCCAATTCCTAGGCTGTGTCCAGACTCCTGTTTACTCAGCATCCTGTGCACTCTCACCACTGGTTTGGGAAGAGGGAGACACAGGTTAGCTGCAATCCATATCTATCCTGTGTCTATCCTGTTGTTTCATATGTAATACTATGTTTTGATGCTCCCAATCAGGTTTGTTCCAAACAGAGAAAAGGCGTGGCCCAGTTGCATTTTAGGCTGGTAATGTGTACACAGCCCTAGCCTCTGTTCTTCTCCGTGACAATGAGCAGGCATATTCTGCATGCGCTACATTTTCCACACTACTTTCAAGTGGCTCTTGTGAAACCACTGAGCACTGTGCAAAACGTCAACATGCAAAGGGTTCTTTGTGTACAGCTGGCCTGTACATAACCCATTCTGTGTGACAATGACACCTAGAAGCCATGAGCAGTGGTTGTACTGACTATGGTAATTACCTCCTGAAATCAATTCTTTCATTACCGTATATTTCACCCTATAGGACGCACTTTTTCCCCTCCAAAAATGAAGGGAAAATGTGTGTGCGTCCTATGGGGTGAATGCAGGCTTTCGCTGAAGCCTGGAGAGTGAGGGGGTCGGCGCGCACCGACCCCTCTCGCTCTCCAGGCTTCAGGAAGCTCTGCGCAACCCTCGGGAGACCAGTGCGACCTCGCGAAGGTCTCCGGAGGGCTGCGCAGAGCTGCCTGCAGTCCTGGGCTTCGCGCAGCTCTGCACAGCCATAGGAAGCCCAGCGCGAGGTCGCGTCGGCCTCCCGAGGGCTGCGCAGAGCTGCCTGCAGTCCCGGGCTTTGCGCAGCTCTGCGCAAGCCTAGGGAGACCGGCGCGACTTCCCGCCGGGCTCCCTAGGCTTGCGGACAGCAGACTGTTCTCGGGGCTGGGGTCAGGGGAAGCTCGGGCTTCCCCCGCACCAGCCCCATGCCTGGGGGGGGGAATAATTTTTTTCTTTATTCCCCCCCCCAAAAAAAAACGAGGTGCGTCCTATGGGGCGGTGCGCCCTATGGGGTGAAAAATACGGTACTTTTACACACAGTAAGATACAATGCAGTGATTTCACCATGAGATTATCACATCAGAGCAATGTACTATATATAAATAGCAAAATACCAAAAAAAATGCAGTCATGTGTCCCACCCACCCTGGTTCCGATGGCAAAGAGGTACTAATACAGTCCAAAAACAGCCGGGGACCAATGGCTGAGAAATACTGGTGGCAAACCCTCCTTCCCTTACAGCATGGTCCCAATCTAGCCCAGCACCTAACTTGTGCTAGCTCTCTGTTAAATAAAAAAATCTGCTAATACCAGAAAACAGAACCTGTCTCTGGTATACAGGAATAGATCAATGTACGAAGCTATGTATGAACAATTTCTTTTTTAAAAAGATGAAAGCTGCAACGTTTGGCATTTTACAAGAATCTTTCTGCGAGAGAAACATGGCTTAGTCTGCAGTTTGTGTCTGACAAGCATAAACTAACATCATCTCTACTTAACTGGCCAACAATCTGGGAGTAGCTAGCAATAATGATGTGAGATAACCTCTCCTATGAGTATGTTTGCTCAGGTGGGCCATTCTTTAAAATAAAGATATGTTGCAGATTATTTGGGTTTGGTTTTAAAAAAACAACAGCTCCACCTCAACATACTAAAACCTCAACCACTTAAAAAAGAAAAGAAAGCTCTGTACTAAAGAGAGATCGCAAAACAGCATAAACGTTGTAGCATTCCTTCAGTATTATCACAGAATGTCATGGCAACTCTCCCAGAGGTGGACTGTACAGCTTCAACTAGCACTGCCATATATAAGTAAGCTATGAAACATAGGAAGCTGCCTTATACCAAGCCAGACTATTGGTTCATCTACCTCAGTATCGTCTACACTGACTGGCAGCTGCTCTGCAAGGTTTCTGATAGGGGACATTCCTAGTTCTAGAATGGAATTGAACCTTGAATCTTCTGGATACAAATTAGATGCTCTGCTACTGATCTATGGGTTTATAGACCACACTACAGTACAAAATTTGCATCTATACCTCTTGATTTTTTTTCCAAGGAAGAAAGGAGAACACATTTATTTTTCCTCTTTCCAGAAGCTTTTATGTTATCCAGCACAATTCAAACCTCAAGGAAAAAGTAACTTCCAGTTCTTAGAACCTCACCTATCCAGAGCAGTTTTTCAGGGAGTGTAATGGTAAGAGACTAATGGCAAAAGTTGCTTCCCACCTTCTTCCAGTGGGAGCATCCCACAAGCAGAACGCCACTCAGGGGATACTGCTGCCAGCAGGAACCAAGTCTGGATCCCAGCCATTATTTTATTTATTTCATAAAATTTATATAACCCTTGACTGTAAACAACAAGCACGTCCAAGCAGTTTACAAAAAACAACACAAGAAAATCAAGAAAAAAGCACTAAAACAGATAAAATTACCTCAGCATTTTATGCATCTGGGTAGGTTTGTCTATGCAGAAAGGATTTTAGCAGGTGCTGTTGATGTTCACCTGCCATTCTGTGGACTGGTAACTGAATATTTTGTTTTGGATTTTAAACTTTTGTCTCACTGGCCAACCTGGATTCCACTGATGATAGACCAGAACTATTTCTAATTTAGGCAGCAGCAACAAATTAGAACTGCTTTCTGCTCAACTCCATAGGATGACAGCAATCAGAATAGAGGCCTATTAAAAATTCAAGCTAGCCTATGGCCATAGGGAATCCTGGCTCCCTTGGGGATATTCTAGGCCTCTTCCCTGAATTTTCTGCTTTCATTCAAAGCTGTTAAGTGTAAAGCATTAAATCTTCCGGTTTACTGGGCAGCAAATCAGAAAGGCAAGGAGATAACTGACCCAGGCCAGCTCCTCTTTTCAGAAATCTTATTTGTTTTTATGAATATTTAATACAATGAAATAAATGTAAACACAACACAGCACAATTCTAGGTCAACTCAAAAGTCCATTGTATTGAATTCAATGGGGCCTACTCCCTGATACCTAGGGTTAGGACTGCAGCTTTAGACCATCTTTATTTAGGTTCTGGATGTTCCACATTCATTCCATCCCCCCACTTTGGCACCTTAAATAAAAAATTTTTGACCTGGAAATAGGACAAGGCAACTGCTCTTTAAACAACACTGCATGTACAATATGCACTATTGTTTTTGTTTTAATATAAGTACTATACATACTCAAATAAAAGCATGTTTGAAGCAGCATAGGAGAGAGAGAGAGAGAGATACTTAACTGACCTCTGGTGGGGAATGCAGAAAATGCATTTCTACAAGAATTGTTTATATGTGGTCTTGCCTTATTGGTCCCAGGGAATGAAAAGAGTTGGGCTTTCCAATTTTGTGCTATGTCAAAAATTGAGAAGCATAATACCAACTCCTTCAAAGAAGTAGAAGACCTAGCACTGACCCTGTGGTATACTGCAGGACGTGAAGATATGTACCAGGCATGAAACAAATGTACACAGATACTGTCTCTTCCTGCACGATATGGTTGAAGCACGTAACTACAATCACGAGGGGGGAAATGTGCAAATAATTGATGTTCTAACATGATACACTGGATATAAACACATGGAAGTATGTCCCACTGTTTTAACAGAACTTACTCCCATGAAAATGTGCTTGGGATCATAGATTACAAGATAAAGATGAGATGTTATGCACAATAGCTTCTTTTGTCCTATTGTCTTCTCTGATCAAACAAGTCTGCAAATTTTTGAAGCACTACACAAACAAATTTGACTACAGATATTAGCTGGGTAAGTGTGCACACCATCACTCATCCATTTTAATTCATCAGGGCTGCTCTGACGTTTGCTGAATTCAACAATTTATTGGGCCTAACAAGATCGGTTTAACAGATTGTTTTGCACCAAACTGTAGTCTTTGAAAAAAACAACCCAAACTCAACTTTCTCCAGGCTAAGATGAACTGAACTGCTAGTCAACTGAAAGCCATTCAAAGAGAATATATTGAATGCATAATCATATTCTTCCTAATTCTTGTGTATATAGACTGCTACAATCATTTCACTGGAGTGAGCAGATCCACACAAGTAGAAGAACGAAACCATGGATCTGCATCCTTCACTGGCACCTCTTGCAGGGAGCAGTGCTCTGTGTACACACTGGGGCTCCTATGCCCGTAAGGAAGGGCTCTATCAGAATAATTAGCAAGTTATACATTTCTAAAATGTATATATTTCTAAAGGGGGGGATCCTTTATTTAAAAATGAGAATAAATATTTACCTTCAGTTTTTCAACTTCATTTTTGTGCTCCTTCTTTAAGTGCAAAATAGCAGCATGGTACTCTAAAAGTAAAATAAATGAAATTACTGGTCAGATCAATGACACAAAAGTTACTGAAGTTCCAATGTGAGCACTAATAATAATAATAATAATTTATTTATACCCCGCCCTCCCCGGCCAGAGCCGGGCTCAGGGCGGCTAACACCAATAAAATTACAATAAAACATAATAGGTGGGAAACAAACAAACAAACAAACAAACAAACAAACAAACAAACTGTTAATTAAAATACGGGTTAAAATACAATTTAAAATGCAGCCTCATTTTAATAGTAGCTCACAAATAAAAAACATAAGGGGAGGGAAACATAAGAGTCAGAATGAGTCCAAACCAAAGGCCAGGTGGAACAGCTCTGTCTTGCAGGCCCTGCGGAAAGATGTCAAGTCCCACAGGGCCCTAGTCTCTTGTGACAGAGCGTTCCACCAAGTACTCTATCTAACGTGGGCCTGCCAAAGGACATGTTCTGGCTGCAGTACAGTAAGGAGGAACTAACAGTGTAGTTATGGCATTGCGTTAGTTTGAGCATCCTGAAGACCAAGGCCTGTTAAGCCTATGAATGTCACTGTTTATGACAGCATTTTAATGTATCTAACTTTTTACTTTGTATTCTTGAATTAAAAATATTTTAATTTATGGATTTTAATACAATGAAATAAACCAAAAGTGGGTATGCTTGCCCAGTAATCAACAACTGATGCCTCTTTAAGAGAAATGTGACTTGGCGAATGATACTCTTATATGATGGAGTTTAATAATGAGGAGAGATGAGAGGGAGAGGGAGTGGTGGCGATTCAGGTGTATATACACACCTGAATATAGAGCCTGCTGGTCCACCCTCTATGTCCACTTGCCTCCTGGCCCCACCAAATAGTTGCAAGGAGTGCCTAGGCACAGGTAGTGAGTCTCAGGCCGGTCAAAGGTTTGCAGCTGATCAGCTGATTGAAGGCTGCTGAAAACCTTGCTTCCTTTGCCCACATGGCTTGAAATCCAACTATGTGGGCATTTGATGTCATGGTGATGTTAGATGATAGGCAGGTGGACTATCTACCCTATATGTCAAAGTAGCCTGTGAGGGTTTGGGGAGTTCTGGCTCTGGACAAGGTAGATCCAGTCCCCCACCCTTCTCTCACAGTCTTGAAAATGGAACAGGTGATACAGGAAAGGTGTTTAACATTTATTAAATGCCAATTATCCTTGCTAGGTAGAATTTGCATTCACAAGCCACAGACATTCCATCAGCAAACAAAACAGGAGGGATGGAATCAGACAGATGTTTTATGTGGAATAGACAGAACAAATAAGACTAGAGTGGTTGAACAAATAATCGCTGAAGAAATAGTTTGTGGTGTTGAGAGTAATAAAGGAAGACAGCAAAGTGATATCAAAAACAGAAAGAAGGTTGCTGTTTCATTTACTGTTGCTAGACTAATCTACCAGGATATACATTTATTCCATGTTTATTGAGACTGTATATGAGGATTTCACTTTCTCGTTTCAAGGAAGGCAGAAAGAAACTGTCCTGAGAACAGCTTGCTTAAAGCAGCATTTGGCTCAGGAAGTAAAATGTATAGCTAATTCTGCTTTCTAGGAAAAGGATGGAATCTACATTGGCTGTGGCTACCTAGGAAAGTTAACTTCAGGTCATAGTGGAAAGCTCACAAAAGTGACAGCACTGGGTGATAAAAGGTAAAGGGACCCCTGACCATTAGGTCCAGTCGCGGACGACTGGGGTTGCAGTGCTCATCTCGCTTTATTGGCCGAGGGAGCCGGCGTACAGCTTCTGGGACATGTGGCCAGCATGACTAAGCTACTTCTGGCAAACCAGAGCAGCGCACGGAAACACTGTTTACCTTTCCGCCAGAGAGGTACCTATTTATCTACTTGCACTTTGACGTGCTTTCGAACTGATAGGTTGGCAGGAGCAGGGACCGAGCAATGGGAGCTCACCCCGTTGCGGGGATTCGAACTGCCGATCTTCTGATCGGCAAGCCCTAGGCTCAGTAGTTTAACCCACAGCGCCACCTGTCCCATGCACTGGGTGATACACTTTAACTATTAGGAAAAAGGGTTAAAAACAAAACAAGTATCATAACACCACAACATAAATTACATAGTGTGTTCACATTTTGGCTGCTGTGTAAAAGCTACTGTCACCTTATGTCAAAAAGGTTACCAGAGAACTAGAGAAAGACAACCAACCACCTGAGATTTTTGCATGAGAAAAGGCTCAGAGGTTGTAGCTTTCCTTTTAAAAAGATTAAAACAAGTTAAACCCTCAATAAAATAAATCTGAAAGTTACTTCTTGCTATGCTAGTTCCATAAAAGTGCAGCTAAAATGTTATGGTTTCCTCCTTTGCTATTTTAAGACTTGAACACCTCACATCAAAAGGACACAATTTACTTTAAAATGCTTTATTTAAGAAAGGTGTATTCTACCTAGCCCAAGTTTGTACACAGTGTGACAAAGGATGACTGGTTAACATCCCTTTGATCGACAATCACCTTTTCCCTACCTGTGGCCTCCACCCATGTGGGAAGGGCCCTCTTAGTTTTCTTTTCTTTCCTTTTCTTTTTAAAGCACAACCAGCTGCACCTAGGATATAAACATAAATGAATACTTTCTTCCCTAGCAAAGTGATATTTTTAACATTTTTAAAATACTAGGTGTTTGAGTTGCCCTCTGTGAATAGAAGGGACTATGATCTAACAGGGGATGGTGGAATACAATTTTTTGTCAGTTCCCCTTTCCCTGTAGTCAGGGGCATCTTGCCCATAGAGGCAAGTGGCGTGGGGTGCCAGGGCGCCAAGTTCTGTAGGGAGCCAGGGAAGAGGCAGAGGCTGGGCACAGCGCTTCCCAGCACCAGCTCACCGCCCTCGCCCGCCTTTCTGACACCAAGGGTCACCAACAGCAAGGGTTTCTGACACCCTCTCGTTGGAATGTGTTCTTGGAAAGTACTTGCATCAATTTAATCTGCCGTGTCATGGTGCCTGGGTGAAGCTGAAGACGAAGGTTGCATCACTATATTAAATCAACTGTTTTTTCAATATACTGCTGTGCTTATCTGTTACTTCCATATATTTTAAGAACACAAATGGACAGATGCTATTGCTGGTATTCCTTTCTGGCACAGACTTGAATCAAAGGGGCCCAGAGAAGCCAGGCATCACTCCCACAATTCAGAATTAAAAATTTAGGAGGCAGGGATGTCATGTGACATTTCATTTGGGCTGGAGGCCGGGAAGGTGCCTTATCTCTAACTAGATACATTTTCAAGATTGCAGTTCAACAGAAGTGACCACAACAATAACTTCAGGATGATAATCAAAATCAAATTTGAGTCAGCTAGCATTTAATTCATATTGAATAAAGCTTAGGAAAAACAAAGCAGCAAGACAAGGCTGATTGAACCATGAAGCATAACAGAAAAAACTGCATGCATAAGAACATAGCAGTTACAATGACAACTGTAAGGTGGAAGTAAAAAAATAAATGGATTTTTTGACAGCATCACATTTAAACTGGGATGTATTTCGAAAAACACAGCTTCAAATTAACATTTAAAACACTTCTCTTACTGGTGTCTTAAAAACATAAAACAGATACCTAATGTAACACAGCAGAGAAACAACCAACAGGTAACACAGTATGCTTTACTGCACCAACATCGGATGGCAAAGAAGCAAGTGAAATGAAGGCAAAACCCGAAGAACTTTTCTGGATGCAAATACGTAGACAGAAGTAGGAAAGTTGTGGACTTCCAGATGTTGCTGTACTAGTTCCATCATCCCTAACCACTGGTCCTGATGGGACTTGGGAGTTCAACAACATCTAGAGGGCTATAGGTTCCCCACCAATGCCCTAAGGCAGGGGTGAAGTTTATGGAGAAAACATTTCAGGATGTTCAACCCAGTCTCCTTATTTGTTACCTGACTTCATTTGATAATTTTCTTGACTAAACAAGATAGCTGTACAGTATCAGTGATGCCCTCCTGGGAGAAGTTGCTTCCAGTTTTCCACACCTCCCTCCTGCTATACATGTCCCCTATCATTCTCTGCAGGAATAAATACATGGCATCAACCTATTGTGGCACTTCCACAATGTGAAATCTAAGCATAACCTGCAGAAAAATAGTATTAATGGATGAAAGTCAGTGGGCTATAAATGTCACTATTGATCAAAGTACAGCACACAAAGTTATTCTGATGAAGTGCTGGTTGTGGCCAAGAGGCACTGGCGTTTATTTACTCCTCCTGCTATGAATTCTTCTTATATTACATATATATGAAAATATACAGTGCTTCTATATTGCTTCTTAAACTTCCCAACGAATATTTCTAATAGGTCTTGAATGTTCCCTCAGACAATTCATGGAAATAGACCTTATGGGACACATAAAGCACAGAGATGACAGACAAGGACATTGGGTGTCACATTTTACCCACCTGGCTTTGCCGTGAAAGATACCAAGTCAGCTAAAGAGGTAAAAGCACAGGTAAAAATGTAGTGCAGCCTCACTCAACCAAAACATCTTTATTTTCACTTACGGTAACTGGATTTACTAGCAATTCTCATAGAAAACACACATTTTATTTCAGTTATTGTTATGTACTGTGTTGAATAGGATCCAAATGCAGCAGTCTGATTGGTACTAGAACAATAGGATCCAAAATGCAGCAGTCTGATTGGTCCTAGAACAATGCAGCAGTATGATTGGTCCGCAGGAGCCATCCAATCCAGCTCCAGGTGGAAGTGAATCCGCAACCTGATTGGCCTACAGGAGAATCCAGGAATTAGCCAATCATGTGCGGCCCATTGTGTAAATAATGTATATAAAGCAGATATTTTGGGGGAACTTTCATTCCTCACTACGAGCTGAATAAAGAGCATGAAATCCACACTCGACTCTGAGTATATTTCAGTTATGAAAGCACTTGCTTATGAAAGGTGAAATTAACTGACCATTCATCAACTAAGCTCCTAACTTTGTTTTAAAAGGAAGACTGAAAAGAAGAATGGTTTTTCTCTCATCTCCAAAGCAACCAAAGGGCTATGGA
Organism: Podarcis muralis; assembly: GCF_964188315.1. Classification (NCBI taxonomy): domain Eukaryota; kingdom Metazoa; phylum Chordata; class Lepidosauria; order Squamata; family Lacertidae; genus Podarcis; species Podarcis muralis. The sequence goes on from NC_135655.1 coordinate 40,640,380, forward strand.
AGTCACACTCCTATGAACCACAAGCTTCTATTAGCACGGGATAGAAGACGCTATGATAAGCAGGGCCAACTGACATTCTTGGCAGCTGCCAGAGTGCCCTCAAAAAGACCTACATTCAATGCTGGCCCTGGGGCCCTGACGCTGTAGGAGATGCCCACCATTTGCGATAGTTGCCCATATGCTGCTGGGCCAACTTTAAGGCTCTTGCACTGATTTACATGACCCTTGTCAACTTGGGTCAAGTATACCTTAAGGACTGCCTGATTCATTATATTCCGGCCCAATCACTGAGGTCTTTGGGGACGTCATCATTGCCATCCCCCCATAGCTCATACACACAGCTCATATGCATAGCAATGTGCGCTCAATTCTATGAAACTTCCTCTTAGCTGAGATCAGAAAAGCTCCCTCCTCCCTGTTGAACTTCCAGCACCTGGTAAAATCCTTTATATTATTTCATTTTAAGTAAGTTTTACGGTTAATTTTAAATGGTTTTATCTTTTCTATATCTTTTGTCACCTTACTGTACAGGCTATGGTGTTATGCAGTATATAAATGGTTGAGATAATTCAATATAATAATAATAATAATAATAATAATAATAATAATAATAATTTATTTGTACCCCGCCCATCTGGCTGGGTTTCCCCAGCCATTCTGGGCGGCTTCCATAGAAACCAAAAACACTAAAATATCATACATTAAAAACTTCCCTGAACAGGGCTGCCTTAAGATGTCTTCTGAATGTCAGGTAGTTGTTTATCGTTTTGACATCTGATGGGAGGGCGTTCCACAGGGCGGGCGCCACTACCGAAAAGGCCCTCTGCCTGGTTCCCTGTAGCTTTGCTTCTCGCAATGAGGGAACCGCCAGAAGGCCCTCGGCGCTGGACCTCAGCGTCCGGGCAGAACGATGGAGGTGGAGACGCTCCTTCAGGTATACTGGGCCGAGGCCGTTTAGGGCTTTAAAGGTCAACACCAGTACTTTGAATTGTGCTCGGAAACGTACTGGGAGCCAATGTAGGTCTTTCAAGACCGGTGTTATGTGGTCTCGGCAGCCGCCCCCAGTCACCAGTCTAGCTGCCGCATTCTAGATTAGCTGTAGTTTCCGAGTCACCTTCATAGAGCGCATTGCAGTAGTCCAAGCGGGAGATAATTAGAGCATGCACCACTCTGGCGAGACAATCCGCGGGCAGGTAGGGTCTCAGCCTGCATACCAGGTGGAGTTGGTAGACAGCTGCCCTGGATACAGAATTGACCTGCGCCTCCATGGACAGCTGTGAGTCCAAAATGACTCCCAGACTACGCACCTGGTCCTTCAGGGGCACAGTTACCCTATTCAGGACCAGGGAGTCCTCCACACCAGCCCGCCCTCTGTCCCCCAAAAACAGTACTTCTGTCTTGTCAGGATTCAACTTCAATCCATTAGCCGCCATCCATCCTCCAACCGCCACCAGGCACTCACACAGGACCTTCACTGCCTTCACTGGTTCTGATTTGAAAGAGAGGCAGAGCCGGGTATCATCTGCATATTGATGGACACCCAGTCCAAACCCCCTGATGATCTCTCCCAGCGGCTTCATATAGATGTTAAAAAGCATGGGGGAGAGGACGGAACCCTGAGGCACCCCACAAGTGAGGGCCCAAGGGTCTGAACACTCACCCCCCCCACCACTTTCTGAACATGGCCCAGGAGGAAGGAGCGAAACCACTGTATAACAGTGCCCCCAGCTCCCAACCCCTCTAGACGGTCCAGAAGGATGTTATGGTCGATTGTATCAAAGGCCGCTGAGAGATCCAGCAGAACTAGGAAACAACTCTCACCTTTGTCCCTAGCTCGCCGGAGATCATCAACCAGTGCGACCAAGGCAGTTTAATTATGGTTTAATTATCCAGAACTGCTTGATATGGTTATAGATATGGTTTAATTATCCAGAACTGCTTGAAGCAACGCTGCATCAAAGCCACTTTTAGGAACTAATATGGCAGGTGGCTCACAGCATAAACTGAAGCACTCTGGTGGACACCAAGGCAAGGAACCTGTAACGAAAGGTACCAATGCATGAGGAGGAACACCAAAGGACACCTGGCAAAAATGGTATCTGCCTGTATGACAAGATCATACAATAATAATCACACCAAATACAGCCCAACTACCATGAATAGGGACCCATCAGCAACCCAATAAGCCAATGATTTCTGCTGCCTGCCTGAAACTGCAGGGCAGAATACATGCTTTTGTTCAACTGGGTAGGTTAAAAGTGGTACCGACTTTCTTTTCAGACTCTCTGTATCCTTTTAAAAGTGGTTTACAACAAGGCATAAGACAAGGAAGTCTGCATCAGATCTCTCAGTCAAACTGTGTCACATAGCAAAAGTATCTTCTTCATCCAAATTATGACGCACAGCACATATTTGATTAAAAGACACAATGGATGTACTGTATCTTTGTACATTAAGTAACCACAATACTTCCTTCTTATGTAGTATCTTCAGCAAACTAGGAAACTGTTAGCGGTTTTCAAATATTTGCAGCTGACAAACATGTTATGCAGGACAATCAAATTAATAGCAGACTGTACCAGTGACGTTGCATCCTTTTATTGGCACAGTCAAATAGTTGCTGCTGCTGCCAGGCGGGCAAGGAGCATGGAGCGTGTGCAGGGGGGAGCCTGGTTGGCCGACGTGGCCTTTGGCAGGTGCATCCCCACATCACTGGCCAGGCAGCCCTTCAGCGAGGGGGCCAGGGGCACAATGGCTAGGCCAGGCCTAGAGACCCCCGGCAGCAGGCACCCTCTCAAAATCATGCGCCTGGGGCTATGCACCCCCCACTCTACACCCCTGGACTGTACAGAGTTTTCTCTGGACTTGGTGACTGGTCATCACACAAAGATATTAGATCAACGTAGTTAAAAAGAAAGAAGGATGCTATTTTATAAACCTAACAAACGCATATACAGCTCTGGATTGGCTACAATAATTCTGAAAGGAGACCTTGAAATTATAGTGCTCCCTAATGATTCCTTACCATCCTTTAAAAAAGTGACAAGTGGGGTGCCACAGGGTTCTGTCCTGAGCCTGTTGTTGTTCGATATCTTTATAAATGACTTGAATGAATTGAGGGGATGCTCATCAAATTTGCAGATGACACCCAACTAGGAAGGGTAGTCAATGCTGCGAAAGATAGAATTGAGATTCAAAATGATCTTAACAGATTGGAGAACTGGGCCCAAATAAACAAAATGAATTTCAATAGGGACAAATGTAAGGTTCTGCACTTAGGCAGGAAGAACCAGCTGCACAAATATAAGTTAGGGGACATCTGGATTGGCAGTAGTACGTGTGAAAAGGATCTAGGGGTCTTGGTGGACCACAAGCTTAACATGAGCCAACAGTGTGATGCAGCAGCAAAAAAGCATATGCTATTCTAGGCTGTATCAATAGAAGTATAGTGTCCCGGTCAAGAGAAATAATAGTCCTGCTCTATTCTGCCTTAGTCAGACCACCACTGGAGTACTCTGTCCAATTTTTGACATCACAATTTAAGAAGGACTGTGCTGGTCCCGGGGGTAAGGTACCGTGGGTGTAGCAGAGTCCACACGAAGAGGGGCGAGGTCCGATGCAGAGAGCCGGGCGGGGAACAGGAACGCTGGAACAGAGGGCTGAGCAGGTAACAGGAACACCGGATGGACGGGAACAGGAGGCCGAGCAGGGAACAGGAGTACCGGATAGTCAGGAACAGGAAGCCGAGCAGGGAACAGGAGTACCGGATAGTCAGGAACAGGAGGCCGAGCAGGGATCAGGAACACAGGAAGGTCCGAAGCCAACAACGACGTTGCTCCCGCAACCTGGGGCCGGGCTGACTGGGCTTTTATCCTCTTCTAAGGTCAGGGGCGGTCCCGACCCCCAGGAGCCCCGCCTCCTCTGGCCTTAAGGCGAGCACTCCTCCTGGGGGCAACCAGTTCCCTTCGCCTCTCTGCCCTAAGCCTCTGCAGATCAGGAGAGGCCGAAGGGTTACTGGGCCCTGGAGGAGGCTCACCTGTGGCCACTGAGTCATCAAGCCCCTCTGGGGCCAGAAGGACTTCACCTGGGGCCAGCTCCTGATGCACTGCCACAGGTGCAGGCTCTTCAGCATCTAGGCCTTGCCCCAGTTCAGCCGGCCCTGGAGGCGGGGACTCCTGTGCAGGCTGGGATTCCTCTGTTTCATCCTCCGAATCGGAATCCCAGGCCATCACACCATCCCCCCTCCCAGGCCCCCCCCTCAACCGAGGGTCCGGACCCGGCTTGCCGGGGTACGTCGCATGGAACTCTCGGAGGCAGGCAGGTGCGTGGACGTCCAACTTCCGCGAAGGTCGAGAGGGGTGGAGATGGCGAGTGGAGAGCCAAACCAGGTCACCGACGCGAAGTTCCGGCCCCACCTGGCGGTGGCGGTCGGCCTGGGCTTTGTACGCTTCCTTGGCCTGGTGCAGTTGCTCCACCAAAAGCTGTTGCTGGGACTGGAGCTCTTGAAGCCACTCCGTCACCGCCGGGACCGCGGATGCCGGCAGCACCTCTGGAAACAGCCGTGGATGATAACCATAACTGGCCTGGAACGGGGTCTGCTGGGTGGACGCATTCACCGCGTTGTTATAGGCGAACTCTGCCAATGCCAGGTGGTCGACCCAGTCATCCTGCTGGTAGCTGCAGTAACACCGGAGGTACTGCTCCAGCACCGCGTTCGCCCGTTCCGTCTGGCCATCGGTCTGTGGGTGGTAGGCTGACGAGAGGCAGACCTCTGTCCCGAGGGTCTGGTGTAATGCTCGCCAGAACCGGGATGTGAACTGAACGCCCCGGTCGGACACCACGCGCTCAGGTAGTCCATGCAGGCGGAAGACATGCTGAAGGTACAGCTGAGCAGTTTCCTTGGCTGTGGGTACAGATGGACAGGGAGCGCAGTGCACCATCTTGGTGAAATGGTCGGAGAAAACCAGAAGGCAGGTACAGCCACGAGACGAGGGTAAGTCCACTACAAAGTCCAACGAAACCGTGTGCCAAGGGCGCGGTGGAACTGGCAATGGCTGAAGTAGGCCGGGGGGTCGCCCGGTAGGTCCCTTGGCGCGACGGCAGACATCACAACCAGCAACGTAGCGAGCCACGTCAGCCTTCAGGCGGGGCCACCAAAACTCACGACTGACCAGATGGGTGGTCCGATACCGTCCAAAGTGCCCCGCTGCTGGGGCATCATGGGCCATCCGGAGAACCTCCAGCCGTAGTGGCCCTGGCGGGACGTACAGACGACCGTGGTGCAGCAGAAGGCCCTGATGCAGGACCAGCCCCGGATACTGTGGGCTGGACCCTTCAGCCATCTCCCGGAGTCGTTCCTGGGCCCAAGCGTCGACCCGCTGCTGTTCCCGCACCCGAACCTGCAGTGGCTGCGCCTCCTGGGTGGCCAGGAATGCAGCCGGAGGTAGGATCGTGGTGGGTTCTGCTTGCTGTACCGTGTCTGCGTTGTCTTCAGGTTTCCGGGACAGAGCATCCACCTTCTGATTCTGAGAGCTAGGGATGTAGCGGATCCGAAACTGGAACCGGGAAAAGAACAACGCCCACCGGATCTGTCTTTGGTTCAGCTTGCGGGTGGTCTGGAGGTACTCCAGGTTCCGGTGGTCGGTTCTCACCTCCACCGGATGTCGTGCCCCCTCAAGATGGTGGCGCCAGACCTCAAAGGCTACCTTGATGGCCAGTAGTTCCCGCTCCCACACAGTATAGTTACGCTCCGCTGGTAGGAGCTGGCGGGAATAGAAGGCACAGGGTAAGAGTGGCGCTTCAGGATCAATCTGTTGAGACAAGACGGCACCGAGAGCCGTACTGGAGGCGTCGGTCTCCACCACAAAGGGTCGAGAGGGGTCAGGATGTTGTAAGATTGGTGCCCTCTGGAAACAGGCCTTCAACCCCTGAAACGCCTCCTCTGCCTCCTTGTCCCAGGAAAACGGTGTCTTTGGGCGCAGTAGCCGGGTCAACGGGGTGGTGCGATGAGCATAATCAGCGATGAAGGTCCGGTAGTAATTGGCGAACCCCAGGAAACGTTGTAGGTCCTTGCGGTTCCGGGGTGCCGCCCATTCTTGAACCGCTGTCACCTTCCCTGGGTCCATTTGCACCCCATCCGGAGAGAGCCGGTGACCAAGGAAGTCCACAGTCCGCTGATGGAACTCGCACTTGCTGAGCTTTGCGTACAAACGGTGCTCACGCAAGCGCTGCAGCACGGTCCGGACATGTCCCTCATGGCGAGCCGGGTCACGGGAGTAAATCAGTATGTCATCCAAATACACCACCACGTACTTGTCTAACAAGTCCTGAAACACGTGGTTGATGTAGCGTTGGAACACAGCAGGCGCGTTGCACAAACCGAAAGGCATAACCAAATATTCAAACTGCCCGTACCGGGTCCCAAACGCTGTCTTCCACTCATCCCCGGCTCGGATCCGAATCAAGTTGTAGGCCCCCCGGAGGTCCAGCTTGGTGAACACCTGTGCCCCTTGCACCCGCTCCAGCAGCTCCGAGATAAGGGGCAAGGGGTACCGGTCTGGGACGGTAATTTTGTTCAGGGCTCGGTAATCATGGCAAGGGCGGAGTTCCCCACATTTCTTCTTAACGAAAAGCACTGGTGCCGCGGTAGGCGAGGTGGAAGGCCTAATGAACCCACGCTCCAGGTTCTTGCGCAAGAAGTCCTGCAAAGCCTCGCGCTCTGGCTCTGTTAGAGAATATAAGCGACTCACTGGTAAAGGCGCTCCGGGTTGGAGGTCTATGCCGCAGTCAAAAGGCCGATGTGGCGGCAGCTGGTCTGCCCCCCGTTCCTCGAACACGTCCTGGTAGTCCTGATACACGGCTGGGAGCGTGGGTGCTGCCTCCTCTGAGGGCGCGGCCGCCAGCGTCCCGGATTGAGCATGGGAACATGGGTCTGGGAAGTGCACGGTCCGTTTGACCCAGTCAATCTGAACGTTGTGGGCTTCCAGCCAGTCCATCCCGAGCACCAGGGGGAAGCGGGGCATAGAGGCAATGTCCAAAGTTCGCAACTCCCAGTGCTGCTGGAAACACAGGACCAGGGGCTGGGTCTCCTGAGTAACGGCACCTGAACGCAGAAGTCGTCCGTCAATCGCTTCCACCTGGACCGGTACTGGCTTGTTCCGAAGTGGCACCTGATGATGGGTGGCAAAAGCAGCGTCCATATAGGAGCGGGTTGCCCCTGAATCTACCAAAGCATGGGTGAGGATCCAGGGCCCACCTGGAGGGTATAAACGTACCGAAACCATAAGATGTTGCAAGTCCATTGGTGCAGGCCCATTCTGCGCGGTTTGGGACCCCCGGTAGCTAGGGCCATCAGCTACTGGGGTTGGCGGTTTCCCTGCGGCTGGCGTTTCTCAGGGCAAGACCGAGCGAAGTGTCCACTTCCGCCACAGTAAAGACAGAGATTTCCCTCCCGACGCCGCGCCTTCTCTGCGGGGGAAAGGCGTGGCCGCACTGCCCCGAGCTGCATAGGCTCCTCCGTTAAATCAGTTGTGACCGTGGGGCTGCCGGAAAAAGCTGGTGCCGTGAACTGGAAGTGTCGGCGACCCCGGGCCTGACGACGATCCTCCAACCGGTCGTCTATTTGTAGACTCCGTTGAATGAGAGTGTCTAGCGTGGTGGGGCGTTCCATTGTGGCCAACTGGTCCAGTACCTCGTCCGAAAGCCCTTCGAGATACTGGTCCCGCAGTGCCGAATCATTCCAGGTCAAGTCCTGTGCCAACAGCCGAAACTCCGTGGTATATGCGGCCACCGTGGACTTGCCCTGTTTCAAACGCCGAATCGCCCGGTTGGCTTGACTCCCTTTCTGGGGGTTGCCGAACGCGGCCTCCAAACGATTGCAAAACCCCGTATAGTCTGCCAGCAAGGGGGAGTCTTGCCTGAGTAGCGGCAACGCCCACTTGGCCGCCTGATCCTTTAACAAACTAATCAAAAAGTGCACCTTGGTGCGGTCGTCAGGAAAGTTCCGGGCTCGCCCCTGAATATACAGCTTGGCCTGGGCAAGGAACATGGGAAAGCTGGCCGGGGCCCCATCAAATTTCTCAGGCAAAGCCACTGGGTACTTGCCAGGAGCCGGGGCGTCGGCCCCAGGAGCCGGTAGGGCTTCCAAGCGTTGCTGAAGTGCCACAACCGCGTCACTGAGCTGCTGCACGGTGTGAGTCAAGGCCTGGTTCTCCTGGGCCAAAGCCACCAGTGCAGCCGCCTGGTCAGCCATGGCCTCTGACTCTTCCCGAACGCACCCCTACGAAGGGGGAGTGCGGGTGTGGCGGGAGCAAACTGTGCTGGTCCCGGGGGTAAGGTACCGTGGGTGTAGCAGAGTCCACACGAAGAGGGGCGAGGTCCGATGCAGAGAGCCGGGCGGGGAACAGGAACGCTGGAACAGAGGGCTGAGCAGGTAACAGGAACACCGGATGGACGGGAACAGGAGGCCGAGCAGGGAACAGGAGTACCGGATAGTCAGGAACAGGAAGCCGAGCAGGGAACAGGAGTACCGGATAGTCAGGAACAGGAGGCCGAGCAGGGATCAGGAACACAGGAAGGTCCGAAGCCAACAACGACGTTGCTCCCGCAACCTGGGGCCGGGCTGACTGGGCTTTTATCCTCTTCTAAGGTCAGGGGCGGTCCCGACCCCCAGGAGCCCCGCCTCCTCTGGCCTTAAGGCGAGCACTCCTCCTGGGGGCAACCAGTTCCCTTCGCCTCTCTGCCCTAAGCCTCTGCAGATCAGGAGAGGCCGAAGGGTTACTGGGCCCTGGAGGAGGCTCACCTGTGGCCACTGAGTCATCAAGCCCCTCTGGGGCCAGAAGGACTTCACCTGGGGCCAGCTCCTGATGCACTGCCACAGGTGCAGGCTCTTCAGCATCTAGGCCTTGCCCCAGTTCAGCCGGCCCTGGAGGCGGGGACTCCTGTGCAGGCTGGGATTCCTCTGTTTCATCCTCCGAATCGGAATCCCAGGCCATCACAAGGACATTGACAAGCTATAATGTGTGCAGAGAAAGGCAATCAAGGTTGTAATGGGAATTGGGGTTGCTTGTGCATCAACTCCCCAACCGTTCCACGCTGGTGGTATAGCTAAACCTTTCCCTGGTTTGACAGCCCTCACAACGCGACTGTCTCAATCACTGGCAGAATCCGTCAGTGGGCGTTTCCTGAACTTCTTCCAACATAAGAATTCCTTGACAGCAAGTCTCCGCCTAGCTTCTCTGCGCGGAAGCCTTCTGCGCAGAGTGGGCGTGCCAAGCGGAGGTCCTGCACTCTCCCCGCTGATCTCACTGGAAGAGTCCCGGAGCCTCCCCTCCGAAGTACTCTCAGCCTCCCCTTTCTTCCTGGTGTCACCTTGATTTCCTTCCCCAGTGGAAGCTCTCTCTCTCTCCTTGCTAGTTCCCTCCCCTGCATCATTGGGGCGACTTCCCTCTCCGCTAGTCTCTGATGTCAGTTCCCTGACAAAGGTGATCAAGGGTCTGGAAACCAAGCGTCAAGATGAACAGTTGAGGGAGCTGGGTATGGTTGGCCTGGAAAAGAAGCGTCTGAGAGGAGATATGATAGCCATGTTCAGATATTAAAAGGCTGTCACATGGAAGATGGAGCAAGCTTGTTTTCTCCTGCATCTGGGCACAACTTAGTGATGATGCTTCTAATATTACTGATAATGGTAGAAGATGCTTGTGTGTGTAAAAAGGCAATCCATTTCACCTCATCTTTCTCTCAATGGGTGACAAAGACACAAGTGCTCTCAATGATTGCTTTTCTTGGTACTTGGTCCCTTCCCTGCCAGTTTTTCATCTTTCTAGGTTCATCCTACTTAAGAGGTTTTGCTTGCAGAATATTCTGGGACTATGTGAAAGATGCACAGTACCAGTCTTGCTTATGTAGCTGTCATACTTTCACATATACCATGTGGGATAGCATCATGGCAAAGTGTGTGTGTGTGTGTGTGTGTGTGTACACACATATGTGCAAACACATAAAGCTGGTCAGGCAATAATTAGAGAAATGAGTGGCTGCCTTCATCCTTTTTTCTCCAGCTCACACTTTCACATACCCCTAATGCTTTCAGCATCCTTTCAATTCTGTGTCTTCCTCCAACCATCACATCTTCTTTTCTGTGCCCTCATGCTTCCCTCCCTCATCTCTTTCTTCACTTTTATCTTCAAATCAATGACACTGTAAAATGAGAGGTGTCAATGGCTCAAGTCAGGCTTGAAATCACTCTCTGGCCTGGACGTGATTCCTCTTCATCACATAAATTGGGGTACTAACCAGAGTTTTTCAGCTGGAAGACACTTCACACACATTCAGCACTTTTCCCAGATAATTTTGCACGTTCAAGGCCTGAGTCACGGCCTTCAATTTAGGTTCTGGGAGTGCCCTATTGTAAGTTGAAATTGCAGCCTGTTCAAGCCATAGCAAGGGCTATGCAGAGCTAGCCAACTAAAATGCTATCTTTGTTTATTACTGCAAATCATCTGGTAAATGAAATGTACCGAAGAAGGGACACAGGGTGTGGCATAGCTTGGAGGGCTGAAAATCTAGAAAACTCCAGTGGAACAGAAGACAAACACTCGAAATGTTTTGGGAGGGGGTTCCTGCTTTTTGGTCTGTGTTTCATTAGTTTTGGTGGGTATAGGTGTTTTGTCTGTTTTTTGCTTTGTTTTAGGGGGCTTTGTGTTGAAACTGGGGACAGCCCATGGAGCAGACCAAATAATCAACTCTTCCAACAATTAAATGAAAAGACATATTCACTTCCCACCACGCCATCTGGAATCCACATGCTAGGGAGACTAAACAAGTGTTGTTGTTGTTGTTGTTGTTGTTGTTGTTATTTTTAAAAGGTTTCTTGGTTTACAAAAGTATGTGCAATGTTTCTTTTTTCAAGTTACATTTTCTACAGGTCAGTTTCATTTGTTGAAACATTAGTGTTACATTGGAAAGTGAAAAGGGGGTGGAGAGGTGGAGGTGGCCATGGTGGATGGCGATGGGTCGGGTGGCGATGTTTCTATTTTACTTAATGTGCGTGTGAGGTTTTGTGTCAGCGTCATTTGTACAGGTTCTCTTTGCTATTCGCTTGTGTTCCTCAACAAGTGGTATTGATATTATCACGTGTGGATGGATGTCGACTTGGGCTGATGAAACATTTCTGGAAATCTGGTAGCTAAAAAACCCAGGAAGCAGATGTGTCAGCTTTTGGAAAGTGCCTTAAAATACGTCTACATCTGGTGGGGAAGAATGAAATTACAAAACGGCTGAGTGGTCTGGAAAGAGAGAACAGGGAGAAGTGATTCACTCTCTCAACATGCAAACTCTTTGTTGCATTTAATATAACAGAAGGTTCTGGGGGTGCTCAATGCTGGGGGTGCTCAATGTGTTGCCAATCACCCACCAAGCCCCCCTGACCCTCCCTATTTTGAGGTGGTGGTGGTGATTTGGTTAGGAGAGGGGTTGTGTGTTTGGCGCAGGGTTCTCTCCCCCCCCCCCTTTGGTATGCATTTTATTGGTTTTTATTTGCTGCCTGTTTTTATTTTTTTATTTTTTGGAGAGGGGCAGGTTCTGAGCATCACCAGTTTTTCTTCTCTGAAACCCGTGATGCTCATAGCACAGTTTTTAAGCTTTCTAAATGCCTTCTGGGCTCAACAAAGTTGGGGGCTCCTCTACTAACGTGCCTCCAGATATTGTGAAGACCCCTTCAAATAAAAGGCTTTAAAAGCGACATGGAAGGTAGCATGAAGAGACAAACGGTTTGTAAATTTTTCAGCAGGGAATGTGATTTTTTTAGTAGAAAAATGGCTAGAAAAAAGGAAAAGGATTAAGGAGCCCCTTCCCCTCACCATTCACTGTCCAGACTCATTGCAGAGTTGCTACAACTGAAAAGTCCAGTAAGAAATGGTAACACACAGGTCCTGTATAATGTTTCCTTTGGTCCCCCTGATTCCCCCACCCCCACATTGCAGTTTTTTAAATTTCCCTCATGTTATTTTCTAATTTACCCACTAGATGTCAGTAGCACATATTTAGTCTACTGAAGCTCAATGCCATTAAAATGCACCAGACAAGTTCTATTTTGCAAATTAGACATCCTCAAAACTGAACTGAAGGTGCTAGGCTGCCCAACCTTTCTGAAACAATGGCATTTGGTTTTTCTAACTTGTACAAATGACTTTATGCAAACCAGATCTAAGTAAAAACCAAGATGCATGGAATAATTACACTCATGACTGCTTTCCATGTGTTTAAATAAGAACTAAGGGAAATACAGATACACAACAATGAATATAATGTGGTACCATGTTAAAATTAAGTTTCAAATAAGTTTTACAAAGTACACTTTGTGGGAATGTTTGGAACAAATGGGTATTATTAGCAAAATAAATGGCTAGGCTAATTTCAATCCCAGCTCCAAGAAAAATGCTTTACAAAAGAGGGAGGAAATGCTATATTGGAGTGTGACTGGGCAAGCACAGAGTGACTCAGCCTCTTTGCACATGCCTGGAAAGAACTGCCAAAACTATTCCAGCTTCTACTGTACTAGCCACTCCAAAGTTTGGGTGGAGCGATTTAATTAACTGTCTCACAAAACTTTGTATTCCTGGATCAAACATCTGCAATGCAGCAAAAGTTTATAGAAATGCTGTACCATCCCCGCTCCCGCCCCCCAACCACATGACAGAGTCTTTGGAATTTAAAGTGGGATCTATTACAGCCTTCTAGATTGCAATATACCTTTCCTTTGTATGGCTCAAGGTCAGGGCCAGATTTAGGTCTGATGAGGCCCTAAGCTACTGAACGTAATGGGGCCCTTTATATGTCCAGCTGTCCTTTGTCAACAACAAATTGTCGCTGTTTTTTGTGTTGAATATATGCTATATGCTAATTTATGGACCTATTAGGTATCTAAAGCCATGTGCACTTGCAGAATGTATGCACCCTATATACAGAAATGAGCAAACCAGTGATATTTTAGGGAGCAGGCTAGCAGGCGGGGCCCATTACTTACATCATAGGAACCTACACAACACAAAACACTGTTGCTGTATGTAGTTTTTATTTTATTTGTTTTTTATCTTATATTTTGGAAATATACATCCAGTTTTTTCCTTTCTTTTATTTTTTTGGGCCCCCCAAGAGAGTGGAGCCCTAAGCTATAGCTTGTTTAGCTTATACGTAAATCCAGCACTGCTCAAGGTCTTCAAGACAAGGAAGAAAAGGTGAAACCATTTTCTCTCCCACAACTCGAACTGTCTTTTGATTTCCAAAGGGCGCCCAGGAAACAATAAAAAAACAGCAGGAGGGGCCCACTCTGGAAAAGCTTTCTTTCCCATTAGAAAGCATTGCTTTGACATGGATAAGGTACTAGTAGAACTTCTGCAGCATTTTCTGTAGGACACATCTGATCTACCAATGCAACTGTGGCCACAGCTAAGTTGCAGAACACATGCTTTGCCAGGGCTGGGCCCCTCATGAGATCTTGCAGCAAGCCGGTGCCACTGCCAGCACTTCGCTAGTGACACTGCGCAATGCAGGTAAGGGAGGCTTTGCAGTGTGGAACAGTAATCCCGATTTGCCTCAAGCACTGAAGCAGAACATGCTGCTCCTGTGCTCTGCGTCCCAGGTTAGTTCAATCCCAGTTATTTCCAGACAAAGAATCCCAGGCAGCATAGGCGCCGACTCCATGGGGCTTGAGGGGGCCCGAGCCCCCTCAAAAATTCGTTTGGGGGGGCTCCGCCCCCCCAATAATCTCCGGCACCCCTCCAGCAGAGCGCCATCGCCGCCCCTCCCCCAGCCCAAAATGCACAGGGAGGGGCGGGCTGCATGCCTCCTGCCCTCCCTCCCGAGCAAAAGCTCCACCCAATTTCCTTTGGAGCTGATTAATAGGCGCAGCACGCTCTCCCCTATTCGCTCACGAGGAGGCGGCGCCACTTTATTTGCATATTCATGAGCTTATTTATTATTCATGAGCTTTCCCGGGCCCCCCCAATATTTTTTATAAGTCCGCGTCCCTGCCAGGCAGCAAGGCTATGAAACAACTTTGGGCAGATATTTGAAAGCCATCACAGCAGGCAGACCTGGGTTAGCAGAGGCAAGGGCCTGAGTCAGCTGCACGTGAACTTTACACATCTCTCTACCAGATTCAAAAACACTTGTTCGCACCTTGAAAGCCCTGACCGTATGACAAAACAGCAATTAAGAACTCCACCCTGGTACTTCTAAATGAAAGAATGAATGAATAAAGAAGAAGAAGCAATCCTTGCATAAAAAGAAACCCAAGGTAGCTGAAATGGCAAAATAAATTTTAAAAAGAATGAGCATTATAAACAGTAAAGTCCAACAAAACACAACATCAGACAAAGACAGCACAGTCACGATCCCAGTAGCTTAGGACACAAAGATGCTATAAAATAAGAACATTCTAACAGCTTTTTGAAAGGAGTCAGGGATATGGATTGCCATTAAAGAGGGAATTCTATAACTGAAGTGCCATGACCAAAAATGTCCTTGGTGTGGCACTAGTAGCCTGGCCACAGAAGCTGGCAGCAACCTCATAATAATAACCTTCATCTTGCATAATAAGGAGCAGACATGGGGAGGGAAGAGGTAACCAGCACGTAAGAGTTTTTAAAATACAAATACTCGCAAGCAAATGCCTCAACAAACCAATGAGATCCACAGCAGATCACATAACACGTAAAAAGAAAAGTTTTAAAATGTTGGTAGCTGCGTGCATTGCAATTTATGCTGTGTAATGTCTGGGTCAACTGATGGTGTGTATATGTGTGTGTGTGTGTGATATATATCTCATAAGCACACTTATTGGCACCTTGATGTTTATACCTAATACCCTCCAGGAAAAACTGGAAAAGAACAGGTTAATTAGTTAATTATTTCTACAGTAAAAGAAGCTTTGCATGGAAAAGATGCAAAGTTACTTTTGCATAAATGTGGCTAAAGCAGAGTAAACATTCATTCACCATAGTAGCTATCTAGCTGACCTTCCCCACAGCTGCAACAAGTAAAGCTACATCTACAATGCGTTCATTTTACAGAGGGCATTAATAACTTCACTGGTGGCTCATGTGCTCTCGGTTAGAATGTAATGAAAACACCACAGCTGGGCATAGCACCTTGGTTTCTGTCTGAGTCAATATCTTGCTGTCTCCTTGTTTACAGGGGAAAAATATATTCAGCTGCCAGATCACATGCTACTTTAATTATCCTGTTTCAGTGCCAAACGTTCAAGATTACAGTACAGCAAATAATTACCACCCAGCTGGCAAACATTTAACAAGGTTAAATAGGCATGTCATTTACATGTTTCACACTCCTGTCACCTATTTCAAACAGAGGAGCGGTAATAATGGAACACCTACTTTGTTCCATAAAATCTAATCCTAATAATCCTATAAGACACATTCAGTTTAGGCATAAGCATGTTTTAGAGAATAAGGAATGTGTCATAGGCTCACATACATTTTTTACACCTTCCAAACACAGATTGGTTTTGTTCAGTACAAACCACAGTTTCCCATTACATGCACACCAACAAACTATGGCTTGCACTTGCTCTACCCAGAATCAAACAAGAAATCACAATTCTGACGTGTTACCATCATCATCATCATCATTTCAGTTCATGAGGCCATCCAATTAATTCTGCATGATTTCCTAATAATATTTGCAATGCCTCCTAGTTTGGTGCCATCTGAAATATCATAAGCAAATTCCTACCACCTCCCCTAGATTACTAATAAAAATAGCAAATCTGAGGAACTTTATCAAGAAGCTTTCCCTTAACAAAATCCTTTGACTACTTCTCTTGAATTAGTGCCTTACTTTAACAAAGCTACACCGCACACAAGGTAATAAAACAGTATTCCGATGGCTCTTTTAAAATTTGAAACAGTGCTTCAGAAAGGGGGCAACTGAAACTGGAGAACTGCACAGGGGCTACTTATCCTCTTCATTCCTCACTTTAGAAAGTGCTGCCAGTGTGTCTTAAGTTTGCCTGTAAAGTGTACTGGATTCCTTGTCTATATTACAATCTGGTTATTGATACCTATATTTCCTAGCTTGACCTAGAAAGTGTTCTATGCTGCTGTTTGGGGGTGGGTTTGCTCGATTCCCAAGGATGAAGCCTCATATTACTTTTGGACATATAACACCAATTCTGGCCTGACTGCACTAGTTGCCAATTACAGTGCTACCTCTGGTTACGAACTTAATTCGTTACGGAGGTCCGTTCTTAACCTGAAACTGTTCTTAACCTGAGGTACCACTTTAGCTAATGGGGCCTCCCGCCACTGTTGTGCCACCACCACGCGATTTCTGTTCTCATCCTGAGGTAAAATTCTTAACCTGAGGTACTACTTCCAGGTTAGCGGAGTCTGTAACCCGAAGTGTTTGTAACCCGAGGTACCACTGTAGTTTCTGGGCCCAATTCAAAGTACTAGTTTTGATATATAAAGCCTTAAACAGCTCAGAATTGCAGACCCCATATGAACTGACCCAGACCCTTCAGTCATCATCTGAGGCCCTTCTTCATGTGGCCCCTCCATGAGATCCAGGGATGGCAACATGAGGACAGGCCTTTTTATGCAGTGGCTGCCTGTTGGTGGACAGTTCTGTCCAGGGAGGTTCATCTGGCACCATCATTATACATATATTTAGGCGCTACGCAAAAGCTTTCCTCTATAACCAGGCCTTTCACCTTTAAATATCTGTGGCCTTTTAGAAGTGGGTGGGATGTTTTTAATATTATTACACGTCGTCTCCCAATCTTCACAGTTTCAGGTGCTTACCCAGGGTCTGTGTTTACTTTTGGGAAATAAGGCACAGCAGAGACTGTGGTGTCTTTATGATATATGGTTTATATAGGAAGGGGGGAGGGGTCCCCCAGCATTACACTTGAAGAGGGTTTTTCCTCCTCCATAAATCACATTGTGAGTTATGAGGGGCCAATTCAAAACACAGCTGAAATATATTTTTTCTGTTATATACAGTTCTATTCTCAATATTTTATTTAAGGCCCTTTTGGTCTAATAAGGGGTTTCTCATTCACAACCTTGCTTCTCTTTCTCACACTGGCATAAAAATAGTGTTTATAGCGTCAAAGACTGTTGCCATGGAAATTGAGGTGCCATAGAAACAGCATGACTTTGCTGCAGGATGAAGTAACTTAAAAAGGCAATGAAGAAGCAGGGACCTGTCAATATACACAATTAATGAGGAAAATGCAACATAAAAGAACAAATGTGTCATGAATTGTATCTCAGTAAGATTATTTCCAACATTATCATCCAGTCAATGGAAACTGCTACTTTTCTCATTTTTAATATAAGCTTTTTAAATGAAAACATTTTTGCAAATTAGAACCACTGCCTTTGTAGCAAAACCCGCCCCAAAAGACCCTCCCCCCAAAAATAGATATGAAAGCCTTTCAGTAGACTTGGAACATGACAATACCATCATCATTTATTGTTGACTCAAAACTACTTGATCATACTGTAGTATCATAAACATAACAGTGAAATAAAACATTCAATATTTTCACACTACCAGATAACATAAGTGAAACAATGGTACACAAATTTTAACACCCTTAGATTTCACTGTCAGTTTGCAAGTCTATGATGCCTCCTACTACACATTTTTGGGGCTCAATTTGATCATTTAGTAAACTTTCTGATGAGAGAACACGAACTTAGTTTAGCTAACACCTCTGATCGATGTTTAGGATGATATGTAATTATGGCATCTGGCTTGCATAATGGATTTCTTCCTGCATTCCCATTCTGCTCTTTCCTGCTGCAGACACTCCAGAGCAGATTTGGGGAGCACTGCTTCCTCCCACCAGGGGAAAGGCAGGAGCAAGAGTGCTGAAGTGAGCACCCATCGCATATTTTGAGGGACCACTCCCTGCTTGCTGTCGCCTCCCAAGCTTGTCAATGCCACCAGGCCATGGTAACCAAAATCAAGATAATGGAAACAACACGAGTTCTATGCCAACAACACCAAAATGCCCAACTCTGGGAAGCACGGCCCTTCCATTCAAAGGATTTATAAACAATATCAACTACATTAGGAACTGGGGGCTAGAGCAGCTTAGGGAAACAGCACAATCCTGTTTACAACCCGAGATGTGGTGAGGGAAAGAGAACAAAGGAGCTCTGTATGTGCCAGACAAGAGCTCAATGGCTCACTAAGGAAAAGCAGATTCAGTCATCACAGTGGAGAAAAAGCACACAAAACCTACTGAACACTGTCTAAAAAACAAAACAAAAAACCCCTGAAATTATTATTATTATTCTTTATTTGTTTCTGTGGGTCAATGGCCCCTGATAGAAAACTCTTGCCCTAGAAAGTGACTTTGGGAAGAAACTCAGGATGAATTCCTGGGGACAAACTCTCAAAGAAATTTTAACTGACTGTAACCCACCTTGAATGGGAGGACTCTGCCTACTACCTTGCTGCCTCAGATTGAGACTTCTGGTTGCCATACTTCTGACCCCTTCAACCCTCTATGCTGTCACGGAACCTTCTGCCTGACTTTGATGTCACACTTTCATCTGAGCCCTCTGATCCAGTGCCTAACCTCCATCCCTTCTGTGACATCATCTACCATCCTTCTGATCTTCATACATCCATGCTTGAAACAGACCCCTAACGGTAGGCCAAAGCCTGACACACAGGCTGGGCCTCCCTTAAGCTAGCCTCTAGACCAGGGGTCTGCAACCTTTAAGACAAAGAGAGCCACTTGGACCCGTTTCCGAATAAAAAAAACACCTGGGAGCCGCAAAACCATTGCGACATTTAAAGCATGCGCGCCGCTGCCCTCCGATCTGACAGCGGGTGGGAAGGTGACGTCAGGACGGTGCGTGACTAATGCACGCACTGCCCCCATGCGACGTCACAGCCAGAACACCGCCCGCCACAGTGGGAAGTGTCGGGGCGCACAATGCGCCTCCTCCCCTCGCTAGTATCCGCCCTGGAGCCGCGGCAAAGGTGTAAAAGAGCCACATGCGGCTCCAGAGCCACGGGTTGCAGACCCCTGCTCTAGACCAGTGTTTCCCAACCTTGGGCCTCCAGCTGTTTTTGGACTACAACTCCCATCATCCCTAGCTAGCAAGACCAGTGGTCAGGGATGATGGGAATTGTAGTTCAAAAACAGCTGGAGGCCCAAGGTTGGGAAACACTGCTCTAGACCATGGGTAGACGAACTAAGGCCCGGGGGCCGGATGTGGCTCAACTGCCTTCTAAATCTGACCCGCAGACGGTCCGGGAATAAGCGTGTTTTGACATGAGTAGAATGTGCCCTTTTATTTAAAATGCATCTCTGGGTTATTTGTGGGGCATAGGAATTCGTTCATTATTTTTTTTCAAAATATAGTCCGGCCCCCCACAAGGTCTGAGGGACAGTGGACCGGCCACCTGCTGAAAAAGTTTGCTGACCCCTGCTCTAGACACAGAAGCCGCATAATTATATCTACATTATTGTCTGGCCATAGCTGCTTGTGTAGGTTAGGAAAGTGTTAGAAATGAGTATTATCAGTCACTTCCAGATGAGATGTTTATTGAACATACGTTGTGGTTTGTTTGCAAGGAAGTTAGACAGTGTTGCATCAAGCTTTACAGTGCATTTTCCCATCACTTTCCTTATTGCAAAAAAAAGTCTAGTTTCGGGGAGAAGCAGGCATGTTGTGCAAGGGGCTCAAATCAATTTTAATTGCACAACCTGAATTTGTCAGTACTGTATGTGATTGAATCCCACCCAAAAATAGGTATAGTCAGTAAGCATTATTTATGGCCAAGGGAAATATATTGCACATGAAGAGAAAAGGCTGTCATTAAACATTATTTTGAATACAGTCAGTGAAAGGAAGCACATCTCACATTCTCTTAGCAAGAGGAAAGACCTGTTTGGCAACTTTTGGCATCTATAACCCAATGAACAACTAAACAAGAAATCATTGCAGATTTGAGCACAACCATTGTGATAGCATCACTGATTCTAATGGGAATGAGAAGAATTCTATGTTTATGGATCTTCTGGATCAGCTTCAAGGGTAATTATACAGCAGTGAGAAGGTATCAAAAAGCCTCTTGTATGAAGAGCATGAAAGTAAAGTTTATACATGCTCCACCTTACTCATCTGAATATGGTACTTCTGTCCTGTTACGTCTTAGTCACTGCTAAATTCCCATCTCTTTCAGTCACTGAATGAGTAATGACATTACTTCAGAATCCAAGCTCTGAGCAAATTACAATATATTTGGTACGCTGATAATTTCCACTCATATCACTGCACTCCAACAGCTGGCAGCATTGTACACAAGATCTACAGTGTTCCACTTTTCTCACAACAATAGGTACATATATTATTTTTAAATAGGAAAGTTAAGGGAAAGAATATTAAGAAAAGAAATAAAATGCCATAATTAAAAATGTGGGGTTTTTTTAAGTCTGTACTTCCATCCCACCCACAAGCAACAAACACAGCAGATAGGCAGCAGTACAGCTGTAAAGGCAACCCATTCAGGCTACTATTTAAAGGTAAAGGGACCTCTGACCATTAGGTTCAGTCACCAAGGGAGCTGGCGTTTGTCCGCAGACTTCCAGTTCATGTGTCAGCACGACTAAGCCGCTTCTGGCAAACCATTTAGCAAGGATAATTTCTCTCACAGTGGTCTCTCACTACTTCTGCCACCATCAGTCAAGGAATGGTAGAAACTGGGCCTTGCCCTCCTCTTACCATGACCCCTCTCCTATGGTGGTCATCACAAAAGATGGAACCATATTGTGATGAGAGAAACTGTAGAAGAAAAACATGCACCAGGTAGGTCCCTATGTACTGCTTCATTCCTAGCATCATCATCATCATCATCATCATTATTATTATTATACCATTCTTCATCTGAGGGCCAGTGTAAAAACGGAAAAAACATAATAACAAACAAAACAATACCCTGCCCCAAGTTTAAAAGTCCACAGATTGTTAATTTGCCAAAGGCCTGATAATGCCATAGGGCACTTATGAGGAAACGTAAATAGCCTATAAACAGAGAACAGAATAATTAATATTATTCCTTCTACATTTTAACTCCCCCTCTGTCTCTCAAACACTATTGAGGAATCTATACGGCGTCAAAACTGAAGTAGCGATTCGCTTTAACATGATCCTAACATCCCACATTTAAAAGCCTTTGCAAAGGATCATTCCCACACCGACTTGTATTTAGCATAATACAAACGCATACTATTAAGAAGTAAGCTGCTAATATGAAGGTTTGGCACAGAGATTGCCATAATTACACTTTATATGAGCAGAGAGCAAATATGTTTTTGTTCCTGTTTAACATGCCTTTGGATATATATGGTCGGACACAGTGGATTATTTCAAGCTATTTATTTATTTATTTATTTATTTATTTATTTAATCTATTTTCCCTACTTTATTATTATTTTTTTACCTCTGTTGAAATACCCCAGCTGGTTTGCCAATTTAGATGCCAGGCAAGTTGTGTAAACATGTTTTTTGGCAATGGAGATATGTGTGTGTACGGTATATAAAGTAACAGCATGAAAAACAAAATTAGAATCAATTACTGTAAACCCTAACCAAAGCAGAATCTAAAAAAGACCAAAATGGCAGTTCCGTTGAAGAGTTTCAGGGATGAATAGTTATGTCTACATGGGATAATTTGTACAAACTCTCTAGCAAGGCAATGATGGGACTACTTCAAAATGTTATAAAGGGAGCTTGCTCATGAATGCAGAATTGTTAAATTAGCTTGGGGTTCTTTTTGCTGTGTAGCTTGCCTACCTATTGCTATAAAATGCTTTTTAAAATCTGAATGACACAGTCAGTTACACTGAACATTCCTTTTCCTAATTAATCCATGGTTGCTTTGGTTGGGATCTCAGCATTGCAGGGGTTTGAACTAGATGACCCTCAGGGTCCCTTACAACTCTACTCTTATTATTGACTTCTGTTATCAATACTGAAGAAACACCAAAGAAGGCTCCATGCAGGATATTTCCCCCTGCACTGAGGTAATGGGTTGTATTCAACTAAGTCCTATTCAGACCAGACCCATTAAATTAATTAACCTGACTTAGTCATGATAATTAACTTCAATTGGTCTAATCTGAATGGAGCTAGTATTGAATGCCACCCATGTCATGTGTAAGGAAAACAGGTATTATTACATTGTGAGTATAGTATTTATTTTACCACACTCATGTTGGCTGGGAAGCTTCTATACTAGTATAGATGGGTTTGTGACAGTCTGGATGGACCAGGCTATGCATACACCTGTTGAAAAGCTACCTGTAACAAAATTCCTACCTGTCAGCCTTTTAAAACTAATTACAGCACCAAACACAAAGCAATCAACTTTTTCTTTTGAGTATAATATAACTATTGTGAAAGAGCCAGTGCTAGAAACTGGATAACAGGTTCAGGTGGTGTTGATGTTTTTTAAATAGACATTTTGCCATGGTATATTACCTGCTTCTGTATATTTTAATCCTACTTTCTCTTCTTCATCCTTTGCTTTGGGTGGTGGCCAGACAGTCTGCAGTCTACCGGGAGTCTTGTCATCCTGATCGGAAAGTACTGCATCAGTCTAATAAAACAAAAATATTTTAAGAAATATTAACATATGAAGGCACATGGCATTGAAAACTGCTTGTTTATAAATGTTAACAAACAAACAAACAAACAAACCCAACAGCCTTTCCACCTTTCTTTTTGCTTAATATCCAGTCAGAAATAAGTACTGGGGAAATGCGAGAGCTTGCTCACAATTTTGTGACATTTTAGCTAGTTCAATATACTACATTCTGGATTTTTTTATGACTACCTACAATTTCTGTTTGTTTGTTCACATACGATACATCATAATGACTGAATGCTCTGATGTGCAACAGAGGTCAATAAAGGCATGGGTTTTTCTATTACCTTTATTGTTGGGGGAAAGCCATGGGCACTCCCCGCGGCACACTTGAAATGACCCACCAGTATTAAAGTGTATGCTCTTAATTCACTGTGACACCAGTTTCAGTGGTTAGAGTGACCAGTTAAGGCTGGCGAGGTTTAGGTTCAAATATCCATGCTGCCAATAAACTCAGTAGGTGACCTTGGGCCAGCAACTACCTTAACCTAACCTACTTCACAGGATTTTTGCGAGGATAAAATGTACACAGCCCTGAGCTTTCTTTTGGGGGTGGGGTGGGGTGGGGGAAGGAAGGCAGGATTGGAATGCTGTTTTGAAGCCATCTGTGGCTGGCAGACTGCTGGCTTGGAACTCAAGAACCACAACCCAAATGTCAGATCAGCCACAGACTCAATACCTTCTGGCAAATTAGGGAGAAATCCAAACCAGCACTCCTTATCTTGGCAGGGATTTGTGGAATGGTGGGACCACTGCTGCACCTGTAGCCCTGCTGTGCATAGTGACTGGCAGAAGATGGGAAGGTCAGGCAGATCCCTGCACCAGTCTATATAGCTGGTGCAGTGATTGGGCCCAAACTGGGTCTGATGCTGCATGGATGGCTCAGAATCCAATGGATTCCAGAGGAGCTCAGCACTCCCCACCCATATAAAATCCAGCTCCATGGGTTTCCAAGTGATGGTACATTCAGTGGGTAGAAGGGGGCTCTGTGTCAGCAGAGTGACGAGACTCTGCAGGCGGCAGGAAGCCAATGGAGGTCAGCAGGGCTAGCAGAGAGACACTTCTACACTCATTTCTGCCTGCCACCCAAAAAGGGTGTGTTGATTGCTCTGCTAATCATCTCTCAACTTCAGTACATTTCTGAAATGGGAAATTTTCTGACAATTTCAGTGTGTTGTTATGAGGTTAGACATATTTTGAGGTGTCATCATATTTTGCATGGTAAAGGGACTATGCAATTTATAAATAATAACCCACATTTCAACAATGCCATTCTTAACGCACAGAATTCACCAATGCAGCTTAGTATTGTGACGCTGGGTGCTGTCGAAACAGGCATCCCAGTCTCAGAATGGTAATGCTACGCTTGGGTCTTTTCTATCCAAAATAAGCATTTGCCATACGTATTTTAGATCACACCTATCTATTTACCCAATTAGTATTTTGCATTAGCCCTAGCATACAAGAGTATTAATCAACCTACTGGTTTTGTGTCAGTTGCTCCATCACCTTTAGACCTTTCAAATACTGCCTTCAGTGATTCTTTTTCATGTCTCATTTTGCGTTTTATCGCTTCTAGCTCTGAAGTATCAGCAGTTGTCTCTTTTTTGGGAGGGCGTGTAAATAAAGCTTTAAATGCATCCAATGCAGATTCAGCGGGGCTTGGTTTTGCCTCTTCAGAGGTGGAGGATGCTTTTCTCACTGAAGATTTGCTTTCTTGGCTATTCTCACCGATGCCAGAATCACTGGACACCTCGCCAGAATCTTTTTCTTCATTTTTAGGCCCTAAGAGATGAGAGAGTTGTTCTAGAAAGGTAGGGGCCGCTTTGGGCTCTGCTGGTTTCCTCTTAGTTAGCTGATCAGGTGCAATACTGGACTTTTTAACTGGCTGTTTTAATTTAAGCATAGCCAAGTCGCTGTCTTTCTGTTTGATTTCAGTGACAGTTTCCTCCTGATCTGAAGAGAATCCTTTTTTTCGTACACGTAATCCACTGAAAAAAGCAGGAAGCTGAAAGGTCTTCTCATTCAAAGATGGTTTTTGGATGGATGCCGTGCTGGAATTGCTTGCAAGAGGTCCTTGCTCATCTACAAACCCCTGAGTATCTTCTCCTGTGAGAGACAGGCCTGTATGGTTCTCATTGGTCAGTGCTGCAGTTTCAGTTTCTGAACAAATTTCATGTAGTGTATCATCCATTTCTGTTGAATGAAGCTGCGAACTTGGTAGAATCTGCTCTGTTTCACTTCCATTTATAGTACCATCTATTTCTCTATATCCTTCTGTTTCTGGCTCTTCTTTATTTTGGTCATTTTCCTCCAAAGACACAGTACTATTTAAAACAGATCTGTTTGCTATATTTTCGTCACTGTTAAGATCTGTAGGCTCATTGTCTGACTCTGTGTCACTTGTTGCATGAACCAAAGTACCCTGAATAAGAATGGCATCCTTGTCATTTTGTTTGCCAAATTCAGACAAAAGAGAGTGTTGAGAATCTGAATGGGAAAGATAGGGATCATTCTGCTCCTGCAGTTCCAAGTCATCTGGGCCGTAACTGTCAGGCTCATAGTCATCTGGGACAATGGTAGTGTCTGCAAAGTCAACAGGTGTGCTGCCGTAGACTTCATAATCAACATGGTTGCTAATATCATCCTCAAAGTTACCCAGGGCAGCATCAGCATCAAAGTCAGTTGGCACCCAGGCACCCACTCCTGAGTCAACTGGGGCAGTGGCATCAGCCTCAAGGGCAAACATGTCGCAAGTACTGGATTCTGAAATTTCATAAGCATTGTTTGGGCTTTCAGCCTGTGGTATTTCTGAAAGTTGATGATCTTCATCCAGATAATCATCTCCATTGATTCTGCTCCTCACCTCCTGGTTGTCAGCATGGCTGCTGATATCACTGACATTTCGAAATCCTTTAAGAACAGCTTGTTCTTTTGAAGTGCCTGGTTGCAGTTTAGCCGTAAATCCAAAAAGGGCTTTCATAGAAAATTTTGTGTAGAGAGTTGGGCCTGGTTCAGGTTCGGTTGCCCCCTCTAGACTGGAAAGCTCATTATGGTCTGAAGTCTGATTTGCTTCCATGTTGGGCAAATCACAGTAGTACTTATTATATTCCCAGAAGATATCAGTTCGTTTCTATATGATTACTCTCAGGGAACATCTTTCATTCAGTCTATTACATTAAAACACCACAGAGAGAGGCAGTTTTTCACCAGATCACACGCTGCTCTTTCTAACAATGGTCTGAAATGCACATTCCAGCCAAACTTTACAACTTGAACAGAGGCGAAACGGGAAGATTTTGCATCGTGTTGCATACCATAAAAACTTCCCAGCAGCGTCACAACTCATTATTTACACAATGGGCCTATTTTTTGTCAACGCAAATCTGCTACAAACTCCGCCGCCTGTTGCACTAAGGCTTACTGTTCTTTTCTGCTACACTCAGCCTTTTTACTGAATAGAAATAACAGTTAACAAGACAGATCTCTTTCTCATTCTCACACTCTCTCAACAGAACAGCTGGTACTTGCAGTTTGCTACTTCCTCATGCCGGCCCGAGAATCAAGGGAAAAAATCGTCAGCAGAAAAACTCCTCAAAAGTTTCTTGAAAGGCACCCCATGGTGGTCAAAAGCTGCTTTGAGCAAAGTCGTCGAAGGAAGGCAAGATCAGAAAGCTGGAAAATCCCAAGCAGAAAGAAATGTTTCCAAATCTTCACACACACACACAAACGAGCCTTCTTTTAACTTCTGGAGATTCCTAGTTGCTGAGAAGTCCCAGTTAACGTTGGTGCCCTTGAAGCTGAATAATCATAATAATAAAAAAAGAAAGCACCACTCTTCCGCTTTTGCTTCAGGTTTCTGTCTGGAATGCAGATTCCAGCCAAGGAGCACCAACCAACGAGGCTGGTTTCGTGTTGCTGCGTCTTAAACTCTGCACAGCTCTTTCTGCGGACCATAAACAGGTAAGTTATCAGACAAGGTAACCACACCCACGGATTAAAAACTACCTAGGAGGGCAAGGTAAACAGCCACTGCCCAGAACTCGGCCATTAACTCTGCAAAGAAGAGAGGGGTGGAAACATGCACGTCCACTGTCTTATCTTCCAAAGCGATTTCTCTTAATTCATTTTTTTTTCTTAATTCCCGGGTTTTCTTTGCATCTGAGATCTCTGCACCTATCTTATTTCCTCAGTCTAGGAGAGGGGAAAAAGAAAAGCACACGGGAAGAAGTCCCAGAGGGGGAGCTGGGTTACTCCGCGGCAGCAGAAACAGGTAAGAGCCGGTGACGAAACTAGAAAACTCCAAGTAGAAAACTCTGTGTATAAAAAGACTTAGAACCAGCGAGTTAAGGAGTAGCTAACTTAGAGGTAAGTTGCTTACAACGCCTCTCCCCGCCCCCCACCTCAATTCCTTTTCTGGCAAATAGCATTATTCAATGTTTTATTTTTTCCCCGGGGGGTACTCAGGCGTACACATATCCCTAAAAATTTTGTGAATTATCTAAGTTTGGCCTCATTGAGGGGCAGTATTTCAATATCAGTAGGAAAATGACAGTACCCCTAAACATATTTTTTTTAGGGGGGAAAAAAGCACTGGCCTTATTAGATGATTTCTAGCATTTAAAACTGGAAGGCTGCAACCTTCTGCCCACTTTCCTGGGAGTAACCCCCACGGAACTTGATGGGATTTACTTCTGAGTAGGCGTGTATAGGATCGCACTGCAAAGGTTTTCAGAACATACAGTATTAATCACACCAGATGGGGGTGGTTATTGGTTTGTTGTGTTCTCATTTTGTATTTTTATGTGGTGAACCGCCCTGTGGTCTTCGGATAAAGGGTGGTATACAAATTTAATAAGTAATAATGATACTAAAGAAAGATCACACCAGAAATTTATTGCTCCTTACACGAGCAGAGAGAGCTTAGAAGCAGGCGAGAATGGAGACAGTAGCCCCATGTTTTTCCTCCTTGATTGGTAATCAGAAGTATACTGCCCTTAAATATAGAGCAATATGAGTTGGGATTCATAACAGACCCTTCTCTGAGGTTACACCTAAGTTATGGAGCTCTCAACCTCTTGTCATAATAATAATAATAATAATAATAATAATAATAATAATAATAATAATTCATTCATTCCCCGCCCATCTGGCTGGGTTTCCCCAGCCACTCTGGGAACAGAATATTAATATTAATATTCCAACACTGCCAACACTTTTTTTTCTCATGTAGGTATTGAATTTGACAGGCTGAAGCTTTCAGTTTGTATGTTGTTCATTTTCTAACCATTTTATTGTTTTTTCTTGGGCTGGGTAACTGGGAGGGATTTCTTCATTTTACAATTGTTATTAAACTTCCCTGAGTACTGAGCACACAATGGAAGAATAGTATATAAATCTTCGGAAACGAATAACTGAAACAAACATGGTTTTGGCAATAAATTTCATCAGTTGGTCACACTAAGTTGAAGTGCTTCCTCCTCTTTGACCTGCAGCTTTGCCAGCCAGTTATACTTAGTAGCCCGGGTCTGTTCAGGTATCATTCAGGTTATTAAAAGCATACCCATTTATAACAGGAAAACTTCCAGACTTGCTCATTTCAGCATGGCGCTTTCAATCTAAACAGGCCTCAAATAACTTTTTATTTAATTTACACTCTCCAGGCCTCAACTGCTAGCTTTCCAGATGACTGATGCAATTCTCAAGTTGTTGAAGGGGGACACAGGGAGATCCCTAATGAAATCCACCCTGTAACTCCTCCAATGACAGCCTTCTAAAAACAGTTGGCTAAGGGAACTACAGTGGTACCTCGGGTTAAGTACTTAATTCGTTCCGGAGGTCCATTCTTAACCTGAAACTGTTCTTAACCTGAAGCACCACTTTAGCTAATGGGGCCTCCCGCTGTCGCCACATATTTCTGTTCTCATCCTGAAGCAAAGTTCTTAACCCGAGGTACTATTTCTGGGTTAGCAGAGTCTGTAACCTGAAGCGTATGTAACCCGAGGTACCAGTGTATACTTAAAGCCCTCAGTTGCAGATAGTCATTGAGTTTTAAGAAACCATAGAAGAACAAAAGCAGCTTGGATTACACAGTTCCGTGTCAACTTTGATCAGTGGATAAATATTTTCAGGAATATTAGGGCAGTTTGCCTGTGTTCTGGCAATCATCTCTCAGCTTAATAAAGCCAGATATGACTTCATTTGCATATCATGGCAAGCCAAACTATAGCTTACTGGGTCCACACAAACGTGAACACATCTGGCAAGGAACTCCCATCTCTGTTTTTACAGCAATCCTTGGCTACTACAGCTCATGATTAGCAAGGCCAGAGCTTAACCACAAGCCTGGGTTTGGTTGACAAGCTGTGCCAAAAAAATGTGACCCTCAGATTGAAAAGATTTCCACAGCCCTGTGCTTCATGGCATGAGAAAATCAACCGTTTGCAGTAGAAAAACATCTCAACTTGGTCCTAAAGGAATGTGTGAAATGGCCCAGAAGCTTATTTAATAAATAAGAATACAACCAGGCCTTGGACTAATATTCTATGGCCTTTTAAATGGGTGTGAGAGAAGGGGGTTATTGTTTTGTTTTTGTTTAACTGATTATTTTGTGCTTTTATACTGTATCTTTATGTTGTGAACCGCCCTGAGATCTTTGGATGAAGGGCGGTATATAAACTTAATAAATAATAAAATAATAAAAATTAGCTGAACCTCTGCTTTCCAAGGTGAATGTTCTCCTGGAGTGGAAATCCTCATTATTATTTTCCCCTCCTGCCATTATGTTCTCTGTACGTGCATAATGATTTCTTACGCTATTTACACTGTAGTGACTGCTTTGTAATTGCAATGACTGTGGTGACTTTATTCATCTGAGGCATGATCAGCTCATGTTGGCAGGCGGCATACCATCAAAAGGTAGATAATTATAGTGTAATTGTATAATGTGCTTTAATATTTAGAGCACTGTCTTAAATGGAATAGCCAGGAAGAAGGTAGTAAGTCTTAATTTTTGTTCACTAAACAGGTCACAGCTCTCCATACAGTCAGTATTTAAATTCATAATCTACTTTCTGAAATTCCTTTAGCTGAAAATGGAAATATGGAGTGCATATGGAATACCAACTCCATGGATGCTTTGCAACTGTCTTGGGTAAGGAATGGTGGATTTTCCAACATAGACAACAATGACATTGCAAAGATATAGTTGCCACCACATTTCCTGAAGGAACTGTGACTCAGTTTGGTCAAACCCTCCCATTTCTGTGTCATAATCTTTGAAACTAAACATCAAAGGCTAGGATATAACTGCTTCAATTATAGCTAAATGCATCCTGTATTCAGAAGGACCAAGTAGTTTAATGTTCAGTTAATAATAGTGAACTCATGTGGTTTGATTTTTCTGTTTGGAAGCAAAATAGGACAACCCCCAAACAGTGGAGTGTTTCCTACATACTCTCCCCAGTATGAAGAACAGAATTTGAAATAAAATAAATGTTTAAAAACAAACCCCAAATGGCCTGACAATAACCTATGAGCTTTTTATGGGCTTAAGTATGCTGCAAGCTGCCCAGAGTGGCTGGGGAAACCCAGCCAGATGGGCAGGGTATAAATAAATTGTTTTAAGTGGATCTGGTTTTGTGTGTGTTTTTTTAAGTGTTTTAAATTGTTTAATGTGCAAATTGGTGTGACACAGCAGTTTAGAAGGAAAACATAAATTGAAACACAGTCATACCTCAGGATAAATATGCTTCAGGATAAGTATTTTCGGGTTGCGCTCCGCGGCGACCCGGAAGTAACGGAGTGCGTTACTTCCCGGTTTCGCCACTCGCGCATGCGCAGTCAAAATGACGTCACGCGCATGCGTGGAAGCAGCGAAACGCGACCCGCCCAGTCGCGTCTTACGTTCTGTTCAGGATGCGAACAGGGCTCCAGAACGGATCCTGTTTGCATCCCGAGGTACCACTGTAACAACAACAACAACTATTATTTTCATATGTGCAGAATCACAGCTTTGGCTGTACAGCCTTATAACCATTAAGAGGTTTAAGCTTGCTATAATAATCCCAAACACCAAAGAAGCAAGCAATTTGAAATATAAGCAACAGGACTGTATTAAAGCAGTGACCTGAAGATACACTGTCAACAAGCAACTCTAGAAGTACCATCAATCAGAACTTTACAATTTTTTTTTTACCTCTCTCACTAATTATTTATAAATTTTGCTTCATTTTTGGATCTCTGTTTTGTGGATGTGACACTTCGTGTAAATATCTCTTTCTTTTCCAGGCTCTGCAGGCGCACACATTTAAAAATGCAAAAGTAGGCAAAATATTTTAGGCACAGTTTATTGTTTGCAGAGTTAATAACAAATAAATTGACAAACAGATTCAATTACAACAACAACAACAACAACAACAACAACAACAACAACAACAACAACAACAACAACATAATAATAATAATAATAATAATAATAATAATAATAATAAAATTTTTTATTTATATCCTGCCCTCCCCAGCCAAAGCCGGGCTCAGAGCGGCTAACAACAAATGTATAATACATTAACATGAAATCAGACAATCAATTAAAATACATCCTCAAATCAGATCAGTATCAGAATAAAATCCAATCGGGTGGCAACCCGCAGATTAGGGTTGGGGACCTTAAATGCTCACCAGGCCCAACTGTTTGTGCTGAACTTATATGGGCCTGTGAGAAAAATTGGGAGGCCACTTTCATGCAAGTTCTTATAAAAGGGGAGAGGGAGTCAGAATGAACCCCGACCAAAGGCCTGGCAGAACAGCTCCGTCTTGCAGGCCCTGCGGAAAGATGTCAAGTCCCGCAGGGCCCTGATCTCTTGTGACAGAGCGTTCCACCAGATTGGAGCCATAGCCGAAAAAGCCCTGGCTCTAGTTGAGCCCAGCCTAACCTCTCTGTGGCCTGGGACCTTCAAGATGTTTTTATTTGAAGACCGTAAGTTCCTCTGTGGGACATACCAGGAGAGGCGGTCTCGTAAGTACGAGGGTCCTAGCCTGTATAGGTCTTTAAAGGTTAAAACCAGCACCTTAAACCTGATCCTGTACCCCACCGGGAGCCAGTGCAGCTGGTATAGTACCGGGTGAATGTGATCTCGCAGCGAGGATCCCATAAGGAGTCTCGCCGCGGCATTCTGCACCCGCTGGAGTTTCTGGGTCAGTCTCAAGGGCAGCCCCACATAGGGGAACATTGCTAACTGTTGAAAAGGCAGGGCCTATCACTTAAGTCTGTGGTCCTATAATGTAAGTAGATGTACAAGTGATTTATCAAAAAGCAACAACTGCTAACTTTCAGAATAGGGTGATAAAATCTTACAGGGTTTGGAGGATTATCCACAGCATCTTTCCACAGATATTGTGTCTTTAAAAGAAACTGATGTATGCAGTGTTTCTAACGGCCTGTGAAATAGCTGCCTTATGGATCTGAAGTAGCTATCACTGTAGAAAAATGTTGCACATATTGGACAGTCTGTTATTTTTCTATTTGGAATACACTTTCCCTATCATAGTACAGTTGTACCTTGGAAGTCGGATGGAATCAGTTCTGTAAGTCTGTTCGACTTCCAAAACGTTCAGAAACCAAAGCATGGCTTCTGATTGGCTGCAGGAAGCTCCTGCAGCCAATTAGAAGCCGCGGAAGCCATGTTAGACATTTGGCTTCCAAAAATAGTTCGCAAACCAGAACACTCACTTCCAGGTTTGCGGCGTTCGGGAGCCAAAAGGTTCAAGAACTAAGCTGTTCGAAAACCAAGGTACAACTATTCAAAACCCAGCTATCACTCCTTTCCCTTTAGGCTCATCTTTTTATTGTGCATTGTGATGGAGAAAGTCAACTTATGACTCGGGTTAGAATGCCTATTTTGTTATTATGGTATGAAGGATTCTTAAATATACAATGAGAGTTTCAGAGAAATATTACTTATTAAAATAAGATGATGGCAAAATTCCCTAACTTATGTCAACTCGTAGTCTTAATTGGGTGCACATTAAAAGTACAGGACTCCCAAGTGTGAAGACTGTACAAATACAGGTGCATGAGGAGGGAAAGGGGGGGGGGGAATGTCATTAAAACAAACATTAAAATAGTTTGTGGTATCTGCTGTTGTTTCACATTAGACACAACAAACTAATTAATGAACTCATTTCAGTTGTTTTTTTAATTTAGCTCGTAACTGCCTACAACGTTAGGAATAACTAGTAATAAAGGAATATCCAATTTAGCACCAGTTAGTCATTTCCACCATTTAACTCATACGTAAAATGCTAACATAAAAAGCCACTCTGTAAAATTATAGCCAAAACTGAACATACAAATTCTAAGTTACTTTATCAAGCAAGTAAACATGCACAAAACAAAAGTTTTCTTAAGGGCATGCATGCAGCAATCTGATTTATTTCTAATCCATTCCTGTAGCTTTGCCAACAGATGTCAGCATTGCTCACGTTAGTTCAACTCCGAGCACTGCTGCAGCAGTTGCTGATCATTTGGCTGAAAACTGCTGCATGATAGTATGAAACTGGCTTCACAATATCAGAATATTAAAGGCTTTATTGCCTGGAACCCAATAGTGGTCTGTAAACATCTGAGGTTGTAGCATTGCTGACGCTAATCACGCATGGGCCTGAGCAGTCTCTTTGACAGGAGATTACTGTGAATCCCGTATTCAGGGTAGAACAGAAGTCTTATAAATTATACATTAAAAAGAAGAGCTAATTAACTATGTCGTTAGTGGACTATTTCATAAACAACAGTTTGAATCAATAGCAATTAATAAAGTCATTGATAGAACTACTCACATTTAGGTCCAGGCGCAGTGAATTTCGGTCAGCTCTCTCTGACTCACTGAAACAGGTAGATGGATAAGATTCTCCCAACCTGCAACCTAAAACCCAGGCATCGCCATCTTTATTTGTGGCATGTATATTAGCTGCCTGTTCTGAAAAGTCATTCTTCAAAGCAGCATCTGCTGGAATACCTAAATGATTTTAAAGAAGAAGAAAATTATCCCCACTTATGAGACGTGTGGTGTGCCATTTGGAGCTTTATAGTACCACAACGGAAAGAGTACTATATATTTTGCTTTCATTTGATTGACAAGATTTCAGTAGCCCATCTTGGGTGTCCCTTTTTTCGCAGCTTCGCCTGAAACAGACTCAAAAGTTCATAGCTCCTTTGCAAAAACTCCTGTGCTCTATACCAAAAACAGATTTCGTAGGCACACCCTGATTACAGATGATCGACTCAACAGGTCTCCCAATCAAACCTGGATTAGAGAACTAGAAAAATGCTTGTCAACAGGTAAGCAGGAGCAGGAATGGAGAGAGGGCCAGAGTAGTACCATGACAGCCCAGAGAATCTTTGTATCCTTTGTACACAGGATTGACTTTTATCCCTTTGGACGGCCAGGTGACCAAGGGTCAGGAGGGAAAGTTTTGCCCCCGGTGAAGCATATCCCCATTAGAAGAATGTTACTTGCCTTCATTCACATATGGAAAATAAAACCAAGAGATGTACATGGGAACACTTGTCATATTTAACATGGACCAGACCATGATGATCCTGATTCCTTGTGCTAGATCTCTTCCAGCCACATGAAACATACCGTAGTTTTCACTCTATAGGATGCACCCAACCATAGGACGCACCTTAGAGGGGTAGGACAAGAAAAAAAAACTCTCCCTCTCTGCACAGTGCTCCTTCAGCGAAGCGGCAGGAGAAACGGAGCCCCTTCCATTTCTCCTCCCGCTTCACTGAAGGGGTGCTGCGCAGAGAGGGAAAGCTGTGCAGTGCCTCTCCAGTGAAGCAAAGCCAGGAGAGTGAGAGGGAT
Source organism: Podarcis muralis (assembly GCF_964188315.1). Taxonomy (NCBI): domain Eukaryota; kingdom Metazoa; phylum Chordata; class Lepidosauria; order Squamata; family Lacertidae; genus Podarcis; species Podarcis muralis. Next base: position 40,674,945 of record NC_135655.1, read on the forward strand.
CGGTGCGCACCAACCCCTCTCATTCTTTAGGCTTCAGCGAAAGCAACACGAAGCTTCCGGAGCGCGGTGGGAGCGCTACTACTGCCCTCCGGAGACTTCACGTTGCTATCGCTGAAGGCCTGGAGCCCGCATTCGCTCCATAAGACGCACACACATTTCCCCTTAATTTTTGGAGGGGGGAAAGTGTGTCATAGAGCGAAAAATACGGTATTTACTTTGTTGCTAAGAACTTAATGGGAGCATCTTAATGAGCATCAAGCCCATTCCTATCTAAGGGTCCCACCATAAGTTCCTGTCCCACCACAGATTCACTCAATTCATGCACAATATGTGTGGAAAATGATCCATGCGTCGAATGGGGCAGCTGTGCCACTGGCCTTGCCTCAGCATTTAACAGGTGACTCAGCCCCACCCACCAGTGTCCCTGATCCCACACAGGGTTTTCCGCACCCATTGGGGCTTATTTGAATAGGCTCCTCTGACCTACTCAGATGGTCAGGATAGCAGTGTGACTTTGGGAGCAGAGCCAGGGGTGCAGCCCCCACTGTCTCAACGCATGGAGGGGGACAGTGTGACAAAGAGACAGAAACCAGGAACTGGCTACAAACACATTTGAATGGATGCAACAGTATTTAGCACCTGAGCAACTTCCAATTATCATTTTACGTAAAGGTAAAGGTACCCCTGCCCGTACGGGCCAGTCTTGCCAGACTCTAGGGTTGTGCGCTCATCTCACTCAAGAGCCCGGGGGCCAGCGCTGTCCGCAGACACTTCCGGGTCACGTGGCCAGCGTGACAAAGCTGCATCTGGCGAGCCAGCGCAGCACACGGAACGCCGTTTACCTTCCCGCTGGTAAGCGGTCCCTATTTATCTACTTGCACCCGAAGGTGCTTTCGAACTGCTAGGTTGGCAGGTGCTGGGACTGAACGACGGGAGCACACCCCGCCACGGGGATTTGAACCGCCGACCTTTCGATCGGCAAGTCCTAGACGCTGAGGCTTTAACCCACAGCGCCACCCGCGTCCCATCATTTTACATACCATGCCACAAAACCACAAAACAAAGGAAATGGGCTCTGTATACGGAGGTGTACTGCAGTTTTTAAGTAGGGGAGCCACAGGCCACTGCAGCAGTAGAGACTAGCATAGACTGAGTGGATGTGGGGCTGCCATGGGGAAAATATGGTGGACAGACAGAAACAGAGAACAAGAGCATAGTATGAAAGCTGCACAAGATTGAGGGAAAATGAGGTACATGTTTGGATGCACAGATCTTTATATGAGAAGCACACTTGCAGATACGAAGTCCCAAAGGATGGAGTCACATTGAACAGAACGTACCAGATAGAAATATTTATGTGATATCATTAATACAGCTGGCCCTTCACTGAATGTTCCCGGGACTGGTTACATAAAATGTCACACTTTTTAAAACAATACAATACATTAAAAACATTAAAACCACTAAAACTGAACAAAATATCTTAATATTTAAGGAGCTCTTTTGATGTTCTGTGTGTGTGTATACTTTTGGTGCAAAATTGGCTCCTGGCTTAAGAGTTTTGTCTCCCGCATCTAAGAACGAACTTGACTTTAGGATTTTGTGCACTTGCATGAATGCATACAGTAGAAGACTGACAAGTTTTCCAGAATGCCAATAACCATTAGTAGAGGATCAGAGGTCTACAGCAAAGTTGCATTTCTCGCTTTACAAATAGCCTTGTTCAAGCACAACAACAGCAATTTAATCAGACAGAGCCAGTAAAGATTATTGTTAACCTGATTAGGTAGCATGGTCGTGTATCAAGGACTTCTGGTACAATGGAGAATGCAACTGTTTTCCAACCATTATCTCCCACGGCCACTCTTTGTCCCGGCTTGGACTTTTGGGAGTAGTTTTAGGAATTGGTCTTAGGAATCATACAGTTGAAGGGGTAGGACACTCACTGACAGTGAATGTAACAAAAATCAGAGACTGTTATGAGGAAGACTGATAAATATCAAATATGTGTTGAATGATGAACATGCTGCTGAGCAAAAACTAGTCAGGTGAAAATGATTCCAAATTCGACAAAATTCCTGCTTAGGCCATGTTCACATAAACAGGAACTTCAGTTTTGTGAACTCTTGGCAGTGTAAATTTCTTCAGAACTCTCACTAAAGGCATATTCACATGGCTCTTTGAGCGCATAACATCTATAGGGTTCTCACCCCCTTTTAAAATCAGTTTGTGGTGATTTTCAACAGCACTGCCATAGGCTTAGCAGACCATGCGACCACCAAGCTGAATTAATATTGGATATGATTTTGATGTTGATTTGAAACTGGTGAACAACCCAATCAGCACATGGTCTTATCAGTTGCCTGAGTGGCTCATACAGAAGGACTATGTGGCTCCTGTGCAAATAGGTCCTGTGAGAGAAGTAAGGGCTACTGCATAATCCTACTTCCAATTTGTTCATCTGATATCGCAGTACAAAGAAACACTTTCTCATGAGAAATTCCAAGTAAGGAAAACCTGAAAACTTTTAGCTGCTAATGCTGGGGGTGTTACACATGGAAACATAAGTGCTACAGCCCCCTTCTTAAATAAAACATATTCTTGTGACAGTTCCCCTTGTGAACAAAAGTGCAGTTCAACAGTGTAGCCAAGGCACAAATGAAAATAGAAATCAATGATTGTCTTTATTTCTTAAAATCCCTAAGATCTAGCGCCCTCTAGAGTTTGAAAGATGCAACAATCCCATGCATATAATATAATAATATACTAAGAAAGTAAATCAATTAAAACTACAGTATTATGTTATAGGAACAGAAAGGGGTGTGTGGCGAGATAGAATACAGCATCTATGAATGTGACTGGGAGAAATGATTAAATAACAGAATAACCACAATCCATTTTGTGAAATATTTTTCACATGGAAAGAGGTGATCAAAATCAACAGCATTATCTCATAGCATATAACCATACTATATTAGGCACCATCTATAACTGTTATGGGACGCGGGTGGCGCTGTGCGTAAAACCTCAGCGCCTAGGGCTTGCCGATCGAAAGGTCGGCGGTTCGAATCCCCGCGGCGGGGTGCGCTCCCGCTGCTCGGTCCCAGCGCCTGCCAACCTAGCAGTTCGAAAGCACCCCCGGGTGCAAGTAGATAAATAGGGACCGCTTACTAGCGGGAAGGTAAACGGCATTTCTGTGTGCTGTGCTGGCTCGCCAGATGCAGCTTGTCACCCTGGCCACGTGACCCGGAAGTGTCTGCGGACAGCGCTGGCCCCCGGCCTCTTAAGTGAGATGGGCGCACAACCTGGAGTCTGGCAAGACTGTCCCGTAGGGGCAGGGGTACCTTTACCTTTACCTATAACTGTTATAAAAACTGTGGTTATGATCCTGGCACACTTAAGTGCTTTTAGGTCTCCATGATTTTACGAAAGGCTATTTTAAGTTTCCTATTGAAAGCTTGCAGCACCATCTTATGCATGTTTACTCAAAAGCAAGTATGTGCTCAATGGGTCTTACTCTCAGATAAGTAAATACAGTTGAGTCATGCCCGATATTTTAAGAAGACACTATAATAAAAAAATTGTTGATAAAAACAGATTTGTTTCCAATAAGAACCATGCAGTTGTTCATTTAGCAAAGGACCATAATTCTGCTCAGTGAAGATATTTCAACCGCATATTTCAGCTTAGGGGCACACTACACATTGCACTGCAGGTTAGTGTTTCATTTGTGTTTCCAGGACTGCGGACCTGCAAGTACAGGGCACTATACTACTACTCTACTACTACTATACTACTGATACTAATACTAGTAGTAGTATTACTAGTAGTAGTAGTGGTGGTAATAATAATAATAATAATAATAATAATAATAATAATAATAATAATGCATCCACAGGGGGTCAGGTGAGGAAGATGCAGACAATGTATTTGGTGGTGGTAGGTGGACATAGTGTTTTACCTTACTCCCAGCATCATTTCCCAGTAAAAAGTTGCCCTCCCCACACTACACTTCAGTAAAAAAACAAAACAAGAAGTTAGATCAATCACAGATTTCCTGTGTCATGTTATTGGGAATGTGTGGCATGGTTTGTCCTTTAGGATGACCTCGACTTGGAAGATATTCCACAGGCCCCGGCTGCTGCTTCCCAACCCAGCCACTGTCACGTGGAAGAGACATTGTTAGCAAAACCCTTTTAAAGGACTAAACAAGGACAGCAGCAGAATCTTCTTGTTTGTTTGTTTGTTATTTTATTTTTTTGCCTTTTCAGATGAAATCTGGAGGACAGATGTGTCAAGTTTTACTGCCAGAGGAACGCAAAGCACATCATCACTTACACACGCAAAAAGGCTCCGTCAGAAGTAGCCCAAATGAATTATGCATCTGGTTTAAAGTAACCTAATGCTTGGTTTTCCAGAATCACTGCGACATTTCCTCAACGAGAGGAATTAAGGCATGCTGTTGTTGTGTACAACAGTATTTATTAACAAAAAGGTCATAGCATTGAAGAGTGCAATTCAACTGTCTTTGGTTCATCAACTGGGGGGAGGGGGGGCACTGGCATTAGGATGAGACAGAAGACTCCCAATGCCACAGGAAGTGGAGAAATACTGCCTTAACTGAACACATCTGTGTAAATGCCTGGGAAAGTTTCTGCAGGTGGAGTTCCACCCACAGACACCTAAAAATGGGCCGGAGTTGTGGGCACCACAAGAGGAGAACTGCCAATACCTAATATCCACGGTCAGCCCACCCATGAGGCAAGGTGACGATCCACAGGGGCCCTTTGTGGCTTAGGGCCCTCGTATTTAAGGGACCGCTTCCTGATATGCCCCGCAGAGGACCTTAAGGTCCATGAATAATCATAGTTTAGAGGTCCCGGGTCCTAAGGAAGTCAGACTCTGTCCCACGAGACCAGGGCCCTGCAGGATTTAACTTCCTTCCGCAGGACCTGTAAGACAGAGCTATTCCGCCTGGCTTTCAATTTGAACTTAGCCTGATCTTTTATTCCCCTTCCTTCCCTTCCCCTCCCCTTTTTATGAAGATTACCCGCTCTGGGATCCCACAGCTAATTCTCCCCTGGTCTCCTCGCTGGTCCAAATAGGACTAATTTAGCCAGCTAGCCCTGGTGATCATCTAACGTTTATTGGATGGATTTCCCCCCTAAATTGATTTTTGAATTCTGAATTTATTGTTATTCACGTTTTATACTGTATTTTATGCTGTTTTTTTGTTGCATCAATTAAGCATTTTAAATTTGTTGTTAGCCACCCTGAGCCCGGTTTTCTGAACTAGGAAGGGCGGGGTATAAATAAATTATTATTATTAATATTATTTAGCCTCCAAAGAATGCATCGCCTGTTGCCACTGCCATGTACTTACAGCTCAGCAGCCCCCTACCCCAATGCTGCCTCTGCCGTGGCCTCTCAGAGAATAGGAGGCACTGCTGGTTTCCACCCACCCCTGGGGAAGAGATGGTGGAGGCTGCCCTTTGGGGTCTCCTGGACTCTGGACCTGCCCAGCATGATTCAGAGCTGACCCATTCCTCCCTCTTAGTTCCCAATGTAGATCTTTATTCCCTTGTTTCTGGTGGAGATATTCATCCACCCCTTCTTCCCTGGTGGGAGGGTGTACAGGCATGGCAGACATCTAAACCAGGACATGACACAAGTACAGTGGTACCTCGGTTCTCGTTCCAGAAGTCCATTCGAGTTCCGAAACATTCGAAAACTGGAAGCAGAAGCCTCAATATGGAAAACTCAAAATGGAAACCGTGTATCCTGATCGACTTCTGAGGCGCGTTTCAAAACCGAGGTGTTTACTTCTGGGTTTTCAGCGTTCAAGTTCTGAAATGTTCGACTACAGAGTCGTTCAAAAACTGAGGTACCACTGTAATTCCCCTGCCGTTGACACCAATGGGAAGATGACACACAGTATAGATATTGCTCTCCCCACCTCCCTTGTGTTTTGCCCCTCCTTTCATGAGCTGGATATAGTTTTGATGTTGTGAATGTTCTGAAGAAGTAGCTATCACAGATCCTGCCTCACTCTTCCCCAGAAATGTCACTGTGCGTGTTCTGAATGCTTTTATCGTAAGTCTGTGGGTCAGATCTGGTGCGAGTCCTTATCTATTAAACTATTTGCCATGAAATCAGCTCCCTTTTAAATGCTTGGTAGTTTAAAATACCAAATGCTATTTATGAGCAGGGTGCCCAACAGAAAATGATACCGTGCTAAGCAAAGAATACCTGAAGCCGGTTCCAACGTGGGACATTAAATAAGAGTTTAGCAGGTGTTGTGAAGAAAAAAACCTGTTAATTTCTACTCAGAAGAAAGCCCAAGTATGTTTGATGGGGCTTGCTCTTTGGTAACTGTGTACACAGGATTGCAGCCCAACTCTTTTGTATAGAAATCAAAAGGGATCTAAAAGGGATTACTTTTAAGCCCCTTGCCAGGTAAGTTTTTAAAATCTCTAAAAACAGAGTCAGCAATAAGATGCTGATATCCACTCTTTTATTTAATTCTACAAATCATAAGTACCAGATAAGAGAAACTAAAGAATAACATTGTTAAATCTGGATGTAGTTCAAATTTTCATTCTAATTTATGATGTTTTGTTGCACAGATTTTCCATACTTTTACTCACCGGGCTAAACTGATTTTCCATTGGTTTTGGTCTGGGCATGTGTCAACAAAGTTGCATAATATTTTCCAACTATTTTTAGTATGGATAAAATTTAAGAAGACAAAATTGCGGAGCTTTAAAAAAATAAAAAACAGATTATTCCATCCATTAAAATTACTTTCATGAAGGTATCCAATCATTTTTTCCTGGCCAAACTTACAGGCTTGCCTTCTGACAATGCGGGGACAATCTGTCTCTACCACAAATGCTACCAATTATCCGGTCTGCCCTCCTTGACACGTTCTTCCCCTTGCTTTTCCCTCTCTCTCGGTTTTCCTTTCACCAGCTTCATCCTGCCTCTGTGGGCTACACTTTCCCAGTCTCAGGAGAAGCAAGGTTTGCAAATGTGGCACCCATGGGTGCTGCAGCAGCACTCTCAAAGTTCTGCCCTGTTGCCATAAAGCCTCTGAGTCACCAGCCCCAGCACTTACTACCCCCTTCGTCAGAAGGTGGCATTCCTTTTTTCTTCCTTGAAAAGCACATACAGCTGAAGGAGAAGGAGAAGGTTAGAAGAATTTCTCTAGTTTTGTGGCTTGTGGGAAGGTGACACTGATCTGGGAAGAGGAGGGAGAGAAGTGACCAGTGACTGTAGGGTAGCGCTCACTCAAAGATCCAAATGGATCTTGAAATGTTGGCAACCTCTGCAGTAAAGGCTTCTTAGGAGTCTTATACTTGACTCCCCCATCCCATCTCATCTGTGTGCCATTTGAACTACATTATTTATATTTGTATGACCAGCAATGATGTTAATGATTCCATGATGTTAATGATTCCACACTTAGTAGTTCTCATACATCTCTGTCCTGGAAAAACTGAGGCATCCTGGTTTTTTTCTTGAGAGGATGGCGGCCATTTTGGGTGCCATGATCTCTCGTGATTTCGTGTTGTGTTTCCTCCACTGAAAAAGCTCTTGGGGGGCATGATCTCACGTGGCACCCCAAAATATGTTTTTGGGCACTATGCCGCCAAAAGTGCTTTTTGGGGGTGTGGATTTTAGTGCGAAATGGCCACTATCCTTCTGCAAGAGAAAACAGGAAGGTGGCATCCCAGAAGATGGCGTCTGTTGGAAGGTATGGTGCTACTGCCACTATCAAGGTGTTACTGTTAATATACAAAGCCCTTAACAACTTGGAACCAGCTCACCTATGAGATCGCCTGACCTCATATGTGTCCACTCGACCGCTTTGATCAGCAGAATCAGCACTTTTACAGGTGCCACGTAATACTTGATTGTTTAGTGTGGCAGCACCGACACTGTAATTTTTGTTTGTGCCTGCTGAATACACTTTTATTTAAACAAGCCTACCCAGATATTTAGAAAGTCTGTATGACTTTTAATTTGTTTTAGTCTATTCCATTGCGGTTTTAACTTTCTATATGTTTTTAATTGTGGCTGTAAATCTTCCAATGATAATTTTATTGTTTTATCTTTTTTTGTAAACCCCTTTGAGGTTTTTTCCTAATAAAGCAGGACATAAATTTAAACACACAAATAAATGATGGCCAACCTGGTGGTCTCCAAATGTTATTGACAACTCCCAGAATACCTGACCATTGGCTTGAGTTAAGCATCCAACACATCTGAAGAGAACCAGCTTGGCAAAGGCTGGGCTAAAGCCATAATGTGACTTGACCTGGAAATTAGCATTCCATTTGTTAATAAGAATGAAATTGAAACCTTTGAATCAATACAGCTTTAAAAATATATATATTTCCTGATTTAAAACAAAAAGCCCATGCAAAACCTGTTTCACCTGTACCAGCTACAGAGGTTCACCTAGGAGTTCCTAACGAAAAACAAAGCCAATAAAGCAGCATCAGTAAAACAAAAGTGTATCGTGTAATGACTGTGCAAATATACAGGCTAACTCAATGCAATATTTAAACAGCAGGCAGCTAACCTGGAAATAAGCTACAATACGAAAACAAGCTATCCTCTGAAATATGCTCACATCCAGATACACTTCCCCAAATTAAAAGGAAGGTTAATTTTATAGCTAATTTTAGAATTCCTTCCTTTCCATTGCACTTTTATCCAGTTTGCGACACTTTAAATTTCCAAAAAGTCCCAGGATAGATCAGTGAAGATCTGCCCTTAATTTGCCCTCATTGCAAAGTGCTTTAATATATACTGTACAGCTGAATATCCATTTCAGAAAATGCATTGTGCCAGTAGATTCTTTCTGATCAGGGCCAGGGCAAGACATTTTGGTACCCGAGGCGGACCACAAAATGCCACCCTCCCACCAGAGGAGAAAAATGTATAAAGTGAAGATCTACATCATAGAATCACAGAATTGTAGAGTTGGAAGAGGCCATGAGGGTCATCTAGTCCAACCCCCTGAAATACAGGAATCTTCTACACCAGGCTTCCTCAACCTCGGCCCTCCAGATGTTTTGAGACTACAATTCCCAGCATCCCTGACCACTGGTCCTGCTAGCTAGGGATCATGGGAGTTGTAGGCCAAAAACATCTGAAAGACCAAGGTTGAGGAAGCCAGTGGGGCTCGAACCCACAACCCTGGGATTAAGAGTCTCATGCTCTACTGAATGGCCTCTGCACCTGCCCAGCGTGATTCAGAGAAGGCCCGTTTCTCCCCCATGACAGCTTTTAATTACCTTTTCAACCTCTCAGGTTGATTTAACCCCCCCCTCCGCCCTTGTTCCCGACATAGATCTTTATCCTTCCCTTGTTCCTGAACCTGGGAAACTATTTTGCTAAAGGAAGTAGCACAGGTGCTGTATCTTCGCAAGCCCCTTTCCCTGAATTGCAGCAGTTCACCACTAGCTGTGGGGAGATATGGTAACTCTCCACCAAAACCTCCAGGGTGGAAAGAGCTTGAGAGCGCAGTATGATGGGTGAGCAGCAACCTCAAAGCAGACAAGATATAAAGCTCACAATGCTTAAACACCACCAGTTTATAACACACCATAATCTGGATTAACACCATTCGCCACAACCTGACCTGCTTCTATAGTTACCTCTTCTTTCTCACTATTTGATGCACTAGAAATCGGAACACTTGTTACATCTAAAGGTTAGCAAGCCAGCTCTTTCAATTACCTCCAGCAAGCTCTGCTTACATACTAGCATAAGGTTACCTTTGTGGAATCCCGAATTCTTTACGATGCCACAGAAACACATGTCTCTCCTTCGCAAACTGGAACGATTCTTTCTCCAGTGTAAACACGCTTTCAGCTGTCCTCCTTCTTTTGAAAGAAAACAGTTCGAAAAAGAGCTCATCTCTCTTCAAAGGGGTCTAACTAACTTGAGTAAAATAAAGTATTATTATTATTATTATTAAGGCTGTCCACATCTGCACACTGCCTTCGCTGTGCTCTAATTTTGGACTGGGTACTGAATCACTGCTGCAACAGAGTGGCCTTAAAATCCCAAGCCAAGCCAACACCCAAACCTTTATAGCTATTGTTTCCTAACCTTTGGTCTCAAATAGGTACATATATTAAAATAGCTCTCCAGTCCTCTGTGACAGCCTAATAAAGTCAGGTAAAGCTCTAGTACATTGTCCCAGGATCCAATAATGCTGAAAGTATTAAGCATTATGGATTTATTTTGGGTGATGACGTTCTACAAGAATGGGTGTAGTAGGCAAAGTTGTAGAAATTTTATTTATAGAGTTTTGTTTTTGTTTTTTTTTAAATCACAAGCTAATGTGGAAATGGGGAGAATTGAAATGCGGAATAATGAGAAACAGAGAGAAACCAACATGGATCCTGATCTATGTTTCTGCATGTTGGCATCCATCTGTCTCAAGAGACAATGGAGTTCACTTCCAGCGGTGAAGTCAAACTGCTGCATTAGCGGCAATGAGGTGACCTCACTGGGGCACAAGCCTGTGTGGTGTGTATGGAGGTCCAGGGCTGCCCACAAGACAAAAAACCCCTTTTGTCCTCACTGATGTGGTCCAAAGGAAAGCAGAGCAATACATTTGACAACAGTTTGGCCGCAAGAGATGCGAGGAGGTGTACAAGGCACCATTTCACCATCTTAGGGACTCTACTCTGGACTTGTGTAGGGCTTACTCCTTAGCCTTTTCTTCCCCCAAAGATATCCCGCAAGGCAGCAGAGGTTTAGGATCAGAATTTTCCTTCTTCTAGAAGGGCTACTTTCCAAGGTTAATGGGCCCCATCTGCCCCTCACATCCCTCTACAACACATGCCGAAACTGCCGTCTTGACCCCTGGCCCACTACTGGTCTAGTCCAGGGGTCAGCAAACTTTTTCAGCAGGGGGCCGGTCCACTGTCCCTCAGACCTTGTGGGGGGCCGGACTATTTTTTTTGGGGGGGGGGGACAAATGAATTCCTATGCCCCACAAATAACCCAGAGATGCATTTTAGATAAAAGCACACATTCTACTCATGTAAAAACACACTGATTGCCGGTCCGTCCGCGGGCCAGATTTAGAAGGCAATTGGGGTGGATCCGGCCCCCGGGCCTTAGTTTGCCTACCCATGGTCTAGTCTGCTCAATCTGCCAGAGCTTGTCTTCGCATGCTCCCTGTGCAAACAGAACTGAGCCGGATGAACCAATGGTCTGACTTCATATAAGGCAGCTTCCTGTGTTCCTTCCTTGTTTATCCAATCAGCTGCTGGTTTTCTGTTGTGCTGAAAGTAACATATGTTTGTTGCCTTTAACAAATGAGTACAGTAACCTAAGGCTATTCCAACTCTAAACATATTAAAAATATTTACCAAATAAAACATATCACAATCTCAAAAATGTTATAACACCACCTACTTGTGGCCAATTTTTTCCATTAAAAAAAGAAAAAAGTAGAAGCTGGAAAAATAAAGAGCAACACACATTGCTAATTACAAAGTGTGGGAGACAGTTCCAGCTTTTGGAGAAGATCAGAAGGCTAACAATTTCCAGATGGATTAACTGGCAAGGTAACCATGGCCTCCTGCCAAGAAAATTATTCTCTGCCCTCAAGAGTCTTGAACAAATCTCTGAACACATAGACCTTTTTTGATGTTTCTCCCTTTATAGGAATTTATTTGTGGGGGGAAGCTTAGCCGCATCTTTATAGGTATTATTACTGCACCTATACTGTATAAGGCAACTGCACCTGAACAAAACAAAAGAAAACCTGCATCAGAGGTAGAAGCAGAACAGAGAAGCCTGGCATCTAGGATTCAAACTTAAGCACCTTACATTTCATATATTCACACGGCCATCTCAATTGTTGCAGGAAAGTTGGCATTTCAAGCTCCCACTCTAGGTCAGTGATCACAGGCAGAGCTGGATGCATGCAGTGATTCTATTAGGAAAACAACAGAATAAGCTACAAAGTAGGAATTCACAGCCTCCTTTTTTAAAAAAAAGCTGAGTTTTTAGCCCTTATGACTGCAACAATATGCTGACTTCTGACTGCATAGGTTCGACTTGTAAAACATACCAAGCTTTCAACAAATACTTTTAGCCTGTTGAAATATAATCTTTTAATTTGAAATGCAAATAATCTTGCAAAGAAGTTGCCGCTTAAAGTTGCTAGTATGAGGTATTAATCCCATGAAAGATAAAAAAGGAAAGACGTAACCAACCACCGCGCCATTCCCCCCCCCTCTCTAACTCCTTCCTCTGTGTCAATCTGTGACAAAGTTAGAGAAACCTCATTATCATTTTATTCTCTTGCCTGAACAAGGAAGGTTATCCTGGCACTCTGGCAGATTTCATCACTGCTCCTGCTCTGCAAAAAGTCCTGGAGCTGCACTTTCCCTCCCCTACTACAGGTGTAAAATAATTTTGTAGTCCAGAAATTCCGACGAAAGAGGAATGGCAGACGAAATTAATGGACTATGCAGAATTGGACAAAATGACAGGAAGGATTTGAAACCTGTGGGACCAGAGATTTACAGAAGATTGGAAGAAGTATATGAACTATTTGAAGAGCAATTGTAACCAACAAATTACGCTAGTAGGACTACAAGAAGTTTTGTAAGGGGAAATATACGAAGTGTTACAAAGTAGAAAAAGATAGAGATATTGGTTATGAGTTTGAAATGTAATAGGGAAGATAAGAAATGCATACTGAGAGATTAGACTGGAAAATTTTCAGACAGGATTGATGGAAGTCAAAAATTTGAATAAGAGGTAAAAGTATGTTTAATTACTGTGGAAAACGATATGTTAAAAAAACTAATAAAAATTATATAAATAATAATAATAATTTTGTAGTCCATGTAATTGGACACAGAAATGGATACCTGCATAAGTACTTTTTGTATTAGAGCTGATTCACACACATTTTAGTTTTGACAGTTGCAGGAATCACACTCTGGGGTCAGAGAGCACCCCACCCCAGGAACTGTGTTTGGCACAGGAGCTTTCAGTGGGTGTTTTCTGCCAAGAAGAATCACAACATTTCACTCTTATCCATCCTTTAAACTGCAAAGGAGGAGGAGAAGGGAGCCACTTAGGAGAAGAAAGTATTGTGTAACTCTCCGCTTCCTTTTTTTACTGGCAATAGTCAATTCTGGCATAACTAAACAACACTCTAGACCCCAACTTGCTCTTAAAAAGCAGCCAGCTCAGATCTCTTTAAATATTTTTGTCATTTGGTTCATTTTGACTGTGCAGTGCAATTATACTACATTACTCAGGGAGGCACAACTGTCACATTTGAAAGTTCATGCGCTAACAAGAAATAAAGATCATTACCAGATCAAGTGTTCATTCCATAAAATAATCTGTCCCTGACACAAAGTACCAAGATTGAAGCAAGATACCTATTAACACCAGCAAGACAACTTCTGTCATCTTGGCTTTTGTATTAAAGATAAAACACAAGTTTAATGTTAAAAGCTCACCAGAATCCCATGATTTTCTTATGCATGTCTTTAATAGTAAATTCCAATGGATGAACAAAATTAGTACCCTAACATCACTTACAGGAACACTGAAAACAATCTGATATTCATACAGGTTATCAAAACATTGAAGGCTGCTTTAACTATTTTCTCTCTATACACTCAATGCAATGTGAGAACCATGCAAACCGCTTGGTCTCTATTAAAATCGATTTTCTCTCCCCTTGGTTAAACATTGACTTATAGTCACTTATTTTTTCTTAGGTGATGTCAAAAGTAACTTAATATTCTGAACTATACATTTTGCTTCCATCAAAAGTGTCTAATTAGTTGCACTTCATCACACTTTCTCTTGAGGATAAGGAGAGAAGTGCCACAAAAGAACAAAGACATTTAAAGTCATTTTCCAGAAAATCCTTACACAGTCTATTGACTCCTTAAGTTCAAAAGTTAACTAGATTTAGTGGCTTTAGCTCACGGATTTAAATTACTTTTCAGTGTAATTCTCACATCTTATTATTCAAAGTAAAGCCAGTTAAAACCAGTATATTATTATTAGGCATACATATTACACTTTAGTGGTTGTAAAAGTAGCTTCTCTGATACCTCCATGCAAATATTTTGAATGGATGTAATCCTTTGCCAGTTTCATGAATATGGGTAGAACCTAATGGGTGTCACTCTGCTAATGAAAGGCAATTTTGGGCAATTCCTCCTCCCCGAAGCGCACACACCCCATGTACCCTAGAGGGTTGCCCAGCAATCTGGAGCAAAAAATTCGGGGAAGGGTAGATACAAGTCAAAAAATACCTCTCTCCTTTTCCATTGACAGATGTTCTGTTAGTTAAGAAGGATTCACCAGCCATTTAACTCTGGTTCAGATTATCATTGAACCATGGCTTGATCCTGGCACCATCATCATCATCATCATCATCGTTATAAGAAAAAACTGCTCCTTTTCCCTTATGGGGTACCCAAGAGCCCATATACAGTCCTTACGTAGGTTCTCTATCGGTAGGAGAAAATAACATAGGCCAACCAGAGAATATTGAGAAGCAAAGCAGCTAGTAAGCCTGATCTTTATTAAACTGTTGCAACAGGGTGCTCACACACACCGCCCCCACGCAGGAGGGAGCAGGAACACAGAACAATGGTGTGCAAGCCCTTATATAGATTTTTGAAATTGCCACCCTGTAGCTCAAGACCCCCCCTCCAATACATCATACATACATCACAGAAGGGGTGGTCTACAACAGAATCTTGTCTGGCAGGATACCTGATAATGGTCACTGATTGCTTTTACCTGGGTATCCTGGCCAGTCTTTTGTGATGGTAAATACTCAGTTCCTGAATCCAGGTCGCAGGCTCACCATATTCATACACAGATATGCCCTTAAGACAGGATTTGTGAGCAAAGAGACCATGGGGAGAGTTTCCCATTTCCTTCCTCCTTTGAGAGAAACATTCAAAGTCAATTTGGGAGAGTCAGAATGGCTTCAGGACTGCCCTTCAGGCATGTGGCCCATATGATAATAATAATTTATTATTTATACCCCACCCATCTGGTTGGCTTTCCCAGCCACTCTGGGTGGCTTTCAACCGAATATTAAAAACAATATAGCATCAAATATTAAAAACTTCCCTAAACAGTTGTCTTTTAAAAGTAAAATATTTGTTTATTTCCTTGACATCTGAAGGGAGGGCGTTCCACAGGGCAGGAGCCACTACCGAGAAAGCCCTCTGCCTGGTTCCCTGTAACCTCACTTCTCGCAGTGAGGGAACCGCCAGAAGGCCCTCGGCGCTGGACCTCAGTGTCCAGGCTGGACGATGGGGGTGGAGACGCTCCTTCAGGTATACAGGACCAAGGCCGTTTAGGGCTTTAAAGGTCATCACCAACACTTTGAAATGTATGTTTCTGCCTGGTACATTTATGAACATTTATTTTATATCTTAGACCTTATAATTCTCACAACATCATCATCAATTATTTGTACCCTGCCCAGCTGACTGAGTTGCTAAATAAAATCAGGAAGACTTCCTTTAGCTCAATTCTGAATAGGCTCAGCTAATGTACATCATTTTAGAACATGTCAGATTGGGGGTGGGGGAATTATTATTCAGATGCCAATTCTGAATTCTGTCTGCAATATTATTATTATTATTATTATTATTATTATTATTATTATTATTATTAAACGTTTATCTCCCTTTACTACACATTTAGGACCTGCAAGCTTTCTTAGAAATCCCTTCATGTATTGATAAGGGAGGTTTTTAAAAAAACAAAACCCTTTTTAACACTGTGTCATGGTAGTACAAACAGGAAATTGGTACTGCTCTTTTGTCCCACAGAATACTGAATTGTTCATCTATGACAACCATGAAACATTAAGCTGCGTCTGGGTTGTCATTCCAGTTTAATTCACTTTGCTACCCTTCAGTGATCGGCTTTGAGGAGGAAGCCACATTTACAAAGAAACAACACTACCAATGTTGCTTAAGAGTGTCCTGTTCAAAAACTATAACCGGAGACGCTTTTTCACAGTATCATAATGAGAACACATCAACAAACAACAGATCAGCTGTCTTTTTTTCCAGAGGGCCTGTAAAAGGTTCCTCTGTTTTGTAAACTTGTTTTTTTTTACTTAAGGGCACATCACAAGACTTTCCGACTGAATTCCTCTTATTAAGCTTGCTTGTTTCTTTTTAGATCAAAGATCCGATTTCTTGTTCCAGCAACTAGTTGCGTCGGGAGAGGCGGCTAGAGTCTTTGCTGGACTCAGGTGGTGTTGTAGCAATGGGGAATAGCCTTGAGCGATATTTTTTCCCTCAAGTACAACTTTCTCAAATACAACTTTGATCACTGAAATATCGATGCTTCCTGCAGAAATAATTTCCTGTCTTTTGCAAAGACTGTAAAAAGCCATGGCTATTCTACAGGCCAGACTTTGTTCTTCTGTACACAGCCATCAGGACTGGGCCATAGGCAGCCAAGCGCATGGGAAGTCAATGTGCCAATCTTGGCAGGATGGAGCACAAACAGCGGGGGTGGGGGTGGGAAATGACAAAGAAGGTCAGTCCAGGGGCAGGGGGAAATGAAGAACAGATTCTGAGCCAAAAGGTCTGTCCAAAGGACTGCGTTGTGCATGCATGCTAGAATGAGCAAACGGTTGTACAATAGCAGGCAGTTAGTTATGCAAGAAACTAGATAGGGAAGAGCAGCCAGCTCCCGAAAGCCCCAGCCAATATGGCCAGTGGTCAGGAATGATGAGACTTCTGGAGAGCACAAGGTTGGCTACCGCTGGGATGGGGCATCAGGCAGATTGGGAGGGGAGCAGGAAGACATGCTGCAACAAGGCTGGCTGACAGGTAGCAACATTTGATACCCATCAACTGCCCTAGAAAAGCCAGGACATCCTGTTTTTTCCTGTGAGAGCACAGCAGCCTTTTTGGGTGCCTTGCGATCATACAATTTCGGGCTGAGTTCTGGCCCCGAAAAACTACTTTTCCTGGGTCCGCAATCTCATGGGTCACATGACTCATGCAGGATTTCGGACCCGGAAGATGGTGTCCCAGATTTGGGCTGCATCATGTTGGAGGGTATGACATCATCCAACAACTGTTGCCATTTAAATTCTACTATGTTTTTAAACGATTCTTTATGGTTTTGTTACAGGTGTGGGGAACCTTTTGTCAGCCTGAAGGCCACATTTCCTCATGAACAACCTTCCGGGGCCACATGTCAGTAGTGGTTGAAGGCCAGAGGAAAAAATGGACGGAACAATGAGTGTTATTTTTATCTTTGTAAAGTAGGTTGTTTGGGAATGATGGAGGGCACAAGGAGAAGGGGACGACAGAGGACGAGATGGTTGGACAGTGTTCTCGAAGCTACCAGCATGAGTTTGACCAAACTGCGGGAGGCAGTGGAAGACAGGAGTGCCTGGCGTGCTCTGGTCCATGGGGTCACAAAGAGTCGGACACGACTAAACGACTAAACAACAACAACCAACAACAACAATGTAGGCAGTGTTCCAGGTCAGAAGGTTCTACACACTCACACACACATTTCTCTATCCAGTGAAGGAAGAGTTATTATCACAGTTCAAGGATATGCAACAACCAGGCAAAAGCACTCAATGGGGGGACATGGTGTGAGATGAGGATATATGGCTTAGAGTGGGGGTGGGGGTGGGGGTGTGCACTGAGCAGACTCTCAAAGGGCCAGATAGAAAGCCCTGGAGGGCCACACTTGAGGTTCCCCACCCCTGTTTTATAAGTCACTATGGTTATAGTTTATAGAAAAGCATGGTAAAAATACAGCAAACAAATATCTGGAGCAAGATGATGATGCTTTTGGAAGGCCTATTTTGCAGTTGCCAAGAGAAAGACTCAGACTAGGTCAAAAGGCCTACTATGAATAGTCTACCTGGGGTATAGCACTACACTAGGATCTAAGGAAACAATAGCTGCCCCTTCTTCCTTCACTGTGCACACCTGAGTAGCTTACCTTAAAAGAACACAGTGCTTAGATAGGGAGGTTGAGCGCAACAATAGCCCACAACCCAATTCGAACCAAGTTTACTGAGAGGTAAGCCCCGCACTGATTTAAACAGAACTTGCATGCCTGGCATTCCAGCTATTACTGCAGATACCTAGCAGTAAAACATTATCACGTACACTGATCAGAGAGATACTTTCAATTCAAAGTGTCATTAACATGCCAACTCATTGCTGTTAAGAAGGGCTTCACTGGGAAAGAAAATGAGAAGATATAGCAACATCCCAAATTGTTACTGCCATTATCCTAGCATCTATTTCTGTGCAATCTTTCCAATTTCTGATTGCTATATTGATTTTAAGCAGTCCTGGGGCTTGTCTGCAGCAATGAAAGTGACAGTAATTATTCAGGAAAGTTCATTCATCAGAATACAAGCATCTGACTCACCAGACTTGCCTTGTGACTCCAGTTAAAACTACAGAAGGCTTTTCAGCCGTGGAACTGCATTAAATTCTTTGAAACACATTTTTTTTTAGTTCATAAATATCCCTGTTTTGTAAATGGGAGAAATTATCTGCTGTGAATTTGGGAACTATTTTACCCTTAATGTACTTCAAAAACATTAATTAAATTATTAAAAGGGAAACTCTGTATGTACCAGCACCAATTTTAGAATTAACATTTCACAGAGAAAAGATGATGCAAAATGCAAGACAATTTTAAGAAATAAACTGGTATTTTTAGGATTTCTGTCTTTTGCATGTGAAAAAATGTATTTTGTCATACCTTATTCAACAATGAATGCAAAACATCTAAACAAAATACATTGGACAGCTATTGCTGATAGTAACAAGAGATTATAAAAAAAAAATCTGTAGCAACAACACATTTAACTACATCCGCAAAGCCTATATTTAGAATGCATAGTTAAATTTAATTTAGGCACCAGATTTTGAGATATCAGTTCATTGTGGGCAGAATTCCATTGAAGACTTTGACTTGTTATTTTGTCTTTATTACCATAAACATATCTTACAGGACGGTCCTATAGATGTCTACTCAGAAGTAACTTTTATCAAGTAAGTATGTATAGCGTTTTAGCTTAGTGCTGCAATCTGATACATACCGTACTTATCTAAAAGTATGCCCCATTGGATTTACTTCTGAGTAGACACATAGACTGTGGTGTTAAAGATGTGTGTTCAGAAAAATAACATCATATGGATGTGTACATATTTCTCCATGAAGCATGCACAGTTGCAAAACCTGAAAATTAAGGTCTCTTGACCAAAATTGTTGCTATGTTTTCAGAAGAAACTCAGGGGGAAACTGCTCCGACTGCCACTTGTAGGTAAGTAGAAGAATATACATTTTAAAATAATTTTTGAAAGCTTTAAAAATAAAATAAAAACAGTATAGAAAAACAACTGAATGTGTCGCGTTATGCAGACACAGTATTATTTTAGTTTTGTGATTCCATTATGCATTTTAAAAAGTGCTGTATGGCAGATTGCATTTGAAACACGATAAAGCAAGTGTTTTTGTTAATTTGTTTGTTAAATATACAAGAATCAAGAAAAGTCTTTGGCATATTTTGCCTATATTTGAAGGCTTGAAGAAAGAAGGTTATTGTGAAAATGTAAAAACATGACTGGTCAATTCACTAGTGGAAATAAAAACAAGCGACAACAAATTTACAAGGTTAATCTATCGAATCTACTAAACGTTCACACCTTATGTGCATTTCTATATAGATATACGCTTCCACAGCTTGTCCTTTGCGGGTCTCATAAATTTCAATAGGACTTACACAACAGAAATCCCCAATGATTTTTGGCTTATTCTTGGCATTTTAAAATATTTTAAATATGACTAACCTGGGTGCAGTTTGTGCTGTAGTTGAACACGGTTTTTGTCTTGAAGGGTGCTTTTTTCAAAGTCGTCCTCACTGGCAACTTGATGTAGCCCTGGTTGTTTCACAGAAAGTCCGGGATGTCCAAATTCAGAAAACCTGAGTTGCAACTGTGCTTCAAAATCTTTGCCCAATGAGAAATTTGTAGTGGAATGTCTTGAACGGCAATCATCACTAGCGCCAGACTCTTCTTCAGTGTCAAGCATGGGCAATGGAAGTATTCTGTGGTGTAGCTGTGGGCTAGGCAGACTTGAGGATAAAGGAGAAGGAAGAGGCGACATCTGTTTGTATGTATTGGACAGTGGATAGGAATTATTAAAAACATTGCTAATTGCTACTAAGGACGGAGACAGTGGCCTTTTATCTTCCTGTTTAATGATGGTCCTTGCCTGGCAAGTATCGGGATTCAGATTTATTGGCAGGTGTAAAGACAAATGCTTTTTGTCCTCCTGGGGTACCGTAGCTCTTTTTTCATATACCAAGCCTGCTGGGCTTCTGTCTGCTCTTGTAACAGCCTGTAATCGCTTCCATTCTGCCGTTTCATCTAATCTGTCATACTGTGTAACTTTCAGTAAGGTTTTATTGACGACTCCCGCTAGACTACATGAGTCGTCAATAACATGGTCTTGTTCTCCTTTATGTTGTGGAATATAGCCTTTCTGCTCTTTCTCCTGTTTTACAGTGGCGAAACCAGAACCGACAGATTCTTTGCTCCCCTCACTTGAGGCATAAGGTACTTCGCAGTATTCCCCAGAGGCGCGTCCAACGTTCTGCAGGTAGCATTCAGAGACTTCCGCTTTTGAGACCACTCCAACGTGAGGCTTGCTTTTGCAGTTTCCTGAAATACGCTCATAACCGTGCACCATTTCAGAGGCTGAGGTCTTCTCAAAAGCCTCAGATTCATTGGTTGACGTTCCCTGGAAAGAGGTCCGCGACGGGCTGCTCTGCTGCACCTGGATCCCTTTAAGGGTGTCCTCTACATCATCTAGCAGACTATGGCTATGTGCAAAACAGTGTCCAAACACATCATTGTCGTACTCAGAGAAAGAAACAGAGAGATCTGTATCAGACCCCAAAGCCCGGCTGTTCTCAAGCAAATACCACTCTCTCCTGGATCCTTCTGCCAGTTTATTCACATCTGATGATAAATCATCTTTGTCTTCCACCTTCTCCTGATGAGAACATGCAAATGAGCTGGAATATTTGGCAGAAAGAAATTTATCATTTCCCAACAACATTGCTTTGCTGTTTAATGCTGCTGGCTCCAAAACGCCAGGAGTCTTCCTTTTCATTTTCTTGTTTATGAAGTCCTCAATGCTCTCTCTACGTTTGCTGAATCTCCTGGTTTTTTTGTTTTTTGGAGTGGACCTCTTCTCCATAGATCCCGAAAGAGACTCTTGTTGATCCTTGAAACCCTGTCTGCCATCATGGCTATATTTCAGGCTTTCAGAAATGTCTTGCAGCTTCCCCTCCTGGTTCCCCATTTTAACACCTAGAATGTGGCTTGAACTAAGGAGAGTAGCCAACAGCCTCTCCTTCTCAGCATTCAGTTTATACAACTCAGTGAGAATATCCTTAGTAGTTGTTTGCTTGAAGAAGATGTCTCCAATGTTTTCACAGGTCTGCCCTCTCGATCCTACTGCCTCCGAGCCTTCGCTCACTCGATAGCAGCGATGAAAATGTTTACTGGACTTGTCCAGAGTTACACAGCCCTTGTATGTGAAACCTCTGACTTTCCCCTTTGGGAGATAGAAGCTGACGTAGCAAAGCTCCATAATGGGTCTGTGCAACTGGAGGACAGTATAAGTGCCTTCCATTGTGTTTGTCTAATTATTTAATTTAAATTATGAGGTCAGTATTTCTAACCTTGCATGACACACCATGTGATGCAAGGAAAGTAGAGGAGGCATCTGACTAATCTTCTACAGTAACATTTCCTGTTAAAAAAAAGAAGAAAAGCTTGTCAGAAAGATGTTATCCTTCCCACATTTTTTTAAAAAACAGAACAAAAACAAGTATCTAATCTCCTTCAAAATATAATCCAAAATACCAGCCTGTCACAAGAACTGTGACGCATATGAGTTATTGGTCACATTGCTAGAAAAAACACATACCGTACTTCATACTTTTAGCGTGTTTCTGAACTATGTTACTATTTTCTTATTGATCTGCTAAACATTAACAAACTGCTTGGCCAATGGAATATGGTTGAAAAGATTTCTCCCAACATAACTTTGCATTTGTACTGTAATAGGACTACAGTTCAGTGGTATCTCTGCATTTAGAAGGTCCCAGTTTCAGATTGTGACACCTCCAGATTGTGGTCAGAAAGACTTCTGTTTGAAATCCTTGCAAGCTGCTGCAAGCCAAAGTAGATAATACTGAGCAAGATTTGACATAATGTTCCTACATACTGAACCAGTAAACACTCTAAAATACTAGATTACACTATTGAAAGTTCAAGTGCTGGTGTAAATATTAGTATGAAATAAAACACATCCAAATAAATTAATAAAAGTAAATAAAACAATTTCAATTTGCATGTAATCCAATTATCATTTTTGATATAATGAGATATTGCGTTAACAATTGATTAAAAGTTGCGTGTTGCACCTAAGAGTGCATTCAGATGTGTTAGATTTGCTGATGATAATGCTAGAGCTTCCATCCAATTTTCTAATGTTCCTTTCATACCGCAGGACCTGCTGTGTTATGGAACAGTGGATTTGGGGCTGATATAGACCCATGCTATGCTAAATTTTATTTACCCTAATGGGTATGCTGTGACACAATAGGTAAAGGACCCATGGATGGTTCAGTCAAAGGTGACTATGGGGTGGTGGTGCTCATCTTGCTTCAGGCAGAGGGAGCCAGCATTTGTCTACAGACAGCTTTCCAGGTCATGTGGCCAGCATGACTAAACCGCTTCTGGCGCAACAGAACACCGTGACGGAAACCAGAGCGCACGGAAACACCGTTTACCTTCCCACCGCAGCAGTATTTGTTTATCTACTTGCACTGGCATCCTTTCAAACTGCTAGGTTGGCAGGAGCTGGGACAGAGCAACAGGAGCTCACCCCGTCATATGGATTTGAACTGCCGACCTTCCGACTGGCAAGCCCAACAGGCTCAGTGGTTTAGACCACAGCACCACCCGCGTTCTCCTGTGACACAATATCATCACTGGACAACGTCACCACTAACCCCATGAAAACAGCAGGAAAGAACTGTAGACAGTGGTACCTCTGGTTAAGAACTTAATTCATTCTGGAGGTCCGTTCTTAACCTGAAACTGTTCTTAACCTGAGGTACCACTTTAACAAATGGGACCTCCCGCCGCCGCCATGCGATTTCTGTTCTCATCCTGAAGCAAAGTTCTTAACCCGAGGTACTATTTATGGGTTAGCGGAGTCTGTAACCTGAAGCGTCTGTAACCCAAAGCGTCTGTAACCCAAGGTACCACTGTACTGGCATACTGCCCCAAATTTCATCACTTTACTCCCATGATCTGAGTTAAAGGGACTGAAAATTGATATTTTCTGGAAAATGTGCATTAGAAATGTGCTGTATTCCATTAGTTTTCTACAAGTGGTTTTTACTCATATGAAACCTCAATTTTAATGAAGAAATTACCAGCTAGAGAAATGTCAGAAAAAATAGAACAAACTGCCATGTGAACGAAGCCCTAGCAAATGTGATTCTGAGAAGTCAAGCTCTGGGTGTCTCTGCTTTGTGCTCAAGAAGAGCACTTTATATGGAACTTTCCTAATACAGAGTTCTGTCCAACAAAGTTGTCCCACTGCAGGGGGCTGGACTAAATGGCCCTTGGGGTTCCTTTCATCTCTACATTTCCACAAACCTATTATCAGCGCAAGGACTTCTGCCTGTATAGGAGGACTTCCTCTCCCTGTGCTCTCCCAAATCTGTTCTAGATTATTCCTCCAACTCTCTAGGGCAGATTTGGGGGGGAAAGTATAGAGAGGGGAGTGCCTCTGTGCACATATAAATAGCATTTCTCCTAAGTGCTCAATGTTATTCATCCATATTAATATCACAGTCCACAAACTGAGGGGATACTATATTTTTAAAGTAGGTTACCAAAGACCACCCCGTGAGATCTTTGCATAAAACCAAATTGAAGAAGAAGAAGAAGAAGAAGAAGAAGAAGAAGAAGAAGAAGAAGAAGAAAGAGCTTAAAATACAGTGGTACCTCGGATTACATATGCTTCAAGTTACAGACGCTTAAGGTTACAGACTCCACTAACCCAGAAATAGTACCTCGGGATAAGAACTTTGCTTCAGGATGAGAACAGAAATCGGGCTCCGGCGGCGCGGCGGCAGCAGGAGGCCCCATTAGCTAAAGTGGTGCTTCAGGTTAAGAACAGTTTCAGGTTAAGAACGGACCTCCAGAACAAATTAAGTTCTTAATCCGAGGTACCTTTGTATATAAATTGGAAATTGGCATGATTTACAAAGCTTTTAAGATCAGTTTTATATTATTTAGCACAGAAAACATTTGTTTCTAAATGTGGATTTCAACCAAAATATTTATTGCCTGTTTTTTGCTTTCATATCTAGTTTGACATACTGTATTATTGATAAGAGTATGATAGATGAGTGTGTACTAGCAGCACTGCGGAAGCTAGGGACACAGTGATTACATTATGGCTCTTTCTAATTTAATTTAACCATGCTACATGCATAATATGCTCAATTCCAGTTCCAGGTCATTTTGGCGTACACTGTTCAATATGCTCTTTCTTTCTCAAGCAACAGCAAAAGCAACAGGCAATTGCTTTTACCATGTACAGTACTTATGAAACATCTGACGAGATCATACATCTCAATAGGATTTTGACAAATGTGATGCAAAAAGATCATGGTTTCCCATTTCCATAATTGTCAGTACTGCTAGTTCCCTGGAAAACGCCTTTGCTTTTCTTTCATATACAAAATTATCTAGATGTGTCTCTGTTTTTTACAACTGCCCAGTTTTTCCATGAAAGTGACAGGAATTTAGCAGCACACCCTATTTAACTGATTCAGTACCTCATACAATCTGGCCAACAGATATCTGCACTACTTTAAGTGGGGAGCCTGTGGCTCTACAAGTGTTCTTGGACCACAGATCCCATCATCCCTGATCGCTGGCTGGGGCTCATGGGAGTAGGAGTCAAAGAGCTCCGGAAATGCCACAGGAGGAGCTCTGTGCTAACTACTTAGGCTGCATAATCTTCAATACAGCTTAAAGTCTAGCCACATGCAATGCCACTGGAGTCGGACAATGTCCAAAATTAAAAGATGTGTAATAAAAATGTAAGTGTTATTTATAAGGGCCATCTTGTGCTGAATGCTGAGCCTGTGTATAAGCTTGACCAAATCACACGTTCTCAAGATGATTTCACGGTCTATAATATGGAAGCATACAGAAAAACAATTCTTCTCAATACTTAACCCGTGAAGGACAATGATATGTCATGTGGCTAATTCTTGTTGCTTAGGCAGAACAACCAATCAGGGCTAGAAATTCTTGTGGAAACCGATAAGGCAATCAAGCACGTTCTTTTCCTAAAGTCTAATACTGCAACTGAAGAAAATTCCTTACAAAATCAATTACCTTCTTCTTGTTATATGATACAGCACCCAGACCCCAAAACTATTTCAAGGTGCATAGCATAATTTATTCCTCTTGCCCTCCCCAAAATACTGATGTGCTTCCAGATGGGGTAGAACTAGAAGCTGTCATTCAGTGCTCTTCCACTGTAAACTACATACAGAATTAGAATTGCTTTCCCACACTTCAAGGGTTATAGGGCTTTGTGTGTGTTTGTGTGTGTGTTTATGTACATTCCACTATTTTCCACCCACACTACTGAGAGAGACACAGCTGTGTGGGTATGGAAGGGGCAGTTCCCCTGACCATACTGTTTTTTGTTTTTGTTTTAATCAATTTGATCAAATTTCAAAAATTATACCAATGTAGTTTTATTTAGGCTTTCTTGTCCACTTGATTTAAATGATTGGGTTTTTTGTTTTTTGAAGTCTGGATCCAACCTATTATGTTTGTCCACTCTCTTACACAAACTTACTTGAAATTTATTTAATTACGCATTAAAGCTCTAATGATGCTGGGAAAAGATATCTTATCTGGAGACACCTATTATTACCCTCTCTTTATTTAAAAATATTTATAAACCACCTTCCCACAGTAGAGAAAACAAGACAGCATCAAAATAACTAACAAGTATGAAACAGGCTTCAAGCTGACATGCAAAATAAAACAATTTGCCAAAAATAAAAACAGAAGAGGTGCCAAGCATTTTTCTTCAAGGAGGCTTTTCCATAGACTGGGTGTCACCCTGATAACTACCTACCTAGGTTCCATAAGTGGGGAGGTCCAGAGCAGAGCATCATAAGCAAGCCTTCAAAATTTTTAGCTCAGTAGTTCCCAAACTTCCCCCTCCACACACATAAACCACTTGAAAATTCCTTAAGGTCTTAGTGGACCACTTACTAATATTCTTCTGTCTGATGTGGCCATTGTGCTAGATGTTATATGATTTTTTAACTGCATTTTTATTTCTTCTTTTATTTCCAACATTGCATTTTATTGTATTGCAATTTAATTTCATAGAATTTAAACTATATGTGTTATTCACAGACGTGACACAAACCACCGGAATGAAACTAGTTTGGGACCACAGTTTGGTGGTCCTGCTTTAGTGTTTGGCCATTGTAGGCTTTATAGGTCAACACCAGTGCTTTGGAGGAAAAAAATGGGTAAAAGAGAAGAAATGCTGGCATTTGAGAGGAAATGCTGTTCTATCACTTTTCCTTTCTTTTGACCAGAATCATTATGGCTCTGGTCAGATGTTACTTTTTGAATGTGGTTTTGGGGGGAGTGGGTGTCCGGCTTTTGGATAATATTACGTTGTTCTCATTCACTCTCTTCCCAGCCAACTGCTGGTCTAAGCTTACATCAAAGGATTCCGAGTTTAAATTATTAGAGCAGAACTGTTCAAGGAAGAAGAAATAAAACTTGGCAACCTCTATCAGAGATCAAAACGGAGCTCTATGCATGCAAAATGATATATACTTCCACCATGAGCAGCAAAGCAGACAGGTTGATTTGTGAACCTTGCCCAGCTCATATAAAGCGTCAAAGGGATGACTCAGAACATAAGGTTGGAGATCACCAAGATAAGCCACAATGAAACTGTGTAGCGTCTCAAGTACAGGCAGTGATAGTTTTTGAAAACAGAAGCAAAATGAAGCAGAGGACCATGAAAAGCATTGAAAAAGTACAGTGGTACCTCTGGTTAAGAACTTAATTCGTTCTGGAGGTCCGTTCTTAACCTGAAACTGTTCTTAACCTGAGGTACCACTTTAGCTAATGGGGCCTCCTGCTGCCACCGCCGTGCGATTTCTGTGCTCATCCTGAAGCAAGTTCTTAACCTGAGGTACTATTTCTGGGTTAGCGGAGTCTGTAACCTGAAGCGTATGTAACCTGAAGCGTATGTAACCCGAGGTACCACTGTAGTTAGGTTTTTATTCATAGTATTAAAAGGCCAGTATTTTCTAGCTGGTAAAACAGTAATATATTTCACATGCAGACTATAAAAAAAAGTGTTCAAATACTTTAAGACAAATCTTTGGATAAAAATCAGTTTCCCATCTTCCTTTATGGCATACCATGATGACTACTGTGGTACCTCAGGTTACATATGCTTCAGGTTACATACGCTTAAGGTTACAGACTCCACTAACCCTGACATAGTACCTTGGGTTAAGAACTTTGCTTCAGGATGAGAACAGAAATCGTGCTCTGGCGGTGCGGCGGTGCGGTGGCAGCGGGAGGCCCCAGGTTAAGGACAGTTTCAGGTTAAGAACGGACCTCCAAAACGAATTAAGTACTTAACCTGAGGTACCACTGTATATGAAGATGAAACAGTAACAATTCAATAGAAGGAATGCATTAAATACTCAAATTTTTGGCAAAAGGTTAGCAATCATACCACATGGTAAACAGCTGGCATAAAACCTACACTATTTTGGAAAAGCAACAACATTACTGTGCCAAATTCTTACAAATACTACTGAGATTAAGTTGTTTCAATGAAGTCAACAGTAATCTGCATTTCCCCCCTTTAACTCCATTTTTGGTTACAAAGTTTCTTGTTTGTTAAGGATCAATTGTGCATTGGCTGTTTGCATGTTGCTTTTCACAAGGATACCATCTAGTAATCTATGGCTAGCCTTATGCATGATGCCACAGTCTTTGCTAAAACAATTAATTGTATTGACCCTGAGGTCATGACCCAATGGTGCATGTTTAAATTAGCAAAACTTGTTTAGCTTTTTAGTGCCTGTTCATTCCGCAGAATCTCTTTTAAGTTAGTTATCTGAAGCCACTGCTCAGTTCAGCTGCTTGCTGTTTAAATTTCAATGTTTGAGATTGGTGCAAACATCTTCCATACTTTGAAAAAACACTGTTCTTTCTGTATATATTCCCTGTGTACAAGACTCTCAGCTGAAACATAATTTCTGATCAGGAGGGCTTATGGCTCAAGCCCTATCATATCTGATTCCAGTGGCATTTGACCTTCTAATATCTGGAGATGACCATGTGTCATGGATGCTTTAGTTGAGATTCCTGTATTGCAGAGGGTTGGACTAGATGACCCTTGGGGTCCCTTCCAACTCTACAATTCTATGATTCTATGAGTACCTACATTAGAAGATCTTGGTCAAAACAGTAATGCCAAACAGACACACCCTTATAATAAAAAGTGTTTTTCTGGTCATACCTTACTGAAAGACTAGGCAGAAGAGACTTTCAAACCGCCCAGCAGTTCTTCAAAATTGGGGTATTTAGAAATGGCTATTTCTAAATGCCTAAGTGCTTATTTAAAATGTCATTGAGATTTATTCCCAAATGAGGCTATGCTGCTTGGGAGAGCACCAGATTGGTGAAGGGCTGCATTAGATGAATAACACGCCCTTCACTGTGTATAGCATCACATCTGCTCTATTTAAGCAAAACAGAAAGCTTTTCTCAAAACAAAACAAAACTCAATAACCCAAGGCTTGATATTATAAAAGATATTACAGCAAAATACATCTACCTACTCTAAACTGCAGGCCCAAAAGCATGGGAAAGATTCAGCTGATCTCAAAATCCAAAGGGAAAAAAATTAAAAAATTAATTTCCGGCAGAAGGAAACGCCATTAGCCTCGGGATATAGAGGTCTGACACGGAATAGCTATTTAAGAGAAGGGTTCTCCCCCCACCCTCCTCCAAGTTAACAAGCCATACAAAGGGCACATTGTAGAAATCATGTTCTAACAGCTTATGGATGCCTGTGTTTACAGTTTCCCAGGCAGAACAAGCTGCAGGTTTAAGGGTGCCTATGGCAAAATGCCCTTCCAAGGCCCCTCCTTCATCACACTCCTCTCCCTGCCTTACTTAAACAGTGGGCACCAAACTTTCTAACCAGCACTGGTGACTCCCAATGGAAATTCCACAACGCTCCTGATATAGCAGAGCAACACCACATCAGGGACATGTGGGGAATCTGAATGGGGCTCTTGACTCAGCTGCAAAGCACAGGAAGGGATACTTGTTCGTAGCAATCACAGCACCATTTCTGGAAGTGTAAACCAAGGGCTTCTTTCAGTGCAAAGCCTGCATCAAGATTTCATTATTATAAGCTGATATTAATAAACTAATGCATTGTAGCTTGCCAGCCACAGTCGTTTTGTGTTGATGATGTGCTCTAGTCAGTTCTGCTTGCTCAGTGCAATGAAAGAACCGGGGCTGCGTTGAAATGCCTCTGAATGTCAGTAGCTAGGAATCACAAGTGATGTTGCACTCAGATCCTGTTTGCGGGACTTCCCATAGGCATCTGGTTGGTCACTGTGAGAGCAGGAAGCTGTACCAGATGTGCAATTGGTCTGATCCAGCAGAGCCCTTCTTATGTCTTTCTAAAATCTGTTGTCTAATTTTTTCAGTGTCTGCCCCTGCCAGCCCTGTGAAAGGGGCTTTCATTTTTCTGCCTCATTTCCAGGGCACTTTAGAATTTGATTAGAATTTCAATGAGTTGGGAACCTTGAAATTAAGTTATTGTTGCAATGTGGCTGGGGGGAGTGTGTACATTTTAAAAAGATTTTTTTATAGTACCCATCTCTTCAGCACTCTGCAGCCTCCCTAGATGTCAATGGTTCCTGATCTAAAAAAAAGCCTTACAGGAGGAATGACCTCATGATGGTTTTCCCTGGGCATTAATGGGTGTTCTGGCTGCAGAGTGCGGACCACTAATGAGGCGATTTGTCAAATGAAAGAAAGTTCCCTCACAAACACCCCTCAAAAATAAGGTATGTACAAAAAAAACCCCCCAACCTGTGTCCCACCCTTGAGAATTTCATTTTTTTCTCTTTTGACAATTTTTGAATGCCATTTCTTTTCTGATTAATTTGTGGGGAACGGTTGTTAAAACATGGGAGAATTTTTCAGCATAGCATTACAAGGAACTAAAGTATCCAGAACATTTATTCGAGTAAGAGACTGTGTCTATAATATCTATTCTAGAATTCCCAGAGCTGTGGCTTTCAAACTTTTCTCCTCAGGGAGCTTTTTCCTCATCAAATCATCTGTCAACAAACCTTGTACAGGGCAAAGGAGTCTGAAACACACTCTGCAATGGCACAAAGCGGCACTGATCAGGCCTGTTGGGCACAACCAATGCTCTGTGCCCATGACATGTGCACCCAGTACACACCCAATATCCCCCTGCAGGCATGTTACGGAGGAACATGGGTAGCAGTGGGCAAGCTCACTTTCAGGGATGTTCGTCTACCATTGCTAATCTTATCACTGAGGAAAGCCTCTGAAAAACTGCAAGGTTCCCTGAAAAATAGTGGCCACGCAATAATATTTTAGATTTGAAATTAGTAGACATTGTGGCATCAACATGACATCATTCTTCTACATTCAGTTGTTACCGTTTCTCTATATGGGAATTTTCATTTTATTATTTCCAGCTTCTCGGTCATTCTTAAAGCCTATTAGGAGGCTACAGATGGTATCTTCAGGGGGTGGGGGTGGAGAGAAGAGCCCTCATCACAAGACTGGGTTCCTGGAAGTAGTAGCTGTGTTTTGTTTTGCAAACACAATACACTGTACTAGTTTCAACCTCTGAATCTTCACACCTCTGCAAATTTTTTACTCAAAATAATTCTGTGAATGAAGCTGAGAGGTGTTGATTGGCCTGTGGTCAGCAGTCAGCTTTGTGGTTGTATAGGGAATTGAACCCAGATATTTATACTCCAAGTCCAGCTTTCTAACCACAACACCACACTGGTTCAAGCTCAACCGAGACCACCCATTTCACCTTCTTCTATACCAATCCTCACTAGGGCAGGGGAATTGATATAAAGAGGCACTTTCACTGGCTTACACTCCTCAAGGAGGGCAATGCGTCACATCAATCTTTGATTTGTTCTACCTTTTTCATGTTCTGAGTGAAATATTTGTAACTTGCTCTCAGCATTTCAGAGATGGAAATCTTAAAAATCCAGATGCATTTAAATAAGAGATCGTAAACAAGTTTTGCATTTGCACAGTAAATTATGAAACAGCATAGCTTATTATAAAAAGTACTTCTAATTATCTAATACATCAATTACTGATCCCCCCCTCCAAAAATACTTTCTAGTTAAGGAAGGGAATAAGGTTTTTGACTGGAAATCCTCCCCGCAATGTACTAAGCATCATAGCTTAATTAACCATCAAAAGTAACTTAAAATAAATAAATACTGGGAGCATTGACTTGGTTGCTTTGAAAGAGGGTTTATTCATATCAACATCTGATAACAACATTGTTGTTAACAAATATCTGGAAGATGTGTTAAAAGCACTACATTCTTGTAACCGGCTGTGCCGAAGAGAATACGTGTGCCTGCTATTGATTTTTACACAGATCTAGGCAAATTATTGTGACATACAAATGCAATTAGCAAGAAGCCTAAAGCCAATATAGCTCTACATCATCAGGGATAATGAATTGTAGCAGTCTGAAGGCGCTAACCAAAAATGTAGAACTCTAGTAACACAAACAGCTTCTGTGGTGCTGGTTATATCAAGCTAGTCAGAAAGGAAAGCTCAACTGGGAAGCCTTAAAAAAACCTACCGTACTTGGCCAAACATTGCTGTTATGATCATCAGGTCCCAAGGCAGGTTAGATCAATTTAAAAATCTGTAGTAAAAACAGTTGAAAACCAATTCCAGTCACAGGAATAGGGTGTGTCTTGAAAACACACATCTCAGGTATCAAAAGCCAAGGTCAAGAGGTATGTATTCAGCATTTGCCAAAAGCTGCACAGTCGTACCTCAGCTCCCGAACGCCTTGGGAGTCGAACGTTCTGGCTCCCAAACGATCGAAAACCGGAAGTGAGTGTTCTGGTTTTTGAACGTTCTTTTGGAAGCCGAACGTCTGGCAGTGCTTCTTTGGCTTCTGATTGGCTGCAGGAAGCTCCTGCAGCCAACCAGAAGCAGTGCCTTGGAAGTCCAACATTTTGGAAGTTGAATGGACTCTGTTCAGCTTCCAAGGTACTATATATGGAAGGTGCCAGACACACCTCTGTGAGGAGGGAATTTAACAATTTATGGGCCGCCACATAAAATGCTCTCTCCTGAGCCACCATCACTCCCAACCTCAGAGGACAGTGAAACTACCAAGAGGGCCTTCTCTTAACACCTGAGAGGGTCTGTAGCAACAAAGGGCGGGGCTCTCTCAGATATTTGGATTGTTGTTTAGGGCTTTAAATACTAGCATGAGCCTGGAAATGAACTGGCCAGCAATGCAGCTGTTTAGAACTGGGGTTATAGGAGTTCTAAAGGAAACCCCAGTCAGTAATCTGGCTGCTGCATTTTGGACCAGCGGAAGTTTCAAAGTTGTCTTCAAGGACAGCTCCACATGGAGCACATTGCAATAATCCAATCTGGAAATTACCAGAGCATGGAGTACCATGGACAAGTCATATCTGTCCAAAAATCTGGAACTCTTTGGGTAAGAATAAATAATTATGTTGTAGGACCCCATGGACAGCATGAATTTCAAATAAAGTATGAGTTACAGATAGGTAGCCGTGTTGGTCTGCCATAGTCAAAACAAAAAAATTTCCTTCCAGTAACACCTTAAAGACCAACTAAGTTAGTTCTTGGTATGAGCTTTCGTGTGCATGCACACTTCTTCAGATACCTATCTGAAGAAGTGTGCATGCACACGAAAGCTCATACCAAGAACTAACTTAGTTGGTCTTTAAGGTGCTACTGGAAGGAATTTTTTTTTGTTTTAAATAAAGTATGGTAAGTGTTGGTGCAGTTTGACTGCTGTGTTGGAAGTCAGGTGAAACAACCACACCATGAAGTCTTTGTGTATATGTATGTACACAGGTATCCATCAAAGGAAGTACGACTTCACAAGACTACCCATCCCATACTTCAAACCCTGCTTTGCTATTCTGAGGAGGGTTTGTTGCTATTTTTAAAAAGCTTGGGAGAGGCAAATTTGACATGAGGCAATATTTGCCACTAGTCAAATATAGCTATTTGAATGGATAGCTGCTCTGATCAACATATTTTAAAATGATAATGCTATCTAATTCTGTGGGCTTTATGATGTTTTGATATTTTGGGACATTTTATTGTACTGTTTCTACTTCAAATGTATTCAATTTATTGTTTATATTATAGCGTTTAATTTTGGTGTTGGGTTTTTACAGAATGCTTTGTGAATTTTTTTTCCTTCATGAAAAGCAGTACACAAATTACCGAATGAACGAATGAATGAATGTGAGAAGCTCAGACCCATTCAGGAGGGCATCTTAACCCAATTTCCCAACAGTTGGCAATGTCATGGGGATTGTCATGGGGAGAAGTTGCAGTATTGCCCCCCCCCCCCGTGTGATCCAAGGCTTCTTAAATTAATTTTGTAGTGTGCCACAGAATGGCTCTGCAGTAGATTGCACGCTGCCAAACTAATATGAACAGTGGATCTTAGAGATCCCCAAGACCTATTGCAGGAGGAGGTTGACAGTCCTGGGCCAGATAAACCATTGCAGCAGCATATCTAAAACACAGTCTTCCTAGTTCATTTGAATGATTCAGGTCTACTGCAAAACAGATGGGAAGTGGGTTGCACCCTTTGGCACATTAAAAAATGCACAGCATTGAGAAGTATAATCACTCAACTGGGCTGCCAAGGGTATTTTGTTAGCATGAGAAATCTTTCACCTTTCCGTACAAGATGGCAAATGCCATCACAAGTGGGCAGGCTTGTGTCGGAAAAGGGGAACCATCAGATACAGTGGGCCTAAACAAATTAGGAGTTTAAAGGTCATCACCAGCACTTTCAAGGGAGAAAAAGCTGTCTTTTTCACATTTTCACCCCAGGCAAAGTTTTGCACATTACACGTGTAGTAGATGGTTCAATTCATACCAAGGGAGATGGCAGAACAAATGAAGATTCCGGCATTCTTTTAGAATGAATACATATCAATCTGGGATACTAGTTTTGAAATCGTACTTGGCAATGTATTCTATGCTTGGGCTGCTCGTGCACAGCAATGATGGGGGCAAATAGGAACAGAATTCTTCCTTAAGATTCCCCTGGGGTCCTTGGTCCAGCCCTCCCTCTCGTCCATGCTGCTAGTGGGATAGGCCAGCAGGCTCCACCACAGACTAGGTGCATTCATTAGAGCTCCTGTATGCACAAGGGCAGTGGTGGGAAACCTAGAGGCCTCCCAATTTGGCCTGTAAGGTTATCTTGACTAAGCCACACCCACCTGCCACACACTTCATGCCATATATACGATATCAGGTGGGGTTGTGGGCACTGCCAATCTGAGCTTCCATGGGGCTCCACATGACTTGATGATCATAAGGGCTTGCCAGGGCCTTGTGCACAGCGCTTGACAGCACCCAACAAACACTGCTAGCACCTTATGGAGTGTACCCATGTGGTTTCATTTCAAACCACCATGCAGGGGAACGCAGGACACCTGATGTCATTGTGACATCAGGTGATTGACAAGTAGACGGTCCCCCCACCATAAAACTTGATCATCGAAAAAGACCGTCCAAGTGTTGCAACCTGAGTATCTGTATCTACAAAAATAGCGAACAATGGGAGTACTGTATCACTCTACAAGGCGACTCACTTCAAACTCGACATTGTTGTTTTGTGGGTGGATTATCACTGTTTTTAAAAAAGGTTGGGAGTGGTAAATTTGACATGCAGATGAGTAGGAGAGGGAGGCAAATTTGGCAAGAAGAAGAGTGGGAGAGGAAAGTGCTCAACTTCATCCTGGTCTACACATTTCCCACTTCAAATCCCTCCCCATCCCCCAATGTGTGCTTCCTTTTCTTTTGATCCCCATGGGACAGGGGAAGTAACCTGTGAGTCATCTGAAGCAGAAAAAATTGTGAGCAGGTAAACCTTTAAGCATCCACTCTTCCTCAATTCCTTCTTCATTCACTCTCTCTCCAATATAGTTTGGGTTAACTTTTGAATTTCCTAAATATGCTAGATATCTGAATACTTTGATGATCCTCAAGTATCACCATCTCTTTTCCTAGGGAGAGTTTTAACTGTCTCCCTTCCACAATATGGGAAAGGCAATATCAAAGTAGTCGAAACGTTGGGCCACGTCTTTTTTGAATGCAATCATAATAGAGAAGAATATAACAGATTTAAGTTCCCTTATGGAGAAAAAGACCCTTGAAGAGCCTGGAATCTTTCTTGGCTAGTACAAACAAGTTAATAACAGATTTAGTGGCCATGTTCCTATTCTTTGCTCAAGTGCATCATGAGATGATACTTTCAATTCAACTGCAATTTGTATCTCATATTTTTGTATCATATTGTATTTTAAATAAGTATTTGTTTTAACAATCATGCTTTTTATCTATGTATGTCTGTTTTAGCAGGTCTGTTACTACATACTAAATGATAGATTGACTTCTTCATTCCAAATTCTTCCTCAAACCCCAACAGCTGCTTTCCTTTTCTTACAAAAATGCACTGGGGCTCTAATAAGTGCATTTGTTCATAACATGTAATTAGCACCTGTCCTCCTCTACTTACTGATGTGACATTTTTGACACTCTACATTTTAGGATGCTTTGTTCTGTGAGGCACCTCAGTCTGTTGCTCCACCTTCAACTCTAACCACAGAAGGATGCCACATCATCCCCAGTGTTTATATGTTTTTTATACGAGACGATATCTTTATTGTCATTGTCCCTTGCGGAACAATGAAATTGAAAAACTACATAAAACTACATAAAAACTACATAAAACTACATGAAAACTACATAAAACATTCAAAACCCCCTAAAAACTCTAAAACCCCATTTTAAAATACACTATACTACAGAGACCCCTTATGCTGCGTTTAGAACCAGAATTGCATTAGCGTAGAAACTGTTTTTCAGGCGGCTAGTCCTGGCCTTTATAACCCTATATCTTCTTCCAGAAGGCAGAAGCTGAAAGAGATCATTTCCGGGGTGCGTACTATCATGTGCTATCTCTGCCGCTTTCTTATGGCACCTGGCAGCATAGATTTGAGCTAAGGTGGGAAAAGTGCACCCAATAATTCTCTCTGCAAAATCAATAAAGTATAAATGAGCCGGAGATAATCTCGACATACATCAAGAGAGGCAAAACCAGGATCGCAGTTGCACATGATTCTTCCATCGATGCTCTTTTCACTAGACTGTCTAAAAAGTCCCTTTCCTTATGATGACTTGCATCACAGCAAGTACTTTGAACTTGGTTAGACTGGAAAGAGAGAAAAGCAGATATCTATATCTATCTGCTTCTAGTGTATGCACCTCAAAAAATAAATAAATCACCAAGTTCCCCCCTCTTCAACTAGTTATTTGCGTGTGTTCCTACATTACACCCAGGGACATGCAAATACTGCCATTCAAAGCAGGGCTGGTCTGCTGCCTGTTTCCCAGTGTGGCTCCCGTAGCACCTTGAGTGTTAATAGACTGCTGGAGAGACTGTAAACATTAATCATGTGCTTTCCGCTCTCTAGCCCACCTAGAGCACGAAGGGGATCCGCAGCCGCTTAAGGGAAGACAAGCTGTGTGCAGCTACCTCTTACCCTCTTCGGGTCCCGCGCTCGGCCAGGCT
Source organism: Podarcis muralis (assembly GCF_964188315.1). Taxonomy (NCBI): domain Eukaryota; kingdom Metazoa; phylum Chordata; class Lepidosauria; order Squamata; family Lacertidae; genus Podarcis; species Podarcis muralis. Next base: position 40,712,073 of record NC_135655.1, read on the forward strand.
AGAGCTACAGTGGCAAGGAGGGGAGCCCCTTGTGCAGTTGCAATTGGTGATCCAGAAAGCCACATCATGCATTAGGAAATGCGGCTAATAAGAGCTGCAGGAGAAAACCGGCGTGATGCAGGAAGGACAGGCGATGGCAGATGTTTGCATTGGGGGGGAAGAAAGGTGCTGACCGTACGGATTTCATCTCTTCCCTGGAGCTGAATGTCGATTTTTGGGGAGGGGAGCAAAGTCTGCTTCCTTCCCTCCATATCTTGGCAAGAGGCGACACTGCAGGGAACTTGGGAAGAGAGAGTTACCCCCACAGACAGACAAATAAAGGGTTGTTATTTACCTTGTGAAAAGTGCAGCCCGCTCCTGGGCTCAGCTATTGCCGCAGGTGCAGAGGAAAAGAGAGGATGCCCAGTCCTGCTTCTGCGGCTGCCTTCTGCTAAACTCACATCCCCCGCCCGCCCTTGGTCCCCAGGCAGTCGCCGCTGCTGCTGCTGCCTCACATTGAACTCCCCCTTCCCCCTTAAGACGCGCTCGCCTTCCCGACCCATTCACAACCAGAGCGGCTGTGCGTGTGTGCGGCAGCTTCAACCAAGGGAAAAACTGACAGGGCGGCTGACCAATCTGAAGGCTGAGCAGTCCTCCGGCTTGACTAAGAGGCCAATGGCTCTGCCGCAGAGGACGCCAGACGAACCAATGGTGGGCGGGCGCAGTGGGTGACAGACCCCAGGACAGGGACACAGGCGCCCATAGAGGAGACATTTATGTATGAGGGCCTATTCAGGAGCCGGTCACCACCCTGACACCACGCCTTCTTGAAAGGTCTCCTAGAGCATCGCATCTTCCTGCTACTCCAGAGCATGTGTTTGTGCAGGATCTTTCTTCAGTTCATGCTAAAACACAAACTCACACAATAAATATTTTGAGAGCTTTTGGATTTGGAACTGGGTTAGTAAAGGACGACGAAATCCTCTCTAAAGGGTGATCTTTTAGTATTTATTTTATTGAGCAGTCCACAGGATTGACACACACACACACACACACCCTCAAAGAGTATCAACACAAAAACACACTTAGTGGGTGTGCCTTGCCCCATAATTATTTATATGGTATATAATGTGTTAGCTGTGTTAGAAAAAGTAACAAACAGGTCCCTCCCAAAGTAGCTGAGCGACTTATAGCTTTAAAAAATGTAAAGTACTTTCCAAGGTAAATGTGCAGCACTAACGACAATTCTCAGACGGCATTACTTCTACATAAATTGTTCTTGACATTCATAATCACCTAAAAAAGTTAAAAACAATGTATATATTGCTGCCTGTATGCTCACTGGCTTATAAGGTAAAGGTAAAGGTACCCCTGCCCGTACGGGCCAGTCTTGACAGACTCTAGGGTTGTGCGCTCATCTCACTCTATAGGCCGGGAGCCAGCGCTGTCCGCAGACACTTCCGGGTCACGTGGCCAGCGTGACAAGCTGCATCTGGCGAGCCAGCACAGCACACGGAACGCCGTTTACCTTCCCGCTGGTAAGCGGTCCCTATTTATCTACTTGCACCCGAAGGTGCTTTCGAACTGCTAGGTTGGCAGGTGCTGGGACCGAACGACGGGAGCACACCCCGCCGCGGGGATTCGAACCACCGACCTTTTGATCGGCAAGTCCTAGATGCTGAGGCTTTAACCCACAGCGCCACCCGCATCCCTCACTGGCTTATAGTTTTTATTAATTCTCACAACAGTTTTTTGAAAGCACATCATTAGTATTCCCATTTTACAGTGGGAAGCTGAGGCAGAGAGAATGTGGCAAGTCCAAAGGGGAGCTTCAAGAACAAAAATTTAAACTAAAGACCACAGTGAAGAAAACCATAGTTAATTCCAGGTGTTGAATGGAGTTGTGGTTGCCACTAGTTCTGAAATGTGGTAGCTTCAAAGAGTTTGCAGTTCAGCACCAGGGACTGCTGTTCAAGGGTAAATACGATCATTATTGTTAGCTGCCCTGGAAATACTAATGTTCAGGATACATATTTGTAAAATAAATAACAGAGATGTTCAGATTGTGGCAAGCTTAAAATATTGCTGCTAGATATAGTAAGTCCTTACGTTCAAGAGGGGTCTCTTGTAGTTTATTATTTTCCAAAGGAAGTAAACCACATACATTTATTCCCACAAAGAGAAGGAAAGGCAATGTGCAAAGTAACCACTATGAAATGATGATGTCAATCAGAAATGTAGGGCACATGGAGAGCAAAACCTAATCTCTGAGAGGTTTCCCCTTTATCTGCACTCAGCTACATAATCAGCTTTTCATCTCAACATAGGATAAATGCAACCTGCCTGCTGCTTCATTTACCCTATATAGAGAGAGCTGTGGTAGAATTGTATGAATCAAATAGCCACAGAGTTTGAATGAAATTGCCTTAAGTTCCCCCAAAAGAGTCCCATCATTGTTTCCGACTTCCAGAGCTCTACAACATGCAAAATGTTCAAGTCTTTAATTGCATTTCAGACATCAGGAACGTTACTTCCTAACAGTTCAGTCCTATATATATTTACCCAGAAGTAAGTCTCAGTGACTGCTTATTCCCAATAAAGTGTGTGAATAGAACTGCAGCCCAAGTGAAGCATTTTTAGCTCCTACAAACAAGATAGTTAATTGCCTAGAACTACAAGCCAATGGTATGTAATTCAAGGATAGCAGCAATATTGATGAAGAGGAATTCTATGGATAATCTAGTTCAGAGCACTCAATATAAATCAGTACAACAGTTTAATTGAATAGGACTGAACAAGGTTGGTTCACTATGGATTCTTCTTTATGAAAATGAATTTGCTGTTTTTCATGGAACACCATCTTTCGTAGAAATATTAACTTGTTTGTACAATAAGTAACAAAGCTCAATCTATGTGCCTGATTAAAAAAAATGTAATTAACACAAGGCTCTTGTTTTCCACAGCAAACATCCCCACCCTCACTTAAAACTGCATTATGGGAGAGCAGCAGAGAGAAGAGTCAGAACAAGGAACAACATTCAGAAAGTAGTTCTGCTTAAAGTCTACCACAATAAGTTACTCTGTGTAAGAGAAAGTGATGGAGGAAGTGCACATCACTAAATTTAATAATCAGAGGGATTTATAAAAGGTAGCTGCCTTTTCTTCTAATTTTAGAAAATATTTTCTCCTCATATAACTTAAAATGCTGTACTCAGTAATGCTAGTGTAATTTCTTCCAGAATCAACGGGGATTTGGGATATATATATATATATATATATATATATATATATATTAGAGCAGCATTTCAGTCTAGACCAGGCATAGGCAACCTTGGCCCTCCAGATGTTTTTGGGACTACAATTCCCATCATCCCTGACCACTGTTCCTGTTAGATAGGGATCATGGGAGTTGTAGTCCTAAAACATCTGGAGGGCCGAGGTTGCCTATGCCTGATTTAGACTATGGCTGGGCAACCTGCTTCAGCCCAAGAGCCACACTGGGAACCTTCAGTGGGGTTTAGACCCTCTTATGGATCAGTAACTGGTTAAGAAACAAGAAGCACAGAGTAGGAATAAATAGACAGTTCTCCCAATGCAGAGATATAAAAAGCGGAGTCCCCTATGAACTGGTATGGGGACCAGTGCTTTTTAACTTGTTCATAAATGAACTAGAATTAAGAGGTGTGCTGTGAGGTAACAAAGTTTGCTGATGATACTAAATTGTTCAGGATGGTTAAAACAAACAAGAGTTGTAAGGAGCTCCAAAGAATCATGGAACTGTAGAGTTGGAAGGGTGGGGTCTGAACTGAACTGGCAGTGATTGACTAGGAATGAGACCTTGGGGTCATAGTGGAGGGCTTGATACAGACTTAGGGCTCATACGCATTTCTGCTTGTCCTGTGACTTCTAGGCATCTGTCTGTTCACGCCTCTCTTCACGCAGGCAAGCAACTTACAACATCATACGTTTGAGTCAGGACTGATGGAACATTTTTATTGTTAATGTGAGCTGGCGATGCTTTTTCTTCTTGTTGTTATATATACAAAATTTAAACAAACAAATAATTGCTTCTACATCAGTGCTATGTTAGAGTAAAAAAAAAAAAACAAGCAAAAACAGTTTCCCAACCGTGGCTTAAAATAATTAAAAAAATGAACACATACAAGTTTCACATTTTAAATCACTAAAATCATCGTATAATCTCATGACTACGGAATAAAAAAGGGTTTGCTTCTGTCACTCTGGCGTTAAACATATTTAGGGGGCATGGTTGGAGAGAGGCTTGTGGGGCTGCATTCAGCCACTGAAGTTCCTGTTTCTGACTTACAGGATTCTGGAAGAGATACAACTGGAAAAAATGCACACTCCAGGTTACAGATCCTCTCAGGCCATTGCACACAAACACACCCTGGGTTCTTCAAGTGGTAGAGAGATATTACTACTATTAATTCTCCTCCTCCTCCTCCTCCTCCTCCTCCTCCTCCTCCTCCTCCTCCTCCTCCTCTTGCTTCCCTCACAGAGGTGACCCAAAGTGACTTACAAATGATGGTTGCATGGTCTGGGTCAGTACGTGTGAGGAAAGGCAGTCCTTGAGGTATTGGGGTTCTGATCCACACAAGGCTTTATAGGTCAAAACCAGCATTTTGAAATTAGCCTGGAAATTAATTGGTAGCCAGTGCAGTCATGCTAGATTTTGTGTTATACGTTTGGACCATCCTGCCTCTGTCAGCAGTCTGGGCACTCTCCAACAGCTACAGGTTCTAAACCATCTTCAAAGGCAGCCCCATAAATCCACGTTAATTGTGTTTAACTACAGGTGAGAATCTGGGGGGGGGGGGGCTTGGCTATTCCCCTGCTCCATGCATGTTCCCCATATGCGCTTAGGATGGTGTTGCAGTTCAAAAGCAGAAGGATTAAGCATTATTATTAGCATGCCTTTGGGAATCCCATGTTGGCATCACTTTAGTCCCGGCTTTTGAGTAAGGCTTTTGATTGAATATAGTCTTTGTCTGCCTTCTGGCATACCGTTCTCTGTGAATAACTACAATCAATGGGATTTTGATGTGCACAAACTGTCTGTAGTACTGCAGCATGGTTAAGAAATTTAAGGTGCACTCTGATCTTGTATAGATTTAATAATCACATGCCTGGAAAAGGGCATAAATTGCAAGTGGCAATAAATCACAAGCATCGTGTCCCTTTCTGCAGCATGAAAAGGTGTTGAAAAATAATACTCCAAAGTTGACAAATTTTGGCTTGGCTTACTAGCCAGTGTTTATTTGTGGTCAGTGGTTCCCCACCCATGTATATGCCAGAGAATACGAGGAACTGGAGTGATGTTTTTCATTTTGTTGTGGGATCTTGAGCAGGCAGAAACAGCACTAGTTCAAATTGAACAGTTTTCTGCTCCAAAGCTCAAGGTAATGCAGACCCCGCCTCTCCCCACTCTCTGAAATCAGAGGAAGGGAAGGGTATCATGCAATGAAGAGACCCCCTCCTCCCTTCTTCAGAATAAGGAGGCAGGGATTTCAATGCACTGAGCAAGGGGCATCACCAGAGAGCCTGATTATATATGGGGTTTAGATTTAGTAATCATTTTTAGACTGGCAAGTTTGTGGCTAGGCATTCACAATATTCAGAGATTTACCTGAAAGGGGATTACTAGCTAGACAAATCCCATTAAAGTCAATGGGATTAAATTAAAGAAGAAATTTTACTCTTGTGCCTATGTGCTTGCTGCAGCTTGAAATTTACCAAGCTTGAGAAAAGCTGAACATGTTAATGCCTCACATCCAAAACCAAGAAATACGTTGACATTGCCAACTGGAGCACATTAATGTTGATTAGTGAGATGTCTTAGTTTGACCAGTTTATGGTGCATCTTTTTAGCAAACTTTGCCAAATCTTGCCATCAGGAAATACATTATGGTAAAAAGAGTAGGTTTGTTGACACGTTTAGCCACGGCTATTTAGAAGCAAGTGTAATTAATTTCAATAAACAAGGTTGCTTAGCACTGTAGGATATGATTTGTTGGGAGGATGTAACAGTTATAAAGGCATTTAGATGATGATGATGATGATGATGATGATGATAATGATGATAATAATAATAATAATAATAATAATAATAATAATGTTACTATTTATACCCCATCCATCTGGCTGCGTTTCCCCAGCCACCCTGGGCAGCTTACAGAATATATAAAACATAATAAAGCATCAAACATTGAAAATTTCCCAATACAGGGCTGCCTTCAGGTGTCTTCTAAAAGTTATGTAGTTCTTAATCTCCTTGACATCTGAAGGGAGAGAGTTCCACAGGGAGGGTGCCACTACCGAGAAGGTCTTTTGCCTGGTTCCCTGTAACTTCACTTCTCGCAAAGGGAACCACCAGAAGACCCTCAGAGGAGGACCTCAATGTCTGGGCTGAATGATGGGGGTGGAGACACTTCTTCAGGTATACTGTTGTTCACACAAAAGAAAGGTGGAAGTTTTGATAAAGGGCCAAATAAATAAAAATAGATGCTGCTATGGTTGGACAGTCTTCTTGAACCTACCAACATGAGTTTGACCAAACTGTGGGAGGCCGTGGAAGACAGGAGTGCCTGGTGTGCTCTGGTCCATGGGGTCACGAAGAGTCGGACACGACTAAACAACAACAAAAACTATCTATTTTGCATGATAAATTACTGTATTTTTAAAGTTATTGTCATAGATCTGATTGCTTCTGTTTTCTTTCGACTTTCTGGCCTGTATCACATTTTCATTAACCAAGTAGCATGGTAAGAAAAAATATTAATACTGTATTTTTCGCTCTATAAGATGCACCAGACCACAAGTTTTTGGAGGAGGAAAACAAGAAAAAATATATTCTGAATCTCAGAAGCCAGAAGAGCAAGAGGGATCGCTGCGCAGTGAAAGCAGCAATCCCTCTTGCTGTTCTGGCATCTGTGATAGCTGCGCAGCCTGCATTCGCTCCATAAGACGCACACACATTTCCCCATACTTTTTAGGAGGGAAAAAGTGAATCTTATAGAGCAAAAAATATGGTAATTATTAACAACTGAAAATAATAATTCATAAGGGGCACAAAACTTTCCACAATATTTGTTTGCATGTGACAGTCCCTATAGTACTCAAAGAGTCTAGTTTCCTCCCCCCCCCCATTCATTTTTAGATCCACGTCTCTATAAACATGCATTGGGTGGGGCTTGTTACCAATCAAAATATTCCTTTGGACACTAAACTCATCCTTTTATTAGTTTTCAATGCAGACATTCTGAAACTCCCCACAAAAGATCTGGTACTCCATCATTTGACAGTGGCACAACTCACCATCAGAAATTATGTGTAGACTTTGGAAGGCAACCTCTGTGAAATCTGGTTTACAAAAACTATACATATCAAAAAGATATTTTAAAATTTCAACTTACTATACAAATTAGCTCTATAACTAGCTAACTCAGTACATCTCGCTTTTTTCAGGAGAATGGAACAGGGTGCATTGCTAGAACTAATTTAAAAAAATGACAGCATTGGCTGGTCAGGTCATATGACTTGTCTATTATTGCCACCCAGTGGAAGCAATCACAAGTTTATCTTCAAAACATTGCTAAGTAGAAGACTGAAATGTAACAGAAGCAATTTCATATTGCAAGAACTAATAAAACAAGCTTTAAACACACATTATTCACTTTGAAGTGCAAACCACAGGCTTTTGCTATACAACAGAAAATAAAACAAATATACCATAATCTGCACACATACAAAGTCTTCTTTATATCTGACATTCTCATGGCAGATTCAGTAACAAATCCATGGGCACCATATCATAGAAAAGGAAAAGAATCACCTTCCCTTGGCAAGATAGTCTTACACCTACTTACTTCTTTAATATTTTATTTAAGAAACCTGCACTCCGGTCTATGGTACTTGGCTACTGAGTGTTCAGTACACGCAAGGTGTCAAGTATCTCACAGAGAGGTGAGCAATTGCAGCACTGGTTTAGTCACAGCAAAAAATATCTGGAGCTATCTTCTTCTCAGGTCCCAGACAAAATATGACGCTCTTTATTTTGTTAGATCAGCCAGGGGAGGAAGCTCAACAGTGGCAGAACGGCTATTACATAACTCCCTCTCTGTTTTCTTCATTACTTGACCTTGCTCTATGGATTGCATTCGTAACAAATTACTCACCCTTAGCAGCAGGTGCACTGTAACATTCTGTGAAAGCTGTGGTCTCTCACAAGAGATCAAGAACTGTCTCAGGTAGAGCATTATTAGTCACTAGATTATTCCACAACATATGGTGTCCTAATATAAATGGCTATTCACACCTATAGGTGATTTGGATTTTTTTCTAGATAATTATTTGCATGGCATGGCTGCTACATTAAATCCATTTGAAACTGCCCTTTTGAAGAAGTTGTTTTATGTGGCAAGCAATTTGAGGGATACCGGTTTGCCAAGCAGATCAGCTCCCATTCAATGGTTGTGATTTTATGGGGTTTTCCAATTGTTTCAGCTGTGGCCATGAGTCTCCTTCAGAAATGCTTCACAGCTATGAGGCAAGTTCTACTGCTGAATAATGGAGAGGACAGGCAGAGCATCCTTTAAGGAAATCCGCAAGCCCCACCCATGCCCCTTGAAGCCTTCTAAACTGAGGGCTGGCCGACAGCAATTTGAGTACCAAAGAGAGCAAAACCCCTACGGGCTGATCTGCATACTGCGGACATAGAATGTCTCATCTTGAAAAGCAACCACTATGTGGAGGCAGTTTCAAGCAGCTGCCAATTATCATATTTTGCCCGACTCCTGTCCCCAAAGTGTCTAAGCAGAGGCTCTTATTTAGAAGAAAAATATATTTATTCAGGCAAGTAACAATACAGTTTCAGCAGCAGACGTGGTTCAGGAGTTCAGGAGCAGCATGAGAACTTCAGAAGGGGACAGAAGCAACAAAGATGTCCCAGTAAGCTTCCCTACCTATCCTGCTCAGGTTTTAAACACAAGAGCTCTCTTGCCTTGCAGGAAAGTTGGGATTGCTAGGGCACACTCCATTAAGGGGCTACCTAGCTGTAGGCAACAAAGCTCCTGTTCATAAGCTGCCACCTCCCTCCTCAGCTGATTAAAGCCCTCCCCAGCCTCCACTGAGGCTCTCTGAAGGGAGAACTGGCACCATTGCTCCCTTTTCCAAGGGGCTGAAGTAAGGGTGGAAAAGGGAGATTCCCTCTTCCTCCAACCCAGGTTCCCACATTTCAATCCCCGCTTTTCTCCTTCTCATCCTCCTTGTGTCAGAGCCTGCCAATCCAAGCTTGATGCCAACTAAGTTGTGGGGCTCATGGCGCCTTACTCCAAAGAACTTATTCAGGTGCTCTCATTTCATGCTCGCCACAACTCTGGTCTCCTCCAGCCGAGTCCATCTCGAACTGCTACCCAACATTGCTTTCTTCCCTCCGACACCTCTGTCGCTTTCATCCAGCAGCATTATGTTCTTTGGTGTCTCCAGGTCAAATCTCAAAGAAAAAGCTTTGTTGGTCCTTTTCTTCAATGGACTGATGAGTAACCACGGAGGACGTGCAGCCAAGCAATGCCAAGTACTGCCATCATCAGGAATCAGTATTTTAAAAGCTATTTAAACATCAACTCAGCACGGGAGTGGGGTGGAGATATAAAAGGATTAAAGTTGTTTGGATATAGTATGTTCTCATACAGAATTTTAGTAAAAGAGGAGGAAGACATATTTCTCCTCCTACCATGTAAATTAAAAAGAAACATATCCTGGAAATGTAAAGAAGGAGATGGTGACTATTTTCATATGTGGTGGACCTGCGATAAGGTGAAAAATTTTGGGGAATCAATCTACAATGAACTTAAAAAGATATTTAGGTATACCTTTCCCAGAAGACCGGAAGCTTTTTTGCTAGGTCTAATGGGAAGGGAAATTAAAATAAAAGATTAGAATCATAGAATCATAGAATCATAGAATCATAGAATCATAGAATCATAGAATCATAGAATCATAGAATAGAATCATAGAATCATAGAATCATAGAATCATAGAATCATAGAATCATAGAGTTGGAAGAGACCACAAGGGCCATCGAGTCCAACCCCCTGCCAAGCAGGAAACACCATCAGAGCACTCCTGACATATGGTTGTCAAGCCTCTGCTTAAAGACCTCCAAAGAAGGAGACTCCACCACACTCCTTGGCAGCAAATTCCACTGTTGAACAGCTCTTACTGTCAGGAAGTTCTTCCTAATGTTTAGGTGGAATCTTCTTTCTTGTAGTTTGGATCCATTGCTCCGTGTCCGCTTCTCTGGAGCAGCAGAAAACAGCCTTTCTCCCTCCTCTATGTGACATCCTTTTATATATTTGAACATGGCTATCATATCACCCCTTAACCTCCTCTTCTCCAGGCTAAACATGCCCAGCTCCCTTAGCCGTTCCTCATAAGGCATCATTTCCAGGCCTTTGACCATTTTGGTTGCCCTCCTCTGGACACGTTCCAGTTTGTCAGTGTCCTTCTTGAACTGTGGTGCCCAGAACTGGACACAGTACTCCAGGTGAGGTCTGACCAGAGCAGAATACAGTGGCACTATTACTTCCCTTGATCTAGATGCTATACTCCTATTGATGAGGCCCAGAATTGCATTGGATTTTTTAGCTGCCGCGTCACACTGTTGGCTCATGTCAAGTTTGTGGTCAACCAAGACTCCTAGATCCTTTTCACATGTACTGCTCTCAAGCCAGGTGTCACCCATCTTGTATTTGTGCCTCTCATTTTTTTTGCCCAAGTGCAATACTTTACATTTCTCCCTGTTAAAATTCATCTTGTTTGTTTTGGCCCAGTTCTCTAATCTGTCAAGGTCGTTTTGAAGTGTGATCCTGTCCTCTGGGGTGTTAGCCACCCCTCCCAGTTTGGTGTCATCTGCAAATTTGATCAGGATGCCCTTGAGTCCATCATCCAAGTCGTTGATAAAGATGTTGAATAAGACCGGGCCCAAGACAGAACCCTGTGGCACCCCACTAGTCACTCTTCTCCAGGATGAAGGGGAACCATTGATGAGCACCCTTTGGGTTCGGTCAGTCAGCCAGTTACAAATCCACTGAGTGGTAGCATAGTCAAGACCGCATTTTACCAGCTTCTTTACAAGAATATCATGGGGCACCTTGTCAAATGCCTTGCTGAAATCAAGGTAGACTTGAATTTGTTTATGTATGCCACGACCGCCACAAAAACCCTATTGGCCCCAAAATGGAAAACACAAGATATACCAACCATCCAGGAGTGGCAGGTGAAGATGACAGACTTTGCGGAACTTGCCAAATTGACAGGGAGGATCCGGGACCAAGAAGGCCAGAGATACAAGAACAACTGGAGTAAATTTATTGAATATCTAAAGGAGAACTGTAAAAATGTAAAGACACTAGCAGGACTGGAATAATACCTTCAATGTAAAACAGTAGTGATATAAGAATAATGTGCGTGATAAGAAAGGGATAAATATACCAATTGCAGGGAGGGAGGGAGGTCAAGACTCGGCGGAGTCAAAGGGAACATATGGTTACAATAAGGACTGTTGGAAAAAGAGTATGTCAAGAAAATAATAAAAATTTACTTGGGGGGGGGGGAAAGAAACATATCCAAATAAATTTGCAGGACAGTCTCTCTATATATTATGCACAAATTTCTGAACACTTAAATAATTGATTTGACTATTTGGTAAATTGTACCCATCTGGAATTCTACATAAGTGCTTGGGAGAAGCGACTTGGCCCACAAAATGGCCTCTTCAGCATTCAACATCAATGGCAAAGGTGGAAAGAAAAAGAAAAACAGCAACAGAAAAACAGATTGGATTAAAACACTGCAACTGCTGGGGGTGGTGAGGGGAGGGGTTGGAATTGTAACTGAAAACGATTGCCAGCATACATTATCAGCCAGTCAGCCCATAGCACTGGCTCAGGGTAGTGTGGTGTAGTTGTTGGAGCCATGTGGTCATGAAGTTCCCTGGGTGACCTTTAGCCAACCACTGCCTCTCAACCTAACCTGTCTCACAGGGTTGTTGTGAGGATTTAATGTGGAGTGGGGAGAATCATTTATGCCACCTTGAGCTCCTTGGAAAGAAAAGTGTAATATAAATGCAATCAATCAATCAATCAATCAAATCAAATCAAATAAAGAAGCCAGCACTATGCAGGCCGCCTTCATCACATCCTCAGCACATAATCTAAATCCAGCTTTCCATCGGCCAAATCCTGTTTAAAATGCTACCATCACCAACACTTTTTTCACAATTCACCACTCAGCTTGGTATACCTGATCTTGGAATACCATCAAGGCAGATATATTAATTAGGGAAGGCTTTACAGTGCCTGCCATTGGAAGTCAGATAATAAAGTTCAGAACTAGAGCTATGTATAACTATCAGTAACAACAACAAAATACCTGAATTTTTACACTTGTTTTTAGCTTGTAAACTGAGAAATGATACCCTGACTTTTTAGTAGCTATCTACAAGGCCTCAATAGGAAGGAGCAGATTTGAGGTGGATCATAAGGGATGGTGAGGGGGAATGTGTGTGGAAACCACCCTGAAACGAACATAGCATTTTTTAAAAGCTAGTATGACTTAGCAGAAAGCAAACAGGAAGGCTCTGGTAGAAGTCTTACCCCACTCAACCAGTAAATAAAGCTATTATTTACTCAGTAAACAGGTTTAAAAGGTTGAGGTTTGCAACCCGGCATTTCTATTAAAGGCATCCTTAAAGATGGATACCCAAATTACAACCATAGCATGAAGAACATTTCACCAACTTCAGCTTCTTTTTTCCTTATGTCTTTAGCAACAGCCCAAAATGCATAAATAAAGCAAAACGCTCCCTCACTTTTTGATTGGTGGAAACAGCTTCCCGGCTAGCATGCCCATATGTCATAAAACTTTTTCAAATACAGAGGCACAACTGTACATACAGATGTTGAAAGAATGAATCTTCCATAAAACCCAACAGCTCAAGTTATGCACCCAACAAAAAAAATAGGAGCATGAATTTTGGCCAGCGATTCCATCATCTCCAAATGTAATTTTGAACATTTTACAAAAGCTCTTTGTGCAGTGATGACCCCGCGCACAGTTGTGTACACCAGAATCCCTTTTGTATGTGGAAATAATCCTGCATGTTGTTTACAGGATCAGATCCTTCAATGGAATAATGACTGCTGTAGCTTTTGCGTGCCAGTGCCTTAACAGCCTAAAATGTTTAATTATTTGGTTACACAAATTCAAGCTGGAATATGAAAGAATGATGCATGTAATACTTGCTTACTGCTGCTAATTTCACACAGGGAAGGGATTCATGAACAGCTGCTGAGCTATTGTGTATTATTATCTAAGCCAGAACACTCCAGCTGTCTTTACTAGATTGATTTTAGTTTTGAATTCTAATTCCTTAATCTTCTAAAGCACTGGTCTGCTTTACAGGTAACAAGAAGTACTGAATGATTTGCTTAAACTTAGCCTTTAAGGACATTAAAATCGGAGTACTTTTACAAACAACAACTTTGTGTAGCTCAGAGGTTCTAGCCTGGGATAGCTCAGTTGGTAGAGCATGAGACTCAATCTCAAGAGTTGCAGGTTCGAGCCCCATGTTGGGTCTAAGATTCCTGCATCACCAGAGGTTGGACTAGATGACCATAGTCCAACTCTATAATTCTACAATTTACAAAATAGGCATGCAGGCATTGTACCATTTATAAAACAGTTGAATAGCCTAAACCAAGATGGCCTGCCATTCATAAGGATTATCACACTTCAACACACACACACACACACACACACACACACACACACGTAGTTTGCAATCACCATACCTCTGATATTCTGGAGAACTACCTAGATTAGATATCCTAGAGTCTACATGAGGCAGAATCTTCTGCAAAAGCAAGAATTAAAATCTACACCACCCAGATATCACCGAGGGCTGGTGCAGTGCTATGGTTAGAGTGTTTGATAGAGACCTGGGTTCTCATCTCCTCTCAGACATAAATTTCACTGGGTGACCTTGGGCCAGTCACTGCCTCTCAGCCAGCTTACCTCATAGGGTTGCTGTGAGACTTAATCGGGAGAAGAACCATGTACAACACCCTGAGGTTCTTGGAGGAAAGGTGGGATTTAAATATTAAAGATGTAGCAATCCTGTCCTCGTCATCCCCTCACCCCCCCCTTACAAAACCTGGTGCTATCAAAACAGAAGCTTTGTCCATGCATTCTTAATTCTATCTATGGCAGGGGAGCCAACACCAGCCCTTCCCTTCCCACATTGAGCAGGTCTGAAGGAAGATGGCATGGGCATTTGGCTGAATGAGCTTAGTTTACAGTCCTTCCTGCAACCAGGAAACCTGCGTACGTGATCCAGGTACCTGGTTGCAGAAGGACCGTAAGCACAGTGGTGCCTTGCAAGATGAAATTAATCCGTTCCGCGAGTCTCTTCGTCTTGCGGTTTTTTCGTCTTGCGAAGCACGGCTATTAGCGGCTTAGCGGCTATTAGCGGCTTAGCGGCTATTAGCGGCTTAGCGGCTATTAACGGCTTAGCGGCTTAGCGGCTATTAACGGCTTAGCGGCTTTAAGAAAAAGGAAACAAACTCGCAAGAACTCGCAAGACGTTTCGTCTTGCGAAGCAAGCCCATAGGGAAATTCGTCTTGCGGAACGACTCAAAAAACGGAAAACCCTTTCGTCTAGCGAGTTTTTCGTCTTGCGAGTCATCCGTCTTGTGGGGCACCACTGCACATTCAGTCAAGTGCGCTTGCATCCTTCCTTCAGCCTTTCCTACTCAACGCAGAAAGGTCAAGCTGCGGGGGGGGGGGGGCTGGCATGTGCACACCCCATCTTACAATGGAATTAAGTGTGCTTGAAAAAGGCCAGTCACACCTGAAACCAAGATGAATACCCAGAACCAGCAAATCACTCTCACCATTCTCAGCCTGCAGAAACCAAGCTGTTCTGTCTATTCTCCAGCAAGGAGGCTGAATTACCGTAATAAGATTTGCCGCTGGCTGCTTCTACATCCTGTAGGTCACACTATGGTGCTATGGGGAAGTGGGTAGAATCAAATGTTTAAGATGACTTCAAACTGAGGGTGCTGATGGGTAATTTTCAAGGGGGTGACTGAGATACTGGGAATGGGTAACTGACAACAGGTTTGTTTTTGAGTTTTTTACTTACTGATTTTTTTCTGGAAAGTATGATTCTTGGGTATGGGGCGAAATACTGGCAGAGCCTACAAAACAACAGCAACAACAACCTTGCATCATAGCTGTCAATGTTTTCCCTTTTTTAAGGGAAATTCCCTTATTCCGAATAGGATTCCTCACAAGAAAAGGGAAAAGTGGACAGCTATGCCTTGCATGCATTAGGAGCAGTGACTCCACAATAAATTAAATACCCCCCTGACAGCACCCTTAAGATACGCAGCTAAGTCCCTTTTCACATTTGCTGTTAATGAGGCTAGTACAGTGGTACCTCGGGTTACATACGCTTCAGGTTACAGACGCTTCAGGTTACAGATTCCACTAACCCAGAAATAGTACCTCGGGTTAAGAACTTTGCTTCAGGATGAGAACAGAAATCGTGCAGCAGCAGCGTGGCGGCAGCGGGAGGCCCATTAGCTGAAGTGGCGCTTCAGGTTAAGAACAGTTTCAGGTTAAGAACGGGCCTCTGGAATGAATTAAGTACTTAACCCGAAGTACCACTGTACCAAAGTCTTGAGAAGCGATTGCAATGTGTAACACAGATAACAAGGCAGGACACCTCCCCTCGGTGGTTAGGCCCATAATTCCCCAGGACCACAAGGCAGGAAATGGATCCCTTGACCTCCCTGCCTTGACAAGCTAACTAGCATTATTTTGTCTTATGTACTCCATTTCCATCAGCAGATATGAGACTGGAAACCACGCCCTTCAAACTCTCGCCTTTAAAGGCAGGCGGCATTTGAAACAGGTGTCCCTATTCCCTAAGGAAAGCCCTGCCTCAGGGGAGATCTGAGGAAGAAGTGAAAGATTAGCTAGCTTGATGTTTTCTTTCTTAATTGCAGAGCAGCATCACAGAGTATGTAAGAGAGAGAGAGAAATTGGCTGCCTGGCTTTTTTTTTGGCAGATCCTTTGTGCCTTTAAAAGCTGCTTGGTGTGGAAAAAAATGAAACTTTTCAAAGCTCAGAAAGGGAAATAATGGGAAAATTTTCACCAATTAAATTGTTGTAAGTCCAGACAGTTTTCAAGGGCACAGAAGATCCTTGGGGTGGGGTGGAGGGACAAGGTGACAGTCTTGTAGGAGCCCAGTAAGTGGACTTGACTTACTGGTGGACCTGACTGCATGTATAAGCAAAGTTGCTCATTTGTAATAACCCTAGATGAGGCAGCCCTGTTCACTTTTGAGTCCCTGCTTCATGCATTAATCTCAGTACAGTACTTCTGGGTGCATAGCTGTCAACATTTCCCTTTTTTAAAGGGAAATTCCCTTATTCCAAATAGGATTCCTCGCAAGAAAAGGGAAAAGTTGACAGCTATGTCTGGGTGTCAGATCCAAAGAGCAAATAATATTGGTGAGTGACTCTCTTTCATAATCAACTAAGATTCATGATCACTTTTAGAATTTTGTGGACTTTTATCAGGTTCTTCATTGATTTGAGACCAGTTAGTTCCTCCCATCCTTGGTAAAAATAATAATGATGAACTCCCCAAAGTTCCTGTTTTTTAACAGTCACAGGGGAGCAAAATGGATCCGTTAAAAAGAATGCTCGCTTCCCTCCTTTTATAGGCACAACTTTGAATTAATTAAAATATTATGCCAAGATGAATCTCTGTAGTCTGTGAATTAAAATGGCTCATTATCATTTCTTCAGATACGTTGATAAGCCCTTAGTGGCAATAGCGCAGCAGGGCCTTGCTATGTTAATTAGAAAAAAACCTTTCAATCATTTTATGCATTCATGATGAGCGTAGTTGTCTTGATATTCATCCCTGCACCTGGGGAA
The DNA here is from genome assembly GCF_964188315.1 of Podarcis muralis. NCBI lineage: Eukaryota > Metazoa > Chordata > Lepidosauria > Squamata > Lacertidae > Podarcis > Podarcis muralis. The sequence goes on from NC_135655.1 coordinate 40,729,083, forward strand.
TATTTTGAAGAGTTAATTGCAACTGATAATCTGTAAGTATTACCTTCTGCTTCCCCTAGAGTTAAAAACTGTAATAGCGATAGTTTTGTAAAAAAATAATAATAAGTATAATTTATCTACTTTATAGTGTTCATTAATGGAGAATATCTAATAGCCTATTCATAAAAAACTGCTGTGGCAGCAAACAATTGCTATGGATGTAGCATATAGGCAACTGTGCCAGAATTTTCCCAGCATTGCAGAAGCATCACATCAGCAATGCAGGTGTATATAGACCATAGGAAAGATTTAGGGTTGAGATGTTAGAAGAGAAGCAATAAGAGCTCTAAAATAGACAGTACCTGTTCACATCCAATAATGTAAGCCTTATTATGACTTTCTGGTTTTTCTATTTTATATTTATTGAAGAATAAGCTAGCATAGATTGAATAGGAAAATTAAAGCAAAAACAGGAACAGTCTTGAGGGTGGAATCCTTAGTTCCAACCTAACTATCATTCCCCATTACTAAAGTATGTTTCCAAGAGTACTAGGTTTTGTATTTTCTAGATGTGTGTCCCCCTGCCTCCCACTTCCTGGACTGAGCATGCATTGGATATGTCAGCCCAGGCACCCCCAAACTCCGCCCTCCAGCTCTTTTGTGTTGGGATACTGCCAGGGAGACAAAAGCCATCAAGGCCCCACGCCGTTTCCGGACGATCCATCGATCTCTGGTAGAAACGCAGTATCAGTCAATTAGCGACACAAAGCCTCGGAAATAGCTTGCCACATTCCAGAGCTCGTGCACGCTCTATCAGCAGAGTTCGCACAACGAAAGATGCACTCAGAAGAGCATATTTACAACTTTATTCAGCGTTGGTCAGAACAAAGAAAACATGACTGCCTGCTTCGATGTTCAGGCACAGAGAGAGAACGAAAGCAATAGACAAAATATAAACTTCCTGTGAACAGGAAATACACAGACTCTGTGACTCACAAAGCCTGCTCCCTTTTAAGCTGGAACGGAAATATCCTAACATCTTGGGCCTACAACTCCCATCATCCCTAGTTAGCAGGACCAGTGGTCAGGGATGATGGAAAAAATTCTGCAAGAGGCAGATTTGGGTCATCCGGTTGTTTCTCTGGATAGGAAGGGATCATCAAATGCTCCAATAAACCCTGATGCAGAGTCAGGGCAGTATTGCTCATCCCCAGCAGGGGCTGATGGCATGGATGCTGAAGAGCTAGTGAGGCAGAGATGCAGTGAGTGATCAGCCTCCCCTATACAGTAGTACCTCTGTTTAAGAACAGTCCTGTTTACGAACGATTCGGTTTACGAACTTCGCAAAACTGGAAGTAGTGTCTCGGTTTGCGAACTTTTCTTCGGTCTAAGAAAGGAATCTGAACAGTGGAAGGGCACCGGCGGCGGGAGGCCTCATTAGGGAAAGCGCGCATCGGTTTAAGAACAGTTTCAGTTTAAGAACGGACTTCCGGAACGGATTAAGTTAGTAAACTGAGGTACCACTGCACATGGTCACTGGAAGAGCACACCCCCTGCTGCTTGGGAAGAACATTGCAGCCAGGGAAAGGCCATTCTAGCCCCCTCCATTGGCCAGAGAACAAGCAGCTGAAGGGAGTTTGCTTCACCCTTTCACCAGCAGAAAGAACACTCTGCAGCAACTGCAAGTTGTCCTGGACTGCAGAACCTAATAGGAAACTTCTTCTGTTCCCACCCATCATTTGGAGAACTCTGGCTGTGTGTGTGTGTGTGTGTGTGTGTGAGAGAGAGAGAGAGAGAGAGAGAGAGAGAGAGAGAGAGAGAGAAGTGGATTTTTGGAGAGGGGATGTTAATGGTTGCATTACCTTGAGTGCCTTGAGAAATATTTGAAAAGCAGTCAGGAAACAAATCTTCAAAACAAAATATAAATACAAGTCTCAGTGAAATATACTCGGAGTCCTGTAGTGATTTCATGCTCTTTATTGCAGCTTGTAACAGTGATTTCATTGCTTTTTATATACATTATGTACACAATGAGTCCCCTCTGACTGGCTGATTCTGCTTCCCTCCTGCAGCCTGATTGGTCTTTTCCTGCAAGCCAATCAGTTGTTGCATTCTAGGATCCTACTTGCCTATTGTTGCGTGCCGAGGTCCCCAGGTCCACCCCAATAACTCACACATCACACAGAAATTTTTGTTTAAGATTTTTGGCATAATTTTGGCCACAACTTTATTAAAATACAAATTTGTGAGTGGTTGCGTAGGCATTGGTTGCGACTATCTGCCCCCACCATGGGGGACAGACTGACATTCCGCACGATGCGAAAGTCAGAATGGGGGAATACACTTGGGGGTTACGCGGAGCAGGGAACCTGCCCTCACCCCAAATGCAACCAGGAGCTCATTGCTATGGCCCGAGCCCCCTTGACAGAGTGGACAAGCAATAGTTAGCCCCCAATTCCTTTAACGGAATCCCTTGCAGCAGCAGCATTAGAGGGGCAGGCATAGCCAATCCATGCCCCTCAACCAACCAACCAACCATAAACCAATGCCTAACCGCAACCTTACAAGTTGTGACGATTTGCTACGCAGTAGGCAAAAACCAAATGGCCCCAGCCAATCAGCCAGATGGACAAAATTCCTACCAGGCCCCCGCTCCAAAGCAGACGACCCCATGACAGGCATAGCAAGGTCAAAGCGAACAACCCTATTCTAGGGAGGGAGGGACGGGCAATCCGATGCACGGGCGAAAAGAGGAAGCCCTAGCCTCGTGCAAGGAGTTTTAGTATTTCTGGCTGTCAATCAATAAATGGCAACATTAACTTCTTCCCAACAACAAGGGAAGGCCCAATCGCATCAGTGGCCAACGATCAATTAGCCCGGCCCCCAACTTTGGAGTGTCCTGGCGGCCCCCACTGCAACACATGCTCTCCATGAAGGAGAACATGCTTTCTAGGATTCAAGCTTAGTACATAACACTTGGGTTCATAGAAGCCTTTGATTTTGACTGATTTGATTTGATTTGTGTCATGGGGCACAGCTTGGGAATGGCAGCTGTGTATCAACAGCTTTTCCAATACCAAAGTTGTTTATGTGCCATTACATCAGCCCTGTGCAGACCTTAGAGCAGAGTTACAGGCAGGTAGCCAGCGCAAATATTTAGAAGACGGGTGTTGTCAAACTGCCGTCCTCTGCAAGAGCCACTGCTTTGCAATCTTCATGAATTTGTGCACCCACCCCAGCAAAGTGAAGGGAAGGCTGCAAAACCTAATTTAATCAGAGCCATTTAGTATTTTTTAAAGTCTGCAGCATTGTTCCCTATTAGAAAACGATTTGGAGAAATGGGGCTTGGTCTAATAACCGTTTAAATGAGCCACATTACTGAACTAAAAGACGTAAGTGGCAGTCTTGTGAAATCTTATTGGTAATTAATAAGCACTTTTACTCCTGAGAAAGTGTATTATTTATATTCTTTTGTGATTATCTATCTATACTTTGGCTGTCAACAGTCATAGTTTGGAGTCATGCTTGTCAACACTTGTTCAGAATTCTATTACTCTGAGCGAGAACATGTTCATCCATGCACAGCCATCCACTCAGTTTTAATTGACAACCTTTCCCTCCTTCCCAAGCAGCAGCTAAGATGTTTTTCACTGATGCTGTGTTCCACTATTTTAAAACCTGTTACAGTATATTCTTCTGTTGTATGATAAAAAAATTGCTTTTTTACATGTGTGTATATAATCTACAAGGACGCGGGTGGGGCTGTGGGTAAAAGCCTCAGCGCCTAGGGCTTGCCGATCGAAAGGTCGGCGGTTCGAATCCCCGCGGCGGGGTGCGCTCCCGCTGCTCGGTCCCAGCGCCTGCCAACCTAGCAGTTCGAAAGCACCCCCGGGTGCAAGTAGATAAATAGGGACCGCTTACTGGTGGGAAGGTAAACGGCGTTTCCGTGTGCTGCGCTGGCTCACCAGAGCAGCTTCGTCATGCTGGCCACGTGACCCGGAAGTGTCTCCGGACAGCGCTGGCCCTCGGCCTCTTGAGTGAGATGGGCGCACAACCCTAGAGTCTGTCAAGACTGGCCCGTACGGACAGGGGTACCTTTACCTTTATATAATCTACATTTGCCACTTAGTAGCTCAGCAATGTTATATCTGGGGATTCCAAAGTCTGACATATCCTTATCAAATCCCTGTAGCAAGTAAATGCCTTGTCTGTGGGGTGTGGGGGGAATGAAATCCTTAAAAATCAGTACCCCAAGTAAGCACAGATATTGCAGAGTGGGATGTTGTGAGGAGGGAAAGGTTGCATGTCTTGTAACCAAAGACGTCACAGGCACTACCCAATAGGTTCCTGTGTCACTGTTGGGCTATCACACAGGGTCTCAACAGAGAGGGGGATAAACACAGTTAACCAACAGCGATAAATTGTGATTTGAGTGGTGGGTCCTCTATAATAGAAACACAAATTGCACTGAAGATCCTCAGTCATAAGTGTGCTGTCATAAGGAAAATTGAAATGTGTCTACAAGCCCTAATCTTATTTTGCGATGATTAAAAAGATGTGGTAAAAAAGCAAAAGGAACCAGGAAAAGTGTGGAAGGGAAGTCATATGGTATATGTATACATGTTGTATTTGGTATGAAGTTGTAAGTGGGACAGGGGGGGGGGAGGGGGTTAAATATGCTCTCTGTTCTTGCTTTTGAAAATACAAAAAAAGAAAGGGGGCAACCAAAATGGTCAAAGGCCTGGAAACAATGCCTTATGAGGAACGGCTAAGGGAGCTGGGCATGTTTAGCCTGGAGAAGAGGAGGTTAAGGGGTGATATGATAGCCATGTTCAAATATATAAAAGGATGTCATATAGAGGAGGGAGAAAGGTTGTTTTCTGCTGCTCCAGAGAAGCGGACACGGAGCAATGGATCCAAACTACAAGAAAGAAGATTCCGCCTAAACATTAGGAAGAACTTCCTGACAGTAAGAGCTGTTCGACAGTGGAATTTGCTGCCAAGGAGTGTGGTGGAGTCTCCTTCTTTGGAGGTCTTTAAGCAGAGGCTTGACAACCATATGTCAGGAGTGCTCTGATGGTGTTTCCTGCTTGGCAGGGGGTTGGACTCGATGGCCCTTGTGGTCTCTTCCAACTCTATGATTCTATGAAAAACATTTTGCTTTATTTCACTATACGGAATCAGATTCTTTTTAGCTCGAATGCCTCAGCAGTGACCCCATATGTATTACATGTTCAGTAATACCAGTCCTTCTGTGATATTAAATAAACAAATCATTCCATCTGTACAGTATCTCAAGGGTAGGGAGACAGACTATTTAAATTACAAATTTGAGGGGGTCGCATCATACTCGTAGATATTTAGCAAGGAGAAACGGGCTAAGTTTGTCAGATAAATTATTCATTGCGAATTTATTCTCAGTTCCTGCTCTGCATTTAATCTACTCCCTTCCATTTAATGTGGTAATATTTTAAGCTACATAGAAATGGATTCTAAAGACAACAATTGTAATTACATGTTAACTCTTATAATACTGTCATGCTCTGTGCTGATTACTGTGTGCTTAATTCATGCCGCCACTTAATGCGGGGAGCACAACTGCTTGCTCAGTATTGCTACTTTGGCTTTTATTTTGGCCGCTACCAGTAGTTAAAATGATTAGGCATGCTTTTATTGCCGCAAAAAAATGAATTAGTGTGATTCCCTGTTGGCTGGTTGGCTGAATTATAACTTGCATGGATTCCAGGTGGCTCAGCAGGTGGTGCTGTGAGTGCTACCTGTCTTAGATAGTAATTTAAGCTGCAAACCACTGATTCTGAAGTGATAAGGACCCCCAAGAGTGGTGTTTTGCTCATCTGTAACTTGTTTCTCTGCTCCATCTCCTCTGTTGGCTTCCATCCTACTTTTTGCCCTTCCTTTTCCTTCCCTGTCACTGTACTACTTCCTCTGTTTCTCATCCTGTTTTTGAAGGCAGCTTTACACAGAGCTCAGTGGGGGAGAACATCCTTTGCAAGCAAAAGATTCTGGGTTCAATTCTGGTATTTCCAGGTAGGTCTGGAAAAGAGCACTGGCTGCAACAGACCTGCTGCAAGTCATTGCAGACAATACTGACTTACGAGTAGACAGACCAATGGCCTGACTGGCAGCTTGCTATCTTAACACAGTGGGTTTTTTTTTTTTTAATAGAATGCAGTTGTGTGGACCAATTTGCAGAAAATTTGCAATACTTCACTGTCACCTACATGAGCTTTTTGCTACATGCAAGCCCACTGGCCTGCTATGAGTTACCTGGCAGGCGTGGCCAGTTATTTACCTAGAAATGTGGGGCTGGATTATTTACCTAGAAATGTGGGGCTGGAACTACACATTTGAATGTAGATCCAGATCTGGCAAACTAGAGTGTGCAGTGGAGAAGCCGCAAATGGGGAGTTGGTCTCAGGCCTACTGCTGAACATGGTGCAGCCAATCACATGCCTATTCTGACGAGTTTGCCACCTAATTCTCTGAGAAGATTGCTTGTATTTGGGTTGACCAGAAGTTGGAGCTTGAGTCTGAAGCAGATTTGTCCCTCTCAATCAGTACTACGTGTATTTCTTTGCAAATGACGCCTCATTCCTTAATAGCAATTCAAAATTAGTTTTGCGCTTTGCTGCAGATCACAAAATTGGGTGTTATGCACACTTACAGAAGGTCGTTACGGGGAGTTTTTTAAAGCAGAGATGATGCCCATTAACACATCCATTGTATCTGATGTGATACCTTCAATGAATTCTACATGCACCTAGACAGCAGATTCACCTTGCCCTGAAAAGTAGGAATCCCCTATCCTCATTGTTGGTTATCCAACATAGTCCCCACCTCTGACCTCGCCATGCAGGCTTTTGTTGTATGTATGTGGCAGATAATACTGTATGCTTGGTTTTAGCTGCTGTTCCCATCTCCTTGGTTGGTTTTATATTACAGTGGTACCTCGGGTTAAGTATTTAATTCGTTCCGGAGGTCCGATCTTAAGCTGAAACTGTTCTTAACCTGAAGACCACTTTAGCTAATGGGGCCTCCTGCTGCCGCTGGAGCTCGATTTGTGTTCTCATCCTGAAGCAAAGTTCTTAACCTGCGGTACTATTTCTGGGTTAGCGGAGTCTGTAACCTGAAGCGTCTGTAACCTGAAGCGTCTGTAACCTGAAGCGTATGTAACCCGAGGTACCACTGTACTGTATTTAGTATAATTTTAAATGCTATAAGCCACCCTGAATAGTGTTTCTGTGCAAGAAGGCTGGGATATAATTGCTTTAAAGACATGGAATAAAACAAAAGCTGCTCTGCATTTAAAACATTGTACCTTTAAAAACACCAAGGGGAAAAAACATGCAATGCAGCAGATCCATGAACAGGATCTTTCAACATTTTAAAACTTTAAATCAGTTGCAGGGTGCTCTGATTTTGATCCCAGCAGCAATCAATGCAGGAAGGAAGCTTACCCGCTGCACTCTAACTCCCTTCCCAATCTTAACCTGGTGTGAGCCCTGCTGGGGAATAAAATCTAGGCACCTATGGTATATCATGCCTGTAGTTTCCTCTAGCAAGTCTAATGGCAGATTTGGAGAGGATGGGGAAAGAGCAATATTGATGGGGAAAATAGCACCAGGGAAGATTATGTTGCTTCAGTAAAAACCAGTCTCCCTGATAAGTGATCTGATTTCAGATCTTTTATGTCTTGTCTGTTTTGGCTCCAAGTTGTCCAGCAAATGGAAAAATAATGTACAGTATCTCTCTCTCTTTTTAGCTGTGCCACCAGATGGCAGCCTAACACAAACTTTTGATAATCATTTTTTTTTAAGAAGGGGAAAAGGCTGAGAACATTATGCTTTTACTCCCTTTCCCTGACTTTGTTTCTAATGTCTGTCTGCAAAGGTGTTTTCTGCTCCCCCCACCCTCCCACTGGAGGCCAAACTAGACATGTGAAGTAAAAATAGAAAAACAGAAGCTGAATTTCATCTTGGTAATTCATCCTTCTCTCATGCATCACTGCCAAACTATCCCCACAGCCTATCTTTCTCGTCTAATGTGCTTCTCTTCTAAACAAAGCATTGACAGCGATGCCTCTTCAGTTTTGAAAGGTGCTCAGAAGGATCCAGTGCTGGCATGGTGGTGAAGTGGCTGTTTCCTATGTCATTTTAGCTAGACTGAGCTTAGCCAGGAACAGAGAATAAAAACTGAGCCAGAATATTGCTATCATCTTAGCCTGCTTCTGAAAGAATTTCATTGGCTGTACTATACAGTGGTACCTCGGGTTACAGACACTTCAGGTTACAGACGCTTCAGGTTACCGACTCCGCTAACCCGGAAATAGTACCTCAGGTTAAGAACTTTGCTTCAGGAGGAGAACAGAAATCGTGCGGCAGCAGGAGGCCCTATTAGCTAAAGTGGTGTCTCAGGTTAAGAACGGACCTCCAGAAAGAATTAAGTTCTTAACCAGAGGTACCACTGTACAATTACATTGATGGTACTGGTGTACAAAGCCCTGTACACCTCGGGACCAGGATACCTAAAATATTGTTTCACTCCTTATATCTGATCACTGTGTTCTGCCGGAGATGGCCTTCTGCAAATACCATCTCATCAGGAGACCCATTCCATACGATGTAGGAATCGGGGTCTTCTAAGGAGCCCGTGGTCCAGTCATCAGAGTGCAGTGGCTGGATTAGGGGTAAGATGCAAGCTCCAGAGGGGAAGGACTGTGGAGTGGGTCCATTTCCTTCTCAAGACAACCTTTGTAGGACAGCTCTGTATATGTGGGAATCCCTGATTCAGGGCAATGGCAACTTCTGAGTAAAATACAACAGTCTTAAGAAGATGGGAAGTTGTAACTGGGAATGGTAGGGAAACTGTACTGTTGAGAGTGATAAGTCAAGTGTATGGGCAAAAAGTTCATAAACTATTCCTAATATTTCCTTCAGAGGCAATGTATTAGCAAAATACCAGGGTCAGTTGGAAGAAAACAAGGCATGGGGCAGTAATTGGCTATCTGCTGAGGCTGTCATAGAAACATAGAATGGTAGAGTTGGAAGGGAGCATGAGTATCATCTAGTCCAACCCCCTGCAATGCAATGCAGGGATCTTTTGCCCCATGCGGGGCTCGAACCCACAGCCCAGAGATTAAAAGGCTCATGCTTTACAAACTGAGCTATGCTCGATTATCTCTGTAACTGTGAGGTCACACAAAATCTGTTTCTTCTAAATAGATTTTTTTTTTAAAAAAAAGCAAATTATAGAATACATCATTTGAATTTCACAAGTCCCAGGGCTTCTAAGAAAATTGCAAAATGTTTCGTGAAAATGTAATAGGTAGATACGCTTTTTGCATGACAGTTTTGAAATATAAGGAATACCAGAGAGCTAAGACCTACGCTTTGCTGCAGGCAGGCTGGAGATCGTGATCTGGTCAGCACCGTGAGTCTTAAAGATTTGTGATGCTAGACCTGCAGGCGAGGGAGAAGAAAATGGAACTCTAATCATTTTGACACTTTCAATTTAGGAAGATAAATTTTGTGTTTTAAAATAATATGAGGCTTTTTATTAGAAGCAAAATCATTTGCTTTGGAAGGATTCACCCCATTCCTTACCAAATTCCCAAGGACACCTTTATGCTGAAGCTTTTGGAAAGAACAAAAGCCATAAATGTGGCTCCAGCCAGTTGTGAGAGGAACTAAGCAGGAGGTGAAAGGTTTCATCAGTTTAATCAGCAACTAGGGCTCACTGCATTTCATAAAGGTAAAGGTACCCCTGAACATTAGGTCCAATCACAGACGACTCTGGGGTTGTGGTGCTCATCTCGCTCTATAGGTTGAGGGAGATGGTGTTTGTCCGCAGACAGTTTTTCCGGGTCATGTGGCCATGTGCTGGTCCCGGGGGTAAGGTACCGTGAGTGTAGCAGAGTCCACACGAAGAGGGGCGAGGTCCGATGCAGAGAGCCGGGCGGGGAACAGGAACGCTGGAACAGAAGGCTGAGCAGGTAACAGGAACACCGGATGGTCGGGAACAGGAGGCTGAGCAGGGAACAGGAGTACTGGATAGTCAGGAACAGGAAGCCGAGCAGGGAACAGGAGTACCGGATAGTCAGGAACAGGAGGCCGAGCAGGGATCAAGAACACAGGAAGGTCTGAAGCCAACAACGACGTTGCTCCCGCAACCTGGGGCCGGGTTGACTGGGCTTTTATCCTCTTCTAAGGCCAGGGGCGGTCCCGGCCCCCAGGAGCCCCGCCTCCTCTGGCCTTAAGGCGAGCACTCCTCCTGGGGGCAACCAGTTCCCTTCGCCTCTCTGCCCTAAGCCTCTGCAGATCAGGAGAGGCCGAAGGGTTACTGGGCCCTGGAGGAGGCTCACCTGTGGCCACTGAGTCATCAAGCCCCTCTGGGGCCAGAAGGGCTTCACCTGGGGCCAGCTCCTGATGCACTGCCACAGGTGCAGGCTCTTCAGCATCTAGGCCTTGCCCCAGTTCAGCCGGCCCTGGAGGCGGGGACTCCTGTGCAGGCTGGGATTCCTCTGTTTCATCCTCCGAATCGGAATCCCAGGCCATCACACCATCCCCCCTCCCAGGCCCCCCCCTCAACTGAGGGTCCGGACCCGGCTTGCCGGGGTACGTCGCATGGAACTCTCGGAGGCAGGCAGGTGCGTGGACGTTGGCCGCTGGTTCCCAGGAACGGTCCTCCGGTCCGTACCCCTTCCAGTCAATGAGATACTGCAGCTTTCCCCTGCGGTATCGGGAGTCCAGGATGCGTTCCACCTCGTACTCAGGCTCTCCCCGAACCAACACTGGCTGCGGTCGGGGACGGTTCGGGTGGAACTCGTCGGGTGGGGCCACCGGACTCAAAAGGGACCTGTGGAAGACCGGGTGAACCTTCAGGGTTGCGGGTAACCGGAGACGGAATGCCACAGGAGAGACTTGGTCTACGATAGGGAACGGGCCGGTGAAGCGGGCGTCCAACTTCCGCGAAGGTCGAGAGGGGTGGAGGTGGCGAGTGGAGAGCCAAACCAGGTCACCGACGCGAAGTTCCGGCCCCACCTGGCGGTGGCGGTCGGCCTGGGCTTTGTACGCTTCCTTGGCCTGGTGCAGTTGCTCCACCAAAAGCTGTTGCTGGGACTGGAGCTCTTGAAGCCACTCCGTCACCGCCGGGACCGCGGATGCCGGCAGCACCTCTGGAAACAGCCGTGGATGATAACCATAACTGGCCTGGAACGGGGTCTGCTGGGTGGACGCATTCACCGCGTTGTTATAGGCGAACTCCGCCAATGCCAGGTGGTCGACCCAGTCATCCTGCTGGTAGCTGCAGTAACACCGGAGGTACTGCTCCAGCACCGCGTTCGCCCGTTCCGTCTGGCCATCGGTCTGTGGGTGGTAGGCTGACGAGAGGCAGACCTCTGTCCCGAGGGTCTGGTGTAATGCTCGCCAGAACCGGGATGTGAACTGAACGCCCCGGTCGGACACCACGCGCTCAGGTAGTCCATGCAGGCGGAAGACATGCTGAAGGTACAGCTGAGCAGTTTCCTTGGCTGTGGGTACAGATGGACAGGGAGCGCAGTGCACCATCTTGGTGAAATGGTCGGAGAAAACCAGAAGGCAGGTACAGCCACGAGACGAGGGTAAGTCCACTACAAAGTCCAACGAAACCGTGTGCCAAGGGCGCGGTGGAACTGGCAATGGCTGAAGTAGGCCGGGGGGTCGCCCGGTAGGTCCCTTGGCGCGCCGGCAGACATCACAACCAGCAACGTAGCGAGCCACGTCAGCCTTCAGGCGGGGCCACCAAAACTCACGACTGACCAGATGGGTGGTCCGATACCGTCCAAAGTGCCCCGCTGCTGGGGCATCATGGGCCATCCGGAGAACCTCCAGCCGTAGTGGCCCTGGCGGGATGTACAGACGACCGTGGTGCAGCAGGAGGCCCTGATGCAGGACCAGCCCCGGATACTGTGGGCTGGACCCTTCAGCCAGCTCCCGGAGTCGTTCCTGGGCCCAAGCGTCGACCCGCTGCTGTTCCCGCACCCGAACCTGCAGTGGCTGCGCCTCCTGGGTGGCCAGGAATGCAGCCGGAGGTAGGATCGTGGTGGGTTCTGCTTGCTGTACCGTGTCTGCGTTGTCTTCAGGTTTCCGGGACAGGGCATCCGCCTTCTGATTCTGAGAGCTAGGGATGTAGCGGATCCGAAACTGGAACCGGGAAAAGAACAACGCCCACCGGATCTGTCTTTGGTTCAGCTTGCGGGTGGTCTGGAGGTACTCCAGGTTCCGGTGGTCGGTTCTCACCTCCACCGGATGTCGTGCCCCCTCAAGATGGTGGCGCCAGACCTCAAAGGCTACCTTGATGGCCAGTAGTTCCCGCTCCCACATAGTATAGTTACGCTCCGCTGGTAGGAGCTGGCGGGAATAGAAGGCACAGGGTAAGAGTGGCGCTTCAGGACCAATCTGTTGAGACAAGACGGCACCGAGAGCCGTACTGGAGGCGTCGGTCTCCACCACAAAGGGTCGAGAGGGGTCAGGATGTTGTAAGATTGGTGCCCTCTGGAAACAGGCCTTCAACCCCTGAAACGCCTCCTCTGCCTCCTTGTCCCAGGAAAACAGCGTCTTTGGGCGCAGTAGCCGGGTCAACGGGGTGGTGCGATGAGCATAATCAGCGATGAAGGTCCGGTAGTAATTGGCGAACCCCAGGAAACGTTGTAGGTCCTTGCGGTTCCGGGGTGCCGCCCATTCTTGAACCGCTGTCACCTTCCCCGGGTCCATTTGCACCCCATCCGGAGAGAGCCGGTGACCAAGGAAGTCCACAGTCCGCTGATGGAACTCGCACTTGCTGAGCTTTGCGTACAAACGGTGCTCACGCAAGCGCTGCAGCACGGTCCGGACATGTCCCTCATGGCGAGCCGGGTCACGGGAGTAAATCAGTATGTCATCCAAATACACCACCACGTACTTGTCTAACAAGTCCTGAAACACGTGGTTGATGTAGCGTTGGAACACAGCAGGCGCGTTGCACAAACCGAAAGGCATAACCAAATATTCGAACTGCCCGTACCGGGTCCCAAACGCTGTCTTCCACTCATCCCCGGCTCGGATCCGAATCAAGTTGTAGGCCCCCCGGAGGTCCAGCTTGGTGAACACCTGTGCCCCTTGCACCCGCTCCAGCAGCTCCGAGATAAGGGGCAAGGGGTACCGGTCTGGGACGGTAATTTTGTTCAGGGCTCGGTAATCATGGCAAGGGCGGAGTTCCCCACATTTCTTCTTAACGAAAAGCACTGGTGCCGCGGTAGGCGAGGTGGAAGGCCTAATGAACCCACGCTCCAGGTTCTTGCGCAAGAAGTCCTGCAAAGCCTCGCGCTCTGGCTCTGTTAGAGAATATAAGCGACTCACTGGTAAAGGCGCTCCGGGTTGGAGGTCTATGCCGCAGTCAAAAGGCCGATGCGGCGGCAGCTGGTCTGCCCCCCGTTCCTCGAACACGTCCTGGTAGTCCTGATACACGGCTGGGAGCGTGGGTGCTGCCTCCTCTGAGGGCGCGGCCGCCAGCGTCCCGGATTGAGCATGGGAACATGGGTCTGGGAAGTGCACGGTCCGTTTGACCCAGTCAATCTGAACGTTGTGGGCTTCCAGCCAGTCCATCCCGAGCACCAGGGGGAAGCGGGGCATAGAGGCAATGTCCAAAGTTCGCAACTCCCGGTGCTCCTGGAAACACAGGACCAGGGGCTGGGTCTCCTGAGTAACGGCACCTGAACGCAGAAGTCGTCCGTCAATCGCTTCCACCTGGACCGGTACTGGCTTGTTCCGAAGTGGCACCTGATGATGGGCGGCAAAAGCAGCGTCCATATAGGAGCGGGTTGCCCCTGAATCTACCAAAGCATGGGTGAGGATCCAGGGCCCACCTGGAGGGTATAAACGTACCGAAACCATAAGATGTTGCAAGTCCATTGGTGCAGGCCCATTCTGCGCGGTTTGGGACCCCCGGTAGCTAGGGCCATCAGCTACTGGGGTTGGCGGTTTCCCTGCGGCTGGCGTTTCTCAGGGCAAGACCGAGCGAAGTGTCCACTTCCGCCACAGTAAAGACAGAGATTTCCCTCCTGACGCCGCGCCTTCTCTGCGGGGGAAAGGCGTGGCCGCACTGCCCCGAGCTGCATAGGCTCCTCCGTTAAATCAGTTGTGACCGTGGGGCTGCCGGAAAAAGCTGGTGCCGTGAACTGGAAGTGTCGGCGACCCCGGGCCTGACGACGATCCTCCAACCGGTCGTCTATTTGTAGACTCCGTTGAATGAGAGTGTCTAGCGTGGTGGGGCGTTCCATTGTGGCCAACTGGTCCAGTACCTCGTCCGAAAGCCCTTCGAGATACTGGTCCCGCAGTGCCGAATCATTCCAGGTCAAGTCCTGTGCCAACAGCCGAAACTCCGTGGTATATGCGGCCACCGTGGACTTGCCCTGTTTCAAACGCCGAATCGCCCGGTTGGCTTGACTCCCTTTCTGGGGGTTGCCGAACGCAGCCTCCAAACGATTGCAAAACCCCGTATAGTCTGCCAGCAAGGGGGAGTCTTGCCTGAGTAGCGGCAACGCCCACTTGGCCGCCTGGTCCTTTAACAAACTAATCAAAAAGTGCACCTTGGTGTGGTCGTCAGGAAAGTTCCGGGCTCGCCCCTGAATATACAGCTTGGCCTGGGCCAGGAACATGGGAAAGCTGGCCGGGGCTCCATCAAATTTCTCAGGCAAAGCCACTGGGTACTTGCCAGGAGCCGGGGCGTCGGCCCCAGGAGCCGGTAGGGCTTCCAAGCGTTGCTGAAGTGCCACAACCGCGTCACTGAGCTGCTGCACGGTGTGAGTCAAGGCCTGGTTCTCCTGGGCCAAAGCCACCAGTGCAGCCGCCTGGTCAGCCATGGCCTCTGGCTCTTCCCGAACGCACCCCTACGAAGGGGGAGTGCGGGGGTGGCGGGAGCAAACTGTGCTGGTCCCGGGGGTAAGGTACCGTGAGTGTAGCAGAGTCCACACGAAGAGGGGCGAGGTCCGATGCAGAGAGCCGGGCGGGGAACAGGAACGCTGGAACAGAAGGCTGAGCAGGTAACAGGAACACCGGATGGTCGGGAACAGGAGGCTGAGCAGGGAACAGGAGTACTGGATAGTCAGGAACAGGAAGCCGAGCAGGGAACAGGAGTACCGGATAGTCAGGAACAGGAGGCCGAGCAGGGATCAAGAACACAGGAAGGTCTGAAGCCAACAACGACGTTGCTCCCGCAACCTGGGGCCGGGTTGACTGGGCTTTTATCCTCTTCTAAGGCCAGGGGCGGTCCCGGCCCCCAGGAGCCCCGCCTCCTCTGGCCTTAAGGCGAGCACTCCTCCTGGGGGCAACCAGTTCCCTTCGCCTCTCTGCCCTAAGCCTCTGCAGATCAGGAGAGGCCGAAGGGTTACTGGGCCCTGGAGGAGGCTCACCTGTGGCCACTGAGTCATCAAGCCCCTCTGGGGCCAGAAGGGCTTCACCTGGGGCCAGCTCCTGATGCACTGCCACAGGTGCAGGCTCTTCAGCATCTAGGCCTTGCCCCAGTTCAGCTGGCCCTGGAGGCGGGGACTCCTGTGCAGGCTGGGATTCCTCTGTTTCATCCTCCGAATCGGAATCCCAGGCCATCACAGGCCAGCATGACTAAGCCACTTCTGGCGAATCAGAGCAGTGCACGGAAACGCTGTTTACTTTCCCACCGAAGCGGTACCTATTTATCTACTTGCACTTTAATGTGCTTTTGAACTGCTAGGTTGGCAGGAGCTGGGACCAAACAAAGGGAGCTCACCCCGTCATAGGGATTCGAACTGCTGACGTTCCGATCAGCAAACCCTAGGCTCTGTGGTTTAGACCACAGCGCCACCCGCGTCCCATTTCATACTCACCCACTAAGGGAGCAATCCTATCGGGGCAACAAATGATGATGGCAGGGAAGCAAGAGGATATTCATGACTGAACAACTGCTATATCCAATGTCCCACTGGCCAGGGCAGAAGGTGGGGCAATTTAATTCCTCCCTCTTCAATCTTGGTGCTCATTCCCACTGGAATTTGCCTCTGGGCCTTTTTTGGGGTCTTGGGGCCAGGTTCTTGTGGATTCATGGCCTCCCCTGACATGCCCTGACACACCCCACTCTGAAGTTCTACATCCAAGAGTCCAAACCTACTGATTTGGCATGTTTCTCTTTAATGCTGCTCCCCCCAATGTTACTCTGGTGGATCTCAACTTACGTGGGGGTTACATTTCGGGGATTGTGTGTAAAGCAAAAATTGTGCATAGTCAAGATACATTGGGTGCAATGGTGGGGGGGACTGCCAAAGTTTCCCCTCCCCCTGATGCTTGCCTGCTTTCCACCCCTTTTACATTTTAAATCTTTATTTCTGCCAAGTGCATAA
This sequence comes from Podarcis muralis, assembly GCF_964188315.1. Classification (NCBI taxonomy): domain Eukaryota; kingdom Metazoa; phylum Chordata; class Lepidosauria; order Squamata; family Lacertidae; genus Podarcis; species Podarcis muralis. The sequence continues at coordinate 40,745,467 of NC_135655.1, forward strand.
AGCTAAATGTGCACAAGTTAAATGTGCGTAAGGTGAAAGTTACCTGTATTAGATCAATGCTGAAAATTGGCGTGTTTGAAATGTGTTTGGCGTGTGTTGAAATAAACTGCACAGGGTTTGACCTATTAAGGGTTTATTGTTGGGAGTGTTTGCATGTTGATTATTTGATTGTAATAAAGAATTTTTAAAGTGTCAAGATGCACTTGTGGCAGAAATCCCTTGGGCATTCTTTCATTTTGCTTGATATATAAAGGTTTCCTCCTGACCCAGGGAGCACACAAAAAAAACACCAAGAGCATTTGCTCAAGTTGCTTGTCAAGTCAGAAACAACACCTCATATTTATTTCTTCTCTGTCTTTTAGGGCAACCCCTTGCATAACATTTTACAAGAAAAATGTTTGGTTTTTTAAAGCATGTAACAAATAATATAATAGAAGCAGCTTCCAATAAAAATAATATGCAGGAGGCCAGCAATAAGATCAACAAGGAGCTTGCCAGAAGAAACCAAAAACTGGATTCTCAAGGAAGGAATTGCACAGGTTTTGCAGCACGAACATGAAGTGCCATTTCTCATGCAAGTGTTCCGTGCAAGGTTATGAGGTGCTAGAGACCTTGGGTAGGGTGGGCAAACATCTTCACATTGCTCTGCAAGGCATGCAGGGAGGGAGGGCAGTGGTGGCCAGGCAAAAAGCAATGTTGTTTAGAGGCTTCCTTCACAGCTGGCTGGGACACTTCCCAGGACTACATGAGAAGACATAATCCCAGCATCCTCTCACTTAGTCCTGGGAGGGTTCTTCAACCTTGAGGGCCAGATGGGTAATTTGCATAGGTCTTGTTGATGACAACATGAGTGGGTAGGGGCAGCGGCAGAGCAAGCTGTTCGGGCGCCTGGGGCAGCACGCGGGGCCAGCCGCCCATGGGGCAGGGTGAGCTGGGGCAGGATGCTCTGCAGGGCCTCTGAGGAGTCTGCCTGCCTCCTCCCACTCAGCCACCCTACAGCTGAGGGGAAGGCGGCAAGTGGACAGTTTGGGGCACCACGGAGCCTGTGGATGCCCAAGCCACCACGTCACTCCCAGGAGAGACGCATGGCTTAGGCGTGCTGCAGGTCCCGCGGTGAGTGCCGCCCGACATTTTGTCACCCACCTCAGTGGTGATACACAGGGCGGACCACCCCCATCACACACCCCTTCCTCTGCCCCTGGGTAGGGGAGTCTGGCCTTTGATCAGCTTGGGTGGAGGGAGGCTTTTCCTACTTTGCTGCAGAAAATGGCATTATCCATTTTGGGGGGCACCAGCTGCTGCTGACTTGTTAAGAACCAGAATGTTCCTCCTGTAAAAGGAAGCTCCAATTCTTTAAATAGGAGGAAGCATAGCACAAATTTCAAAGCTTGTTTTTGAAAATTTATTAGGTGGAAAGTGTCATGGTCCAGTTTACAGGCGGTCAAAGTCCTGGCGGAGGACGTTGGGACTGGGAGCAAGGCGGCGGGGTGGGAGGAGGAACGAGAGTCCGGAAGCCAGGAGTCAGGAAGCCAAGGGTCCGAGGATCAGGAAGCAAGGGGTCAAGAAGCCAAACACAGCAAGGCAGGAAGCGTGTTGCTGTGGCAAAAAGCCAAAGGGAAATGCTGACCTTATATCCCTCCCAGCTCTTGCTACCAGGTGCTGTGAGTTACCAATCGGCCTCACCTGTGTGGCCGCGCCTTGCCTCTTGAGAACAAACTTAGGAAAGCCCCAGTCCTGCGAAGCCCTACCAGTCACAGGACCTGGCTCCTACACGCACTCTTGACAGAAAGAACCAGTGTTCCAGGTAAAATGATGCACTGCTTGGCTATGACACAATACAATATAGCTTTGTCTAGTACCAACTAGGATAAAAAGAGCCTTTGAGAGCAAATTCCATTTGCTTAGAAGTTGGAAGCAGATTGTTAGATGGCATTTAATTTTATGATGCAGTTATTAAAATCATAGATGAAATATCTCAAAATATATTAGTGCTGGAAGTCTGTGCATTAAAAACAATGATTCTGTCTAATCCTAGATGATTAAAATGCTGTGGTTTAATGGCTTCTTACATCAGATTCCTACATTCCTCTGTGTTCAATAATAAGTTTATGGATTCAGCCTGTGGTTACAAAATGGTTTGATAAACCTGGGCTAGGTTGGCTCCTGTGTGTACAAGAGTATAAAAGCCAGTGCCTCTAAGAGCTACTATTATCCAACCTTGGGTGCTGTTTTACAGTTTCAGCAGTTCAGCCTGTGCCAAACAAATGGTAATTTTGAAAACCGTCAAGACATTTTTAAAGTCTCAAGAAAAGATTTCAGGTATGGAAATGAAAACTTTTCAAAGCTGATGCAAACACACAACTTACTTCTTTCCTGATAGGAACAGTGCAACTACAGGTATCTTTATTTCCTGCTTCTATCTCTATGGAGAATTTCAGTACTGTACCAATCTATCTGCACCTTCCTCTACATTGAAGGGTTTCTGTTACTTGAAGAAAAGGTAATGCAGTACACAGCATTTGGAGAACAGACAGCCCTAGTCCCAGTTTTTCAAGTACAAAAAAATTGAACCTTTTCAAAACTGGTGAGCTACAGGAGACCCAAATGGTTTGATTAAACAAGAGCTTTCCAGAGTATAAAAGCCAGCAATTTTGCAAGACCTACTATTATCCAACATGCATTTTGATCTACAGTTTCAGCACTCTGGCTTTTAGACACATAAAATTGTACCAAACAAGTGACACAGACTCCAAATGTAAAAAACACCACCACCAAAATCTTTTGAAAGCCTTTTTTTAAAAAAAATAAATCCCCCACCCCAGTACGGAAATTAAACCTTTTCAAAACTGATGCAAACATATGACTTAGTTCTTTCCTGGTAGCAACAGCATAGATCTTTATTTCCTGTTGACAAACTCAACATGCTGTTGCTCCTTCCTCCCATGCTGTTGCCACTTCAAAAAATTCCAACTTATTGGTTGGCACTAACCAGTGCAAAACCTGCCAAAAGACAAGCTAGAGGCAAGATCTCATGTGATGAACCATCCCAAATCCCTCAGTATGAGTATAGAGCATCTGTGCATTGGATTCTAGGCATAGTAGTATGCTTGCCCATGATAAAAACAGAAGAAAATGGGTTTTGATACAAGGCTTTCTGTTTTGGCTACCTATTTTTAAATTTACTGCAAAGTAATCACAATAACGGATGTACCTGTCAGGTGAAAATTCAATTTAATACCTAGCAGAATTGTAAATTTCAGCAGACTTGCTCATACATTCACACTGATGACAGAAGCCAGTTCAGCTTTTTAGAACAAAAAAACATTCCCCACGCAAAATTTGCACTGTGTGCTAAAAGCAGACCCCCTTAATCCCCACCTACTTTACTTCCCCATTGCTCACAATCTCTGGCCTATCGCTTATTTATAACTATAGTGACTTTGATGTAAATAATTTCCGGTTGCCATTTCACTAAATGTACATGGCAAAAATGTTAGATGACTTGGAAAACAAGAATGAGATATTGAAATGTGACCAAGGGATTCTTCAGATCTGTTTGGAGTATCAATGGTATGCAATGGATAATGTAGCCAAAACTCGAGGAGAGAATAAGTTGGGCCATGAAGCTATTGGCTTAGTTCACATGTTACAGTGGGCCAAACTACGGACTGCCATGAATGGGCAAGTCTGCTAGCGCACACTACTCACATGCTCCAGCCCTTTGCCTTACAGGGAGTAAACAAACTAGAACAATGGCTTAGCATTAGTGTGACTCAGTGGTCATGATTTGTTTAATAATAATAATAATAATAATAATTTATTATTTATACCCCGCCCATCTGGCTGGGCCTCCCCAGCCACTCTGGGCGGCTTCTATAAAAACCAAAAATACAATAAAATATCACATGTTAAAAACTTCCCTGAACAGGGCTGCCTTAAGATGTCTCTTGAATGTCAGGTAGTTATTTATCACTTTGACATCTGCTGGAAGGGCGTTCCACAGGGTGGGCGCCACTACCGAGAAGGCCCTCTGCCTGGTTCCCTGTAGCTTTGCTTCTCGCAATGAGGGAACCGCCAGAAGGCCCTCGGCGCTGGACCTCAGCGTCCGGGCAGAATGATGGGGGTGGAGACGCTCCTTCAGGTATACTGGACCGAGGCCGTCTAGGGCTTTAAAGGTCAGCACCAACACTTTGAATTGTGCTCGGAAACGTACTGGGAGCCAATGCAAGTCTTTCAAGACCGGTGTTATATGGTCTCGGCGGCCGCTCCCAGTCACCAGTCTAGCTGCCGCATTCTGGATTAGTTGTAGTTTCCCCCCAAACAAATTACTAAAGGAAGCCAAGGACAAACCTTAGGGTTTCCTTTGAGAGAAACAAAACATCGGTGTTGGTTCTTGATAAAAAGGCAAAGGTAAAAGACCCCTGGACAGTTAAGTCCAGTCAAAGGCGACTATGGGGTTGTAGCACTCATCTCGCTTTTAGGTCGAGAGAGCCGGCGTTTGTCCACAGACAGCTTTCCAGGTCATGTGGCCAGCATGATTAAACCGCTTCTGGTGTAACGGGGCACCGTGACGGAAACCAGAGCACACGGAAATGCTGTTTACCTTCCCACCACAGCGGTACCTATTTATCTACTTGCACTGGCGTGCTTTCGAACTGCTAGGTAGGCCAGGTAGGTAGGTTCCTGATAACGCTAAGCCGGTGCTCTGGCTTATTTCCTCACAGCGTGACAAAGGGAGGAACAAGGCGGGTGCAATTTGACCTGCTTGCTTCTTCGTAGTCAGCCATAGTTTGGCACACTTATTTATTAACTTAAAAGTCTTTCTAAAACCCGTAATGTTTAAAAAGCTGTAAGCGGCATACAAAAGCACAACAAAAGCTCCAATAAAGCAGTATCATAAAATAGATACAAATGAAAAAAGAAAATACAGTGGTACTTCTGGTTACGAACTTAATTCGTTCCAGAGGTCTGTTCTTAACCTGAAACCGTTCTTACCCTGAGGTACCACTTTAGCTAATAGGGCCTCCTGTTGCTGCAGCACTGCTGCCACACAATTTCTGTTCTCATCCTGAGGTAAAGTTCTTAACCTGAGGTACTACTTCCGGGTTAGCAGAGTCTGTAACCCAAAGTGTTTGTACCCCGAGGTGTTTGTAACCCGAGGTACCACTGTATTTAAAAACTAAAATGTAATGATATGGATGATGCTTCATATATGTGGCAGAAGGAAATGCATTCTAGAGTGGAGGGGCAATGGTGGAAAATGCCACTTGGGGGTCACAGTCCTTGTAATTTTTCTCTGATTGACTGTCGCAACGCTAAGCAAACTTTTTAGATATTAAGGCCGACTGAAACATAGTTATGATATTGCTAATGGTGGGGGGACACTGGATTTCTTATGGGGAATATAGCACTATATTAATAGTAAATTATGGTCTTAGGGCTCACTTAACATGCTTCCCTCCTCTGATGCTTTTTTCCATAGAAAGGCCATTCTGGTGATTTCAGTGGTGTTAAGGGGTGTGTGTCTGTGTGTCTGTGTGTGAAATCTGGGAGCATTGCCACCATTGGAGGTGCCAACCAGTGTCGGATTTAGGGTGGTGTGAGCTGTTCCCCCGCACAGGGCGCCATGCCAGGGGGGGTGCAAAATAATGATGAGAATGATGAGAACAACAACAACAGCAACAATCCATATTTACACAGGTACCCAATCAAAGTTGGGGGATGCCAACTGTTGTTCTCGCTCAGGCCCCATATTAATAAATTCCCCACGGTAACACTCCTCGGGGGTGGGGCTGGCTACCAGCGCATAGGAGCTGCTGCTCTGTCCGTGGCTCCTGCATGTAGAGAGCACCTCAATTTCAGAGAACCTGTATACTGCACCAAAAGAGCTCTCTATCTTATAGCCATCATATGAACTGGAACACAGCTCTAAGGGATACAAGTACAGTGGTACCTCGGGTTAAGTACTTAATTCGTTCCGGAGGTCCGTTCTTAACCTGAAATTGTTCTTAACCTGAAGCACCACTTTAGCTAATGGGGCCTCCTGCTGCCGCCGCGCCGCCGGAGCCCGATTTCTGTTCTTATCCTGAAGCAAAGTTCTTAACCTGAAGCACTATTTCTGGGTTAGCGGAGTCTGTAACCTGAAGTGTATGTAACCTGAAGCGTACGTAACCTGAGGTATCACTGTACAGTAATGTGAGATGGCCACTCACTTATCAGTGTTAAGATGTATGAAAACAAACCGAATTATTTTGTTTATTGGGGCAAGAAATTGTTTCCCAAAATAACACATACAGTACTGAGTAGAGAACATCATGCAAACTAAAACCAGGAAGGCCGTGAGTAGCAAATAAATAAAACATGATTACTGTAAACTGGGATTAGTCAGCATTTTACTATGGTTAGTTCTCCGTGTGGCACCAGCTTTAATTGCTAGGCCAAGGGAACACATCAACCCTAAACACACACACACAGTTGTGAAGTCTTATCCCATTACATTTTATAGTACATTCAACTTAGGGTGTTTGGGACTGAAGTGCTAGAGATATAACAAACTGAAAAGAGGTAACAGGTTTAGAGAGACATTGTGCAATTCTTATGTGCAGTTCGAAACAAAAGCCATTTAATTTAAACCAGTGATTTCCTGGAAGCATGTTCTTTGGATAAAGAATGCGCATGTGAACAAACATGATCTTTGCATTTAAAGACTGCAGTTCTAAGCACAGTTGGAATTGGGCTGCAGTCTGCCAGTCAACATATTTTCCTCTCTGCGTGTGCCTGTCTGTCAGATTGAAAGCAATAGCATGAGAGCACATACGTATGTAGTTGTACCAACCTGTCAGCTAAGATCTGTGGAGGAGACCATCCCTGTGGTCCCACCCCCTTTCACTTGGGCCTTTGGGTCCTATGAGGCCCAAAGTATGATTTAGTGAGCAGTCTGTTAGGAGAATGTTCTTAGCGCTGTTTTCATGCTTTTGATATGTTGGGTTTAGTTATGTCTGCTTTATATCTTTAGAGGAACTGCTTGTGAAGAGTGGCATAAAAATGAGATAATAAAACAAACAATATGGATGTAATTCCGGAATTCCTGCTTTGGCAGCGAGTTGGGCTACGAGACTTTTCTGGTTCCTTCCAACTCAACAGTGGTACCTCGGGTTAAGAACTTAATTTGTTCCGGAAGTCCGTTCTTAACCTGAAAATGTTCTTAACCTGAAGCACCACTTTAGCTAATGGGGCCTCCTGCTGCCACTGTGCCGCCGGAGCATGATTTCTATTTTCATCCTGAAGCAAAGTTCTTAACCTGAGGTAATATTTCTGGGTTAGCGGAGTCTGTAACCTGATGCGTATGTAACCTGAAGCGTCTGTAACCCGAGGTACCACTGTACAGTGTATGTATTGATAACACTTAGACTAATAGAATCATAGAATTGTAGGCTCAAGTCCTAAGTATATTTACTAGGAAGTAAGGCCAACTGAACACAACTGAGCCATATTTATGAAGAAGTATGTGCAGGATTGTACTATGGTTCCAGTTCTGTGCATGCTTTCCTGGGAGGAACCTGTTTGAACGTACATGGACACCTAGGATTTCACTGTAAATCTCCTCAAAGCAATTTTTTTGTTTCAATATTGGAAAATGTCAGAGACGATTTTCTTGTTGAATTATAAACACACACAAACACAATTCCTTCAAAATATCAACCACAAGTCATAAACTTACGTTTTGGGTCCCCCCGCCCCCGGCATGAGGGTGACATAAATCTCACAGAAAATCCTGGCACAGCACTGGAAAAATTCTTGTTGGCATGTGCCAAGCTTTGTAATCAGTGTAAAGCTACAGATGGGAGTGTGCGATACACCAGCCTTCCCACCTGCTGCTGCCTCTTGCTGGTTGTGTGTGTGTGTGTGTGTGTGTGTGTGTGTGTGTGTGTGGAGAACATACTACTTTAATCCAGATATTTCCTTTGGGCAATGTTCCTCTTTTTTCTTCAGCTCACCTCTGTTCAATTCACAAAGAATTACACTCCCTGACCCATAAAGTGTGATATTTGTCCTGCTTTAGTACTAGCATTTTCAACTGTGATGGGGGAAAAAGAAGAGAAGGTGGCAAAATACAAGAAGGGTTTTATTGAAGAGTATTTTCCTGATGTCTGTTCTCGTTGCTGCTGACATCAGTGGAAAGTGCGTGCTTAGCGCTGATCGGTGTTCCAGCCTGAGGACTTAGCTCAGGCTGCTACTTTAAAAGTTTATTAATACCTGTGCCACAGAATCATATACAAATACATATCTGTGTGATGTACAAAATCCTTTAAAACCAAAGCATCATAACAATAAAACAAAATCAAAGTACATTGAAGAAGTTCAAGAGATACCCTTCACACAATCCTTTCATGGGACTGCGTATGTGTGGAGGGGGCAGGGCAATGCCCACTGGCTCCGCCCCAGTGACATTCATCCCACCGGCCCATCCATTGTCTGTACATTGTGTGGGACACCTTCAAAGGGACACCTATGTGCACACAGCAGTATGGGAACACAACGTTGCATTTGGCCAGATCACTTCAATCACAACTGTACACACATGGGTATTCCTCTGGCAGTTAGGTCAGTGGCCTCAGGGCAGGCAGTGGGTGCATTCTTGCCCCTTCCATGTGTTTAGGGTATATGTTAAGGAATGCATGAAGAGGGCTCAGTCCTCAAACCACTTAGGGTCAAATCCAGCACTTGATTTTGGCCCAGAAACAACTTGGTAACCCGTGAAGTTGGCATGAGATTGGCTTAGTATGATCCAAACTCTTGACCCAAAACAGAATGCTCAGTCACATTCTTGGCTACATTTTCCCTGATTCCTTTATCTCATTGTAATTCTCAAGGAAACCCATAAGACTTAATTGTTGGGTCTTCTGTTTTCAGTGATTTTCTGGCGGGCAATTTTTCTTTAACTCTGCATGGCTCCGTTTCCAGTTCTGCAAAATGGTTCTCAAAGAGGCAGATATGTAATCAATTAATTTATATTTATAGCCTGTCTCGTCCTTAGGTGCGCGGGGGAACATTTCAATTTATTGAGTTGCTGGAGGTGCTTAAATTGTAATCTGTCCCAGTCCCTAAGGACCAGTCTGTGCTGAAGTTTTACCATGCTTCTGAATGTGGTACGGAATTTGCTGTGTTGTTCCCAAGCATTCTGTAGGGACAAGTGGCTACGCAGAGAACTTCCTGACAAATAGTGCCTCAGCGGTTCAAGGACTTGGTGTGTGGTAGCCACCAAGATAAGAATGTCTCTGGTGCACTTAAAAAAACACACGCTACCAGCATTGTTTACTTAAAATATTGGACTAGGACTCTGGGGAGGAGATAGTGACTTACAGTCTGAGCTGAATCAGATTTTCTGAGGAGTAATTAGCCTTGATTTGAGGTGAAGTTTCTTCCTAGTAACCATGCCTGAGGATGGGACTCGAGGATCCAAGCTGGTGCCTGTGTGAAATGCTCATTATTTGCACAAGTACTGAGGATCCAAAATAGAATGACCATGTTCTGCTTACATTTTACCATGTTTCAGGTGAAAACTTTTTCCTGAGCTCAGTGTGTGGCTGCTTCTGGGAAATGGCAGCATAATTAACAAGTACCCATAGTTCCTTCACACAGTCAGTGCCAACAAGAATTGCTGCTGCTTATGCAGAAAGGCAGTAAATAATTTTCACATGCTTAAAACGGGCTGTTAAAACCATCACCCTGCGTTGCCGATAGTCATTATTCCCATCCTTTGAAACGCTCATCGATAGGGGAAGAGCTGCTGATTGTGATACTTTCCTTAAATTAAAGAGAGAGAGAGAAAAAGTGAAGATACTAATCTGGCAAAATGGGAGCGAGCGTGTTGCTTTCATTAATTTCCCTATTACAGTGCTGTTGAGAGATAATTTCAAGGGGGTGGGGGGAGACCCTTAATGATGCATGCAGTGCTTCCCGCATTGCTTTCACAATAGGTTTCTCCCTGGAGGGGGGGGGATAGTCTAGAAAGGGGGGGGGCGGTTAGCTTGCTGTGGAATTGGGAAGACGGCTCGGTTGGTTCTGGCAGTGAGGGGGTTGACTGACAGTCTGCAGTGCAGTGGAGTTAGCTGGGCTCCCTATATGGCTATGGATTAGCTATATGCTAATACAGATAGGGAAAAGGAGCTGTGCTGAGCCCAGCGAGCTGCTACCAGTGTAGGCAATCAGAGGCTGAGCAGAGCTGCTTCCTCCAGAGCCATGGCTGAAGGGGGCGAAGCAGGGGAAGATGAAATACAGTTCCTACGAACTGTAAGTATCTGTTGTTTTTTTCTAGGTCAGGAACCGGGTTCTTTTTCTTTGTCTCCTTGACTGTGCCTGCTTGTATTGCATTATAGAATAATATTCCCCCCCCCCCTCTGTCTGTCTTTCTCCCTCTCTCTGCTTGTGCTTGGTTACCCAGGAACGAATGTTTGGGAGAACGGGAAATAAGGCAAGGATACGTACAGGCTGTACCAGACAAGCATTGGACGTTCTCAGTGCCATCTCCCTTTAAAGCTGCTTATTAGCCATCTCCGTCCGAGTTTGGTACCGAAAGGGAGTTGTTTGCTCTGGTGATTCCCTGTGTCTGAAGCATCCTTGTTAACTTTGTGATTGGGTTTCTTAATGCTGCATGCCAGATACCTGACCTCTGAAACTTCTCTCTAGGTTACTCCTCAGTGACAATTAAAAGAAGCTTTGCGGGGAATAGAGGATCAAAATCGCAAGGAAACCCCGATGAGGGGTCTCTGAGACCTCTGCAATCCTTCCTCCCCTTTATAGCAAATATACAGACATGCGGGATGTGTTTGCATGAATGGATGTGCTTCAGATGTAAACCTGAAATATTTTTCTGTGCTTCAAACAGAGGTTTAGTTTAAATGGATGTAGCGCTTCCTCTGGCCAGGGGTGTCAACCAGTGAAATAATAACTTGCCCCTCTCATAAATGCTCCATAAAGAGCTTTCACAACATTCTTCCATAAGGTTTTGGAGGGGTGATCTTTTCTGTTTTTGAAGTGACTCTGATTCACACATTAATTGGTCTGAGGTGTGGGACATCCTTTCATTGAGTAATTCTGTATGTTGATGTGGGTTGGAGTTGCTTGAGGAGCAGCCCTTCAAAATACATTTAGTTCCTGCCGCCCTTTCACCATTTCTCTGCTTCCTTGCAAAAAACTGTGCCAGCAACAGACTCTCCGCAGTTTCTAGTGCAACTTTTTTTTAAAAGGTGGATTTCCAAAACGGGTAAGCTGGCTATCTGTAATAAGCCCATGCTGTTGCCAGTTGGGCAGGGGCGCAGAGCATGGGGAATATGAGAAAAGGTGTCTTTTGCAGCTCCTGAAAAATGCTAGTTGTGTCAAAGTGTCATTGACACTTCCTTCCTTCTGAAAACCTCATGATGGAAGATGTAATTACAGGGAAGACTAATTTTATTCCGTTACATCTTCTGCTGCTTATGTTATGGGACAACTGCATATCCACACAATGAAGCCCCTAAATGTATATTTTGAACAATAGATGTTTCCCCCCCGCAATAGCATTAGCTTTGCACCTTCCAGGCATGTCTTTGACATGACACCCAAATGGCTGTCTAAGGCGCTTTTGCTTCATATCCTCACTGAACAGCAAGGTGAAAAGCTTTCTCCTCTTCCTAGACAAATAAGGTATCTCATCTTTTCCTACATGAGGAGACTTCTGATGAGACTGCAACCTGTGTTCCTTCTTCAAAGGGATAGAAACTCTTTCTATCTTTCACTGAATTTAGTGTTTATGACTTAGGATATGGTGTAAACATACAATGATTTTTTTTAAGGAGGCTTCTTGGCATCACAGAATAGTGCATAGAGATAGGGTTACTGTTTTTATTTGACGCTATTATTCGCTCCCCACCCCCCGGTGTGCTCATCGTAAAGCACAAAATGCAGGTTTCTTCACTTTTCTAGACAACTTCCCATACAGACAGAGGTATCGGCTACTAAACCTTCCCCCGAATTCTACATTCCCTAGGGAGGAGTGTTATTTATTTCTTGCATACTACTTTGATTGTGGCCATAAATACTAAAGATTAATTACACACTTTGGTACATGAGCAGTATACTAAGGCATGCGTGCAATATGAAAGCACTTTTGCTGCTGAGTTATTGTGTTGTCTGTTAGACTGTACCAACACAAACCCTCGGTCTTAAAACAAATTTATTTGTAGGGAGGATTCCTTGAGCAGTTGTGTGTTTTCAAAAATAGTTTCTCACATTAAGTATTTAATATGGGGGGTGGCTGGGCAAAATACTGTGAAATAATAGAAAAAGTGGGGGACACTTGGAGGTTGCAGAGTTTTGAAAAATTGAAAGGAAAGGTGCGAGACTGGTTTCATTACGCCCAAATTTTAGAGATCTTTAAAAAGGACAAAAAAATTGGTTTCCAGGTGGAAAAATCAAAATTAGAGTCAGAACTACTTGAACCTAAGACGAAAGTGCTTTCAAGAATGTATAACTTGTTGCTTAAATGGAATACTCAAGATGAGACAGTTAAATCAGCCATGATAAAATGGGCACAAGATATTGGGTACAACATTATGTTTGAAGACTGGGAAAGGTTATGGACCACCGGTATGAAATTTACGGCATGTAGTGCCTTAAAAGAAAACATTATGAAAATGATGTACAGGTGGTACATGACCCCAGTCAAACTTGCAAAGATATACCATTTGTCTGACAATAAATGTTGGAAATGTAAGGAGGCTGAAGGAACATTCTTTCACCTTTGGTGGACATGCCCGAGGGTGAAGGCTTTTTGGGAAATGATTTATAACGAGTTGAAAAAGGTATTTAAGTATACCTTTCATAAGAAACCAGAAGCCTTCCTTTTGGGCATTGTGGGCCAGAGAGTGCTAAAGAAAGATAGAACTTTCTTTTTATATGCAACTACAGCAGCAAGAATCCTTATAGCCAAATACTGGAAGGCACAGGAGTTACCCACACTGGAAGAGTGGCACACGCAACTGATGGATTACATGGAACTGGCTGAAATGACTGGCAGAATCCGAGACCTGGGAGAAGAGGCAGTGGAAGAGGACTGGAAAAAATTTAAGGACTACTTACAAAAACATTTTAAGTTATATGAATGTTGAGAATTTGCTAAGTCTTGAGAAAAACATGCTTCAGTATTGAGATTTGGAAATGATTGAAACTAAGTTACGACTGAGAAAAGCTTAATTTTTAGAGTAAATAATTAGATGAAAATACAAAAACACATGAAACAAGGTTTTAATTTGCTGTTGATTTTTATTGTAAAGAATGCAGGGATGGAGGATGTGGGGAAGTCCAGTTGATGTTGAAAAAAGATTTGAAAAAGTGAATTTTTTTTTCTTGTTTTTTTACTTTGTAAAAAAAGCTTTTGTTGTGTTATTGACGATGTATTGATGTTGTATTTTGACCCTGGAAAACAAAGCAATAAAAAATATTTTAAAAAACAAAAAAACAAAAATAGTTTCTCACATGCGGCGTAACCTTAGTTTTGGGCTGGCAGATGTGATCGCATATATTACAAAGTGACAGAAGGCAGAGTTCAGTGTTCTTATAAAGAGATGGAACTGTAAAAAATAATAAAATTTCCCAGAGTATGCCATTCAGAAAATGTGAAACACTTGCAATTTAGTCCCTTGCTTTTATATGAGCAAGTCCATTTTCCAAAGCAAAATCCATGTAAATGAAGTCAAGAAAGAAAATCTGATTCCTTTCCTCCCAGCGTTGCACTCCTAAATTTTTGTGAATCATTTTTTAAAGCATCTGCCTTCTGTCTTAAGAAGTGGTTGCATTTTAGTGGCCAGCACAGTGGTACTTAAATTCTCTTTTCCCAAAGCTTCCTAGCTTGCATTAGAATGGTATGTTTTAGAATTCAGGAGGTTTTTTCTTTTTCTAGACACGCAAGTGTCTAGCTAGGACTTGGTTACACTGATTAAGGATTCAGATGTGGTGCTTCCTGGGCTGTTATAGTGCCAACAAAACCTGTTTACACAGGAAAGGAATTGCGGAATGTTTGATCCACATAAACTTGCTGGTTACTTTAGACATTTCACTAACATGGCTTAGTTTATGAAATAAAAATTCCAGGATTCTAGCTGGCCTGGTGGAAAGCACTTCTTCTGTCCTATGCTAGCTTAGGATACGTTGCAGCATAGTCTATCTTTCTTTAAAAAAAAAATTTTTAAAGGCTGCAAAAACTAAAAGTACCTGCAGTCCACTATAGATGTTTTAAATTAGAATGAAAGATTGTCACTTAACAGTCACATGAAAGAGTTTAGTTATACCTTAATGGGTCATCTGTGTTACGTGCCTCTGAGTCCTTTTGCTCAAGGACATCAACAGTGCCTTCCTGGATCTGATCAAGATCAATCTATTCCAATGTTATTTGCCAATGTACACTGGATAATCTGCTAGAAATTTGTCACTAGTCTGTCCTGACTACTGTCTGCCTTCTGCACACTTCTACATTATGGCGTTGCAAGAGATTCTGGTACTTACCTTTTAGATTTCACTGACACCCATGTTTGTGTTGCTTGCATGGTCAAGTCTGCCGTTCCTTTGCCCTGAAAGTCCTTATCTCTCATGCCAAATATGTGAGCTTCTGAGTATCAAGGCGGTCTCTTAATTGTGAAAGATTGGGGCTCTGACACTGGAAACCATAATAGCAATAATTTATACAGCACTTCAGAGTGTTCAAAGTGCTTTGTGTCAGTAATACTTACAAGTAACCCTGCAATGTAGGTCAATAATATTATCCTATTGCAGGCTGAGAGGTAACAGCTTCTTAAGACAACTAAAGGAATTTATGGCAAAGACTAGCTTGAAACTGGTTTGTAGCTGAGTCTTTAAATTGTTACACTCAAGAATTGTGGGTGGTTTGCTTAAACCTGGTGACAGATACACAAAACCGTTGGAAAACTGAGACCAATGCAGACTTTAACAGCAAGCCAGGTTCCCCTCCCAGTTCCTCTCACCTACTGCTTTGCTGAACATCTAGAATGATGAAGGGTTTCAGAAAGTTCAGAAATCTGTTCGCTATTTATGGCATTTTGTTTGGCCTAATTAAAATATTGCCTTACTATGAAGTTTGGAGTTTTTTTAAAGGAACAACATATTTTCTCAAAACAAGTTCTGGAGCTAAGTCCTGTGCACCGATCAGTTATTGTTTACATGCCTCTCTTAGACTTACATCTTGAATGTATGTTGAAGAATTCTGATTTATTTTAGTGAAATTTACTTCGGTATAAGAGCTATCTCACACTCCCTTGGTTTCAGATGCAACACCCTAAGCAGGCCGCTGCTGACTATGTATATGCAGGGCTGTATTTGCTAGATTACGGTTAGTATGCTTACAGTTAGGGCGGCAATTGGGTCTCTGTGCTCACTTCTGCTTTTGACCACTGTGATTTTAAGGAAACTATTGGGAAATTCCAGAATGTTCATGACCAAATAGCAGAAGCTGCACAAATAAGGTATTGCTTGCTATAGTGCAGGGGCTGGAGAATTATGGGTTGCTTCCGGACTGTTGGGTTTAGGATCGTATATCTGTCAAAACTCTTATTGCTTTTGGCCTTTTTAATTTAACACGCAGTCTTTTCTGTGCCTCTTCAAAATATGAAATAGTTACACGGATCACAGAGCATGTATGTAGCACAATAAAAACGAAAACAAAGCAATGCGGCACAATTATCTTATAAGAGGATTTATTCAGGAAACAAAGTCAAAACAAGTGCAGTCAAAATTAATGTGAAATATGACAAAATAGTATTTCCAATAGGAAATATAGCTTGTATTAATCATGTTAGGTGTGTAATCTTCGGTGCCCAATATATAATCCTTGCAGGGCTATATTGTAACTGAAGGACTTTACATTCTTCACTTTTGCCCAGCGTATGAATTACAGATAGGCTGTAAATACATTTAGCATGGAAGAAAGGTGTATGTGTGTGTGAGGCTGGCATCTCTCCCCACCCCCTGCCGACCTGGTTTCCATGTCTATAACAACAAGCAAAAGTTCGGCAGGCAAAGCTTTTTCCAGCATGCAGATGCACTGCTTTGAAAAACATCGCCTGCTAATTTTCTGTTCATTATGTTGCTGTTAAACATATGGGTCTTGCACAGGAAAGAAGGAGGGACATGGTCAAGATAAATAAGAGCATGTGGCTTGTGTAAATAGTGACTAGAACTGGGGTGAAATTCTGTTGTTTTCGAGTTACAACAACTGAGGATTACGTGATGGGAAGCATGTTTAAGATAAATGTTTGGCAATCCTATAGAATTGCCACAGTAAGGCAATGAACTGTGATGGAATCTGGTTTTATAAATGGTCAGATGGAAGTCTAATTTGTAGTGAAAACTTGAAGCCCAATTTCCCATATTTAGAGACGGTACATCGCTAATTTCATTGGGGATGAAGCAGAGAGGATAGATATTGTCAATTTTGTCCTACTTATTATCTTCCCAGGGGCATCTCATTGGCCATGGTTGGAGAAAGATTTCACTTTTGAAATCCCAATAACCATTTTAGGAAACTTACCATTTGACGGTGTGAATTGTGACTGCTGCAGTCTGAAAAGTTTGCATGAGCAGAAAAACATACAGCAAGTGATTATGGAATTAGGACCCTTCTTCCTGCAAAGAGAGATGGCGTGTTCAGCCCTCCCTTCTGCCAGTGGTTCACATTGTACTTGGCTTTCTCAGATGTGTTGCAAGCATCATTTGTACAGATAGAAATTCATCAGTTTAAATAGAGAGGATAAACCTACCAGGGTGAGGGTGGAAGGCTGGGGAAAGTAGAGCTACAAATCAAGGAAGCATCTGAAAAGCCTTGCCCTTTACAGATGCAGTAGTTCAGCAAAGACAAAGAATACACACAGAAACGCAACAGCAAGGAAACAGACCTACACAGGGTGGCATAGGGATTTCCAAAGCAGCCCTTCTGTTAACACATGCAAACGACAGGAAAGTGGGAGTCAGCAAAAAAAAAAAAAGTCCCCATACCTATAATGCATGTATTTTATAAATAAGCCCAAACCCCCAAATAGCAGCATTAGGGTAGCGGGAGGTAAAGAGCAATTCTGTTGCATCTTCATTAGTTTTGAAGGTGAGAAGTTTGCAAGCTCTTCCCTTATTTTATATCTTGTCGCTCAGTTGGGAAGGGTAGTTCCAGCTCAGGGTAGTAGGAAACGCAATAGCGTCAATTGTCAGCACCCAGGAGGCAAATTGTGGCTTCCATTGGGGGTAATGACACATTTCACTTTTGCACTGTAGACCACCTTAGCAACCCCCTCCTTTGAAACAAGATTTAGGACAGACACACCCAGAAAATTTATAGCCTACCACTCTGAAGACAGTCTTTTGCAGGGAGATGGGTGCTGCATAGGTTTCTGGAACTAGCACAACGAAGAGGGAATTCTATATGTACTTCAGAGGTATGCTACGAGTACTTATCTCTGTAAAGAGCAACACAACCAAACTTGGGTGGGAAATATCAGCATTTAGGAAAATGCTATGGTTTCTTCTTTCAGTTTTCGTGAGTTCAAGGGTAGGGAAACATGGGAAGCACAGGATTTGCAAAGGCGGTTGGGCTGGTTCCGACACAACCAGAACACACTTAACCTCCTCTGATGGAGCCATAAGGAGGAGATTGGAAGTTTTAGCTTCTGTTTTTTTGTTAACTGCAGCTTGCCACACCTGAACTGGGGCTAAACACAGTTAATCTTAACTATGGTAAGTGGAGACAAGGCAACTTCGCACCATAGCTTGCTTGTTTTTATTTACCATAAAGGTAAAGTAAAGGGATCCCTGACTATTAGGTCCAGTCGTGGCCGGCTCTGGGGTTGCGGTGCTCATCTCACTTTATTGGCCCGAGGGAGCTGGTGTACAGCTTCCGGGTCATGTGGCCAGCATGACTAAGCTGCTTCTGGTGAACCAGAGCAGCGCACGGAAACGCCATTTACCTTCCCGCCGGAGTGGTACCTATTTATCTACTTGCACTTTGATGTGCTTTCGAACTGCTAGGTTGGCAGGAGCAGGGACCGAGCAACGGGAGCTCACCCTGTCACGGGGATTCAAACCAACGACCTTCTGATCGGCAAGCCCTAGGCTCTGTGGTTTACCCCACAGCGCCACCATAATTAAGGCTAATTGCAGTTTAGAGTTCAGATGGCATATTAAACTGAAATCAACCTAAAACAGAAGTGGATGCTCCCAATCTTCTCTTTGTAGCCATGCCAGAGGAAGGGAGGGGAGGAGGGGAGTGCACAAATCCAAGGCTGGGCTTGTTCTCATTATGCTAAACCATAGTGCTATCACCATATCCAAAGGCAGCCATTGCATTACATCAAGAGCAAAGTGCATGCAGTCAACTATAGGTTAGCTCCAAAATAAGGAACTTTCTGGCTACAGTGTCAGTCACACCTGACCTCAAACACTAGCAGGCATACCAGGACTGTCTCGGCTTCTGTCTTGCATCCCTCATTAGCCCTGGGAGATATGGACTTGCATAGAATGTATGCCTATGCTGTTTGTCAGTTAATGTCTGTAAACAATGTAATCTACTGAGTATCATCTCAGAAATATCTGTTGTGTAGCAACCAGCATACTGATTGTGTCTGGCTTTGCAGTACCATGTTATCTAGCTTCTGCAATTTTCCGTTTCTAAGATCTGTGACTTAGATTCTCTTGAGAAAGTGGGCAATGTTGAATGTGCACAGTAATGTGCTGATAGTCAGTGAGAGATCATGCTATAACCTTGATGTTCCGAAAACCATGGGTGGTTGTCAGCTAGTGTTTCACATTGCTAAGTATCCTTTCACATGCTTACTCCCTTCCTAAATTTTATCGGTGTTTCCAACTGTCTCATCACAGCCAAACTTCTTTGAAAAGATTGGAGAAAAGCTGTTATTGTGTAGCCCAAGCTTTTTATCCTGCGCTCTTATGTCTAGAAGTGAATTTATATCAAGGACGTTCAAATGCCACCTTGCAGATACGGATCGGTTGGCTGGGCTCATATATTTTTCTAGCAAAGGAACAGATCCACCATTCTGTTGTTAGAAGGTAGGATACCTTGTGCCATCTTTTACTAAGAGTCTTTCTGTATCGTCACATTATTTACTGCACTAATTACACAGGATGAAGAGTTTGGATTCCTATGAAGGTTTGTGCATCTGGTTTTGGCTTCTTTGTGAAGTCAGTATTCATTATCCACAAACCAGTAAATACTCTCATTGCTCACTGAGCCATCATTTTCTGAGGTCATAGCCACACCATATATTTAAAGCACTCTTATGCCACTTTAAAAGTCATGGCTTCCCCCAAAGAATCCTGGGAACTGTAGTTTGTTAACGGTGTTGAGAGTAGTTAGGAAGACCCAACCCACAAAGCTACAGTTTCTAGATTTCTTTGCAGGATGAAGTGATTTGCAGGATAGTTAAATGCTTCTGCAGCAATTTAGGCACTGAAACTATCCTAGGTACTGAAAGTCAGACCTGCATTAGTTTCCTTATGGAAAACAAGTCTCTCATGAATTTGAATAAAAACGTAATTTCTTAAAGTTGAGCTTCAGAATAATGTTCAATTGTTTTTGTTTTAGGGGAAGTGTTCAATGATTCCTAGCAATTTCTGTCATTCACTAGAGAGAAATGTTTTGAGAAAACATTTCATCATAAATTGTTCTTAATAGAGGTGTTATCATCCTTTGGTTATGAATTCAGAGAGGTTTGTGTTAACTGTTGCTATGTTGCTATGAAATCATTTTGCTGATATATTTTTTTTTGTTCAAATCATATTTTACAAAAATAGCCCGTGGCATTTCATTTCACAACAGTAGCCCAGTTAAATATAATTGACTTGTGAATCATGCTGTGTGAAAAGCAAAGTTGTCTCCAAATGGCCCTTTGGAAAACTTTACAAAATCACTAGCCTTAAAATAGTTTTATAAATGTATAAATAGTAAATAGGTTTATAATTCTATAAAATCATGCTAATGATGGCTTTATTTAAATTTTCTTACAAATTTGACACATCAGAATTCCAATATTGGCACTGAGACTTTCAGACAATGTTTGGTTGGTAGCAGATTGTAAATAATGTTGGTTTTAACTGGATATTGTATTGAGGAACAGTTCCACATAGCAGTAAATAGATAATAAAAGGCAATGCAAATACTGTTTGACTGGAATACAGAGTATCATGCCTTGAGCGGTGATATAAAATATGCCTGTGGCCAAATAACTTCAACCCCCCAAGAACTGAGCAACCTTTCTTAAATTCATTGCCTGTAGTGCTTTAGTCTCTGTAGTGGAATGTATACAAAAACATGAAGACAATTAGTAAATGGTATATGTTCTACACATCTCATTAATGTCAATTTCTTCCACTAAGGAACAGACTTTTAAAGCCATCTGATAAGCCTCAGTATCTGTTTCCATAGATGCAAACAAATATTCTCAGCTAGGTGCAAAGGAGGAAGCTGTCTAATACTAAGTCAGATCATTGTTCCATTTGGCTCTTTTGTCTGCATTGATTGGCAGAGGCTCTCCTGGGTTTTAGGGATGAGACTGTCCCAGCTCTACCTGGAGAACCTGGGTCCTTTCGCATGCAAAACTTGTACTGAACTACTCGTTGACAGTTATACAGCACAAGTAATGTTGAAGGTCTGTAGCACCAAATATATTATCTATAGTAGTAAAGAATATAGTTTTGGCTCAGTAAGCTGAGTGCTAAGAATGATACTCCATCGTACCTCTATGGCTGGATTCATGCATACACTCAACAGTATGGTGGCAACATGCAGAAAGTCCTTTTGCTCTCTCCAGAGCTACTTACTGCTCTTGGTGTCCCCTTTTTGGTGGTTTGTGAGCACATAGTTAAAATGGTTGGAACCTTGCTATGAGCTGCTTCCGTTGCTACAAGGAGACGTTTCTTAACTGCTGTATTCTACAACCATTGTGCTGTAAAATACGTGTGTGATTCAGATCTAATATTCAAATCCAGTGCGTTATTATGAATTGTTGCTGGGATAGTGACTGCATGTTCCCTCCCCATGTTTTCCACACAACTCCCGTTTGAAACATGTTAGACTACTGTGATTTACATCTTTGTTTCAATGCCTCTTCATCAGTAATGTTTGGATATTAGTGTAAATATCCCCATTAGTACTGCAGTATTCATGCATTGCAGAAGCTTGGACCAGATGACCCTCTATGATTCAATGATTCTGGTACCTCCAGCACCTAAAGTTCTACATCAGTAGTAGCTGAGAATTCTGGCCCAAGGTGGTGCTTAAGGTACTTCTTTATAATGACAGAGACATATCTGCTAGTCTGATGGTATACAGTGGTACCTCGGGTTACATACGCTTCAGGTTACAGACTCCGCTAACCCGGAAATAGTGCTTCAGGTTAAGGACTTTCCTTCAGGATGAGAACAGAAATCGTGCTCCAGCGGCACGGCACGAAAGATTTGTCACCAATGCAGCTAGGAACATGTTAGCAGGGAAAGCAATCAGTCAATCAATCAATCAATCAATCAATCAATCAATCAATCAATCAATGTTTATTACAGCAAACAGCCAGCATAGGAGGGAAAGCTTTCCATCAGAGGGACTTTGAAGAGGAAGATGAGGATGAGCAGGTCACCAAGGAGGTCTGACTAAAACTACAGGAGGTCCAATGGAGTGAGTTCTGCCACTCGGCTTGTGGGGAAGAAGCTACAAGAAGAAATGACCCTGGCAGATGCCCTTTTAAGATAAAGACTGGTGCAATGGTGGACATGAAGAAATTGAAAGAATCACAAGATCAGTGAAGAGGAGGACTGTAACCTTGTAAGTCCTTTTTCTGCAGAGACCAACATGAGAGGTGAATACAGTGGTACCTCTGGTTATGTACTTAATTCGTTCCGGAGGTCTGTTCTTAACCTGAAACTGTTCTTAACGTGCAGCACCACTTTAGCTAATGGGGCCTCCCACTGCTGCTGCACCACCGCCACACAATTTCTGTTCTCAGCCTGAAGCAAAGTTCTTAACCTGAGGTACTATTTCTGGGTTAGCAGAGTCTGTAACCTGAAGTGTATGTAACCCGAGGCACCACTGTATGCTGATATGATGAACTCCATTGAAATAAAGCTGAAGAAATGGAAGGGAATTGTGGAAAATGAGGAGCAGGAAGCAGAAGAATGCAGAGCACAGTCTGTACAAGCTGCCTGAGAGCATCCGGGTTTCTTTGGCCAAGAAGACAGAAGAGGTGCTGTCCAATAAGATGCTGAGCAGCATATCAGAGGCTCAGAATTGAAGCCAAGATCAAAAACATCTTCTTTACTGAGAAGGCCAAAGTGAGGTTGCTGGCTGAGCAGCAGAACAAAGAGAAAAATAGGAAAACTTCCTATGTCCCAACGAACATGCCTGTCAACTATGTCCAGCACAACAGATTTTATCTTGAAAAGTGGAATTCACTGGTATGGAGAAACAAAGAGAAACCCAAAGCCAGTCAGCTGATGGTGGGAGATACTGAGAAGCCAGAAGTTGTGAGATCCTCACCTAACTGCAAACACCCCCAAATGAGAAAGCAACTGATGACTATCTCTATGAGTTCAAGAAGATAAACTGGCAGTACTGAAGCTGGATTCCTGATCACAAAAAATCCTCTTCAGATGTTCAGAGCAAATGCACAGGGAAATTTGAGAAGGGGAAGTTTCACTTAGAATTGTCCTTGTGACCAGGAACTCTTTTTGTAAACCACTCAGAGGGGATTAAAAAAAGAAAATCAAGCTGTGTATAATTTTTATTAAATATTTCACAACATTCACAGAGCGACTATGATACAGATAAAAAGCTTAAGTCAAAGTACAGAGTATGGGAAACACACAAGATGAATTTGACCTAATAGGCATTACTGAAACCTGGTGGGATGAGACTTATGACTGGAATATAGAAATAGAGGGGTGCAACTTATTCCAAAGGAGTAGAACGAACAGGAAGGGAGCAGCATTATATGTAAATAATGTGTACGTTTGTGAAGGGATTCATGACCTGGAACATGGAAGGCAGATTGAGAGTATATGGGTAAAAATGAATGGAGAGGAAAACAACAATAAGTTTACTGCTATAGACCTCCAGGCCAGACTGAAGACTTGGAAGATGCCTTCCTTGAGCAGAATACCAAACACTCAAAAATGGTCATAATAGTCACAGGAGACTTCAGTTATCCCCGATATCTGTTGGAAATCAAGCTCTGCCAAGAATGTAAGGTCCAACAAGTTCCTCAGTTGCCTCACTGACAATTTCATTTCCCAGAAGGCAGAAAAAGCAACAAGGGTCTATAACCAGATCTATATTGGATCTGGTTCTCACCAACAGGAACAAACTTATTGACATAGTGGAAGTACTTGGAATGTGGGAGGAAGTGATTATGTCCCCTGGATTTCATGATACAGAGACAAGGGAAAGCTGAGTGTAGCCGGACATGCATTCTGTACTTTAAGAAGGCTGATTTCAAAAAGCTTGAGGAACTACTGGGCATGGAAGAAAAGGGAAATCACAAAGGAAGAGTATACACAAGTAGCCAACAGTTGCAGATCAGACAGATCAAAGCTCAGAATGCACTCAGGCTTACACAAGCCAACTTTAAACTATCGTTTATGAAGTTTTAGGTTTAGATGAACCAATAAACCACACTCAGTTAAAAACTGAACTGCCAAAGATGCTGATCTCCTCACATCTGGGCCACAGGGGTAGAGGGCGGAGCACAGGGCTCATGAATATAAAACTTAGCGTTGTTTCCTTCTCTCTTTATTCTGCTAGTAGAGTATTTGGCCATCACTTTGGAAGTTTTGCTTCTAGTTAGTTGGAAACAAACAGCTACAATGTTAATATTTAGATAAATGTGTTAATTTATAATTAAGACAAGGTGATGCCTTTATAATGAATTATCTTAACGAAAGCAGATATCAAAGCCCACCCCTTTTAAACCGACCATTTCCCAAAACAATTTTCATTTTTTAGTCAGTATATGACAGCAAGTTCAGTAATGTATTCCATGCTGTCAATTCCCTCAGTGAAGAGCAGCTTTCTCTCAGGCTGTCAGGGGGAAATGTCAGCATCCTGAAAAGCTATAGCTAAATACACGAGACAGAAAACTTTAATGTAGGCAAAAACAGAAACTTCAAAGTAGGCTTAAACTGGTTTACATGAAAGTTAAACCATTCTTTTCTCCACGTCCAGGAATATTGCAGAACCAGTTAACATGACTATCTTCAGCATCCTATCTAGAAAATAAAATAAACTCTGGGAAACTCTGAAACCCAATAAGTACCTATAACATTACTAGTTTAGATGCCTCAATATCTGGTGCAATGAAGATTAGCTGAGGAAGCAGGCTTAACCCAAGCAGTCATCACTAGAAATATTACAGTAGATTTTCATGGTCATTACACAGGGAGATTGGTAATTAAATTGATTTAATTTTCAATTTTCCTCTGGAAGGGTAAATCGGTCTTGCATTAATTAATAGGTTAGGATATTCTTATTTTCAGCTGCCATCCCAAGTTAAGCAAATAAAGGGTAGCTTGGAATGATCAAAAGTACAGTTGGTTCTGAACCAATTTGTGTGGGGACACTTGAAGCAAACAATGCCACTCTTATGAAATGAGAATCTTTTGTAGTTCATATGTAGGTAAACCAAGACCTTGACTAAGGCAAATATTGTTACAATAATTGTTTCGAACATCATACAGAATGTTACTCAGTATTTTACAGAGGACTCTGTAATAATTGCACAATAGTTCTGGGAACCAATGTTGGTGAGGCAAACTCACCTTAAAAGCCTCCATTTAAACTGATTATGAAACAGCTGAACTGCAATATATTAAGAGTTTCAATGCTATCGCTTGTGGAGTGAACCAAGGCGAAGATTCTTTTAGCACATTATATGTGTGAATTGGCCTACCAATGCAAAGATGTCTGTGTCATAAAAATTGGTTTTGTGAATTACCACTGTTTATGTAATAATCACTATTTGTACTTTTCTACCTTCCATTTACCTTTAACTTTTTATAGTCCCCCTTCCCTAGCCATGTGTATATGTGTCTGTGACCCAGGATAAAATTTCATGCATCTTATAAAGTTGAGTGTAGTCCATGAAAGCTTTGGCGATAGTAAATTGGTTAGTCTTTAAAGTGCCACAAAAGTCTTTGTAAATTTGGGTGCTAATGCAACGGGGATGCGGGTGGCGCTGTGGTCTAAAAGCCTGAGCCTCTTCGGCTTTCCAATCAGAAGGTTGGCGGTTTCGAATCCCCACGACAGGGTGAGCTCCCGTTGCTCCATCCCAGCTCCTAGCAACGTAGCAGTTCAAAAGCACACCAAAAAGTTCAAGTAGATAAATATGTACCACTCTGGCAGGAAGGTAAACGGTGTTTCCGTGCACTGCTCTGGTTTCACCAGAAGCGGCTTAGTCATGCTGGCCACATGACCCGGAAAAACTGTCTGCGGACAAACACCTGCTCCCTTGGCCTGTAAAGCGAGATGAGCACCGCAACCCAAGAGTCGTCTGCAACTGGACTTAACTGTCAGGGGTCCTTTACCTTTACCCTTTAATGCAACACTAATACCAAACAGGTATTCTACAGTTTTGTTCTTTTCTGAGTCTGACCCAGCAATGAAGCTGTGCTGCAAACCACTAAGACCATGAACAGAAGGGAAGGGAAGAAGGAGAAATGTGGGAAAGAGGAGGGATGGTACAATTATTGTCTCCACACATTCCTATAGTTCAGATGTTTCCCAACATTTGGGACACATTTAGGGTTTTGAGGAAGTGCCATGGGTGCCAGTCACAACATGGCAGCCAAGGTGCGTGTGGCATAATACAAAATGACTGTCACATCTGAAATAGCACATCTGGTTTTCACCAGCAGAACTGCTTGGTTGAATCTGGTCCAGAGACCTTTTGAAGGTGCCATGGAAGGCTCCTTGTCATAGCTTATTTGTAGACACCCATGTAATTTATTAGCTTTGTTGAGTCTCTAGCTTAGAACTCTTGCTGTCACTTTCACATCTTCAACTGACTGCTCAAATCTACCTGTGGCCCTTCCATCTGTGGCCATTGCCCCACTATCCTCTCCTCCCTTTTGCCCTGTATAATTGATGCCACAGTAGCTTGTCGTCTTTCGACTTGCAATATCATGTCGCTGTTGCTCCTCAATGGTAATAAATTATGTCACCAGGCACAGAGGTATATTTAGAATAGCTTGCAATATTTTAATTTAAGGCAATATGGTTTCATACTCATATATAAAGAAAGTGATTGCCTAATATCATCAGCAATCAGCAGAGAATATGATTCTGAAACTTGGGAGTTAAATATTATAAGAGCAATTCAGAAGAATAAAATGATGCTAAGACCTGCTGCAAATTACATATCAGAGGATATGACAAAGCATTTCCACAAGATCCATGGCCTCATTTTTTTCTATTTTTGTCTACTCAAAGCTGACATTTTCTTAGAAATCAAAATGTTTCAAGTCAGATCTTATGTACAAATAAACAAGTAGATGTTGACCTCATGCTGCCTATGACGGGAATGAAAATGGATTCAAAGGAGCAGTAATGAAACGAGAGAGCCTTGCCATTTATGTTAATGCCTCAAAAGTCCTTCATTCCTTAACATTTGAAATATACCAAGTGTGCTGCTTAATCCCTATGGCTAGCTAACGGCTTGCTTGAAAAGTACTGTTGGAAAGAGAGTACATTTCCAGCAATGACATTCAACACAGTTTAACTACGTTAATGAACACACATTTGATTAAACATGTTGAAAGAGAATATTTAAATAGAATTCGGTACAAGGAAAGTGTAACTAGGGAAAGGCAGAGCATATTCTACACAGCCACAAAACATGTATCTGATGGCAAAAAGGGCTCTGATTTGAAGGAGACAAGAAACTGCTAGGAAAATGAATACAATTTTAGCACACAGTCATACTTTAGTATCTACTTTGCTCTGATCTTCAAATTGGTATGAATCCACACCAACGAAACCTGTGCTTCTGGTGTCTTAATACAAATGTTGGACGCTCAATAGTGGTTCATACATCTAAACATTTTGGAACAGCCCATCAACTCATATAGCTCCAGAAGATATTTTTTCTTTTTCAGACTATTCTCCCTCTACAAAAGGAATCCGATGGACCTATACATGGCTTATTGGCTGCTGAACTAACTACAGAATTTGGATTATTTTGAAAGAGAATTGGACAAATTAGTGGCGGATCAGGTTGTCAATGGCCACTAGCCATGATGGCCATGTACTGTCTCCAGTGTTGGAGGCAGTATGCCACTTAATATCAGTTTCTGAGGTTTACAAGTGAGGAGAGTGCTGGTGTGCTTATGTTCTGCTTGTGGGTTTCCCATTGGACATCTGGAAGGCCTGTGAAAAGAGGATGCTGGACTAGATGGGCCTTTGGTCTGATCCAACAGGGCTCTGCTTCTCATTATTATTGTTATTAATTTGATTTATTTGCCTGCTCTTCAACTTAGGCTCCCAGGGCATGTCACAGTAAATTATGAATACAATATCCGAAACATTTAAAAAACAAATTGCACGTATTGTTGTATGTTCTTACAGAGTCTTGGGGGTGACACAACTATTATCTAGAATGAAGTGCAAGAGGTGGGGGGGGGAGTAATGAAATCTGCGACCCCATTTCATGAAGTTATATGGCTTTAGCAGAAATGATATAAAGAATTAAGTAAAAATAGATAGTTAATGGGCCAAAGTGTAAAATTTAAGGTTAGATTGTGTTAAGATAAATTACAGAACAAAAATTGAGAAAGATGGAAAGGATTTGCTGAAATAGCTAATTGAACTAGAATACAAAAAAGGGAGGTGTGAGGAGGTCGATGAAACAAGTAAATGAAAGATAAAGATACGGAAATACTGGATGTGTTTTTAAATGTTTTTGTTTTTCTTGTTGTTCTGCTGTATTGTTTTTTTCTTTTTTTCTTTTTTTTGATGTATTGTAAGGTATTGTTTTGTTTTGTTTAACTTTTTATTGTTTCTTGTTTCTTTTTTCTTCTTTCTGTAACTATCAAACCTTTAATAAATATCATTTTAAAAAAATGAAATCTGCGACCCCAAGGTCTGTCATGGGTCAGCTGGAACCAGTCAGAATTAAGACTCCAGGAAAAGAATAAATAACCACTTCTTCCATCTCCCCATCAATTCAGATAAACAAAAAATGCTGGTACTTGGCCACAGAAGCAGCAGTGTAGCCCAGCTGTCCATTAACACCAGATCAGAAGTGGCAGGGCTGGCTGTTAGCTCTTGAGGGGACATTACTTTTTGCCATTTAAAGCAGCTGCTGCATGATAGCTTCCTTAAAACCATGTGTGCTATTGGACCTCATTCTTGTCCCTCTGGCTTTGTAAGCCAAGAGTGAGGAATGAGCAGTCACAGTTTAGACTCGTAAGCCAAAAAAATAAATAAAAAAAAAATAAAATGTATCTAAGCAAAAGGTTAGTTTTAGTCATCTAAATGGTGTATCAGGATCAGCTGCATTTTGCAAACTTGACTATCACCGCAACATCAAGGGAGCAAGAGAGGAAAATCCTTATTAGAGGCATTCCCTTCAAGGTTATTCTATAGAAAAACTGCTGGAGGGTATGTTCTTTTTATACCGAGATAAACAAACCAATGTTAGGAGTGTTTATACTGTACCTGTTGCCAAGAAGAGATGATTATTCTAGTATAGATAAAGCTTGAATTTCACACACACAAAAATTCATTACAGATCTGGAATCTTATCTTTCCAGTCAATAATAAATCAGAGCTTTGCCTTGGGGGGGGGGACTGTTAAAAGAACAGCAAAAAAGGGCAACCTTCTCCCTTGAGCTTTGCAGGTAAAAATTTAAGTGACCTAATAAAGCCTGCAACTGGCACAGTATCATTTATTTGGCTGCCCAGGAGCCTCCCTACAAGTGCTTTAAAATGCTGTAATTTTTCCTGTGGGAGTCTTGCCTCCATGGAAACATAATCCAGCTCGACTTCAAGCATTTCTCTCACTGCACAAGAACCCACCCACTTACCTGATTTTAATGGTGCCAGTTACTTTTGGAACAAATGTATTGTTGACTAATACACTTATTTGATCCAGAGGTTTTATTTGCTTTGGCTTTCCATGACTATTTTTGAATCACATTTTCATATTTCTTGATCCGGCACAGGGGAATTTAATGAGGACCAAACAAAGATCAGCAATCAGATTGCATCCATCACCCTTTGACTGGTGTATTACTAAGCAGAGTAAATTGTAACGGTGACATTGCATCTAATAAAGATGTGCAAGCCTGGCATTTGAGAAGATGGAAATACAGTTGTAAAGTGAACAATTAAAACTGTATGCACAGAGGACTCTTCTTCGTGAATTCAGATGCCCTGTTTTTGAATGCATTGAGAAGAGCCAACCACAAATACAGACATACACATTGAAGGGTTTTTTTAGATAGTACACTGAGTGTTCACATGTCAGAGGCAGAACCACAGTGCCACCTCCATGCACACATGCACATTTCTTGGGCTGGGGCCAGAGATCCCATGAGTGTGCTGCTCATCAGATCACCCCATTCACAGAAGGGCATGAGGTTATTTTTGCTGATTCCCCCTGCGGTCCCTTTAGCCACCCCCAAATCTTCTCTAGAGAGTTGGGGGTTCTTTAGAACAACATGGGAAATGGCATAGAGGCCACAGGGGAAATTGGCAAAAATAGCTTCCATCCTCCATCCAGCAGGATTCTGCTTGATCAAACACACCTCCACAACTGAAGTAGCCTTTCTGTTTATGGAAAGGCAACTATGGACCCAAGCCATCTTATGCATGTTTAAAATGTCTGAGAATAAATAAATTCTGGGTCATAAATAAATTCTGGGCTTGGAACCGGTCCAGATTCTACTACTATAAATCTTCATTCCTGTCCACACAGCCCTCATGTGACATGTAACAACTCCCTCCCTATGTATATGTGTTGCTGAATGCCAAAAAGCAACTGTGGCTTGGGAAGAGACTCAGAGTAGGCCTATTGGGTGAGAAACCCTTTGTGTTCCCGTTGAAAGGCTCTGTGGGGCATGCATCATTGTGAGTGGTCAGTCTGTCATTTATGGTGTTTGATTCAACCCTTAGATTAGAAGCATGCATCCTATGTTATTTGAACAGGATTGGTAAAGCATTCACTATAATAACATATGTAGCTTGTATTGTACAGCTGAATTTTGTGTACATGTGCAGCAGTCAATCTCAGCATTCAACTCATATATGTTTGACTTGATATGAACGCTATGTGAGTTTGAGGTTGTAGTTGTCAATCGATGAGCTTTCCCTTAGAAGTGCTTGTGCAAGGGAATCATGTTGACATCAGAAAAGGTTCACCACTCCAACTAGAATCTCCCTACCTCTCAAAGGGTGCTAGAACTTCCGTTGATCATATTTATATGTTCTTCTAATTTGCAATATGCTTCACTATCTTGAGTAACCATACGAGATCAATAAAGGCTTTTGTGCATGGGAAATGCTTCTAAAATGGAGACGGCCAATTTTTTTGTTTTAGCAGCAGGTATTTGCACCACATGGGGGGATGCTGCTTAGGATACTTTTTTTGGTGGGAGACTTTTCAGGGGGTATGAGGAACAGCTGCCCAGAAGGGAAAATCAAGTGTGGCACTTTGGATCCCAGTCCTTGTGTCCATCTTCATAACAGCAATCTTGCACGGCGGACCTCCAGCTTATTCCATTGTAGTCTGAGGACTACTTCACAGGTTCCATGTTTATATGTTGGTCTTTGAGGGTCCCAGATCAAAGTTCAATTTCTATCTGCTTAAATCACACCACCAAAATGAAGGCTGAAGATTCAGTTCGGATCAGAGTTGGGGTGGGAAGTGTTAGATATGCAAATAATAAAATAAAATCCATGATTAGTGTGGAACATAGATTTTGATCAACTCTAAAATATTTGTGGTGGGTTTTTCTTCTTCTTGAAGGTCACATCCTACCCCTTGTTACATCATGAAAATTCACACTGATTTTATATTCTATCAGCCCTTTTCTCATTCTGCTTCCGCTGGCTGATCAATTATAACTGCTGATTTCTCTTACAATCCTAGTAATTTGAATAAGGCTTGAATTTGAAGAGCTATTGAAATCTTCCATACATCTGGGCTTTATTATATCATACTTCCATAATGTAGCTATTTTAACAACTTTTTTGAGTCATTGTAATGTTCTCTTCATATTGAAATGAGGTTGTATTGCATGAAACAGATGCCTAGCACACCACTGCTAATTATGTTTGCTTGGAAGTAAATTTTGTTGTCTTATCTCAGAGGAGACAGTGTGATGTAGTGGTTAGAGTGTTGAAGTAGGATTCAGGAGACCCAGATCCCAATCCCAATTTTGTCATAAAACTCTCTGGATTATCTTGGACCAGTCACTGTATCACAGAGTTGTTGTGAGGATAAGCTGGGAGAGCGCCAGATATACCACATCGAGTTCCTTAGACAAAACAAATAATTTGAAGTAGGTATCTGAAGTATCATGGTCTCAATTTTTATTAAACCCAAATAGATAAATCTTAGTTGGTAATAATTAATGTGATAATCAGTATTAAAAAAGGCAAGGGAGAGGAAGAGTAAAAATGATACATGGGTTACCAGGACTGATCCTGGAGAGGCTGTCTGCATGGAACAGCAGTCCACTGCTATTTTTTTAATAACATGCTTTTTTAACTTTTAAAGAAATGGAGCCAGAAATTTTTATTTCATTTAAGGTAAAAGGTATATATTCCCTTCAAAAACAAAATCAGCAAATGTGCTGTCTTCAGGTGCTGGGTAGCCAGCCTCCTTGGTTTTCTGCACTTGAATTAAAGCTCAGGGAAGACATCATATGATAATTCCTGCCAATGGGGTTTTTTTTTGATCCGGAAGCAAGAGCAACCAGGGAGGCTGCAGAGAGATGGATAAACGTTTAATGGAAAGAAAGAGACGCCCAGCACATCAGGTGGCTGAATGTGGGGTATGTAGTTTTCTAGCTTCTCTGCAAGAAACAGAAGCTTATTTCACAGGAGAAGAAAACTTTTGCGAAATTTAGTAACTAGTTTCGTCACAGCGCTAAGTCTTTGCCATACAAGGAGCAGATGTCTAGTTTTGGCACCAGTGAGTAAACACTGAGCAACAGGCTGGTTGCCAAAACTATTTACTGGCAGATGGTAAGAGGCTCTAAGTTGGCATCTAAGGAAACAGCTTATTGCAATCTCCTCATCACAGCCAATGATTGAAAATTAGAGGAGGAAATCCTTTGGGACTTTCCAGCAGTTACACATTGGCCTCTTGCCGAGAGCCTTTTTTTACAGTAATCATTCCAGTGACGGTGTGCGTGTGAGAGAGAATATGGTCTTTAAAGGGAAAGATAGCACAAGGTTCTGCTCAGTTAAACAACTACTGTCCATGGGACCACAGAAGAGCTCCAGGTACAGGGCAGTCAAGTCTGGTGCATGAATTCCAACATCTTCCCAGTAGAGTAGGCCTCATTCTGTTAGGCTGCAGTAGTATGGTAGTCTCTCTCTCTCTCTCTCTCTCTCTCTCTCTCACACACACACACACACACACACACACACACACACACACAAAAGTTTTGCCCTGTCCCATCCTCTTGGAATTTGTAATCAGGCTTTGCTCCAAAAGCCCTTTTTATAGAGGACACAGGAAGCTGCTTTAGAATGGATCAGGCCATTGGTTCATCTAGCCCAGTACTGTCTGCACTGAATGACAACTTTCCAGACTGAATATTCCCAGTCCTACCAGGGGTTGAACCTTGGACTTTCTGTTTACAAAGCAGATGATCTGCTCCAGAGCTATGGCACTTCCATAGCATTAGGTCATACGGAAGTATAATTTATTACTGTGTGGAGCAGAGCTCTTCAGTTTGGGCACCCATATTTTGGATGAATTGTAGTAGGAGGAACCTCCCTAAACCCACCATTGGGTAGCAGCGTCAACCTGATGATCAAAACACATCTATTCAGAATGAAACTGCAATGCTGGGGGGAGAGATGTAAGCATTTCCCCATTGTTTTACGTTTTCCTTATTTTTCATTCTTCAGCCCAAATGAAACATGTTTCAACTTGTGTGGGAGAGGCGCTCCTGTCTTGCTAGGAATCACAGGTAACCACTGCCCAAATAACCTAACCTGAAATCACTCTGAGCAGGAGGAAGAATTTAATTCATCCAAGTAGTGGCAAGTACCCACTGATGGTGCTTCAGGCAGAAGAGAAGAGGTTCCAAAGACTTCCATATACTGCAGCAGCAGATTGTTCATTTGTTTAAAACACCTATATCCTGCCTTTTAGACCCGAAAGGCGTTCAAAGTGGTGAATGAAAGATTGTCATAACAAAAATCACACTCAAGGCTGCTATCAGTAACAGAAATAGCATGGTGTCCCTGTAGTACCAGAATCATTCAGCTGACACGTCCTGCCCTCATCCCTGGCGTTGTCCTTCAGCATTTGCCTACTAGGTAGCAGAGGCTGCTGGTAACCTCTGAGGCCAAGAGAGTGGGGCAGAGGAGCTGGATTTTGTTGAGCCCATAGCAGAGGCAACCCTTCCCTTGCTGTTGTTATGTTTTTAATTGTCTTGAATTGCACAAAGCCTAGAGAACGTATTTTATGAAGCATAAATATCATGCATTAACAAATAAAATTTCCCAGTTGAAATCACAAGCACACACACCACAGGGCAAGCCTATGGGACAAAAAGCAGCTTTCAGAGGGTGGTTTTCATCTGGAAACTGGCATAGGGGGAAAGGGCTAAACCCCCTTTCTCAGTGGCACGGTCTCATACTGAGTTCCTGAGGTGATCTCCTGTGGCTGCCTTGATCTTCTAAAGAAACTGCAGGGGACCCTGTTCAAGCACCACCCACATCACTTCTGTTTTGGCCCAAGGCATGTGGCTCACTAATTGCCCTATTAGCGTGGAGTGTTACCTATTGACTGTGCTTGCTGCTTTATTGGTTTTACAGCTTTTATTGTTTATTGTTAATAAAGCTTTGAAATAAGTATAAAGACAAACATGTGTCCCAACTAAGCACTACATAGCAGTTTTCAAGAAAATGTACTTTAAAGTTAGCCTAGCAACAGCGGACATAGAAAACAGCCCCCATTGTCTGACAGGACTGTGACGTCATTGCTCTCTTCCTCCAGTTACGACTTCTACATTTGTAATTTATTCTATTGGGGTTTTGGTCATTTGTTGTTAGCCTTTTGTCACTTGTCCACAAGACCCTGGGAGGCCTGAAAGTAAGTTGAAGTCCTTTAAATGGCATGAAGATGGAGACCCCGTTTTTTCAGCTGCTGTTACTGAGTTTCTGAAGTTCAGTGTTTCTCCTGCCTTTCTTGGTTAATCTGCTGCCATGTTTTGTAGGCTACTAAGGTATTGACACATCAGAACTTTTGGGGATGGAGAGATAGCAGTTCTTATTTTGCTAGAACATTGGTGCAGCCACTGAGGACCTCTCTCTCTCTTGCTCACCTGTGGAGGGGAGGAGAGTGATGTGGTATCATACTAGTGTGATGTCATAATCCTGCCAGCCAGTAGGTTTTGTTCCCCATCCTCTCTGGCACTGCAGTATTCAGGTAACTTTAAAGTAGTTTTTAATGAAAACTATAAAAGCTACAGCTACAATTCTTCTTTCTATAGGGGGGGAAATGACCAAGTAACAGTTGACAGTATACTGAATTCTGAAAATTAGGAGCAATCTCCATTGTCTGGTTGTAGTTAGCTCCAATTTCCTGATGCAACATATTCCTTATAGTTCTTGTAATAGTAAGAAAACATTTAGAACAAAATTAGTTTTGGCTTTTATATTCTCTTTGTACCCGAAATGACTGTAAACTTGTAGCTGAGCAGAATTTATTAATCCGAGTCTCTTAAGTGCAACATTGCCGCGTTTAATAGTTTGTATTAGTAGCCTTACACATATTTCCACTTCTTTGTATGCTTCAGATTCAGCATGCAGTTTTCATATTCTGTTGTGTATTTTGGAATGCATATTATCTCACTAATAGCCATTGTAGCGTTTCTTTTTAACCCAGGCCTATAATGAGAATCTGTTCACTTCTTTTGATGGCTCATGTGAAATAATTGTCAACGAAGTAGAGTTGGAATCATTTGTAATTCCACTTAATACAGCCTTGCATTGGCTAACATGTATCCCAGCAACGCTGGCAATATAAATGAGGATGTAAGGAGGGACTACCCCCTCCCCACTGGTTCTTGAATTTGCATAATATGTAGATTCTGTGCAGAGAGTTAGAATATTTTACAACTCTATACCCAAGGATAAAAAAATCACACAATCTATTATGATTTGGTGTTTGTTACACCATCAATAAACCACCCTCTACTGTCAGACCATGATATGTCATGATGATCTATAAAAGCTTACCCATGTATGACCTGCCTTGGTGCCATCTTACAGGGAAAACATCATTTTATTTAAAAAATGGATGATGCCACTATTACTGCAACCTTTTTAGGAAAGCCCATACTTTTATGGATCCTGAAATCAAGTACATTTTTAAGGCAAGTTGTATTGAAATATCAGCTTCCCATAAATATCAGCCGAATTATTATTTTTTACAGAATGTTTTATTCAAATGCTGTATTTTAGATTCAAGTACAATAAGGTTGGCTGGAAAAACCCCCCCAAACCCCACATGAATAGTTTTTGATTTTTTTTAAAAAAAGACTCAAAGTCTTGTAGCTAAATCCATTTCATGATAATTTCATTGAACCACCAATGCACCAGGAATTAGGTGCAATGTACAGTAATGTTCTGTACCCAAAGTACACAAAAAACAGTCACATACCAATAAATCAGTAATTTCCCCTCTATGAGAAAGTCAAGAAGCCCCATCTATTTCCTCCACTGGCAGTCTGCAAACATTTTGCCATACATTAGGAGATCACTAACCTGCTAGAAAGTAGAGTGAAAAGAATGAGGAGTTAGGGTAAATCCACATGCTATGTTAATTACATGGGTAGAAGCACTTAAGTCCATCCACGTTCTCCCATTCACACACAACCATATGCCTCCCTACATACGCACAGTTGTTTAAATCTCCCTTCTCCTTATCTCTCTCTCCCTTCTTCCTCCCTTCTCTTTCCCTCCTAATGAGGCAATTAGGCTTAGAAAAATAGCCACATTCACACAAATGGAACTTTTTAAAAAAATACTAAGCTTAATTGCTACATGGACATGCACACATTTATTTATTTGTTTGTTTGTGTGCTTGCAGTTCAGGGAAAGGGAAGGGTTAAGCAACCCTACCCATTGGCCACCTCCCTCCCCCCCAAAAAAAACACACCCTCTTCCACGGTGCAGTTAGTCTTCAGTTGCTGTGTGAAGGGGTGGGATGATAGTGGAAGTCAGATTCAAAAGCCTTTGGGCTGGAGATTCCCCATGCTTGGCCGAGGGGGCGTGGCACTACCATCTCAATAGAAAGTGTTGGCAGGAATGGCAAATGCTTTGTTATATCTTTCTACCAACATATTTGGTGTCCTTTGTTGTCTCTTGTTTTTGACTTTGTTTTATAAGACAGCAGAAAATGGGGGGGGGGGGCTGCTTTATACCTTTATTCCTTCCTACATATAAATTATACTACTTCATAGGAATCTATGAGAACATCCCAACGTACAGAGCTTGCCTTTGCATAAACCGCATTAATTGAGTAGAATATTGTGAACAGGGACTGTAAATGAAAAAACATGACACGTTCAGATCTGTTTCCTTTGTTCTGTGTGTGCCAGGGTTTGTTGGCAAGTCCCATTATTTTTCTACAGCATTATGGACTGCACTTTTATATGCTTTCTCATTGAACTTTGAATGTACACTCTTTGTTTATTTTAAATGCTGTAAAGGGGGAAAAGGCCATTGAATATGAATGTAATATAGCTTATCCTGGAATCTACAGCAATCCTGATCTAATAGTGCATATTTCCCCCCCAAAACTGTCATGAGCCCTACAGCACTGTCAGGATTGGTCTGGGGTGGCAGGCTCTGACAAAGGTGGAAGAAGCACTGTGGAGATGGGTAGCTGAACTGGGGAAACTTGGGATGGAGAAGCAGGGGAATCTCCCTTTTCTACTCAGATTTCAATCACTTTAGAAGGGGAGAGCAGAGATGCCTGCTCTTCCCTCCAATATTCTTGTGGAGTTGGAAGCCTGTGTGGAGACTGAGGAAGGCATTGATCAACTGTGGGGGAGGCTGAACAGGAGGCTGCAGTGGCTAAAGAAGAACCTGAGCAGGAGGTATCACCTTCACAGATGTGAGCAGACTCGCTCCCAAAGTAGTGTGTGCTTGCAATCCCAGTATTTCCACAAACCGAAAGAGTCTCGTGAGTGAGCATGTCACGCCTCAACTTTTAAGGCTTGGCAAGAGGGGGTAGGGAAACTTGTTGGGACATCTTTGTTGCTTCCTTCCAGCTCTGAACTTCTTGCCCAACTTCTGAATCATCATGACTCCTGAGCACTGTGTCTGCTGCTGAGCCTGTACTGTTACCTGGCTCAGTAAGTGTGTGTGTTTGTGTGTTGGGTAGGAGTCAGGACAATAAGATAAATTTCCATAGTATTTAATATAGTTTATTGTAAAATGATCTATTTGTATAACATACAAATGCAAGAATTACAAACATGCAGTATATGCAAACTTAAATGCAATAAAATTTGGATTGAGGATCATCTGTTATATTGCTGGTATCACTGTATGTCCCAAGCAGGTAAAAATCTATTGTCAAATTACTATTATGCAGTGAAACATGGACATGAGCTTGTTCAGTGAACCTTTCATAGCAAAAAGAAGTTCAGATGGTGAGAAAGGGATTGGAGGATGTTAAACAAAACTAGATAATGCACAGAACATTGTCTGCCTCAGCTGGTGTAAAATTTGAAGCAAAGAGAAGTTGGCCTTTCCAGCAGTGTTGTGGAAGACATTCCAGAGATGGGAAGCCTGTGGCCCTCCAGATGTTGGTGGACCCAACTCCCATAATCCCTGACCATTGGCCTAGGCTCAGGCTGATGGAAGTTGGAGTCCAAAACCATTTGGAGAGCCACAAGCTTTCCAGCCTTTCCCTACTTGGTACCCTCCAGATGTTGGACTACAGTTGCCACCAGCTCCATCCAGCATGTCCTAGGTGCAGGGATGATGGGAGTAAGTCTAAAGCGTTTGATGGGCACCAGGTTTGGGAATTCTTCTCTAATCAGTACTTCTCCAGATAGACCAAGGAGAAGGTATTCCCTTCATATACCACTGCCATTATAATGGGAACATTTGTGGGGAACAAATAGAGGTGGAACTTTGCCCTCAATATGCTGCTATCTAATAGGTTTATTTTTAGTGTGACTGGGAAAATGAGCAGGAGGACCCTGAGCTACTGAGACCTCCTCTTTTGTCTGGCAAAGTTCTCCCCAGCCAAGGTGTGAGACTAATTTAGAGGGCTGATAATGGTTGTCTCAAAATCAGAGGGGGGCTTTACAAGCCCTAAGATCATTCTCTGGCCCATTCCCAGCCTCTCCCCATCACTACCCATCTCCTTTTCCCTTCCCCTAAATTGGTGGTGACTCCAGAGCAGTATTGCAGACACACAGTGAGATTAAAGGACGAGTTATTTCACAACAAGGAATTTGGCAGAATACTGAGAAGGTAAGTCCTGAGGAGGAAGGGTGTGTTAAGAATTGAAATGTCTTTCCTCAAAGAGAACAGATACCTCATGCCCTTTAAAATACCACAAGTGAAGCAATGTATTCAAGTCTTGTGCCTATAATCTAAGTAATGTACAGATCATCTGCCATGTGCCATGCTAACTATCCGTGAAAGATTGTTACGGTATGAACAGTGAGCAGGCAAGTGCAATGGCCAAATGTCAGCAGAGCCTTTAGTAACCAATTGCTTGTTTGTAGTTGCTGACCGGAGGATATCTCCTTATGAAATATTATTATGATGCCTACAGTAGAAGCTTTGCCTGGATAATTCAAATCACTTTGTAAAACTTGGCCCAGTCATTGACTGTTTCTTTTGTCTCCCTGTCCTTTGGGCTCCATGGTCTGCAGCAGACCCCCTGCCCAGGGTAGCCAGATGAAGGGGGGCGGGGAGAGAGAGAGAGAAGAGGACAGGGTCCTCCACCTTTAATAGATGTAGCTGTGTAGAAGATGGAATTACAGCAGACTTTTCTCTTCATATATTCCAAATCTCCCCATTCTACACTGCCTTTATTTGAATTTGGCCACATCCCCCGAGACTTTCTTCCACTTCCCAAACTCCCTGAAATATACGTTTAATTCACAAGCCCTACCTACACACAGCTCTAGATCAGACGTTGACCTTCAGACCTCCCTGTCTGACCCTGGGGGCTTTTCTCAGTCACACCCCTTTCCAGTCCACACATGCTTTCCTCAGGCTTTGCCCCTCAACAGCCCTGCTCCACACTCTACTTGGTTGTGTCCTTGAACTATGAGAATGCCTCTTGCATGGCTGGAAAGAGGATGGAGGTGTGTGTGTGTGTGTGTGTGTGTGTGTGTGCATGAAGATATGTAGAAACCTCTGACTTCTATTGCACTCCAGCTACTTTGGCCTCTGCTCTGCTGGTATGTGGTCCTAGTAAGGTTGAGAACACAGCCCTCAGGCCCTCTTCTAAGGAGGTGTATCTAAGACCTGGTTTGAGAGCTTTCCTAAAACTTTTCTTCCAGACCTTTGTCTTTGCAAGCCTGTGCTTTATGGTTCACTGCCTACTCCCCTCTCCTTTCGTTTACCATTCTGCTTCTGTGTAGGAGGGACTCTGCCTCTTCTTAACCTCCTCTGGGGCTGGGGGAACAGGGCAGCTGGTTTTTGAAGGATGGGTAGAGGTGACTTTTCATGCTAGGCCCTTCTGGCATTGATCCAGCATGAAAACAGGGTTGAGAAGGGGACTTGAGGAAGTGTTGGGATGAGGGAAGGGGGATGAGTTAGGACATTGGGGGGAGGAATTAATGGGCACTGGTGGGAGAACAGGAGCCCATGGAGGTGGAAGAACAGTGGCCTGGTGGAACACTCTGTCTCATGAGACCAGGGCCCTGCAGGATCTGATTTCTTTCCGCAGGGCCTGTAAGATAGAGTTGTTCCGCCTGGCCTTTGGCTTGGAATCAATTTGATTCCCTCCCCCTCTTCTTTTTCCCTTTCCCCTCCTGTGATGGAACTCCTATTTGGGGACTTCCCTGGCTTTTTTCTGGCCCATGTAGGACCAGACTGGAAAGTTAGCCTTGGTGAAGACTTGAGGTTTTCATCCCCCCCAAAAGTTTTTTATTTGAGTTTCCATTGAAACGAGGCTGTATTTTAATTTTTTAATGTTGTATTTTAATCTTGTTTTTAAGTTGTATTTCAATCAATTTGTTTTTATATTGGGTGTTAGCCGCCCTGAGCCTGGTCTTGGCTGGGGAGGGCGGGGTATAAATAAAATTTATGATGATGATGATGATGATGATTAGAACAAAGAAATTACCTGTCTCCCTTTCCTCTTCTTCCTTCCTCTCCTGTAATTTTTTTTGAGGTTGTTGCTTGTCTTCTGTACATATAGATATAATTGGTGTTTTCGGGAAAGGTACTTAATTGCACCATTGAATTTGCCTGACTGTGATTGTGCTATGAATAATGTGATTCAGCTTGCTGTTATTTTCAGAATCCAAACTAATCTCAAAACGATTTGTTTTTGTTTTTGAAGCTCTTGTTGATGATAGCTTGAAAATCTGTAGACTTGATGTCTGCTGAAATCCAGAAGAGCCTAGAGATCTATCGTCTGCATTGCACCTACCCGGGGCTCCAAATTTTTGCTGCTAATATTTTTTACATCCCCAATCATTCCTTTGTAATGTAAATTTCTGGAAAGAATATAGTTTTGTTTTTATTATGAATTATACAAATCACTTTAATGTTTTGTATTTATTATACAAGAACAGTTTCGGGGATAGTTTTTACATCAATTTGCATGCAGTAGATGAATTGTGTGCCACAGCCAGTATGTGGACGATAACTCCAGTCCTTGCCCTTGCAGAGACAGACACCAGCATTTGCTGGCAGTAATAATTAGAGTCACAAATTGCCAGAAGCTGGGTGCTTCAAAAATTGAAGTGGACACAAACTTAGCATTTTGGCACATTTTGCCTGCACTTGGAAAGGCCAACTGATCTCAAATGAAGAAGAAATAATTGATCTAAAAGGTTCATCTTACAGAAATCACATTGTGTGTGTGTGTGTGTGTGTGTGTGTGTGTGTGTGTGTGTGTGTACCCTACTCTTAAAAAATCTGTTATTAAGTTGAATTTTTTACTTGAAATAGTTTTGTAGAAATTAACTTAGTTAAAGGTTTAAGAGCTGCATTAGGGGAACATAAAACAACCTTTAATTTTTGAAGGACAGATTTTGCCATTCATAAAGACGTCAGAAAGCACTTTGACGTGAATTTATATTAAATGGTGAAAGATGGAACTGTACAGACAGGTGTAATGGTGGGACTAATCTAAATCTAGCAGCATTGCTACAGTAAGGCCTTCCTTGCAGACCTTCCATGTTGCATATC
Source organism: Podarcis muralis (assembly GCF_964188315.1). Classification (NCBI taxonomy): domain Eukaryota; kingdom Metazoa; phylum Chordata; class Lepidosauria; order Squamata; family Lacertidae; genus Podarcis; species Podarcis muralis. The sequence goes on from NC_135655.1 coordinate 40,787,144, forward strand.
CTCTGCAACTGATTCAAAATGGCTTTGGCAATTGGCCCTATATCTCTGCTCTTCCCCTTTGCAGCTTCTTTCAATGCTTGAAGTGGCCAAGGGTTATTTTGTTCTTTTTGTTTTTTTTAATAAACCTTGAAATGAAGGCTCTGGTGCAGCTTACAGCAGAACAAGTTTGTTCATGCCTGTTGCCTCTGCCTATACTTCCTAGAAGGACTTCAGCTTCAGAAGGACTCATTTTAAATATATGTACCTTATTTTTCCGTGTATAACACGCCCCTGTGTACAAGACTCCCCCTATTTTGGGGGACTCCAAATTAAGAAAATGGGGGGAGATTGCCCAGAGCTGCTGAGCTCTTTTTAGGAGGGATTGCCGAAAATCACTCACCCGCCTGACCTCCGCTGCCACTCGCACGCGTTGCAGAAGCCATCAATTGTCTGTCCCATCGCTAGAAGAGCAGCAGCAGGAGGAGTTTGGACTTGATATCCCACCTTTCACTCCCCTTAAGGAGTCTCAAAGCGGCTAACATTCTCCTTTCCCTTCCTCCCCCACAACAAACACTCTGTGAGGTGAGTGGGGCTGAGAGACTTCAGAGAAGTGTGACTGGCCCAAGGTCACCCAGCAGCTGCATGTGGAGAAGCTGCCAATTGCCTGCACAATTGCCGCAGCAACAGCCAATCAACACTAGCCCTTGCCGCAACCACCAATAATACGCCCAATAGCCGCTGACAATCTCCAGCTTGCGGCAGCAACAGATCCAACGTCCCCCCTATGCATTATCCATGTATAAGATGACCCCCCCCCCAATTTTTAACATAACTTCTTAATAAAAAAGCTTCGTGTTACACAGAGAAAAGTACAGTATTTAAAAGAATACAACCTCCCTTCCTTTAACCTTGTACAGTTAAAAGTGAGCAGTATACCACCTTTACTCTACCCTGAGGGGAGATGAGCAGAGTGACCACAGTGTGCATGGGGGCAGGGCAGAGGGAAGCAGAAGGTACTGATCCAGGCCCCTTCAGACCTGACGGTGCCTCTATCTCGTGTGTGTGACTGAGAATTACCCTGTCAGAAACCCTTGAGAGCAGCAACCGGCAAATAAGATTGAGCTAGAATGGACCTTTGATTGGACTCAGTGTAAGGCAACTTCCCATGATTATGATTATCTGTTGGCTGTGACTCCCAATTGTTGGAAATCACAGGTAGGGAGAGTTCCATTGTGCTTGGGTTTGTGGGATTCCCTAGGCTAGATGGGGCATTGGCCTTATGCAGCAGACTCTTCTAATGTTATTTTAAGGTCACCATGGAAGGCCTAGTATTCAGGGCCTCATTTCAGAAACTCTCCGTGTACATCAGACCAGAGTTTACTCAAAGAAAGTGGGTTCCCTGAACAAAGTTGAAACTATTCTGCTAACTCTCCTGCCAGGTGCAATAAGTGGAGTGCTTTGACACTGCTGTCCCAGCTGTGGAAAATATATTGGCCAATTGGTAGCTGGTCATGCATAAGCCAAAAGCTCCAGAAAGGGCTCGGAGTGTTTCAGCAATGTACTCTTGGTTCATTCATCACAGTTCCTTTGTTAGGCAAAAACTATGCTGCAACTCTCGAAGTGTTAGGTAATGTCAAGGACATGGGTCGTTTTCTTTAGCATTTCAGGATACATGGGAACAACGTTTATATACATTATATACATTTTGAAATTCATGTTTATTTCTATGAACTTTGTTGTTAAATAGCTTTTTAGTTACATTATATTTATCTAGATTTTATTATTTTGCTGTTATTAAGCGTCCATAGCTCGTTGGTAGAGCCAGGTTCAGTCCTTGGCATCTTCTGTTAAATAGGCCAGATGCTGATAAAACGTTACATCAGCTTGTTTTTAATGTTTGCTTTTATCAGTATTTTTAATGAATAATTTAGGCTGCTTTTTCTAAACTGCTTAGAGGTTTTCCGTCAAGCAAACAGTATATACATTATGTTAAGTTAAAAACAAACAAACAAACAGTAGGTTCTGGAAAGACCCCTGTCCAAGACCCTGGAGAACTTCTGGAAGTCAGAGGAGATGATATTAGATAGATGGAAAACAGTATAAGGCTGCCTGTGTATATTTATTCAGTTATAGCTATACCTATGTATAAATGAGTGAATGTACTCCACGCAGAAAACAGGGATTTTTGACATAGCAAAGACAAACTATGGCAGAAAATAACAAGGAATACCACAAAACCCTAGGCATACAATAATCTGCTTAGACCAGGATATGCATAACCTCCCCCCAAAAGGAACCAAGCACTTTCTGAGAGCTGAAAGATACCCTTAAATTGCCAGTGCTGCTTGCCAATAAAAAAAATTCCTTAGGTAGTCTTCAAATTCTGCTTTATTCGCCTTCTTTTTTTCAAGCAACGTGTGCTTTGATTACTGGCACCCAGCTGACAAAATCATTTAAATACTATATTTATCACACTTTGGGGAAATTATAAAAGGGACACATTTTAATTAGAATATATGCATTTGGAAATATATCACTAGAGCTTTTGCAGCTTTGAAGATTAGGATAACACACATAAAAAAATTAAAGGATTCAGTCCTGCGTTAGAAGAAATTTTTACCACTTTAGATATTGCTTAGTATTTAGATTCCTCTGTGGAAAGTGAATTGGATGCTTTGAATAAAAACATCAATAATACTCTTGGAGACTCTGCTATAGAGAAGGAAAATGAGCTGGTGAATGTTCAGTTACGGGCAATTCCTGCTTTTATCTTAACGTACCATACCAAATACCAGCGTACTGTTTCGTTGCAAAAGAGTAAGGCCTTCTTCAAAGATTATGAGCAGGTTTATCATACTATTACAAGAAACTTGGGTGGAGGAGGAAATTGATTTAAATGGCTTTGAGTTTATATTTCTGCCTGCTAGCCCGTCAACGAATGGTGGCCGCCCTAAAGGTGGTCTTACAATTGGTATCTCCCTCAAACTTCAGGCTAAACTTTCACTAGTGCATGCATTTCCGCCTTATGCTATTACCGGACTGATCTCTGGTGGAAACTTCACTTTATTGGTTACAAATGTCTATTTCCCTCCGGGAGGGTTAGCAGCTGATCTTACTTCTAGATGGGAATCCCTAGAAGATTTTTTACTTTCTTGTTATCTTAAGTATCCCAATGTCCCCTCCATTACTGGAGGCGATTTTAACGCTCGGATAGCATCAAATCGGGAGGCTCTTAAAAAGTCTAAGTGGTGGGTTGACCCCGGCGTTCAAACCTACGATCTAGTATACACCCCCACTAGAATATCAAAGGATGTAAAAGTCAATAAGGCGGGAGTGATGCTCTATCAGATGACTCTACGCCTTAATTTAATTATATTAAATGGCAGGTGTCCTCCAGACATACCAGGAGAATTCACCCACCTGGGGTTAAAATCAAACAGTGTTCTTGACTATGTATTGGTTTCCAGGGATCTATTTTTGAATGTCACCTCTTTTAAAATTGATAATGCCCAATTTAGTGACCATCTTCCCCTGACAACCAAGTTATGTGTTGACTGGCAGTTGCTCGACCGCTCCCACCCAATCCCGCTCCCACCTGGCAGTTGCTCGACCGCTCCCACCCAATCCCACTAAAATAAAGGGGACTAAATGGTCCCCTGCCCTCGCTCATAGATATACGGATTTTATCCGAGAAAAGTTTCCTGGCGATCAGATGGACGTAGGAATAGTCTCGCGCGATCCTATTACCTGTATGAATTGTTTTTCTTGCCTGATAGAAGTTTTAACTCGCTTTTTTACTTCTACAACCTATGGAGCTAAAAACGATTATTTTAAATTTGGCGCCCCTTGGTTCAACTCTGCTTGCAAACAAGCCAGACTCCATCTACATACAATATATAATGACTATAAACTTTCCGGCGCTCCGGCCTTACCTCCATCTTATTCCCTGGCTAAAAAAGCATACAAACAGGCCCAGAAATCGGCCAAACGGGAGTGGCACTTAAATCGTTGGCAGACTATAATTTCTGCCTCAAAATCTCATAACTCCCGGAAATTTTGGTCCTTAATAAAGGGAAGAAACACGAAATATCCCTTAACGATGATCCCAGCCCCTACATGGGAGCAGTTCCTGAGAAAATATTTCTCAGTGGCAGAAGCTCCGGCCACTCATTGGAGACCTTCTAATCCCCTTCCCGTCTGGCCTAATACCGATCCTGCTGAAATCCTAGAATTGATAGCTGAGCTGAAAACTGGTAAGGCCCCTGGGCCAGATTTGGTCCCTGTTGAGGCCATAAAGCTTCATTCTGCATGGTGGGCAGGGATTTTAGCTAAAACGTTCGACGCAATAAATGCCACGGGCTTAATACCAGGAACGTGGAAGGAGGCCATTATAATTCCTATCTACAAAAAAGGCCCTCCCGGTGACCCAGGGAATTATCGGAATATCAGTCTGCTATCGTCCATTGGGAAAATATATGCCCGTTTTTTGCTGGCAAGGCTGACGAAGTGGTCAGTTGAGGCTGACCTGATTGGACATGAGCAAGCAGGATTTAGATTAAACCGATCCACAACAGACCAGGCAATTATTCTTTATCACTTAGCCCGGAAATACTCGACACCTCAACGGGGCCAACTCTGCTCTGCGCAGCTTTCATAGATCTGAAAGCTGCGTTTGATAGTATTCCGAGGAAATTACTATGGGATAAACTTGCCTGTTGGGGAATAGATAGAAGGCTATTGTGGCTTATCTCCCAACTTCATGCCGGGTCCGTGGCCAGGGTGAGATTATCCCCTGCTGGAGATCTGACTAACCCAGTGCCAGTAAATAAGGGTGTACGCCAGGGTTGTATTTTAGCGCCTCTTCTTTTTAATTTATTTATCAGTGATATGAGGAACCCATTAGCCAACTCACAAAAATTTATCCACTCCCCTCGTATAGCAGATTACCGCTGTCCTTTACTTCTCTACGCAGATGATGTGGTACTACTCTCTTACTCCAGAGTGGGTTTAAGGAGGGCACTAAAGATTTTTGCGACATATTGCCATTCTAATCATCTGACTATCAACCATTCCAAGTCCAAAGTACTGATATTTTCAAGGAGTCGAAAACTTTATTCATGGAAACTGGAGGGCACGAAAATCGAACAAGTACATAAATTTAAATATTTAGGAATTTATTTTCAATATAACTTAGGGTGGAAAGCGCACGTTGAATATCTTCAAAACAAGACAAAAGCCCTATCACACTCCCTCCTCCGTTTTTTCTACTCTGAGGGGGCCTTATTCATCCCTGCGGCCTTGAAAGTGTATAGCATCAAAGTGATGGCCACAATGGCCTATGCTGCACCTTTATGGGCTGCCTTTGCAAATCTCTCACCTTTAGAGTCACTTCAAAGCCAATTCTTACGCCGACTTCTAAAATTACCAACATGCGTAAGTAATGCGGCTATCCGCTTAGAAATGAAGATCCCCTCAGTGGAGTTAGTTATATGGAGGAGAGTTTTGATTTATTGGATATCCCTATGGCATAAACTCCCGAACCACTATCTCATTCAATGCATGTGGCGAGATGACTTCACCAATTTGTGGTCAGGAAAAATCCATGCCAAATTGCTGTCCTATGAGATCTCGCCCACTGAATTGCTCAAACTGGATCTAAATGTGGCAAAAAGGTGTATAAATCAAAGGCTGGATGATGTGGAGCTATACCAAAATTTCGTAGCTGGTGGTGGAGTCTGCTCGCCGTTAAATTTCGGCATAACCCCTATCTACCGCGCTCCGTCCTACTTAACATCGCTTACGGCCGCGTCTCACCGATATGCCTTCATTAGAGCTAGGTTTAATGTCTTTCCAACAAACGTGCTGAGACATAGATTCACTAAGGGCCAAGTCCCTTCAATGTGTGCGTGTGAAATGAAAACATCTGAATCTCTACATCATGTTATGTTTATCTGTCCTTTGTACAGTTCAGCCCGTGCTAGTATACTAAACTCCATAATCCAGCCTATGGCTGACAAATCAGTAGACCCACAGCTGGCCTGGGTTCTTCAAGATGTGGATCCTTATATTACCCTACAGGTTGCTAAATTCCTAACAGCCGTCCTCTCGTACAAGAGACGGAATGGAATGTTAGCTGATTATTGATAGTTATAAGAATTTTATATAATGACATCAGATATTGATTTTAGTGTAGTGCCTAAAATTCTTTTAATCTTAATCTTAAACTTTTCTTATGAATGGCTAATATCTGTCCTTCTGAGTTGAGAACTGTGTTATACTACTTGTGGCTTGGACGAGTCCGCTGTTTTATTTGATTTGATTTGTTTTGATTTGTTTTGTTGTGTTGTGTTGTGTCTCATGATGGGCGTAAAGCCGAATAAACATTTTGATTTTTTTGATTTGATTTGAGCAGGAGTCCACAATCATTTTGAAGTAGCTGCATATTGTTGCCAAAGCAGCACATCCTTCTTCCATCTTGAAAACTTCCAAAAAGTGGCGCATGAATAAACCATGCCGTACCATAACCAACACTTTAACTCAAAAAGTCTCCACTTTGGGAAGTGAGCTGGCACAGGTCTGGTCACAAAGGACAAAACAAAAAGCAAAAAAAACAAAAACAAAAAAAACAAGGTGTCATGATTCAGGACTCTGATTACCCATTCTCAGGAGAAGAGAAGACAACAGGTATAAAATATCAGACTAGGAGGATTTGTCCTCAGAGCCAGTCTATGATGTTCCTGTTTCCTTGGGAGTCTCAGCACCAGAAGTCTATAATGCCAGTGACTTTCTAGTCTGAAGAGCTTGCATTGCTTTCCTCAGTTTCACGAGACCCTGCACTGTGGCCCAACCCTCAGCTTCCTCAAGCCACCAGAGTCAATGACTAATAAAGCAGGCTGGGCCTCTTTGAGCTTTGAAGCTCCCATCATCTGGAATAAGTCTAGCTGCTCCCTGGAAGCTCTAGTCCCATTTAAGGTTCAACCTGGGTTTTCATAGTGGTTGAAAGAACATTCAAGCCTTCCTTGTCATAACATCCATCCCAGGCATCTCTTGGAGCTACCCAGGCTGCTGCCCACCTTGCTGGTTTACCCTTTGGAATTTGACCTCTGCTTTGCTAATCTGGAACTTATCCTCTGCTTTTTTCTGACCCTGCATTAATTGGAACCTGACCTTTGCTTGACCTGACCTTGACCTTACAATGCATCCTGAGCTGACATTAGTAGTAATGTGATCTGGTGTCCCTAGAACCTTGCCCCTTAGCTGGACCCAGAATGCAAGCCTGCATTGGTTGTCCTCTAGTCTACATTGACCCAAGTGAGTGGTTCCTTCCTGCTCTCTAGCCACAGACTTGAGACCTTTGTATACACAACCAACTCCTCCATCCAGTTCCAATCTGACCAAAGGCTCACAACACACCCATTGATTGGTTTGCAAGAGCCCAAAGAAGAAAGGCACTCTTCCGAAAAGTATAATACCCATATATAAAAAAACAAGGAAAATCCAGTCACATGCCACCCCACATCTTTATTAACTGAGCTGAGGATAACTTCCTTTTGTGTGTCTGGGAAGCACTCTCCTGGGACCACCCATCTTATAAGCTTTTTCTTCAGCAAACCTATTGCTGCTCTAGCATGCTAAAATTTCCCTCAATCTTCATGTGGCCTGAATGTTGCTAGTTTTGCAGGTGAACCTTCTGGCTTCCTTAGCCTTAGATGAAAGACTGGCAAGATTCTTCTTCTTTTCTTGATTTGATTCCAAATTTCTGCTGCAGTCTCCCTTATTTCCATCACTTCTTCAGAAGCCCAATACTATTTTGCACGGCCATGCTATGCACCACACAAACCCTCATATTTCTCCCTCTTTCTGGAAAAATCTAATAGTTGATCATTTAATTGCTATTTTGTCATATTTCTCTCAATAAAAGCCCTGTTTTACTTGTGTAAGCTCCCAACACACTTTAGAACCCTGATTTTCCCAGAGAATGACAGTGGGGCGGAACTAGCACACTCATTCCCAGACCCCACCTGACTTGAAGAGGGATACTGTCAATCATTGTTATAGAAGAAAGGCAGCATTCAAAGCCATTGGGAAGATAGCACTCCCCACCCCACTAATTTTAGAAGCTTGTGTGGTAGATGAACTATTACTACCCAATAAGACTACACACACACACACACACACACACACATATTATATTTAATGAAATGGTGGAAACAGTTTTAGTATAGGTGCTGAGAGAGAACAAGTACCGGTATGTGAGAACAGAACACTCTGGTAGATGATGGTGATGATGGTGATGATGATGATGGTGATGGTGGTGGTAGTGGTGATGATTTATTTATACCCTGCCCATCTGGCTGGATTTCCCCATCCATTCTGGGCGGCTCCCAACAGAATATTAAAAACACAATAAAACTTCAAGCATTAAAAACTTCCCTGAACAGGGCTGCCTTCAGATGTCTTCTAAAAGTCAGATAGTTGTTTATTTCCTTGACATCTGATGGGAGAGGCTAAAAAAGATAAAACCCATGTGAGATGATTTGATAACATGCAGGAACTGAAGAAATAACATCTAATTTATGTTAAGAGCGACTGTAATTGGTTTTCTTCTCCTCCACTTGCAAAAACTGTTTGAGAGTGTCTTAAGGAAACTTATGCCAGCTGCATTAAAAAGATCTGTTCTGACACACTGCTCTGCTCTGCTTTCCAACCTTAGATTTGGCTATCACCACGATGTCACAAGCTGCGAGTCTGTGGCTCACACCACCATAACAGCTAGGGTAAACAGGAACAAATTTTTAACTGCAAAAAAGGTGGGTGGTGGGTAGGAAGGAGCTATTTCAGAAAGAGTGCTAGATTATTGAAAATCTGTAAAATGTACCAAATATAGATCAGGAGTGAGGGAGTTTTTCCAGCCTGAGGGTTGCACTTCCTTCTGGACAAGCTTCTGATGCCAACATGCCAGGTGGAGGTAGAACCACAGGCAGATGTGGGCAGAGCAATGTAAATCAGTTCTACCTTTGTACCATAGGCCAGTTTTTACACATACTCAGTCACATACCCTTTACTGTCATCGATTCCAAGAAGCAACACTAGCTATGATGGCTATGCTCTGTCTTTGCTGTTGGAGACAGTATGGCTCCAAATATCACATGATGGGAACAAGAAGTGAAGAGTGTGCTGGTCCACTCAAGTCCTACTTGTGGGCTCTCCATAGGCATCTGGTTGTCTACTGTATGAACAAGATGCTGGACTGGATTGGCCTTTCCTCTAATCCAGCCAGACTGTTCTTAAGGAGAGCCAGTGTGGTGGTGTGGTTAAGAGCAGTGGCCTCGTAATCTGGTGAACCGGGTTCGCGTCTCCGCTCCTCCACATGCAGCTGCTGGGTGACCTTGGGCTAGTCACACTTCTTTGAAGTCTCTCAGCCCCACTCACCTCACAGAGTGTTTGTTGTGGGAGAGGAAGGGAAAGGAGAATGTTAGCTGCTTTGAGACTCCTTCGGGTAGTGATAAAGCGGGATATCAAATCCAAACTCTTCTTAAGGTTTTTAAGAGGGAATGTATACAAACTTGGTGCATGTAAACATTGGGCTAGCTGTGATGGTATTTGCACATTGTACATATAAAGACAACACTAGTCATGTCCCTTCACTGATATAAGAAATGTCAACTTACCCTGGGGCCAATAATAGTATAAACATAATGTGTAAAGATGAGATAGGAAAAAATTATGGCTCTTATTTGAATTTTGCATTTATGTCTTTGTCTTCATCTAGTAATTCATTATAGAGCATTCTTAGTACTTATTTCAATATCTGGATTGCAACAAAATAGGATATCCCTGCTGTGGTGAATGACACAAACAAAAAAATTTAAATTCACTACACGGAGAAAAAATAGATAAAGAAATGCACAAAAGTAGACATCACCTTCAGGGAACTAGGGAAAAACAGGGTTGGGGAGGGAAGGCAGACAGTCTGGTTCCCTATTATCTTCACAAGTCAAGGTCATGTTACTTAATGAATACATTATCTGTCAATAAAGCTGAACACTGCAAGCAAATTTTCGTGTATGAAGATGTGGGATACATACATGCACGGCAAAGAAGCAGAGAAATATAAGACAAAATAAATACTGTTTCAGTTTTTCAAGGAGGCTGCCTATATAAACTCTTGATATCTGTCCAACTCATAATGTAAGAAGAATTGTGCTTTGTTAGACCAAAGCCCATTTAAGGGTCCAGTATCAGTGTGGGGGAAATGCTTCTTTCTCATTAATGCATCATTGCTGCTATGATTATTTTGTTGTTGCTTATATATACAAAGAGCAGCTCTGGGTGAGGTTAGAGTGATGGGGGGGGGGCTGGCTCATTTGGCCCCGCAGGGACTGAGGGAGGCGCAACAAGTGTCTTTGCTGTTTGTTTTTGTGCATGCCTCACAGCAACAACAAAAAAGCCAGCTGCTCAAGCCACTTTAAGAAGTGTTGTTGAGGGCTTCCAAAACGGTATAATTCCAGACTGCCCCTTTAAATTACTTTTTTTTTTAAATGATAGTAATAACAACAAAAAGTAACTGTTGAATGAGAGCAGAGTAGTGGAATAGGAATAAATTCTATACGTCTATGAAATGTTCCTTGCTCACATTTAATCATATATTATTGTAACTACAGTAAATAATAAACAAACTATTCTGGAACATAGTTTGGACTTCAGCTATTTTCTGTATGCTTCGTCTGTGGAACCTGAATACACAGAGGCTGGATCAAGTCACCCCTGGCCAATTTCCTTCTTTAATGTTGCAAAACCCAAGGATATTGGGGTCACAGCATCTTATATGATGTTAGCCTAATGCCAAAGGGTGTGAAATTGGTCTGGAGCTAAGTCATTTATCACCCACAGAGAGAGAAACGGGATGTCATGTGGAGTGGAAAAAAATCTCTGACTAGTTTGTTTAATTCTGTTCCTCTCTGTATGTCAATATAATTTATTAAGCTTGCTTCAAAATATCAGTGAAATTGGGACTATGTTGGACTGTGGTTTGAAGACTGCAGTTCTAAAAATTAGTTCCTGTCTTTAGAAATTGTCACTGAATGTTACCCCATACTGCAAGCTTTATAACATTTATATTCCTTGAATAGGGACGCGGGTGGTGCTGTGGTCTAAACCACTGAGCCTAGGGCTTGTCAATTGGAAGGTCGGCGGTTTGAATCCCCGTGCCGGGGTGAGCTCCCGTTGCTCAGTCCCTGCTCCTGCCAACCTAGCAGTTTGAAAGCATGTCAAAGTGCAAGTAGATACATAGGTACCACTGTGGTGGGAAGGTAAACGGCGTTTCCGTGCGCTGCTCTGGTTCGCCAGAAGCGGCTTAGTCATGCTGACCACCTGACCCGGAAGCTGTCTGTGGACAAACACCGGCTCCCTTGGCCAGTAAAGCAAGATGAGCGCCGCAACCCCAGAGCCATCCGTGACTGGACTTATCTGTTAGGGGTCCCTTTACTTTTTATTCCTTGAATATGAGGCAAGTTTTATGTACATAAGGAACATATTTGTTTTACTTCTATAGGGTTACTATAATTAAGTGCAATCTGTCTCAGATATGTTGATGATGGATTTCAAATATTTGTTTTGGAAAACTTATCATACAAAAACATTTGTGTGTACTTTCACACAGTATTTATTTTTATCCCACCCTCCCCATTGATACCCATTGTGCATACAGTACTTAACAACAGTGCTATTTTTCTAGAAAAAGAGCTGTCAGAACTCACCATGAACGCTGTCTCTCTTGTTCTCTTACAATGGCAATGAAAGCTACCTGAGAGTTGCCAGCACTGAGTTCCAGCTGAAAAAAAATCGCTGCTTAACAGTACAATCAGATGCCATGCTTCTATATTATTAGTGTTTATAATACCGATAGCATTTTGCCAACTTCATTTACTTATGTACCATTAGTTGGATGAGGAAATGGGCATATTAGGCATTGAGTGTGGGAGGTTAGAGATCTACTAGCATTGCTGAATTATGGTAAGAGTAAGATTTGCCTCCAGTTGGTGACTTGAGAGTTGTGCATGTACACTTACTGTGGCAATGACTCTCACTTTTTTTTACCATCGGAGAATTTGTAGCAAGATAGAAAACAAAAAAACCTGAAATACTCTCTGAAACAATCTGGCTGTGCAATAATTTTTTCTTGAAATTGCAAAAAGTTGTATAACCTATAATATTTCCCCCCAATAATTTTGAGGTTACACAGTATTGTCTATAATATACAAATACACAGCAAGCACTATCTTTTGTCAGCTGACAGTTTCGAGTTACTGCAATGCAGTAGTGATTTTGTGTATTCATGGGCAAGATGTTTGGTTAGTGATATTCATTGGCACAGTGTTTACATTTTCCACTCATTTTCATGTTTTTAAAGATAAATAGAATTCGTAGAATGTTGTTGATTGTCCACAGAAACTTACTTCAGATGAGAATATGAGAGACACAGCCTGTAATCCTACAGGCACTGAACTGGTTTTGTAAAGGGTTGTGTTGACAATCATATGAAAGTACCAGTGACCATAGCTTCATAACTTTTCATGAACTTTACCCTAAAACATAGACAATACATTTTTCTTCAAGCCTGACATAGTTGTGAGTCGAGGCCCCGCCCCGGCTTGGAGATAAAATAAGACACATGGACACAAGTATTTAGGTTAACGGACTAAAAAAGGCCACAACTTTATTGGTTACAGAATGTGAGAGGTATTGGTATTGGCTTAGGCATTGGATTGAACAGACTATAATTGACTCCTGCCTGTTCTGCTGGGAGTCACACAAGGGTTAACAACCTGTAGGGGGAGCTTGTTGATGCAAATCAACTGGAAGCTTTCCCCTGGAGTCACCGGGGGTCCTGCCATGGCCCTAGCCACCACCAGGGCATTGGACAGGAACCATGACTGCAGGATTCCTTCAAGGGAATACCCTTCAAGGGGAGGGGTAGGTGATGGCCACAACCTCCCCTCTGACACACAACACACTTTCCAATGCCTAACCGCCAAACCTTACCAAGTTGTGACGATTTGCTATGAGGTGGCTGGTGCCAATCTGCCAAGTGGGAAAACTCCTACCAGGCCCCTTGGACAACCAAGGCGACCAACCAAAGTCCATAGCAAGGTCAAGAGCAAAACCTAGAGGGAGGGTGGGCGGGCGATCTGAGGAAGCCAGGAACAAGGAGGAGGAGCCCATGAGCCTGCAGCCATTTTAAACAGAAAAACCACGCCCCACCTACCCAGCCGGATTGGCTGACTGGGAGGCGTGACGCGGGCACAGGGCTCAATGATGCAGGGGGCTTGGTTACCCCCCCCCCCTGCAAGCGTGGGAAGCGGTTCCCGCTCACAACAGCTCCCCTCCATTAAGAGGAGAGGCTTTCTCAGCTTTTCAGAGGGGTGGCCATTAGCACTACATACCTTGAGTTTTTAAGAGAGGGGATGACATAGACATGAGATACTGTAACAAAACTACTTAAATGAACCTAATCAGAAAGAAATGTAGACTGGGGGAAAAAGTCTTCTCAGGTGTTCTATTGTTAAAGCCATCTGTTTTGATTTGATGCTTTGTTGGCTGTCTCCTGGTATATATTGTTACTTAGATTGCAGCATTACTTCTCCTTTATTGAATAGATTGAAACAACAATTACTTGCAGCTGCAGGAGAAAATGGGACTTTCTAAATCAATAATGTTCTTTATATAGAAAGAGTGTGTGTCACTTAATTTTGAGCTGACTTGGTTATATTTCAAGATGGGGAAGATTGGTTTGTTTTTTTTAAGCACAAAAGCTTTCTTAACTTCATATGGTCACAAATTTTTCATTGCTAAAATCTCATTCACATGTATTCGCCTAAAAGAAGTGAATGTCTAAGGGATAGCTCTTTTTTTTGCGAATTTGTCAAAAAGCTCAACAACTTTGGGCAAAACTAAAAAGCAACTTTTCTGTCCAGATTTCACTGTTTGAAATATGGCAACCCTAGGAAGGAGGAATAAATGAAAATTGCCTCCTCCCTTTGTCTATCTTATTCCCATAGACTTACCATTCCTTTCTTATCACCTACAATTTGTATGTATTAAAATTCTGGGAAATTTATAAATCAATTTTAAAAAGAAAATTGCTTCCTCCCTCTTCCCCCTGGCCTTTCCACTCATGGAGGACCGCACAGGATTAAAGAGCCTTCCATCAACGGAAGTGCACAATTTGTCCTTCAAATGTGAGCTAGAAACAAATGTTAATGAACAATTCCTGCTGCCTTGGTTCTTGCAGAGGTCTCCCGGTCTACCTGGGGAGGAGACTGGTGGTGTGGGTTGAAAAGTTCATCCCAGGAGACCTCTGGGGCTCCTTAATGTTGCAGTCAACCAGAAACCAGAGAGGGACATTTTTTCTAACACTCACTGGTACATTTCAGACTTCTTTCAGATAGCCTGTCTCCTTCTGATATCTCCTTCACCCTTTTTCTCTTGACACAGCTTGCTGAGTGGGGTGGCATTGCTATTGCTGATTGGAAGGGAGGCTCAAGGCTGGTGGGGGGAGCTGAGTGGCAAACCAGTGGGAGCACTAACTTGACTCCATTGGTGTGCCTACTAGGGTGCCATTTACAAGGGGCGGTGGGGGCCAGCCCCCCATATATTCAAGAAGGGGGCCGGGGCCTCCCAGATTTCCATGGAGATTCTGAAAAGGAAGCTCCAGGACGAAGATGCTTGGTCCTGCCGTGTCCTTTTGACAGTTGCCAGGGATGTGTCAGAGCGAAGCATCTTTGCCCTGTGCATCCCTTTAACTATGTGTCACTTAATTTTGAGCCAACTTGGTTATATTTTAGATTGGGAAACTGGGGTGAGGGGAGCTTTTGAATGGGCAGGCGACACATTTTGGGGAAAAAAAAATTCATACTGTTTCAAATATACCCTGTAGCTTTCCCTACTTAGAGCCTTCAATCAGTGATTCAGACAAGAGCAAATATTTCTGTTAGCGCATGATCCTCATGGATTACTACACTTCAGAAGGTATAATGCTATTACCCTTGTCAAAGAAAACATTTCAGCTAACATGCTATCTGCTCTCTTTGCCATCAGCTTTTGAGTTTACAAGTGTGCTATGAATAAATGTCCATTTGCACAACATACAGATAAATGGCAAGGCCGTATTATTTAAAAAATGTATTTCTATGGAAAATATTCTGAAAGAGGTATGCGAACAATAGCATTTTTAAAAACTCTTTCCTATCTGTGTAGCTTTCAGGAGAACTACACTTGATTAACGAACAATCCCAATAGACTTTTAGCTTGATTCTTCTTGGCTCTACTGAAACACAGGGAAGACCTGGATTGGGGATTTTGAAATAACAAAAGTAATGAAAGTACTATGATAAGGTTCCCCATGTCCAATTGTCATGAGCCCTGCAAAGCTATTGGGTTTGGACTTGGGTTGGCAAGCCCTGATAGATGAGGAGGAAGAAATTGGGGTGGTGGGCTTAAGGGTGGGAACTGGGATTGGAGAAGGGGGCTCTCTCTGTTGAGCCTCGACTTTAGCAACTTTGGAAGAGAAAGCTGGGATGCTGGCTCCTCCTCTTCCTGACCTGCTGGCAGCGCAGAGAGTCTCAGTGGCAGCTGGGGAGGGCAACCCAAGTGGTGAGGCAACTCTGGAGGTGGCAGTGACTCATCAGGAGCTTGGACAGTATATTTTGCTGGCTGACAAGTAGCAGCAAATTATGGTTTGCTAAAAATGGAA
The DNA here is from genome assembly GCF_964188315.1 of Podarcis muralis. NCBI lineage: Eukaryota > Metazoa > Chordata > Lepidosauria > Squamata > Lacertidae > Podarcis > Podarcis muralis. The sequence continues at coordinate 40,802,877 of NC_135655.1, forward strand.
AGTGTGGGAAGGTTCAGGGGAAGCGAGATTCTAAGCCATGGTTTGAGGCAACTCTGGAGAGGAAACATGTGAAGGGGTTCATTAATCTAAACTTACCCTTCATTGTATGAAGAAAATAAGAAGAAGAGTTTGGATTTGATATCTCGCTTTATCACTACCCGAAGGAGTCTCAAAGCGGCTAACAATCTCCTTTCCCTTCCTCTCCCACAACAAACACTCTGTGAGGTGAGTGAGGCTGAGAGACTTCACAGAAGTGTGACTAGCCCAAGGTCACCCAGCAGCTGCATGTGGAGGAACGGGGAAGCGAACCCGGTTCACCAGATTACGAGTCCACCACTCTTAACCACCACACCACACTGGCTCTCATGAGTGGAGCTTAAGACAGTAGTGGATGGAACCAGAGCCAAAAGAGGGTGAAGCCACCCATTTCTCTTTCTCTGACACCCCCTTTTCTCTTCCCAGGAGTGGGCAGTGCATGGCGTGGTACCAAGGTGCTGCCCTCTCAACCATGATATTGCTATTGCTTATCTCAACCGTGATATTGCTATTGCTTTAACACTCTGTCAAAGCCCACCCAGTGCTCCCACTGGGGCACCCACAGAGCCCTGACCTCGCTGATGCCCTGTCCCATCCCAGTAGGTGGCAGTGATGCCACTGTTGGGGAGGGTGGTGGCACCACATCGCCCCTCTGATCCTGCTCTCTCTCTTTCCTCCCCTGCCAGCTGGCAGCCAGGAGAGAGACGGATTGCTATTGCCAGTGGTCCGAACTGGTCACTTGCAGAAGGTTTTTGAAATTCAGCTGAGGGCCACAAAAGAATACAGCCCTAGGGGCCGCGGGTTGCCCACCCTGTTCTAATCTTCTAAATGAAAAATGTATGCATGTTACCATTTTTAAACAAATGTGTTGTTCTGAGACTCACAGAAAGGTAGCCAATCTATCACTGAGCTAAACCTTGCAGGTATTTTGTATTTTCTCACATGGCTCTCATGTTCCCTGACAGGATGATGAAGTAGTGCTTCAGTGCGTTGCCAACATCCACAAAGAGCAGCGCAAGTTCTGCCTGGCAGCTGAGGGGCTCGGGAACCGCTTGTGCTTTTTGGAACCAACTTCAGAAGCAAAAGTAAGGCTTCCTTCTGCAAGGGTGTTTTTTGTTTTGTTTTTAAGTCAGTGTAATTGATGGTCATTAATTTACAAATGCTATTAAGAAATTTAATTGTGCTTCCTATAATAGATGATATACTGTATATATAGAATGCAAAATTTGCTAATTCACCAAGTTTTGCTGAATCGTATATATTCTCAAGTTAAGGCATTTGCTGCCAACCACTTTGCAATTCAAGGTTTGAAACTCTGCATATTGGACTGCATGGCCCACCTGAGTGTGGAACAGTGGGGAACTCAGATTGTGTCTAGTCAGTGAGTATAGTTTTCTTCACTATTTTGAAGCTTATAGCAACTGAGGAAAAATAATATCACAAAATTTCTGTGAGTCATGTGTTTATTACTTCCATTTTACAGATTGGGAATGGGAGGTGGGAGATGGTGGTTTATCTGAGTCAACTTTCTGACTAGGAACATTATGTCCATTCCCCAGGTCAGGCTGGTCAGAGCTCAGAACAGGGCTGTTGCTTGAGCAATGAAGCAGCTACGATTGGGAGGCTATATAGGAGCTTGAGGTTCCACTTGTTTCTGGCTTTCAGCCAGCCTATTATATAGGCAGGTGTTTCTATGTGTTTCCCCTTTCTCTCAAATAGCCTCAAGTGCAGCTAGATAGACATTTGACCGCAGTCTTGAACCTCCTGCTTGGCTTGCTGTCTCCTCTGCCCCTGTGACCATAGAAGGGTCTGAGAGCTGGCCAGGCAACCAGGCAGCAGTTGTGGGGGATGAGGAATCTCAGGTTTGATACACACACAGTGGAAGTTGCTCCCACTACCAATCACCATAAAGCTGACATTTATGCAATTGATTTAAAGTTTGCATTCCCAGATCTTCTATGATACAAGTGTATGCATTCTTTGTGTGTGAGTGGGAGTTTATGATATCCTGGTCTGTGCACATGTGGCAGTTCCAGACACTTTAGGCATATTCAAAATCTAGTAATAACAATAATTGTATATAGCTCTTCATCCGTAGATCTCAGGGTGGTTCACAATCTAAAAATAAAAGATAAAAAACACAAAATGTATAATAAAAACAAGACCCAAAACAAACCAGTAATTCCCCTCCCCCCACTTAAACTTCCTGTAGTACACAGCACCCCTTCTGTAAAAAAATAAAAATACAATAAAACCAAATTTTCCACCAGTAAACATGACTTGCTCTGTCAACTTAGCTACAAATAGCAGGTTACTGTCTAGTTTTGGTACAAACAGTGCTTTTACAGTTTTACCCAAGCGTTCCAAATGAACTGGGTCCTCAGCCTGAATTTGCTGTTTTGTGCTGCCAGCTACAGATACTGCTTCCCTTTCAGTCTTGGACATGGACCGAAACATATTCCTATCAAAACACATGGGTTACATCACTCTGCTATCTATAATCCCGCTCCTGGCTGCTATTGCTTACTTTTGCAATCATCACCTGCTTACATGTTGTCTGCTGAAATTGGTTCCTGTTTTGAATGCCTTCCGCTTGTGTCTTTTGCCCTGTTACTTCTTCACTCCTGGACAGTTGCGTTTCAAATGTGTTTCCCATCCACAGTTGAAGCATCTGTGGACATGTAGAGCTCTGGAATCTGGCTCTGCTGTCACGTTCCCTGTAGATTCTGGCTGCATCCTCTGGGAAGAAATGTATTTCCAGTTCTGCCTTTTCTCCCACTCCACAAGTAGTTCGTTGGTCACAGATTCCACAAAAAGTTGATCCTCTGGCATAGCTTCAATTGTCCCATCACAACTGTTAATCAGCGATGACAGAATAATATAACGTTTTGCCACAGGGTTAAATTCCATTCCCCACTGACTCAGTTCACTGAAGAGACCTCCAATTCTTTGAAGATGCAATGGCAGAGAATCTCCAGGATTTAGGCTTGACCTGTACAACTTCCATGTCAAGTACACCTTGCTGCCAGCTGTTACATGGAGGTATAAGTTATGCAAAGCTGTTCATATTGCCATCACACTGTCTGAGCCTCTGATTAGTGCCAACTAACTTCCACTCCCAGTGTGATAGTGGCTTGCGCTTTCTCTCCTTTTAGAGTCCAGTTGCCCTTAAGAGAAGGGGGTAATTCTTATCAATCGCTATCGACAATCCTTCTCTTTTGAGCAACACCTGCATCTTGAAGAAGCTCCAATTTGAGTAATTCCTTTCTGACAGCTGTTCCAACCACAGCCCAGTTGTCATACTCTGCGCCATCCTGCATTAGCTCTGCAGACACATCACAGCCGCTCACCTCCCTGGAATCCATCAAAGAAAACTTACTGCTTCAATTTCAGCCTGTGTCTCTGCTGGTGCCCCTCCAGGCAGCTGCCAATTTACCACTTGCTGGGCTCTGGTAGTTGTCTCCTTAAGATGTTTGGAATCTCAGGTGAGATACCCACACAGTGGCAGTTGTTCCCACTATCAGTCACCAGATAGTTTACTGTTGCAGAAGATAAGGCTCAGTAAAACAGTTCTGGGAATAGATATACAGATACAGATACATACAAAATATCTCTGTTGCTCTAAATAAGTTCAGTGAGTCAAGATGTAACACTGGACAAGCAACCCTTCAGGCGAATTGACTAACCAACAGACAGATTAACTACAGACTAACAAACTACTGAGCTGACACGCATTAATCACAAATATAATCAGGGCACTGGGCTGTTACTATAGTAACTGGCTTGGCTGACCATGCACCTGTGATTAATTCATCCATGGGGTGATTTATGCTCCTGAAGGAAATTAACCCCTTCTCAAGTTCAGTTACTCCAGCTTTCTTGGGACAGGGATGCCTGGGTCCAGTAGCTTTTCAGAGTCAGTGCAGTGCAGAAATTTCCAGATCTGGGCAGGGCTGAACACGGTGATCTATCCAATGGATCTCTCTTTTTTTTATTTACTGAAGTATTCTGTTTCATAAATATTTTCCTTAAACATGTTATTGATAGAAGTGTGATAACAAACTTTCTATTGCTTTGGCATTTCGCTTTCTTGTCTGCTGAACTGCTTCTGCCAGAGACACCATCTCCTTTTAGTCATTGACATAAAGTGTAGCTTTAGTGAAGGCTGACTCAGTGAATAAGTAATGCAGCAGCGAGCTAATTGAATGTGCCTAAGACAGTGGATGAGAAACTGAGAAGATGAGGGGGATGAGGAAAATCTGCAACAAGAACAAAAAAAGGCATGAGTGAATTAATGGAAATGCTATAGTGCAGGCTCTAGAAAGATGAGGCAGGGAAGAATGAGGATACCAAAATCATTCAATTCCCAGCTGCACCTATGAGCCTACTTGAGCCAAGGGAGGTGGAAGTGGAAGCAAGTTGAGGGAAGAGCAAGGCAGAGGAATGAACAGGTGGGCAACTAGATCAAGTAGTGACTATCTACTGACTCAGTGATTGGTTGCAAGACTGCCCTGAAGGTTTTTGGCATATAGCAGTCTTCTCCAACCTGATGCCCACCAGATGTTTTGGACTGCATCTCCTATCACCAGCAGCCAGCATGATCATTGGTGGCCAGGAATGATGAGAGTTGTAGTCCAAAACATATGGAGGGAACCAGGTTAGGATAAGACTGGTATCTAGAATATAAGGATTTTGTTAGATGCTTTGGGGTGATAGGATATGAACTCATAAAGATATGGAGCTTCTGTGCCTTTAAGAACCTTGGTTTTCTTGCACCAGTTCAGCTGAGGCTCAAAGAGATGCTGAGCAAGGTAGAAATAACCCAAGAAATAATCAATAGCAGAGAACAGTGGTGATCTAGATTCTAGAGGCCAAGTGGGGACTCTTCAGGACCAAAGCCATGTTTCTGACAGGAGTCATAGCCTATCTAAGTAAGATCTTAAGTACTGGAGCAGATCAGATAACTGCGGAGGCTCTGTCCTTCACATGTGAGCTGGAAGGATCTTTAAGGCACCTTGTACTTTAATGCTTTTGGGAGGCCTCTGTACATCTTCTCTTCTCTCAGGTAAGGTTTATGGAGGCTTAAGAGGCCTTGGTGTCCTACTGCAAAATAGGATATTTAATGGCTTCAAAATGATCAATGAGCTGGCGTAACTCAACTAAGAGGAAAGGTAACATGACAGATGTAAAGGGGGACATGACAGAGCTTTTCATAATAAAGCATGGTATAGAGAAGGTGAATTTTGTCCCTGTCTACTAATACTGGATCCAGGGACCATCCAATGAAGCCCAACAGTGGCAGTTTCATGACAGGGAAAAGAGGCACACAGCACATACTTAACGTGGAATTTGCTACCACAAGATGTGGTGATGACCACCATCTTGGAAGGCTTTAAAAATGGGATAAGAAAATTGATAGAAGATAAGATGATCAATGGCTACTAGTCGTGATGGCTGTATATTACCCTCAGTATTTGAGACTGTAAGCCTCTGAATGCCAGCTGCTGAACAGCATGTGCGGGAAAGGGCTATTGTGCTTAAGCTCTGCTTTTGAGCTTCTCACAGTCATCTGGTTGGTTTTTGTCAAAAGAGAATGCTGGACTAGATAGGGCTTTGTTCTGATCCAAGAGGGCTTTTCTTGTGAGAACTCCAAAAGCCTGGGGTTTGTGTTCAGTTAATAATAATAATAATAATAATAATAATAATAATTAATAATTAATAATAATAAATTAATAATAATGTTGTTGTTTAGTCATGTCCGATTCTTCGTGACCCCATGTACCAGAGCATGCCAGGCACTCCTGTTTTCCACTGCCTCCCGCAGTTTGGTCAAACTCAGGTTGGTAGCTTCAAGAACACCGTCCAACCATCTCGTACTCTGTTGTCCCCTTCTCCTTTCCCAACATCAGGGTCTTTTCCAGGGAGTCTTCTCTTCTCCTGAGGTGGCCAAAGTATTGGAGCCTCAGCTTCACAATCTGTCCTTCCAGTGAGCTCTCAGGGCTGATTTCCTTAAAAATCGATAGGTTTGATCTATTGATTAATAATAATTAATAATAATAATAATAATGAATAATTTAGAAATCCAATCTACTTTCCCAGAACAACCCGTAGATTTCTCTTCCTTACATCACTCTCTGAACAGAGTTAAGGAACCTGGGACCCACAAAGACAGGTTCCTATACCTCAGAGTTGCTGTCATGACCGTAGGGCAGGAAAAGACCTAGGCAGCCTCTGTTACTCTGTCACGATGTAACTCCCATCCAGCTGTTCACCCTTGTTCCCCTACCTGATGAAATGGAAAATTTCACATTATTTAAATAGAAATTGCCATTAAGAAGTTGGCAACTGTGACTCATTATTAAAATAAGAGTCGCTGCTCCGCCTGCATGAGAAAGGAAAGCTACATCAAAAGAAAGTGACAGACTGTGGCATAACCACCTATTCCCGAATGACAGATTTATGCTTGCATTTTGCATGACCGAAATGAATTTTAATAATTAATTGCACTGTTCTGCTAGCTTAGAGAATTGTGAGGTCTGTGTAACCACTAACCGTTTTATAAATGCTGGACATTGAAAGGCCATGAGGCTTGTTTTTTTGTTGTTTACTGGCAAATAATTATCTTCAGTTTATTTTACCCCACTTTTAAATTGCTTGGCTGACTTCTACCAGAACAGCGGAAAGTGTCCATCTATAAGATTTGGATATTTCAAGTTGCCTGTAAACACAGCACAAGTTGGACCAAGGATGTGTCATGATGGGGGCTTAGTATTGGAAATGGGTAATTCAGATAGCACAAACAAGTCACTGACAACAGGCCACTCGCAATAGGATTTTTTACTTTAACTTACCGGCTTTTTCCTAGAAAGGGAGGGTGGCAGTCACCACCAACAGAAGCCCTGTTCAGTGTAAGTTGTGCTTGCACAATGGGATTCCGCCTCTTCCTCCCCTGCACCCTCCATGCCTTCTCCAAATCAGCTCCAGAGGATTGGGGGAACACCTAGAACAGATTTGGGGATGCAAGGGAAGGATAGGGAGAGAATTTTTCATTGTGCAAGGAGAAATCATTGTGCTAATGAAATGTTCGTGTTAACACTATGTTGAAAACAAACCATAACATAACTTTTATTCTAACAGCACCCTTTCTCTCTGCAAAATGGCATGGAACCACAATTTCCCCATTCACCTAACAAATAGTATAAATCATTATCTCAAAGAAACATTCTTACTAGGAGAAAACCTTTGCCATAAACCATCATTTTCTCTCTCTATCAGAATTTAATGCATTTTATTAACTTATAAAATCCATTTAAATAGATTAAAATACCAACCCCAATGGTAAAAAAATAAATAAATAGTTTTTAGGTCATTCTGTTGAGTGCTAACGCAGTGAATCAATATATCTGCTCCTCAACAGTTTTGTGCCAGTACTTTTTATAGTTTGGAATGGTGGTTTCGGCTTGGCTAGCATAAACTGTATCTGAAGTCAAAAAGTTAGGAGACTTGAAGTTCCAGGAATCGATTGAATGGTATTCAAGCGTAATCTAGATGCAGCAGTGCTTTCTTTAAAAGAAGAAGAAGAAGATTACTGCAGAATTTAGCAGAAATGTATAAAATATAATCATATTTATTGTATTGCAATCAGACAGAACATGCTATATAGATGCCTATTTCTATGTACTGCCACTGGAATATAATAATAATAATAATAATTTATTATTTGTACCCCGCCCATCTGGCTGGGTTTCCCCAGCCACTCTGGGCGGCTTCCATAGAAACCAAAAACCCCACTAAAATATCATACATTAAAAACTTCCCTGAACAGGGCTGCCTGTGGGATCTGTGTTCACAAAGCCTGTCAAGAGGAAATCCTATGGGCTTAGCCTTAGCATTGTACTAAGTTCCTGCAGCATCAACTAGATTGAAGATTGCTTTACATATGCATGCATATCGCTTGATATTTTTTATCATGATTATTCAAGAGTAGGTGACTGGCAGCTGGATGTATGGGAGTTGGACTCCCTTCTGTGATTGGCATCCAGGTGGTGAGTTTCTAACATCTACTTGCTCCAGCCATAACGTATTGTAGATCACAGGAGACGGGGGCATCCATCAACACTCTCCTGGCGGCCAGCATTACCATTGCTTCTGGGAGGGGGGCACATAGGGAATTGAGCACACAACATCTCCAACTCCCATTGTGTCCGATATGAACCATAAATAGCTGTGAATCAGGAGCTGGGAGTCAAGAATCAGGAGCCAGACAACTGTGATTGCAGCTACTCCAAAGAGAAACCGCAGTCTGAACAGGAAGCTTCTCCAGGTGAGGGAGCAAGTGACCAACCTGAGAGTTGGCTTGCAACAATACAAATTGTGGGTTCCCCTGTCTTTGAAAATCTAAAATCTATCTGTTACCAGGTCTGTTTCCTGAATCCTATGTCTTTATAAGAACCTAATCCCTAGGGGTGCCATGTATAGCTCTGGTGGCAGTGACCAAGTAGTAATGATTTATTTGCTAAGCAGAATCACGAAACCTAACTACTGCTGCAGCATTTCACTAGAATGCCGCTCTCCTTTTTTCCATTCCCCACCACCCAGGGCCGTCTTAAGCATATCCGGCCCTGTGCTGCAAAGATCCCTCTGGTGCCCCACTCCCCGTTTCCCAGAGTTATTGACCTTTTCTCAAGCCTCTGCGGGGACCACTCTCCTCCCGCGGGGCTTGGGAAGGAAGCTGCACATCCGCCAGCCATATGGTTGATGGGGCACAGCTGGCGGGCGTGCAGGAGGGAAAGGGGAGGCCGCCGGCAAGTCCATGAAGCTCCCCCACTCACTGGGACACCCCTGAGAGGCCGGCGCCCTGGTGCAATGCACCAGTAAACCCAATGGGAAAGATGACTCTGCCACCACCACCACACAGACTGTAGTCACAAGGCTAGAATAACGAACCGTCCTGCGTAGCCTATGCTGAGAAAGATGGAATTGTCATTGTGCTGATCTACAACAATTTGTAAAATATATTGTGGTATACTTGTTAATTTATCACATAGGACAATGTAATATGTATTTTGTATTGAGGAAGATAGGATTGGTTTGGAGAACTCCTGCATAAACCTACACAGATTTACTTAGAAGTAAGTTCCATTGAGTTCCATGATTGTAGCCTTTTTACACCCCGCTGGAAATGGTTAGTAATAAGTATGTAAGTTATATAACTGACTGTGAAGAGAAAAAGAGTGTGACGTCCTGTGACCCAAATCTACGGTCTGTAATTGTTTCATTGCCTGTTTATACATAAAAAATACTGTGCCTTCACCCAACCTAGGCCTCAAGGTGTGAGAATGAGATAAAGAAAATAATTTTATAACTAAAATAGAATCTGCCAGCGTGGTGCATACTTGTCTTGTGTCTTCAAATGCCTGAGAAAACTTTGTCTCTCCTTATTACAGTCTGAGAATCCGAGAGAAAATGCAAATGAAATTCTAATTAAGATAATAAGCAGAAATCACAACTTAGTAAAATTGTGCTCATATTGCTGAAGTTTTCTAATACACTAATGGCTTCAATCAAATCAAGCATTATCTGCACACAGTAGCTGCTTATTCATTTTTAGCAGCTCTTGCTAATTTTAATGGCCATAACAGAGCCTGATCAAAGCCCTTTAAAGTCACGTTGATTTCTGTGACAAAGTTATGGGTGCACACACTTAACTCGTTCTTACTAAAATTAGTGGGATGGAAAGAGCTTAGCTCAATTTTGCCTCTACTTTTGGAGCTGGAGCTGCAGTCCTTCTGCTCTTTACGTGGCTAGCATATAATTAATTAATCTGCCAAATGTACTGTCTTCTATCTTGTTTGTTCACAACCTGAAGAAATTTCCCTGGTGGTTTTAAAGAATAATTACTATGCATTCATGGTACTTTGCAACGGTGCTCATTGCCCCATTTTCTGAACCTGCAAAGTACAGCTGCTGTTTTGTTCTTAGTGTTCATTAGATTGATAGAAGCGAAGATGTGAATACATTTTTTATGGTCTTCAAACTTCTAATATGCCAGAAGCTGACTTTCAGTAAAACAGCTGTAATGCTGCATTTTGTTCTGTCTGGGTTACTTGGTTGCCTCACCTATCTATGAAGATTAATGGGAGAACTATATCGCTGCAATTAGAATGTGTTCTACATTTCACTAGTTGATGAATGTAAACCATTTTCTTCATTGCTCTATTGGGCTCTGCAGCTTGGTGACTGCCCAGTATTTTAATAGTAGAATACAACTGCACTATTTACCACACTAATAACGAGAACTGGCCTTCCAATGTATTTCTGAAGCAAGATTGGTTGCCTGCGGCAATTACCAGATGTGACTCTTTTCAACACTGGAACCTGCATGACCAGGACACACAAATGTAATCTGGAAGGCAAATTTGATGCAGTATTTAGTAGTCTGCTGCTAAAAGCCGTGAAAAAATTATTATACCTAAAATATTTCTAAGATGTGCCTGTGTGACGCTCTTTGAAACTTTTTCTACAAAGGAGATTCCACATCCTCTGTGGGGAGCTTCCTCCATTGCTGGACTCCTCTTTGAGGTAGGAGTCCACCCTCCTTACCTAAATATATTGTTGCATGCCATCCCAGTCTCCGAGTTGTGCGAGACACCTTCTCCCCAACAGTCTGACAAAGACTGAGCAAGCTCAACTGCTGCAGAATGCTGAATATCTGGCTAGTTGGGAGATACTGGGAAAGTGGGAGAGGGGAAGGGAGGGGGGGAAGAAAAGGAACAGAATGTCCTGGAAGAGGAAGAGCTTGCTGGCTGGAACCCTGAAGAGGAACACTTGCTATAGAAACATTTTTTTAAAAAATTGCATTTGCATCCTGACTTTTTTCCAAGAAGAGGAGGAAGAAGAGGAAGAAGAGTTTGGATATGATATCCCGCTTTATCACTACTGGAGTCTCAAAGCAGCTATCATTCTCCTTTGCCTTCCTCCTCCACAACAAACACTCTGTGAGGTGAGTGGGGCTGAGAGACTTCAGAGAAGTGTGACTAGCCCAAGGTCACCCAGCAGCTGCATGTGGAGGAGCGGAGACACGAACCCGGTTCACCAGATTACGAGTCTCCCGCTCTTAACCACTACACCACACCACACTGACCAAGGGGGTCAAGACATAGTTCTCCCATCTCTATTATATCCTTGCAACACTCCTGTGAAATAAGTTAAGCTGAGTAAGAGTGACTCACCTATGGGCACCCAGGTAATGACTGTGTGAGGCTTGAACCTTGGTTTTCCCAGTCTTAGTTTTTACACAATGATTTTGTCACTTCTCAAATGAAGCTTAGAGAGTGAGCAAGTCTGTGTTAGGGGTAGATAGTACAGACCTTTCCTACCACCATTGATTATATTTTTGCAACCTCAACTATGCATGTTTACTTAGAAGTAAATGTGAGTTAAATTGGTCTTACTCCCAGTTAATTGTGCCCAGGATTGCAGCCTTAATCTGATTCAGCCTGTTTTTATCATCTTTATTTTCATTTCTCCATCCTAGAATTAAACTCCAGCATCGCAGCTGCTTTAGGCCTCTTTACCTGGGTGTCTTATAGATGAATATCTGCTTTACATAATCAGCTGGGTCTTTTAGTAGTATCAAGTATTCCTAGAATAACTATAATAACTATTAAATGAACTAGAGAGAATTTACAGTATTGATGTAAGACCACTACAGCAGTCTTAATAGCTACCTCTGCATTGTTAAGACAGGTATCTTGGGTGTTCTTGTGCTGTGGACTATGTCTTCCTGAAAAGTGGTGACTTTGGCAGGCCGCTGCTGGTAAATAAATGAGAGAAGCTGATATAAAGCTGAGAAATTAAAGGCTCAAAAATCCACAATGAAATGTGGACATTGATTTGATAATGCTTTAAATGATCATTCCCCAAATTGGTGATAACATTTTAAAAGGGCAAAATTACTTAGAAGTTATTTCACAACAGTATGTAAGAGTTTTGCATTGAGGACCCTGGGTGGCTAATTAACATTATCCACTTACCATCTCATTATCCTTGCTTATTGAAGTGCCTAAATGAAACAGATTCTCATCTGATTTAGTCTATTGTGCCCAACAGCTTTACAAAACCAAGTCAATGATTATTTTTAAGGCATTTGAGATTGTTAGATAAACAACTCTAACCTTATTGCATATTGCAATGCTTTAAACCATTTGCTAGGAATTATGTTCATATTATTCAGAAGTAGTAGTTGAAGCATGACAGAAGAATAACCCTATACCTGCTCCAGAGTCCCAAGAGAGGGGAGGCAGATGTGGCAACAGCCCCCTGCCCCCAACAGGTCTGGAGGGACAGAGCATTCCCCCACAAGAGTATCCCTCCCTGCCCAGATGACCAGGCAAAATGTCTGCACACAAGGCTTATCTGTTGAAGAATAGGGAGAAATGTTTTCTAGACTAGAACGCAGCAACCCACTGCATTGCTTTGCTTTCTTTCTGTGCCTTGGGAATGGCTGAGTTTTGCTGTGGAGGGAGAAACCAAGATGAACTGAGCTGAAGGCAACATATAGATGTGGAGAGAGATCAGAATAATACAGTACTCATAAACCAGATTAAATTTGTCAGTCAAAATTCAACTGCAATGAACGCCTCCACACTTAAAAAGACTTCTGGTGTCTCTACCTTGCAAGAAGTTCTTGATAATGTGCAGTGGTGGCTGATCTTATTGAGACTAGCAGTGTAGAAGGCAGGTGCAATCACAGAATTGTAGAGTTGGAAGGGATCCTGAGGGATTTAGTCCAACCCTCTGCAATGCAATCTGTACTAGACCATACTAACAGATGGCCATCCCACCTCTGCTTAAAAACCTCCAAGGAAGGAGAGTCCACTACCTCTTGTGGGAGTCTGCTTCACTGTTGAACAGCTCTTACTGTCAGAAAGTTCTTCCTGACGTTTAGTTGGAATCTCCTTTCTTGTAACTTGAATCCATTGGTTCAGGTCCTACCCTCCGGAGCAGGAGAAAACAGGCTCGCTCCATCTTCCATGTGACAGCCCTTTAGGTATTTGAAGATGGCTATCTCATCTCATCTCATCTCATCTCATCTCATCTCATCTCATCTCATCTCATCTCAGTCTCCTCTTTACTAGACTAAACATATCCATTTCCCTCAACTGGTCCTCATAAGGCTTGGTTTCTAGACCCCTGGTCATCTGGGTCACCCTCCTCTGCACGTATTCTGGCTTGTCAATATTCTTTTTAAATTTTGGTACGCAGAAGTAGACGCAGTACTACAGGTGTGGTCTCACCAAGGCAGACTAGAGTGGTACTATTACTTCCCTTGATCTGGACACTATACTTCTGTTGATGCAGCCTAAGATAGCATTAGCTTTTTTTGCTGCTACAACACTGTCATGGACAGAATGCGGGGAGGAACCAGCTGGGGAACCACCAAGGGAAGAAGGCTCAGAGCCTGGCGATTGGTAGTGGGACGATGACGAGTGGTCAGAGGGAGAAGACTGGGAAGAGGAGGTGTTGGAAGCTGAAGAGGTAACAGGGTTTAGTGAGCTGAGAGAGTCTGTGGCAGAGAGAAGTCCAGAATCAGAGGCAGAAGCTGAAGCAGGGAAGAGGGAGGAGGGTGGCCAAGGAGGAGGGTGGCCAACAGGCAGTGATGAATCAGGCTGGTGAAGAATCACAGGTGTGCCCCCCCCCCCATCCTGCTGCAATAAGCTCCCCTCTCTCAGAATCAGGCAGGGTAGTGGCAGGCTCTGTTTGCTTGGAGAGGAGAGGTTTGGGGACTTCCAGTCTTGGCAGACAATTCATGGGGCAAGACCTATCAGGGGTGAGTTCTGTGCTCATTAGGCCAGACACTCAGCCAAGTCTGAAGATCGTGTTTTTGCTAATAAAGAGTTAACTTTGACCGGTGTGATTTACTGCCAGCTCACTCTTTGACAATCACACTTAAGCTTGTGGTCTAAGATCCCTAGATCCTTTTCACATCTACTGCTAAGCAAGCCAGGTGTCCCCCATCTTATATTTGTGTAGCTGGTTATTCCTGCCAAAGTGTAGAACCTTACATTTCTCCCTACTGAAATGCATTTTGTTAGTTTGGGCCCAAGTCAATGATAGGCCAAGCCAAGTACTTGTTATTGCCTCCGTTCTCTATGTTGAGTTCTCAAATGGCAATGCTGAGACTAAAAGTGGGGTCATCTTTAGAATGGTCCTGGTTGTGGGCAAGCCCCCAGCCCGGTTCATCCCCCCACCCTGGCGTGGGTGGAGTAACACTTTCATGCCAGGGTGGCATCACAGTCACCCCAGACCTATTGGCCAATCATTTTTGAGCGGGGGGATTGTGAGGAGTTTAAAAGCAGCAGCGCAACATGGTTAAGCATCTGCTTTGCGCTGCCGAACACCCGCCCTGTAATTTATGTGTTCTCTGGCCTTGCTTTGGACGTTGGTTGGTCACCTATCTTGGGATAGGGGCCAGGTAAGATTTTTTTCCATTTGGCAAATTGGCATGGGCCACTTGGTTTTTGCCTACCTCTTAGCAATTGTCACAACTTTGTAAGGTTTGGTGGTTAGGCATTGGCTCATTGAATTGTGGGGGAGGGTAGGTCAGCCATCGCCTGCCCCTCCATTGACCAGGTGTGCTGGTCCTGGGGGAGGTTACCATGAGGCGTGGTCAGGGGCCTGGGTCGAGGGTCTGTAGACTGTCCTCCAAGGGCGAAGCGGGGTCCAAAGCGAGGTGCCGGGCAAGGACGGGAACTCTGGAAGAATAGGTCTGGGTGCTGGCAGAAACAGGTCTTCAACGACGTTGCTCCCGCAACCTGGGACCGGGCTGACTGGCCTTTATCTTCTCTGAGGCCAGAGGCAGTCCCGGCCCCCAGGTGACCCGCCTCTCCTGGCCTTAAGGTGAGCACTCCTCCTGGGAGAAACCAGTTCCCTCCGCCTCTCTGCCCTGAGCCTCTGCAGCTCAGGAGAGGCTGGAGGGTTACTGGACCCAGGGGGAGACTCACCTTCCCCTGACAGGGCTGGGAGAGGCACACCTGTAGGCAATGCATCCTCAATCACCTCTGGAGCCAGAGTGGATTCACCTGGTGCCTGCTCCTGAGGATCCGGTACAGGTGCAGGCGCTTCAGAATCAAGGCCCTGCCCCAGCTCAGCCGGCCCTGGAGGCGGGGACTCCTGTGCAGGCTGGGGTTCCTCCGGTTCAGCCTCTGAATCGGATTCCCAGGCCATCACACCAGGGGTATTCCGTTAAAGGAACCCAGGGCCGGTTCCTGTCCAAAGTCCGCTTGAGGGGCTAGGGCCATGCCAGGCCTCTGGGAACACCGAGGAAAGCTACAGGCGGGTTCCCCTGATGTGGCCTCCTATTGGGGTGGTTTACCCTTATTAATTACCTGCAATGCCGGCAGGAGTCCAATATATTCTATGCCAATGCCTAAGCCAATACAACTCACATTTCTGCAATTCAGTAAAGTTGTGGCCTAAAATTTTGCCAGTAACCTTAAACTAAATATTCTGTGTCCGTGTGAATTTATTTTAACAAGGGGCTGGTCTGGGGGCCTTGCCACGCAAATGAGGAACCTGGTAGCCAGTGTCACCACCTGGGCTGTAAGAAGGCAGGTAGGTGGGGACTGGCTGAGGACAGACTGGGCTTGGTGGGGCAGTGTGCCATTTGCCCTAGCACACAAGCTTCCACTGATTTAATGTGAAAATGTAGGATCATTGCCACATCTTGAATGCCTTCACTATTAACCACCTTTCACGGTATTATTTTGTTGTTGGCTTTGGGTTTTATGGAATATCTGATTATGGGATATCAGAAATAAATGAGAGAAAGATTGCGTTGGGAGAAAGATGGAGCTGGAAAGGGAAGCAAGGCAGCAACATTAAGAGTGCAGGTTGAAAAGACCTTGATCTATGTGGCTACAATTAAAGAATCACGAGAGCTAGAGTTATAGACACTATAATCAAATTAGTCACAGGGAATTTTTCCTTTCCTATTATGTCACCTAATTAGCCTAGCAAATCCCTTGGCTATGGATATTAAAAATAGGGACATGTTGCTCAAAGCTTTTGTCCTCTGCTTGTCTCCCATTAACAATTAAGGAACGTTTGCTGACATGGCCTTTGTAATATTATGTTTTGATATATTTTAAATCAAACTTTGGTTTTTTCGAACGTGACCTTCACAGCGTAACTGTTGGGTCTGTGTAATGCAATCACTTCTGCCAGATGTATGAAGAGAGAAAAGGGCATTTTGCTGAGTTCTGTGTTGTTGATCTCGAAGATAGCAGCACTGTTAATTGAACAAGAGGGAACGACTGTGCGAGCACTGAATATTTAACATAGATTTTTGTTGCTCAATAGTTTAACTGTAATGAACAGCGACAGCCTATATATTACAGGAGCAAATGTTTTATTTATATATTAATACGTGCAATGGTAGCAGTCTAAAAAACACAACTCCATAACCAGCCAGGAACATTGAACACTTCGTTGTTTGTAATACACTCTCCATGGCATTTGTCTTTTTAGCAAACTTTATCAGTGACTTAGTGGCTAGAAATGTGAAGACAGAGGAAAAAATGGGGGGGGGGGATCCCTAACAACAACAAAAAATATTCTGGTCTTTCCCCCAGGCCTTCACATCTCTTAATTTTCTTTGCAAGAAAGTTCCAAGATGGGCTTTAAAATACTGGTTCATCTCTATTAAAAATGTTGTTTTTTCTTGTAAAATAAAAGTTGCTGTAGGTAACAACTAGACTTCGGGTGCCACACTGTGGTTTTAAAAGGACTGAGTGACCTTGCATGAATGGTAATTACAGCACACGTTAGTTGACCCCTGCCCACAAAAAACAATTTCCTCAAATCTAAATAATTAGGAAGAAGACTAGAATAGGACATAGTATCAAAAATATTTTTATTCATTAGTATCGTCACCAGCTCTTTAACAACAACGCATTCTAGAGCAAAGTATTTGCTGAGGGAAGGGTCTTCCTTAGTGGCAGAGCATTGCTTTGCATACAGAAGCTCTAGATTTAATCGCTGGCCCCTGTCTGAAGCCCTGGAGAGCCACTGCCAATCAGCACAGACTCTACTGAGCTAAATGTAGCTGTGATCACCTTCTGTATAATGCAGCTTCCTGTTTTCCTATGAGCCACCAGTATAGCACCATTCAAGCCAAAATCTTGAATGCTTCTTCAATGACCTTTTGTGAACAATGCTCCAAATCACCTAAATCAAAGATAGGGGACCTGTGGCTCTCCAGATGTCCCATTAGCTCTAGCCAGCAGGGCCAATAGTTACAGCTGTTGGGAGCTGTTGTACAATGCCCCTTCCGAGCGTCAGGAGGAGGGGGGGTTGTGGGATAACGACCCCGCCCACACTCGCTCTCGCGAGGCTGGCGCCAGCCTCGCGGGAGACAGGGGATTCCCTCAATTAACATACCCTGAGGCGCCAGCCAATCGGCTGGCGGCAGGGGCGGGCCTTTGTAAGGCCACTTAAGGTCGGGGCAGCCCTTGGCTCGCCCCTTTCTACCCTGGAGACGACGCGGTTTTGTTTGTCCCACGCTTCCCGCTGATCAGCTGTTCCTGTGTCGGAGATCTTAGCAGCGTTGCCTGGAGCGTCCCTGCTTTGCTTCCTGGCTGCCTTTGTTCCGAGCTGCCGGCCGATCTTCACTGCTGCAGCATTTTTTTTTTATTATTATTATTATTATTTTTTGCGCCACGAGGAGCCTCAGCGCAGCGCTCGGTTACTCTGGAGCTGAAATCACAGAAGGGAATTATTTCCCTTTCGTTCAGCTGAAACCGCTTGCAACGCAAGCCGGAAAGAGCTGAAATTGCCCGGGGTTTTTTCTGGGGGGGCTTATGCTCGTAGGTATCCTGCAGCGGAAAGAATCAGTCATCGCGTCTGCCCCTTCACCGCAGCGCATCCCGACGGCCAGCTGATTGCTATCTGTGCGGACTCCCTTCGGCAGCCTTCCTCAGTCTCTCCAGGCACACGGCTCTGCAGTGCTTCCCGATCCACCGCTCGGAGCAGGTTGTATGTGGTCAAGGCAATTGAATTTAGCGGTGGGCTAAGCCGCTGATCCTAGGGGCACGTGACTTCATTGTTGTCGTGGATCGTTTCAATTGTGAGCTAGCATTTGCGGGTTCTGTTGCTTGGTTGTGTGTGTCTGTTTTGCCTGGGGTCATTGTTTGCAGCGCGGCTTGGCTTTGGGTTTCACGTTTTCCAGTTTAGTTTTTTCCTCACGGCTTAGTAGGCTACAGCTACTGGGAGGTGTTTTTTCTCCGTTGCCAGGCAACGGGATAGCCTTCGGCCGCCATCTTGGTTTGCCCACGTGGCCTTGCGGCGGCGGCCATTTTAGGCAGGGCAAACCACGCGGGAGCTAGCCCGTTCCTTCTCACACCTTTCTTATAATAAATACAGAAGGGATAGAGCGATAGTAGTTCATTTCATTGCGAAAGGGGTGCAAAAACCATTTTACTTTAGCACCGTTTTAGGGGAAGCAGCGTCATTTCGGATAAGTGACCACGGGGTCTGTATTTGAATAAATTCTAATTTGGTTCGAGAGCAAATTAAGGAGGCAAACAAATTAAAAGGGAGATTTAAGGAGCGTTTCCGATCCGCAAGGCGCTGCATAGGGCAACGCAGCCTGCACGGCTTTCCTGCTTTATTACGTTATATTAACTGGCTGATATTACTTCACTTTGTTATATTTTACCTTGCCGTACTTTGATTGACAGTACCTTGCGTTAATTTTCTTTGCTCATAATATCCTACTGCTCATAATACCCTACTGCTTATTGCTGGACAAGTGCTCTAGCCTCTCTGTTGCATTTAAAATTCTAATTGGGTTTGGAGGCAAAATTTAAGGGATTTAAGGTGTAATTTAAATTTGCAAGGGCTGCATAACCCTATTGTCTGGCCAGCCAGCAGGACAGCTGTAAGACTAACGACCAGTAATTAGGGCTATTGTTTCCCAGAGCCATTCTTAGTGGTTTCCCTGGCAGCTTGATCTTACTGTGTTTTCCAGGTACTGGCAAAGTTGTCCAAAGGTTTACGATCACCCCATCATAGGGTACGCCTTTCCAAGGCAGTAAAGGCGGACCTCAATGTTTGGTTGCAATTCCTGGATGGCTTCAATGGCATATCGCTTTGGCAGGATAGTCTGGCACTGCAGTCAGATTTCCAAGTACACTCGGATGCTGCTGGGTCCTTGGGTTTCGGGGTGTACTTCAGGGGCCAGTGGTGCGCTCAGCACTGGCCCCCCTCCTGGCAAGGTAAACCTATACTACGGGACTTGACATTTTTGGAATTTTTTCCCATCGTAGTTGCGATACACTTATGGGAAGACCAATTTAAAAACCATAGGGTCTGTTTCTGGACTGATAATCTAGCAGTCGTGTCAGTCTTGAATAAACAATCGTCACGTTCACCCAGAGTAGCGTCCCTTCTTCGGTACTTTGTCCTTTCCTGCTTGCGGTTGAACCTCCACGCTTCTGCCAAGTTTGTACCTGGCATTGATAATAACATCGCGGATGCTCTATCTCGTTTCCAGATGGAACGCTTTCGCTCATTGGCGCCGGATGCGCAGCAGCAGCCGCAACCATTCCCGGAGCATCTCTGGAATATTGGCAACGAGAAGCATTAAAGGGAGTATTGTCTGCGCTAGCGCCTTCTACCCTGAGATCTTATAATAAGGCGTGGCTAGACTTCACGTCCTTCCGCATCAAAAAGGGGCGGTTCAAGCTTGGCAAGTCACCATCCAAGTCGGAAGTCATAGAGTATATGGTCTACCTTAGAGATCTTGGCCGGGCACCCAAAACCCTCAATATTCATTCGGCCGCCATATCCTTCTTTTCCAAAACTTTGTTTTCCACCGATCCCTGCTCGCATTTCGTAGTGCGGAAGATGCTGGAGGGCTGGCGCAGATCCAGGCCGCACGGCCAGGACAAGAGACGGCCCATAACTTTAGATTTACTCACCCGAATCCGCAGTAAGCTGAGGACATTGTGCTGGTCAAGATATGAAGCCAGGTTATTTTCAGCAGCGTTTTCTTTCGCGTTTTTTGGCGCCCTACGCATAGGCGAAGTGGTCTGTGAGGACCGCGCAGCTCCTAAAGGGTTATTGTTGGAGGACGTAACCGTGGACAGGGCGCAGGTGTTGTTAAAAATCCGTAGCTCGAAGACGGATCAGCTTGGTAGGGGCGCGTTAGTTCGCCTGCAGGCAACGCAAAAGGCAGGCCCTTGCCCAGTAAAGGATGCTAGGAAATACCTGTTCTTAAGACCGAAGTCTGGTGGCCCCTTCTTCGTACATTCTGACGGTTCGACCCTCTCAAAACAACAGTTCACGAGGGTCATGCGCAAGGCCCTGGCTGCCATTGGGCTCCCTCAGGAGGAGTACGCCGCCCATTCCTTTCGCATTGGGGCGGCAACCACCGCCGCACATATGGGTTTACCAGCTGAAAGAATTATGGACATGGGGCGATGGAAATCTAACGCATACCGGGGTTACATCCGGAAGCCCTTCTGAAATCCCCCCAGCTTCTGAAATCCCCCCAGCTTTCCCCCCCTCAGCTTGTCCCCGGCTCTCCTTCTGATCTGCTTTTCCGATTCTCTCGTTTCAGGTTCTGGTGTGGTTCGACTGTGGATCCTCGGCCACAGCATCGTTTATTGGGCTAGGCAGCGTGCCGAACAAAGGGGCTGGGATAAGGAGTTACAGCTGCCCAGCTGGGTCAAATTGTCATGGATTTCTAGGAGGGGCATGCGTTGGGAAGAGTTTTTCCCAGCTGTGTCCAAAAAGATAGCGGAGGAAGGACCACCTAGCGCCTTGGTCATCCAACTGGGCGAGAACGACTTGGCGTATAGGAAAGGGGTGGACTTGATGTGGAATATGATAAATGACTTAGAGAGGCTGAGGGCAGACCAGGGGAGCATTACAATACTGTGGTCATCCCTGCTAGAAAGGCGATGTTGGCGGGATGCAGAGAAACCCGTGGCAGTGAATAAGGCTAGGAGGATTGTGGAGCGCACGGTGGCGCGCAGAGTGGCCGCATGGGGCGGCCGCGTTATTCAGCACCCGCGCATACGGTTTGACGCGGAAGCGCTTTATCGCTGGGATGGCGTGCATCTATCTGATGCTGGCAATGACATTTGGTTGGCTGATATTTTTCAAGGCGTGAGGGATTGGTTACAGGTCTGAGGGTATTGGCGGCGAGCCGGTTTGCGGCTCGGTGGCGGTAGGCATTGGCCGGGGTATTGTCATGCAGATGAGGTTGGGGGGGAGGAACGCCATCACCTCCCCCAATGCTTGAAGGGTAGTTCGTTAAAGGACTCCGAGGGGCGACGCCTCGTCCGAAACCTACGGAGGCTAGGGCCTAAAGCGCGCCCCCGAGCGGTAACCCCTCGGGGAGCGCCTAGGGATATGCATCTCGGGTGGCTCCCCCTGTTGGTGTTTAACCCTTCCCGGTCAGACCGGATAGTCGGTTAGGGCCAATGCCTAAAGCCAATACCCTTCTTTCCTGTAATCAATAAAGTTGTGGCCATTTTCGCCCATTAACCTAAAACTCTGTGTCCGTTGTCTTCATTTATTCCACCTGTGGGGGGGGAGGGAATAGCCACACAATGCCCCTTCCGAGCGTCAGGAGGAGGGGGGGTTGTGGGATAACGACCCCGCCCACACTCGCTCTCGCGAGGCTGGCGCCAGCCTCGCGGGAGACAGGGGATTCCCTCAATTAACATACCCTGAGGCGCCAGCCAATCGGCTGGCGGCAGGGGCGGGCCTTTGTAAGGCCACTTAAGGTCGGGGCAGCCCTTGGCTCGCCCCTTTCTACCCTGGAGACGACGCGGTTTTCCCACCCACCCGCCCTTTAGGTTCTGCCACTGACCTTGCTATGGGCTTCGGCTGGTCGCCGCAAGGGGCCTGGTAGGAGTTTTTCCATTTGGCTAATTGGCTGGTTTTGTGAGCCACTTGGTTTTTTCGCCTACCTCGTAGCAAATCGTCACAACTTCCTCGGTTTTGGCGGTAGGCATTGGCCGGGGTATTGTCATGCAGATGAGGTTGGGGGGGAGGAACGCCATCACCTCCCCCAATGCTTGAAGGGTAGTTCGTTAAAGGACTCCGAGGGGCGACGCCTCGTCCGAAACCTACGGAGGCTAGGGCCTAAAGCGCGCCCCCGCGCGGTAACCCCTCGGGGAGCGCCTAGGGATATGCATCTCGGGTGGCTCCCCCTGTTGGTGTTTAACCCTTCCCGGTCAGACCGGATAGTCGGTTAGGGCCAATGCCTAAAGCCAATACCCTTCTTTCCTGTAATCAATAAAGTTGTGGCCATTTTCGCCCATTAACCTAAAACTCTGTGTCCGTTGTCTTCATTTATTCCACCTGTGGGGGGGGAGGGAATAGCCACACAAACAACATCTGCAGGGCCCAACCTTTATGGGAAGCAAGTGAAGGAATTCCTTTAAACCTTTGGGCTGCAAATAGATTTTGCTGAGCTGTCACAGACACACATATACACACACGGTTCTGTCGTCTATGTTGTTTTAATGTCACTTAAAAGGCATTTCATTGATTTTATTGTACATTGTCTAGGACTGGTACTTAAAAATACGTATAACTGAGCTCATTTGGTTAGAGCGTGTTGTTGATCTTGCCAAGGTTTCAGGTTTGATCCCCATATGAGACAGCTGCATATTCCTGCATGGCAGAGGGCTGGATTAGATGATCCTCAGAGTCCCTTCCAACTCTACAATTCTTTGATTCTACCCTTTTACTTTGGCTTACACCTCCTTTATACACTTCTCGCTTGGGCCTGCTTTACATGCCATGCTTTTAAGATGTACTGTTAAAAAATGGAGAACATAACCTGCAAGGGACGTGTCGTGGGTAGAGCAGAAGTGTGCAAAATGTTTGGGGACCACTGAAGTGTATAGTGCTGTTCATTTTTTTAATGATCTGTAGTCTTGCACAAATCTTTTCGGAGGAGCTAGCCATGCAAGGCTGTCACAGCAGAAACAGCAAAGGGTCTTGAGATACCTTAAAGACTCACAGATCTACTGTGGCAAACGCTGATGTGGGTGAGAGCACTGATTTTTTGCTGCTTGTTTTATTTTTACAGTATGTCCCTCCTGACCTTTGCATCTGTAACTTTGTACTGGAGCAGTCTTTATCTGTCAGGGCCCTCCAAGAGATGCTTGCCAATACAGGAGACAATTCCAGCGAAGGGGTAAGTAAAAGGATGTTTGTTTTGGTGTCATGGGATGCCAGTCATCCAAGATTAAACTGCTTCTCGCCTTCCTGGCTTGACCCAGGAATCTTTCAAAAGACTGACTGTTCAGAATGAATTATATGATATTGCCAAATTTCCTTTTTGTGTGTTTATGTGTGTGTGTGTGGGGGGGTGTCTTTTATTTTCTCATCCCACACCTTGCAAATAAATAAATAAATCTCAGCTGCTTCTTAAGAAATTCCAGGCAGTTTCTTAAAATAAAAATAAACCTCCCAATCCATCCTTACTTCTTCGGAGACCAATTATTATACCACCAGAAGGAAATATCTGCTGAGGAGCATCCTTTGAGGTACAGCTAGCACAAGGTGTTGAGAGTCAAGTTGCTTTGAATTTAGGTCATGTGCAGGGTAGCATTACTTTTCTATTAGGAATCACTGGAGCAGAAACGTGAGTAAAAAAAATTTGTTAAACACTTTGCACTCAAATGAGAAGAGACCTGGAGTCAGAGTATTCTAGTTTCCCACCCCCACGAAGGTTTTTTTTCCCTCTGGGCCAGACTTACAGAACAAAAATTTGCTTGCACCACACCAAATTTTTAATTGATAAGAAATACATTGGAGAAAAGAATCGACTCCTGGCAGCAATTGATTTATAACATAGAACACAACTGCTTCATAATGGGATACGGGCATCCAGAAAGTATAAAGCAATGCACGTACATAAGAATATGAATCATTCCCAAAATATAATTACAAAAGAGCCTCTTACGTATGTATACAAATCCAATGAGAGGTGTGAGCTTGCTTTTGCTGGGTGATCTCGTTTATATTAGGCCTAATTTGAGACAAACAAACTCATCTCCTCATCAACACAAAGAAGGCTTTCTCTTTTCTGTTCATGGTTGTCAGAGTTGAGAATCCCTGTTCACAGCAATATTGTCCTCAGTATCAATTGATGCTCTTGCTCTCAGTTTAAAAAAATATTTATTCATATTCTGCATATAAATTTTTTTTAAGATACTATACTATACTGAAATGTTTAAACATTTCTTTGATTATCCTTAAATCTTCCTGCCACACTTGCCATCCTCTCCTGCCACACCAGTGTGGCATGCCACACCCTTTGAGAACCACTGTTTTTAGGCATGAATCAAACTAGTACATAGTAAGTTACCCCCTTCACACATGCAGCCAGCAGTATGGGAAAGTATGGTATGGTAAAGTAAATGATACACATGTGAATGATGCAACTAAGTGGGAGGAGCTGATTGACTGGGTCTTTCCCTTCCAATATGCACCTTGCCATGAGGAAGTATGGGGACGCGGGTGGTGCTGTAGGTTAAACCACAGAGCCCAGGACTTGCTGGTCAGAAGGTCGGCAGTTCGAATCCCCGCGACGGGGTGAGCTCCCATTGCACGGTCCCTGCTCCTGCCAACCTAGCAGTTCGAAAGCACGTCAAGTGCAAGTAAATAGGTACCGCTCTGGTGGGAAGGTAAAGGGCATTTCCGTGTGCTGCTCTGGTTTGCCAGAAGCGGCTTCGTCATGCTGGCCACATGACCCGGAAGCTGTATGCCGGCTCCCTCGGCCAATGTAACTTCCCTTGTGCTGCAGCAAGGGCAGGAAGCAAGTGATGCCATAACAATAGCAGTGGTTCTGTGTTGTCAGCAGGGATGGGGGCCAGCAGTGTCTTATGCTAATGCTGGTTCCCTCTTGTCCCATTATGAGAGCTGCTGTGTGAGCAGCACAGCCGCTGATAACACTGGATCATTAGCATGCTCAGTTTTGTTCTTAGTTGCTTGGGAGTAAGCCAGAGAACATTACAACCTCCTGGTTAAGCAGTTAAATTCCATCTTTCTTTTTCCAAGATAGGACCAAAGTGTGAACATTTTAAAAAAACCAAAAACCTGCATTCTCTGTTTTCATACCTTACGTATAAATGCGCTCTTTCTCTTATCGCCACTGAAGTTTGATTTAAAGAGTTGTACATTGGGCACCTTAGAAGAGCATCTGATTAGTAGTGAGGACTGCACATTGCCAGGTCGATATATGATATATGAATACACAGAGGCATAAACTCTGGAGTAGAAAGAAACTGGAAAGACTTACAAAGGTTGTCTTTTCTGCTTTTACAGGGAGTTGTTAGATAGCTGGACAGTTAAACAAATGTACGCAAGAAGTATGCAGTTTTATGCTTTGATTTCTGTATAGAGAATTAAAACATCACATTTACCTGTATGTAAGAATATCACTTTAAAGTAAATAAGCTATTAGATATGCATTCATTTTTTCTACAAACAGACTATATTAAACAAATTTAAAATAATATAGTCAACATTGGGACTAATACGTCAATTCAGTCTAATTTTTTAATTTTAAACACTCATTCGCAATCAGCAACACTAATATTGTATATGAGACAAGTGATATTGTCTCATGGTGGAAACTTGCAAATAAGATAAAAACAAAGAGGAAGGGTGAATAAAAGGATATAGGTAAGGACAGGAGCATGGCAGGAGAGATTGACTAAATTTTGTGCTTTCACTAATGGAAGCCTCCATCTTATCCTCTTTAGTCCAAGAGTCTTTCAAACGAAAGGCACCACCTAATTGCCTGTCCATTTTTTAAGGTTTTGTATTCAACCATGAGTACTAGAAACATGCTCGTTTATCAGTCGAACGAGTACATACTGGATATTGCATTAGATGTGTCTCCTAGTCTGAGCATGACACTGCAGTAAACTAGACTAAACAACCCCAGTTGCTTGGCAGTAGCTCTCTGAGTGCAATAGAGATATGTGCAGAGAGTTGTTCTGGAATTGCAGTGCATGATCAAGCCTTATTATGTCTCGAGTCCTCTATTACCAGGGCAGAATGTGGTTTCATATGTGCGTCTCTCCCCTTTAATGGGGCATAGCCACATGACATTGTCCCTATCCCAGTGTTGCCCAGACCTTTCTCCCTTTAAATGTGTTGTTTTCTGAGCCTTGGAAAGTCCAAAAATCCAGGATTAAAACAACAACAACAACAGCAACAACAACAACAACAGTGCCCTGCATTAAAAGGGGAAAGGTCTGGCACAACAACTGGGATGGGGTTCCCATTTTGCTCCAGTGAGGTTAAGCTAATAGTGGCAACAGGCAACTATCCTGGGATAAAATGTTTTATGCACTCATACACACACTCTGGTTTGCATTTCACATTGAAGTATAGTTTACACTAAACCATGGTTTATGGTGCTGTTCGAACTGGGCCACTGAATGTTGCTTGAATTGATTGTTTAAAGTCTTTTGACATGAGGGCTGCAACAAATTAAAACACCAAATGTGCTTCCTCGTGCCTATTTGTACTGCCTGACAAGCCAGCCTGTCTATCTTATGAGCTGGCCTGTTATTTCCCATGCAGCTGTTTTTGTTCTCTCTGCATAAGCTGTTTGATTTACCCTTATTTTTTATTTATATGTTTAATCATGGAATAATTTTTGATCCATCTTCCTGTAAACAGAGCATAAAGAAACTCTTGACTATTGCAGCAACATGGAAAAAACCCCCACTATAATTATGCAAATCAGCTTTCCTGCAGCAAAATGTCCCTACAGTTTCCCCCTTACGGGCCATCTAGAAGGCACCTGTCAAAATCAATGCTAGAGAAAAGTAGAGTTGTGATGGATAAAACCTGCGTTAGAATGCAAGGATCCTCAGAAGTAGTAAATAGGACACATAAATATAAATACTGGCAGCAGTTTTCTTTTTGAATAAATGATAAATTATTCCAACTTGCTTCATCATTAAAAGGGGGGGCTCTCCCTTGACTGGGAATTTTCATGCTTCTCTGGGCTTATTATTATTTAAATATACTTTTAACATTTTCCTCTTTCTTTCAGCAGTAACATAAAAGTAGTGCATTAATTTGCCAGAAACTGTGGAATAACAAGTAGACCGTAAGGGTTCCTTTGGGCAGGAAAAGCCAGAGGGAATTGTTTTTAAGCAGGAAAATGGAAGTTGAGCAACTGTATCCTATTTGGGTTGTGTACTGTTTACTTATGATGGGGAAATGTCTGTTAGAAAAATTGCAGGCATGTCTGAACGGTGTGCGGGATAGAATGGTGCAGTGTTTGAATGCTTAAAGATGTGTGGTTTTTAAACATAACCTGCATCAACGGATGTTTTAAAAATTTGTGTTATTTGCATCCCATCCTTCCTGCGAGGAGCTTCAAGCACCATGCATTGGATTCGCAAGCCTAGGGATCAAGCCTAGGTCCGTTTGGACCACCTGCTCATATATGGGAAAAACATGGTTGACATCCTATGACCAGCTGTCTGGGAATAAGTCCAACTATATTCAGGAGCACTTTGTTGAAGTACACATCCCTAGGTCTCTCAAGTTGCACTACATCACATGGAAGTTGTTGTTGTAGTTGTTGCTTATTACCCACCTTTCACCCTAACATCCAAGGGAGGGTTAAAGCAACTAAAACACAGTATTAAAATCAGTTTAAGACAGATTAAAATCACAGAGGGATGCGCGTGGCGCTGTGGGTTAAACCACAGAGCCTAAGATTTGCCAATCAGAAGGTCGGCTGTTTGAATCCCCGCGATGGGGTGAGCTCCCGTTGCTCGGTCCCTGCTCCTGCCAACCTAGCAGTTCGAAAGCACGTCAAGTGCAAGTAGATAAATAGGTACCGCTCTGGAGGGAAGGTAAAGGGCATTTCCGTGTGCTGCTCTGGTTTGCCAGAAGCGGCTTCGTCATGCTGGCCACATGACCCGGAAGCTGAACGCCGGCTCTCTCGGCCAATAAAGCGAGATGAGCACCACAAGCCCAGAGTCGGTCATGACAGGACCTCATGGTCAGGGGTCCCTTTACCTTTACTTTACTAAAATCACAGAAACTAGCTGGGTCCTAAAACCACACATGTCAAGTGTCAATAGTGTAAAGAGGTGCTTCTGGGTAGTGAACAGCTAACTGGCGCCATCTGCCATAGGACAGTTTATAAAGCACATCCTACTTTTAAAGGACTTTTAAACCACCACCACCCCATTTGTATACTTTGTGTCATTTTAACCAGTGCTAAATCCCTCCATTTCCACATGTTGCTAATCCTGCCACTCATCCCCGCTTGTCAGATGAAATGCTTCAGGTATGAATGGCAGGATTTCACCAGAGCCACATTTCAATGGGTTGTGATTGTGTTTTAACACTAGGCTTCTTTATGCGGTAGTTCTTACCAGACAAGCAATATTCCAATTGAATTGAAAGTCTATGTCTCACAGTGTCGAGTGTCGATGTTTAAATAAATGCAAAGCAAAAAGTAGAAATAACAGTTGTCACTCTTTTTCTACTCAACTTGGGTCACTAATAGCTGACATAGTAATAGATCACACACATTTATTACCCCACATGACAAGGGGAAGGTTCATTAAGTGTGGCTCTTCTCCTCTCAATGAACAAATATGATGGGAAGCTGTTGTACCTGGACATACAGCTATAAAAGGCACAGAAGTTGTCAGTCGACTGCTGCTGGTGCAGCATAGCCTCAGCTGTTGAAATAATCAGGGAGCAAAAGGAAGTTTGGAGAGCCAGTTGCATTGATAGAAGAGTGGGAAAGGTCTATAAAAGGCAGAAGCACCATTTAGGCAAGAACTTTACGGTTCAGTCCTACACATTCTCGAGAGCTCCATTGAGTATAATTGGACTTACACCTGAGCAGATGTGAATAGGATCGTAGCCCTAAAGCTTGCCTTTCTGCCTGTTTTGTGAAGTGGCTGTAGGAGCTTTCCGAGTGTGTTAGTTTCCCTACTAGCAGAAGTGCCAGTGAACTGCACCATTTCCTAACCACTCTGGTGAGAAGCTGTGGGTGAGATCTGTATCTTCCTGCTTTTGCCTCTTACAGCAGAAAAGTGGAAAGAGATACACCACAGGGGAATCCTGTTCTGCCCCCCACAGCTCTGCCCCATTCCATTCCTGCCCTGCCCCCTTTCAGCACCAAAACAATCCATATGCCAGTAGTCACATGTGTGCGATTGTGTGCAAGTGAGGAAGTGCCTGTATTTTATTTGAATGTTTTCTCTTCTGCTTCTCATAAGATTTGAATAAGCTCTGAGCTGAGCAATGAGTGGGACATTGCTAGCATGGTTTATATTGGTTACGTATATTATACAAAGTGACTTAGGTTATATTAGGGTCACATCAGGATTATTGGTGCACTAACGAAATCACGCTGGAGTTATTTATTATCCAGGTTTCAGCCGTATATGTGTTCTAGTGGCACACAAAATGGAATAACTTCACAAGTGTCACAGCCCGTCTCTGTAATATAAAACTAACAGTAGCTTGGAACATTCTGACACGAGCGATAGAAAAGCAAATGCAACTGCTGTTCTCATGGAAGGTTTGGGAATCTCTATGGAGAGAGAGAGAGGGGGCGGGAGAGGGAGAGGGAGAGAGAATGATGCCCTGGTCCTATGTGAACCTGTCTATTCACTTAGTTCAGGAACAGGGACCATGTGGTCCTCCAGACATTGGATTCCAGAAGTTTCCAGCTCCCACAGGTGCCAGTCAGCATGGCAAATGATGATGGGTGTTGTAGCCCAACAAGGAAGGGCCATGCCATCCCTGTTCCTGACACAGAGACTTATCACAGACTCTTTTCAGGAAATTTGTTTAAACTCTATGTAGATAGGTACAAGGCAACTTGGAACTGGGCCTTCTCTGTTGTGGTCTCCTTATTATCATGGAACACATTCCCTGCTCCCCACTTGGCACATGCATTTTTTTCATTTGTTTTTTTCTCAAGTCTTTGATTTAATAACATCATGCTCTTTTGCTATCCATGCTGCTCTTGATTCTGCCTTGTTCTGTTAATAACTGTTTCACAACATTTTTATATTTATTCTTTTATATATTTGTTGACTGTAAGCCACCTTGAACACATTTTACATTTCACAATAAAACATAGTTTATCACGATGCATAGCAAGCCTCGGGCTTATGCACCCCTCTTCCCCTCTCTTCTTCCCATGCAGCCGGGAGGAAGACTTTTTCTTTCAGTTTTAGTAAACCATGGCTTCTTGTTTGTCCAAAATGAGGACCTGGTTTAACAGTGATCATTTGCAAAACAAACCAACTTCAAAACATGGATAAGAACCCATGCTGGCATGTTTAAACTCATCATGGTCTAGCATGATCATTGCCCATGATATAAATATTTTTTCTTCAGTAAAGTTGTCCATATTTAGTGGGAAGATCTGGCACATTTCTTTGTGTTGGGGAAGTGCTTGCAGGTGTGAACGGGCAGATTCCTGTGTGCAGCAAGAGGTGGGCAGCTGCTGCTTTGTCTAAACTATGGATGTGAGTCTGGCATGTGTATGAACTTCTTTTATTATTGTAAATAAGAGTCCTGATTAGCATACCGAATTTATAGACTTAATTGTCAAAAAAGAGAGAGACCGCTTTAAGACTTCAAGGCTGTTGATTAATACATTTTACGCTTTTGGTAAGCAAAGGGGGAGGGGGAGAGATAAAGAATTCACCTGGAGGGGCATCATTGTAAGGAAAGCTACAAGGAAGAAGAACAGTAAATGTGCCAGCTAAAATATCCCAGTGGGTTTTCATGGTAAACGCAAGAGCAGCTATCTTATATGCTGACCACTTTCTTTGGTCTCATAAATGTGATTATGTAAAGCTGCTGCAGTACTATGGCAGTAATTTACTATTCCCTGCAGCTCAATTTTATATTTAGCGTGCTGCATACAAGTTGGTTTCTTGGAAGCATCAGCTTTTGAAGATAATGAATGTTAAATATAGTGCACACAATCTACCTGCGTAAACCCTATTGCAATGATACTTAGATCTTAAATACCTAACTCCTGTTGTTATTATTATTATTATCATTAACAACAAGAACTTCCTGGTGGATCGTGCCCATCATTATTGCTTATTTTAGTTAAATATTAAAACACGTTCCTTCAATATGTATATGTATATGCCTAAATATTGTTTTGAGTTTCTGCTTTAATATGTCACACACCACACACACACACACACACACACACACACACACACACACCATTTGTGAGACTAAATTTTTATTTACCATTTTGTTTTCAACTTTGCTAGCCTAGAGAGCTCTCCGAATGGGTATGTTCTTAATTCGTTTGTCTGATCTTCAGCCATCGCATGAAACTCAATCCATTTGTACCTGTGATAAATGAAACTTTTTGCTTGTCAATGTTCATTCTGTATGCTGGTTGTTCCATGTGGTTTTTTGTTGTGGCTATAAAACCTCAGGACTAATGATCGGCCATGAGATATGGGCCTTTGCTGAACTTTCTTTTGCGCTTTACAATCATCGGCATTTGAAGCTATCAATAAAAGGTCTTTGGCATTTTTAAGTCTCTGAGAGCTGTTATATCTAGTGCAATGCAGTCCTGAACATGTTTTCTATGAAGTAAAGTCCACTTATTTCAATGGGATTTGTGCATAGGACTGCAGTCTACATATTTAAAATTTAGTTGTCACACAACATATAAGGATAAAATCAACAAATGATCCATAAAAACATAGTTAAAAACATAAATAAAACATCTGTAAATATCAATAAAAACTGATACGTTAAAAGGGGGGAAATTTTGTAAAGCGCTATCTCAACATAAAAAGTTTTCAAAAGACATCTGAAAGGAGACAGATGGTTCCTGCTGAACCTCTACTGGCAGGGAGTTCCACAGGGCAGGGCCTGACACACCAAATGCTCAGCAGCCAAAGATCAGGGGCATGAGGAACCACCAGAAGTTCCCCATCGCAGGGTCTCATTGATTGAGGTGGAGCATAAGTAACCGGGCCTGAATTGTTTAGGGCTTTGTGGGTTGACACAAATGCCTTGAAACTGGCCTGGTAGTAAGGGAGTGACAGTTGCTCTGAAGGACTGTCCCTCTTTAACAGT
The DNA here is from genome assembly GCF_964188315.1 of Podarcis muralis. Lineage (NCBI taxonomy): Eukaryota > Metazoa > Chordata > Lepidosauria > Squamata > Lacertidae > Podarcis > Podarcis muralis. The sequence goes on from NC_135655.1 coordinate 40,835,070, forward strand.
AGCAGGGGTGAACTTTGGCCTTTCAAATTTCAGCAGTGCCCTGGTGCGAACCAAAAATTTGGTGGCAGCGCCTCTTGCCTTCTATTCTGCTCAATTGACTGCATCATAGTTGCAGCGCCCTGCAGCGCCCCCTGGGCTTGGTGCCCAGTGCAGCGAAACCCGCCGTGCTAATAAAAATAAAAATAATAAATTTTATTTATATCCCACCCTCCCCAGCGAAGCCGGGCTCAGGGCGGCTAACAACAATAAAATAGTACAACATTCTAAAAGCATTTCATTATAAAAATTAATTCAAATCAAATTGATGGCAACCATTAGGCTAAAATTCTGTGAAGATTGCCATAGGAGGGAGTCAGGCTGCACCCTGACCAAAGGCCTGGTGGAACAGCTCTGTCTTGCAGGCCCTGCGGAAAGATGTCAAGTCCCGCAGGGCCCTAGTCTCTTGTGACAGAGCGTTCCACCAGATCAGAGCCACAGCCGAAAAAGCCCTGGCTCTAGTTGAGGCCAGCCTAACCTCTCTGTGGCCTGGGACCTTCAGGATGTTTTTATTTGAACCGTAAGTTCCTCTGTGGGACATACCAGGAGAGGTGGTCCCGTAGGTACGAGGGTCCTAGGCCGTATAGGGCTTTAAAGGTTAAAACCAGCACCTTAAACCTGATCCTGTACTCCACCGGGAGCCAGTGCAGCTGGTATAGTACCGGATGAATGTGACCATGCAGCGAAGACCCCATAAGGAGTCTCGCCGCGGCATTCTGCACCCGCTGGAGTTTCTGGGTCAGTCTCAAGGGCAGCCCCAGTTACAATAATCCAGTCTGGAGGTGACCGTCGCGTGCTACCCTAAATCCGCCTCTAACAGTAGGACACATGACCGCCCTACTGCCATGTTTGGCACTTTTCTACTCTCTGCCAAGGTTTGCCTTTGAGAAAGGGATGGAGGAAAGGAGCATGTTGGTAGTGACACAAATGGTCACTCTGTTGGCAGCTGGGAAACCGAAGGAGAGGGTGGACTCAACAACAAGAGTTTAAAAGACAGAATACATATATTTTTCAATGCAGGGCTGTGCATCAGTACCACTGTCTCACCATCTGGTATGGTTTGGGGGTGGTGAGGGCACTGTGGCATTGATCTTGATAGTCCTATCCATGGAAATCTGTCAACTCATTATATTATGAAGAATCCCGGCACAGCAGGCGAGAGTTTGCACCTGGTTGTTCTTATGCATTCACTGGTTTTCCTTCTCTGAAATCCCACACAGAGTTTGAGAAAAATCTGCTGGTCAGCAGAGCAGTCAGCCCCCCCCCCCCCCGCTTTTCTGCAATACTAAATCACCACACTGTGTTAATTTTATTTTCCCAATCCACTGGGAAATTAGTGATTACTTAAGAACTTAACCCTCCAAGGAGGCAGATGCCCGCATAAGTGGGAATGAAATTCTTTAAAAGCAGGCAGGCACAGACCCTCAACTTGCTCTCAGTGTAGTTTGCAGCTGACCGTTTTAATTAAATACTAATACAGCACCTTTCTGGTCTACTTTTTTCTCCCCTCATGTTCTCATTGTGGCTTTCAGCTCTGTAGTGTAGGGTGGGAAAATCCCACACTACTGCCTGTTGGGCTACTTTTAAAAAAAGTGTTTGCCACAGCAAGGCAGAAAGGAAAACATATTCTGAGGCCAGGTATTTTACTTCTAAAGGAAGAGGTGCTTAAGCATGACTGGAGGTCACAGTCTTCATTTTGAAAGCTCCAAGCCCTAATCCCAGATGCACTGGAACTGATGGATATTGTACTGTACTACTAGGAGTACCCTCTTCTCTTTCTCAAACCTGATTTGGCTAACCTGCCACCTTCCAGATGTTTCTGAATATGTTTCTCCTACCAACCCCACCCAGCATGGTCAATGGTCAGGGTGATGGAAATAGTAGTTCAGCAACATCAGGAGGGCCTCGGGTTCTCCATCCCTGTTCCTTATCATTGGTTCATATATTCTGGGATTAAGCCTTGACATTGAAAATGGGTTCTGGTGTTCAGCTGCAGTGAGTCATTGGTCAGATTCAGTTCTGCTGATGCTTCATGTAACACCTAGAAGTAAACTTGCACAGAACACCTAGAAGTAAACTTGAGTTCCGTGCAACTTGCAATCCTATGCATGTCTGCTCAGAATTAAGGCCCATTGAGCTCAATGGGGCTTATTCCCAGATCAAATGGGTACAGCTCTGCAGCGCCAGTGAGTTTAGGATTGAAGCTTTACACTGCAAAGTTTATACCTGTTTATTCAGGTACTATGCTCCGTGGGGCTTCCAAGTTAGAGATTATAGTATTGCAGCCTAGTGTTTCAGTTCCACATTTTGGAATTTCCAGTTGGAAATCCCTTCATAAAACACTGGGAATAGGGATATTTCCACAACCGGAGATGAGGCTGGAGTTATACTAGAAGCCCCAAGAAGAAAGTCTTAATGGAATTTATAGGCTACTTCTTTCTTCACATTGTGAATTGCCATGCATTCAAGAACAAAATTCCCAAAATTCCCAGGATTGGATGAGATTGGATGTATTGATATTGGTGTGCATTACCTTTCTCCACATGGTTTGGCTTACTTGCTTGAGCCATCTGGATGTTATTCTAATACTATTGCTCACACAGTACATTTTAAAGATTCAAAGTGTTTCTTATGAATTTTCTTACTCATCTTTACAACAACCCTGTATGATTATTATTCTCATGTTGTAACTGGTGAAGGAGATCAGGACAGAGATAATAGTGGCTGCCTCGGACAGCTTTATGGCTGAAGTCACATTTGAATGCCGGAATTTCTGATTCACATGATTCTCAGCCATTGCAACAAAGCAAATTGTTTCCACATCTGGCAGGCAGCATATATATCACGGAGGCTTCCAACACCCTAAAATCAAGATTAGGCTGATTGTGAGTATCTAGATCTTTCTGTTTGATGAATCGCGAATAAATAATTGCTTAGAAAATTGGTTTTCAACCACATTTGGCAATTCTGAAAGCTGTACGCAGATTTGTCATTAGGAGGGCATTTAGACTTCATGAGCAAAACTAGAAAATACTTACGAACAGCTGAACACAATGACAGCATCAGAAAATCTTCAGATGCAGTCATGACCTATGATAGGACACACAGGCACGCATACTGCTTTAGCAACTGAATCACAATATCTGTGGGTGGGGATGGGGGAATCTCATGCAAAAAATAAAAATAAAGACAGATTGCAAAGGCGTCTTCATTAAAAAGATGATGTCCAGACCTGTTTGTCACACTGCTTGTCATGCACTTATTGTGTCAACAGAAGTCAGAGAAGCTTGCCAAGCTGGGCTGCGCGAATTTGTGCCTCGAGAGTTACTGTTAGTTTAGAAAAGACCCAAGTACACCGATTGATATGCAAAATAATAACATGCCCTGATGCTGCTGCTCTTAAGGGCCAGTCCTAAATAGTTTAGACAGGTGTTAGAAACAACATTTGGGATGGCTTCACATGTTATGAATTGCAGCAAGAATAGAAGCAATTTGCACATCTGCTATTCCTGCTTCACCTGTGAAAGAGGATTTTCTGTACCCGCCTCTCCTTCTCACTCCCATGACTTGGGAAAATTACAGCTCTGTTTCACCTGGATATTAATAGATGCAGGCTAGTTGCTTTATTACAAAATTCATTTAGCAAATTTATTATGTTATGTTAGGGTATAAAAATAGTGACTGTGTCTTTTTATCCTACCTCCTCTGTATGATGTCTAGGGATGTAGTTGCCGTGGGATGGGATGTCTCTGCCCCTTGGGTTTTCTTCCTCCCGATCCCCTTCATTGTTTCCCACTTGTGGAGACTGAGAGAACTGGCAGGGCGACTTTGTCCTCTTGCACCTTGAGCATCCCTGGACATTGTGTAGGAGGGAAAAGGCGCAGGGCTGTCCTTTTCATCAGCAGTCCCATGGCTACTCTTCTGTCTTAATCCTAGCTTGAATTGAATGAACTTGCCTCATACATTGGATCTCAATCACACATCTCAGCAAAGTAAGATGTGTGAGTGTCCCTTTTGCCTGTTTCACCAGGGTTGTGGATGCAAACATCACCTGTCCATCTAGCTCCCAACATTTCCTGTAAAATGTAAAAACAAACAAAGTACAAACCACAACCTGGACCTTGTTTTCCTTTTGAATGTTATCAGGCCACTTCAACCCTGTTTTGTTTCAGTCCTGGTCAAATAATAATCTGTAATTTCTGGAGGCGACAGAGGGGAAATGCTGCGCAGTTGCCTAGCAATTGCAGGGTATACCTTTCAACCGTTTGGGGTGACTCATCCCAAATCACAGGCAGACTGCAATAAAAAAAAAAGTTAACATAGAGGACAAAATGCAATGTGGCTCGCAGGGGCATGTATTTTGTTCTTGTAATGGCATAAACTGCATGATGCTTTCTTTGCTCCATTCTCACAGTGAGCAACCTTCAAGCTGCATGTAACTTTTAAGCCGAGACCAGTTGCTTGCATTCAACAACAGGAGGGCAGTAAAATGGTAATGATCCTCACGTAGCTTCAAAATGGGTGACTGCTATCTCTGGCCATTGGCCTCTCGTCTGCTCAGGCACTCAGTCGTGTTCCGTTCTTTCAGTATGGAAGTGTACTTGGTCAGATGTGAGGCAGGAAGGGGATGGAGCCTTACGGGGAGTGTAGTTTTGTTTTATTTGAAACATTTATATATCACTTTATATTAAAGGAAATGTCTGAAGCAGCGTACAAAAATAATAAAACTTCATAAAACAATAAAAATAATATAATATGGAAGCAGAGGAATTCAATACCATACACCAGGGGTCAGCAAATTTTTTAAGCAGGGGGCAGGTCCAATGTCAGTCAGACCTTGTGAGGGGCTGGACTATATTTTTTTTTGGGGGGGGGGGAATGAACGAATTCCTAGGCCCCACAAATAATCCATTTTAAATAAAAGGACACATTCTACTCATGTAAAAACATGCTGATTCCCGGAGTGTCCGCGGGCCAGATTTAGAAGGCGATTGGGCAGGATCTGGCCCTTGGGCCTTAGTTTGCCTACCCATGCCATACACTAAAGACAGGGCTCTGTGCCAGATCAGTGTTAACAGTCAGGAAATGTCTGTGAACAAATAGGCTCTTAATATGCACTGAAAACATAATCTAATCTGCTCATGGCTAATCCCCCCCCCCCCACCTCTGCTTGCAAACCTTCTGTGCAGAAGGCACTACAATCTCTTCCTCCCTGCTCCTGTTTTATTCCGCTGGCCAGGCATTTTACAACACACGGATGTCTGAGTTTGAATTTCTGAAAATTCAAATCTGAGTGGGACTACAGGACCATAATCAGTTTTAAAAAGAATAAGAAGTGGTCTATATGCTTTCTGGTAGCTCTATCTGGTTACTTAATATGTAGGTTTTCTAAATATTTATGATCAACCTTCTTGGTTGGATAACAAAAACCTCAAAATCTTTGCACAATTTCTATTAATTTTTTCACAATTGGATTTCCCCATTAGCATAGTTCCTGGAAGGAAGACCATCAAATAACTAAGATGCATGTCATTCTGTATGCAAACAATACTGATTTGTAGTAAACCTCTCATTTTAATGTAGAATTAAAGATAAATTGAGCATGATGTCAGGCCCAATCCCACACTTCCTCTCATAGGGAGAAGGCATGTTGCGAGTTTATCCTTTTCCCATCCCTGAAAAATGTGTTTACCTTCCTTAGAAGCCTGCAGCATGATTTGTAGAATACGCAGGCGTTGAAGGTTCTCTTGTTGATGAATACCTGAGCAAGGAGTGGGGTGGGTGCTGATTAGCCCTTCCCCCACCCCATGTATATCACACATGTTTGTGGGGCAGGTTATAGGCACAAAGGCTTCTGTGGAATTTTGAACTCCTCACTATGGATGTAATTCATGCTGCGTGTGTGGATATCAGAAAAGCATGCAATGTCAGAGTGCAGAGCATGGGTCTGTTCAGCACAACCCTGTTTCTTGCCCACAAGTTTGTTTTATTTTAAAAAATAAATAAATGTAGATTGCTTAATCAAGGAAGAAAAATCTTTAAGTGGCTTACCTAAAATAGCTAATGTTCTTCAGCAAAGGAGCTGCAGCCTGCGCTAAAAGCTAATATTTAGGTATCTGTGCCCCTGCAGGGTTGCAACTTTAATCACAGCAGCAGGGCTGCAAAAATTATTTTTTTGTGTGTGTGAAAATTGTATCAGATGGCTGTGATACCTTCTGTCCACAATGACATTTATTATTTGGTGCTTATTTAATATTTTCAAGGCTCTACACCATGGACGGTAAATTCTGTCTTCTATTGTGGAGCTGTTTGAATATCAGAATGGTGGATTAATTAAAGACGATTTTGCCTTGCCTTGCACAAACATTAAGCTGCATTTGTTCAATGTGTAAAAGAGAGAAGATATAACATTTGGGGAATATTTAATTTTGGTAAACAACATCCTGATCAGCATCCAGCACTCAGTATTGTACAACGCATTACTGCAATATTATATTTATGTAGCTAATTCCATTATTCTCACATTCACCCTTCAAATGCACTAAACTTTTTTTTAATGGATGTAGCCATTATGTCTTTAACTGGGAAAATGTGAGTCAGTCTAAACTGCCTTGCATCAAAAGTCATCATCTCCTGGCACAACACTTCCCTGATCTTCAAAGGGGTCCCACTGGACTGCTAATTAGCAAAATGAAAGCTGTAGGAAAATCTCCCATCTGGTTTGGCCCTGAGTTTGTAGTTGGCCCTATTCGCTTCAGTCAGCTTAGCTGGTGAAGATTTGATGGAGGAAAAACAGCAACACAAATTTCATTATTGCAAGTGTGTTCTTTTGGCTGTGTAGCAACTCAGTGCTCTCAACTGAAGTGAAAGTAATCCTGAGGAGAGTGATCTAGGATGGCTGCACCCCTACATCTTGGAATCAGGGTCAGCATGATCTGCCTTGCCGTCTGCTGCATAAATGAACTCAGAGGGATACATCGTAAAACCTACCACAAAGCAATCTAAGATGTAGCTTTCATCTCACTATGTGGTTTGAACATCAGAATATTAGAGGTCAGGCCTCACAATTAGGTGGATTAGTAAGTCGTAAAATCACTGTGTGGGTTGTTGATTCATTTTTCATTTGATCAGCATGTGCCTCCGGTGGAAATCTTATGCCAACGAGTAGTGGCAATTACTTTGTTCTTGGATAGCCAACTGGATTTGTAATCTTGGCAGGGAAATCTAATCACATTTTTTAAAATGTCGACAATGTTTGTATGAACTTTCCAAGTATTATTTAGCCCTAACCAGGGTTTCTTATTCATACCATGTACAAAAGACGCCAGCAAGTTATCCCAAAGAAATATTGAAGTTCGCCAATCTTGGGATCAGTGGGGATCTGTCTGTAGGTAGAATGCGTCTTGAGTACAAAACAGAAAATGAGAGGGTTAAGTAACACCTTTGGACACACCAGCTTATCCATCTGCAGTGTAGAAACACTTATACCAACGTTGTTTCAAGTGTTATCAGCATGCAGTATTTTATTAGCCATGTGCTTCCATCAGGTTTTCACAGTTACATGTTCATCCATATTTAAAGCACTATATAGTACTGTAAAATCTTTATCAACGCTCATATGCGGCAAGGTGATCTCATAGATAAACTGGTCCCGAGTTGTTAAGGGTTTCATATTCTGATAGTGACACCTGATAGCAGATGGGTAGCCAGTGCAGATTTCTGAGCACAGGTGTTATATGCTGACAATGCCTCGCTCCTGTGAGCAGTCATGCTTCAGCATTCTGCACTAGATCAATCACAAGCGAAGCCCTACATAGAGTCTATTGCAGTCCTTAAGTAACCAGTACATGAACTACTGTGGCCAGGCTCTCCCGGTTCAGGAATGGTCATAGCTGTCGAACCAGCCACAGTTGGTAAAAGGCACCTCTAGCCACTGAGGCTAATACCTGTTCTTCCAGGGACAGAGTTGGATCCACAATAACCCCCCAAATTGTGAACTTGGTCCTTCAGGGGGAGTGCAACCCCATCCAGCGTAGACAATTGGCCAATTTCTTGGACATGGGAACTACTTACCCCCAGTGCCTCATCTTGCCAAGATTCAAGCTTGATTTTCCTAATTCATTTTACCACTGTGTCCAGACAGTGGCCAAGGACTATGTCCAGGCATGGCCTCTCCTGATTCAGAACTTATGGAGAAGTAGAGCTCAGTGTCATCAGCATACAAATGGCACATTGCCCTGAATCTCCTAATGACCACTCCCAGTAGCTTCATGTAGATATTAAATAGCACTGGAGATAATATAATCCCTTACGGCACCCCATAACGTGGTTATCAGGGGGCCGAGAAACAGTCTCCCAATGCTACTCTGTGGACTTGGTCCTGAAGGTAGGATCAGAACCACTGTAACACAGTGTCCCCAATTCCCATGGTCAATGGTATCTAAAGCCGATGAGAGAAGCAGGAGCAAGGTCACACTCCCTGTGTTCCTTTCTGTGCAGAGGTTATCTATCAGGGTGACCAAGGCCAACTCAATTCTGTGGCCAGGCTCGAACCCAGATTGGAATGGGTGTTCTCTGAGAATGCCTTCAGCTGCCCCACCATCGCTCTCTCCACAACCTTCCCCAAACCAGAATTCAAACTGGGACTGTCCAAAATGACCCCACTGGCTGGCTACTAGAGTATGCAATGCAAGCTGCAAAATGAACAATTTTTGCATTCCACACTGCTGCATGGTAGGCACAATTATGTGTTCTGACCAGTGTTTGGTTGGCTTCAGAGCAAAACTCTTGCATTCCTGTCCTTGTCCGGCTTGCTTTATTGTCCAGAGCGCCTCAGAGTACCAAAGGGCTACTCATACTTCAGAACATCAGAGACGATGCTCAGGAGTGATTGTGCCGATCACACGTTTCATCTTGCCATTCCATAGTGAGACCCTGTCTTCAATGGGATTTCCAGCTTTCTTCACTGGAAAATACTCCACAGCATACAGGGTCACATCAGTTTCCATTAGTTTCCAAGAGCAGGCAATCTGAACAGAACCCCACCTTTACATGGGGGAATTGCCACAGTCAGCCCAAACTTAACCAGATAATGGTTGCACTCCCCCAATCTTCAGTCCAGCCCACATATCTCTTGGGGCGATGATCACATCGAGGGTGTACCCTGCCTGGTGTGTTGAACCAATGGCCATCTGACAAAGACCAAAGGTGGTCATGAAGGCCATGAAGTCTCAAGCTGGCCCGACAGCCGCCTCTAACAATACCCCAAAACTTCCTTGGCCAACTGGATAAGGGATGCTGCTGGACAACAGCATCCCTGATTTGTCCCTCTGGCCTGATAACAGGTGCAGACCCGCTTAGCCCAAACCAAGGTCAAGAAGCTTCCTAGGCAAAGAGATGGTGTTCTTGCAGTACCAAGAACCCAGGTGGGCACAGCTGGATAAGGTCAGGCCCGTACCGTTCACTCTCTCCAAGTCTATGTAATGCAAGCCAGCTCAGCAACAATCAAGTTGTGGATGAGCATGGTTTTATTGTGGACAGATTATGGATATATTTCTCATTTTTGGTAACAATTTAGAAGCGCATGCCTATAATCTGTTTTGTTTTGTTTTTTGAATGCTTCTGGAAAGTTTATGAGAAAGGTAAGAAAGTACCTTTATGTTCAGAACTACTTATTGCAGAAAACATTTTTATTTATACACCTTCAAATATAAACCAGAGCGGTTGCAGATGCAAGAAGGGGAGGGGAGGGGAAAGAGAGTAAGAGTGTAGAAGGTTAGTAGCCACTGGTAGAGCACATGGTTTTGCATGCAAAAGGTCCTAGGTTAAATTTCTGGCGTCTCCAGGTAGGGCTGGGAGATCTCCATGTCTGAAATCCTGCAGAGCTCCTGCCAGTTAGTACAGGCAATACTCACCTAGGTAGACTAATGGTCTGACTCAGTATAACATAACTTCCTAGGCTCCACAATCCCACAGTGTTCTTAAGCTTTGTAAGCCTTCAACTATAGTTTTAAGCAGCCTGACAGAGTCACCCTACTTCCTACGCCATCATGGCAACTCCGCTTGCTGGAAATCTTGGCATTGCAGTGTCATCACTGCAGATGCACAGACAGTTGCTATTCCAAATCCTAGTTTGCCATCAAGCAGGTGACACAGCGGGGACCCATCAAATTATTTATATATTGGTTCCTTACATATCCTTCCTTTCTTTTCTCGTGGAGCTAAAGACAGGCACTGACTGGACTCCATGCATCTTGGAATAACTTTGCTGCCTCTGGTGTGCCTCCTCAATCTGATAGTCACAGACACAATCTTTCTATTTCTGACCACATCTCCATCAGCTCTGACAATTCTGTAATCAGGGTTAAGACAGGAGAATTTCTGCCCTGTTCCTTAGCAGCTCTGAGAGTCAGTTTATATGGTAGTAACCATGCCATAGGGATTCAGGTGGCGCTGTGGTCTAAACCACAGAGCCTAGGGCTTGCCGATCAGAAGGTTGGCCTTTCGAATCCCCGTGACAGGGTGAGCTCCTGTTGTTCAGTACCAGCTCCTACCAACCTAGCAGTTCGAAAGCACGCCAAAACGTGAAAGTAGATAAATAGGTACCGCTCTAGCAGGAAGGTAAACGGCGTTTCCGTGTGCTGCTCTGGTTCACCAGAAGCAGCTTAGTCATGCTGGCCACATGACCCGGAAGCTGTCTGCAGACAAACGCCAGCTCCCTCGGCCAGTAAAGCGAGATGAGCACCGCAACCCCAGAGTTGTCTGTGACTGGACCTAACAGTCAGGGGTCCCTTTACCTTTAACATGCCATACACTTCTTTACCAGACCCTAACCTTTTCAGAATGCAGGTGGGATGTTTAATTTTTACATCCTCCTGTAGGCTGGAAGGCTCCTTGTGCATGGAGACTTTCTTTCTGACTTGCTAGCTTTCTACAGTCTGGATTTTATGTCAAACGTGGTGGCATCCAGTATGCAACTCCCCCACCCAACCACGCCTTTTGAAGTTGCGTTCTCTTGGGAGAACTGTACCACATGCTCTTCTAGATCAGCCCCTTATCAGTTTAAATTGAAGCGCTTTGACTTAATTGGGTTGAAGAGCAGGCAATTACTGAACACTGATAGTAATCTCTAGGCATTTGTCATTTTTCACAATGAAATTATGGAAATACAAATGTATGGCGTTATTATGAGTGTGCACAACCTCTGCCCCACACTTGAAATCCTCAGTCTAATCCTGTTTTCATAGCTTAATGCAAAATGTCTAATATTTGTTGCTGTTACGGTAATTAAGTCCCTGTGGTTCCAATGCTTGTGAGCCCTGAGATTTCTTCTTAATTTCCCGCAGGCAGCTCAAGGAGGTGGTCACAGAACACTGCTATATGGCCATGCTATACTTCTTCGTCATTCATTTAGTGGAATGGTAAGCTGCTCCTTGACTGCGATCCAAGTGCCAGTCACTTTGGGGGTTGGAGAGTAGGGAGAAGAGCTGCCTGTGGCCTTCCAAATGGGGTGAAGAAGAGGGATGGGTAACAAGCACCGCCCCCCACCCCACATTCCCTTCCCTGTTTCGGTCACATTTTCTCTCTTTCCTGATACCTGAGCTGGAAAATAGCTTTGGATGCATTCACACCCCAGACTTTGGGGATTGTAGTCCTGTAAAGGTGGCAGGAACCAGAGTCTCCCAAAGTCCTTTGCTGCAAGCAAACTATCAGAAGTAGTTTACAAGTTATTTAACTTTGTGGTGTGAATGCACCCTTTTGCTGTCTTCCCGCCTCCTTATCCTTGGGTGAATGTGCCACCCCACCCTGCAGCAGCAGTCACTTTTGCCAAAGGTACCATCACTTGGCAAAGGAACTGCAGTGCTGGTGGAATTAGAGAACAGGTCCAACCCCAGCCCTTGTTTGCCATCTCTCTTCTCCTTTCCTTGAAAATGTCATCCAGGCCACCCCCAGGTGTGGCAAATGAGGAGTGGGTATTAATTCTGCATAACTAGGCTTATCCCAGCCCTTGACTTTCCATTACTCCTCCACATCTAATGGTGGTTCTGTGCATAACCAATAGCTTTAGTTGTGCAGTAACAGTGTTTTCTGTATAGCGTTTGCAAGCATCATTCACTTCTGAGAACCTTTTTATAGAGGAACCTTTGTTCTGTAAAATTGTAGCTTCAGTGCTAATTTTAGCTGCCGTCTTCCACATTTATTTCTCCTCCCGTAATGTTCCTTTGGGGCCAAAATAATGTAATTAAAAAAGAAACCTGTCTAGATCTTAAATCCTCTTTGAAGTTGATCATTTCAGTCCGGTGATTGCTAATAAGCACTGGAGCTCTTAATGGCTGCATAGATTTCTGTTTGTTTCAGCACAGCAGGAACCTGATGCACATCTACAAACCAATGTGCAAAAAGATTAGGTTCGCACATTTGAATGTAGAAAGATCTCTGAATTCATGCAGAAGATGATCTTACGACACACTTGAAATGTACCGATTTCAACAGTCCTAATAAATTCAATATCTTTTTTCTCCCCCTAGTATTTGACATGTTTGACTACTTCGAGATCTCAGACAGATAAACTTGCATTTGATGTGGGGCTACGAGAGAATGCAGCAGGTATGTATGTCCTCAAAGATTCATCCCCATGATCTCAGATATAATATAATTTCAGGCTGTTTTTTTCAGTGGGGTTGAAAGCCTCATGAAACCCCTAAGGCAGGCTTCCTCAAACTCGGCCCTCCAGATGTTTTTGGTCTACAACTCCCATGATCCCTAGCTAGCAGGACCAGTGGTCAGGGATGATGGGAATTGTAGTCTCAAAACATCTGGAGGGCCAAGTTTGAGGAAGATTGCCCTAAGGAAACTCCTGATTTTGCTACCTGCCTGGAATGGTAAAAACGGAGGGTCTGTTTAGTAGTGTGAGAGGCCACAGTACATGGCTTGAACCTAGTGAGTCACAAGTTGTGTAGGCCTGCTCTGTGTTCTTCCACTTCTTAAGCATGATTCTGTAACAGAAGATCTTGAACTGTACTTGTGGAAAGGAAAAAAAAAAGGTGTGCATTAAGGGGGAAAAATATCACTTTCATTAGGTATTGCTGCACACAGAGAAAGCGTTAGAGAAAACAAAAGCCTACTGTGTGTGAAAGTGTAATTATAGCCATTTTAAATATGTGTCACCCCCATGCAGCAAAACATTTGATCAGATATAGGGTTCAGCCCTAAATACAGTTGCTCAGCTCTTGTAGGATATGCATTGATTTCAGCAGCTCACAGTTATGTTTCAGTTTGACAGTATAGATCTCATTCAGCCAGAAGCCCTAAATAGAATGGTCATGTGGTGAGAAGCCTCTGCAGGACTGTAGCAGCTATCACTTCTTTTCTTTTTTTATTAAATAATTTTTGTTCGTTTTCAATAAAATCCTCCAATTAATGACAAATCCAATCCAATCATTCCAAATTACAATAATAATAATACCACCAATTACGTTCTTTTGTCACTTCTGATATTAAGTATAGCCATACCTTTTCTCAGCACTGCCACACAGCCAGTCTCCATCTCCACAATCAGAGCAGCTATTTGCTCCCCACCCAGACACGCACAGAGCAACGAACAGCTGGGAAGATTGGTACCCCCATCTCTCTTTCACCCTTGTGTCAGGTGTTGGTGTAAAGCAGAGTCCCGTGCCCAGCAGAAGGATGAGGAGTACGTGCTGCATACTCTATATGGCTTTATTTATAGTTCAAAGCTGCTATATTACAGAAAGACATCTTGCCTCTGCCGGAGCAGAAAATGCATCCTCTCTCCTCGACAGCTCGGAGAGAATCAAACTGTGAAACTGCAAAGAACAGTGAAAAACAGGAAACCAGTGTACGTCACATCCAGTCTCCCTTTCCCGTGAGAAACTCCAACAGTACAGACTGTGGAATGTAAACACCTGTCTCGTGACAAGCCCTTTCGCTGCACAGTGAAGGAAAGCAGAAACCAACATCCTCCCCCTTTCTGTGAACATCACTGGGCAGCGTGTTCGTACAATATCAGTACAAACCCAACTTCTGCACATAGGTACAGTGTTGATCCCTTGATACAATCTTGGACAATACATCAGCAGGAATTTCATTACCTGGCATATAGGACACCGTTACGAGTCCCTTCTGAATACATTCCCTAGCATGCTGCAACTTTAATTGCAAGTGCTTCGTGCTTTGCTTACAACCTTCAGACTTCAGCAAAGCCAAACATGCTTTGTTGTCCTGGTAAACATGGATTGGACATTTGACAGGAATTTTCATATCTTTGCACAATTGTATCAACCATTCACAATCCTTAAGTGAATAAGACAGTGCATTCAGTTCAGCTTCACAAGTACTTAAGCTAACTGTTGTTTGCTTCTTGCATGACCAATCAAACAGACCCTGATTGTACATGTAGCAAACTCCAGATGTACTTTTCCTGTCTGTAGTGTCACTTCCAAAACTTGCATCTGCAAATATCTCAAGACCACCAGACTTCTGATTGTTAAATCTCAGTCTGTAATGCATAGTGCCTTTCAAATACCGCGCTATGCGTTTCAGAGCTTTCCAATCCTTGACACTAGGATTGTTGACTTGTCTGCTTAGCAAATTACAGCTAACAGCAATGTCTGGTCTTGAACATCTGGCAATGAAGTTTAGCTTGCCTAGCACACTTCTGTACAGTGTAGTGTCAGAAAATGCTTCTTCAGTGTCATCTACCTGATAACCTGTTGTCATCGGTGTGTCTACAGGGTTAGCATCCATCAGATTTAGTTTGCTTAACACATCAGCAATTTTCCATGACTGGTGTACTAGAATGTTACCATCTTGATCTCTCTCTATTTCCAGAGATAGGTAGTTGTTTACCTCACCAAGATCTTTCATGTCAAAGTGCTCTTTCAGTTGAGCTAGGGCGTTATTGTACATTGCGACATCTTTCCAAAAGAATAATAAATCATCAACATAAAACAAACAGTACAGTTTCTTTTGCCCCTCCTCTTTGACAAATACACATGGATCAGCTTTCCCTTGCTGAAAACCTAGAGAAAACAATACTTCAGTGAGTTTTGTGTGCCAACACCGTGCACTTTGTTTGAGACCATAAAGGGATTTCTTCAGAGCACAAACAAATCCCTGTTTTACCTGTACGCCATCAGGTGGAAGCATATAAAGTGATTCATCTAGAGATCCGTACAGAAAAGCTGTATTAATATCATGGTGACTAATGTGTAGACTTTCCTCTGCAGCTAGCTTGAGCATAAGCCTAATGCTTTCATACCTCACTGTGGGTGAGTAGGTCTCGTGATAGTCTTCACCTGGTACCTGTGCAAAACCTCTGGCTACCAATCTGGCTTTGTGTCTGACTATCTTGCCATTTTGATCTGTCTTCGCTTTGAAGACCCATTTGCTTCCAAGCAGTTTCATTCCTGGAACTACTGGAACTAGCTCCCATGTTTTGTTCCTTTCTAAGGAATCAAGCTCAGCCTTCATGGCATTTAACCATGGCTCAGCTTCCTTTGAATCCAAACCCTGGATTTCTTGGAAACTTGAAGGTTCAAGTACCTTCTTGGAGCTTTTAACAGCTGTTACTGCTATCGTAGCAAACTCATCAGCAAATCTCTTTGGAGGTCTGCCTTTTGTGGCTCTCTGTGACCTACGAATTAGCCTTAAGTCTTCAACACTCTCTTCTTCCTTCTTAGGAGAAAAACGACCTACTGTGAACAATGGTTCCTCCAATTCTTGATCAGAGCTTTCAGAGGGTCGCACAGAGGCTTTCGCACTCTTGAAATCCTCTGGATCACCTGATTCAGTTTCAGATTCAGACTCAGAACCTTCATCAGTGAGTGTGGGTTGTTGTGGTTGCTTTTGACTATCCTCAGTCTCATCACCGTCATCAGGATAACATTGGAAAATTCCCACATTCTCCCCCCACTTTGCATTGTACTCAACACTTCTCGTGAGCTTAATTGTCTTAGAGTCAGTCATCATTATTCTGTAAGACCCTTTCTGATAACCTAGAAAGATACCATGCAATCCACGCTTGTCTAACTTGGAATTTTGTGGTGAGTGAACCCACATGTCAGAACCAAAAATTTTCATGTGTTTGATGTATGGCTTCTTGCCAAACATCTTCTCATAGGGGGTACAACCAATCGCTGAAGATAACCTGCGATTGTAACTGTAAACAAAACACGAGAGAGATTCGGCCCAATAACTCTCTGGAAGATTGGCATCATGCAGCAAGGTTTTTAACCCTTGAAGCAATGTTTGATTTGCCCGTTCCACAAGTCCATTCTGCCATGGCGAGCGAGGACTAGACAAATCGTGTTGAATTCCTTTCTCAGTCAGAAAAGCTTCAAACTGCTGAGAAGTGAATTCTCCCCCGCGATCACTGAAAAGAGTCTTTATCTTCTTACCATGCACATTTTCCAACCAAGCACAGAATTCCTTGAACCTAGGAAAAGCCTCTGATTTCTGCTTGAGATTGTACACAAAAATATATCTGGAAAATGCATCAACGAGAACCATGAAGTACCTATTTCCACCCAAAGAGGGCGCTAGTGGTCCAACCAAATCTGCATGAACAACCTGGTATGGTTCCGTAGCTTGCCTACTAGACACCTTACCTTTCGCAGCCATTTTCACCTTGTTTGCTGCGCATGCTTTGCACTTCATGTGGTACCTGCAGGGTTTAATAGTCATACCTTCAACCAAGGCAGGCATTTTAGATACTGCCTCAAAATGCAAATGACCAAATTTTCTATGAAAATCGTGAATACATTCTGCATGCAAACTTTTGTTAGAACCTGCAATGCAACAAGTGTCATCCTGCACAACATCATCATAATACAAAACAAACAAACGATCAACATATTCAGCATGCAATACATAATCATTTTTCTTTGTGATGATGCACTTCCTGTTCTTGAAGGAAACGTCAATGTTCTGCTCATTCAGCTGTCCAACGCTGAGCAGATTATGTTTGGCGTCTGGCACGTAAAGCACATTCGGTATCGATAAGTCCAAACTGTGAAGAACAACAGTTCCGTAGCCTTTACTGGGAATAGTGTGGTCATCCGCCTGGTGAATCGCACCTTCCTGCGGTGTAATCCTGTGCCAGGTGCTTGGCACTGCCATAACAACAAGCCACTGCTGGGGACCTCTAGGAAATAAACTTTTCTTGTTAAGAGCATTGGCTTGTTAAGAGCATTGGCTTGGTGGCGGCGGTAGCAGCAGCAGCAGCAGCAGCAGGGAGGCAGGGCAAGAAGGGGTTGGTTATATGTCTCTGTTTAGAATGGAACAGGGGCCATATCAATTTGGATTGCCTTGAACTAGACTGAGCTCATTATCAATTTAGGAGACTTTTTCTGGACTTTGTTTTTTTAAAAAAGTGACAAGAAAATGCATTGGAAAGTGTGGGGTAATAGTTCTTTGTTACAATGTCATACAACTTCCCTGCAAATTTTGTGCAAACCTATCTGGATGAATACTCAATAAATGGTCATTTGGAAGCGACCCATCTTCTGTACTATTGGAATCTTTTAGTTTTACAGTGGTACCTCGGGTTACATACGCTTCAGGTTACATACACTTCAGGTTACAGACTCCGCTAACACAGAAATATTACCTCAGGTTAAGAACTTTGCTTCAGGATGAGAACAGAAATTGTGCAGCGGTGGCACAGCGGCAGCAGGAGGCCCCATTAGCTAAAGTGGTGCTTCAGGTTAAGAACAGTTTCAGGGTTAGAACAGACCTCCAGAACGAATTAAGTTCTTAACCCGAGGTACCACTGTATAAATATCCTAAGACTGTTGTTATAAAGTGACCTGATAAATGCCTGTTGTTTATTGCATATTAGAGCTAACGTAAGCACTTTTTACACATTGTAGGTGAGGCATGCTGGTGGACCATACATCCTGCTTCTAAACAAAGGTCTGAAGGAGAAAAGGTACGAATTGGAGATGATCTGATCCTGGTTAGTGTGTCCTCCGAAAGGTACCTGGTAAGCATATACAAATCCTCATGATAGCTTTAATGCGTGTCCATCTTGGCACTTTTCGTCCATGTCTCCCCCATTTTTCCAGCTCTGACCTGCATGTTTCCTGTGCATATGATTCTGTCCTCACAGAAATGTGGTCAGAGTGCTTCTCCTACAAAATATTTTCAAACAGATTTCCATTATGCTCACTGAGAATTTTGTTTTTCTTTTCCAGCATCTCTCTGTAGCATATGGAAACATACAGGTGGATGCTTCCTTTATGCAAACACTATGGAATGTGCATCCCACTTGTTCAGGAAGTAGCATTGAAGAAGGTTTGTTGAATTATGTTTATCCTGCCAGTTAAAATGACTGTTTTAATTTGTAACATTGCGCAGTTTCCACTGCTAAAAGCATGATTGCATCTGCTGAAGGGACGCGGGTGGTGCTGTGGTCTAAACCACTGAGCCTCTTGGGCTTGCCAATTGGAAGGTTGGCGGTTCGAATCCCTAAGACGGGGTGAGCTCCCGTTGCTCTGTCCCAGCTCCTGCCAACCTAGCAGTTCCAAAGCACACCAGTGCAAGTAGATAAATAGGTACCGCTGCGGTGGAAAGGTAAATGGCATTTCCATGCACTCTGGTTTCCATCACGGTGTTCTGTTGCTCCAGAAGTGGTTTAGTCATGCTGGCCAGAAAAGCAGGCTCCCTTGGCCTGAAAGCGAGATGAGTGCTGCAACCCCATAGTCGCCTTTGACTGGACTTAACCGTCCAGGGGTCCTTTACCTTTTACCTTTTTTACATTTGCTGAGTGGACCAGAATGGATATAGAATAGAGAGATGCTCTCTAGTATTTTCACTAAAGGGACCCCCACGTTGTGAAAATGTTTATCAGCATTTTAAAAGCCTCCCCCCCCCCCCCCGTGCATGTGTACATGCGCGCACACACACATTTTTAGTGAGGGACACTGAGGAGAGAACCAATATGAGAGTGAAGGAAAGAGGACTCATACAAGAATCGAAGCAGCCCCCCAAGAAGGGAATTTAGCAGAAAATAGAAGACCCAGCTGGCACAGACTTCAGGCACGTCAGGTCTGGAGGGAGGGAAAACTCCCCCCATGGAAGAGGGGGTGAAAGGTTCAAAACACCCTGTGAAGCCCAGTAGGAAGAGCCATCCTTTCCAGAGAATGTTTCCCAGCCTCACCCTCTAAGAGAAATTCACAGTTAGCCTAAATTTCAATTTTCTCTCTGTTTATGTAAATAAGAGCTTGGATTTTAGGACGATAGAATCCTGGCATCTTTCTGTGAGAAGTGAATACTGAGAACACTTTCAAACCATTTTGTTTTCAGCATTTTAGTAGCACTAGACATGGTGGATATTTTAAATGTCCCAGTACTCCCATCCTATTATCTGAGCCATTTTTAACACCAGTGCCATTTTAAATATAACTTGAGTTGTGTGCAGGTGTAGATTTTCTGCACTTCTGGGTGAATCACTAACTAGTGATTGGGGAAAAGGAGTGTGGGTGGTGCACAATTGCTCCCAGCACTTTGCATGTCGCCATGTGACATTTAAATAATACTTTTTGATACCAGTGAATGAAAACAGGGAAAGAATGGAGAGACGAAAGAAATGCAAGCTAATTCACATAAAGGTATCATTACTCAGCAACAAGACTTCATTAATGTCATAATTATGTTCAGTACAGATGTTTCATAAGCCGTCAGTCACATCCTGATAGCACACAAAAAGCAACCCACTTGTACCTTTTTATCGTAGTACGGCATTGCAGTGCCGATGAGAGTACTTGAGAACAGCTTTGTTTGGAGCAATTTCAATGTTGGCTTGCAGGAAGCACCATGGATATTCTTAGGGAGGGAGAGAAACCAAGAAATGTGCAAAAAACTAGACAGGAAGAGATCCTACTCTCTGATTGCTATGAAAAGTCCTGCTTTCATTTAATTTGGTACAGTGGTACCTCTGGTTAAGTACTTAATTCGTTCTGGAGGTCCATACTTAACCTGAAACTGTTCTTAACCTGAAGCACCACTTTAGCTAATGGGGCCTCCTGCTGCCGCCGCGTGGCCGGAGCATGATTTCTGTTCTCATCCTGAAGCAAAGTTCTTAACCTGAGGTAGTATTTCTGGGTTAGCGGAGTCTGTAACCTGAAGCATATGTAACCTGAAGCATATGTAACCTGAGGTAGCACTGTATATACATAGGGGAAATTCCTGATAGAACATATTTTTTAAAAAAATACTCTAAAAAAGATACTCTATCCACAGTGCTGATACTTTATCAGTTTTTCTGCATCCACATAGAAGAGTTTTATTTTAAGTGCATGAGCCTGCCCACACCATTCTAGAGCCCCACAAGGTTTTCTAATGGAGCCAACGTGGTTTGCAAACCTTCCAGCATGACTGGCTGGAGCTGATGGGAACTGTAGTCCAAAACATCTGAAAGGCACCAGGTTGGCAAAGTCTGGCTTTGGGAAAACAGCCATACCCAGGAGCCAGGGGGAAAACAGCTATGAAAACCACGAGTCTTTGGCAGTTCAAAATCCCCTGATTGTTGATTTAAGTAGCATTAGGCTTGAATCCAGAATTATTTCAGCTATTCGGTGTTGAAATATGCAAGTGCCTAACACCTTCAAGTGGTATTTCCTATGTAATTGTCTTAAAATAAATATTAATTTGATGGTTATTCAGCAAGTGAGTTTAGGACAGTTCATATAGAGATGACGATGAACAATTGCCCCCACCTCCCCCTACCCCCTGGAGATAAAATGCCTTCATTTTGTCTCTCTGTGTTAAACGGGTTGGAAAGTTGCCTTCCATTAAAATCTAAATCTATAGAACAGCCAGGTTGTTTACCCTTTCCCAAACAAATGTTACCACTGTGTAGTATTGATTTTTCTGTAATCGATTCCTCTTGTGAAAGGGGGTGACTTTACTTATCAATCATGCCTCCCCTGACACATTTCAGTAATTTGGATACTTATGCTATTATATGCTAACCTTTTCTTTTCCTGAAGAATTATTACTCTACAGTAAGAATAATTCTTGATGTTTTGGTTTTCGCTCATCTAACCTACTTGTCTTTTTCTGTGTGTGTGTTTTTTAAGCGAGGCTTTTGTTCTAGAGAAAGAGAGTTTGCCTTCCATTTTATTCTCTAGCCCTAGTCAAGAACCCAACAAACCCATGGTTTAAAATTGGTTTCTTTAAAACAAATGACATTTAATACTAGCCACAGTTTCTTGGGTTGGGATTAGGTCTGAAGGAGACTGTTGTTCGGTCTGCATTTTCGAGTGAAGCAACCTAATTCACACTTCCCAGGCTAATACCAGGTGTAGAAAGTAACTATCCTTAGGATTTTGATCTTCTCTGAATTTTGTGCTACAATTCTTGTCTCAAGGAGAATGCTAAAATGTGTCAAAATACATACAGTGGTACCTTGGGTTACATAAGCTTCAGGTTACATACGCTTCAGGTTACAGACTCCGCTAACCCAGAAATATTACCTCGGGTTAAGAACTTTGCTTCAGGATGAGAACAGAAATCATGCAGCAGCGGCGCAGCGGCAGCAGGAGGCCCCCATTAGCTAAAGTGGTGCTTCAGGTTAAGAACAGTTTCAAATTAAGAACAGACCTCCAGAACGAATTAAGTTCTTAACCCGAGGTACCACTGTATTTAGGTTAAAATACTTTTAGAAATGCATATGTGGAGATAAAATTTGAATTTGAATAGATAGTTTGTAATAATACATGTTTCTAAATAAGAATTGTATGGATTTTTTATTTAAAAAATCCATAGACCAATGTTGAAATGGGACAAAATAGACTTATTAATGAACACATATGAATTTGAGATGGATCAGTAATAATTACTCCTTATCTAGGTTGGGTGAAATGGCAGCTTGGGGTTAAATGAAAATGGAAAGCTTGGGGTTAAATGAAAATGGAAAGCTTGGGGTTAAATGAAAATGGAAAACTTCCAAACTCTTCCAAACAGTTGCACCAAGAAGACAGAAGCTCATTTGCAGCTTGTTCTCAACAGATTAAACAATGGTTTACTGTGACATTTGTACACCTCTAGTGACTTACTTAAGGTTGGCTGGTGTCTTCATCACTAAGGGGGTGGGGGAATCTGAACCAGGAACTTCCCTGGTCACCCTTTTAGCCACTATGCTACACATTAGGATTTACATACCTGCTTCCAGATTTTAAGATTACCAGGCACCTGTTACTTATTATTCTGCCAAAATTAATGAGGAATATTCTTCTTTTCTAGGATACTTACTCGGTGGGCATGTATTACGGTTGTTTCATGGCCATGATGAGTGTTTAACAATTCCATCTGCAGAACAGAATGATTCACCACACAAGTGAGTTATGATGTATATTTAATATACTTTCCATTTTAAATTTCGCACTGTTTTATTGCTGAAAATCCCAAAGTGCCTTCATAGAGAGGGAGAGGGTGAGCGCGGGGGGGGGGGGGGGGAGAGAGAGAGAGAAAGAGTGCTTGTTCAGCAGCACTCCAAAATATCTGCTGTTTTTGCCCAGTGCATGGAAAATGTGCCAGATTTTCACTGCAGTTATATCCTTGCAGTACTATTCAGGCTGGATGCAGAGAGAAAAAGGAAGAATTGTCATAGTGCCGTAGGCATATTTACAACTCACTAGAAAGATAAGATGCTACGATTTTGTCCAGGTATAAGTTGCATTAAGGAACGTAAAAATGACTCACACCCCAAACACATTTGCTCAGCAGTAAATGCCATATTTTTCAAAGTTAAGAGCCTCGTTCTATCTCCAGGCAGGCATTGCTGCTATTGTATCTGTATCAGGACTGCTGCTAGACCAGCATACTTCCTAAGGGGAGAGAGAATGGAGACATTCTGCCATCATGCCCCTGAGTGTGGAGCTTTTAGGACTATTGAGATACATGCACCTGGTGCTAGAATAGAGATGCTGCTTTTGTAATGTTTATTCTTTACAGTAGGCATTAGTAACAGGTTTCAGTTTATTAGATTGTAGTCCTACCTCTTGCTAAACTTGGTTGCATGTTGCCTAGTCCAATAGGACATCTCCACAGTGCTTATGAACTTAACAGCGCTTACCTTCCTTTTTTTAGTTGCTATTTTGTTAATGGTATTAATATTGTTTCTAAATGTCATATTGTTTTGTAAATCATATAATAAAACTTTTGTTGTAATTGTGGATGTCTAGCTTATTTTTAGTTGCTGATTTGTTAACAGTGTTGTATAGTTTGCTCATTATACGATTTATGTTGTATTTGTGGTGTTCTATTACATTATTGTTATTTGTTTGTAAGCCGCTTTGAAACTCATTTGCTTGAAAAGCAGCATAGAAATACAATCAAACAAATCAATCAAATCACAACCATTAAGTGTAAACTCAATGATTTCTTGCTTGAGATAAATTATACCTACTGATTTCTAGCAGCTGTAGCTCAAATTTCTGCTTCCAGTGGTCTAACATACATATCCTTGGTATTAGTAGTATCAGAGTAGTGCCACATGATTTTTAATGCAGATGCGTGTTTTAGGTAGGTAGGAGAGTATGAACAATGTGGTCCTACTGCTACTACTGCTAATGGTGACCCTTGATATGTATTTTTCCTTCTTTTAGAGAACTTTGTTGAAATGGTTCTCCCAATTTCTGTGCCCACAAATAGAGTATAGAGGTTTGAGAGACCACAAAACCACAACCCTTAAGAGTGCCCTCAGGCCGTTCTTTTGTTAGAGAGGACATGACTTGGGCCTCTTGGGTTCACAAGTGGCTCTTCACAGATCATAGGGGTGCCTCAAGGACAATCTGCCTCTCCCTACTCCCTCCAAAAAAAAAAAAAAAAAAGTAAAAGACCCCTGACAGTTAAGTCCAGTCACAAACGACTCTGGGGTTGCGGCGCTCATCTCGCTTTACTGGCCAAGGGAGCCGGCGTACAGCTTCCGGTCATGTGGCCAGCATGACTAAGCCACTTCTGGCAAACCAGAGCTGTGCACAGAAACGCCGTTCACCTTCCCGCCGGGGCGGTACCTATTTATCTACTTGCACTTTGACGTGCTTTTGAACTGTTAGGTTGGTAGGAGCAATAGGAGCTCACCCCGTATTGGGGATTTGAACCGCCACCAATCGGTAAGCCCTAGGCTTAGTGGTTTAGACCACAGCGCCACCCGCGTCCCCACTCCCTCCTACTTATCAACTAACCATCTTCCTTGCTCAGTATTTATAACTGCCGTTTTTACTCTCACACAATTTTCCTCTGCTTGATCCTTCTGTCCCCCTACCTCAGTGTTCTTGGCTGCTTATGAAGCAGAAACAGCTCGTCCCACACCTTTCTTTTTCCACTCCTGCAATTCTTCAGGACACCTGGGCTTAATTCCAGACAGCTGGTTGGGGAACAGAGCCAAACTGCCTCAGCATTTCTCCCAGACTCATCTCAGTCCCATTGATTCAACTGAAATTGGAATATAGGTGTCCATAAGTGAATGGGACTTTTTGTAAAATCTATTTTTTAAAAAATAAAAATACCTTTTTTTTTTGCAGGCGGTTGTTTTTTGAAGCAGGGGGAGCTGGTGTCCGTGCAAGGTCACTGTGGAGAGTTGAACCCCTTCGGATAAGGTAATTTAAACAAACAAAAAATGTATTATCTCTCTGCTAAAATAATTTGAAACAGAGCTACTGTTGTTGGTTCTGTCTTGTTAAATGGCAGGGTTAAACACTTTCATGTTATTTACTGAATTGATATTTAATAATAAATGAAATCAGTATTACCATTAGGGTAAAAGTAGATAAACTATGAACAATAAGGCATTTCGGTTTTTGAATTAAGATCTAAGAGAAAGTGGGAAGGCAGGAGACATGCACAAGGAAAAAAATACATTTGAATTAATTTTCAACCGTGTAAATAGAGCAGGTGATATTGATTGTACAAGAGTGCCCCTGAGGAAGAACTCGGTTTGAAATGAGATTCAGCAGAGTTAAACATTTTTATTTTAGTGAGTTAAACATGCATTTAATTCTCTCATAGCAATCTGTGGGTGCTAAAACTGTGTAATTATTACTGGATCATGGCATAAATATCTTCATTCCGACTGACTCAGACCATGAAATTAATATTTTCAATCTATTTTTTAGCTGGAGTGGAAGTAACATCCGCTGGGGCCAGCCTTTTCGCCTTCGACATATTACAACGGGGCAGTTTTTGGCCCTAACTGAAGACCTGGGTCTTGTCTTGTTAGACAAAGAAAAAGCTGACACAAAATCAACTTCCTTTTGCTTTAGAGCATCAAAAGTAAGTCAGTTTTCTACATCAAATGGTTACAAAAATCTTCATATTTTATCTAAATAAATACTACCCCATAACCAAAAAGGCCATAATGCCAATGGTCAAAATTTACTGAGGGGAAATGGAAATCATAGGCGGGGGGCGTGTTCAACCCCTCTCAGATTTGTTCTCCCTTTTTTCTTTAAATTGGGACATCACATCCCTAACTTTATAATCTTTGGGGTGGACCTTGCATTCACAGAGGCTTCCCACAGCCACATTGGTGGGTAGTGCCCAAAGGGATTTAAAAAACAGCTTTTGCTTTCTTACAAGAAATAATAAAAGTGTTGAAAGCTGACCAAAATAAAAATGGAAAGCACAAGACTTGATCTGCCTCTGTAATACACTGTTTGTAACAAGTGACGGCCCCTAATGGTGAACTGTAGACCTATCTGGCCAGCTCAGTGTCCTGCTTTTCTTCACGAACCTCCTGTGAAGGACTGAGGTGATAAATATCTATGATGTGCAACTGTAAGGCTTGCAGCATTGTTTACCTCACTGCCCAACATGGAGGCTGATGTCAAGAGGCAGAGGGACAAGGCAGCAGGGAGGTCAGCGTGATACGGGCACAGCTTTTGGCATATCAGATTTAAAATATGCTTTAAAGTATGTTTTATTGACTTCGTAATGAGGAGCCAATGTAATTGTACTCTGTGCCGAGTGCTCAGAAGAAGCAAAAAATCACTTAACTTTCAAAATGTGACATGGAAAATATTCCACTTCACTTCAGACAGGGTTTTGTAATCTTTGCAAATATTCTTAATATTTTTGTTCTGACTGCAAACATTCACACAGCAATCTCCAACAGCTTGCGATGGCATAGTACAACAGCATCCCTAAGGAATATAGTGAAATTTCATTTCATTTTATCTGAGCATGACAGTGTTATCTCCTTAGTCTTAAATTGACAATGAAATGTGACAGCTATAATCCACTCAAGTGAAAAAGAGAATTAAGACAACAATTATTAAATTGTCTTCTTTTGTAATGCATTTCTTTTTCCAGAAAAGCTTAATCTCCCCCTTTTTTTCCACTCACACAATTGCCTTTGGGTAGAATTGCCTTTGGGTTGTATCAAGTAACTGATGACATGCGTTGAAGGCAACTCACACAATGATCCTTCTTTCCCTCAGCTCTGCTTATGCAAGGTTCTTTTGGCCAGTCCACAATGTTCAGGAGTGGGGACCATGCCTCAAGGGAGGCTTTTCAGGGGCCACAGAGTGAGTGGAGGGGAAGATCAATCATGCAAGCTGTGTTCTACTCATGCAACCATTTAATTCAACCTTTTGAGTGCAATTTAGCAAAAAGTAGCCATGCCTTAGGGACACGGGTGGCGCTGTGGGTAAAAGCCTCAGCGCCTAGGGCTTGCCGATCGAAAGGTTGGCGGTTCGAATCCCCGCAGCGGGGTGCGCTCCCGCTGCTCGGTCCCAGCGCCTGCCAACCTAGCAGTTCGAAAGCACCCCCGGGTGCAAGTAGATAAATAGGGACCGCTTGCTGGCGGGAAGGTAAACGGCGTTTCCGTGTGCGGCTCTGGCTCGCCAGATGCAGCTTTGTCACGCTGGCCACGTGACCCGGAAGTGTCTCCGGACAGCGCTGGCCCCCGGCCTCTTGAGTGAGATGGGCGCACAACCCTAGAGTCTGTCAAGACTGGCCCGTACGGGCAGGGGTACCTTTAGCCATGCCTTGGTCCAGTAGAAATCAATGGATCATTGACACACAAATAACTGCTTATGCCCTACTGATTTAAACAGGACTTGAACATCACAGTCTCTCCCTAGACTGCTCCCTTTAACTGCAGAGACCAGGAAGGAAAAGGGTTTTATTAAGTAATTCCTGTTCTTCAGAATGAATCATATGCTGAGGAAAAAATACTCTTGTTCCTACTGTTCAGTTCTATACTGCTAACATTAAATGGCTTTTAAATAACACCCAGCATGTTGCAGAAATGATTTCCATAGTTATAGTCACTTTTAGTTGTGTGTCAATTTGGGCAATTATCAATCAAATCTCTGAATGTCACATGACACTTGGGACACTGTGTTTCCTGTTTAATTCAGAAGTGTGTGACTGTCCTCCATACATTTCTAGTTCACAATCTAATCTAATGCATGCTTACTCCAATGTATTCTTCAGCAATGATAAAAAATGCACTTTGCCTTTTTATGCTTTCGTTTGTGAAGCTGTGAAATATCCTTGATTTTAAAACGCTTGTGCCTTCCAGATTATGTGTTCCTTATGTTCATCTAACCCCCTCCTTGTTTTTTCTTCTTCTGTGACATGAAGGAAAAACTGGATTCTGCTCACAAACGTGACATAGATGGCATGGGAGTTCCTGAAATAAAGTACGGTGATTCTGTTTGTTTTGTGCAACATGTAACCAGCACTTTGTGGCTCACTTACAAAGCACAGGATGCTAAAACAACTCGTTTAGGACCACTGAAAAGAAAGGTAAATATTGTATTGTGCTTTGTTTTGTTTTGTTTTCTTTTCTAAGATACACTCATCCAAATTAGAGATGTTGGATAATGCCATAATTCTTTGGAGATAAGGATTGGGGAGACATAAGCCTTTAAGATGTGGTGAATATGTTCACCATTTTTATGTTTTGATAAGTGCTCCAGCAGCAAGGTGTCTGTGTGCATGAATGCCCAGGGACCCATGTGGCTGGATGCCCAAATGTGAGATGCAGGGAGTTCTCTTTGTGGTTCTCCTGCACTGTAGAGCTGTTACACAGCAGGGGATTTTGCAGGTGGAGCTTTTGGGTGCTGGGTCCACTTGTCTCCTAACATGCTTGTATTGATGTAGTCTCTGTACTTTGCCTTCTGCGTGTTACTAGCATGGTGCCAGGATCAAAATATTTTATTTCAGTGCAATTTAAGTATGTGCCTCTGTGCATCAGCACGCACCCATGGGCTCCCTTCTGTAGAAATCCTTGACAAATGTTCAACAAATTGCGTGTGCACAGCTGAGCCTTCCTAAAGAGTCCATGAGCAGCAGCTGCCTCATTTCCTTCAGCATTGTAAGTTGGTTTTGAAACTGTGTTTGGAACTCCCACTCATTCCTCTCTTTCTTTTAACCAGAGGCGTTAGATCTTAAAATACCAAGTGGAAACAGAGAAAGAAAATGCTTTGTTCTGTCTTCTGAGACACATCTCAGATATTAAAACAACTGAAATAGTATATTATTCTTTATTTTGTGGATGTATATGACTGTATCTCATTTTTAAATTACTGCAAATTTTGGAATGAAGATCGTAGGCTTTAGATCTAAGATACTGCCCTGATCAACATTTTGGCTGCATTCAGACACTATACTCTCTGACTATGGTTTGGAATATCAGGAATGAGCCAACTTGCTCATGCCCAGATTAATAGGAAACTTCCCAGTCGGTAAAATAACTGTTTAGTGTGCTTTTTGATTTTTGGAAACTGTGGTTTGAGAAATCCCTCCAAACTAGGTTTGTAAACAATGATTGGATGCTGGTTTAGAGGGATTTCTCAAGCCATTATTTACCTGTTTGGACATTACAATGAACTGAGTTTGATAAATATGGAAGTGTTGTATTAAGTCATTGCACAACAGGAAGATTCTCACAGCTTGTTTCCATTCCTCTATGCCAGGCATGGCCAAACTTGGCCCTCCAGCTGTTTTGGGACTACAATTCCTATCATCCCTAGCTAACAGGACCAGTGGTCAGGGATGATGGGAACTGTAGTCCCAAAACAGCTGGAGGGCCAAGTTTGGCCATGCCTGCTCTAAGCCATGGAGAACGACTTAGTTTTTCTCAGTTTCCCCACTTTTCTCAACTAACCATTCCAACTTGCTATTTGGTGTTCAAGCTAAATATATTATCCGTATTATGTAATATCATATGGATGTTATATTGTATGAATCTGTATCAGGACTGGTACTAGTCATTCCCCATCCTCCCTCATAACATCAGTTTATCATTCCTTTGGCAATACATTGCACTTAAGAGCATGAAGGACAAAATATGCTCACTGTTTCATTTTGATTATTATAGGTTATATTACACCAAGAAGGACACATGGATGATGGTCTCACATTACAACGGTGTCAACATGAAGAATCCCAGGCTGCTCGAATCATTCGCAACACAACAAGATTATTTAGTCAGTTTATAAGGTATAGCGCACCATCTCAGCTGTAATGCTGTTCCACAGTGACGTCTGCATAATTCTGTTTGCTCCTATTCATTTCTTGTTTCTTCTCTCTGTTTTCTTCCCACTCTGACTTTAGAACAGGGGTGATGAAACTTTTTGGCCCAGTGGGCCAGATCCTCATTGGTTCCCACCCCCATGGGACATCTTGGACAACCACCCCTGTAAATTGCATGATGTCATTGTGACATCAAATGATTGGCCGAGGTATTGTCCTGCCCACCTGTCAAAAGTCCCTTAATCAGCACTTCCTAAGCCCCACAACTAGGGTTGGCAAAACTGCTTTCGGCAGGGATGGATTGTGTGATTGAGTTGCCCATAGGAAAACACTGTCATGCAGCCAATTCAGCAGGCTTGAACTGATGAGCAGTTACTGGTTGTTTTTTTGCAGGAATTGACTGTGCCATCAAGTTCCTGTGGGGAACTTAGCAACACAGAGACTTAACTCTTTTTTTTTTTTTTTGCTTATTCTGCAAAGCACGATGTATATCAATAGTGTTGTACAAACACTATAATAGTTACCTCAGCTTAAAGACTTTCAGTGTCTCCTCTGTCCACAGATTTGAGTTACAAGTTACTTTGAAGTAGACAGAATTAAAAATAATAATGTGTGGCACCTTAAAAGTGAACAAACTGATTATGGTGTATAAACTTTCATGGACACATGACACTTAATCATAAATTCACTTGCATAGATTCACATGGCTGGGGCAGATATAGAGGAGTGGGGTCAGACTGGTAATTAAAATGCAAAAAGAACGGACAGTGGTCATTACTTTAAAGCTAAATAATTACAGTGAGCAAGACAGTGCTGGTAATAATACAAACATCCTGGCATTGGTAAGCTTATTAACACATGTAAGAGAGATGCAATTCCCCCCCCATCCAAATGAATTGTGCTTGAGGGTACATCCTTTTCACCATGCCATTTTGCCCCCTTGTCTTTGCATTTTGAATGTAATGATCCCTGTATAAATCACATTTTTCTGAAGGGTGGCGAGGTGCTTCTCTGGTGCCTGAGTCTCTGGTCAACCATCCCAAATGAAAGTTACACTCTCCCTTTTTAGACTATCCATTTCTGGATCAGGTAGTACCTAATACTCTGGGTGAAAGAGGAGCTATACTTAAAAACGGAAACAATGTTATAATTATGATTGTTTTGGTTAAGCGTGTTCTCCAATAAATGAGAGCACGTGTTGCGGTGTGGGCCACCAGGCCAGGCCTCTTGTTGCCAGGCAGGTTAATAGTTGTTGCCTGGCATCATGATTGGGTAACCGGGTTGCTGGGGCAAATTGTATGTTGCAAATTGGGTGGGTGGGACCATAGTCCTTAAATATTGGTGCACTCTGGTTTCTCTTTCTCTTTGCAGAGTGCATCGGATCACCCGCCCGCCCGCCCTCTTTCCAGTTGACCTTGCTTTGCCTGTCATGGGGTCGTCTGCTTTGGAGCGGGGGCCTAGTAGGAATTTTGCCATTTGGTGATTGGCTGTGCCATTTGGTTTTTGCCTACTACTCAGCAATTCGTCACAACTTGTAAGGTTGCGGTTAGGCATTGGTTATAATATGCCGGTGGTGGAGGGCTCAGGCTGGGCCTGCCCCTCCTATTGCGCTGAAGGGAATTCCGTTAAAGGAATCCTGGGGCTTGCCACGATTTCGTCCAATCCCTGTTATGGGACCAGGGCCGCCCAATCCCTGTTATGGGAATCCTTGTTATAGGACCGGGCAGGCAAGCTTTCGGGGAGCTGCTGGGGTGAGCGGCGTGGGTCCGACGCTTAGCTCAAGTGACCCCCCCAGTTTGACTTTCTCTTCTACTGGCTACCGATCGGACCTCGGGATGTCAGTTCTGTCCCAGGCGGGGGGACAGATAGTCATAACCAATGTCTAAACAACCACTCACTGATTTTGTATTTTAATAAAGTTGTGGCCAAAATAGTGCCCAAAAACCAAAACTAAAATTACGTGTTATGTGTGAAGTTATTTGAGGGGTGGCCTGGGGACCTACACACACAAGTACTGATCATGATTGACCCTAATTTACTTATATTGCCTATTGATTCTTAGTGGAAACAACAGAACTTCAACTCCTATCACTCTGCCTATTGAAGAGGTAATGCAGACTCTGCAAGACTTGATAACATATTTTCTGCCTCCAGAAGAAGAGTTAGAACATGAAGATAAACAAAACAAGCTTCGTTCACTCAAGAACAGACAGAATCTATTCAAGGAAGAGGTTAGAAAAGCTTCAGAGTGTTTTTTACTGCAATCCTGTCAAATGACCGTCATCTCTGCAGATCAACCAAGGCTTCAACAAGAATATCAGCTGTAGAAGCTGGAAAATACCCCAGGGGTCCATTGGCCTCTGGGGACAGACCATCCTACTACGTTTATTCACCCTTGCAGAGTTAAACACATAGTTCAGTTGTGGAATTCACTACCCCAAGTTGTAACGATGGCCAGCAGCTTAGATGGCTTGAACAGGGGATTATACAGATTCATGGAGAATAGGACTATAGATGGCTGCTAGCCATGGTGTCTGCATACTACCTGCAGTTTCAAAGGTAGTAAGCCTCTGAATACGAGTTGCTGGGGAAACAAGTGTGGAGAGTGCTGTTGTGCTCATGTCCTACTTGTGAGTGTCTGGTAGGCACCTGGTTGGCCACTGTGAGAACAGAACGCTTGACTAGATGGGCATTTTGCCTGATCCAGCAGTGATCTTACTATATCCTTAGAGGAAAATGCTCACTCTGATTCTAAATCTCAACAGAAAGACCTGGAACCGATATAGTAATTCCTCTTTCCACTGATGTCAATGGAAGGGACAATTAACAAAGCAAAATGGAGGCACACAAAAAGGGAAAGCGCTTCTGCCCAACACCATCTAAGGATTACTTGGTTAAAGTGTTTTATTTAACACAAATTCTTAATATGCCCAATTACTTAATTGTTCTGAGATTTCTAGTAGTTCAGCAAAAAGGGTACTTTATAAATTTAGGGTGTTTGAAAGTACTTAACTTACAGAATTTTTTGTTGTTTAGTCGTGTCCAACTCTTCGTGACCCCATGGACCAGAGCACGCCAGGCACTCCTGTCTTCCACTGCCTGCCACAGTGGAATATTGACCTTTAAATAGTGATTAGCAAGAATGTTTTTTTTAAAAAAAAATTGTGTTGGGTAGAGTCCATTTATAGTTCAAATATGGAAATCATAAAAAGGTGGTTGGTCATGCTCCATCTGTCATGTAGGATGTGATCATCATAGACCTCTTTCAACGTCCACCTCCCTGTCTTGGCAGGCCTTGACTGCTCATATGTACTGCTTAGAATGCCCCTGGCCATTACCCAGGAGAACCAAGCATGGTTTCCACAGAGCAATGAAATAATCTTGCTCCTTATGTTCAGGCTGCTCATTTTCTAAGGACTCATCTACACATCCATTTATCCCTTGGCTTTCCCCCAGGAAAACCCACGGTTTAGCACTGAATCAGAACAAACAGCCACCAGCTTTTCTATGGATTACCATTTGTTCTGATTTAGTGCTAAACCGCGGGCTTTCCAGGGGGAAATGGTGGGGCAAAGGCAAAACTGCTTGGACCCATGCTTTCTAGGTACAGGACAAGGGGAAATGTGGATGAGCTCTTAGCCTGGGAGCATGAAACCGGGCCACTATATGTCACTGCATACAAGGAATAGGCCAGTGGGGGCCAAATGAGACACTGGCTACATCCCCACCAGTCTTTTAAAACACTGTTATACCATTATTGGGGAA
Source organism: Podarcis muralis (assembly GCF_964188315.1). Classification (NCBI taxonomy): domain Eukaryota; kingdom Metazoa; phylum Chordata; class Lepidosauria; order Squamata; family Lacertidae; genus Podarcis; species Podarcis muralis. The sequence continues at coordinate 40,868,379 of NC_135655.1, forward strand.
TTCTTGGAACTTGTAGTTCATTAAGGGTGATGACCTCACAGAGCTACAATTCCCAGCACCCTAACAAACTGTAGTTACCAGAATTCTCTATGACTGTTAACACAGTATAATAATAAAATGTATGGTGTGGATGTCAAAGATCTGTGATCTGACCCTCTGGCATCTTTTTCTTTGCTGAAAATCAGCCATGTGTGGATGATTAGCTGTTCCTCCTGCACTCTTTCCTTTATTTAACACGCACTGAGCTGCCATTAGCAATATAGGAAAGATTATATGTGGCACTATAAATGGCATACACAAGTCTTCCCAATTCAGGTCACCGTTGGGTATGTTACTTTGGGAAAGGAAAGAATCATATATACCCAGTAATTTTTTTAAGCTCCATATTGTACTTGAAATGCATTTTAAACACGAAGGAATAAATTTTTGCATATGAAGATATATATTTTATCTGACGTCTTTACAGGGGATGCTGGCACTGGTCTTGAACTGCATTGATCGTTTAAACGTCTACTATAGCACTGCTCACTTTACAGGGATTGGTAGAGAAGAAAATGGTGCGGCATGGAAAGAAATTCTGAACCTTCTTTACAAATTGCTAGGTGAGTTCTGCAGCTGGAGAGAGAGAGAGAGAGAGAGAGAGAGAGAGCGTGTGCGAGCTGCTTGTGGACTTCCCATAATAATTTAGTTGGCTAGTATGGGACACAGGCTGTCTCATTAGATGGGTCTGATCCATCAGGGGTCTTATGGTAGAATAATTTCCCCTATCAACAAATAACCTACGTATATTATTTACTTTATGTTGATGTATGCTATATGGCGCAGAGGCGCTAACTGACAGTTTGATACAAATACATTCAACGCAATATGAAGAGCTTCATAATCTTCATTTCAGAAATGGCCCACAAGCTTGTTTCTCAGATCCTAATTATTCTAACATGTAATTAAAGATATTGTAATGTAGTTTTGCGTCTCAAAGAGCCTGTTCCACAAATCACTGGGCTAGTCCTACGTTTTATTGGGAAAGTGTCCCTTGCTTGTAAGATTCCAAAAGAATTAACTTGTCTATAGAGAGAGTCAAGGAAGGGAGATGAAAACAACTGAAGGCTCCTGCACCCAAATTATAAGAAAACCCACAAGACCATAATGGTGTGTGCCTGCTCATTAGGAAATCAAAAACACTTAATGCCCTGTTTGCACTTTAATTCTGGTGATATTTTCCTGGGCAGTACTGCCACCATCCTCACACTGAAGTTTTCCATCAGTCATGGCTATGATAGATAGCAGACTATTGTGGAGCAGTGATTAAGTTCCCTTGTTTATCTCAGCCTTCTGAAGACTACTGACCTTTCCATGTACAGATGCTGCTGCTGCAGAATAATAATTATGTATTCTATAGTGCCTTTAAATTAGTGGGTGGACTTAAGGGCCACTTTTCAGCATTCTGTCAGCCTCCCTGCTGCTGTGGAAAATCCTCCCACTAGGATATGTGAGAAAATTAGAGGCAGCTTTAGAAGTGCCCTCTCCCCATCATAGCAAAGGTCTTGGCTTTATTTAAACTGTTAATTAGTACTGTGTGTGTGTGTGTGTGTGCGTGTGTGTGTGTGTGTGTGTGTGTGTATGATAAACTATTGTCTATAAGGCTATGACATATAGCGGTGAAAAATAACGTAGCTGTACTGGATCAGTGCTGCGGCCCAGTCTCCCTCACTGAGAAGTTCCTTTCCCACTTAATCTAAAAATACATTTGTAATGCCAACAGCAATTTCAAAAATTGCTGTTCTTCTTGCTCTTTATTGAGGACTGGAAGAGCTTACAGTGTTTTCTGTTATCAATGTTTATATGAAAATTGTGCATTAGACATCAGGCAATGTAAGCAGTATATAAGTACATTTAGTTTGTCAGATCCATAAGTGATGGCTCAATGATAATAACTTTTGATACCTACTGGGACTTTAATATTGGAATGCTCCAATAAACCATTACCAATTCCTTGTCCACTTAGGCCCATAGTCACTGAACTCAGTGGAGCTTATATGCCCACAGCATTGTTCTATAAGTCATGTTAATTATAACTGGTTAGGTAGTGAAATATCTGCAGGTATTTGGTAGAGAGATGACAGTCTTTTTTATATATATATATATATGCCTCTAAAGCATTTCTACTCAGAACTGACTGTTCATCTCACATTTTTCTTTCAGCTGCTCTCATTCGTGGTAACAGAAATAATTGTGCTCAGTTTTCAAATAATCTTGATTGGCTAATTAGTAAATTAGATAGACTAGAATCTTCCTCAGGTAAGATATTTTATTTTATATAAATCAGCTATCAGTTTTAATGTGTGTATACAGTCTACAGGCCATTTTTACAATGTCTAAAGATTATCATACATGCTTCAGATAATCTGCTATTGACTCAGAGTGGTTTCATACAGATAATATATTTCAATAGGATACTTTTCTGCCCCTCCCTGCTCTACTCATACCTGTGACTTGCCAATGTGCTATTATTCCTTCTGATAGCCTCTGAAAAGACCACTGGCGACTCTGACTGTATTTAAAGATATTGATTTCAATTGTACTGAGTATTTATTCGTTAATCTACAATTCTACGTAGAAAATGTGAATTAATAAATATCTGTGGTTACATACTCATTCAACATATTTAAATAGCAAGGTTATATGCTTCTTAAATGTGGACATTTTATTATGTTTTCTGGAGTGCAAAATGCAACCCGTATTAATAGATCAGTTTCAAAAGCGGCCTCCAATTGAACCTTGTTCTTCATTTATGACTTTGCTGCTTTCTGATAAGGACACTATTTGAATAGAAGTATTTATATTTCCCCTATATTGTGTGTTTAGTAATTTATTGCTTTTTGAAAATTGAGAGCTAAGTTGAATATTTTTTCTTGTCCCCAAAGCCAATTTCAGTAACTTCATTCTTTAGCCTATAATAGACTAAGAATGTGGAGGTATTTTCTTCCTTTGCCTTAAGATGTTATTTTCTTCAGTCTTTGAATTTTGTTCAGTACACTGTCTCCTTAAGATGTTAAGATGATGTGTGTGCCTGTGGTATTCATACAGGTATTTTGGAGGTGTTGCACTGCATCCTGATTGAAAGCCCAGAGGCTTTAAATTTGATAGAAGAAGGCCATATTAAGTCTATCATCTCGCTGCTGGATAAGCATGGGCGCAACCATAAGGTATGCTTGGCAAATGCAAGATGTGTCATTAACCTGCAGACGAAACACATGGGTCTTTGTAATATCTCCCGTATATTGTGTTAAAAAAAGAAGCAACCACATAATGAAAACCTGTACGTTTGCAAACAAAGTACAAGTGTGAATTCAAAATCCAGATATGTTTCTCTGTTTATGCTAAACCTTAATTCCTTAGATAATGTTCTAGTGCACTACAAGCAAACACTGAGCCAATGCAGACATAACACTCTCCTATCTACATTCTGGTTTCAGGGGATGTGTGCTGATTGCCACGGTTACAGTCCCTGGATTATTACAGCCATGGGAGCAAATCCCTTTGCCCATCACAAATGTTAAGCAGTTTGTAGACACCTTCAGCCAAGGACCTGAAATTCAGTACAAAACCACACTTCAGTTCCTGATTTAAGTGAAAATCCTGTTCACTTTTAGTTATTGCCTGTGCTAATGAACTATTCTACTACGGTTAAGTGGAAGAAATAATTTTTCCAAGAGGAGAGGGCACACATTTGTGGATCTGATACCTGATTTATAAATGGGTGTTAAAAAAAACCATTGTGTCTGCACTGGCTTTGATATGGTCATTTTTAAGCCATGTGCTCTGTGAGCCACATGCAGCACCTGGAGCCTCTTCATCCACTGGCTCGTTTCCACTTCCAGGTCATGCCCACTTTCCTCATCCCTGCACCCACACGCTCCACAGCCACATTTCCTCCACTTCAACCACCAGGATGAGTTTGGAAGCTTTCACTTCCCCTTTGATTAATCACAGCTTGTCGTTTTGTCTAAAAGCAGCAAATGAAATGCTCAGCTGGATTTAATCAACACAGAAACCGTTTTAGCCAGTGGAGGGGAAGTGGAGCACGTGAGCCAGTGTGGTGTAGTGGTTAAGAGCAGTGGACTCGTAATCTGGTGAACTGGGTTCGCGTCTCCGCTCCTCCACATGCAGCTGCTGGGTGACCTTGGGCTAGTCACACTTCTCTGAAGTCTCTCAGCCCCACTCACCTCACAGAGTGTTTGTTGTGGGGGAGGAAGGGAAAGGAGAATGTTAGCCGCTTTGAGACTCCTTCGGGTAGTGATAAAGAGGGATATCAAATCCAAACTCTTCTTCTTCTTCCTTCATGACATGGTATACCATGGTTTATTTTGATGTTCAAAGTGGCTGATTGTTTCAGATTGTTTCCCTTAGAATTAAAATTATAAGTTATAAGACCTTGAGCCAGTGTTGTGTCGTGTACTGAATGTAGCAAGGCTAGCTTCTAATAATGTCTTCCAGGTTCTCGATGTGCTTTGTTCTCTTTGTCTTTGTAATGGAGTAGCGGTGCGCGCTAATCAGAACTTAATCTGTGACAATCTTCTTCCTCGAAGAGATCTGCTCTTGCAAACACGGCTTGTGAATGATGTGACAAGGTAGGATCGGTGGCATGTGATTGTGTGTTCTTTATTAGATTTTACCTAATGAAAGGTCTCTATAACAGTCCCAGCCTTCTTGTTGTCTTGCACCCTCCTGGTAAGAGGCATCGGCAATGCCTATGTATGTCAGGGATCATCTCACCATGCCAACTGTTCCTAATGTGCAGTGTGATCCTGAGCATGTTTTCACAGCTCAAAGGGATTTTCCCCTGTATGAATGACACATAGTCCATTGATGTGACATATGAGACTACCACCTTGCTGAAGCTGTACAAGTCTGTGTCTGGTCAGTGGCTGAATGAGTGCCTGCCTGGGAACCAATATGTATATTGCTTTGGGTTCCATGATGGGTTATCCTGTAAGTCTACAGTATATAGTAATTTAGTAATACAGTATACAGTATTTTTGGGGTGCGGGTGGTGCTGTGCGTTAAACCACAGAGCCTAGGACTTGCCGATCAGAAGGTCGGCGGTTCGAATCCCTGTGACGGGGTGAGCTCCCGTTGCTCGGTCCCTGCTCCTGCCAACCTAGCAGTTCGAAAGCACCTCAAAGTACAAGTAGATAAATAGGTACGCTCCGGTGGGAAGGTAAACGGTGTTTCCGTGCACTGCTCTGGTTCGCCAGAAGTAGCTTAGTCAAGCTGGCCACATGACCCGGAAGCTGTACGCTGGCTCCCTCGGCCAATAAAGTGAGATGAGCGCTGCAACCCCAGAGTCGGTCACGACTGGACCTAATGGTCAGGGGTCCTTTTACCTTTATACAGTATTTAGTAATACACTAAATATTTAAGTGTACCACAGCAGCCTCTGATTTCTTTGTACTCTTAGCTCAGTGGATCAGGGTCACTTACGTTGTATCCTGACAATGACACTTTAAGGAAGAGGAAGCTAAGAAATGGTGACTTGACTAAAACTATCCAGTGAACATGATGTTGGGGCAGGTATTTGATCATGGGCCTGGTGAATACATAACCAGCATTATATCAGCTGCACCACGTTGTCTTCTGCATTTTTCAAACTTTTAGTTGAGTACCCAAAGCACAAAACTTCTTACCCTGCGAACAACGATATTATTATTAAAATTATGGGCATTACCAAAAGCTTTTATTTTGCTATTTTCTGTGTCTGTCTGTTGCCTGTTAGGTAACTCTGAAGCAGTTTTTTCTTATATGATTTCTCTACTATTTTTAATTTAATCTGGATAAATATACTATTCATAATTATCAAGGTTTTCCCCAATGTGGGAATCCAAAGATGACATAATACTGTGCATTTTACACACTCTTTGTTCTCTGTTCTCTTTTAGCATGAGGCCAAACATATTTCTTGGAATTGCTGATGGCTCAGCACAATATAAGAAATGGTACTTTGAACTAATAATTGATCAAGTAGATCCATTTTTGACGGCAAAACCTACACATCTACGGGTTGGCTGGGCCTCAGCTTTAGGCTATGCTCCTTATCCTGGAGGTGGGGAAGGATGGGGAGGCAACGGTGTTGGTGATGACCTATACTCATATGGCTTTGATGGACTTCATCTATGGTCTGGTGAGAACTAACTTAAAACTCTGAACAGGAAGAAGCAATGTTAATGTTCTCAAAGTAGGGAGGTTTTTTTTAATGAAACATGTTGGCCCTCTTAAAAGCACCTCTTTAGCTCTTCAAATGCCAAGTGCTGAGTAACAGATTAATGCTGACAGTAAGCTAGGGGTAGGGACAAAAGAATTAAAGTGATATCCAATGTCAGTTCATTGATTTAAATTGGTCCACTCAGAATATGACCTGAACATTGGACGTGGAACCTTTAAAATGTGTTAGGCTAGGGTTTTTCCCCTTTTGTTTTGTTTTACTCAAGAGCTGTGCTTACATTCCACATGCAAACCCAATTTAAATTCAGGGGAGTTGTATAGGAGAACTCCTTTGTTGTGTTAAATCAAATGGAAAATTGAGCATTTTAAAAGTGCATGCTATTTGAAATTGAATAACAGGAAGGGAGATAATGAGTTTTCTTTGTATAAGATTGTGCTCTCCAAGCCGTAATTCAAAAATACATTTTTTGCTATAATTAGTAACATTCATGCGAGCAGAATAATATATTTGATATATAGCCTCAATTTAGAAAGATTTCAAAAATCCCTGTAAAAGATTATGGGACATAGACAATACAGAATGAAGTGGCATTATACTGAAGTTTTGAAATTCTTGTATGAATAGAAATATACTATTCATGCCTGATGAGGATGTTCAATGCATATTACTGAAACGTTCATACTCTTTTTCTTACAATTAGTTGAAGTCTTATTTATATGCTATGTTTTGTTACAGAAAAGCTCTTTCCGCAAGAGCACCATGGTCTATATTTATTTATTAAATTTCTATACTGTGCTTCATTTCAACATCTCACATTGGTTTTTACAAGAAAAGCTATGCAATAATAAAAATTCAGTAACCTCCCGCAAATCATTTATAAAATAAACAGAATAAAAAAGGAGGTGGGTGGAGCAGCAGGGATGAGAAATATGAAGGGCTGAAGAAGAACGGTTATTGTTCTTTGACAAATAACGGAATAAGGCAAGAACAGAAGATAAAAGAATCACTTGAACTACATGAAGTGTGTACATGTCAGAATGTGTAGGCCAAAATAGGAGGACATAATTTCCAGCTGTGGGTGTTTGCTTTGTTTAAGCATTGTATGAGCTTTGATCATACATCTCATTTGTTTGCCTATTAAATTAGAAGCATATGGAGGAGAAATGAAGGAGCAAGGTCATTTGGGGAAGTTCTTTTATTTTAAGCAAGGTTATATTTTGAGTTCGGAAGAAAACAATGAGCTTTGAAATGCCACCCCAAAAAATCACATAACTCTTTGCAAATTTTCAAAGTCAAAAACTTGTCTTTCTGTGAATGCCTGCTTATTAGGTCGAGTGCCCAGAGCGGTGGCATCTGTCAATCAGCATTTGCTAGCATCTGAGGACGTGGTCAGCTGCTGCTTGGATTTAGGGGCACCCAGCATTTCTTTCCGCATTAATGGGCAGCCTGTGCAAGGAATGTTTGAGAACTTCAACACGGATGGACTTTTTTTCCCTGTGGTGAGCTTCTCAGCTGGTGTCAAGTAAGTAGACCCTTCTTTCAGATAAACAGTTTGTTTTGCCAAGCTGTTTTGTTGAATGCTGCCAAATGTGGTCATGGCATCCTTCTCCCAAGGTCCTTTGCAGCTGTCAGTCCTGAAGAGAAAAACAATTTTATGTTGAAACCCTGACTCATAGATAATGGACAATGAAATATAGAGTCTTTGACACCTCTTGTCTTTGGTTTGAACTCTTCCCAGGTTGGCACTGAGCGAAGCCACTTTTATTTAATGATTTCTTTTCCTCCCATGACCTATGTGGAATGATTTAGGTCTCTGTCATTTATCAATGGATAAGTGTCTACACATAGCACCACACTTGGCATTAACTGAGATCTTTGTTGGCAGCAGCAACAAGAGGTCATACTCTCGTCTCACCTAAAAATATTTAAGGAACAATGATGAATCAGTATGACTTATACTTCACTGCTCAGTTGCATAAAACAATACAGAGGTGTTGACTTGGTACCTTTTCCAAGCTCTAATGCAATTTTTATATAATAATCATTTCAAAAATCCCTCCTTTTTTTTTTACAGCTACTTACTAAACCAGTGATAGTCAAGGTAGTGACCTCCAGCTATTGTTTGTTTGTAACTCCCATCAGCCCTAGTGAGCATAGCCATTGGTCCGAGAGTTGTATTGGATAAGAGTTGTAACCCAACAACATCTGGAGGGCGCAATGTTACCTACCCTTGCTCTGAACAGTTTGGGACAATGATATCTGAAGACTGTCTTCTCCCAAATGGACCTGTTCACAGACTTCAGTGTTCAGAGAAGACTGTACGTCCCATCTGCAGCTGGGTCTGATTGGTGGGTTTGATGGACAGGGCTTTCTTGATAGTGGCACCCAACGTATGGACAATACTGCCATATTTTTGTCGGGTCCCTCCTCTGTATGTCTTCAGGTGCAAATTAAAAATGTGTTTCTTTAGATTGACTTTATTTCAGTGAGTTCGTTATTTACTTGTGATGCTTTAATATTCAATTCTCTTCCTGCTCTTGTATATGCTATTTTCCTCTGTATCTTTCCTCTGTTACTGCCGATATTCATAAAAGTTTTCTTGAGGTGCTTTGCCATTTTGGGGCCTCCATTGTGGAGCTGAAAGGCAGGATAATTAATTAATATGTGACTATTAATAAATAAATAGTCACGTACACTAGAATCTGCATGAAAGGGAAACTAAGAGATGAATCAAAACATTTTGGGGGAAATTAGAAGACAGAGAAGACTTCCTGCATTTGTAGATCATCTCTAAGGTAAACCTAGAAGAAACTGAATCCCAGAAGCACAGGGCAGTAAAGAACATTTCAAAGGATTGGGGTAAATCATTTTGTTGACTCTTCATCTACTAAGTAGTTAGGCAGACAGTCTGTGACTCTCGGTGACAAACAAATATATGAATCAGCCCAAGGATTCTTTCATGTGCCAGCAAAGTCTGTATGTGGTGGCTTTGCCACTTCATTTCCACCTTAGAAACCATTTGTCTGAATCAACTCAAGGGGGAAAAATCTCCAGCATTATTCAGCAAATCATACCTACTATGGTAACTGTTAAGATCTTCATATATGTGTTACTTCAACCAAATGGCTTTATACAGGAAAATGAAGTAGTAAAACTTGCTACTAGTAAACTATATATCTCAAAAATAAATGTATGAAGCCTGAGTAATATGTTCAAGTTTCCATGTGGGTGATTATTTGAAACCCAACCACAGCTAAAATGAGTCAAGCAGTACCTTGAGGCTCTTTCCCCATGCAGTTTAACCATTTCAACCACAGTGGGATAAGCTACCAAAAACAGGATTTGCAGTGATATGGCCTAAAATTGTCAGATTTTCTTGAAGAGCTTGAATGTGTGTATGGATTAAATGAGACCTGAAAACCTACAATTGTAAACAACTACTTGCCTATGGCAAATAAGATGCGCCTCCATGTGAGCAAAGAGGAATTTGTTTTTTTGTAAAGAACTGGAACTTCCTTTCATTATTTTCATGCGTGGAAGATTATTTTCACTATCCAAAGGCAGGTGAATAAAAAATGGTAGACTTCTTTTCAAGGTTGTCTGAAAAGTGAACATGCAGAGCAATACTAAGCATGCTTACTCAGGAGTTAGACTTACTATGTTAAATGGGGCTTAATTCCTAGTAAGTGTGTTTTAAATAAACCACAGATTTGCAAATCTGTTTGAAATAGGTTAGAAAACAGTTTAAAAGTACAAGATTATGCAAATCTTCCTGAAAAGAGGAATATTGAATATTATGCTGTAAGTAAGGATTCTTTGAAGATAATTCAAAAGTTGTTACTAGTGCAGAATTTGGATGCCAGAATGCTTACAGGCACAACTGAGAGGGCTTATGTAACACACATTGTGATAGAACTGCACTGATTACCTGTTTTATAGCGTTTTATAAAATTATGCAGAAACATTTTTCTTCCTTTCTCATAACACTAAAATTTATGGTCACCTGATGAAACTGGATATTGGAAGATTCAGGACAGATAGAGTACTTATTCACATACTGGATAGTTACAACTATGGACTGGCTTCCACAGGAGACAATTTCATGGGGGTGGAGAGGGGTGTCACACAATCTGAAGTCTTTCCACGAGGCTTCCAATGATGGCACTCACTTGTTGAATCCCTACCTCACAAAGCAGAACATAATTCTGAAAACATAAAAATCCTGAATCAGTCATGTCAGGGAACTGCTATCGGAGCCGATAGTGGAGGTAAGGCTCCCCAACGATGCAGGAGAAGGGACCAGCAGGGGGAGAGAGAACACTTCCTTTGAGGAAGGAAATAGGAGTGACACCAGGAAGCAAGGGGAAACTGCGGAGAGAGGGCTCCAAGACTCTTCCACAGAGACCAGCGGGGAGAGCACAGGACCTCCGTTGGGCACGCCCACTCTGCGCAGGAGACTTCCATGCAGGGAGGCGAGGAGGAGACTTGCTGTCAAAGAGTTTCTATGTTGGAAGAAGTTCAGGAAACGCCCACTAACGGATTCTGCCAGCGACTGACACAGCCATGGAGAAAGGGCTGTCCAGCCAGGGAAAGGTTTTGCCAGGCTACGTTGCCTAGAACAGTAGCACCCTTTACGCACAAGCAACCCCAATATCCTTTACAAGTCATAAATGTATTTTGTGATGGTGAAGTTGTATATTGAATTGTGTTGAAAAGGAGTTCAGTTACATCATAATATAAGTACTGTAAAGGTATGTTCAATTTCCTTAGATACCATTAAGTCTCACATATAAAACAAAGAAGGTTCTTAATATTTGAAGCACATCTGCCTGAGAATATATAAATTTGAATATAAATGCATTGATTGCAGAGGTACAGACCCAAGGCTAAAATGAAATTAGTGCTAGCAGATTCCTCTGCTTCTTGCTAAGAGAGGGTTCATGAAGCTCAAGGGTCCAGATGTGTTGACATGAAAAGTCAACATCTTTGAAATAAATGGCTGGTGCTCTTTGTAATTGAACAGGTGGTATGTTAAATAGTGCTGCTGCAGGGCTGCCTGTGTCTGAAAACTCACACTGTCACAGAAAAAACAATATTAGGCATTTGACATATTCCTGAAACTCATCCTAGGAAAATTATGTAAAATGGCTAGGGATGTCATTGCAGCTGCTCAGGCAGTTGGAGAAAAGGCCTAACAAAATGTGTTGAAATGAATGTTATTATAATTTGTGTCAGTTCAGCAGTGAACTGATATTCTATATTAGTTAAATATTGTGTATAACTATTTGAATAAATGTTGACTCAGTAGTCTTGTACTTCTCAAATGAACTTGTAGTTGATGAGGACATGTCAGTGTCAGAACCTCTGCTCACTTTGCATCTGCTCCTTTATTGCTGATTGAAAGAAAATAGTACAGTACTGTAGAGCCAGAACGGGGGATCTGGTTGTTGTACCATCCCTCCCACTGTCCAGCCACCGCTGTGACCGAGCTGGTGGAGGCAGTCTCTGGTTTGTGTTAGAGAATCCCAAGACTGGATCTGGAGGACTTCAATATCCATGTTGATGCTGACTTGTCTGGGCCAGTTCAAGAGCTCATGGATGCCCTGAAAACCATCCAACACATACTGTAGATCATACCCTAGATCTGGTTTTCACTTCAGACATCATTATGAAGGACCCAGTTGTATATTGTCCATTGTCATGGAAGGATTACTCCCTGGTGAGCTTTGGATTGACTGTGACTGACACCCACCCACACCAACCCACACGTGTGTGTGTGTGTGTGTGTGTGGGTTGGTTGGTTAGATTGATCCACCCTCAGAGATTGATGAAATCCGAGGTATTTCTGGATACTCTGGGGTATTTTCCAAGAAGCATAATGGGTGCTACTGTTGAAGCCCTAGTTTCACTTTGGAATATTGAAATGCAAAGGGCAATTGACTCGGTCATTTGTAAGTGGCCTTTCCAGCCACGGGGAGTCTGGAAAGCTCATTCGTTTACTGAGCAGCTCCAGACAGTGAAGCAGGCTGGCCATCATTTAGAGTGCAGGGGTTATAAGTCCCAGTGCAGGAATAGAAATATGAATGCATAACTCAGGCATAGGCAAACTCAGCCCTCCAGATGTTTTGGAACTACATTGGGATATTGAGGGTGGGCAGGAAAGATGATTTGTAAATATGATGCAAGACCTGTGGGGAAATTATTTGTGATAATACCCAGCAAAGTCATACTCATAGTAGATCCATTGCACCTAATAGACAGATTACCCATCTTTATTGATTTCAGTGAGTCTACTCTAAGTGTTAACAACACCGAGCATCACACATAGACTTTTGTCCTCAGTTTACTTGATTGTATTTGAATATTCTGCGTTAGACACATATCATCTATCATCTGTAAAAGGTTTTCCAGCTGTTAGAAATCAATGTTAGAAATTAATTTTCCAGTGAATAAAGGGGAAGTTTAAAATAAAGAAGTATTCTTTTCTTTACTGCAATTGCTGCTTAATTAATTTGGGCGCACGCGCGCAGGAATTAATGTTTAATGATAACATTTATATCTTCAAATGAGACCCCTGTTATTTTATTTGCTTTAAAAAAATTCACCCTCTTGAAATATTGTGCTTGTTCCACTTGCAATTGTACAGGGTACGTTTCTTGATGGGTGGGCGCCATGGAGAGTTCAAATTTCTACCTCCTGCTGGCTATGTGCCTTGCTATGAAGCTTTGCTTCCAAAAGAGAAGATGAAACTGGAACCAGTTAAAGAATATAAGAGAGATTTGGATGGAGTTAGAGATTTGCTTGGTACCACACAATTTCTCTCCCAAACTAATTTCATCCCTTGTCCAATTGACACCAGCCAGGTATGTTTAATTGAAAACATCAGTATGAATTTGTAATGTATCAGAACAGTATTTTGTAGCACACCACTCCTATGATGCATATTTTTTACTTCCTATCTGGTTATTAATAAAACATGCAGAGGATATCACTGTTAATTATTTTGTCTCATTTAAAACTCACCTCTTTTCTTCTAGATTGCTTTGCCTTTCCATCTTGAGAAGATCAGAGACAAGCTTGCTGAAAATATCCATGAACTCTGGGGAATGAATAAAATAGAACTTGGCTGGACTTATGGCAAGGTACAATTTAAGAGTAATTCTAATGAGAAGAAAGGAGCCCTATGCATGAAGACCCTGGAGAAGTTACAAAGAACCACAATCATAGCAGATGGCGGTGGAAGCTAGTGTCTATTTACAAGGTTGAAATACTGAAAAATCATTGTAGCTAATAAGGCCTGCCTTCTTTCCTTCCAGAATATGACACACCATTGGTTTAAGTGGTGGCTTGTGGAAGATGCTGATGATGTATTCCACCATTTTTAAAATAAAAAACACCTTAATTTAATAGAAGTAGGATATTTATACATTTACTTGTATATAGAATAAAAGGTAAAGGTACCCCTGCCCGTACGGGCCAGTCTTGACAGACTCTAGGGTTGTGTGCCCATCTCACTTAAGAGGCCGGGGGCCAGTGCTGTCCGGAGACACTTCCGGGTCACGTGGCCAGTGTGACATCGCTGCTCTGGCAAGCCAGAGCCGCACACGGAAACGCCGTTTACCTTCCCGCTAGTAAGCGGTCCCTATTTATCTACTTGCACCCAGGGGTGCTTTCGAGCTGCTAGGTTGGCAGGAGCTGGGACTGAGCAACGGGAGCGCACCCCGCCGCGGGGATTCGAACCACCGACCTTTCGATCGGCAAGCCCTAGGCGCTGAGGCTTTTACCCACAGTGCCACCCACGTCCCATTGTATATAGAATACTGCAATGTAATTTCCATGTCATGTATACAACCAAGATGTTTTTAATCTTACATACTAAAGTTTTTAATCTTGCATATTTAACTTAGTTACAGTGGTGAAAGTTCCTAAATTATTGGTATGAGGACCCAGAAATGGCTTGTAAGAGCCATGTGGTCTGAGCTGCAGCAAGCAAAATCCTCCCAAAATGAACTAACCCTGGCAGGACAGCTTACTCTATGGTCTTCATGCATTAATTAGGCTTAAAGGTGTTTGTTATATGAGGATGGTTATGCATGGAAATGGTATAGCAAAAAAGGGGCAAAATGTCTTCCACCTTCTTCCCTGGCTGGCAAGAACCTTGCAGGACTTTGAATGCAGTGGAGAATCCGCTGCTCTGCAACTAGCTAACTCCTTGTTTGGATTGCTCTGTGCTTTACTAGTTAAAGACTCATGTTGGAAGGTTTCCTAATGTTTATCTGTTGGGCTTCCGTGGTTCTAAGGTTACATACAGTCTCTCTTGTATTTTATATTGTAGATACGAGACGATAATAAAAGACAACACCCTTGTCTGGTGGAATTTTCAAAACTACCTGAAACAGAGAAGAACTATAACCTTCAAATGTCAACAGAAACCCTGAAGTGAGTTATGAAATGGAAGAATTAAAAAACCACTATAATATATAGTTTGATTCTGCAGCAGAACTCTATGTGTTGACATTGTTTTGGAAAGTGGGTGTCATATATACAGTTAGGTTCATATATTGCACCTAAGAATGTCTGTGCACTCTACAGGCATATGAGGAACAGAGGGGAAGTAATATTATGCCATTGCATCATTTCATTCTTGCTACAAATTTAGAAACAAGCAGTATGATTTTGGAGTTATGCAGAATTATATTGAATGGAAAATAAAACATTTTGCCTCCTGATCCCCCATGTCAGAGTCCTACCTGGGATTCAGTTTCTTTTAAGGAGGGCTTCCAGCATTTTCCTTTCCTCTACTCTGCCTCAGTTCATTAGACAATGAGCTTCAGTGTTTGGTCGAAGGTTGAATAAAAGTGGAGAAAAGCAGCACATAAAATGTGGACACTGAAATAATTCTTGCTGTGCTATAAAACAATTCTGGTTTTTTAATTTACACGTTATTAATTTTTAGTGGAAAGTGAAATTATATAATATAAAATCTAATAGCCTATATATGATGTTGGAAATACACATTATTTATAGTAGCAATGATAGCATGACAAAGGAATAATAATAATAATAATAATAATAATAATAATAATAATAATACCTCACCCATCTGGCTGGGTTTCCCCAGCCATTCTGGGAGGCTTGCAGCACATATAAAACATCAAACACAAAACATTTCCGGATACATGGCTGCCTTCAGATGTCTTCTAAAACTTTTGAACTTATCTCCTTGACATCTGATGGGAGGGTGTTCCACAGGGGTAGCACCACTGCTGAGAAGGCCCTCTGCCTGGTTCCCTGTAACTTCGCTTCACACATTGAGGGTACCACCAGAAGACCCTTGGACCTCAGTGTCCAGGCTGAGCGATGGGGGTGGAGACGCACCTTCAAGTATACTGAGCTGAGGCCATTTCAGGCTTTAAAGGTCAGCAGCAACACTTTGAATTGTGCTTGGAAACGTACTGGGAGCCAGTAAAGATCTTTTACTGTTGTATGTTCCCGGCAGCTGCTCCCAGTCACCAGTCGAGCTTCCACATTCTGAATTAGCTGTAGTTTATGGGTCACCTTCAAAGGTAGCCCTACACAGAGCCCATTGCAGTAGTCCAAGCAGAAGATAACCAGAGCTTGCACCACTCTGGCGAGACAGTCTGTGGGCAGGTAGGGTCTCAGTCGGTGCACCAAAGGAGCTGGTAGACAGCTGCCCTGGACACAGGAATGGAAGAACTTTCACATTGTTGATTTATGGCCATAGCAATAACCAGCAAATATAATTCAAATGTTTTTGTTTTAAAGTAAGTTACCACTGTCAGAATACATTATACACATTAAAATGGGATGAAATAGAATCCTATTTGTGTGAACTCAGAAGTAAAAAACTTAAAATTTCTATAATTTTTAAGCTGGGGAATTATATATATGCTTTAAGCTGCCCGGAGTGGCTGGAGAAACCCAGCCAGATGAGCGAGGTATAAATAATAAAACTATTATTATTATTTTTAATAACATTTGGTGTGGCCATTCTAAAAGAATATTTTTTTATCTAAATATGACTGTGGATAGGAACTGCTAAGTTGCAAATGTGTAGCACAGTTTATAACACTCATAAAAAGAGTTGGCTATTTTATTCAGAGAAGCATACATTTGGAAGTTTTGGAGCTGGTTTGAGGCAGGGCCATTATCCACACACGTGTTAATCAGCATGAACAATAGAGACTAAAATCTGGCATAAGCAGATTTGATGGCATAGGGATAGAAAAATACTCAGTATCATAGAATCAGTAGCCGGAGATTGTTTGGATAGGCAGGCTAAGCCACATGCGACAAGGGAAAGCAAAACCCTTAGGGTCATTTCCCTTGCCTACTTAAGGAAGAGCTGACTTCCCATGCATATATAGCAACCAGACCCTTAATATGAACAAATCCCATCATCAAAAAGAATTTTTTAATAAGACACATCCCCATGTTGCTATTTATCCTATCCCAGCTTGCTGTAGTCTTGTGAGGCCAGGGATAAAAGGATAAAAATCATACAGTACAAAATGAAAGTAAAACCCAAGAACAAGTCAAAATGCGACCAGCAAAACAAACTGACAAGCAAAACCAATACCAGTTAAAAACAAACAAACAGCAGTTTTGTAAGCAGAGGGTTGGAAATTGTGGGACTGTACTCTCCTCTCCTCCCCTAGCCCCAGTTTTTTTTGCTGTTTTAACCACCCTGATGGATATTGCGTTGTATTTTTACAACTCACTTTTATTTTTATAGAACGCTTTTGGCCCTTGGGTGCCATGTTGTTCACATTAATCCAGGAGCAGAGGAAGATCTTCAGAAAATCAAACTTCCAAAAAAGTAAGTGTGTTTATAACTGTAATGACTGCATATTGATTTCATGTGTTGTTTATGTGGTGATTATTTGTAAATTGCTGGTTGGAAATGTTTCATACTTTTCTTTTAGCAATATAGATTCATAAATTTTGAACTTATTGAAGAGCTGCTTATCCTTTATAGAAGGTTGGGAAACTGACAGAAAATACCACCTTATTTCAGAACCAGGTATTAAGACCTCAGCTGTAACACCTCTGTGTTAATTTTAAGGAACTAAAGAAGAATAACTGTACATTTACCATCTTGTTTAGAAGCCTCTTACAACTTCTGAATACACACAGAGTTTACTGTTTCTTTGAAAGAATTCTACCTCCCAACACATCTTTTGATTTACTAATTTTGTTACAAAATAAAAAAAAAATCCTGTTTAACTTCCCTAAGTCTCCAAGTGCCAGAGCTCAGCTACATTAGTAAAAAAACAAACAAAAAAAACCACAGTGTTTTGAATGTGTTATAAACATGCAACACCAGACGGTGATGGAGAGTAAAGAAAAATTCTATGTGATTTTCCACAACATTTTTTCCCTTTTGTTATAATGATTTAATTTCTGACTCATTTATAGCGGGGGTTTTTCCTGTGTGTAGATCTACCCAGAGTTTCTTTAAAAAGCAAAAATTAGCCTGTAGGAAAGCGGGGCATTCCTCAGAGGTGTTTTTCACCCAAGCTTGTTAGCCTAGAGAGCCAGTGTGGTGTAGTGGTTAAGAGCAGTAGTCTTGTAATCTGGTGAACCAGGTTCGCTTCCCCGCTCCTCCACATGCAGCTGCTGGGTGACCTTTGGCCAGTCACACTTCTCTGAAGTCTCTCAGCCCCACTCACCTCACAGAGTGTTTGTTGTGGGGGAGGAAGAGAAAGGAGACTGTTAGCCGCTTTGAGACTCCTTCGGGTGGTGATAAAGCGGGATATCAAATCCAAACTCTTCTTCTTCTTCTGTTTGCCTGTTGGCAACATAGACTTCATTTATTGCCCATAACCAATGCACATCACCAGAGTGCTTGAGAATATCTGGAATGGTGCAATGGGCAGCTGTATATCATGGGTTGTTTCTGCCCTGTTTTCACATAGATACAGGGCATTCCAAATAGTTCATACTGTATATTTAATTGTACACAGTAATAGGAAGAATATTTCACTCTAATGTATCTAACACCTCCTCTCATAGCACATTGCTTGTTACCTTTGGTTGAAACATATAGCTGAGTGGCTAAAACACACTGATTCTAGCTCCAAAAGTAACCCTCTATCATCTCTGCTGGTTTATAGTTACATGATGTCAAATGGCTATAAGCCAGCACCTCTAGATCTTTCTGAAGTGAAATTGCTGCCTTCGCAAGAAGTGTTGGTTGACAAACTTGCAGAGAATGCACATAATGTCTGGGCAAAAGACAGAATAAAACAAGGTTGGACATACGGCATTCAGCAGGTAAAGATAATTTAAATAATATTTGGGTGGCATTAGGATGAGGGTTATGCTTAATTTAAAGTGGCACTGATGGGTTATATACTTAATTCTTGAAAAATCTGTCTTCCTCAATGACTACTGTGTTTGTCTGAAAGCCTGTGATAACTGAGCTATGATAGCATGATCATTCAGCAAATCTATTGCAAAAAAGATTTTTATGACTGGAATTGGACTTGCATTGGCCTTGAGTGTAAATTCAGACAAATCTGTAGTGTGATGCTTCTATGTTTTGCTTGCCTTTTAGTTATTGTGTTTATATCTAGATTTAAATTAATTTAATTTAATTTTAAGAATCTATAACCTGAATCCTGCTTTTCTTATCTGTACCTTTTTTAGGACCTCAAAAACAAACGAAATCCCCGACTGGTGCCTTATACATTATTAGATGAGCGTACTAAAAAATCAAACAGAGATAGCCTTCGTGAAGCTGTCCGCACCTTTGCTGGTTATGGATATAACATTGAACCACCAGATCAAGAAATAGGCAAGTCTTGCTGTGCTATTATGAACAGTCGCTATAGTATTTTTAATGTGCTTTGCCATCTATCTCACTTACTTCATCTTCCCAACAGTATTCTCATTTTTCAGCTGCATGTGGATTGAACTAGATGTTGCAAGCACTGGTTCTCACACTCTCTCATTCTTCTGCCCTGTTTAGCACTCAAAAAGCAGAGAAATGTAGAAGATTTGCTAACCAATTATGTCAATAGGAATGTTGTTTAAACCTGACAATCAACCTATTAAAAAATGCATGTTTAAATCTGCATGTCAATCACTCAGAGACTTAACGGGCATGCGTGAGTGACTGATGCACACTCAAACTTGCCAATTTTCACTGCTCCTACCCTGCTCTTCCCCATGACCAAAACACCCTTACCTTGAGAGAGGGATAGGAGGAACGTCTCCTGTGTAGAGGAAGCAATGTGTTATGCAGTACCACATCTCCCTTCCCAAAGTAAAGCTTTTTGGGCTTGGAGCAGCAGGGAGTCAGGGCAGGAGGACAGAAGGAACCCAGGGAGAGAAAGCAAGAGCCAGTTCAAGGAGGAATTGCTCTTAAGGTTGCCTTAGTACCTCTGTAACTGAAGCTGGGACGCGGGTGGCGCTGTGGGTAAGAGCCTCAGCGCCTAGGGCTTGCCGATCGAAAGGTCGGCGGTTCATATCCCCGCAGCGGGGTGTGCTCCCGTTGTTCGGTCCCAGCGCCTGCCAACCTAGCAGTTTGAAAGCACCCCCGGGTGCAAGTAGATAAATAGGGGCCGCTTACTGGTGGGAAGGTAAACGGCGGTTCCGTGTGCGGTTCTGGCTCGCCAGATGCAGCTTCGTCATGCTGGCCACGTGACCCGGAAGTGTCTCCGGACAGCGCTGGCCCCCGGCCTCTTGAGTGAGATGGGCACACAACCCTAGAGTCTGTCAAGACTGGCCCGTACGGGCAGGGGTACCTTTACCTTTACCTTTAACTGATACTGGAATATTGTTTCAACTAACTTAGGGTTGTTGTTTTTGGCTTTCTTCTATCTTTCACAGCTGACCAAACAGTAGAAAAAGTGAGCATTGACAAGATACGTTTCTTCAGAGTAGAGCAGTCTTACGCAGTTAAGACTGGAAAGTGGTATTTTGAATTTGAAGCTGTAACAGGAGGAGATATGCGTGTTGGGTGGGCGAGGCCAGGCTGTCGGCCTGACATAGAATTGGGTGCCGATGACCAAGCATTTGTCTTTGAAGGCAGCAAGGTTAGTACATTTGATAATAAAATTAAGTAAGTAGGTCTGTAGCTAATAGCTATGGTTAAACAACTACTACAAAAATATGGTTCACACACACACACACACACACACACACACACACACAGTCTTCTGCCAAGTTTATTATTTGTTTAACAAAATTTATATATCGCTTGATTGTTTTTGGGGTTGTTTTTTTTAAATCTCTTAAGCTGTTTACCACAAGCATCACCAAAAGTGTGGCCAATATCCAGGCAGCATTTTCTGGAGCTGATTGCTTACCTGTTTATCCTCTGTTTAAGAAATTAATTTTGCTTATGAACTCATATTTGCACATAAAAATACCACATCACTTGGTATTTAGGTGTGACTTCTGGGGACATTTTGAATTTATTGCTCAGTGCTAAATTAATAATCAATTCTGCCCCCGTCTTGACAAAAATAGCTTCTTTGTTTATCTTCTTTTACCTCTCTCTGCAGTGAATATGTTCCGACACACACATTTGAACCTGCTTGTTTTTCAGGGTCAACGTTGGCACCAGGGTAGTGGATTCTTTGGACGAAATTGGCAACCAGGAGACGTAGTGGGTTGTATGATAAATCTAGATGACAAATCAATGATCTTTACTCTGAATGGAGAGTTGCTTATAACCAATAAAGGTTCAGAACTTGCTTTTGCTGACTTTGAAATAGATAATGGTAAGCGAATTCTTTGTTGGGACAGTGCTACTAATTGAAAGGAAATAACGAGAAACCTGAATCTTGCGGTAGACTGTAAATTCTTAGTGTACAAAAACGATGATTAATTTTGGGTGTGTTCTACAACTTCAGATTTCAGTTGTTTAACTAATAGACATTGGCTGTTCGTCAGCCTTCCCAGCCTTTAGTGAAGTAGCTTAATTTAAGAAACGTAACTATTATTTCCATTCAAGCAGGCGTGTTGCAGCTTAAAGAAAAACAAATTTATTAGGCAAAAGCTTTTGTGGGCTACAGTCCACTTCATCAGATGAAGTATAATTCTTTCTGTTTGCTGCTCTGGTTTTGGTGTTCTGTTGCTCAAGAAGCAGCTTAGTCATGCTGGCCACATGATCCGGAAAAACTGTCTGCGGAGCGGACAAATGCCGGCTCCCTCGGCCTGTAAAGCGAGATGAGTGCCGCAACCCCAGAGACATCTGTGACTGGACTTAACTGTCAGGGGTGCTTTACCTTTACCTTTAAACTTCTTAGTCTGGTGGTGGTGCTGATAAACACCAACCCTGCCCAGAATAAAACATCTATCACCTATGATTTGATCATAGATGAAGGGCCTGACCTGGTGTGCATAGCTGAGACCATGGTAAGCAAATTAACACTGTTAGTTTTAAGTTAATTACTAAACAGAATGAAGCCTGGTCCAAGGTTCTTTCTTATTAGAACCCCAAATCCATTGGAATTGAACCTGGGCAGCATTTTGTCGCTTGCTATTTTTTTGGGGGGGGGGGGCATTTAATAATAGTCTGTCCTTGAAATTAATCATTTGTAATGTTTGAATCTTTTTTTAATTTGAAAGTTTATGTCCCTCCATTATATATATATCATGATGATAACCAGTAGGGCTTCTCTATTCCTAAACGGGCTTTTATTAAACAAAAAACGACAGTGTTGCACGGCAGCGATCCATATGGATATTTTTGTAATCTATTAGAGACCATTAGGATTCACAGTTACAAGTTATTGATGGCAAATGCCAAGATCATGCCAGGAGCGTATGTTACCACGTGTAGCTAGCGCTATTTGTCATTCTTTCTGACTAACATTTTTTCATTAATGACTGCCTGGGATGCTGTATCAGTTGTGCTGTCAGCTTTTTATGAAGAAAGGAACATGTGTAATGCCTGGCAAAGCCAAATACTTCACAATAAGAGTATTAGGAATAGGCTTGGCTCTTTCTGTTGGAAGTAGATTTGTTTAATCACTGGCATTTAACTGCTGCCTTCCTTTCGTTCCTTCCTCCAGAACAGTCTGCTTTCAAAGTAGTCATTAAGTTGTTTTGTTTTGTTTCTTTTTCTTTTCTTTTAAGCAGAAAAAGCACTATTTGTTCATTCTCTGTTCCCACTATTTGGATGAAATTTCCACTAAGCGCCTTTTAGTTTCTTGTTGTTTTGTACTGCCAAGTGCTGCAGACCTAACAAGATCTGGTCCCCTTAACAGATCCCTGTGCTTCTCATGGAAGCCTTCATGCAGAGTAATGTTATTAGCCTCATAAAAGGTTTATAAGAAAGCTTTCCTGTGGTTCAGGATAAGTTGTTTATCCTTTCAGCTCTTTATACAATAAATGTCAATCTGACATTTGGTAACTGATTATTAGAGAAGTCAATCAGGGGACTAATTGTTTCAGAAGGTCTTCTGTGCCCTACTTACCGTATGTGATGTTTTATTATTCTTTTATTTCTGGGGAATGTGTGTGTGTGTTTGTGGCTTCCCTGAATTCTTTGCCACCATTTCTAATGAACTGGGTACAAATTTAATCAGGAATAAATAAATTCATCCCTTTAACCAAAAGAGATTGCACTGAGAGTATGGTAAGCTTATGGTTAGAATAATCAGCTCTGGGGTTTTCTATGTATATATTTCTCTAACTCCATATTCATGTTTCATGTTTGATTCAGGCTTTGTCCCCATATGCTCATTGGGTCTGTCTCAGATTGGACGGATGAATTTTGGGAGAGATGCCAGCACCTTTAAGTATTATACAATGTGTGGTCTACAGGAAGGCTTTGAACCTTTTGCTGTCAACATGAACAGAGATGTTGCTATGTGGTTCAGCAAACGTTTACCAACATTTGTCAATGTACCAAAAGACCACCCTCATATTGAGGTAACGCTGCAGAGTCAGAAGAGACGTGGCATGTTCCCTTATACTTTTGGTCACTAAGAATTACATTGCAGAAGTAATAATAATGATTTTATTATTTATATCCCGCCCATCTGGCTGGATTTTCCCCACCATTCTGGCAGCTTACAGAACATATTAAAAACATAGAAAATGTCAAACATTAAAAACTTCCAGATACAGGGCTGCCTTCAAATGTCTTCGAAAAGTCAGATAGTTGTTTATTTCTTTGACATCTGCTGGGAAGGCATTCCATAGGGCAGGTGCCACTGCCGACAAGGCCCTCTGCCTGGTTCCCTGTAACTTCACTTCTCACAGTGAGGGAGGCTATTTCTACATCGCCTTATCGTGAATATATATCATTGACAGTTCCCATAGGCTTTCACGTTAATCCCTTCACTTTCACATCCTTTTATCTGCATTACTTCTTTTAGATAAACTAAAATGGTTGTATTTCAATAATTTATTCCCAGACACAATTACAACCTGCTATTAAGATGTATTTAACACTAACTGTGTGCAAGATAGAAATGATATTGTTGTTACTCTGTTTCACTATCTCATTCAATTAGTCTTTTTTTTTAAGCAGATGGTTTGATGAGACACCCAGAGATTACTTAACATTCTGTATACAGATACATTTCAAAGGTCCCTTTTTATAATCAAATTTGAACATGTTTAAACAGACAATACATGTGTATTCAGAAGTCCCATTGAGTTTGGGTAAGTGGGTATAAAGACTGCAGCCTTGCTGTGTTAATAGTTGGGAACTTTGGTTTGTGCAAAACTGTTTGAGGTAGGACATCTGAAGGCGTATTCTGTGCATCTTAAAAACTTGCTACTCTGTCAAACTCTCTCTCTCTCTCTCTCTCTCTCTCTCTCTCTCTCTCTCTCTCTGTGTGTGTGTGTGTGTGTGTAACTGCTCCTTTTTTGTCTCATAAGAAAATTGTTAATGACCTTTGACTGCAGGTAACAAGAATTGATGGGAACATTGACAGTCCTCCTCGCTTAAAAGTTACCCATAAGACATTTGGAACACAGAATAGTAATGCAGACATGATATATTGTCGCTTGAGCATGCCAGTTGAATTCCACTCATCTTTTAACTACAGTACTGGTTTGGAACTGATTGATAGTTTCCAAAAAAGGTTAGATATAAGTTTGATTTTCCTCTAGCCTTAACTTTGTTTTAAAACCGCTTTCTTTTCTTTTTTGAGTCCATGGATTTAAAAATGATTTCTACTTACTCTGTACAGTTTTGTGGCTTTGGATTTTATGGTACCCTAATCCTTAGTCTATAAACAAGAAATTTATCTATCCTGTAGTTAAATGGCTTTGATTATTCAGGGGTATTGAGCATGACAGACTTCAGCTGAAATGCAATCTCCTGGGATGTATTCTGATTCAAAATATTGTAGTCACACTGCCTTTTTGAATTTATATGCTGCTGCAAGTCCTTCTCTTTAGCATATACCTATTTTTATTTAAAGCAGTTGAGGCGCAGAAGGACTTTCTGATCCTATGTCCTTCTCTTTTAACTGACAGATAGAATTCATGCGTAATTCTCCCTTCATGGTTCTATCTAGCACAGATTTCATACTATGAAAAAAGTGCCAAATTTCATATTTTCCAGATAGCAACCAATCCATCAAAGCTTCCCTTCATCATTTTTTCAGCTTTATGCAGTATTCTCTCATAGAATCATAGAATTGTAGAGTTGGAAGGTACAACGAATGTCATCTAGTCCAACCTCGTGCAATGCAGGAATCTTTTGCCCAACATGGGCAAAACCCACAACCTTGAGATTGAGTCCCATAGTCTACTGACTTAGCTATCTCAGTTCCTGTTTTATGTATTTAAATGACTGATAATTATACTTTATTTTCAGAAAACAGAACCAGGAGATACCTGTTCATGCCACAACGGTAAGTATATAACCATGGTTGTTGTTGTTGCTTATGTTTTTAGAAATGGGCTAGCTCCCCCAGGTTCAGATGAATTGGTTCAGATGAAGTCACACTGTTTCTCCTAAAATTGGGAAAGAATTTGAGTCAATGTGAGCCAATCCAGGTTGATGGTCATTGGGCTATCATGGAGTCTGCTCCCTCTGCCATTCCCAAAGCCCTGCTCACCCAGTAAGCCCCCATTGATCCTCCAAGTCCCAGTCCTTCCCAAAATGTACTGGCTGCTTCTGAGGACTGAATCGCTGCTGGATTGTCTGTAATCTTTGGGTTGAAGGGTGGAATACAATTTCAATTCGAATTCAATAGGTAAAGGTAAAGGACTCCTGGACGGTTAAGTCCAGTCAAAGGCGACTATGGGGTGTGGCGCTCATCTCGCTTTCAGGCCGAGGGAGCCGGTGTTTGTCCACAGACAGCTTTCTGAGTCATGTGGCCAGCATGACTAAACCACTTCTGGTGCAACGGGACACCGTGAGAGAAACCAGAGTGCACAGAAACACTGTTTACCTTCCCGTCGCAGCAGTACCTATTTATCTACTTGCACTGGTGTGCTTTCAAACTGGTAGGTTTGCAGCAGCTGGGACAGAGCAACGGGAGCTCACCCCGCCGCAGGGATTCGAACCGCCGACCTTCCGATCGGCAAGCCCAAGGGGCTCAGTGGTTTAGACCACAGCGTCACCCACGTCAGTAATTAGTAATTAGTAGTTAGGCCCAGAAAAGCTCAGTGAAAATTGAACCACGTGTCAGTGCGGAATGCTTTGAACATTTATCCAGGAAAAAATAAAGCACAACCGGTTTTGTTCAAGCCACGCATACTGATTCTATTAATTATTTCTTTTTAGTACACGGGATGCAGTTTTCTGTTAGAAGGTTTTTGTGCTTGTTTCCATTTAAATATATATTTATTTAAATATTTCCGCTTGCTATTGTTTTTTCCAGTACTACTACTCAGTGCGGATCTTTGCGGGCCAAGACCCATCTGTTGTCTGGATTGGCTGGGTAACACCTGATTACCACTTTTACAGTGAACATTTTGACTTAAATAAGAACTGCACAGTAACAGTTACTTTGGGAGATGAAAGAGGAAGAGTTCATGAAAGGTGTGACTCTTAGAAATTACCTATTGATTAACCTATGTCTCAATTAATTTTATCAATAGTTGGAAATGACTTTTAATTTTTATAACCCCAAAATGAAATTGGTTTGATTTTATTCATAACATTTGAACCTGAGAATATGCTTTGTGCAAGTACTTAATGCCATCATTTACTAATATTAGATAAAGTTAACAGTAACATTTATAGGACTCTGTGTTACTTCCTCAGCTACAGTTCCTTGAAATTATATGTCCTGTGGCTTTAACTGTGAAGATAATTTTGATGCAGACTTCACAAGTAAAAAAGTAGAGTTCAGATGTTAGACTTATATTTAAAAAAATATGTTGTTAACTTTTCAAGAAGTAATATCCAAACAGCTGAGTGACGGCGGGGGGGGGGGGGGAGATATTTTTGTCAGGTTTCATTGTACTTCTAATTAGAAAAGTAAGATTTAAATGAACCTTTCAGGTGATCCTTGCAAGTGATTACTGACTTAAAGTTAGTTTTAAAAGCAAAGCTTGCACTTAACATGCATCCTTATGTTTGGCTATAAGCCACCATTTATCCAAGGGCTCATCCACACTGCAATTTCTTGCATTTGTCCCATGATTTCTATGCACAGGTCTGAGAGGGTTTTCTTTTGCCCCGCTGCTTTCCCGGGGAAACCTGATGTTTACTCAGTAAAAGACTTAGGTTGAAGCCCATTCAGTGGCGCTCTGTACAGTGGTACCTTGGGTTACATATGCTTCAGGTTACATACGCTTCAGGTTACAGACTCTGCTAACCCAGAAATAGTGCTTCAGGCTAAGAACTTTGCTTCAGGATGAGAACAGAAACCGCGCGGTTAAGAACTTTGCTTCAGGATGAGAACAGAAATCGCGCGGTGGCAGCAGGAGGCCCCATTAAAGTGGTGCTTCAGGTTAAGAACAGTTTCAGGTTAAGTATGGACCTCCGGAACGAATTAGGTACTTAACCCGAGGTACCACTGTACAGTGCTTCTCACATTCTGTTATTTGTCATGGTTGCAGCGTCCCTTGTGGCTTTCTCTTGTCTCAGTGCCCAGGGCAGGCAAACTGAACGTGCTTCCCTAAATCCACCTCTGGTTTACTGCTGAGTTGGAGCAAATGTCAGCCCACAGAAAACCTAACTGACGTTTATTCTGATTCAGCTGTAAACTGCAGGTTTTCCCAGGGAAAGTGGTGAGGCGGGGGGGGGGACCCCACTTGGACTCACGCCTAGAAATTGAAGAACAAACAAAAGTGTGAGTGAGCCCAAAGATACAGGGTGTCCCTTATGGGTCTGATAGAGCTGGGTTAGGCCACGTATAGAAATGGAGTTCAGTGATATCAATATGTGTCCCTCTTCTTCCCATCTGACCTGGGTTATGCTGCCTCTCTGATTGCTTAGGCCCAAGCTACAGGTTACAATGTGAAAATTGTGTTTTCTCTTTGCATATCCACTTTCCCTCCCCTCCCCTCCCCTCCCCCAGTTGCTTTCTCCCATGAAGGGGCTCCAGTTTTACAGCTTTGGAGATGGCGTTCCTGTATTTCTGTTGCACCAACAGTGATGTTATCTCAGATAATAATAATAATAATAATAATAATAATAATAATAATAATAAATTTTATTTATATCCCGCCCTCCCCAGCCGAAGCCGGGCTCAGGGCGGCTAACAACACCAAATAGTGCGACATTATAAAAACATTATAAAAATTAATTAAAATCAAGATTGATGGCAGCCATAAAGTTTTGTAAAGGTTGCCAAAGGAGGGAGTCAGGCTGCGCCCTAACCAAATGCCTGGCGGAACAACTCTGTCTTGCAGGCCCTACGGAGAGATGTCAAGTCCTGCAGGGCCCTTGTCTCTTGTGACAGAGCATTCCACCAGGTTGGAGCCGCAGCCGAAAAGGCCCTGGCTCTAGTTGAGGCCAGCCTAACCTCTCTGTGGCCTGGGACCTTCAAGGTGTTTTTGTTTGAAGACCGTAAGTTCCTCTGTGGAGCATACCAGGAGAGGCGGTCCCGTAGGTACGAGGGCCCTAGGCCGTATAGGGCTTTGAAGGTTAAAACCAGCACCTTAAACCTGATCCTGTACTCCACCGGGAGCCAGTGCAACTGGTATAGCACCGAATGAATGTGATCTCTAAGCGAAGACCCCGTAAGGAGTCTCGCTGCGGCATTCTGCACCCGCTGGAGTTTTTGGGTCAGTCTCAAGGGCAGCCCCACGTAGAGCGAGTTATAATAATCCAGTCTGGAGGTGACCGTCGCGTGGATCACAGTAGCTAGGTCAGGGCGAGAGAGGTAAGGAGCCAACTGCTTAGCTTGGCGGAGATGAAAAAATGCCGCCTTTGTAATAGCTGCAATCTGCGCCTCCATGGAGAGGGAGGTATCGAAGATTACACCCAAACTCTTAACGGACGGTGCTGGCACTAATTGCACCCCCGCAAGAGATGGGAGTTGCCCCCTCATTCCCATATCATCCCGTCCCAGCCAGAGGACCTCTGTCTTCGAAGGATTTAACTTCAACCGGCTCCCACGTAACCATCCAGCCACAGCTTCCAAGCATCTGATCAGTGTGTCTGGGGCCGAGTCAGGATGGCCATCCATCAGCAGATAGAGTTGGGTGTCATCAGCATACTGATGGCAGCCCAGCCCAAAACTCCGGACAAGCTGGGCGAGGGGGCGCATAAAGATGTTAAAAAGCATCGGGGAGAGAATCGCACCCTGAGGCACTCCACACACCAAGGAGTGGCGCGATGACAATTCCCCCCCAAGCGCCACCCTCTGTCCCCGACCAGAGAGAAACGAGCGCAGCCATTGAAGGACTGTGCCCTGGATCCCCACGTCGGCAAGGCGGTGGTCCAGAAGTTCGTGATCGACCATGTCAAAAGCTGCTGACAAGTCTAGAAGAATCAGCAGCCCCGACCCGCCTCGATCCAGCTGTCTACGAAGATCATCTGTTAGGGCAACCAGAGCCGTCTAGGTCCCATGACCAGCGCGGAAGCCGGACTGGAATGGATCCAGAGCCGATGTTTCATCCAGAAACCCACCAAGCTGTTCAGCAACTGCTCTCTCAATCACCTTACCCAGGAACGGAAGATTCGAAACCGGGCGGTAATTGGATAGATCTAAAGGATCTAATGATGTTTTCTTTAAGAGCGGGCGCACCACTGCCTCCTTCAGTTCCCCTGGGAATGTCCCCGTGCCAAGGGACAAATTGATGATATCCCCCAGGAGAGCCCGCACCTCGTCTGGACACGCTCTAATCAGCCAAGACGGGCACGGGTCAAGAGGACAGGTGGTGGGCTTTCCAGCTCGGAGGAGTCTGTCCACATCGGCTGGGGATATCCGGTCGAAGTGGTCCAATACTGGACCCGAGGACAGTCGAGGGGCCTCCAGTTCCTTTATTGTATCCAAATTGGCAGGGAGGTCATGGCGGAGCAACAAGACCTTCTCCGCAAAAAAGCTCGCAAATGCCTCACAGCTGTGTGTCAAATTGTTATTTAAATTTGGCTGTCCTTCGAGGGACGTTAAAGACCGAATTATACTAAATAATTGTGCCGGGCGAGAGCTAGCGGATGCAATGGAGGCCGAGAAGTAGGACTTCTTAGCGGCCTTCACAGCCATCTCGTAGGTTTTCATAAAAACCCTATAAGATGTTCTTGAAGCTCCGTCACGGGCACGCCGCCATACTCGCTCTAGCCGTCTGAGGTCCCGCTTCATTTTCCGGAGCTCCTCGGTAAACCAGGGAGCCCGGTTTCTGCGGGGTCGCAGAGGGCGCTTAGGTGCGATCTCATTGATGGCTGCCAGGAGATGGGTATTCCAGCCCTCAACAAGCTCAGTCAATGAGTCGCCAGGGGGAGAAAGGTCCCGCAAGGCTTGACGGAATCTATCAGGGTCCATCAGCCTCTGCGGGCGAGCCCAAATCGGCTCGCCACCTAAGCAGGGTGGGGGTGGAACGTCAATCCTGGCTTTCAGAGCGTAGTGATCAGACCATGGCACCTTCATCGAAGGACACATGATCACATCTATACCAGCGCCAAAGATCAAATCCAGCGTGTGGCCTGCTTGATGTGTGGGGCCCGAAACAAACTGGGAGAGCCCTAGTGTCGCCATGGAAGACACCAGGTCCAGAGCCTGTGAGGAGGGAGTGGCATCAGCATGGATGTTGAAGTCCCCCAATACCAATAGGTTAGGGAACTCCAAGGCCCAGCCGGCCACCGCCTCCAGCAGGCCTGACAGGGTGGCTGCTGGTGCGCTAGGTGGCCGGTACACCAGCCAGACAGCCAAGCTCACCTCGGAGCCCCACACTAGGCCAACACATTCAATGCCGGGGATCGATGGCGATGGTAGAGCCCTGAAAGAACAATCTTCCCGGATTAATAATGCCACCCCTCCCCCCCGGCCCACAGTCCGCGACTGGTGGAGGACGGAGAAACCCGGGGGCGCCATCTCTCGTAAAGTAACAGTATCCCCTTCGCGCACCCAGGTCTCCGTCACACAAGCCAGGTCGACCCCCTGCGAGATGAAGAAATCTCGCAGGGTGGCGGTTTTGTTGCCTATAGACCTGGCATTGCACAACACCAGTGACGGAGGTGAGTAATCTTTGCTCACCCTACCCTCGTCTCTCGGGATGGGGCGCAGATTGGAAGGGGTACGAGCATATCCATATCTCGATCCCCTTCGCCTATGACATCTGCCCCCACCGCCATACCTCCCTCGCCCCTCCACAGTAGGAATCCCAAGCCTCATATTCGCCTCCATTTACAGAATATAAAAGCAAACAAACAAAAACAATTACACAGAAACAAACCAATCCCCACCCCACTCCACAATCACCCCGCCCCAACCCAAAATAAACCAAAACAAAATAAAAATACATAGATAAAAACCACCGCTTATGGTGGTACAACAAATCAAAAAATAAAAACAGTTTAAAACATGTAAAAACACTTCAAACAACCGCTGCAGCAGCCCTAGTGTCCTCAAAAGCTGTGGCAGTGGTGAGCGTGGGCCCCGCCCCCTGGCCTGATGGAGAGTGGGCCTGCAGGGGGAGGAGCCCTCCCCACAAACGCACGGCAAAGCGGCAGCAGCAATGTTCCGAGGCCTCCTGAGGTGAGCGTGGGCCCCGCCCCCAGGCCCAAGATGGAGAATGGGCTTGCAGGGGGAGCGGTCCTCCCCAAGACTCACCGGCAGAGCGGCAGCAGCAGTGTCCCGGGCCCCTTGGAGTCTTTTATGGATGCAGCAGCAGCAATGTCCCTGGCCTCGATGAGGCCTCTTAAAGCCGTGGTGAAGGTGAGCCTGGGCCCCGCCCCCTAGGCCAGATGGAATTGGCCTGAGGAGGGAGAGGCCTTACACTCCAAACACTCACGATGCAGCAGCAGCGATGTCCCTGGCCTCAATGAGGCCTCTTAAAGCCGTGGCGAAGGTGAGCCTGGGCCCCGCCCCCTAGGCCAGATGGAATTGGCCTGAGGAGGGAGAGGCCTTACACTCCAAACACTCACAATGCAGCAGCAGATATAGCATTGGTGGATTTGATTACCGCAGGTATCTTACACCAGCACTTCAGTGTTAACAATGGCTCACAATTGTTACCGCCACACTTCAAAATGCTGGTTTTAAACTCTAAAGCCCTAAATGGCTTGGATTAGGAGTACTTTATGTCTTACTGTGATCATGTAGGTTTACCATAAACACCTTTCTTATTATGCTGTGTACTTTGGCAAATGTGGCTTTCTGCACCTATGGAACTCACTTCAGCTGGAGACTTCAAATACTTAACCAGGCTGGGCTGGGCTGGCTGGAATTTGGTGACCAGACTTAAACTTTCACAAGGAAATGGATTTTTAATCCATTTTTCATTTAGTTAGTTCCTTTGTTGCATATTTTTCTGTTATAGTGCAACCCATAGGATGGAGCAAGCTAAAGCTTCAAATTAAAAAAAAAAAATCAACAAAATCTGCATCTTCACTCTGCTTAACCACTACTTGTCCTGATGATTTTTGTTTTGTTTTGTTTTTTTCAGTGTAAAACGTAGCAATTGCTACCTGGTCTGGGGAGGAGAAACAGCTGTTAATTCACAAAGATCTGGTCGTGGTAACGTTGATTTAGAAATTGGATGTCTTGTTGAGTTGGCTACTGGAATGTTGTCATTTACAGCCAATGGAAAAGAACTGGGAACTTTCTACCAGGTATCAATATATTTTACCAAAATCATCATCATCATCATCACCATCATCATCATCATCCTCTTTATTTCAAAGTGACTGTAAAAGATGAAACATGTTTTATTGAAGTACTGGTGATAATGTGTGATGGCTGTTTGGTGTTTGTGTTACTGTATGACTACGTCGGTTTTGAAAATATACTATGGGCCCTGAACCAAATATTCTTATACTGTACACACTCAGTTTTGTGCAAGCATAGGTAGACTACTAGTCCTGGTGGCTATGTTGTAACTCCATTTTCAGAGGCAGTGATGCTTCTGAATACCAGATACTGGAAAACCACAGGAGGGGAGAACGCAGTTGCACTCAGATCCTACTTTTGGGCTTCCCATAGGCATTTGGTAGATCACTGCTAGAACAGGATGCTAGACTAGCTAGGCCACTGGCCTGATCCATCAGGACTATTACTATGTTCTTACTTGGCATAGACCTAGTGGTGGTTCATGAAGGGGGCGGAGGCAGTGGTGTCATCCCAGTGGTGGTAGTCTGCTTATTAGGATGGGAATCAGGGAGGCAGTAGCAAGGTTGGGAGAGCTCCAGGTTGATAATGATGTTCCACAAGCAATCCCAATCTTGCTGCTGCTGTGTCATCCCATTAGGGGTGTGGGTGGCGCTGCGGTCTAAACCACTGAGCCCCTTGGGCTTGCTGATGAGAAGGTCAGTGGTTCAAATCCCCACAACAGGGTGAGCTTCCATTGCTCTGTCCCGGCTCCTGCCAACCTAGCAGTTCAAAAGTACGCCAGTGCAAGTAGATAAATAGATACCACTGCGGCGGAAAGGTAAACAGCATTTCCGTGTGCTCTGGTTTCCATCACGGTGTCCCGTTGCACCAGAAGCGGTTCAGTCATGCTGACCACATGACTCGGAAAGCTGTCTGTGGACAAACGCTGGCTCCCTCGGCCTGAAAGCGAGATGAGCGCCACAACCCCATATTTGCCTTTGACTGGACTTAACCGTCCAGGGGTCCTTTACTTTACCATCCCATTTGCAGTGCCACTGTCACTGGGAGGTGTCTACCTCACACACACATACATACACACACCCCTGAAAGGCAGTTGCACATATAAATAGTCTATAAAGACATGCATAATGAAAGAACAAGTGATACTAAGATATGTTATGCAATAGGCCTGGGCATATTCCACACCATGTACTATTGTTGTGCCCCCCCCCCCCCAATCTCAGGACTCACTTGGAAAAGTGGCTGCAGCCATGGCATTATGAGATTACAAATGAAATTGCCTCACTAAGTCATCACTCATGATTTCTGTCTGGGTCTTATAGTATAGTATACCAAATCTGCATAGATGCATGCCTAAGAATAAAAATTCATCACCATGCTAGTCACAATAGACGTCAGCTTATATCAAGCCTGTACTTAAAATCCAAGCTATTTTTGCTGAAATTCCTTCTATCCGTGTATGAGACAAAGGCTGTCATCTTCAAGTGAAATTATGATGATTCTCCCAGTGACACCTTTTTCTACTCCAATCAGGAGTGTCATAGGAAAGCTGGGTATGCAATTAACAATTCTTTATTTAGTGCAGTGTGTGATGGATATAGAATAAACATGGCATGAAACCAGTTAGGGAAGACAAAGGTTATTGTATGATCTTTATGGAGACAAAAGATTTGTACATTAACTCTACATTTATCTTGTATGCTGAAATAAAGAGGTTCCAATTGGAAAGAGAAATGAATATGAAATCATTTAATTCAGTTCTTGAGCACAATATAAGAGAGTAGATGGATGACTTTTTAAAACAGAAAAAAATCATCATTTAGAAATATTTTATTACCATTAGTGAACTCCCATTCCTGCTGATGCCACATTACTCCTAGACCTAGTGCAGCCGTATCCAGACATTCTCTTTGTGTCTTGATGTCACCTGTGAGAAGGGAGCACAGGAGCAAGTGCACTAATCTCTGTCATGACCCTGCATGACTTGGAAGGTGAACATCAAACTCAGTTGATGTAGAAACCAGACACCTTGTTCAATTGGCTAATGGAAAAGAAGTGGGAGCTTTCTACCAGGTTTCAGTTTATTTTCCAGAAAATTCCACTTGTCTCAAAATGGCTATCCAAGGTGCAACATACTTTATGGATCCACCGCTGAGTCATTTAGAAACCTGATCTTCCAGTAGTTTTGATTGTGCAGAGATGAAACACACATTAGAGTACATAATTTTGCCTATTGCGTGGCAGTGTGGGCCGTGAAGAAAGTGGATTTTGGTGCCACTGTTTCATCCTGACATAGCTGTTTAGTGGAACTGTCTTCCTCAAAACCCCTTAGGGCCCCACTGTGACTCTTTTTACAAGACGTTTTGAAGATAAAATCACTCATCTCTGTTGAGATGACGCTGCTTAGAGTGCAAATCCGTCTGAGGTGTACAGTGCTGTTCTGTAGGATCAGTTTCAGTTGATATGGCTTGATGACATGGACAAGGTGCTAGCAGGAATGCAGCAAACACATGCCATCTGGACCCATGCCCTTCTGGGCTGATTAAAATACAGTACATTGTTCAAGCTGCTAACAGTGGTCGAGTGTCATGAGCGGTGCTTTTTTATAGAAAAAAAAATGGTGCCTGTCCTCACCATGTAGTTGTTATAGTAAGTGCCACACTTTTAACATTTGGGCGGAAAAGGTGCCACTACTACGTTCCCTTGAGTAAACCCAGGAAAAAAGCATTTTGTAGTTGAGCATATTGTGCCAGTATTAAAATAATTTCATTAGCTAGCAGCTTGTTTCTCAGTTTAATTGAGGTTGTTGTTCTTTGGTCTTTTTAAAAACCTTTAGTAGCTTGAGTAGGAATGCCCTCTTCCTCCCCATTGCTTGATATATTTGTTGGAGGCCATATTCTGGTTGCTTTCTGAGGTTAGGAAAAGCTGTCAGAGGGCAGGCCTTTTCAGCGTAAGTGCACAAATTGTGGAACTCCTGCTGTAGCCTGTTCACTGTGTACCATTATTACTGTTTTTTAGGCACTAGGTGATTCTCTTTGGTGTTTTAATGGCATTTTATTATTATTATTAAAAATATTTGGTCCACCTTTCAAATGGTTCGCTATGTTGAAGCATTTTACTCACTAGTTCAATGTTAATTATTTTTATCTGCTACATTTGTTTTGCTTGATTTCATTGCTGCTAGTAGCTGCTTTGAGATATTTGCAAGCAGGAGAAATAGAAATATATATAAAAAAAGTTGCTGCAGTGTGTGGTATGTACAGTATACAAAATCTAAAAGCAATTTTAAGCTGCTTGTCAATGTTCTATAACATGTAATGCATCATAAAATATTCTGGAGTTTTCAGTGTACTGTATACTGAAGCATTCACCACATGCTTCCTTACTACCCCTGTTCCCTGTCTCCGATTTCCCCAGTAGGAAGAAACCTATGTCTCTGTGTTGAGTGGGTACCCAATTTTGCAGGCATATGTGTGCAATTATATAAATGAATCTAGGTTTGCATATGCCAGGGGTTGTCAACCTGGTCCCTACCGCCCACTAGTGGGCGTTTCAGGATTCTAGGTGGGCGGTAAGTGATTCTATGTCACAAGTGCTCCTTCCACTGAGCACTGGTGGGAGGTAAGGAAATTTTACCATCAAGAAAGATGCATTAGTGGGCGGTAGGTATAAAAAGGTTGACTACCCCTGGTTTACGCCTTAGAAAGATAGGGTGTTTACTCTTATCTCTCTGTGCATGTGTATGTGTGAGCAAATTCATTTTCCTGCGTTTTGCTTTCGAGCAAACTCTTCAGTTTAACATGAGCAATGTAACCCCCAAAACGAAACATTTCTTCCTGTTCCAGTTTGTTCGATTCAGGAATTGCATCCCTCTATAAGAGCATTGGTTTGCTTGTCTAGTTGTGCTGCCTTTTTTCACAGCATGACTCTTTATATGCCTTCTCTGAAGTAAGTCCCACTGAATTAAAGGGACTTTCTTCTAGGTAAGTGTGTACTAAGAATTGCAACGTTAGTAAATGTAGCACGACAGTATCATTGTTGCAAGTTGATAATAGGCTCATGCTGCATTTTAACTGCAATAAATATATTTTTCAGGTTGAACCAAACACAAAATTATTTCCAGCAGCTTTTTTACAGCCTACGAGCACAAACCTTGTACAGTTTGAACTGGGTAAATTAAAGGTATTTTTAATAAAATTATTATCAACGGATATTATGGACTTTAAAGTAAATTCTGTAATGCCAACTGTATGATTTCGTTAACACGATTAGTAGAATTTCACTTTTCTCTCTCCCATTCCCTGGAACTATTAGTGAAATGATTCCTGAAGTATAGAAAAGCGTTGTTTCCTCAAAAATGTAAAAAATAAAATAGAAATATATGGGCATATATTAGATATCATACCTAAAGAGAACTGCATGTCTGCTTACAAGTTCAGATACCAGATACAACAGGGAAGGGAAAACTATCACATTTCTGTCTCATTTTTGCATTTCAAGTATAGCTGTTAATGATCATTCTCTTTGACTGACATTGGAAGATAATAGACAATGGACAAATTGCCGGTTCCAGATGGCATCCACCCGAGCGTTCTCAAAGAACTCAAACATAACATTGCTGATCTTCTTTTAAAAAAATGTAACTTGTCCCTAAGATCAGCTACCATACCTGAAGATTGGGAAGTAGCCCACTTTTTAAAAAAGTGGATCCAGGAGGGGGCGGACACTGGAAATTACAGGCCAGTTAGCTTAACATCTTTCCCCAGAAAACTGGTGGAAATTATTATAAACTAACCAAGCATACAGAAGAACAAGTCTTGCTCAAGCAGAGCCAGCATGGCTTCTGCAAGGCAAAGTCCTTCTAATAAGTCTATTAAGATTCTTTGAGAGTGTCAACAAGCAGTTGACTTGGACTTTCAACAAGCTTTTTCACCCAAGACTCCTAGGTAAACTTACCTATCTTTCAATATGTATACCATGAGGCGTTGTTAAAGTAACTCA
Organism: Podarcis muralis; assembly: GCF_964188315.1. Classification (NCBI taxonomy): domain Eukaryota; kingdom Metazoa; phylum Chordata; class Lepidosauria; order Squamata; family Lacertidae; genus Podarcis; species Podarcis muralis. The sequence goes on from NC_135655.1 coordinate 40,905,771, forward strand.
AGGTTTTGTTTTTTTAAAAAAATATATCCATTTATGGGTTTTTTTGTGTGTTTTTTAGAACACTATGCCTTTATCAGCAGCAATCTTTAAAAGTGAAGAGAGAAACCCTATTCCCCAGTGCCCTCCTCGGCTGGATGTTCAAACTATAACACCTGTTGTGTGGAGCAGAATGCCAAACAGTTTCCTGAAAGTAGAAGCTGAGAAAGTCAGTGACCGCCATGGGTGGGTGGTCCAGTGCCTGGAACCGTTGCAGATGATGGCTCTTCACATTCCTGAAGAAAGCAGGTACATTTAAAAGATACAGTGGTACCTTGGGTTACATACGCTTCAGGCTACATACACTTCAGGTTACAGACTCCGCTAACCCAGAAATAGTACCTCAGGTTAAGAACTTTGCTTTAGGATGAGAACGGAAATTGTGCTCTGGCAGCGCGGCAGCAGCAGGAGGCCCCATTAGCTAAAGTGGTGCTTCAGGTTAAGAACAGTTTCAGGTTAAGTATGGACCTCCGGAACGAATTAAGTACTTAACCCGAGGTACCACTGTACTTTGCTTCCTTAAGAGCAAGTAGGTTATATTTGATTTATGTTAGTTTTTATTCCTATCATTAAATCTCTCATTCAACTTATAAAAGTTGGACTGGTTCATGACTAGTTGTGCCAGAATGTGTTTGGAAATCCATGTTTCCTAGCCACATCAGATTCACACTATTAGTTTCTGGGAAATGGTTCTCTAAATGGAAACAAGTCAGAAGCTTAAATTCACCCTGTGCAACAAGAACAAATTATCTGGATTTGGGGGAACACCCCTTCCATGGGGTTTTTCTGAAGTTTATTGATTGTTTGGCGTGACCCCAGCTAATTGATTTACGAACCACAATTAGCTTTTAGCTCTTTACTGCCGTTACTGCCGTCCGGCGCGCTTCCCTCAGCTGCGCCACTTAGCTCCGTCGTCCAGTCACGCCCAGCAGAGTTGAACACAGCGGGAAGGCTATCACGTCCTTTGACAAACACACGCAGTCAGGTTTGTCTATTTACAGCAGCTCTCATGCCTCTCAGAGTTTTTTGCTTGTGGAAGGGTATTTCTTTTCCCAGCTACTTGGAAATATCACTACATATAAAAGGAAATATTTGCTTCTACTGCATAAATGTAAAAAAATTAATAATTCTGGATTTAATTTTTCATCCTTTAAAGTAGAACCTAATGCAGCCCCTGAGGCATGCACAACATAGATTCTTCACATATTACGTTCATATTTGTAAGGATTACTTTTAGGTTTTAGTGCAAGTTATATAGCTTGAAAAAAGGTTATTTCAGTCATAATTCTTGTGATATATCCAGAGCTTAGTACTGTTCTTCTGTATTAGATTACAAAAAAAATATTAAATCATAAATCTGAAAATGTACCCTCTGGAAAATACAGATTTATAGCAAGATATAACCTGAGAAATTGATCTTTTCCCATGCACACGGACCAATTCTAATAAACCTGGAAGGAAAGAAGTAGAAAGTCTTTTATTAAAACACATTGCTTCAGTATTTTCCAGTGAAGCTATAAAAATACTGGACATGATGGTAATGATCCTGCTAATCTAAGCATGACCAAGGGTTCAATCCTATACACAAGCAGCTGATGTAAAGCAAGTATAAAAGTAAAGCCAGTGTAAATTTACTCTAGATCCAAACTCTATTCCGCAATGGGACTACTGCTGGCTAAGCGAGCCTAAACCTGGTCGAGGAAAAGCAAGCCTTTAAAATAGTGTTTCATTTGCGCCACCCTTTTTGCCTGCTTAACTTACTCTGGGTTGCCAGGTCACATAGTCACGTGACCAAGACGAACCATTCTCTCTCTTTAGTCCCACTACCCCCCCCCCTATGCCTCTGGAGCATTGCTTTCTCATGGCTTACACCACCTTCATGCTCGGCTCAGCCAGTTGGAGGCTGGCTGAGACCGGATGCCAGAGATATCCTGGTGTGTCTCCATCTGATCCATGGATGAGAGATTGAAGGTGGCATAGCCTGGCTTCTCTAGAAACATCCCAGCGCAACCAGAGATCCACCCACTCATCCATTGTGGATATTGCAATAGAATTGCTTCCTAATTCTAGATCCAACCCATTATTTGGGTTCTGCTCCCTAATTCAGTTGTCTTTACACTAATGCAGTGTATGGGAAACAAACAAGATGAACTGGAGCTTTTAATACAGGGTGGCAAATATGACCTGGTAGGCACTACTGAAACACATAATTCAACAGTCGGTCTGCGAGCATCTAGAAAAGGATGCTGTGGTTACTAAGACCCAGCATGGGTTTCTCAGAAATAAGTCATGCCAGACCAATCTGATTTTTATTTTTGGATGGAATTACAAACTTGGTAGATTAGGAAAATGCTGTAGACATAGTGTATTTTGATTTGAGTAAGGCTTTTGATTTAATTCCCCCCATGATATTGTCACAAGGAAGCTGGTAAAATGTGGGTTAAACGAGGTAACTGTTAGGTGGATTTGTAGCTGGTTGACTGAGTGAACCCAGAGATTGCTCATTAATGGTTCCTCATCATCCTGGAAAAAAGTGACAAGTGGGGTGCCACAGGGTTCTGTCCTAGGCCCATTGTTGTTTAACATCTTTATAAATGACTTGGTAGAAGGAATTGAGGGGCTGCTCATTAAATTTGCAGGTAACCCCAAACTGGGAGGGGTAGCTAATGCCACAGAAGATGGAATCAGAATTCAAAATGACCTTAACAGATTGGAGAACTGGGTGCAAGCTAACAAAATTAATTTCAAAAGGGTCAGATGTAAGGTTCTGCACTTAGGCAGGAAGAACCAGATGCAAAAAATATAGGATGGGGGACACCTGGCCTACTAGCAGTACATGTGAAAAGGATCTAGGGGTCTTGGTGGGACCGCAAGCTTAACATGAGTCAATAGTGTGATGCAGCAGCAAAAAAAGCTAATGGTATTCTAGGCTGCATCAACAGAAGTACAGTGTCCAGATCAAGGGAAGTAATAGTACCACTCTATTCTGCCTTAGTCAGACCACACTTGGAATACTGTGTCCAGTTCTGGGCACCACAGTTTAAGAAGGATGTTGACAAGCTGGAACATGTGGAGAGGAGGGCAACCAAGATGATCAAGGGTATGGAAACTAAGCCTTATGGAGGAGTGCTTGAAGGAGCTGGGTATGTTTAGCCTGAAGAAGAGGAGCCTGAGAGGAGATATGATAGCCATCTTCAAATATCTAAAGGGCTGTCACATGGAGGAGGGAGCATGCTTGTTTTCTCCTGCTCTGGGGTGCAGGACTTGAACCAATGGCTTCAAGTTGCAAGATAGGAGATTCCAACTAAATATTCAGAAAACGTTCAGCAGTGGAACAGACTCCCATGAGAGGTGGTGGACTCTCCCTCCTTGGAGGTTTTTAAGCAGAGGTTGGATGGTCATTTGCTATGGATGCTTTAGCTGAGATTCCTGCATTACAGGGGGTTGGACTAGATAACTCTCGGGGTCCCTTCCAACTCTAATATTCTATTATTTACTTCCTTGTTTATTTATACCATTTATATCCTGTTCTTCAGCCAAAAGGCCTCCCAGAACCTCTTACATGAAATCAAAGCAAGACACTCAGTTCCTGCAGGCTTACAATCCAAAAAGAAACACATACACACACACACATGGGAAAAGGGGCAGGAAGAGGAAAATCAAAATTAATGCATCAATTTCTAAGCAGTTGTTCCCATCTTGGCTAACTGGCACAGTTCAGAGGCCTCCAGCAAAGCTGGTGAAACGAGCCCTGCTTCCCATCTCTCCCACTGAGGCGATCTGAGGGAATGGCAGTTGAGGGAGATGAGGCCTGAAGGGGCTGGCCTGTCAAAGCAGAGTCAACAGAGTGAGCTCTGCTTCTCAGCTCTCCCACTGCTGGAAAGTAAAGCACAGTTCTCCTCCAGTATGCCTTACTTGTTCGTTTAATGTTGTTTAAAATGTTGGTAAATATTGCGTATTTTATAAAATCATGATCTGTAAGTTGGACATTTTCAATGTGTGTGTTTTTATCCGAAGTTTAAATACACATAGCTGAAGCAGAAGTGATGCTCCCAAGCCTTTATCTCTTTTGCAGTTCTTATGAAGTACCTAATAAAATGTGCTTAATGAATGAAAGCTAATTTAAAGCGTTTCTGTTTTGTTTCCATTGCAGGTGTATTGATATTTTAGAGCTATGTGAACAAGAGGACCTGATGAGGTTCCACTACCACACTTTAAAACTGTATAGTTCTGTTTGTGCATTGGGTAATAACAGAGTAGCTCATATACTTTGCAGCCATGTGGATGTTTCTCAGTTATTTTATACAATAGATAATCGATATTTACCTGGACTCTTGCGTTCTGGATTCTATGACTTGCTTATCAGCATTCATTTAGAGTACTCCAAGGAAGCTAAACTCATGATGAACAATGAATTTATAATTCCAATCACGGATGAAACCAGAAAAATCAAATTATTTCCAGATGAATCGAAGAGACATGGTTTGCCTGGAGTTGGCCTTAGCACCTGCTTGAAACCAGGTTTCAAATTCTCCACCCCTTGTTTTGTTTTGTCTCATGAGGATCATCAAAAGCCTAGTCCAGAGATACCACTTGAGATGCTTAAGTCAAGAGCTATAAGCATGCTAACAGAAGCAGTCTACTGCAGTGGAACACACATACGAGACCCTGTTGGGGGGAAAGTCGAGTTCCAGTTTGTTCCTGTTCTGAAACTTATAGGAACATTGCTCATAATGGGAGTCTTTGATGATCATGATGTCAAACAGATTTTACTCCTCATTGATCCATGTGTGTTTGGTGAAACCAAAGAAGAAGTCATGGAAAAAGCAGAGAAAGAGGATGTTGCACAAATAGAAGAAAAAGCTATAGAGGCTGGAGAAAAGGCAATCAGGGAGCCTAAAACTCCAATAAAAGGCTTGCTGCAAACAAGATTGCCTGAATCTGTTAAACTCCAGGTGACAACCTTAAAGTAAATGCAGAAGTGTTGAAATACTGTTGAAATAAATTGTAAGATGTTTTCCAGTAACCTGAGCAAAGAGCCTGAACAGCAGTACAGTGGTACCTCGCAAGACGAACGCCTCGCAAGACGGAAAACCCGCTAGACGAAAGGGTTTTCCGTCGCGGAGGCGCTTCGCAAAACGAATTTCCCTATGGGCTTGCTTCGCAAGACGACAGCCCATAGGGAAATCTCCGGGACAGCGGGGAAGCGCAGCGCGTCTTCCCCGCTGTCCTCGGACCTCCTCCGAAGGCTGGCGGCGGGGCGGGGACAGCTCCTCCTGCCGCCGCCGGGCTTCGGAACGATGCCCCGATGCCGGTCGGCAGGCGGGAACGCCTCCCACCGCCGCCCGCCATCGGGACCATGCCCCGATGCCGGGCAGCGGGGACGGGGCGGGGCATGGTCACCGCCGCCGGCGTTTAAAAGCACTCTGGGGAAAGCAGCGAAGCGCGCTGCTTTCCCCGAGCATCGGGAAGTCCGGCGGGGGTCCTTGGGATTCCCTCCCAGCCCCCGCCTTTAAAAGCACTCTGGGGAAAGCAGCGAAGCGCACTGCTTTCCCCGAGCATCGGGAAGTCCGGCGGGGGTCCTTGGGATTCCCTCCCAACCCCCGCCTTTAAAAGCACTCCGGGGAAAGCAGCAAAGCGCGGCGCGCTTTGTTGCTTTCCCCGGAGTGCTTTTAAACGCGGGCGGCTGGGAGGGAATCCCTTGGACCCTCGCCGGACTTCAAAAGAGCTGCGGGAAGTCCGGCGGGGGTCCAAGGGATTCCCTCACTGCCGCCCACCTTTAGAAGCGCTCGGGGAAAGCAGCGCGCTTCGCTGCTTTCCCCAGAGTCCTTTTAAACGCAGGCGGCAGTGAGGGAATCCCTTGGACCCCCGCCGGACTTCCCGCAGCTCTTTTGAAGTCCTGTGGGGGGGGGAGAAGGGCTTCTCTTCCTACCGCCAGCCTTCAGAACAGCCTTCTGAAGGCTGGCGGTGGGAAGAAAAGCCCTTGTCCCCCCCACCCAGCCTTCAGAAGAGGTCGGGGGACAGACTGTCCCCAGACCTGGTCTGAAGGCGGTTTCCCTAGGAACGCATTAATTGATTTTCAATGCATTCCTATGGGAAACCGTGCTTCGCAAGACGAAAAACTCGCAAGAAGAAAAAACTCTTGGAACGAATTAATTTCGTCTTGCGAGGCACCACTGTATTCTTGAGACATTTTTTTCTTTTGCTAATTCTTTATTGGTCTTAGTTTGACCAGACACAACTTTGATCTTTCTATGCTACTGTTCCACAAAAGACAAAACTGGTAAGATACTATGGGTTATATTCAGTGCTGCAAGTATTTCTGAGCAACAAAATTTCATGCACTATGGAACTTCCCCTCTTCCACTGCCTGTAGCACCATATAGACTCAAAATCTTCTCCTGAGGGTTGGAGGACCCTCAGGAGGAGATTTTGGGAGTGTGCAAGGGAGGAGGAGACAGGGAAGCCTCAGTGTGTGAGTGAAATTTTGCTTGTGCAACAATGGATACAACCCTGTCACATACTTTTGATATAAATTATGTACGTTTGTACATTGAAGATGCACCACTGGGAACACACTGGTTTAATCATATTATATACCTGTGGTGATTTGTCCCCTCACTTTTAATTATCACACATAGGTTAATAAGCAAATAATAGGCATTGGGTTGGATAAAAGAAGTATGAGCAGATGGAAAGTAGCTTTTAGTGCAGTTCTGCAAAAGCTTGTGTAAGAGCTTCCACAATAGTTGGTTGTTTTGTTTGTTTAAATGTACTTACACTCACTTCTTACCATCTGGTCCTAGGGCAGTTTACATATAGCTCAGTACAAATATAAACCATGTAATTCATTAAAATTACAAGACCATAAATGAAACCATAAAGTCAATGGGAGGAGTATTCTGATCTAATCTCCTGGTGTTACAATAGCTAAGTTCTATGGAAGTTTTTGTGCTTCTGCAAAAGGTTGCATGAGCTCTTGTAAAAGCACATAAACATTGTGGATTTATTTGCTCTTTTCTCACACAGCACTCTAGCATTAGCCTCTTAGAGTGGAAGACTTCCTTGCACATACTGTATAAAAGGGCCTCTTTGGATCCAACGACCCACTCTCCTTCTCATTAACCACAAAACTGAGTATCCACTGACAGTAATGTGGCAAACTATACTGTTGTTCTTTCACATGAATTTATTTGTGCCGTTCCATAACTTGGCCACATAATGCATCTCTTATTTTATGCTAGATGTGTGAGCTATTAAATTATTTCTGCGACTGTGAGCTGAAACACAGAGTGGAAGCCATTGTATCATTCGCGGATACTTACGTCTCAAAGTTGCAGTACAATCAGAAATATAGATATAATGAACTCATGCAAGCCTTGAATATGTCTGCTGCTTTAACAGCTAAGAAGACAAAGGAATTTCGCTCTCCTCCTCAAGAGCAGGTAGATTTCCTTCCTTCCTTCCTTTCTTCCATTCTTCCTTTTGAGTACAGTATGATGATGAAATGGAGTAAAGCTTTCAGAAACCTTAAAATACAGCGTCCAGTAAAAAGCAGCAGAACAGGGATCAAAGCAGTATTTGGATATTTGCCCTTCTGTCTGCAGACCCTTTCAAAACTGCTTCATAGAGTTAGGTAAAGGTAAAGGGACCCCTGACCATTAGGTCCAGTCATGACCGACTCTGGGGTTGCGGCGCTCATCTCGCTTTATTGGCCGAGGGAGCCGGCGTACAGCTTCCGGGACATGTGGCCAGCATGACTAAGCCGCTTCTGGCGAACCAGAGCAGCACACGGAAACGCCGTTTACCTTCCCGCCGGAGTGGTACCTATTTGTTTACTTGCACTTTGACGTGCTTTCGAACTGCTAGGTTGGCAGGAGCAGGGACCGAGCAACGGGAACTCACCCCGTCGCGGGGATTCGAACCACCGACCTTCTGATCGGCAAGTCCTAGGCTCTGTGGTTTAACCCACAGTGAGGGGACCCCCTCAAAACAGCATTAGTCATGGATGGCACCGTGATGGGTGGAAGGGGGAATTGCGAAAGATCAACTCAAGTCCTGTTACACTGCTAAGAGCTCTGCTATGTCCAGTTGCACACAACCTGCCCGTCCCCCTGCATATCTTTATAGTATTCAGTATTTGAGTTAGTTGCTTGTACTTGATCACTGCAGGCTGTAGCATTTTTTAAAAGAGGGTAATTCCCCCCTGAAGTGAAGGCCCAAGACAGGAGTTGATCGTCATGTGAGCTGCGCACAGGTGGGCTGAAGCGAGCTGCTGCCATTCCCGTGGAGCCTCCTTTTATTGAGACAAATATGAAAGCCCTAGCAGATACATTTTGGGCTGTGACCTTTACACATCTTCCGTCCTGAGATCGTGGGGTGGTACAAAGTTATTTTCCTCTTGCACAGTGTATGACGAAGGAGACAAAAGGTCTCGGGGACAAAGGTTACAGACAGGACACCACTGACTGCTGAGACCGCAAAAGGTCAGACATAGGGAACGATGTTCCAGACAGCAGTGGCTTGTCTGAGGGCGAGTTTTTCCTGCACCCCAGGGTCACGCGTGCAGGCAGACTGTGGCTGCCTGCTGGTGGGGAGTGTTCTCCCTCCAGACCCCACTCCCACTCCGCGATATCCCTCCACCCCCCCCTCCACCATTTGATCAAGGGTGAGCCTTTCAAAGAAATTCGAAGGGACGCAATGAGACTGTCAGAAATCTAGGAAGGCATTGGACTATATTTTTCAGGCACTCTTGTTAACTCTTAGAACTTCTTCCCTCCAGAGTTATTGGAATATTAATGCTATTTATTATATATTATGCATCTAAATAAATAAATACAGTGGGCGCTCGGGTTGCTAACATGATCTGTGCAGGATGCACGTTCGCAACCTGCAGTGGCACGTCTGTGCACGCGCGGGTTGTGATTCGGCGCTTCTGTGCATGCACGAAGCACGATTTAGCACTTCTGTGCATGCGCAACCACCAAAACCCGGAAGTAACCTGTTCTGGTACTTCCGGGTTTCGGTGGGTCCATAACCCAAAAAAAAAACAACCCTCAACCTGAAGCGTCTGTAACCTGAGGTATGACTGTACTAGACACTAAAAGTATAGAATCAAGAAAAAATGAATATAAGCAAGCTGCAGACATAATCTAAATAAACAGGAACGTAAGGAAAACAAAAGAGGTACAGTACAGGAAGACAATGGAGAAAGCAATACAATGGTTGAATTTATTAAAGTATGTATGTTTGCCAACAGGCAGTGCCAGTTTCCCTCTTTTGTATGCTCTTTGTGACATTGTATGAGTTGGCTTACTGTGGTCATAGTGTAATGATTATAACTGTTATTCAAATATATTTCAGTTTATTGTTATAATTTCAGATTAATATGTTGCTAAACTTTCAACTGGGAGAGGATTGTCCTTGCCCAGAGGAGATTCAGGAAGAGTTATATGAGTTTCACGATGATCTCCTAATCCATTGTGGTAAGTGATTGCCTATTTTGGGTGGAGCATATTATTGCTGAGATTCCACTTATTGTGAAATGTTAATTCCTGCAGTTTTGTTTTGGTTTATTGACTTTTCCTGGCAAACATGATATTGATTAATTAAAACTGAAAACTGCAAAGATAAAAAAGACACCATAAAAGTTAATTAGAATTATCTTCCCACATGTTCTCTAGAAAAACAGGAAGGCATAAATATTTACACTCAAAAATGTTTTGGGGGCAGCAGTAGATCTCAAAGAACTTGTATCTGAAAACATTCTCTCTCCTTTACTTCTTCCTTTTAAGTAAATGCCAGCTATTCACTCCTATGGGGGAAATAATCTAATGCAAAGTGCACAGACATACATTGTACCCAAAGCAAGAAGTTCACAAAATATATAGAGGCCCTCTTCTTCCCATTCACCTGATCTTTATGTGTATTCTAAATAACGTTAGCTGTGAGCTTGTGTCATATTGCTGAATAACTGAAAGAGAAGATTGGGGGGGGGGGTGTACCAGATCCTATTCTACTCCTCAACCCCCAGGAGCATATTTTCAGAGGTCATGGGGGTGTGGCAGAAAGAAGGGAAGGCAGAAAAACCCATTCTGTGAATGGAATGGGAAGTTAAAGTTCAGAGTTGTATAGCATTACTACACAGTACGCAAGTCTGTTTAAATTATTTAAGAAAACATGTATTTTCAAGACACACAAGTAGCTCAGAAATTCTTGAGTTAAGCATTGATGGTGCTCAGTAGTATTAAACTGTTTGTTCGGTGTAGTGCCTAGAAATATATAAGCAGAGCATATTCAAAACATGCATATTCAGAACACATTTTAGCCAGTCATCATCTTCATTTCTCACCCATCAACCAGTCTTTTACTCACAACTTGAGCACACACCCCCCAAAATGGCAATAATACCTTTTACATTTCAGATGTGTACAGTTGAAAAGCACTTTTAGCTTACATCAAGAGTGTGATATGTCTATCAAGGAGCTGAGCCAGTCACCCACCATATCCTCCCCACTTCTTACTGTGTATGTTGCTCTGCGTATGAGAGATTCCAGCTGCAGTAACTCCTTCCCTTCTCACTGGTCTACCATGAGTGGAGAGCTGCAGTCACAGAAGGACTGTACACATCTAATTGTGTGCATGGGTGGGCCTCTAAAATATGTTTTTGATTATTATTTAAGCTTGGGACATCAGTTTAATATCATGGGAATTCTGGCAAAACACAAACTGCACTTCATTTCAAAATGAGTTTATTACCCATTAGGTATTCCATTAGAGGCAGAAGAGGAAGAAGAGGAAGATCTGTCATGGACTGGCAAGCTACGTTCATTGGTATATAAAATAAAAGGACCACCAAAAACAGAAAAGAGAGAACCTACAGAGGAAGAAGAAAAATATCCCAGTAAGAGCTTGAATTGTTATTCATACTAATTCATTTCATTTAATTTTTAGAGAAGAAAATAATACACCTGGAAGCAGGTGAACAGTGAGCTGTGAAGTATGCATGAATGAATATGAGCCAAGAACTTCCAGATTCCAATCTTGCCTTATATTTACACAAGGATAGTATTGATTCATTAATAGATGTACTGAAAGTAGCACCACTAATGATACATGGCATTGGGGGGGGGGGGGTTGTTAGGATAAGGTCGGTTTAATTTCCTGGCTTGTTCCAAAGCTGCTAATTGTAGTTTCCTCATTCAGAGGAAGTGAATGGTTAATGAGAGAATTTCTGCTTTTATTATGACGCAAGCAAGGAGAGGAATGAAGAGGCTGTGAACATTGGGGGAAAGGCTCATACATATCTTGTCTTGATATGTTATCCTTTGCAGGCATAATGAAATATCAATTAGTTTTTCGTTTACAATACATTTTGGTTATATGTGGGTTGTCTTTCAAAGCACCAGTGCTATAAACTGTGCTGAATACACCCACCAACTTTCCCCCCTGAGCCTTAGTGAATTCTTTCAGGCAGTCATCAATCACTTAGAGCTAATTAGTATGGCATACAGTAATTCCTTCCAATGTTTAATGACCTGCATAATACAGAATGAAAATAAATATAGGTAGAAATGAATGGCACTCTGTGCCTGGTTGTTCTGCAGGGATGTTTTTCGGGAGAAACTTGCAGCTGTTGTTGGGGCAGCTTCACTGGAGCTGTGATAATATTGGACCCAATCTATGATAGGTTCTCCAAGCAGGTTTAGATGACAAGATGACAAAAATGCTACACACTGTTGCTTTGTGAGGAATGTCATATCATTTAATATGGAAGGCTAAGGCAATGTTTTGCTGAGAGAGTGTCTTGAACATATCTTTTTAGCATCGTAAGGCTACAACTGACCTTTTTTAATCAGTAAGTTCGGCATAAAATGCAGATTGTGTAGCCCCCCCCCCCCCCCAATTTTTTTTTGAGGGGCTGGGCCCCCTTAATGTTCAGAGGGCCATGCATGCGATGTCAGGATGTCATGCAACATCACGTTGGGCCCCCTCAATCTTCTGGAGTAGCTGGTGCATCTGATGGAGGTGAATGGTGGGACTTCTATTCCAGCCACATCTGGATAGCTACAGATTCACCACTTTCCTCCTCTACAGACCACTTTTTAAATGTTGGCAAGGTTCGGTGTCTGGTGTTTTCGTAATACTACTAATGCATAATTTACAGTTAAGTAAGCTGGGATTCAGAGATAGCTTTGTAAAGGATGCATGGAATTTGATGCTCCGGTGGTTTATCCAGTCAACCATTAAAAATGAAACACAAATATATTTACTTCGGAAGTGTCCGTGTATTCAGGACCTCAGGAATTCTAGGTCACTGATGGCATGAAGCTAGCAATAGCTATTAAGCAGAGTTTGTAAAACATTTTTGGATATGCTATCTGCAGCCTCCTTTGGTTAGGGATAACATCACTCTGTATATGTACTTCACTAATCCTCTTCATAGAAGCTTATGATATACCGTCTCTTAAAATTCTTCTTTTTTTTTTTAAGCTTGGTGTGGTATAAAAGCAATATAAAATGCCATACAAAAACATGCTGATTTGAAAGCATATTTGACAGGGACATGCATGGCATAACCATAAATAAAATATTTTTGCTCCTTTGAAATTTATTTTCAAAAGAAGGAACATTATCCAGGACATTATGCCTCACAAAACTGACATTATTATTCATAATGATGAATGACATGAAAAAGCTGACCCCTTCATGATGGGTAGCTTATTTTGATCACATGGACTCTGATTTTAATTTAAGTGTTTGCTTTATTTGCATTAACCAAACAGATTTCAACAGTTTAACAGGACGTTTAGCAGTCGTTTGCCATTAGATCTGCATCTGTGGTTCCCAATGTGGGGCACACAGCCCATAGGGTGGCAATTTGATTTTTAAGGGGGGCAATTTGAGAATGAGTTATTAACAGTGAATGGCCTTTTAGGCTTCCTCCACGTGAATAGGAGTTCACTTCTTAATATTTTATTAAGGATTTTCTTGTTTTACAGAAGTGTAGTGCCTCATATATATTTTTCCCCATGTAACATTTTTACAAATCCGTTTCATTTGTTGAGGCATTAGGGGGAGAAGAAAATAAAAATAAAAATAAAAAAAGGAGAGAAAAGAGAAAGGGGGTGGAGAGAGGGAAGATGGATAAGGGTGGGATTGGGTGGCGGTGTTTCTATTATGTTTAATGTATGTAGAGTTTGGTGTCAGCGTGCTTGTGTTGTTCACTTGTGTTCCTTTGGTGGTGAGAGAGGTTGGGGTTGGCCTAGGGTGTGATTGTTTGCTTGTGATTGGCTGTGGTGATCTTTGTTTTCGTGTGTGAGTGAGGTGGGTGGGTGTTTTGGATCAGGTTAGCCATATTGATTTGTATGCTGTTGGTGGATTATTGTCATTGTCCTGTTGGGCTGTGTGTGTGATAAAGGGGAGCCATACCGGGGTGAAGGCATCTTCTTCTGTTTGTCCCCGTGTCAGTTTCAGTTTATTAGTTAATTTTTCTAGTAGGGCTGTTTCCCATACTATTTGATACCATTGGTCCATGCTTACTCCTGACAGGTCTCTCCAGTGTCTGGTTATGGTGTTTCTGGCTGCTGAGAGCAGGTGGGTTATGAGTTCTTTGTGGTGTAAATGGGCATTGTTGTCTTGGAAGATGTTTAGTAGGGCCAATTCTGGGGTGGTGTCTATTACTTGCTTAGTTATTTTACAAATTTCTTGTATGGCTGTTGTCCAGAATAGTTGGATTTTGGGACACTCCCACCACATGTGGAAGTATGTGCCTGTGGAGGTGCACCCTCTCCAGCATTTTGGTGAGGTTCCTGGGTGTATTAGCGCTAGTTTCCTTGGTGTTAGGTACCACCTGTAGGTGAGTTTCAGTGTGAGTTCTTTTCTTTTCGTTGATATGGATTTAAAGGGGGGTTTAGACCACATTCTGGTCCATTGAGTGGGGTTTATCTCATAGCCTATGTCATTCTCCCATTGATTTTTGATTGCGTCTAGGGGATTTGCGAGATTTTGGAGTAGTATTTTGTATATTGCGGATACCATCCCTTTACCGTTTCCCTTTGTTGTTAGGAGGAGGTTTTCGAAGGTTGTCAGGGGCCTAGTTGCTGCTGATTTTACTGTTGGGTTGTTTAAGAGGGCATGTAGTTGGTGTTGTGTTAACCAGGGCATTTGGGTGTCTTCTAGTTTGTCTTGTATTTCTTGTGTTGACAAGGGTTTGTTATTTTTATAAAAGTCTATTAGGCGATACAAGCCTTTGGTTCGCCAGGTTTTTATCTTGAGGTTTTGTGCTGCATGGTGGAATAATGGGTGGTGTGCCAGGGGGATTAGTGGGGATGGGGTTGGGGATAGTTTGCCTATTTGTGTTTTCCATGCTTTGAGCATGGTCTGTGTGTACCTGTTAAGTGTTGTGGGAATTTTCTTTAGTTTGTTTGGGAGGAGTGGGTATGTTGTGGTGCAGGTGTTTTCAATTGTGTCCCTCTCTAGGTGTACCCATTGTTTTGTCTCATCTTCTAGTATATATGGGATTATATGGCGTATTTGGTTGGCGTTGTAATATGCTTCTATGTTGGGGATTCCCCATCCTCCTTCTGAGGTGGGGAGGTGCAGGTATTTGGGGCTTATTCTTGGTTTTTTATGTGAGAAGATGAAAGAGTGTAGTTTTCTCTGCCAACTGTGAAGTTGGGTTGAGGGGATCCAGATTGGGAGGGTTTGGAATAGGTAGGTTAGTTTTGGGAGTGTGATCATTTTGATCATGGCTATTTTGTCTGAGAGAGTGAAATTCATGTTATTCCATCTCTTTAGGTCTTTGTTAATTTGTCGCCACAGGGGCTTGTAGTTGTGGAGGTATAATTTATTGAGGTTTCTGGTTATTTGTACCCCTAGGTATCTGAACTTGGTGTGGCAAAGTTTTATTTTGGTGACCTTCGTGAGTTCTTTTTGGGTGTGAGGAGGGGTGTTGAAGCACATAGCTTCTGACTTTGTGAAATTTACCTGTAGGCCCGACACCATTGCAAATGCGTTGAGTTCTCTGATTAGGGAGGTTGCTGTGCTTATGGGGTCTGGTGTTGTGACCATTAGGTCATCTGCAAAGAGCCCTAATTTATAGGTCCTGCCTTTTATTTCCACTCCCTTGATGTCTGCGGCTGCTCGGATGCGGATTGCTAGGGGTTCCAGAGCCAGGATAAATAAGAAGGGAGACAGTGGGCATCCTTGTTTCGTGCCTCTTTGGATAGCTATAGTGTTAGAATCCATATTGTTAGTTCTGCATTTTGCTGAGGCTTGGGAGTATATTTGTTTGAGGATTTGTAGGAAGTTGGGGCCAAATTTCATGTTAGTTAGTACTGCTAATATGTATTTCCACTCCAAGCAATCAAAGGCTTTGAGTATGTCTAGGGACATAATTGTCAATGGGAGTTTGGTTGCCTTGCTGTGTTCGATCAGGTTCAGTAGTTTCCTGATGGGGTCTGTTATATTGCGGCCAGGGACAAAGCCAGTCTGGTCTGGGGCTATTAACTTGTGTAGGAAGATTTTTAGGCGGTTGGCCAAGATTGATGTGAATATCTTGTAGTCTTGGTTTATTAATGAGATTGGGCGGTATGATTCTACTTTGAGGCTGTCTTTTAGTGGTTTTGGGATGGAGACTATTTTGGAGTGGGTCCAGGTTTTGGGGATGGGGCCTCCTTTTATGATGTCGTTGAATAGGCGGGTCATGTAGGGCATCAAGGGTTCTTTGAATTTCTTATAGAATTCTGCTGTGAAGCCGTCTGGGCCTGGGGCTTTGTGTGGTTTCAAGTTTTTGAGGACCGCATCTATTTCCTCTGGGGTGATAGGGCTATCCATGAATTCCTGTTCCTCATCAGTTAGGGTAGGCATGGTCAGTCCTGCTAGAAATTTTTTGATTTCCCTCTCTGGTGGGTTATGGGAGGTGTATAGGTTGGAGTAAAATTCTGCAAATTCTGAAATTATTTCTTTGGGGGAGAATGTTATGTTGCCGTCTTTTTTGGTGATGCAGTGTATTCTTGTTTTGAGTGCTTTTTTCCTACATCTATTTGCTAGTAATCTGGAGTTTTTCCCTCCATATTCATAGAAACGTTGTTTAGAGTATAGAATGTTGATCATTGTTTTGTTGATTTCTAAGGAGTCTAGTTCTCTCCTTTTCTGTTCTATAAGTTTGAGGAGTTTTTTAGATCCTGTTTGTTTGTAGCGTGATGAGAGGGCTGTGATGTCTTGTTCTATTTTGCTAATTTTTGAGGAGGTTTGTTTTTTAAGGAATGTTTTCTCTTTTATGCAAGCTCCTCTGGTGACCGCTTTCATTGCGTCCCATAGGAGGGGGGTTGTTGTATTGTTTACATCGTTTTCTTTGAAGTAGTTTTGGAGGGTTTTTGTGAGACTCTCTCTAATTTGTTTGTTTGTAGTTAGGATGGGACTGAAGGACCAGGATGGGGTGGTTTGTGTTCCTTCTCCTATTTTAACAGTGACTTCTACTGGGGCGTGATCTGTGATTTTAATGTTACCTATGTTTGTTGATTCTACTGAGGGAATCAGACCCTGTGTGAGTAGAATGCTGTCCAGTCTGGACACTGTATCATGGCGTCCCGATTGGAATGTATGGCTGATGTCTCCCGGGTTTTGCTCACCCCAAATGTCATAGAGACCCCTGTTTTTTAGCATTTTTAGTAACTTGTAAGAGTTCCTGGTTGTTGGGGGTTTCCTTCGGAGGAAGGTTGCCCATGGGGTTGTGGGGTGGATATCTTTCAGGGATATACCTTTCATATTTAGATTGAGGTCCCCTCCTAGGATTGCTTCCCCTTCAGAGAAGGAGAGGAATTTGTTTAGTGTTTTCTGGAAGAATTCTAGTTGTTTCGTGTTTGGGGCATATATGGAGCCGATTGTCAGTTTGATTTTGCCATCTAGTGTCCCTTTAGCGAAAATGAATCTGCCTTTTTTGTCCTTGAGGACTGTTGTGGCAGTGAAGTTCAGGTCCCTACTGAGTATTATGGCTACACCACGGGCTTTCCCTGAGCCTCGTGCGACCCACTGTTGACTAAAGCGGGGGTCGCTCAGGAGTTTGCTGCCTTTGGGTGGATTGTGTATTTCTTGTAGGAAGGTGATGTGTGGTTTCATGGTGTTTATGTATGAGGTGATGCGTTTTCTTTTGATGGGGTTTCCCAGCCCCCTCACGTTTAATGTAATTGCTTTTAGGTTAGCCATTTTGTTTATCTATTATGTGGGGCGATTCCCTGCCAACCCGTTCGGGTTGTCTTGTGTCTCTCTCTTCGTGTTGTTTAAAGAACCAGTGGGGTTGCGCTGACCTAGGGTGTGGTGGGTGGGGGGCTAGTAGGATTAGAGTGAGATTTGGGTTAAAGAGTAGGGGGTAAGTTGTAGGGAGTTTCCTATATGTAGTCATATAGGTGTTTGTTTGGGGTATTTTGGGCCATCTGGCATTTAGCCAGTTGGTCCTAGGTCTCAGCTGGTGTGGAAGGCCGTGTTCAAGGACAGGCCGTCCCCCCTGTTGTCTGCGATAGGGGGTGATCAGCGAGACAGTGTGAAGTGACTTTGTAACGTCGCTGTCAGGTATAAGGTTTGTAAGCAGTGTTGCCAGTATTATGAGCAACATTGTTGGTGTGTTGGGGTGGGGATGTGGGTGCTGGTACGCTCTGGTGCCACCATAGTGCTGGTTGGGTATCAGATTTTAGCCTGATTGTGGGTTGTGTTATTAAGGTTGGAGTTGTTTTTCCTTAGTATGGAGTATGAGGATGTTGAAGGTGTGGGTGATGGGGAATGTGGTTGAGGTCGTCTGGACTGGTGTTGGGGTGGGGATTTCTGTGGGGGTGCGGGGCTGGGGGGGGTGTTGATGGTGTTAACTAAATCTATGTTTTGGGGGGGGAGGGGAAAAAAGGGGGGGGGAATCACCAGTCCTTCAGTTTGTGGTTTTTTCCTGGTTGCTTCTTTCAGCCGGGGTTGTTGTTGTTGTAGGGTTGTCCATCTGCGATGAGTTGGTTTGGTTGATCTTGGTCTGGTTTCTTGTGTCGTATGGCCGGCGGGACGGTTCTGAGCATGATGCTTGCCTGTATTGGTTTGCGTTGTTGCGCCGCTTCTGTTGTATCTTTTTCTTCTGTACCATTGTCCAGTTGTTTGCTGTTGTTTCCTCGTGGTTGGGGCTGTCGCTTGGTGGGTTTGTCGGTTTCCATTCCGGCGGGAGGTCGAGTTCAAGGTTCTTTAGTAGTTGCAGGGCCTCAGGTATGTTGGTAGCCATGTGTTGTGTTGTGTTCGTTGTTACAATGAGGCGGAAGGGGAAGCCCCATCGGTATTTGATCCCTGCTTGTTGGAGACGCTGGGTGCATGGGCGCAGGCTTTTCCTCCGGTTTAGGGTATCCTGAGATAGGTCCTGTAAGGCCAGAATGGGGGTTTCTCCATATCGAAGGTTGCTTGAGTTTCTGAGTTGGTGCCATATTTCTTCCTTCTTTCGGTAGCGTGTGAAACATACAATGATGTCTCTCGGGGGGGCGCTGGGTTTTGGCATAGGTTTTAGGGCTCTGTGAGCCCTCTCCAAGTCCTCTGCCTCAAGTTTCAGGCTTGGGATTGTGTTTTTCAGCCAGCGTATAATTAGGTCTGCTGGGCTTTTCTCCTCTGTTTTTTCAGGAAAGTTGCGGAAGCGGATGTTACAACGTCTATTGCGGTCTTCAAGGTCGGCTTGCTTAATTTTCATCTCGTTGTGTTCTGCTTCCATTTGGTTTACCAGTTCGTCCAGTTTCTTGTTCACACGTGCGTTCTCCTCCCGGTATTGTTCTATTATTCTTTCTTGCATTTGGTTCTTGTTCTCTAGAGCTTCCACTTTGGAGGTTAGATTGTTGATTAGTACCTGCATGGGAGCCATTGTGGCCTTCAGTGCTTCTTCTAATCGTGCTTCCATTTCCCTCAGATCTCGTTTCGTTATTGGGTGGTCATCATCTTGAAGGGGAGCTACCATCTTAGCATTGTTTGCCATCTCCCTGGTTGGTGTCATCTCGGTCTCCCTGATGGTTTTGGTTTGAGGTTGGCTTGGCGTCCTCTTGGGGTTGGGCGTGTGGTGGTTAGGAGTTGTGGCAGTGGTGATTCCTGGGTATTGTTGGGTTGCTGAGCTGATCAGGCTTTGTTGGCTGGTGGCTTTTACAGAGCGTTTCGATTAGGTGGTCATTTGTGTCACTTCTAGCCTGTGTTTTAAGAACTTCTCTAGGGCTTCTGTAGATGCCTCAGCGGTGCCGCCGAGGCGGGGGGGGGGCAGGTAAGTAGAGATGGGTATACTAACGGACAGACAGTTCATATAAAGGGAAGGGGGTTAGCAGGTAGAGATGCAAGAGATTAGAGGGTATATGTTTAATTTTCCTCCATTTTTAATTACTTTCCCACAAGCAAAAAATAACAACAATAACCAGGGGGAAATATTATTCTTAAGAAAAACAAATCAAACAAAACCATGCAGTTATTTTTTGTTCTCCAAATGGGTATATGGAGGAAATTTTTGTTTTAAAAGAGAGTGGTGGTCGTAGCTGGGGGCGAAAGATTCCCCCCTCAGGAGCAGGCGAACAAGAGCTTTAAAAAGAGAAAGAAAAGAAGAATAATTGTATGGCTCTGCTCTGTCTTTTAAAAAATAATAATAATAATATGTCCCCCCAACCACCGCCACCACTCTCCGTCTGCAGAAAAGCAACCAAAAATGTACGGGTAAAAGATAAAAATGAGAATTAAAGGTAAAAAAAAAAGGGGGGGTGTCTTTAAATAAAGCTTTTTATTTTTTTTTTTTTTTTAAATGAGTAAAGTATAGGTAAAAGAGGGTAGGTAAAAGAGAGTGGAAAGTCTGGGGCGGAGTGGCAGTCCCAGGAAATGGCCTGTGATGGTTCAGGGCTGTTTTCTGGGTACTGCCATTTTAAATCTTAAGAGGGGGGTTTGAGGTGGAAATAAAATGAGGTTTAAATTGAGGATGTGTGTGTGGAAAAGTGTGTCTTTAAATAGTGAGTAGAAAAGATAGAAATAAAAGTAAAGATTCAAATAAAGGGTGGCTGCAGCAGCAGTGGCCCCTCTTTTAAAAAGAAAAGTGGTAAAAGTAGGTATATGGGGGGGAGGGATAAGAAAGATGTATATATATATTTTCTTTAAAGGGAGGGAGGGAGGGGGAGGAAAGGGTTAAAAAAAGGGGGTGTTAAAAAAAAGGGGGGGGGAGGTTGTTTTTTCTTTTCTGTGGTCTCCTTTGTTATGCAGCTTCTCTGTGTTCTCCTTGCCGCTGGAGCTCCCGGTAGGGCTCAGCCACGTGCGTTTTTGTTTTTTTTTTCCTTCCTCCCCGAAGCCTATTTTGCCTTCACCGTGCTCACCTACCTCTCCTCTGCTTTCCCGTCGGCAGAGATGGGGGCAGCAACGGTAAATTTGGGGCTCCTTTTTCTTTCTTTCTTCTTCTTCCTCTCTCTCCCTTTCTTTCTCCCTCTTTGCGTTAGTTCCACTGTCCTCCGGGTTTTGGAGCTCCTCTCGGCTGTTGGGGGGGGGGTCGGGTGCCTTTCCGGCTCAATCAAGGTCGTGGGGGGGTGTTTTGGCTCCTTTGATAGATGCCCGGGCACCCCCAATTCCTCTCCGTTGGCAGTGCTGGCAGCAGCAGTTCTGGGGGGTCCGGGAATCGGTCACCAGAGCCTTTTACTCTGGCTGGCTTCAGGAGCTCTTTTCTTCTGCTGCTGCCGCCATGCTGCCTCGCCGGAAGTCCTCAGGAGTTCACTTCTTGAATAATAAGAATGTTTGAATGTTCGGGGGGCGTTTTCAGGATTTTAGAGGTGCTTAGGTGGGGCATGGCCAAAAAAAGGTTGGGGACCACTGGTCTACATTGACAAACTACATAGCTTACAATCAGCTGGCAAACCAGAATCAGAAGCCATGATTTGAAGTGTCTTATGTGTTATCAGAATTGACAAGCCATAGTTTTCGCTAGTACTGAACCAAAATTTAATGCAGGGGGTGAATTCTCAGGCAAATTTTGGAAACTGAGACAAAACTCATCTCCAGCACTGGGAGAGGGGCTGTGGCAGCTACCATTCTCCCTCCCCAAAAAAGCCCTGGAGAGGCTTCCTGTTTTGCAGCGAACAAAGCAAGTCGCCCTCTTGGGTGCTCCGGTGCCCAGGAGGGGTCCCAGATGGAGATTAAGGGAGGGGGTAAGGGGCATACCTCCCCTAAATTTTCAAGGGTATTGAAAGGGCATGACCCACGGTCATCCATTAATGCCTTTTTTTGTCTGTGAGCGGGGGTGGAAATCAATGGCTCTGTCCAAGGACTGCCCCCAGCAAGCTACCATGGTGAGCTGCGGAATACCTTTGAATTCAGAAACAATTGGCAAGCGAAGAAGCACCCCCTTGAAAAGATCCTGCAGGAGAAAACCATCTGCTTGGAAAGGTTTTGAAATGATGAAAGACGCTAATTTTTGCTTTGGTTGAGCGGTGGAAGGAGGGGAGGCAATATTTTAAGTCATGGGGTTTGGGGGTGGGGGTGGGGATCTGCGTTATCTACCCTTCCCTAAAGCAATGGAATGTAAAGTTTTCGAGGAGAGTGGACTTTAAAGATACCTCTTTGCGATGGATTTCTTTTATAAGTAAGGACTTTGCCTGAAAGAAGATGGAGAGTAATAACCTTGAATGATTTTGACCACCCCTTGGAACTTCGTATTATGAAATAGAAACAGTAAAGAAGAAAAGATTGGTAACAGCTGGATTGACTGTCTGTTAAGCATTCAGAAGAGAATAAACTGTGGAGTTGGATGTAATGAAACTGAGGATCGGCAGGATGGGCTGCAAGAAGATGTATTGGTTTGCGTGGACGGGGGATGGAGAGGAGATATGGATTTTGTTGAGATTACATCAGCCCACCCACCTGCTCTCGAAGCTTGAAGTTGAAAATAAGAACAGTGAAAGTATCAGGATGGACCACGATGTATACCATCTTGACGGCTTCTGAGGCTTTCAGACAGAGAAGAAGAGATAGGGATTATGTTTATTTATTTATTTATTAAGGAGCTGGTTGTATGTAAAACTGAGGGTTAAAATTGGCAAAATGTGAAGGGTGGGTGATGCTGGGGGATTAGCAGTGTTGGGGGGGTGGAATGTATATTATTTATTTATACAAAAAAAATTCTAGAGGTTTCATTTTCACCCTCTGCATGCAGCACCAGTGAGGCTGAGTTGTTTATTACTGGAGGCAGATGTCAGACAGCAATGCTTAAGGCCATGTTAGGGAGGAATGCGTGTATGTTGCCTGGGATGAAGCAAGATCTGTTTTTCTCAGGCAAAGTTTTACCCAAGAGGTATCAGAAGGAAATGCTTCAAAATTGATGAATGACTATTGTAGATAAAAGAGGATTTACTCTACTCGACTATTTTGAGGACAGGTTATAGCAACGCATAAAAGCCATAGCAGAAATTGGTAATTGAACATGTGATGTGTAGGAAGAAGGGACGAATGTATTTTGAAATTATAGTTGGAAAAGTTATTTTATTGGAAGCAGGAAAGGAGGGAGGAAATTAAAAGGGACATTGGGGGTGGGTGGGAAGTTAGCTTTTAAATGTGTATTGAATTTGTATTAATTTGGTGACAATTTGTTAAAAATTATGGAAAATCAATAAAAAAATAATTGGCAGACAAAAGCCCCTGGAGAGATGCTGTGAGCTTTGGGGGACAGGGAAATTGCCTCCACCCCCCCCACCCCCACAAGAAACCATCTCTGAACTATACTATGGAATCATGGTGAGAGCCGCTATCTAGTAATAGCCAGACCCTTTCTCCCAGCAGTTAATAATAGTATTTTCTGAATAATTTTGGTAGTCATTGATAATTCAGCTTTAAGGTTACTGAATTCAAAGAATCCTTTTAAATTATGTCTTTTCAGTGGATAATAGTTTGTGTTTTCTTTTCTCCTCAAACCCCCCCCCCCACCTCTATTGCAGCTACTCTGAAGGAGTTAATATCTCAAACTATGGTTCGCTGGGCTCAAGAAGATCAGATCCAAGATCCAGAATTAGTTCGTATTATGTTTAACCTCCTTCGAAGGCAGTATGACAGCATTGGTGAGCTGCTTCAGGCTCTGAGGAAATCCTACACTATAAGTGCTACATCTGTGCAGGACACAATCAACTTATTAGCAGCGCTGGGTCAAATTCGTTCCCTCCTCAGCGTCAGAATGGGAAAAGAAGAAGAATTGCTTATGATTAATGGCCTTGGGTATGAAATAAACATTTTATTTGTATGTTTTAAATAAAAATTAAATATTGAAATATTAAACTTACGGCCCTAGTTATAATAGTAGCTTAAGCCCGTATAAAACCTAATTTTGTACATGTGCTACAATATTGGTTTGGTTCAATTATGAATGAATAAATTAACTTTATACAGTCATATCTTTGTAATTGCTCTTTAATTCTGAACCTTAAAAATGCAGTGCTTTTTCTGTGTGCTTGATAAACACAGATCTTGCAGGAGAAAGAATGATTGTTTTTGTTGAATTTCTTCTTATCCCATTTAGAGATATAATGAACAACAAAGTATTTTACCAGCATCCTAACTTAATGAGAGTCCTGGGTATGCATGAGACAGTTATGGAAGTAATGGTAAATGTGCTTGGAGGAGACAAATCTCAGGTAATTTCACAAGTATTTTTGCTGTGATTGTTATGAAGCATGCCTTCTGTAGCTAGAAGGAACTGCAGGTAAAGAATAGTATATTTATCTTGTGCAGTACAGAGTATGAGCTGTTAGCTCCATGGATGATGAGAATTGCATAGGCAAGGTTTCTTGCACTAAAGATGGACTATAAAGAACGCACATACAAAAAAGAAGTTGGAAATTGAGAATTAAAATGCTTCAGCCAAGCTGGTTCTAAGCAGCATGCCAATACTATATATTAGTAAAATATTCTTCTACTGGGAGCACTTGCGGAAAATGACCCCCCCCCCCCAATATTCGGAATACACACATAAGTTCGCATATAAGCCCAAATAATTGAAACCTGCATTCAGTTGCACACATAGGGGTTACTGTGTAATGTGTGTTTAACCTTTTTACTTACTGAAATTTTATCAAGAATATTGTGTTCTCCTGTAGTGTACAAAAGGTGAGAAAAAGATGTGCATGTACTTTAAGCATTACAGTGTTAATGGGAACACAGTGCAGGTGTTGACATATACCTGTTAAAACTGTAATGTGTTAAGAGGTCTCAAAAGTTGCAAAGTAAAGGCTCCAAGGAGGAAAATGTGTGAAAATAGTTCCAGAAAATGTGTTAGTTGAGCATTTTAAAGTCCTATCTGTATGTGGGGAATAGTTAAGCATATGTGTTACACTTTCCATGAGTTAATAGGATTTTAGAAAGGCTTAATTTGGGGAGGGATTCACCCCCCAAAGGCACACTCCTCCATTGTCTCCTGAGACAGACGGGCACCAACAAATTATGATGGTTTTGTGAATATTTTTTTCGATTGGCTTCGGGATTTTACCTGTGTTTGTCTATAAGTTTTATTTGTACACCACTTTTTGATCAAGAGGGTAAAAATTTTCTAATTGAATAAACATTGGACTTCTGAAGCGGTACAGTGCAATGTTTTATTTCTCTGTATGCGTACTCTTGAGCTTTGGAGGTTGGGGTGCAGATCTCAGTACATTAAAACCTCTCTTAGTTGTGAATCAGTTGTAAATCAGTGCATATGAATGAGGAAAGGGTTGTATGTTGCTGAGCTTGGCCTGCCTTAAGAAGAAGAAGAAGAAGAGTTTGGATTTGATATCCCGCCTTTCACTCCCCTTCAGGAGTCTCAAAGCGGCTAACATTCTCCTTTCCCTTCCTCCCCCACAACAAACACTCTGTGAGGTGAGTGGGGCTGAGAGACTTCAAAGAAGTGTGACTGGCCCAAGGTCACCCAGCAGCTGCATGTGGAGGAGCGGAGACATGAACCCGGTTCCCCAGATTAGGAGACTACCGCTCTTAACCACTACACCACACTGGCTCCTAAGTGTTGCTGTGATCTGTGTCTCATTTTGATGATGTAAAGAAGGTCTAGCAAACATGGAGCTTTGTACTTTTGTATTTTCTGGTTCAAAAATAATTCCTTATGACTTTTCTGCAGGAAAATCATTTGTCTGAAAAGAGTAACGTCATAATAGTCTTTCTAATATATCTTAAATCTGTGTTGTATGCAGTCCAGTTGAGCTTCAAAGTACAGTGGTACCTCGGGTTACGTACGCTTCAGGTTACATACGCTTCAGGTTACAGACTCCGCTAACCCAGAAATAGTGCTTCAGGTTAAGAACTTTGCTTCAGGATGAGAACAGAAATCTTGCTCCGGCTGCGCAGCAGCAGCAGGATGCCCCATTAGCTAAAGTGGTGCTTCAGGTTAAGAACAGTTTCAGGTTAAGTACGGACCTCCGGAACGAATTAAGTACTTAACCCCAGGTACCACTGTATGTTGCTTTTAAGATGATAGGTTGAGTGCCACAAGCACCTGAAATGGGTGCATGCCTATAAAATCATATGATTTTAATACAAGATACACAATGAAAAGGATGAAAAATAATTTTGTCTCATTTACTGAGAAAAGGGTGAGAGTTGACACGGCACATTTTTAATGCAGCCTTCCCCAACCTGGTGCCCTTTCCGTGTTTTGGACTCCATCTCCAATCAATCCCAGTCAGCACTGGTTGAGGCTTATTGGAGTTGTGGTTCAAACATCTGGGGGACGGCAAGTTGGGAAAGGCTTTGTCAATACATTACTGGGAGCACTTGGATGCTATGGTGTAAATATGGGATGGGATCAGGGCCGGGGGTGGCAAGGTGGGCCCCCACCAGGGGTGCCGGCAATAGGGGGCCCCCGCAAAATCGGCTAAAAATATGTCCATCAATATAAATATCAATTATTGCCTCATAAGAAATGGTTTTAAATAGAGGGTGAAGGAGAGTGGAAAGAAGAGCTAATTTGTCCGTGGCTAGGGGGCGCAATCTGGATGGTTCTGCCAAGGGTGCAAGATCACCTAGCTATGCCTCTGGATGGGATATAATAAAACAGTTGGATTATACCAGTAGGAGGTATTTCAACAGCATACCATTTATCAAGATTCAAGCTGCAGAATTCTAATGTTACTCTACTGCTGATATTTTAGGAGAGTGAACGATTATTGTGGCACTCTGCTGTTTGACACTTGAATGGTTGTAAGTTCTTACTCAGGCTGACAAATGTGTATGACAAATGTTTTATGATGACAGAAGACAATTGCTAATGGCTTTGAGTATTGACCCAGACATGCCCTCTATGGTGCAAATGGCTGAGAAAAAAACATTCTAATGCTTTTACTATTGGACAGAGATTACTGGGCTTGTCTTCTCTTAGCATGATGATGTAGAAATATTTATGAGGGTCTCATCTGCATTGATGATGCATGTGAAACTGCCATTTTATTATAAGGGCCTTTCAGATTAGGGTTGTGAATGCTTTCTGCATAGTAAGTATTGCAGGGGGGAGGATCACAGGGGACGGTTGATTCTTTTTCTTGGATTGGGCAAACAACTTTTTTATACCAAGGTAAGTAAAGTGGATCTTTAATAACAGCCTGAGACTTACCATGCTTCACTATTTCGGTTTTTGATGATGCAGTAAGGCACAGCACTAATTCTGATGCATCTATTTGCACTTTGCTTAGTTTCTTCATAATTTCCACACAGTGTATGTATATTACAGCAACTAACAACTCAGATATATATATATATATATTAGTAAAACCTTTTGGCTTCCACCTTCTTCAATTGCTGTGATATGCTGTAGCCAGTTCTAGAACACTGAGGATAGAATATTAAGGTGTTTGGTTTGGAGTAGCTGAGGTATGTCAGTTCTTATCCTCCAGACTGACACCATATGGTTTCAAGGTGTCAAGTCTTTAGACCCAGAACCCTTGTTTCAAATCTTCTAGGATCAGATAACTTTTCTATTGCAGTAATCAATAAATCAGAGAGATTGTGATTCTCTGAATTTAAGTGCTTTGCAACTGGTTGTTGAAGTGTTTTTTGTTTGATTGTCAAGACTGTAGATTCATGGTTCCTAAAACGACTCTGTAGGTTAGTTCTAGTTACAGGTAGGTAGCCGTGTTGGTCTGCCGTAGTTGAAACAAAATTTTAAAAAATCCTTCCAGTAGCACCTTAGAGACCAACAAAGTTTGTTGTTGGTTTGGCAAACCAACAACAAACTTAGTTGGTCTCTAAGGTGCTACTGGAAGGAATCTGTAGTTGTTTGAGAGCTGCCACTGGTGATGTTCCCACCAACAGCAGCCAGCTCAAGCTATGGTGGGATATTTTGGAGGGGTGAAAATAGAAAAGAGGCATCCAGGGATTTGCTGGATTGTAAGGCAACACATTAACAAGTAAAGGGACCGATCTAGGTCCCTCTGTTGTCCTAGCCTGGAGGTGGTGCAGCAAACATCTCCCTTCTGTAGCCGGCAGAACTATGGATGCCGTAGTGATTCTGCTGCTCTGCTCAGTCCTATGGCCAGATGTGATTATTAACTTTTATTTAATTGACATGAAGAGTAAGATTTATTAAAGCAAGATATAATTCCCCTGGCTGCATTATAGTTAGGTGTACATGCGTTATTTTTCTCTGAGTTTTCTTTTCATAAACTGGCAGCACAGACCACCTAAACTGTTCTCTGAACTGTTGATGAATTCAAAATAGAGGTTTTGTGTAATCACTGACTTGAACTGGTCCATTGAGCTGACATTTAACACATCTAGTTTACAGAGGCCTTTACTACCTGTTTTGTTTTCCCCCATGTTTCTTTCTCAGAAAAGGAGAGAGGGAGAGGAGATCAGTCGTGGTCTGTGTGGTGTTTGGTGGAGCCACAGAGCTGCCCTCCCAATAGCAGCACCAGTAGTAGCTTAGCTGGGTGGGACAGGTTTGGGGCTCCATGAGCTCAACAGTGGAGCCAATCCTGTGAGTGCTCCTCCCATTGCTGCCTTTGTGTGGCCCTGCTGTGTGGAGACAACTATTGCTGGTTTCCTCTTTAACCCTCTGAACTACCATCACCCCTAGAATCTGTTTAATAGACTTTGGGGGGATCATCTAGAGCATCGTGGGAGCTTCAGGGGACCTTAAGTGGATGAGAGATCCTTCCATCAACAAAAGGAGCACTTTTACTTGCAGGGGAGCAACACAGGATCCAAACTATCTGTCAGGAGTGTGTACAGGAGCTAGGACCTGTGACCAGTAGGACTTTGCAGGACTGGGGCCTTACTAAGTTTGTTCTGAAGAGGCAAGGCGCGGCCGCACAGGTGAGGCCAGTTGGTAACTCAGAGCACCTGGTGGCAAGAGCCAAAGGGAAATGCTGGCCTTATATCCCTTCCTGGCTCTTTCTACCAGGTGCTGTGAGTTACCAATCGGCCTCACCTGTGAAGCCATGCCTTGCCTCTTCAGAACAAACTTAGGAAGGCCCCAGTCCTGCGAAGCCCTACTGGTTACAGGGCCTAGCTCCTGCACGCACTCCTGACACTATTGTCTCCATTCCAAAGTTCTTAAACAGGTTTTGCCAGCACTTCATCATCAAGGGTACTCTGCCATGTGCACTGGAGATTCCCTTATTTCTGCAGACTGCATATCAGTTATTTATTCATTAGGAAATTGAGCAGAAATTAATGCTTCCTATTATTCGGCACTGTTCTTTTCCCTCCACAGATCGCTTTTCCAAAAATGGTAGCAAGTTGTTGTCGGTTCCTGTGCTATTTTTGTCGAATCAGTCGCCAGAACCAAAAAGCTATGTTTGAGCATCTAAGCTACTTACTTGAAAACAGCAGTGTTGGACTTGGTATGTTGTATAATTTTGATAGTCATTCACCTACATTTGCCATATCACAAGTTTAACTTATGGCCTTTTAGCTTTCGATTGTGCTACGATCTTGGTTTGGCGGTTTTTTATATGCGAATGGTTGGGTTTCATCTAAACTGCATTTAACTACTGCCCTCTGCTGCATACAAATCATAACTGCAAAGCAATCACTTTAATTACTGTGCATTATCATGTCTTTGCTACAGCTTCTCCTTCAATGAGGGGTTCCACTCCACTTGATGTAGCAGCTGCCTCAGTAATGGACAATAATGAGCTTGCACTGGCGCTGGAGGAGCCAGACCTTGAGAAAGTAATCACTCACTGTCTTAATTTCTTCTTCTTCTGGTCCCCTTATTTTATTGTCAGTCACGCCATGTATTACTTAACGAGGCTTAGTTTTCACTTGACATATATTTTTAACTTTTATTGTATGACTACGGTCCGTTCACTCTTAAGTAGAATAGTAAGCAGAAGGTAAAAATAAAATAAAATCTTGAGTTCTCTCATTTATAAATTGTTCTCAATATAGTAAATATATGAAGGATACTTTTTTTAAAAAAAGGTATGGTGGTGCAGAGCCATGGAGCCACATTCCTGATACAGATGGCATTGCTACATCTTACCAGGACACAGCAGGAGCAGGGCTACCTGGATACACCTGTGCAAGCACTGAGTTTGCTCTGCTAGGGTATAGCTTCAGCCCCAAACTTGCTGCTGCCCCACCCCATTTTCATCCAGGTAAGATGCAGAGTCAGGAGGGCAACTTGGCTGCTCAGCTTCACCACACTGGCCACTAATGTGTGTAAAATAAATAAGCAACTGCCCTACCTAAAAGTAAGCTTCTGGGAAGCCTTCAGAAAGTGAAAAGTGTTGGGAGAAGCTTTCATGATCAGAGTGAGGCCAGGCTATGAGCAGGACTGATTGCTACCTCAAGCCCTGATTGTTACCTCAAGCATTTGGTCAGGGACACTAGTGTTTGCGAGTGTCCTTGACTGAATGCTTGAGACGTCTATATTTCTGTCATTGTTGATCACTTCTTTGGGGGTGAATGCGTCTGGATTCAGTGCCACCCCGCTGAATGACTAGTGTTGCCAGAGCTAATATTCTCTTGGGCAATATAAAAATACCACAAGTGTTTTTCAGATTTCTTGGTATCGTGTTCTCCCCTGCCAATAATCAGTTTTGTGCCAGTTAGAAAAAAATCCATGTATGGAAAATAGTTTCTTTCTGCAAACAGATCCTTTCTTTTCTCAATTCAGAGCGGTAATCTCCAGTAAAATTAACTGTTCCACTCCTTCTACTCTTTCCAAAGATTTGCACATGGATTTTAAAAATTGAATCACCTTGTACTTTTAATTCATTGGAATAAACCTCCTGTAGATATTACCAGTGTTTGTGTTTGGCAGGTTGTAACGTACTTGGCAGGCTGTGGTCTCCAGAGCTGCCCCATGCTTTTAGCAACAGGATATCCTGACATTGGTTGGAATCCAATAGAGGGTGAACGATATCTGTCATTCTTAAGATTTGCTGTTTTTGTTAATGGTAAGTTTAGTTACTGGATTGACAAATATGTGAAAATGCATATTTTACTATGACTGAATCTCATGAATTCCTATCTTAGGAAAACAATTCACAAGCTTCATTCACAAAATCATAAGCTATTTTAACTGTAGGTTTTGGTTTTGGTCATTTGTTTTTATTCAAATTTTATTTGTTTTTATGCAGATTTACAGGTTTGAACTATAATTCCTTTTTTCCCCATTTTGGCTTTGTAAATTTTTGTCATGCCCTTCAATACTAACATTCCAAGGACAGCCAATGTTAATTGGGATAACAACAACACTGATCAAATGAGTAGCAGCAGATAAAATACACCAATATCCCCACAATATGTTTATTGAAGCATAAAATCCACTCCATCATACTTTAAAATAACAAAGGCTTTACCTGGTGCTGGAAAGACACCAGGTATGCCTCTGTGGGAAGAATATTCCAGATAAGGGCCTCTGCAAGGAAGAAGTTCCTTGCCCCAGCTGTTACCTGTGCTAAGCCAAACAGCAGAGGCACTAGGAGGAAGGCCTCTGATGATGGCCTCTGATTGTGGTTCCATTCTTTGAGGCTGAGGCTTTTCCTAAGATCAGTGCCTTAGTTATCACACAGAATGGCTCATTCAGATTTACTCTCCAATCTTTCCTAATGAGTTCTATCTTGGAGAACCAACATTTTGACACCAGAAGAAAATAACTAAAGCAAATCTGAATCAAAGATCTGAAATCTGAATGTTTAATTCTCTACACAAAATTTGGATTTTGGGTGTGTGTGCGTGTTCTTTTAAAAATAATGTATAGAGTTCACACAGCATTACTGTTTGGTTTTATTATTCATGTCAGTAAAATTTGCTTTTTTGTTTTTAGGTGAAAGTGTAGAGGAAAATGCCAGTGTTGTTGTCAAGCTTCTAATTCGGCGTCCCGAATGTTTTGGGCCAGCTCTTAGAGGAGAAGGAGGAAATGGTTTGTTGGCTGCTATGCAAGGAGCAATTAAGATATCTGAGAACCCAGCTCTTGATCTTCCCTCTCAGGGATATAAGAGGGAACTGTACGTGGATATACACAATACTTGACATTATTTTGGAATATGCCATTCAAAGTCTGCCTTGATGATGTGTCAGTTACAATAACATACCATACGGTAGAAAAGGACACTTAGCAATTGCTCTCACTTCTGTAACCATGTAGAAATACTTGGCATAATCAGATGGAAAAACAAAACAATACTCCCTGGATGTATTGCCTAGAAATCTTGCTACTCTAGAAGTATGGACATACATCTTTATATAACTGCAATACATACCGTTAAAGGCACAATTTCTTTCCAGTACTGCTGACCTGACCCTTCCATGAAGTAATTTGGTACTGGATATTATTTCTTAATACTAATGAATATGCACCCATATAATGCTTTGAATCGCTTTGTTTATTGAATTTGAGATTTCAGAAACAAAGTGTTAGGTATACTTAGGGTTATGTACAATGTTAATCCTCCTCACAGTAGACCCATTGGAAACAATAGACATGACTAATTTAGGGCCAATAATTTCAGGGGGTGTACTCTGAACAATCCCTGATCAACTAAGTAAAAGTTAGTCGAAATACAACCCTTACAGATATTTTATTTACATTTATTGCATCAATATGCTCTTCATCACTCTGCGTGCCTCTGAGCCAAAAATGGGAATATAAATAAACAATAACTCAAATCAGCAGGACTCCAGTTCATTTGTGCAGCCTCCTTTATCTACTGTTTGAGCTCAATAACGCTCCGTGAAGACCAGGGAATCCTCATGCCAGAGTCATGTGAAATGAGCTACTTTGAGAAGGGGTGTTTTAGAGTGAAGGAAGAAGTGGAAGAGAGGGAGGTGCACAACCATTCCCCACTTGTTGAGTCTCTGTTCCAAATTAGGAATTCTTCCTGTTAGGGAGCCATTTGCTCTTCTCCATGGGTTTTCAAACACATAGTTATGCTTGTGTTTGTGGAGAGGGGCTGGAGCAGATTAGGAAAGGGAGAGGAAAGAGGAAAGCGCACACCAATCTCCACCCTGAATAGCTTCCTCCCACAGCATTCAATCTTTCTCTGCTGGGATTCCAATACATGCATTTGCATGTAACATCTAGTCCATCCGGATTCAGGGAGTATATATACCCACGCTAGTGGGCTGCTGTGCATTCCATCCTGGGTACTAGCCAATACATAACGCTGCCCACAGGGGAATCGGATGGAGTTCATTCTAGGGTTTGTTTTGGGGTGAAAGCTCGAAAGAATGAAAAGAAGGCATTTCTATTAGTGCCAGCTTGCTTTGGGTTCACACTAGGAGATAGAAAAACAAGCCAGCCATTATTCCCTGCTTAGTTGAAGCTGGGTTTTCCTTTTAATTCTTGTTGTTATTGCTACTTTAGTTTCCAGATCACTTTGGATTTTATCCATGCCTGCTTGATTTCTTTTTAACAGTCTTGAAGAAGATGAAGAGGAGGAGGAGGTTGTGCATATGGGCAATGCAATTATGTCTTTCTACTCAGCTCTTATAGATTTGCTTGGGCGTTGTGCACCAGAATTGCATGTAAGTGGAGGGTTTTTTCTTTGTGCAGAAGCAGCCAAAGGTCACACGGCACACTTCAGGCTCCAAATATTATCAAGCAACCTGAGTCACCTTCTCACATCATTATCATCAGTATAAATAATCTCTGTTTACTAAAATGACAATTTAAACTAAGATGAAACTATCCATTTAAATTTTCAAATGGAAGGCCCGAATTTTTTTGCTGAGAGGGCTCCCTCCTGCACTGAAATAGTTGTAATCTTATGATACTCTTAAATAAAGTAAAGAGGAACTAGAGTATCATAAGAATATTTAGCCAATTTTATATAGTACTTTATGTAATATTTATATGCATGTAGTACAAGTATTTATTAAAAAGGAAAACTATTTATCCCATAGAATGACCCTTTAAGTAGCAATATTTAAACAGTTCGTAAATGTAGAAAAAGAGTCCATAGTTTTGCAGTTATTCACATTTTTAAAAGAGAGAGAGAAAAGTTAAAGAGAATATTGCCTCTGTTAATTGAATTTTGTGTAAAAATACAGCTTATCCAAACTGGAAAAGGTGAAGCTATTAGAATACGTTCCATCCTGCGTTCCTTGGTGCCAACTGAAGATTTGGTTGGGATTATAAGCATACCTCTAAAATTGCCAGCAGTAAATAAAGGTAAGGCATTTTTAAAAGTCTTGGGTAAATACCACTCAATCAATTTCTCTGTATGCCATCCTTCCACAGAATTTGTTTTCAATACAGCTTACAATGATTAAAAAATAGAATAAGCAAGTCAGTATTAAAGACAGTAATGCATAGCAAAAACCCCCAAAAAATCTAACTATATCAGTATATCAACTACTTCATTAACAAATCAGACATCTTCAAATATCTCAAGGGCTGTCATATGGAAGAGAGAACAAACTTGTTTTCTCCTGGTCTGGAGAGTAGGACTCAAACCAATGGCTTCAAGTTACAAGAAAGAAGATTCTGAGTAAGCATCAACAAGAACTTTCTGACAGTAAGAGCTGTTCAGCAAGTGACTCCTATAAGAGGTGATGAACCTCCTTGGGGGTTTCTAAGCAGAAGTTAGATGCCCATCTGTGATCGATGCTCTACCTGAGATTCCTGCATTGCAGGGGGTTGGACTAGATGACTGCTGGGGTCCCTTCCAACTCTACAATTATATGATTCTATGATCAACCAATCCTCTGCTATTATGCAAGGGGCAGTACTCCATCTTCTATAATCAGCTGCAATAGAACCAGTCCCTACAGCGGAATGCTTCTTTGGCATCTATTCAATCTTCTTCGTGGCACCCAAAAAACATGGCGCTTCATGGAAAACCCATTCTGGACCTAAAATTTCTGAACCAATGGGTAACCTACAGGAAATTCAAAATGGAAAGTCTTCCATCTATCAAAGAATATCTCCAAACCTACTCACATAAATAGATTTCTCTTCTAGAAGCTTATTTCCAGGTAACCTCAGCCAATCAGCTAGTCCACTTGAGGGCCCTACTGGAAACCTCCAGAGGCCTAGTTTCTTTCTCTCTGGAATGTGTGGAAAAAATCAGCTGAGGTTCTGACCTTCAGAAAATTGAATATAGTGGATTTCATGTTTATGACAAGGGTTCTAGCTCTGGGCATCTGAGTAGTGCATAACACTCCATTTGCAAAGCACCATGCCCATCATCTCCAATGGGCTCTACTGCCTACCAGAAAGATTGCATCGAGCAAGACACCTGCACATCAAACTGCCCCACCACCTCTGCCAGGCCTTGAGATGGTGGGCAGTGATCCAGCCTGTAGAGGGCTCTCCTTTTTGTGATCATCTGAGAATAATAATGCCAGCCTCACAGGGTGGGAAGCTCACTGTGGAGAGCTAAACATCCAGGGCCTATGGTCTCCCGCCAAAGCGTCAATGAGCATCAATTGGCTCAAGCTCTTAACAGCTCCTTTGCCCTTCAACACTTTGCTCCTCATCTCCAGCTCAGCAGCAACATCCTAATCTGCATGGATTCCACCACAGCAATACCCAACATCAGCAGACAAGGAGGTACCCAATTTTGGCAGCTTCAGGCAGAAGCATCCCTCTTCCTCAGCTGGACAGAACACAGCGTCGAGTCAGTCACAGCCAAGCACATCTCCAGTCTCCTAAACATGCAAACAGACTGACTGAGCCTCTGGAAAATGGACCAAGTGGAATGGCAACTGTATCTGGCAGTTTTTCAACAGCTTCTGTCAAAGTTTGACCAATGCCAGGTGTACCTCTTTGCCTCAGACAAGTATCATAACCTCCCAGATTCCAGTCACCATCAGTGGAGACATGGGATGCCCTGTTCTCACCATAGCCACCAGGTCTTCTCTATGCTTTCACTTCACTTCCCATCATTCCAACGGTCCATTGAAAGATCAGGGAAGAGCATGTGAGAGTCCTCCTTTTCACACCATTCTGGCCTCGCAGACCTTGGTTCCCTCAGATACGCCACCTGGCAGTCTCCCCTCTGTGGCGCTTACCTCACACAACAGATCTCTCTCAGGGCCCAGTTCTTCATCTGGATCCCAAGTGGCTTCAGCTGACTGTGTGGAGTTTGAACAGTGGCACCTAACCAAGCTGGACTTACCTGCAGATGTCAGTGATACACTCCAGAGCAATCAAGGCTCAATACTTTCATGCAAGGGGCGGGGAGAACTTACCAACCATTTTCTCCTCTTCCCATGGTGTCTCACAGACTCCCACCCTGTTTCTTAAAATTTGAAGTCCTGCACCACTTCCAAAGTAATTCAGATTGCTGTGTCCTCTTGTATTTTAAAGGTTTTACAATATGACCATGAAAACCAGCAGACCTGGGATACTTTGATTTGAGTTTGTGAATAGTCATATAAAGCTAAAATTGTATGAACAATAGCACAATTGGATTTCTTTTCAGATGGAACTGTTACAGAACCAGACATGTCTGCAAGTTTCTGCCCTGACCATAAGGCACCCATGGTACTTTTTCTAGATCGTGTCTATGGTATAAAGGACCAAAGCTTCCTTCTCCACCTCCTGGAAGTTGGATTTTTACCAGATTTAAGAGCATGTGCCTCATTGGATACAGTGAGTATTTTGTTACTGCCTTAATCTACAACTGTACTCATAGTGATGTATAATATAAAATTTTGTTGTTCATTGACGTTATAAAATACAGCTAACAAACAAAACAAAAACAAAAAACCCTAAATCTTAAAGTGTTATGTTCTTAGCTCTCATTTGATGATGCTACAATCAATGAATAACACAAGACCAGTGCCATAAATTCATAAATTCCTGTGTGTTCTTATAAAATATTTTCCCCTTATGGGAATTGAGGGAGAATGCAACCAAGAAAAACCAAGAGTCATACATTTCTGTATATGGAATTGAAAAACAGTCACAGCTTAATTGTTGTTACCTGAGCGAAACCCAGAAAATTTATTCTTCTATTAAATCTACAATAGGCCAATCCAGACAAAATATTAAACATGGTCAAGGAATCATAAACCAGGCTGATGACTACATGCTTCTTCATTGCTCAAGCAGCAATTCTGCCCAGTGTCATTAAGCATGGTTTCATCTTAGATCTACATCCAAACTAAGCATGGTTCATGCTAACAAGGATTTACAACCAGAGTCAGATCTTGGGTTAGGAGTGATACTGTGTAAATGGAAATATAAGACTTAATATATTCAGAGTTAGAGACTTGGCAGGTAAGGAAGATGTAATATATAAAAATATAGAAGAGTATATAAATACTAGAACTATCTCTGTTGATGTAGGGATATGTAAAGTTTTAGGCCGCACAGAGAATTTTGTCAGGTAGAATAGAAAAGATGAATGAAGAGTGTAGTTTTAGTTCTAATGACACACTTATGCCACATTAAGATGAATACAGTGGTGCCTTGCAAGACGAAATTAATCCGTTCCGCGAGTCTCTTCGTCTTGCGGTTTTTTCGTCTTGTGAAGCACGGCTATTAGCGGCTTAGAGGCTATTAGCGGCTTAGCGGCTTAGTGGCTATTAACGGCTTAGCGGCTATTAACGGCTTAGCGGCTTTAAGAAAAAGGAAACAAACTCGCAAGAACTCGCAAGACGTTTCGTCTTACAAAGCAAGCCCATAGGGAAATTCGTCTTGCGGAACGACTCAAAAAACGGAAAACCCTTTCGTCTAGCGAGTTTTTCGTCTTGCGAGGCATTCGTCTTGCGGGGCACCACTGTACAAACTTCTAACATGTACTGTTGCCTTCCAGATGCTTGAAAACCCTCTTTTTTTCAGTCTAGGCAGGTTGGAATGACTGGAGTTTTATCCAGCCCTTGGACTGCTGCTATACATGGTTAGGTTCACCTTGGTGTGATTCTAAGTTGCACAAGCCACCAGTGAAGTCATATGCACAAAACTGAAACAGACTATATATACATTGACCAAGCAGTAATATGTATATATTATATGTCCTTTATGCAGGTTTCTTTGAGTACTACAGAGACAGCTCTTGCTCTAAATAGATATATTTGTACAGCTGTCTTTCCATTACTCACACGGTGCGCTTCTCTCTTTTCGGGGACTGAGCATTATGTCTCTCTGATTGATTCCACACTTCATACCATGTATCGACTATCCAAAGGACGCTCTCTTACCAAAGCACAGAGAGACACCATTGAAGAATGTTTGCTTGCTATCTGCCAGTAAGTATGTATAAAGATTGTTTTCTGTTCCATATAAACACACTGCCTTTGCAGTATAATTTATTGTATATCTGTTGACTCTGGCTTCCCACAGGTTTTAGTGCTATAACAGGTTTATTAACAGAGTTATATTCACCTCTCTGGCTGGTCTCTAAATTACATGCAGCAAAAATCTCAGATGAAGAGAGCAAGCAAGGAGGCTGGGTGTACACAAGGAAATAATACAGGATTAATTCATTGTGCCTGACTACAACGCAACATATCAAGTGTGTTATAGATAATCAATTCTGATCCTCAAATGAGAACTTCACATTATATCATGTACAAAAATTATATATTTACCTAGGTGCAGGAAGTGTTAGTTGGGAACTCATTTGCTACTGCAGCTGTGTAACAAAGTGATCTGGGAAGCTTGTCAGAAGGGAGGACTTTCTCAATAGAATCCTAGATAGGCAGGAGAATACAGCCTCCTTGGCAATTAGATGCCAGCTGTCTAGAAGGCAGTTTGTTGTTGTTGTTGTTGTTTAGTCGTTTAGTCGTGTCCGACTCTTCGTGACCCCATGGACCAGAGCACGCCAGGCACCTCTGTCCTCCACTACCTCCCGCAGTTTGGTCAAACTCATGCTGGTAACCTTGAAAACACTATCCAACCATCTCGTCCTCTGTCGCCCCCTTCTCCTTGTGCCCTCCATCTTTCCCTCCATCTCTAAAGGAGAGAAAATCAGAAATAAGTGGATGTAAACATGCAATTTCTTACCTGCCTTTCACCATAAGGTCCCATGTCAGGTTGCAGGTTAAATAAAGGGATAGGTTAAATTTATTTATTTATTTATTTAACAAAATTACACACCACTTGCTTGTAAATAGAACCTCTGAGGAGGAGTTGTTGTTTTTTAAGTAGAATCTCAAGTGTGCCTCTTTATTGGCCTGACAGTTTTCTGCCAAAGGACAAGGTGGCACCTCTCCCTTTTCCACATGCAGAAGCTGCCTAGAGTGGCAGTTGGATCTTGGCCACCCCCACTGCCCAAGCATTTACCCCCTGAGGTGGTTGTGCTGCTCTGCCTAATGATAGGAGCCAGTCCCATTACTAGAGATTCCTTCCTCATAGTTCTCCTCAACAACACCTTACCCTTAACTCTGCTTACACTGTACATATTTTTAAAGACCATGGGTGTTCCCAGGTCAATGTGATAAATGAGTGAGTGGGGGCATCAAACCCACCAGGAAGAAATTAGGCACGTTTTCAATATTGTTCCAGTTTCAGAGGACCCTCCTAAGTCATAGCAGTGATATAATCTGTCATGCTTCCCATTTACCTTCTGGATCAGCCCAAAGACCCATCTAGTCTAGCATTCTGCTCTCACAGTGACCAATTAGATACATATGGGAAGTCTCTTTCTGAAACTTTTCTTGAGGGGGAAATCCCCCAATAACTTAGAGATTGTTACACACGCAAGATTGTTACACTGCTCACTACTATTCTAGAGTATATATACCAAATTATTCAGAATGTCATGTAGTACATGGGGCTGGGATTCAGTTAATTAGGATCAGATTATAATTTGCTTCTTTCATATGGTCAAATACAGGCCAGTTTAGAGGTGGGTAATATAGAACTTTCCTTCTCTGTTTTTCTTGTCATGAGACACAATTAGAATCAGAATTTTTCTGCTTATGTGATTGCTTCAATGGAATATTGCCCCGCCTTTAAGAATGTTTCCATTGAACATAACTGAGTAGATCCTAATCACTCTGCTGTTTTCCTTTTAGGTAATCTGTTTTACAGAACACTTGCACTGTTTGTCTCGCATTCCAGTCATTTGTGTAATTGCCTTGCAGCTTCATCAACATGTACACATTACTAATTATGAGTTTCTTTTTTAATTCTAGTCATTTACGGCCTTCTATGCTACAGCAGCTATTACGACGGCTGGTTTTTGATGTACCCTTACTTAATGAATATTGTAAAATGTCACTTAAGGTAAATCCTTCTCTTTCTACTAAGGATATTACATCTTTCAGTAGTATGAGAGATTTCTTTCTTTTAATTTCAAAAACAGTTTGGAAGGCTGACTGAGCACACATCTTCAAGAATAAAGGCCTTCTTATTAGTCAAAGATAATTTAAAGCACAATTGCTTTAAAACAGAAGATTTGTCATTACGTTATAAACAAAGCTGCTAAGAGTTTTCTATTAAAAAAGGAGTGAAAACTTTTGTGAGAGTTTTCTTTAATGTATTATTTTTTCTGCCATTCACAGCTGCTAACAAATCACTATGAGCAATGTTGGAAATATTATTGCTTGCCTTCTGGATGGGGAAATTATGGAATTGCAGCTGAAGAAGAATTACATTTATCTGAAAAACTTTTCTGGGGAATATTTGATTCCCTCTCTCATAAGGTAAAGGTCCAGAGTAATATTTGCAAGAGACACTACAATTCACACCTGTGCTTCTGTACACAGCACAAATCACTTGCTTCCACTAAATGCTATAAAGATGCACCTAGTGAAAGGAAAATGCCCTACTTAATCACTAAGAGCTTTGTTCAGACTAACATACCCATTGATTCAATAGGAAAACAGACCTTGGGACTTTTTTTTACATTGTTAAATGAACTGACACAACTTCTTTAGTCTTAATTTTTTTTAGCTATGAACAAAGCCTTCAAACAATTGATTTAAACAATATATAAATGTAGCTTGGTTTCTGCTAGGTGCCTGCATTAAAAAATAAATCTTCATTTATCAGCATCTACTAATGCTGCTTCTATATGGCTGTGTTGCCTTAACTAATATTTTGCATGTTTTTCTATTGGACTTTCCAACCAGTTCCTATCTCTCCTGCAGAAGTATGATCCAGAGCTTTTCCGAATGGCCTTGCCTTGTTTAAGTGCAATAGCTGGGGCTTTGCCACCAGATTATTTAGACACCCGAATTACCTCAGTTTTAGAAAAACAGACTTCAGTGGATGCTGACGGGAACTTTGATCCCAAACCTATCAACACAGTGAAGTAAGTCATAAGTGCCCCACTCATAATGCACTAATCAATCTGGGATTCTTTTTCCAGCCTAGCAGGGGCCTTGCTATCTCTTTAACACAAGGGGTAGAGAACCTGTGGCTAAAGGGTTGCAGTATTTATCTTACTTCCTGCAGGCCCTGGCCTAATTTCATGAAGTCTGGAGGGAGAAATGTATGGTTGGGAGGGAAAAGATTGAAGGGTAGAATGTGAAATGGATCAAGTGATGGAAAGAGCGAGTGGGGAAAGACCAACGCAAGCAATCAGTTCAGACCTCTTGCAAGAGCAGCCTGTTCCCAACAGCCCAATGGAAATGGAGGAAAGGTGAGGGGAGAGTAAAAGAGAATGGGGCATACACAACAGTATAAAGCTGTAACGACTCCTTGCTTCTCCAGCCCCTTATTAAAAGTCACCCAGGTGCATCATTGCAATTATTTGGTTGGCTAGTCATCAAATCATGATGGGGAAGCATAGGTTCTTGAGAATATGTTAACAACGTAATCTAGGCCTTTTACCACTGTCAGCATTATCCAGATAATTTTTTTAATATTTATTCATGGAAATTGATATAAATAGGCATATCCATATATGCCTAACTGGAGCAAATTATAAATTATATTGCTCTTTTGTGTTTCCAGTTTTACACTTCCTGAAAAGTTGGAGTATATTGTCAACAAGTACGCTGAACATACACATGACAAATGGGCTTGTGACAAGGTATGGATTATTATAAATCTGACAATTGTCAAAGAAGGACAATGAGAGTTGAATGTTGGAAATCTGTCCAATTTATCTCCATGACAGATTTGCCTTTCAGACACCTAGATTGTTATACCAGAGCAGCACTGTCTAGTAATGCTTCTCTCTCTCTCTCTCTCTCTCTCTCTCTCTCTCTCTCTCTCTCTCTCTTATCTCTTTTATCTCAAAATACCTGGGGATCTTCTGGCAGCTTCTGAATGCAATAAAGTGCTGTGGTTCTTGCAATTTCCGCATAAATTGACTCAGTCTGAAATAGTCTGTGTACTTAGCAATACCTTAACTTTTAACTAGTAGTGGGAAATCATAACATTTTAGCTTGTTTATACACATGGAAATGTGCAGATAATAATACTATGTGAACTGGAAGCACATGTATTGGGATGTGGGTGGCGCTGTGGTCTAAACCACTTGAGCCCCTTGGGCTTGCCGATCAGAATGTTGGTGGTTCGAATCCCCGCGGCGGAGTGAGCTCCCGTTGCTCTTCCCAGCTCCTGCCAACCTAGCAGTTCGAAAGCACGCCAGTGCAAGTAGATAAATAGGTACCACTGTGATGGGAAGGTAAACAGCCTTTCCGTGCGCTCTGGTTTCCATCACAGTGTTCTGTTGCTCCAGAAGCGGTTTAGTCATGCTGGCCACATGACATGGAAAGCTGTCTGTGGACAAACGCTGGCTCCCTCAGCCTGAAAGCGAGATTAACACTACAACCCCATAGTCACCTTTGACTGGACTTAACTTTCCAGGAGTCCTTTACCTTTACCTAAATGTATCTACACAATGACACAGAACCCAGCAGCTCCAGAAATCGTGTCCTCCCTAAAAGAGGGCACGTGTTGCGGTGAGACCTGGAGACCGACCTCCTGGTTGTGGGTGGGTCTATTGGATAGCCACAACTCCCGATTGGTGGGTCCCTCATTGCTGGGTGTAATCTGGCCAATGGGGTGCAGTCTAAACAGTTTGAGGGACCTATTTAATCTCTTGCACATGACCCAGAGATTCTCTTTCAGCTCACGCAAACGGAACACTGAACCTACCTCTCCCTATATTTAGGG
Source organism: Podarcis muralis (assembly GCF_964188315.1). Lineage (NCBI taxonomy): Eukaryota > Metazoa > Chordata > Lepidosauria > Squamata > Lacertidae > Podarcis > Podarcis muralis. Next base: position 40,948,273 of record NC_135655.1, read on the forward strand.
TATTTTGCGATTGATCTTGCTATGCCATTGTGTGTGTCTGTCATTGGAACGGGGCACGGCAGGAATTTTCCCCACTTGGCTGATTGGCTGTTGCCATTTGGGTTTCGCCTGCTGCATAGCAAATCATCACAACTTGTAAGGTTGTGGATAGGCACTGGTTCATGTGATAGGGATGGGAGAGCGTTCTTGCCATCCCTATGTGAAGGATATTCCGTTAAAGGAGTCCAGGGACTCAACATGGTTTGGTCAACCCCTGAGAGGGGGTTGTGCCCGTGCCTGAGTCCAGGGGAGCATCTGGGGGAGTGAACAGGCTTTTCACCTACCTCAGGTGTTCACCTTTGGCTGACCTATGATAGAGCTCTGGGTCAGCGCTACCTGCAACGGTGTAGGGAGCTAGTCAAACCAGAACCAATGCTACCATTCACTTTTCTGTAATCAATAAAGTTGTGGCCTAAATTCTGCCAAAAACCAAAACTAAAATTTGAGTCATGTATGTATTTATTTAGGGGGGAGGTCTCTGGTTCTGAACACGCAAAGCACAGAATTGCAGAAATCCTTTTTGTCTATGTTCTTCCCGTTCACGTGGGAATATTTCTCCAATCTTATCAGGTGTATGATTTAGACAATAATTTTGTGGAGATTTTCTTTCCATTTCATTTTTGTGGTGGATCTGTTTCTTCATTCTGTGTATGGTGGAAATGGAGCTATCTCCAAAAAAACTGGGATACATGTGCAGTTGTGCTAAAATATTCACCAAAAGCACAGTGCTGATAGCTTCATTTTGTATTTAGCATCTGGAAAACCAGGCAGTATCATATTTGGATCTGAACATGGAATTTTGGTTCTTGCCTCTTGCCATTTTCTAAGCTACTTCATTTAGTCCGTTTTCTTTAAAAAAGAAATTTATTATAGTGGCCATCCCAGATAATTTGTTCCATCGGCTAATTACGTGTTGTGTGAATTATGTGTCTGTTACAGAATAATAGTGGGTGGAAGTATGCATCTTCACTCGATGAAAATGTGAAGACACATCCTTTAATGAGGCCTTTTAAAACACTGACCGAAAAGGTAATAAAGGAAAAATCAAACTGCATTATTTAATGAAACAACAGATTTTATGTGCATGTTTTCTTTGCATGTTTCATTAATATGTGAATATCACTGATGCTGCAAGGTGCATCATTTTAATAAGCATTAAAATATGACAAGATTTAAATCCAAATCATGTTAAGTTTAGCTTTCCAAATTGTATACAGTGAGAAGACCTTTGTACAATACTCCAGTTTAGACTTATTCTAGGTGAAATGTTACAAAATTTGTATATATCTTTTTTTAAGGAAAAGGAAATCTATCGATGGCCTGCCAGAGAATCTCTTAAAACCATGTTAGCAATGGGATGGAGCCTAGAAAGGACAAAAGAAGGAGATTCAATGGTACAGCAACGTGAAAGCGAAAAGCTCCGTAGCATATCACAGTCCAGCCAAGTAAGGCAGAACTTTCTTATAAAAAAAGACTAGAGAAAAATATGAGCTCATTTTTCTCCCTGCAAACTAATGCATTCTGTTTTGCTATTTTTATTTTTTTAAAAAAACACATTTGTAGAAATATTGGTGTGGTGAACCAGTCCTGTGAAATGTGTTAAGAATATTGCTTGCCACACTCGAGATGGAGAGCATGTTGGAACATTCGCAATAGCAATTCCCCATGGCAAATTGTTCCAGTTGCCAATTTATTGTGACTTTTTCATATCTAATGATCAGGTGACTCAGCCCTTATTTGTGATGAAAGTTTTTCAACACAATACAGTTTTTAATAGAATGCTATTTTCCCTCCCACTTGCTCCACAGGGAGGAATATGCAAACTAGATAGATCTTACCTTGCTGTGGGAGGACAGAACCTCTAGCTTTCTTCCTGCCTTGCTCCCATGCAGGTTGGGTGACAGCTGTACGCTGTCATCTACACTATGCAGCCCGACCCCATGATATTGGACAGGAATCTGTAGACTTAGCACTCACTCACACCTGTAGAACATGGCTCCACGAAGACACATCTTTCTAGTGCAGGGGTCTAAATTTGAGTTCATCCACTTTGTACTTCATAGGTCTTGTGTGTCAGCAGTTGTATGGTCCCCCAGCAAGCCTCTCTTTCACTGTAGTGGCAGGGATTTAGCTTCTCAGGGACTGTAGAAACATGGCTCTTTCCAGGCTTCCATGCCACCTTCTAGAGAATTCCCCAACACTCTGGAGCTGATTTTCAGGGGATGGTGGGGACTTCAGGATATTGGCAAAAATCTGCTCTCCTGCTGCATTAAATGATGTTTCCACTGGATCAAAAGCCTTTCCACGAGTACGATGGTACTAACTGAATTTCACCCTAATTTAAGTTTTTAATAATACTTAGCACCAGGCATTTTGCGTCCTTAAAATAACTTCATTCAATATAGATTGACATGTAAAGAATCTAAATATGCAAAAAAACCACAACCAACAACCACTAATTCTTCCTTTTAATAATAGGGAAATGGATACAACCCAGCACCACTTGATCTTTCAAATGTTGTACTCTCCAGAGATATCCAGGTTTGTATAAGACTATTCAAAAATGTAGGAAAACACCTATTCATACTTAAATAAGAGCAACAAGGGCCAACCAGAGAGTGTCCTTATGTTCAAAAGTACCGTGGGGAGACCTGCTCTAGCCACAGAACAGAAAGTATCATAACCATAAGGCATTTCAAACAAACCACATCCAACATAAATAGGTCCTCATTTCCCTAGGATCCGCACCATGAGCCATAAAGGGCATCCTTTATGGCAATATCTGCCCTGACTCCATCTATGTAACAAAGCATTGGAAGACACAAGATGGAACTAGCTTTTCCCTGGGCAGATGCCCTCATAGGTATTCCTCCTTCCCTGCTTAACACTTACTATAAATGATATATTTAAATACTATAATATATATTTCTGAAAAATTGTATTATTTCTTTTGATTTTGGATTATTCCTTCTTGATTTGGTGGTGATACAGGGAATGGTTGAAGTGGTAGCAGAAAACTATCATAACATTTGGGCTAAAAAGAAGAAAACTGAATTGGAAAGTAAAGGTAAGACTGAAATGTTTTGTGTGAAATCTGATATTCAGTAGGGGAATATCTGAAAATAGAGATGACATGATAAGAATAGCCTTAGGCTGCAATCCTAAACCCACTTACTTGGGAGTAAGATCAATGGAATTCAATGGGACTTACCTCTAAGTAGACAAAATGATGATCACAGCCTTAGTTTGTCTGTCAATTCCTATTGTAAATATTAACACTTCTCTCATCTTACCATAGGTGGAGGTAGCCATCCTTTATTAGTACCTTATGACACTTTGACAGCCAAAGAAAAGTCTCGGGATAGGGAGAAAGCACAAGAACTGTTTAAATTTCTTCTAGTGAATGGCATTGTCATATCCAGGTAAGTTGTATATCACTGTGTAAATAACTTGTGTTGCCCTAGTTTTTTGTTTTATTTCTCTTGCTTTGGACATAGCCAAATAAACCTTTTCCCCAATCATTTTTAACCTCTCTTGCAATCCTGAGCTCATTTTGAGCTTTGGCACACTTGACCTTGTTGGCTACTCATGTATACCCTTCCTTCATGGTTTAACCTTTCATCCATGCTCTTCTTAAATCTCAGCTCATCTGTAAGCTCCTTATGAAGCCACACCATATTCTTTAGATGCCTCCCACTTTTCTTACTGCATTTGAGCCTTCAATATTTCACCTTTAAGAAACTCCCATCCATCCTGAATCCCCTTCACTTTGAGTATTTTTGACCATGGGGCCTTTCAGTTTTTTCAAAATTGGCCTTCTTAAAGTCCAGAGTGCATCTCCAGCTACACTCAGCTTCCCCTTGCCTCCATATCATGAAACCCAAGAGGGTGTGATTACTTCCTCCCAAGATTCCCAGTACTGTCGATCAGTTCCTCCCTGTTGGTGAGATTGTGGCTAGATGCATCCTATGTCCTATGGCTCTGTCATTGAGAGACAGATGCAAATTGACATCTGGTCTGAGCTCCATATGTTGGGAAGAAATCGTTGGGTGAAGAGGCTCTGAGTTATATATTGAAAGGTAAGAAGAAGGTCATGCCTTCTGCACTCCAGTAATGAAACAGCAAAATTTGTTTTAATGATACCATCCATATCAAATTAGTCATTCTTTACAATCCGGATGCAGAGACCTTGATATTTGGCCCAGTTTTCCTTCCCAGGGGTGGTCCAGATTTCAGTCTAGAGATCAGCAGCCTAGTTCAGGATTCCCAGATGTTGCACCATCCAGAGGAGGAATGCAGCAAAATCAATTTTGATTCTCCATTTGATAGCCACCATTGGGGATGCGGGTTGCTTCATGTTGCTACTAGGTGAGAAGCAAGCAAATTTCATCACTAGGTGAAGAATTATGTTGAGGATATTGGATAGAATTTCAAAGCCTTCTGCCAAGTCTCTTCACATGATACTCAGAAATCCAGAGAAACAGGAATTGATGCAAGCGGCCATGGGTCATCTTCTTCAGATAACTTCAGTCAAGCAAGTAACCTCAGAACAGAGGTTTTCAGGTGTTTATTGTTCCAAAGAAAGGGGGCACTTGGCAGATGATATTGGATTTGAAGTTCTTGGACAAGTTTGTAACATACTGAATTTTTTGTATGGAAACGTTGATCTCCCTTAGGGAGGCATAACTACCTGGCTTCAGCAGATTTCACCAAGGCCTATCTCCATGTGCCAATCCACCCAGAGCATTGACAGTTTCTCAGCATTGCCCATACAGGTCAACATATTCAGTTCAACATTTTAGGGCCCCCTCAAAAATACATTTATGGTAAATGAATGGTCCCCTTTTCCCACTTAGAAGCTGCAATCCTAAAAAACGGGCAATTTCAAATAATGTTTCAAAAGTAACATGTACAATATGATAAAGTAGCTCAGCTTGAAGTTATTAATATTAAGCAAACATGCTTCTTTTTACTAGAGGCTTACGTGGCATGGAGATGGATGCTTCATCCATGGAAAAGAGGTTTGCCTACAAATTTCTGAAGAAGATTCTCAAATACGTTGACTCTGCTCAAGAATTCATTGCACATTTAGGTAAGTTTCTGTAGGCTACTAATCAGAAAGGCAGATTTTACCCTAATTCAGTTACAGTCCCTATTGTTGTCGTTGCCTTGTGAAGTGGCATGGACTGTGCAGGGCTTTGATCCTTACTTGCTGTGCAGAAGTGTTTGCAGGCCTGCTTGACCTTGCACATTGAGCATCCATAGCAGCCTCTGTCTTCCTGAGCCCACAACACCACACATATCTGGGCAAGAGAAGGGGAAAGGAGAGGTGGCCATGACAGGCACCCTTAATGTAGCTTTTCCTTTGAGGAAACATCCCTTGTCCAGTATGAATGTCATGCAGAAAATGCCAGTCCCACCCACATGGTGCTTTTTTCTCACAGGAATAGTGCACAAACTGTTAATGCAGAGTCCCCAGTGAGAAAAGATCACTCTGTTCTCTTTCCAGCAGAAGAAAGGGTCCTCAGCACTAGTTTCCCTACAGAATGCTGCTCCCAGGAGGGGTGAGGGTGCTTGGAGCTTTTTCAACGGCTGCCTCTACTGCCCCATCTTCCAACTCAGGGGGGAAGAGAGAAGCTTTGATGGTGGGTGAAGATGCTGGCCAAGCATCTTCAAGGGAATTATGTACACACAAGCTTTGTGGTCTTTTGTGTTCCCACATGTCTTTCAAGACAAAAAAAAGGAATGCTCACTTACCTTAATTTCACATTTAAGAAGCTCCTTTTAAAGCAATGTTGAATAGTGCGGAGAACAGGAGGGTGAAGTTAGGCGTGCTACTGATTCTCCATTTGAGTTAGTATGGCCACCCAAGTGCAATTTTTATTTTTGAAATTTGTATACCATACTTTTATCAGTAGATTCCAGAGTGCTTTGCAACATTAAAACAACAAAATTCAGTAAGAAATATAAAATTAAGAGAAGGTTAAAACAATATAAAAACAGCAGAATACATGGTGATGATGATGATGATGGCCTGCGGTCATGTGAGAGGATTTACCCAATCCACTGTCCCCAGCATCCCACTCCTAAATCTACACTTCAGGTGATCTAATAGTACTTTTTGTCAAACCTGTAACTTATGGGCCATATCCCACCCTAAAAAGAGGCACCCTAATATCTCCCAAAATCTGTCATTAAAAAATATCTCTTGGGTTTGTTCTTGCCTGTTCCAGTGATTCCGCCACTGTGATTACATGATGCCAAAAAGTTATTTGTGCTTCACATAAATGAAGCAGCACTTAAATGAAAAACCATTTCAAAAAAAGAAAAGGGAAAAAAGAAACTAATTTTTTGGGGGGAAAGCTTCAGAAATAGGAGTTGAGCACACACAGATGGACTTTCTCACTTCATCTTCAGCATCCACAAGATCTTAAGTAGCTTTATCATTTATCACATTTGCCTAAATGGAGATGATCACTAAATAGGAGCACATAGTTGCCTCTTCTGTTCCTATATAAATCATATGGTTGGTGCTTCTGAAATTTTGACTTCATGTATTTCAAAAGCCCATGGAAGATGTAAATTGATATTTCTGCCTAGTGTTATTTACCGTTCTATTGTTTCTCTCCAGAAGCTATTGTCACCAGTGGAAAAACTGAGAAATCACCACATGACCAAGAAATTAAGTTCTTTGCCAAAGTGAGTTGTTACATTAAAAAACAAATGAACTACTTTAACTTTCACAGTAATGCAAGAATGTAGTATGTATTAATGTTGAGATTTTGTAAAGAAACCCAAATAAATTGGTATTGAAAATTGGTTAGTGCTTTAAGGCTCTCTCTCTCTCTCCCTCTCCCTCCCCCCCTCTCTTGATGTAGGGCTGCCATCATGCAGCCCGCATTGGAAGATTTGTAGTGCCTCATCACAGTCTTGGATTTAGATGATGTTGAGGCAGGGTTGGAGGGCAAAGTGAAGGCAGGTTTATACAACAGCAGTGGCCACGGCATGGGAGCAAGAAGGGAGGGACACCAAGAGGGGAATAGTGGTGGTTTAAAACAACGGTGGAAGTTTAAGTAAAGCAGCGATGGAGGGACACTTGTACCTCCAATGACAGTGTAGGATCCACGAGTACCCTCAAGCAGCTCACCTTCTTCTTCAAGGAGAGTGAAACCTCATCCAAAATAGGTTGCGTTCTATTCATTCAGACTGAAGAACCACCCCGGTTGCAGTCTGATTTCTGTGAGAGAGAATTTTCATTTTGTCTAGGATTAAAACCTCACTAAACACTGAGAAGGGACACGGGTGGCACTGTGGGTTAAACCACAGAGCCTAGGACTTGCCGATCAGAAGGTCGGTGGTTTGAATCCCCGCGATGGGGTGAGCTCCTGTTGCTCGGTCCCTGCTCCTGCCAACCTAGCAGTTCGAAAGCACGTCAAAGTGCAAGTAGATAAATAGGTACCGCTCCGGCGGGAAGGTAAATGGCATTTCCGTGCGCTGCTCTGGTTCACCAGAAGCGGCTTAGTCATGCTGGCCACATGACCCAGAAGCTGTACGCCGGCTCTCACGGCCAATAAAGCGAGATGAGCGCCGCAACCCCAGAGTCGGCCACGACTGGACCTAATGGACCTTTACCTTTAAACACTGAGAAAGATGGAGGGTAGATAAGGAACAGGAAGTTGAAAGGTGTGAAGGAAGGGTGTAAAGTAAGATATGGACTGAAAAAAGAATAAATGCCATCATGGGAATTAATTATTTAATTAACAAGTTAAAAGTTAAAGGAATTGCTAACTGGTTAAATTTTTCAACTGTAAACTTTTAAACTTCACTTTAAAAAATGTTAACTTTATCCTTTTTACAAGTTATAGCTAAAACTTTTTATCTGAATTTCCTAGGTTCTGCTTCCACTAGTTGACCAGTATTTTACCAACCATTGCCTGTATTTCCTCTCCTCCCCAACTAAGCCACTGAGCAGTAGTGGATATGCTTCAAATAAAGAAAAAGAAATGGTAGCAAGGTATGTAAGTAAGAAAAAATACAGTCTATGACACTGGAAAAATCATGATATAATAAAGGTATTAGGCTCTTTAAAATATTTATTTCATATATCCTTATAACTCTAGCCAGTTGTTGTTTTTTTATAATCCAAACTTGTATTTTAATTATATTAGTCTACATTGAGTGGTCACCTTACACTCTGGTGATGCAGATAATAGAACAATAATATGAAAAATAACATGAATAACTTGACATACATATCTTTTGTGTAGATTTAGTTAGAAATGTAATTACAAAAAGAAGTAAAACTCCTTTCTTACTGGTTCAGAATACTGTCATTTTTATTTATTTCTCTACATTATTGATTTTCTCGCCCATTCTCTTGTCTTTCTTTCAAATTATTCTCCTGGGGGAGATAGGTTTTTTGTTTGTTTTCTAAATAGATTTTTTTTTAAGATACCAAATAAGATTTTTCCAAACGTTTCGCTTTCGGCGACGTTTTAATCTAGATATAATTCTCAAATTATATCTAAGTGTTTTCATTCACAATATACTGATTTTATTGCTCATGTTCTGTATTATATATAGAACACTTTATCAGACACTTTTCTAAAATGCAAATATGTTGCTTTTGGTTTCTCACTTTCTGTTTGAAAGTCCATTAAAATACTATCCAATCTTTCCAGGTATTATTTATTCTTTAGAATCCTATGTTGTTGTTTATTCATGGTTTTGGTTTTTGCTCATGGAAGGAGGACATCCTTGTGGGTGAGTCCTCCTATCTACCTCAAAGATTCAGAGGTTCCAAAGGCTTCCAGAACCTCTGTTGGGAGAGGGAGCCCTCTCAAATATTGTCCAACCTCACCTAGAGGGTAGCTTGGTATCCATTACTTTCCAAGGTATGGGCTGTTGCTGTTTTCTTGATTCTGTTCTCCATAACTAGTTTTAGCTAGTTAGTAAAGTTTCTATCTTAGGTTTGTGTTTGTTTGTTTGTTTTGGGACTCACTGCTGAAGAGGTGATAGAGTAGGCAGCCACAAACAAAACAAGTTGACATTCTGCATCCCTCCAGGAGCTGCCTAGATCCAATTCGGGAGGGTTGATTTATTCCACTTGTGTCTAAAAACACCTCAGCATCTAGGGCAGAGATGGGAAACAAGTGACCCTCTGGATGTTGTTGGACTGCAACTCCCATCAGCCCCAACCATGATGGCCATGGAGATGTCTGTATTTATATCCAGCAACATATGGAGGGCTGCAGATTCACCATCCCTGATCAGCGGGTAAAATCTTCAGTGCTGACCTCTACTGCCATCCATTATTGATGGCAAATCATTTCTGTCCTGGGTTCCATCACTGGGTATAGAGAGTGGTAGTCCAAGCAATGAAAAAGGTGCCTGACAAAAATAAGGAATGAAGCGCAATGAAAATCAAAGGAATTGACAGCTTCACTCCTTGAAGACTGATCTATTGTGCTTTCCCTTTAGATCTAATACCATGGAGACAGTTACAGATAACTGTAAACAGAATTGTTCTGCCTATGAGTACAGTCTCCCTACTGTTAATGTAGTCCTTGTGATGAACCCGCCATGCTCATTTTTGCAGGAGGGTTGGGGGAAGACATCTCAGACAGGTGTGTAGATCTTACTGAAGAGGGAAATCCAGGGGACACTTAAACTGCCCCACAGGAAGAGGGAGACTAAATCATGTTGGGTTTCTTAATCCAGCCATTCTCCTACAGCTTTTCTCCTCCTGCGTACTTCTTAAATTGAGTCCTTGATTAATACAAACCTCAGAGCACTGGAACTTCACCACCTTCCTTTGTAGAAAGCTGGTGTCAACCAAGAGCTACTAATGTAAACTCCCTTTCTCAGTCTAATCCAGGGTTTGTTGGAGCGGCATACTAGTTTCCATAGCCTGCTGCTTGTTTTGCCTAGGAAGAATGTTCATCCGCTGTGTCAACTCCCAAGTGGAGGAAAAAGGCAGGCAGGACTGGGGAGAGGGAAACCTTCCCAGCAGGGTGGACCCGGAGTTTGGATTGCTCTGTTAATCAATTGAGTGTGGATTGCTAGCTTCTAATCTAAAACCCATCCTATTTTGGGGTGCTACGCTTTTTGGTGATTCCCTGAATGATGCACTAACTAAAATGAGTTTAAAAGCCTATATTATCTGTTCCCAAATAAGGAGAAGCAGAAGGTTAATATAAGGAGTCAGAACTCATTTTGCAATCAGAGTTCCTTTTTGAGCTAGCTAATTTTGACCTATCAGGTATTAATAGTAAAATATAGCCACTAGCCAGAACTAAGCAGCAGTAGAGACAAAATTCTGTTTGATGCCATATTTTACCAGTGAGAGAGAAACTTTAATATTTCTTCTACATGTGGGAACCGTCAACTACTCACCCTTCAGCCTAATGTCCAGTCTTTTGGAAATTTGTATAAGAAAGAACTGTGTACCAAGGTGGTCATTGTTGCCTTTTTCTGTTGAGCAAACCAAGGTTCTGGAAGCTTAAGAAAATCGCAAAATCAGATCAACAGCTTCTATTATTGTTGATGGACCTATTCCCATAATGTCCAATGTACTATTTATACCTAGTTTTGCCTCGTTGCATGAAAATGTAACAATTTAAATGGGCTAGGATATGCTCATACAATAATTAATATAATTGTGGCTTCTCATAAAAGATATCCAATCAAACATAAAAACTGCTAGAAAGTGTGCTTAAGCTGTTGCCAAAGAAAGAAGGTGGCGCTCAATAAGACTAATGTCCCTCATTTACTGAGCCTTTTAATGCAGAACTTTCACAGGGGCTATAATCTGAAATTATACCTGCCGAGACACTCACACAATAAGCACACAATAAGCAAAATTTGAAAATGGTCTGTTTAATTAGTCTACTTCCAGTGCATATATTCTCTTCATATAATTCTCCCATCAGGCTCTTCTTATTGTTGACAAAACCATATTTTAAGGCAATTCATATGCTCTCAGACCAACTCCTGACCTTGAAAGTCCAGTTCCTGGTGGCAGTTAGGATATCTGGTGGCAGGAAGGATGTCTTAGCTGTATGCTCTTGCCTTTCAGGAACCCAGGCACTGATGTCTTTATTTAGAAGATTTATGAAATCTTGCTTTAGCTGAGATTCCTGCATTGCAGTGGGTTGGACTTGATGGCCTTTAGGGTCCCTTCCAACTCTACAATTCTATGATTCTGTGATTCCCTAAAGTAATTTGTCCCACAGAATGCAGGAATTGGTTCTCTCCTATTTTCCCCCTAACTCATTCCACGAGAGAGAGAGGGGGGGGGGGAGGCTGGCTTACGTTGGATACATGTTGGATACTCAATATGTATTTATGGAGAACAATATTTACTAAATAAGTAATTGTGCTTCAGATTCCTTGTTTATTTTCTTCCATAGTTTCTTGGGACAGAAAGATTTCTAGAGCAACTCTAAATATGTGGCTTTGGACTCCTTGTTCCCTGGAGCAGTGTGATACTCTAAAAAAAGATATATGTGCCTCTCTTCCTCAAAGACTGTATGACATTAGTGTACTAATGACCTTTTAAGCCACCAGGAGGTATTTTGGCACATTGAGTCTGAGGGTAGGCACCATAGCTGGTCTGATTACTAACCCACCATTATCTCATATATGAAGAGTAGCTGCCGGATGGGCACTCAGTACACCTACTTCTGTACAATTTGAGCAAAGAATCCTATCACAGATGGTGGGCGGGGTATTGAAGTTAGGTCTCACCTCTTGATGGGTTCTGGTGCTTGAAGGATATCCTTGCATGACCTAGGAAAACATTGCTTATCCTGAGGGTTCTTTCTGGTCATGAAAAGGAGGACATCCTGCATTATTTCACACTAGAATCTTGAAATGACCTCTTGTCCTGGTGGAGTTAACTTAAGTTGCAGTATTAGAACTTAGTAATAGTCATTTATTTCTGGTTAGATGATCTTTTGTTCCTCAGCTGTTGGAAGCCTCCAAAACTGAGAGGTTTCCTCCTCCCAGCAGAGATTCCAGAAGCCTCTGGAAGTCCTGCCTTCTTGAAATGGATGGGAGGAGTCAGCCATCAAAGGATGTTCTCCTTTCCATGACAAGAAAGAGCCCTCATAAGTAAGTCCAATAATTATTTCCATTATCTTCTGATGACTTTTATCTTCTCAACTTCATTTTGTCTTGCTTACTATTTGGTTACTAAAAGTAGAACTGATAAAGCAGAAACTATAAGTTGTTTTTCCCCCTAGTGCCATAACCTTATGTAGCAATGCTTTAACATAACTGTTATTTGTAATCAAATTTTTTTTAAATTTGAATTCTCTATTTTTTCACATTCTTAAGTTCTTTTATTTTGTACCTTCAAAAAGAAACGACCATTACAGAATGATTTGGTTACATAACATATAGTGGTCAAAGAGCTTATTTGTGAAAGAAAATAAAAAAAATATTTAGAATAGTATTCGCTTTCCCCCTAGATGTATAGAAAATAATGTCTAAATGCAGTTATTATCAAACTCAGCTTCTGTTTAATTCAAAACATACTTTGTATCTTTGTTTCACATCTACCATTCTCCCAGTTGCTCCTCACTACTGTATTAATTTATTATCTAAACAAATCTTTAACCCCTCTGTATTTTTCCTGCTGTTTTGCATTCTTTTCGGCTTTAGCCTTTTCTGCAAACTTGCTGCTCTTGTTAGACATAGGATTTCACTTTTTGGTAAGTTAAGAAAGATTTTCATTAAGTTATCATCACAAGTTGTCTGGGATATTTCTGGGTTGATGAGAAATTGTTGCCTGCTTTTTAGCTAGTAATCATGAAAAGGATTTTTATTTTTTTAAAGATAAAGTATCCCTGAACTGTCCCTTTGTAGTGTCCTTTCAAGCTCTCCTGCTGTCATACCCTGGGACAATTCTGTAAAAATTGTTTACGAGTCCCATTTCCTGCTTCTGTATCAACATACATCTGCTTTGTTTTCCGACTACGGTGTTATCAATAATATATTTAAGCAAATGCAGAATTATCATGTAAAGTACTAGATACTACTGGAAGAGAAATTTTAGTATGTTGTGGAGGAGCAATCGTAGCATCTTGCTAAGTACAATATACTATCCTTGCACAAACTGCACAGAAACTTGATAATTTGCAGAGTGATGCTATGGGTGGTGGTGGTGAGTTTCTTTGGTGGAGCTCCCACCATTACCTAAACCCTTTTGGCTTCAACTCAGATACATTTCCCCCCATAAATGTTTTTTCAGCCAGGAGCTAAGACTATAAGACTCGTGAGTGAGGTCCTTACTCACAAGTGTGAAGGGAGGGCATGGAGGGAAATATGGGAGAGCCACTTACAGGAGGCTGAAGAAGGGAAATGCCAAGGAAGAAAGACTTCTGAAACTTCTCTTTGAGACAATCATAGCACAGAGCTGAGAAGGAGCATGGGTGAGATCCAGCTCCCTTCTACTGAGGCCTTAGACCACAGATTGGAGCCTTAAAGGTGCAAGGCACAGATGCACATTCTGCACATCTTCTAATCTTTTGGATTTTTGGTTCCCCTGAACACTCTAGATATTTTCTGATTGGCAGTTCTCTAATCAAAGAAATCCAAGTAAATTATGAATGGGGGGAAATATAAAAGGCAAGTAGAAAGGGCAGTCTACATGCTATCCATTAATCTAATAATTAGATGATGTAAAAAGAAAAATCAACAAAGATTCCAACTTTTGTTAAAAGAATATTCGATTTCCCCAGCATAAGTGGGTTTAATAAATGTATTAATTTTTATTTTACCTTTTTAAAAGGAGAATTTAAAAGAGCAACACATTTCCCCATTCATTTTGAATAGGTAGTGATGCTGCTACAATGGTTAGCTGCCTACACATCTTAGCTCAGACACTAGACACAAGGTAAGTTTACTCCTTTTATCAATCTTATATGTGAACACTATTTCACCCAAATAATTTTTTCCAAAAATATTTCCCCCCCCCCAAAAAAATGAATTATTGGAACCAAATTATTTACTTCCCAGCAGAACATTTTTCTTGAAAGCTATGTAGTAACATATCCCATATATTGTTCAATTTAGGCTGTAATCCTATACATATTGGCGAATATGCTCACTGAATTTGAGGAGACTTACTTCTGAGTAGACTTCTGAGTAGGCATCTGTAGATTGTATGGTCAGGAGGTTTAGTTGAAAGCAAGGTATAAAAGTGGTGAATTTTGCAGTACTTAAAATTCATCATTAAAACTTAAGACTTGGTGCTGTTTTCATTTCCTGTAGAGGTAAATGTCAAAAGCAAAAGTAGAAAACGATTAAAAATATGGTTATAAAATTTCAGTTTTTAAAAGTAGTTCACTTCAGCTTTACTAATCTATCCTTTTTAGCAATTGCAATCTAAGCAGGAGTGCATCCTCTATTTCCCAACCAGCACCCCTAGGTGGCATCTGAGTCTGAGAAAGAATCTGCAAATGTACACTGAGCAATAACTGAGAAGCAGAGGAAAGCCTCTTTTCCTGATACATGTGTAATGTTCGTATCCCTGTGCAGAAGCCTGCTAGAAGTAAGTCTCATTTCATAGCACCAGGGTAAATAATCTCACCATTATAGGACTTGGTGCAAGTGCACTAAAATTAGCTTCCTCGCCATAATTTCCTACATAGTTTCTTAACATGCTTAGTAAGAACTGTTGAATAGCCATGTAATTACTGGTATATGTCTGGTCAATGTAGACACCTATATTTCAAAGAAACAGACATTAATTGAGGAAGTCTTGATTTGCTATGGAAAAGTATAGGCATTTGATTTCTAAGTGACGTTCTATAAATTGTCCTGTAGAACCGTCATGAAATCAGGTTCAGAGCTGGTTAAAGCAGGACTGCGTGCCTTCTTTGAAAATGCAGCTGAAGATCTGGAGAAGACATCAGAAAATCTTAAACTTGGAAAATTTACCCATTCCCGTACACAGATTAAAGGGGTCTCGCAGAATATCAACTATACAACAGTGGCATTGTTGCCTGTTCTAACATCAATTTTTGAACATGTTGCTCAGCATCATTTTGGCACCGATTTGCTATGTAAGTCTTCTCAGTTTTATCTTTGATTTTCAAATATTGTTTCAGTTGTAACTAGGAATAAATGAGGATTCCACTGCTCATTCCAAAATGGGTCAAGGCTTTGCACTCAACTGAAGTTGAAACCATGTTTTAGAAGTGTGCATTTAACTTACTGTCTTGTTTATTCTAATATGCTATGAGCTATGGCAAAATCTGAAATTAGCTGCATTATATTTTCATTTTTAATACATAGATTCCATGGAAGCTGTATGGCAGCTAATATGCTTCCAGCCTCATATATTAATAAATTTTGAGCCCTTTGTGATGAATACAGGGATTTTGATTTCATTCAGGGATAAATTAACAGTAGCCTCCTGAATGTTGCTAGATTTTCATTCTAAGTGGTCAATACATCCATTTTATTTATGGAGGATTGTCACATCTTGTCTGAGAGGTCTCCTGCAGCAGAAATTCAAGTGATGCAGCTTGTCCCAGAATAGGATGCAGCGAAGGGTGGGAAGTTTGCCTATTGAAGCTTTGCCTGTTATTCAGTTGCTAAAAACAGAGGGAAAAGTTGTCAGCCTCATTAAGTACTTTTCCTAGGCAAAGGGTCTTACATCAGTGCTGGCTGAAATATACCAGGAATTGGTGGAGACTGATATCCTATCTTCTGTGTGGTTCACAGGGGCCATCACTGTTTGAAGTTAATTAAAAGACTCCCACTGATCCAAAAGTCTTTTACATCAGGTTCATAGGGACTGTGTGGGATATGAGAGAGAGGGGGGGGGGGGAGAGAGAGAGAGAGAGAGAGAGAGAGAGAGAGAGAGAGATGGGCCTTGTGAATAATTAAGACAGCAGTCCAATTTTAGAATTTTGTTAGGTCCAGGAACACATTGGATGGCATGTCTTCCATGAATCCTAGAGTCATTGATCCAGCACAGGCCTCAATTCATGGAAGGGAGGGAGGAAATTTTTATCAGTTATCTTTCCCATCTACAACCTTCTGTTCCAGCAAGCCCCCTAATCCTAAGGGGCAAGTTTTCAGTGGGATGCAGGGAAAAGAGCAAATCAATGAAAACCACCTTCCCCTTCTGTGAGGGGAGGACAGAAACACTCTTCCTGTGAGTGGAATTCTGATTACATGACCTTTGTATCCAGCCAAAATGGCTGCATTGGTATACTCATATCATTGTAGAATAGGAAAGGACCTCAAGCGCTGGCAATTCAGAAATCTCAACTAAAGCATCCCTGACAGATGGCCACCCAACCTTTGCTTAAAAACCTCTAAGGAAGGAGAGTCCACCACCACAATTTTATTTAGAAAAATATATAAAATTGAATAAAGCATTAGGAGAGTACTATATACAACAATTGGCTGTTGTTTGGGTAAACTGTATAAAGAGGTCAAAACATTCAATTTAAAAATATGACGTAGCTGAACATAAGTGTTTTCTTTTCTTTTCTTTCCCCCAGTAGGTGATGTCCAAGTATCATGCTACAGAATTCTTTGTAGCCTGTACTCTCTTGGAACTGGAAAGAACATTTATGTTGAAAGGTACTTAACAGGAAAAAAGCTGAATACACTATGAAAAGTTGCTCTAAGCATATTGCTGAGTTAAGAGTGATTGTGCCTCTATAAAGCACACCGGTAACCTTTGGTAGCTGAAGCATTTCCTTACAAGCAAGCTAAACAATACCTTGTATTCTCCACTGGGCATTAGGACACTTCCAAGTGGGACTGTGTTGTCCTACTGCTCGAAGGCAGGAAATTTGGTTGCTCCAAAGGTAGTTGGTGTGTCCACCTCCCTTCAAACATTAGTTCACTTTCTTGTATTCAGAATGTATTGGGAAAGGCTTCTAGAAGGCAGCCTTGAGGCCTGCAGTTCTCACCTTGCCCCCTTTTACACTTCAGCCGCACCCACTTTTACATCCCAGGTTCTCCATGGGTCAATGCAGCCTTTGGCTCGATAGCCACTCTTGGCTCACTGGAAGCCAGAAATGTTTCAGTGAAATGTTGCTCTAGAGTGTTTCAGAACACCAGTGTGTCTGCAATTTTTTTAATATCAGTTGTGAAAAACTGAAGCGGGGTGAATACAAATCCAGACAAAATAAATGGTGGCAGAAATGAGACAGGTAGAACAGCTTGCCAGTATTAGCTTGCAAGTGGAAATTCACACAATTGTGGTGGTCATAGGACTCCCTCCTACATATTGAGTACATTGGTGACTGTCAGGGAAGAGAATGTAGTGGTAGACCACCCTTGCTTGCCTGGCTCCAACTGTGGGCCACATGGGGAACAGGCCAATTGCCAATCACTCGGCAGGGCCTACCAAGAGCTGGGACCAAACATGGTGTGTAAACAAGTGCTGCCATGCCTTCAGCTCCCACGTGGCTGCCTGTTAAATGTGCTTGGAAATGCTCTAAAGCCTTAAACGTACCAGTATTGCCCGCCTGTAAGTCAGGGCTGGCCCACCCATGAGCCAAGGTGAAGCGGCCACCTCAGGCAGCAGCAGATCTGACCCCCACGGAATGCATTGTCCACTGCTGCTGCCGCCGCAGCGGCAGCAATGGCTGCAGTACATTCTTTGGAGGCCAGATCCGCCTCCTCCTTGGAAGCACCCCTAGTGCTGGCTTTATAACGGCCTTTTGACAAGTAGGAGGCACAGCTGGTTTCCTTCTCCCAGGAGAAAATGGCAGGGGCTGCCATGTAGGGTCTCCTGGATCCTGCACCCGCCCAGCGTGATTCAGAGCAGGGTTATTTCCCCCTTGTGACGGCCTTTGATTCCCACTTTAACCATTGGGTAAGGTACGCGGGTGGCACTGTGGGTTAAACCACAGAGTCTAGGACTTGCCGATCAGAAGGTCGGCGGTTCGAATCCCCACGATTGAGATAGAAAGGTTTTTTTAACTACTTAGGTTTTCTCTTTCCCCTCCTCAGTTTGACAAGCCCCACACCCAATGAAAGAGATCATATTATAAGATAATTATTTGCAAGGCCATCTATTATCATCTCTCTCCCCTGCATCTAACTGCTTAATGAGGTTCCTTCCTAGATGTTCTGAATATTTTACTTTTTTTAAAGCAACTTATAAGTGCAGTTAAAACTTTAAAAAAACAAAAACCTTCTGCATTAACTGCTGATGTTAAGGAATTATTTCCGTAAGGGTTTTTTCCCCAATTCTGAGTTGATTTCACATTCTGGTTAAATTGGCTGACATTCTCCTCAAGTGATTAAAATATTTTAAAGGGACTACTCAATTTGAGATTTTCTGACCCTCAAGAGTATAAGATTGTGATCATCAAAATTATACTGCTGAAATGTAGAAAGCTTTGACTAACTAGGACGGGATTTTTGTGTGTGGAAAGACTAAGCTCTATCCAGCTGTGGTACTGAATTTCTGGGCCAATAATTCTTTAATCACTTACATCCATGATAACTTCTGTCATAAAAAAAATTGTTGGTCTTTAGTATGCCACAACAACACACTTTGTTGTTTTAAAAAAGTGTGTTGTTGTGGCATACTAAAGACCAACAATTTTGTTATGACAGAAGTTATCATGGACGCAAGTTCACTTTTCAGATACATGAAATCTTGGAGAAAATTATAATGTGGGAGTCCACTGGAAATGAGTTTCAAAAAGGTAGTGACTGATCATGATAGATTAAGTCTATGTTCAATGTGCACACCTTTTGCAGTAGCCGGTTAGTGATAATTGGTGGGGATAAAAGGGATGGGTGAGTTTTGTGGAGGAAAGGAAGGGCCAATTGGACCTATTGATACTGTGTCCAAGGGCACCCATTAACTTGAAGCCAGACCTGCACCCTTGATCTCTCACCCTTCTATTTTCTGTGGAAATCAGTACAAACAAAATATCAATCCATAATAATGAATCCAGTTTCCTCCCCTTGCCACCAGATTTCAAATCAAATAATATACAATTTGTTTATTAAATTGATCAAAATGTATCAATCTAATCATTCCAAAAGGTTACTACTAGTATTGAATACTGTAATGTACAGAAACCTGCCTGTGCCAACTAAGATTATGACTTGAAATTTGGTCCCTGAGAGTTTGGCTTCATCTATTGCTCAAGGAAAATAATTTCTTTGACTGTTACTTTTGATTATCCACAAGATGTGGTTGAACATGACACTGCCTTCCAGATTTAAATATACTTGCTACCCAATTAGACTATTTAATTTGAAGACATTTTTGATAGGGAAGGACTGTTAAGAAAACATTGCAAACCGAAACTTGCTACTGATAAAATAAATGTAATGTGTCAATTGGATTTGATATATTGTGGGGTTGGTTTTTTACTTCAGATGTATTGTGAAAGAACTGATAGTGTTCTTTCGTTTACAGACAACGTCCGGCTCTTGGTGAGTGCTTAGCGTCTCTTGCAGCTGCCATTCCAGTAGCCTTTCTTGAACCTTCTCTCAATCTTTACAATCCCCTGTCTGTCTTCAACACAAAAACTGCAAGAGAGAGAGCTAGTAAGTACAGTACTCTGCTATAAAAAGTTGAACTGAGAAATAAACTGCATCCTTATTGTCTGTTTTTAGACCTTTATTGCACTGTATTTGGAACTATCATATCTTTCCACTTAACTCCTTTGATAGTATTGTTTGACTGAAATTATTGTGGAAATGTCTTGGAATGGTAATGTTTATAGCTTAGTTAAATGCTAAGCATTTAGCCAGTTCGCCATGCTATTTTATCTCTGTGCCCATTTAAGTGCATTGGTGAAATTAGGTAGCCGCACTAATCTATCTGTACATACTATATTCATACTTGACTTTTCATGCATTCAAACGATGATCTTATTTAGATACAGTCCGATACAGTCACAAACACCCAGACATAATTCTGAAGATTGCAGAGGCTGGGGGGAAAAATCACGATTATACAAATGGTCAGGAAATTAAGTTTGGTTGTCTCTGTCACACTTTACACTCTCCATGAAAATCCAGCCATAGAAAACCTAAGGGCACATTTCATGAAAGTGGTTTTGAATGTTTAAAGTGGCCCTGGATCACCATTATTCACCAAAACAAAAACTTTGGAAGAGCAAGCGCTTTGAAGGAAATCAAGTTGTTAAGAATTTGGAATGCAAGGAAATTTGCTAATAGAATGGCAAAAATTCTCTCTCTACTTTATGAAATCTTGAAAGGTCTGAAATATCATTCTGATAAAATCAAGATTTGGACTCTGCCGTTTGTTATCTTGTGATGCCTCTGCAATCTAAAACATTTCAGAGTAAACATATTTCAGAGCAGGGGGTGCTGTAATTGCAGCAGGAATACAATCTGCATGACACCAAAAGAATATGAATGGGAACTTTCTGAGGCTCCTCTTTCTCCATGGCTAGTGTTGGTTCCAGATTGGGATGGGGGGGTGTGACTATCCATCAGTGTTATTCAAGCCAAAAATTATCGTTGGCCAATTGCTTCCCTTTCCTCCACTCCCTGAAGCAAAGTAGGAGCTGAAGAAGCCCTCCTATGGGAAAGAGGCAGGAACATGCTGGCTTTAGCTGATCAAAGCAGAGAGGCTTAGAGCTTTGCTTCTCAACAGCAGTTGATGAAGCCCCCTGGCCCCAAACTTTATTTCCTCTGGAAAGAGAGATGAGGGGTATCTTGGCCTCAGCTGCTGGTGGGTGGCAGTGTTCATGATAGTGGTGAAGAACAACACTCAAGGAAGCCTTGCTGATTTATCCTGATGTGGACAGGCACTCTGGGCACCAGGACAACACAGCAGTCAAGTGATCCTCAATCTTCCTCACAATCTTTGAGCTAGGAAGGCAAGGTGATCATTCCATAGTTGGCACAATATGCCTCACCCACCTCCTGCAGCTTCAAAGTTGGGAAAAAGGCTGGTTGCTTATTACATAGTCAAAGGGCGATGCCACACACACCATCCTAAGCACGATGACCATAAATGTTAAAACCTAAGTGGGTAGCAGAAGACAATCCGATATTTCATAATTTATCCATTGTATCTGATAAATGCATTGCATTTATAGAAATAAAGGTTCAGTTGGTTCTATTATTGGAATGGAATTGATTTTAGAGTGTGTTTTGTTATTGCTTTATACTGTTTTGTGTAATTGTTTTTAATTGTTTTTAATTTGCAATTGTTTCATATGTTTTTTATTATATTGCTTCAAGGTACAATTGGTGATTCATAAATGAAATAATAATAACATTAAAACCTTTTTCAATTGCTTCATGCCTATTTAATCCACTTCCACAGAATGCAGTAAACGTAAAGCCATCTTTAAAGGAACATGCTCATCTTTTGTTCAACTGTACTTTAGTTGCTAACATGCTATTGTTTTTCTGGCATATAGTATTCTGGCAGCACAATCATTTATGGCGCAACATCCTGCTTTGTGTAGATTTTTTTAAATGGCATAGCATTCAGTCATGTGACTCCACAATAATCAGAAGTAGTACACATTGTAAACACAGGTTTACTACATTATCTGATTGTGAGAGCTAGGCCCAAAGTGTTATGGAATTAATAAAAAGCTCCATGTAAAGCATGGAACCAAACAAAAAACCAAAAACTATTGCTGTTGAACAGTAGAGGGAACTAATGAATCATGTTTGTATCCATGCAGAATGTGTCAGAGTTACGGTGGAAGTAAAATGATTTAAATTGTGCTTTAGCTATTTTAAGCATTAAGTATGTTAACCACCCCAAAATTATTATGTCATAATATGAAGTTTTAGGCATGCCTGAAACCGTAGAAGAAATGTGTCCAGAAATCCCTCACTTGGATGGCTTAATGAAAGAAATAAACAGCTTGGCAGAATCTGGAGCCAGATATACTGAAATGCCACACGTGATTGAGGTGATCTTGCCCATGTTATGCAACTATCTATCATACTGGTGGGAAAGGGGGCCTGAAAATGCTGAAAGTACTGGCCCCTGCTGCACAATGGTAACTTCTGAACATCTCAGCATAATACTGGGGAACATTTTGAAGATCATCAACAATAACCTGGGGATAGATGAGGCAACTTGGATGAAGCGAATAGCAGGTACCTCGTGACAAATTTCATTTAAACAACTGATTACTAGAGCTGCTTTATTTGTCAATATCAACAAAGCATTAATTCCCCAATAGTTGTACTTCTTTTACGAAAGCTTTCTCTCACAGTCAGATTTACATTTTAGAATCAATGTTTTTTATTAAATTAGTTAAATGGTAAAATCTCAGTAAAATCTAAATAATATATGCTTGGTTCAAAAATTGGGGGTCCTGCATTCCTGAACATTCCTGGTATCATTATGTGTTTGGAAATAATTTTTAATATCTGTAGAGCTAGGAGAAAATACTATCCATTAATTAAGCGCATGTAAGTCTCCCTGAAAACTCTTGTGGCACAGACCTGTCCTGTTTTTAAAGCTACAAAATGGATGGATACATATATGAAGAGTTCTCATGGTTTTCATTTGATTGCATCAGATGTGGTCCACAGCAGTCAGGAAAATATTTTCATCTTTCATTGAGACAAAGGCCTAGTTTAGTTGTAGTGTTACCATTTTTTTATTTTACATTTTGTGGGTTCTCCAAAAGAAAACTCACTGAACCATCTTAAGAAAAATGAACAACAAGTTGATGCAGTCAGAGCCCGGCACTCAGAAATGCAGATGTTGCATGTTGCTGGCATGGTGGAGAAGAGCAGGAAAAGAGTGTGCCCAGGCAGGGAGGATATATAGCTACTCCCTCTTCCTGTCAGGGCACAATGGGAGTGTTCTTGCAGAGTTCTCTCTAGCAGATTTTACAAGAAGACTCTGTGAGCCTCAGCCCCTATCATGTGACTATCTAGCAAATCATGAATTGTTGGTTTGACTGCATTTAAATATCCAACAGTCCAATTGGTTACTTACATGTGGCTTGGTTAAGCCACTTGATAGTTTGAGTACACTGTTTCACATATACACCATTTTTAATGAAAGAACCCAAGTTCAGATACATAAATTCCCTGTCTTGAGGCAGGATTCCTATATATTTATTAAACATGTATAATGTTTATGCTTATTTATTTAGGCAAATTCTATGGTGTTTTACATAGCCAAAACAGATCTCTAAGCAGTCTACAGCATATCTTAAACCAGGCATAGGCAAACTCAGCCCTCCAGATGTTTGAGGCTGCAACTCCCATCATCCCTAGCTAACAGGACCAGTGGTTGGGGATGATGGGAGTTGTAGTCCCATAACATCTGGAGGGCTGAGTTTGCTTATGCCTGTCTTAAACCATCAAATGCAATATTACAATATGTTGTGATGCCTGAAATTTGGTGAATGTCAACCTGCAGGTGTGACCACTGACTATCCCAGACAGATTGTCTGGATTTCTAAAAACTCATAGATACACAGGTGAATGTCATCAAAATAGAATGGTTAGAATTGACACTTGCTGATATGTAGGGAAAATATTTTTGGACATTCCCCAAACTCGGCTAGAATTGTCAGCATTCATATGTGTATGTGAATATTCATCAAATTCTTGATATCAAGCGTAACCTAATATAGAAGTATTTCTGCCTGTATACTTTCAGGTAATACATAATCAGGCAGATATGACTTTAGACTCAGTTCACATATAACAGTGAACCATGGTTTATTGTTAATGTTCACAAGTAGCATGAATCTTGGTCTTGTACAATCCCTCACTATCACATGCAAGGGTAAGAGATTTAACTCTCCTGTGTTTCATTTGAAACAAACAATGATTTGCTGTTGCATCCAAACTCACCAAACTGTGGTTTGTTCAAACCAGTTTGTTAGTATGCCAGGGTATCAAACCATTAGCAGTACAAACCACCAATTGGTGAGTTCTGGGTGCATCCAAAGTTTCAGGTCATTCCTTTACAGAGACAAGTTACATTTCCTCTCAAGAGGAGTGGGGAGCACATGAGCCCAAGATTTAAGTCAGCCTGTGCAAATTACAGGAAAACATGGTTTGTTGTTGCATTGTACTGATGTCTACAGTCACAGTGCTATTATGAAGCTACTTTTTACAGAGTAACAAAATATGTTTAAATGTATATTTATAGAAATGTGTTTTGTATATAGTGTATGCTCAGCCAATCATTAGCAAGGCCAGGCCGGATCTGTTGAAAAGTCATTTTATCCCAACACTGGAGAAATTAAAGAAGAAAGCCATAAAGATAGTGATGGAGGAGGAACAACTGAAAGCAGACAGCAAAACGGATACCCAAGAAGCAGAACTCCTCATTCTAGATGAATTTGCAGTTCTTTGCCGCGACCTTTATGCTTTTTATCCTATGTTGATCCGCTATGTGGACAACAACAGGTAGGAGAATCTGTAACTAAAGGGGATTAAATGGATTTTTTGTATTTATATCCTGCACCTCAACATAAAATTTATGTTCCTAATTTTGCTAACAATAAAACAATATAAAACTAAAAATGGAAAACTACCTAAACGGTTAGTTTAGTTTAAAACAGCAACAGTCCATTCAAATAGATAGTAAAACCAAAACTGCTCTCCTCCTCCTCCTGCCCTAAATTTTGTTATGGACCACCCCAACCAAGCTCTGCTGTGTGGTGTGAGATTCTAGGGGTCTTGGCACTTAATTGGGGTTGGTGTTTCCTTCAGAAAAGTTAGGCACAGAGGAGATTGTAGTGTCTTTAATATATATGGTTTTGTTTACGCATAACTTGTGCCCCAAAGGTAATCTGGTTTCTCTTCAGATTGTATAAATCTTTTGTCTTTTACAAAATAAAAAGGTCCCCCTAGACCCAGTTGAAAGGCAGATAGTTCCTATCTAGGCCATACAATTCAAGGTCATTTCATGGATGAGCAAACAGTGTTAACTAATGCCAGCAAGTGGAATGCAAGTGGAAAGTTTGATAGCTTTGACACCTGACACAAGGAAGAATAGACTGCTTTCTTGAAAAAATCAATAAGGAATAGAACAAAGTGAATGTTTCTGACCTCAAGCTTCACTAAATTTAGGTTAGGCAGAGAAAAGAACATGTGAATGATTGCCTAAACATTAACTTTAATTCTGTGAAGTACCAGAATAAAAAGAAGAATTAAAAATGTTAAAGATAAATGAGAGTATAAAAATGACACAGCCACAAAAACAGTTTAATTAAGTCGTGTCTGCTCTCTGCTTCCTGATACAGCTTACTTGTAACATTTTTACAGTTCAGAATATTTTAGTGTTGTAAAATTCTTATGAATGTCTAAAGGTATTTAAATGGAAGAATCAGCAATGCCCATTAAAGTATAAAATCATTTTCTGACTTGAAAGCTTGAATCCAAATGCTGCGTGGCAGTTTCGACAATTCATCATCAACAAGCACACATACATATTTAAATACAGTATAAACTTTTTCTTAAGCCATATCTGTTTTAGAGACAGTGTATAATCCTAGGGGAAGAAACATTCTAGACCACTTTATTCATCTTATAAAGTGGGCTGTATGCCCTGGAAGATTATACCAAAATGAATGTGCAAATCATTAAGGTGGCCACAGGAGTTACTATCAGTTCTGTTACAAAGAAATCTACAGATGTTCTTGCTACAAAATATATCTAGTTGTATCAGATAGGGTGGTGGTTTTATGAAAATTGAATACAGTACAGGCAATGACTGATTTAGGTGCATCCAAATGACATGTGATCATGCATGTGCAGACAGCGCTGAACCTGGAAGTAGCCCCAAAATGCCATTAAGACGTCACAAAAAGGGCCAGAACAGGGGCAGACTGGGCTTACACACACTCCACCGACACATGCTGGCATCCAGAACATAACCCCCACCAAAAAGGATTGCCTATACTTTGAATTGTGATACATGTCATAAATAAATCCTATTGGTTTAATTGAACTTACTTTGGGGTTAATGTGTATAAATACTCCACAGGCTGTGGAACCTCCAGATGATGCTGAATTACAGCTTTCATCATCCCTGGCCATTGGCCATGCTAGCTAGGGTTGATGGGAGTTGTAATTCAGCAACACCTGGAGTTTCAGCAGTTCCCCACATCTTCTCTACACACTTACTTGGAGGTATGTGCCATAGAACTGAGTGGGCAATAGCCAGTTAAACAGTTCTGCTCACTCAAGCACTTTGGCTGCACAATGAAACTTTCACGCTCCCAATGTGTCCATCACCTGCTCTGGAGGGTTGGGTGAACTCCCAGAATATATTTGTGGTGGGCATCTGGGGAGAGGAAGTTCAGTTGCAGAGAACTTAAGCTAGTGGTGCTGTTTACTTGGCTACTGCCCAATGAGACTGCTGAGTAGAGGTGCCTATTGATGTATTTGCCTATCAATAAAAGGGAGTAGTAAGCATCTTTCCAACACCCAGAAACACACAGTTTTACACTGCAGTATGGTGCTGCAGTGGGTGGCGCTGTGGGTTAAAACACAAAGCCTAGGGCTTGCCGATCAGAAGGTCGGCTGTTCGAATCCCCGCGACGGAGTGAGCTCCCGTTGCTCGGTCCCTGCTCCTGCCAACCTAGCAGTTTGAAAGCACGTCAAAGTGCAAGTAGATAAATAGGTACTGCTCCAGCGGGAAGGTAAACAGTGTTTCCGTGCGCTGCTCTGGTTCGCCAGAAGCAGCTTAGTCATGCTGGCCACATGACCCAGAAGCTGCACGCCGGCTCCCTCGGCCAATAAAGCGAGATGAGCGCCACAACCCCAGAGTCGGTCACGATTGGACCTAATGGTCAGGGGTCCCTTTACCTTTACCTATGGTGCTGCTATCATACTTTTCAGAAACAAAGTGTAGGAAGAAGCAATTGAAAGGGGAGTAGTAGGACTGCTAATGTTCAGTATAGAACGTGTTGAAATAATACTGTAGTCTAATAAATGTATTTTGTTTTTTTTTTTGTTTAGATCAAACTGGCTTAAGAAACCAGATGCAGATTCTGATGAACTTTTCCGAATGGTAGCTGAAGTCTTCATTCTCTGGTGTAAATCACATGTATGACAAAGATTCCTTTTTTTTTTCATTTTTATAATACACATATTTAGAAATGTTATGCATATCTATAAATGTCACCGACCTGTTTCTCAGCATTTATGTAAACTGCATTTTGGTATTATATTTATTTCAGAATTTCAAGCGAGAAGAACAAAATTTTGTTATTCAGAATGAAATCAACAACTTGGCATTTTTGACAGGAGACAGCAAGAGTAAGATGTCAAAAGTAAGTCAGAAAGTATTTAGATTGGTCCAAGTGTATCTGCTAAATTATTTGTACTTTGTAACAATGACACAGACTGTAGCAAACTGCATTTCTTTGCCGATAAGTTTAGAAGTAGTTGCTTCTTAATATGAATATCAATTGTATTTACCATATATTGTCATGTAAATTTTCTGACTAAAAGCCTTTTCCCCTTGATGCACCCACATGATGGGGTGAAAGTTTACCAGAAATGGATCTGAAGTACTTCTTTTTACTTTAGCTCCTTCCCTTTCCACCCAGCTGGTCTTGGGATTTTGATTCTCCCTCCCCTGCCATATATTTCTATTGTACTGATACTGAGTTTTCATCTCCTATTGATACAGCAGACAGTTTGCTTTTCACTGTAGTAAAATAACATTACCTAAAACATAATACATTGTGGGGATATCAAAATTGTTAAGATATATCTGCTCGATCTACACATAGCCCAAAATGTCACTAGAAAAGCCTGTATTAGAATATCTGTATGGGACGAACTGGGGATGCTAAAATGTCTGAGGCTACATCTGAGAAAGTCCACTCTTTCTGAGATGATCATGGGTATTTTTTTGGAAGGGGATTGTATTGCATTTCAGTAGAGGAGCAGGGAAGGTCTAAACAAAAAGGCATGGTATCAAATTAATTATCTGAAAATGCAAAACAAATGTTTTTAGCATTTGTCGGTGTTAGAAATAGTGTTATAAATTAAGTCACTTTAATGCATCTGTACAGCTGAACACACTGAGATTTGTGGCGCATTCCTCATTTCCAGTGTCCCTCTGCTGAATCAATGTGTGTGGATTCATTTTTTAAAAATGCATTGACCCAGTGAGGGGCACGAAAATTCACCATTCAGGTGAGACCCAACTATCAGTTTGTCTCCCAAAGATGGGATGTGGATCATAACACTGGAGCTGATGTGTCTTTAGGAGGAGGTGTCCTTATGTAGATTTATCACATAGGGGTGTGTGGGGGTACATAGGGAGAATGTATAATTGTGCGTGTATGAGCACAAATAATTACTGCCTTATCCACAAGTGACCCATTCTTATTCCATACCTGAAGGACATTTTCAGCTGTTCTAGTTTTCTTACTCTCTGAAACATACATGCTAAATGATTTTATACATTATAACCTGACATGTATCTGGTACTTTTTCAAGCACCCAATGCTGTCTTGTTGAAAATTATTTTTAACCAGATATTGTGCCACAGAAAACCAAGCGTAATTAAGTACCAAGTACCTGTGGTTGGTCATTAAATGAAATTTATTATAAATAATAATACTTTTAAATTTGGCTTTCTGCTATTAAACCAGTTTCCTGTTGTTAAACCTTTCTTGTCAACAACCATATATATATGAATGACCAGATGTGTGATTATTTCACTGTAACAGTATTGAAGTATCTTTGCACAATGGAAAAAAGCAGTCATGATAGGTTTGTTGCTTTCAGTATGCCTGCCCCTTGGTATTCAAGTTTTGATTGGAAAACTATCCCCTGGCCAGGACTTTCACAGTTGATAACTGCTTAAAAATTTGGGATTTGAGGCCATTATCAATTGAACTGCAAGATGAAACAATCCTATTTTTTTTCCTTGTTGAGCGTAGGCATCATTTCTATGTCAATTTCACAACCAATCAGGGGCAGATTTTCAAAAAGAATCCTGAAAGTCAAGATTAGGGACAATTATTACTGGAACTAAATCTTCCTCCCTTTAAGAAGTTCTGTCAGTCTGGTTGTTGTTTGTCCCCTGTCTTTTTCCCATTGAAAGTAATCATCCACTTTGTTTTGGGGGCACATACAGAATTGACTTATGCAGACAAGAATAGCTTGGGAGCTTTGAAAGACTGCTTTCTCCTATGCTAGCAAACTGCCTTGACAGGCAATGTGTTTCACATATACATGTTCTAGGAGTCCTGTGAATTAAGATCTTTAAGATACTGGCAATAGCACATCTCGGCAGATGTAACTTACACTCATACGGGTCTTAAAAATTGAGATGTTGTTTCTTGCACACACAAAGAGAATCAAAATCTACACATTATTAATACTTCAGAAAGGAATAGCTTAGCAACAATACTTGTTGTGGCAGTGGGAATAGCTCGACAACAATATACACTTCTTTAGTTGAGAAGATGAGCTAATGGAGTCTATCCATGACTAAACTAGCATGCACACATGAAAGAGCAAACCCAAAGGCCTAAGAGGAATTGGAAAGGCTGGATGGGTTAAGCCAGGCACAAGCAAACTTGGCCCTCCAGATGTTTTGGGGCTACAACTCCCATGATCCCTAGCTAACAGGACCAGTGGTCAGGGGTGATGGGAATTGTAGTCCCAAAACATCTGGAGGACCGAGTTTGCCTATGCCTGGGTTAAGCACTGCTTAGGAAGGCATAATAGGCTTCTTCCTCTCTGGGCTGACGTTGCAGACTAGGCCGCAGTCATGTATCACTGGGCAAGGAGGACCAGAAAGTGGCGTCTAAAACAGTCATAGCACACAAAGGTAGGAAGCCAAAATTGTTCTTAAAAACACAGTTACACAGAGAGAGAGAGAAAGATAGGAAGATGGTAGGCAGGACAGAAGCAGGAGACACTGTTCTCAGCTTTGGTGGGCAATGCCAAAGAGGTAGAACTGAGGTGCATTGAAACTCCTGGGTCAGGCAAGGAAAACAGAAAAGGCAGCAGGCAAGAGAAAAATTGACTTCTTGAATCTCTGCTTTGGCTAGCAAGAATCTAGGGGGAGCAGGAAAAATAATGGATCCCTTAAAAGCACTGGCAGAGGAAGAATGTGAAGCTCCACCACTGCTTAAAAGGGCTTTTGGAATAGGCAGACTAGAGAACGTGAACTAGAGTTGAATCAGCACCTGAGATTGAGAAGCCTAATGAGCTTCCATGACTGCACATGCTCAGGCTTTAGAATCTTAAGGGTGGCAGAGGAGAAGAAGAGAAAGAGCAGCATCGATACCAAGCAGTACAAAGCTGTAGGATTGACCAGACTTCATCATTATCCTGCTTTGGAAGAATACGTTTGTAAGAAGGAGTAGCCTCTACCCAGCAGTGGAACATACCAAGAGCGGGCACGCTCCCAAGGAGGGCATGGTGCGGAGGGTGCCCTCCCTGGCGTGAGATAGCCACTCAGGTTCTCGGAGTGGCGTGTGCACCCTGCAGCCGGGGGCGGAGCGAGCCTTCCACGGGGGCAGAGCAAGCTGCCCCTGGCGGACATTTGGCGCGCCACCCACCCACCACTCCCAAGCCTCCCCCAAGCTGTCAAAACAAAGGGGGGAAGGCTTGGGAGTCACAAGTGGGCAGTGCGCCAAATGTCACTCCCCTCAGTGAGGGCATCTGGGGTGGTCTGCCCCCCGCCCCATTTCCTATGCCCTTGCCTCTACCCCAGGTTTTTGAAGAAGGGTTAATACTGGCTGTTTCCTATTGTCTGAGCCATGGGAAATGTCCACTTTTGAGTGGTGCCTAAATATCAACTTAACAAAGAAGTCTCAAAGATAAGGCATCGTCCAGAATGCCATAAAATAACCAACTTTTCAGCCTTTTATTATTCTTGATAACATCCCAAAAGAATGGCCAAAAATGTATAATTCACTTTTCCTATGTTACTCAAACTCCGTGTTGTGCTCACTGGCTAAAGATGGTTGGCTGGGAAATTGGAGTGCATTATGAAAATTAAAATTGTACATATGGTATGGAATACATAATATATGTATCTGTTGAAATATGTTATACCAACTTTACTATTGTATGCAGAAGATACATAACATAAATATTACAGATTTACAGCTGAATGCTACTTTTAAAAAAAATGCAACTATTTTGTTAACCTTTATCAAACTGAATTTATTTAAAGCTGAGCAAGTTTTTTTTAACTTTTTTTCCTGATAATATGGCAGCAGATTGCTCGGAGGGGAATGGTAAGTTAGTGAACATTTAGTCTGAGAAAGATCAGTTACTTGGGCTGTACTGTGAAATAACAGATTCTTGTCAATAGGTTACTGAAACAGATACGCCACTCCATTAATCTGTTATTTTTTAACTTTGTGTGGGTGTTTTCATGAAGGAGGCATGCAGATGTAATTATTTCTTACTGCAGTTTATATCACATCTATATTTATCTAAACATGATGCAGTATTTACATATCCATTTATTTCATGTAGCCCAGTTCTTAAACTTAAGATACTGTTTGTTCATAGGGTGATTCACATACCCCAGTCTTAATTAAGAGAACTCAGGGTGAACGCTTACACTTCAAGAGCAAAGCAGAGATATATTCTAGTTCCACAGTCAAGGCAGAACTCTATACAGGTAACTCACAACTTGTGTGCATTCAGCTTTACATGCTTGGTAAATAAAAATAAAAATAAAAGAGGTGGAAAGTGGACGAGCATTTGGGAAACAATACTTTGACAATCCCACCCACCCTGGAAACCAGTGTGTTTTAACAATATGCAATTTTGGCTTCACATGCTACCTCCGGAACGTAAGTTGAGAGTTGCCTGTATAGAAATGACGGATATAGGACATTTGTTTGACAGCCAGTGTGCAAACCCAGGGCGAATGCATATCACAGTTCTAAAATGCAGGGGAAATACAAAATTTGTTATTCATCACAGAACTATTTTTTTAAAACTCTCAGATTTCGTTGAAAAGCAATGTCCTTATCCATCCATGGAATAGGCAAGTGAGGCCTAATAACCGGTAGGTCAAGATGTAGAATCACCCAATTCTAGAGTTGGAAAGGGTCCCTGAGGATCTTCGGCTCCAAACCCTTCCATGCAGGAATATGCAACTGTCCCTTACAAGGATCAAACCAGTAACCTTGACATTAGCCACACCATGCTCTGACCAGCTGAGCTATTGGTGGACTAGCTGTAGTTGTGTGTCTCATTAGAAGAAGAAGCTAGCCAGTTGTGCCAACGAGTTTCTATGTTACATTATACAAAATAAGAAAAATAACCCAATTTTGCTTAATTTGCATAATTGATTCAGTCACATAACCCAACTTTTCTTGTTGTTGCATCCTAATAATATTTAGCAGCCCCATGAAAAACTTGCATACTCACATTGAATACAAATTGGCATCCAAATGATGCTAAAATTATCAAATCATTATGTGCAGATAGATGCACAATTTATTCAGTGCCAAATACATGTCAAAGGCAATAACTCTGAATACAAGAGTTGCATGCGAAAAGTATGTTTGAAATGCAGACTCAGATTTTCAGCATATGTACATTTATATTCCTTTATATTCCTCAGACATGAGCAGACAAGAAGAAATGTATCTTGAATTTTGAATCCTACAACTGATTTGAATGGCTTTATATAATGAAATCCAAATTTATATACTGAGAGTCATGCTACATTTTTGGAATAAACAGATTGAGGTCTGATCTCTAAATGCCCATAATGTGGCAGCAGACATGCGGGGGGCGGGGGAGGGGGAGCAAGGCCAACCTGAATTTAGCCTCTACACACCTTTTCATCCCTCCAAAACAGGTGTCTAATTCTGACAAAACTGGTAGTAGTAAATATTAACTTGTTATGGTATATGTGATCTCAGCCCATAACTTTATGCACATGTACTAGGTCAGGGATCTAACAAAAGAAAATATTCACACAACACATTTTCATGCAGAATCCAAAATAGGAATTGACTGTTTTAACTGAATCAGAAGTGGGGTGTCTGCGTTTGATAACTGGCACAAAAATTGAAAGAACAAACCCCTTATAAATGTTACACTCTTTTTAGGCTATCTAGCTTTAGCATATTTAAATATTTTGCAGAAATGCTTTAATGTACCTCTATCCTCCAAATATAGTTTCCCAGATTCATTTTTTCATGTATTTCAATACACTGTTTTTGAATCATGGACCCCATTCCCTTACACAGCTTCACAATGAGTATCTTTCAGATGTGAAAATCAGAAACTTCAAATAGAAAACACTGTGTTAAGGCTCAGTATTAAACCATCCTGGTAAATGAAGATTATAAAGTTTATAAGGCGTTTGCTCTTTAACTTTTACCTATGTAATCTTACCTACATAGGTAGCAGCCTAAGATGAGGAAGACACTTCAATTCTGATCCTATGCATGTCTACTTAGAAGTAAATCCTACTTAGTTTGGTGGGATTTTTGTTTCAGAGTGCTCAGGGCTGCAGGCTTTGTGAATTTGTGCATGAGACCCGATAATGTTTTCAAAATGTTTGTTGTTCATTCAGTAGAAGGATAGGATTTCAGGGCAGAAGGAACTTTCCAGGCTGGGGAAGGACTTTCTAACGTCAGACAAGGGGAACTGTGTCCCTCCAGATGTTGTTGGACTACTACTCCCATCATCTATGTGCATTGGCCATTCTGTCTGAGGCTAATGGGAGTTGGAGTCTCATAACATCTGGAGGGACACTGGTTCCCACCACTGCTTTATCTTCAGAATTCACAGCAATTAACTTTATTATCTAAGTTGTTATCAGCTGACAGGGATGACCGAATTACCTATGGCAAGAAGCACCTGACAAATTTCACAAGACGAATCACCTATTACAGTATATAACAATGTAAAGAATTAACATCATGTGACATTGTTTTAAAAACCAGCAAATATCTCTGGCTCCAAATATGGCTTTGTAAATTTTCTCCAATATTGTGGTTTTATACAGTGCCCCCCCCCCACACTGCTATCAGTTTCACACATTAGTGTATAGCTTTTATAGGCTAAAGAAATAAAGATGCACTGAAGAATAGATTGTTCTGGTTTGCAAACATTCTTTTGGAACCCTAATGTCCCACGGGGCTTCGGCAGCTTCTGAATGGCTGCATTATTTGGTTTTTGAATGTTTTGGAAGTCGGATTTCGTTCGACTTCCAAGGCACGACTGTAGTAGGCTCCACTACTTACTCCCCAAATAAACAGACCTAGATCCAAAATGTTAGCCAAGCAATGTGTGAGAGAGAATCTCACTTATTTCACGCTCCGAGTTTTTAATGAACATAAAAAAATTAGAAAGAGCCTACGACGTATTGCTATATAGTAAGAGCTGTGAATGCTATACTATTGTCCTCTTTCTGACTGGTTACTGTGTGAAGTGTGCTGTTGTTGCTTAATATTAATGGCTCCAGTTACAGTGGTGCCCCGCAAGACGAATGCCTCGCAAGACGGAAAACCCGCTAGACGAAAGGGTTTTCCGTTTTTGAGTTGCTTCGCAAGACGAATTTCCCTATGGGCTTGCTTTGCAAGATGAAAATGTCTTGCGAGTCTTGCCATTTTCCCCCCACTTCCCCCCCCCTTTTTCTAAGCCGCTAAGCCGCTAATAGCCTTTTAGCAGCTCAGCCGCTAAGCCTTTAATAGCCGCTAAACCGCTAATAGTGCTAATCCGCTTAGCCGCTAATGGGGTTGCTTCGCAAGACGAAAAAACCGCTAGATGAAGAGAATCGCGGAACGGATTCTTTTCGTCTTGCGAGGCACCACTGTAAACATATATGTAATTAATGTTGCAGGACTATCAATACCGTTTTTCCATGACCATCTTTAGATAAATGTTTTGAATTATAATAAAAGGGCAAAATTAGTGACATGGCATTAATTGAATGAATGCAGTTAATCTTTACATTTTAAAGACAAGTGATGTCTTTAGCTGTGCCAATATGGGCATGGATTGAAGGAGGAAAGGTGACCTCAATTAAAATTCCTCCACTTCCCAGCTATATGAATGAAATGAAAGCCATTAAAGCAGGGGTCGTCAAGGCTTACCGGGCATGGGCCAGATCACTCTTGCGGAGATCCTCCTTGGGCCAGACCGGCGCAGCACAACGCCAGAAATCGCGTCTGCGCATGTCCGCGGTGCCATAAAACACTTTTGTGCATGCCCAGACACCGAAAATTGCGCCTGCGCAGATGCGATTTCCAGCGTCTGGGCATGCACAGAAGCAATTTTCAGAGCCGCGGAAGAGAGTCCCTGTGCCGCAAGGCCGGTTTAGTGCAATGCGCAGGGACTCGCCAAGCGGGCAGCTCAGTTCAGGGGCGGCTTGGGGGCCAGTTAAACGGCCTCCGTGGGCCGCTTCCGGCCCATGGGCCACCGGTTGGGGACCCCTGCATTAAAGGCTTCTCTCTTAATGTAAATAGCAGCTTTTGGATGGGGGGGGGGTTGTTGTCAGGGTATGGTGACAAGAGTTAAACCCCTTCCCTTCTGCTGCAGTTGTGATACTGTGGACTCTTCCATGGTTGCTATTTACATTTTTTAAATGCACATGTAAGTTGCATTAAAGGGACGCTGGTGGCGCTGTGGGTTAAACCACAGAGCCTAGGACTTGCCGATCAGAAGGTCGGAGGTTCAAATCCCCACGACTGGGTGAGCTCCCGTTGCTCGATCCCTGCTCCTGCCAACCTAGCAGTTCGAAAGCACGTCAAAGTGCAAGTAGATAAATAGGTACCGCTCCGGTGGGAAGGTAAACGGCGTTTCCGTGCGCTGCTCTGGTTCGCCAGAAGCGGCTTAGTCATGCTGGCCACATGACCCGGAAGCTGTACGCCGGCTCCCTTGGCCAATAAAGTGAGATGAGCGCTGCAACCCCAGAGTCGGCTACGACTGGACCTAATGGTCAGGGGTCCCTTTATCTTTACCTTTACCTTTTAAGTTGCATTAACATCCTCTCTAGTTTGACCCTTAATAACAGCAACTCATTCTCAGGAGATTTCCTTTTTCTTTTGATACAACCATATTGTGCACAGTCTCTTCTCTTTGACACTCCTAGGGCACAATTCAGTCAGAATTAAGCACTTGTAAGTCCCATTTTTTTTAAGTAGGGGATTTATTTTATTTTAAGAAATGGGTATCACACCTTATAGGATAAAAATAAATTTCAGTCAAAGCAGAAAAAGTTTTAAAATACAACAAATATCTAGCATTTAAAAGCATATTTTGGGGGGGGGGGCGGGAATCCAGAGCACAGATGGAGCAGAGAGAAAAAAGCCAAACTAGGAATAAAATTTATACATTCAGTCTAGCCTAAAGGCTACATGGAAGAGCTGACTTTGGCCAGTTGGCTGAAACTGTCTATCAGTCTGGTAGGTCTCTCCAGGGAAAGCAAGCAAAGTTTAGCAAGAGCTTGAAATCCATAGGACAAAAGTATTTAACTTTATCTTCTACTAGTTAAAATATATTTGGGGAAAGTAGATGTGATTGTAGACCTCAGTCCTTAACTTCTAACTTTGAATCGTGGCATTTTAAAGTGCCCAAGAAGGCCAAAAGGAGAGAAGGTCGAGAAATAATTGCAGAATCAAACTTTCTGTAACCTGCACAAAGTTTCATGTAACATTAGTTTTCCATGTTAAAGCAAAAGCACTTGGTTTGTTGCATTTCTTGTGAATATTGTTTGTTAACAGATACAAGGCTTAAAAAAATTGGTAAGTGTGTGTTATCAAACATTCAATATTAAAAGATTATAAAGATAGTAAATGTATTGTTGTTTATGGTTTTCCTTTATTCTAAACTGAATAAAACAGCAGTATGGGGGTTTACATAATATATATAGAATAAAATATATTGCCATTGGTAATCCTCAGTATATTCTTTATTTTTAACCCTCAGTAAGCGTAATAATAGAAGAAATTAATCTAATTCAGTAATTCATTCTTTTATTAAGGAAGCACATAATGACACATGGTAATGGTTCATTGTAAATGCAAGGTATTTTAGCTACTTTGTTGAAAAAAAGAAGATATTGTTTCTAATTAACTTGTAAAATTCCCATCTTTTCATCAAGTTTACTTACTTTTTTCCTTGTATTTTTTCTTTCATACAGGCCATGCAAGTAAAGGTACAGGTCAAAGTGCATGATGTGTCTTTATGTTTTAGTTTTAGAGATGACCAGGCTCTCAGCATTCTTTCCATTGATCACAGCAGTGGCGTCACAAAGGGAAGGTACATGTTCTGCCCAATATAAATCCTATTGGAAAGTTAGGCAGATTTTGCCAGAACATCTGTTTTTATACTCCTACACACTTTTCTATACAGGCCTGGGTATTGATTTCATGGGGAAGAAAATGGCCCAACAGCATCTCTCTTCTGCCTCTGTTACCATCCTCATTTTATGTAAATTAGTTTAGTATCTTTAATTGAAAAAGTGTTATCGCAACAGACTCATTAATGTATTGGGATTTTTAACATTAGAAATACTAATAGTAGTAGTGGTAATAAATGTACTATGCTTGTCATTGCCCATTAAAATATCTAGATTACTTTATCAAATTATTCTCTCCCTCCTCTTTGCCCTCCTTCCCTGCAATCAAGACTTGTGATTGCAGGGATACAAAATAATTTTGGATCACACTAAAATCAGTGTACACATCTCGTACCAAATTTATTTAAAATTTCCCCACAACTTGAAAACAATCAGGAAAAATGTAGTCATTATGAATTATGGTCTTGACTAACTTAGGGTCACTAATTTTAGTGGGTCTACTCTGAGTAAGCTTTGTTGCGTACAATCCGGGGGAAAGTTGATGATGATATTGGTAATAATGATGCCTCTGTGCTGGATCTGCCCTGGCAAAACACAACAACTTGGGAACAACTAGGGCTGGGGCATGTTCCACAGGGCAGGATGCACTGGGACAACCGATCTCAGTGATCACGGGTAGGAGGAGGAGTTACGCTAAGACCAGACCCTATCATTACAGAGGAGGCGGGTTTAGTCGTTGTCTGAGGACTATCCCTGCCTCCGGGTCTGGTCCTGACCGGATGGATACTAGAATCAGCAAGGGATACCCACATGACCTGAAGGTGCTGCTGTGCAATGCCAGGTCAATGATTCATAAGACCACTGCCATCCATGACTTGATCATGGATGGAGGATTTGACCTGGCATGTATAACAGAGACCTGGTTGGATGAAGCAGATGGGCCTGTCCTTGCCGCTGCTTGTCCACCAGGTTTCTCTTACGCACAGCAACCCAGGTCATGTGGGCGGGGAGGGGGGGTTGCAGTGATTTTTAGGAAGTCATTAGTTTGCACCAGGCGTCCTGTTGGGAAGACCCAGTTTTCTGAGTGCATGTTCTGGAAGTTGGGCAATAGGGGCAGTACAGGATTCCTTTTGGTGTACCGACCTCCCCGCTGCACCAAGGATTCCCTGCCCGAGCTGCTTCAGGTCGTGGCGGATGTTCTCCTGGAGACACCTAGCTTGGTCGTCCTAGGGGATTTTAACATCCATGCCGACACGACCTTACAAGGGGCCGCTCGGGACTTCGTGGAAAGCATGGCCTCCATGGGGCTGTCCCTGAATAAGTCTGGCCCAACCCATAGCCGTGGACATGCCTTGGACCTGGTGTTTACCTCTATGGATGTTGGTGATCTGACACTAAGTAAAAGCGAAACGAAAGAAGTGCCATGGTCAGATCACTTCCTGGTGCAACTGGACTTCTCTGCGACCCATCCCCTCTGCAGGGAGGTGGGACCAATTCGGATGGTCCGCCCCCGCCACTTAATGGATCCAAATGGCTTCCAGAGAGTAGTAGGGGATGCTTTATCC
This sequence comes from Podarcis muralis, assembly GCF_964188315.1. Classification (NCBI taxonomy): domain Eukaryota; kingdom Metazoa; phylum Chordata; class Lepidosauria; order Squamata; family Lacertidae; genus Podarcis; species Podarcis muralis. The sequence goes on from NC_135655.1 coordinate 40,987,114, forward strand.
CATGTTGATGGCCTTTCAGCTGATTCCCTGGTGGCCCGCTGGAATGTGGAGTTAACCAGGGCTATTGACTGTTTGGCTCCGAAGCGCCCTCTCCGGTTGCATGGAGCCCGGACAGCCCCGTGGTTTTCCACGGATCTGAGGGCAATGAAACAATCGTTGAGACGGCTAGAGCGCCGGTGGCGGAGAACTCATTCCGAATCTGACCGGACACAGGTTAGAGCTCAACGTCGAGCCTACCAAGTGGCGATAGTGACGGCGAAGAAGAATTTCTTCACCGCCTCTATTGCATCTGCAGAAAACAGCAGCAGGAGACTTTTTCAGGTGGTTCACAATTTAGCGGAACCACCTGCAACATCGGGGCCCAGTACGGGCCACATGTTCTCCTGCAATGATTTTGCAAAGTTTTTTGCAGATAAAATCGCTCAGATTCGGGAAGAAGTAGACTCCACCGTGGGAGCAGGGCCGGGGCGGGAGAGTGCTAGAGTTCTGTCTAGTCAAGTTGAGTGGGATCAATTCCAATCTGTTACCTCCGAGGATGTGGACAGGCTGCTTGGACGAGTGAAACCAACCACCTGTCTCCTGGATCCTTGCCCATCCTGGCTTATAAAAGCTAGCCGGGAAGGACTGGGCAATGGGCTTCGTGGGGTGGTGAATGCTTCCCTCCGTGAGGGAGCCTTCCCAGACCCGCTGAAAGAGGCGGTTATTAAACCGCTTCTTAAAAAACCATCTTTAGATGCGGCCACGATGGCCAACTATCGCCCAGTCTCAAATCTTCCATTCCTGGGCAAGGTGATTGAGCGAGCGGTTGCCGAACAACTCCAGGCACGCCTGGAAGAAGCGGACCATTTGGATCCCTTCCAGTCGGGATTCAGGCCTCATCATGGGACTGAAACTGCCTTGGTCGCACTGGTTAATGATCTCCGGCGGGCTAGGGACAAAGGTGAGAGCTGTTTCCTAGTTCTGCTGGATCTCTCAGCGGCGTTTGATACCATCGACCATAGCATCTTTCTGGACCGTCTTGAGGGGCTGGGAGCTGGGGGCACTGTTATACAGTGGTTCCGCTCCTTCCTCCTGGGCCGTGTTCAGAAAGTGGTGGTGGGGGATGAGTGTTCAGACCCCTGGGCTCTCACTTGTGGGGTGCCTCAGGGTTCTGTCCTCTCCCCCATGCTTTTCAACATTTACATGCAGCCGCTGGGAGAGATCATCAGGAGGTTTGGGCTGGGTGTTCATCAGTATGCGGATGATACCCAGCTCTACCTCTCTTTTAAATCAGAACCAGTGAAGGCGGTGAAGGTCCTGTGTGAGTGTCTGGAGGCGGTTGGAGGATGGATGGCGGCTAACAGATTGAGGTTGAATCCTGACAAGACAGAAGTACTGTTTTTGGGGGACAGGAGGCGGGCAGGTGTGGAGGATTCCCTGGTCCTGAATGGGGTAACTGTGCCCCTGAAGGACCAGGTGCGCAGCCTGGGAGTCATTTTGGACTCACAGCTGTCCATGGAGGCACAGGTCAAATCCGTGTCCAGGGCAGCTGTTTACCAGCTCCATCTGGTACGTAGGCTGAGACCCTATCTGCCTGCGGACTGTCTCGCCAGAGTGGTACATGCTCTGGTTATCTCCCGCTTGGACTACTGCAATGCACTCTACGTGGGGCTACCTTTGAAGGTGACTCGGAAACTACAACTAATCCAGAATGCGGCAGCTAGACTGGTGACTGGGAGCGGCCGCCGAGACCATATAACACCGGTCTTGAAAGACTTGCATTGGCTCCCAGTACGTTTCCGAGCACAATTCAAAGTGTTGGTGCTGACCTTTAAAGCCCTAAACGGCCTCGGTCCAGTATACCTGAAGGAGCGTCTCCACCCCCATCATTCTGCCCGGACGCTGAGGTCAAGCGCCGAGGGCCTTCTGGCGGTTCCCTCATTGCGAGAAGCAAAGCTACAGGGAACCAGGCAGAGGGCCTTCTCGGTAGTGGCGCCCACCCTGTGGAACGCCCTTCCAGCAGATGTCAAAGTGATAAATAACTACCTGACATTCAAGAGACATCTTAAGGCAGCCCTGTTCAGGGAAGTTTTTAACATGTGATATTTTATTGTATTTTTGGTTTTTATGGAAGCCGCCCAGAGTGGCTGGGGAGGCCCAGCCAGATGGGCGGGGTATAAATAATAAATTATTATTATTATTATTATAAAAGGTGGTCATTATCACCATTGTCATCATGACGCCTCTGCAGTGGGCTCTTCCCTCCAAAAAACAACAGCCACCAACCACAACTTTGGAACAATCCTGCTATAGGACATGCAGCAGAAACAAAAAAAGGGGGTTGCCATATCCTCTTTCCGCCCCCATGTTTAACTGAGGATGCTCTCAAACAGATGCCTGCTTTTTGTGCCAGGAGGTAGCAAAACTAACAGAACTGCAGTAGTAGGCTTCCCGACTTTCTTTGCCCATACCCACATTTTCAAAAAAAATAATTCTCAAGATGCTGCCTGCTGCCAACTGCTCCACATTGCTGGCAAGGGGCAAAGCAAAGATAGCAGCAAATGGGTGAATCCAAGAACTAGGAAATAAAACAAAAGTAAAGTTGCAACCCCAGGAATTCCTTTTGCCTGGTCCAAACAACTCACTTATCAATCACAGCTCTGACTTCACTCATTCACTAAAAACAAAGGTTGACTCATTTCACAGAAATTGCTTCGAAGGGTACTTGCACATTTTGCTTCATAACTTTCTTTCTTGGAAGTTTAGAGCCTTTTCTTCTTCTTTTAATGAAAGCTCAGAGTCTGGAACAGCTGCCTGAGGGTGCCCATGAAAGCCTTCCCAAATGCCGGGTTGGGAACCTTTATAACTAAGCCAAACTATGGCTTAGCTTATGGCACTGTAGCAGCAGTAAGTCTGGGAGAGGAGTGCTGCAGCTGCAGTCTCTTCTGCAAACCCCCCATTCTAGCACTTTTGCAGTAAGCCATAGTTTGACTTAGCTTTATATGTGAAGCAGCTCAATGTAAGCTGCCTGAATAACTTTGTTTAGTTAGGTGGGTTACAAACATTCCAAACCTATCAGTAGTCTATAGCTCAGCATTACATTTACATCAGATCAAATTGTAGCCCTCATCATTATAGAGGGGAATGTAAGTAAAGACCTTCCCTCCTTTAATAATAAGGCTGATGAGTAGAAAGAAAGAACAGATACCCTTGATGGGTTTCTGCTAGTATAGAATAAATATGAACAGATAATTTTAAAGCACAACCCACTTCCTTACTGTCATGAACAGAGCATGATGTTCTCTGACTCTCCAGTTCTATCTTTGTAAATTGAGAAGTACGGAGTAGCAATTTTAAAAGACTGAAATTTGGTGGCAGAGACAGAATGGAGCATATATTCACTTTTAAAATGTCTTCCCCCCCCCCCTTTACTGCGTTTATGTTAAACTTTCTTACCCACTCATACTGAAGTAGATAACGGGGAATCTTTTCTGGACAAACCTGTCCTCCAAGGAACAGAAGAATGAAAAACTAGGACTGACTTACCTCCTGTGTTACACCAGTTACCTCCCCTGATTAACAGACGAGTGACGCCACTGGGTCCCCGTGATACATTGTGGCATTTGTTTGTCTGCTATCAAAGTAGAGTACAAATTAATGTCATTAAATATAGAGCCATTATTTCATTGCTACTGTAGAAAACTTTTTCTAAGGCATTTTGACAAGCAAAGCTTTGAGGCAAAATACTTCCTGCATTTGTCGGTCCCTGAAGGAAAACCACCACATCATGTTTTTGTTCATAACTGAACTGCCAAACATGTAGGAATGGCTAGATGCTTTGGTAGTTTTCATAAAAAACGAGAGCTTTGCAACAATTTACCCAAAGTGTGTGCACTGTTAGACTTTTCTTTCTCCTAGAATAAAAACCGTGTGGTAATTGTTTGCAAACAATTAGTACTAACAGCTCTTACTGTACCAGCATAACGAGCTTGTACAGTTTACTCAGGGCCTTAAATTTTCATTTGCAGCGGCATTAAGATGTGGAGGGTTTATAGCAAGTGCCTGCTGTTTGTAGCAGTGAAATGCTATGAGCCCAGCTCTGAATTCATGTGTGTGGCAAATTCTCACTGTGGCCAGTGAGAGTCTATTTCAAGCATGGAATTCAGGAAGGGGACATTTTTGTGTGTGGCTTTTTAGTGTAAGTTTGTTCATAGTATGATTCTGTTAATGATGACCTTGTTGTTGCTCAGAGCTTTGATCTGCTGCCTTAAATAAAAAGTTTTATTTTACATTATTTGGATAGAATAGGAACAGATATTATGTTGATGTGCAACCTGTTTACTGTCTCTTTCCTAGGGCTCATTTTCCTTATGCTCTGGGTGACTGAAGCTGCTGACAGTGTAGTCTGATACATTTACCTGAATTTTTTTTTATCAACAATGGAGTTAATGAAAAGTAGCTTTCTAGTGTACAAACTCATAGGCGTATGACTTTATTGAATTCATATATAGGCAACATGAGACTTTTTAAAAATCAGCATTACAGATACATTTCATACATGCATAGAATGCTCAGAATGTTAGAAACACTTACTGTCTTCTAAAAGTACAAAGCTTATTGTCAAAACTTTTATCCGTTTCAGATGTTATTCGTATGTGTGTGTATGTATGTGTTTTTGGAGATGTGTAGATTGTAGAAAATTACAACATGTGTATTCTTAGATTTTCTGTGGTGAAGTAAATTATGAAGTGCTACTAAAATAATATGCATTTTCCACAGCAGTTCTTTGGTTCACTTATATTTTCCCAAGTTTAGCCATTAAATATATATATATATATTACATATAATATGTCAATATAAAAGGCTAGCTTTGGTTGGATAATTAGGGGAAATAACTATTTAATAAGAATGAATCACATAACTACACAATATATTTTGTATGTATCTTCCCTTTTAGTCTGGAGGACATGATCAAGAACGAAAGAAATCAAAACGTAGAGGGGATTTATATTCAATACAGACTTCTCTAATTGTAGCTGCACTTAAAAAAATGCTTCCCATTGGACTGAATATGTGTACGCCTGGAGATCAAGAACTGATATCTCTTGCTAAGTTCAGATACAGCTGTGTAAGTTGAAGTTTTGCTCAATTAATAGTGTTCAATTTTCAAATTCCAGCAACCACATGGGGACTGTGATTCTAATACAGGCATAGGCAAACTCAGCCCTCCAGATGTTTTGGGACTACAATACCCATCATTTCTGACCACTGGTCCTGTTAGCTAGGGATGGTGGGAGTTGTAGTCCCAAAACACCTGGAGGGCCGAGTTTGCCTATGCCTGTTCTAATACAAGGGTTCTCAAAGTGCACATGTTGCTATGCAGTATCAGGATATGCCCTCGCTGCAACGCCTGCATCTCAACAGTGCAAGAAACAATGCGCAAGCATTCCATATGGCAAACCGGTTTATTCATTAGTCTAAATGCATCTAAAAAAATGAATGCTAGACCAAAGCACTTGACTGATTACATACTTATTGCCTGTGCTGGAAAGCTATTCATAGATCTTAAAGACACAATGGCATGCTCATATTTACTGTATGCATAGAATATGTCGTAACAAATAGAATAGTGTGGCATCAGGGCCGTCTTTAGCATATGCGTTGCCAGGGTGCAAAGATCCGTCCAGCGCCCCCAAATTTTTTTTTGGGGGGGGGCATGTCAAAGTTGTTGAGCTTTTAAGGAGGGGAGCAGCGAAAACCACTAATATGAAAAAAAAATATGGCAGCGCTAACTCTGTCTTTCCATTTTTGCAATCATGCGAAAATGAAATACACCACTAGGGGGCAGCGCCGGATACATTGATTCTGCAGCTGTTCCACAAAAGAGAACGGAAATGACCCATTGACCACAATCACCCACGGCTCGCAGTTAAGAGCTTAGGTGGCTTCAGTGGTGGGCATCCTCTAGAATTCGGCGCCCGGGTGCACCGCACCCCTTGCACCTCTGGGTAAAGACGGCCCTGTATGGCATCTTAAAGGCATCCTAGCAAATTTACAGTACCCAAGCTGTCCTGGAGCAGAGCCCATTTCATCAGATGTATGTAAGAAAAATGGGGCCAGTTGTGTGAACTGAGGAAATATCTCACATTAGCTACGCATAGCTCATTTACGTTTGCCATAGCTCAGTTGCTAGAGCATGAGACTCTTAATCTAAGGGTCATGGGTTCAAGCCCCATGTTGGGCAAAAGATTCCTGCATTGCAGGGGGTTGGACTAGATGACCCTCGTGGTTCCTTCCAACTCTGCAGTTTTATGATTCTATGAAACAAACAGTTACCCTTTTTGAATAAGGGAAGTGGTCAGATATGAGCATAAAAAATGAATTTGGCTTTGCACACCTATAGTTCTTATCACATTTCCCACACGGAATCCTATGTACGTGTTGCCTGCTGTTGCTTCTTGATGGGAGGCAGCTGTCTAGGATCCTGTTTTCAGCTTTCCAGCTATTCTTCCAGACTGGATTCCAAGAAAACAAATAGACAATATTTGGTGTTTAAAAACATATGGATAATAACTGGGAAGAAGAACAGTCAAAATCATTCACTTACTAAATCCACAAATATCAACACACAAGACTTTCTCACCAGCTGTTTCAGAACTCTCCCTGCTTCTCACAGCCTCTCCCAATCTTCACCCTTGGGAAATTGGATCCTCCTGTCTCTTCTGGGTTACAATATAATTATTCTGTTGGCAAAACTTTGCAGCCCAGTTGTAGATGGTTGCGGGCTGTCTCATCACCAGGATATTTGCTTTCTAGAAATATAATTTAATAAGTTAGTCCAACTTTTAGTATGGCACAGATTAATATATGCTTATATTTGTATGCAGAAAGACACAGAAGAAGAGGTGAAGGAGCATTTACGCAATAATTTGCATTTGCAGGAGAAGGTAATGTTCAAAAAGGTCTGTCAGATGAAACGTTTTTTAGCATTAGGCAAAGTTTTAAAACATTTAGATGTTTAACAAGACAATCTTTTGCTTAAGTTATGCAGGCTGTGAGGGCTATAGGATTTAGCAGACACACCTCTGTGCTTTTTGTATAGAAACTGCCTTTGTTGCCCTGTATGATCACCTCTAGGGAGTGTGTCCCTAGTGATCCTCCTTGATCTGTCAGTGTCTTCTGATACCATTGACCATGGTATTCTTCTGGAGAAGCTGTCTGAGTTGGGAGTGGGTAGCAATGCTTTATGACGGTTGCAGTCCTACCGGGATGACTGTTTTCAGAGGGTGGTGCTTGGGGAGTTTGGTTCAGCACTGTGGAGCCTTAAGTACCGGATTCGATTTTATCCACCATTGTGTTTAATATTTACATGAAATTGCTGGTCAGGTCAGCTAGATTATTGTAGTACATTGTCAGTAATATGCAGATGATACATACACAGCTTTACTTCTCCTTTATGCTCCTGGCAAAAACACTATTATTTGTTCTAACCTTTGGATCACAATTTTCTGCTTATCTTTTAGTGGGGTAGGGTGGAGTTAGAGCTGATTTTGGAATTTTCCCAGTGGCATGCTTTTCCTAATCTTCTAGGCTGAGTGAGTATAAGATATGACAATCATATCCCCATGCTCCCGGGCCTGACATAATTGAGGTATAGGATTACTGTGTAAGAGTGGGGCATTTTACTTCTTATTCCCCCCTCAAATGTTTATTTAAATGAGTCTGCTAAGTATTTTTAAACATTTTTGATACAAGATCATATCTGTTATTTGCAGTCAGATGACCCAGCTGTGAAATGGCAGTTGAATTTGTACAAGGATGTCTTGAAAGCTGATGAACCTGTTGATCCTGAGAAAATAGTGCAGCGTGTGCAAAGGATCTCAGCAGCTGTGTATCATCTGGAACAGGTGAAACGGATCTCACCTATCAGCTATAATAATAATAATAATAATAAATTTTATTTATATCCCGCCCTCCCCAGCCGAAGCCGGGCTCAGGGCGGCTAACAACACTAAAACAGTACAACATTATAAATACATTCTAAAAATTAATTAAAATACAAATTGATGGCAACCATAGACTAAAGCTTTGTAGAGATTGCCAAAGGAGGGAGTCAGGCTGCGCCCTGACCAAAGGCCTGGTGGAACAGCTCTGTCTTACAGGCCCTGTGAAAAGATGTCAAGTCCTGCAGGGCCCTTGTCTCTTGCGACAGGGCATTCCACCAGGTTGGAGCCGCAGTCGAAAAAGCTCTGGCTCTAGTTGAGGCCAGCCTAACCTCTCTGTGGCCTGGGACCTTCAAGATGTTTTTATTTGAAGACCGTAAGTTCCTCTGTGGGGCATACCAGGAGAGGCGGTCCCGTAGGTACGAGGGTCCTAGGCCGTATAGGGCTTTAAAGGTTAAAACCAGCACCTTAAACCTGATCCTGTACTCCACCGGGAGCCAGTGCAGCTGGTATAGCACCGGATGAATGTGATCTCGCAGCGAAGACCCCGTAAGGAGTCTCGCTGCGGCATTCTGCACCCGCTGGAGTTTCTGGGTCAGTCTCAAGGGCAGCCCCACGTAGAGCGAGTTACAATAATCCAGTCTGGAGGTGACCGTCGCGTGGATCACAGTGGCTAGGTCAGGGCGAGAGAGGTAAGGAGCCAACTGCTTAGCTTGGCGGAGATGAAAAAATGCCGCCTTTGTTATAGCTGCAATCTGCGCCTCCATGGAGAGGGAGGTATCGAAGATTACACCCAAACTCTTAACGGACGGTGCTGGCACTAATTGCACCCCCGCAAGAGAAGGGAGTTGCCCCCTCAATCTCGTATCGTCCCGTCCCAGCCAGAGGACCTCTGTCTTCGAAGGATTTAACTTCAACCGGCTCCCACGTAGCCATCCAGCCACAGCTTCCAAGCATCTGATCAGTGTGTCTGGGGCCGAGTCAGGATGGCCATCCATCAACAGATAGAGTTGGGTGTCATCAGCATACTGATGGCAGCCCAGCCCAAAACTCCGGACAAGCTGGGCAAGGGGGCGCATAAAGATGTTAAAAAGCATCGGGGAGAGAATCGCACCCTGAGGCACTCCACACACCAAGGAGTGGCGGGATGACAATTCCCCCCCAAGCGCCACCCTCTGTCCCCGACCAGAGAGAAACGAGCGCAGCCATTGAAGGGCTGTGCCCTGGATCCCCACGTCGGCAAGGCGGTGGTCCAGGAGTTTGTGATCGACCATGTCGAAGGCTGCTGACAGGTCTAGAAGAATCAGCAGCCCCGACCCGCCTCGATCCAGCTGCCTACGGAGATCATCTGTTAAGGCGACCAGAGCCGTCTCGGTCCCATGACCAGCGCGGAAGCCGGACTGGAATGGATCCAGAGCCGATGTTTCATCCAGAAACCTACCAAGCTGTTCCGCAACCGCTCTCTCAATCACCTTACCCAGGAATGGAAGATTCGAAACCGGGCGGTAATTGGATAGATCTAAGGGATCTAATGATGTTTTCTTTAAAAGCGGGCGCACCACTGCCTCCTTCAGTTCCCCTGGGAATGTCCCGGTGCCAAGGGACAAATTGATGATATCCCCCAGGGGGGCCCGCACCTCGTCTGGACACGCTCTAATCAGCCAGGACGGGCACGGGTCGAGAGGACAAGTGGTGGGCTTTCCAGCTCGGAGGAGTCTGTCCACATCGGCTGGGGATATCCGGTCAAAGTGGTCCAATACTGGACCCGAGGACAGTCGAGGGGCCTCCAGTTCCTTTATTGTATCGAAATTGGCGGGGAGGTCATGGCGGAGAACATGGAGTTATCTAAGCACATATATTTTAACAGAGACTGTGTTTTAAATTGGGGAGTCCCTGGTCCAGATCTAGCTTCTGACATGTAGTCAGTAGCTGGTCTTAAGTAAGCTACTCTCAGCCTTGGCCCCCTGTCTGCAGTATGAAGGGTAATACTACTGACTTAGCTTACAGGGTATTATGAATATTTATTGAATTTATATACCACCCTATACCCAGGGGCCTCAGGGCGGTTCACAGAAAAGATCAACACAAAATCCAAAATATATATAATTAAAATAAAAACAACAACCCAATAAACCTAAGGTAAAGGTAAAGGTACCCCTGCCCGTACGGGCCAGTCTTGACAGACTCTAGGGTTGTGCGCTCATCTCACTCTAGAGGCCGGGAGCCAGCGCTGTCCGCAGACACTTCCGGGTCACGTGGCCAGCGTGACGAAGCTACTCTGGTGAGCCAGAGCCGCACACGGAAACGCCATTTACCTTCCCGCTAGTCAGTGGTCCCTATTTATCTACTTGCACCCGAGGGTGCTTTCGAACTGCTAGGTTGACAGGCGCTGGGAACGAACGACGGGAGCGCACCCCGCAGCGGGGATTCGAACCGCTGACCATGCGATCGGCAAGTCCTAGGTGCTGAGGTTTTACCCACAGCGCCACCCGCGTCCCATACCCAATAAACCTGCCCCCCCCCCAAAAGGGCATAGGATGTCTACCAGATCAACCAAGGGCCTAGTTGAACATTTTTTGCCTGGTGCCTAAAGGTGTATAATGAAGGCGCCAGGCAAACTTCCCTGGGGACAGCCTTCCATAGATGGGGAGCCACTGCAGAGAAGGCCTGTTCTCGTGTTGCCACCCTCCAGACCTCACAAAGAAGGGCCTCAGAAGGTAGATATAGGGGTGACAACTAGACAGTTCTAATGTCAACATTTATAACTTTGGGAAAGCTCAGCCTGTTCTGGACGGGCTGCACTTCTGATGAAAGACAAGGCATTGTATCCACGAACTCATTGTGTTCATGGAATGATTTCTGCTCATGCAGTGGAACTTTATTTCCTCCCTTGTGTGCCCTCCAAATCTGCTCTGGAAGGTTGGGGGGGAACCCAGGACAAATTTGTGTGACGCACAGGGATGGGAAGTCCTCCAAGTGATGCCACATGTGCAGTGAGTGCAGAGGATGCAACCCCAGGTTTTCAATATATGGATACTCCTGGATCCAACTCTGCCTCTAGCCTCCTGTTTAGGAGTATTTTTGCACATCTCGGGGGGGGGGGTGTCCACTGCAGTTTTTCCTGGGAAAGGTAGATCAGAATTCAGTCCCTGGAGAGGTGAATTGTCTCCATCTATTATGGCTTTCAAATGAACCCCAAAGATTCTCCTGTTTCGCCAAACATTTGGCTTGATGTGATTTTCTCTCCAGTGTGAGGTTAGGTTTAATCTTGTGCGTTTTGTGCATGCATGTGTGTGTCCACGCATGTATTTTCTACCATCGTAGACTTACAGATGGCATGAGCTGCATTGGAGCTGTTATTTACAATAGTGTTTTTCCATAGGTTGAGCAACCATTAAGATCAAAGAAAGCAGTATGGCACAAACTCTTGTCAAAACAACGTAAAAGAGCTGTTGTGGCTTGTTTCAGGATGGCACCGTTGTATAATCTGCCAAGGTACATAACTTAATTTTTCTTTTTACTCTTGCTATTGCGCTTCAGAACAGTGGGTGTTCTTACCTGACATGGTTTCTGTGACACGGTATTAAAAGTTCATCCAGTTTCTTAAAGTTTCCTGTTGAGCCATATTAGAAAAGCATCTTACGTCTTTGTAAAAGAGATGCTCTAATCCTTCATTCTGTTTCAAATGGAAATAGATAGAACACAAGACTCGCAGAAGCATTTTGTAAAGCAGTCTTGACAGTATTCTAATAACACACTAGGATCCAAAATTAATTCTAACCTCAACTAGCACTGCAAAAATACATTTCTATTACATTTCATTACCTTTTCATTGCTTTTCTGAATATCAGAAAGTCTTGTATTTGGTGAACTTATGTATCATTTTTTAATCCTTTGCAGTCCCCTGCTGTTTTAAAACAGTGAACTGCAATCCTAAGCAAATGTACCTGGAAGTGGGTCATGTTGAACTCAGTGGTGCCTGCTTTTGAGTAGCCATTCATATATTTTTGAATTGCCAGGCTGCAATATTTTACCCACTTATTTGGGAGTTAGCCCACTGAACTATATGGGACTTACTTCTGAGCAGGCGTGCATAGGACTGTACTGTTGGAACTACCTATCCTTCCCTTTTGCCACTATCCCTTGGCCAGGCTTTTGGGCCCAGTTATCTGCTGCTATGTTTGGGATGTCTGTATGCACCTCCTATCTTAGGGCTGCCATACATCTGGATTTTCCCAGTCATTACCTGGATTTCAAAGACGGAATTGACATCTGGGGGGCCGCTTTGTCCTAGATCAATCAAAAAATCGAGTCTTGTTGGCGTTTTTGTAAAAACTTCCAGGGTGTCCTGGTTTTTGCTTTTTGGAATATGGCAACCGTGTTCTATATGTAGGGCAAGCTAGCCCACTCCTTCCTAGACATGAGAGTGGATCATGCCTTTAATATTTTTAAACACCATTTAACTATTTATCCATTGTTTTAAGCGTGATAGGTTAAGGTCTTAACCCTAAAATTTGGGAGGCTTGTTTTATGAAATACGTTAATTGACAAGTTTCAACTTCTGCAATTACACGTGCATTGTTGTTGTTTTGCATGCTGCATCTCCTCCTGCACATTTCCTGCCAGCCCTTACTTGGAAATGTAAACAGAATGGGTAAATAGCTATGCCATTCCTTGCAATGAAAATCTCATGCATGACTCCCACACACAAAAAATCCTAGGGCTGCAGATGCAGGCCGGAGGCTAGCCTGTTCATGCAGTATGCACATAAGCACAGCCTGTTATATCAGGCCCATCTAGTCCAGCTTCCTGTTCTCACCGTGGCCAACCAGATGCCTATGGGAGACCTGCAAGCAGACCTGAATGCAGCAGCAATCTCCCCTCCTGCAGTTTCCAGCAGCGTAGAACGTAAGCATCAGGGTTAGTAGTCATTGGTCGCTATGTCCTCCACGAATTTGTCTAACCCTCTGTCATGCTCCTGCCCCAAAACCCAATTACAGCAGCTCTTATTTGAGAGCAAGGAAGGTACAGTATCTTAATTTAGGCTACTAATGGTATAGGCTCAGCACTGCTTCCAGAAATCATGATTCCAACATATAAGCAAGGATAGACAGTTTGGACAGATCATTTTAGATCCCGAACACTGTTTATGCATTAAAAACAAAAAAAATTCCTTCCAGTAGCACCTTAAAGACCAACTAAGTTAGTTCTTGGTATGAGCTTTCGTGTGCATGCACACTTCTTCAGATACACTGAAACAGAAGTTGCCAGATCCTTCTATATAGTGAGAAGGTGGAGAGGGGTATTACTCAGAAGGGTGGTGGGAATGGGTGATTGGCAGATAGCTGTGATGAGCCTGTTGACGACTCTTAATGACTGCAATAGGTCTTACAGGAAAAAGCAAGGGGTGAGAAGGTGAAAAATGGCTTTGTCATGTATAATGAGATAAGAACCCAATGTCATACCAAGAACTACCGGTAACTTAGTTGGTCTTTAAGGTGCTACTGGAAGGAATTTTTTTTGTTTTGACTATGGCAGACCAACACGGCTACCTATCTGTATATGCATTAAAAAGCACAGGTCACAAGACCAGTCCCAGGAATCCACTTTCTACATCCCTCCATTGGGAGAACTGTCCACTTATTTCTGTCTGTCTTTCTCCCTGTTATTTAACCTGTCCCTGATTTACAAGAGGCTCTCTCGTCTTATTTTACTCAGGCAGTGAGGTAATTTGGTGAGGTACTTTGTCAAAAGCTTTTTGAAGGCCCAAATGCACTATGTCAATTTGATCATCTCTGTCTATATGCTTGTTGAGACTCTAATAGGTTAGTGAAACGGAAGTTGCCCTTGCAGAAGCCATGCTGATTTCTGCTTCAGCAAGACTTGTTCCTCCTATATGCTTTGTTATCTTACCTTTAACAATGTTTTCCACCAGTTTTCCCAGAACAGAGTTTAAACTTACTGGTCTGTAATTTTCAACATCTCCCTGGAATCCCTTTTTTAAAAAGTGGTGTTGTATATTCTTAAGTAAATAAATTAGCTTTATTGTACTAGCCAAAGGCCATGACAAAACCATACAAAAACCATTCGGAAAAGAAATATCTATACGACTATATAACTGGATATAAAAAACAGAGCCACTGCCTGAACCATCAAAATCAAAAAATGCAGATGCATGCGTAGATTGAGGACTCCACACAGCATACAATATTTTCCTATTTAGACCTCTGAATGGTGTTGTATTTGCCACTTTCTGATTCTCAGGTATGGAAACTTTGTTTCCCATTACCACTATTTTTGTCAGTTTCTCAGGCTCCCTTTGTGCTGAAGTTAGTTCATGGACAGGCAAATATGCCCTACACTAGTGACCAAAATTGTGGAAACCTTTTGGGGAAAGTGTATTTCTGAGGTTTGATGGCTCATAACACCATATATATATATATATATATATATTTGCTTTCGTAGATTTTCACGGGTACAGGAATGCAGGTTTTGGTGTCCTCGGGTGTCTTCCCGTGTAAAAGTTGGGGTGTCTAGGCGACGTTTCGACGAGGTCTCACTCGTCATCTTCAGGCTGGTGCTTTCGGCTTCTTGTTACTGGAACAGAGCAGGATCTCAGTGTTTGAGTTCCTATACCACTCAGACCAATAGTCAGCTCCATAGGCTCACCTCTACAAAATCTCGCTAAATTTCTCGCCAAGCAACTTCAGCCCTATGCAGAATCCATCTCTTCACACGTTCCAAACTCCTTCCAGTTCATAGAAACAATAAAGAAGCAAAACCTACATCCCAATGACCTACTTGTGAGCTTCGATGTTGTATCTCTCTTCACTCAAGTGCCCATTAATGAAGCCTTGACAGCCATTCAAAACAAATACAATCCCCCCGAATACATCTTGGACCTGACCAACCACTGCCTAACCAACACGTACTTCATCCACAATGGACAAAGATACAAACAGATAGAAGGAGCACCTATGGGATCACCCCTCTCACCGGTCATCGCAAACCTGTACATGGAACACTTTGAAACCAATGCTTTAGACAAGTCAGAACACAAACCCAAACTTTGGCTCAGATATGTTGACGACACCTTTGTAATTTGGCCACACGGGAAGGAAAAACTGGACAGCTTCCTCACACATCTCAACAGCCTACACCCCAAAATACAATTCACTATGGAAATAGAAGCCAACAACCAACTTCCCTTCCTTGACGTCCTAATCTACAAAAAACCTGATGGCTCCCTAGGACACACTATCTACCGGAAAAAAACACACACCAACCGCTACTTACATGCACAATCACACCACCACCCTGCACAAATAAACTCCGTAGCCAAGACTCTCATCTCCAGAACCAAACGCCTGGCTGACAAAGACCACTTGACAACTGAGTTACAGAATCTCTCAAATGTGTTAATTGCCAATGGATACCAGCAAAACAGGGTTACGAAGCTAATCCAAAAAGAAACACCCCCCAAAAACCAAGACACAGAAGAAAACAATGGCATGGCCCTCCTTCCTTATATCAAGGGCACTACAGATAAAATTAGCAAAATCCTCCATAAACACAATATCAAAACAGCCTTTTGCGCCAACCAAAAAATAGCCAATATCCTCAGAAACCCCAAGGATAAAATCCAGTTGGAAAACCAAGGGGTCTATGAAATACCCTGCAAAGTCTGCCCAGCCACGTACATTGGACAAACAAACAGACGAATAAATGCACGTATCGCAGAACACAAGAATGCCGTCAAAAAAGAAGAAAAAACTTCCTCTCTTTTCCAACACATGAAAGAAACAGGACACGAAATTAATTTTGCAGATTCCAAATTGCTCTCTAACATGGAACATCACCACAAGAGAATAATCATGGAAGCCATCGAGATAGAGAAACACCCTCACAACATGAACAAGCGTGACGACACATCCCGCTTGCCAGACATCTGGAAATTAGCCCTCCCCACAAAAACTGACACCAGATCCAGAGGCACACATAACGCCATCACCAATCAACCACACCAGACCCAAACCCAGACCCTCTCCACAGATAAATTACAGACACCATCCAGTAGCCAAACCATGGTGGCACCTCCGGATGCTGCACCCCCCTGCAATCCCGGCACAGGCCACAAAACCACAGCTCGCCCCTATACACGAAGCCAAGCCAGAGCACAACTAAGTGCAGTACATCCATCTTCTCAGAAAAACTCTTCACAAAGTTCAAGAGGTCAAGACACAAAGGCTTTAGCAACTAATCCACACCTAATGACCCACCTAAGTGGTACTCAGGATATCACTCAAGAAATCACTCAAGATATCCCTCAAGCAATTAAGGAACAAAAGAAGAAAAGGCACACTAGCCTGGGAACTTCCTCTCTGCCCAGAACATTGGAGGCTATACACCACACCTCCTCAACAGTATTTATAGGAACTCAAACACTGAGATCCTGCTCTGTTCCAGTAACAAGAAGCCGAAAGCACCAGCCTGAAGATGACGAGTGAGACCTCGTTGAAACGTCGCCTAGACACCCCAACTTTTACACGGGAAGACACCCGAGGACACCAAAACCTGCATATATATATATATATATATTTGCTTTCGTATATATATATATACACACACACACACACACACATACACACATATACATACATTTATATATCTCAATGGAAAGATAATTTAATGAGGAATATGATAGAGCAAAGTTTGTTCAATTATCTGTATTCTATCAAAGGTTATAGCCAAATAACCAGAAAAAGGAAGCACAACTTGATTAGGCTGATAGGCAGTAGCTTTCCTTCATCTGAATGTAGCCAATGAGCATGTGTGTTTAGAGAGCCAATCAGGTGTTAAAAGGTAAAGGTACCCCTGCCCGTACAGGCCAGTCTTGACAGACTCTAGGGTTGTGCGCTCATCTCACTCTATAGGCTGGGAGCCAGCGCTGTCCGCAGACACTTCCGGGTCACGTGGCCAGCGTGACAAGCTGCATCTGGCGAGCCAGCGCAGCACACGGAACGCCGTTTACCTTCCCGCTGGTAAGCGGTCCCTATTTATCTACTTGCACCCGGGGGTGCTTTCGAACTGCTAGGTTGGCAGGCGCTGGGACCGAACAACGGAAGCGCACCCCGCCGCGGGGATTCAAACCGCCGACCATGCGATCGGCAAGTCCTAGGCGCTGAGGTTTTACCCACAGCGCCACCCGCGTCCCTACAGGTGTTATGAGCCATCAAACCTCGGAAATACACTTTTCCCAAAGGGTTTCCACAATTTTGTATATGAAGTGTATATGAAGAGAAGCAGGGGCTCTGCTTCTACTTCTTTCCTAGAGGGAAGCCGAAACCTCTCATTGCACATAATGGCAGGACATACAGCTCTGTGCCTGTCAGTAGAAGAGTTGGGCTTAAGAATCTCCTCTCCCACATATTCAGCTCTTTGTGCTGCGCCAAGGGGGAGGATGGATTGTGCCCAAGATCCTTTTAGGAAACCACTTAGAAATTATTTCAAATAGACCTGGTGGTTATGCAAGTGTTACGCAGTCATAGAATCATAGAATCATAGAGTTGGAAGAGACCACAAGGGCCATCGAGTCCAACCCCCTGCCAAGCAGGAAACACCATCAGAGCACTCCTGACATATGGATGTCAAGCCTCTGCTTAAAGACCTCCAAAGAAGGAGACTCCACCACACTCCTTGGCAGCAAATTCCACTGTCGAACAGCTCTTACTGTCAGGAAGTTCTTCCGAATGTTTAGGTGGAATCTTCTTTCTTGTAGTTTGGATCCATTGCTCCGTGTCCGCTTCTCTGGAGCAGCAGAAAACAGCCTTTCTCCCTCCTCCATGTGACATCCTTTTATATATTTGAACATGGCTATCATATCACCCCTTAACCTCCTCTTCTCCAGGCTAAACATGCCCAGCTCCCTTAGCCGTTCCTCATAAGGCATCGTTTCCAGGCCTTTGACCATTTTGGTTGCCCTCCTCTGGACACGTTCCAGTTTGTCAGTGTCCTTCTTGAACTGTGGTGCCCAGAACTGGACACAGTACTCCAGGTGAGGTCTGACCAGAGCAGAATACAGTGGCACTATTACTTCCCTTGATCTAGATGCTATACTCCTATTGATGAGGCCCAGAATTGCATTGGCTTTTTTAGCTGCCGCGTCACACTGTTGGCTCATGTCAAGTTTGTGGTCAACCAAGACTCCTAGATCCTTTTCACATGTACTGCTCTCAAGCCAGGTGTCACCCATCTTGTATTTGTGCCTCTCATTTTTTTTGCCCAAGTGCAATACTTTACATTTCTCCCTGTTAAAATTCATCTTGTTTGTTTTGGCCCAGTTCTCTAATCTGTCAAGGTCGTTTTGAAGTGTGATCCTGTCCTCTGGGGTGTTAGCCACCCCTCCCAGTTTGGTGTCATCTGCAAATTTGATCAGGATGCCCTTGAGTCCATCATCCAAGTCGTTGATAAAGATGTTGAATAAGACCGGGCCCAAGACAGAACCCTGTGGCACCCCACTAGTCACTCTTCTCCAGGATGAAGAGGAACCATTGATGAGCACCCTTTGGGTTCGGTCAGTCAGCCAGTTACAAATCCACTGAGTGGTAGCATAGTCAAGACCACATTTTACCAGCTTCTTTACAAGAATATCATGGGGCACCTTGTCAAATGCCTTGCTGAAATCAAGGTAGACTACATCCACTGCGTTCCCTTCATCTACCAGGCTTGTAATTCTGTCAAAAAACGAGATCAGGTTAGTCTGACATGACTTATTTTTCAGAAATCCATGCTGACTATTGGTGATCACAGCATTCCTTTCTAGGTGCTCACAGACTGTTTGCTTAATGATCTGCTCCAGAATCTTCCCTGGTATTGATGTCAGACTGACTGGGCGGTAATTATTTGGGTCCTCTCTTTTCCCCTTTTTGAAAATAGGGACAACATTTGCTCTCCTCCAGTCTGCCGGGACTTCGCCTGTTCTCCAGGAATTCTCAAAGATGACTGCCAGTGGTTCTGAAATCACATCTGCCAGTTCTTTTAATACTCTTGGATGCAGTTCATCTGGCCCTGGAGACTTGAATACATCTAGACTAGCCAAGTATTCTTGTACTATCTCCTTAGTTATTCTGGGCTGTGTTTCCTCCAGTCCATTCTCTTTGAACCACAATCAGTAATATGTTAATTATACATTTCTTGCATTTTTCTTATTTTAGCTTCCAGGTTGCCTTGGGAAACGGAGAACTCAATATTTGATTATTTATTGGTGGGGCAAGGGAGCCATCTGAAAATGGTTTAACAGTACATTTCAGGATTGCTGAAGCTTTATTGATGTTAATGCAAACCTCTGGTCAAAATTTTGCAGTCCACCCAGATATACCTGCATCTCTCTTTTTTGTGTTTGGACCTATGATTGTTTGACTGGCCTTGATTGTTTTCATAATTTAGGATGTGTACTGCTGTTTAGTTCCTTGTGATAGTAAATCTTTTTTTAAAAAAAGAATGAAAACATATTCTCTCCTCAACAGCTGCACACACCTCATCTCATCTTGCTCAGGAGGTATATCTGATCCTCCAGAATGGATTTTGGAGGCTGTAGGTGGCTACAGAATGGCAGATAAATCCTTAACATTAATTTCCGTAACATTTCTTGGAATCTAAGACATTGCTTTTATGGATTAAGTAGGCATAACTAAGTGTATGATTTCAGTCTCACTCTCTAATTTCTGTTGACATCTACACAATATTTTAAAAATGAGGGACACAATTTGAGTAACAGCAGAGATGGGGAACAAGAGTCCCAATAATATATGGAATTATTTGTGACTGCCCTTCGTGACAATGGGATATCCCCGCTTATGCATACAATTTTGGCATGGTGGACTGCAAACTGTATAGACTTGCTATGTTATGAATATGAATGTCTGTATTTGAATGTGACATTTGAAGAATTGAACCTTTGTATTTAAGAAGAATCCTAATACTTAGGATTGTCGTCATTATTTTTAATATAATCATGGCCATATAGAACTTGGACAGAATGAGATGAGATGCAAAACTATTAACATAAAATGAGATGTAAAATTATTAACATAAATTGAGATGTAAAATTATTAATATATTTTACATATTTAGATAACCGTTGCTCTTAATTGCTTTACTATAATTAAATTGTATTTTTATTGTTAGTTGAAACCTATATGCTTTTCTTCAGACACAAAATTAGCAATTTCTACCTGAGCACCTTCCAACGTGTATGGCTGGAAAAAGTACATGAAAAAACTCAATATGACAGGCTCATACTCACATTAACGGTAATGTAATAGAGAGCCTCTTGCTTACGCACACACTTACTCCTTTCCCAGCCATGATATGATGTCATACTATGAGTTTGTACAATTTAATAAGGGATTCTGATTGGTCAGTCCAAGTTGAAAAAATAGCAGAAATTCTGGCAGTGAAGCACAATAAATGAATTAAATAACAATTTATTGTATGCACTAATAAATGAAATGTGCATATTCAATGTGTTATGTGTTTCCTAAAAATGACAGTGCTTAAGTTGTATTTGCCGTGAGTGTTTCTTTAAAAAGTATTGTTCTCCAGAGGTTCCTAGAAGATAGTCAGTAGTACCTTTGGGATGACATCCCCTATTGAAGCACACATGCTGAGCTAATCAATCTTCACTTTCTTTTGGAGGAGCATCGGTTTCCCAAACTGGCTCTGCTTCATGAGGCTCTGCCTGATGAGGCAACTGGCCATGCAAATCTGGAGCCCAATTCACAAGCGGGCCTCTTCTTACATGCTTTTCTTTCTCTCTCCCTTTATTTTGAGTTATTTCCCCACTCTGCCTCTGACACTTCCTAGAAGGGCTGAGAAGCTCTCTGTGAGGATTGAGGCTGGCGCTTTAAAGGCCCTAGTTTTCCCACCCTCACTGCAGGTGGAAGAGGGTCCAGGCTGCACAATGCTGCGTCTCTTTGGTGGCACCCTTTGATCCTTATTGACCCATGGATCACCAGTGATGCCTCACCAAAGTCCAGGAAGAACAAGCTGCAACACATTCCCCTATTCCCAGTTCCAGGTCAATAGGATGGGCTAAGGTCTCTACCCTCTTGGTTGAAGGCAAGCAGCAACCGTTTGGGACGTAGGGCTCCCATAATGCAGTTCTGTCTCTGCCTTTGGCAGCCAGTTGCCATTAGCTCCCACCTCAGTTTTTTCGTTTTTTCTTTTTCACTCCTTTAACCTACCTTAGGTCTTAAAATAGCATAGATGGCTTAGTCTGTGTCTTTTCACCCTCAACCCATAGCTATGTTTTATTCCACTTCACTCTGCCTTTATTGCATGGCCAGGAGGAGGCCCCTCAACCCCTGGCGACCCCTGGGAGGAATAATGACTCATGACAACGTGTTATGGGATTAAAATTGGCCACAACTTTATTAAACTTTCAGGTGTAGGGAGACCTTGGCATTGGGCGTTTATCCCTCCCAGTCCCCGGCCGGGAATCTGGGGAACATCAGGGTTATCCAAACTGTGTGGGGATTGGGCTGGCTCTGGAAAACATATGTTTAAGCAGAGAGCCCACCCCCCACCCCAATTCACCGCAACGCAGGGTAGAGCACTGACAACCTAATGGCGTATGGCCAGTGACTCCCCTCAACAAAACCCCTTTAACGGGGAACCCTGGGATCACCACCGCAGGGGGGACGTGGGTCACCACTTCACGCCCCCACCCATTTAGGGAAGAAAGACTAAAGGATTCTGGGGAGCCAGCTGAGAGCTCCCAGGTAGGTTCCGCCCTCATTGTGTGTGCAGGGCGGTCCTAATCCTACCTGGTCAACTCCCCTGACAACACCTCCCTAGCTGGGATTGGTTAACTGTCTAAGGTTAGGCGGGAACCTCCAGGTACTCAGCTTGGGGAGGCAAAGCCAGTCTGACTTGCTGGTGATCGTGTAGGGCCAGGGGGCTGCGCGCAACCACACAAAAAGCACCCCCCATTTGAAGTGGGGAGCGGTCATTCTGTTGTTGTTTCCTTCCCTGAAGCACATCCTGCCACCTCTCCTTATGCTGCTCTCCGCTTTTTTCTTTTTCTTAAAAAAAAGCCGTTCTGTTTCCCTCTTCTTCATCAGTTCTTGGCTGAACTTCTGCTTGTTCTTCAGACGTCTTCTGCTCAGCCCAGACGAAGCTCTGAAGGACTTTCTGGTTGAATCCAGACGCAAACTTAAGGTGTTGCTCACTCACAAGAGAGATTACAAAAGACCCAACAGGATGTCTTCTCCATATTTCTACAACCAGTCCTTTCATAACTTAAGGCAACAAAGTGGGAAAAGAGACTTTAAACCCAACGAATTGTAGAACAAACAACACCACACACCCCAAGTGCTCTGAAGTTATTTAGATTCTATTGTATGTGCAGTAGAATATGCAATGGAATGTGAAGATATGAAGGCTTTTTTCCCGTACTCTGTATATCTATTGTAAGTTACATTCTGTGTAACTTAATTTCTGTCAAACATTGGGGAAATTGCTTATTTACTTTATTATTATTATTATATCACCATCCAAAGATCTATCACAGGGCAGTTTACAATATAAAACCACAAAAATAAATACCATAGTAACAGACAAAAACAATGATCTGGTTTTTAAAAAAATATTTACTGACCAATCAGAGGAACACAATTGTACAAAATCCATATGCTTACTAATCATTAACCGCATAAGCTTTTATACTGTATTCCGTTTATCCCTCTTGATCTCACTTTCACCCCCCCTCCCAGGCACCGCTCTATTAACCTGTTCCTCCATGGTTATCAGAAATATTGGATAGAAACAGAGGAATATTCCTTTGAGGAGAAACTAGTTCAGGATTTGGCTGTAAGTACAGATATGGCTGGTCCCGGTTTCAAATGCCCACATTGATCCATACTATCTAACTATATATTTATATCTGTATCTATCTATATTAAAATGTGTATCACTCTTTTCCTATGCCAGAGTTAATGTTCTTAAATATATAAGGTATCAGGAAAGAAATAGCCAAGCTGTGCAGTATAACACTGATATATTCTGTGCATCCATGGACACAGCTATGGCTTATGCCAATATCCAAAATTGCTTTTTTATTTTTTTAAAAAATATGTTTTGAACTAAAACTTATCATTGTTCTGCTTTGTTCAGCTTGGCAATTCCTATGTTTTAATTAGCATTTTCTTTGAAGGCTTAACACAATTAATGCTTCTTTGTGGTTTGGATTTTGGTTATTGCATAACCCTCCTTTTTATTTTAACATTTCTAAGCTGTTATACAAGTTAATTTGGCTTTCTCCTGATACTCTAATAGAGTGGTATTCTAATGAACTATAAACTTGTATGACAGTATTAAGCAACAAAAGTTTCCTTCCATATATTAAAATTGGAATTATTTATGCTTCTACTTCACCTTTTATTAGAACTTAATTCTAATTAAGATAAGTATGTGCATGTATTTCTAAGCTTCAGACAGTTTTAGATGTCTTCTTTTTAACTGACAACCTAAGAAATGATTTAATTATTGTTTTATTTCTGTGTACATGTAAAATGATTTGTTCCCCTAGCTATCATTAATAGAGGTGGAGAAACCAAGTAATAGTTTTATTAGTTAATTACCTCTATTAGTTTGTAACCATTTCAACAGTTGATATGAAGTGGTATTAACCTATCACTGTTGGAAAAGTTTACTCACCTAAAATATTCCTTTTCTCTTAAAATACAAGTGCATTTCAGCTGTCCCTGATATAAGCTGCAGCCACACTAAGCATTGAGTGAGGGACCACCATTTTGCATTCTTTCACATTTTACAGGGCTCCTCATAACATCATCATCTGTTTGTAATTTTCCTAGTGCTCCTTCTGCCTTTTTCTTTTCTCACTGCAGAGAGTCTGGGTCCTTTTTAGAGGGACAGAAAAGCAGTGCAATACTTGTGAGTGTAGATGCTGCTTTTCCATCTTAAAGAGATGTGGTTTTGACATGGATAGTAAAGTTATCAGGCAGGTGAAGCTATCATATCTCATCTAACTCTTTGTAGTGGGCCAGTGGCGGAGCTTCATGCTCCGGCACCGGGGGCAGAGAGCAGGTGGGGGCGGGGCTGGTGCACGTCCCAGGGGCAGGGCACGTGTCCTGGGGGTGGGGCACCCAGTACGGATGGGGGGCAGCCACGATGGAACCCCACCGGGATCGCGCTGCCGGGGGCGGTGTGCTCCCCCCCTTCTTCCGCCAGTGTAGTGGGCAACATTTTATAATCCCCTCAATTTTTAAATCGCTTCTTAAATTAGTACTAAAATCCTTTTATGACTTTTTTTTTAAAAAAAAAAACCATACTAAAATGGCAGCAAAGATATGGTGCAGTGCTATAACACTACAGGATTGATTTTAAAAAGAAAAACGTATTTCTAGACTCTGCAGTTTTAGCAAATTTTGTAGAATTAATATTTCCAGTCTATAATTCCAGTCCAAAATTGAATTAATAGCAATGAACAATCACGCTCAAATTCGGTAAGTACCTAATGCTAAATAAATAAATGTTTTTAATTTTCAAAGTATTTCTTAGAATTACCCACCCAACTCCAAATTCACACAAACAGCTTTTAAAATCTTCTCTTCTAAATCCACAACGGATATGCCATGACCATGGGAGTTGGCAGAACATAGCAGGATGAACATATAGGGAAAGTGCAATAGCTTCAATTGTCTGGAAAGTCAGTTGCAATTCTGTTTGAAGTTTACTGTAGAAGAGCAATGACTTAATAGTGCTAAGAACCCACCCATAGATTATTTAGCGTGGTGGAAAATATTGTACATAGGATTGTCTTTTGAAGATTGGCTTTGATGCTTTTACAGTTGAGTTGTCAGAGGTATTTGAGAAGCTATATAATTTGCGTGAGAGAGATTATATTATTGCGTTTCTTGTAAGAGGTTGTGTGGATGGTTGTACATAAAACCAGCATCATGGCAAGCGGAGAGAGAAATGGGCTACGCACTTCATTTGTCTGACCTAGGCATGTGTTATGCTTCATATGCTCTGAAGAAAGTGTAATTCTCATGAAAAGCGACAGCATCTAAGGGCTCAGAGACAGCTGCATTCTGCACAGAATAAAGTGCTCCCACCACCATCCATCCCAGATGACTCTGTAGGGTTGACAAAGAAGGCCCAATCCACGCTGTATAGACTTCAGAAATCATGGAATTGTGAGCCATAGAACTGATGTGCCCATCAGTAGCACCTGTTGGGTTCCAGGGGTATCTAGGCAGGCCAGACAGAACAAATCAGACCCCTGAATAATAATGGGCATCTCATCAAAACCAGTGTTTTCCTATAACTAGTTACATTTCTTTATATACTTTGTTCAAAAACATTTATAAATGTACTGGTGTTATGTTAGAGAAGATCTTGTGACTCAAGATGGTTGGATTGCGAAAGGTTTATTGCATTTCATTGCATTTCTTTTATTACTCATGTACCCAATATAATTATTGCACAGACTCCCCCACAAAAAAGTGAGGAGGAGGAGGAAGAAACTGAGAAACATCCTGATCCTCTTCATCAGATCATTCTTCATTTCAGCCGGAATGCTCTAACCGAACGAAGGTAACTGCACTTTATTCAATGCTATATTATAGACCCACCATCGTTTCTGCACCCTAAGTCGTCCCCCACTTCCAGAAACAGTTTGATTTGTTTAAAAACAAAAATAAAAACACGATCCATCAGGGAACTGCTCCATTTGTTTGGATGTCCCACATAGCCCATTGCTATAGTGCTGGAGGTGACAGTGGAGATTTCTGTTAACTAGAGAGGAAATGGTGGTCCTTTTTTGAGTAGTGTGTGGGAAGATATGTGGGAAGCTATTATTGTTAGGTGTGGGTGTTACTGTGCCACTTTTAAATGGTTTTAATCTTAAATAAGATTAAAGAGTAGAAAGTAAGTCGATGTTAAAACTTTTAAGAAGTATGCCTGTTTAACAACCTTCTCAAAATCCTCTTGTGGGAAGTCAATTTCATACCTGATACGATCACAGATAATCATCAGCGCCATAGAAAATTCATGGTTGAAATCTCTGGCTGCTTGCAAACACTTTTAGAGTACAATAGCGGATAAATAAATTCCACTCTTGTGAGGTACACAGATGTATTATTCAGTTGTGAATGCACATGGTAAATATATGTTTTAACAAAGAATTTGACAAAGTTCCTAACCTTATAGGGTTGTAAGATCGTATCATGGGATTTCAAGAAAATGAAAGTCTCTCTGCTTTGATGATTATTGGAACTGCAGCTCACTGCTGGCTTTTAAGTCCTCTTCAGAAGCTGTTTTAATAATACTTCCACTTTCTTACAGCAAATTGGAAAATGACCCTTTGTACACTGCATATTCAGCAATGATGGCAATGGTGAGTATCTAATTTCATTGTTAATTCTGCAGTGATGACAAAGGTGATTATGTACCCTAAAACAAATGCTCTAGTTCTTCAGCTGTTTTTTTCATAGATCTCTGTAATCTGTTTTTATCCTATTGACAGTTCAGCTGCCTGGTTTTAGTATTACACAAAATTTATACCTAATGTGAAACTATGCCCTTGAAGCAGCTGCTTCTAATTCTATATAAGCTGTTTAAGGGGTATATTTAAGTTTTTGTTTAATTCCTAACTATGCAATTGAAACAGCAGGTTACATTTTCTATTTTAGCATTCTTGCTGTTTTCAACAGGTGAAGTTACATAAGTTCTGTTGATAGTTAAGAACTGATCCTGTCCTAAAAAAACAGGTGCCAGAACTCACCATAAACACCTCCCTTGTTCTCTTAGAATGTCAATGGCACCCACTTGAGAGGTGCCAAAACTGAGTTCCCGCTGAAAAAAAGCCCTGCTCTTGTCCATCATCAGCACAGTACTCATATGTGAAGGGATTCCCATAAGGCTTAATAGAGCCCCATTTCTCCCTCATACCCCCATGACACATGTACATATTCCATCTTGGAAGCAGAACGAAACATTCCCTTAAAAGGGACTCATTTCTTGGAGGACAAAGAGCTATCCTCTTATGCCAAGGATACTTCTCTGAGGGCTGGATGGATCCTGGCAGTGAGTGATTTGACTATTAAGACCATAAATAGTTGAAATGATTGTTGTTGTTGCCCATTGCCTAGGTAGCCTATTAGATAGTGCTTGGGGAGAAGTCAGTGGCTGTGGTGGATGGTTGGCATCAGCTACATAGGAAAATGTAGTTATGAGGTCCTGGAAGCAAAATTTAGTTGCTGAGTAGGATGCTGAAAGCCGGGACGTCCAAGCTAACTCATAAATCTTACCAGTCCAACATATGGGGTCAGCTAGACGGGTGCAGCATTTTAGTCACAAAGCATGGATGAGATGGTCTTGGCATGAGGGGTTTGGAATTTTTCAGGCACTGGGGAACATTCTGGACAAGCCAAATTTGTAAAAAGGAAAAAAAGGGGGGGGGGAGGACAACCTCCACTTAAACCGGGATGGAAACAGACTATTGATGTTTAAAATTGAAAGATGCCAAAGCAGCTTTTAAACTGATGGAGAGAGGAAAGTCAACAGTGGCCAAGGAGGATCTGATTTGGAACAAATCTTCTGGGATGTAGGTGATAAAATTAAAGAATATTTAAACAGGGGAGATATAGAATTAGGCATTAGGAGTGCAGGGACACAGGATAGCAGTCAGAAAGGCCAAAGCACCACAGGTCAAAATGCAAGTGCCAAAGACACTTGAAGAGAGAGACTGTATACAAGTGTGCATATGCTTATGCTCCAAGCCTCCAAGCCAAGATGGGCGAACTAGAGTGCTCAATCATGGAGGATGGCATTGATATAGTGGGCATAATAGAAATCTGGTGGAACTGAGAGACCAGTGGGTTCTCTGGATATGAGCTCTATAGGAAGGACAATACTGGAGGTAGTGTTGCTTTGTCAAATACAGCATTTAGTCCAGCAAGCTAGAAATCCCCAAAGGGACAGACTTCTCGCAGAATTGTTGTAGATGATGATATCGGGTCCCAAGAGTAATTTAGTACCAGGGTATGCCTCATTTGCAATGCCCACATTTGGAGAACTGTGTACAGTTCTCATTGCTTCACCTCAGAAAGATATCGTAGAACTGGAAAAGGTTCAGAAAAGGGCAACCAAAATGATCAAGGGATTGAAGTGACTCCCTTGTGAAGAAAGATTGCAGCCTTTGGGATTTACACAATAGAAGTTAATAAAAGGATTCAGGACACGGAGAAAGTGTGAAGAGAAACATTTTAATCCATGTCTTGTAACACGGGGACTCGGGGGGGGGGGATGAAGCTCATTTTGGGATATTTGGGACAGATAAGAGAAAGCACTTTTTTACGCAGCACATATATGAAACTCACTCTTCTAGGAGGCAGTCTTGGTCACCAACTTGGATGTCTTTAAAGGATTAGACAAATTCATCGAGGATAAAGCTGTTAAAGGCTACTGGTCATGATGCCTATGTTCCATCTCCACAGACAGCAATTAGCCTTGCAGATGATAGAGTGCTGTTGCATTCAGGTCCTGTCTTTGTGCTTTTCACAGGTTCCTGGTTAGTCACTGGGAGAACAGGCTGCCAAAGTAGATGGGCCAGTGGGCTGATCCAGTAGGCTATTATGTTATATTCACCCAGACCTTGTTCCTTTGCTCGGCTAATGAATGAATGCTTGACACTTGTGAGGGGGAGGAGGGAAGAGGGACTTTGTTGTGTTTTATGGGAATAATATTTATTGGCAGACCAACTTAAAAACTGTTAATCAGATGAAAGACATCGTCAGGTTTAGAATACTGATTTAGGGCTTGAAAATAACCTCAGGTTTGGAAAGGTGCTAAAAATAGAGAATGACCATTCAGAGGAAATACTGATATATGTCAGGCTTGATAGCATTATGATAGGAGACACAATTGAGCATTCCCAGGTAGAATGAATTCTGTGAATGGCTGTTGCCATGGGAATCAGAGAACACTGAGAGAGAAACCAACTGAAACAGAACCCTAAATGAGGGTTGGTTGGAAGATAGCTGGCTTTTGTACACGGTTGGGGCACTTACTCTGAGCTGCTAGGGATCTTAGCCTAATGTGGTATGAAAAGAAAATATAATTACTGGAAGCCAGTTCATAAATTGAAAAGTGGAGTACCTGAGGCCAGTTGATAATACTGAGTTGACTAGAACAGGGTGGTGGAGAAGCATTTTAGGACCAGCACCTCTGGAATATTTGTTTTGTTTGGCTGGAAAGATTGGGGATAAATCACTGTGTATAACTGCAAGTACAACATGTGAGAAAATAGGAAAGAGATGGGGGAAAGCAGGTGTAAAAGTTTTAGCCCTTTCTGATACTTCCACTCTCTTTTTTGCTGTCCACACCACGAAAACATATCTGTCCGCCATGTACTTTTCTTGTCTGGGTACTTTACAATCATTGGCTAGGACATGGGTGGGTGAATTGGGGAAAATCTGTATACTGTAATTTCTGACAAGGTTTGAAGATTTAGAATGAGCACGATGTTTCATTCCTCTTGTGGGTGCTGGGTAGGAGGAAATAGTTCCCATATGTGTCTGCCTTCTAAGAAATTCAACTATTTGTTTCTTCTTAATGCATGTCTATAACTGTATTCATTGTCTGAGTCCTCTGTATGTGAAAGTCATAAACAATTTTTGGATAAAGGTTTAAGACTCTGCTTGGATATATTAAACCACTCTTTGACTTTATCTTCTCATTCAAAACACCAAAACCAAATAAATGTAAAATAGCACAGTTTAATTCAATCTGAACCTATTTCCTTCTAATGAGAAAAGAGCTGTCAGAGTGGAGAAAGTGATGATGAAGAAGAAGAAAAAGAGAAGACATTTGAGGTGAGTTAACTTTTCTTAAAGTATAAACCTTTTGCCTAATGAGCTAGAGTAATGTGTTATTCAAACTTACCAGAAGTTAGAAAGTTTACTTAAACTCTCCCTGAGAACTGCATACATATTTATGAATGTCATTATGATTATGATAATATTTTCAGTTACTGCAAACAATGTTTGAGATTGATCCTGCCCACATTTTTTTATGATTTTTCCTCTTACCTTCTCTCCTTCACTTCATTTTTTCCTACCTTTTGTTCCATACACCTGGAAAAGCTTCTTATCTTTCTTTTTAAATTCAAATTGTTCCTTCCATAGCTTTTATTTCATGCACATTATTACTCCAGTTGCAAGCGAAGTCTCATTATACAAAAGTGTTATGGAAAACTATTATAAAAATAAATACCAGATGTTGCTGCACTAGAGTTATTATTTGTCTGATGATCCAATTCACAGCTGATCTTATGGTTTAATGGGGTTGTGGGTGAATCTGTAAAACAGCCAGTTTAATATTTTTTACTCTTACTTACCTTTTGGCTACTAATGGCAGATACCATTATGTCAAGGAAACACAAATACTTCTGTCTGTATCTTCTCTCTTAGGAAAAAGAAATGGAAAAGCAAAAAACTCTTTATCAGCAATCTCGACTCCATGAACGAGGAGCAGCAGAGATGGTATTACAGATGATTAGTGCCAGTAAAGGTAGCATTCCGTAAAATGTTATATATTCATTTGTTTCTTTGGAAATATGTTCCATTCTATCTGAAGGCCACAGAGGAGATGATAGTTGCACATTAAACATACTAATGTTAAAAAAGACAAAACATGTACAATAATAATTGACCACGCCATCCATGTGGGACCTGCAAGAATATGTTGTACTGTAGAGCGCTCCTGTTTCTATCTGGTTGGCTTTTACTTTATTTCAGGATTCTCTGTTCTATTCCCCACCCATTGATTTTCCTTCCCTGCTTTCCAGCAGTCAGCTTTCTGTGGCAGCTAGACATGCTCAGTCCTCATTGGGCTCTTTGGAATGGCTCCCTCCTGAGGATTCTTCTGAATAACAAATTGGACTCCTGCACCTTGACACATCCCCCTTGTGGGTGGATGGTGCCTCTTTGACTAAATAAAGACCAGTGCTTAGATTCATTGCTATGAATATATATGATCTTTGGCGATTGTTAGTGACATTCACTTCAGCTTTACTTTAGCTCGAATCAAAGGACGTGTGTGTGCACTGAGGTACAACAGTTCCACATATAGCAATGCTTTTAAACATTCAAAACTTTGAAAAGCATCTCAGGATGTGGAGTAAGGTGCTGCTGCTTAGAAATGTTTTTGGATAGTAATTACCATAAAATTATTCTGTTCTTGATTGACAGGTGAAATGGGACACATGGTAGTTGAAACTTTGAAACTTGGTATTGCTGTTCTAAATGGAGGAAACTCAGTTGTTCAACAGGTGGGCCATATTTGGATATGATAGATCTGTATGCATGTTACTTTGATTTTGCTAATGTTTTACTGTTAAAAGCATTGAGAAGTTGAATTACTACTGAGAAGAATTCAGTTATGTTTGGAGAATGAATTTTTTTTACAGAAAATTCTCTTTCTTTTTGCTTATGTTAAGTAAATTGGCAAATTCTTTATGCAAATAAGGAAAAACCAAATCTCTTCTTCTTTTGTTCAATCTTTCTTTTATAGAAAATGTTGGACTATTTGAAGGAGAAAAAAGATGCTGGGTTTTTTCAGAGTCTTTCTGGCTTAATGCAATCTTGCAGGTAAAGTCATGAAATATAACGATCTACTTCTAACTATATCAGCATGCCTATTTGTTTGTACAAGCTGGACATTTCCCTCTCTCCATGTAATATCTTCCAAGTGATATGAAAATGTCTATGTGATGTGGGATTTAAATGCTAGTAGGAGAGATAGCTATTGGCCAGCAACAATTCCTGCAATTGTGATATCTCCCCATTGTGATGACCAGAATCAATTATGGCTATATTCATAAATTTACTGCTTCAGACATGATTTTTCCACATGAACTTATATTTGTGGATAACTGGGTAGTATTGTGTATAGAAAAATATTAGAGGCGAACTAGAAACACTGACAGCTGTTCATTGCCATGAGAAACCATGATTTATTGCAATGGAAATGAAACATGGAGCTAACTTTTTTCATTAAACCATAGTTTAGGTTAACCACAGTTTAGGGTTTAGAAATAATACTAAACTGTGACTAATCAAAAACGGAAGTGGAAGCTTTTGATCTTGCAGCTATGTCAAAGGAGGAAGAGAGAATGGGGAGGTTGAGGCTAAGTATGGATTGTTTTCTTTACCAAAAAAAAGAGACATTTCTCATGACATCCAATGACAGCTAAGGTGCTGTTTATGTATTAGAACTCAAGGATATTCTTGACATAGTTTAGACAGCAAATTGCCCCATCCCAAGTATTCATAATGTTAGTTGAATATATCTCTTAATTTGCTTTAATATCACTTGCAAGTAAATAGACTAGAAATTGTTTCATACTTTCAACACATACATTTCAAAATGGATTTAGTAATATTTGCTCATTGCATCAATATGTTTCTCATACTGTGTATCTTTGTGGACAACAGTATACACAGTGGGCATAATCATTGGCCACATGGATGATCTTGTGGCACTACTGTAACTGTAGATGAGGCATAATGCAAAAAGGCTGGGCCGGGCGATGGAGCAGCAAAAAAAGCAAATGCGATTATAGGCTGCGTCAACCAAGTATAGTGTCCTGATCAAGGGAAGTAATAGTACTGCTCTACTCTGCATTGGTTGGTCCTGTGTTTAAGAAGTTTAAGAAGCATATTGACAACCTGGAATGTGTGCAGAGGAGGGCCACCAGAATGATCAAGGGTCTGAGAACCAAGTCTTATGAAGAATGGTTGAGGAAGTTGGGTATGTTTAGCCTGGAGAAGATAGGACTGAGAGGTGATGTGTATGATTGTTGTTGTTTAGTTGTTTAGTCGTGTCCGACTCTTCATGACCCCATGGGATGTGTATGATAGCCATCTACAAATATCTGAAGGGCTCTCACATGGAAGATGGAGCAAGCTTGTTTTCTGCTGCTCCAGAGGCTAGGTCCCATACCAGTGGATTCAAATTCCAAAAAAGGAGATTCTGACTAAACAAGAAGAAAGTTATGTCCAGTGTACACTACAAATTGTCCTAGATGCTGTTGTACCATAACACCCTTGCTTTACCTACCTACCACTCCTAGGTAATATATTGATACTTATCATGATCAAGGAATGTGTGCATGAACTTGCATTTTTCTCAGAAACTGCATCCGTTAGGTTATACGTGTTACTTAAAAAGCAGTGAGAATATCTGGTACATGCACTTTTCGCCCCTCTGACTTCTCATACCAAATCACCAGAGAGCTTTCTCATCTGAGGTGAATTTAAAGAGCAGCTTAGGTTTCCGTCAGAGGATTGGTTCTTTCTCTCCTGTTTAAATCTTTGGTGTTACATACAGTAACGATAAACAGCAACACCATTAAACAAACAAAAATCGGGGTGAAAGAAGTGGCCCCACAGCCACAGTAACATGACAGCTGAGCTAACGCAATAGTCTTTATTCTTATGGGTGTAATATAAAACATTTCCTACCAGAGGTGAGACACTTCTCCTGTCTTTGCTGGAGTCCTTGACTATCTGCTATTACATTTCCCTTCTCCAGTGTAAGGCTTTTTCCTTTGGAGCCAGGAGGGCTTGCTAGCCATTGCACCTTTGAGTATTACTCTCAAACACTTGGAAACCCTCAAGGGAGTTTATCAAGTGTTTGATTCTGACACTTGAGACATGCAGTTGAAAATTTAGTTGACAACAGAGACGTGGTAATAACAGAAAGAGTTGGGGGTATATGTTTCTTGTCTTCATGGTAGAGATGCTATATCAAATCTGGGTGTTGTAGGTTGTTACTGAAATAAATATTTGCTTATCCCCCTGCCCTCAAAATTGTGTTCACTAACATTTACCCAGTGTGGCCTAATTCCAAATAAATGGGCCTTAGACTGCACTGCTGAACAAACTTATCTAGGAATAAGCCCTATTGAACTCAATGATTCTAACCTATGAGAAGAATACAAAGAATTTCTCTGACAGCACAGTAATTGTACACTATCCTAATCCCCTCATCTTTGCATGGGGGTTAAGATATGGCAGATGCTTCTACAGCCTTGCTTGTGGGTAGCTCTGCAGTTGCAAAGGTTCCTGCTGCACCGTTGGGGAGGAAGCTACTACTGGCAATAGGGTCAGGATGTCAGAGGTTTTCGATCCAGTGGATCCAAAGTCCCAGGGAGCCCCTCAGCTACCCCAGCCTGGAGCTGGCACAGTATTTTCTTTAAGCAACAACACCCAGCCTCCTCCTGCCTTGGCCAGCATAAGCAGGCACAACCAGATCCAGCAGGTCTGCCCTGCTGCTCCATAGCCAGAGATTCAGATTCTTCTGTTAATTTGATATTTAAAAGTGTGTGGGTTTCCTAAGAATATTATGTCTTCACCAAATGGTGGTAATTATAATGGAAAAGAAGCCAACTTCAATGTGATTCGAAAGAGTGAAGAGGAAACATTATTCTTAAGGTATATTCCGTTCATTTTCATCTCAACATATTCACGCAGTCGCTTGCCCCGATATCCATATATGGAATATTTCCAAGCAGGCATGTGTTATGGAGGGAACTTGGACCTCTTACAGATCAGTGAGGTCATCCACCATCTTCGGTAGTGCGAAAATTTCAACCGTCACCTTCCCCCTTTTAAAACCTTTATAGCTCATTTTTACTGTTTGTATGTTTTGCTTGTTGTATGCCAGCAGTTCAGGGTTTCTGTTGCTAATAGATACAGCAATCCTTTCTGAATTGTCTTTTTCTTAAAAAGTGTTCTTGACTTGAATGCCTTTGAGAGACAAAATAAAGCAGAAGGCCTTGGAATGGTTACTGAAGAAGGAACACGTAAGTATACTCATACTTCTAATTCACATAAGGATTACACTTCATTTTCCCCTTTTAATACCAAATTGGTTGGGTCTTTTGAAAGTTTCTTCTGTTGATAGCCTTGTTAAAATAATATAGCATTATACTATTATGGTTTTTTTATAATTTTTCTAGAGAAACAGTTAAACGAAAGATATTGTGTAACTTACAACTTGCTTATCCTATATTATTATTATTTTTCTTTGATCCACAGTCATCGTACGTGAGCGTGGTATGTTTGGGTTTACAGCTTTTGATGCTATTGTGTGTTGCAAACAGAGAAAGAAATCTTCTTTAATTGCATCTTTCCAGACACCCTTTAGGTTTAGTTTCATGGTCTGCAGCCGGTTGCGTGTTGAGCTTGGAGAATCAAGTTGATGCTTAATTAAAGAAGTGTCTTTCATATTTAAGGCATGGTTTGATAATGACTAACCATTTCCTATTAGATCTTTAGTCCTGTAGTTTTGATCATGAATGCTTTGGAGTGCTAAATATTTGGCTTTGCTTTTTTCTGTTTCATAGTTTATTTTTTTATCATTCTCTCCAGTACATTTCTTTTTTAAAATTACTGTAAATCAGCTTACAGTATTTGCTTTTTATTGAAATCACTTAGTTTGAAGGATGCTGTTGGAAGACTATCTGTTCTGCATGTTTTGGAAATGACTGATGATTGCATAATTCATTGTACTGTATATTTTCAAGGTGAGAAAGTACTACAGAATGATGAGTTTACTAAAGATCTGTTTAGATTTTTACAACTGCTGTGTGAAGGTCATAACAATGGTAAGTGTTCTGAGAAATTTATTGTTTCATTGAAATCCTTCATTGAAAGGACTAACAATACAATACATTTTTCATTTAAACTGATTTTCGGTCCTTTAGCATAGGGAATTAATTAATCCGTTTCTCAGATAAAATGGTACCTCAGAATTCTCAAAAAATATTTTTAACATATAGTAGTTGTTTCTAACTGGAAATCAAATTGCCATTTTATAAATTATGCATATTTTAAGTGGCAAAATAATCTGTGTAGGAGGAAATGCAAATGCTATTTCTGATAGCTCTTGCTTAAGAAAGAATACTGCCTTACTATTAAGAATGTTTCTGTGGTTGTATCCATCAGCTACAGTTACTGAGCAATTCAGATTTTTCATTTTCTATATCAGGGGCAATGTGGACTCCAGCTCCCATAATCCCCAACCCTTAGCCATTCTGGTTGATGCTGAAAGGAGTTGAACCCAAGCACATCTGGAGGGAACCACGTTGCCCACTGCTGTTCCATAGGAACACAAATATAGAAATACTGTAATAATATTTCCATTGCTTGCATTTACTCACCCCCTTTTATTTTAATTTTCAGATTTTCAGAACTACCTGCGCACTCAGATGGGCAATACCACCACAGTTAATATTATTATTAGCACAGTTGATTATCTTTTGCGTCTTCAGGTAAGTTGGAGAGTTATTTTAATTCAATTTTACTTCCTACTTTAGAAAGTCTCCATATTGAGATAGACTTTGGGGTTTCACTACTGTTTCTGGTTCTGTTCTCCTCTTTTCCTGAAGAGCTCCCATGACACTGGGCCAGTTCGCATGGAACCATCCAACACAAATATTACTGTATTCAAAAGAAAAATTCAAAAGAGGTTACATGCAAACTCTCTTAGGGATTATTGTAGAGCGCAAAGTTTTCCTAGGGGCTTGAGAATCAACAAGATTCTAATGATGCTTATCATTGTGGATGTTAAGGTGAAATTGATATCTATATTGAAGAAGTAATGACATTTTGTCTACTTTATTGTAAACTTCTTTTTATCACCAATATATTGTTGTTACAGCCATGCACTTTCAGCAGCTCTTTGTGGTTATCATATAGTATTGTGTCCATGTGATTTAGTTGGAGTGAGCTCCCATTGCTCTGTCCCAGCTTCTGCCAACCTAGCAGTTTGAAAGCACACTAGTACAAGTAGATAAATAGGTACTGCTGTGGCGGGAAGGTAAACAGTGTTTCCATGTGCTCTGGCTTCCATCATGGTGTTCCATTGCACCAGAAGCGGTTTAGTCATGCTGGTCACAAGACCCAGAAAGCTGTCTATGGACAAACGCTGGCTCCCTTGGCCTGAAAAACGAGATGAGTATTGCACCCCATAGTCGCCTTTGACTGGACTTAACCATCCAGGGGTCCTTTACCTTTTTCTTTAGTTGGAGTCCAACAACACCTGGACTGCCACTGGTCCCATGCCACACTCACCCTGCCCAGTCTAGAGGCATAGTGACTGAGAAAAGTGAATTTAAAGGTTTTTTATTCCTCAGTGGTGTTTGCAGTGGGTGTGAGGGAGAAATAAGGCCACAACTTTACTAACCAAGCTTCCATCTGATATGGAACTGATTAGAACTGCTGAATAGATTCTCAGCGGTTACTGTCTTCTTTGAGCAACTCTCAGAAGAGAAAGAAAAGCTAACCCTTTGGCAATGTTGATTACCTCTGAAGTGGGCAGTTTCCTGCAAATGCAAACCTACACATATCTACTCAGAAGAAAGCCACATTGAATTTAGTGGGCATTGTTCCAAGGGAAGTTGGTATATGATTTTAGTCTGAGATTAGCTATACGAACTTTTTCGAAAGTTGATAAGAAACTATGGACTTATAGGTTAGGGTGGTTTGAATGTCTCATAGACAGGGTGCCCTTGTGCTTGCAGGTTTTGCAGAGGCATATGGTTGGTGTCAGGGAAGAGTTAGAAGTTTCCAGTTTCTCAGAGGGAGAAAGCATTCCCCAAGGGGGGGAGGAGAGCAGTGAATCTAATAGAACAGAGCAACAGGAACAGGGAGGGACATGATGTTCCCAGGAAAGGCAAGGGTTAAGTTCTAGCTCAAATTCGGAGGAGGGGAGATACAAGCCAGCTCTAGTGAGGAGGTTAGGGGAAAAAACGGGAAAGCGAAAGGAAGGGCACATTCAACATTTTGAGAGTGGCTGGTCATGGAGAAGCAGAGCTCAGAAGGTATCTGAAATAAGTGACTGTGAGGAATAATAGTTAAGAACCGTTTATAAGATTGTTTTGTTACTATGCAATAAAAAGTTTTAAAAGAACAAGAAGCGTTTGTGTGGTGATCTGAAGAGGACAGCGACCAGTCCTGATAGTTGGCCACTGTGGAAACAGAATGCTGGACTAGATGAGCCATTGGCTTGTTATGATTTTATGTCCTGATATCAAATGCAAAGGTAGCTGTGTTGATTCATAGGTATTATAGAAACTTTGTAACATTTTAGTCCAATGAGGAGGGTATTGAAGTAGGGGATTAAGTTAATCTCTTGTAACTATAGATAAACTATGGCCCATTTCTTTCACCCTTGTTGAAGGGGTTGGATCATTGCTTGGTTAAGCCACTGCTGAAAAGAGCAGATACCCTTCAGTCATGCCCTAAAACTATCCTGTTCTCCCAAGTGTTTGATGACTAAAAATATATATATACTTATTTATTTGCTGTCTATACTGTTGCTGTTCTGTGTATGTTTATTATTCGTTTGTGCTTGATTATAAAATCTGAGCATTTACCCTTTGACTAATAGCATTTTCCATAGATATATATCTTTATATTTGATGCAGTTTGATTAGGCCCTCACAAAACGTAGGGGGAAAACCCACCTATTGTTTATTCTTAGGAATCAATCAGTGACTTCTACTGGTACTACTCTGGAAAAGATGTCATTGATGAATCTGGACAACGTAATTTCTCTAAAGCATTGGCTGTGACCAAACAGATTTTTAATTCACTTACTGAATATATCCAGGTAAGTAGCACGCTGTTTCTCTATGTTTCGTGTTGTGTACATGGGTGTGTATGTGAAAGAACTGCATGGATTATAAAAGCAACAGGTCTGCCCAGGCTTTCCTCAGTAGAATTTCATGGTCACCAGCTGTAGAAGAGGCTCTCTATATACAATAGGGGGGATATCTGCAGACAAATGATTCACAGTGCTTGATTCTAACTGTGTCTCTTCCACAGTACCTATGATGAAAAGGAAAGAAAACATAGACATTATATGTCTTCAGTCACCTGCTGGGTCCCCTTGCAGGAATACTGCTCCTTCTGACCAGCAGCTTAGATCAGAAGTGTAGCAAGAATCCATTCTTGTGGCCCAGTTGTTAGCAATGATTTTGTAGTGCAAACCGTCACCCCTAGAGTGATCAGCCCACACATTCTTATATATATAGGGCTCACATTCAGAAAGGTTTGCAGATAGTTTTCCTGCTGCTTCACACTCCGCTAACATATTTCCTCTCTGCATGACTTCTGTTGTGTCTCCTGATCTGCTGATGGTGCTCTTTATATTCACGGCCTCCCACACTTCCACCCACTTTCATTTTGTCCATTCTGCTTCTTCATCTGCCTCAAACAAATAAAAAACTGCTCAAATAAAAATGTAATATATCTTTTTTTAGTTTTCAAATACATTAAATTGTGTACAAAATAATTTTTGTGTACAAAATAATTTTTGTGACTGTGCATATCTTTTATCAACTTTTTGTTTATCAGACCAGCTGCTTGAAATAGAAATTTAAAGCATTTCCCCTTAATTTTAGGGTCCTTGCATTGGAAACCAGCAGAGCTTGGCTCACAGTAGACTGTGGGATGCAGTTGTTGGCTTCCTTCATGTTTTTGCTAATATGCAAATGAAACTTTCACAGGTAAATTGTGTTTGCTTATTTATTTATTTCACAAGATTTTTATATACCGCTTGATTGTAATAAAACCTAAAAGCGGCTCACAAAATTAATTTGATAAAGAATGGGACATCTTTGCAGAATATATCTATCTATATCTATATCTATATCTATATCTATATCTATATCTATATATCTCAATCAATCAATCAAGGCATGAGCTGTGTAATTTAAGGACATTAACTTGTAACATAGTTGATTGATGTTGTTATTCAAAGTCACATTATATGCATTCGATTCCTAAAGCTTCATTGGAGTTACGTTGTCAGGAGTGGCTTGCCTAGTGGGGTGAAGACATAGCAATAGCCTCCAGGCAGCGCCATTGGTGCCATTTACCGTGGAGGGGAGGGTTAATGTGGTGGCAAACTTGGGACTGTGCAGATGCACCAGAGTACACTCCAGTGTGGCACAGCCCCACAGCCTTGCCACTCCCTTGCCCTTCCTATTATGGTAATGCTGGGAAGCTAATGCTAAGGCTCTGCCCTACTTGGAGAGCTGCTCCTGTTTATTGTGTTGCATCAGTGTTAAGCTTAATTTCTACTGGCCAATTTAAGACATCCATCCAAAGCTTAAGGAACATGGCTTGCGAAACTGGGAATGAGTACCAGGGCCACATACTCCTTCCTTGACCTTCCCTGCCATTCCCCCTCCTCCATACGCTGGATTGGGCACCAATCCCCCAAAAAGAGTTCTTAAATGGGAGACTTAGCAGGGAGAGAGGAAGAGGAATGACTAGTAGGGGAAGGGAAGCGAAGAGATCTAGAATATGAGACATTAAACTCATTAATTCTCAAAGCATTTTGATGTAGGTGTCAGTGTTTGTAAAAAGCAAAAAAAGAAGGAAAGGGTTCTGACCTCCCTTTGTCTCCTCAGCCTGGTCCTCGGACCCTTGTCTGCATAAAAGAGTCCACGAGAATATCCTTGCAGAGTTTTATTCTTAAAAGTCTTTGTGCAAAACACGACTGAATAACTATACACACCAGCACCAACCAACCAACCTCAAACACCAGCCTCAGCCAAACTAACATTTCTCACTTATATATACAACTTGGTGCAGACCGCTGAGTCATGCTGACCCAGCTTTATTTGCATTAAAGAAACAGCGGCCATTTTAGCCGTGACAGTAGGCCCCACTTATCTCATGCAGATACTAAGATTTTTATAAATCTGTATAAAATTTCACATTGATACATGTCTGCAAGCCACAACATGCTCTATACTTACAGGACCAGGCACTGTCGCCAAGCTATCCCCCTTTAGCTTATTCCATGCTGCCTGCCTTGTGTCCTTTATTAATTCTACCCATTTCATCTACATGCCATATATTGTAGTTTGTTCTTAGATATGGGGATGGGGTGGCTGACAAATACATCAGATTATAATAACAAATAAAGTATAATTACATGGATAATTATATATTTTTTCTCATGCAAATGTGTGTTGATTAGAACAAATTACAGTTTATTTGGGAGGACTTTGATCCATGATCACAATGGCACTCTTTGGAAGTAGCAGCTCTATGGGATCATTGCTTTCTGCTGTACATATCACTGAATTTGTGGGTGTTGGACTGCTGCTCAGTTATGGAATTCTGCACCCTCACATCTCTCAGATCCCACACTGTGAATCATTGTGATATTTGTGTTCATTCTAGGTGTCCTTCAAGTGGTACCGTATCACAGTGATAGAACATATGTTTATTTATAAATTCATTTCTGCTCTTCCTCTTGGCTCCCAAAGTAGCTTTGCATGTTGATGGTTCCAAGTTCAGTCCCTGGAATCTAGAGTGAAAAGGAGTAGGTAACAGGTGATGGGACAGATCTTTGTCTGAGACACTGCAGAATTGCTAGTCCATACCAGACTAGTCAGCTTCCAATGTACTGTTTTGAATATCCTCTTAAACCTATTGGCCACTGTTGAGCACAGAGCCAGACTCACATAAGGCTTCCATTTACTAGATTGTGAATATTGTCTTTAGATTTATTTATTTTATTGTTTATTCTATTTGTACTCTAGGATTCGAGTCAGATTGAGTTGCTGAAGGAGCTACTAGATCTTCTGAAGGATATGGTGGTGATGCTCTTGTCACTACTTGAAGGTTGAATCTTTTTTAAAAAGTTATTGCTATGCAATTCAAACATCAACATCATTTTTAATATGTAGAGTTTATCCTTAATTTATATTCAGACCATCACAATAATTCTACTTGGTAATTTGGATGGATGAATGAAATTTTATTGTCTAAAGCCATAGACCACCACCACAGATAATTCTAAATAAGAGATGGGCATAAATTTAGTTGTGCAATAATATTGAACAGTAGTTCTCAACCATGGGTACATTTAAAACAAACTTATAATAAGCATGAAAACACTTTCTCCACATTTCTAAGGATGTATAAGAAATATATTTTCAATGTATGTTTTTATAAAAACTAAGTAACGATTTTTAAACTCACAATGTAGGTAATGTTGTAAATGGCACTATCGGGAAACAGATGGTGGACACTCTGGTTGAATCATCTAGCAATGTAGAAATGATATTGAAGTTCTTTGACATGTTTCTCAAGT
This sequence comes from Podarcis muralis, assembly GCF_964188315.1. Classification (NCBI taxonomy): domain Eukaryota; kingdom Metazoa; phylum Chordata; class Lepidosauria; order Squamata; family Lacertidae; genus Podarcis; species Podarcis muralis. Next base: position 41,029,245 of record NC_135655.1, read on the forward strand.
TGAAGGATCTAACGAGCTCAGAAGCTTTCAAAGAGTATGATCCAGAAAGTAAAGGCATAATTTCCAAGAAGGAATTCCAGAAAGCCATGGAAGGTCAAAAGCAATATACACAATCAGAGATTGAGTTCCTGCTGTCCTGTGCGGAAACAGATGAAAACGACATGTTTAACTATGCCGATTTTGTTGAAAGATTTCACGAGCCGGCGAAAGATATTGGATTTAATGTGGCCGTCCTCTTAACAAACCTATCAGAACACATGCCAAATGATTCGAGGCTTCAGACTCTATTAGATCCAGCAGAATGTGTCCTTAACTATTTTGAACCTTACCTTGGGCGCATTGAGATAATGGGTGGTGCCAAGAAGATAGAGCGGGTTTATTTTGAGATCAGTGAATCCAGTAGGACACAGTGGGAAAAGCCTCAAGTGAAAGAATCAAAAAGGCAGTTTATTTTCGATGTTGTAAATGAAGGTGGGGAACAAGAAAAGATGGAGCTTTTTGTGAACTTTTGCGAGGACACAATTTTTGAAATGCAGTTGGCATCTCAGATATCTGAATCGGATACAGTTGACAGACCTGAGGAGGAGGAAGATGAGCCTTGCTATGTGAGGGAAATTGGAGAAGATGAGAAAGGAGAGCAGTCCCTGGAATCAGCTTCAGCTTTTGCTATGGCATGCGTTGCAATAAAGAAAAATGCTGCCACTGTTTTTAAAATGATAAGACTGAAAAACTTAAGAAAACAGTACAGAAAAGTGAGAAAGATGACTGTAAAAGAATTGGTTAAAGTATCCTTTTCCTTTCTCTGGATGCTATTTGTAGGATTCTTCCAAATGTTTCTCACTATACTGTGCAGTATTTTTCAGATTCTCTGGAGTACTGTGTTTGGGGGTGGCCTAATAGAAGGAGCCAAAAACATTAGAGTTACTAAAATTTTAGGAGACATGCCTGACCCAACGCAGTTTGGAATTCACGATGATATCCTTGAAGCAGAAAAAGTTGAAGTTACAGAACATGGCATTACAGCTGAAATTGTGCAGTTTGTTAAAAATGAGAAGGGAGAAACTGACATCTTGTCAGATATTTTTGGCATTCATACGAAGAAAGAGAGCGGATCAAAGCATGGTCATGCTGTTGGCCTAGGGGATATCGCTGATATCATTGGATCAGATACCCCTCCTTCTTTGGAAAGTGCAGTTCGCAAGAAGAAAAAAGCCCAGGTAAACAATAAGTGGATTATATCTTATTTTATTCAATATGCTTCCTAACTGGTTGCTTATGAGAAGAGACTTTATTCTCTGCAGAAAGCTAAACCACAGAGACTCAAAGTTCTTCAAGCCCATGGTGCTTTCCAGACGGAAGTGTAGGGTCCTCCTGATGCCCATAGTGTATCCTAGATTACCTGCCAACCTAGCAGTTTGAAAGTGTAGCAGTGTGAGTAGATAAATAGGTACTGCTACAAAGGAGAAGGTAAATGGTGTTTCCTTGCACTCTGGCTTCCGTCCCAGTGTTCTGTTGCGCCAGAAGCTGTTTAGTCCTGCTGGCCACATGGCCCGGAAAGCTGTCAGTGGACAAACGACAGCTCCCTTGGCCTAAAAGCAGAGATGAGTGCTGCACCACATAGTCGCCTTTGACTAGACTTAACCATCCAGGGGTCCTTTACCTTTTTATCTTTACCTTATCCTAGTTTACTATAAACTTTTTGAGTTCACAGCATTATTTTAAGCTTTTGAAATTGGGCATACTTAATTCTCTATCATATCCAAATTCAAAGCACTTTCAACATTTTTCAGACACCTGAAATTGCAAAGGATGATGAATCGGAAACAAGAACAGAATCTGAGAAGGCTGAGTAAGTTATTTTTAGCGCTTACGATCTTGGGAATGATTGTTTTCCCATTTCCAGCGAAAGGTCAGCAGAGTTGATTGATGACTCCACCTAGTGATCAAAAGCAGGCAGCATTTGGGAGGTCAAACTCCCAGCATGCAGTTCTGCTCCTGCATTTGGTCAAGGTGCAGCAGTTCCCTTTCCCTGAGCACATCATGACTTATTCCGTAAGAGCTGCAGAAGCCAATGCTGCATTTTCATCTTGTGCTCCTCTACGGGAAATCTGCAGGACAGCCGCTTGGGCAGCACCCAGTACCTTCACCTGGATGCCTGGGCATCGTGGGATGTGGCAGTGGGCAGCTGCACTCCCTCCCCAGAGAGTTCGGCTGCTGTACACCCTACTTTGCCGGCCTTTCACTGCAAATGGGGAAAGGTATAATTGTATCTACCTGAAGTGCAGTTTTCCATAGCTGGTTTGGCTGTAGGATTCTTGTTATTAACAGAGTCACATTGACATTGGGAGGCAGCTTGGTTCTTACTTATACCCAGGGGCGTAGGAAGGGGGCGGATCGCCCCGGGTGCCCTCACTGAGGGGGGTGACATTCGGTGCACCACCCACGACTCCCAAGCCTACCCCAGCCATTGGGGTAAGGGGGGAGCGGCACCGCTTTTCCGGTGGCATTTCCCCCTTCCCCTTTGTTTTGACAGCTTGGGGGAGGCTTGGGAGTTGCAGGCGGGCGGTGCACCAAATGTCCGCCATGGGCGGCTCGCTCTGCCCCTGGCTGCAGGGGGTGCACGCTGCTCCGGGCATCCGAGCGGCTATCCTGCAGCTGGGAGGACACGCCCCCCCCTCGGGAGCGCGCCCGTCCTGGGCAGCGTGGGCATATGCTCCACCACTGCTTCTGTCCTTGCACTCCTGTCTGTCAGGCTTGGTATGCCTGCAAACTGGATGCATGCTCAGAGTTCTACCTCCCAAAAGGTTCCTGCCTGCCTTTTGACCACTAGGTGATGCCATCAACCCATTTGGCTGACCTTTCACTAAGAAACTGAAAACTACCTTTCAGGTAGGTACAAATGTACTTTTTAATGTTCGTGTGTGCCGAGGTGAATGAGCTTCAGGCAGACCTCAAGCACAAGTTCCACTTTGAATTGATGTGTCTAGCAGTTCTTGAACAGTATGTTAAAGCAGTTTAGTTTTAAAAGCCTCCCCAAAGTCCTAAAGTTAAACATCAGGGAGGAAGCATTAGAATCCTCTTGACTATTGTAGCTTTCAGTGCCATGCTTGCATGTAATTAATGCCAATGTTTAGACGCAAGGAGGTGATAAGAGCTGATCAGTTTGTACCCAAGTTAAAGAAACTGATATATTCTCTCTCTCTCTCTCTTTTCATTGTTACTATTTGTTTTCACAGTTCTATAAAAATGAAATTTCCCCTCTTGCTGCACTCACAGTTTTATTTTCCCCTTATAAACTTATTCTTCTGTAACTTCTAGAATTGCAGAGCCAATAACAGGGTTTAGCAGTGTACTAAAAGGCCTAGGACTTGCCAATCAGAAGGTTGGCGGTTCGAATCCCCGCAACAGGGTGAGCTCCTGCTGCTCTGTCCCTGATCCTGCCAACCTAGCAGTTCGAGAGCACGTCAAGTGAAAGTAGATAAATAGGAACTGCTCCGGCGGGAAGGTAAACGGCGTTTCCGTGCGCTGCTCTGGTTCACCAGAAGCGGCTTACTCATGCTGGCCACATGACCCGGAAGCTGTCTGCGGACAAACGCCGGCTCCCTCGGCCTATAGAGTGAGATGAGCACGCAACCCCAGAGTCGTCTGTGACTGGACCCTAATGGTCAGGCGTACCTTTACCTAAAAGGCCAATATCTGATTTTAAAAGTCAATTCTTTATTATGCATAGCAAACCACACATTATCAAACAAACACCGTTTACAAATTGTGCAAAATACGAGCTCAGCATAACAAGGTTTGTCCCAGTCAGATCTTTAACTCCAGAGAAAATCAATTTGTATAGATAATACAATATAACATAATGTGAGGGTGATCTGGCTGCGACATCTGTCACCCCATTGATCACCAGGGTTGATTCGGCTGATCTGGCTGGCTAGGCGGGTATCCCCTTCCTCCCTCACCACTCCATGTGCGCCCCTCCCGAAGCTGTGCGCTCGGTGGAAGAGGACGACCATCCCAGATAGAAGGAGTGTACCGTTCTTCGGTCAAGGGTATACGATAGCTGTGCTCCCCTGCTAGAACCTCCAAACAAGCAAATATTTGATTATTATTCTCTGTTGTACAGAGAATAAAATGGCAACCATTACCAATTATTGACCTTTGAAAGCCATCTAAGTACTAACACGGTTGTAGCAAATTCCTTAAATTAAAAATACATGGTGTGAAATAGTGGTTTTTTCCTTGTCTGTCCTGAATCTCCCATGAAAGAATTTCAGTGGATGACCCCTGAGTTCTAGGAGTGATGGAGAAAAGCATTTCTCTATCCATTGTCTCCATAACATGTACTGTATCTGTTATATATTTTGGGAAGTGGTGGTTTGTTCACTATATGTTAAAGTGCATTTAGGATATTTTGCCCCAGTGTGTGTCATCTTACATTGAAACTCATTTGCCAGTTGGACCAGAATTAATTGTCAGGTTCTTATTTGTGAGCAGTGCAGAAAACGTGCCTGTTCGTTAATAATTGTTCTCATATTCTATAGCATGGAGGATGGTGAGAAACAAGATAAAATAAAGGATGATATGTATTCTGAACATATGGAACTAGAAGAACCTAGAAAACGGAAACGAAGGCGTGGGCAAAAAATTGAGAAACCTGATGCAGTTATGGCCAACTTTTTTAAAGTATTGGAAGTTTATCAGACAAAAATGCTGGTATGTTGACTTTCTTTCTTACTTTTGGCCAATGATTATATTAGAAAATAGCATTATATTATATTATATTATATTATATTATATTATATTATATTATATTATATTATATTATATTATATTATATTACAGCATTTTTCACAACTTGGGAGGATAAGTAAGATATGTTGGTGCATTATGAAGGTTTTTAATAAAGAGACAACACTTGGAAAAGAAAGTATGAAAAGGAACATAATTGATATATAATGATGATGTAAAGCATTTTTTTTGGATCTCCTTTATTAATTTGCTTTCTTCCTTTTCAGTTCTGATTCTTGTTTTATGAACTAATAACATTCTTTGCATTTTCAGCACTTTTTGGCCCGAAATTTCTACAATTTAAGATTTCTTGCACTTTTTGTTGCATTCGCCATCAACTTTATCCTGCTTTTCTACAAGGTAATTTAATTGTATCAGTTCTGGCAAGATGCCTTTATTTTCCACAGTGACATTTGCTATGCTGTGGTGAAAATTTAGACTACTATTAAAGTAAGCAGACTCAACTAATCATCAAATAAATGCTGTCAGTATAAAATGTATTAATCCAATTAAGGATGAAATTATTATTATTTGATTTCATGGAAGAGATGAATTTGAATTGGGGACTTGAGAGTCATAGATCAGTTTCTTAACCACTGCACAACACTACACCAGCATCAGCATATTATATGGCAGTGTTTAACATACAGAGATGTTTTATTCTGTGTTTAATCTGTTGGAAGCCGCCCAGAGTGGCTGGGCGGGGTACAAATAATAAATTATGATGGTGATGAACTTAAATTCTCTTTCTCCACCCCCTCAATACATGAGGTGTTATTCAACTAAGCATTACTCAGAGTATACCCACTGAAATTAATGGCCCTAACTTAGTCATGTTGATTAATTTTAATGGATTTACTCTGAGTAAAACGTCATTGCTTATATAGTACCTCTGCTCTAAACATGTTTTCCTGATTCAGCTGCGGCTACACAACATTTCCCCTGGGTGGTTGAAGAAATGTGCATGGAAAAATCACATTTCAGTGGGCCTGAGAAATCTTGTGCAGGAGCTGTGGCCAAGCAAACTGCAACGTGATAACGTCACTATAATTCAAAATATTAGACAACAACTTTAATAAAAAATATGGGGAAAAATTCTACCATGTGTCCTTTTAAAATATATATCTATATATATTGTGTATACCTGCACTCCTTGTTTGTGTATCGATTTCAGGTGACAGAAGAGCCATTTGAAGAAATGGAAGAAGATTCAGATCTGTGGCATTCTTTAGAGGAGGAGGAAGATGAAGATGGAGTAGTCTTCTTTGTTTTACAAGAGAGTACAGGCTACATGGCACCAACCCTTAGGGCCCTAGCTGTTATCCATACAATCATCTCTTTTGTATGTGTTATTGGATACTATTGTTTAAAGGTTAGTAATTTCACCCTAAATTATCCAGTAATAAAAGCCTCTTCATATTCCGTTTTTTCCATTGCTCATTTCCAATTGCCATTCTCTTATTGATTCTACTGAATGCTTTTTTGTTTTAATTTACATACTCCAATGATACCTTATTATTGTTATTTTATTAAGTATTTTTGTGTTCTTAGCTCCTTTGGGCCCCGTGTATGATCTATACATTTGATAGATCTCAGCTCCATTTACTGATTGTTCTCTGGATCCTACAACAAGGCGCGCGCACACACACACACACACACACACACACACACACACACATTCTTCACAATTCCCATAATCAGTAAAAAAAAGAAGATAGTTTCCAATTGTACAGTTCAGGAACACTGTAAAATGCAATATTCCAAACTATTTTCAAGACATTTCTAAACATTCAGCTTCCTTTGGAGCTTCCAAATAATTATTTTTGCAATAGGTTCCTCTGGTTGTATTCAAACGGGAGAAGGACATTGCAAGGAAGCTGGAATTTGATGGTCTATATATTACCGAACAACCCTCTGAAGATGACATTAAAGGACAGTGGGATCGCCTCGTCATAAATACGCCGTAAGTAACATGGAGTACAACCTTGTTCCTGCTTCTTGATCAGCTAAAGAAGTTCAGCTAAAGAAGGCCAACACAAGCTGCTTGTAGTTTTTGCAGTTAGGTCACATTCCTGTTTTACTTCGGCACTATGGTTTCTTTTCACCATGCCTGCTTCCCATGCTACTCTGATAATATATGCAATGGGGAGGCTACATAGGAAAGAAGGGTGACATTACTTCCCATATCATCATCATCATCATCGTTGCCTCAGCCGCTCTAGATGGCATTCAACATAATACAAACACAGCAAATGTCAGACACAGAAAACTTCCCGATACAGGGCTGCTTTCAGATATCTTCAGAAAGTTGTGCAGTTGATTATTTCCTTGACGGGAGGGTGTTCCACATGGTGGGCGCCACTACTGAAAAGGCCCTCTGCCTGGTTCCCTGTAGCTTTGCTTCTCGCAGTGAGGGAACCACCAGAAGGCCCTCAGCGCTGGACCTCAGTGGGGTGGAGTTTAGCAGTGGGGCTAAATGATGGGGGTGGAGATGCTTCTTCAGGTATACAGGGTCGAGGCTGTTTAGGGCTTTAAAGGTCAGCACCAACACTTTGAATTGTGCTCGGAAGCATACTGTAAATCTTTTTAGGGACGGCGTTATGTGGTCCCTGCAGTTGCTCTTGGTCATCAGCCCAGCAGCCACATTCTGGATTAGTTGTTTCCGAGTCACCTTCAAAGGTAGCACCATGTAGAGCGCATTGCAGTAGTCCAAGCAGGAGATAACCAGAGCATGTCCCACTCTGGCAAGACAGTGCACAGGAAAGCAGGAGGGTCTCAACCATCACACCAGGTGGAGCTGATAGACAGCTGCCCTGGACACTGAATTGACCTGTGCCTCCATGGACAGCTGTGAGTCCAAAATGACTCCAAGACGTTACACCTGGTCCTTTAGGGCAAAGTTACCCCCATTCCAGACCAAGGAATCTCCCACACCTGCCCACCCCATCCCCCCAAAACAGAACTTTTGTCTTGTCGGGATTCAACCTCAATCTGTTGACTGCCACCATCCTCCAACTGCCTCCAGACACTCTCACAATATCAATGCTACTGACTCCAGTGATGCTGCTGTGAGAAGAAACCACATCATGTGCACTTCCTACACAATCAACATATTGCCAAATTGCCAAAGTTCTACAGATGTTATAACAAACAGTGTTAGTAAGAGAGGAATCCTGACATTCTCAGTGCTGTCAGCTTTTCTGCTTCCATTGATTCTGCTTCTGCCATCATTGCTGCTGTATCTTTCTACTTCCATAAGTGCTACCAGATGCATCACTGACCAATCTCATACCAACAAAACCTAAACCTTTGTTGTTGTTGTTGGAGGTAAAAGTAAAGGTACCCCCTGACCATTAGGTCCAGTCACGGACGACTCTGGGGTTAAGGCACTCATCTTGCTTTACTGGCTGAGGGAGCCGGCGTACAGCTTCCGGGTCATGTGGCCAGCATGACTAAGCCGCTTCGGGCAAACCAAAGCAGCGCACGGAAACGCTGTTTACCTTCCCGCCGGAGTGGTACCTATTTATCTACTTGCACTTTGATGTGCTTTCGAACTGCTAGATTGGCAGGAGCAGGGACCGAGCAATGGGAGCTCACCCCGTCGCAGGGATTCGAACCGCCGACTTTCTGATTGGCAAGCCCTAGGCTCTGTGGTTTAACCCACAGCGCCACCCGCGTCCCTCACATTGTTGGAGGTGGTGACTGATAAATACAGTTGCTAGTATCATGTTTAGGAAAAACTTAACTAAAATGGTATTTTTAGTTGTATTTTCTTTCAGACATCTATTTTGTACTTGGAAATGAACCTGTGATAAAAATAAAATCTAGACAAATGTAAAGAAAAGAATGCTTTAAAAGGTTAATATGTTCGCTGCAGAAAGGAGCTACATCATTTTCTTTCACACCTGGCAGGAGCTGGAGAAAATCTGTAAAATCCGTAATTATGGATCACCAGTATCACTTACTGAACAGAAATTTACAAATTATAGGCAATCACTGGGGGGGGGGGCAATCACTATGAGGCAATATCTACCAGTAGATCAGCAAGTAATGCTATCTTCCTAACTCAACCTATAGCAATAAAATATAATTGTAATTAAAGTCCTTTTTTGTTTTTTGTTAACTAATTTGAAATTCTTATTTATGTATCTATGCAGATATTTTCCTAACAATTATTGGGACAAGTTTGTAAAACGAAAGGTATGTTCTTTAAATATATGTCAAGAGTCATGCTATTAAAAATAACCAGATATGTCAAATTAAGCATGTTCGTTGTTGCATTATGTGTAAGGAATAAGCATAAATTGGGAATAAAAGGCCACAGTTTTATTACAGAATATTAGCAACAATGAAGTGAGCTTGTGCTCCAGGTATACTGTGGCATTTCTTCTCTCTGTGCTCCTCCCAGCAGTGCCCCCCTCCCTGTCCTTGTTGTAGATATATGACCTGACTGTCTCCAGGCACTGCAACAGTCATCCGCAACATGGCAGGGCTGATGTTGCCAACCTTCATGTCTCATTTGCGGACATCTTTGTCTCCTCAATCTGCTCCCCTCAGTGATATGGAGGGAATGTCCCTTAAGTCACATTAGGAATAGCCATCTATGATGATATATTAGTGATATTTTCAGCTGTTATTTTCAAGTATTGCTTTGTCAGGCATGTATAACCCTAGAAGAGAAAATAACTCGCATTTAATTAATTTACATAATAAAAATGTTTTCTGATTACTTTTTATGCATCTATTTTTTAAATGCCTCCACTCCTCCTGCCAGCTGTCATTGTTTTAAGAGTATCAACCTAAGTTGTTAAAACTCCCGACAAATACTGATTGAATTAAAGCTGATGATACCTCGTATCTTTTCCCTCGAAGGTAATCAACAAGTATGGTGATTTATATGGAGCAGAACGCATTGCAGAACTCCTGGGTCTGGACAAAAATGCTCTGGATTTCAGCCCAGTGGAACATACTGAACTAGAGGAGGCATCCCTTGTTTTGTGGTACGGTGGGATCTTTAAATTAAAGCCATAGTAGATTAGAGGCAAAGCAAATTCAGAAGTCCTTTTCAAAAGCTACTTTATTTATTTATAATGTTTGGCCAGGCATGTGATGGAGCTAGATAAAGCAAATCAGCGTGATGAACATAGTTGGAACTGTTTAATTGCCTATTTTAAAAGGCTACAACAACAAAATCAAGAGATTTTTCATCAGCTAAAGAAATCTTGACACCCTAATCAGATGTGGATGGGTGTATGACATGAAATTGTGGTAGTGCAGAATGGCTTGTGGCGACACTCCATCTAGTTTTTTAGCAAGACAGCCTGCCAATAGCAATTCTGTTATTTAAAACTACAGTGCCATAAAGGGGGTGCGGACTCCCTTATTTGAAATGGTCCTGTAGTAGTTAAAATGCTGTTGGGATGTTGCACAGGTGAGTCATGTCTGCTTGAGGAAATTATGTGCTGATGAACCAACATCATATTTAGCTACACTGACTCGTTTTCTGTATATAAATGCTGACTTACCTTTCAGTGTTGTGGGCTAGCTCAGAACAACAGCCTCACTGTTTCATGACATTGTAGTAGATCAGTAGTATTGCATCCTATTTTAAATACTTAAAAGTAGGTGATAAAGTTGGATCATGTTTGGAGCTGTAAATTTTTTTATCCCCAATACACTTCCATAAATTCCCTAGAATATTTCAGCGCATATTGCTGCTGAAAACCCCCCTAAAACAATCAATGTGAGAGAAATGTGTATGTTGATAAAATAATGATTATACCACTAATTAATTTAATATTATTTATCTATTAGGTTAAGTTCTATTGATGCCAAATACCATATCTGGAAGCTTGGTGTAGTTTTCACTGATAATGTAAGTATACTGTATGAATGTGGAAAAATTCTTCTGCTTCATTATTCTCATTGTTGGTTTACATAGGGATGGACTAGATGGGGAACAAACCTTGCACTCGTTGTGTCCTTCCTTGCCATTTGAATTAGAGACAGTGATGAGCCATCCAAGTGGATGTATCAGGTGTAGATGATGGATTAGACATAAGGTGGAGAGGTCTGGGATAGAATGGTTCAGTTGGTTATCATCAGCATATAGGAAGCCTTTGTAGAAATCATGCAAAGGGAGAGAATAGCGATAGAAAAGGAGGCTGCGAAGGAGCTTCATCCAGCGGCAGTCGTGAAGCAGCAGTTAGCAGGGCAGTCAGCCAGGGACAGACACAGAAGCTTGCTTTGAAGGAATTAAGGAGGAAAAGATGCTCAACTGTATCAAAAGGAAGTGGAAACCTTCAAGGACTAAAAGGACAAAGTGGAGACTTTGGATTTGGCAGTGAGAACATTATCTCAAACGTTTCGGAAGTCGAACGGTCTTCCAGAATGGATTACGTTTGAAAACCGAGGTACCACTGTATTACTACTGACAGCGGTATTTATTGGAGCAATATTAAGTCATGACGTTTAAAGGCAACGTTACTAATGAACAATCTGTTTCAGCTTTTTTGCAAATTTGTTTCATGTAATTTTTCTGTTGAGCAGATACATTCTTTAAATAGAATGTATTGTCTGGTGCATTTTCTTGACCTTTTGTTTTTTACTTTGGAATCATTTGGTTGTTAAGCAGCCCTATATTAACTTTAAAATTATTCACTCTGTGTTTACTTTAAACCAAGAACTTCTGCCATTTTGTTTTCATGGTTTGATTGTTCTCATCCTGAGGTGTCAGTTAGGTTGTCACCATTCAAGGAAGCAGCAACTGAAACACATGAGATCTGAGGATCTCATAAGAATTTACTTACTATGGAACTGATTAATAATGGTGGGTTTGTGGAAGGAATGTAATAAAGATATTTAAAGTATTGGGTTGGATCCAGATTGGGTTAGAGCCACGTCCTTCAGCATGCAAAATGACATTTTCTGATTTCTTAGATCCCTACATGAGAAAACTGAACTAAAATTCAGAGTTGTGCTTCTGCATGTGCAAGGTGTTGCACACAATCTCTTGAACCATGTTTGCTTTTTCTCAGCAGTTCATACAAAAAGTGCCACTGGTAGAATGTATTCTGCTACTGCATCTCTTGACCCAACCTAATTAGGATACTAAAAATCAAATTATGGATGTAGCGCTCAGGCCTCCTAGAACTGGGAGCCACAAGCAGCTTAAAATAATTTACCCAGGGAGAATTAGGATTCTTCTTCAGACAAGCTTTTAGCCCCTTGTGTAGTATCTTTGTGTGTAGCTCTTGTATAGAACTGACTGCCATGTTAGAAAAGCATTTTATAAATAATTTTAATAATAATAATAAAGAACAATACTTGAAAAGTGAGAGTAGCAGCAGTTGCTGACATTTAACATTTTCTTTAGTCCTTCTTGTACTTAGCTTGGTACACAACCATGTCAATTCTTGGTCATTACAACAACTTCTTCTTTGCTGCCCACCTTCTCGATATTGCTATGGGTTTTAAGACTTTGCGTACCATCCTGTCTTCTGTAACCCACAACGGCAAACAGGTGAGTTACTGGCAACATAATTTCTTTTAAAATGAATTACTCTCCTGCTGGGGTGGGGAACCTCTGGCCCACCAGACGATGCTGAACTGCAACTTCCACCCTCCTTGTCATTAGCCCTGTTGGCTAAGCCAATGGAAACTGTTAATTAAGCAACGTCTGGAGGGCCAAAGGTTCCCCATCCCTCCTCTACTGAGAAATAATACTAATGCTGGAATACAATTAGTATATGGAACAACTGAAAACATTAGTATTGTCTTCAAATACATAATTAAAAACAGAGTTGCTGCGAATAATGTAGAAGTGCACAACGGTCAAGTTTGAGGAATGTTACACATAATTAACAACCTCATGGGATGCATCTCCGAGTGTATTTTACCATTCAGACTGCAGAGGAGGCAAACCAATCAACAATTTGAATGATTCCCTCTATTTTTAAAAAACTCCCTGTAAAAAGAAAAAATCTAGAAGGCCGGAGAGAATGTTATGGCTTAGCCACCTCTTACATGCTGGAGTGGCTGGGGAAACCCAGCTAGATGGGCGGGGTATAAATTAATAATAATAATAATAATAATAATAATAATAATAATAATAATAATATGCTGCCTTTGAATATGCTTGAAGAGTTCTTCCCCCATCCCAGAGGGAGGATTCAGATATTTACATTCTACAGTCGAACGACAGATTCATCATGCATGGCTACATGTCATGTTTTATATCTTAATTTTAGAATGGTGGTATGGTATGTTAGGTTGAACAATTTTCTTTTTCATAATTGTGTGAGAGAGATTATGTATGATTGCGTGCACACACGAAATATAAAAACAGATGTCAATAGATTAATGCTGTTTCCAGGGGAACAGGCAGTTTTCTCTGTACAATATGTGAACCTTTTCTGCTTTTTAAAACAAGCACTATTCCACATTCCTTTCACTTGATTTAGTGTCTTCCATGCTAACATTTGTCCAGATCCACTTCCAGTCGTGTTTTCAAAAGGTGAATCCTTATGATTCCCTTCTAGTTGGGGAAGCACATTCAAACAGGCATCCTATTAGAAGCAATGCAGCACAGATAAGACAGCCTTGCCTGGGCACTGGGAGTGCTAACTGCCTGTGTTTTCTCTGTTCAAGGCAAATTTCTGGGCTTTTATGTGAATTTGATAGGAATGTTTGGAAAACATCGCGGGGGGTGGGGTGGGCAAACAGTGTAGTGCTCAAGTATCTCTTTCTATGGCTATCGTCATGAAAAACAATGCCTGATGGGGTGATTCAGTCCACAAAAACAAGTACACAACTTCACAATACATGGAGCAATTTGAACCACATATAAAAACTGGCTGAGGAATGGCTGTAGCAATACTAGAGTCTGTACCCTCAAACTTTGTCTCAATATATTTTTCATGAAATACAGCATTCATAATACTCTTGTCACATTTTTAGGGCATCATAGGCCAAATTCAACAAAGTGACCCCATTAGCAGAAGCCTGTGCAAGGACTTCTGCTAGCACAACTATCTCCTCCCTCTCCCCCCACCTCAGTGGTTCTGGGGCTTCAGGGGAATCTGCAGAACAACACGCAAAGAAGGGAGGTTGTTTCATCTAGGAAACAGAAATTATTGTGTTGACACAACAATTGTTTTTGTGTGACACTGATCGTCTCCATGATTTTTTAATACTTAATTGTCTAGGAATTTTAGTTCATATATATATATTAGTGAATGAGGTTTTAATCCCTAATTGCTATTTTTCCTCATGTGATACTTTATTTTGGATAGCTTGTTTTGACTGTTGGACTCTTGGCTGTAGTGGTATACCTTTACACGGTTGTGGCATTCAACTTCTTCCGCAAATTTTATAACAAGAGTGAAGATGAAGATGAGCCAGACATGAAGTGTGATGACATGATGACTGTAAGTACCAGGACATCACAGGAATTTTTTTAACTCAGAAATGTTACTGTGTGGGTAAACGTACTATATGGATGTTTTTACACACACATCAAAAAACACAGGGTGGCTTACAAGCTAAAAATGCAAAGCACAAATAAATAGTTAAAAACAACAAATTAACCCCCCTTCTCACAAACATATTTAAAAGGCTGTAGAATGTTAATCAGCCAATCAGTCATTTTAAATCATGTATACAGGCATTTTAATAATAAAAACCATAGCCCTATAATGACCAATTTAAAGTGAATAGAGATTAATATTCAGAACCTAAAGAGAAATCAATATACTTGAAAGTTTTGTTTGGATGTTTCTTGATATTATACCAAAATGTGTGTACAGCTCAAATAATTTTCAAGGCCACTTTACTATTGTTGTTTAAAATTAAACACAGCTGTATTGCCATATTATACACAATTTTTGCAACATTTTTAACTTGGTGTCTTCTTTGAGACTTCTGGAGCCCGTCTTTCAGAGGCTGGACCGTCCCTATAGAAGAGTCAGTTTACAAACTCCTAAGAGGAGGAATGAAGGATTCCAAATGCTCTTCACTGTCCACCAGAGAACATGAGAACTGATTTGGGGGGTATTATCTACTAGGAAGTTTTTCTTAGCAAGACCAATTGAAATGAATGAATGCTGTGCGAAAGCATGGTAGTGGATTTTGTCCTTTGCAAAAACATTACGTGTTTTAGATTTCATCAAATTAATTTCGTTCCAAATATTTGGGAAATCTCGGTCATTTTGGACAACCCATGTCTCTCTCCTCCCTCCCAATACCTTACACCATTTATGACACCAGGTGTGGGGCTGAGAACCAGGTGATTGTTGGGCATTTGGGAAGCACCTGAGAAATAACTTTGCCAGCCCTGTACTCAGTGCTACCTAAATCCCAAGCATAAGAGTAGGCAAAGCAGACGACCTAATGATTAGGTGTTTTTCATTTGTTTGGGAACCAATGTGATGGGGACTTGTAAATCACCTGAAGTCATTATGTCAGATGATTGACTGGTGAGTGTCAAAGCTGGCCCATGAGTGAGTTGGGAAGGTAAGGATCTGGCTCACTGGGCTGAAAAGCTTCCCCACTTGCTAGAGAACAGGCTTCCTCAACCTCGGCCCTCTAGATGTTTCTGGCCTACAACTCCCATGATCCCTAGCTAGCAGGACCAGTGGTCAGGGATGCTGGGAATTGTAGTCTCAAAAAAACATTTGGAGGGCCGAGGCTGAGGAAGCCTGCTATAGAACATGATATAAAATGTAATAGCTGTTTAAAAATTGTACTTTTTACTCTTATAATTCAAAGCAGTTGGATTCTCTGTCGTGAAATGTAACAAATTCTTTTTTCCAGTGTTACCTCTTCCACATGTATGTGGGTGTAAGAGCAGGTGGAGGCATTGGAGATGAAATTGAAGACCCTGCAGGAGACCCTTATGAAATGTATCGAATTGTTTTTGATATCACGTTTTTCTTCTTTGTCATTGTCATCCTATTGGCCATCATTCAAGGTATGTTGAATGTGGCATGCTATTGGCATGCTATATATATTCAATATATGTAGAGTTAAAGAGTAAGTTTAGAAAAGGAAAGTGTCCAAACCTGTTTCCAGTGTGTAAACAAAGAAATGCAAAATGTATTGACAGACACACTGGGCATTTATTCCTTTACAGTCCTTTAAGAAACACAATTAGTTAATTGAAAAGAAAGACATGTATTTTAAACACCACCACTAAAATATTAAAGGGTATAAATGCTGCAAATGTTCTTTTTTATAAAAATGTGAGCTGCTATACACTACTTCCATTCCATTCAATAATAGGTCTGATTATTGATGCCTTTGGTGAATTAAGAGACCAGCAAGAGCAGGTGAAAGAAGATATGGAGGTATTGATAAATGTTTTTATTTATTCATTTCTCTATTTCATAAAATGTATACAACCATTTGATCGTTTAAAAAAAGAAACTCTCAAAGTGATGAAGTCTACAAGCATATTTTTGTAAATTTTATTTCAGTAAGATATTATACCCAATTACTGATAGGAATCTAGGCTAATTCATCATGGCTTAACCTTCTGTTTTATTTCTAGACCAAATGTTTTATTTGTGGAATTGGTAATGAATATTTTGACACAACCCCCCATGGATTTGAAATGCATACTTTACAAGAGCACAACTTGGCCAACTACCTGTGAGTATAGGCACATTCTTTCTTTGTTAAATACAAACCTCTAATGAACTTTTAGCACTAGCCTTACTATGCAACCCATTGCATGTCTACTCTGAAGCCTTTTTGAATTCAATGGTGCTTCCTCCCGCTGAAGCGCGTACAAGATTCTAAGTGTGTGCATATATGATTGCAACCTTAATCTCTGAAACTCATTCAGTCTCCTCAGCACTGTGGTTACTGATCCAAGACTCAGGAAATTAGTCATGTGCAGGTGAAAACTATGTGAACAGCTAGAGCTTTTTGTTTACCTTTTCTCCATGGTAAATCTCGCTGCTAAAGCCCCTTTAGAGATAGGGATCTGTCAAAGCCTTGCTTTGTAAAGTACCGTGGACATAATTCTGCATCATCATAATCATTAGTAAGAAGTTGAATATGAAGTAATGAATAGCCAAGGCTTATCCTATCTGTATTTGATCTTATTTTTAAAAAATTATAAGCTGCTTTGAATGATTAGTCATAACCAGAAATAAAATATTGCAGAAAGTAGCAAGATCAACTTCTTTAGGAGTAGAAGCTTCTTCAATGAGAATACATCAAAGGAAGTTTTGATTGTGTTTCTAATTCAAGGCCTGTTCCTCCCTTGGATTTCCAAATAGAATTTATTGGCATATGTATATAGTTACATAAAATTAGATATGGAATTTTCAGTAATTCAAAAGAGAATATCTGCGAAAGGAAAAGTAGCACTGTAAAGAGCCAGTTTTCAGAAAGGAGAACACATGGTGAGGCAACAGCCAGAGTCTCCATGTATAAGTTCATACTAATCTGTATCCATGTTCTGGTTATTTAGTCTGTGAAAGAGAAATACAGTCCCTGAGGGCGAAACAAATTTGTTTTTTGTGGGTTTTTTAAAAAAAAGAAACATCCAACAAATGTTTCATTTTCTACCCACAATTTTCCCCCTCCTTTTGTGTCTGTTTCTGGGTACATTTGTCAACATTTTTTGGATTGTGAACTGGCAGGCACACATTTATATTTACCTATATACAATATTCAGCATAATTTATGCACTTTTACAAAGAGCAGAAAAAATATATTAAATAGTGTTGCTACTGCTTTCACCCTAAATAGAAATCAGTGTTGTTGTTGTTGTTGTTGTTTATGAGAAACAGAAGCATTACACTACAGTTTAAAACACAATATGTAGTTTGATATTCTCGTTCCAGGTTCTTCCTGATGTATCTCATTAATAAGGATGAAACCGAGCACACTGGACAGGTAACCATAGGAGCCAACTTCTAGCGAAGCCCCCCATAAAATATTTGAGGGGGCTGGACCATTCAAATGGTGTGGGTGTGCACCATCATGTGATTATGCTGGGCGGGGCTTACTCCCCTCCCAATATTTTATTCAAGTTGGCACCCTGATTACACCATTCATTACTACCCCTAACAGTGAACTTGAGTTATGTCTATTACTAAAGCAGAAAATCAGGCTGTGCTGATATCCATGCGGTTGGAGGGCTTCTTAGATACGCAGAAAAATATCTGCTTGTAAATTTAAAAAAGATGGACCAGTCACTGAACAATCCTGGGAGGGAGATTAGAATTGGGGTCCTGTAGTAGGGACATAGAAACTATTTCCCTGGGGATTCCCCTGAGATACAGATTTTGACTTTCATTGTCCTGAAATTTTGGTAGGAGACAGCTGGGAAAGAAGGTTTGGTTGGCTGTGGGGGTGTGTGTCCAAACCTCGTTTCAAATATTGAAGGGTTTGGACTTGCTTAAAAGCAAATTTGTGGGATTCTCATTTTCAGCTAACTCAATGATTTACTCCATAATTAATATCTTTGAAATCTTGCCCAAATAATTTTACATGTTTAAATATGCACACATGCTCTGTTAATACAAATCCTATGAGCAAAACCCCTTGATATTGATTTAGCCCTTACCTCAGAAAAGCTTTTAAAGACTGCTCTGTCAAATGAGCATTTGACACACTTTTCAAACATTGCAACCCATACATGAAAGTTACAGGACTTATGCAGCATTCAAGTGAATGTGTGTGCTACAAAATAAATGACACTCAACTGGACTAGGCTGACATACACCAATAAATTAAACAGGATTTAACAGATGCTATAATATAACTAACAAAGATGCGAATTAAACTGATGTTGACTTATATATGTGGTTTCAGTGAGACAGACATTCTCTGCTGTGAATCTTTTGAAAAAAGATCTTTCTCATACTTTCAGGAGTCCTATGTATGGAAAATGTACCAAGAAAGATGCTGGGATTTTTTCCCAGCTGGAGACTGCTTCCGTAAACAGTATGAAGATCAACTTGGATAAAATATCAACCAAGAAACAACTTGCACTCAAACTTACAAGATTTAGACAAAAATCAAAGTCTTACCATTTCATGGTGTAATATAAGTATTATGTATGTTTAATCTTTCGATACAACAAAACTAATTTAATTTTACAAAGATCCAGCTGGGCTTTTTGCACCTGGCAGAACCAGGCCTCATATTGTCTGGATTTCAGCTTTCTTACTGGAGAAGTACAAAGAAATATAATTAAACTTTCAAATTACAGTATTCTAGTTCACAAGTTATTATTTGTTATTAACCCAACTCCTTAGGTAATAAAAATAGTTTAGTTGAAAGGGCTACAGCATTGTTTGTTACATGCACAACATCTGCAACCTAAGAACTTGAATGTCAGATGACAAGGCCTCAATTACTGGCTCATATTAGGATCCTAACGATATTTCAAGCAGCTTTATTTCCGACTCCCCCATGCCACTTCCTTGTGAGAAGATCCAGAAAGAAAGTTTCGAATCCTTCAGTGCTTAAAACTTACTGTCTATAAAATCCTAATTAAAGTGCCTTAAATATTTGCAAACATAGCTATGCAAAAGTTTGTTTTTTTTTAGGTGGCATTTTAGATTGACATTTTTGTTAACTGGTTGTGTTGCTTCCCTGTCTTACTGTATGAAAAACTTGAAGGTGAGTCATATATTTGTTCCAATATCAGCGTTTTAGATGCAGATGGTAAAAAATATACTGTCTCACGATCTTACACAATTAAATTTTAGGTCAAATAAAAATGCTTTATGGTCAACTAAGTAGTTAAGTTGCTATGTTTTTGCATATTTACTTTGAATAAAACGTGCCCACTGCAATAAAGAATTTACAAAACCAATCTTAATTTTTGTCACTTTTTTATGAACAAACTAAAGTCACACCACAACTACAACATACAGTTTGCATTCACCAGCACTGTTTATTTTGCGGCTTTAAGCGAGAAGCTCCTCTCCAACAGAAGCTGAAATTGTTCTGCTGTTATCTGAATTATTTTAAACCATCTGTGCAACATTTTTAATTTACAAGCATTTCAAGAGAACGTCATTATATTTCTTCAGGCAGTGTAATGCAGAGAATTCTCTGCAAGGTGTCCAACATATTTGACACTAAGAAACAACAAAAGTTGGACATGTAGCATAATTAAAAAATCAAGGTGAAGTTGCTACTTAATTAAATACTTGTAAGCAATTATTCTATACCAGCCACTGTCATGTCAATTTTTCAGTTTACTTGCGTGCCAACCAAAATGTAGCCTTAGGAGATCATGCTGTCTAACCAGTCTTCAAGGTCCTCCTCGGAAATATTTTTGGATGTTGCTTCCTGCTGTTGAGATGCTGAGCAAATTTGTTCAGTTCCGTCCAGTTCTAAAAGGTCTGAAGAAATAAAAACAGAAGAAAATTTAACTAACTTGTCTGGGGATGGCTAGGCAGGCAAATGCTGACAAGCTCCAATAGCAGCAAACCTGAGACCCAGTTAGGAAGCTGACTCCATCATCCAGCTTCTAAAGGAAGACAGGCTGGCTGATTTAAAAGCCCCCTGCAAGTTAGGATCTTCCAGAAGACAGGAGAAGAAGAAAGGTAATAGCTGAAAAAGGGGACTCCATCTAACAATATGCTGTAGCTCCCAAATTCCTGAGATAATGGGAAATAATAGGAGGCACTAGCCTTGTAAAACATGTATTTTCCAGGCTCTGTATGCACTGGGAAGAAAATTTACCACAAAAGTACTGCTTGAGTTTTAAGGTGACTATGTTTCCTTACTGCCTTCACAATTATAAAATATTCCCTCTTTATCTCCTCCTCCAAAAGAATAAAATAAAACTGAGGGACTGACCTATGGGTACAGTACTGATACCTAGATGAAAATGACACAGAAAATAGATTGGGACGTGAATTAAGGTTTTAAAATAACAGAACTATTTAATATACAAACACAGTTAAATCAGCTTTCCCCTTGATGTGTGGAGCATTTCCTAACCAAAGAGCAAACCTTTATTAATTTACAACTAAAGTGTTAGTTTATTTACACTGTTGTTTCATTCTTACAAACAGGATTTGCATCGATTTGTAATGCTGGTTATGTTTTGCACAGTTTGTCTTTAAATGTTCCTGTAAAGTTTCATTTTTTATGGGAAACAGCCATGACCCTTTGAGAGGTTAAATATGAAAAAATAACATGCATTTTGCCTCTTCTGTCTAAGTGCTGCTTCTTTCTGCTTCACTCTGCCATGGTCACCATCACAAAAGCAAGATATCAAGCAAAAAAAGAAAAGAAAAAGCCCACTCTTGATGGGTTGAACCATGGTTTGTCTGGTAGTTACTGGGCAAATTAGAGGAGTGAAACTGAATGCCTATGTTTGGAAGGGAGAACACAAATAGTCATATCTGAGAAACAATCTAATTGTTTTTACACAGAAGGTGTGTAAGCCTTCCTTAACTCACTGTATCAATTCAGTTTACAAATAAATCCTAATACAAGCATATCAGCACTGCAGTTAATCCCTAAAGAGAAAAACAGTATTTACATTTAAGAAAAATATCCAATTTAAATGTTTTAAATCCAAATTTTATTTTAAAACATTCATTTTGTTTATGCCCCATAATATAGCTCTCAGCTCAGAAAAAAAAGACAGACATGTAGAAAGACTACCTTGCTTACCTCTAGGAGCGTGCTGCCCCTTCACACAGGCCCACAGTCATCTTCTGCCACAGTGCTTACTATTGCTTTCTAACCTCTCTATTATATTTATACCCCACTTTTCAGTTAATATCAAAACCCAAAGCAGATTACAATTAAAATGCACACAAAAGCTACAGCTGTTAAAAGGAATGTGAAGCCACCCTCCTGGAGGGTGAAAAAGGAGCTGCAGATGGACTTTGGCCATGCCCCATGTCACCTTTGTGTTTGTGGAGACTTGGCTACAATTGCCTTTCAGCTGCTACCTGAGAGCTGCTAGGGCAGACCACTCTTCCAACTCATCTTTGATCTCTGAAGCCTCTGAATGAGTCCTAAGCTGGACTGCCCAAGGTCACTAGTGCATCTATCACCCAGAAGACAGACAGTCCAATTTCCAGTGGTGTCATATGCCTGCCTATTTCTATGGAGGGTTGTCAGATATGGAGGCTGCCAAACAATATAAAACCACTCACACATCTCAAATGGTGGCAAGGGATGAAGATCTCTTCCTGCCCGGCAGTTCCTGCACCCTCAGTAGGCCTTGTCATATAGCTGAATGAGCTCATAGCTGACTGTAAACTAGAGCACAGCAGCAATTTAGAGAAACAAAATAAACAATTGGGGAAAATGCTTACCATTTACTTCATGAGGCATGTTCAAATCATCCCCAGATAATCTATCATGGGATATTGTTTCCAGTTCAAAGTTTTCAGGATAAATAGGGGCATCCAACTTCAGGAGTTGATCAAGGTCGTCATCCAAGTGATCCTCTTGGTGTGTAACTGATGAGCTTTTCTGGAGAGCTTCTGAAGACGAGCCAAATCCATCTTTATTCGACAGCGGCAGGTGGCCAAGAGAGTCTGCAGAAGGATATGAGTTTGATGCAACTCTATTTTGCCCCATGGTCTGCTGTAATGGAGCACTTTTCTTGGGGACTTCACTGCTTTTCAATTTAATTTGGGGGAGTATGGCAGGTGTTGCATCCTAGGACCAGAAGGGAAAAGAAGTTGTGCAATGGCTAATGTTCTTTAAAAAAACACCCTGATCCCTGCACTGTGTGCCAATTTTATCTCTGAACACAATTCAATGTGCTGGTAGAACCTTATACAACTAAAGGCCCCCCTTTCCCATGCAACCTACCTGGGCCCTGCAGCTGGACCCTCCACCAAGAGATGTTCAGCGGGTAGCAATAGGAGACCACACTTTTATAGTGGCAGCTCCCAGATTATGGAATTCTCTCTCTCCAGGGAAGCTTGCCTGCCATTGACTCTAACATCTTTCTGATACCAAGCAAAAATGTTTTAATTTTCATGGGTATTTAGTCAGTACTTATGGTCTGGCTTTTACTAGCTATTTCTAGTGTTCATTCTACTGTTGGCTGAGGGTTGATATTCTTGTTTTTTATTATTTCAGATGGATACGTTCAGTACGTTTGTATTGTTTTATGAGTATTTTATTATATAAATTTTGCATTTTACTTTTATTGTAAACCACATTGGGACTCCTTTTAGTTGTGTGAAGTGATAAATAAATTTCATAAACTTCAACTAATAAACTTATTATTTAAATAAACGCCCATTGTCTATGAGATTTGTATGCTACCCCATGAAGTACTCTGGGCAACTAAGAATATATAAGTATAAAACAATTAAAATATAAAATAAAGCATACCTTCAAAAGCAACATAAATATGACAAGAAAACTAAACGCATCACAATCCAAAATATAAAAGACAGATTTAAAAACGGAAACAACCAGACTAAGCATTAGGTGAACAGATTTGTGTTCTTGACAGCAAAAAGACCACAAGGGTTTTGCTAGGTGAATGCTTTTTAGCAAGTACCACTACTGAAAAGGCCACTTTACTTCATTTCACAGGGGCATTCAAAACAGGGCCTCCAAGAAGAACTTAAGTCTGGATGGGAGGTGGTGGGTCTTTCAGGGAAACTGCTCCCAAGCCATTTAGGCCTTAAAAGGTTAGGATTGTAAACTGAGCCTGGAAACTGACTGAAAGTTGGCAGAGAGAGGCGTAATGTGGTCAAACCATCTATTTTTTTTTTTTCCAATAAATTTTTATTGAGTTTTCAAATTTTTAAAAAGCAGACAAACTTATAAAAACAAAACAAAAACATACATAATTGCATAACATTGACTTCCCCGCACCCTCCTTCCCACATTCCAGTTTCATTAATTATCTCAGCAAATTATTTGCTCTCCTCCCTTAAGTGTCTCATCCTTTCTTAAAATTTGTCACTTATGCTTGACCCAATTTGAACTTATCCAGTTTTACACAATAAATCTTTTCTCTAAGGACGGCCTAAATTCTTCTCCCATGAATTCCTTCCTTCACATATTGCATCAAAAAATCCTAATATAGCAGTTCTAAATCTCAGATTTTAACTATTCTCCTCTCCCCTCCTGCCCTGCCCCGGTTTCTGTCCCTTCCCAAACCAATGTCCCAATAGATTGGCTGCTTTAGCCCGGGTTTCTCACATCAGAGGCTCTTAAGCCCCAGTTAGTCTCTCTCCACCAATTTTGTTGGTAATCCATTTTGTTGGCCCTCTCTTCTTGAAGAGGTTCTGTCACCAGCCTCTCATTTTTTCCTCCTTCCAATTCAATAAATTTCAGTTTCTGCTCAGGACCACTCAGTCTCTCATACTCCTCCTTGATGAAAAAGCCCCAATCATACTTGTTTACTCTTATATAGTCCAATATTCCAGTTATTCTGGGGACTTCTTCCTTTGTCTTTCTCTCCTTTTGCAGATTTGTAATCCACTTGTCGTTTTCTTTGTTTCCTTTGTTCCCAGAGGTTGCAGGCTTTTGGTTGGTTTTTTCCACCTGAAGTTCCTCTCCTTCTTCTTCTTCTTTTTCCCCCCACTCCAAAGTTATCTCCTTCTCTGCAGCTGCAGAATTTCTTTCCATCAACTTTGTATCATTGGCAGAGTTGCTCAGTTCCAAACCGAAAGTCTCCAGTTGTTTACTTATTGTGGTACTTTGCTCTTGTAAAGTTCCCACGAGAAAAAACATCCTTTCAATCTCTGCCCATAGTTTCCCTTCTGCAGCCATTGCAATGTCTTTAGTTCCCTCCAGGGGGATTTCCATCATGATTCTATTCCAACAATCAGTTTCTTTATAGCTCCCAGCCACTTTATTATTCCCAGTCACTTTGTTTCAAAAAGATCAATTTTAATGTAGCTTTTTTAGTCCGAAAAAGTACCAATAACACAGTCCCAAGTCTTTGCCTCCCGTTTGACAGCTCTTTTGACAGCTGTCAAACTCTTTATTCTTTTTCCTCGGGCTCTCACACAGGGCGCTCCCGGGTCCAAGGGGGGGGATTACCAGGAGAAAAGGAAACTTTCAAAATTCTCTCTTTTCCACTCCAGCACAATAACTTTGTCATCCAATTCGTGAGAGTTATCTTTTTAAAGCCAAAGTCTTTCCGCCTTAGTACTCCTCTCTTTGCTTTGAATCTTTCTGTGGGGGGGGGGTGCGGACTTCCTTTTAACACACCCCCGATCGTACTCAATTTTAGGTATAAAAACTTTTAATGCCAAAATTCCCTTCTACTCACGGGTTATTTGTTTCAGTCCAAATTTCAGGAAGAAAGATAGCGCTCTCCGGTCATGGCTCGCGGCTTCGCTCCGCCAAGGCAGCGATCGACTCTCAGCACCACGCCACTCTCCGGTCCACTCCGTAGCCTTTAAAAAGGCTCTTCGCGGGTCAGGGAGGGCGATTAAGGTGCCCACCGAGTCACCATGTCCGCAGGCTTCCGCGCCTGCGGTTTCTAAGGGTCCCCGTGTCGCCGGCACGGCAAGACCCGTCCTTAGCGGAGCCGATTCCCTCCGGAGCTCGGAGGGAATCCGCCATTACCCGTTCGCGCTATCCCGGAAGTCCGTAATGTGGTCAAACCATCTAGTACCAGCTAATAATTTTGTAAATCCTGTTCTGGATCAACTGCAGTTTCTGGGCCTTTATGAAAGGCACCTTCAGTATTATAGCAGTTACCAAAGCATGGGTAATCGTGGTTAAGCTGCCACCATCCAGGTAAGGTCACCCGCAAGCATATCAGTTGAAGTTGACAACAACAACAATGTATTAAATTTATATACTACCTGTCAGGGCCGCCTCAGGTCCCAGCTCACAAGAGACCAACGCCAAGTCCACTTTATTTACAAAAGTCTTTATTGAAGTACATTGTTTGTTCCACAGCCGAGGCGCGCAGCCCCACGTCTGTTACGCTTAGACCGCTGAAGTCCCCTCTGAATCAGTCCCGCCTCCACACCAGTTTAAGAGGCTTCTGCTGGTCCACCTCTTCCTGTCCTTCCTTTTCCGCAGGGTCTTTCTGCCCCCCTGGGTTCCTTCCCTCCTGCTTTCCCCTGACGCGGAGTCCCCAGACGCCTGCTCCCCCCTCCTCCGTGCTTTGGGACCAGGCTCCTCCTCCGGGCTCTCCGCATTTCCGCGCGCCTCCACATTTGAACTTGGCGCGCGTTCGCTACCTCTGACCTTCCTCTTGACAGCTACACTACTCTCTGTGCTACTCTCCGCCCCTTCCGGCAGGACGTCTTGCCCCGATCTCCTTCCCCTCTCTGCTTCCTGCTCTGCTTCGTCTGTCACACTGGGAACTCCACCCTCTTCACTCCGTTCCGGCGGGGAAGCCGGCCCCGATCTCCAACTCCCACTCGGGGTTTCCCTGCTGCTCCCCTGCTCCTGACGAGTCCCCCCTGTGGCTCCCCTTGGCCTGACCAGGGGCGCCCCCTTTTGGGAATCCTCCGATTCACTTGAAAGACTCATGGAAACCCTCAAGTCATTGTCATCCTCCTCCTCCTCGTTCCGGGATTCTTCCCCCTCGCTCTCAGTCTCCTCCCTCATCTGTGCCTCTCTCCCTGAACCCCTGACATCCATCCCCCCCTCGAAGCCCCCCCTTCCCCCCTCCCGCCCGTCGAGCGCAGGTATTGGGAGCCGCGTTTCTGCGGGGTTAGATGCTGGATACAGTTCGTCTACTTCGATTTCCTCTGCTTCCAGCTCGGTGTATGTGTGCTTGAACTCGGGTTCGTCTCCCAAAGTGTTCTCGGTCTCCTCTCCCATTGTTACTTCGTCCGGTGCTGTTGGCCAAGGCCCCTCCCTCCACCTCCTGCGCCAGTCCTCCTCTGGTTGCTCGTCCCACCAATAAGAGGGTTCCATCTCCACCCCCGAGCACGATCCCCTGGGAGGGCTCGATTCTGGCGTTCCCTCCTCCGCGGAAGAAAACCCTCGGAAAGTGCTGGCTGAAAGTGTGGGCGTAAAAAGCCAGTCGTCAAAGTACTCGGCTGGCATGGGCCTGTGTGGGAAAAGAGCATGGAACTCATCCTTGAGAAGAGGCTCGTCCAAAGCGTAGTCCGGCACCCAACTGTTGGCGCTGGCTGGGGTACCCTCTCTGGCGAGAAAATATTCTACTCCCTCTTCCCCCCATCTTGAGTCCAGAATCTCTGTGACCTCGTTGAGTGGTTCGGCCCTAGGTGACCTCCCCCTCTTGGGTGACTCTCTGCGTGGTTCTGGTGCCGTCCCTGACTCCTGAAATCTGTGTGGGGCCTTGTAGGGGGTGAGCACCGACCTATGAAAGACCAGGTGCATCCTGGAACCTTCGGGGAGGGCCAGTCGAAACGCTACGGGATTGATCCTGGCCTCAACTTGGTATGGCCCTAGCTGCCTGTGTCCTAACTTCTTCTTAGCTAACGACTTGGCCGGCACCGCTTGGGCCGCTAACCATACCCAGTCCCCCACCTGGATGTCTTCTCCCGCCCTCCTGTGTTTGTCCGCCTGCACTTTATAGGCTTGTTTAGCTAGTTCCAAATGTCTCCGCAGCTCCTCGTGCACCTCTTGCAGTTCTGCTGCGAAATGGTCGGCCCCCTGCGGCGCCCCCTCCCCCGTCGTTATGAACCCCGGGAAGGTTCTGGGATGTCGTCCATTGTTAGCGAAGAACGGCGTCACCCCCGTCGACGCGTGCTTCGTGTTGTTGTAGGCAAACTCAGCCATCGGCAGGTAATCCACCCAAGCTGCGGGTCGCTGATTGGCGTAACATCTCAGGTACTGCTGCATGATAGCGTTGACCCTCTCTGCTTGGCCGTTGGTCTGTGGATGTCTCGCCGACGATAGGTTGATCTTGACGTGCAGGATACCTAGGAGCTTCTGCCAGAAACTGGAGACAAACTGGCGCCCCCTGTCGGACAGGATGGACCGTGGCAGCCCATGCACTCTGAACACGTGGTCGATGAAGAGTTTGGCGGTCTGTTCCGCTGTCGCCACCTTCGCGCAAGGAATGAAGTGCGCCATCTTGGTGAACAGGTCCACCACCACCAGTACCGCCGTCTTGCCTCGGGAACTGGGCAGATCAGTAACAAAGTCCAGCGCTACCCGCTCCCACGGTTGCAGTGGCGTCTCCAGCGGTTCCAGTAGTCCGGCTGGCTTCTGGTGCACTGGCTTGGACCTCTGACAGGTGTCACATCTGGCGACGTAATCCGCGACCTCTCCTCGCATTTGGGGCCACCAAAAGTCCCTGGCTACCAGTTCCGCTGTCTTCTCCTTGCCGAAATGGCCCGCGCTGGGTGCGTCGTGCAACTGGTGCAGAACCTTTGCGCGGAGATCGTCCCCTGGCACGTAGAGGGCACCTTTGCGAGTTAACAGCCCGTCGCGTATCTGGAACTCGTCGTCTCTCGTTGTACCTCTGCGCAGCTCTTCCATCTTGGATTGTGCAAACTGATCCGTCTGCAGCGCGCGTCGCACCGCGTCCAGGTCGACGGCGACTGAAGCGCACGCCCACGCCTGCGGTGCGAAAATGTGCTTGGCTGCTACTGTTGCCGCTTCCTCGAGATATTGCGGTTTCCTTGAGAGCGCATCGGCTATGACATTGGAGTCCCCCGGGATGTACTCTTTTCGGAAGTCGAAATCCGCGAAGAATTCCGCCCAGCGCATGTGCCTCTGGCTCTGGAGCTTCGCCGTGCGCCAATACTCTAAGTTCTTGTGGTCCGTGCGGACCTGCACGGTGTGCTTGGCTCCTATGAGGAAGTGCCGCCACGCTTTGAAAGCCGCGTGAATGGCCAACAACTCCCTGTCCCAGATGGTGTAGTTTTGTTCCGCCTTGCTGAGCTTCCGGGAGTAGAAAGCACAGGGCCTCCAGTGCCCTTGCGGATCTTCCTGCAAAAGGACGGCCCCTACCGCTCTGTCTGATGCGTCAGTCTCGACCCGCATGGGCCTGCCGGGATTCACGTGCAGCAGCTGTTCCTCGGAGGCGAAGAGGCTTTTAAGCTTCTGAAAAGAGCGCTCCGCCTGGTCCGTCCAAGTGAACTTCTTCTTCTTGGAACTGAGAGTGTCCGTGATTGCTGCTGTCTCCTTCGCGAAACCTCTGATGAACTTGCGGTAAAAGTTGGCGAAACCGACGAACCTCTGCACCTCCTTCCGATTGCGCGGGCTCTTCCAGTCCAACACCGCGCGGACCTTGACGCTGTCCATGGCCAGTCCCTTGTTGGACAGCTTGTAGCCCAGGAAATCCACCTCCGTCACATCGAACTGGCACTTCTCCAACTTGGCGTAGAGTCTGTGTTCCCGTAGTCTCTGCAGGACCTCCTTTACGTCTCTCTCGTGAGCCTCCGGCGATTCTGAGAAGATCAGGATGTCGTCGAGGAAGCACACACACTTCTTGTAGAGGAGTCCCGCTAGCACGTGATGCATAAAGGCTTGGAAGCAGTGGGATCCATTTTGGAGACCAAAAGGCATAACTCTGTATTCATACGTGCCCAGAGGCGTGAACATGGCCGTCTTCCACTCATCGCCCTCACGCATGCGTATGAGATTGTACGCTCCGCGCAGATCCAACTTGGTGAAGATCCTCCCCTTCCGCACGGTCGCTAGGAGGTCATCAATCTTGGGCATGGGAAAGGCCTTGGGCTTTGTCATCGAGTTTATGGCTCGATAGTCCACAATGAGTCTCTTCTGGGGCGTGTCCTTCTTCTTCACAAAAAACACAGGACTGCCTCCCACCGCTTTGGATTCCCGAATGAATCCGCGCTTCAAATTGTGCTCTATGAACTCCCTGAGTTCTTGCATCTCATCTTCAGACATGGAATACAGCTTTGCAGTCGGCAGCTTCGCCCCCGGCAACAGGTCAATCGCACAGTCGTAAGGCCTGTGGGGTGGCAGCTGGTCAGCTTCCTTCTCGCAGAAAACCTCCAAAAATCCCTCGTACTTGCGGGGGACTGCCTGCACCATGCCTAGTTGCAGTTTCTGCCCAGCTTCCTCCCCTTGGCTGGACTGGATGCAGTGTTGAGCACAGTACGATGAGCAAAAGGTGAGCTGTCGCTGGTACCACGCCACTGCTGGACTGTGTCTCTCTAGCCAGCTCATGCCTAACACTATAGGCGTGTCTGATAGGCGGGTGACGTTGAAGCTAATGACTTCTCGATGATTTCCAATCTGCATCACCATGGGAGGCGTCTGTTGCACAACTTGCCCTCCTAGCAATTTTCTGCCATCGACCGTGACTACGTTCAGGAGCGTGGTAGCTGGCAGAAGCGCTATGCGATGCTGCTTGACGAACTGCACCCCCACAAAGTCCGCGTTGCTCCCAGACTCGATTGTAATGGGGACTTCCAGGGTGGTTCCATTCGGCAACTGGAGTGTTGCAGTGAGCTGCACCGCTGGCTTGGGTGGTAAGGGGTCTGTGTGCTGCAAAATCGCTGGGGACTGCTCTACAGACTCACCTGGCTGAGCCCCAGCATCGCTGTCTCCAGCCAGGCACTGTCGTTTCCCTGAAACTGCTCTTCGTGAAGTACGTCTGCTGCAACCGTTGCTAAAGCTGCAGTGTGTTTCTGGAGCCTCTGGGGACACTCTTTAGCCATGTGCTGTGCACTGTCACAGATGTAACATTTCCTGTTCCCTCTAGGAGGCTTCGCCTTGACTGCACCGGACGTTGGGGCTCTGGCTGCTGTCTGAGCTCTAGCACCGCCAAGCTCCATTGGTTCCTCCCCCTGCCGCATTAGAGGCGAAGGATGCGCCTGGCCGAACTCCCTGGGGATAAAAGGAGGTGCCCTGGCTGGCGCACGCACCTGGCGACCTTCCTCACTGTGCCAAGGACGTTCTTCGTGTCGTATTCCAATCGCAAGAGCCCTCTGTACTACTTCTGCTAGGGTTTGAGGTCTGTCACCCCTGGCCAATTCATCTTTTATGGAGCCGTGGAGTCCCTCCCAGAACAAATCTCTCACTGGTTTGGAGTCTTTCTCCCAGCCCAATACAGTCAGCAATGCAAAAAAGCGCAGATGGTACTGACACACAGTGGCTTTGCCTTGTCTGAGTCCGTGCATCTCTCGGCGCGCAACATCAACATCCACGGTGGACTGGAAACAAGCGTCCATAGCTTTGATAAATTCATCAGAATCGCGGCGGGCAGGACCATCTTCACGCCACAAATTGCGCAGCCACGCTCTGGCGTCTCCATGCAAATAAGACACAATAAAACCCACTTTCTCCTCCTCATCTTTAAAGTCATTGCGAAGCAAATGCAGTGCATATAGGACGTCTGCTCTGAAACTGGGGTAGTGCTTCAGGTTCCCATCGAAGTGGGCGACCAAACTGCCCCCCCGCCTTCCAAGTCCAATTCCCTCTGATCTGGACCCTGGGAACCCCTCTCTGCATGCACGCTCCCACCTGGCTTGCAGATCCTCGCATCGCTTCTCCGCATCGTCACTCTTCTTCTGAGAGGCTATTGCCGCAGTGGAGAGCTCGGTGACTGCGTTCCGTAGTGCTGTCAACTGTTCCTCCGCACTCATGGCTGCCACACTTCGTGAGCTTTGCAAAAAAAATTTTGCGTTCTTTTAGAGAGGGGACTTACTGTCAGGGCCGCCTCAGGTCCCAGCTCACAAGAGACCAACGCCAAGTCCACTTTATTTACAAAAGTCTTTATTGAAGTACATTGTTTGTTCCACAGCCGAGGCGCGCAGCCCCACGTCTGTTACGCTTAGACCGCTGAAGTCCCCTCTGAATCAGTCCCGCCTCCACACCAGTTTAAGAGGCTTCTGCTGGTCCACCTCTTCCTGTCCTTCCTTTTCCGCAGGGTCTTTCTGCCCCCCTGGGTTCCTTCCCTCCTGCTTTCCCCTGACGCTGAGTCCCCAGACGCCTGCTCCCCCCTCCTCCGTGCTTTGGGACCAGGCTCCTCCTCCGGGCTCTCCGCATTTCCGCGCGCCTCCACATTTGAACTTGGCGCGCGTTCGCTACCTCTGACCTTCCTCTTGACAGCTACACTACTCTCTGTGCTACTCTCCGCCCCTTCCGGCAGGACGTCTTGCCCCGATCTCCTTCCCCTCTCTGCTTCCTGCTCTGCTTCGTCTGTCACACTGGGAACTCCACCCTCTTCACTCCGTTCCGGCGGGGAAGCCGGCCCCGATCTCCAACTCCCACTCGGGGTTTCCCTGCTGCTCCCCTGCTCCTGACGAGTCCCCCCTGTGGCTCCCCTTGGCCTGACCAGGGGCGCCCCCTTTTGGGAATCCTCCGATTCACTTGAAAGACTCATGGAAACCCTCAAGTCATTGTCATCCTCCTCCTCCTCGTTCCGGGATTCTTCCCCCTCGCTCTCAGTCTCCTCCCTCATCTGTGCCTCTCTCCCTGAACCCCTGACACTACCCTTCATCCGAACAGCACAGGGTGCTTTACAACATACAAGGTGTTTTTAAGAAGGTTCCTCTCATTTGGCCTAATGATATTATTTTTATTTTATTTTTTGAATTGTATATTTCTCATTTTATGTCTACGATGCTTTTTAGGCAATGCTGTTATATACCTGCCTTTTCTTCTTATAATGTAAGATTTAAAAAACAGAACACAATTTAAGTCTGGCAAGGTGAATCAGTGGAATCGACAGGCTGTGAAGCCTTTTTTTCAGTGAAGGGCTCAAATTGCAAAACAAGTTTTGTCTTATGCTTAATAATGACAATGAAATGAGAAGCATTCACCCAGCTAAACAATAGACAACATTACTTAATTATTGCCAAGATATAATAATAATAATAATAATAATAATAATAATAAATTTATTTATTTATAAATTTATTTATACCCCGCCATCCCCAGCCAAGACCGGGCTCAGGGCGGCTAACAACCAATAATAAAAACAAGTTGATTAAAATACAATTTAAAAGATTAAGATACAACATCAAAACAATTAGGGAGCAATCTCTTCATAGGAGGAGAAAGGAAAAAGAAAGAGGGGGAGG
The DNA here is from genome assembly GCF_964188315.1 of Podarcis muralis. Classification (NCBI taxonomy): domain Eukaryota; kingdom Metazoa; phylum Chordata; class Lepidosauria; order Squamata; family Lacertidae; genus Podarcis; species Podarcis muralis. The sequence continues at coordinate 41,061,947 of NC_135655.1, forward strand.
GAATCATCGCCAGGAGGAGCAGGGTCCCTCAAGGCCAGACGGAATCTATCAGGATCCATCAGTCTTCGTGGGCGAGCTCAAATAGGCTCACCACCCAAGCAGGGGAGGAGCGGGAAGTCAATCTTGGCTTTCAGAGCGTAGTGATCAGACCATGGCACTTCCACAGGTGGGAGCATGATCACATCTATGCCAGCACCAAAGATCAAATCCAGCGTGTGGCCTGCTTGATGAGTGGGGCCCATAACAAACTGGGAGAGCCCCAGTGTTGCCATGGAAGTCACTAGGTCCAGAGCTTGTGAGGAGGGGGCGGCATCGGCATGGATGTTGAAGTCTCCCAAAACCAATAGGTTTGGGAACTCCAAGGCCCAGCCTGCTGCCACCTCCAGCAGGTCTGACAGGGTAGCTGCCGGTGCACTAGGTGGTTGGTACACCAGCCAGACAGCCAAGTTCTCCTTGGTGCCCCACACGAGACCAACACATTGAATGCCGGAGATCACCAGTGGTGGCAGAGCCCTGAAATAGCAATCCTCCCGGATTAACAACGCTACTCCTCTCCACCCGACCCACAGTCCACGATTGATGGAGGACAGAGAAACCTGGAGGTGTTATCTCATGTAGGGAGATTACTTCACCTTCCTGTACCCAGGTCTCTGTCACGCAAGCCAGGTCAATCCCCTGCAAGACAAAGTCATGCATGGTGGCGGTTTTATTGCCTATGGACCTGGCATTGCACAACACCAGTGACGGAGGTGGGTAATCCCTGCTCGCCCTACCCTTGTCCCTTGGGACAGGGCATAGATTGGAAGGGGTTCGAGCATGACTGCATCTCAAAACCCTTCGCCGATAGTGATATTTAGCCCCACCGCCATTCTTCCCTAGTCCTTAATAGTGGGAATCCCAGACCCCATACTAGCCTCCCCAAAGAGAGGTAAGATCTCCTCACTTAACAAGTCATCTCTGGGGCAGGACTCTTGGGTCAGAATGGATTGGGAAAGAGGTGAAAGTTCGATAGGGTAATTATCCCTAGAAGATAAAACCCAACCAACCACACCCTGAGCAAAGAAGATGTTCAGTTCCTCTGCCAATGAGGCATCAGTCTTAGCTATGTTCCTTATATTGCCCTTGTAGTTGGTTAGATGCTGCAGTTGTTGCCACACTTGTTTCATGATGTTATCGGCTAAATAATTTTCCACCTTAAGCTTATACTGTTGTTTTGCTGCTGTCAGGGGCTCAGGGGCTGAGCCAAAGGGGAAAGAGGAGTTGGAGAGCGAAGGGGAGGAATCTGAAGGGAGCTTAGGAGGGTATGACAGTGACCCGAGAGATTCCATGAGTCTCTCCAGCGAATCAGAAGATTCTCAGAAAGAGGCGCCCAGGGTCAGGGCAAGGGGGGCCAGGGGTGAGTCCCCAAGCGGCAGCTGGAGATCAGGGCCAGCTTCCCTGCCAGAGCGTAGCGGGGGGGAAGAAACCCACAGATCAGAACCGGCGTCTACTCTAGCAGGGAGAGAGAGAGAGCCAGAGCTGACCACGCCTCCGTCGGAGAGTGGAGGGGCAGAGCAGAGGTCATTTCCAGCCAGCCCCTCTGAAGGAGGAAGCAGTGACAGGAGCAGTGTAGCCGTTAGGAGGAAAGTGGCTGGCTGGGCGCACGCGCCAAGTTCAAATGTGCAGGCGCGCGGGTCAGCAGAAAATCCGGATTGGGAGCCAGGTCCCAAAGCCCGCCGGAGACAGGGGGAGGAGTCAGAGGAATCCGCCTCCGAAGAGTCCAGGAGGGGTGGAACCCCAGGGGGCAGGAGGACCCAGAGGAGAAGAGAGCAGAGGAAGAGGTGGAGCAAAGCTCGGGTGTTAAACTGGTGTAGAGGAGGGGAAGAGTCAGACGGAGCTTCAATGGTCTAGAGTTACAGACGTAGGGATGCGTGCCACGGATATAAAACCAACAATGAACTTCAATAAAGACTTCTGTATATAAAGAGACACTGGCTTTGTGAGCTGGGACCTGAGGCACCCCTGACAGCTGCCTTAATGCCTTTTTTGAGATTTATTCTCACCTCTCTGTATATGTCTATATTCCCTGTCTTAAAGGCAGAATCCTTCAGGAGTGTTCTTACTTCAGCAGTCATCCATGGTTTACAGTTCCCATAGAGTCTAATGCATCTCTGCAATGTTACATTATCGATGCACACTTTAATATAGGAGAGTATAGCATCTGTGTATCTATGCAGATCTTGATATTCAAACACGCTCCAATCAGTGCTCTCAAAACAATCCTGGAGCTGACTAAGAGCACCCTCTGGCCAAATTCTGTTTTTATAACTGACTGAATTCTTCTCCTGAGAGGGATGTACTTCGGACATAGAAAAACTGAAGAATCGTCGGATGAGCCTAAGTGGGGGAAGGGAATTGCCCTGTATGCCTGTTTCAAATTGGAATACGCGAGATCTAGAATATTCTGTCCTCTAGTGGGAAATTTCACAAACTGATCAAACTTAGGAAAAACCATCTTTAGGCAGGCTTGATTTAAGTCCCCTGCCACAACAAGGGCGCCCTCTGGGTGGATTTGCTGCTGCTCGGAGATGACATCATATAGCTTAGAAAGTGCCGCACTGACATTAGCATCGGATGGGATATAAACAGATATAATAATTATGACAATTACTTCTCTAGGCAAATAAAATGGCCGACATGTAACTGCCATCAATTCTAGATCTGGGGAGCAATATGTGTAAGCTACTTTGCTGTTAACGCACCAACCATTGTGTATGTAACTATAGACTCCTCCGCCCCTAGCTTTACCAGAATCACTGTTTCTATCAGAGCAATAAATTATTCGATTTATCAGCTCAACTGCCGCATCTGGTACTGCTGAATGTAGCCAAGTTTCTGTAATAATTACCACACAGCTCTCACAAAGAAGCTTGTTTGCTGCCATCAGCAACTGTAATTCGTCAATTTTGTGGACAAGAGATCTGGTGTTGGTCAGGAAGACGCTTGGCAGTGCTGGTCTGGTGGGTCTTTTTCTAAGCCGGGTTAACAGACCAGCTCTGCAACCACGTTTTTGCTTTCGCTCTTTTCTCTTTCGCTTCTTTCGGCACTTCCCCCTCCCGTCGACAATCCATAGAGATCCTGGAGGTCTTACTATGCAGTTTGGTATACAGTGGGACCTTTGAAACTCTCTAGTTATCTCTATTTTTCTTGTGAGCCCGATGTTTACCAGTTTTGTGCGTGAGTAGGTGAGGTACTGGGAGCTCGGAGCCGCAGGGTATGAACGCGCCGACATCTTGGAACTCAGATAACCAGCTTAGGGTAACCCAGGGTGGCATATTCAGTTGTGTAGCAAAAAGTAAAAGGAAGAAGATGTAAAGCTTCGCCACTTGCAGTTCATTGATCTGCTGCAAGGGAATCTGTTACTTCATTACTGGACAAAACGTCCCATAATGGTGTATTAATACACCAGCCGTAGCACCACTGTAGGACAAGAATGACACCCCCAGTTTTGCCATTTTTATTTTAAGAATGCATTTTCTTTGCAAAATAGTTGCGAGTTTCTCTGCTACGTTCACTGAATGACTTTGAGTTAGATCAAGAAGTGAGCAATGTCAGCGTCTGAGTCACTTTAAGCAGTCCCAAAGGAGAGCAAAACTGTTTTTAGAAGTTATGCAGCTTTGCCTTTCTAGTGCAGATTGATTTTTCTAGCTTTTGATAAACTGTAATCTTAGCTAACAGCCATGCTTGACTCACAAGTCTCACTGGCTCTCTTCCCTCTACCTGAATATTTTTATTTTTGCCAGCAGAATATGCTTTGTTGTCTTGTTGCTACCTAGAGCTCTAAACCCTGGGCAAAAACAACTGCTTTAAATACATGCCTGATTGGCAGCTTCCATGCTGAACTAGGTATCTGCACAAGGAATTCTATACTTATCAGTAGAAATAACAATAAATAAATAGATCATACATTCCATTTTCTGTTTTCTGAAAAATGCTGTTTAGGAAAAAGGCGGTGAAAAATCTGGAACAACAAAATTAGAACAAGCAACTCTTTGGGGATGTTGGTCTTGACCGAGATGCACTTGGCATGTGGAAAACACTTTGCTTAGAAGGAGCAATGAAGCATAAGAAGTGCTGATGGCTTATTCCTCCATCTAATAGTCTTCCTTTTCAGATTCAAGGCAATATGTGCATATTATAACACATGACAAATTACATTAAAAGTACATAAGGCTACTTAAGCTTAAAGCACGGCTCAAGATATTTATGAGCAGCTTTTGTGTTACCTGTACCAGCTCCTTAGCCACATTCAGTTTGAGATGCAGAGGCAGCTCTTCAAGTGCCTGGACCAAAGACTGGCAGTCAACATACAACCCAGACAACTGGGGAAAAAACACAGTAGAACATGAGATTAAATGGACATTAATGATGGTCTCCTAAATACCTTACACACAAAAGCAGGTCCATCTGTCATCTTTTTCCACCACTGAAATGACCTGGGTAGCACAAGAACTACATATACAGATGGAAGCATTAACAATGAAACCATCTATATGGAAGAACCAGGGCTGGCCTTTATTAAGCATTTTGAAGGATCAATTACTATTCTTAAAATGTTCTGAAACAAGAATTAAGGGGGATATTCAACTAAATAATTGGGCAAGCAGAATGACACTTAATCTGTTCTGGGGTTCTCCCAAACCTCCAAAGATTTGGGGATGGCGTGGGGTGTGTAAGGTAGGGGTGGAGTGGTGCAAGTTGAATATTGTCCTAAGGGTTTCAATGCTGCAGCTCCACTGGTGCAACAGACCTCTGAGCATAAAAAGGACCTTCCTCTGCTGTCTTCCCTGCTCCCATGCACATCTTCATAATCATCTCTGGAGGGTGGGGGACCCCCCGGAGCAGATTTTCAAGCATACAGGAGAGGAGAGGAAACAGATGTCCTGTGGCATAAGCAGAACTCTGCTTGTGTAGCTTTGGTTACAACCTTAAACAATTAACTTAAACAAATGAGTTTATGGGAATTAAACAAGCTGCCACAGAAGGCAAGGCAAATTGATAGATGAGAGCTTTTCTTTCATTTAAAAGAAATCCCTGAGCCATGTCAGCACCCATGATGATGTTTCTCTAATGAACCACCTTCTGTAAAGCTTTATACAGTTCTATGTCTGCAGGTGAAAAGTTTAAATGAAATGCTAACCAGGTCTACCCAGAAGCAGGTCCTACTGAATTCAAAGAAGCTTATTCAGAGATATGTTAGGTCAGGACTTCAGGATTACTTGCTGTCATCAGCACTAATTAGATGTTTGCAGTAACCTTAAGCAGAAATATAGTGCAGAGATATTTAGCTTACTTCAAACATATTCTAAATTGAGAGATTAGCTTCTGAAAGGAATAAATTAGAATGCCTACTTCTCATTCAAACAACATGTCAAAAGTCTGTGACAAAAGGTGTTTGATTGATATGCAGATGTATATGATAAGCATAAAATATTAATCATTTGACTCAAACTGGGTTGAAGTTCATTCATGACTTGATTGATTAATTCTGAAAATATCTAAGACACAAAGACTTCAAAACAGACTTTATGAAAATGCAGTAAATGATGAAAGTATAGGGAATTCTCAGAAGAGGTGCTGCAGACAAATCCTTCAATATCCTAAATGCAAATTCTTTTTCAAAATAAAGCTGCAATTAGATATTATGACAGATGTGAGACTGCCTTTGAAAATCACAGCTAAACACTACTTCCCTCCAGTAAAGTCTAGGGGTACAAAACATGTGATGTCACTGCACTGCATCACTGGGTGCCATGGGGTGGGGGAGCAGGGAAAACAATGTTGTGTCATACATTTTGCATCACTAAGCATCGTCAGGGAGAAAAGGAAAACAAAACACGTTCAATTTCTTTTGAGGAGCAGTTCTACATCTACCGTAATTCCAGCCTAGGCTGTGGCTTAATACAACAGAAATAGTGTAGATAGCAGAGAGCAAGCCTGAACATTCAGTGGACTCCTTTACTACCAGCTTGCAAGAGAACAAAGTCTGTGGGTGACAAGCTGAACGACGAAAGAATAAATTTACTTTCCCTGCCATCAGACTATAATCCACTCACTTCACATGCTACAATACACTCTGTTCCACTTGTCCCCAAGTAAAGCATTAAAAATCTCTTACTGTAGTAACCCCCTATCCCTGGTAATAGTACAACTTGTTGAAGGCAGTAGGTGTCTCTTCCTCTTCCTACAGATTTGTAGGAACTGAAGTTCTTTCATTATCAAGTTTAGGCAGAGCATTTTCGAAAATGCTTATTCAACTCCATTTGTGCTCAACTTTCAAGTTCTGTTCTGTGTCTCCCCCACCCCCACCCCAGCCTGAATATTCCTCTCTTCATACACTCTTCCCCCCCTTTTAATTTTAAATGTCATTCACAGACTGGGCAAATCTCACTTTCCTTTGGTGATCCATGTTAGCACACTGAGCTCTTTTTTGTATGCACTGCTAAGCCAAACCATAATTTAGCATGAAGGAGCAAACACGCAGGGGCCTAGAGAGACCGTGGATGAGTTAAATCATATTTTGGCTTAGCACATTGTCTGAACCCAGGCAAATCACTAGCTGTAAACAACAGGACAAACCTCAGTTACACTTAAATCATAATGCTGCATAGTAGGATTACAGAGTTGAAAGGAACTTAAGAGATCATCTGGACCCCTTGCTCAATACAGGATGTAATTATAGCATTGTCAGCCATTGGCTGCCCCCACCCCCCGCTTAAATACCTACAGCAAAGGACAGTTCGCCATTTCTAGAGGCTGTCAAATAGCTCTTACTGTTAGGAAGTTTCCCTTAATGTTTTGCCCAAATCTGCTTCCTTGCAACATTTCCCCTCTGTTAGTTCTAGTCCTGCCCTCTACAGCAACAGAAAGCAAGTTTTATGTCTTATAATGATCAACTAGACCAGCTAGAGTATGCAAAGGGAGAAGCCCAATGGAGCTAATATCTCTGCACAACTCATGGTGTCATCCTGCTTTCTATCCATCAAAATAATGGGGATTATCCAGACTAGTCACTTGGGAAGAAAAGGGACACCCAAAATAGTTGTTTGGGGTTCATCTCCCTGTGATTCCCTCAAATCCATTATCTTGGGAGTGCTGCTGAATCTTTATACACCCAGAAGGCCAACATCTCCTTTTATTACTTTATTATGAGAAAGCTGCAGCCCTTCATATGTTATCAAGGCCTAATGCCTAATATTCAGGTCTTTGAAGATGGACTATTGCAATGTGCTCCACATAGGTGACAACCTTGTGACTACTCAGCTGACACAGAACACCACAAGAGACCGCCTTCTGAAATCATATTATGCATGTTCTCCAGTAAACTAGAGTTCAATGCGCATTTCAGAGAACTGTAAGTCCTAAATACCCTCTGCGTGTTTCCCATTCCATCATGGTTGAGATTATACAATGCCCTCTCTTCCCATCTTGTGCACAGTCAAACTGCAACAGATCGCAGAGAGGCACTAGCATTGGGGCTGCCTTACATGTTCACCAAGATATTTTCTAGAACAGGAAGATTTATCTAGGTTGACATGAGAAGATTAAGCATGTGTGGCTAATTCTACTCTGTTTTGCCTAATAGCTTTCTACAGGGTCTTTTATTCTCCAAGTTTTAATAAAATCTGGCATTTATATAGACCATTTCCAATGTTCAAGGCACTTTACATTTATTACCTCCCTAATCCTCAAAGTAAGCCAGCAATATAATCTCTGAATTGGAAAAGGTGGGTGGGGTGGCTGAGGCAATATTGGGAGAGAACAGAGTTTGTACGGAGGTGAGGTTTGAATCAGGCACTTCCTGACTTTGCTCACAAGCTTAACCACAATGCTACACCAGCTTTACTGGCTGTGCATAAATCATCATCTGCCCTGCAGAAATTGAAATAAAATGCACACTGCAATCTTTTCAAGAACAGGTTGTTCTCCATTACCTGTTTCGGACAAAGGTTTTCTGCAATCCACTCCTTTTCTTCAGCAAATCTGAACTGGGTAAAGGAATCCCCTAGAAATAAAGTGGCAGATGTGTCAATAAATTTGCCAAATAAACAGCAAAACCGATTAAACTTCTATGAATGAAAAATCAAGAATTCTCATATTTTAACAGTATATCAATATAGAAAGCTCAAGCAAGCCAACACCCTAGAACAATAAAAAAGCCCCAAACAATCACACAAATATCCTTTGTTATCGCTAAAACAATGCAGGAGCTACATGGCAATTATAAATGTTGTGGTGGGGAGAATACAAGGAGTGCCTGGGAATAAGGACTAGTCAGAGGTAATAAGATTCAGACTCACAACCTTCTGTTTTGCCTCAGGTTCCCTCCCAGCCCCATCCCTCCATATCCTGTGTGTGTCTGTGCAGATCTATGTGCAAGACAACCCTATTGAACAGAAATGCGCTAAATACAACCTATTGTAACTGGCACTCAATTCCCACAATCACTTAAGACACATGCTTGTTTTTCCAAAGGCACCACACAGAGTGAATGTTAAAACCATTTTCCATTAAGGCTACAATATTGTAATACAATACGATAGGTTTTGCATTTAAAAACAGCACTTCAGTTCAGTTTGTATGAAATAAGAGGTGACAGGACTGTTAAAGCTAGAATCTGATTTTACTTCAACATTTTATTTCTTTCAGCATTTACTTCAACATTTTATTTCTTTCAGCATTTACTTCAACATTTTATTTCTTTCAGCATTTTACATACTGAATTACACCTCCATCTTCCAAAATGTGTTTAGCTGCCGAGTATGAGCAGACTCAGAAGGTCTATGAAAGTCAATGGCCAAATAGAAACATTACCTGCAAGCCACTAAAAATACACTTCAAGTGGCTGATGGAAGAGTTAGGATCACAGTATGTTAAATTACAAAAATGCTATTGTAGTTCAGTCAAGCCTGTATCTGAATTGGCCAATCTATCACCATTTCTAAGCAGCATGCTGGAATAGCCCTGACTTCTTCAGTGTTTTGTCTCGCTGTCTTGTCTGGTGGAAACACACACACACACACACACAGAGAGAGAGAGAGAGAGAGAGAGAAACATAGGTAGTGGTTGGTGCGGCCCTGGATTTTTGAGAAACCCCAAAACATTGTGGGTTTTTTAATGGATAGTGTAATTTGTGAGTTAGGGCCTTTCATGCCAATAACTGGGTGAAGTCATGTTTCTGTCTGCCATCTTAGTTCAAAATGGTACCTGGTGTCCAAACAGTGACAAAGCCCATCACCGCCCCTCAGGAACCCTTGTGCTGGGTTTGGTGATAATACCTCAAGAGGCAACCAAACCTATGCAAAAATAACAGGTGCAGTCACACCAAAGTCACATTTCGATCCACCATATTGATTCAAAACGGCACCTGGCACCCAAGTGCTGACATAGGACCCCCCCCCCCCCACCTCAGAAGCCCTTGTGCTGAGTTTGGCAAGGATATCTCAAGAGGCGTCCGAATCTAGAGAGAACAAACTGACAGGCTTTCCAAAATATATAGTGTATATATAAAAGTATTATATTGTATAATTGAGAACTTCTCTACTTTCTAGAGCAAATATATTTGCCTCCGAACTACTGACAGTTTGTTCCTTTAGCCAGTTAGGCACAATGAGACTGAAATGAACAGAGTAAATTATGCCAGACCCTATGATAAAGCCTTCTAAATAAAGAAATATTAGTGTCCTCAAACCACTGATCCACAATGATACCAATAAAGTCGGTGGGGAATTATTCTAAGCAGGCAGTAGAAAAAACCACAGAGCAAGTTTCTCAAATAAAATAAAAAATAACTACAATTCACAGAAGCACATTTAATGCAAATTAGGTTAATGAGAATGTTGGTCCAACCAATTATCTTTTAAAAATTATCTTAGTCTGAAAAGAATGTCCTTTTACATCATGAATACTAATAAACCATCAGGCAATGCCTGAGAATGCTTCCAAATTTAAAAACTGACAGATCATAATTCCAAGCAAAAGTAACTAGAACTGAAAACAAAATGGTTTAAATGCACTTCAATTAAATGTTTGTAAACACAACGTTTTCCTTTGCTCTCTGAAGTAAAATGCAATAGCTGTTTAAAACACAAGGCTAACATAACAGGGAAAGAGAAGCTACGTTTCCCAAAACCACAAGAGATGCATTTCACTCAAACTATCGAACTGAATATATATTTTCAAAAGTGGCTTGTCTGGCCATTTGTCTACTTGTCGTTTATAGTTTCGGGTGCTGCTTGAGATACCGTCACCAATCTTGGCACGAGGGCTCCCCAGGTGGGCAGCAGACTTGGTTGCCATTTGGACACAGGTGTCCTTTTGAATTGACATGGTAGACCAAAATATCACTTTGGCATGACTCTGTCCATTTTTGTACATAGTTTCAGCCACTTCGCAAGGTATTGGTGCCAAACTGCATAAGGGTTTCCGAGGTAGAGGCGGCAGACTTCTTCACTGTTTGCATGCCAGGTGCCATTTTGAATCAAGGTAACGGACCAAAACATCATTTTGGCATGTCTTCATAGACTTTTTGGAATAGATTCGGTCGCCTCTTGCAATATCGCCAAACTCAGAATTGTTGTTGTTGTTGTTTAGTCATGTCCGCCTCTTCGTGACCCCCATGGACCAGAGCACGCCAGGCACTCCTGTCTCCCACTGCCTCCCGCAGTTTGGTTAAACTCATGCTGGAGTTCCCAAACTGGGGATCTTCATTTATGACTGAATACCAGGCACCATTGTGAATCAAGATGGAGGACCAAAATGTGACTTTAGTGTGATTTTCCCAATTATTTGGCATGTTGGGTCCAAGTTCACAAATTACACTCTCTATTAAAAAACAAACCAACAAACCCCAATAATTTTTTATTCTAAAAATCCCAAGCATTGCTAGGCACTCCCCACTACTAGTAACATTAATAATGTGTATTCCCATCTCACTCTTGCTTCTAGGAACACAGGGGTTCCTAGCAACCTAGCAAGCATGGAGCAACCAGATTTCCCTGTTTTATCCCGACAACAACTCTGTGAAGCAGGTTAGCCTGAGTGTGTGAGTGGCTGGCCAAAAGTAACTTGAGTTTCACGGCTGGATTTAAGTCCAAGTCTCTTTTTCCAAATGCTCTAGCCCAGTGTTTCCCAACCTTGGGCCTCCAGCTGTTTTTGAACTACAATTCCCATCATCCCTGACCACTGGTCTTGCTAGCTAGGGATGATGGGAGTTGTAGTCCAAAAGCAGCTGGAGGCCCAAGGTTGGGAAACACTGCTCTAGCCAACTCAGTATTCAACAAGTTGCTTTGTATGCTTATTTGTTAATGTTACCATGCCATTCCCCAGTGCAACATGTGTGCTAGAGCAAAGTTATTTTCATAAATGATACAAAGCTATTAAGACACATATTCACAATAAAGTTGGCTAGAGGTCAAATAATGCAGCAGGATAGAATTTAAACAGTCACTTGCAGGAGCTGAATCAATAGTGAAAATTGGACTGTTCAACAGCTGTTAAGAGGAAGAAAGGGAAGCTACTGCAGTAAGCGTTGGAGAGAGACCTCCCAAGTGTTGTTCAAGATGGGAATGCAGACTGAACTATATCTTGTCAAGAGAAAGTGGTACTTGCCCAGGAAACTTCATTCCACTCAATTCAGAAAAATCATCAGATGTGGGAGTAACTAGTGGCACACAGTGGACAGCCTGGTGCTTATGCATTATGAAAACTAGTCGAGATTTTCCAGTTGTGTTTTGCCCCACATGCTCTTGAGACTTTCCTTTAAGAGAGAAAGAGCTTTTTTAAAAGGCTAGCTGCAGCACATGGGAGGGTGAGAGGGTTGTTCAGATCTCAGCTGGGATTAATGTTTTAAGGTCCCTTAACACGGCTGCTAGTCACACAATGAATCTAAAATAATTTGACCCTAGGAGTAAGTGGGTTTCCTTTATAGGTTCGCCAAGTCTCTCAGCCAAAACAAAAATCAAATGAAAAAACACGAGACTCAGCTGTGCTCTGGTAAGTCGCGCAAGCATCAAGCAGGCAGTTGCCTCTACTTTTCCCTTGCTAGTTAACAGTATCACAAAAAAAGACAATATTTACATATATAATCTTGATTAAATGACTCAGTTTTATACCTCTTAGATATGTAGTGGATGTGTTTATCATCCATACTATACAGAACAAAACAAACATCTTTGAAAATTCTCCCCCTCAAACCACCTGGCATGCAATATTCATAAGACATAGATGATCATCCAGATGGCAAGACAGTTTTTCAATATAACATTTGTTGTCCTTATTGTTTCTGGGAGGGAAATACACGGGAATTTAAGTATGTAGACACAGATTTCCCAAGTGGGTAGATTTTAAATGTTAGCTACATTTTTACTTATCTGCCACAAAAATTACTAAGAAAGATGATTTTGTCTCCCCCTGTACACAGTGAGATTAGGAGGTCTCAAATTGGTTTGCTCACTCACCACCATAATGATTGGGAGCTTGCTAGTTTTACTTATTTTATTGTTTCATTCTGGTATGATATAATTTAAGAGCTGATATGGAAATCATTTTGGACTGAAGAGAGAAATTTGAAATGTGTGTATGACAGATAAGCATCCCCTAGAATCTGGAAAAGTTGTCCAGGTTAAAAGGTTGCAACACCCTTTTCGTTTTCACACTCAATTACATTTATAATGTTTCAAACATCTAATACTGAGGAAAAATGCTTCTCTCTCTTTGAAGGCACTTTGGAGCTCCTCATAGATATATAAATGAGCCCTGAATACCTTTGTTTCATACTGTTTTTTCTTAATAATCTAATTGTTTTGTCTTTTAACTGTTGCTATTTTGAAACTCGTTATGCTTATCTGCTTGTTTTATTATTTATACTGTTTTTCTGCTGGCATGGTTTTACTGCTGCTATTATTTTTTTATAGATTTTTATGTTTTATAGATTATGGTTTTATGGCTTGTAACTATGTTATGAATGAATTTTATGTTTTTAATATGTTGTGAGCCCCTAAAAGAGTGGCTTAGGAATATTGAAATAAATGTTAAATAAAATGCATGACTACCCAAAAGTTGCCCCACTCAGTTCAATGGAGTTTGCCCCTAGATAAACGGGCACGTAACTGCAGCCTCAAATACTATCAGTTAATTTCTTATACACAGAATCACAGTGTATGGTAAGCAGGTCAACATTTTTCTGTGTTATAACATTTTTCTTTGCCAGTTCCTAGTAGTTCAGGCAGCCATTCTTGCCAGTGCCTCTTGCTTCAAGGGTTTAAAATATACACACAACTTGCACGTCAGAGTTCAATGTAACTCATATAATTTTCAGTAACTTTCCCCTAATTTTCACCGTGTACATTTGACAAGGAAGAACATGCACACAAGATCTCAAATTGTAGGAGCAAGTAATTTAAACGACGAGACCCTTGGATTCTTGAATCCAATTTAAACAAGTAGTTCGGAAGCGGATATGAACTCTAGAAGGAAACAGCGCAGTCAAACACCACTCAACTCAAAGAAAATGAGCAGCAGAAACATGACTTTAAAACACACAAGGGACCTAGTAAGACCAAGTTCATAACAAGCTGTGCTTTATTTGTGCTGCCTGGTAATGCCATAGTCCTAATTTTAAGGGAAATGATTTCTATGTTTACACTGATTCCACACCCCCCCCATCACTCTAAGTTTCAAGAAACAAATGTGACTTCACATGGGAATCTATTAAGTTAAAGTGTGACCTATGAGACTCGTTGCTCCGCTCCCCACCAATTTCAGTCACATCTCAACTCTTTTCTTATTGATGGCATCAGCAGTGCTTGCAGACCTATATATAAATTCTTTATGAATAATTAACAGAGGTGCAGCCTAAAATATCTGAGCAGTTTGATGTTGTGCATCTGATGTTTCACATTTCTGCTTCAATGCCCTGCATTTACAAGCTATGCCACTAAAGCAAACATATTGCGCTACACCAGGCTGTAAATCTCAAGCTTAGAACACTATCAAATAGAGAAAACACAAGGAATAAGAATGTATTTTTAAAACCCTTATTTCTTTGATTAATGAAACAAGTGTGTTAAAAACAGAAAAATGAAAATCTTCTAAGCTTTGGACATTTGTCGAATCATCATATGAGTTTGGAACTTTATCTGCACAATATATTTTTTTTATGCCTGGAGAATACACATGAGAAATTTATCATTGCCTCCAGTGTTTTTTTGAGCCAATTTCCTTGGCAACTGAGAAGTAACCCTAGACCCCATGTCCTTGTATAGTTCTTAGTTAAGAATGAACCTTTACATTTGCCCTAAAAGGCACAGAAGATTCTTCGCTTTAGACCATGTTTTTGTAACCCAAGTTCAAGGGTTACAAAATCCTATGCTGTCTCTGATTTTTAGATACATTTTATTACACTTGTCAAATGTTACCTACTTCAAGCTTTGTAAGTGAAGCTTGTACAGCATTAATGGTTAACAATTTAATGCCACTTCCACATTTAAAGCACATTTCTACAAATTTAACAGACATGGCTCCCCCTGGGAAGAAACTGCATTTTACCACCCACAGATCTACAATTCCCAGGATTGCTTTGAAGAAGCCAGGACTGTTAAATGCTATAAAAATGCTTTTGGTGTATGATGTGGATATGACACAAAATGAAAGTTTGCTAATTTTGCAGATATTATTGCAAGGGTGTCAAGAGGGTCAGAAAAATCTTTTGAGGAAGTTCTGTTTGCAAACTGGCTACCATATTATTCAGCAAATATTGTCTAGCAAGGAACTTAATCAATTTAAAAACAACAAAACTGACTTAATTGTACCCAGAATTTTTGACCACCACTAAACAATCCTTTTGAAACGTTACACCTCTCTGCTAATTAGCTTCGGTATATTTAGTGCAACTTGTGCCATCTAGCTACATAGCCTCCAGCTTATACCATTGATGCTCTTACACCTGCTGTTTTATTTTAAATGCTCATTTCAATGGATTTCTCAGCAAAAAGGTCCAAATGAAGTTATCTGAGACTTTTTAGGCAGTCTGACAGCTTAAAAATTAAATTTGAATCCAAATCAAATACTTCTATGTTAATAAAATATATAACTAACTTACGGAATTCACTGCCATAAGATGTGGTGAAGGCCCCTGTCTTAGATACCTTTAGGATATTAGTCAAGTTCATGGAGATCTTGGACACTGAGAACCAGCACCGAGGGCCTTCTGGCAGTTCCCTCATTGCGAAAAGTGAGGTTACAGGGAACCAGGCAGAGGGCCTTCTTGGTAGTGGCGCCCGCCCTGTGGAACGCCCTCCCATCAGATGTGAAGGAAATAAACAACTATCTGACTTATGGAATACATCTAAAGGCAGCCCTGTTTAGGGATGTTTTTAATATTTAATGCTGTATTTGTTTAATATTTAATGCTGTATTGTTTTAACACTCGATTGGGAGCTTACTGGCATGTGGCTGAATAGCAGACACTGTGTGACACACAATGAAGTGAGTGCCACTGGCCTTATACTCTGCTTCTGGGGATTTCCAGAAGCACATGGTTGACCACGGTTGAAAACAGGATACTTGACGAGATGAGCCTTTAGTCTCATTTAGCAGAGGGGTCATTCCACACCATATCACCTGATTTTAATACTCGACCGTGCTCTCACGATTCAGATTTTCTTCACACACAAAAATTATGTGTAGATACCTATGAGATAACCTCAAATTATTTTTAAGAGATTTTTTAGTCCAAAATTGGGTGCCGGAGAATGTTTTTAAAATTCCGATTTTTGCGCAATTTAGGCTAATGCAATTTCTGCATCAGTTTAGAAAAAACCCTCCTGTATCGCTTATTTTTCAACCAATTGGGCTTATTTTGGTATCAAAATAAAGCTATTTGTGGTCTTTTTCAAAATAAGGTATAAAAATGTTATTAAGGTAAAGGTAAAGGTACCCCTGTTGATTATGAAGGAACTGGAATGCCTCTGGCACATAGGGCACCCACCAGTAGTCATTCATAGTTGGCCAAGAATTTTTTGGTGAAGGACCAGGTGGATGCATGAACTGAACTTTAGCATCCCTTTCCTCTACACAGCGGTCTAGTATCTTCCCAATCCACCACTTTCTGTCATACATAACTGCATAAAACCTTTCTGGAATAATATTGACTAGTTCTTTTGTTTTATCACCAACAGTAGCTTTAAAAGATTTGTCAGAAACTGAAACTCGCTTCATCATAAGGGTTCTTTTGTCCAGTGGTTTGAAGAAGTGGTTCTCTCTGGTGCCACCTACTGATAATGAATTATGATACCATCAGGAACTCTTCATTTGCACCCACCTCAGCTGATGGTGTGAAAAACACCTGAATTCCCTTTATGTTTTTGGAAGCAAATTCAAATAAATCTAGTGCATTCAAAATTTGTCCCTCTACTGTTCTCTTAAGACTTGCTCTCGTAGCAAGGCACTTAATCATTCCCCTTACTGAGGAGGAAGTGCCTATCTCCCACAAGTCTTTGCTCCTGCCTGTGGTCATGTGAGAGGAAATACCCAATCCACTGTTCCCAGCCTCCCATGAAATAAATTAAAGTTATGCCCACCAAAGTAAGTAAGGGTTTCAACAAGCAAGTTCTACACTTAAACAAAACTAGTTGGATATGAGCACTTTTGAGCAAGCTTCAAAAAACATACAACTCTTTACAAATACTATTTATAGGAATTATGAAGAAACTACTGAAAATAACAAATTAATGTATTTTTGACTGTCTAATCTCACTTTATTTTTGTGCTGTTTTCTTAAGCCAAACCTGACAGTAATATTCTTCTTACCTACATCAGATTCCCGATGACTCAGAACAAAAGCTAAATCCAGTGCAAGTTCAGGACTGATGAGTGACTCAGAATTTTTGCAAAACATCCGAAGAAGGTAAGGAGGAAAAGCGCTTGGAGATTAGAACCTGCTGATGATACAAACCTCAGAAGTACTTCCAAAACTTAAAAATAGACAAGCCTGGCTATGGTAATAGTCACTGAAAATCTTTCAAAATTGGATTATTGCAGTGCACTCTACATGGAATTACCTTTGAAGAATATTTGGAAGATCAATTGGTCCAGAAAACAGCAGCAAGGTTGTTACGGGTGCCTATGGGGGTAATTTTACACTTATCCAGCAACAACTACATTGGTTGCAAACTTGTTTCTGCGCACATTTCAAAGTGTTAGTAATTACCTTTATGCTCTTGAATGACTTGGCTCCAGGATACTTCAAGGATCACCTCCCATATCAGAAAGATCGCTTCCTAAGAGCTGATGGAGACACCTTTCTTGAAGCGATGTCCATAGTGCGGCCGTGATCGTATAGTGATTAATACTCTGCGTTGTGTTGCCCACAGTGTTTTCTGCCAATTGGTGTAAATATATGCGGCACATGTGCAGCGCATATACATATATTTTCATGCTGCCCATCTGACTGGGTTCCCCTAGCTACTGTGGACAGCTTCCAGCTAAAAATCACTCAGAGAGCTTCTAGTAGATCCTGGTCTATCTTCTCCCACCCCCCAAACTACACCACTGCCTTAGTGACAATAATCACAAACAAATAACTTTTAAGAGTAGGGGAATCCTTTGAGGTTTACACATTAGAACATATACAAAACTGCTAGTCCAGCATTCTGTTTTCACAGTAGCCAGCCAGGTGTCTATGGGAAGCCCGCAAGCAGGACCTGAGTGCAACATTACTCACGATTCCCAGCAGGTATTCAGACGTATACTACTTCTGACAGTACGTAGCTATCATGGCTAGTAGTCATTGAGAGCTGCCTTCTCCTGTTCAGTCCTCTTCTAAAGCTGTCCAAGTTGGTGGCCATAACGACAACTTGTGGGAGTGAATTCCATCGTTTAACTATGTGCTGTGTTCTTTTGTCCTAAGTCTTCCAGCATTCAGCTTCATTAGATAGTCCCACGTTCAACTATTATGAGAAAGGGAGAAAAGATCTCTCTACCCTTTTCTTAAAACCATGCACAGCTCTATCATGCCTCCCTTACCTTTTTTGTAAACTTAAAACACCCCAGATTTTGTAATCGTTCCTCATGCAGGAGTTGTTCCAATTCCTTTCCTAATGATCCCTAGCATGCAATTCACATTTTTCACAGCTGCCCCACACTGGTTCAAATTCGTCATTGAGCTACCCATTACAACCCAAGGTATTATTCCTGGTCAGTCACTGCCATTTCTAACCAGGAATGTACCGTATATGTGAGGTTTTTTGCTCCATTGTGCAACTCTTTACATTTGCTTGCACTGAACTGCATTTGCTATTTCACTGTCCATTCATCCACTTTGTATAGCTCCTTTTGCAATCCCTATTTGAACAATTTGGTTTCATCAGCAAACTTGGCCACCTCACTGCTCACCCCTAATTCAAAATAATGAGTGAACAAGCTAAAAAGCACAGGTCCAAATACCAATTCTTGAGGGTCTTCACTTTCTACATCTCACCTTTGGGAGAGCTGTCCATTTATTCCTAGCCTTTGCTTCCTGTTTCTTAACCACTTACTGAACCATAAGATAATCTCTTCTCTAGGTTATCTACAGGGCCCCTTCAAATAATTGGAGTGTTGTTCGGTATGATAAGTAGATTTGTATCCAAGAAAGAAAAGGCTGCTTCTTTGGAGAGTTTCACCCTAGACTCCCAATTATTCTCTGCCCTAGTAGTGATTGACATTTGATGCTTTTTTGCATTAGGTGCTTTGACTCATTGTCAATTACTCCTCCACCTTTCAGCTCATCTGAAGTCTCTTATAGTAAACTTTTCCAGATAGAACAGGGGATAAACAAGGGCTTGTCTAAGTCTCTCCTGACCCTCCTGGTAAACCAGGACTTCTTTGGTGTAACCACATGGTCTCCCTGAAGCTGCCATTTCATATCCCCTCAGAGATATGCAGTTGTTCCTGTTTTCGCTCCAACAACTTGAATTTGGTACTCTCCCAATGTACTCATGAATAAACTTTATTGTAAGAAAACCCTGATTGAGCACCAGTGCATGATTACTTTGGATGCTACCATTCCATATTGCTAGACATTAAATTTGGAGCTCCCACCCAACCCTTTGGCACACTAAGAGGACTAAAATACCATCTGTGTCATATCCACCATCATCCCTCAAATATAGCTCCTATATTCTACTATTTTAACATTGCTCCCTTGACCTAAGGATACCATGCTCCAATTGCTCAGGATCCAGAAGGTGTGACACAAAATATTCTTTTTCACAGAAATTTACCTTATGATGTTGACTCTAGGATGGATGTGTATTTATGGGAATGTCACGGATATATTTTCAGTCTTGGTACTCTACAGTTTGTTTTCCTGCTGAGTGTTTCCTCCTGCAGTGAAATCTATGAATGAGAAAACACTACCACAGGACAACACTCTCTCCCCAAGCCAGACACTATTCCTATTTACCAGATTATTTCTGAGTCAGATTCCTCTATGTCTCAAGGGGAAAATACTTGGGTCTGATTATCCCTTGAGGGAAGAGCCACATTATATTATTTTATTACTCTTTGATACATGGAATATCATCAAAGACTTCAGATCCTTTAACAACTACAGAGATGAGCTGAACCACATACCATTTCTCTAGTGATGAGGCTAGTATGTTTTCATCCCCCATTAGATGGTCCCAGTTAAGCCAATAGAGAGGGGTTCACTGGGTGGTATTCAACTAGCATGTCTCATAGGCACAAACATTTCTGCTTACGCAACAGAATTCCCCCCCCCTCCTCCCACCTGCTCTCCCCAAATCTGCTCTATAGGATTGAGGGGAACCCCTAGAATAGATTTAGGAGGAAATGGGGCAAGGAGAGGGTAAGAACATTCTGTTACACATGCAGAAATTATTGTGCTGATGGAACGTGCTGTGTTGGAGATAACCCACTGTCTCTCCTCTCCCTCTGATGCAACTGCATGGATAGTGTAGAAAAGCTACCAGAAAATATATGAACAGACCTCTTACTCCCTCATTCTAAAATTAGCAGATGAAGTAAAAGAGTCAACTGCCTGTAGCAGAATCTTGTTTTCTGTTCAGACTTCATCTACTGAACATCCTCATCTCGTGGGTAACCAATGTGGTAGCTCCCAAACATTGTAGAACTACAACCCCTGACTACTGGCCATGCTGGTTGTGACTGATGGGAGCTGGACTCAAACTACAGCTGGAGGGCACCATCCTACTACCTCTCCAAGGAGACAGGCTAATTTATCTCAACCCAAATGGTTACATAACTATTTCTAATGTTTTAAAAGTGTGCAGAAACACAATTTACTATTCTTGTCACACATATGTGTACTCCTTAAGTCCTGGATATATACTTCCAACAATTTATTTCATTGTGACACTTACAACAGAATGATTGCAGAAAATGCATCAATGGGAAAACAGCATAGATTAAAATTTTATGGAAATGTCCACAATCCATTTTTTCTCTCCATAGAGATTAGATGATTGCACACAGATGGGATTCTGCTTTGAAACCTGATGGGATTACATTTGTATTATCGTTTCTATTTCTGAAGCAAACAGCATCTCTTAACTGGGGATGTGGGATATAACCAAAAATTAAACAGAGCTTTTTACCTTTAGCCTCAAATACACAGTGAAGGCCAGTATGAAAAACTGGATGTGAATTAAAAGCTCACTGAGCTCTGATAATTTTTTTGCTGATGAGGTAACTCAAAGCTCAATTCTATGTCAGAAATCTTAGTTTGCAATAGTGCAAAAATAGGATTAAACTCAATAAATGTTCAAGTTTATTTTATAATATTATATATAATTAAGTTTTTATATTATTTGGCCTATAATCAGAGGGGAAAGAGAAAACAATTACTTTTATTTAATTGTTCTCGATGTTTGCATGGTAACTTGCCCTTTCCTGTATTTGCAAACATCTTGTTGCTACAATAATATAATTTATGTTTAATTTGTGGAATGGAGGGGAAAGGGACAGTGGTCCTTTGAAAAATATATGAAGTATTATTTATCTTATTTCAATTTTTTATTTTTTTTATGTTGTCATATGAAAATATCTAGGCATTCACAATATTTTCTTCTAGGTAAGCATGCCAAAATAAAACACCCTACAAGGTAAATTGCCAGTCATCTTCTGCCTGAGCACAAAAGAAGATATTTTCTCTCATAAAAAGTACTGTGGCTCGGATACTTTAATCTTCATAAACATTCAGGTGGCAATTTCTCAGTCCATAAGGAAACAGCACAGCCAAACCACTTAGCTGGCTGTCCAATTTGCAAGCTGTCAAAGCCAAATATTTGTAAGATTATTTTCCCAACCATCTGCAGGTGCTGGTGTGGGAATTAGCCCCTCTGTGTTTACTGTATGTTGCAGAGATACTTAAAAAAAATAATTCAACTTTGAGGACCAGATACTAGTGAAAAGAAAGCTAAAATTCCCATAGTCTAAGAAGTATGGTGTTTCAGGTCAATTTCCTAACAGTTCAATCCTATACACATTTCCTTAGAAGTCAATCCTAGAGTGCTCAATGGCTCTTAGTTCCTTGCAATGGTATTTAGCCCTGTACCCTTGGGACACAATTCTGTGGTTCCTGGGTGTTGAAGGGACAATAGGGTATTACTCCATGGGCATAGAGGGAGATCAACTCTTAGAAGCTCACTCCCAGGAAGTACAGAAATGACCTTGCCCATCTGCCACTGGTGCTCTGATGAGGGTGGGCATTCTAGGAGTGTATCAAGAGAGAGTTTGGATCTGCTGGATCCAAAGCTCTCCAAATCTCTTGACATTGTCCTGCCCATTAGGAAATATGGCTCTTGAGTTGAAAAAGGTCTATTGATCTATTGTGTATATATCTTATGTATGTTTAACAGATGAAAATCATTGAAAGACTATTTGCTCAGTTTATGTTTATAATGGTAAGAGCAGGGGTCAGCAATCTAAGGCCTATGGGCTGGAAGCAGCCCGTGGAGGTCGTTTGAACAGCCCACAAGCCGCCCCCGAACTGACTTCCCGCACGCGCACTGTGCTAAACCGGCACAGTGTAGCGCGGGGACTCGTTTCCGCAGCACCAGAAATCACGTCTGCGCAGACACCGAAAATCGCAGGCACGCACGCGCACGCACTTACACGCACGTGCGATCCGGCCCACAGAGCGATCTCCGGGGGACGGATCTGGGCCACGCAAGATAAACCTTGCCGACCCCTGGGTAAGATCTTTTTTAAAAAAAATTGGCTGAGATGCAAAAATGTAAGACATACATACCACCTCCATATAAATAGGAACTCTTTTCTAAGCTGGTAAATAAATTTGCTTTTGTTTATAGGTTCTGTTGTTCCATATATTCTAGCTGGGTTTTGTGTAACTGTGTATTTTTTTTCTACATCCTTTTCAGGGTCAAGGATTCCTGTCAAGGTTTCATTCTCTTTATCATCTAGTATGCCTCCTTTCACAATGCTTCATCTCATAATTACTGAAATAAAGTACAGTCATTTGAGAAAAAGTAGGAAATTTGTTTTCAAATGCCACACTTTTAGAATCTCTCCCTGTTTATCATAGGTAAGTTGACCGTCATCAAGATTTTGACCCATCATTTTCACTAACACCTTATAGAAGTTTTAACAGACTTCTATCCTAGCTTTTCTTCAGTCTACAGAACACAGTTCATGGTCCAGGACTTTCCCGCATCCCTCTAAGCACTCGGTGCCCACCCAAAATCTGTTTCTTGGCGGGACTTTTGAGAACGGTTAGAGGTAGGGTGCAGGAGCTCAAAGCGAAGGGAGTTGCTGGTGGAAGACACACACACTCTTTACACAAATGGAAGAACAATTTAAGTTCTAAGCCGTAACGTTTAATACTAGAATCTTGATAGGAAAGCAGTCTCATACGCTACTGAGCTATAGTCTCTCCAATAGCACCCTTTTGATACTATACGCTAAGTCACTTTTTAAATCAAAGGAATTTAGGAAAGCAGTTTGCAGTGAGTTTATAAGTGATAGAAATACAGTGAAATTTTTCACAGGACATGCGCCAGTGGGTTGCAGAGGACAGGGAAAAGAAGCGGAGCTATTCCATTGCCTCTGCTGAGTCTCTGGCCTTCCTCAGCTGTCACACAGTGACAGCCATTCTTTTTTAGCTATTTCCATCCAGATTGCTACTGTAAGAACTTGAACTTTAAGAAAGTTGCCCAGGTTTGCCTTTCCCCCTCCTCCTCCTCTCCATGTCTTTTATTTTCTATCACACTTCTTAATAATTGAAGTCTAAGGGCAGGGACTGTCCTACTACAGATTTCTGGAAGTCACTCTGGAAGTCCTTTTGGGTAAAGAGCATGTTAAAAACACTTTGAACAAATAAACAACTATTGATATGACACAATATTTCTGGATCAGCCCCATTGTATACTATAGTTACTGTATTGAAATACAGTACGTAAGTGTCTAATTTGAAAAAGAGTCAAAAAGTTAAAATGTGATGGTTGTATCAAAGATGTCCCATTAGTACAATGACTTCTGCCTGCAAAACGAGACTTTCTCTTCCTCTCCTCTCTCTGTGTGTCCCCCAAATCTGCTCCAGAGGGCTGTGGGAACCTCCAAAATAAATTGAGGGCATGTAGGCACATGGAGAGATGAGAATTTTCCCTGCACAGGTGGGCATCCTTGCGCTAACAGGATTACTTCATTGGATACAACCTAGAGATTTCTATTCTTTCACTATTTCCTTATATAAAGATAAACTTTATCTTTCCATCCAGTTCCTTTGATCCCTTTAAATGAATTTGCCAATACTTCTAAGTATTTCCAAAGTAGTGGAAGCTCTGTATCTTTCTTCTTCTTGATCTATAACTTATGCTTTAGCAGGATAATTGTACAAGCCTAATCCAACTCACACCAGTATTCAAAACTACACTATCTAAACCACTGTATCAGCATACTAAAAAGCAAAATAATTATTCAGTAAGCATAGCCATTCTCAAAGACAGGAAAAGCTCTCTCCTCGATGAGCAAACAAGCAAAAAAAGGGGGGCGAGAAACTCATACTGTAATTAAAATGTCAACTGACAGTTTCTAAATCTGCATTGACTAAAACCTGGAAGCTTGGATATTTTCTCAGGTGTCAACAATGAATTTAGACAAGATTACAGAAAAAAACTCCCTCCAGTTCGCATAGACCTCATTGCCTTTAGGCTATGCTGAATGTGCAATGCCAAACACAGCATTCTCCATCAATCACAGGTGAGAACGACTAGAGGCAACATTTGCAAACTCTCAAAGCTTCCAAGTAGGAAAGAGCAGGTTTTGAATGAAGATTTAATTATTATTTCTACCATACTATAATTTTGATTTTCTTTCTCTCTCTCTCCCCTGTGCTCTTGCAAAATTATATTCAACTTATCTGTAGTCTCTACACAGTTCTTGAGTACACACTGCTTACAATAACGAGAAAACACTTCACACTAAAATGAGGCAAGGTCAACTCTACATAGAACAGAGAAGCCAACATTTGTACTTCCAGCCTGATTAAACAAGAATGCTGAAGTACACTGTTGTAGAATTGCTTTTCAGTTCATACATTCAGCTGCCCATCAAGCATATTGTTTTCAGGTGTAGGGAAATCGAGAATGTGAACAAGCCTGAACATCTAAATTTCAGAGGTTTCAAACGCAAAAATATTTACACAAAAAGTCTTTATTCTTTAAGTTTGTGATTTCCTTCTGAATATTTAATAAAGAAACCCATAAATATAAAAAGATGAGGAGGTAGTATTTTCTGAGCATTTTTGTGTAGAATATAACTCTGCTGCTCTAGTGTGAAATAATGCTAAATGGGCTGTGGCCGTATTAAAAATGGTTGTATGACAGGAAAGGTGGAGACTGATTTTTTGGAGAGCACAGCATCGGAAGGGAGCTGAGCAGAGTTGAGGAGGGTGGAACACAAGTTGAAAAGTGTAAGCAGAAACTTTCAATTTTCTCTTCTTATGTATGAAGAGTGCACAAGCCCAGTGCATTCTGAACATGTCTACAGAAATGCATTTGATATATTGAAACATCCCAATTGTTTTAATTCTTCCATATATTTAATAGTAGTACATAATTATTAATTTTAGTGGAAATCCACCCAAAAAATGAGGCAGGGAGGGACTCTATTTAGCCAGGATCCAAGCAAGTGGAAAGGAAATCCATAGAGCATGAAGAGTCATACCCCACTACCACCGCCTGCATCCCACACTCCGCTTCAGACACTGTTCCAGAAAATCTGCAACTTTCACAAGTAGCAATTTGGGAGAGAGGGTGCAAGCATGCAAGGAGCTGCAACAGGAAAGGGGGTCAGAAAAGTCCTACTACATGCAAAGAACGCCAGGCACATGTCCTCTGGATTCTGCCTGTTATTTTTAATCACTGCTCCAAATAACAATTGACTATTGAACTAATAGTCAAATTAGGATCTCCAAGTCAAATTAGCAACATGTAAAGTGGTTCAGTATAATTTCATAATTGAACCTTGCTCTTGTTTCAGACACTGAATACATATTAGCACTCTGCTATACTTCTCATGCAAATAACTTATGCATATTTATCTGTGAAGTCATTTTAATCCATTTGACTATTGATAAGCATGGATATATTTGGTCTTCAGATGTTCTATCAGTTTTCATGCTTAAAATCACAAAGCAAAGAGGCAATATAAAAGTAGTTAATGTCTTGCATGTATGCAAAAGCATGGTTGCTAAGCAACCAATAGATAACAAGCCTGAGAGAGAGAAGGGAAGTATGTTTGCAGTTCCAATTGACTTTCACTTACAAAACGGAAAATCTTGGTTGAAGGCTCAGAAAGAGTTCACAGAGACTTATTTCACAGCTTATTTTACTGTGGTCATGCCAAGGCCACCCAGTATTTGGCTATTTCTATTTTAACTGAATTTAATCATTCTACTTCTGTAAAGGAAGGTATCCTAAATTGGGTTACTCCTCCCATGTGCAATTGTCGAGCTTTGAACCTATGTTTCATCTGCCAACTTGAGACCCAGGCTGCTTCTTTGCACCATATCCTCCCTTGGAATTGTCAGTTAAGGTTGGAGGATGTTGGCCTGCAAGCAGTACAATGGTGCTCAGCTGTGGAGACATGCTGCTCTCACATGTGGCTAGCAGGCAATTCCCACTTCTAAGAAAGAACACAACACTGAGGACATAGGTGTGGCAGTTCCCAGACCACATGCCCAGGGGCAAAAGAACCTCGAGGAGGGGAAGCCGTGGGAGACACCACTAATTCAAAAAAATGGCAAGGAGACATTTGTCAGTGCAACAACTCTGCCAGGAAGGGAGGCCACTCTGGATCAGAAATGGGGAAACACATTATAGGAAATTAAGACCCACTGAAGGGCAATTGGTGGTGGGGTGTTGCTATCTAGCCCCGTCAAACTGGATAATCTACCCAGGGGTCCAGAAGTGGTTCAAACAGATTATGCATTGAAAAATTGTGATAAGGGGAAGAATCAATGCCCCCTCTTTCTGATCTAAGTTTTTGACTCAGATTGCCATTCCCCCTCCCCTACAGCAGCTTCTTGTGAAATTAAAATGGCGTTCAGCTTCTAGGCTAGTGTCCTGGAGTGCCACACACAAGGTGATCACACATCAAAAATTTGGGAAGCAATATAAATGAAGAGTTTCACCAAACATACACCTCGAAAAAACCTAAAAAGGAACTACTACCCATTGCCATCACTATCACATAGTTTCCACTTCCCTCTTTGAAATTATTTTGAATTTCAAAATGTAAACAGGATGATCCATAATCCAACAGATAATCTGTTAGTCGCTAAAAAGAGGGCACACTATACAAACACTGACATGCTGATTCTTTGATAACTGCAACATCAAGTGTAGACTTACTGCATAAGTTAGCCATCAGACCAAACAGCACAGACAGAAATCTTCTATTACCTTACATCATCTCAAGCACAAAACATTCAAGCTGCAAAAAATCAAGTAGCACATACGTGTGTGTACGTGAACCGACATCAAATCTTCCATAATAATAGTAGAACACAAACTCAAGAAATAACATTAATATAGACACTAAGTTCAACACCAGTTCAGTTTTTCTGTAACATATACAACCCCCCACTGGTTTTCCATTGTGATGTTGATATTTGATTGTTTGTGTTTTTAAAAAGTAATGATAATGCAATAGTAGGGGAAAATTTATAAACATATATAGCCAGGAAAAGTGTTTGTTAGTTAGAAAGTGATTTACATCTCATATGCTGAAAATATTAGAAAGTTTACAATGGTGACTAATTAAAGAAGACCCAGAATGAGTTCTGTTTATTTCTAATAAAAGTATTTACTGTGCTGTAATTGAAATAAAAGCATACTGTAATTACAGAGTCATGGTAATTAATTTTATTTTATTTGATCACTATTGTATTTGAACTTTTCATTATAGTTCTTGGAGACAATTTACATCACGTTTACTACATTACATATTATTATTAACAGGAAGAAACATTTAATAAAAGGATGGCAATGCAGAAAGAACTAAAAATAAATACCGAAGGATGAATACTGGGATGGTAAGATTACTATATTATTTTCTAGAAAACTATTCACATAAGATTTCCAGTTTAAATGAAAGAATATAAGAAAAGAATGTTTGACGGCATATGCAGCATTCTTTGTATCCTGGGCTCCTTCAGGAGGAAGAATGCGATATAAATGTAATGAATAAGTAAATTTTATGTAAATATGCAGATGAAGACAACCAAGTATATTTGACACAACACATCATTTTAACGTTTCAGAGAGATTAAACTAACTCTATTAATTGTTTGCCAAACAGATTTGCTAGGGATATTTGGGGAAACTCTTTTCAGATGATAAAACTGAAGAATTATCTTCTGTTCCATCTGCCAACTTTCTAGGGTAGAGGACATAATTTATTTTATTTGTTTAGAAAAATGTTATAAATCAATCTGAGAGCTCTCTAAGAGGTTACATAATAAAATTATCAAAGAAATACATACAAAAATAGTGAAACCCCAAATATATATATATATAAATATATAAATGGTGAAACCAAAATATATATAAACTATATAAAATAATTATCAATAAAGACATAAAATCAGTACAGGTTTTAGGAACAATATGTAAGTAAATTTGTCTGCTCTCATATCAGATCCCAAGAGAGAGATTAGGGTAGTAAAAAGACTCAAATGTTGCAATCTAATGTGCCATGTTCTACTGTAATGCCTTTCCCACTACTTCAAGTCCAAGAGCAACTTTACAGCAATTAATTTTCTTTGGATGAGAGGGCACAATACATTTATAAGCTCAGTTGTGATGAAACACTCATCTGTGGTTAATGGAAACAGGAAACTAAAGCTTCCTATCTCCTCCTTTTCACTGTACTGAAATAGAAGGAAAAAGGAACTGCTCAATGTGGCTCATTCTTGTGGTTCATCATTCTTGTGGTTCATCATGACATCTGAAAGTGGCCCTGGTTTCCTTGTAATCCTCAAACAAAGTGCAGTGGAAACAAATATAGCTAATCCTGCAAACACTTGCCACAGCACAGTACAAGATGTTTGCTTCCATCAATTTACAGCTTCATACTCTCCCTCCGTGTCTCTGATTTCCTGTTAGTTTGAAGTGTAAAACTAGCATCAAACTATTTCTTGGCCTCTTCTCCTAGCACCACTGGATGTTACATTCTGAAGATAAGGAGAGAGATTTCTAGCTGTCAGGAAACTATCCCAACCATTAAAGAACATCACAGTTATTTTGTTTCTCTGTGGACACTTGTCAGATGACCATTCACAGTGATTAAGATAGGCAAGTTTACATCAATATTTATAATGTCTCTCCCTCTGAGGTTCCTAAATGAAGAGCTAAGACTGGATAACCATGGAGTGGTTATCCATGGTTCTCAGTCTATGCAGAGATATATAAGTGAATGCATACTAGCAACAATACCAGAGTTTCAGTGGCCCAGTTTGTGCAGAATGCTAAGCCAAACCATTGGAGCAAATGTGTGGGCTCCTGGAGAGGAGATCACAGTTGCTTTCCTCCCTCCAGGCACTGAGCTAAGTCATCACTTGACTTGGTGTACCATCCAAATCCACGCTTGTGGTTTACCTCCCTCCAGACAAACCACAATTTGAACCCAATGTTTGTCATATGGCTTGCAGCTTGTGGTTTGCCAGGAGAGCTAAACCAGAAGCTCAGGTCTGCGTAACATTCAAGTCAAAATCATGACTTAGCTCAGGGCAGGGCAGTGCAGTGCAGTGCAGTGCAGTGCAGTGCAGTGCAGTGCAGTGCAGCAACAAAACAAATGGAGAGGAGGAGAAAAGCTGCCACAATCTCCTCTTCAGGGAGATTGGCTCAGTGGTAAATGTAAACAAGGGTAATATCTTCATAAAGGTAAAGGTAAAGGTAAAGGGACCCCTGACCATTAGGTCCAGTCGTGACCGACTCTGGGGTTGTGGCGCTCATCTCGCTTTACTGGCCGAGGGAGCTGGCGTACAGCTTCTGGGCCATGTGGCCAGCATGACTAAGCTGCTTCTGGAGAACCAGAGCAGCGCATGGAAACGCCGTTTACCTTCCCACCGGAGCGGTACCTATTTATCTACTTGCACTTTGACGTGCTTTCAAACTTCTAGGTAGGCAGGAGCAGGGACCAAGCAACGGGAGCTCACCCCGTCACGGGGATTCGAACCGCTGACCTTCTGATCGGCAAGTCCTAGGCTCTGTGGTTTAACCCACAGGCGCCACCCGCGTCCCTTAATATCTTCATACTGACATCATTAATTGAGTTACCTGAGAGAGAGGCAGCAAAGAATGGATCCTCATTCTGAAAGCTGAGGAGACCAAACTTGAGGCAGTAATCAAACCTGCAAGCAGCCAAAATGTAGCAAAAAATCTAAATCTGTTCTGTCAATTTTCATTAACTAACCGCTTGTTCTACTCATGCCCTTTAATGGGGGCAGCAGAGATACGTGACAGGCAGCTGCTTTGCTCTTTCCACCCATGGCCTAAGACTGAGTTAGGAATTTCATTCTACTTCCTTACCCCCCACCCAACCACTAAGAAAGCTCAGCTGAAAACCAAGACAGCGCAGGATACTGACCTCTCTAGATTATTTAGAGCAGGCATGTCCAAAGTCCGGCCCTGGGGGCCTAATCCGGCCCGGCGGTTGGTTTAATCTGGCCCCTGTGACAGTTTATTTCCTGGGGTAAAATCCCCAAAGAAGGTCAACAGCTTTGGTCGGCCCTCATACATGTTCACGTCATCAGATCTGGACCTCTTTGAAAAAAGTTTGGACACCCCTGCTTTAGGGTATTATTCAACCCTATTTCCCTGATCAAGAAATGGGCAGACTTATGCACCAACTAAAGAGTTGTGCTGTATAAAGATACTCACTGGTATGAGTATCTTTAAGAAAGGAACTGGACACTACAAGAATAAGGTTTGAGGGACAAGTGGCCCGATGGAAAGGGGGCATTCTTAGGTCCAGCTTTCTCTTACCAAAAGGAATAAAGGCAATTTTGGGGAAAGCTAAGTCACACAGAGCTAAAGAACTACAATAAGAATGGCATTTCGTTAAGTAGTACAGAACTTCTTTATGAAGCAATTTGCAATAGGGGGAGCTATCCACAGAAGCACACAATGGCTTCATAAATGTTTTAAAAACGAGGCACTATCTTGCAAAAGTGAGCAAAGGGATCTGAAAATGAATTATTCAATTACAAGGCTCAGTCACATCCTTTAGGTAGAATAAATGTGTCAAAGTGTCCCCTCTATTCCCAAAAGCACAAAAAGGATGAAAAAAATACTAACCAAGGAAAAATATACTCTACAGTTAATAACCACCCACTCCTGTTATAAATGTTAATCAATACTTTCAGTATTTACCTTAACTCAGCTCCTAATATTCACCTTGTTTCCACCAGTAGCAGAGCTTTAAGAACATAAGAGGTGCCTGCTGGATCATTCAGTTCATTTTGTCCAGCAATAATACTGTTTCCTTTCAATCTTCATAACCAATAGTCCAAAAACTCCAGCAGCTGTAATTCTCCCCAGTCCTTCGAGGGGGGGGGGGGCGTTTACTGGGTTGTTTTTAGTTTTTTTTATTATGCATTTTGTGTTTTTATATTGTGATTTAATCCTGTGAACCACCCTAAGACCTGTGGGTATAAGGCAGTATACAAATTTAATAAATTATATTAATAACTACCCCTCAGCATAACTTTGCCCTGCTAGTGTGGTTAGCTCTCTCCCCCCCCCCCTCTCTCTCTCACACACACACATACACACAAATTGAGAGAGAGAGAGGTTAGCTTGGCAAATTACAGAACAGGCCTTCAACTCTCTTTCCTTTTTGTGTGTGTGACCTTCCCCTTTCAACCCTTCCGTCCTATTCATTCTCATATAGATATAGATATAGATATAGATATAGATATAGATATAGATATAGATATAGATATAGATATAGATATAGATATCACCAGGATCCTTCCCACAGAGTAATTTGTGATAGTTTTTTCCAATTTGAGGGGGTGGGTAGGAGCTGCAGCTTAGAAGCTGTCTATTGTCTTGGGGCTTTGTACCTGTTTCCCCATTTTAGTTCTTTTGTTCCATATCTATTCAGTTGGTCCAAAAGGAAGTGGTTGAGCTAATGATAGATAACTACAATAAAATCACACCCGAACTTCATCACCTGCACTGGCTTCTTAGTCAATTTCTGGAATCAATTCAAAATACTGGTTCTAAGCTTTAAAACCCTAAATGGCTTGGGCCAGTCTACTTACAGGAACATCTTTTGCCATATTCACCTATTAACCTTAAGTTGCATCCAGTGTTGGAGGAGACCCATTGCAATTAAGACTTAGGTCCATTCATTTCAATGGTACTCCAAGCATGACTTAGCTGGATACAGTCCCTCTAAATTATTTAGGTGAGGGGATATTTAATTGTAGTGGCGGTGTTTTTATTTTTATTATGCTATTTTATTGTTTGTCACCCTGAGATCCCTTGGAAGGGGTGAGATATAATTTTAATAACCAAAAGATTTCTGCCTGGGCATTAAGATTCATCAGACACTTCGCCAGCTTCCCACACCTACTGTGATGAGGCAGAGAATGGGGCTTTTCAGTGGAGGCAACACATCTAGGGAATGCCTTCCCCAGAGATACCTGCCTGACATCTACATTAATGCCCTTAAGGCACCAAGACCTTCTTATTCACCCAGGTATTTTAATAGATTTCAAACCTTATTACCAGAAGCCCTGTGGGCTTTATGCTTATGCTAAACATTTAGCTGCTGTTCCCCACTGTTGGGAGGTTTTATATTGCTCAGAATTTGTATTCTTATTTCATAAGAGTAAGAATTTTATTCTTATTTTATGAGAATTGAGTGAGGGTTTTTACTTTAAGATGCTGTGAATGACCAGGTGTGTGAAGATGGATAGATAGACAAAGCATACAAATACATAAAATAATCCTTAAATGAGACCTGTATCACACAACTTCTGGAAAACCACTGGAAGATTCAGTTCAAAACAAGTTCTTCAGGAAGCAATATCTCAGAGGACACTCACAGAATTAAATAAGGCCTCAGCTAGGACCAACAGACTGCAAGGTTTTACAGACTGAACTAGGTAGACCAAGAGGCACAAGGCCTCCAGACAAACTAATGGAAAAGTGGATATATTTATTTGCTCGGGATTTTTCTGAATAATACATGAGTGCCTTATCATAGGCAACCAGGCAACAATGATGTATTTTTAAGCAACAATCATGTGAAGAACCTTTACCTAGTAAATAAAATCAGATCTTTCAAAATACTCTACATGACAATTTTATCTGAGGGAATATCCGAGTCCCCAGTTATAATGGAAGGAGGCTCAGTCCCTCAGTTATGTTTTTTTGTGGGGGAAAGGCAGGGTCATAGTATTACACATAGTATTAAACTATAGGTTACGCAAGGCAAATATTTTGGGGAACTGTCCCTGAATTCCTCCATTTTATTGTTTCATGTCTTTCTTGCTCTTATTACCTCATCCTTCCTGCCTCTCTCGCTCTCTTTCCTTCTTTCTGTTATTTTCCCTTCCTGTCTATTCTTCCTGCTTTTTAATTCAATAACTACAGTACAGGGTTTTTTTTCCGGGGGGGGGGGGGTAGTTGTTTGTGCAATGTTGGGGAAAACTTTGAATAAATCCTATTTTAAGATAATATATCTCAGCAAAATTTTCTAAATATTCTCAAAAAAAACCTAAGTAACTGGCTTGCTTCAAAAGAGTTACCGAAGCCCCAGTGAAGCAAGAATATTTCCTAATAAAGCAATACAGAACTACTTGAACATACATACATCAATATAAGCCCCTGGAAGTATTAACCTTCTTTAAATTCCATTAAGTGTACTTACTTTTCAGCAATTTATGCTGGTTATGAAAAAAGAAGAGCAAGAAAAAACATTCTAGTATATGAGTAAAGGTTGGATAACTCGAAGGAAAATATCTCAGGAATACAAACATCACAGCACCTCCTGTTTACTGTCAAGAAGCCTGAATAGTTGTCATTTGAAAGCTCCTTTAACTAATTTTAAAATTAATGAGCCTTTAATGGCCCGCATGACACCATCATTCTACCAAATGTTATATGCTAAATCCTTCCAAAAATTTGAAATAGTCCATTATAAACCCCAAGGTTTCCCTTTAACGCTATTAATAGTTGTTCAATACAGTCCCTGCCCTGGATGAATCCTGAAGGACAAACTGTTCCTTTCAGCATGGTTTGTGAATTGTGGCAAACGCTGTCCAATATTTTTGGTCTTATTTTTACATCTATACCAACATTTTTTCCCCACTGCTAGAAGCAAATCTGCAAACGAGATAGTTCTTTGGTTCAGCGGAAGAAACTTTGTTATAGCAGTCTGCCCCCGC
Source organism: Podarcis muralis (assembly GCF_964188315.1). Taxonomy (NCBI): domain Eukaryota; kingdom Metazoa; phylum Chordata; class Lepidosauria; order Squamata; family Lacertidae; genus Podarcis; species Podarcis muralis. The sequence goes on from NC_135655.1 coordinate 41,095,932, forward strand.
TTGGGCTACCTTCAAAATAGATTATACAACAAGGTGTTTGTATAGATAAGAGCATCTCTTAAAATGGTAAAAGATCAACGTCAGTTTTAATTAGCAAAACAAAAAGCTCTTCTGTTCTCCTGAACAGAAACAAATCAGAATAATAACAATTTTTCATTGCTGGAAGGATTATTTAAGAGTTACCTTTTCCTTCCAATAAGAAGCTCAAAATGGTTCACACGGTATATGCTTCATATAATAAAACAGAATGATATTAATGTAATACCTTCAACTATAAACCTTATAAAAACAAAACAAAACTGCAGTTTCATGATCCATTATGTGTATAGCTTATTGTGAGGAAACTCATGTGTGCAACAGCTACTGGGGAGAGAATATTTGACAGAAATTCCTAGAGATTTCTCTGATTATCAGTAAATTTAGCTTGAGCTCCAGTCTTCTGACTCTTTGCAATGGCACCACACTCATTTCTCTGAGAACATGCATAGTGTTTTTTAAATACAGTCCGGCACTTATGGTTTGAACTTTTTTTTCTAGCTGGATTCATTTATTTTGTTTTTATAAGGCAGCTGATATTAGACAGCCCACACCACATCTCCCTCTTGAACTTCAGGTGCCTGACAAAGACCTTTCCTTTCCAACTGGCATTTTAAGGAACTTTTCTGTTTTTATAATTAATTGTAATTGATTCTATCCATAGTATGATGTTCATAGTATGATGCTTCAAGACTTCAGTAATTAAGTGTTATATAAATACCATAAATGAATGAATGAATGTCCCTGGAACCTCAACCATACCTAGTACAAGTAGAGACCCTTATTTAGTATTCACCACGACTGGACCTAACAGTCAGGGGTACCTTTATCTTTTTTTAATCAAGGACAGTAACAAAGGGACATCCCTCCAGCAAGCATCTACCACCAGTAACACGGATAAATCAAAATTTGCATTTCCTGGGAAACATCTTTACCTTTCCTCCCAAGGGACTCCTCAGTCCCTTGCCTGTGACTGATTACAAAGAAAACAAAGTAATTATAACTGGCTACTCAAAAAAAAATTGAAACAGTCACCCAGGTCTTCGAGAGGTGCCTGAAAATCAAAAGCAGGAATGCTTGCTGAATCTCTGCTGGAAGTGTGTTCCAAGGCATGGGACTGGTGACACTAAATACCCAATTCCTAATTGAAGCCAGTCTGGCTTCTGTAACATGGGAGACAACCAACAGTGCTTTTTGGCACCTCCTTAAAACCATTTTTCTTTAAGCAACCCTATCAAGATACGAAAATGTTACATGTGTTTTATTCCTTTCCAGCACTTGCTGATTTTAATAAACTTCTGAATATTTTAAAAAGCCTTATTTTTTATCAATAATTTTAATGTGTTTTTTTTGGGGGGGGGGGTTGTAAACCACTTAGAGGCTTTCTTACAATCAAGTGGTATTAAGTCAGCTTTCAAGTAGGAGTTAAATCCTGCAGTTTGGCTGAGGGTGCTTGCTCTCTGCTGGGAACATTCACAAGTTGCCAACACAGAATTGAACCCTGCCCATCTTCCCACACCAGCTGATTGACAGCTGGATGTGGCTTGAAAAATGGGCATGCAGTGCAAACTGGACCACTGGGTGGGCCAATATTGGCTTGCAGTCCACAGTTTCCCCAACCCACCTTAAGACCTTGTGATGATGTACCCTAGATCCCTTTCTAACATAGACAAGAGTAGCAGTCAGGCATATGAAAGTCACGTAGCTACTGACAGGGAGATTAGAAAATTTGTGATGGCATAAATTGTAGCACTCTTTAAAAACAGGATTTTGTAATTCTCTTGAACAAACACAATTCACTTTGAAATGGATGATAAATACCTTTAAAGATCATTGTTCTGTACCATTCTATTATACTCTAATTCTAAAGGCGAGAATTATATTAACTGTGAATACAATTCTTCCATTAATTAAAACTCTAATTCATTCTTTAAAGAGCAACAGAAGATCAGAAATATTTTTCCTTTGTTCAAAATGAGAATTCAGATCTAGCCTTTTGGATTTGGGATGGGATAATAAATTGCTAGTACATGAATAGTTTTTTTAAAAAAAAACAACACAAACTCACCAACTCCTGTAATTATGCAGTTCTACACCATCACTTCCACATGAACCCAGAATACAAATCTATACTCTACAGATCATTTTTAAAATAAGATAAAACTGTATTTGTTCTTGAAAGGCAATATGAATATTTGTTGTGCAAATCTTCAAATAAACCTTCTCTTTCTACATTATGGTAATTTCTTTTCCACATTTTTTATTTAAACTTTTCCAGTTTAGACATTCCACCTTGTCTGACAGAAGAGACTCCAGGGAATTTATAAAAATTTAATTGCAAGCATAAGAATATAAAGTAATCATACTGCAAAAGTTCAGATTGAATAAGATTTCCAAGCATTTCTCAAGCCTTGACGCTTAGGAAAGACACAATCACAGAATGATGGAACATACATTTTGCATATAGAATAGTCTAGATTCATACAAGTGTCAGATAGCAGGCAATGTGAAAGAAGTCTGCCTGAGACTCTGGAAAGCCACTGCCAGTCAATGTAGACAATACAGTGGTACCTCGGGTTAAGTACTTAATTCGTTCCGGAGATCTGTTCTTAACCTGATACTGTTCTTAACCTGAAGCACCACTTTAGCTAATGGGGCATTCTGCTGCTGCCGTGCCGCCAGAGCACGATTTCTGTTCTTATCCTGAAGCAAAGTTCTTAACCCAAGGTAATATTTCTGGGTTAGCGGAGTCTGTAACCTGAAGCGTATGTAACCTGAAGCATATGTAACCCAAGGTACCACTGTACTACATTAGATAGCCAATTATTTTGGCTGGTATAAGGCACTTTCCTATGTACCTACGTAGATTCCTAAGAACTGGTTAGCCTTTTTAGTTTGCCTTAGATATTTCTGAACCCCATCAAAATTTTAAATAAAGGTGCCACATATTGAGTGCAGTTTGGTCTTTCCAGTTTGGTTTTTTTTTACTTCTTAAGGAACTACCCGTATTTTCCTTTCCTGATGAGCCCCTATTATGCACAATCACATTCTATGTGAACGGTCCTGTTTTCTCTGCCATACTAGTCAACATAGACCACCCACTTCATTATTTGAATGAACAGTGTACCTTGTCACTTGGAGGGCATGGGTATAAATGATAAATTCCTAAAATACATATATTCCATAACAGCAGTACAGAAAAAACCTTAACTACAAGCAGGAAATTCTATGGTACAATCAAGTTGTTATGGCAACTAGAACAGTCAGAGAAAAGGACATAGAACATGCATAGTTGTAATCCTGCCAACAACATAATCCTGTTATTAAAATTCATTAAAGGACCGACATTCATACCACTGATCTTTTAAAAAATGTTAAAGTGACATCACAGCTAGAATCTCAACTAGTGATGGCAAATCCTCCCCCAAGTTTAATTCAGAATGGCCTTGACTAATCTACATTATTTATCCAAAACTCAGAATCCAGTGTTTTGGAGCCCATTCTGAAGTTTAGACTCTGCCATTCTCCCAAAGATGTACACAATGGAACCTAAACTACTAGCCATGGTAGTCATGTGCTACCACCACTGCTGGGCTCAGTATGTCTCTGAATACCAGCTCCTGGAAATCACAAGTGGAGGGAGGGCTGGTACGCTCATGTCCTGCTTGAGGGTTCCCCATAAGCACCTGCTTTTTCACAGTAAGAACAGCATGCTGGATCCAACCACCACAAGACCCTGAGCCTTGCCCAACCAAACACTTTTCTTCCCTTGAAACTTACTAAGCAATCTCAAGCAAAATTTCTGCAAGGCCTACATTACTCTTAGTATCTAGAACACTGAAATGGCAGCACCACAGTGCCAGGAAACCTGGGACATGCCGCTTCCAGACCACCAGAAAGCTTAAGAACAATTGTCAAGCACAATGGTATATACACACCCAGGGCTCCATGTGGCTTGTTGCCATCATCAGCTAGGTTTTAGGGGTTAGGAGGGCAGGGATGGCGGTAGGCAGTAGGTGAACATCATCATCATAATTTATACCCCGCCCATCTGGCTGGGTTTCCCCAGCCACTCACATTATGAGCCATGCCCAACATTTCATCCAGTTTCTGCTTGGCTTGCATTGGCATAAGAATTTCTTAAGTTCACCTTTAGGAGCTTTCCAATTTCAAATGTTGGCAATACAGTGGTACCTTGGGTTACTTACGCTTCAGGTTACAGACTCCGCTAACCCAGAAATAGTACCTCGGGTTAAGAACTTTGCTTCAGGATAAGAACAGAAATTGCGTGCCAGCGGTGCAGCGGCAGTGGGAGGCCCCATTAGCTAAAGTGGTACCTCAGTTTCAGGTTAAGAACGGACCTCCAGAACAAATTAAATTCTTAACCTGAGGTACCACTGTATCACTAATCCAAATTCCTGAACTTCATTTTTTCCTGCAGTTTATACATGGTATATATGGAATCTGGTTACAAAATAAAATCTCATTTTATCTACCTCCTTTTCAGAAGCTCCTGGCTCCTCAAAGCCACAAAGGTGTAGTTTGCCAATATGGTGGTGGGAAGCTAGATTCAGCCGGTGGGCCAGATTCTTACCATCCCACGTGGGTTAACTTTGACAAGTAGGCAGAGCCACACGCCTACCAATCACCTGACACCATTATGACATCAGGTGCCAACTTCAAAGGAGCTCACGGCAACCGCCAATCAGCTGATTAAAGTCTGATTGCAGGCGGTTTGAATTCAAACCACAAAAGGACAAAGGGGGAGGTCACTAACAGCACCTAGCAGCTGAACTACAGAGTTCCCAATGGAGAACTCCCTTACGCAGCCTCTCAGTGAGGCCTGCTCCCAGCAGCCATCAGTGAGCCCTACCTGCAAAAGAATAATTAGGAGCTCACTTTTAGCTGCTGGTGGTACTTTTGGAGTAGCATCCTTTGCAATTGCACACCCAACACCTGACATCCCATATTCTAAAAGCAACATGTGAAAGATGTGTGCACACCTTCTCACCCAGTCAACTGCAATCTAGAAGATAAGAGAGCTACCTGGAGGTCTCTTGTATGACAGTCTCACTCTGCTCCAGCCCAAATACTCTAAAATCCCTCACTCATGAGGAAAGAGCAGCTGAGTAGTGTCAGTGTACCCTTGTCTGCAAGCTGCAGAGGAAGATATGGTGCTCCACTACACATTTGAAGTTGCCTGCAGCTAAGCGTATTTGGTTGGAGGGTTCTAAATAGTTCCATTTCGCAACTTACATTACCTATACAATCAGAAGTAACAAGAAACACTTAGAAGGATGGTGGCCCTTCATAACTGAATCGACTGCAGGGGATTTTTTTAGGGGGGGAAATTACATGTCGCTATTGCTACTTCTCCAGTCTGTTTTGCTTTACTCCAGGGTTCTTTCCATTTTGCAAAGCAAAGTTCTTGTTCACTATTATCACAGATTATTCTTCGAATTTTAAAAAAATATGGATGCTTCAAATACAAAATTATATTATAATATATTTTTTAAGGAATGCTTGATTTTTTCACAAAAGAACTAAGCTTAAACAATCTCACCTTAATGTCCAATTAAAAATAAAACAAAAGTATTGTGCTAAAAAGGATACATACATCTTTACAAACATTTACTGATTCTCTTTAGACACAACTAATATAATGTGCAAGAGACTAAAGTGACTGATCAAATTACAGCTTTAAAGACAGATTTAATTTAGTTGAATGATAATCACATATTCAGTTCACAGAGTAGAACTATTCCAACTGAAATAATGAATAATTACCATACAGAAGCAATACCCCCCCCCAAAAAAAAAACACCACAGAACAAAGACTAACAAAAAAGTGAGAGGCTTATTCTATTCATTTTAGCTGCAACTATTCACAAAGACAAAAGAACTAAAACATTTTATTCAAGCAGCAATGAATCTCAACGAAATATATATCATACAGAAACATGCCACCTGACCCATTCGGCATCCCTTCATGTCACATCAAAATTTAAAATACACTATCTGTTGCAGACACAACACAAAATTACTGGTAACTCATAATTATAATACCATTTTCAGGATATATTTTTAAGGTGTGTCGGAAAAAGGAAAAAATTAAAATGACTTCTACAACTTTCCTGTTTCCTTTTTTGAAATTCATTCCAATATTTTTTTTTCAATCATAAGCCCAAACTTTACTATGCATTTTAAGTCACAAAATCAATTTTTCTGGTGCCAAGAACACTTGCCCCTTGAAGACTGGCCTCTAAGTGATGCCAGCAACTGAATCTCCTAAATAGACCCTTCTGTGTAAGGTCTTTGCGCAAGACACAGTCTTCTGCCAGCTTAAAGAGAAGGTAATTTAGGAAGTTAGTAGTGGAAAGTGTTGTGTGGCTCATTCCAACTAATCTCAGCCTAATTTACCTCACAGGGTTGTTGTGGGGATAAAACGAGAGGGGAGAAAAAGAGTATGTCGCCACCATGATCTACTTTAAGGAAAGATGAAATAGAAATCAAATAAATAAATAAAATATTTGCTTTCCTGCCAGTTCTTTCACTCAGCCGTATGAAAGGCACAGTTCAGCCATCAGAAAAGGGCAGGTTCAGGTTAGGCCGAACATGCGTTCGAGTCACCCCACAGAAACAAGTAAACTCTGGGACTGCCAATACTTAAGAACCAAATACATTTCCTAGCTCTGAATGTTTTCTTAAGTATCAAGATGTCTTAATCATGTTTCCTCCATGATTAATGTGTGTAATACACACACCTCTGCAGATATCTGTGTGAACTGTACGAGCTCAGATAGGGTTTTGCCAAAATAACCCAGTCTTCACATGGGTTTATTTTCATGAGGGTACACAATTAAACGCTATATCATGAACACAGGCGAAACACACATTGCCTACTCTGGCTCCAAGTTTCTGCCTTTGATTATGACTCCTGAAACCAATCAACTGAAAAAATGCAGGACAGGGTTAAATCAAGAGTGATCATTAACTATGAACTAACCAACCAAAGGAGATGAGCTGGTTAGGGAACAGAGAATTAAACGAACAGAGGTTAAAAAACAGCACTGCGACAAAATGATGAATTACTTATAAACACCAGGGATATGATATCCCTTATATTTTCGTTTTTCTCACCTCTTCCCAAGCAATGGTATTCCCTATTCATAGTGTGCGAGAGGAAAGATTAATAAAATAAAGTCTCTCATACATTTTTAAAAATGATATAACTAGTCTTTTAATAGGGATGTTCAAGCCTAACTTAGAAGTAACTTATCTCATATATATATATATATATATATGAGAGAATAAAAAACACAGGGGTGTTTTATGCATGCATTAAGCAGGAAGGGCTCAACACATGCTAACCTCAAAAGAGCACTATTCACGTGGTAGTAAAATGGGAATGTCTCATTTTAAAATTAAACCAAACAAGTATTCATGGGCTAGAAATCTATTTCAATGGGGGGGGGGGGGACTGAAATGATATATTTACTTGACAATCCCAAGCATCAATAATAAAAATCAGTGGATTACCTTCCAATTAAACATGGTTAAGAATCTTTTTAAAGATTTATTCTGAAATAAACCAATTACTTCATTTTTTAAAAATCTATTTTAAATGCAAATTTTCAGTAACTCCTCTTCTCAGATCCACTTTAATACCTGCTAGCTACAAAAAATAAAGTCAGACTTGAATAAAAATGGCACTCCAATACTTGCATTAAAATCACTGTCCATTTCACTAATAATAGGAGGTTTTCTGGTGTGGCAAGCCATTCAAACAGGGCGGACCTATCAAATCTTATTGCATCATTTGATTTTTCTTCCTACCAATAGACATTGCTGTCCATCAGAAGAAATAATTAGTGTATTATGTATGGAAACGTCATCCTATCAGTTCAGTGCCTGACTTGAATAGCTCATATAAGCAACTCATTGATGCCATGCATGCTCACTGTCTTCAGATATGACACAACACTACACCCTTTGGGAGTTTCTCCCCTGTTCGCAAGCAGCATTTCACATCTGTGTTTGACAGAAGGAGAGAAGAGCAGACTGTTCAACAGCCACTACCAAAAGCAGGCTATGCAGGTGAAAAGTTAAGGCAAAACCTGGAGTCCAGTTACCCTGCCCTTCAACACAACCCACAGCACTGACATATACCGGATTTTCTGGAACAGGGAGAAGTTTTCAGTATTGGAATTCACATGACAAAAGGAAATGGGATTTACTGAGTGCTGAAGCCTTCAATTAACGTTTGATAAATAATGAACATCTGAATTAACCAGAATTGATGTGTTTGCCTCTATTGTTTGAGAAGATGCAAAGTCCACCACTCGTTTTCTTAGCCTCTTAAGAGAAGAATTCAAAGTACTATTTAGAGAGCGAACCCAAGGATTTGGAATAACTGGGAGTAAACTGGAAGCAAGCAGCAACAAAATGAAGCAGCACCAGCAAATGAGACAGACACAGTAGAGAAAAAGAAATGTGAAAGCTAGTGTGCAGAATGCATTTCTAATACAGAAAGCTTCCTACCTGGAGAGTGTATCTCAGTATTTGGAGACACAGAATCCAGAAACTGTCTTCAGTCATCTGCTGGGTAAGTTTTTATTTTTTTAATTAAGAAATATAGCTTTTCCAGTAAGAAGAAGATTGCTCTGATTTTGTGCCTACAGTATCAGTGAATTTCAGTTGTGTTTTCATTCACACCAAGGCTGAATTTTAAACCTTTAAAGGTATATTGTCCTGGATTGTACAAATAACTGCTTTTATGTGTTACATTTCCCAAATTACCTTATTAAACTCTTCTCACTTGATTTGCCTATAATTGTTTGCCAAGATTCAAATTGCTCTCGATTGCTATTTATCTGAGAGCTGGGAAACGTAGAAATAACAGCCAAATCTATAAAACCACACCACAGTTACTATTTACAAAGTAATATTTACTGCACTTCAATATTTAATGCAAGCTATTAAAGCAAAGAATTTAACACAATGGCAACATCAAATTTTAAAGGCATAATTTATTACAGTCAAACCCATGCTTAAAATACACCAAGAAAAGAGACCAAAAGTGTCAATTATAGTTAGCTGTGAAACTATAGTAACTGATGTAAAAGCACTGTGTTAAAAAATGAAGGCTTGGCATACAGTTTAAATGCAAGTTGAGGATAAGAGTTCAGCAGCATTGCAAATGAGGTCTGAGCATATGCATTTTAATTCAAATTAGAATATAAAATGATCAAACCAAAAGAGGTGGATAGTGAAAGAGCACTGCTAAAATGGATTTATGTGGTGCATTGCACATCACTTCATGGTTCAAATCTAGAACACTGATACCAGAATTCATTAGTTCAAAAACTAGGGCTGTTAGCCCACAATGGTTCTTGGTGAAGGTGTATATGATGACAAGTCTCCACGATCTTCATCTCTTCAAAAGCTGTTCCGTAAAACATTTGACAACTACTTAATGCAAATATAAAACAATAAAAATACACACACTCTCTTAATTTTAAAGGAAACCCACTATATATTTTAATTATACGGCCTGTCTCTACTTCTTCTCTTTTATTTGTTTCTTTGCAAGAATCCAATTTATTCTGATCTCTTTTCTTCACATTTCTCACATACTCAAAGACTTAGAGAGATTTTTAGTAGCTCACAAAGCAAACTTGACAGCTAACCTGAGGAGAAATGCCCAGATTGGGAGGGAGCTCTTGTACCATCAGGTGCCGAAGATTCTACCAAAATGCTGAGCTTGAGTCACTTTTAGGGGTTAATCCTCTTTATATTCTTACTAGCACTTCCTCTGTAACTATGCAATCCCTTCTGTCGACCTCTGTTACTCCTATAGTAACAGAGAGAAGTTTCTAGTTTGCATTCCTGTTCCAGATTTTTAACAATGATCTTAGTTTGAAGGACACAATGTTTTTGCTTGCCTACTGTACTTTCAGGTGTTTATTTTAAGAGTTCTCCTCGGTACAACTAACATCCTCTGTCGCCCAGGGTTCCGTGGCAGCAGAAAAAACATAGCTGATGCCAATGTGAGACAATCATTTACAAATCTGGGGCTCTTAATGCAATGGTGAAAGTGAACATGGGAAGCTGCCTTACACTGTAGTTGGATCTTGTGGTCTATATAGCTCAGTACTCCCTACACTGGCTTGCAGGAGCTCTCCAGGCTTTTGTATTTCCACACTCAACCTGGAGATGCTAGGGATTGAACTTAAGATCTTCTGCATGCAAAACATGTGATGGACCACTGAAATATAGCCCTACAGCAAAGCTTCCCGCAGTTTGCTCAATTATGAGCAGCAAATTACTGTGGAAATGATTTTCAGAATACTATGAAACACAATGTCCTGCACCTGTTCACCATTGCAAACTTCGGACAGGGCTAGAAACCTAACCTAAATGCAAAGAAAAAGATAAAAAGTTGCTGTTTGCCAAAGGTGTAAAACAACAGCTTGATGGTAGATAGCATTAAATATGCAGTGTTAAAAGGACTGATAACCCAACTATCACATTCAGTTTGTAAAATAACAAAACTACAAACACATTTACAAAAGCAACTTGAAAAAGTTACAAAAAAACTTCTTTCTAAAATCCTATGCATTGTAAACTTCTATATTTTAAAATAAGAACACATTAAGTTGAAAGAAGGCTTTAAAAACAAAACAGTAGGCAACTAAATATAAAACGGCTTTACCCTTAAATTTAGGATACTCAATTGCTAAATGCTATCACTTGAGGACCAATAAATATCATGTAATGCACATCACTAAGGGCTTGTTTATATTACCACCTAACAGATCTGATACACCAACCAACGTTCATGTCAGGTGCAATTAATAAATGGGTGTAGGGAAGAGACACCAGGAAAAACAAAAAAATATGCTAATTAAGTGCAGTAATAATACTTACAAATCTGTATGTTTTTAAGCAGTACAATTTGAAGAATAAATATTCAACTTCTAATGCTACCTATACCAATTCTCAGATGCTTCTGGTATAAGACCAGGAATGGGAAACCTATGACCCCTCAGATGCTGCCAGACTCCAACAGCTACCAGCCCACATGGTCAATGGTCAGTGATGATGGAACTGTAGAGCAGCAGCATCTTGAAGGGTCACAGGTTTCCCATCCTTGGAGTAAGCAGTGTGGGGCACCTGTTTCACGTCAAATTCAATGACGTACTAACCTGTGACTAAATCAAAGTATAGACAAAGTTTTAAACAATGTTATCATCAAGGCATGGCACATAATGACCCAATTTAAACTGGCATCAAGATTCATTTTAATATGAATGTGAAACAGTGTCTAAACTGAAAGCATTTCAAAAGTACTTCACTTTTAACGGGTCCTTTGACTATATAATCAAAAGGTAAAATAGCTTGCTGGCTCCTTGGAAAAAGCTAATTCAAAGAATAGTTAACTGATCATTAGCTCAGCATTAACTGATCACTAGCTCAAGACAATTAGCTCAGCAAGTGGCAGAATCAGGAATGGCGTTCAAAGGTTTTTGCTTTCCATTTTCAGTCTAATACTACACTAAATATGACTGCTTATATATTACCATCTAATTATAAATCAAATATAAACAGACTTTTCCTGCTTTGTTTAACCTAAATTCCTTATTGTTTCTGAAACACTTCATGGTTCAGGACCCTCCAATCCATTTCTGCTGCAAGACATTAGTATACTGACTATTACCCCCGGCAGCAAGTGATTTGCCACCACAGGCAACTGAACATAAATTTCTCCATTATTATATTCAAAATTTCTAATCAATTTTCTTAACATCTATAATGCTTCATGTTGGTGCAGCTAAAATGTTTCAAAAATGGAAGGAAATCTGGGGGTGGAAGGAAGAGTTTAAGAAATGAAATGGTTCTATGAAAAAGGAGAATTCATGACACTGAAACAGGGGTGGGGAGTGGGGTCAGATTTAAGAAAGAACAGTGGCTTGAAGAAACTAGAACAAGAGAAATTAAACCCTCAAAACTGGCCACAAGCATCCTAGAATTAGATCTTCTGCACATCACCTAGCACTCTTGGTATCCAAGGTGGAAAAATTTCAGAGCTTCTCCTAGATGGTACCATCTACTTTCTGGAGCTCTGGTGATCTAGAGAGAAGTAACACTGAAGAATTCAAAGTGGGGAAGAACTTTTCTCAAAGATGTGGATAAATAAGGCAACCACAACAGCCTCTGAATTGACACTGGCAGGAAACTGGTCCTTTGCTATGTATACATTTTGCCAACAATTGCAAAATAAGTCCCTTTCCTTCTAAAAAGGTGTGGTTTCTTTCCTCATAAATCTATTACAATGGGGATTTTTTTAAAAAGATAAAATTTAGTTTTTCTTTTAGAAAAGGACATGGTGGGTTGAATCCAGCAGGAGTGTTCCCTGAGAAGAATTTTGTCCGGAGTATACTCCCACTGGTAGAAGGGAGGAGTAAACTTTTGTTGATTCTCCCCTCCAACTGTGCTCTTTGAAAATTTGCTCCTGACAGTTGGAATACCCTCCAAAGCTGATTTTCAGAGTGCATAGGCTGCTGTAAGGAAAGGGGGGAATTGGCAAGTGACCTCCCCTCCACATTGGATCCCAATGCCTTATCAAACACCTTCTGTGCATGGAAGGAGCATTTCTGTTCACTGGATGTGAGGTCTGGATCCAATCAATCCTTTTTCTTTAGCTATCTGGTAGTCCACTGAAATGAAATGTATACAATAGATAAATCGCTCTTTCTCACCCACAGTACAAAGTGTAAGACAAGTTAAGCCTTATTATTGGATGTGGTGAGTGTTAAGACCCTTAAAATGATCAATATTAATAGTTTTATAGAGAAATGACAGAAGTAATTTGCATTTGTCTGTCTCGAGAGCTCTGGGTGTGAAGTCAAATCACTACGTTAGCAGCACCAAAGTGACCTCCCCAGGGCAAAAGCCAGCCTGAGCAGTGTATATGGCGGTCCTCCCAGGCTCAGCCTCGCTGATGTGGTCCAGAGGAAAGCAGAGCAATACGTTTGGCACCAGTTTGGTTACAGGTTTCCTAGATGGGCTACCTTCTTAGATTGATGAGTCTCATCTGCCCTGCCCCTACAACACATACAAAAACAGCCTTCTTGACTGTTGGACCCCCTATTAGTCTTCTCTAGTCAATCCACTAGAGCCTGTCTTCGCATGCAGGGGAGAAGTAGAATAAACTTACTGAAAGTCATGAGCATGATGATGTCATGAAGGCAATTAAGTTCAGTGGGTCTACTTGAGTAAAACTTAACTGAATACCACCCATAATGTCTTGTTACTATGGTCCAGCAACTTATACATAAATGGGAACTTAATGGACAGTAAACTGTACTCCTTAAAAGATGTCATGAACACCTGAGCGCAAAATTGCATTCTTAAGTTCATGTCACTTCTGTTTTGAACTGGCAATGCTTTACTCTTTTAACAATAAGATTAATCAGAGCATAGGTGCTTAACTTGCACATGGTTCCAGAACTGCAGACCATTTGGTTTCCAATTGGAAACGGAATCGAAGAATCCATACATCCAAGGATCCTAAGCCTACAGCAATTATGCAAATGAAGAACCATAGTTCTGTAGTCTCTGCCCAGATGTATCAGCCCTGATAAAGCACATCCATTCTCCTTACACCAGATGGTCTTAAACAGTTCACTAAGCTTAAGTTATTTTTTATCTATATCTGTGCAAAATCTTGTCTGAAAGAGAACACTGAAACCTGTCAGCCTATAAATATAATTCGATAATACCATTCATTCCACTCTCCTCCTACCTAGAAACTATAGCAGGGGTGTTTTTAGTTAAAGATCAATACATAGCAAAGAAATGGATAAATCAGTTCTTCCCCCCCCCCATTCTTTTGTTTAGTTCTAAGTTTGCCATCTGTCAACATTTTTGCTGTTTTTCAAATTTGAAGTGAACTGCATGTCATAAGAAAAAAACTTGTCATCAAGAATTTACAGTGAACTTATGTTTGCATTAAAATCAGTAAACACATCTGCTGACAATTAATATGAAACGGTACTGCAAAATGCATTTGTATTAAAATATTTTAAGGTTGTTGTAAGAATGACATGATAATCTGTCATCAGTGAGGGGGAAATAGAGGAAAAATAGCCTGCTCCTTAAACAGAACAACATTTCTCTTACTAACACTTTCAGTTGATTAATCCTTGGATCACTGTTTGCTAGCTACAAAGTCTGTTTATCAAAGCCAGAGTCAGCTGTTCACCAATTGTAAGCTTGTGCCATATTCATTTGTTTGATCACGTTATTTAAACAATTTTACTGTTTGCCTAGTGATAGATTCACACAAGTATTTTCCCCAATAGGATGATTCCTACCCTGAAGAAACTTAGGTTACATGTGTATGTATTTCCCACTAGTGTTAATATTTCACTTCAGAACCAATATGGAACAACAATCTGGCCTTGTGATGAGCCATACACAAGATCAAGATTTCTATATCATTGAATGGTTTTGAAAACGGTAACATGTCTCCTTGTCAGGTCAGTCATATATAATTGCATAGCACTGTGCTGTCTACAATTTCTTCTTTGTACTGCAGCAAGCATAGCAAAGCTAAATGAATGGAGATTAGATCAGTTGATGAGCAGGGATTAAATGCTGCTGCCTTGGCTACACAATCCTGTTCCCTGGTGAGAACAGGACACAATGCAGGATGAAACCCTGTACTCCTGTCTATTAGCTAACGACACCAGTGGTGTTGACTGAGGAGCAGGCAGACATGGTTTGGGGAAAATGTCCTCATGGACCCCCTTGCAGGCCAAGACTGGCCCACAGGCCAAAGGTTCTCCACCCCTAGTCTAATCCCAACAGGGCTCTTCTTATATTCACATCCATATATACTCCTCTTAGGACTAAGGGCATTTTTAAAAAAGCTCTCAATGAATTCTACATACCTATATGCATAGAGGGATGTTTACACACATACCACTGTTAAAGTGTAATCAATAAAAAGAATAAAAACAAATTTATAATCAATTAGAAAGACAGCTCCAATCAGAAACGCAGCAGTTGTGGATACAATGTAGCCTTTGACATGCAGGACAAATGTAGGAGGCATTACAAAGGCAGTCTACCCTATCTGGGGCCCTCCTGAAGTACTGGACCACAGTTCCCATCAGCTCCAGCCAGCATGGCCAAATGGCCAGGGTTGGTGGGAATATTAATGCAAAATATTTGGAAGGAACCAAGAAATGGTTCCTGGCACAGAAATAAGTACCCCTTTATTTAAAAAAAAAAAAGTACCCAGTTATTTCCACGTTATGAAAGCAAACATGGGACACTAATCAAAACAAGATGCAAGATGAAAGTCTGCACAAGCTATTTGTGAAAAAAATTAGACATAAATTTAGACATAAATTAGCAGATGCTGACCCATACTCTATAAAGTAGTAAAACAATTTATAATGGTCTTCTTTAAAATTTCTATTTTACCCACTTATTTGGTAAGCTTACTATTTCAAAAGAGGATAACTCTTGAGTTCATTATTTTTCTATAAATAAGCATAACTTTTCCTTAAATTGAAGAAATAGGCTTCAAAACTGCTACAGATAAATTCTTGGTACGGCCTGAATTTCTAAACACTTTTCTTAAGTCATACTGGAAAAATTTACATTTGCTGTGCATCACTGCATACAACTTTACAGTCCCTGCAGCAAAAGAAAAATGAAGTTGTACCTGCAAAGATTTTAAGTGCACAAGTTTAGGAACAAGCAGTACCAAAATCTAGTAAATGGTTCCTGCATTATTAAAAGCATGAAGAACAAATATGGAAACAAACATTAAACTAAGCAAAAAGATGAAACATTTCACAATGAACACTGTTTTGCACTCCCGACTTTCTTGAGTTGTGGGAACTTAAAATATAAGGTGATTCATTATTTAATTTCTAAACAACTTAATATATTTAAAAATTTATCTAAGTGGTGTACACAACAGTAAACTTAAACAAAATATTACAAAATACACAGTTACATATAAAAAGTTACATTAATAGAAACATCAATTCATTTTCCGACACACTCTCCCAATCACCTTCCGGGTTCTCTTCACCCAAGGTCCAAACAAACTCTTAGCTCACCCACAAAAGTATCACAATGAGAAGAGGACATCACCCTAGTCTCTCATGCTAGACTTGCTTTTTATGGGCAGGCCCAAGGTGGATGGTACTCCCTCAGGCTGCCCACAGCTGTGTCCCATTCAGCTGCACTTTCCACACCAGGCTTCCTCAAACTCGGCCTACAATTCCCATCATCCCTGACCACTGGTCCTGCTAGCTAGGGATCATGGGAGTTGTAGGCCAAATACATCTGGAGGGTCAAGTTTGAAGAAGCCTGTTCCACACCCAGTTCCAGGTGCAGCAGGGGGTCCAAAGGATGGGAAGAGTCCTCCCACCTCCACTAACAGCTCTTTGTAGCTGGAGTCCGTCAGGGCCCTGCTCTCTCATGTGAGGTGGGAAAAGGCCTGCAAAGCAGGGAGCAGGTCTTCCAGGACTCACAGCCAAGGTGATCCTGCAGGATCAGGCCAATAACACACCTAGTCCAGTGCTCTTGATGTCAGTTTCTTCAAGGAGCATAAGCAGACTTTTCATTCAAGTGGACTGGACTATGTCAGCACTGCAAAGTGTACCTAAATTTGGAATAATTATGACTAGGGGTGTGAACTGCAAGCAAGTTCTGGTTTAGGTCCTGCTTTAGATAGCAAGTTGATTCAGTTCAAACAGCTTTGAAGGAAGCAGAGCCTCATTTAGGAAAACATGAAGCTTCATGTCTCCCTGCTGAATAACTTGGTGGAAATGACTGGGAGAAACAGGGGGTGGGCATTTGGATGAACTGAACATTTACTAGCACAGTTATCCTGTGTCAAAAATGTATAAATTCCACCAGTGTTCAGCAGTACTTGACTGCAGCCAACCAGCATTGTCTCAACAACATCTGGAAGCCCAATGGTTCCCCACCCCTGGCTTAAGTTATAAATTACTTAAGATAGAAACTATCTTTTTCTTTAGCACAATGAAGCTTGTAATGTGATTTATAAGATTCTGCTAAACGAAATGTGCACATTATACTGTTACAGGTGAATGCTATCATGTTATTTTTAGAACAGTTAATTTTCCATCACATTGATGCTTCAATTTTCAATGTTGATTGTTTGATTGTTCTATACTCTGAGGTCTCTGCATCTTTCCACTTTTCCCATCTCTTGTCACATTCAGAAATGAACGATGAAAAGCAAAAGAGTTACAGTGATGAAGAGGAGGCTGGAAAAATAAAATAGTGAAGAAACAGCACAGATAAATAATATGGGGTCTGGTATGAATGAGAAAAGAATGTGGGTGGAAAAGTGAACCAAGTGTCAATGGATGGACCTTACAGAAAGCTTTTCTTTAGTTTTTGCTCAGTCACACTTACTTTGGCAACAGCAGGCAATCACAAACTGTTCAGCACAACTTCATGCATGCTGAACAGTTTGTCAGATCTCTGCTTTTAATTGTACAAAGAACAATTTCTTCTGCACAATATCTATTACATTCAATAAACAATAAAAATTTCCTTCTTCATGTACACAAGGCCAAATCACTTATATTCAGCTCTAGTTAACACTGTTGGCACACAAGGAGAAAAAAAATCTAAAACCAGATATAATGTAAGTTTTATGACTTTTAATTTTCCTCACAGAATTATGATTAAATTTTAAATGTATTTTTCTTGCTACTCATTTTTATTAATTTCTAACAGCTTCATAAATGTATGGATTTCTAGATCACTCCCTTCCACATAAAATGTATGTTCAGCACAAATCTATACATATCCTATAGTTACCCAGGAAAATTCACATCACTTCCAAGCATCTTCCAGCCTGGTCTAAGAGGTTGACTGACCCTCCACACCTTAACTAAAATCCAACCACGTCTGTCCCACAGTTGGATGATCAGACTCATCTCGCACCCTTGCAGTCCCCTGCACCACCCACTATTACTCTGGAGCAGATATGGAAGGGAAGCAGGGATAGAAAGGTGTAGAGTTTGTAAACAGGAGGGTGAATAGAGCCTCAACAGAGCCTAGTGATGCAACAGAAATGCAGAACACTATCCCACAAGTTCAATGTGGTTTTATGTAAGGACAGCAGTGTTTATATAGCATCAGGAGATAACACTTTCAAAATCCAATCATCCACCCATAATATATAACCCTGCATAAAAACTTGCTCTTATGATGCAGAAAATCCTGGCAAAAGCCCATATAAGGTGGAGTACAATTCTTGACATTCTGCATGTGCCATCCCAACAACACTCAGGAAGCAACGTTTCATGGATATGCACATCTGAACATACCATTTTAGGGTTCATTTTCCTTCCACTCCCTTTTGAAGGTGACAGGGCTTTGTGCTGGCATTCTGATTTCTTAAATACAATGGGGGGTAAATCTACACGGTAGCAGCCATCCCTTTGTATCTGCTGTTTAAGCAGAACAGCCACTTTTTGACATGAGCAAAAAAGAGAAACTTGTCAGGAATATATGCTTCCAGTGCTGTTGTTCTGAAGTTCAAATAAACTAAGTTTGCTAAGTTCAAAAATAGGTTGCAAATATGGTAGTTACCTGCATGCAAGTCATACTGAAATCTCTGGAGTTTGGGGTCATGCTATTTTAAACAGAACTATTTAGAGTGCAGGTGAAACATTCAAAATAGCCAAATCATTAATAATAGAAGGACTGGATGAGGAATGAAAAGAATAAAAGGTTTTGTTCAACTCTTAGCAACAGCTCAAAAACCTGCCAGATCAGTAGAAACTGCACTGTGACTTACAATGTATTGTCCTATCAATTTCAATAGGACCTCTGCTTGACCCACAGGTTAGAGCTACTGCCTATAGTGAACAGCACGGAAAGGAGCAAAGCAAATATTGTTTCCATTTTGGTGTTTGCATCTGACATTTGTGTTGTTTTTAATTTTGGTACATCATCTTGGAATCATATCACCAAACAGAATAGAAATGAAAGAAAGGATGAACTTTTTCTGGCAATGAGACCTGTCATACTTGCCATGTTGTTGCCTGTCTTGACTCTAGGTAGCTGGCAGCAGAGGAAGGGTGAAAAATTAGGCCAAAGAAAGTGAACAGAGAAAGGGATGGGTGACTGCTCTCTGACAAATTATTTGCATGTCTTGTTTTTTTGTTTTTGTTTTTATCTACATTATCTATTTCACAATCTTCCTGCTGTAGGTGAGTGTTCATTGCCTCCTTATCATAAGCATCCCCACAGGGAAGGCAGCCTGAACCTGCTCCTCCTTTTTCTGCCACTAAGAGCAGGCATGCCTAACACAGGAAGGTCTCCTAGGATTGCAAGAGTCTCTTGGGGCTGTTGTACATCCAGCCCTATTAGTGAGAGAATGGCTTTCTGGCTCTAGTCCACCTAGCTTGTGATGCTCCTTCCTTCTCCCCAGCAGTTCTGTTCAAGTTTATGCAGCATGTCTGATACACCACTACACCAGCCTAATTTGGACTGCAAGTCCAGCCTGTTATGGCAAGCTCAAACTTCAAGTGACACTTTAGTACCTACTAGGATAACAGCCCTGTAATGCATGTTCCCTGGGACCATTATATCCCATAGCTCCCTGCTGGGGAGTGGAATTTCCTCAATATACATTGTAAGGTGGTCTTGTACAGTTTGCCACATAGGTAACCTGCAGTTTGTAGTTTACATACCTCAAACAGCAGGTCTGCCTTTCTATAAACACGGTTCCTCTGAGGATGAACACTCAAAAGTGTTGTGATTCTTTCATTTTTAAAATTATTTCTATCATTTGGAACATTTTCCTTTCTGCTGTTGTGCAGACCATGTGCAATCTTTAGCTAAAGGGGTTGTCCCCAGATACATCCTTTCAGCTAACAGTAAGAAGTTGGCTGTGTATCTTGCATGGGTCTTCCTAGTTCTACAGTTGTGACCACCCATCAGGTGTATGAGTAGAACCACTGTAGTGTGAAGCTGCATAGTGTGTTGAATATGAGAAGTGAGTGGATATTTCTGGTAAAGTCGGCATATGGCTCCAGGAAATCATTAATGGCAGCATGACTACTGATAGATTTTTTTTATTCTGCTTATAAAGGGGAGTCTGACTGTACTTTGGTCTTTACCCTCACCGACTTCCTTTCGAAAGACAGATGGTGAAATAATGTCTCAATGGTGCATCCAATTTATCAAAAAGTCATATGAGAAACTGAGGCTGTAATCTTATACACGCTTACCTGGAAATAAGTCCAACTGAACTCAGACTTACTATATGTATGGGACTGCAGTATAAGTAAGTGAGATTAATAGGAATACGCCGCACAGCATACCATTTTCAAATAAATGCATCCTTCAAAGAGATACATTTCTTAGTAGGAAATCCAGAATGCAGTATTTCTTAAGTTGAGTTCAGTACATTTGTGCTGAAGTGTATTCCAAGAGCTATGCAGTATAGAGTCAGGTTTTTTTATTTGTAATAAATGGTAGAAATCACTGTTTAAAAAATTCAAGGCTCTCCTCAGAAAGGCGGAAGGCTTTTTGAAGGCTCTCTAAGGAAGAAGGAAAGCAGAACAGAGAGGGGGCTGGTTTTGTTTGACTGACTCATTTTCAACCTTTACTGGGAGGTGAATCAGATGACCTTCCCTTGACAATATACACTCAACGCTGTGGCTCATGAAAAGGGTGGTATTTCTGGAACTGCTGTAGACAATTCAGATTGGGAAACTGATAAGGTCTATTCTTTATTTTCAAGGTCTTGAATGAAAACAGAGTGAGTGAAAGTGAGGCATACATGCTTCCGTTGATCAGTGTAGTGTCCTTCAGATGTAAGCAGCAGATGTAAAGCAGATGTAGAAGATGCTTTCCCCCCACGAAGGGAACCTACGCAGCTGGGGCAACTTCTGAATGATGCAACCACTTGAGTGAGGCTGACTGTGTGCCTCTTTCTTGCAGAATTAGCTCTCATGCAACAGTTTCAGTAGCTGAAGGTTGTTAAAAATTTCCTCTTGTAAGTGTTAGAATTAAATGTTAAGATTTCTTGGGAGGAGAACACAACCAATATAGGTGCAAGAACAACCAAACAATGCAATAAGGAATTATTTGAATAAAGACATAATTGTAGGAAAGATTATAGACTATGAGTCACTAATGAGAGGTCATAAGTAATGCTATAAATAGATGCGTTTTTGTTCTATTTTGACATGCTGATAAAACTAAATTGGCATAAAGCTGAGTGTAATTGGAAGTTAACAGCACAATCTTAACAAAAGAGGAGATGGACTTTATTTTGGTAATATGTTAATTCTAATGAAAAGAGAAAGAAGTCAGAATAACACCCCTTAAGGTAAAGGTAAAAGACCTCTGGAAGGTTATGTGTTCATCTCCCCTTTCAGGCCAAGGGAGCCAGCGTTTGTCCGCAGACAGTTTTCCAGGTCATGTGGCCAGCATGACTAAACCACTTCCATGATGCAAGCCAGAGCACACAGAAACATCGTTTACTTTCCCGTTGCAGAGGTACCTATTTATCTACTTGCACTAGTATGCTTTCAAACTGCTAGGTTCGCAGGAGCTGGGACAAAGCGACGGGAGCTCACCCCACCAAGCGGATTCAAACTGCTGACCTTACGATCAGCAAGCTCAAGAGGCTCGGTGGTTTAGACCACAGTGCCATCCGTGCCCCCACACCCCTCAAGTATCCTAGCTCCAGAAAAGGCTAAGCTTCCCATAAACTTATTTTTAGACCACTGTGTTGACCTGGTCCTAATCCTGAGTACATATGAGCACGGGATAGCTTTCAAATCTAACAATGCATTAGCTGGCACATTTCTTCTGCTTTGCCTTCTGATCATCTAAATGCATTGCTGCAACTATTGATAACAAATACTTACTCTGAAACAGTTATAAGATGAAGCCCTCAGAATTCTAACAGGAAAATCACTTAATGACAAAGGCAGGATCACATTCATCTATTCCACAGGTTGTTACATTGATCATTCCTGCTGTATCTCCTCCACTAACACATTGAGAAAACTAAAATATTCATCTATTCACAGCAGTCACAAGTTTTCCATAAAACACAAATAAAAGAATTTTACAATTTTGTATCTTGCTGTAGAAGTTAGGCAGTTCAATCCCCAGCATTTTTACTCAACAATTGATGTCATTCAGAGTAAGAAAACAGCCTGATCTATTAAAATAAACGATAAAGATGTATATGATTTTAAATTGCACAACTTTATTCTCCCACCACAGAAATAAAATCAAGCTGGCAGTTTAAATTTCTGACATTTCCTGTTTTTAGCACTTCAAAAT
This sequence comes from Podarcis muralis, assembly GCF_964188315.1. NCBI lineage: Eukaryota > Metazoa > Chordata > Lepidosauria > Squamata > Lacertidae > Podarcis > Podarcis muralis. The sequence continues at coordinate 41,118,348 of NC_135655.1, forward strand.
GTATAAAAAAGGGACAGCTTGTTCGATAAGGGTGAAAAAAATCTAATGTTGGAAACTTTTAGAAAGGAAATGTTGAACAGATGGAAATCCAGCCTACAATGTTGCCAATTTCTGCAATTTTATTATAAGATTTTGCTATCTTGGTATATATTTAAAGGGACCTGATTAATTTCTTTCTATTTTCATATAACAAATTTTCTTTCATACAACTGTGGTAATCATAGTCACCATTTTGCAGCTCACATTATTTGCCATCTAACATCACAATATATCTCTATGAGCCATCATTTTCTTATCAACCTTTTCTAATTTGCAAGGGAATAGCTGTGTTATTCTTGTAGCAGAAACAACAAAGAGCTTTGTGACACCTTAAAGACTATCAAATAATGTGCTAAAAGATTCTCTTGTTTTGACTGTTTTTCTTTACATACTCCCACCAGCCAAGATGGTGCCAAACATATTGCTCTGCTTTCCTTTGGACCGCATCAGTGGGGGGGGGGGGTTGTCCTCTGGGCACTCCAGGACTTCCATATACACTGCCTGGGCTTCCACCACAGGAAGGTCCTTCTTCCTTAAAACAAATGCCATTATTGCAAGATGCTAAAGATAATTAACTTTATGGAATTTTTAGCCACACTGCCTACAGAAGGTCACTGGGTATCTGAGCTCCACTAGGTAGACAAAGGTGAAATAAACTCTTAAGAAGTAAGTGCAGCTCCCATCAATTTTGTAGACTGGCCAAGCCCAAACAACTGGAATCACATATATTGAGTAAAACAAAAGAACACATAAATTTCTAGATTATTAGGGAAGGAGGCAACAAGAGTAGGAACACATATGACACAGTGTTTAAGTCCATGCTAGGGTGAGGCCCCAAACTTAATTCGTTCTGGAGGTCCATTCTTAACCCAAAACTGTTCGTAACCTGAGGTGCGCTTTCACTAATGGGGCCTCCTGCTGCCGCCGTGCAGCCGGCACGTGGTTTCTGTTCTCATCCTGGGGCAAAGTTCTCAACCCGAGGTACTACTTCCGGGTTAGCAGAGTTTGTAACCTGAAGCGTTTGTAACCCAAAGCATTTCTAACCTGAGGTACCACTGTAAATCCATCTGCACAAGGTGCCCAGCAAACAAAAAACAAAAGGTGTGCCCATCTGATAATGTCCTTTGTTCTACATATGTAGACCTTAGGGGTCCTTGTTAAATCCAGAGCGCCACGCCTCCAAGCAGCGGTGTTGCAACCCCTGCCAGTGCCTGGGGTTGACCAAAGGTGTTGAGCTTTTTTTAGGAAATGAAAGTTGTTGAGCTGGGCAGGCAATCGGAGGAAGAGACATAGGGCTACAAAGAGACTGTGGCGACAATCCTGTGGATCGTGATAGGCCTGGTCTAAAGAAAATCCCAAGGTTGCAGAATGCAGGGACTGTGGAGGCAACTCTCTCCCTTAGAAACAGTCCATCAGATAAGGAAAGGCTGTTTTTGGAGATTTTGTCTTCCAGGTCCTAGTCCAATGCTCTAACTACTGCACCAAACTGGCTCTCTGATAAAAGTCCATAAAGTGCCTTGTGCAAACACTATGTTCATGCTGCAGAAGAAAAGAATGTAACTGCCATACCAAAAAGGTGGAAATGCTCAAAACTACTGTTGGCATAGAAAAATCATATGTAAAGAATCCCAAAGTTTTTAGCAGGAAGTCGCAACACATTTCATCAGTCATTAGGGCTAGAACCATGTTTTCACACTTAAATGATGACACAACCTCTCAGAATTCTTTTTCAACTTCTAGATTCTGCATTAGATCCCATACTGTGATAAAATGAGCAGGTAGATGCAAAGACTTTGTGCAAGATGCTAATTCTATTCCCTATCCAAATGGAAGTATGGTGCTCTCAGTTCTTCCCTTTTCCCATAATGAAAAGAGCCAAAAACCTTCTTCTTTACTCGCATTTGAAGCACCAAAATAAAGTTATTTTATGGAGATTGCAATCCTCTCTGTTGCTTCTTATATAAGATTGTTGCCACTTGGGGCATTTATGTAGAATTACTAAACAGTAGGACCATATTTTGATCATTGTTCTAAGCTCAGCATTTCTCCTTATAATATCTATAATCAGGTTTATAAACAATTTCAAAAGCCTTCTTTTGTTTATAGCCACAAAGTAGAAGGCTGCTTTAAAAAGACAAAACTTTCCAGTTCTGAGAGATGCTGGTTATTCTTCAATCTCATGCACTGGTCTAATTTGAATGTTGAAAATTGCACAAACATGTTGTTCGTTATTGTTGCTGTTTTTTAAAAAAGGTTATTTTTAAATGCGTAAAATATTTTTAAAGAATATAACACATAGGACTTTTCTTCATCTGTTTCACAAGTAATGCAGTACAAAACAGAAATACAAACATGCATTCCTGAAATTAAGAGAAAACTCCAAATATTTTTGAGAATTGTGGAAAACCTTTCTTCCTTGTGTGGAAATTAATTCTGCAACATTGCCCTAGTCAACTTGATACTGGTTTAATTGCAATTTGCTATCCTGGGAATACTATCTCTTGTATTTTCTCTCAAGATATCCATCAGGACAGGATAATGGTATCCAATCTTATTTTAAACAAGCATTTTGATTCTTTTGTGACTTTACTCCATGGTACAACTGTAAGTGCTGGTACACAACCTAACTTAAGAATTAATGACTATAGCGGTGAAAAACTACACCTGTACCCTTCTGAACAAGACTGTACTGTGGAATTCATATTCAGGTCCTGAGAATATAAGCATTCAAGAACTTTTGAAATTATTGTTCTAAAACAAGCAGGGTCAGTGGCTTTCTCACTGTCAAGACGCTGAGGCACACATTTTGTCAAAGCAAGCAACTGGAGCCTTTTCAAGATTCATGCGATAAGAACTCCAACCATAAAACGAATCTCACAATTTCACATTGTCAGCAGAACATTCAAGTCTTTCGTGGGGACAGGTAGCAAGGAACAACAGAGAGGGTTTAAGTCGGGGGCAAGAAACTAGCCTGCCAGTCCCTCCTCTCAAACATAAAACTCCATCATTATTTTGTGGCTGCTATTTTAAGAAGTGCTCTGTCTTCCCTGCTGCTCTTCCATAGAGCTCATGAAGCATGTGACATAAAGTTTCTAGGGTTCAAAACAAGATATTTTTTTCCCAGCAGAAAATTGCCAAACCTGATGCTACAGTTCCTTCTATTTCTGCCTTATGACTTCTTAATGAAGAGGAAATTGTTTCTCATTACTGTCTTTCACTAGATTGTGCTGAGTACAGCCATAGACCACAGCCATTATGAATATTCATCTCAAATCCTTAGCCACCCACAAAGTGTGGAAATTATTGGTCTATAATTTTCAAAATGTTAGTAATATGCCAGAAGGCTTTCCGAAGCTAACTTGGACTTAACTAAAAGAATTACAGTGGTAACTAGCTGTCCTTGGGGAATGAAACATTTATATCCATAAGATACCAAAGAGCACATTATGTAATATTGCATAAATCACATGTAAAGACTGCAGAGGGCACATTGCCATTAAAAAAGAAAGAAAGAGAAAACTGATCATATTCCACTTAAAACAAAGTACTTGTCTTTAAATCAGCTGATCTTAATTGATTATGGTGAACCTACACAAGCTCAAATGAGCGGTGGACCAAAGCAAAAAATCTATTTTTGGATACTTTAGACAGACAGATCAATAAGTGACCAAGGGCAATTCTTCAAACACAGTGAAAGTCTTCCAGTCCAGTCAAGTTATGCCATTACTTCCACTTCTTTTGTTTCTTCTGCTTGAACAGATTTTAGTATTTTCAGGATTCATTCCCAAAGGCTCTACACGAGACCTGAATTTCACCTCTGCTGCATCAGCACTTAGTTAATAGAGAGAAAAGGGTAGGTGGGCAGGAGGGAGAGGCTTAATTATATATATATATATATACAAAATACAAAATAAAATTGTTACAAATGGAAATGAACCTACATTTTGAAAAAAATTATTAACTGCTTTGTTTAACCAAGCAAGCTTATGAAAATCTGACAAGTTTAAGCAAGCTGATTTAACATTTCAAGAGAAACCATTTGCAAAGACGGCACAGAACTTCAGCATGCTGTCCAAAAACCAACTAGTACTAAAGGCAAACCTTGGCTACTGTTCATGCTTAAGGAAAAGAGAGCTTAAACATGAACCCAGGTTCTGACAACACAATGCTGTGCTGAAGGAGCAATACAGGTCCAAGTTCCTCTCTGGGGGTGACTATATTTATGCGGCTCTGATAAGCCATAGTTCAGCTTACCATGTTCTGCAACCAGGCCACCGTGCACCAAGTAATAAAGCATGCAGATCTAAATCAATACAATACATTAATCTATTCAAGTAGGGAGGCATCTCAAGCTGCATGCAGTCAGCCCAATCTAAATTTCATATTGCCTTATGATATACGCTTTTCTTTCTACATGTGATAAAAGAAGTGGAAGTTTATAAAGCTGTCATGAGCTTTGAGTACAAGATTTCTGAAACATCTTTGAGTGTACTAAAGTCCTTTCTCATAACCTTTAAAGAATGCGAGAAAAGTTTTCAAATTATGGTATCAACTTCAGCTCTCCTCACCTCTACAGTTTCTGGACATGTGTAGTTCAAACCTCTGCCATATGCTTCCATATTGTCTTCCCCACTCAAGCACCTCCTTATTAGATCTTTATCATGTACTATTTCTAACCCCCCCCTCCCTTGTTTCTCACAGCCTGCTGCTTCTGATGCCCCTTGCCTGTTGCTTTTCTGGTCCTTGCAGACCTTCTCTTAAGCCTTGCCTCCTCTGTCTCTATGCAAAACCAATGGCAGTTAAAAGACTGTTAGGATCAGAGCAGCTCAGTGTTCTGAGGGGTCGGGCTTGATCAGAATAAGAGATATGCACATAGAACCTCCTACTCCACATAATAGGCCTGGGATCTGCTACGACTTATAGGGATCACCTCTGGATAAGAAAAAATAATGCCCCAAGTATTAGTCGTGAAACATAGTATTTATTCTTATTAGAATATTTAGTGCTTCTTTGTGCTTCTTTGAAAGACAACTCCTCTGTGTGGAAAGGTTCCGTGGCAGTTTGAAACCCACTGCCTTATCACATTTCACTGCGGCCTGGAACTAATGCACAGAATAGCAGGAAATATCTACTGCTCTTAGGGTGCCAGTAATCCTGACATGGATGCATCACTGCCAAGCATTTTATTAGGATCAGGATGTCAAGTACCAAAACAAAAATAAAGAGACTTGATAAAGGAATTAAGAAAACTAGAGTTGGAGACTCCACAATATCTACAAAGATGTTGCTGCTTTAAAACTGTGTCTCCAGTTCCAATCAGTATTTTGTGGTATTGTGAACTGAGCTAATTATTATTCTGCACTGAAAGACCACAGCATTCAGATGTAACAGCATCTTCTACCACAATCTCATATTTGAGTCATAATGCATACAAAACACTGAAAGAAAATGTGATTATGCAAGTAATTAAATTTCAGAGGATGGTAAATTTCATGTTCTCCATAAATAAAGGATTTAATACACCGAAATGGAACCTCGCTGAATTTCAATAGCACAAATATTAGATAAGTGATGATCAAGGGTATTAGTAGTGATAAAACAACAACAATCATCAATAAATTAGAAAGGAATCTATTATAAAATACACAATGTCCTAAATCAGGCAAATACATGGAAAACTAAAAAACAATCCTTAACACAGGACCTAGCTGAAATGACAAGTCATGATTAACTGCAATGCTGAAAACCAGGTCTGCACAACCTGTGATCACACACAGTTTGCTATCTCTGCATAATGGCCTGCTTGGCAACACCCTCATTTTTATAGTGCGAGCAGGTGGAAGAAGCAGGTTTATTAACCCCTGTTGAGCTGCCATACTTGGCTTGTTGTTGTTTAGTTGTGTCCGACTCTTCGTGACCCCATGGACCAGAGCACGCCAGGCACTCCTGTCTTCCACTGCCTCCCACAGTTTGGTCAGACTCATGTTTGTAGCTTCGAGAACGCTGTCCAACCATCTTGTCCTCTGTCGTCCCCTTCTTCTTGTGCCCTCAATCTTTCCCAACATCAGGGTCTTTTCCAGGGAGTCTTCTCTTCTCATGAGGTGGCCAAAGTATTGGAGCCTCATCTTCACGATCTGTCCTTCCAGTGAGCACTCAGGGCTGATTTCCTTAAGAATGGATACGTTTGATCTTCTTGCAGTCCATGGGACTCTTAAGAGTCTCCTCCAGCACCATAATTCAAAAGCATCAATTCTTCGGCGATCAGCCTTCTTTATGGTCCAGCTCTCACTTCCATACATCACTACTGGGAAAACCATGGCTTTAACTATACGGACCTTTGTTGGCAAGGTGACGTCTCTACTTCTCAAGATGCTGTCTAGGCCTGTCATTGCCCTTCTCCCAAGAAGCAGGCGTCTCTTAATTTCGTGGCCATCTGCAGTGATCATGGAGCCCAAGAAAGTAAAATCTCTCACTGCCTCCATTTCTTCCCCTTCTATTTGCCAGGAGGTGATGGGCCCAGTGGCCATGGTCTTTGTTTTTTTGATGCTGAGCTACAGACCATATTTTGCTCTCTCCTCTTTCAGCCTCATTAAAAGGTTTTTTAATTCCTCCTCACTTTCTGCCATCAAGGTTGTGTCATCTGCATATCTGAGGTTGTTGATATTTCTTGGCTAGTGGCCTGTATTTGACTTATTTGGTCACAGGTCATGTAGGCCTACTCAAATGATTCTACCCCCCTCTTTTTTACAAATGAATAAGCCAATAGTAGAAGTAATTCTAAGGCAGACCACTAGTGCTGCCCCTGGCTATAAGCAGCTCCAAGCATACACACACATGTATCAGAGAATGAATGGACAGATATATAAATAGATAGATAGTACTATATAGAGGTGGAAATTATTGCAGAAGCAGGTATTGACTGCTGCATGGGCAATGCTTACTAAGCCACACATAATTCCCATTTCCGCTGAGACTCACGAGGAGCAACAGTTGTGGCCCCAGAACAGCCACAGTGGAGTTGGCCTCCCTTCCTCACCTTTGGCATAGTGGGAGAGGGCACTTCTGGTTCCTCTCACTGAGCCAGCAGCCAGGGACTTGCTTGCATGGCTCACCAGCCAATCACAGATGAGCTGGGGGGGCATGGCTGGGGAGCAGACCTGAGTGAGAACTTCTTCCCTGCACCCTGAGTATAAAAGCCAGTCACACCCAATGCCTACACCAAACCATCTGACACCTGGAATCAGTAAAGTTGTGGCCCTTTTATTCCCAACACCGTTGTCCTGTGTCCTTTGTTGATGTTATTATTGCACTCCCACCACCGGGTCCACTTTGCCCTGGCCCACAGCAACTCTTACCCCTTTAGAAAATATATAAGGTATTTTTCCTTAAGTGATATGTTTCAATTGTATAAAGACAGAAGCACCTCACTTAAAATGTAAAGTTCACCATCTTAAAATCATTACTCACAAGTAACAAGGGACGCGGGTGGCGCTGTGGGTAAAAGCCTCAGCGCCTAGGGCTTGCCGATCGAAAGGTCGGCGGTTCGAATCCCCGCGGCGGGGTGCGCTCCCGCTGCTCGGTCCCAGCGCCTGCCCACCTAGCAGTTCGAAAGCACCCCCGGGTGCAAGTAGATAAATAGGGACTGCTTACTAGCAGGAAGGTAAACGGCGTTCCGTGTGCTGCGCTGGCTCGCCAGATGCAGCTTTGTCACGCTGCCCACGTGACCCGGAAGTGTCTCCGGACAGCGCTGGCCCTCGGCCTCTTGAGTGAGATGGGCGCACAACCCTAGAGTCTGGCAAGACTGGCCCGTACGGGCAGGGGTACCTTTACCTTTACCTTTAATGATTATCAGTGGCTACTAGCTATGATGGCTTGCTCTGCTTTCACAGCTGGAGGCAGCAATGCTTCTGAATACCAGCTGCTAGAAACCACAGGATGGAAGAGTGCTCTTGTGCTTTGTGAGTTTACCACAGGCATCTGGTTGGCCACTGTGAGAACAGGGTGCTGGACTAGATGGGCTGTTCGCCTAGCTTAGCAGGCTCTTCTTATGTTCTTAAGTACAGTGGTACCCCGGGTTAAGAACTTAATTCGTTCCAGAGGTCCGTTCTTAACCTGAAACGGTTCTTAACCTGAGGCGCGCTTTCGCTAATGGGGTCTCCTGCTGACGCTGCACCACTGGTGCACAATTTCTGTTCTTATCCTGGGGCAAAGTTCTTAACCTGGAGCAACCACTTCCTGGTTAGCGGAGTTTGTAACCCAAAGCACCTGCAACCCGAAGCGCCTGTAACCCGAGGTACCACTGTAATCAAAATCAAGTCAAGGGAATTAGTCAAAGTAAGTGCTTTAGGAGAACACATGGCCTTATGCACACGATTGAAAAGAGATTGATGATTCTAAGCAAGAAACGACACACTATAAAACATTAAATCATGTCTGCTAAACAAACAAAAACATGACACATTTCTGCTTCAATTTCCTGAATGAAAATGCTACATGTTCTGAAAAAATTCACTTAACTACCAATTTGTAATAAACATTAACACTTCTTTAAATCTAGAGGGATTTTTAATATCAGATCCTCATTTAATTAAGCACTAAATGTTGACCTTTCAAATTTTCATTAAGTTAAATTACGTCTACAAGGCTAGGACAATCCAAGTTTATATTCTGACATCATTCAAATGTTTTATAGCAGCTGAAAAACACACAGATGAAATACATCTATTAGGCTTTATTTACTTTAAAAAGAAAATAATAGTAAAGTTAGTTCAACTGTAGACATAAATCTCTAATAGCCTGTTCAATTATAAGATATATTTGTAGCAAGTTATAAATAAAAATATCGTGACTTTGTTTTTGGTTGCACAGATGCTGAAATATAAGAATTCTCCCTCACAGAGAAAAAAATTATTGGGGGTGGGCACAGAGATATTTTTTTTTAGGATTTGTGTGTTTCCCAAAGACAGCACCAGCCAACCAGGAGAGTGTAGGGCAGCCTGCTGGCAAAATGGGATTTGTCTCCTCCAAGGTATAGAAAAATCATCCCCATATTTATTTCAAGCAAATTGGCTTACAATATTAAGACTGCCCTGGTTCAATTTTAAACATTATCCTAAATATTACAAGTGTTTTTTTAAAAACCTACTATGCTGTTAACTTCTTTACAATCCTTTTGTAAATATGCAATAAACATTTTCCATTCTTTTTTATATTTGCTCATGAGAGGAGGAGGAAGTGTGCATTTGCGTGACTTATTTCTAGGTCAGGGATAGCTAACCTATGGTCTACCAGATGCTACTGAACAAAATTTCCATCAGTCCCAGCCAGCATGACCAATCACAGGAAGGGAGCACAGGTTAGTCCCCCCCCCCACCCTGTTCTATACCAATAAAACAGGGGAATACTTCATCTGAACTAGGCTACCATCAACCATAAGGAAAAAGAGGAGTAGCAATGGAAGGTGGTTTTTCTGTATTCTTGTTAGTGTCCTGACCAACAACTTTTAATCATGCACAACACATTGAATTGAACACACTGAAGGGCTAGCAATACTGACTCCATTCACAGACTAATTTCTACACCAGCCAAGACACAGACAGTACGTTCTTTAACGCCCTCAGTGTGAAGAGCAGCACATGCTTATAAAGTTCTCCCCTTTTGCCTGTCGGCTGTTCACTTTCCCACATAAGCCAAGGCACAGACCTACAGGGGAAACAACACAGAAGTGCATAAGGAAAGAAGGTAGAAGTGGTGGTAATGCCTTTGCTTGCTGCATCTTGACTTGTAAGGGAGAAAATGGGTGAACAGTAGGGCCAGCTGGAAAGTCTCTGGAAACTGAACTGAGCTGTTAGTTACTACTCCCTAACTAGGATGACCAAGTCCAAAAGGACAGTAGGATTCTCTACCTTTAAGCGTTGCTACAATAGAGAAACCCAGCAGAGGCCTCTGTTTCTCATGCATGCAAGAGAGCTACACCTGCCTATATTCTGTTTGACAATTTGTGACCTCAAAAATACCTAAGGAGCTTCACCTGGAGTCACTGATATGGAGCCCTTGGCTGCTTGTTACATCCGAAACAGTTTAACATCAACTGCATGTGCACTACTTATTTCTAAGGGCTTTTGGATTGCAACCATGGGCATCCATCCACCTCTTCCTCCAAAATATATATATTTAAAATAATTATACTGCCTTTGCAAATAAGAAAGTGCTAAAAATGGCTTACAATGGAATACAGCCTAAAAATCATTTAGAAAAGCAAAACACCAATCGGATATACCACACCCCTTACTGGTATCTCATCAGCCTCCTACTAAGCGCCCTGCTTTCCACTACAAGTCAAGGTTCCAAAAAAAAATTGCAAGATGAAACCTAATATAATACATAATTCAAAAATAAAATGATAGCACTCACTTGTCATCAGCCTGCAGTTTCTAGATGAAAGGGAAAGAGGGGAAGTATGTGACCTTGATCAACATAGCATTTATTTTAGGTCCCTAGCAAGAAGACCCATAAAAGCAAAAAAATAAATAAAAAAGAATGACGTTGTCATGGACACTTGGTGTGTAAAGCACAGTTCAACATGGCATGCAATACCCTGTACTGGGCTGACAGGGTAGAGTAGGGATACATTGTTTCATGTGGGGAGGAGCTCATCTCTCATCTCTATGCCTCATTAAGGGCACCTGCCTCAAACAGAAATTCAGTAATCCATTTTGAAAAATGCTTATTAGCACTATACCTCTATTTATGTATTTCCTAAATTACAATGAATAACAAAGAGCTAACAATGCCCAAGACTCTATATATTTTATTTTTGCAGAGAAAATTATACTGTAATAAAATTCAAAGAAATTGTTCTAGCTAGGTATAAATGTAACTTATCTTTAGTGTCACATATAAAGGTAAAGGTAAAGGTACCCCTGCCCGTACGGGCCAGTCTTGACAGACTCTGGGGTTGTGCGCCCATCTCACTCAATTCCACCCACCCATCAATACTATTTATTACTTTTCTCCTCTGCATTCTCAGCATAACAAGACTCTCAAAACAGCAAATATTCAATACCTGAATGATTCACCTCTAATATCTTCAAGTGTTCCAGAGAAATCTAGATACAAATTTGAAAGCCATCTTCACATTTTGTAGCAGATCCAAATTTTTAAAAAAGATAAAAGCGTTAATGTACTAAATGTACTAAAATAAATTATGTTTCAAGTTTTGCAATATGCACACATTAACAATCTACTTCTTTTCAAGATATGACCTGAATGGCAATATAATGATGCTAACCAAAACTGATTAGACTTTCAGATGCAAGATCACACATGGAGTTCATGCAAACAAAATTGTTTAGAAACTGTCACATACCAAAGTCACTAGCCTTTTTTTTATCCATTAATGCTCTAGTTCTACTTCTAAACGTTCCTAAAGAACTTGGAAAAGTATGAATACTTCAAACTGACAAAAAATTGCTATTTTCATCTTCACATACACGCACTCTCAGTTAAATACACTGAAGCTGTTCAATACACTGAAGCTGATTACAGTCATAGGGAGAAAGGAAGTTTACCCTCTTTGAATTCTGTGGTTTTACATATCAGGACATAATAACAATCATCTGTTCCTTAGCATGTCCTAAAATTAGGTAAATACAACCTCAGATGAACAACAGCACATGATTTATTACACCGTGCCATGATTTATTTACCAGAAATAAAGCCCAAAAGAAAGAAAAGGTTGTCTCAGATGATAGACCAAGGATTAGGCGTAACATCCAAACATACACATGCAAAGCTGTAATACAGAACTGTCAATGGGTACAGTCCAAGACACTGTCAGAGCTAGGGTAAGCTTGCCTTTAAACTACTTGAAAGGCTTACTAGAACTATACAAGCCTACACAGACGTAATAGGACTGCAGCTCGCACAGCCCATAGCAGAATGAATTTGCCCACACCCGGAGTGCTTTTTTGGTTTTTAAAAAAGGGTGCTAGTACTCATATATTGATAAAGGTGTCATGGGTGCTAATACTCTGTACCCGAGTACTGTCACAAAAAAGTCTATGTATGTCAGTGTTTCCCAACCTTGGGCCTCCAGCTGTTTTTGGACTACAACTCCCATCATCCCTAGCTAGCAAGACCAGTGGTCAGGGATGATGGGAATTGTAGTTCAAAAACAGCTGGAGGCCCAAGGTTGGGAAACACTGATGTATGTGTATACACACACACACATCAATGACTAACAAAAAATAAATTTCCAATTCTTATAGCAAAAGATGTTGGCAGCCATTTTCATCAGTTATAGAGCTTTGAGGACGGAATGCTCAGACAGCTTTCATTTTGCTGAAACTAAGCAATGCTGTACTGTCCTATAAGTTGAGCCCATGTGTCCAAAATGCACATCCAGGTTCTCCCTTTTTGCTAAAATTGTTGGATTTGTTGGCATCTGTATAGCAGGTATTGGTAAGTCTGACAGACTGTGGTTCTCAGACTTAAAGAGTTTAGCAAAAAAAAACAGAGTTGCAGTTTGCAAAAAAAGTAGAATACAGAAACCTTAGTCCAACGCAAAGGTTTATGGAGGCCCTGATCCAACTTGGGTCACTTTGTTGACATCATGGTGTAACTGAGAGGAGTAAAATCACTCCAAATCACCTGACTCACCTAGTTATTCAGCCCCAGTGCAAAGCTGCTACACATCCCTATCTTGATATAGGATCTTATCTAAACGGAATAAATAAATAAATAAAATTAGGGGACAGCAGCTCAGTGGTGGAGCACTGGAAACAACTTGTCAGCAACCCTGAACAACCGCTGGCAGTCAGTGTAGATCAGGTATCTTCAACCTTTTCAGATTCAGAGTCCACTTTTAACTCAAATATGCATTGGGGGATTTACTTCTTAATCTTTTACCATATACTTGTATGATGGTAGTGCTCCTGTTGTGACCCATCTTGCATCTGGCCGCAATTCACTAGTGGGTCCCAAATCATTAGTTGAAGACCAGTGGTGCAGATGATGCTAAGATAAATGGACCACTGGCCTAGCTTGCTATAAAGCAGCTTCCTATGCTCTCACCCTTCTTGTTATAACACTGCCCATAGGCTTTTATCTAGCGAATTATTAAATCAGTCTTCTTGTCGAGAATTCCATTACCAGCAGCAAAAACGAGGCATTCCAAATGCCAGTATGAGGAGACAAATATGCAACATATAAAATTAAACGCTGTTTGTGATTTCTCTTCCTTACCTGCTGAGCTAAGCAAAACACTGAAGTCTGTCCCACGCTGTGATTCACCATTGTCATTTTGTGTTTCTTTCTCCGAATCTTCATAACGGTGCCAGTTGGAAACTACTTTTCTTCTTGAATAACTTCCTTGTTCTTCTTTTTCCTCTTCTTGTGACTCAAGATCAGCCGAGGCCTATGACATGTAGCAGCAAGAAGATTGAATAAGAGCTTTAATTAGCCTTTTCTTTTAATCTGTGCTTGGTTTTCTGAAAAATCAAGACAGCTACCTTAAATCAATGTCCCAATTTAACATTTCATTTAGTAGGCATGTCCAGATTACCTGCCCTGGCATGTCAGTACTTAGAACCTGCATTACTATATCTGTCTGTGACACCAAAGTTCATGGCAACATGGCAACACTGTCCTAGTGTCATAGTAAACAGCTGATCTAGGGGATTTACATTTATCCTCTCTTCAATTTTAAGACTGTGATGGATTACCAAAATATCTGGTAGCCCATTTATTATAACCCCCTTACATTCAGTTGTGTGCCATTAGGCTTCATGCTCTTTCACAGTTAAAGTTTAAAGCAAGGTTTAACCCTGGGCCAAGGTTTATTCCATGGTACTGACATTTAGAAGACATCTGAAGGCTGCCCTGTTCAGGGATGTTTTTAATGTGTGACATTTTAATGTATTATTAATCTTTGTTGGAAGCCGCCCAGAGTGGCTGGAGAAACCCAGCCAGATGGGTGGGGTACAAATAATAATAATAATAATAATAATAATAATAATAATAATAATAATAATAATTATTATTATTATTATTATTATTATTATTATTATTATTATCAACACCCCACTTTCTCAAACTATTCTTAAACCATTTACTGTTCCTTTTTAATGTCCAGATTGTATCACAAATTATCTACAGGAATTAAACATACAACAAGAATATGATGCTAACTGAAATCTGTTAGCAGCTGCTAATCTCTTGTTTTAAATGGAAAACCATTTCTTGACCTATGCAGAAGAAATGTGGGAGAACATGCTCATAACAAGCACTTGGCAACTAGCTGAGGATAGGAAGTCAATGAGTCAGATTATTCTGCTCTGTGCCTCTTTATACCCCATAGTCTAAACATCTTTATCTTCATTAATCTGGAAATTAATTTCTTTCTCCTTTTCTTCATCAGAAACATAGCAAGCTATCAACTTAAGCTACACTCTAGATAGCCTGGAAATGAAAGTTCACTTAGATCTTTTCCCGCAAATTCTTTGCTCCTGTTGCAGATTTGCTTACGGTGGGTTCTTAGAGAAAGCAGTGAAACAGTACTTCTACCCACAGAGCTCTCTTCCTAAGAACATATTGCCCCAGGGTCCTCCAAAATTTGGAGCAAACAGTGAAAATAGCTCATAACTATTTCTCTTCTCCTAGGCTGTGATACAGCTTGCTCCTCCCTCTGCGGTATGAGAGGCAGAGCAAGTGCGGCTTCACTTGGCAGTATATCGCGGGTGAAAGCACTACTGCTCCCAAGTCCCTCTGCTACCAGCAACCCAATGTTGAATGGGTCGAAAGAGGGACTCGGAAGTGGTATCTGTTTCACCTGGGATATAGCACCGAGTAAAGCCACCATCATGGTCTGCCCCTCCTACTGGTCCTGGATGATGTATCAATACATTGCCCGGGCCTAATCATTACCATTTTACACCATAATCACTAATACTATCCTCACATTTTTGACGGAGACAAAGGCTGGAGATAAGAGGTGACAGCGGGCTTGACTAAGCCCTGAAATGAGTTTATGGCTCACAGTTCACATTCTTCACCACTAAATAAGATTGATGGGCTATAACATTTACTCCAACTGACCAAAAAGCAAATTATTCAGTCAACCAAAATTAAAACCCCAGGGAATCATTCACTGTGATGGAAGGGAACAGATCTTATGTCTGAAGACTTTTTTTGTCAAGCACACTTCTAGATCTGTTGAAAGCTAGTGGTAAGTTGCTGTATGCGAGCAAACAGCAGTCATTTACCCTATCAGTAAAGTGTTTTCATATCATCAACTTAAGGGCTCGTGATGAGTAAGCCAAGTTAGCAATGTTGACAGAACAGAAGGTGTGGCACCTGAATGCTGAAGTCAGCTACTGCTGTCTTAGTATACATACAAACACACCAATAGGAATATACTCAAGTTGATTCATATTAAGTTTTGCCAAAGTTCAGAGGTAAGGGAACAAGGGCTTTTGGCTTTCAATTCAACCTTCATCACAATAGTATTGGTGTCTACCATGGTTAGCAGTATTTTAGTCATCAATTAATGATGATCCCCAGATGTTCCATATTCAGCAACATTACCACCTTCCATCCTCCTATTTGCATATTTTAGCCAATGGTCACTCTTTTTAGGTACAGCAATAAATTAAAAATTCAACTGTTGTAACTGGGTTACATTAAAAGTCCCTTAATAAAATTCATTTTATTATCATTTTATTACTGCTATACCTAGTAGTAAGCCCACTTGAAAAAAAACGGCATTTACTTCTGAGTAGACATGCAGACATGTCTAAGACTGCTGTTAGGTTTTTCAGACCTAGTTGCTAAGTATTAATTTGAATTATTGTAAACTTCATCTTAAGTCACGGTTTAAACTATTTGTCAGAAACTAAAAATCCACAGCAATCAAACCATTTACCATTTTAATGGTAACCTATCCTTAAAAATCACATCTGAATAGACCTCCAGCACCAATATCCTTGCATTCTGTCTCCAACAAGCCAATTGTAACTGACAAGTTCTACTGGTTTTCCACCCACTCCAAGCTGCTAGCTTTTGAATGAACATTCCAGGGTTGTCCTAGCAACCAGATGGTTCTACCCACAACCCCATACTTACAGTAAGATTAAATCAAAACACAATTTTCTGCATATGGAAATAACAGTGGAAAAATATCTATGACCGCATAGTGGTCCATTTTTCTCTATTTCAGCATGAATTAAACTATGGAATTCTCATAGCAATGTAAAATAGTGCAGGCCAATTCCACAAATTCACTGATTTCTACATTTTAGTGGATATACCTAAATTGCAAGTGCTTGCAATTTGTAATTTCATTTCATACTTCAAGGACAGACCTGAAAATACAGTATTCACATTCAAAGCCTGCTCCAAATAGTTTCATAAATGCAGAGTTCACATTTATTTTAAATATACTCATGCCTTAGAATATAATTTGCCTTTATTAGTGCAGTAGTTATGAAAGATAGAAGAGTAAAATAACCTTTCCCCCAACTGTTCTTGTTTGCCTCCTATTGTCAGTGTTGCCACTGCTTTCCACTTTTAAAAATATATATACTTTTAAAAACACAGCTGGGTTTTATGAACTTAGATGACAACAATTCAAAGCACCTAACAGGGATTAGTAATTTTCCCATTTTCACAAAATATGTATAAAAGGTCAAGTATAAATATTTAACAAAATACATTTTACTACAGGAGCTAAACAAAAACGGAGAATGAAATGCATAAAGTGGAAATTTTACTGCACCAGTGTGGGAGAAAGGAACATATAATTCAACAGAGTGCAGTATCTAACAGGCATCCTCTTGTACCTATTGCGCAATCAGATACACCACTGAAGACTGGGGTGTACGAATGTACCCACAGCAGACCACTACAATCATATAAGACCCTACCTGCCCGCAGACTGTCTTGCCAGAGTGGTGCATGCTCTAGTTATCTCCCGCTTGGACTACTGCAACGCGCTCTACGTGGGGCTACCTTTGAAGGTGACCCGGAAACTGCAATTAATCCAGAATGCGGCCGCTAGACTGGTGACTGGGAGTGGCCGCTGGGACCACATAACACCAGTTCTGAGAGATCTGCATTGGCTCCCAGTACGTTTCCGAGCACAATTCAAAGTGTTGGTGCTGACCTTTAAAGCCCTAAACGGCCTCGGTCCAGTATACCTGAAGGAGCGTCTCCACCCCCATCGTTCAGCCCGGACACTGAGATCCAGCGCCGAGGGCCTTCTGGTGGTTCCCTCATTGCGAGAAGTAAGGTTACAGGGAACCAGGCAGAGGGCCTTCTCGGTAGTGGCTCCTGCCCTGTGGAACGCCCTCCCAGCAGATGTCAAAGCAATAAACAACTATTTTACTTTTAAAAGTCATCTGAAGGCAGCCCTCTTTAGGGAAGTTTTTAATGTTTGATGCTGTACTGTTTTTAATATTCAGTTGGAAGCCGCCCAGAGTGGCTGGGGAAACCCAGCCAGATGGGCGGGGTATAAATAATAAATTATTATTATTATTATTATTATTATTATTATTATTATTATTATATATGCAGGCATGGTGTAGTGGATCAGCTGGACCCATGTTCAAATTCACTTCAACGAACAAATATGACGGTGACTTTGGACTACTCTCTATTTCTCAATCGAATCTTCTCTACATGTTATAGGAATTAAATAGGCAAGTCCTGGCTATGTTGCCTTAAGTTCCTTGGAAGAGTACATAATTTTTATCAACTCCCCAACCACTGAGACGTTCCAGAGACAGTGCTACTCAGTTTAGTTTCATTTGGACAAGAGAGCACTGGAGAGTTAGGCTGCTTTTGCTTTATCCACAAATAAAAGAAGCAGAGCACGGCAGAATCAAAGGCCACATGCAAGTTTGGCCAACTCTCCAAGCGCTGCATGCCAGCAACTATAGGGGCCAGAGACCACCAAGCATGCAGTGGCTCTCATGCATGCACTGCACTGACTACACAGACATACAGTTTGCATATATATTCAATTTTTTGTTTGTTTTATTAGTTACTATAATCAATATATATTTACACACACACTTGTCCCCATCACAACTCTTGGCTGAAAGGCTAACCTCAAGCCACAGTAGGACCAAAACATAGGTAGGCAAACTAAGGCCTGGGGGCCAGATCCGGCCCAATCGCTTTCTAAATCCGGCCCACGGACGGTCCGGGAATCAGCGTGCTTTTACATGAGTATAATGTGCCCTTTTATTTAAAATGCATCTCTGGGTTATTTGTGGGGCATAGGAATTCGTTCATTCCCCCCCTCAAATATAATCCGGTCCCCCACAAGGTCTAAGGGACAGTGGACCGGCCCCCTGCTGAAAAAGTTTGCTGACTCCTGGACTAAAACCATTCCCAACACAATTCTTCAAAAATGCTGGAGGTATGGCAGCTAAAAGACACTGAATGGGAAGGCACTGATCCTACCCAACAGGACACAGTGAGCTTCCCGCTCTATTTTGTCTTTATAATTCATGGGTTTTTTGTCTACTACCTCTGTGGGGCTTCTTTCCACTTATTAATGCTTTCATGGACTACATGGGGAATTACAAAGTCGATAGGAGTGTTTCCTCACTATATCTGTGTAGGCTTCATGAGTCTCCTCTTGTACCAATCATTTCCAGCGCAGACTGTATTTGCTTCAGCTCCTACACTGAAAACCGTTATTATTTTTTGGTGTCTCTGAATTCCCATCAGGCAACACTTTAGGCAAATCAGGGAAGAACTCATTCACAAATATCAAGATAACTAGACTCAACACATTCAGAAGAAACCACAAATGAATATAGCCCGGGAGATAACACAGCTTTCTCTTGTGAAGTATCGGAGAGTGACTAGTTCTGCAATCAGAAACAAGTTGTTTTTTTCTCAGCTGCAAGTCAAAATGCTAGTTCTACTCTGTAAATACAAAAGCTGGGGAAGGTACATCATTTCTGTGCCTTTTTTGTAACGACAGGCATAATAAATTATATTGGTTGCTCCTTTGGCAACCTAGCAGCTGATAGAAGAGGTGGTGTGATGAGAAATCAAACAATTCAGTTTGTTGTCTCACTGAAATTAATTAAATTGTCCTCCATTATACTTCCTGTTTTCCCAGTTGCGCATTGTGAAGATAAGCCCAATATCCTTCCAATTAATCATTAGCTATTCATTCAAAAGTAACCATTGGTAAAAATAACTCAACCACAATTTTATCAGAAACTACCAAACTGTTAAAGTTGTAGCACTCCTCAAGCATTTGTACATTGCTCTCTTCAGACTTTGCCTGAAGATGGTTATTAAAATCTGAACGTAGAACAGCATAAATTTTCTTGAGCTTTAAAATGTTCGTTTCTGCCTTTCTGCTGCTCATACACAGCTATTTTAAACAGTACTGCTTAAATTAAATGAATAAAGTCTGTCAAAATTATAAAACTGGACAGTACAGAACTGGACAGTACAAATCTAGGAAAGGGGAAATATGTTGCATTCATTAGTTTACATACGTTGTATTGGCTTCATTCTGACATTTAAGGCATTCATAAATACAGCTTTCCGTACTGCCCTTCAGTAACTGTGATAGTTTATAACATTTTCTCAATCATTCTCCTACTGCCAATAATATTACACCTCATGCAATTCATGCAATGAAGAATGATTTCTTTCACTTATTTCCTTCATCTGTGACCTTTAGAGAGATCTACCAAAGGTAAAAGGTTTAATTAGAAAAAAAGGTCAGCTACAGAAACAGATAGTGGGCACACAACTTTCTAATCTATGTTGTGTACATTTATGGAAGACCACAAAATTACAAAAAACACTTCATCAACATTGGACACCAGGTCATTAGCTTTGACCTCATATGGAGCATAAAACAGAAAAAGGTGGTCCTTTCTTGTCCTTTTACCAATATATTGGTTCTCTCAGAAAACTAAGAAAAAGACTAGGTGACTGAATTTTGTTAACATAACAGAAGCAACACTAATAATGTGCCTATAGATACAAATGAGGAGTTCTCCCGCCACATGTTAACATTAAATTGTGAACATAGAATCACAGAAATGTAAAGCTGGGAGAAATCCCAAGGGTGATCTAGTCCAACCCCCTACAAATCAGGAATCATCATTTGCAACTCATCTGCATGTCCTATTTGTGGTTTTTGGTTTGGGGGCAGACCCAGTAACACTGCTTTACAAATAAAATAACTGCCAATTAGGATCAATGAGAGTTGAAGAACAAACATTGACCTGTGCTGTAACAGGGACCCCAGCTTTGTTCAGTCATTGACCCAGATGTACGTTAAACATGTGTGGAAGGAGGTCATATGAGGTGTGAACTATGCTTTGTTGTCACCCATCCCAAATATCACCATGCCCCATGGGCCTCACCTCAACATCTACCGATACGCACTGTGTAGGGAATCTGAAAAGCAGCACCAGTGCGCGTACATTTGTATGCTGGGGTCCTGATCACATTAAGGACTACAGTTGTACGAGCATTGCTTCCTGTTTTCTATTGTCTGACTTAATATGAAACATCAGGTCAAGACCAGAAGGACAGGGTCCCACTCCTTAACACATTTAGTGCACTCTTGAAAAAACGGCTAAACAGGACTACCATTTTGCCTCCAGGATTGAAACACCTTCATCTGGTGGCTTTGCTTTCATTGTCACATGGATAACCATTTGCATTACTCAGGCTCCATGTGAAAAACTGAAATGCTAGCAGTGCTAGAAAAATGCATATGCACAGATACTCTTGCTTTCCCAAATGAAAACAAAATATCACATTCTTTGTCACATTATAAATAACAGAGGCACAATTGCGGCCAGCGCTTCCAGCAATCTTGCTTTGCACATCTAGGAAGCCAGCTGTTCCCTAGGCCACCCCATATTTGTTCTACAAAGAATGGAAAATAAGAACTTGTACATGTTTTTTTAAAAAAACCCTTGTCAAACCTCGATTTTAACCATTTTGTTCATTCTTTTAAAATATATACTATTAGAGACTAAGATTACAGCTCCTGCAGCTTCTTTCACTTGCTAATTACTTTTCAGAAAAGACAAACCAACAAAATGATTGAGGTTCAGTGTTACAGCAAACACAGCACAGAGTTTTGTGGCACATTAAATGCTAACGGATCCATCCAACCCCTCAACTGGTAGCAGCAGCACTTGATGGAGTGGTGTAGCTTCCACAGTATTGCTGAAACTGGCAGGACAGAAAGTGCCAGCTCCCAAGTTGTTGCAGCAAATGGGGCTTGGATCAGGGCCATTGCCATCACATGATGTCAGCAGGGTTGGCAATGGATCTACTTGGAGTATCTTCAACCCTCTGCCACTGTTTGACAGTGCAATGGATGCTGCTCACTAGCAGAGCATCTAGAACAGTGGATCTCGGGGGTTGGAATGCTCTACAACAAATGTATTAGTCTGTAAGGTTCCATCAAACACTTGGTTGTTGTTTTCCTTTAAACCTAATGTCAGTAAGGAGAAATGGTTACATGCTACCTGGGTTTTAGACTCCAGAAACATTAGCAATAGAAAATAACGCAACTACTAACCACTAACGCAACTAATGGTTTTAAGAAGAAAATGTACATTCACGTGGTTTTCTAGTTTCAGCTGTTTCATTCACAACCAGCTGAAAAGGCTAATGACTCATGTTGTAAAAAACATAAAAACCAGCACTTAGGGGATCATTTACAAAGCACTCTCCCACACCTTCCAACACATGGGCATACATGGCTACAGTTGCCTCAATCCATTTCACACACATATAAAGTCAGCTTCACACCACTATTTTCATTATCAGAAAACAAGCCTCAACAACAAAAAACAAATTTCATGCACGGCACAGTGTGTGTGTGTGTGTGTGTGTGTGTGTGTGTGTGTGTGTATGTATGTATATTTTTAAAAGTATACACAAGTGGTTGTCTACTAAGGATCAAATGCAGTACTGGCTCAAGACATTTTTGTGCCATAAGCAGAGTACAAATGGTGCTACCCTTCTGGTACGGACACTTTTAAAAAGTCTTGCTGCATCATTCAGACATTTCTGCCTTCTTCTTTTCCTCCACCACCCATGGTGTTGCAGCCTGAAGCATGTTGCTTTACCCTGCCGCATGACAGACTAGCCCTGATCAGACACCTGCTTGCATGTATTTGAAGGCAAAAGTCACACATTTAAACTTATATGCACTATTCATAAATGACACCATTCATCTGTACTTTAAAGACACTGTTGTTTGTACTCAGGAATTAATTTCCACCTGCAGAAAATGCCTTATAAAGAGGACTTAATACAAAGTTTCTCTGAAAGCAGACCTGCAAGTAGAAAAGCATTCTATAACCTTGAATCAAAACATCAGAGTGCTTAGATTTTGTGTGCACAATTCATTTATTAGTATTTACATCAACAGAGAAGCCTCTTCCAAACGCAGTACCTCATTTTCAAAGCACAAGAAATATCAGACACAGGTACATAAAATGCTACCACCTCCAAACCAAGCCAGTTATTGATCTATCAGTACTAGGTATCGATGGTGCTCTACACTGGCAGAATAGGGTTTTAGACAGCAGTTTTTCCCAGCCCTATCTGGAGATGTCAAGGATTGAACCAGGAACTTCTGCAGGCAAAGCATTTGACCTAACCACCCCCCCCCCCCAGCAAACACAACTGGAACAATCATCATAAAATTTTATTCAAAGTCCAAACTCCATGCTGTCAAACAGAAATTCCTAACTATTCATTTTTGCTGGCAATTAGTTATTTTTTAAATTTAGTTTTTACTAACATTTGTAAATTATAAAAGGAAGTAACAAAAAAGCACTAAATTCTTGTGTAATGTAAGATACAGGAGAAGATAAAACTACAATATTTTCTGTGCAAACATGCATTTCCCTAAGGAATTCACAGACTTTCCAAATGAAAAAACTAAGTAATGAAGAGTTAACACCACTGTTTCCCTTGCTTCCCAATTACTAGTAGTCCAACAGAAATATATGTCTGCCTTTCACAAAACCCACACCTTGGAATAAACAAGGGGGACCATACAGCCATGGGCTTCTTCATTTGTAAATAAAGTCATGCCATACTGCAAAAAATCATTCTTTTGTAGCATGTCCTCTAGCTACTTTCAACTTGCAGGAGAATTTCAACTGGCAGGAGTAATTTGCCAGACTTTTGAGTTACTGTACATGTGCATGTGTGTGCACAAACACACCACTTTTAATTCCAGGAAACCTTTTTTGTGATTTCAAAAGATATGATTGAGTTAAATGTAGCTGGAAACCAGTAAGATTATCCACTTCAATACATTTAAGTACCACTCTTTTTGAACAGTTACCTTTAAGCTGAGTACCTCTGCATTACTAATACCAAACATTTGAAGTCCTTTTTCCCACCTCAGAGGACCACAAATCACAGGACTACAACCATAGAAGAAGTCTGAATGGCTACTGCTCTATTTGTGGCTACTCCAAACAAAGGTTGTGTGTATTAATCTTGACATGCTAATGCAAAGTTCTGCATGCATTATCCTGTCATTGGATATAGGCTCCCCATATCACCCTCAATCTATGCAACATCACTACAGCAAATCTATGGGTCTGGGCACAGTAAATGGAAGAATTTCCATAGGGGTAGCCAAAGAGGTTGAAATGTTTCCACAGTGCATTTGGATATTGCCATTTCTGCTATCACATTTGTGTCGATTTATTATTTTGTGCAGAGTCTGTTCCGTTTGCCATATGTTGAATACAGAGAGGAATTGAATATATATATATATATATATATATATATATATATATATATTTCAACATCCGTACTCTATAAGGCAGGCATCCCCAAACTTGGCCCTCCACATGTTTTGGGACTACAATTCCCATCATCACTGACCACTGGTCATGTTTGCTAGGGATCATGGGAGTTGTAGTCCCAAAACATCTGGAGGGCCAAGTTTGGGGTTGCCTGCTATAAGGGACCTTAAGGTGGCCATACTAGAATAAGGAAGCTTCAATGAGACACCGTAATGGGAAACCTCTGAATTACAATTTATCAAGTTGTAGACTCAATTGAGACAAAAGTTTTTCTCATCACCCTATTGTTTGTGGTGAATGGCTATGCTTAATAACATAAATATCACTATTTGTAATTCTACCAGTACTTTCTGTATTTCATTTCCTTCTGACCCGCTTTTTACGTTCTCTTCTCCCTACCCCTGCCCAATTGTGTAGATACACACACACACACACACACACACACACATCCAACCTCAAGATAACATTTCATGCATCTGATGAAGTGGACTATAATTGACAAAAACTTATGCCATAATAAATATTAGTCTTAACGATGTCACAAAACTGTTTGCTGTGTCTGGAATAAGTCTCACTGAGTTCAGTGAGGTTTGCTTGGGAATAAGTGCCCATTGGGTTACAGGCTTGAACACAATTAAAGTGGTCAGGCAAAGCACCTACTGACTTTTGCCTTTATAGCAATAATTGCAGTAGAATTCTCATTCCACTTTTTCAGAATACAAAAAAATAAATAAGTTGAACAAGATGGCTTTCTCACTTTCCAGTTCTGACGCATGTTTGGTGGTTGCTAAGCAACCTCCAAGCTCTTTCACTCTAACTCAGAAGACATGCAAAGCATTTAGCTTAGCCATTGTACGTGCAGCCTCTTTGAGCAGCATGGTACAGAGCTGAGGGAATATGACATACTGTGGGGAATCAAAGGGGGTAAAACTACCCCCACTTTATGCTCCTCAGCAGTAAGACTTTAACGCCATGCCAGAGAAGAGAAATTGCCCAGATAAATTTAACTATATATATGTACTATCTTACGTCTTCTGCTCTGTGTAGTTAAAACACCACTGGTTTCTAACTGGCAGATAAGGATCCAATACTAGGTCACAGCATGATCTAAAGCAGGTTGCAACAGCTGCACTGATGCTTTACAAATATATGATATAAAATTAGTAAGTGGGTCCCCAAGATGCATGTTTGGGCTAAGGTAAAAGGTAAAGGTACCCCTGCCCGTACGGGCCAGTCTTGCCAGACTCTAGGATTGTGCGCTCATCTCACTCTATAGGCCGGGGGCCAGCGCTGTCCGAAGACACTTCCGGGTCACGTGGCCAGCGTGACGAAGCTGCATCTGGTGAGCCAGCGCAGGACACGGAACGCCGTTTACCTTCCCGCTGGTAAGCGGTCCCTATTTATCTACTTGCACTTTTGACGTGCTTTCGAACTGTTAGGTTGGCAGGAGCTGGGACCGAGCAACGGGAGCGCACCCCGCCGCGGGGATTCGAACCGCCGACCATACGATCGGCAAGTCCTAGGCGCTGAGGTTTTACCCACAGCGCCACCCGCGTCCCTATGTTTGGGCTAAAGGTGAATTCAAAGACTGAAAAGACTGAAAACTCCAAAACGCACAATAGAAATTGGTGAAACTGTGGTGAGAATTGTGAAAGCTTACATCACAGTCAAGGGGTTCATTGGATATTATAAGTGTGGAAGATTTAAAAATAAATAAATCTTAAAAGTACATCCAGAAGGAATTACACCCATGGAAGTGATTCATTACATTAGAGTTCTAATCCCAGAGAAAGCCTTTTCAAAAAATTGTATCACCAATGAAAGATTATACCACTTTTCCAAGGTCAAGCATGGTTAGGTAATTATAGAGTTAGCTTGAAAATTTGAGCTCTGATCAAAAGCTATAAAATATTGACTTTTTAAAAAAGTATTTACTGAGAATTAGAAAAAACAAAAACAATCATTAGCTCTAATGTAGTAAAATAAAATAATTAGAGTTATTGTTTGGTGTATGGTCCACCCCTTCCTGTGGACTACCTATCTGATCACATACTTTGCACTATGTTAACTCAGCTGTTACCCTAGGTTGAATATTGCAAGAATACTTGAGTCTCAGAAATTGCAAATTAAATATTCCAGATTTTTAATTAGAGAAATTGTAAGAAGATGCCTTTCAAATTGTTAATGAACTCTGTTTCACAGACCAAACTCTCCCCATTTATTGAGTTCTTTTTATAACAGATATCCTAGTAATTGGGGATTACATCACCAAGTTTTCTCACGACACACAAAGAATTTAGTTTCTAAGCAATCCTAGTTCAATTTTATTTATTTACTGGGGAAAGGAGGGGGTGAGTCACCTAAAATTAAGAGTACTTAGCTATAAAGATTTTCACCTGCTTGCAATCCAGAAAAGAAGCATTACAAAATTAACACTCCATTCACCAACAAGACAGGCACTGATCAAAAGATGATGTATAACACTTTTGTACAGTCAATTTAACCTCCTTTTAACAACAAATTGAAGAGTACCTTCACAAATGGGTTAACACAAAGATTAAAAATGATTTAGCTTTCAATGCATGAGATAACAGATCTTAGAAAAACATATATAAAGCACTTCAATATTGTGATCTTATGCTTAATTACTGGAAGAAAATCCCACTTAACCCAATGAAAGTAAACCTTGCTAAGATCATTCTGTAAATTTACATGTCAATGTTATATATATATAATTTCTAACTAGGATGAAAGTTGCTCTTTTAGCCCTTCCAGTCTCTTCTTTTCTGCTGAGCTCCTCTTTAGCATGCAAGTCCTACCAAGAAATGTGGGTGGGGAATCACTTATGTCTTTTTCAGTGTTTCTTTTAGCAGTCAACTACTACTTCTGCTCTAACGCCTAGAATAACCATGTACAGCAAATATTGGATAGGATCAATACGAAAGTGAAAAGTCAACTGCCTACTCCACCTGCTGTTCATTGCTAACAGTTTCCTTTTCAGCCAAAATACTGTGTTCATTCAAAATGTGGAGAAAAATGTTTCAATAACAAAACACCAATACTTAGTTTTTGTAGATGAATAAAAGAACAATCAATATTATCAAGGAGCTGGAATTACTCCCCTACAAAGGTTAGAATATTTAGGGCTTTTTAGTTCACAAAACTGGTTTATGATAATGGTTTTTTAAAATGTCCATAGTGTGGAGAAAAGGGAATAGGAAGATTTTTTCCAACTCTTATTATACTAGAACCTGAGATCATACAATGTAATCTGGAAGAAACAGGACAATGAATTACACAGCACACAGTTAAATCACACAATTAATTATCCCATCAGCTAACTTAAATGGACAAATGAATTGCTCCCCTGCCACCAAAGCCATTTAGTCTCTTCCCCACCAATCCCCAATGCATGTAATTCCTACTTGGCACTCCTGGAGTAAAGCTTCCTATAGTGGATAAGGAATCAGGACAACTGAAAAGGATCAGAAGGTGAAAACACAAGGGGAAATCTGTGACTGCCAACCTCCCAAAGCTGTAGAAGATTTAAAGTTAAATAAAGAATCTCCAGGGTGCAACCAGGCAGCCCTGCTGAAAGAAGAAATGCTCACACAGAAATAGTGCTTTGACGCTATACTGTAGCGCAACACAGTACTCTCCCAACCCTTAAGCCTTCATTCTTGGCCAAAGCTTCCTACCATTCAACTGCTCACCCAGAGGCAATTACAATTTGTCCTAGGCAAGTAGCTAATTGCAAGGTTGATTGAAGTTGTGTTCATTTTCAAGAGGAGTTTGCTCTGATGCTTTTTATCCATATTGTAGCATGGAACAAACTGTAATGTTTGCTAACATAATGTGGTCAACATTACGCAAAAGAATTGTGCAGAATTTACAGAGAAATTAGTATGCTATAATGCGTAAATAAGGATACAAGATAAACAATGCAAGATGTTACCGTCCATTAAAATTAACACTCTAATTGTGGTATAGTCCTGTTTGCTATAGCGGATGAGGAAGGGGGAGAAAACAGGTTAAAAGACTGGAAGGGGTGGAAATTGGTCAAGAAAGCTGCATTTGCCGTGTTTGCCACTACCCACCTCTGCAGTCCACACGCAACACCTTCAGAAGCTGGAGCAACGCCAGCATGAAAAGCAGTCATGGTATAGATGCTCCAACATGGCCAGAATCTTCCTACAATCCTAGAACATCATGAGCCAGGCACATTATCTCCTGCATTCTAGATCACATCAGAAGAATGTGTTCAGGTTTCGTGGGGGTTGGGCACACTGATGTTCTGTCACAATATTAACATTTTGGATACTGCCCTTAACTTCTATTGGCAGCTTTTATGTTGCGAACCGCCCTGTGATCTTTGGATGAAGAGCGGTATACAAATTTAATAAGTAACAAGTCCACAACACCTGGCTTCCCTGCACCAGCCATTCAAAAATCAGGAAGCTTAAAGCCAGTCTAAATAGGACATTTAGATACAATACCTGGAAAACGCTCCAATTTGGAAGCAGCGTAATTGTTGAGGCAGGGAAATCTGCACCCATTTTATGTTGTTTTATGAAATGCAAGGTTGTTTTATGCCTTGCATTTCAAACATATCACACCATGGATGCCAAACTTAGTGCGGACACCCGATCAGCATAGCCCACAGCAGCACCAAACTCCTGAGCTCAAGCGATTCACCAGCCTCAATCTTCAGGAGTATTGCAGGCATGCACCACCACACCAGGTTACAACTTAAAACATTCAAATCAACATGAAAATAGCATGAAGTAAATATAAGTAGCTTGCTGCGTGTTTCATTTTGCCACACAGATTGGCTATTCAGGTTCCATTTGCTTTTATGATAATCTTTTTTACCCAATTCATTGAATTTCACTGAATCCAAGGAGGATGCGGATATGTTGCTGCATTGTGACAAGAAATACAGTCAGTTAGAGCTCTAACAAGAAACACATCAAAAACATTTAGTTCTGTGATTTAGCTGTTTGAACTTCATTGCAAAATAATTTGTTTTGGAAATAATCTATCATGTTATTTTCTGTATTCTAATTGGCCAAACCAGTAAGTATATTCATTTCTGCAAATTGGATTTGTTTATAAAAGCAAAAACATTATAGTTTTGGCCACTTGCCAGTAATTGCATTCATACTTGGTCTTTTCTCCACAAAATAATTTATATATTTTATCTTTCATCTGCATGACAATGTGGCTAGCCAATAACAGTGGCAGAAATATGATTTTAATTTAATATGACATAATCCTTACAGATTTATCCGAGCTTTCTCATAATTATAGACATATAACACAAGAGAAGCATAATACTAGAGACAGAAATGCCAACGTGAACAAGAGATTAAAATATCAAACATAATAGCTTTCTTTCTAAACGATCCCTATTCACACTTTGCAATATAAATTTGTTTCCTGAAGGTGTTAGAAACCAGCTCTTATTTCCAAATACACCATTTGTTGCATTTATGTTCAAATTACTCTGACTAAAAAGATAATTTATAACTCAAAATACTGAGCAGTGTAACTGCTATCTCTGAAAAATATGTTCAGGCCCTTATGGCCCCAAGAATAATGCCTTAATAGTTAAATATACCAGGACTACAATCCCATGCATACTTTTCTGGAAGTAAGTGCCATTGAACATAGTGGGGCTTGCATCTCAGTAAACATACAACAGGATTTGACTGAAAATCATTAAATACAAATTATTCAGATCAGTGATTAAACATGGTGAGTTTTACAATCCTCTCAGCACACACTTTACGTAAAGATGGGATCTAATCCACATTAATGACAATGAGCCCAAAAGCAGAGAGCAGCAACAGTCATTGAAAGTGGACTTTTAGATCCTTAAAGAGCTTGTAACACTCATCAGAACTATGAGGATTTAGCATATGTGCCACCGGGGTGCAAAGATCCACCCAGCGCCCCCAAATTTAGTTAAACCCCCAAATTAACTTTTATTATGCTTATATCAGGCACCACGCTTATGCCTTATCTCTTGTTGTGAATGACAAGTGCCATCATTGAGTTTGACAAGCGCCGCCGTTGTGAATGACAAGCGCGGCGCATCTTTGGTAAATGAGCGCACAAAGTCGAAAGTCCTTTACTGAAACAGTAGGTATACATTTCGGTAATACCTAGGTATATATGTATTTTGTTTTTCTAGCTTGATCAAAATTATTTATTATTTCATAACAGGTAGATAGTTAAGAGCTTAGGCGGCTTCAGCGGCGGGCACCCCCCAGAATTTGGCACCCGGGTGCCCCATACCCCT
This sequence comes from Podarcis muralis, assembly GCF_964188315.1. Lineage (NCBI taxonomy): Eukaryota > Metazoa > Chordata > Lepidosauria > Squamata > Lacertidae > Podarcis > Podarcis muralis. Next base: position 41,148,528 of record NC_135655.1, read on the forward strand.
TGCACCCCAGGGTAAAGACAGCCCTGATCCCCACAAAATCTTTCTCTACATTAGATGTTACTCTAACCCAGAGAATAATCCCCCTCTAATTTACACACACACACACATATGCCCAAAGATACCTCCTCTTTTTAATCCCACTTACCGGTAGCACTTCAACAGCAGGAAAGCACAACAGGGGAAGAATGGAGGTTTTTCTCTCCAGCACGGCAAGTAGCTGCAAGTAGCTCCTGGGAAATATACTTTTCTACTGACCCTGCAGTCATACTTACTTCTAGGGGCTACTTAAAGCCTGGAATAGTATGTTGTTCAGTGCACCGGCTGCCAGAGGGAATGGGAGAAGATCTACCTGATTTTTTTGTGGGAAGAGGGGTGTAACTTAGCTTCTTTCCAAGCCAACCTGGCATGAACCAGTGGAGGAGATTGCTCATCCCCACCAGTGCTTTTAATATTGTAAAATTAGCTAATAATGATGGACTGCAAGAAGATCAAACGCATCCATTCTTAAGGAAATCAGCCCTGAGTGCTCACTGGAAGGACAGATCATGAAGCTGAGGCTCCAGTACTTTGGCCACCTCATGAGAAAAGAAGACTCCCTGGAGAAGACACTGATGCTGGAAAAGATGGAGGGCACAAGGAGAAGGGGGCGACAGAGGACGAGATGGTTGGATAGTGTTTTTGAGGTTACCAGCATGAGTTTGACCAAACTGCGGGAGGTAGTGGAGGACAGAGGTGCCTGGCGTGCTCTGGTCCATGGGGTCACGAAGAGTCGGACACGACTAAATGACCAAACAACAACAACAACAGCTAATAATGATTATCCTGGTGTTTGGTTTCAACAAGAAACCACACTGCTCTCAGCCCAAGAACTCCCTTAGAAAAGTGGATAAGCATGAAGTTTCCACGTAAACTATAGTGAGGAGCCTCTTTCAGAGCGAGGGCCACAAACAACCTGGGGCAATCTTCCAGGGGCAGCATGCCAGTAATGGGCAGGGCCATAAGGCTAGAGGAAAAACCAAGGGCGGACACTTACCTTAGAACAGTATGCCACATTCTAGCCATGCTGAAGTCATGTTTCTACACATACCACACCCCTCTCTCCATTCTGCATCCAGGCAAGCAAGAAGCATTATTACAGTTAAAGGACAGACAGGCAGACAGACGACAGTTTTCAAGATGGGGCGCAGAGTAGGGTCAGTGAGGTATGTGGCTTGGAAGAGACGTGTGGCCTGGGGGAGGGACACACAAGGGTCATGCTTGGTTCCTGGGCCTAAAGTTCCCCAACACCGTTACAGAGGTTATATCCAAGTACTTACACTGCAGAATGGAAGGTAACACATTGCTAAAATGCCACCAGGAGCAGTTTACCAAGCATTCACATAAATAAGGAGGAATCCAGAAGTTAACTAACATGATGTATCTGGAAACAAAGCCTAACAGTTAGTTATTTTTACAGGTCTGGGAAGAAATGTGTCTACTAATTCAAATACGATGCTCTTAAAAGTAAACATATACAGTGGTACCTCGGGTTAAGTTCTTAATTCGTCCCGGAGGTCCGTTCTTAACCTGAAACTGTTCTTAACCTGAAGCATCACTTTAGCTAATGGGGCCTCCTGCTGCCACCGTGCAGCCGGAGCACAATTTCTGTTCTCATCCTGAAGCAAAGTTCTTAACCCGGGGTACTATTTCTGGGTTAGCGGAGTCTGCAACCTGAAGCATATGTAACCTGAAGCGTATGTAACCCGAGGTACCACTGTACAGTATAAAGTTTTATTCAATCCTCAAAATTTGCTTGCACTCGAACTATGAAATTATGAAAATTGGGGAATCAATATAATCAGTAAGCGGTAATTTGTTTATTATTTGTTTATTGCATTTATATCCTACATTTTTACCACTGAGCTCCAAGTTCTTCCACTCCTCATTTAATTCCCACAACAACCCTGTAGATAGATTAGGCTGAAAGGATGTGGCTGCCCCAGTCACCCAATGAGCTTCATGGCTCACTGGAGATTCGAGCCCTGGTCTCCCACAAACTAACCACTATACCACACTGGCTATCGATAATCAATAACCTGATTGGCTAGCACGTGGATCAAATGTCCTATTGCTGCATAACATCACTCAACAAATGCATGTGGCAGTTACTCCCAGTACCCAGAGGACAAACTGTATTCCAATCACTGAGCAAGAATTCTTGGAACTGCATGCATATTTTATATTTCCAACCGGATACATAATACTGTATAGAACATTTTGCCCTCATGTGGACACAACCCTGTAATACAAATGCTTAAGTCAGGGCTGCCTCAGAAATCCTGTCATAATTTTTCTGTGCAGATGTAACTCCATACACCATTGTGAATGATAAGAATGCATGTATATATTTTTTTCTACCTGTACAGCATGGTGTGGCAATATACATGCTTTCTTTCTTTACAAAGTATCTTTAACATAGCTTTCTAAAGAGTGTAACAGCAGCTGTCAGAGTAAGCTGCAACTGAAGCATATACAATATTAACAATTGTGGGAGGGCCAATATGAAAGTGATTTATCAAGCTGCTTGGTGAGGCATGCAAACTCCTCTTGTGAAGATTTCTAAAAGCTGAATAAATATTTGCCAAGTATATTTTGGCGTAAGAGATTACACACGGCACATTATGTTCTACTCTGCTTTTGTAAGAAGTTACTGTGACCTTCTCACAAATTATTTGATTTTAATGATAACTGCTAACAGAGAGCTTGTGGTAATGTTGCTTCTAAGAGAACAGGCCGTGGACCAGAAAAAGCCCAAATCTCACCTCAACCATTAACTTATCTCCCCTATTTGAAATATTGAGATAACATTGACCTATTTTACAAGAATGTTGTACAGTGGTACCTCAGGTTAAGAACTTAATTCATTCTGGAGGTCAGTTCTTAACCTGAAACTGTTCTTAACCGGAAGCACTACTTTAGCTAATGGGGCCTCCCGCTGCTGCTGCTGCTGCCGCGCTGCTGCTGCGCAATTTCTGTTATTATCCTGAAGCAAAGTTCTTAACCCAAGGTACTATTTCTGGGTTAGCGAAGTCTGTAACCTGAAGCGTCTGTAACCTGAAGTGTCTGTAACCTGAGGTACCACTGTATGGTTATTGAGATATAGTACTGCCTGTTGAACTTTAAAACAAGTACAAAAGCAGCTAACAAACAGTTCGTGTAATTTTGCCTAATAATCCCAGCTTTGTAGGAAAACAAATAATTTATCTATAAGTAATGCTATTAACCACTCATTTTTGCACCTTCAGCTTGGTTCCTTCATTGTATGTTTTAACCTTTGGAGGCGACTATAGACTTTGGCTCTATTTTTCACTCCTGTTTTAAATGCAAAGGAGAGTATCTTTTTAAACCAAAATATTTTGCATGGGTATTACTTACATCAGATTTTGAGGCTTAAAAAGAGGGTTTAATTTGTGGCGGAGCTCAACCACACAATCTGTTTTCAACAACTTAGCCCTGGGATGAGAAGCCACAATAAAGACATGTGACCAAGGAAGGCACCACTGAACAACTGCAGCCTATTCCTACACATTAGAAGGAGCGGAGTTTCCAAGATGCATGGCATGCTTCCAGGTAGGACTCATTACAAGAAATTTTAAAAGTAAACTTCAGTACCTCTTTTTAAAAGAAATGTTACCATTGTGTCTCCCTTCCTCAGTATTCCCTGTACTGTAATTAGCTGCCTACCTCTAGTAGGGACAATAATCTATCTTTTTGCATTTTGTAATAATAATTTAAGGACCACTTGAAATGCTTCATAGAAGCATCATAAAAAAAAGCAAAAACATTCAAACCAAAATACTTTAATTGCACTGCTATAAATAACTGTGCAAATATCTTAGGTTTGTCTGTTGAAATATTAGTGATTCTATAGAACTATAAAAAAAATTAAGGGCATTACTTGTAATATTCTAAAATAATGAACACCCCTTAAAATAAATCACATTTGGTAATCCTACTTAATTTAAATTCTGTTATGAACTTTATTGCTTATAGTCAAAATCTACCACAATCCAAAAGGAACAGCACAAAAATAGTATAACATCACTCTCCTACAAATTTAGAGGCAAACAAAAGAAGTCTTCTTCAAGTTTTACAAGACTTACAACAAAATATGCATAACTCAACAATACCCCTAAAGCAGTAAGGCCATTTACCTGGGAGTAAGCCCCAAAGAATCAACCTGCATAGGATTGCAATTGTAAAATATTAACTATCTTTATACACAACTGAATTCTATACAGGCCTACTGTGAAATAAATCCCACTGAATTCATGTAGTTGTCAGTATGTATAGTGGTGCTTCCAGATAGGTCTTTGTTATGGTGTTGGTCTTCTTTATGCACACAAGGTTTTTTTGCAGTATGTACACAATGCTATTGTGTGCCACTGTCAAAATGACCATCCATGTTCCCTCCCCCTTCTAGATTTACTCTTTTAAGGGGATTCTAAAAAGTTTTTTTAAAAAAAACTGTTGCCAATTTCCAATAATCCATTAAGCCGCCATCTGGAAGCACTCAATGGTTAACATCAAGAATACCCTAGAAATCCTCTGAAGCTGAGCAATATTGATCCATGCTGGGCTGAAATATTATCAACATTCTAAGTTGCATAATCACAGTCATGGGAAGTATAATTTACCTGGAACGCTTAACCAGCAAATTAGTCACAAACATAATTTACAAATATGGAAGTCTGCCACCTAGCCAGGATTTTACTGACTCAACCTAAATTTTACTCTACTGGCCAACTGCCAGAACCAGACTGCTACACTCAGGGTGGGGGGGGGGGATCTAGCTAATGATTTATTTTTGTAATTACTATATGTGTGTTACTAAAGCACGTTCATATTTACTAAGGTGTCACATGTGGCTGGCAGCTACACTTGTAGCACATCGCCTGTGCACATGCTGTCAACTTTGTGTCCTGTCAATGTAACTGCATGATCACAATGCTGTCACAGTGCTTAGAGTGCATCCGACAAGACTGCACAAATCTGTTCCTCTTCCAGCTGCCATGCAAACCCAGAGCTCAGTCCAAGCTTTCCCTCTGAATAGTAACTGTCTGTCACTTTGTCCTATGCCATCTCTGAGGCAACATTGACTGTACAGCTGCCATCACCTTAGGCATGCTGATGACCCAGAGAAGAGATTCCACAGAACAGCTAAAGTCCACAAACAAGCAAAGATTCATTCCCTTAATGAAAGAAAAACACCCAGGTTTTACATGCTTTTGAGGAAAACTTCCCTGTCTCCTTGGCCAGGTCTGGTTTAAACATGACACCAGATGTCATGCTGCGGGCAACACATTTAAATTGGGTCATCAGTTCCTGTGTACGAAGTGACCAGGAAATCACAGGCTAGTTTTGCACCTGCAATCACTGCACACTAGGAGCCAAAAACCCTATTTAAATCCTATTCTGGCCAATAGCCCCATACAGGTGATTTTTCCCTCCATATCCAGAGTCACATTTTAAACTGGGGTATCAGAATTTCTATTCACAAAGGGCGGTGAACCTAATTACTCCCAACCTAAGGCTGCCATACTGTAAACACACTTATCTGTGAATAAGTCTTTTTTAATTCAATGGGGCTTAATTCTGATTAACACCACACTAAGTTACACTGTATGACAAACTTCCAGCACAATTCTCTTACTTGAATAATATAATGCATTGGGGCGGGGAGGTGGTGAAGGGCGTGAGAACAAGTGACCTTCACCACACCTCAACAAAAATGGATCTGCGGAGACCCACTGCCACCCCTTTCATGTACGTAAGCCCAACTGTTTGTTTAAAACTTTGTTGTTTTTGTGTGTGCAACAAACTGACAGGGAACATAAGCAGACAGCAGACAGTCCCATAATAAGCGCAGTGACACACACACACTAACAGGGGTCAGCAAACTTTTTCAGCAGGGGGCCGGTCCACTGTCCCACTTGTAGGGAGCCGCACTATATATTTTTTGGGGGGAGGGGATGAAATAATTCCTATGCCCCACAAATAACCCAGAGATGCATTTTAAATAAAAGCACACATTCTACTCATGTAAAAACACGCTGATTCCTGGACTGTCCGCGGGCCGGATTGAGAAGGCCAGATCTGGGCCCCGGGCCTTCGTTTGCCTACCCATGCACTATATGTATCTATATATGCGGTGCTTTTTTATATTAAAAAAAATGTTTAGGGGTATTCTCCTTTTGACTCAAGAAAACCACCATTTTATAGTTCAAATCAGGAAAAATAAATGGACCAAAGTACAAAGATTCACAAAATGTTTAGGGAGGTATGCGTACCCCTGCTTACCCCCAGAAAAAAGCACTGTATATATGTATATATAAATATATAACACACACACCCGAAACATACACACTATGTATGTATGTAACCCCTAACATATTACTGTAGGTAGAATCTGGTTGCTAAGGGAGAGGGAGATAGTAACAGCCTCGGCGGAGCCTCAGATAAGAAAGCTTTGCCACAGAGAAGCCGTGAGGAGGGGGGGGGTCTACTTTAGCTCCGCCTCGGCCTCGTGTATGTCTCTTTTTCCTTACCGATTCATAACCGTGAGGGGCGGAAGCAGGCGCGGCGGGCCCTTTGCCGCGAGCGTCCCGCCTGCCTCTTCCTCTCCCCCCGCCTCTCCCCCGGCTCCCGCCTCCTCGGCCGGGACCGGCCTCGCTGCTGCTGCTGCCGCCTCCGGCGCCTTCCGCCGGCCTCTCTCGCCCGCCCGGCCGCCGACGATGGGGTTGCCGGCCGCCGCCTCCCCGTTGGGGCCTGCCGCCGCCGCCGCGTTCGGGCTGCTGCATGGCAGCTACTTCGGGTCCGGCCCGCTCCTCCTCGCAGCCGCCTTTCTCCAGGCCCGTCTCCCCGCCTCCTGCGGGAAGCTGGCTGCCTCCGTCGGGAGAGGAGGAACTGGGGGCCGCGCCAGGCTTGGGCCTAGCGATCCTGGCTCCTCTCGGAAGTCCGGGCGAAGAATCGCGAAGCGCGCCTCGCTCTCTGCAGTGAACGGGAAACGGTCGCAAACGCGGCGCATTTGATGCAAGCGCAACAGAACCTCCGCTCTTTGCGGCCGCATCGTTTAGTTGCTGTGGTTTTTCTAGACTTCCAAGATTAATTATAAGATTTGTTTTTAACTGGGGGATATCACCAGCTCAGAGCTCCTCGATCCTAAAACTGCATACTGTACTTGGGAGTAAATCTCATTGGAATGTGACTTGGTAAATGCAATACTAATATCTGGCTTGCATCTCTTTCACAAATGAAAGTTCCCTGAAATAATCCCTAAAGAAATGCCTCACAAATCAGGTAACATAATCCACAATTAAACATAATGAAAGTAGCAATATATCCACATTAAGCTGTTGAGAGAACAACCATAAACAGCATCCTAAATAATGTGTCATGTGGATTCCAGAACGCTAGCCTCGGGAGCTGATTCATAACAATTTTGAGGTGCTTCGCCCCCCCCCCCCAACAAAAAAAGTTGGCAGTAACTTTCATGGTCACTACATATTTAAAGTTGCCATGGTGAATTATGCATGAGCATGCCACTGTGCATGTTAATCAGTAGCTGTGACCATGGTGATGTGCTCAGACAGATCTGCCCAACATGCCACTAAAATCAAAGCAGAAATACTTATTTTGTGCAGCTGCTCCAAATCTGTGTTAGGAATGAGAACCCACTGGATGGTTTTAGGATTGATCACAAGAAAATTTGTTAATGGCTGTGCCTCCTTTTCTGCTTCTCTCCAAAGCGCATTGCAGTTACACAGGACTTAGGCACCTCAGAGAAGTTCTCCCCTAGGATGAAACAGCAGCCAGGCCCAACCTCAGCAAAGTTCCTGAGCAAGCCTCACAGACTAACAAAGAAACTTGACCTGAGAAACTACCACCATCTTGGTTAAATCGTGTGCACATGCTCAGAAAGGCAATCAAGAGGAGCAATATGATATGACAGCAGCAGTGTTTGAACGAAGGAGGCAGCTGCTCACTACCTTGTCACATCCACTTTTTGCAGCAGCCACCTACCTCACTGACAGTCATTACTTGCCTGCCTAACTGCTTGCCTGACAGCTCATTCCTTGTCCAATCCCCACTATAGGATGGCAGCGACAAAACAGCAAGGAGGAGGATCAGAAACAATAGTCAATGGGAAAGGGAAAGGGGAATTCATGAGTACTCTGATTCCCACAAAACCCTGAAGCTAATGCTAATGGCTTGGTTCCAGAGCAAAGGAATGCAGTGCCCACTTGATCTCTGTATCTGATGGAGTAACCTCTTAATCTGAGTGCGGTCCTACGCTCTGTGACAGAGGGAGTCAATGTGGTGCCTTCTAGATGCTATAGGCAGTGGTCTCAAAATTTCAGGGGCAGCATTAAAATTCAGTGCCAACCCCACGACATCTAACCTTTCATTTTACATCATAGTTGTCGCGCCCCCTGCAGCACCCCTGAGGCTCCACACCAAATGCGCCCAAACCAGTTGCACTCCCCGCAAATCCACTTCTGCTATGTGCTACAATTTTATGGGACATTATTTCTAAGAACCATTTCACACACAGCTCTAAAAACTACATCTGAATCTCTTGCACACTATTTTTTTTCATGTAGAAAAGGTGCTTTCATCTGCTTCAGAATTTGGAGAGGGGAGCCATCTTGAAATTGAGTATGCATATGCATTATGGCCATGAAAGTGTGTTAAGAACTAATTTGAACACTATTTAGTAGCACATGAAATGGTCTTAGGGCAATCCAAACATTGTACAGTATCCTCTGGGAAGCTGATCCAAAAGAAAGGAATTCACTGCTTCTTAGAATAGATAGAAATCTTACAGTAAATCCAATAGTACTGGTGCAATAACTGGCTATTTATCACAAATACCCTGCTCAAATGAACATTATCCCAAATATAGTGCAATCAATTGCAAACCACATGTAGTTATTACTCAGGCATTGCATGTACTTCTTCTTTGCATTGCATGTAATTATTGTGCACTGCTTTCATAACAGGGGAACCAAGTTGAAAAGCTTCAAAGCTATAGCGATGTCTAACATTTTGCTTTGCCTCTTGGTTGTATTGGAAACAAACCCATCAGCAGAAATTACTTTTGTAAGGCAAAATACAGTCTCAGAGAACTTGATCATTTGGAATTGATGCAGATAGGTGACACTTTAAGATCTTAACAGCCAAATATGATTAATAGTCACTCCTCCATTACAGTGAGCTCATTGCTTTTCTTCCCCTGCAGTCCTTAGTCAGCTAGGACTTTATTTTCTAAAGTGGTGATTTTTTTTTAATTGTGGAAAATGACCTGAGTTGGCCTTTCCATTAAGAGTCTGTAGTCAATCATGTATGATAGCTTTGTTCAGGGGACCACTGTTGCCGTAGCTGAAATGAAGAAACTTTACATTCTTGCATCAAGTAGGAACCTTACTGCATTTTTTAATATGAACTTCTGCAGCTCAGAACAATAAATAGCAACAATGGGTGGCCAGATATGTGCTTTAGAGAAAGAGTTGTGAAAGTTACAAGCAAAGAATTCTAGTTGCAATGAGCAGGAGAAGGCAAGGAGTACAGTGGGCTACGAGTATTTAAGTATGAAAGACAGAAGACATAGAATAGGAAATACTGTATATATTTTAGTTACAGATAGGTAGCCGTGTTGGTCTGCCATAGTCAAAACAAAAAAATTCCTTCCAGTAGCACCTTAAAGACCAACTAAGTTAGTTCTTGGTATGAGCTTTCGTGTGCATGAGCTTTCGTGTGCATGCACACGAAAGCTCATACCAAGAACTAACTTAGTTGGTCTTTAAGGTGCTACTGGGAGGAATTTTTTTGTTTTGTATATATTTTAGTCACTGTTAAAGCAAGGAGTGGGATTTTGTGTTCTTGTTTTTATTATGTATTTTGTGTTTTTATATTGCATTTTATGTTGTGAACCACCATGAGATCTACAAATGTAGTGTGGTATACAAATTAAATAAAATAAAATAAAATAAAATTTTACTGCTACTGAACAGCACATACTCCACTTGTCTCTTTACCAGGACTTTAGTCTTCCATTGCTTTCTTTAAAAAATTCTGCATATTGTGCCACTCTTCAAATTTTTCTTTTATTGCAGCAGGGGTGGCAAACATGCAACCCTCCAGATGTCATTAGACTGTATAATTAAAAACCACATCAAGGCTTTATTTTAACAGCAAATGCAGGGAATTAATTTCTTCAGGACCCATATTGAATTGAAAGGAGATTGACCCCTGTGTCACAACTTGTGTGTGTGTGGACTTTTAAAATAGTTGTTCCTTTATGCGTTTACCTATCTGTGAAACACTGTCAATACAACTTGTTCCCTAAATCTATGGTACCATTAAACATCACATCTAGAGTTCATTGGTAAAGGTACCCCTGCCCGTACGGGCCAGTCATGTCCGACTCTAGGGTTGCGTGCTCATCTCGCTCTAGAGGCCGTGAGCCAGCGCCGTCCGAAGACACTTCCGGTTCACGTGGCCAGCGTGATAAAGCTGCAGCTGGCGAGCCAGCACCAGCGCAGCACATGGAAACGCCGTTTACCTTCCTGCTATAAAGCGGTCCCTATTTATCTACTTGCACTTAAGAGTGCTTTCGAACTGCTAGGTGGGCAGGAGCTGGGACTGAACGACGGGAGCTCACCCCGCCGCGGGGATTCGAACCGCCGACCATACAATCAGCAAGTCCTAGGCACTGAGGTTTTACCCACAGCGCCACCCGCGTCCCTATGAGTTCATTGGTATCGTAGGTTAAATGTGCCTTGCCTCACTGTTGTCCTACTGCAAATTGGGGGCCCTGTGATTAATACTAGTTGATTTTTTTAACCACAATAGTTTGAGAAAAAGAATACAAAATATATTTAATTGTTCATATTAAATAGTTAAAGTAAGAATTCAACAATTAATATTGAATATTTCACTTATGTCAGAAGCCTTTCCTAAATCTAGTGCCCTCCATATATTTTTTTGGACTACAAGTCCCATAAATCCCAGGCAGTATGGCCAATGGTCAGGAATGATGGGAGTTGTATTCCAAAATATCTGGAGTGCACCAAGTTGGGGAAGGCTCTGCTATAGCAACAAAGGTTGGCTGGGAAACATTACCAAGCCTATTTTGTGTCTCTAAACTTGAATACATAATATTTAAATATCTTTAGAAGTCGTAATTTATAATTGATACTCCAACGGTCTTACAATTTGCTTGTGCTTAATAAATCTGGCAGGAATCCATTATTATTTTACGAGCTTTCTTTCTCTTTATTTGTCATTAAAAAGGTATCTTCAAAGTACAGATGAAGAAGCAACTTAAAAGGGACTGATGTTAATACGCCAAGAAAAAGAATGGAAGAAAAACTGCACAGCAATTCAACCATTGTCAATGGTACAACCCCTAACCATAAGCATTTAGAAGGTCATAGCCTTTGGGAAGTAATTACCATTGCTACAGTGACGGCCATTTTAAGCTTAATAACTATAGTGGGGAATGTTCTTGTGATGATATCCTTCAAAGTCAACAGCCAGCTCAAGACGGTGAACAATTACTATTTACTCAGTCTTGCGTGTGCAGACCTTATCATTGGAATATTTTCTATGAATCTTTATACATCCTACATATTAATAGGGTACTGGTCTCTTGGGAGTCTAGCATGTGACTTGTGGCTAGCCCTGGATTATGTAGCTAGCAATGCCTCAGTAATGAATTTACTGGTTATCAGCTTCGACCGATATTTTTCTATTACACGGCCATTAACCTACAGGGCTAAACGCACACCGAAAAGGGCTGGCATCATGATTGGCCTAGCTTGGCTAATTTCATTTATCCTGTGGGCACCAGTAATCTTATGTTGGCAGTATTTCGTCGGGGAACGAACTGTCCCGCCTGGAGAATGCCAGATTCAATTTTTGTATGAACCCATCATCACCTTTGGTACTGCGATTGCTGCTTTCTATATCCCGGTTTCTGTGATGACAATTTTGTATTGCCGTATTTATAGAGAGACTGAGAAACGGACCAAGGACCTGGCCGAACTTCAAGGATCCAGTTCTGTGGCTGAGTTCGAAATGATAAAGCCTCAGAAAGCTTTGCTAAAATCCTGCTTTAGCTGCAAGCAACAAAATTTAGCCAAAAGGGAGAGATGTCAGGCTTCATGGTCTTCATCCAGCCGAAGTACTTCAGCAACAGCAAAGGCATGTCAGATTCAAAATACTTGCCATGACTGGGCTAAGGCAGACCAGCTAACCACTTGCAGCAGCTATGCATCCTCAGAAGAGGAGGATAAACTTGCCTCTGATCCCGTCTTTCAAGTAGCTTATAAGTCTCCAGTAAAAAGCAAGGATGATGAACATAAAGAGGAGAAAAAGGAAGCCTTTATCAAAGACCATCCTGGGGGAAATGACTATGAGACCCCCAAATATTTTCTAACCCCAACCAAAGGCCACGTTAAAAAAAGTAGTAAATGTGTAGCTTATAAGTTCCGATTGGTGGTTAAAGCTGATGGTGCCAAAGAAACTAACAATGGCTGCCGAAAAGTAAAGATCACTCCTTGTTCTGCCACTTTATCTAAGGACATGACTTCCGTCAAAAACATGGATCCAAATATAAACAATCAAATTACTAAAAGGAAAAGAATGGTCCTTATAAAGGAGCGCAAAGCAGCCCAAACTTTAAGCGCCATTCTTCTAGCTTTCATAATCACTTGGACACCCTACAATATCATGGTTTTGGTCTCCACATTCTGCTCAGATTGTATTCCCCCAACGCTGTGGCACCTTGGCTATTGGCTGTGCTATGTGAATAGTACTGTTAACCCAATCTGCTATGCTCTCTGTAACAAAACGTTCAGAAAGACATTTAAGTTGTTGCTGTTCTGTCAGTGGAAGAAGAAAAAAATGGAAGAAAAATTATACTGGCAGGGTAATACTAAACTGCCTTAATTTAAAGTGTTTAGGGGGGGGGCAGACCTTGGCCAAGCACTGTAAATCAAATTGGCTGCAAGTCTTTCATTGTAAAGTTGTTGCTTTGCATGTCTGGAGACAAAAGAAGCACAATTTGTGTGGTGATAAAGATATGCCTATGGCCATGAAGAAAGCAGCCACAATGATGAACATTTCTATAATTGTCTGTGACTACTAAATAGAGCATTATTTATGTTGCTGTCATAGAAAGTTTCTTTCCACATATTTGCCAAATAAAATGGCACACCAACAGACCTTAATGGTTGGGTATGGAATAGACCCTTCATTCATTAGGTCTACTACCTGGAAAGTAACATTATGCCTTCCTGCACATTTTTTCTAAGGCTTTGTCCAGTTTAGTTATAGGTCTCCAATAGAATGACACTTGCATCAACTTCCCGTACAGAATTGTTTCTAAACTGGATGGAAACAAAAGGAAGGCTAGTACCACCGGCCAATGATAAATGTCTGAGATTTTTTTCTCAATGGACAAATTTGCTCTTGGAATTAGTTGTGAGGCCATGAACATTGTTTGAGTTTGCATTGTTCTTTTTCTATGGCTGAGAGATGGCTTATATGATGTAAACTTTATGGTTGTTGTTTTTTGCAAATTAAGAAGCCAATGAGGGTACCAAGTTTGTCAGAGATGTTTACATTGCCTACAAACAAGGGTACTAGTTAATTGTCTTTTTGCATTTTATTTGTTCATGTTGAAGTTGCTCTGAAGGAGTTTTATTTTTAAAATCCTGTACAGTATATTGATGCAATCCGATGTATGGCTTCTAAGAGAAAGGTAAAATCGCTTCTTTATTACCATTCTGAAGAACTATCTTAGCAAAAGAATCCTGCATTGCAGTGGGTTGGACTAGATGACTCTCTTGGTTCCTTCCAACTCTACAATCCTATGATTCTGTGTGGGTTGCATTTTATTTCCTACACTGTGAATCAGCAATCCTACCTCACTTACCTGGGAGTAAGCCCCATTGAATTCAATATGACTTACTTTGGAGTAGTCATGGTTAGGATTGCACTGTGAGTTGCCTTCCGTGTAGGTGTTTTGCAGCACATTAAGCAACATCTTAATCCTTTTGATTTCGGTAGAACTTCCAAGTATAGGAGTTCAGGACTGCAATCTTAAGTTACGAGCTGAAACTTGCTTATGAATGAGGTTCAGTACTACACATTACCAGTGCTTTTTTCCCCCTGGGGTTACACAGGGGTACACATACCCTAAACATTTTGTGAATCTAAGTTTGACCTCATTGAAGGGCAGTATTTCAATATGAATAGGGAAATGAGAGTTCCCCTAAACATTTTATTAGAAAAAAAGCGCCCTGCACTTACTTTTATTTAATTTATCCACAGGTTCCTCCTTTTAGGTCTAAGATTTTACACCCTGATCTTGAAATGTATTTATTGGCAGTAAATCATTTGAAATCAATGAGTTAGGTTGCCAGTATTAAAAAAAGATATGGTACTGCTTAAAGATGCAACAGGTCCTGCTTGTGAAACATGTATTTCAGCTAGCACTTAACACTACACAATTTACATCAATAACCTTACAAACATATACTCATTGAATAGTTTGAGTCACCTTTCTCCATGAATCACATAGCCCATACCAGTCAAAAGCAACAACAGCAATTTGAAAAAGAGAGAGGAGTAAAAGCACCTACCTTTCTGTCCTGTGTTTTTTGGGTGGCAATACTTGAATGCCTAAATCCCTAGCACAAAGTAGGTAACTCTATCAGGAGTTTGCTGAGGATATGTCTGGATAGAAATGTTGTATACATAATGGCTATTATAGTGCCTCTTTTTATACCGCAGACTACTTACGACAACACGAGCATTTCAGTAGAGATGATGATCTGACAAAATAAAGGCAGTAACTGGGATAATTACAGAGTAACTGGTCTGAGAACTGCAATTAAAATCAGCTATCAAAATAAACTGATGGGACAGAGAGAAAACAACGGCAATGGGAAGTCAGGATGTACAAACTACGGTGAAAATAACTTATATGGAAACAAACTGATATTTATATAAGAGTTTAGTAAGTTCATGATTTAAAATGTTAAAAGGCCTAGAAATTCTACCCCAGTACCCTGATTTACTGTATTGCCAAGTATTGGAAATATGATGTGCACCCAGAGCTCCCCACCAGCTCCCCACACTATATCTTTAAAGCACATTTGAAGCACATTAGCCCCTCACAGAGTTTCAATTCCCAGCAACCCTTATCAAACTACAGTGACCAGAATTCTTTGAGAGGGAAAATATGCTTCAAATGTGCTTTGTATGGAAATGTCCCCTCCTCTGGAGTGAAGAAGGAATGTGGTTTATATGGGGTGCATATGGGGCTCAGTTGGGAACTAATATTAAGGTGCAAAGCAGCATTAAGATACATTCCAGCAAACGCTGAACTGCCAGGTTTGCATTATTGACTATAGACCTGTAAAGATGCAAAGCTTCATGGGACACATGGATTATTGTAGTTCGATAGTGGACAGTGCACTAACTCATGCACTCATGCAATTTAAAGATGGACTATAACAATGTCTATGTATGCATTTGTTAATATCTATCTATATCATCTATCTATCTATATCTATCTATCTATCATCTATCTATCTATCTATCTATCTATCTATCTATCTATCTATCTATCATCTATACCCTGCCTAAATTTCAAAGAAACTCAAAGCAGCTGCAATCCAAAAACACGAAACAATAGTAAAATATATAACAATTCCCATTAAAATCACAAATATTGTCACCAAGGCCAAACCCCCACAACAAAATACGAAACACCCATTGAAACTAAGACATCAAAAGTAAGCCAGCAGAAAGAGAACAACTGCTCAGAAACCTTTTAAAACAGCCTAATATATTTTATTTATTAGCCATCTAAAACAATACAGTCATGGGGTCTATGCAAAGCCATTCCCTAGGATGGGCAGCACAACAGAAAAGGCCCTCATCCTGATTATTGCCAGATGTGCTTCCCAGGGTCAATGGACCTGGACTAGGGCTTTGGATGATGATTCTGCTTTGGTCTTCAAGAATGTACGAGTGCACAGCTTGAGTGTTAGGCTGCATCTCTATCATATCATCCGCATTCATAGCTTAGTATAGTAATAATACAGTTGTAAAATATAGTGTTGCATAGTTCAGAGATAACACAGCACATTTCATAAGAGTTATTGTGTATTTGTCATTGCTTCCACTGAAGTAAAAAATATTTTCATTAAGAGCTAGAGAAGCAGGAAAGAAAGGGTTTCTCCACAGCTATAGAAATAAACAATGTTGTGAATAACTTGACGGTTAAGTGAGTTGTTTGCAAAAGATTGAATTTTTTGCAGGGGTATTGGATATTATTTAAACTCACTGTATAATAATGTGAAAATGTGTATTCTGGAATCAATATGATCAATTTTAAGTATATTGTATTGTGCCAACTGTTTTTGGTGCTTTTGCATATAATTGTTAAAGGAAAGTGCAAGTTACTATAGAGACCTCTGTTTCTTTTCTTCAGTCACCATCAAAGCATTTTCTGTGTATAGTGTATACTTTGAGTTATACTGGCTTCAAACAAACATACATATGCATATGATATGTGTGTTTGGTTCAAACGAACCTGCATTTCTATAATACAAGCTATGTAATAATGACTATATAAGACTGTAAAAGTTTTCTGCTAGCTGCAATGTTATTGCTAAAGAAAAGCTTTGCCTTCTATTATTGAAGTTAAATGGGAAGTTATTTTTGTCACAGTTTCTGTTGAACAGGAATGTTTTATAAATGTTTATGGTCCGTTTGTTGAGTAGATGTATAAGACTACACAGTGATGGATGCCAAAGTATCAGTTAAGTGTAACTGTTAAGTATGTGCTCAACCTATGCTGCTAAAAACTCAGACATGACACTGCCAAACTCTGGGATACATTGTAAATATCTGGAACTGTATTAAAAACGGTGTGTGTTTATTCCTTTTTTAATACTGGAGTTTCATAACAAAAAAGGCAAGGGGGACAGTTGAGAGCTATCCAACAATATAGAGCCACAACTTTTATTTTTGTTATTTTTGAAAGAACAGGAAGAGCAGAAACAAAAACCATTTGAAATTATTTCTTAAAATGGATACAGGTTTGGTTTTTTTGCAGACACTTGTAAGTTATTGCTCTAGAACCTGTGACCCTCAAGATCATGTTGGGCTCCACTTCACATCTGCCTCAGCCTGCATGGCCAATTGACAGCGATGATGGGGGTTGTAGTTTGACAATTACTGTAGGTCTGTAGGTTCCTCATCCCTCCTCTAAAATCAGGATTCTTAAAGATTCCATTTATATGTTTAGTAACATAGTTGCATGGGAACTATTATGGGGTAACTGTATTCCATACCACTAAAGACCACTATGGTCATCTTTATAGGAAAGAGCCAACTGTGGTGATTAAACAGTGTGGTTATTTCCCACCAGAGTCCCATTCTTCTCTGAAGCAAAGGTCAAAAGACTCCAACTGGGAGGTTATGCTAAGGGCACTGCTGACTTGTGAAACTAAAGATGGGCAGCAAAAGCAGGCAAGCTCTTCTAGGGCAGAGAAACAAAAGGGATCTGGACTGCATAGCGCTGTTTGATGACACTTCTACATTGTTTCCAGAATGGGAGAGGAGGAGGACAATCTGCCTTGTATTTGCAAATATGTCTGCTGTGTCCATAGATGACCTAGACCTAGAAGAGCTGTCCTGAAAGTAGCTAGACTAGGAGCAGATGCATGGACGTTATTGTATCAGCATCTTACTGACAATAACTGAGGGTTCAGCTACTCAAATTAGATCCCCCTTCCTAGTGTATTGCAACATCCAGTTGGGGCACATTCCTTAATTCTGCTGGTTTCCTGAATATGGGGTATTGTCCTAGGGTATGGTCTTAGGGGTTGCCTCCAAGGCTCCCTTGTCTTCCCTGGTTCTGGTTCATGCTTGGGGCTGATTCCATGTCTGGGAGCTATACTGACAAGTACTAACATCTTGAGGGCAGCATGAAAGCGCTGAGTGAAGGCTGGAGATAGTTATCTATCGGCTTTATACACAAGCAGAAATGAGGCCACATGCTTCTTCCAAAGCCCTTATAACAAGTAGATTAAGTCCAAGGGGCAGAGAGCAGAAGAATGAAGTGGGAAATGGTGGGTCAAAAGACTGCTGAGGTAACTACAGCATCAGGTTCCAGGAAGAGCAGATTCTGCCTTCAACACAAATAATTTTTCAGTTGCAATGTGTCCCTCTACTAATTTCAGCCTTGGTCAAACTGGTGTTCTAGTGTTTCACAGATGGATAATATAAGAGCCTTTAGCAAAAGACCCCTTAAAGAACATTCTCCTTCCATCTGAGACTGCCCATTCATTCCGATCATCAAGAGAGGTCCTGGTTTGTCTCCCACCATCATCACAAGTACAGTTGGTGAGAACAAGAGAAATACCTCTTTCTGTTATAGCACCCAGGCTTCAGAGCTCTTTGTCCTGGGAGATTTGTCTGCACCCGATAGCAGAGTTCAAATATAGAGTTTAAGGATTGTCTGTTCCAGCAGGCCTTTGACCCAACTGGCTTCTCCATATGGATTTTTAAAGTTGTTTTTTTTTAAAAAAACTTACTGCATCATCATCTGTGTTTTGCTGCTTTAATATTATATGATTGTATTAAACTTACATGATGTTAGTATCCTTGGGTAACAGAAGTGAGAGGAAAAAGTGGGATATATATATTTGGATATGTCTAAACAGATTATATTGAAAGTTTCAGGAGCACTTTCCTGAGCCAGAGCTCCAGGAGAGCCACTTCCTACAGTACAGTGATAACATTTACTTGAGGAGAAATCTGTGGGGTATAAGAGGGTCTTTGCCATTCTACAGAAGAACAGGAGCTGATCCCATTCCACTATAGCTGGAATGCTGCAGTGTAAATAAACTCTTTCTCGCTCTCCATACATACTGTCAAGCCCTGAGGCAGCCCCCCCGTACTGATGGCTAAATCTTGCCAAGATGGTCTAGGAAAACACCTCTGGCTCACCCTCTCATGTTAAGTGTGTTGTTCTTTCAGATCCCACTCCACTCCTTTGTGGAGTGATCCATGATGGCTGATCCATGACTAGGACCAAGCCATAGATTTAGAAAAAGTACATGGTAGGGCCATCTTAGCAGAATACCCTTTCAGAATGCAGGAAGGGTATAACAATGCAAAAACTCCTAACAAGCCACTCCTATCCATGGAAATCTAGTAGGTCAGGAAGAAAGGTTAATCCTTGCTGTAATGTGCTTGTTATGTGTGTTGTATTTTTACACTGAGGAGCATTCAAACATGTGCCTTTCTTGCCTGTGTTCTGAAAGGGTATGGTCCTCAGACACCTGAACCATGTACTTTTTTTAACTGTTTAGACTAGTAGTCTTCAAACTTTCCAGATCTTTAACCCAAACATGGATTTGGAAGACTCATTTTTTCATTCTCATTTGCATAGTGGTACTGCTGCCATTGCAACTCACCTTAGATCAGGCTATGATCCAGTTTTGGCTCATGTTGAAGATCAGTGGTTTATACTGACTCTTGAGCATGCATAACTCTCTTCCTTAAAAAACAGTACTTTGCATCCTGTTTAGTACTAATCCTCTTCATGGAATGTGACTTTCCTGTCTTTCCCTTCCTATTGTGATCCTTTGCATCTTCCCAAAAGCAGTTCATGAGGACTGGAAAACCTTTTAAAAATGGCATGAGGTGTGTTGTAGGCAAAGAGATGGAGAGGAAAAGGGAACTTGGCTAAAATATTGATCAACCATGAGCACCTTTGTATCCAAATCAGTGAATAATTTTGATTGGATTATGTTTGATGTGTGTAAACAGTGCATATCCATGCGTACCTGTCCACACAATAGGCCCAATTCTTAATTCACCTGTTCTAAAGTAAATCAGGTGTGAGTCCATTTATACTGGGGATTTTAAATTATCGGTATTTGATTGTACACTTCATCCCCTCTTTGTTTCCCTATTAAAGAAGAATTATTGGACATACAGACTTTTCCCTCTCTCCATTTTGTGATTGTTAATCTAAAATCTTTGTAGATGTTGCTGTAGTTTACACATACACACACACACACACACACACACACACACACTTAACAATCCATTTTAAAATGAATTGATTCACAATAGCTGGACATCTTTCAAGAAGAGGCAAAACACTATGAAAGGCATTCCATTAATTAATTGCTTAGAAATTAATCACATTGTTCACACCTCCAACTATCTCATCTGCTCATGAAAGGAACTTGTACTTATGGGCTCAGTTGAGAACTAGGCTGCAGTTACTCACATTAATTTTATATATAAAATGTTGTATTTTGCAGTAGTAAGAATACAGACTACTTTGATTAAATGTTGCCGGTGTTGAGTACAGCAAACTATATATACCATTGTGGTTTATAGAGAAAGTATAACTACCAGGGAGGTCTGTAATAGTAATAATCTGGGGCCTGTAATCAGAAATGAGAGAATGGTAGAATGTTGCCATTAAATAAGAACAACAACAACAACAACAAAAATCTTGTTTTTGCTATTTTACAAATATAGGCTAGCAAGTAAGTGACAATAGAGATATATTTAGTCTCATCTGAAAGAATTTAAAACAAGGAATGAAAATGCCAGAGAAGATACAGGTAATGATGAGAGCTCTGAAAATACATGTTAATTACACTTTTTAAAAGATATTAGCTGAAAATAGATGAAAAGGGAAAGACAATAAAGATTGCTTTGTACCTTTACAATGAAACTACAACACATGCATTCACAAACAGGTGTTGCGAAATTATGATTCATTTGCAACTGTCCGTGCACAAAAGATGAATCTTTGACTGTGTTGCAATACAATATTCTTGATAATACTCATATACATCACTGGCCTCTGTTGGATGGAATATCTCAGACATGCACATTAGTGCATCCAATCTCCTTCAACACTCATGAAGTGGAACTGTTCTTGAAAATAATGCATATTATCAGCTACCATTTCTTCTGCCTTTATGAAGTATTTGGTGATTAATTACTTACAGAAGGATCTAGTGCTGCAATCTTCCTGACAACAAGCAACCCTGTTTTTGCTCACAATAGCAGCCAAACTGCCATATGGACAAAAAAAAAAAAAAGGTATATTGTTGTGGCCTCTCAACTCTTTTGCTGTGCTGTGAACCTTTATCATTAAGAGCCTAATTTATCACTTCATGAACCTGAGGAACCTCATACAGCAAACTGTTTCAATGGGATCATGCAGCTTTGTGACTTTAATGTAATTGCTTTTGTTTTTTTTCCTTCCTTCCTTCCTTCCTTCCTTCCTTCCTTCCTTCCTTCCTTCCTTTGAAGACAGCAACAGCTCAAACAACACTATTTGAATGAACTGCTGAAGATGAAAGGCAAGAGAAAATATGTATTTTCACGGGCAACAGTGGGGAAAAGCAGAGGAAATAATTGCAAGTCTCGTGATTTTTCAAGGTCCCTAATGTATACCCTTTCCCTTTAAGCCTATGTAATATCCATATTTCATTTCTCCTGATTACTAAATATATCTTATGGATTTATATGGTTAATTGTCTCTCTATATTTTCAATCTATCACTTATCCTCTGTTACTTACGCTCAGAACTGCTTGGTGATCTTATCAGCACACTATAATTTGTGAATTTAACTCACATCTCCCAGAATATTCATAATGTCTAGATCTCTCTCTCTCACTATTGGGCCATCACTCAAGATTTACTACTGCAATGGGAGGAACAGGGGAATTAAATTCTGGGGTCCTCCATTTTTCACATCTTGTCATGTGGTCTTTATCTTTGTGCTGGGTCTAATTTCATTTCTATAGTCAAACACAATCCCAGCAAAGGAAAAAGCCGGCTTCTACATACAAGTTGAAGAAACAGCAGCTCTCCACCTGGATTTAATTTCTTACTGTTGCCTACAATTCCTCCTTCTCAGCAGGGCAAGCCTTGAGCCACTCCTGGCTGTGGTCGGCTGGTTTGACCATCATCCAGGCATACTTGCACACGTGCTCTTTGTTGCAGTCCTGCTGCCAGTAGATGACATTCCTGCGATTTAGATTCGCTCCAGCACAAGCATCATACCACCAGCCTCCCCCAGCAATCCCGTTGTACTCAAGTTTGGCACAGTTCTGAAAATAGTTGTCATTATCTCTATCTTTGGTTGTGAACATCTGGTTATCGTGGAGATACGCTTCTGTGTCACGACACAGAGCATCAACGGCATTACCTTTATAAAGACCAAGCCTGATTCGGTACTGAGAAGCTTCATCTTCAATGCGGAAGGGCTCATATTCTCCCCACTTGATACTGGCATTTAGGTCTACAAGTTTAATCCTAAGTGTATATGGCCTTGGAGAGCTGGTTAGCTGATGCATGTATTCATTGCCTAACCAGTAGTTGTCGTTAATTGTGCCAAATCCATGTTTGTAGTCCTGCCATGTCCTATCGAAGTCCACCGTACTGTTGGCAGTAATGTGCTGAATTACTGTCCAGCCACCATCTTGCATGTTGCAGTACACGCCAATAGGCTCCTTTGCTGGCTGAATGACATATAGACCATCTCTGGAGTTTTCTTCAGACTGCTTAAAGATCTCACTGCAGTCTCGTGGATATTCTGCATGGAAATAAATGAATGCTTAACATTATAATCCCCTAAGCTTGGCTTAAAAGCTTCCACAAGAATGGACTTTTGCCCTGAAATGTAAGAAATTGTTAAATTGTCAGGATCTGAGGCACATATATTGTGCAGTTCTACATAGTTTCTTTTTTGTGATGTGACTACAATTTTAAAAATATATTATTATTAAGCACCGTCGTAAACAAAAGGTAATAACAATGAATGGATAAGAATAGAAATATTTGCTCACGAAATATCATACAGGTTGACGAGTAGTAATCTATATGAAAAGACTGTTAGCATCAAAGAGTAAATACAATTCATCATAAATAATCTATTAATATTAAAATTACTTATTAAAAGGAAACAGAGAAAATCCAGTACAAAACACAAAGTGTTAATTTCAAAACCCTGGAAAAAAGCATTGTGTACATTACTTAAAGGTAAAGGGACCCCTGACCATTAGGTCCAGTCGTGGCCGACTCTGGGGTTGCGGCGCTCATCTCACTTTATTGGCTGAGGGAGCCGGCATACAGCTTCTGGGTCATGTGGCCAGCATGACTAAGCCGCTTCTGGCAAACCAGAGCAGCACACGGAAACGCAGTTGACCTTCCTGCTGGAGCGGTACCTATTTATCTACTTATACTTTGACGTGCTTTCGAACTGCTAGGTTGGCAGGAGCAGGGACCGAGCAACAGGAGCTCACCCCGTCACAGGGATTCGAACCTCCGACCTTCTGATCAGCAAGTCCTAGGCTCTGTGGTTTAACCCACAGCGCCATCCGCATCCCGTACTTTACTTAGGAAGGACTTAAAATGACCTTGAAGTGACAAAAGCTTTGTTTACAGTTCTGCAGATTGAAAACAAAATTTATATAGTCAAATCTATATACAAGTCAGGAAATTGTTGAAAGCAAGATCAGTTGTGAAGTGTGAAGTTTTACACACACAAAAGTTCACTGTGGTCAAGTCTGGGTTTAACATTAGAGAAAGAGAAACAGATCCACACCGTACATTTAAAGCATATCCAATACACATTTAAAATGTATTTCCCCAGAGAATCCTGGGAACTGTAGTTCCTCCCCTCATAGAGCTACAATTCCCATCACCCCAACACACTACAGTTCCCAGGAATCTTTGGAGGAAGTCATACGCTTAAAATGTGTGTTGGATAGCTTTAAATGCATGGTGTGTAGGTGGGGGGAGAAACGGATATATTCTCGAAATTGGGCATGTGCCTTTTGTTTAGCTACAGAGATGTGCAAATAGGAAACAGTACACCATGTGTCCCTTGTTTGCTGGTTGTCGCAACTTTGAGAGCTGGAAGAGTTACGGTTGATTAGAGCTAATTTTTCAATCTCTGTAAGTGGAGGAGGAGGAGATGACTCAGAGTATCGTTAGAGATTCTGAGGATGTGTTACAAAGCTCCCCTTCATCCGTGTCTCTTAACAAAGAAATAATAGTTCTTGCAGAAATCTCCTCTCTGACAACTATTATTTGTCTCCCAGTACAGAACCCCCAACTCCTAAGAACTCTGATACACACTTAAGGAATGGAACAGTTCGTAATTGCTTGGCACTGCATCTACCCATCAGTGAAAAGTACCCTGAACTGACTGTGCGGTATGGGTGCCTCTTTCCTCTCAGAAGGAAAAACAGCTATTTCCATATTAGACATGGCCAACATATGGAGCTGTATCACAGTGGAGAATCAGTGGAGGCTGATGCTCCCTGAGACACAGAAGGCAGGAAGGACAACAGTAGGTGGAGATGGCGTCAATAATAGCCAAGGCCCGATAATTCTGGTTTTGTCCCCATCCTCTTCCTGCTGAATTCTACAAGGGCAACACTGAAACTAAGGCAAAGGAGGAAGCTGGAAGTCAGTGCCACCCACTAGACTGGATGTAGCTAAGGATACTGGGTTTGTTGAGAGTCTCTTTCTGGACAATCCTGCTAGGTTGGGTATGGGATGCACTGTATTACTTTGGCTCTATTCCTTCCTGGAGGATCAGTACCAGAAGGTGGTGCTGGAGGACTTTTGTTCTACCCCAAGCCCTCTGGCCTTTGGGGTGCCTCAGGTTTATGGCCTCCATGTTGTATAATACCTACTGTACATGACACCATGTGTGTGCTGGGTGGGGGGAATAATCTGGAGGTTTGGTCTTCAAAATCACCAGTATGTGATTGACAACCAGCTCTAACTCTCATTTCTGCCTGCAAATCCTAGGGAGTCTTGGAAAAAGATGTCTCAAGGTATTTTTGGAGTGGATGAGGGTAAACAAACTGAGGTGTAAATTCAGATGAGACAGAGGTGCTGCAGGTTACGAAGCTGGGAGATCCGGGTGGAGTGATACAATTTATTCTGAATGGGGTTGCACTTTCCCTGTATTTATTGTTAGAATTTATTAAATTTATACCCTGCCCTTCTTCCCAAATGAGCCCATGATGGCAAACAGCAAATGATAAAATAATAAAATCTTCTTAAAAACAATTCCAGTACATATGCTGACTGGGGAAAATATCAATTTAAAAGGCTTATTGTAGATGAAGGTCTTCAGCAGACAACAGAGGTGGTGCCTGTCTAATATTCAAGAGAGGGGATTCCAAAGGGTAGGTGCCACAACATGAAATGCCTGATTCCTCCATTGTATGGAATAGACCTCCTGATAAGACGGTATCTGTAGGAGGCCCTCACCTGCAGTGCCCAGTGATTGGCAGGGTGTATAAGAGGTGAGATGACCAAGTTTGTAGCTTGGAGGCCCAATCTTCCTTTTAAAGCCATCTAAACCAAAGGTCACCATCACCACATCTTGTGGAAGTGCTTTCTTTAAGTTAGTATAAGTGAAAAAGGACTTCCTGAATTTACTGCCAATCTATTTCATCTTGAGAACCTGAGTTCTAGTATTATGGGAGAGGGATAAAACACGTTTTTGTCAATGTTCTCTGTAGCAATTCTCTGCACACATCCTGAAAACACTTTTTCCCCCTTCTAAAAATCCCCACTTTTGCATTTCTTCATAGGGAACATTAATCAATCCCTCCGTAATTTTGATTGCCCTTTCCTAAATCACACACATACCCGGCATACCACAATTACCTTCTGCGTTAATGTTGATCAGTCTCTTATAGTCTCCTGGTGGAATCAGATGAGAATTAGCAAGTTCAAAGGCCTTTTCTGCAGTTGTCCATAGTCCACATTGAAAGAGTAGCAGCAGAAAACATCCCGCTGACTTTTCCAGATTCATTCTCTCCCTTGAAGATGCCTTTCACTCAGGTCGCTGGATGCTGCAAACATAACAGAGGCTGGCATTTAGCATTAAAAGATTGATTGCATCCAGAGAGAAATTCTTGAAGAGAAATTGAAACACCTGGTTGCAACGTTCAAGATCTGCCAAAAAAGGGCTTTTCTTTTCTCTTTGGCAGCACAGGGCTTTTTTTAAACATGTCACAGTGCATTTGCGACAGACTACTTCTTTGACATGTAGAACTTTCCTGCCACGCAGAAGACGTTTCATCTTGTTTTGCTATCAATCAGTGTGATATAGAACAATTGAGTGCACCGTAAGAGCTGATAGAAAATAATGTCATGTCAAGGTTTCCATTTTAAAAAGCACACCTCTCCTTTATCAGAACTGATGTGCTGTATTCCCTGGACCACATCTGAAAGAAGCCTTTGCACAGAAATAAAGAACTTAAGCATCCAGAAACGTCAGCTCTGGACAAGCTGTCTGTGGAGATGATTGTTACTCCACAGCATAATGTCCAAGTGACAGTGTTTCCAAGCCTCAACACTTCAGTCTTTTATGTATGGACAAGTGCCCATCAGGGTTCATGTTTTGTTGCTCATTAAGAGACATCACCTTGCCAACAAAGGTCCGTATAGTTAACGCTATGGTTTTCCCAGTAGTGATGTATGGAAGTGAGAGCTGGACCATAAAGAAGGCTGATCGCCGAAGTATTGGTGCTTTTGAATTATGGTACTGGAGGAGACTCTTGAGAGTCCCATGGACTACAAGAAGATCAAACCTATCCATTCTTAGGGAAATCAGCCCTGAGTGTTCACTGGAAGGACAGATCCTGAAGCTGAGACTCCAATACTTTGGCCACCTCATGAGAAGAGAAGACTCCCTGGAAAAGACCCTGATGTTGGGAAAGATGGAGAGCACAAGGAGAAGGGTTCGACAGAGGACGAGATGGTTGGATAGTGTTCTTGAAGCTACGAACATGAGTTTGACCAAACTGCGGGAGGCAGTGGAAGACAGGAGTGCCTGGTGTGCTCTGGTCCATGGGGTCACGAAGAGTCGGACACGACTAAACGACTAAACAACAACAAGAAGTACAAACCACCACTTTCACTTTAAAAAAACCCGTTGGATTCCATGAAGCTTTAAAATGTACTTTAAGCCAACTTGTTCTTAATTTCAACACCTTTCGAACTGTTAACTTAATCCCAAGCAGTAATATACAATTTCCTATCATATTTGGGAGGGAGCTGTGTCTTCCCTAAGCAGAAATTACTCTTTTGGTATATTTCCAAAAGCAATGTGTTCCCCCTCGGCCCAAATATTGAATACATTTTCACATAAAGCACCAGCAGTGATCTCAAAATGAGCTCATGATTTTCTATGAGTAAGGCTGCAATCCTGTACAAAATTATAGTTCCACTGCATGAATTTGACCCAAAATTCAAATTCTCATTAATTTTGAGAAATTTAATCCTATATACTGTATGTCCACTCAGAAGAAAGTTCCAAAGAGTTCAGCGAGACTTATTTCCAGTTAAGTGTGTATATGACTGCAACCCTAGAAGAGGGTTCTTACATTGATTGATTGATTGATTGATTGAATTACTTGTAAGATTTCTTACCTAACCTTCACCCTAGGTTCCCATGGCAGTTTACAAAAAGATAATAAGCATTATGAAAACCAGTAAAACACATAAATTCATTACAACCAAAACAAGATTGCATAAAGGGTAAAAAGACAGGGTCAAATGTTTTTCCTCCCCAGAATAAAGAATACTTCTTTAGTGTTTCTGACACTAAAGTTCTTCAGTAAATATAGAAGGAAGCTTTAGATTAGGGAACTGAACAAAATAAAGAGAACAGAATAATCTTACCTTTCTTGTTTAAACTGACAACTGGCCAGGTGAGAGCTGCACATTAATCTATGGGGTAGTTACTTGGCTATGCACTTTGCCTACTGCTGCAGTCTAGGTAAACAGCTCAGCCCAAGATCTCTATCTTAACTGTGGAAAAGCCAGCTGTCTTCACAAAGCTTTACATTTCCAGTGTATCAGTCTTCTAGTCGGTGGACTTTACTCTGACACGTATCCACAAATAGGCATCTTTAAAGGCCAAAGTTCCCTTCATTGTAAGAAAGTTATCACTAATGAAATTATTCTGAATAGTGAATCTCAGCAGGGGGTGGGGGTGGCGGGTTGTGGCGCACTAGTGTGGAATCAACTGGTTTGGGGAGGGAGGGACAACAGAATAATCCCTGTTCCAATTCCTGTCCAAAAATAGCTAGGAGGATCAATACGGAAGGAAGAGGGGCAAGGGCTAGTGTCAAGGCTTGGCATCTTTGTCAAGGACCACACCCCAGCACCGGTGAGAAACAATACATTAATTTAGGACAAGTATTAAAGATGCATAAATAACACACAATACATATACTATAAAAAAGAAAATACATGAGTTGAATACTACTGTATATTCTGTCTGAACTATCAATAGAGGGAAATGGGGCGTGCTAGAGAGCACTACAGTGGTACCTCAGGTTAAGTACTTCATTCGTTCTGGAGGTCCGTTCTTAACCTGAAACTGTTCTTAACCTGAAGCACCACTTTAGCTAATGGGGCCTCCTGCTGCCGCTGCGCTGCTGGCACACTATTTCTGTTTTCATCCTGAAGCAAAGTTCTTAACCCGAGGTACTATTTCTGGGTTAGCAGAGTCTGTAACCTGAAGTGTCTGTAACCTGAAGCGTATGCAACCCGAGGTACCACTGTACTAGTTTCCTTCATGTGCACTGATGGCTGACTATTGTGGAAAAGCTCCATATTACCCACCCTGTCACCTTTGCTTCTTCCTCCTGCATTCAGAGCTATTGCCATAACTTGTCACCTCATGATCTGTCAAGTGCTTAAGTGTGTTTACAAACAAATGTGCTTGTGAGTGAGCTATACTTTGGTTCACTGGGGAGAAACAGCAGAGGGGATCTATGGCCTCCCCTTTCAACATGTCTTTTATGTGAAGATTTGTATGTGAAGGTTGTATCAGCACCTCTGAAGCCAGGAGAGTTTACATATCATTGTCTTTGCAGCTCTGTCTGTGACTTCCTCCATGGCCACGGGATTGGGTCTCCTCTGCTCAATCTCCCTCCCTCCTTCCATCGATCTGCCTGCCTTCCTCTGCTTGCTGCTTTCACTTCTGCCTCCTTCCTCCCTTCCTTCATTTCCCCCCGCCTGCAACTCTCACTTGCTCACTCCATATTTCTTCCCTCTGAGCCGACTAGGGTGGGGCCCCCCACAGGTCTGCTGTGACAGCCCATGCCAGCAACTAGATTCCTCTGCCAAGGCACCTTGCCCAGCCACCCAGAGCACTGGCCCAGGGAACATGTGGATGGGTGGTCAGATTCCTAGCCACTGTGGAGAGGCATGATTTTTGTCATCCTCCTATATATGAACCTGGTGACCCCCAGACTGAAATATGAAGTGGTACTGCCCATTGTATCACCTCTTTTCCACCTCATTCTGCGACATGTGTAGACCAGAACTGAAACACAGCAAAATAAAATAAAATAAAATGGTGGCGCTGGTGTGGTCCATATTAAGTCATGAACCACTTGTGAGTTAGTCATGGCACAACTTTTGTAAGGTCTCAATATAGGGTGGGCCTAGGTACCTCATCACCACAGCTTTCCTGAGCAGTCTGAGGACTGCTGGACTTTGTAATAATTATTTCAGTTATAGGGTCCACATTTTCCTGGTGCTGAGCAACTCATTAACACACAAGAAAATATAATATTTTTATGCTTCTGGCTCTGTTCTCATAGGAATAAAAGGAGCAAATGAGCTGTGATTTCTAAAGTACCCAGGCTGTAGCAAAAAGCAAGAGGAATAATTTCCTATTAATGTCCTACTGCAGCACTGAATATACTACTTTAATATCCCACACGTCTGCTTCTTGATAGCTTATGTGAACTCTTGTCTTAGAAAGTGATATAAAAATTAGGCAATAAAAATATAGAGATGTTAACTTCAGGGAGAACATTAAATATACAACAGAGAATAAGCAGCATGAATCCATTTAAAAGAAAACTGATGCTGAAATCCTGCAAGCAATTGTCTTTGAAACAGTCATTTCGTCCTATCAGGGGAGCAGCAGGTACAGGACAAAGTTTAGCTGGAAAGACACTGATAGCAAATGGCTGCAATCTGGCTCATTAACCATTTATTACAAAGGTATAGAAATGGGGCCACCAAATGTGTTCCAAAGTGTAGGGTTTATCTGTGGTTCATCACAGAAAAAATAGCTTTTATCAGAAGAGACTCAGTAGGGAAAGATGATTTGTAAATTGCCTGCGAAATTGTCCTTTTTAGCAGCGGGTTCCTAAAGGTAGACCTTTTTTATTGCCTTTCATTTTTAATGAGGGCAACAGAAGGGGAAAGTGTAACATTTACCCACAAAAGACAGACAAAGGACATTGCCTTGACTACACTGAAGCCCTTTCCCTTTCTCTGCTGTTTTTTTGTTCTTAAACAAATTGCAAATCACTCTTCACGTGTCAATATGAGGCCACCTAACGTTCTTGAATGGACTAGCAAACATACCAGTGTTCTTTCCCTTGTGTGTACACACACACACACACACAAACACACACACACACACACACACGCCTACTCGCTCTGCAAACCAACCCTGACACCTTTGCAACCCCCTTTCCCCACACCTGGCCACCACCCCTTCCCAAACACAGCGATGGCCACCAACTTGGATGGCTTTAAAACAGAATTTGACAAATTCACAGATGACAAGTCTATCAAATATTATTCTTATTCTTATTAATTTCTATTCTGTCCTTCATTTGTGGATTTCAGACTACTAGTCATAATAATAATAATAATAATAATGTATTATGTAGTTTCCCCAGCCACTGTGGGCGGCTCCCAATTGAGTGTTAAAAACAATACAGCGTTAAATATTAAAAACTTCCCTAAACTGGGCTGCCTTCAGATGTCTTTTAAAGATAAGATAGCTGCTTATTTCCTTCACATCTGAAGGGAGGGCGTTCCACAGGGTGGGCACCACTACTGAGACGGCGCTCTGTCTGGTTCCCTGTAATCTCACTTCTTGCAATGAGGGAACCGCCAGAAGGCCCTCAGCGCTGGATCTCAGTGTCCGGGCTGGACGATGGGGGTGGAGATGCTCCTTCAGGTATACAGGACTGAGGCCGTTTCGGGCTTTAAAGGTCAGCACCAACACTTTGAATTGTGCCTGGAAATGTACTGGGAATCAATGCAGATCTCTCAGGACCGGATGATGGAGGCTATGCTCTGTTCCCATGGATCATGGAAGCAATATGCTTCTGAATACCAGTTGCTGGAAACCAGGGAAGGGGAGAGTGTTCTTGTGCTTGGATCCTTCTTGCAGGTTTTCACACAGGTGTCTCATTGGCCACTGTGAGAACAGGATGCTGCACTAGGTGGTACACATGCCTGATCCTCCAGGCTCTTCCTATCTTCTTATGTCCTTGTTATGCAATATACTATGATTTAATTAAAATAATATCTTCAGCTTCTTACTGAGATTTTACTGGTAATTAATGCATTTCGGTGGTTAGACTTCAGCCCATGTATAGCATCCAGGTCCCACTTGTGGGTCATGGAGGCTCCCACTGAAAGGATGGACCTTTGGTCTGATCCAGCAACGCTATTCTTATGATGTTATGGAGTGGGGGATTTGCGGCCCTACAAAATTTGTTGGCCATGCTAGTTGGGGATAATGGGATCTGGGTTCCAGCAACACCTGGAATAGCACAGGTTCTCCATCCCTGCCTTATAGGGTTACCTAATGGGTCTTTCTGAACCACTAGGTCAGACTCACATGGAGGCACCATTCACATCAGCTACTGCCTCAGCTAGTTGCTGGAATACATGTGGTCACTCTAATTCCTGCAACAGCACGAGCTCAAAAAGTGCTGCTTTTATAAGAGAAAGTAAGAGTGGCAGCTGCATATATGCCATCAAAATGTAGAATTATATAACTGTAGAGATGGAATGTATCCCAAGGCCCATCTAGTCCAACGTCCTGCAATGCAGGAATCATAGCCCAGGTAATCTCAATATGAACGGATCACCTTTTATGTCAACTGACACTATTTCTTTAAGACAGGATTTTTCAATCTCAAGTTCTTAGATGTTGTTGGACTACAGCTCCCATCTTGCTAGCTAGGAATTATGGAAGTTGTAGTCCAACAACATCTAAGGACCCAAGGTTGAAAAAGGCTGCTTTAAGACGTTAGTAGTGAAAAGTCATGGAACCACCATAGTTCCACTAAAGAGGTTCACATTTCATTAGCCAGACCCACTGGTCCATTTGCTTGCCACAAAAGCTAATTGCTAGTTCTTGAAGCTCTTGTAGGGTTATGTCTGCTTTGTGCCATACTACCCAAGTGAAGAGAAGGCTAGACATGTCACAGCTAGCTGAGTAAGTATATATTTGCCTGGAACGCCTACGCCTATGAAAGAAGCAGGCAGGACAAGATAATTGCTACAAGATAAACGCATTTCCAAGGGCAGCTGCTTTACAGATTGCATGGGAAGGTGGGGTCCTATATCCAAGCCTGCTAGAATTTTGATAAATTATTTTCTTGCTGAATGGAATGGGGAAGCAACTCCATGTTAGGAGTACTAACTAGGGAGGATTAAACAGGGTAAATTGCTTCAACTTTATCATCAATTATGAACAATTTTTAATCTCAATCTAGATAATTAAATTAACCATCTCTTAAAGATCTCCTCTTTTGAGATACAATATTAAACAATCAGTAGAACAATTTCATACCTTCCAATCCAATGATTCTCAAGCTTTTAATAGTTGAGGCACACTTCCTTTCTGAATTAAACCTGGAAGCAAGCCTAGGTAGTGTATGGAGGTGCTGGGCCGTCCAGGTGACACAACCCTCCTCTCAGCCTTGCTGATGTGGTCCAAAGGAAACCAGAGCAATGCACGGCTGTCCAATTCTATTGGACAGTGGAACATCCCCATGCTTTCTGCTGTAAATGCAGCTAAGTACACGTAGCTTAACTGACCACCTCTTTTTCTTCTTCTTCTTCGATTATAAACTCCAGGCAGAGACCTATCCTATTCAGCTCTGTAAAACACTGTGTATATTGATGGAACAAACAAGCAAACTGCCATACTTTGACCCACATATTTTAATTGAACGTTAAATCACATTGGCTGTGATCAAGATTGGCCCATGTATGCATGAGAAACAATTCCAGGTGTGCATGTATGCGAGGGAGGTGGTTGATACCCATGTACCTAACTGGGTTTTGCTCTAAAGGGTCTGACTTTCCGGGGACTTTTTGGAGAGGGTGAGGGAGAGTCACTAGAAGGAGAGAGCTGAAGATTCCCCACACGTACCCATAACACAATGCCTGCCACTTTGGATTCTGGCCATTGTTACAATGCAGTCAGTTACATTTGAAATGATGATGCTTTTAACGTCCATTGTCTTCGCTGACCAAGTTTGTATATACCATTAACTAAGAGTGATCCCACTCCCTGCAAAGAAAGAGACAGTTACATATAAAGAAATTATTACATGATTGGTTATGATGAATGGGATGAATGGTATCTAGGAAACATAAACGAAGGACTCCGGTAGGGTAGCTTTAGGGAGTCAGGATGGTGGAGAATACAACTCTTTGTACATTAGAATTGCTGGAATAATTTACTCTGCTGTGTTCAGAGATAGTGTATGTTTAAGAAGTGAAGGCCTTCCATGTCTGGAATACAATGCTATAGTTCACATTCTCCTTTCTTGTAAACATCATCTTGCAATTGCTATGTATGCAGTAGGAGCAATAATAAAAAAATAAATACATTCATAAAGACCAATTCTGCCTCTGCAGGTGAGGTGTTCCGATTCTGCTTTGCAGTGTTTTTGGTCTCTTTTCTCCATCCACTTCATAATTATTTGTCCTATTCAAATTCCTCCAGGTTGCACACCTACCCTTGGCAAGTGCCAGGAGACACTTGCATTTGAACAGAACCTCTGTTACCAACATCATGTGAATGAGTTTGGAATGTTGTCTCATTTCCTTGGAAGGCTCTGTTTACTGATCTGATCTATTATCAACAAGGTGTAATTTGAAAAACATGCCTGTGCAGCAAAGAGCCACGCCAATGAACTCGACACTAGCCCACCATTCCACATGTTGCTATGTGAGAGATCGCAGAGCGCATCTGTGTGCTTCTTCCATAACTGCCTCCCACTGGCTATCTTGAGCCAAGCCAGGCAGGTCAATGGGGTTTGCTCTCCTACTCACTTCTCCATATGACTCCTTCAACCACTCTAGAATGCAAGTGTAGGAACATTCCATCATATGGACCCACCACACCAACCAATGCAGAAGGGCTGGAAACCTGTGGCCCTCCAGCTCTTGTTGAATTAAAACTCCCATCATCCCTGACCATCAGCCATGCTTGCTGGGGCTGATGAGAGTTGGGAGTCAGCAGCATCGGAAGGGCCACCGGTTCCCCAGCACACTTCAGCAAACGGAAAGCTTTTGCAATTAGCCTTTCCTATGGAAGACATTGCGAGTCCTGCCCAGCCACTATTTTTTGAAATCCTGTCTAAGAATGCTCTATGCTCATTTGAGAGCAAAGGAACTTCTATGAAGACATGTAGATTTATATATCTGGATTCATTTGAATTCTAGAGTTACAGGCAGCACTGTAATAATCTTCAAATGCTTCGATTGCTCCCTGCCCCCACCAACTTCTTCAATGAGCAGTTGTGATAAATGGCATATTGGTTCAGCGCTGGTCTTAATGCTAAAAGGCAGTGAGCTTTGTTCTCCTTTCTGCAATAACCGTGATTTGTATAAACCAGCACCTTTTCTATTTTGTGTCTCAGATATAAAAGTTCTCCCCTGCTGCTATTAATGTTTGATTAAGTTATTTCAGTCTGTGAAAACACTCCAGATGATATAGTTGTTCAATTAATTCCACCCCTTCATGTTAAAGGCTAATGCTGATTACATGGCCCCAGCAGACCCTTTAAAAGTATCCCAAATTGAGACAATTTAGTCATGGGTAGAATTAATCTCAAAACAACTCTTAAAGTCTCATTATCAGCTTTGGTCTGAGCAATTCATTCTGTAATAATAATCAGTTTAGGGTCCAATTGCTCTAGATGCAGCACTACATATAATTCTTCTAGAAAGACACTATGGGATCAGCCTAGAATTTTGGAAGGAAAGACTTTGGGTCCCACACATTAATGTTGCTGATACCACCACTTCCCTAGGTCTCAAGCTTTGCAGTGGAAAGACATACATGCAATCCCAAGCAACCATCTATGCTGAGATATAGAAAGAGTGGGTGGAACAAATTCCCAAGACCTTCCATACCATCAAATATTGATAGCATAACTTCTGGACATACCATGTATTCAAAGGGCCTTTGAAAGTCACCTTCATGAACTTGTCCTTTAATATGTGTGGCACTTTACTTCAAAATTGTTGTTATACCCACTGCCTTGAAAGAGGTGGTGTAACCCCTCTTGAAGAGGTTTTAAAAAGCTTCCATCCAATCTCCAATGACCTTTTCCTGGGCAAGGCTAGCCAGCTGCAGGTTTTCTTTCAGGCTTGGGTTTGGCACAGAGGCAGCCGTAGTTGTCCTAATGGATGGCCTCTGTCAAGAGAGAGTCCAGAGGGCAGGGATGCAACTTTGTTGGTTCTCCTTGACTTCTCAGTGGCTCTAGATCATCATTGAGTTGTTCTTCATTAGCAACTCAAGGAGGTGTGAGTTGGAGGATTGCTACTAGAAAGTAACACTAGGATTTTGTTGCTCGGCTCCATGGCTTTGGGGTCCAACAAATGTCAATTCTGCTTCCCATGCTGTTTAACATCTAGGCCAGTGGTGGCCAAACTTGGCCCTCCAGCTGTTTTGGGACTACAATTCTCATCATCCCTGACCACTGGTCCTGTTAGCTAGGGATGATGGGAGTTGTAGTCCCAAAACAGCTGGAGGGCCATGTTTGGCCATGCCTGATCTAGGCTGTTGGGTGTCAAAGCCTACTAGCTATGCACTGCATTTTAGAGGCTCTAGCCAAGAGTGGAATGATGCCTCTCTCACAGGGCAAAAACTAAACTTCCTGTCCTTCAGCTCTTCAGCTACCTTCATCTAGCCCAGGCTTCCTCAGCCTCAGCCCTCCATATGTTTGTGGCCTACAACTCCCATGATCCCTAGCTAGCAGGAACAGTGGTCAGGGATAATGGGAATTGTAGTCTCAAAACATCTGGAGGGCTGAGGTTGAGGAAGCCTGCTCTAGCCCATGAATCAGGAATTTGTGGAGCTCCAGATGTGCCTGTACTACTACTCCCATCATTCCTGGCCAGCATGACCACAGGTCGGAGCTGATAGGAATTTAAGTCCACCACCATCTTAGAGGGCCACAGGTTTAGCATCCCTATAAAACATGTGAGATTAGGGTATCAGTTTCCTTTGCCTGCCAGCATTCTTGGTTACTGTATGGAAAAATCAGCCTTGCATTATTAACATTGCTGTCTGTTGATCGTGGCGCATACTTGCTACAGCATTAGGTTCTTCTGTTGTTTCTGCTAAGAAGGCGCAAGGTAACAACCAGTGTCTCAAGCACAGAAATGGACGACAA
The DNA here is from genome assembly GCF_964188315.1 of Podarcis muralis. Lineage (NCBI taxonomy): Eukaryota > Metazoa > Chordata > Lepidosauria > Squamata > Lacertidae > Podarcis > Podarcis muralis. Next base: position 41,185,137 of record NC_135655.1, read on the forward strand.
TTGTTATCCAAAACATTTTAGATAAACCAGTGTAGACTTACATTCACAAAGCTTTTGTTAATATGTTATAGTGGCAGAAGGTAGGCAAGAGAGTGTGTGGTTTCTAAGCAGTGAGGGATCGTACAGGATTTAATTGCTTCTATTCCTGCTTCTAATTTTAAGTACTTTGTAATTTTTAAGTACTGCCTGGATTTATCTTTTTCCTCTTCCCTTTTCCTTACATTGTTGTATGTTCTAGATTCTATGCCCAAAGTCAGAAGCTGTCTTCTTACTGACCTTTGTAAGCAGCTATGGGACACTTTTTCACCCGAGGAGCAGTGTAAAAATGCTTCAAATAAAAACAAATCAATCAAAAGAGGTTCTCTTTCAATAAGCACAAGTAATGTTAGGTTAAGAAAAATATTGTGCATTTATAGACTACGTAAGTTAAGAACAGTGGGTTAAAGACACTTGGTTTCTTGAAATCAGATGCTTTACAGTGATGTTTTAAGAATCATCAATATATTTCACATAATTTAAATTCTTTAATGTCATTCTCTACAAAGGAGTTAACTCTTCATCGGTCTTTACAGAGATACAGAAGTGAAGCAATGTCCCCATGTGTTTAAAGAACAAGATATTTAAATAGGTTAAAAAGCTACAGCACACACAACAGTTGTATCATGTCCAATTTCACATTGGATTTAGGTTACAGTAGTGGCTTTTTTGTTCTTCCACAGAACATATAGATGATACCACATAACAGAGCTGTGCAAATTGTGGCTTCAGAGAAACAAACAACTACCTCCTTTTTCCTGCCCCACTTTTTCCTGTTTTACTGCTACTACCACTGGACTTGCTAGAAGATTTTGAAGAGAAAAGTCTTGTCATGAACTCTGACACATCAGGCAGCTCATGGTTAGAATTCAACATATTCATTGATTGCTCCATTTCCTAAACGCATACAAAAAGAGAAGAATGTATTAAGTAAAACCATTTCCAAATCATAAAGATACGCCAAGTTGGTTAATTGTTCTGTCAGTAGTGGTGTCATTTTGCAGCTGCTCTCTACCCATATACCCCCACTATAGACTCTTCATACAGCCACAGCCTAAACTACAACTTAAAAAAAACTTCTTGTGTTATATTGATATAAATAAATGAAAAGGAAGTTCTAAAAGCAAAAAACAGAGATAACCATGTCTAAAGTAGTGTTACAGGATAAAGGATTGCCATATTAAAATTTTAAAAGGTGAGTTTGGTTGAAATCTCTCCCAATTTCAAATTTAAAAAGTTTCTTTTTAAATGCTAAAAAAAATTGCACACTAGTTCTTAAAAATTGTTTAAAACAAATTGAACTATCATGGCAATGTATGTGAAGCATCTTTTTGAAAAGCTATTTCCTTCCAACAGTTGCCTTCTATTAAAATATGTCTGCTAAAAGATCTGGGCCCGATTTGAGGTAGGTCATTTAATTTTTCCTAGCCTTTCAAAATGGAACAGAACATTTTACATCTATTCCTGCCTACCCAATGTCTTCCACAGAGGACATGGTCCATGATTCTGTCAACTACACTTTTCCATTAGGCAATCAATTTCTTGCCCAAGAGAGCAGATCACATGTTGATTCACATCAGCAAATGCATCAGATCAAGCAGCTGATCTGCCTCCACTTTTAACCTTATATTAAACATTTACAATGCAATCTTTTGCAAGTTTTCAGAGGTAAGTTCCACTTTTTTCTCAGATAAGTGTGCAGCCAGAGTTAAAATGGAAGATTTAAACATCTATCACATGATCTAGAATGTTATATCTATTAACTCAAAAATAATGTGAAACCTGTAAGGAACTACTGAAGACAGTGGTCATTTAGAAGGAAAGGAAATTAATACCAACTGAACCCCAAAAAGCAGCAGCCAAAGACAAAAAGTAGATACTGCTAAATAAAGAAGATTTAGTAAACACCTTGAATCTCCATTTTGTTCTAGCCTTCCGCTATTCGGCATAACGCATGGTGAAAGGACAATAAATTAGGATAATTTAATAAATATCATATTTAAAACTTTCTGTCATAATGGATTTGTCACAGAAGAACGTGACTATGATGTGAATTCTTGCTTTAATTGCAATAGGCAAGAAAAGGAGAGGATAACATAAATTATCAGAAATAGTCCCAGAGACCTTCATTCAACATAGGAAGAGACTGGTAGATTATTTCTGTAACTCAAAATGAGTGCCTCTGTTTTCATGAATAACTAGTGGTGAAATGGCCATAGCACTGAATGGGCAGATGAAGGAATCAGTGCAGCCCAAGAAATCAAAATGATGGTAGAAAACTGCACATACTCCCCATCCAAAACCAAGACATACTTATTTTTCTGCCCAGTGGGCTCTGCTTGACGCATTTTTCACCACCTATAAGCCAACAGACTCATGCTAATTCCTAATATCAGCAGCAAGGAATCTTTAGGCAGCTGCTGCTTCTGCCAGCAGGAAAAAGAGTGGATGCTGTTGGCTCACACCCAAAGATGTCTGGCAGAAATTGAGGCTGTTGCAACAGCCTCTACTGCTCCTAGAACCAAACTGGAAAGGCAACCTAAAACTGATGAAAGATGTCCAAGTACAACTCTCTGTTGCTTCTCAATAATGGCATGAGTGGGCAGCTAAGAGTTAACTTGTATGATTGTGTCTGGGAGGGATCAAACAGATCTTAGTCCCTTTTGTGGACTGGACTGGAAAGTTGTTGAGATCCTAACACACACCAGCTCTCAGACGCTAGTTTCATTCAGTCCAACGACACTAAGGCTGCAGCTTCCTGGTCTCCTCATATTACATCTCTCTCCATTCTCTTAAAGCCCTTTCTTTGTGTTCTTTCACTTTCTACCTTATCCCTGACGGAAAATAACACATTGAATACATTGCATAAAGTTTACACTGCACACAATTTAGATTTAGCATCTCTTAGAATTTGATGTTTTCTGTATAAAGATTTGAATAATCAAGCATTGTTAGAGGGCTTGTATTTCTGGCCCACAGCTGTATTTCTACCTTAGTGGTAATAGAAAAACCATTCCCAGACACTTTCTGGACTGTAATATTTATTTGGACTGGTTTGGTTTCTTCAGATACAATATTTGAAGTGTTAACCCTCGCAAAGCTTACTCACCCGCCTCATGTCAGGATCACTTGTGTTGACAACCTTAGGAAGTAATACGAAGATCAGCAATGGAAGGATCATCATCATAACCTTAAACAGGAGATTTTTTTAAAAAAAAAATGTTAGTATTTCTTCTATTATGCAGCAATTCTAGTATTGCCGTATTGTACCACAGATAATAAAAGAAAAATCCCTCAAAAGTTATATTGTGAATGGCCACCAGGAAGGAAACTATGACTCCGTGGCTCAGATTAATACCCAAACCTAGGATTGTGGGTAAAATATTAACCATGGTTTATAGTGATATACAAGTGGCGCATCTCAGTGACATACCAAGATGGGGTCAACAACTCCAAAGGCAGCTACATATGCCTGAGGCACCACAGCAATTCCAATATTCAGAAATCTCACCAAAAATGGAAAATATGGTGAAAACACTCCATGTTGGGGCTCAATGACCATAGTCTTGAGCCAATCAGGATCTACTCTCCTTGAGTAGATCCTTTGATTGCTACTGCAGCAGAGAACCCATTTCTTCTGGCAGGGTTTCAGCAGTCAAAATAGGCATAGTTCTAAATGGAGAAGCGGCAGCTTAAACACACTAACTTATTATTCAACAATAAAGAAATACAGGGGAGAGTGGATATATATCCAAGCATCACAGTGTGTAGTGTTGTTGTTTTTTTAAAAAATGTGCTGCATAACTGAAGCATCTGTATCTAGACTAGTTCAATTATTCCATTTAACAAGTCCAACCATATGCATTGGGACACGGGTGGCGCTGTGGTCTAAACCACTGAGCCTCTTGGGCTTGCCAATCAGAAGGTCGTCGGTTTGAATCCCCGCCAGAATCCCCGCAACGGGGTGAGCTCCCATTGCTCGGTCCCAGTTCCTGCCCACCTAGCAGTTCGAAAGCACGTCAAAGTGCAAGTAGATAAATAGGTACTGCTCTGGTGGAAAGGTAAACAGCGTTTCCGTGTGCTGCTCTGGTTCGCCAGAGGTGGCTTAGTCATGCTGGCCACATGACCTGGAAGCTGTCTGCAGACAAACGCCGGCTCCCTCGGCCTATAGAGCGAGATGAGTGCCGCAACCCCAGAGTCGTCTGCGACTGGACCTAACGGTCAGGGGTACCTTTACCTTTACCATATGCACTGAGCCAGGATTAATGGGTACCTGTGGTTGCTTCAGCAACCAGCGTCCCAAACTGCCCTTCAGTTTTATATTCAACCTCAAAACAACAACAAACCTATAACACATTCCTCTGCCACACACTCTGCCTCCCAGTTTCAACTGAAATTTCTAGCTGAGGCAAGCTAGAAATCAACACACTTTTAAGACTACAAATCACTGTTACACATTCATAGTTTACTTCAAAAATATTATATACAATGGGGCTGGAAGGGTTTTTTTGCAAATGCATAGCAAATTAACTGGCAGTGGGGATGCCAATTTAGGTCTACAATGCTTCATAATTTCCCCCCAGCTGATTGTACAACAAGAAATCCCTGTTAAGATGATGTAACCATCCCTCCCTCTAGAGATGCCTCTCCTGCACCCAAGAGATGCCTGCCTGAAAACAAGTCTTGTTTAATGATAAATTATCTTCTAATAGTGGCATATTAACATATAATCTGTTAAATGTTTACCCTTAAATCTTACAAATAGGGTCCTTAAATAGGTTTTGAAACATAGGCAATAAATAGCTAATCAGTGGCAAACAAGCAGTTTATATGCACCTGTTTCCATACATACCATGGGGTTCATTAAGAAGTCTGTCCATCCCCAAGACTCTCTCTTTATGAAATAAGAAGGTGGTCCAGAAGATTTCATCTGAAGCGGGTATGGCAATCGGACAACTTCTGATGTTTTGATGTAATTCACAAATCTTGCCCTGAAGAAGACATTTAGAAGTATCTTTCTCCATTAAAGCCCAACAAATTATCCTGGTTAGATATTTTCTCTATCACTGCATTTGAATTGAAGTGATAATCCTGTGAATAGTTATGCAGCTTAGAATTTGATTGTAAGAAAGTACCATAATTGTATGTAGGATCGTGGCTTGGTCGCCTGCTCATATAAGAGATGTGCATTAGATGTGCATCTATATCCCAACAAATGTGTTTACTTGGTGAAACTTTATTTTCCCAAGAGAGGCCTGAAAATAGTTTACTCTGCATGTCCTTGGAGATAGCAACTAGAACAGGTGCTACTGAAAAACAACAGCAACCCATTTTACACACACACACACACACACACACACACACACACACTCATCACAGATTTAGCAAAATCCAGTATCAGACAAATTAAGTTTGACAGATCTCAAAACGTAACAAATTAGCAGTGATCATATGTAAATAACTAGCATTAAATGTCAAAGATTATAGACTCAAAAGAACTTTGTAAGCCACTGTAATCACTGTGCAGATATTCTCAGTGAGGAAAACATAGCTGAAAAACATTCTGTAAACTATAAGCACCAAACAGAAACTGAGTTAAGCTTAGCTTAACCAGGTGGCTTTAACTTGTGGATAGAAAGCTCTGTTAAAGTAAAGAGGTTATTTTAGTCAGTTCCCCATTAGCCAGTTCCTACAGCACTGCTGAGAGGGTACTTTGGAGGGAGGTGTTTTTTTGGGGGGGGGGACGACCATCTGGAAATGTGGAAAGGGGTGCTGGGGACTGCAGGGAGAAAGGGAAATATATAAAAAGGACCACCTCCTTATTCCAGCAGAAGCCACCAATGGATCTTGGTCCTTTCCATGAACAAAAATGCAAGCCTAGATCCAACCCCTTCAGATATAGTTTGTGTATCTTTAAAAGTAATTTTTTCATGATATATCACACCACACATGGCAGAAGTTTTGTTTTCAGATACATTAATTTAGGAGCTTGGTTCACAACCAACACTAAGCCATAGTCTGGTTAACAAGTCATATTAACCACAAATTTGTCCCCTAGATGAGCAAACAAAGCATGGCTTTTTTCTCTAAAGCTTGATTTCTTTTTAGCCCCATGCCTTTCTAGCTTGGTGAACATCTGTGATGTGCAGACAAACCATGGTTATGGAAGGATGTTTGGTTTGTACATAACAGCAAGCCAAAGTTAAAACAAAACAAGGTTTGTAAACCACCACCAAACCAAGGTTTCAGATTGTGGTTTGCTAGCAGTAAACAAGCTATAGTGAAGGCAACTGTGGAGGATTCAAATAATTACAGAGTTTTAAGGCCTATTTATTTATTTGAGAGAACATAAAAAATGTTTAAGGCCTTACCAACCAGTGGCGTAGCGTGGGGGGTGCAGGGGGGGGCCGGCCGCACCGGGCGCAACATCTGGGGTTAGGGCAAATCCACAGGTTAGGGGGCGCAAATCCACGGGTCAGGGGGCGCAAATTATTTGCCTTGCCCCGGGTGCTGACAACCCACGCTACGCCACTGTTACCAACAGACCAACCAGCCCTGTTTTCCATAGCAAATCAGTTTGGTTCAGTATTCTATATAAAAAAAGCTATAGCCGCTCACCTCATTTTCCCTTTTGAAGTGATGTCCACTCGCACTGGTTCAAATTTATAAGCTGGAGATATGACTTCAACTACATATGATCCAGAAGGAACATCATGAACCACAAAGCTTCCATCTGTCCTGAAAAAATAAAAAATATCATATATTTAATTGCATCACAGAATAGTTACAATAATTTAAAATGTGCTACAGATGTTTTACATGTCAGAACTCAAAAAAGCTTTATTAGACCAAAGAGCTATCATCCTATCAAGAGGGGGATTACAAACCCTACCTATTAATTCGTAGCACAATGCTCTATTTCACTAACTTACAATGCCAGTAAGCTGGTGCTGCATAGTACTTAAAAGTGGGAGCTGGACGTTTCCATTGAAAATCTTGGCTCAGCCATGATACACTGAGTGTTCTAAGGCAATCCTCATAAGTACAGAATGGCTTTTTCAAGCCATCTCCTGTGTATATATGTATGGAAAAGACAGTTTTGTTGGACACAGTTTCTCAACCAGAAAACTCTTGAGGAGGATCCAAGAAAACTCTTGCTCTCAATATTAACTTGCCTATACATAATGAGCAGGAGCATAATCTTTGCTATAGAAAGGATAGCCATTGCTTTCTCTTGACTGCACATATCGTCTGTCATTTTTTAAAATACTGGATGATGTTCAGTCTAAACATATGTGATACAGAGCACTCGAGTCTCCAAAGAGGAGCTGGAACTGACAACACTCAAAGTATGCACATATGTTTCTGTGCTCCAGGACACCTCCTTGCAGGATGAGGTCACAACATCACAAGGTGGAAAAGGAGTTGTGCAAGACTGGCCATTACTGAAATAGGCACCACCTATTAGGTAGTAGAGATACCTGTAAAACTACATTCTAGAATCTAGAAAGCACTCACCCCCCCCAAAAAAAAAACACAGTGACCCTGCTGTCTCAGAAAAATAATGTTATCCAGCAATTAGATGAGCACACCTCTGCACAAGCTAACTTTAAGTTTAAAAATGGGGATGCACATTCTACTGAAAGCAACAGACAGGATTCATGCTTGCACATTACAGAGTGCAGGTACCTGCAGGTGTCTCTGTACGCAGCAGAAACCAAGAAGCTGGAAAACAGAAACTACAGAAATAAAGAGGGGGGGTGTCTGGTGATTGGTGAGTTCAGGAAAAAAAGAGCAGTACAGTGGTACATCTGGTTACGTACTTAATTCGTTCTGGAGGTCCATTCTTAACCTGTAACTGTTCTTAACCTGAAGCACCACTTTAGCTAATGGGGTCTCCTGCTGCCGCTGTGCCACCGGAGCACAATTTCTGTTCTCATCCTGAAGCAAAGTTCTTAACCCGAGGTAATATTTCTGGGTTAGCGGAGTCTATAACCTGAAGCGTATGTAACCTGAAGTGTATGTAACCCGAGGTACCACTGTATCCTTAAAGGCTTGAGGAAAAGTTTCCCTCGAGGAAACTTCTTTGTCCTTTGAAATGAGCAACATTTGTTGCATGCATCTAAGTGGCAACAAGCATGCCCTAAGATTGACTGCCCCACGCTCAAGAAAGGTGACTCTTTTCTGAACTAAGATTTTAAACATGCTTGGTATCTGATGAAGTGTGCATGCACATGAAAGCTCATACCAGTAACAAACTTAGCTGGTCTCTAAGGTGCTACTGGAAGGAATTTTTTTATTTGTTAAGATTTTAAACGTGTGGGGGAAATCAAAAGAAAATGACAGCCATCTCTTCAAGTAAATTTGTCTGTCTCCGTAGGCACACGTTGGTGGTGATGCAACTTCGTACTATGATGCAGTGGTTAGTAGTCTCAGACGAGGAATGGCGAGGCCCGAGTTGGAATTTCCCCTAAACTATCTCGGGGGGGGGGGGGGCTCACTTTCTGTCAGGCTAGCCTACCTGGCAAGGTTGTTGTGGGGACCAAACGGGAGAGAGACCGAGGGTTGGGGTTGAATTAAAAAAGGCAAACAAATCCGTTCCCTCTCCCCGCAAAGCCTCTCTCCCCGGCTGCTACTCACTTGAGGAAGCCGACGTGCTCCTCGCCGTCCACCAGCACCCGGGCCCCCGAGATCCAGTCCTGGGGCTTCACCCCCGGCACCACCGCCCGGCCCTCGATCTTAAACCGCTCGCTGGCGCCCACAGCCTCCCCGCTAGCGGCGCCCCCGGCCACCTCCGAAGCCCGCGAGCCGGCGGCCAAGAGAAAGGCCGCCAGCAGCAGCCGCAACATCGTCGTCGCCGTCCCCGGGAGGCCGCCGGGCCGGGCCGCCATTAGAGCAACCGCCGGAGGTGCCGGGAAGGAGGGGGAGGAGGCGGCGGCAGAGAAGACCGGGAGAGAGGAAGGGCCGCTCTCGTCGTCCCCAGCGGCGCATGCGCCAAGTGGAGGGACGCGCCGTGACGAACGAGGATGCGAGAGCTCAACTTCCGGGTTTCTTCTGCGGACGTTTCTTAAAGGAGCCGCAGGGCGAAAAGCAGGGGGCTGCCCATAGAGAGCGTTGCTGGGTTTCAGGGTAGTTATGATTGGGCAACAGTATTTCTATTATAATTATTAATAATAATAACAATAATCTGGATTTCCCCAGCCACTCGTCAAACGTTAAAAACATCCGATACAGCATTTTTAATAATAATGATGATGATGATGATAATGATAATAATAATAATAATAATTTTTATTATTATTTATACCTCGCCCATCTGGCTGGGCTTCTCCAGCCACTCTAGGCGGCTCCCAACAGAATATTAAAAACACAGTAAAACACCAAACATTAAAAACTTCATTAAACGGGGCTGCCTTCAGCTGTCTTCTAAAATAAAGAGAGGAGTAATAAGGGCGTGCTCTGGTCCATGGGGTCACGAAAAGTCGGACACGACTAAACGACTAAACAACAACAACAACAATAAGTTACAGCATCGGGATGAGGCCTGCTTTTCGTAATTTAGGTAATTCCGGGGGGCCGGAATGTATTTTTTAAGAGAAGTTATTTTTGCTCAGTGAAAACTCAGTGCAATGTATAAGACTTCTACTTAAGGCTAGATATGGGCTGCGAGTGGGGCCTGAGTGGGCAACGTTGTTAATCTTTGCTGTTACCTGTAACGTGAGGGGTGGGGAGTTAGCTAAAAATCTAAACCAACCGTAGCCCCACCAATGCTGGCTTTTCACACAGTTCATATTCTGCAGCAGTGTAGCATTTCTACTGCCCCTCCCATGTAAAGGTAAAGGTAAAGGTACCCCTGCCCGTACGGGCCAGTCGTGTCCGACTCTGGGGTTGCGCGTCCATCTCGCTTAAGAGGCCGGGGGCCAGCGCTGTCCGAAGACACTTCCGAGTCACGTGGCCAGCGTGACAAGGCTGCACTGGCGAGCCAGCACCAGTGCCACACACGGAAACACCGTTTACCTTCCCGCTATAAAGCGGTACCTATTTATCTACTTGCACTTAGGGGTGCTTTCGAACTGCTAGGTGGGCAGGCGCTGGGACCGAAAGACGGGAGCTCACCCCGCCGCGGGGATTCGAACCGCTGACCATACGATCGGCAAGTCCTAGGCTCTGAGGTTTTACCCACAGCGCCACCCGCGTCCTACCCCTCCCATATACATTCACATAAAATCTGAATTAGATGGTGAACTTGTAGAAAGGGGTCAAACCCTATAAAAACCCCTTTGTTGTCAATAAGACTGAGGAACCTGGAGGAGATAAGAGTCCAGCCATTTTATTACTTAGGAAGCAATAGGTCACAGTCGGATCCATAGCTGTCAACTCTTCCCTTTTCTTGCTAGGAATCCTATTCGGAATAAGGGAATTTCCCTTAAAAAAAGGGAAACGTTGACAGCTATGGTCGGATCCTTCCACAAGAACTGTAACCCCCAGCTAGTGGTCTAGGGAGGTTATTTATAAGTTTCTTCACAAAACCCTTTCCAATCATGTGCATATAAGTATTTCACATTACCTTATCCTAATTGTTGGATACATTTCAGGTTAGTACGCTTGCGCAATAAGCATAAGCTCCGGCTGTTTTGCTGTCCATACAGAAACATTGTTACGTGAAGCTATTGTGCTTTGTAAACCTATGTGTTTAGCTGCGTATGTTCTGCGATAAAAATGTTAGCTTCTTCTCTTCCCATGGGAAAGGGCTTTTGCATTCTCAGCAGGTTCAAAGCTTTAGCATTCCTAACAGTTTCATAGCTTTTTCTCAAAGTGATGTAGCATTTTCTTAAAGCAATATACTATCAATTTTTGTGGCCCTTGGGGTCCTCCCTCAGACTCATGGCTCTGTTTCTACATGGCAAAGTAGGTATGCTAAAATCCTGGAGTCTTCTATGAGTAGGTCACATTTCTACCTAGGGTGGCCATATAGAGAAGATGGCAGGAAGGAACACTGAGGGGTAGGGTTTTTTTTAATAAAACAAACCAATTTTAACACAGAGAATTAGGAGTGATGGGTACAATACAGGAGCTAACACCAAAAAGTTAACACAACAGCCTTTCCAGCTCTCCTCTCTCTCTACTCACACCTTGTTCTAAACTGCCACTCCCCATTTCACCCCCTGCTTGCTCTACTCAAACCTCTGCCGTTGTGTAAAATCACTTTCCCCCCTGTGTTTCTTTTTATCTGCTTTTGTTTGAAACTGCCATTTTCCTCTCAGTGTTACTACACATAAACTTATGCTGGTCTTTAAAATAGCCACTTTCCTTCCTATCACTACCAGTCTCTCCTCACTGTACCCACATGTCTCCCTCCTCCATTCCTCAGCTGCATCATGTGAGATAGAATAAAGGATGTGGAGTTGTCAAATTTTCCATAGTACCTTTCTCAAACTTCTGTTGTTGTTGTTTTATTTTTTTTATAAGATATTTATTAGCGTTTTACAAGAAACATAGGTTTACAGAATAAAAGGATTTAAAACAGAAGTTAACAAACTAAAAAGAAAAACATAGAAGAGGGGGAAAAAATAACAAGAAAAATACAGGAATTACCAAAAAATACATAGAAGAAGGGGGGAAAAAAGAAAATACAAAATACAAAAAACAAATAGCTAAGAAAAAATTTAAAAATAAATCCATTTTTCGATATCTTTAAGCTCATTTGCTTGTTTCCTTGACCTCCTCACACCTCCCCTTTTTGTATTCCCATTTACATAATCAATTCAGCAAATCCTTACCCTCTTTCATTTATCTTAACTCTATATCTTAACCTATTATGACTATACATTTTCATCCATTATCAATCCATATTTGCATATTCTTATTAACCTTGTTACCAATACCACTTATTTTCAATCCAACATCATTTTAGCATTCATTAATTTTACAGTATTTCTGCAAATAGTCTTTAAATTTCTTCCAATCTTCTTCCACCAACTCTTCTCCCTGGTCTCGGATTCTGCCAGTCATTTCCGCCAATTCCATATAGTCCATCACCTTGATCTGCCACTCTTCCAGGGTGGGTAAATCTTGTGTCTTCCAATACTTTGCAATAAGTATTCTTGCTGCTGTTGTTGCATACATAAAAAAAGTTCTATCCTTCTTTGGCACCAATTGGTCAACTATGCCCAAAAGAAAGGCCTCTGGTTTCTTCAGGAAGGTATATTTAAATACCTTCTTCATTTCATTATAGATCATCTCCCAGAAAGCCTTAATCTTTGGGCACGTCCACCAAAGGTGAAAGAATGTACCTTCAGTTTCTTTGCATTTCCAACATTTATTATCGGGCAAATGATAGATTTTTGCAAGCTTGACTGGTGTCATGTACCACCTGTAAATCATTTTCATAATATTCTCTCTTAGGGCATTACATGCCGTAAATTTCATACCTGTGGTCCACAACTGTTCCCAGTCAGCAAACATAATGTTATGTCCAACATCCTGTGCCCATTTAATCATAGCAGATTTAACCGTCTCGTCCTGAGTGTTCCAATTTAACAGCAACTTATACATTCTTGAAAGTATCTTAGTTTTGGGATCTAACAATTCTGTTTCCAACTTTGATTTTTCCACCTGGAAGCCAATTTTTTTGTCCAAATTATAAGCCACTCTTAATTGATAATAGTGAAGCCAGTCTCGCACTTTATCTTTTAATTTCTCAAAACTCTGCAATTTCAATTTGTCTCCTTCTTGCTCCAAAATTTCCCAATATTTAGGCCACTTGGCCTCCATATTGGGCTTTTTCTGAGCCCTGTTGTTGTTGTTTTAAACCATCACTTCCTCACTCTCAATGTCTCTCCCTTCTCACTCCCATGCCATGGCCACTGTTGTTGTGCAGCCTGGCTTCACTTTTGTCCCCTGTCCTGACTTGAAATGTTTGAACTGCGGTGTTTTTGTCTTCCCTGGCGGCTATGTCATGTATACAAAACTACCTATGGTTAACCAAAAGGGGGCCTTGCACAATATCTAGTAAAATAATTGCATATATTAAAACACACCCTATTTTATTGCAGAACTGCACCTGCTAAATTGCAAATAAGAGGCCTTGAGAATCTCTTATGTTTTGTGAGTTTGCCATAGGCTCTATGACCACCTCAAATGGTGTCTGAATGGAACAAGCAACAGACTTTGCTTGTTCACTATGACTGGCAAAGCCCCCTTTTGTGTTTCCCATATCCCAGTTAGACATTGTTCTTGGCATAAAGGTAAAGGTACCCCTGCCCGTAAGGGCCAGTCGTGACTGACTCTAGGATTGTGCGCTCATCTCACTTAAGAGGCCGGGAGCCGTCGCCGTCTGAAGACACTTCCGGGTCACGTGGCCAGCGTGACGAAGCTGCACTGGTGAACCAGCACCAGTGCCGCACACGGAAACGCCGTTTACCTTCCTGCTATAAAGTGGTACCTATTTATCTACTTGCACTTAGGGGTGCTTTCGAACTGCTAGGTGGGCAGGAGCTGGGACCGAACGACGGGAGCTCACCCCGCCGCGGGGATTTGAACCGCCGACCTTACGATTAGCAAGTCCTAGGCACTGAGGTTTTACCCACAGCGCCACCTGCGTCCCTGTTCTTGGCATACCATATATCAATTACTACATGTTATCAATTTACAAATACAGTGGTACCTTGGGTCAAGAACTTAATTCGTTCTGGAGGTCTGTTCTTAACCTGAAACTGTTCTTAACCTGAGGCACCACTTTAGCTAATGGGGCCTCCTGCTGCTGCTGCACCACCACTGCACAATTTCTGTTCTCATCCTGAAGCAAAGTTCTTAACCCGAGGTAATATTTCTGGGTTAGCGGAGTCTGTAACCTGAAGCGTATGTAACCCAAGGTACCACTGTATGGTTATTGAGATATAGTACTGCCTGTTGAACTTTAAAACAAGTACAAAAGCAGCTAACAAACAGTTCATGTAATTTTGCCTAATAATCCCAGCTTTGTAGTTTGAAGTTGGGCAGTACAACCTCCTACATGTTTTGAGTTATTAATAGAAAACGCTGTGTCCTGCACCAAAGGACTGGTGTCGAAAAGTCTTACATATTAATAGAGGGATCCACAGGAACCATGAAGGATCTTAAATCTATATGGGAGAAGCATTGACAGATACCTGTAACTGGTTCCCCCATTGGTCTAAAATCTGGTTACAGATGCCATTCAGGTCAATCTCCACTAAAATTAGACATAACTCTTTTACATTTCTGTACCAATGGCTTCTAACTCCACAGAAAGTAAGTTTTATATATAAAACTATAAATACTAAACGTTGGAGGGTGTGTCAAAGGACTGGCACATACTTTCATATGTGGTGGGAGTGTTCATGCATTTTGAAAAGCTGTTACACAAAAGTGTAAAAAAAACCAAAAAACCCAGAGGATATACTGAGTCTGGTATGCTGTACGGATTGCCCCTCCGCTCCTGCACACAAGCACACAAGCACACCACACACACTACAATCTATTGGCAAGAACTGCTGCTTATATATGTGTATTAACTCAGTCTACCTCACAGGGCTGTTACAAAGATATCACCAGCTGCTGCACACTCTCATCATTGCTACCATGTTTGCTTACAAGACAGAGAGCCCATGAGCAAGCAGGCAATTTATTGTTCTTTCAATAACTGCTGTTGTCTGGGTCATATGAAGAGATGAACAAGAAAGCAGGATGCAATGGCGAAGAGTATATCCAGAGAGCTCGTTTTTGTGGGCTGCACCTGGGGAATGGGTCCTTGGCAGATATCCGACCATGCTGACTTTTCAAGCCAGTCCATCCCTTAATATGGCCTTGGTACTTTAGTGTTCTAATGAGAGAACCCATGTGAAGATTTGAACCTGATCTGCTGACACGTAAAAGTGGTGAATGCTCAAAATGATTATTATATTTGCATAGTAAGTATAAATGTTGGGGAAATGGATGCAGATGAAACTATTGTTTTTTCTCTCTGACCCTACAAGCAGTTTTTCTTCTTCTAATGATTCCATTTCAAGCACTTTGTCCGATATAATAAATGTAGCTCCATTGCTATTTCTAGCATTTAAGAGTACTAAATATATCATTTAGGCAATAGTGTGGGAGGTTTCAAGCTATTTTGTGTATCTATTCTAACAGCTACAATAGAAGAAACCATTTAGCATTTTTATTGCTAGCATTTATTACATTGTAGTCTCCCAGCATAATGTTCCAGGCAGCTATATAAGAATTGGTTTTGGCTCAGCAAGTATATTCCATTTTGGCCCTATTTAATCTCTCTGTCCCCAAGTTTCTGGAATCAGTCAAAGCAGGTGTTATTTCTAACAATGCCATGCTGACCATCAGTTCTCTTATAAATCAAACTTATCAGTAAGTGCTGACCTCTTAATTTCAAAATAAGGATTTGCTCTGGTCTGCTTAAACTAATCTAACAGTATAATTGTAGCCTGCTGCTCTTTAACTGTAACCATTGGAAATTGGGCACTGACCCCTAATGGCCTGAATCCTGCATCTCATAAGGATTGTCCTTCAATTAAAAGCCACATATCATCAAGATCATCTAAGTGTAATATCTGTGCACAGTAAGAACTGGTAGAGTGAAAAAGAGAATGTCTACCCTTCATTATGTGGACTTCTTCCCACAAAGGGTGTGTTCACATTACTGCCTTAGAGCGCAGTGAAGTTGTTTTTCTCCTGGTGCATTTCACAGCTCTTTGCCCTCTAGCTGTTCACATCAGCACAGCTTCCGTTCCTGTTTGTGTGCAAACCAGGGGGTGTTGACGGGGTGGACATGTCTCCACCCTATTCCAAGGTGTTTACATCTAGTTATTGTACATTTTCATTGTACGCTCGTTTTATTGTACATTTTCAATAGCATTGTTGTTATTGTTTAGTCATGTCCAACTCTTCCTGACCCCATGGACCAGAGCACGCCAGGCACTCCTGTCTTCCACTGCCTCCCACAGCTTGGTCAAACTCATGTTTGTAGCTTTGAAAACACTGTCCAACCATCTCGTCCTCTGTTGTCCTCTTCTCCTTGTGCCCTCCATCTTTCCCAACATCAGGGTCTTTTCCAGGGAGTCTTCTCTTCTCATGAGGTGGCCAAAGTATTGGAGCCTCAGCTTCAGGATCTGTCCTTCCAGTGAGCACTCAGGGCTGATTTCCTTAAGAATGGGTAAGTTTGATCTTCTTGCAGTCCATGGGACTCTCAAGAGTCTCCTCCAGCACCATAATTCAAAAGCATAAATTCTTCAGCGATCAGCCTTCTTTATGGTCCAGCTCTCACTTCCATACATCACTACTGGTTTCAACAGCATAGGTATTTTTAAAACATTACTTTTAAAACAAAAACTCATCTCTGTTACTTGTGTTTCAAATGATTTTCAGGAGAAAGCAAGTAACCTGCCCTGGAAACATCTTTATCCTCCAAGCTACTCCTGGCTAAACAGCACTACTTCATCCATCTCTTCCACACCAACTCTAGGTATCCTAAGCTGTACTTCTCTACCTTTGATGCCTGCTTAAGCCTACTCCTCTACTCCCCACTTCCTTTCTCTGGTCAAGATTTGGCCTCCTCCTCCAATGCTAAGATAGAACCAATCTACTCTGCCCTTCATTCTGCCCCTTTCCAACTTCAAGTTATCTCCTCTTATGCACCATCTCCTTCCTTTGAGCATCCAAACATACCATTTCCCATATTCTCAAAAAAGAACACATTTCTAGACTCATTGTCCCTTCTCCAAGTACTATTCTTTCCCCCTTTATCTCTAAACCTCTTGACTGTGCTGCTTACTCCTATATAACAACAATCTTTCCTCCAATTCTACTTTTAACCATCTCCAATCTGGATTTCACCTTTCACTCCACCTAACTTCCCTCATGAAAAGCATGGATGACCTCCTCACTGCCATATCTATGAGCCTCTTCTCTGTACTTATCTCCTTGAGCTTTCTGCCATGTTTGATAGTTAATAGTTCCTTCTGGTTAGATTCCTATTATGCCCTGGGGATCCTTGCTGCTCAGTGGCGTAGTGTGGGGGGTGCAGGGGGGGCTGGCCGCACCGGGCGCAACATCTGGGGTTAGGGCAAATCCACAGGTTAGGGGGCGCAAATCCACGGGTTAGGGGGCGCAAATCCACGGGTTAGGGGGCGCAAATTACTTGCCTTGCCCTGGGTGCTGACAACCCATGCTACGCCACTGTTGCTGCTGTCCTCCACTGGCTCTCTTCCTGTCTAATCGCTTTTTCAGTGTCTCCATACACTGCTTTCCCTCGTTGTTGGGATTCCTCAGAAGGCTTGGATGCCTACTATTCTTTCTCACCATACTTTGTCCTTCGGCAAGCTTACCACTTTTCGATGACTTTCAGTATCACCTATACATTGATGACACTCAGCTCCATCCCTCTCATCCAATTCTCCACCTCCAGATGCCTCTCTAGTGTTTCTGTGCAATCTATTATGGTATTACCTTGGATTTAAAATCTAATCAGAAACCTCTTAAAACCAGAATCTAGGCAAGTATTCTGTAATATAGGGGAGAACGTATGATTTAAACAAGCCTCTATTTCCTGTTATTTCAGTACAATACTGACATTCTTAATGCATCTGACCCTAAGGACATAAGACCATCTCCTCACAGCTATAAGGCCTTGTAAGCCAAGGCAAGAGAACTAGGCCTTCTTGGTCCCAGTCCCCCCTTGATTTACTGAATCTTGGTATAAATTGAGGCAATTGTCTTTACGGTACACTTATATAGAGAAATATTGCTTCCTTGCTTTTGACCATAAATGTTCTCATGGCACAATACATGAAAAGAGACCTCTTTCTAACAGTCTACAGTTGTGTATAGAAGCAGCTGGTGTATAATCACAAAGCACACTGAAGATCAAAATTAAATCCGGTGATCAACTTGGTTGGCATGCTGCAAAAATACATTTCAGTTTGTTTTGTGCACAGCTGGCACTCGGTAGAATTTTATTTAGACAAACATATTTACTAGTAACATAAGACACAGGTGTCATCCCACAAACCCACCAACCTGTTTTCCTTTTTAATATAGCTGATAAACCATAGCAGATTGAACTAAAATATCACAAATGAGTAAAACGCAACGCAACTGTAAACTTTTGCACTGGATGTATTGCATTAATCTTCCAGTTAAGATTAAACGTTAAGTCAGGAGCATGGCAACTACATTTGCAAGAGCTGCAGCAATATTAGTTAGAGGAGGTAGCAGATGCATTGTCAAATCTGAAAAGCATAGGCCTACCGTGGCCGTAAACATTTCTAGGAGCTTGGAGTTATAAATATCTGAAGATGTCCTAAGCGGAGTGAGAGAACCAGGTAAAGTTATGCGAACTTAATTAAAGCAGTAGTAACATTTAGTATGTTTACTCGACACATTTAAATGAAACACAACAGAATATATTAGAAAATTTAAGTATTAAAAATGCTAGGTGTACATATTCACCATTTTGCTAACAACCTCCCTCTATGCCTAAATTTTAGTACTCTTAGGTCATACAGGTATTTAAGTAGTCAGTCAGTGGAAATATCCACTTAAATATATTTAAGTGTGCAAAATGTTTCAAAATGATTTGTACACAATTTGTGTAAACACCCTGATTTTTAATAAAGAGTTTCCATCCCTCTATACAGCATCTTTATATATTGGCTATAATGGTTTCTTACTACATTGGCTATTTGCAATACTAGTAGTTAAGGCCCCTTGCTATATACAGTTTCTCAGTAGTGCAACAAAAATAGTCTTTAATATCTTGATTAATATAGCAGACATATATCAGAGTTTCAATACAGCAAAATTGCAAAATTTCATAATATCTTGAAAATATACACATTTTTACAATTCATAAGAAAAACAAAGTTTAAAAAATATTTATGGCGACTGGTCTCTTGTGGTTCCTAGTAACTGGTTCTGCAATTCTGTCTTCACAATTAAGTTTTGCTGTTTTATACCATTATGCAGTAGAAATACTTTCACGACTTCATCCAGTAACTGAACAATCCCAAAATGCAGCAAAGGCATACGTATAGTTTTCATAGTGCACTTTCACCTCATTGAAGTAAAGGTTGCTCCTATTAGAAATTTTTCCACTTCAATGTGAAGCAGATGGATTTTAGTGGTTGAATTAAACAGTCTGGCGGTCTAGTCCTCTCCTGCCAAAGACAGTTCTCAGAAGAGATGTCCTTTTGGAAACAGTACATAGTTCAGGATTACTTGAAGGGCTTCTTAGCCAACACACACTACATGTACACATACACTTGTCCTCCAGGAATGTCAGTGCAGCTGTAATAAATAAGCATCCACATCCTTAAAAAAAAGAGAGAGAGAGAATTAAATTAATTCAAAGAGCCATTCACTGCACAAAGTAGGGCTAGAATATAAGAAGAGGCAACCACTGACTATTTGAATTGATGCAGCCAAATATCATTTGCTTCTGGACAAAAATGTCACTTTTGAAGAATCTCTTTTACACAGATATCACTAGAATTTAGTGAACGTGTTCTACATGAGTATCTCACCTTGCTCATAGAAAGCCATATGAATAGGAGTGTACCCCACCCACTGCAGGCGCCACCCCAAGAATCTGAAATGTTGCATGGGAGTTGTTGCTCTAGGGTGAGATGTTGAACTATTCAGTTCCCCTGTACAAACCGTCCCCTGCTTCTTCCAGCAATAGATGCTATGCTAAAGCACATATCTTGGGAAATCCTTCCCTTCTGCACATGGATTCTTTCATTCTCCCTTCTAGAATTGTTCCAAGCCCTTGAGCAAGTGCTACCGAAACAGAGAAAAGTGCATCTTTTGTTTTTGTGTCCTCTACTTTGGAGAGTGCGAGCGCGATACAAGCCCTCTTCAGGCATTACTGACAAAGGTTAAGTTACCATGCAGGGAGTAGGGGGAGATCAGAGAGTATACTCTAGCTCTGCCTTCCTTGTAGATGTCAACCTTGTGATATAACCCTGGAAAGCTGGGGGGGGGGGGGTACCAAGAATGGCCAAGAGGGGACAAGTGTACTGAGATGCTGTCAGTCGTTTTGCACTCTGCACATGCTTAGAAACACTGGGCCCATAACCTGTCAGTGTTTGTAAAAAGCAAAAAAAAAGGCTCTGACCTCCCTTTGTTGCCTCAGCCTGATCCTCAGACCCTTGTTGGCATAAAAGAGTCCACAAGAAGAATATCCTTGCAGAGTACTTTCTGCTTTTATTCTTAAAAGTCTTTCTGCAAAAGCGACTGACCAACTGTACACACAACACTACCAGCTTTCACTAACCAACCAACCCAACCACAAACTAACATTTCTCACTCTATATATACAACCTGGTGTAGGCCGCTGACTCATGCTGGCCCAGCTTTTTAAGCATTAAAGAAACAGTGGCCAATTTTTAGCCATGACAGCCCCCTCATATGTGGCAACTTAATAACACCTGAAGAAGTCTGCAGGCAGGAGGAGCTTCAGTAATGCATGGGCAAGGATAAGATTCTTTCCTCCTCAACCATACATGTTTCTTTCATGAGAGCTGGTGCAGAATCAGCACTAGGAAACTGAGATAGAACCAGAAAGACTCTGGTTTGAATTTCACCTGTACAAGGAGCTCACTAAGCTGATTAAGCACTTCACATTCGATCTCAGCCCTCTATCTGCAATATAGACATAATACTACAATTGCTTCTCACAGGGCTATGACAAGGTTGACAAGATAATGTGAAGCCTTTGGAATTGCTTCAAGGATTGTTATGATTATGTCTTCTCTTCCTTTTCATTTGAGCCATGTACACGGCTCCCTCCTCTAATAGAAAGGAAAGCAATTGATACTTCTGCAGCTGGTCCAGAATAAAGAAAACAAGGATCAGGCTGATCAAGCAAAAGAGCCAAGGGATGAGAAATGGTTACCAAGCAAAGACTGAGGAGCAGACCCACGATAAAGAATAAGCCAAATTTATTCAATCCAACTTACTAATGGGCTACTTTAAAAGTGACAAAGACTGAGGAGAGTGAGAGCAGTTTGAAGAATTAACACAAGGGAAAGTCACCCCAACATTTTGCAGGCCCCAGTCACATTAACTAAACAAAGAGAAATAGCTGGTTGCTGTTTACATAGAGAATCAGACTTCCGAATGCTTAGTAGCACCCCACAAAATAAATCAGCTCACTACAGCTTAACTGTAATGGAGGCTGTATAATACTGAGACCACGAAGGAACACCACAAACACATTACCTTTGCTATATTACCCGTATATCCTGGAACCAAAGTAAGATGATTTTCTTGCTTCCACAATCCACTTAATTGTGTCTTTAAAATCTGAATATTTCTATGAAAGAAAGACAGACACATGGAATTATATTTTGGGCATCCCTAAAATTGAGCACCCCTTTACTATGGTAGTTTTTCCAACTTCCGTTCAGAAATTTAAAAATACATATAGGTAAAAACTCAATATATTTTTTAAAAGATTAATGGGGGGGAACTTAGTCTAAGGAGAAACTTCCCCCAGTTTTTATGCATAGAACTGTTAGTTAATAGAGAAAGCAAAATGTAATGAAACATCCTGGGAGAAAAAGAATCTCAAACTATATTGTTTAATTTGATCGATTTCAGTGCTGCTCCAAGCAATCGGAACCCAAAAATCTAGTTCTGACCTGAGAACAGGAGGGTACATTGTAGTGATTTTAAAAATATGGAAAAAATGTTTCAGGCACTCAATTTTTTAATGATTTCCTCAATAATCCAGTTGTTAAAATTATTGCTAGTGCTTTGATTAGGTCTTTATTTTTCAAATAATCACCCCAAAAGCATTTAGATGCCCCCCCCCGCCATCAAACCACATTATCTACATCTGCAATTGAGATGTGGGTTATTTTAAATATTGTCTTGTGGTTTGATTCTACATATATTTAAGGAAATTTTTAAAAATGTTTTAAAGAAACCAACTGAATATACTGAAAAACCTATTCTCCTATATCATGCTAAACTATCCCATTCACCTGGAAGCTTCTTGCATTTCTGATCCATACTCATGAACACATTAGTAGGGATTAACAGATTTAAACTATGCTACATACTTACTATACGTTTAATATAATTTTTCCTGTCATAGCTTCCACTAAAGAATGCTAAGAACTGTAGTTTGAAGAGGTTCTGAGATGATCCTATTAGAGATCACTGTCTCCTCAGAAAACCAGTTTTCCTCAAAGCTGAATGGCATGTTAAAGCAGTTTATAGTGTGGATATGTCCTTAGACATATTTTCATTTAGTCCATGGATTATTCTATTTTCAAAAATAAACTTGTAAAACTAGGTTTTCAATGTGTGTGGGGGGGAATATAGCAAAATATTTTTAAAGCATTCAAAGACAGTGAAGTATCCCTGCCTTTTTGCAACAACAGCCAATTTTAAGCAGTTACCTAATAGTTACAAAACCATATTTTTCTTTTGAAACACAAGTTGCCATATTCTTTCAACATTTTATTAAAAGAAGATCTGAGATTAAATTAAAGTCTCTTTTACAAAGCCTCAGTTGTGTATTAAAGCTAAAGTATTTTATGTTTGTAAACTGCCATGGGGCTCCTTTGAGGGCCATAAGGTAGCATATAAATATTTTTATAAAGACTAACAAATTCAATATTTGGGTCCCTTCCACTGATGCCCACCCAATTGTGCAATGGATTTCTGCTTGCGTAATGGGACGTACCCTTCATCTCTCTTCCCT
Source organism: Podarcis muralis (assembly GCF_964188315.1). NCBI lineage: Eukaryota > Metazoa > Chordata > Lepidosauria > Squamata > Lacertidae > Podarcis > Podarcis muralis. The sequence goes on from NC_135655.1 coordinate 41,207,917, forward strand.
ATACCCTGCTGGTGAACCCCCCCCCCCCAAAAAAAAATCTGGTCCAGAAGAAGGGAAAAGAAGAAGAAATCACACTATATGAGTGGAAGTTAACTACATAATATCTGTAGATGTCTTGACATCATCTCCTATGAACAATGACTGCCACTCTATTGCAGTTTCCAGCTATAAACCATGCTTGGAGTTTGACATTTTAAGAATATTGCTTATAGTACACTGTGCGTATTATATTAAACAAAGCATTTCCAGGTACTATGGCTGTTTCAACAATTGCTAATCTGCAAAGCCTTGGAATATTCTGCAACTGTAAAGCAAAAAACAGAGTGAATTTAAAAAGCAAGAAATGTAAGTCATATTAAGTGCCATACTGTCATGAGCTTTAAAAAGCGTAACTTACCCATCCTCTATTTTTTCTGCATGGGCAGAAAGCTCTGGCCACCACCTCTTAATAACAGCTTGGAGCCAATTTAAGCCAACGATCACATATCTGAAATGATTTTATTTTGAATTACAAAAAATGCTGCAGAGGAGTTTAAACCCAAGAAGACAGAAAATTCGTTTGCAAAATGTTCCTCCATAGAAACAGGAGGAAAATGGAATTAAGAAAGTTGTTACAGAAGGAACTTTCCACAATATGTGAATAAGTGCCATAGGCATTTTCTCCTCATAAGCAAAGTAGAAGAGTTTTGCTTCATACACTAAATCCAAATGATCACTTTATTTGGTACTTGGGAGGAATTTTGTTCTGGATTGCTTTGGCTAGCTACCTGAGGGTTTCATTCTTTGTGCATCTTTCTTTGTAAACGGGAGTAAGCAAAATGAATCTATTGCTTGATTAGAGCTACAGGTGGCAACCTTTTTTGCACATGTCAACTTCCGCCGCATGGGTCCATTTAGGCCCGGAAGAGGGTGGGACAGGGGCATAACAGGCTTGTGCACACCGACATGCACAGGGACCAGGGGCGGAATCCCTGTGCAAAATGGTTGCCACCTATACTTTCTGAATTGTGATGAGCACATACAACATGACTATTTTCAGCATGTTACAAGCAGAAAATATGCAATCAAGATGATGATGGTTGAGAGTGTGCATGCACATGGATAATAGTGTTGTAGATTGATTAGCCTTGCATATCATTTTATAAATAATAAGTTTTAAATCAATTTACTATATAAATACAATAAATCATAACGAAAATGTATAAACCAATACGCAATATCAATACAGTAACAATGATAAAACCACACCAAAGCTTGGATTAAGTAACTGTAACATCAATATAATCAAAGCTGCCCATATACCTGGGAGAATGAAAATGCTTTAACCTGGCACTGAAATTACCGTATTTTTCGCTCTATAGGACACGCTCTATAGTGCGCACCGACCCCTCTCGCTCTCCAGGCTTCAGGCAGCTATCCACAAGCCTTCGGAGCCCAGTGGGAGTTCCTGCCAGGCTCCGAAGGCTTGCGGAAAGCAGCCTGAAGCCCAAGGAGCGCAGCGCCAACTGCCGCTGCGCTCCCCGGGCTTCAGGCAGTTATCTGCAAGCCTTCGGAGTGCAGCAGGAGTTCCTGCTGCGCTCGAAAGGCTTGCGGATAGCTGCCTGTTCTGGGGGCTGGGGAAGCTCGGGCTTCCCCGCCCCCAGCCCCGCAAGCTCCAGGAGTGGCGGTGAGGTTGCGCGCAATCTTGCCGCCGCTCCTGGACCTGTTGTGGGGGCTGGGGTCAGGGGAAGCTCGGGCTTCCCCTGCCCCAGCCCCGCGGCTAAGAACAAAGCCGCGCGCAGCCTCTCCCGGCTGGAGAGGTTGTGCGTGGCTAAAGAGGAAGCCAAGACAGCGAGCGGGATGGATCCCGCTCGCTGTCTTGGCTTCTTTGCTCTTTGGGGCTGAGGGGAGGGGGAAATAAATTATTTTTTCTTTATTCCCCCCCCCCTAAAAACTAGGTGCGCCCTATGGTCCGGTGCACCCTATGGAGCGAAAAATATGGTACATTAAAGTGGGCACCATGAGTATCTTCCTGGGAGCAACATTCCAAAGACTGGAGGAAGCTATTACAGGGAAGATTTGCAGTGCTTTTTTGGCTGGGGGGTGGAGAGATGGAAAAACAGAGAAGAGCCTCAGATGGCAAACACAGTGTCTGAGAAAGTTCATATGAGACAAGGCAGTCCTTTAGGTAATTGGGTTCTGACCTGCATGGAACTTTAATAATGGTGAAAACCAGTGCTTTGAACTGAGCTCAGAAGCTAGTTGAAAGCCAATGCAGTTGGGCCAAAACAGATGCTCTAGGTTTACGCCTTCCAGTTTTTATTAACAGTCTGGCCACTACATTTCAAACAGTCCTCAAAGGAAGCCCCACATACAACACATTGCAGTAATCCAGCCTAGACCAGAATGTAGACAGCTGAAGTAAAGCTATCCCCATCTAGAAAAGGTCATAGCTGGACAACAGCCAAAGTTGGTGAAAGATACTCTATCCCATGGATGTCACGTGGGCTTCTAGTGGCAATGTTGGAGCTAAGAATACCCTCAAGATGTGGACCTGCTCCTTCAGGGAGAGTGAGATGGCATCCAGAACAGGATCCACTTCACTCATCCAGTCAGAGGAATCAACTTGCAGTGTCTCAAATCTTGTCTCGAACCAGATTCAGTTTATTGGCTCTCGCCTAGTCCATTACTGAGGCCAGACAGCATATCCACTGCAACACCTACTCGAGCTATAAAGGAAAAACAGTGCTGCGTGTGATCAGCAGCACACTCTAAAACTCTGGATAATTCCCACTCAGCTGTATCTTAAAGACGCCAAATAGAATGGATTATAAGACTGAACCCTGCAGAGCTCTACACAGGAGACTCTTGACCATGGCATTGTTCTGGAGTGCGCCATCCAGATAGGAGAGGAACCACTGCAAAATAATGCCTCTAGCTCCTGTCCTGGCTAGGCACTCTAGAACAATATCATTGTCAAGAATACCAGAGGAAGAGAAGCCTCAGTAGGAACAGACTCCCCGCCCTGTCTTTCTTCCAACACAGGCAATCATATAGGGTGACCAAGGCAGTCTCAGAACTGAAGCCCACAGTCCCCTTAGCACAAAGAGAGCTTTAAAAATTGGACCAGCCAGTGAAAGAAGATTAACCTTTATTTTGTCAGCATCTAAACATTCATATGAAGAGAATTATATTTTAAAACTTACTCTTCAAATTTGCTCTTAAGCAGTGATCTAACTAATGGTAGAAGGTCTACACAGCAGCCCACAGAAATATATGGTTTTTCTTCCTGTAAACTGAAACAAGATAATGTCAGTATACATAAACTTGCTCTTATAAATCTGAGCTCCACAAACCCCTACCCCAGGTGTATTTTTTACCTGCTGGTAAGAACAGGAAGGCAGTCTACCACTACACCCAGATCTTGTATCCTGGAAACATCAGTAAAAAAAATGTACACTATTAGACACAGCTCTATGTAATTCTTCTAGACTAGAAACTTTTAAGCTCAAGAATTCGTGAGCCAGCACATGCATTTAAATACAGCAGACTAAGAATAGCTGCAGTAAAAAAAGAAAAGAAAAAAGACGACATGCAAACTTTACACAGCATCTGTATTTGAGTCCAACAAGTTTTAGAGTCCTGCTGTCTCCTTTCAGTGGATACTTGCAAAAGTAGTACATGGGCCATTGAGGTGAATGGGAGGTCTGTGCATGATTTCTACATTCCTATCCAGCCCTCTGCCTCTGAGGGAGTGGGGATCCTCCACATACAAGCACTGAAACCACTGTGGACTGGATTATACCAGTGATATTTTTCATATTTACCTTATTAAATAGGCTACGAGCTCGCTTATACTTCTTCTCCTCCAGAAAGTTAAAGCTACATTCAACCGGAGGTTTCTACTGAAGAGAACCTGTGCCATAGTATCATGATCTTCTGAAACCTAGAGACATGGGAACAATTTAGCCACTATGAACCAACAGCTGTCAACCTATACTGTTTGTATCCTGCTGGTTCTTATTACAGCTATCATGTACAGTTCCTTACAGGCTATCTGACCAACATTTTAAAATATAATGGTTACAAAATCCAAGCCCTACTAAACAACTAAGACTGGAAGTAAGCCAGTTTTCATTTTAAAACAAGTATCACGTAACATTTAACTTACCTCTGAAAAAAATCCACTGTACTTTGATGATGGACTTTCTGTTTGAGATCGGCCAGAATCACTGGAGTTTAGTAAGAAAGTACGACCGTCAGCAGGCAGTTTTGCTGGCAGATCAGCTGCACATGCCAGTTCATTTTCCTTATTTGCCATGTCACGGCTCTTGACTTTCGGGAGCTGTTTCTTTCTGAAACAAGGCTTTGGAGTATAGTAGTGAGCTTTTCTTCTGCAATATACTACTTTGAACAGAGGATGGGGGCTGGTCAATGTTTGCCCAGCAGTTGTTCTGCAAAAACAAAATAATGAGTTTAGTATCTAGTCAGAATCATTATGTATAGTGCATGCTGTGTTATGATATTTTGCAGTAAGGTTTTATCTACCATAGTAGCATCCTGCATTGAGTTTTATAACATTTTTTATTCAAGGAGGACTGAACTGACACAATTTAAATCTGCAATCTGACTTACATGAGAAACACTTTTATCAATTACTTTGGTAATATGAGTGTCAGGATCTGAACAATCTTTAATGTATCATTACTCTGATGCAAAATGGGCACTTGGATAGTGATGCGGGGGTATTAAACACTGCATTAACTCATTTACTAGAAAGCCAAAGATACTGATCCAGTTCGCACATAATGCTAACCCAAACCATGGCTAAACGCAAACATGCAAGCATGTAAAAACTGTGGCTGCTTTGCCCCTCCCCAAGTCATTCTGCTGTTACATAACCCAGAGCTAAGCCATGGTTTGCGGTTTGCTTTGCTCCAGACAAACCAAGTGGTAACTAAAAAAACCCCCTGAGTTATTGCTAAACTAATTTCTAAGAAACTGGGCTAAAAGATGCTCATTCAGTATTCTTCACTGATAATTGGAAAAGGGACTTGTCTAAATTGATCAGTTGTAGAATTCTGTCTCCAAGATTAAGAGAAGCAGCTCTTACCTGCCTGTGGAAGAAGCCAAATGTTTTGCAGATTTCTTACCCTAGAAATAAACAGCATATATGTTATAACCAAGAATGAAAAAACATACTATTAATTTTCTATGTGTCTGGATTTTCTGTTTTTTTCCTCCTTGTTTCAATTGTTGTATACAACAAGCATTTGGGGAAAATACATTTATGGCTGCTCTGAGCATCTAGCTGAGGGACATGATATTGTGACATCCATGGCAAGAGGTGGGATTATGACATCAGAGAAAACTTTGTATTACAACCTGTGTTATAATATCAGTCTTTACTAATAAAATGTGGCGGAAAGAGTACACTTGATTGCCAGGGTCTTAGATAAGTCTGCCAACAGCTTGAGAAGGTAATATGGTTGAGGATGATTTCTTCAGCACACCAAGTGAGCTATTATCTGTCATATTATCAATACGTTTATAGTGAGACCGTTCAGCATTTGAATGTTCTAACATTTGATATTCTGACTCATCGGGACTCCCCACAAAAAGGTAAGGTAACAATACAAACCACTTTTCTGTTGCTACCTTTGGTGTTATAAATTAAAAGGGCATTTTCACTCACAATCCTTTTGGTAGTGGACAGCATGGTTTTGGAAGAAAATGGTTTCTCATGTTTTAACTGTGTTGCTATCAAACACGTAGAATTCATCACCTATCCCTATTGCTTTTAATTTGTTTAGGCTCATTTTTGTGCTTTTCACATTTTACCCCAAACGTGGAAAGCTTCCTTCTTCAACTGAATGCACATTCACAATCATGCTCCATGAATTGAATCACCTCACACTGACTCAAAATAATGTAAGAGTGCAATAGATGGATGGGTTACAAGGAGGGGTGTAGAAGGAAAAAGAAGCTATTTGTCAAGTAGATCTTACCCCTGAAGGTTCAGTTATAAAGAAGGGCTCATGCTAATGCAACACTACTTGGCAAATTAGTGAGAACACCTTCCCCATGTTGAAATGGGTAGATAGGTAGATCTATCAAAATATTTCTAGAAATTAGCAGCCATTTTCTGTATTTGCCTCTTCTGGATGGCCTAAGCATGTTCTTTATAAGCCCATCATTTCATTCTATTTAGAAACATAAACTAGTGAATCATGACAATCATGCACTCTTTATAAGAAAATATTTATGAAGGCTGTCAACCACACCCCCTTCACGATGGCATCTGGTTTGGCTGAAGAGGTTCTTATACCTGTTGTCAGTGATGTGGACCAGCAAGTTTTCCAATGCTTATTTTTTCTCATGGAAATTTTTCTATTTTATAAATTCATTGGTAACAATGAATGGATGCCAGTTTAATATACAATATTTGGCAGCCTTGACTGTTTAAATGTTTTTTCCCTCTTTGTTAACTAAATACAAATAAAATAAACACGTTAAATTATATAACTCTCTAGGGCAGCCTTTCTCAACCTTGGGTCCTCCAATGTTGTTTGACTACAACTCCCATCATCCCTAGCTAGCAGGACCAGTGGTCAAGTATGATGGAAACTGTAGTTCAACAACTAGGGACCCATGGTTGAGAAAGGCTGTTCTAAGGGGCCTGGCAATTTCCTAATGCAAGGCTGATTAAAAAACAACAACACAAACAGTTATACGTGTTTTATAATTGTAATAGTTTTATTTGTTAAAAACTGTAAATAAAAAAGCAACTGGAGCTACTGGGTATTTGTAGTTCTTCCTGATTATAATATTGGAACTAATGACCCTTTACAGCTCTGAATGGGAGGTCACTCACAACTCACAACACACAACACAACAATAGAACTAGCTCTGTATGTCTTGCATTAGAAAACTAGTTATATGATCTAGATGAAAACGTAAAAGCTTACCTCCTTCATGTTCTCATTAATGGAATAAGAACTCCTTTTTCTAGGGAGATCAACAGGACGACCGTCACTATACAATAGCATTCGTTTTCTAACATTTTGGGCTTCAGTTGCCATAATATCCAAAATCCCTGGTTTTCAAGACAAAGGTAAAGTTAATTTTCACTCTTAACATTATCTGTCAATCCCACAGTAATCTGAATGAGATTTAATGAAGACATTATTTATTTAGCACATTAGATGCAATCTACAGGGAAGTCTCTAAAACTGTATCAGCTGTAAGTGATAGGTACTTAACTAATACATGCCCTGTGGATACTATGATGGAGATTTTGAAAAACCTCATCAGTGATGTGGTCCAATAAGGACACCTGAAGTTTCTGCACTGTTTAGTATTATTTAAATATTTATACAGCACACTTTCAAAAAAACACAGCAAGGTGCTGTACAACATGAAATATTCACACAATTAATATTCAGAATATGTCAATGCACATTGGTTAATTCAGTCCAAAGATCTGCTAACACCTAAGATCAATCTCACTGCTGTCATCATTAAAAAAAAAAAAATTCAAAGGGATCCATCTGGATACTATTATCTGCCATAGGCTATACAGTGCCAACCTTCTAACTAAGCGCTTGACAGTTTCTTCTCTTCAGCACTGGCTTATAACTCCTCAGTTAATAAATAACATTAATATAATTTGGTTTCAGAAACATAAAAACCACAGACAATTTGAAGTCTAGCATAAAGGCCATTAAATTTGGTATTTTATTTTAAATAAATAAACATGAAATAAAATTAGTGATTTGCGGTCCTCATCTCATAAGCTTTTGTTTCCTTCTCTCAAAATAATCCTTGGGAATCCTTATAAATCAATTTCAGATCTGCACAACCATCCTCTGGAGCCTAAGGTAGAAGCATACTATGGAGGGCAATGTTCCATTGCAAAGATGCTTTGTGCACAGTCTATAAATAGGTAATCAGCTCTTCAGTCTTACTGGACTGAAGTAGAGCTGCTGCTTCCTTAAAAATGCTCCTTCAGAACAAGTGCATTAGGTAAAGAAAACAGGAAAGTAGAAATTCACGCCAATGCAATACCTTTTTCTGAATGTTAATATCTATGCAGCAGTAACAGAAGTACAAACCATCTGGTTTACCTATCCCGACCACTTTATTGCATAGAATATCACAATGTGACACGGCCTTCTATGTAAGTTACTAACTTGCAAAAATGTTATTAGCCAGCTGGGGGCTGGCTGGAAAGATGCACAGCATTTCTAAGCCAGGTGGGAAAGAGGGCTGGAGTGTTTCATCTCTCTTCCATCAGCCTACTCAACTGCCTGAGCAGAATTCCTGGTCACCTACAGCAGCTACCAAACTAGTGCTCAAATACTAGAGTGAGGGCATAACCCAGTGAATATGTAAAGAAGTCTTTAAAATACAGCGGTACCTCTAGTTGCGGACTTAATCCATTTCGGGGTGCTGTTTGCCCCCTGAAAAGCCTGCAACTAGAGCGCCTCTTCTGCGCATGTACGCGGCATGATAGAGTGCTCCTGCGCATGCGCGGGTGGCGAACCTGGAAGTAAACACTTCCAGGTTTGCCGCATTCGTAAGCTGAAAGTCTGTAAGAAGAGCGGAAAGCAACATGATGTATGACTGTACCAACAAATATTACAATAAAATAGTTACTAGGTACTGCTTCAGATTTGTTTGAAGATCTAGGCTATAAGTGTACAGTGGTACACTTTATGAATGTAATCCGTTCCGGAAGTCCATTCTTAAACCAAAACCGCTCATAAACCAAGGCATGCTTTCCCTAATGAGGCCTCCCACCGCTGGTGCCCTTCCACCTTTCGGCTTCCATTTGTAGACCAAGGTAAAGTTCGCTAACCGGAACACTACTTCCGGTTTTGCGGAGTTCTTATACCGAATAGTTCGTAAACAGGGCTGTTCTTAAACCGAGGTACCACTGGACTGCATTTAAGATATTATCAAATATTTCAGTTCAAGCACTTTTGGCTCCTGGAAAACATTTGAGATATTTATATGGTTCTTAAAGTCAACACGGGGCATTTCCTCATCTTGCACAATGGGTTGCAAATTCTGTAGCTACCAATTTCTCCTTATATCCTGAAGGACCAATCTTGTTTTGAATATAGCTGTTTTGTGCAAGTGCACTTTTGCATAAAACAGCTGTATTAGAAATAAAAAACATACATAGGTACTGTGGATGTCTTCAGCAGCCACCAGCAGAAATAGGCATGCTTATCCTCTGAGATAAATGGAAACAAAATGGCTAGTTTGCTCTCAGGCAAAGAGCAAACAGAAGTAGGTGGTGTGGCAATAGAGAAAGGACACAAGGAAACATCACCAAACATGCAAAGAACCAGAAACAAAAACATGATGTCACATTAAGCTTCAGTATGCACAGCATTCAGGCAATCATGCATTTTTTATGTTTGATAATTGCAGATCAGGAAAACTTGGATTAAATGACAAAAACCTATAGGTTGGCAATTGGCATTTGGACAAGATGCCGGCACACAGATGCCAAGAAAAACAAGTAGCTCTGAATTCACATTAAACTTCAGGTGCCACATGGATGGGCCCCTCAAGTATTTGTTAGTTTTATTTTTCCAGATATAACTCAAGCTAATCAGTGGCACTGTGGGTTAAAGCCTCAGCGCCTAGGACTTGCCGATCGAAAGGTCGGCGGTTCGAATCCCCGCGGCGGGGTGCGCTCCTGTTGCTCGGTCCCAGCGCCTGCCAACCTAGCAGTTCGAAAGCACTCCCGGGTGCAAGTAGATAAATAGGGACAGCTTACTAGCGGGAAGGTAAACAGCGTTCCGTGTGCTGCGCTGGCTCGCCAGATGCAGCTTGTCACGCTGGCCACGTGACCTGGAAGTGTCTTCGGACAGCGCTGGCCCCCGGCCTCTTGAGTGAGATGGGCGCACAACCCTAGAGTCTGTCAAGACTGGCCCATACGGGCAGGGGTACCTTTACCTTTACCTTTAATCAGATCCTAATAAATTTAGAGCAATGGAAATTAGTATTACATCAATTAACTACCACCCCCAGGCATACGTTGCAATGAGATTAGATAACCTGTATTTTGGGGGAAGTATAAATCGTGGTAGTACATGTGCTGGTTGTTTGTTTGTTTCTCAAATCAGAAAAATCCTGAATACTTTACAATGAAAGTGCACTTCTGTGTATGTCTTCTCAATTGATGTCCCACTGAGTTCAATGGGATTTACTCATGTGAAGTGTGTATAAGATTGCAGCCTAAATGAAATTCAGAGCTGTTCACTCCCTCTAAATCTGTGTCTCTTTCAAAACAAAACCTTAATTATCTTAATTAGCAAATTAAAAGTTGTCTAGCCAAAATCCTCAGCTCAGCTGAAATGATCAGTTATTATCACATGAGTAATCTACTGCAGTACCAATCAGCCTTTTCACAACTGAACCCTATGCCCATCAAATTAGTTCTCAGAGATGGAATTCTGTCACTACTTTCTTGTTATCAATTCAGCTTCATACATAAATAGCTCCAGTTCCTAGAAGAGCAATCCTAGTTTATAGCACATTGTGAAAATCATATCAACATTAAGCCTATAGCAGCCTTCAAAAGATAACAATATGCAGTTTTCTAGAGCTTGGAGCAGACATATTGGAAAACCTGGTCCTTGAGTTTGTTTCATTTGGGTGGGGGGAGACACCTCTCTGGCTCATGGACCAAATATAGCCCTCCAGTTCTATCAAGCTCTTGAGCAGGCTTCATCAACTTCGGCCCTCCAGATGATTTTGGCCTACAACTCCCATGATCCCTAGCTAGCAGGACCAGTGGTCAGGGATGATGGGAATTGTAGTCTCAAAACATCTGGAGGGCCGAGGTTGAGGAAGCCTGCTCCTGAGACACTCTCAAGCACAAATCCCTCACTGGCCCTGTTCACTCGCGCCTTCCTCACGTGCTTCTGCCTGGCTGGAATGTGCTCCAGAACCATGATATTGTACAGTGGTACCTCGGGTTACATACGCTTCAGGTTACAGACTCCGCTAACCCAGAAATAGTACCTCGGGTTAAGAACTTTGCTTCAGGATGAGAACAGAAATCGTGCTCCAGCGGCGCGGCAGCAGGAGGAGGCTCCATTAACTAAAGTGGTGCTTCAGGTTAAGAACAGTTTCAGGTTAAGAACGGACCTCTGGAACGAATTAAGTACTTAACCCGAGGTACCACTGTATCTTGTTTTCCAGAGTAGCAGTGTGTATGTAGACATGTATGTAACTTTGGACGTTTGTGTACTGTAGGTGAATTGCAGGCTTTGTACAGAACTAAGTCACATTTGTTGCTCTGTCCAATTTTTCCTCTAGCCTTGTCCATGCAGCCCCCCGAATGTCGCCCATGAGGAAATGTGGCTCCTGGGCTGAATAGGGTTACCTACCTCTGACTTACTTCCTCCTCCCTTCCAATCCCTTTCCTTTTGGGTTGTGCTTTTTTAGATAGCTTCAGATTGATCTGTGATCCACATGGTTCTCTCCCCCCCCCCCCGCCTGCCAATCAACGGGGTACTCTGCCAATTTCACAGCTAACTATGGTTAACATTAAATGTATAACTACAGCTGGCACCAAACCAAAGTTGGCAAACTCTTTGCAGTCTGCAATGATCAGTGGCCTGGTTTACACGTAACACAAAACCATAATTAAATGCCTCCTTCCCTAACCTGGTACCATCTGGGTGTTTCAGACTAAAAAACTTGCATAATCTCTGACCACTGGCCATTTTGGTCGAGACTAATTGTAGACCAAAACACTTAGAAGGCTCTGATTTGGGGAAGACTGGTTTAGTACTGTGTGTTCAAGCCTTGGGCTTTGTAGACCAAAACACTTAGAAGGCTCTGATTTGGGGAAGACTGGTTTAGTACTGTGTGTTCAAGCCTTGGGCTTGTGCATTTCCCTTTACCCTCCCTTATCACACATTCAAGGAGATCAAAAGCATCCATTTCTGTTTTGAGCTAATCACAGCTTTTAAGGTCCCGACAGAACCCAGCCAAATTGTACTTAGTGTTAACTATGCTTTACTGTAACAAGCCAGGTTCATTAACCACAACGTCAGCTCATTTCAATAAACTACAGGCAACACTAACCGCAGTTATTCTGTGACAGGCAAGTACAAGAAGATGGGTAAAGTGCTGCAATTATCCACAAGACTGTCTATATGCAATGCACATAGTAACACTTTTAAAGTAATTGATCAGGCAGCATTATATCTTAAGGGTTTCAAAAGTTAACAAAATAGACAATCCTCAGAAGAGAGACTTCATGAACTTTTTGCAGTGCACTTCCACGATGTGAATATTTTCCCATCACCATCAGGCCTAGGTTATCCTCCTTTTGGTAGATGGATGCAGGTCTTCTGCACCAAAACTGAAGGAAAGGGAAGGTCAATAGAAGCACTAAAGTAAGCAACTTCTGGAAGTCAGGAAAAAAGCTGGCCTCACATGATTAATTAGATCATGCTGCTTTCTATGTCATCTTAAAAATAAATAAAAATCAATACTTTCAATTTTAGAAAGGTTCTTTTTTCCTTGTCCAGTTTTCAAGCTAATGCCAAAGGCAGACTAAATGCAGGTTTTAAAAAAATATGGACTTTAAAAAAATACAACCCTGTACTTGCCACCCAAAATTATATAGTCAACAAAAAACTTCACCATGTGATCACATGAAACTCAAACACTGTGAGCAGCGTGTAATGTGGACAACCTATGTCTGCTTTGTAGGGTGCATCAAAAGGGGGGGGGGAAGAGCTAAGGAGGTTTGTGGGCTGAAGTACTTCTAAAATAAGTGAAAGTAATAAAAATGAAAAGGATAACAAAACACAGATAAACAGCAAAATTATTCCTTATGCTTTTCCTTATGTTCAGGGAAGTTTTTAATACTTAATGCTGTATTGTGTTTCAATATTCAGTTGGGAGCCGCCCAGAGTGGCTGGGGAAACCCAGCCAGATGGGTGGCGTATAAATAATAATTATTAATAATAATAATAATTCCCAAATCCATTTTTTATCAAATGCAGATAATCCACTGATTGTCAGGAATTTATGGTAACACATGGATAGATGTTTTCAACATAGTACTTTACCACAGAATTAAAAACCTTCTGAGAAAAATGTTAGCATCCTTATGCCACAGTGATCAGTACCCCGTTAAACCTGACAGTGCAAAGATTTATGCTTGCACAGTGCAAGTTCCCCCCTCTCCCTCTCCCTCCCTATCTGCAGCCCCGAAATCTTTTATGGATTTCCCCCTAATCATTGAGAACAGATTTGGGGACGGCACAGGGAGCACATAGAGGGATGAAACAGCGAAGTCTTATTGTGTAAGGAGAAGTCATTGTACTGACAAGAAGGTCACTTAGTGCTACATTGGGTACAAGTCATAGGATATTCAACTGTGCTGTAGCACTTTTTAAAATCTTTCATGGTAAGAGAGGGATGTGCATTATCATTTCTTTAGTGGGTCAGATGAAGATCTTGTGAACCATGTGATGACGTACTGATCACTGTAGCATAAGAACATGTATTTTACTCAGAATAAGGTCCTTTATATTTGATGAGGCTTACTAATACATGCCTATTAATTTGATCAACCACTTTTAAATTGACTCTCTTCAGGCACACTGATACTAGTGGCTCCCCCTCAATGCAACCATGCATTGTTGCACAGGTAAACTGGAGGGGCGGTGCATGCCCTCATGAACGACTTGGAAGAAGGATAGATTACAAAATGTAAAACATACTGGGGGAAAAGTATGTTAGATTCTGCACATAAGGGTTGGAATGCTATGGTACTGGAGTTAAATCTATAGCAACATAATAATAGTGTGAACTACAGCAAAATGTTAAGATTCTTAGGTACTGGTAGAATTAGCAAGGTCCAGCAAACAAAGTTGGAGGAATGAAACTACCTGGATGTGAAACAGGTTCAAGTTCTCCTATTAACAGAAAGTGGCTTTGAGGACTCCCCCTGGCTATGTTTCTATTGCTCCACCTGCTAAGAGCTTGGAATACTTAGGCACCTTGCATATAGTTTTAGGGAACTACCATCTAATCACTGCCCCACTTGCCTGACTGCATTGTCTCTAACCCTATATGATTTACTTGCATTTCCACCTTCTCATCTCCACCCCAATACACTCTTCCCCCTTGTCAAAATCTATAAAAAAATTGTCCAGTAGCACCATGGAGACCAACTAAGTTTGCTCTTGATAGAAGCTTTTGTGTATATATTTCAACAGTGTCAGCCAACATAGCTACCAACCTGAATCTTCCCCCTTGTGTTACACCTCTCCCCTCCTCCAGATCTAAGGAGAAGCCACAAGGCACAGTGAGCCCTTGCACTATTTTACACTGCATGACATTATTGACAGAAGGCATCATAGTTCAGAGACAGCACATCCACTCTGCATGCAGATTCAATCCCTAAGCATCTCAAGGCAGTTCTGAGAGACTCCTACCCAAAAACCTAGAGCGCCACTGCCCATCGGCATAGACAACACTGAAGTTAGATGGACCAGTCTGTCCACCGGTTTCTTACGGTCCCTATTCTAAGCATTGTTACCCAGAACCTAATTTCACCCAGCCCAATAGGGTTTTACTCGCTTGTAAGAGTGCACAGGCAAGCAACCTTAAACACGTGGTACATCCAAAATAAAGTTCCTGATGTAAATGCAGGAGGGAAGGGAGCCTGAAAGAAAACCGGGTGTGTGTGTGTCATCCTTCTGTCTCCCGAATTAGGTGCTTGAGTGTTAAAAGGATAGTGCACCTCAATTTCTTCAGTTTTTAAAAATAGTTTTACAGCGCATACTCACGAGCTGGGGGGGAATGGGGAATGGGGAATCCAACACAAATGCAGCCTCCTCAACAGGCAGCATGACAGTGGGTGGCTGGCAGGCAGGTAGGAACTAGCCAGCCTCACCCCCGCCCATTAGCACTCCTCCCAACAGGAGCAGAGAGCGAGGTGGGCCCTTCCTCGCCCAGGGGGAATGAAAGGAAACTATAAAGCGAGGAAGAAGCAGAGCGCCCGGGCGAGGGAGAAGGGGCGGCGGCACTGGCACTTTCCCCCTGCGGCCCCCGCTGGCTGCCCGGCTGCTGCTTCGCACCTGACCCGGGCCTGCGAGCACCAGCACGGAGGAGTAAGAAGGGGAACGCCTGGCTGGGACGGCCCGGCGGCAGCCACCGCCGGCTCCGGGGCCAGGGCCCACCGGGCGACCGCTCGCTCACCTGCGAGTGCTGCTCATGGTCCAGGCGCCGCGGGTTCTGCTGCTGGACGGGCCTTAAATGGGAGCCGCCGGGCGCGGCGGCGGCGGCGGCGGAGTCCTAGCGCCGGGGCCCACTCGGCGTAGCGAGCGCCATTCAAACGCCGCCGCAGTGCACGCTGGGACCGGAAAGTCCGGACAGGCGGGACGGTGAGGGAGGCGCCGTCACCAGCAGCGCTCTTCCCTCCCTCCCTCTCTCTCTCCCCAGCTGACTCGCGCTCCGGTCACGTGCAGCGCACACGACGCGGCGGGCCGGGGGACTCGGCCCTCGGGGCGCGCTCGCTCCTTAGGCTCTGCAAACTCGGAGGTGGGGGGAGGCGGCGTGTGTTGTTAAAGGAGTCAATACCGCGACTGCCTTGTCTTGCGACGAGGATACCCCGTGGGGAACCCCGAGGCGGCTGCCTCAGGCGCCCCCGCTGCCACTGGAGAAGTGGCAGGGAGTTCCGGGGACCTCTGGTGAGATCTCGCCCCCGTCTCCGCCGCCTCTCAGTTCTTCAGCGACTGGGGTCGGAGGCACCTGCTGTGGTGCTGAGAAGCTCCTCCATTGGATGCCGGTCCAACAGCAGTACCTGCAGCCAGGCAGGGCGGACTTTGGGCTTCCAAAAGCTCAGCGGCGCCCTGTGCGAAAGCCAACATTTGCCCCCCCCCCCACCTCTCGCCTTCCTCTCTAAGTCAAAGTTGGGGCATTCTTCCCATTCTGCCTCAAGCAGCAAAATGAATTGTGCCAGCCCTGCGGTCACCACCTCCCTTCCAAGGTTGCTACGTACGTTAGCCAAAGGCAGCCTCCCTCTCTGGTCAGCAGGCGTTTTGCTCTGTGGAGCTGTAGGAGCATGAAGTGGCTGTGGAAAGGCGCTCCTGAGCATCTTAGAGATTTCCCCGGCCAGCCTCCTGTGTAATCAGTCCTTCACGTTGTCCGTGAAGCTTGCTCCGCTCCTCCTCAGTCTTGCTTTCGTGCTCATGTGCTCTTTGCCTTACAGGCAAATAGTCAGAAAGTCGTCACACCACAGGGTTTTCAGGGCTCACTGCTTCTTCTCTAGATCCTAGTGTTCATTATACAGCACAGTCAACAGGATATTGTGCATAGTTACACTCAGAAGTCTGTCCCAGGTTAGCATCCATCTGCCTCTGGAGACAATGGAGGGTAAAGTCGAACTGTTGGAGAGTTATAGCGCCTGTTGTGAATGTAGAGACCTATATGGGAGAGACATGTTTTGTTGCAGTTAGGGCAGATGAAGGCATCCGGTTGTGCTGATTGGAGAGTTATAGCGCCTGTTGTGAATGTAGAGACCTATATGGGAGAGACATGTTTTGTTGCAGTTAGGGCAGATGAAGGCATCCGGTTGTGCTGATTCAGGTATACCATGGTTTTTCTTCTTTCTGTGCTCCTCCCAATGTTCATTCCTCAATAATCCTGTATGCATAGAACTGTAACTGTAAGTGCTTTAAGAATAAAGTGGACATATTTTGGGGTGGTTAAATCAAGCATCGTTATGATGTATAGTTGTCAGATGCCTTGTTGTCTCAATGTGTGTGCTAGCCTTGTGATGTTGCATCTGCATGTGATATTGTAAGGTAACATATGTATCATCAAGTTGCTATGCAGTGTCATGAGGTGATGGAATTCCTCTGGTGACTAAACATCCTGAAAAGTAATTTGTTGTATTTGTGAACAATGGGCATACTATCCATAGATTTCCAGGTATTCAAAACTAGTACAGAATCCAGTGAAAAGGCTTCCTTTATGCTATTTCTAGAGACTAAGACTCAATCCCTGTACACTTAATGTCAGGTAACACCCTATAGTCACAGAGTGATTTCATTTCAGAATCAGTTGCGCTGTGGGCAAGATCAGGGTCCCTAACCAGGTGATCAGGATAATGTAACTCTTGTGTTACCGAAGGAAACTTCAAATTAGAGCACAATTTAAATACAGTTTGCACAAAGGTTTGGGGGCATGGCTACCAAATGGTGGTATTCAGAACAACCCAAAGTACAGCAATGAGTCATAGTGAAGACAAGTAATCGGGGGCTGCCAGCAGGCCTGCTAGGCAGCAGAAGTGGTGGTGGCCCGGCGGCAGAAACAACAACTTCGCAGGCCACATCATGCCAGCAGGAGGCAGTGGCAGCGGCCTGCCAGGCCTTGTCGCGGTGGCGGGAGCCGGTGGCAGAAGCAGTGGCAGCCTGTGAGGCTTTGTGGCGGTAGCAGGAGGCAATGGCAGAAGCGGAGGTGGCCTGCAGGCCTTGCAGTGGTGGTGGCAAAAGCAGCAGCGGCCTGTGAGGCCATGTCATGGTGGCAAGAGGCAGCAGCAGCAGGAGCAGCCTGCCAGGCTATGTTGTGGTGGCAGGAAATAGCGGCAGAAGCATAAGCTCAGGTTGTATAGATGGGTAAGTATCATAAAGAGACCACAATCTCTGCTGTCCCTTATTCTGAAAAGAATGAATCCAGGGTAAGCGACTGGAATTCCTGGAATCTCGCACCACTTGGAAATCTGGGTGGTGTGCAACAATATTATGGGTACACTCTTTTAAAAAATTGCAAAGTTTGCAAAAATGAACAAACAAAATGGACTCTATTTTAAAAAAAAACAACAACCCACGATGCTTCAAATTTAGCCATAATGCTAAGCATACAGATAAATCGGGATATTGCAAGCATTCATTTTAGCAGAAAAGTTCACATGACCTTGCATTTATCATTTAGTTCTCAGGGTAACAGAGTAGAACTGGTTTATTTAGTTGGGACTGCCAGTATAATTAACACTTTCCCCCCATAATAAGCCTGGGTAATGAGATGCCTTAGAAAATGATTTGCAGCACCATTAAGTGACAAGAGTGCTGTGGCGTTTGCTTTGCTTAGATGTCAAAATATTTATTTTGTCCTCCTGGATTAAATATTGAAACTCATATTGACAGATTTTAAATATTTACAAGTTAGCACAAGTTTTAATTAAAATAAAAGCCTGAAGCATTCAGGTGTTCTTTCGATATTCTTTGTGCCTATGGTTGCTCCAGTAAGAAAATCTACCCCAAAATACACAAACCCACTGTATTTTATTGTAATGTATGGTTCTATTAGGCAGGAGGATGATGGATAATTTTAATTAGATAAGCATGAGAGCAGTTTCCATGTGGGGGCACTGGAGTACATGGAGTATATATAACATAGGAGCCAGAATATTTGAGGGGCGCCCACACATACAATCCAGTTGGTGGGCACTGCCATTCAAATGATGTGCATTCACCGTATCGTGTGATCATGGGTCTTACCTGCCCCCCCATATTTTATTCAATTTGGCACTGCTATGCTTAATTTCACTAAAATTCTATGTTCAGGACCTGCACTCATTTGCCTTGAAGGTATTTTCTGTGCCCTCATGCGATTTTACACTGTTCTGCCCCATAGTATAGTAGGATTCCACAGAAAGCAGCCAGCACCACAGGATAAGATCAAGGATCTGTAGGCTCTGGTGTCTGACTCACCAGCCAAAATGCTATTAAGGAAATGAAGCCACCTATCCAAATCAGTGTCTAGAGGTGCATTGCATCAGACACTCTTGCACTAATATCTTTGGACTGGAACTCTTTTGCCATTACTCAGGGGTTGGCAAAGTTTTTGTGGCTTGGGCCGGTTCACGATGCCGCAGACACCATGGTGGGCCGGAGTGTGTGCATGCGCACACATGCGCAAACACTATTTCCGGCGCTTCTTCTGGCGTGGAGGAGGCACGCACAGCTTCCCATTGGCTGCAGGAGCTTCCTGCAGCCAATGGGAAGCCGACCAGCATCACGGAAGGCAGTCCCTACTCTGCTCCGTGCTGGTTTAGTGCGGCACATGGGAGCCGACTGAGTGGGCGGCAGGGGTCCCCGAGTGGGTGGCGGGGGTCCATGGGCCAGTTAAATGACCCCCATGGGCCGCTTGTGGCCCATGGGCCTTAGGTTGCCGACCCCTGCTCTAACTGATCTCTGCTTTGCAGTCAACTACATTGTAGGACAGTATCAGTTCCCCAAATCCACTTTTGTATCATGACCTCACATTATGTTCCTTGTCTCTGACTGATCCAAATTCTTCATTCCAATTTCATGCCTTGCCCTTATTCCAGCTGGTAGCTGCTCTACTTACTTCCCTAATTTGGTTGGTTTGCTCCTCCTTCATCCTGGACAGATCCCCTGATTAGAAACTTTAAACTCTTTACTTTGCCTTTGGATTCTGCACTTCACTTCTCACATAGGTTTGATGTCCAGGCTATAATTTCTATAGAGAAGAGGGGACACGGACACACCATAAGCCTTAGGTGCAAAGCATTCTCTATGTCCCAAAGGGTCTCATCCCCTTGCTGAAATTAGGCTTTAAAGAAGCATTCTTATATAGTAAGTTGATTTGTGTTCTTGGTTGTGTTGTGTTTGTGGTGCCCATGACCACACATAGGTTTGCAAACATGCCATACTTGTTCCATGTGATAGTTTGCCAAACATGACTGTGGAAGAGAAATTCGATTTTCTATCCACTTTTATGTGAATCCCTAATTCATTTCTAGAACCAATTTGTGATTGGAAACACACCTATCCTTCAAAGTGTGCACTTTGAAATTCACACTTTTCAATTTTACTTCAGTTCTTCAACCAAACAATATCTACAAAATGCATATTTAAGGTGGAAATGTGAATGCATGTATTAGAGAAAAATAGCATACAAAACTGCATTGTTAGGAAAAATTGCTTGGAAAAATATCTACCCTAGTTAGATCTGCATAGAATAATGTGTTTATTAGGATAAATTCATGAAAAAAGCCAATGAATTTTTATGAGGATTTAAAATAAAAATAAAAATCACAAGTTGTTGCAGGAAAGTGTTTAAGACTAGGGAAAGGAGAAACGTAGAAAACAGAAATGGACAGATTCCCCCTACCCCTACATACAACATAGCGGTACGCGGGTGGCGCTGTGGGTTAAACCACAGAGCCTAGGACTTGCCGATCAGAAGGTCGGTGGTTCGAATCCCCGCGATGGGGTGAGCTCCTGTTGCTCTGTCCCTGCTCCTGCTAACCTAGCAGTTCGAAAGCACGTCAAAGTGCAAGTAGATAAATAGGTACTGCTCCGACGGGAAGGTAAATGGCATATCTGTGTGCTTCTCTGGTTCGCCAGAAGTGGTTTAGTCATGCTGGCCACATGACGTGGAAGCTGTACGTCGGCTCCCTCGGCCAATAAAGCGAGATGAGTGCCACAATCCCAGAGTCGGCCATGACTGGATCTACTGGTCAGGGGTCCCTTTACCTTCACCTTTACATACAACCTAAGTTGTGTAGTGATACAGAAACATGAAAAAAGGCTTAAAAGTGTGGGTGCAAATAAGAGAACTGGTAATATTTTGGGTCCTTATCCACAGACTTTCCACCTAATTCCACAGAACAGTGCCACTTAATAACTCTGGGGCTTCAAATGGTGATAGTAATCTAAGCTTTGCTGAACAGTCACATTTACATAGACATACAGTAGCAGTGAAATGTAGCAGAGTTTGGTAGCAAACAGTCACTCCATTGTGAAGTCTTTGCTCTGACAAGTATGACCCTGATTAGGAGAAGCATTGAGGAGGGTGACTTCTCTTTATCAGGAAAAAAGCTCTTCTTTGACAACATGAAGCAATAAAGATATTCTGATCTCTTACTTTGAAGTCATGTAAAATTACATATTTGATCTCTGAGCATGTTCAGCATAAAGTACATGTTCCTCATCTATCTCTGTATTTTTCCTGATTGCTTTTTTTTATGCAAAGCAAGGCTGCCTCTGCATTTCTCACTTCCCCTTCCATTTTGCCCTCTGCCAATTCCCCTTCATTAATTATCTGCATAAGGCTCTACCAGACCAACTGGTTTTCTTAGCTTTCCAGCACAACTTCCTTTCGTTCTCAGATAAGACGTTCAGCAGAATTAAATGTCTTGGCAGTTATGCATCTGAGCTCCTGTTAAGATCAAACTGTACTCTGAAATGTGACAGAAATTAGTTATCCGAGGGGATGGTAACAGCCGCCATGCTTATCTGATAATCTTTAGCTTGCCAGTTGGAAGCAAGATGGCTCAAGGGACTACTAATAGGATAGAGTCATTCACCTCTATATTGCCAATTGAACTCTAGCCCAGATTAACGGAGACAGAATGTTAACCATCTGTTATGTGTATAATGGTCTGGGTGGAATAAATTGTAGTTCTCCAGTTTCCCGTAGACAGGTGTCTACCGGCGATTACAGATGGAAACAGTACAGAGTATTAATTGATAAGGTTATATTTACGATGGGCGTTGTTCTATAAAATCTATCCAGTTACACTTTATATTTTGTTTATGGAATGGACAATGCTTGGGAAATCTGTTATCCAATGCTTAGGAAATATGTTGTCATGTCTGTTGCTGTTTTTGTGGAAGCAGTACAGAAGCCACAGGGACCTGCCTGATTTAGAGTGGTCTGTGTGTTGGATTCTACTTATTTGTTTATATATTGGCGTTCCATAGCTACCCATCAATATGCATTCCCTGGGCAGCTTACAAGCTCACCAATCAGCCAACTTTTATACATAAATAACACAGAATTTTACAAATCTGTGTTAAACTAAGGAAGGAGGAAGGTTCTGCATGGTTATTTGGAAGTATCATTAAGTTAAGTGATATTTAGGGAACATAGGAAGGTGCCTTATATTAAATATATTAAGTTGTATGTTGCGAACCACCCTGAGATCTACAGATGAAGGGCAGTATACTATATATATATGTGTGTGTGTGTGTGTGTGTACAGTATATACTGTATATGGCAGCAGCCTTTTCCTAACCCCACCTGGAAATTGTAGGGAATCAAACCTGGGAGCTGGGCTTGGATCCTAACTAGTTTGCTTACTCAGGTAGGATCCTGTTAGTGGAGGGCAGGCACTATGTCACAGAGCTACAGTCCACCACCTGCTCAATTGCTGCTTTTGGGGGGGGAGGGAGGCACAAACCCCTAACATATTTCTCCAAATAATGCATCTGCTGCACAGAATTCATATTTTCATATTGAATTTCAGGAAAATTCCATCCCTACTGCTGAAGTATGCATGCCCTGGTAGAAGCAGGCTACCTCTTCAGGCACCTGCCATGAGCCCACTGCTTCAGACACTACAAGCCCATAGCTGTCAACTTTTCCCTTTTCTTGCGAGGAATCCTATTTGGAATAAGGGAATTTCCCTTAAAAGAAAGGGAAACGTTGACAGCTATGTACTAGCCCTATCTCCCTTTTCTGGGGCTCCAGTGAAGATAGGGTGGTCACCATCTAATTGCCCACAATGATGTTATGTTGATGCAGGCCATTATGGTCAGTCTCCATAGTGGCTGCCTGGTGCTCACTGGAAGAGTGTTGCCATTGCCATTCTCTGTCCTTAAGTCTGCAGGAGGAAATAAAAAGGGGAGGGGCTCTCCACCACCTGCTGATATAGGGGGGATGACTCATGAGAAGGCCTCAAAGGTCCCTTCACTCCAGCCTGGAGTTGGTCTTGAGTCTGCACAGCTATCATGGCTGTGTCAGTGCTGTACAGAGAGTGTTTATACAGTGGTACCTCGGGTTACATACGCTTCAGGTTACATACACTTCAGGTTACAGACTCCGCTAACCCAGAAATAGTACCTCGGGTTAAGAACTTTGCTTCAGGATGAAAACAGAAATTGTGCTCCGGTGGCACGGCAGCAGCAGGAGGCCCCATTAGCTAAAGTGGTACGTCAGGTTAAGAACAGTTTCAGGTTAAGAACGGACCTCCAGAACGAATTAAGTTCTTAACCCGAGGTACCACTATACCAGTATCGGGAACCTGTTAAATGGCGCATGTGCTGTAATGTCGATGACATGCAAGTATTCGTCTGTAGTTGTTCTTTTATGTGGCCTTCAAAAACCTTTTATAATGCCCTTTTCTGTGGCATTTTAGAAGCTGAGCTTGTGTCAAGGAAAATGCTTGTGCCAGATGTGATGTTCACCCCACTACTGCTCACAGCAAAAGGGAAAACCCAACAAGACTACAGTGGTACCTCAGGTTGCATACACTTCAGGTTACAGACGCTTCAGATTACAGACTCTGCTAACCCAGAAATAGTACCTCAGGTTAAGAACTTTGCTTCAGGATGAGAACAGAAATCGTGCTCCAGAAGCAGCGGGAGGCCCCATTAGCTAAAGTGGTACCTCAGGTTAAGAACAGTTTCAGGTTAAGAACGGACCTCCGGAACGAATTTACGTAACCAGAGGTACCACTCTACTTCCATTTCCTTGGCCGTTTCCCCTTAGCCACAACCCCCACCCCTGCAGCTCTCATTGTTCTGAGCTGCTGACACAGCTGCAGCGATGCTCAGTTGTTGCTAGCTTGGGCTGACTGGCTGCTCCATCTAATCCCCTTCTCCTAACAGGTCACAGACAGTGCCCTGCAAAAGTCTTCAAGCTGTCCAAGCAGGCAGAGAGGCAGCCAGCCCAGTCACATACTCCAGCAGGTGTCACATGTGTGCATGTGGTGCTCTGTTCATATAATGCATGCTGGTGTCATCACGTTTGCATTGCAACATTTGTTTGAAGGGGCAGTGCGAAGGCACCAGGGTGGAGTTAGTGAGCAAGTAGTTGTGAGCTGTTTGAGGACAGAACAGCGTGTGCCATGTGGCCTGCCTTTCATTCCCTAAGCAGTCACCTGCTTACATATTGGTCTGGTATGAATTCGAATAAGAAATAATTAGAATAGCTATGAATGAATTAGAATTAAAATTAGAATAATTATGAATTAATTAATTTCAAAATGCAGTGAGGTTTTGGTATTAATGACGTCTACCTCTCTTTGTTTCTTGAAACATTTAAAATGAACCTGTCTGCCTTACAACTGTTTTTTTTCTTCCAAACATGCCTAAAGCACAACAACCTCTAGTAAACAAGCATGTTAACTACTGGTACAAATTTTCAAGGCCCAGCCAATTTCTGGTCTTCATTGTGCCATGTTTACTCCATGTTTACTCTGTAGCATAACACTTTTAAAGTACCCTTAGTGAAGTAAATCTGTGGTTAGCATAAGGAATGTGAAAGTATCCCAACAGTTTTACATAGGTATGCTGTGACAAAATGTGAGTTTTCTCCGTAACATTTGCAAACTGGGAGAGAATTTTCTGTTGGATTTGTGCGAAATTTCAGACCAGGTGTTTATTGATCATTCGTGCTGTCTGTTTGGACAAAATCTGCATGGAGATTATATGACATTACCTATTTATCGAGCATGTATTCTGATATATTCATGCAGAGATTGCATGGCATTGTATGTGTGTATGTGTGTGTGTACACACATACTGTTTTACAATTTAGAATATTCATTTGGACAACCTTAAACTATCAATAACTTCTTCTCTTTCTATGGTTCATTTTGCATAGCGTTAATCCCTGCATATTTTATATAAACTAAACCATTCAGTATTCCGTTATTACTTCCATCAAAACTTATTTACACTGTTGAATTTATCTTAATGCTGCCAATGTTTTCAAGTGTATGCAATTTCCCCCCATATATTCAATAAACATTTCCCAATCTTCTTTAAACGAATGTTCTTCTTGTTCTCTTATTCTATAAGTTAGATCTGCAAGCTGTGCATATTCTGTTGGTTTAAGTGAGAATGCATGACATTGTTTTGCAGCTAGAAAAGTGATGGGATAATCACACTAGAAAGAGTGGGGTAACAATACATTTTTGGGCAAATAAACAGCCCACCTGGAAGCTTCTTCTGTTGATTGCCAAGTGTAACATTTAAATAGGACTTAAAGAACTTGTTGCTTATATACAATTCCTTGTTCTATGCAAAACACAGTTGGTTCCTTGACATTCATTTCCATGTGGTTACTCCATATCTTTACAGCACAGTACTGTCTGAATGAATATTGTTTGGCGGAAAATCCTCTTCAGAAATAAAGATCTCATTACTATCAAGCATTAATAGAAAGCACTGAGGTTTATGTGTTATCTTGCTGTTCTGTTTTCTTCCACAAGATGGCTACATTTACTATAAAATCGCTACAAAGAGTAACCGCTGTTCTATGTTTACACTTTCCCCTGCCCTATTTAATTTTTTATTTTTAAAACTTTGCTCACATATCCCTGTACCAACTATTTAAACCAGATGTGCACTTTTCTGGATTTAGAGCTGTTTACCTTGAAAACGTGGTGTTTTATTTTAAAAAATGTAAGAAATGTGACATTGAATTAATATCTCTGGATTGCCTGCTAGAATCAACTCTATGAAAGAGACTGGTGTTCTCATTTTATTGCAGCTTATTCTGTATTTATTTACTTTGCATGTATGTCTTTAAAATAATATTCAAAAATCTAGCAAAACCAATTTGGAAAGAGAACAATCACTGCATTAACAGTAATTTTAAATGTTTTATACTATAAAATATTGGTGGGGATGAGTAGAAGCCATGTCATTTATACATTTTGTAATAATCAAATGAAGTGATAACTCTCACAATAAATGTATGATTAAATATATATTAACAGGACTCCAGAGACTGATACAGGAAGGAGAGGTAATTGCTGAGATCCAGAGTCTCAGGCTGCAAAAACAGCCTGAAAATGCTTTTTAAAAAAACATGTTAAAGCACACAATGGAAAATTTCGTAAGTTCCGATTTCTGCTCTACAGCGCCATCTGGTGTCACAGTGTTCTAACACACTCACACATATATATCTAGTGTAGCTGAGCTGGACACATCTACTTTTAATAGAATGAATTTCTATTTGCATATAGGACCATTCACATATATCAATCATGCCCACTGTGGGATCTTGGCCATTGTGTGCTTGAATAATTTTCTTTCAACTATGTAGCCTTCATTTTCTCCCCCATTCCCAGTATACTTTGTTCCCTTCTTCCAACTTCCTTGCCTCTGTTTCTCATTGTTCTAACTTACAGTTACACAAGGTAGTAGGTGTGTTTTAAAGTGCAGTGATTTCTAAAAACACAAATTGCTAGCATAGCTCCACCGATCTACATTGGGACCCTGTTTGTGTAGGGGGGGGGAGATAGGGGCCTTTAATCCTTTACTAACCAGTGTAGCCCCAATCGGAATTACGGGCCTTGTGCCTGCATTTTATATTAAAACTCTTAATTGCTTCAGTTTTCCTGTTGTCCGTCCACCTCCCCCTTCCCCAGGCCTGTGCAGTTTTAATTTTAATTTAATTTAATGTTCTTCTAGAGGTTGGACAACCTAGGCAGCATCTTAAAAAGCAGAGACACCACCTTGCCAACAAACGTCTATATAGTTAAAGCTATGGTTTTCCCAGTAGTGATGTATGGAAGTGAGAGCTGGACCATAACGAAGGCTGATTGCCGAAGAATTGATGCTTTTGAATTATGGTGTTGGAGGAGACTCCTGAGAGTCCCATGGACTACAAGACAATCAAACCTCTCCATTCTGAAGGAAATCAGCCCTGAGTGCTCACTGGAAGGACAGATCCTGAAGCTGAGGCTCCAATTCTTTGGCCACCTCATGAGAAGAGAAGACTCCCTGGAAAAGACCTTGATGTTGGGAAAGATCGAGGGCACAAGGAGAAGGGGACGACAGAGGACGAGATGGTTGGACAGTGTTCTCGAAGCTACCAGCACGAGTTTGACCAAACTGCAGGAGGCAGTGGAAGACAGAAGTGCCTGGCGTGCTCTGGTCCATGGGGTCACGAAGAGTCGGACATGACTAAACAACTAAACAACAACAGGAGGTTGGAGAGCATTAGAACATTCCGTTTCATTTCTTTAGAAGTTACAGTGTTGATGAAAATTCCATAACATCACTGTACTGCAGTCAGTTGGTACCTGATGTTTTAACTGCTATTGCCTATTTATCTTTAGTACATTATTAGTTTTATGGCAATTAAGAAACATCATTAATCTTAACAGTGCACAGCCAAGGCTCAAAAAAGGCCCAATATGGAGGCCAAATGGCCGAAATATTGGGAAATAATTGAAAAAATTGGAGACAATTGGAAGCTGCAGAGCCAAGACAAACTAAAAAATAAGGTGCGAGACTGGC
This sequence comes from Podarcis muralis, assembly GCF_964188315.1. NCBI lineage: Eukaryota > Metazoa > Chordata > Lepidosauria > Squamata > Lacertidae > Podarcis > Podarcis muralis. The sequence goes on from NC_135655.1 coordinate 41,235,234, forward strand.
TACATTATGCTCAAATTCAAGAGGTGTTTAAGATGGATAAAAAAGTTGGTTTCCAGGTGGAAAAATCGAAATTGGAAACAGAACTATTAGAACCAAAAACTAAGATACTATCGAGAATGTATAACTTGCTGCTTAAGTGGAACACACAGGATGAGACAGTTAAATCTGCCATGATAAAATGGGCACAGGATGTAGGGCATAACATTATGTTTGAAGACTGGGAAAGGTTATGGATCACCGGAATAAAATTCACGGCATGAAAATATTATGAAAATGATATACCGGTGGTACATGACCCCAGTCAAGCTAGCTAAGATATATCATCTGTCTGATAATAAATGTTGGAAATGTAAGGAGGCAGAAGGGACATTTTTTCATCTCTGGTGGACCTGCCCAAAAGTGAAGGCCTTCTGGGAAATGATTTACAATGAACTGAAAAAGGTATTTAGGTATACCTTCCCTAAGAAACCAGAGGCCTTCCTGCTGGGCATGGTGGACCAGAAAGTGTCAAAGAAAGATAGAACGTTGTTTATGTATGCTACCACAGCAGCAAGAATTCTCATCGCAAAGAACTGGAAGACACAAGATTTACCCACGTTGGAGGAATGGCAGACGCAGTTGATGGACTACATGGAATTAGCTGAAATGACCGGCAGAATCCGAGATTTGGATGAAGAATCAGTTGAGGGAGATTGGAAAAAATTTAAAGACTATCTGCAAAAATATTATAAGTTGTATGAATCTTAAGATAGTGCATGTTATTGAAAATGTTATGCTTTAGCAAATATGATTAAGCAAATGGTAAAATAAATTACAAATGAGAAAAGAAGACAAGTGAACCAAACATATTATGTTTATTTTAAAGGTATCAAAAGTGAGATACAACATATTGAATGTGGAGACATAATAATTGAAAGTTGTAACAAGGTTTGAAATAAGGTAACAAATTGCTGATAATGTTATTACAAAGAACGCAGCTTTGGAAGGTGTGGGGAAGTCCAATGTTAAAAAAAAACAAAAAAAATGTTTCTTGCATTTGGTCTTTTCTGTATAATTTGAAATGTACAAAACTATGAAAAGAAACGCAATAAAAAATATTATTAAAAAAAAAAATCTTAACAGTGCACACCTGTGAGCTACTTAGCGACCGAAATTTAGAAAATCATATTAAAATGCACATGAGCTATGAAACTTGTAGAACTGAGTTGTACTTCATTGTGTTTTCCCATTATGTAAACTCAGCTCAGCTCTTAGGCAATTTATCATAATCATTACCCCCCCCCTGAAAAAACTATGAATGTTGCCAGAACCCAGGCAGCAGCAGAAAAAGAATGTGTATGCCTTAATTCAGGCAATATGGTGAGAGGAAGTCAATATCCAAACAATATTCAGTTTCTGCTATGTTCGCAAACGACAGTAGAAACAAACCACACTTTCCTGAATTTGGACACCACAGGGAACTGTGGCTAGTTTAAATGTGAAAACAGAAGCTTCTGATATTTTCCTCAAGCATGTGAAAGAGCAGGACTCAGCCTTGACAACCTGTTGTCTCCTGTCCAAAGTGGAAGACTTTCTTGATCTGGATAAGTAGTATATGATCACAAATAAACTATGTACCTTCATTGTTTGAGGAACTTTCATATTTAAGCAAGGCCTAGCACTTTCTAGTTACCAGAAGAAAAGGGAGGAAAAGGGAAATGTTAAATATCCAACAAATACAGTCATACCTCGGGTATACTTATACCTTCTGGATAAGTATTTTCAGGTTGCGCACTGTGGTAACCAGAAAGTAACATAGTGCGTTACTTCCGGGTTCTTGCTGCTCACGCATGCGCAGATGGTCAAAATGATGTCACGCGCATGCGCAGAAGTGGCGAGTCGCAACCCGCACACTCGCAGACGCGGGTTGCGTTTGCTTCTGGATGCGAACGGGGCTCCGGGATGGATCCTGTTCACATCCAGAGGTACCACTGTAACATTTTCCTGATTAGGTCTTCTATGCAAAATCTACTGCTGTACACCGTACAGCTCAAGCCCTGTAATGTATACAGTGGTGCCACTGGTTACGTACTTAATTCGCTCTGGAGGTCCGTTCTTAACCTGAAACTGTTCTTAACCTGAAGCACCACTTTAGCTAATAGGGCCTCCCGCTGCCGCTGCGCCGCCGGAGCACGATTTCTGTTCTCATCCTGAAGCAAAGTTCTTAACCTGAGGTAATATTTCTGGGTTAGCGGAGTCTGTAACCTGAAGCGGATGTAACCTGAGGTACCACTGTACTGTTGTTACTACTGCTTTTCAATCAATAAAGATGCAGTATGGGCCTACACTTAGTCTGGAAAACCCTGCTGTCTCCCTATATCCTTTGGACAAATCCGCGGCAAAGGGAAGCTCTCAAATTTCTTATGGTGGCTAGCAGAGCCAACAGAAGCAGAAACCCGATACTTATATCACTAGGTACATGCTGGAAAGAAGTCTTCCTAAAGATTAGTTCAGTATTTTATTCTATGTTTTACTGGATGCTTTTCCTGGGCAAAGCTGCTTTTTTGACCTGTAAAAGGAATGCCTGGGGGTTATTAAAGCGCTGAGAGATGTTTCTGAAACGTAAACAATCTGAAGCCACTGTAAAATGTCAGCATTTAGGCCCACTGATTCCTCCCACCATGCTATCATTGGCTCACTGGAAGATTCCCAAGGCTTCTAAAATGTTTGTCGGTGATCTTATAGTTGCTTTTTATGTCATTTCCCCAACTAATGATATACGGAAACTAAACTTGTAGAATGTTGATGTATGTTTTAATCTGCTTTTAGTTTACTGCTGATTTCATTTTTTTTAAAAAAAATGTTTTTAATAGTTGCTTTTAAATAGTTTACTGATAATGTTAAGGTTTATTCTCTTGGTAAACTGCATTTTTTTAAAAATAAAAAAAACCCAAGGAGTGTATAACTTTTGTTAAATAAATAAATAATGGCAATAGCCGTCGCTTTGAAGCTTTCCATTAATTTATACCACAAGTTCTTAATAAAGTGGCAGTGAAACAGTTCATCTTTTTATAGCTTTATGTAAATAAATTGGTAATTCCCATGAAAGGTGTTTACACAAAGTCAAAACATAAGCTCCTTCAAGGTAGATTTAGCCCACAATTCCAGAGAAAATATCCGTGCGCAGCATTTTTTTCCTCCCAGAGGTTGTCGCAAAGACCACCTTTCCTCCACATCTGCAAGAAAAAACGGTTTGTTTGAACCTTTGATGTTTTAAAAATCTCTTGAGATTAAAAATGAAAGAAATTGCCAGCATTAGTGCTGGAGCTGAATGCATGCACACTAGTTTATATTATAGTAAAACTTTTTTTAAAAAAAATAATACCCTGGCTTCTTTAAATATATATTTTAATTAGTGTTTTATTTTTATCTAGAGTAGCTGTGCCAAAATCAAATTACTACCTACAGACTGACTGATTTGGATGTTAGAGTAGGTCCAGCCATTCATAGAGGAATTTTGTTATGGCCAACTCTATTACAAGGTTTGGTGTGCTCCAAAAGACAGACAAACATTTAAGTCTGCTAAGCGGAGAAATCATTTGAAGAGAATGTTATTCTTCATGACTCTATTACTTCGTTTTACTTAATGAGATCAAAAAGAATTCAATTACATATTTATTCTGCCCTACTTTTCAATGTTTTTCAAAACAATAACAATAATACTGAATTCACAAGTAGTGATTCCCCCCCCCTATCCCTCACCTTTTAAGATACTGATGTATACTATAGCCTATGAGCTGTAGATTTTTTTGTTTTTGTTTAACCTCAGTCAGATAATAAAGCCAATAGTCGTTATGCACAACTAAAACATAGTGGTCTGGATTCAGCTAAGTAATCCTGCCAGCAGAAGCCCACACAAGTACTTCTGCTAGTGAAATAGGGCTCCCTCCACCAAATCTCCTCTCCCTGGACCCCTAATTGGTGGGGTGGGAGTACCCCTTGGAAAAACATGTGGAGGGGAAGAGATGGCAGATTGCTCTGTCAGGGCAATAATTTCTGCTTGCCTGATGGAACAATCTGCTTAGCACTACATTGAATCCCTCCCAATATTCTGTGTAAAGGTAAAGGTACCCCTGACCATTAGGTCCAGTCGCGAACGACTCTGGGGTTGCAGCGCTCATCTCACTTTACTGGCCAAGGGAGCCAGCGTACAGCTTCCGGGTCATGTGGCCAGCATGACTATAGCACTTTTAGTGGTGGTCTCCAAAGCAAGGGTGGGGAAGCTGTGGCTCTCCAGATGCTGTTGTACTTCTGGTGACATATGGACAGTGGCGTAGCGCCGTTTGCTGGTGCCCAGGGTGGGTGGGTGCGCACGTGCCCCAGGTGGGGGGGGAGTGCGCTTGTCCAGCCCCGCCTCTGCCGCTGCTGGGATGGGGTGCAGATGGTGATCTTCACCCTTCACGCAGTCGCCTGTCGCTTGTGGGGGCTTGGGAGCGCAGAGGGTGAACAGCACCATCTGTGCCCTGTCCCCACCCAGTGCATGAATGCTTTGCCCATCGCTGGCAGGGGTCATCTCCTCCCAAAACATCACATGCCTGCCGCCTTGAGTCACATGCTTGATGTCATGTGCGCAATCCAGCCCCCTCAATCTTCGGTGCAAGTTGGTGCCTTTGTTTGGGTAGCAGACATTTTGGAGTACCAGGGGGGAACCCCCCCCCCGTGTCTTCCTGTAGTATATGTGGAACAGATGGGGCTGTGTCTTTGTTCATTAATGTTTTCTATACATTGATTGAATGGACCTGTATCTGTTCATGTATGACAGCAGCTGGTAACCTGATGTAAGCATTAGAAATGCTATTAGACTTCTTTACTTTGGGATTTAGAATAACCTGTGGGTGCAACTTTTGTTTTTAAATCCTTCCTGATGAAGACCCTTTAAATGTTTAAATTTATTTGAACCTTTGATATCTTTTTATATATACATGCACCATACTATTATTATTAGGTTCATCAATGTAATTTATTGTATATCAATATGCAGAATATTGATCTTTTGACTCTCTCTCTAGTTTATTACATGTTATTTTTGCTTGCTTGCTGCTTCATCATTCCCATGTGTCAACATAAGAATGGCACATCTGAATTACAGCCTACTCATGTAGAAACATCATGGTTTTATGCATAGAGGCCACAATTCAGACATACTATTCCAGTGTCCCTTTACTTTTATTCCAGTGTGGACTGGACATGTTGGACAGCAAGCTGCTATAAGCGAAGGGTGAGATTGGTGTTGCTTAAGTTAGTCCAAAGTAAGCAAGCATTCACTCAAACAATAATAGAATCATAGAATTGTAGGGTTGGAAGGAGCCACGAGGGTCATCTAGTCCAACCCCCTGAAATGCAGGAATCCTTTTGCTCAACATGGGGCAAATCAAGGACTTGCTCTACTACAACCAGAGTCAATCACACTCAGAACGATCATAGAAGTGTAGAGTTGGAAGGGTCCTCATGGTTCATTTAGTTCAACCTCCTGCAATGCAGGAATCTCAACTGGATCATACATGACAGATGGCCATCCAACCTCTGCTTAAAATCCTCAAATGAAGGAGAGTCTACCACCTTCTGAGGGAGTCTCTTCCACTGTTGAACAGCTCTTACTGTCAGAAAGCCCTTTCTAATGTTTAGTTGGAATCTCCTTTCTTGTAACTTGAAGCCATTGGTTTGGGTCCTACCCTTCAGAGCGGGAGAAAACAAGCTTGCTCCATCTTCCACGTGACAGCCCTTTAGACGATGGTTGTTAACATTTTCCATTACTTTTAAAAGAAGCCTACTTATGGCTGCTCTCTCCTGCAGGCAGCATATTATGTTTGCTCAGACACACACAGTTCTGGCTTCACACACACACACACACACAAAATCTGGACGAGCTCCACGCATAACATATTTTCTGCTAATTGTGGAGAGAGCTCCCAGAATGGGAGAAGATCATAAAAATGATGAACGGGTGGCAATGTCGCATGAAAAACACCCTTGCTTTTGCTTCCTATCAAAGTTGTGGCTAAGAGGAAGTGGCTTTTGGGGAGCTGATTGAAGCAGAAGGCTTGGCAGAGTCAGGTCCTAAAGTTCTGCCTTAAAAACAAAACAAAAAACAAGGAAGCCTGGAGCACTAGAGGTCCAGGACTCAGAGGAAAGGAATGCACTTGGGAACTACAGAGCACTGGCATAAAGGATGCTAAGGAATGCTTGCATGCATTCAGCTCCAGCAATTTGGGACCTCCAGCACTTTGGCCCCAGAACCAAAAGGATAAACTGTGAGAGACCCAAGTATTCATGTGCTTTTTGAGGGTTGGCTCTTCAGCACTTTAGGCTGCAATCCTGCATCTGTTTCTTTGGGACTCCATGGTAATGGCGCATGAGAAATTGGGAAAGCGTGTTCTCCTTAACCAGAGAGCACGGGTTGCGGTTGGGGAAACATGCCACCTTGCCATGACTAGGCAGATTTGAAAAAGAAAAAATCCAAGCCTGCTAAAGGGTTAATATTGGGTTGCTGGGGAGTTCTGTATGTTGCTAAATTCAGAGGAGGGGTAGAGTCTATAAATATAGGGAGCCAGGGGTTGGACTTCCTCTTGGCCATTTTGCTTCGGATCACATGGAGCGCTTGGACAATCTTCTCATTGTCTGGTTACATTTATTTATTTCCCCTTTCTTTTTAATCCTCACTAGTCCCTTAAATAATTTAATTTCCCCCTTTTCCTGTTCGAGTTCCCACCCCACCCCTTACCCTGCCCAGTGGGAAGATTCTCCCTGTAGTGTGCAGCGCTGTTGGCCAAATTTTAAGCTAGCCTTGGGGGGAGCACTAATTTGTGTTCTTTTAATATTGCTATGACATTCTCGCTATAGGAATGTATCTGCTTGCAGGCCCAGTTGCTGCTAATGTTTATCTGAGGCAGACAGAGGGCCCCAGAGGCTCCCTGTGCCTCCAAGGACTATGAGCACTCTGTATATGCTCTTGAACTATGCTGTTTCTCAACAAGTTTATTTTCTTTAAGTTTGTTTTGCCCTGATAGTGGCGACTGCCATTTTAGAGATGAGCCATTGTGGCTTAGTGGCTAAAGTGTAGGACTAGGACCTGGGAGACAGGGTTCATATCCCCCTCTTAGCCATTGTTATAACAAAACAAAATAAACTGCTCCTTTCGGGCTATTCTGTTGCTGGGTAGTTTGGCCCATTTGTGATAAAAGAACTTTGGGTTTCTTGAAGGTGTGCTTCCCTCTAAAAGGGCAAGCAGGGGTACCTGGACAAGCTGTGGGCTAGCTCAACTCTGCTATTTCACTAAAAACATTTATGCCTGGCCTAGCAGGCGATCATAGGGCTTTGCCCTAGAATTCGATGGCCTGGAAGCGTTTCCGGCCTGAATAGTGTTCCTATGTGGTCCATGAAGCATTGGTTTCACTGGGTCAGCGCATAGTGCCGGTAATGCTTACGTTGCAGGATTGGTCCCTGTATGGGACAGCTGCATGCTCCCCCATTGCTCTACCTGGACACTTAGGTCCTTTTGGTGGTTACCTCACTGCGAGGGATGTAACGGGCACCAAATTGCAATATGCAAGTGGGAGAAAGCACCTTTGCATGCCTGCAGTGCAGTTTGCTCTGTGCGTTGCAGAGCATGGCGCTGCACGGGCTGCAATTGCATTGCATTGCGTGAGAGATTTGCAGTTGCATTGCACGGAGGGTGTGTGCATTGCATGGAGGGTGTGTGTGCATTGCACGGAATGTGTAGTTGCATTGCACGGAGTGTGTTGTTGCATTGCACAAAGTGTGTTGTTGTATTGCACGAAGTGTGTTGTTGCATTGCACAGAGTGTGTTGTTGCATTGCACAAAGTGTGTTGTTGTATTGCACGAAGTGTGTTGTTGCATTGTACGTAGTGGCTTGTTGCATTGCACAGTGGCTTGTTGCATTGTACGGAAGGTGTGGTTGCATTGCACGGAGTGTGTGTGTGTGTGCATTTGCACGGAGTGTGTAGTTGCATTGCACGGAGGGTGTGTGCATTGCATGGAGGGTGTAGTTGCATTGCACGGAGTGTGTTTTTGCATTGCACAGAGTGTGTGTGCATTGCACAGAGTATGTAATTGCATTGAACGGAGGGTGTGTGCAGTGCACGGAGTGTGTAGTTGCATTGCATGGAGTGTAGTTGCATTGCATGGAGTTTAGTTGCATTGCATGGAGGGTGTGTGCATTCCAGGGAGTGTGTTTTGCATTGCACAGAGTGTGTAGTTGCATTGCACAGAGCGTGTTTTTTGCATTGCACGGAGTGTGTAGTTGCATTGCACGGAGTGTGTAGTTGCATTGCAGGGAGAGTCTGTGCACTGCACGGAGTGTGTTTTTTGCATGGCACGGAGTGTGTAGTTGCATTGCAGGGAGAGTGTGTGCACTGCACGGAGTGTGTTTTTTGCATTGCACAGAGTGTGTGTCTGGAAAGGAAGCTGGCTCGGCGGCAGCTTGGTCGGGACTTCTTTAGGGGTTCTGGCCAGCGTCGGCCCTGTAAGTTTACTTATCATGATGGCAGCACAAGATGCCCCCTGCCCAAGCGGGGGCTGGAAGCTGGCAAGCAACAGCTCAATACCTTTTGCCCATATTCCCATTTTATTTAGGGATCCAGTTGGATATCGTTGCTAAAACATACCACTTGCCTATGGAGAAGCTGTCTGCCTTGAAGGAAGTTATTTTGTAATACTTCCTCTGTAGCAAGTGATGCTTCATCAGATCCGATCTTGCTGGGTCACTTAATTAATCTTCCCACTAGGCCAGGCTGCCTGCGGCCTGAGGTCCCCTTACCTTTGTGTACGCCTACCAAGTGTGGTGAAGGCAGATATTAGGCGATGGTAGCAATTCCTGAATGTATGCAATAGTAGTTCGCCATGGCAGGATACCTTGAACCCGCACAGGGATTTTCAGGTTCATGCTGGTGCTGCTGGATCTTTGCCCTTTGGTTTTTATTTCAAGGGCTGCTGGTGTGCAAAGCTATGGCCTCAAGCCTGGTGTGGTGAGGCAATCATGTGACATAACTTTTCTTGAGTTTTCCCCATTGTAGCAGTTCACATGTGGCCCGAAGAGTTCAGTGACCATTGGATCTGCTTTTGGTCTGATAACCAGGTAGTGGTGAGCGTCTTGGCAAAACAGTCCTCACGCTCTAGCACAGTCTCCGCCCCTCCACTCATGCTTTCGAGCTGCGCCACTTAAGGTTTAATATTGTGCTTTCTACTCTCCAAATTACGGGATCCTCTAATATTGTCGCTGACACTCTATCCGATTTTCAGATGAAGCGCTTCAGATCCTGGGCTCCAGACTCAGCTATTGCCAGCCTTTTCCAGACCACCTGTGGCATTTTGACAACAACATTTTGACCTGGACCTGTTTTAATTCTCTTCCTACCTTTTAATCTAATGTACCGAGCCTATTTTGGGCCATTATATACTTTATACACACCCGCATTTTAGATTCTCAGCGCTGGCAACTAAATCTTTACATTATTGTCTTAGGGTATTTAAATGTCATAACGCCAGTAATATCGCTTTGAATTTTGATTGGTTGCTTATCTCTAGCATTTTTTGTTTTATCCTTGCTATGGCTGTATGCTAATGCAATAAAGGTTGATTGATTGATTGACAACAATTAGTGATTACAGAGAGCAGCAGCTTCCATTTCCCCTTCTGCTTTTACCTCTTATGGGAAGGCCTGGATGGATTTCTTAGCCTTAAGCTGGCAGTTCTCGGCCATTCAGATGAATTAGCCCCCATCCTCTGAGCAGATCCAGCAGTATTTGGTCCACCTGCTGCAGATTGGGCATGCGGTTATAACTATGAGAATTCAGTCCGCTGCAATGTCTGTTACACTGAAGCTTTATTTTTCAGAGACCCTTGTATAAAGTTTGTAGGGCGCAGGGCCTTGGAAGGTTGGAATAGGCTCCAACCTCATAGGACAGTGGGCAGGAAGTCAGTCAATTTTTACCTATGCAGTATCTGCAACAAGTTAAAACTTGTCTGCTGGTTAAAGATCAAGGCGAGACTCCTTTCAGTAGTCCATTGCATTTTCGCACTGAGGGTTGGGAAAATGGTTGTTGGAGCCAGCACGGGGCTGAGAGTCTGGAGGCTTATTGCTTCAGGACTTTTCCTTATCCTTTGGAGCTTGTCATTAGAGTGGGGAACTCTAAAACAGACTTAGTGGGCAGGAGTGCCACAATCAGGCTTCCCGCCACAGGTGAGGAGGGCCCTTGCCCAGTTATGGATAACAGAATATTTGGCTTTTATTCCTTGGGGGCTGGCCCGCTCCTAGTGCATGAAAATGGGTTCCCGTTAGCCAGGCATCAATGTGCTTATGTCGTGCACCAGTTATTACGGCCTGCGGCTTGCTTACCGCTGAACGCCTCATTCCTTACGATTAGGTGCTGCTGCAAAGGCTGCACACTGGGGGCCTGTCAGTAGACAGGATTGTGAATACGGGTCATTTGAAGTCTGACACTGACAAGGGTTATATCAGGAAGTGTCACAATGATGTCTGTGCTGATGCTTGTCTGTTATTTCCTATTTTCATAGGAGCAGCTGTGCACATTTGGGCCACAGCATTGTACACTGGTCTGGCAAGCGCGCTGACGAGTCTGGACTGGGGCGCCATCTCAGTCTTCCTGCCCATGTGAACCTATACTGGATGTCTAGATGGGGAATGCTTTGGGAGGAGATCCTTCCTTTGGTGCGGTCGAGGTGACCTGTGCAGGTCCTCCCGCAGTGCTGGTGGTACAGCTGGGCGAGAATGTTTGCTGTCTTCCTCCAGCATAAGTTTGCATTCCTGCATGCAAGAGGGCTTGGATTGAGTTGATGGCAGCTCTCCCTGGACTCAAAATAATTCAAGGCATTGGTTCAAGGTGGTCTGGGGGGGGGGGGTTGGAGCACCTGCCCCCTCCAATGTGCAAAGATATTCCATTAAGGGAATCCATGGATTTGCCATGCTTTGGTCGACCCCTTTCAAGGGGTAGGGCCACGCAAGAGTCCCCTGGAGCATTTGGGGGTGAGCTTGAGTCTGATCCTGGTTCATTGCTCCCCCACGCTATTTATTTGTATTGACGATATGGTGGGGCCCTGTCGTCAGTGCTGCCCTGCTGAGGTCAGGTGCAGCTAGTCGGGAACCAATGCCTAGACAAACTACCACCGAGCAGGCCAGAAAGCATGTTAATAAGGCGGTGGACAATAGAATAAAATAAATAAAGTAAAGAAGGGTGCCGTCATTCGTCTCCCTGCTACGGGGGAGGCAGGCCCTTGCCCTGTTAAGGATGTTAGTAAGTACTTGGCAGTGCGCCCCTCAGGTGATGGGCCTCTGTTAAAGCATGAAAATGGGTTGCCCCTAACAAGACGCCAGTTTGCACAGGTGATGCGAAAGGCGATTCTGGCTTGTGACGGCACGGCCTATGGTTTTGCCCCTCATTCCTTTAGGATTGGGGCGGCAACGACAGCTGCTCATTGGGGCTTGTCGGCTGCTGGAATAAAGGATTTGGGCCGCTGGAAGTCGGATGCGTTTCGAGGCTATGTCCGCTAATAATCGGATTCTCACATTGTTTTGCTTTGTTTACCTCAGGTCTAGCGGCTGTCCTCATCTGGTTGGTGGGGCACAGCATCATCCATTGGGCGGGCGTCGCAGCACGGCAGTCCGGACTGGGTCCAGGCCTCGGCTTCCCTCCGCATGTGCAGCTGTCGTGGCTGGCCAGACGAGGAATGCGCTGGTCAGAGTTCTTGCCGCGAATCCGGAGGCAGTTGCTCTTGGAAGGGCCGCCCACGGCTATAGTGGTGCAGCTGGGTGAGAATGACCTGGTATCCATGGACTGTCTTTCACTTCGTGCTGCAATTTTGAGTGACTTGGAGGTGCTGAGGGCATGGGTACCATCAGCAAAAAAATATTTTGGTCTAAGCTGCTGCGCCGCCGCATTTGGATGGGCAGTCGTTGCCCGGCAGCCACGGAAAGGGCCAGAAAACGCATCAATTCTGCGGTGGCAAGGAAGATGTCTGAGCTGGGTGGAGATGTGATTTCTCATCCAATGATTCATTTTCAGGCTGCATCCCTTTTAGAGCCGATGGTGTGCATCTTTCTGCCTCAGGGAATGAGGTTTGGCTGGGTGCAGTGGTAGCCAAGCTCAGGGCTTGGTTGGGGTTGTGAGTGGTTTGGCGGTGAGCTGTGGGCTCCATGGCGGTTAGGCATTGGTTAAGGTGGTTCTTGGAGGGGTAAGTGCCTACTCCTCCAAATGATGCGAAGGGAATTCCGTTAAAGGAATCCAGGGGCTTGCCATTCTTTTCGTCCTTGTCCCTGGCATCGGACTTGGGCCGTGCAAGCCCCAAAGGAACATGAGGGTGAGTAGTGAGGGACTGATGCCCAGCTTCATTTGCTCACCCAATACTTGTTTCCCACTAAGGCTTCCGCTGGTGTCCGGAATGCCTCTGGCTTCCGCTGGTGTCCGGAATGCCAGCTCTGTCCCTGAGGGCATGGACAGATAGTCATAACCAATGCCTAAGCAACCACTCACATATTTTGTATTTAAATAAAGTTGTGGCCAAAATTATGCCAAAAACCCAAACAAAAATTGATGTGTGAAGTGTGAATTATTGGGGGGTGGCAACTGTGGGACTCAACACGCAAAGCGTGTTCTCCTTAACCAGAGAGCACGGGTTGCGGTTGGGGAAACATGCCACCTTGCCATGACTAGGCAGATTTGAAAAAGAAAAAATCCAAGCCTGCTAAAGGGTTAATATTGGGTTGCTGGGGAGTTCTGTATGTTGCTAAATTCAGAGGAGGGGTAGAGTCTATAAATATAGGGAGCCAGGGGTTGGACTTCCTCTTGGCCATTTTGCTTCGGATCACCCGCCCTCCCTCCCTTTATTAGGAGGTTTTCTTGATCGCTTGACCTTGCTATTGCCTGTCATGGTGTCGTCTGCCTTGGTGTGGGGGCACAGTAGGAATTTTGCCATTGGCTGATTGGCTGGTGCCATTGGTTTTCGCCTACTGCGTAGCAAATCGTCACAACTTGTAAGGTTGGCGGTTAGGCATTGGTTAAGGTGGTTCTTGGAGGGGTAAGTGCCTACTCCTCCAAATGATGCGAAGGGAATTCCGTTAAAGGAATCCAGGGGCTTGCCATTCTTTTCGTCCTTGTCCCTGGCATCGGACTTGGGCCGTGCAAGCCCCAAAGGAACATGAGGGTGAGTAGTGAGGGACTGATGCCCAGCTTCATTTGCTCACCCAATACTTGTTTCCCACTAAGGCTTCCGCTGGTGTCCGGAATGCCTCTGGCTTCCGCTGGTGTCCGGAATGCCAGCTCTGTCCCTGAGGGCATGGACAGATAGTCATAACCAATGCCTAAGCAACCACTCACATATTTTGTATTTAAATAAAGTTGTGGCCAAAATTATGCCAAAAACCCAAACAAAAATTGATGTGTGAAGTGTGAATTATTGGGGGGTGGCAACTGTGGGACTCAACACGCAACTGCCACACTATGGGTATTTTCTTATGTATTTTGTCAATTTAAAAAAAAAAACCGTTTAAAGCTAGTGAGATTTCAGAAAAGCTACCTGGTGTACCCTTTATTATTACAGAAGCCCTACATTTCTCATTAATATATTCATTTATAGCAACTGGGCATGAACAACCAAAATTTAAGCCCTGTTAATTTAGCTGAGAGAGTTTGGCTGCAATTCTAGGTACACAAACATGGGAGTAAGAGCAAATGGATCCAGGGGAGATTGATGCCTGAGTAAACATACTTAGGATTTCACTGTTATAAACATGCTTAGCCATGAAATACTTACTTCTTAATTGACATGCATAGGGCTATATGGTTAACTATGGTTAATCTGAAGGCAGCCCTGTTTAGGGAAGTTTTTAGTGTTTAATGCTGTATGATGTTTTAAATATTTGGTTGTGAGCCGCCCAGAGTGGCTGGGGAAACCCAGATGGGTGGGGTATAAATAATAAATTATTTATTATTATTATTATTATTATTATTATTATTATTGAATTCTAGACACATTTAATCAAGAGCACCTCACTGAGATCAGTGGGATGACTCTTTGAAATATGTGTTTAGGAATATAGTCTAATCATTTTATTGAAATCTATGGGACTTATTTATACCGTAGTTCCTAACTTTGGCTTGTTCATGCCTTTATATTGTGAATTACCAGGAGGTTATTATTTTATTTTTGCAAAGCTGGCTTTTCCTAGACAGTTTGGTTTTTAAAACCAAAGTCAAAGGGCTTTCTAAATACAGTGTGATGCCATACTATGATGTTTATTATTTTCCAACCAAGATTTAGGTGGAGAAAACATCTTAGGAGGCAATCCTATGTACACTTACCTGAAAGTAAACCCAATTAACCACTTCTGAGTAAGTGGTTACTTCTGAGTAAATATGCACAGGATTGCATTGTAATCTCCTGAAACTTTCTTGGTCTTTTCCCAGTTCAATTTCCAATAAGACTTTCACTAACACTCTAGAAAATATTGCTGACCCCAAGTATTACCTTGTGTTTTATACATCATATTATAATAAGCATATTGTGCCATATAATCACCAGCACAAAACCTCCAGGCAGCCAAAATAGCTGTTAACAACCTAACAAATTTAGTGCAAAATCCATAAGGAACCACATGAGAAAAACAAATCAGATGCACTGTCTTCATTTTTTTCTGATACTTCATGTTATGTGTATAGCAGGTTTTTCCACCTATGGATTCTCCCACAGTGTGATTTTCACATGTATGCTTGATTATTTAGCTCTGAATAACTATCACCCCCATGCCCTATGCTTGCAATAACTAATACTGATTAGATGTGCTATTCCTTTACTGTTCTTTAACACTTGTGTAAACATGTAGTAAAAATGTGTTGAAGGATATTATTATTATTATTATCACCATCATCCTTAAATTTATTACCTACTATTCACCAGCATGTCCCAGGGTGGTTACAACCGATAAAACTCAGAAGTAAAGTGTGTTCTCCCTCATGGAGAGCACGGGTTGTGGGCGGGGCTGACAAGACACCTCACTGTTACTAGGCAAATGGTTTGGCCATCCTTTAAGCAGGGGCGGGCTGTTACTGGGGAAATCTAGATGTTGCCATTTGTTGATTGACAGCCCTATTTGTTAAATACAATGCTCGCAGCGAGGAACTTCCTCTTTTCGCTGCTTACTTCGGATCACCTGCCCTCCCTTCCCTAATTTTAGGCTGTTTGCTTGACCTTGCTATTGCCTGTCATGGGGTCGTCTGCTTTGGGGCAGGGGCCTGGTAGAAATTTTGTCCATTTGGCTGATTAGTGTGTGCCACTTGGTTTTTGCCTACTGGGTAGCAAATTATCACAACTTGTAAGGTTTGCGGTTAGGCATTGGTCTTGGAATTGGTTGGTGGAGGGGTATGGATTCGGCTGTGCCTGCCCCTCCAAAATGCTGCTGCTTCAAGGGTTTTCCGTTAAAGGAACCCAGGGGCTCCCCCATGCTTTTGTCCGAAACCCCCTGGCAAGGGGCTAGGGCCACGCAAGCCCCTGGGAGCATTCTGGGGAGAGGTGAGGCATGGTTCCCAGTCCCGTCTCTCTCCCCAGGTGACTTACCCTTGCTGACTTCCCGGGGGGTGCGAATGTCAGAGCTGTCCCCGGGCGGGGTCAGTTAGTGCTACCAATGCCTAAGCAACCACTCACATTGCTGTAATTTGAATAAAGTTGTGGCCAAAATTATGCCAAAAACCTTAAACAAAAATTAAGTGTCAATTGTGTTTTTCTTGGGGGGGGGGGGGTGTCTTGGGGACCTCGATGCGCAACCGAAACAAATTGCAGTAACAATAAGAGGCGGTTCTGTTATCTAAGCAATATCGTGTGATCCCCAGTTTGCTTGTGAAAAAGGCAGGGAGTATGAATTTAAAATAACTAATTTTCTGAACTATTTCCTTAGCTGACAAAGGCAAACAAGGCTTTCAAGTATGAAGCAAAAAGGGAAATAAAAGTCATTTAACACTTGCCCCAGCTTTTGCTGGCCTGCTGCTTTCCAGATGTTCTGGACTACAACTCCCATCAGCCAGCGATTAGGGCTGGTGTGAATCATTGTCCAAATAATCTAGAGGGCACCACTTGGGGAAGGCAGACGTTCTTTATGTTAGATTAAAGAGTCTTCAGGAGAATTATAATCATTTGGAGGAGTACGGGATGTACAAATCTAAATAACAAAAACTAAAGAAATAATAAAATCCATGTACTGAACAGAATACTCTATTTTGGAAATTTCTGTGGGATAAATATTTTGATGCTCTCTAACTAGGATTTCAATAGCTGTCACTTGAAAAACTCTGAAATAAAGCAGGTCTTCTAGTTTTTCAGTCTTCCACACATGTAATCTTAAGAAATTATATGGCTGTTGACAGTAGGTTTATTTTATGTTTTCAGGACTGAGGTATCATTTTGCTATTCTAATTTGTAGGGAACATCTCGGGTTGTTGTTTTTTATATTAAAAAAATCCAACCCCTTTTTCAAAAGAGCTCTCATCTTTGATTGAGGAATGAATCATACTACACTACTGAAATTGCAAACCAGAAATGGATTCTTTTAAAAGTACGTCTTCTTGCTTATTTTCACTCTAACATTTATGCAATTCTGGGTGGATTTATATTATCAACCCCTTGCACTTGCAGCATTTTAATCTTATTCTTTCATTATCCCCTCTAATCCTGATTTACTTCCAGTTACAGCAGTAACCCTAGAGCTTTTAAAAATAATGCATCCAGATAATTGCTTCATTTGGATTTACTATTAGTTATTATAGAAAACACATTTCTGGCATCCACATGAATTTCTGTTAGGAGATGAGGCCATGGTAAAGTGTGTTCTCCAATAAATGAGAGCACGTGTTGTGGTGTGGGCCACCAGGCCAGGCCTCTTGTTGCCAGGCAGGTTAATAGTTGTTGCCTGGCATCATGATTGGGTAACCGGGTTGCTGGGGCAAATTGTATGTTGCAAATTGGGTGGGTGGGACCATAGTCTTTAAATATTGGTGCACTCTGGTTTCTCTTTCTCTTTGCAGAGTGCATCGGATCACCCGCCCGCCCGCCCTCTTTCCGGTTGACCTTGCTTTGCCTGTCATGGGGTTGTCTGCTTTGGAGCGGGGGCCTAGTAGGAATTTTGCCATTTGGTGATTGGCTGTGCCATTTGGTTTTTGCCTACTACTCAGCAATTCGTCACAACTTGTAAGGTTGCGGTTAGGCATTGGTTATAATATGCTGGTGGTGGAGGGGTCAGGCTGGGCCTGCCCCTCCTATTGCGCTGAAGGGAATTCCGTTAAAGGAATCCTGGGGCTTGCCACGATTTCGTCCAATCCCTGTTATGGGACCAGGGCCGCCCAATCCCTGTTATGGGAATCCTTGTTATAGGACCGGGCAGGCAAGCTTTCGGGGAGCTGCTGGGGTGAGCGGCGTGGGTCCGACGCTTAGCTCAAGTGACCCCCCAGTTTGACTTTCTCTTCTACTGGCTACCGATCGGACCTCGGGATGTCAGTTCTGTCCCAGGCGGGGGGACAGATAGTCATAACCAATGTCTAAACAACCACTCACTGATTTTGTATTTTAATAAAGTTGTGGCCAAAATAGTGCCCAAAAACCAAAACTAAAATTACGTGTTATGTGTGAAGTTATTTGAGGGGTGGCCTGGGGACCTACACACGCAAGTACTTTACTAAACTGACTCTCTTGGATGATTCTTCCACTAGTTCAACTATCCCTAACTGCTCCATACAACAGAGTTCCTTTTCTACTTCAGGCTTCCTTAGTGTTGTGTGATCACTGGCCCTGCATTTTCAGATAGCTTAATCATTAGGTAATGGTAAAGGTAAAGGTAAAGGACCCATGGATGGTTAAGTCCAGTTAAAGGTGACTATGGGGTGCTCATCTCGCTTTTCAGGTCAAGGGAGCCAGCGTTTGTCCACAGACATCTTTCAGCATCATGTGGCCAGCATGAGTAAACAGCTTCTGGCTCAACAGGACACCGTGATGAGTGCCAGAGCGCACTGAAATGCTGTTTACCTTCCCGCCGCAGTGGTACCTATTTATCTACTTGCACTGGCATGCTTTCAAATTGTTAGGTTGGCAGAAGCTGGAACAGAGCAACGGGAGCTCATCCTGTTGTGTGGATTTGAACTGCCAACCTTCTGATCGGCAAGCCCTAGAGGCTCAGTGGTTTAGACCACAGCGCCACCTGCACCCCCTAGCTTAATTGTACACTATCCTGGTAGACATCCCGTGCCTTCCTCTGTATCTGGAAAGTCTTTCTTTACCATTTGATGATTCCACTGTCAATTACACACACACACACACACACACACACACACACACACACTGCTTTTTTCTGGGGGGGGGAGGGGTATGCATACCCCTAAACATTTTGTGAATCTTTGTACTTCTGTCCTTTTACTATATTTATTTTCCCCAATTTGAACTACAAAATGGTGATTTTCTTGAGTCAAAATGAAAGTACCCCTAAACATTTTTTTAAAGAAAAAAGCAGTGTGTGTGTGTGTGTGTGTGTGTGTGTGTGTGTGTGTGTTTTAAGGATTACAAAGCCTTTAGCCCCAATATGGGTTTTGCAGGGGTGTTTATCGCAAAGAAGCCCAGATGTTGGTATCTGTCTGCCAAGTGTTGAATGGATCCTCTGCACATGGCTAGTGTGGAGGGTGTCATCAGCATGCAACACTAATTAGCAGGCAGTGGTAGTGTGATGTCAGATGCTTTGAGTGTGTTTGTCAGTTTTGTTACATTATATTTTTCTACCGGAGGTTCATAAGAACCCCTAGTGCGTTGAAAGAATGCATGAGGTGCCTTGGGGTAGTGATGAAGCACACACCATCTGTGTCTCCCACCAGATGTGCATTCAGTGGCAGTATGAACGCATATCCTCCAATATTTCTCCAATGAAAATAGGGGCATCCTATTCAACAACACAACAACAACAACAACAACAATTTTATTTATACCCTGCCCATCTGACCGGGTTGCCCCAGCCACTCTTGGCAGCTTCCAACTTATATTAAAAAAAAACATAGTAAAACATTAAATTAAACTTGTTGTGTAATGATTGGATTACTTAGATTATAGTTCTAGGTGTTCAATTTCTTTATTGAGATCGCTACGTTGGGGGGTGAGGGGAAATGACCCTTCTGTCAGTTATCTGGGTCTGTGGCCAATGTTAGAGTAAAAAAATTGGGGTGCAACATAGCAGAAAGGCCAAAAATATATCAGAATCTTAATTAACTTATAGCTAAAGCCAAAATAATACTTAAGTCAATAAATCAGGTCAGAGTTTTGTGCCAAGCTGAGGGTTAGAGCTGAGGTCACAATAATTAAAGCCAAGATGTCACAATGGCAAGTTGAAGACTGGTTAAGAACAGCAATCTTATGCATGTTTTCTCAAAAATAAGTTGTATTGTATTTACTGGAGCTGACACACAAAGTGTCTATAGGACTCAGACGTGATGACTTGGGCCCCAGATTTTGGGTGCTCAGTGGTGCATGTTTGTGTGCACGCCATGACGCCATGATGTCACTCGCGCCATCACATGCATGCAATGTGATGTCATGATCCGCTGCCCACTGCCATGCCCCCGCTGACTCTCCAACGCTGCCGCGGCTACTGGGCCTCTGCTGCAGGGCCTCTGTTGGGGCCCCGGGCGTGCTTGGGGACCCACGGTGAAAATTTTATGTGTGCAGAGGCCCCCAGAGCCCCCCCCCCGAGATGGCACTTATTGCTCCAAGACACCTGGGTCTTAGTCCAACTGCTGCACTACCATGTGTGATAGTGCAGCACCAAGTATTATTTTCCCTAAACATGACCCTCTTTTGAAGTGCTAGCTTTAAATATACGCGAGCTGATGGCTGCTCCTCTTGAGAAGATGGCTGTAGCTCTTAGCTGCAGCCATTCTAGCGATTCTTTTTGTGGGTACTTTATGTACATTTGAAGTCAACGTTTGAGTTGGAGTGTTTCCCCTGCTCATTCTCCTATTGTTTGAGCGTTACTGGAAGCATCTTGGTGAAAGCTATAGGGAAGGGCCCTCCAGATGTTGTTGTACTATAGCTCCCATCATCCTTGGCCACTGGCCACCCTAGCTGGGAGTGATGGGAATTAGAGTCTAACAACATTACAGACACAGGAATGACCTGCCCGTGTAGCATTGAACTGCATGGTTGGGGAAGCAGAAGATAACTAATGGGAAGTTTGTGCAGGACTAAAAATGCCAGTCATGCCAGGAAAATACTTTAGTTTCAGTTGTTTGTTTCCTGAATTAAAAAGGTAATTTAGAAGCAGAGAATGTTATCAATGGCTGCATATTTCTGGAGTTTACCCTGGGACTTAGATCAAGTTTTTAATTTTAAATCAAGAGCAAAGAAAGGCATTGGCAAGCAATCAAAGGAACCGATCAGCTCACTTCTCTTTCATGAGCTTTTGGTTGAGAGTTAGTTTTATAATGTGTTAATTAGACAGCAGGCCTGTTTTTCATAGGCTCTTGATTAACCAGCCTTGGAATAAGAGATGCAAAGGCATTTCTTAAGTGCTGAACTTAATGGGCGGTTAGCTTGCTATTGGCCTGCGGTAAAACAGTGATGGGTCATGGAGCGATGTTGAAACTTGTTATGACATTTGGTTAAACTATTGAGGGAAGGGCACTGGAATGTTTCTCCTTCAATTGTTTTTCATAGGAAGAATGCAGAGATGTATGTGAACATAATGTGAATAAAAGGAAAGGACTTAATTTGAAGTGGGGCTTAGCTGGGCTCTATCATGGAGTCTGTTGCAGTGTCAGAGATCAGTTTGGTTATTTTTGCCTTTCCTATTTTAAGGGGCTTCCTTGCTTGGGGGAACCCTGGTGTTGTTATGGTAGTTATTGTGCTGTCTCTCTGCAGTCCATCCTTCACAGAATCTCACATGAAGATGCAATGTGTATATGTGCTCAGAATACACAGAGGCGCAATGAGCACTCCAGGAGTTTTCTGCAATAGGATGGGTATTTCTCTGACCTGGAATTATATACATACACACTTTGCCTCCATGTCCTGATGTGTTAGGAGGAATCTGAACCATTTGAGAGATCTTTCTTAGGAACAGTGAAAAGCAGTGGATGCAGACCAATAGTTTCGCCCCAGCATGCACTGACTTCTATAGTTACCATGCGTTGAGAATCAAATGGGAATCAACCTGTTCCCCAGCCCTTTTGTTTTTGCCTACTCTAATGAAACATTTTTTAAAAATGCCATGCACCATGCCAACAATAAGTATTGTGGATTTAGATTCCACTTGATATCTTGACGAAACATCAGTTTTTGTTTTGCATAATGAATGGAATTGTTTAGAAGCTTGTGGTGTCCAACTGCCCCTTAGTTTGATGGGTAGAGAACAAACAGATGGATATAAGCAGGCATAGGCAAAGTCGGCCCTCCAGATGTTTTGGGACTACAACTCCCATCATCCCTAGCTAACAGGAGCAGTGCTCAGGGATGATGGGAATTGTAGTCCCAAAACATCCGGAAGGCCAAGTTGTTAGGATTCTAAGCCGCAGTCAGAGGTAACTGGCCTCACACCAGGCATTCGGCTCGAGATCCTTGTTGACCTTCCCGTCTGCGTCTCCCGGCAGGTTACAGGCAAGGTCACAAATCGGCGATCCCACTCAGCGTGAGAGGGACACACCCTCCTCCTTCCTCCCTGCTTCCCTCAGGGAGGGGAAAAGAGACAGACAGAAATCTATTTACATCTCTTTATTTCTGTCATTCCAGCAGTACAGAGAAACGTGTCTGTACTCTCCAGTCTCCAGCAGTAGACTCACCGACTCCACCCCTGTACTTCCAGTACAGGTCAGATGACACTCTGAGCTAACATCCGGTGCTCAGTACAGTGAATAGACTGCACCTTTGTTCCCACGGTACAGCCACAAGCAACAACATCCTGTCCGGCATTCCAGCCAGCTGGAGCTCGCTTCTGCATTGCTCCTTTTTCGTAACACAAGTGTGCCTATGCCTGGATATAAGAATGTGAGACTAGCCTGATAGATCAGGCTGGTTGCCCATCTGGTCCAGCATCCTATTCACATAGTGGCCAACTAGATGCCTATTGGAAACTCTCCCCTCCTGTGGTTTCCAGCAACTGGTGTTCAGAATCATATTGCCTCTGATAGTGGAGGAAGATTTCAGGAGTGCGTGCAGGAGCCAGGCCCTGTGACCAGTACGGCGTCGCAGGACTGGGGCCTTCCTAAATTTGTTCTGGAGAGGCAAGGCACGGTGGCACAGGTGAGGCTGCTTGGTAACTCACTGCACCTGGTGGCAAGATATAAGGTGGAAGGGATATAAGGTCAGCATTTCCCTTCGACCCTTTGCCACAGCAACACGCTTCCTGCCTTGCTGCATTTGGCTTCTTGACTCCTTGCTTCCTGACCCTCGGACCCTTGGCTTCCTGACTCCTAGCTTCTGGACTCCCATTCTTGCTCCCACCCCGCTATCTTGCCCCCGGTCCCGACGTCCTCAGCCGGGACTTCGCTCGTCCGTAAACTGGACCGTGACAGAAGAACATAGCCATCAGGAATAGTATCCATTGATAGCCTTATCCTCCATGAACTTGTCTAACTCTATTTAAAGCTATCCAAGTTGGTGGCCATCACTGCCTCGTGTGGGATAGACAGTGGGGCTCCCTGCTCCCATGCTGAAGCATCTCCCCTGCCAATACCTAGAATTAGTTTGCTTCCCGAGTTTCCTTTCCAAGGGCTAGCCATTCTATGGTCAGTCCCAAACTTAGAGGAACATGGGAAATGGCAGTATTTCAGGTCAAAGTGTTCATTTATTTTGCCCAGTATTGTCTACTGAGACTGGCATTGGCTGTCCAGGATCTTAGGCAGTCTTTCATATCCCCGCTCCTAAGTCCTAGTCCAACACTCTAACCACTACACCACACTGGTTCTGTTTAATCATTGCCATGGATAATGGTGCTGTGCAATGAAGTTTACATCCCTGTTATACGTCCATGTTACTTTTGGCCTTAATTATTTTAGAGGGAGAGGTTTGTTGCTTGAATGTGCATATACCAGACACACACACCTGGAAGGATCCTTTCCATTCCATTAACCACATTTGTCAGTTGAGAAAAATATACATCAAAATATTTCATAGTGGTGTTTAATCAAGATCCTTTTTATCCTGTAAAAGCCGCACACCTGAATTTTATTTCCAGGATTAAAGTCTGGCTGTGTGACTCTGTTTGAGACAAATTAGATTCACAGTTGGTAAGTGCTTGGAAAAGTAGCCCAGTTATATAACTTGCCTTCCTCCAGATCATGCCAAGTACATCTTGTATATGCCACGGCTCTTTGCAGATTTTTTGAAGAGACTGTCACAAGAAGTAATAGTTGGGAAATTAGCAGCAGCATTTTAATACTTTTTTTTTTTATTGAGCCCATTAATGAAAATTAATGTATTAGTTTCACTTTAGAAACAAACGCAGTGCATTCTCCATGTAACACATACTGCTCATATTAGGCAACGTGGCTTATTATCTATGACCATAGTCCATGACTAAAGGCTCATTCCAGGGATATCCTTTCAAGGAGTACTGCATACAGTAGTGCATGCAAATTACTTGTGGTAATTTGATGCAGATTTGCATTCACATCTGGACCCAGAGGCAGAAATCCATTTACAGCTGATAATGGGCACAGGTGACAATGCACTATCCAAACTGAACTGATTCCAGCTAGCGCTGGTTTACAGGCACATGTGGAAAGTCATTCTCTCAATTGCCCCCAAAGCCTACGTATGTATATTGTATAACCTGATTGCAACTAATCAGTCTGATAATGGGAAATGGATAGGCTCTTTCTTCAATGTTTGTCATTGATCAGACATGTGGTTTTATAATGCTAGTGAGGACAGAACCAGGTTATAAGTAAGAAAGAAATACTGATATTTTGAATGGAGCATAAATCCAGCATTTATAAAGCCTAAGTTTTGTATTAGGTAAACTTAGAATAATAAAATAATAGAACTATAGGGTTGGAATGGACCCAAAGATCATCTAGTTTAACCTCCAACAGTGCAAGAATCACAGTTTAAAAACCCCTGACAGATGACCACCCAGTTTCTGTTTAAAAACCTCCAATGAAGGAGAGTTCACCACCTTCTTACATAGGCCAGCTCTTGCTTGGTTTGCAACGTCTCGTGAAAGAACATCGCTGCTTCTTAATGGTCTCACTATCCAAGTCTTTGCCTCTGAATTTTTTGTTTTGCTTTAAGCTGATGGGGCCTGAAACTGGAACCTGACTGGGCTAAAAGCGTTGGTTTGAAGCCTGTGGGAACTCTTCCATTACTAAAGGACTAAATATTTATAGTCTGCAAAGAACACTACTTCTCCCAGGTGGCTTTTACCAGCCAAGATGAGTGGCGGTCCAACTTGGAACTGGTTCTGCATGCATGCCCTCAAACTCTCCCTTCATACTGTAAATGATAGGGATTGAAATGGAGCCAAATAAGGAGGGTAAACAGGACTCTTGTATGTCAGACTTTGGCTCTGTGATAAAACATATATCCCTCTGCCCCAATACAGCCAAGTAAGATCGACTTTGTCTGCAAAGTAGCAAATCTGTCACAGTGAGCAGAAGGGGACTCAGTTTTTCTGGACGGCAAAAGTTTCGACTTCATAGGTCATTTCCTGTATGCATTGTTGGACAAAATTCTGAAGATACTTATTGGCAGCAGGGAATAAAAATCATTGTTGCCCTCAAACACTGTTACATTTGAATAGGCCATGCCTCTAATGTGGCGCTGTGGGTTAAACCACAGAACCTAGGACTTGCCGCTCAGAAGGTTGGCGGTTCGAATCCCTGCGACGGGGTGAGCTCCCGTTGCTCGGTCCCTGCTCCTGCCAACCTAGCAGTTCGAAAGCACATCAAAGTGCAAGTAGATAAATAGGTACCGCTCCAGCGGGAAGGTAAACAGCATTTCCGTGTGCTGCTCTGGTTCGCCAGAAGTGGCTTAGTCATGCTGGCCACATGACCTGGAAGCTGTACACCGGCTCCCTCGGTCAATAAAGTGAGATGAGCGCTGCAACCCCAGAGTCGGTCACCACTGGACCTAATGGTCAGGGGTCCCTTTACCTAATGTGACTAAGAGTTCTTCAGTTCTGCAATTATGTTTACCTTGTTTTTAATTTATGCATATGTGTGATATGCCAACATATTATATAAATCATAGAAGGTGTGCTTGCTTCCATTATAGTAAATGTTTGAACTGTAAAAGAGATGGTTCAGAAGGCTTTGATGAGTAGGACAAACTAGAACTGTGTCAAATCCTGTCCACAGAGGGGGCCGTGTCAGTGTTTTCTGTGTGCAATCCAGCTGGCGAAAATCTGAATCAGAGCTAGCATTCTATAGTGTGTGAGTTTTGTATTTGGCTTGCATATCTTATCTGAGGATGTTAAAGCTAAGGCTAAACGTTAATAGCATTTAGATACTGATCTGATAAAGATTCACAATCCTTTGGCAGTGAAAATTTTAATAAAAAACTGACGCCCTCAAACATAGGGCTGCCATATGTCCATATTTCTCTGGACATTATCGGGATTTCAAAGGCGGAATTTATGTCCAAGGCGGGGAAAAATGCTCAACAGCTTCCAGGCTGTCCTGATTTTTTACTTTTTGAAATATGGCAACCCTACTCAAACATTCAGAGCAGCCCTCCTTAATATTTGTCTCGTGCATGTAAATATTACTTTTGGGTGACTAGTGTGATATAATTGCTGTTTGACCCAAGATTTTTAAGCACAAAATTGTAGCTGATGGTCTGCAGCTTTGATCACATGTCTCTGTTATTAGAGAGTGAGTGCAGGGATTTCCTTTCCACACTAATGGTAGGTTATGCACAAATTGAGACATCTTCTATGGCTATAGATGCTCCCTATGTACACTCATGTTTCTCTAGCTAGTAAATGTCAGAGTTATGAGCATGCTCATGGGAATAAAGCCCCTTCACAGCTTTATTTATTTAAAGCCTAGCATTCCAAAATTCTATTCTTGTGGGCAGCGCTTTTTGTGATAGTACTCACCAATACAAAGTACCATAACCTTTTTTTCTTTTTTGCCCAGGACAGCCCTTTTGTGCATTTTTATCACTATGTGAGTATCAGCACCTCGTGTTTTTTTTAATAAGAAGAATCACTGTTTGCAGGAACATGGGAGAGGAACTATATGTTTGCTTGAGCTTTGGTGAACCTGGTTATTGTGATGAAATTTTGTCTAGCACTAATGATTGTTGTTATGGGTAGTACTTTGACCCAGTACCGTGGCACAAAACAGATGTGCCCCAAACCGCAGCCACCAACCCCTACCCTCTAGGCACACAAATGAAAATACTGCAGATCCATCATTATTCTGGTCACAGTATTTTCATGAAGGTTTCATTCATAAGGAGCAAAAGTAGTACATTTCTTGGGCATAGGCCTTCGCTGGTATCTGAGGAGCTAAATTTTGGACATTCATGCCATCTCTGCCATACTCACAAAGGCTATTGTTTACAGGAACACACTCTTCATGACTGCAACTTTGTTGGTCCAAGGAGAAGGGGGTTCACAGATCCTCTGTTATCTAGGAAAAGTGCCAACCTAAGGATTGACATGGCTGTCATAGGCAGTTGATTATGGAGAGCTATGGCAGCCACAGCCATGCGTGGCTTGCATAGGATTGGAAGGAAAAGACAGAGGCTCAGAATTGAAGGTAATATTGAATAACGCCATACCTACAGGAAAGGAGAAACAGCAATTTGCTGTGATGAAAACTGAACAGGAGAATACAGCCAGAATCACATGCAGAATATAAAAATGGACAAACTCATACCTAAAATGTTTTCAGCCAACTTCTATCCCAGAAGAAAACAAACTTTGTTTGATTCCCCTGTATTGTGTTGAAAATAATACAGTCAGAAGTCTTTACATTTCATTAAATCTGGTCGGTTCTATTAGTATTGTCAGTTTAACCATATTTTGTGTATTCTGGCTATACTTGAGTTAGAACTTCAAAGTGCTGTCAGTTAACATTACAAGGTAGCAGAGTCGTTGGCATTCACAGTGGTGTACACCAGGAAAGATTAGGCACTGCCAGTTTTATTTCAGATTTGACAAATAACTTCCTGAACCGAAAGTTTGATGTTAAATTACATTTGGCAAAAAAGTACATTCTCAAATGTGGAGTCCACAAATGTCTATACAGTAGTTAACAGTTTCTTCTTACTGCTAAGGAATTTTCAAATCAAAATGGAGGTGACTGGCTTAATCGTTATATCTGCTTTTCTCAGATCTATCCCATAACTTTACGAAGTTTCTTTTTTATAAGCATTACTTTCAATATATCTAATATGTAAACAAACATTATTTTATTTCCCACCCTAGCACTTGAACACAGGGTAGGATACTGTTATTATGCACCAATGGGCTGGTGATCTGGAAGTGGGGGCTCCTGTGGCCGTCCTTTGCTGCCTTGTCTCTCGAACATTCCAGATTTTCAACCTATTGGTCAGGCTGGGTTCTATAAATCAAGGGTGCCCTTTGGCTGCAGTGCAGGTCTGAAAGTAGGTTCACATCCTAAAGTTGGCCAGTTGACCTCCTAAAGCAACAGAGAGGTGCCAGGTCCTGTAAAACTTTTTCTTCTAGTCTCTCCCAGTAGTCTGAGCATCTTGTTGCATCATGTAACAATGCAGACACTGGTTTTCCTCCCCTCACTGGTATTTGACCTCCAGCCATCCTGACCTGCAGCATATTCATGGCCACACCTCCTGCATCTGACCCCATAGACATCACCTGTGTCAGACCCAGGCTCTGTAGCAGCCTGTCACAAACAAGAGCCTAGACCTGACAGTAAAGTAGCCCTTTAATCAGTGATATATTTGTCTTGTCTGTATCTTTCTCTCTCATTCAGCAGGAACAAAATGTTTCCAGAA
This sequence comes from Podarcis muralis, assembly GCF_964188315.1. Taxonomy (NCBI): domain Eukaryota; kingdom Metazoa; phylum Chordata; class Lepidosauria; order Squamata; family Lacertidae; genus Podarcis; species Podarcis muralis. Next base: position 41,263,246 of record NC_135655.1, read on the forward strand.
TTCATTTGAACACTGTGGAACCATCTTCATGTGAGGAACCACCGTGCTCTGAGGTAATTATACAAAATAGGCATCATTTAGTTTTTTTATTTTGATTGCAACCTTGGCCTCTCTTCATATTGTTGTAAGTTTCCTTGAGCAGCTTGATTGGAAAGGTAGTACAGAACTTTTAAAAATAAAGAGATAACATTTCATGAATAGTTGCTGCCATGAATAAAAAAAACTTGAAATAAAGCTTGCATCTTTCTTACTGCTTTTGAACAAATAATGGCCATAGACCAGGAAGAAGCAGGTGAGAAAAGGACCACAGCTTCATTCAGCAGGAAATGGTTGAGAGCTGACAAAGAGATGATGGAATAATTAAAATCTTGCAAAATAGTCCGCCTTGTCAATCACTAAGCTAACATCCTGATCTATTCTACAAAGCACTGGCCAACCTCTCATCTGGACTTGGCCTGAGCCCAGTGCTGCTCTTGGGAAATTTGGATCTGACCCCATCTTTGACTCTGTTTTCCTTCCTTCAGCTGCTTGGTGAGTAAAAAAATAAAATAAAATAATAATAATAAAAAGCCAGTGGTGGTGAGTGGAAAAAGAAAGAAACCCCTTTTCTATCTGGAAGTAATCACAAATTAATCTTTTGATTTAACATTGGCTGTGGCAAAGTTTACCAGGAATTTGCATTGAACAGCAGCTCATATAAATACTGACGATACACTGTAACTGAACTGGGTGGGCAAATGATGGAATTTTGGAAAGATACAGAAGAAGGTTGTTCTCCTGTATACTATGTTGAGAAATCCACGTAGGCAAATAAATCAGGAAGTTGGAGATGTAGAACTGAATAACAGAAAAAGGCCTTGCACAGAGATTAAAAGCTGGATGTCAATGTTACTGAAAATACGTGTGCATATATCTATACCCCCCCCCTCTCTCTCTCTCTCTCTCACACACACACACACACACACACACACTTACTAAAAGCCCATTTTTCTCTCAAGCTGGCAGGGAGGCATAGCTGAAGGGAAAACTGAGGTTAGGTGGAGGTGAAGGGGATGCAAGGTAGAGATGAGGAGGAGGAGGAGGAAGAAAAATAGCAGCAAAAATTAATTAAATCAACAACTTTATTAAGCTCAAGATTTTATAAAGAAACTTTGAGGAGCTGGTTCATAGTTATTTGCTTTATAGAAAGAGTGCTAGGACTTTTGGATATGAGGGATGAATTTGTGTTTGTTTGTTTTTAAAGAAAATTATACCACTGCAATTACATACAGACAGATAAATTAGCTTTGCATTTGTCATTAATGTGTGCCTTTCATATCTTGTTTAATCTGTGCTCACATGCTTGTTCTCCTTTTGTAAAGGTAAAAGTAAAGGGACCCCTGACCATTAGGTCCAGTCGTGACCGACTCTGGGGTTGCAGCACTCATCTCACTTTACTGGCCAAGGGAGCTGGCGTACAGCTTCCGGGTCATGTGGCCAGCATGACTAAGCCGTTTCTGGCGAACCAGAGCAGCGCACAGAAACGCCGTTTACCTTCCCACCGGAGTGGTAACTATTTATCTACTTGCACTTTGACGTGCTTTCGAACTGCTAGGTTGGCAGGAGTCTCCTTTTGTACTTGCATAATAAAAAGTAAAAGCAAGCAAACAAGGGGTAAAGGATGGTCAGCTTTATCTCAATCTGTGTAAGGCACCGTAGAATGAACCTATAATTCAGCCTATGTTTTTCTTTTTAAGGTTCCAAATACACTATTTACTCTTTGCCCAATGTGAGAGTAAAATTTCTACCTTGCTGTCAGTGGTTACTGTGGTTTCACCTTGGCCATTTCACTGGAAGATGCCTCTGTCCAGTAACAGAAAACAAAGTCAAATATTTTGTTTTCATCCTAGTCATGTTTAGGGAAGGAAAATAAGCTTTTAAAATAAAACAACCAGCTACAGTGGAACCTCGGGTTACGTACCGTCCTCCTTACGAATGCTTCGGGTAACTAGCTCTGCTAACCTGGAAGTAGATGCCCCTGGCTGCGAACTTTGCCCTGGGATGTGAGCGGAAGTCACAAGCTGGTGGCCCCATTAGCGAAAGCGCGCCTCAGGTTAAGAACGGTTTCGGGTTAAGAACGGACCTCCGGAACAAATTAAGTTCGTAACCAGAGGTACCACTGTACTTGACTGTTTTCAACACAATGGAAATTGTGTATGAGCAGTCATATATAATATTTTTTATTTTTTATTTCATTGCATTTATACCCCACTTTTTTCTCTAATGAGCTCAAGGTGGTTCTCCCTTCCTCATTTAATCCCCAGAGCAACCCTGTGAGGTAGATTAGGCTGAGAGAGACAGTTTGACACTGTGGTGGTTTCCTGTTGAGTTCAACCCATGTAATATTCCCCAACAAGTGCAACTTTCACTGGGATGCCACAGTTCCCCAGTCTTCAAACTGGAATCCTGAGTTGCCAGGAATTTGTTATTTCCCTTGCACTGGAGTAATGGAGTAATGGCTTTTGAGGAGTTCCAACACAAGCTAATGAGGTGGAGGAATAAGGTCCCTGCTATCCACTGATGAAAATAATGAAAGCCACGAAAGATTCCACAGGGGTTTGAAAATTGCAAACTGCTTTGAAGAATGATGTCATGTGTGTTTTCAAGGCAGCCACTTAAATCTATTTTTCAGTTCTGCAATATTTTCACCAGAAGGGCTGGAAAATCAGGCGTCACTAGCTCATCTTTTGGATAAGGATACATTTTGAAGCCACATGGGATATTCATAGCTTCCCTGGATAAGCAGAATGAAAAATGACAATTCCGTACAGATAATTCAGTGCTGCAGATAGTCAATTTCAGCACAGCTGGGCACAGCCGTTGGTGAGATTCCCCATCTTGCCTTTCTTCCTGCAAGGAAATGTTGCCAACTAAACATATTACTCCTTGTCCAAGGTGCTATTAGACTTACGTGCTTTCCCTGGAATGTAACCCTCCTTATACTGGGGAATCATACTGGAACTCTTGTTTGTTTGTGTATTTATGTATATATATGCCTTTATAGCCCACATGCAGTGCCATGACAGGTTCTTACATACAAGAAAACAATGCTCTGTATAAAAATTTCTAGACCATAAATTAATCTCAGCCTACCACCGTCAACACTGCAATAGGAAGGATATTCTCTACCCCCAAAGGCCCTATTGGTTCTTACATCATTTTGTGTCTTTCTTCACTTATTTCAAACTGTGGCAAGCCAGCGCAGCTGCCTGGAGAGGAACTCTTCTTCATTCAACTAAAGCGGAGGGTGGGGGTTGGACATATGCCCTACAGTCCTGTCCTGATGGCACCACTGTGTAGTGATAAATCAATATGATGTATAGCCTGAATTCTGTAGTCAAGGTTTCAGAGGCAACACCAGGCAGGCCTCAATCAAGTGTGGCCATAAAGGTTTCTGAGGAAAGCAAGGTAAACATGTATGTTTTTAAAAGACTAGTGAAGACCCATACCATACTTCCTGAGCATAGTTATTCTAAATAAAGTATCTGGAAGTCACCTCAACGAAAACGTTTTATATTATAGTACATGAGAGAAAAGAATTGAGGGATACCAAAATTATTGCATCTGAATAAATCCAACTTCAATCTCACAAATTAATATATGGTTTCATTTTAACCCAGGAGCAACTAAAACGCTCCCTTTTGTAACTCTTTTGAGGTTTCATTTTTGCTTACTTGAATATATAATAATAATACATTAAAACAGTAATGCAAAACAGTAGGGCAAACCCTGGAAATAAAGTAACAGTTTGGGTCATGGAATAACATGATCAGGAGGACACAAGGAATTGGGACAACATTTCCTTGAAATGAGAGGTTTATTTATTTTTGATCCAAAGTATTCTCATGGCTCTACTTGAGCTCTCCATATGCAACAGGTGCGTAATACAAGTCCATCAAAACAATGAGGTAGACAGAATCAAACTTGACATTTTCCATTATGTGTTTTGGTCTCTCCAATTTAAGTCCCTTGCGAAAACAGACAGACCCAGGCTGTAGACACTTCTTTCTGAAGCGTTCCGTGATTACTTCATGGAGCAACATAAATACACATTTTGTTTCAGACAGCTGTTCTCCATTCTTAATAAAGCAATACAGCTTTCCTATGAATTATTAGCCCATGCGGTCAATAAATATCTCAGATAAATGGGTAGGACGAACCACAAAGTGTTTTCATAATCCTGAATATGAGTACATAAAAATAAGCTCAGCAGTAAATATGAAAACCACTTCATTACAGAATTCCCCTGTCAGGATATGATTCCTAGAAACTGTTTGTCAGGGCCCTGTTCTGTGGGTTCCACAGAAAGTGGCGGGATACTCAAGTATGCTCAGGGCGTGACCTGAAGGTACGTGAAGCTAGTGTTAAGCAGGTCTGTGTTTGATTTGTGCCCGGATAGGTGACTACTTTAAAGCCACATGCATGCCATATTTGGCTTCCTGGTGGAAGAAAGGCAAGATGTAAATATAAAATAAATGTATGAACTTCCTTTCCCCTTATTTCTAGGTCCCGTTTAGGGTAAAGGGTTGCAAATATATTCCACAAAGTAACCTGATTTAAAATAGCTTAATGGTGGTTAAGAGCGGTGGACTCGTAATCTGGTGAACAGGGTTCGATTCCCCACTCCTCCACATGCAGCTGCTGGGTGACCTTGGGCTAGTCACATTTCTCTGAAGTCTCTCAGCCCCACTCACCTCACAGAGTGTTTGTTGTGGGGGAGGAAGGGAAAGGAGAATGTTAGCCGCTTTGAGACTCCTTCAGGTTGTGATAAAGCGGGATATCAAATCCAAACTCTTCTTTCTTTCTTTCTTTCTTTCTTTCTTTCTTTCTTTCTTTCTTTCTTTCTTTCTTTTTCTTTCTTTCATCACTTCCTATGATGCATTTCAGAGTGACTGAACGAACAAGCCTTCTTCCCAGGTAACTCTGGGAAATGTAGCTGTACGAGAGGCATTAGGGGTCTCCTCAGAACAGTTAACAAACTACAGTTCCCAGGATTCTTATAGGCAGTGCTTTTTTTTTCTTAAAAAAATGTTTAGGGGTACTCTCATTTTGACTCAAGAAAACCATCATTTTTATAGTTCAAATCAGGAAAAATAAATACAGTAAATGGACAAAAGTACAAAGATTTATAAAATGTTTAGGGTTATGTGTACCCCTGCATTCCACCCCCCAAAGCACTGCTTATAGGGAAGCCATGACTATTTAAAGTGGTATATATAGTACAGATGGGGCCTAGGAGAGCTCCAGTAACACTATTTGGCTACACAAACCTATTTGTCCAGAGTTTGGTACAGCCTACCCTCAAACTTTGACTTTTCAAGAATGTTTTGAATGGAGGAAGTGAAATGGTACGGGTATATTTTTAGACACCATATTTGTAAAACCGGGATATGTGACCTGCTAAGCGAAAACACACCAAAGATGTGAAAACAGATCTAAAATTAGCACTGGCTATGTGATTATATCAGGCTCAAGTCCTTTTCGACACACCTATTGGAAAGAACCAAAGGGGTGACTCCTATTGCAAGCGCGTGTCGTTTCACTTAGCGGAAACTACTGAAGTAGTAAAAAATTTCCTTTAAGGCAGTCGCTGACCACTTTGTCATCTTTCGTCTGGGGCAGCAAATGTTTTATTTAACCTGTCCTGCCCTTATTTGGGCCGACATTTTTGAATTTGAAAACAACCCTTTTCAATGAATCGCCTGCAGTCTGATTATTCTAGCAGAAGTTGTTTTGTGAAACTGGCAGCATTCAGAGCCTTCTTTTGGTCTCTGGTCAGTAGCAATTCAACAGCTTGTTAAAAATGTGAAGTAGCCTTTTATGGAGTATATACAGTCGCCTCCTGTCTCAGGTGGTTGGAACACGTGCAATTAATCTTGCCGCCTGTCTGCAGCTAAAGGTTTACGCTAAATCTGCGTTGCCTTGGGCATTAACTAGTGCCATGTCTGCACTTCTTTTTGGCTTTTTATAGCCTCCAACTGAAATGATCATGGAAATGCTTTGGTATGTGATGGTCCCAGGAAACACAGTGCCCATTATTGATGGTCAGCCACTTTGAACCTATTGTAAAGCGATCCTGAGCATCTACTGCCACACCCAGGATTCAGCTTCCAGTTCAGTAGCACACCCAGCTCAACTATCTTGCTATCCCTGTCCTGCTTCTTGGGGAATGATTTCAGATGGGAGAATTGGTCTGTAGTCTCCTCACTTCTCCTTGATTTCAACTGCTCTGGCATGATTTGCGGTTACTGCTCATTTTTGGATTTCCTCCATGTACAGTCACCATTTTCCAGTTCCAGTATTATTGTTATTATCTCACCTTCCCTCCAGTGAATTCAAGGTTGCGCACATGTTTCTCACTCTCTCATCCTCACAAGAACCCTGTGAGGTAGGTTAGGCGGAGAGACAGTCATTGGCCCAAGGCCACCCGTTGTCAGGGACTGGGCAGAGGAGGAATGGTGGAGACTGCCTCCCCCTCCTGACCCTTCCAGGGAGGAGGAAGAGGAAGACAGTGTAGATTTACAACAGGGGGTTGAGGGAGGTGGCAGTTCAGAGGTAAATGAGGGGGAAAGGTGGGAAATCATGGGGGAGCTGGAACAACACCCAGCTGACACGTTGTCATTAGAAAGCATTCCAGACCCTCCATCTCCCAGAAACCGGCAAGCCTTAAAAGTAGGAGAGCAAAGAGCTCAAAGACAGAAGGCACATAGTAGCACCCATAGAAGTGATGGATGAGGAAGTAGGAGAGATGAGGGTGGAGATTCACTCGGGACAACACCATTATCCAAGAGGCTGGGCTCTATAGCCTCTCTCTGTAAAAAATGAAATAAAAAAGATGTTAATAAACTTTTCCTTGTCTTTATACTGTACTTTCCTGGGCAACCAGCCAGGAGCTGCTGACAGCATCCTGACACCCATAGAACGTATGAGTAAGTGGGGCATTGAACCTTGGTCCTCAGGTCCTACATCAACACTTTAACCACTATACTACACTAGCTATTATTATCTAGTACTCACCATGCTCTCCTGCTTTTGCTGATCAACATGTTCTTCTTCCTCTCTCTTTGTGCAGCTTTTGCTGTCACAACCTGAACCACCTTGGATTCCAGTCATGCTGATTTACGACATAATTCTCATCATTTTCCATACTGCTCATCTTCACAACCTTCCTTGTCAGGCCAAGCTACCACATTCCATTTCCACTTGCATGTGAAAAATCACTCCAATTCATATTCCAGAACTCAAATTCTGCATGTGGGTAGGAATCAACATGAGCAAAGCTTTCTCCATCACACGCCCATATGTTGACATTAAAAAAAATTTAAAAATGCTTCCTCCCCCTTTAATCTGGAAGAAAGAAGCTCTGATCTATAGGCCCAAATAATAACCATTCAAATACACTGTAAAATGTGCTACTTCTAACTAAGAAGCCAGGACTTTGTATTTTTCTTTTTACAAAAAAGAGAGGGCTGAGAAAGCGGGAATTAGCTGTACTCAGTCAGCCGTAGCAGTCTACAAATATGAGTAAGATGCACATATAGACAATAAATTAAAAACTTAGTGTGCCAACTGTGTTGAGGCCACATGCAACCTGCATATTGAACTGATTCATCATGTGAAATCTGGAAGAGAGGCTAACATCCTGACAATCTTAGTTTTATTTTTTGTTAACAATTGAATATCTAATCCTCTTTAGTTTTAGAAGATAGCTTGGTAATATGTGTGTAATGCCTTAACTGGAGTACAGAAACTGGAGAGGGGCTTTCATGGGTCATGCAGGTGGAATTCATTCCATTGTTCATACTTCTCTGGGCCTTTCTCTCCACCAATCCCTTTATCCCCATCTGTATCGTGTCACTTCCAGTTCTGCTAAACATTATTGGGAAACCTAAAACTCAGTTGTACAAAAACAAACTATACATATTTGCAGTCAGACAATACCATTCTGAACTTGGAATTTCATTTATCTGGAGTGGAATGTATTGGGTGCTGCTTTCAAATGTCAGCTGCAAGACTAAAAAATGAAACTTTCAATGCTTCCCTCCACCTGCCATATACAATCAACATCTGATCGTACTACATATTAAGAAACAAATGAAAAAATAACATGCAAGCTTGCCGTAGATTTACTATCAGAAACATGCAGCCAGCTGGAATTTCCCCCATTAGAATCCCTAATGAATCTCCTGTGTTGGCAAAATAAGTCAACACAGCTTCCAGGATAGCACATCATGATGGCTGGTAGCTGCAGAGCTGGTTAAAGCTACCCACAGGAAAAAAATAAACCCCAGTCTCCTCCCTCCAGATGCAGACAGCATTGTTATGAAAAAGGTTTGAAATGCACTAGTAATGGAAAAGTTAATACAAGCCAGACAGCAGGGGCTAGAGAATTCATATGAAGCATAGCTTCTGCTCATTCAGTTCTCAGAAAAAGAAATTTCCCTAGTGCTGAAATTGCACTTTGGAAGGGAGTTGTATTTAATAGATGCTATAAGCCAGAAAATTCACAGAAGGTATTTGTGCAGCCTTTCATTTAGGAGCATATGCTCGTGAGTGGGATTGTTTTGTCTCCCAGGAAATGGAGGAACCAACCAATGATAACCTAGATAAATGTAAGATGCCACAGAGCTCCCAGTACATTTCCGAGCACAATTCAAAGTGTTGGCGCTGACCTTTAAAGCCCTAAATGGCCCTGGTCCTGTATACCTGAAGGAGCGTCTCCACCCCCATCGTCCAGCCCGGACACAGAGGTCCATCTCCAAGGCCCTTCTGGCTGTTCCCTCACTGCAAGAAGTGAGGTTACAGGGAACCAGGCAGAGGGCCTTCTCGGTAGTGGCGCCTGCCCTGTGGAACGCCCTCCCAGCAGATGTCAAGGCAATAAGCAACTACTGGTATTTTACTTTTAAAAGACAACTGAGAGAAACTGTTTAGAGAAATTTTTAATGTCTGATGCTGTATTGTTTTTAATATTTGGTTGGAAGCCATCCAGAGTGGCTGGGGAAACCCAGCCAGATGGGCGGGCTATGTATGTATGTATGTATGTATGTATGTATGTATGTATGTATAAATAAATAAATAAATTTTAGATCTGGATGATTTCCTCTTCTCAATTCTGGCAGGCAACTGCAATTTGATTGTTTTTAATCTTAAAGGATTGGCATGAACTTTCCCCTGAGGACGGTAACTCACATTGTGGTCCTCTAGCATCTGGAATGACATAGCATGAATTCAAAGACTGCCTCAGTTTGGTAAACTTTCTATAAAACAAAATAGTACACACTATATATTTAAAACACATGTCTTCCACCAAAGAATCTTGGGAAGTGTAGTTGGTTAAGATTGCCGGGCACTATAACTCCCAATGGCTTCATTCAGGTTCCGGCAAATCCATCTTCTGCTTTTGGGGGCCATTGCCAAGGTTTTATTTTGTTTTTGTTTTTAAAATATATGCTGCTATATCATTTTTAAGAAATCAAAGCAGTTCAGAGCAACACTACATAAAACATACCATAATAAAAACCACGTGAAAGAGTTAAAAACAGACAATAATTAATTATTGTGGAAAGCTATATATTCTTAATAGAAAATTTATCAGCGGGCATTTAAAGGTTTCCACTTACGATTTCCTGCTGCTACTGACCCAGCTCTCCGGCTGCCATGGGACATTGTTCAACCCTGTTTCATAGTGGGCCTTAGCAGATCAACCTCGTGATGGTGACAGGCAGCAGTGTTCCTAGCAACCCTGGGCAGCTAGGTCTAGAGCATGGGTAGGCAAACTAAGGCCCAGGGGCCAGATCTGGCTCAATCGCCTTCTAAATCGGCCCACAGATGGTCAGGGAATCAGCGTGTTTTTACATGAGTAGAATGTATCCTTTTATTTAAAATGCATCTCTGGGTTGTTTGTGGGGTCTGCCTGATGTTTTTACATGAGTAGAAGGTGCGCTTTTATTTAAAATGCATCTCTGGGTTATTTGTGGGGCACAGGAATTCATTCTCCCCCCCCCCAAAAAAAAATATAGTCTGGCCCCCCCACAAGGTCTGAGGGACAGTGGACCAGCCCCCTGCTGAAAATGTTTGCTGATCCCTGGTCTAGTGTCTACTTATATATCCCCTATTGCTTGGTGGCAATGCTCCATTTAAAAGAAATGGCAAAGGGGAGCTCAGGGCAGGTAGCAGTTGCTCTGCCAGGATGCTGGGGCACAGATAGATGCCTGAGGATGCCAGGTACAGATATTGGTCCTGGGTTCCAAATATAGAAATGGAGCTGTGACTTCCGTGGCTCTGCGTTATAGGACACCAATTAATTTTTAGATTATGTTGGGGGTGGAGATGAAGAAGCCAGACCCCGGTTCCATTATGAATGTTGACATTATATACATTTGGGGTACTGAAGCAAATTTTGTAATTTAGGACTCTTGTGCCCGGGGACATTTTTAAACTAAAAAAAATAAAATAAAAAATTATTGAAAGAAATATTGAGAAACAGGATCTTGAAATAATTGATCTGTTGGTTACTAGTTTGCTTTTTAAACCCCTGTGGTCACTGCCACAGAGTTAAGAATTCAAGTTCAGATACAGAGATGGAAGAGGGTGGCATCATAACAGAGCAACTAAAGCAATTATGAATTCACAGGAATGCCACTCCAGTGAAGTAAGGGGATTGACAAAATGTCAAACCCGTGGCCTAAAGGAAACATTTTGCTAATGAAAAGAGCACTTTTTCATGACATCGCATCCAGGAACTTACTGTAATACTCTGTCGCCTTGCCATAAACCTTATTAACTTACCAAATGTTTTTTAGACACAAAGTCTTGACAGTTGTGTCTGGTTTGCCCCCACCCTCTTTTTAAGTAGACCTTATTGGTAAGAATCAAACATTGCCTTCTGGCCTGTCTAACTGGGCTGGAGGAAATGGAGTTGAGGAAAGCAATATGAGAGATACAAAGTACAATGAGCTTTTGAGGCAGGAACAGAGCAACACGTGACATGCACTTGTGTAGGCAAAGTATCCCTCCTGGTACTTGTTGTTGTTGTTGTTGTTTAGTCGTTTAGTCGTGTCCGACTCTTCGTGACCCCATGGACCAGAGCACGCCAGGCACTTCTGTCTTCCACTGCCTCCCGCAGTTTGGTCAAACTCATGCTGGTAGCTTCGAGAACACTATCCAACCATCTTGTCCTCTGTCGTCCCCTTCTCCTTGTGCCCTCCATCTTTCCCAACATCAGGGTCTTTTCCAGGGAGTCTTCTCTTCTCATGAGGTGGCCAAAGTATTGGAGCCTCAGCTTCACGATCTGTCCTTCCAGTGAGCACTCAGGGCTGATTTCCTTAAGAATGGATGCATTTGATCTTCTTGCAGTCCATGGGACTCTCAGGAGTCTCCTCCAGCACCATAATTCAAAAGCATCAATTCTTCGGCGATCAGCCTTCTTTATGTTCCAGCTCTCACTTCCATACATCACTACTGGGAAAACCATAGCTTTTACTATACGGACCTTTGTTGGCAAGGTGATGTCTCTACTTTCCTGGTACTCTCCTGGTACAGGGAACCATAATTTCCATGTACACTTAGGGGAAGTACTACCGTTTGCATTCTGCCTGGGCCTCAAGAAGCACTTCAGCTATCAAGAGAGAATGTTGAACACCTACTTAACATTATATAGGACTGGCCTCTACCACCCAAACATACCTGGACCCCGTAGTTGTCATCAGAGGCTCCTCTCCATTTGCTTTGTCTAAGGAATGTGCAGAGAGTGGCATTAAGAGAACAGGCTTTTTCCGTGGTGGCTCCCCATTTGTGGAATTATCCCCAGGGAAACACATCTGGCACCATCACTGTCAGTTTTCACGTGCCAGACTAGGACCTTCTTGTTTGTCCTGTCTTTTGGCTCTTAATTTTGCTCGCACCTTGATATGATTGTGGCTTTTTTGTGGTGCTCATCTTTTCTTGGGCAGGCAGGATTTTGCCGCCTTCTAGTTATTGTTGGGTGAGCAATTTAGAAATTCTGTTTGCTGGATTCTGTTTTCTTTTTCGTTCGGGTTTTTAACTGTTTGTATTTTATGGATTTGTAAGTTGCTTTGAGACATTTTCGTTGCTTTTGAGACATTCACAACAAATGAATGCAATTAGTAATACTTAAGATAACTAAATAATAGTATAGATCGGGGTGGCCAACTCCCAAGAGACTGCAATCTACTCACAGTTAAAAACTGGCAGGTCAAAGTTGCTGAGCTTTTTTTTTTAGGAAGAAGACCCTTTTTCAGGAGTTTAGGGCAAAAATGTTGAGCTTTCTTTAGGGGAGCCAAATTTGTTGAGCTTCTTTGGGGGGAAGCCAGTGATCTACCACAGATGTTCAGTGATCACAATCTACCTGTTGGACGTGCCTGGTATAGATCAAGCAACATTGTAGGACCCTTGATACTACAACTGCAACACAAGCTCATTTGTCTGAGAGGTGACTAAAATGTTTAGAAAAACCACAGAGTACTCTCTTCCTAGACTACATCCTGTCAGAATGCAACTGGGTGGTGACATGGCTAAATGCTCTCACATGTAAAATAACAACAACACACCTTCCTGCAAATGAAAAAGCCCCTCAAGGAGAAGGCAATGCTAGAATGTAATGAATTCAGTTGGACCCCTTTCACTAGGTACTATGGTTCCAGAGGAGTCAGAAGAACAGTTTGCAAGGTCCATTTAGTTTCCCCAGCAGTGGCTGTGCTTCTGTATACTAACTCTGTTTTGCATGTTTATATATACCTCTTCATCAGTTCGTAAGGCAATCATGTCACTGGCCCCTCCATTGAGGTTCCCCAGCTGGCCGCATGTCCAAATATTGAGCATGGACATCTGCAAATAGAAGCCTATATGCACAGAATTCAACATGCATAGGGTTCTATAGGATGGGGAAATCTGTGCAAGCAGGTTTCACAATCCCATGGAAGCCTATGTGCACGAGCAGGCTTCCCTTCCTTGGGCATCCATGCTCAACATATCAGCATGCTCACATCAGCAGCTGCTAAATGCATGAAAGGGGCTTGTGTGTTTAACCTTCTTTTCACAACCCATGGGAAAATATACCCAGGTAACTAGGGATGGATGACTCTGTCAATTTCAATTTCTCTCAATTTCTGTTTTCTAATCTTAATTTCAATTTGCTGCATTTGTTAATTTCTATTTTAAAAAAATGCCACGTGTGGAAATATGCAAGGATTTTTTGTGCATGTTTCTCCTAATGTGTGCATTTCCATGTGCAATTTTATGCAGTTCTGCAAACAATTTTCCTGTAACTTAATGTATCTTTGTTCACTATCATTACGAATACCTGCATTTCTACATGCACTTTTCATTAATATGTGCTTTTGTATGCATTCTTTGGTTGGAGAAACACATCACAAAATTCAGAGAAGTACAATTTTTGAAGGCGATATATATGCATATATTGGTTTGGGAAGTGTATATTTTATCAGTTTGTATTAAAATGCGAAATGAATGAATCCCTGTCCCTCATCCCTAAAGACAAGGAAGGCACAAGGAAGCCATGAAATTATTGGTGAAGACAACTATTAGTCATGTTCACATGGACATCTCAGGATGGAGAAATTCAATATGGGATGACAGACTGGACAATTTTTGCTTTATTCAGACATTTACTCCAGCAATAGACTTTGTGTGGGAGAGGAACAATGCAGGGGTTTCTACAACCCCAAATACATGGGTACTCCAGGCTGCCCTGCCATTGCAATCTTCCCCCATTACTCCCACATATGACACCCATTGCCACTAAGAAAACATTGGAACCAGTGTTAAGATTTGAGACTCCTGTAAGCGTTTTAAGAAGTTACACATGCATTCCACCTCAATACATGATGCTTCCAGGCTGTTTTCAGTTGGAGTTCAACCACATTCCACCAAATTTAGGTTGCACTGTCAAAGTTGTTTAGGGAGTCTTGCACAACAAATCCACTTCCCCAAAAGATCGGACGTTTTGTGATTAGGAAATTGATGGAGAAAATGCACTGGAATGTGTGGGATACAATGGATGCAAGGCCATTTGACCTTCCTATAAGCAAACCAGAATGAATGCTTAATGAATAGGTTATCTGTAAGGGACCAATAGTAAAATGGAATGCATCAAGGCAGAAAACTGTTACTTTTTCTTAATGACTGAATAGGCTTATCCAGAGAAAACTGGACAAAATCATTTTAATAAACTGAAGTATTTTCATTTGGCTCACAAGAAAATTGGTACAGTATCATCTGTGATCTGCATAGTATCACCAGTCCATTGCATGTAACTAGTTTTATTCCCAATGGACTGAAGATAAACTATAGCTCCTTATATGTTCAACTTTGAATCCCTGTAGTCTCAAACTGGCAATGTTTTAATCTTTAAGCTATCTCAAAACTGGCAATTAATCTTGGTGATTAATTCTAACTGGGAAAATGTACAACTTTGGCAGTTTTGTACACAGCCAACGGAAGGTTCTGGTGGTGACTCACCCATCCTGGAAGTTGTGCAGTTTTAAGAAGCCTCCAAGTCAAAAGATCACAAGTATGAGTGGAAAAGGTCAATAAACAGCACTTCTGCAGACTGGCTCCAACTTTTGGTAGTCTCACCCGCTAGTGCTGACTGATATCTCAGCACCTGCCTACACTTTAGCCTTCTCTCCCTCCCTCCCAGACCTAGCCAACAGTAGTAGTACACTGCAGGGCCGCAACTGAGTAATAACACAGGAGGCCAGATGTACAGAGGTGATTCACACTGACCACTCCTGATCATCACTGAACCATGATGATCACTGGGTGAACTTGGGCCATCCATTATTTCTCAGTATAACCTACATACATCACCAGGTTGCTGTGTGAACATAAAAAGTGTGTGTGTGTAGGGATTCTTATATGCAGCATTGAGCTTCTGAGAGGAAAGAAAGTCAGCCAAGGATTTTCAAACTATATAATTCTACATCTCTGCTGCCCCACTATATTCCACTGATTCACAAAATGCACTTCAAAAATATTTATTTTAGTCATCGCTTTTTGATTCTATAAGGCAATGGTTGCACTTCAGGCTTAGTTGTTTGTTGTGCTTGGGGGGAGGGAAATGAAGTTTATTTGTGAAGTCTGTATATTTAAAACTCATGAAAAAAATCAGTAATAACAACAGATATTTTGTCTCTACTATCCAAATGTATTCTGATCTATACAATATAGTCAAACAAATATGAAAATTACTTCCTTAAAAGGCTTGAACTTCTCTGAAGTTAATCTATATACAAGCATGAAAAACAGCTCGCAATTGACTCACGCTTGTATATATTTTTTAAAATATATATATATAAAACTGGCTACTATTTGCAAGCAATGGTTTCCATACTACAATTTGTGGCATATTTAAAACAGATGGAGGCATCTCCAGGCCTGCCTTGTCCATGGCCAAGAACATTTTTTCAGCCAGAACTCTGAACTTGTTGCCACATAAACAAAACGAGTGATTTAAGCTAACCGTCTACATACTTTGGACAGACGAAAAGTGCTGAAGAAAAGACCAAAGCCAAAAGGAATGGCACTGCAAAAATAGAAAGGACAGAAGAAAGAGAGAAAGATAAATGTTGGCAGCAACCCACTGCGAGTGTTTGTGTGGTGAAGCTCTGAGCAAGCACTAGTACATCTGGAAATACTTTCTCTAACACATTGGCCCCATAAGTGCACAGATAAATGTGCATGCTGCAGATAAGATGTGGGACCATTTCCATGATATCCCTTAGAAACCACATAAAATACTATGTTGTGCTGGAGTACATACATGCTGTATGCAGCATTGTCTCATTCAAACTCTGTGAACAACTTGCCAGAAATGTCAGACATGAGTTATTGTGCTCTGGTTGCAATTGGTTTGAAATATTATTTGATTATAAATATGTTATTTCTCCCAAGGCTTTTGGTGATCAGAATTCCATGAAGCAGAGGACTTTAAAAAAAATAAATCAAAACAAAACCTTCTATTTCGTGGAATTATGATTAGTATCTTTGGAAGAATTGTTAGTATAGGTAAGGAAGAAATGAGCCTAAGTAACGAATAGACTCACTGGAGTGCAATAAAGTAAAAGGATCTGTGGATAAGTTATTGCTTTAGCTCTGAATCATGGTGCAGGTAGTGCTTGAACCCTTCACTACCTAAATATCCACTTGAACAGCTCCAGCAGAAAATATGGTTCGTAGAATCCTACACCTGGCAACTGTGTTGGAACATTCCAGTTTTGCTTCACTTACCTAGAGCAAGAGAACCCTTACAAAAATGCAGAACAGGTGCAAAAACAGGGCAGTGATCCATCTCTTGGACCGTATGAATTGCTTTCAGGATGCTACCTCAGAAGCTGTAGCTGCTCCCTTCCCACATACTACATTAGCAGCAGTGCAGAAACACATGTCCTCAGATTTGTATACTGCAAATACTTACAGTTGTGAGATGTGGCGTGTTAGTTGCCATGGATTGCCCCCCCCATTTAAATTCCAGTAGTTTACAAATACTGTAAACGCAAATCTTCTAAACCTGTTACATAATCACAGTTTCTAATTCAGATAATCCTACATTTCAAAGCAAGGGACGCGGGTGGCTTTGTGGGTTAAACTGCAGAGCCTAGGATTTGCTGATCAGAAGGTCGGTGGTTCGAATCCCCGCGACGGGATGAGTTCCCGTTGCTCGGTCCCTGCTCCTGCCAACCTAGCAGTTTGAAAGCACATCGAAGTGCAAGTAGATAAATAGGTACCGCTCCAGCGGGAAGGTAAACGGCATTTCCGTGCACTGCTCTGGTTTCGCCAGAAGCGGCTTAGTCATGCTGGCCACATGACCTGGAAGCTGTACGCCGGCTCCCTCGGCTAATAAAGCGAGATGAATGCTGCAACCCCAGAGTCGGTCACGACTGGACCTAATGGTCAGGGGTCCCTTTACCTTTACCTTTACATTTACATTTCAAAGCAGACATGGGGAACCTCAGGCCAGTCTTGGCCTGCACGGAGATCCAAGTTGGCCTGCAAGTCTATTTCTCCCAAACTACACCCACCTGCATGATGTCATTGGGTGATGTCAGCTGATGGGCTGGGTTATGTCCTTTAGGGAATGTGTTGGTGAAGCACATCTTTCTCACTAACCCATGGGTCAAATTTGCCAGTTGGGTGGGACTGCCTTACTATTAGTCACCTGATATAATGATGATTGACAGTTGGGTGGCTCAATAAAGATCTAGCCTGCTAGCCAAAAAGGTTCACCACTTCCATTTTTAGGAAACTTTGGAAGCTTTTCTATATATATTTTACTCAGATAGGTTTCAACTATTTTAAATGCACCACAATGTAGCAGCTTTATATGGAAACATAATACAAAAGTATAATACAAAAGCATAGTGATTAAGTGTTTTACTTAAGGCAACAATTCCCAAAGTATTCATAAGCTTGTTCTGTTGGTTATTATTTCAAAATCAACACTAAAAATGAAACATGGAATTATGAAAATCTTACGGGAGAGACATGTTAGCTGATTTAGATGGGCAAGACCCCTCTCACCATACTGAAGTTGAAAAGAACACTGGTCAAGGCATCCAAGGGAAATGTTCCAGTCTGCTCACATTAGCAAACTTGTGGACTGTTCCCCTCCCAACTTCTTAGGTCTGAAACTGGTTTCTTGCTCCACTGAGAGAACCAAATAAGAGGTTGTCTAAACCTGCGCTACTAATCACCACCAGCAGGTTTGTGTCCCACTGAGACCCCTACCCCATTCCCCTGCTTGCCCTGTTTAGCCTCATTTTTTGATGGGCTCTCATCTGTCTTTATTTAATCTAAACAGAACACTTAGTGATCTGCGAATCAACGTTTTAGCTGATGGGGTATATGAAGATACACAAATTTGGGGCATGTAAATTTATAACATCTGCCTTGTTTGGGATTCTGTTTTGTATATGTTTTGTGATACAGCTCTATGCTCCAAAGTGCATTCCAAGTACATGCTATAAAATCCTCTTGAGAATTTAATTGCATTGGTTGAATTTTTGTGGTGTAAGGAGCTGCAAGTAATAATGGAAAGAGAGTTTGTTTCATAGCCCTGCCAACTGAATATGCACATGGAAAAAGAAAGTTTCCTGCAAGGAATGACTTTGCTGATTCTTAAGTTTACAGTAAAAATAAAAGAGCTTAGGGATAAAAAAATGAAATAAAGCCAAGGCTATACACTTGGACCATTATCTGTTAACTGCCCTGAGACGTCCGGGTATAGAAATTTAATTAATCATCATCCCCATCATCATTATCTTTTAAAATGATAATGTATTGACCAATGGCAAGTGGGAGATGGTTTAATAGGGATAACCAATGTTGTGCCCTTCAGATATTGTGGAACTCCAGTTCCCATCAGCTCCAGCCAATATGGCCAATGATAAGGGATGAAGAGACATCTCTGGGAAATACCAAAATTCTATAAGATGCTGTCACAAATTATCTGTTTTTTCCTGCTGGCTATTTACTTGCCCTGGTGTTTTTACTGGCCTATATTCAGCCAGCACAAGATGTCTCTAATCTTTGTCACTAACATTTGTATGTACATTTGGCAAAACATATTACATTAGCCTGCATCCAAAGAGTAAAAATATATATAATGTATACACACATACATACTGGCAGCTTGGGAGAGAACCACAAATGCAGCCAGAGCTTTATCTTCACTTTTAATAGAATCAATGCATTTTGCCAAATGGAAAAGTCATTATTTAAAAACTTATTCTATGGTTAGTGTATTCAAGCTGTGGGAACTTTGCAGTGGAAAGTGAAAAGCGATGTTCCAGCTGCATGGGCTCTTCTCCCCTACACGTACATGTCCATTCTTTGGATCCCAGCCATTGCATACAAAATGCTTATAACGTCTCTACTGCAACATCACAGAGTCCCAGCTGGGCCTGTCATCTGACCATTATCAACACATGTATATAACTAACATGAGTTAAGTTTGCACTTTTAGCTTTGCATTCAGGACTTTCTGCCTCCCAGTTCCTTTAAGAATTATGCTTTTTTTAGCCTCCCATTTCACACTTCTGTATGCTTGAAAGTGGATGAGAAAGAAAGAAAGAAAGATTGCTAAACATTGTAAGAATACAGTACCCAAAACACTATTTGAACGGTCTTGCACAATATGTGCCAAATTAAATATTTTACTTCTCTTTCAAGATAGCTATGAGCCATGGTGTGTCCAGTTTCTGTAACCACGATAAAACTCCAGTGATTAACTCTAAAATACACTAGTGCAGGCCAAGCTACACGGACATCAGTGTTCATTGTTTATTCAAGGGATTTTACAGGTTGTCCTACAGCAGGGATTCCCAAACTTTGCCATGAAGTGCTTCAGAGGTTCAGACTTCCTACAGTTGTGCTTCCCTCTGCCGTTTCTGCCTGCGAGATGGGAAAAACAATATTCATATCTTGCCTACCCACTCAATATATTCTCTAGTTGTTTGCCACTCACTCCTGTGTTGCCAGTACAATTCAGCCACATCTCAGCTAGCTACAATATTGTTTTTGTAGTAGGCACCAAGTCTGGAGATAAGTGCTGTGTTCAGTGTTGTGTTGCTTAGCGCTAAGACCTAGTGCTTAGTGCAGAGATAACTGATCTCTGCATCATCTGACTGACAAATGGGTGTGGTTTGCCCAAAGTCATTGTGGGTCAAATTCAGAGGCCTGGTGGGCTCAATGGTCAGAGGTTCACCACCAATGTTTTACAGTTCCCTAGTGATGATTTTCAGTACAGCTCTAAACATATTGCTATTTTTGCTGGAATAGCAATGGTAGAGGATTCCACTAAAAAGTGCAAGCTAAGGGTTAACTTGTACTTGGGGCTTTAAAGCATTTGTGGGTGTGTTGTCAGGGGTCACTGAGGCTACAGCTCTAATTATCAGTGCCCATTGCATTCAGAGGATCCCACTCAGCTACATTAGTCAAAAAACAGTGTTTTGAATGTGTTATAAACATGCAACGCCAGATAGTGATGGACAGCAAAAAAAAAAAAAAAAAAGCAAAGCAATTTTCCATAGTGTTTTTTCTTTCGTTATAATGATTTAATTTCTGACTTATTTATAGCATCCCCCCCCTGTGTGTAGATCCACCCCCTGCCTGGAGATTGGGTTCAAAGGGAGAGGGGGGTAGAATAGCAACTGTGTAGAGCCACAGAATATTTGTTCAGTCTTGGTTTTGTGTAAATAAAAAAGCTATCATACCCAGTAGGTGTGTTATATTTGGCTGAGAAGGGGTTTGTGGAATAACCACCCTCATATAACCAACATGCTTAAAGGTAAAGGTACCCCTGACTATTAGGTCCAGTCACGGCCAACTCTGGGGTTGTGGTGCTCATCTTGCTCTATAGGCTGAGGGAGCTGGCGTACAGCTTCCGGGTCATGTGGCCAGCATGACTAAGCCGCTTCTGGCGAACCAGAGCAGCGCACGGAAATGCCGTTTACCTTCCCGCCGGAGCGGTACCTATTTATCTACTTGCACTTGACGTGCTTTTGAACTGATAGGTGGGCAGGAGCTGGGACTGAACAACAGGAGCTCACCCCGTTGCGGGGATTCGAGCCGCCAACCTTCTGATTGGCAAGCCTTAGGCTCTGTGGTTTAGACCACAGCGCTACCCTGTGTCTAATTAATGCATGAAAGGGTTAATGCCATAGATTAAGCTGTCTTACTAGGCTTCGTGAGATTACTTCCTCTTACTTTGGAAAGAAATGGTCATACAAGCCTATTCTTCAACTTCCAGTCTAAACTTGAGAAGCTCGAGGTGTGAGGAGGTCTGAGCTGGTTGCTCTAAGCTCAGACTGCATGGCTCTCACACACCACTTGAGTACCTTATACGAATAATATAGGAACTTACACCAATGTAATTATGCCAAGTTTTACTGCCTATGCACATGAATCTGACATTTGTAGAGTTTGTAAGTAAGCCAATTTTTAACTTCCCAAATGTGTTGTCTTTTTCCTATGCTGTGGCAAGGGAGATGTTGAAAGTCAACAGAGCATATTTTAAGCTCTAACAGCCTATATTGCCATGCTTTACTTTGCTGCAAGTTTTGTGATTTAAAATTTCTGCTAGGGTTCTCATCAAGGTGTACTTGCCTCAAACATGGATCCTCCCTCCAGGAGTTTCTCCTTTTATATACCTCCCCCCCCTTACCACTTACATGTTACAGTTGTGCACCTGCTAGATGTATGGCTTGATCTGTTTTGTTCACTTTTATCTGCTGCTTTAATCAGCCACATCTGCAAACAATTTAAACCACATTTTGTATGCTCAAAATAATGGAGCTGAAACAAAAGATTTTTCAAAACTTCAAAATTCACCCAAATGTCCAATTGTACTATTTGGTATTTGATAAAATTCAAATTTTGAATGTGCAATTTTACCTCAGAATATGACAGCAGAGTTCATTAGCATCAACATAGCTGTCAACGTTTTCCTTTTTTAAAGGGAAATTCCCTTATTCCGAATAGGATTCCTCACAAGAAAAGGGAAAAGTTGACAGCTATGAGCATCAATGAAGTTTAATGCTTTGCATTGGTTAAAGCAAATCCAATGAATGGACAAGGATGAGGAGGGGAGAGGGGATTCATGTTGGAAGAGGGGAAAGAAGAGGAGGGATACTGTTCACAAAGAGACAGCACACTCCTAATTTCTAATCATGGTAAAGTCTGCACCAGGCTTACTAGGTTGACTTATGGTAGCTCGTGTGTGTGTGTGTGTGTGTGTGTGTGTGTGTGTGTGTGTGTGTGTGTTTAAAAGCTGTGGGTCTCTGTGATTTGATTAAACATAGAATCCTATACATATGAAATCCTTTCAAATCAGGAGGAAAAGAAGTGTGAGATGAGCTATGTTTGTTCGTGGGATGGCTTCTTCCAAGAAAGCCACACACAAAACCGCACAATCTCAACACATTTTGATTCATGTTTAAAGAGTTCTGGTGGTCTTGGAGACTTTCATAATCCTCTCAGTCTCTCCCTCACAAATAATATCACTGAATTTGCAAGCAGACAAGTTGGCAGCCCTCAAGCATTCTTAAGCAAATGGGGATGAATAAGCATTTTAAAATACAAGCTCTTCCTCAATTGTAAAGGAGAAATTATTTTTTAAAAAAGAAGTCTAGATCACCAGTGTCAGGAAACAGAACCATTTAACTGTAAACACCAGTAGGGACTGGTTTGTACAGTGTGGTTTTGAATTCTTCTCTGCACAAAGGAAAGGCACTTTAAACACTTCATTTTCTCCATTGCATCATTAACTGCTCCATAATTTTAGGCAGATCAATATTTCCAAACATTTTAATAGATGCTGTAAGAGGAAAATGTAGAAATTCATGTCTGCTATTGCATATACAATGCCACTGAAAATGCTTGGATCCAGGGCCGGATTTAGGTTTGATGAGGCGCTAAGCTACTGATGGTAATGGAGCCTTTTATATGTCCAGCTGTCCTTCGTCAACAACAAATTGTTGCTGTTTTTTCTGTTGAATATATGCTATATGGTAATTTATGGACCTAATAGGTATCTAAAGCCATTTGCACATAACAAAATATGTATTTTACCAAAGTAATTGTTGAACTGAAATACAATTAAGAAGAACTAAATTAATAGTGAATTTTTTTGGGGGGCCCCCAAGAAAGTGGGGCCCTCAGCTATAACTTGTTTATCTTATACATAAATCCGGCACTGCCTGCATCAAATGTGTCTTTGGAAAAATCATAATTAACACATTTGCGACAGAATAGCTTAATCAACCTATTTGGTCCTTGCAATGGCTGAGGTAATTTTGTGTGTGGAGTATATGCTAGTTATTATCAAATAATAGTTACTGCACTTAGTTGAGGGGACTTTGTATCCCTTAGAAATGGAAGGTGACTTTAAGCATCACACATATCTCTTATACCATCTAGGGGTGAGGCATTTAGTGGACTGAGGTGAGCACCTCACCTCAGTGGATCTAATCCTCACTTGAGTATTAGCTAAGAGTTTGCTAAACAACCCAAAATGGAACAAGGCAGATCTGTCATCTTTCCTGCCATAAAAGCAAACTTTTAAAAATATTATGCTTTGGTTCATGTTCTGTACCTCTATGACGTCTTTGAGTTCTGTACTAGAAAGTGATATACAGTGGTACCTTGGGTTAAGAACTTAATTTGTTCTGGAGGTCTGTTCCTAACCTGAAACTGTTCTTAACCTGAAGCACCACTTTAGCTAATGGAGCCTCCTGCTGCCGCTGCACCGCTGCTGCACGATGTCTGTTCTCATCCTGAAGCAAAGTTCTTAACCCGAGGTAATATTTCTGGGTTAGCGGAGTCTGTAACCTGAAGTGTATGTAACCCGAGGTACCACTGTAATTTCTGTTTCTCCCTTATGCAGCTGGTCCTCCTTGTGATGTGGCCATCTAGTGTTTATTTACCTCTGTTCAAAGAAGATTAATTAAGTTTTTTAAGCCACCTCTGGTCTTCATAGTTGAAGCTGTCATCCTAGTAGATTTTACATCTTCTACATCACAACTATTACTTCATGTTGGGCATATTTGCTGCACAGATCCCTCTCCCCACTGGTCAATAATTTGTTCTAATAGTGTAATCCTATGCATGCCTACTCAGAAGTAAGACGCACTGAATTCAATGAAACTTACTCCCAGGTAAATCTATATATATGATTGTGCTGCTAGACAGTTTCCTGAATGCCTTCAAGTGTCCTGTAAAATATTTGTAAAAAGTTGTTTACTACTTTCAGTTCCCAAAGAGTGCTATTTCATTTATATTTGCTCAATAAGCAGTCTATTTTAAGGGACTAATATAAATTAAACAGGACTCTGAAGAAGCTGAAATATGAATTTAAAATACCAACTTTGCTCATTAATGGAGTCTTTCCCCTCTAAATGAAGAGACCAAGATTTGGATTTCAAATATACATGTGATATATTAATTCTATAGCACTTCATACTCTGAAAAGTGATATTTTGATTTATTATAATATAGCTCAAAAAAGCCTTAGCAGAAAATTGATAATATGGTAACTGGTTTAAAATGAAAAGAACAATTACATAAGTTGTTATTCTTGTATAAAATGTAACCTTAAGGTAAACACTTTCCCCTGTCCAAGACACTTTTCAAGGCTTGCATGAACCTAATTATATTTTGGCTGTACTTTTTTCCCTCTTAAAAATATATATATTTAGTTTTGTGCTTTCTTTTCTGTTAAATGCCTTCATTTTGCAAAACACTTTTCCTCTTAATTTAAATCATATTCTTTTCAAGGAAACATGTGTGCTTCCCTGTCCCTTGTGTTGCTATGGAAATCAAAGCATGTGTTATATAAGTAAATATATTTTGTGCC
Source organism: Podarcis muralis (assembly GCF_964188315.1). Classification (NCBI taxonomy): domain Eukaryota; kingdom Metazoa; phylum Chordata; class Lepidosauria; order Squamata; family Lacertidae; genus Podarcis; species Podarcis muralis. The sequence goes on from NC_135655.1 coordinate 41,287,676, forward strand.
TGCAGATAATTATTTTGCACTTCCTAAAACTTTTAAGATGGTCAAAGAAAAGCACTGCACCTACCTAAGATGTCCTAGGAAATATGTCAATAGTAACAGAGAGACCAGATTGTTATTCTCCATGTCGCTGCCTGCATTCTTTCAACTGAGGAGCATACAAGCCCTTGTTGTATGACTACATGGAGGGATGGGAGAGCAGGATAAGGTGTGACTCACCTTCACATGTTCCTAAGATTAAAAGCGGTTTTGCACATAGTATTGCAAACATGGAGGGTTGTCTCAATCAAGTTCGGATCCCTGAAAATGCAGTGTTCCTGATCACGTGCAGAGAGTTCTCCATTCATACATGCAGAATCTGAGGATGAAGAATGGTATACAAATTTTATAAACAAACAAACAAATAAAAACACATCAAACAAATAAAAACACACAGGTTGGGACTCATAGCCCAACTTCTCAAACCCATGGCATTTGAAAAGGGCTCTAGAGCATCTAAAATGTCCACATCTATTGTACATATGTGCCCACAAAGTTCTTATCAGTACCTTTATATTTGTTTTATTTGTTTTCTGTGTTTAAATAGGGTGGCCATGTGTGTTACTTTACAGAGGACAGCCTTCTTGTTGAAGAGCTGTGAGAGGGCAGTCCTCTGCTCAAAGGAGCCCTCTGCTTCAAGAGCTCTCTGGTCACAAGAAATGTGAGCAGAATCCTTGAAGTTGCCCATCAATGGCTAACACCTGGACAACAGGCTGATCTGTAGTCATTAGTCGTGTCTGACTCTTCGTGACCCCATGGACCAGAGCATGCCAGGCACATAAATTATAATATAAATATAATAATATAATATAAATTAGCACATGCCAATTTTATTGAAATCTATGTCACCCTGTGGTCCTCTGCTTTGGTGATCTGTAAGTGTTCGCACTGTATTGAATGCATTTGTGTCTTTTCACACCAGCCAGCGGTATTCAAGGGCTGCACTGAATGCAATTTGAACATTGGAGTTCATTCGCACATGCATTGACCTTATCCTTTTGACTTTCAGCTGAACTGGCTTTATTGAACTTTTTTGCATGTGGGTCTATATGAAAGTTCTCGTGGCAGTCTTTGATGTGGGGTGGTTGTTTCACACATGGAAGTAAACCTTGACCTTTTGGCCAGCGAAAAAGATGGATATGGTTGCAGAAGAACATCAGTAGTTCATTGTAAATCAGAAAAAGAAACTGCTGGTCCACAGATTTGACATATAGGAGGGAAGAAGAGGGGTGGGGGAGCTGTGAAGAATTTTCTCCTGCTATAGCAACTACTGGCTATAGCCAGTGGAGGTAATCTTATTATGGACACAACTTTTAGATGGCACTGCATTCACCTCTATTGTCACAGAGGCTAGAGATATGATCCTTATAGAAATAAAAGCGGATTGTTAGCAATCAGAAGCCTGTATTGCATTTTTGGGCTGGAAATCAAATTCTGCACTTCACAGTTCATTATTGTCCCCTGTAGATCTTTGGCTGAAGTTTTCCATTCTACCTCCTGAAGCATTTCCTACCGTACATGTTCTTTTTTTATAGCAGGGGATATAGAATGTTGTTACAGGACTTCTTATGTTCCTAAGACCTTGGAAGCAGCCAATAAATCTTTCCTGCCATTAGAAATCTGCAATGTAATCTCCGATGGTGTACAGATTGCAGCTTGCCTCCAGATGTTTAACTTGCAATGAGAAGCCATCCCCTACCTGTATGATTCAAACAATGGAAGAAGCAACTATTTTGCCAATAGTGGGAGGGTGGAAGGAAAGCGGGTGCTGAATGCATAAAGCTGGGTAAATAACAGCCATGACTTTATTAAGCATACTTCCCAGTGCCCAGTTTTGAGGTCTCTTGGGCAAGATGCCTTTAGTGGGGCTTTCTCCTCCCAAGTTGCTGCTCCACATCTTCACTTGTAGCATAGCTTGCATACTCAGTGAGGGCTGGTGATCAGGCAGTGATAGCAAGGAGGAGGAGCCTCAGTATATAAAAGCTCCAGTGAATGGCAGTAGATCCCTGGAGTGGGGGGTGAGCTTTGGCAGGTGCTCAACAAAGTCTACTCTTGATGCTGGGCATCATACTTCAAACTGGTTTGGTGTACAAGGAAAGGGACATCAACTGTAGCCTGCCTACTGGAAAGGTAGTCACACTGAACTCATGTGGAAACTATATTGGAAGAATGTTGATGGGCAGAGAGACCAGACGTATTTGGGTCTGTACACCTTTAACTTGATGGTGGGACCACTTTCAGCCTTGAGGCTGGATTCCAACCTATCCAACCTTCTGGATACTGCATTCAGATGGTGGGTAGAGCCAGAGGTAAAAGTGAGTGGGTCAAAAAGTTTACTTATTTCTGTGCATTTTACAAATATTTTACATAATTTATGTTCAGTTCCCTCATAGGCTGAATTACGCCTCTCGCCAGAGGTTCCCCTACCATTTTCTTATAACCATATCCCTGGGTGTGGGATTGAACCCTATTCCAGTTGCCAGGCATGGAATTTATTGAGGAATGCCAAACCATGCTCATCCCTAAAACCTAGCCGCTGCCCAAAAGAAAGACTTCATTTGGGAAAGCAACATCCAGCAAGATCCCTAAGCTGAAACATGTGCAAGAAAAACCAGGATCACTCTGAGGGAGGGAAAAATAAAAGGAATAAAATCAAACCTGTTTCTGCCAATGCAAAGATGGAGAGCTGAGAAGTCCCAGTTCTTGAACCTAGGGACCAACTGAAGGCCATTCTGAGGCGTAGTAATTAAGCAGGATGGTAGAAAGATCCAATAAGAACTGCAGCCAAGCACAGTCCTTAACACTCCCCCACACCCAAAAAAGCTTTAGAGCTTTTTGCAAAGCAACTTGAGGGAAGGCCCATTGCCAGTTTTGTGCAGACACACAGACCAATTTGGGCAGCGAATGTTAAGATTTTGCCTTGCACCTAGAGTGAAACTGACCGCCCAGAGACTTGTCTTCTCCATTCTTTGGCTTGTTTGTGATGGGTTTCAGCTCCCATAAAACTTCCAGCATTAGGAACAGCACTGAGATATATTGTCTTGCTGTTTAAATCACAGCAATTATTTAAAAATTTGGAGGTATGCATGTCCATCACCATCAGCATAAAATATGCATCTCCCTTTGTCCTCCTTTTTGGCAATACAGTCCCGCTTTTTAAAAGATGTATAAGGCGGCACTAGCAGTTATTTCAGACCTACCGTTTGTCAGGAATTGCTAATAGTGGGTGGATTCCTCCCAGAATCTATATCCATCTTGTTGGTGCTTCCTTTTTTGCTAATAGTGGGTGGATTCCTCCAAAAACCTATATCCATCTTCAAGGGGTTTGTCACTTGTTGGTGCTTCCTTTGTTTGCTCTAGCCTGCAATGCAAATTGTATTCTGAAATGAGAGCTGACATTCGAACTCCTTTAGACACTGAAGCCTCCTTGTTATAGCCTATGAACCCAGAAGTCACCAAACCTCTGCATTTCCCTTCCTGTCTTGACTTGTCACGTGTCTCAGACATTGTGTGTTTTCCTTGCCGTTGAGCACGTGTCTCTGTGGTAGCTTAGCGAGAAGAACAGCTGAATAAATATGTTTTTGTAAGTGAATATTTTTTTGTAAGTGAATAACATGTTATTAGAGGTACGAAGTACATCTCCAATGTAATCTTCATGAAATAATATTTTCCCCCCTCAGTAATAAAAATCATTCTAAACTATTTTTGCTTGCCAATCAAAGCAAGAGAAAAATAAAATTAGGAATCTAAAGAAAAACACAGGGCTCTCCAGTTCCCTTTTGGGATCTTGTGGAAGGATGTGACTTCAGTCAATGGTCCTGAGATCTTATTTATCGCATCCATTTCACCAATGCCTTCACCAAACACTGGATGATTAATCTTCATCCAGTGTTTCTATACGGAATTCAACATGAGCAGGGGATCACCGGCATTTGCAGGCTGGTGTTTTTGCCTTTCCTTTTAAAATTTCTGGTTAGCACTACTTTAAAGAAAAAATAACAGGGAAGGTAGGTTTTATAAAATGGTAACAGACTGAAAATTAAAATCTTCACCTCCAGAAAAAAAATTCTTAACTTTTAATTTAAAGAGCTCTTAGATTCCCAAACTACTTTAAAAACAAACAAGCTGATTTCATATATTCAATACATTTTACTCAGTGTTACATCCTGTGGTGGAAATTGGTATAAATGGACATGCAGGTGAGTGTAGGGCCAGCAAACATTATGGAATTTAAATCCCTCACCCCTGTAATGCATTTATAATGAAGTTGACAGCATTCTTTTATTCTATTATGGTGTTTCCAGAACCTCTCCCGTTCTTTTAATCTGCTCGTATCACCAAGAACATTATTTGATGCCACATCACAGCATACCACTACTAGGCCCTTTCACTCCATTAACTCCATACATATATTAAATGTGTTGAGGGGGAGCAGGGCACACTTACTGGCCTCAACCCCGACATTGCTGGGCCTCACTGGCCATGCCTTCATTTTGTATGCATTCACAGAGACATTTGCAGGCCTTCCTTGGCAGATGTCCCACTGAAGACACAGATATCAGAGTCGCTCCAGGGTTACGGTTAAAAAAATGTAGTATAAACACTGACAACTGGGAAACACTGGCCTGCGAGCGCTCCAGTTGGAGAACAGCCTTTACCAAAGGTGTCATGGGCTTTGAAGACACTCGAACTCAGGACGCAAGGGAGAAACGTGCTAGGAGGAAGGCATGCTTGGCAAATCCACACCGTGATCAACTCCTGCCCAGAAAACAATGTCCCCACTGTGGAAGGACGTGTGGATCCAGAATTGGCCTCCACAGTCACTTACAGACTCATTGTTAAAACCATGTTTATGGAAGACAATCTTACTCGGCTACGAGTGATCACAAAAGAAGAAGAAGAAGAAAAAGAAAAAGAAGAAGGCAGTTATTGGCTCAGTGGGTTTGATGCAGCTCCCCACTCTGGCATTTAATGTATACATGGAGGGAACAAGCGGGGGCAGGGGGTGGGGGAGAGCCTTCTTTCTCAACTGCAGGCAAGTTGTCATCAAGCAAAAAGCATTGTATCTGAAAGGATATGAAAGCTCTATTTGTGGAGTTTGATACTCAATGGCTGTTTCACACACGCATTACTTTATGTTGCTGTCATTGGTGATCAATATGCAGATGAAGAAGAAGAGTTTGGATTTGATATCCCGCTTTATCACTACCCAAAGGAGTCTCAAAGCGGCTAACATTCTCCTTTCCCTTCCTCCCCCATAACACACACTCTGTGAGGTGAGTGGGGCTGAGAGACTTCAAAGAAGTGTGACTGGCCCAAGGTCAGCCAGCTGCTGCATGTGGAGGAGCGGAGGCACGAACCCGGTTCCCCAGATTACAAGTCTACTGCTCTTAACCACTATACCACACTGGCTCTCCAGATGTGAATCGGGGAGATGGAGAAGCAGCTCTTTGAGTGAATATTCATGTTCCTCTCGATTGCAGCTTGCATTTCCAAATATAACTTTACAAGGCTAATGTTGAAATGTGGATCCATTCACTGCTGCTGGCACACCTGTCAGCTGTGAAAGTTCTGCCAGTGGTAGCTGAACTAATGTTTATTTCATGGCTCAGAGGGTTCTAGCTCCCTCTCTTTGAGTAAGTAACTATTGATATCACAGTTTTCTTAGCTTGCATCAGCTCACCTTCATACAAATTATTTAGTTCTTTCATGACTGCTGGTTCCTAAATGTTATAGGCAATAAAGGTTTCATCTATAAGGAACTTACTTGACTTTGCAAATTATTTATACTATAGTGCCATGCATGCCTACTCAGAAGTAGGCCCATTGTTCAAATTGAAGTGTCCACTAGATTGTTTTATTGTTTTGTTCACATCTTCCTCAATTACAGGTTAGGGAACCGATGGTAACCAGATGCTGTTGGACCATAGCTCCCATCATCCCTAGCTAGTGGCTATGCTGGCTGGAACTGATGGGAGCTGAAGTCCAACAGCATCTGTACGACTACAGTTTCCTCACCCTACTGCACTGAGTACTGTAGATAACATGAAGCATTACCCCACCAGCAGTCAGAAGCCTAGTGATGGCTGAAATGGTCTTCCAGGCATCTGTTTTGTTTCTAGAGGGTGTCAATAAATGGCTAAAGGAGCAGCAGTCTGAAGCATAAATCCATTCCAAGCTAATGTGTCTTTTGCAACCTCTGGGGCTGGCAGGATGGCAAAGGCAGCTTTCCTGTCATCATATAATGCACAATTAACTTGCAGAATTCTTGCCTCCACAGGTAGTGATAGCCACCAACTTGGATGGCTTTAAAGAAGGAATAGACAAATTAATGGATACTAGTTTCTAGGAATCACAGGTGGGCAGACTGCTGATGTGCTCATGTCTTGCCTGCAGGCTTCCCACAGACATCTGTATACCTGAAGGAGCATCTCCACCGCCATCGTTCAGCCCGGACACTGAGATCCAGCGCCAAGGGCCTTCTGGCAGTTCCCTCATTTCGAGAAGTGAGGCTACAGGGAACCAGGCAGAGGGCCTTCTCAGTAGTGGCGCCCACCCTGTGGAACGCCCTCCCATCAGATGTCAAAGAGATAAACAACTACCTGACATTCAGAAGACATCTTAAGGCAGCCCTGTTCAGGGAAGTTTTTAATATGTAACGCTGTACTGTTTTTAACACTTGATTGGGAGCCGCCCAGAGTGGCTGGGGAAACTCAGCCAGATGGGCGGTGTATAAATAATAAATTATTATTATTATTATTATTATTATTATTATTATTATTATTATTATTATCATCTTGTTGACCACTGTGAGAACAGGATGTTGGACTAGAGGGGCACTGGTTTGATCCACCAGGCTCATCTTAGGTTCTTTGTCATAAGATGTAGTGATTTCCAATAGGCTTAGAGGAGCTTAGTCAAATTCATGGGTCTGTCAATAACTGGTTACTAGATGCAATTGTTGTATGGAATCTCCTGGCCCTTCAAACCCTGCTTTGTGAAATACAAAAGCATATGACTCATTGTTAAAACCGTGTTTATGGAAGACAATCTTACTCGGCGAGGAGGAGGAGGAGGAGGAGGAGGAGGAGGAGGAGAAGAAGAAGAAGAAGAAGAAGAAGAAGAAGAAGAAGGCGGCTGGCTTCTATGCAGGATGCTGGGCTAGGTGCATTCTGAAGCTCTTTTTAAGTTAACCGTGGTGATATGACTTTTAAACTTTGTTATAGAAATAGGAGTATAAGTGTAAGTTTAAGTTTAAAAGTCTGACAGCATCAGATCTGAGAGATAATAGTCTCATGCCCTATGAAGTTCGTATTTTTGTATCTGTTGTAAATCCATTATTTGGAGGCATTGTGATGGCCTAGAGAGGACAAGTGTTGTTGTTGTCTCACACTTACTTACATTTCAGTTACTCTAATGGATGAAAGGTCACTTATTATTTCTAATAACCTTATTATAACTCCCCCACCAAGTATTTTTGAGATTGCAAGACTGTCAGGAAAAAATAGATAAAGGCAGGTGCAACAGGAACAGACTTGAAAAATATATGTACCAATATAAGCCAGGAGGTGGCATCAACAGACAGCTTAAATGCAAGGAATATTTTTCCCCCTTGTTTAAAATGAAGGTTAGGTGCCTTTAAGGTGTGTTTTATCCAGAGGGTAGTATGCTGAGAAAACAGTGGGAATCTCTGGTAGCCCGTTAGCTGGGATGGAAAGCAGTAAATGGCTAATGCAGACCCTCCAAGTGTTCCTATTTTGCAGAGACGTCCCTGATTTAGAGAAGCTGCCCAGGTTTCTGATTTGATCCCAGAATGTCCCACTTTTCCTAAGGATGTCCCTATTTTCATTGGAGAAATGTTGGCAGGTATGGAGTTATCTGACCCCCGAGCCGTCTGAAGGCAATCCTGTATAGGGAAGTTTTTTTAAAAAATTTTTTTTTTATATATGTTGGAAGCTGCCCAGAGTGACTGGGGCAACCCAGTAAGATGTGTAAGGTATAAATAGTAAAATTATCATTATGGAATGGGGCGTTCCTATTTTCATGGGAGATATGTTGGAGGGTAAGCTAATGCTGTTAAAGGATGGCTGAGAAATCTGTGGAGGCCAGTCCCTTGCTGTAGGGACGTTAGGCAGTGAGTGGATTGGCAGTACTATGCAGACTTATGGCTGGTGATAGTGTCTCAAAAAGGTATGGGTGTAACCCCACTGACCACTACTGGTGGGAACGCTCTGACACATGGCAGGGCATGCAGTGGAAAGCAACATATGTCTAATTTTGAAATGGTTGACCAGCTATGCTGAAGAACCTCAACTTTCTTCCCTGTATCCCTGTCCAATATGTTCATCTATTTTAAGTAATGTCGCATGGTGCTGGGAAGAACAACATACTATCCACAGTAAGGTGTGTGTGTGATTTAAAAAGCATGAAGTTCTACATTTCACCTTTTTTAAAAAAAGTGCAATAATATTAAGAAAAAGATTTTCAGTTAATTTTTCCAAGTAAAATCCACTAAGCAGGAAAATCTAAACGTTAAAACAAATATCAATGGAATAACAGTCCCGAAACATTATGTTTTCACAGCTTCCCAAAATAACCAACCAGAAACACGTGAAATTAATGAAATGATGGTTATTTTACTAAGGCAACAGCTTGCGGGCAGTGCTGCCGATGTCCTATTTCTCGCGGCTGGCGTATGCCGGCTTGTGTATCTTCTGAAAGACTCAGTTCCAATCATGATTCAGCTAAGCTGGTCCCAAAGGCCGGAGGTAGCCCCTGGGCAGTTCCAGAGAGGTCCTCTCCCTAGGTAGGGTCAGTAAGAGGAGAGTCACCGGTCAGGTTTCCCAAGCACCTTCCAGCAGAGGCATCTCCTCACCTGCTTTTCCTCCTCTGGTGGTAATAGGCCTGATGGATGGAGCAGGTGCCTGTCTTCACCTGCCTGCCTCTGCAAGGATAGTGACAATATTGCTCCTGTTACTTGGTGGATCGCATCCTGAGTAGCCAGAGCTTTAGGAGGTTTCAACATCTCAACACTATTATCCTAGACATCACAACATTTTTATTTACATTCAATATTTATCATTTTAAGGACATACAATGACATGGATTTGTGTGTATGGGTCCCGACTGATTCCCACTACATTGTGTGGGCCAGTGGCCCTTGATATATAAAAAATGACCCCACCACTACTTCATATCATTGCTGCTCAGCTTCAAATAACAGATGTTTGATGGCTTAAGAGAAGCAATTTATAGATTGCAGCAAAGTGTTTATGTGGCAGGGTGCGTTTCATCACAGTCTGGGACAGGCTTCCTCAAACTCAGCCCTCCAGATGTTTTGAGACTACAATTCCCATCATCCCTGACCACTGGTCCTGCTAGCTAGGGATCATGGGAGTTGTAGGCCAAAAACATCTGAAAGACCAAGGTTGAGGAAGCCTGGTCTGGGACAACTGTGGAACAAAAGTAGTTTTGATAGCCTAACATGGCCTGTAAGCATAGTGCTTTCAAATTAACACACTGCTTTGCTTAGCTTTGGTTGATGGCTTTCTTGTGAGAACTGATGCTGGAGCAGTGCTCTGATTTTGCCTCTATGTGCTTTTGCTTAAAAACAAAAAGCAATTGCAGTGTTGGCTACAATAAGCACCATGCTAGATGTTGTGGTGTTTTACAATTACCGGGTTACACTATGTGCGCATGGTGTTTTGTTTTTTAAAAAAAATCAATATGTTAACTTACAAAATAAATGGCAGGTTTCAGACTAAGGAGCTATATTTATACCCACACACTGAGAGCTTCAGATGACATCATAATAAGCCACAAGAGTAAAAGAGGTAGATTTTTTCCCTTAAATCATAGCCTTTCATGAGACTTCCTGTTCTTGTTTTATAATGTAGGGACAAAGCTAGCAATTTTAGCGGGGAAATGTCTTCAGCAGATATCTGACTTGTTGCAACTTTATCAGTTTTTGTTTCCACAGATAGATGCACACAGGGCTGAGCCAGTTCTGCTATCTCATGCATTTTTTAAAAAGAGTGTGGCACTTCTTGGTCTTCCTTTGCACCTGTAGTTTGAATGGCTCCTTTGCATCCAAGGCTTGATTCTTTCGTTTGTTGCTCTGCAAGGTGACAGAAAAAGTGCCAAATTCAAAAAGCACAAAATTTTGCCTGCAGTTGGGACTGCACCTATATTGTGATCCTTCTTTTTCTTCCTTTAGCTGCCACTTGTAGTTTCAAGCCATTGCATGGTTGTTCCCACCTTGTTCTGAATTTCTGAAACAATACATGAACCAAAATACACCCATCCTTCAAAAGTCACACTTCCCAATGCATAAATTACCGAAAATAACATGAGGGAGGAAGAGTTGAATTAGGGGAAATTGGTTTGCAAAAATGTGTGTATTAGGAGATATTTGCAATTTGGTTATCTGAATATCCTTAAAATGAACAGGAAAAGGCTGGAAAATCCTTGCAACGTGCACAATTTCTACCCTACGTCTAACATCTGCACAGGAAACAGTCTTGGTGTGTGCAGCATCAGATATGATCATGTCTATTTTTCTGCATTTACAAATTGCAGAAAGCCAGCATGGATTTCTCAGTTTATTTATAAGCTTGCTCATTTCTCATTTTCCACAGTGTATAAGGTTGCTTAATGGACGATGGCATAGTAACCAATGTGTGGAACCACTCCTTGCCTGAGTGGTTTGGTTCAGGAGTTAACCAGGCAGACCAAATCATGGCTGCTTGGTTCACCCACCCCAAACCTGACCTCTAAAGTTTTGTAGCCCCCATGTAATCACTGTTTCCAGTTTTGCATTTCCTCACTATGATTATCTAAAAATGCATTGTTTGACATACTTTTCTTGCTGAACCACTGGAGAAAACACCACTTGCTCCAAAAGTATGAGTCATTAAAAGATTATTCTGTATATATAGTTTGTTATTCTTAAAGAAAATGTTGGCAAGTGTCAAAACTGCTGCAACATCTGTACTCATTCTTACTATAGTACTGTAATTGCAGTTAATCATGATTTATTATAAACCTTCCACGATAGCACAGTAACTACAAATACACAGACCATATGGATGTGGTAACAAGTTTTCCTTTAGCTCTGCAAACTGGAAATGTCATTACTGACTTTTTGTAGCTTAGTGTAGATCTATCATTTCTCAAGGCAAACGTTTTGTGTTTGCTGTGAACAGATCCAGCCCCCCCCCCAAACAGAAAATATATTCTGAAAGACAAGGAGGGATGTTCCAAAATTAGCAGTTATAAAATGGTTACTGTAAAAGTGGGGTGGAGGAGGGGGGGAAACTAACACTCTGAATATGGACGAGTGGCGGTGGACTCTCTTTCTTTGGAGGTTTTTAGCAGAGGTTGGGTGGCCACCCATCATGTATGATCTAGTGGAGATTTCTGCATTGCAGGGCGTTGGACTGGATGACCCTCAGAATACCTTCCAGCTGTACAGTTCTTTGATTTTATGGCAGTTAAGGTTTGGGGTAAAATTGACTGGTTAGAACAAGAAAAGGAAGACAAATTAATGACAAGTTTATTGAAAAGTGGAGCTATCTTATTGTGTATTAGACTAATAAAGTACAAGATCATGTCAAACCAACCATATATACTTCATTAGGAACTTTGAGAATTAACACCATTGAATTTTAACACCATGTATTATCGGGTGGCACTGTGGTCTAAACCACAGAGCCTAGGACTTGCTGATCAGAAGGTTGGCGGTTCGAATCCCCGCGACGAGGTGAGCTCCCTGAAATATACTCAGAGTCGCAAAGTGATTTCATGCTCTTTATTCAGCTCATAGTGGTGAGGAGGAATGAATGAAAGTCCCCTCAAAGTATCTGCTTTATATACATTATTTACACAATGGGCTGCACATGATTGGCTAGTTCCGGAATTCTACTGTAAGCCAATCAGGTTGTGGATTCACTTCTATCAGGAGCATGATTGGGTAGTTCCTGCCAACCAATCATGCTGCTGCATTGTTCTAGGACCAATCAGACTGCTGCATTCTGAATCCTATTGTTCTAGGACCAATCAGACTGCTGCCTTTTGGGTCCTATTGTTCTAGGACCAATCAGACTGCTGCAGTTTGGATCCTATTCAACTCAGTACATAACACTCCCGTTGTTCGGTCCCAGCTCCTGCCAACCTACCAGTTCGAAAGCACGCCAAAGTGCAAGTAGATAAATAGGTACCACCGCAGCGGGAAGGTAAACGGTGTTTCCGTGCACTGCTCTGGTTCGCCAGCAGTAGCTTAGTCATGCTGGGCACCTGACAAACTCTGGCTCCCTCGGCCGATAAAGCGAGATGAGCTGGCAACCCCAGAGTCATCCGCAACTGGACCTAATGGTCAGGGGTACCTTTACCTTTTTATTATCATCACAATCATTCATCTTTTGCTATTTTGGTTGCTTAGGAACATACAGGGTGTTCGAAAAGTAACTATACACCTATGGACAATGTATGGACTGTAGGTGTATGATTACTTTTCATACACCCTGTACAGAAGCATCTCCAGTTGGATCTAGAGAAGTTCATACAATGCATTCCAGATTTGAACTGCACTTGGGATGTTTTATTGTATTTTTAATATTTTGTTGGAAGCCGCCCAGAGTGGCTGGGGAAACCCAGCCAGATGGGCGGGGTATAAATTCTTCTTCTTCTTCTTCTTCTTCTTCTTCTTCTTCTTCTTCTTCTTCTTCTTCTTCTTCTTCTTCTTCGTCAGATCCAATGTACAGGTCCCTCACCACATAAAGGAACTGTCAGTTACAAAGATCTTCATATCCAAGAAGTTCTGAAACTGTTGCGTCAAAGCAGTAAATCATTCCCCCCCACCAAAAGTGAAGGTGGTCTATAGTTAAATGATGGCTTTTCATGAGAGATTGCTTGAAAGATGAAGGAATGCTTTATTGAAAAATGGGGAAAAAATCTCTCTAAATTTGGAAGTAATTATTAAATGATACTTGTCTTGCAGTATATCTTCTGGAACAATGTCCTTGGAATGCCAGTTCTGAACTTTTGTATATCTGTGAGATGCTAACCACAAAAAGTTCCCACATAACCATAAAAGCAACATAGGGTACATTTTCCAGTTTTCATCGCTCTGAAGATCTTTAACTGCGCTGCTCTGAAGCAGGAAGCCATTAAAAAATAATATTAGGGAAATGGATCATTCACAACATATCCAGGAAACCTGCCCAAGCGCAGACATAATGATGGGGGAAGAGCAACTTATTTCTCAATGTCATACATTGTTATTGCACTACAAATGACATTGTAAAAAACAACAACCATATCTATGAACTTCCTTTTCTTTGCAGATTCTTCTGCAAAGGGGTGGTTCAAAGGGGACCCTATTTTTCTGCTTAGATATATGCTTTCAGCAATCCTTTTTCTCAACAACAACACCAGAATCCATGTAAAATCCAGCCTTCGAAAAAACCACAACTTTTTCTCTTTTGCTAATTTATAATATCTGTATAATAAATCCATTCTGCATGATGGAACAGACCTTTTAACAAAATGATTATTTAAAAGTCATTTCCTGGTAGAAAAACACTACTGTGAGTGATAAAGACCCATGGAGGCAGAAAGCCACCACTTTTTACATTAAGAAGCTTACAACTTTGGTTACCATTGCAAAGAGTGTCTAGTTTTTAAATAATGCACAGTTTATTTTATTTAAAAGCATTTATAACCCATGATGTCTCCTCTCCTTGGCCAATTTTTACTTGAATAGCCTTTTCACATTACTGTACCTTAATGGTTCTTGTGGTTTCTACATTTGCTCCCATCTTGATCCAGATATTTACAAAATGGCTTCCAAAGAGCCAAGGGTCACTCAGCCTGCCATGTAAACATGCCATAAGGAGAAGAGCCCCGTGGCTAGGAGTCTTTACACATAATTCTATGGAGACAGAAAATAGTAGCAAGCACACCTGTAGTATGTATTGCAGATACAGTGGTACCTCAGGTTACATACGCTTCAGGTTACAGACTCCGCTAACCCAGAAATAGTGCTTCAGGTTAAGAACTTTGCTTCAGGATGAGAACAGAAATCGTGCTCTGGCAGCGCAGCAGCAGCAGGAGGCACCATTAGCTAAAGTGGTGCTTCAGGTTAAGAACAGTTTCAGGTTAAGTAGTAATCTCCGGAACGAATTAAGTACTTTACCTGAGGTACCACTGTATTAATATTGCAAAATCTGAAGCAACTGAATGCATGAAAATGGAGTCCCTTTGGAAGAAAAACATTGTCAAGGTCCCTAAGTTTCATTCAAAAGTTTATTCGCAGAACTTTCTTCAAAACAAAACAAAAACATCAAATTATATATCCAAAACATCCATATAATGTCTTGTGCTGTCCAGCACAGGCTCAGTATCCTACAAATAAAAGAAACTAGAGCTGACAAACATGGCCCACTCGGTCTCTGTCTCTCAGGCATCATTGCCGGCATTTCAGGCTGCATCTTTTCTTAGGCTGTTTACCTGGAGAGCTTCATTTACATCCAGACTTCTGTTTGTGCTATGATCCGTAGACGCAGGTCTGTAATTTGCAGGCACAGGTCCGAGTGTTGTTGTGTTCCACAGCTTTCCGTGGGAAAACCCACTGTCTACCACTGAATAGGAATAAATGTCAATCCATGGAAAACTCGGTTGCCATTTGTTCAGATTCAGCGGTAGACAGCAGGTTTTCCTGGGGAAAGTTGAGGGACACCCCCCCATCTGTGCCTTGAAATTGTGACACAAATCTGTATGAGCCTATGACTCCCATCATCCCTAACCACTGGCCATGCTGGCTGGAGGTGATGGGAGTCCAGGAACATCTGGAGGGCCAGGTTCATCATATGGCGACCTTTGCTACTTCAGAATTGTTGAGGTTTTGCATGTGTCACAAAATTAAATACTCCATGAAGAAAAGAATCTAAAATCCCCACACATAGAATATTAGCACTTCCAGGGGGAAGCACTAAACTAAAACCCCTGTCCCTGGTTCCTAATTTTCTATGTGTAAGAAGATGCTTCATATGGGTTTATTTTTTTTTTGGGGGGGTGCATATTACTGTTCAGTACTGTGTTTTCCTCCACTAGCAGCCTGAAGTGGGGCAGGCCAGAATCAGTTTTACCGTGTGTTGCAACTATTTGTCTAGAAACTCTGTTATAAACAAGTAAAACCATTTGTATTACAAAGAGACAAACTCCTCAATCTGCGACTTGGCTACTTAGAACAAACTTATTTTGAAAGACTTGAGGAGCATGACATAGTGACCTTCTGCGACTGGTAAACAGAGCAAGAATTTGGCAGCAACCTCGTCATTTGACATACATTTGCTTCAGTGGAAAACAACAGATACGATCAATGCCTGGGAGGTTACTTATTCTA
The DNA here is from genome assembly GCF_964188315.1 of Podarcis muralis. Taxonomy (NCBI): domain Eukaryota; kingdom Metazoa; phylum Chordata; class Lepidosauria; order Squamata; family Lacertidae; genus Podarcis; species Podarcis muralis. Next base: position 41,303,115 of record NC_135655.1, read on the forward strand.
GACTTCTCCTCTCAGGAGCCAGATTGCAGAGAAAACGAGGAGAGGTTTCTTGGTGTGAAAACCTATAGTGTTAAATGGTATCAAAAGGCTTTTGATGTATTGTATAATCGGATATATAGCATTCACTGCAGGTTACTAAAAGAACAGTTTATTGCAAAAGCAAGAAGAGGAGAAAAGGAGGGAAAAGATGGGACACAGTAATAATGAAGAATCATACAGCAACTAGCACAGCAAATTAGAATTGCTACAACAGGAAGAGAGAGAAAAAATCATAAAGTGGTCTGCCAAGACCCTTGGCAATTTTCATGTGGTTCATGGGGGGAAATGATTGGGTACCACTTCCTTACGCTCACCAAGAAACGAAAATGTTGTGCAATGTTTCATTTTACAATATACAGAGCCCAATAAAGGATGGGGATCTACAATGAAATGCATTAGTTTATTATGAAAAGGCTTTTGGCATATTGTTAGAATTTTGGATGTCTAGACAGAGCTCATGGCACAGTACTATAGTGCCCTTCAAAAGCATGGAAAAATATTCAAGGCATTCTGTAACAACCATGAAGTGGGTATGAGATCTTGTCTGTCTTTAACACCAAATAAATATAAATCAATGCAACAATGCATCCAATTAAAAAGTGATGTGAAAACTCTAATTTTTAAAATCACGATTCAAACATGGTCATCATGACATTTTAAAATAATAATAATAAGAAGAAGAGGAGGAGTTTGGATTTGATATCCCGCTTTATCACTACCCGAAGGAGTCTCAAAGCGGCTAACATTCTCCTTTCTGATTTATTTTTTAAAACAGATGACTACCTTTAGGTTGAGCAGAAATGCTTGAAGCATGGATCTTTTGAACCCAGAAAATGAAATAAAATTCCTTACAGTGAAGGTTTTCTGGGTTCATTTGACTAAGAGGCAGAGAGAGCGATAGACTTATTTTGAACCTAGCAAAATACCTATTGTACAATAAAAATAGCAAAACTGCTCAACTGCACATTTGTGTGGAGGGAACAGGGGAAACACCCCCCCCCCCAAATAAAAATCTGTTTGGAGGAAAAAGCAACAAATGCAACACAAGAGAAAAGAAATGCTCATGCAGTCAAGTCGTGCTTGAAAAATAGAATCGCATGACTTTTACATCACACTTGCCTGTGACCCTGGCACAATGTCATGCCCTCCCTCCAGCTGTCATTGAAGGATGATACAGGAAGATTGCTTACTCAGAGGGACAATACCCCTGTGACCCTGGACAAATAGAAACAACAGAGCATGTGCTTCTCCAGTGCCTACACTATAGAGACATTTGTATAACCTCATCTCCCCACTACTCCCAAAGTACCCAGGGTGTACAGGACAATTCTATACCTCCCTGCTGCTGTCAGATACCAATCCTGCTGCAACACAGTGTTGCCAGATTCTGCACAGCTGCATTCAAAATTTTTCAGAGGATGACCTGTGCCACAAACTAGATCTAATGAACACTCACATCAGAGTGCTCTCTGAACTGATGGTTGTAGTCTTTTATATACTAACCTTTTATGCTCTTCCATATCCGTTTAATGTTCCTAACCCTTCTTTTAGATTCTTTTAGTTTCTTTTATATTCTTTTAGTTTCTTTTAGATTCTTATAGTCTTTTAGGTATACCTTCTGCTTTAATACTTTTAAGATTTCCAAAACGTTTTAGAAGAAGAAGAAGAGGAGGAGGAGGAGTTTGGATTTGATATCCTGCTTTATCACTATCCTAAGGAGTCTCAAAGCGGCTAACAATCTCCTTTCCCTTCCTCCCCCACAACAAACACTCTGTGAGGTGAGTGGGGCTGAGAGACTTCAGAGAAGTGTGACTAGCCCAAGGTCACCCAGCAGCTGCATGTGGAGGAGCGGAGACGCGAACCCGGTTCCCCAGATTACGAGTCTACCGCTCTTAACCACTACACCACACTGGCTCTTACAGATTCTAAATGATTGTACCTCACTCTACTTAAGCTGGTCTATGACCGTAATAAAGATTTGATTGATTGATTGATTGATTGATTGATTGATACATCACACTAGCCCAGGATGTTTTCTGAAAATAAATCTTCAAAGATATCTGCCACTCCACTCTCTTATACAGAAACATACCTGATGCCCTATTGCTGCATCAATGCCTCATCTAACCTTCAAATAGGCTGGTAAACCCAGGATCTGCCAGAGCAGCACCACTGCCCTCTAGAGAGCCACCTGCTTCCGCGTGTGTGTGTGTGTGTGTGTGTGTGTGTGTGTGAGGTAGATGGTGGAGCCTTGGTGGCGTTCACAGAGTTCATCATTCATAGGGTTGGTTATGTGTTCCTGCTCTCCACCAAGTTCACTGAAAATTAGACTGAATGCAAACCTGGCAAGAGTGGATTTCTTCTTCATGTGTGAAGAATGAGAAAATAAATATGAGAATTACAACCCAGCGTTGTTACTAGTGGGCACTGAATTTCCAGGACTTTACAGCACAGTTTAATGTTGTTTTAAGGAGCCCAGCACCAGCTCGACTGCAACACTGCAGGTAACGAACAGGGGCGCATTGTCAGGGACATTAGTGCCAATTACATTATTAACTGAGGAATCTGAGGCATGTGTTTGGATTACCTACTCATTTCATTCCTTTTCCTGTTGTTGATCCTTTCAAGCAGTAGCAATTTTTCCAATTACAGGAATCGCTGGGGCCACGTCTGTGGACACTGGGCCTTCAGTCTTGGTAGGAAAAGATTCTGTAAGATGGTTTACATTGCCGTTTCCTCCGAGGGAGCCTGCAGCACACAGTATATGGCTTAAGGCTTAGCAGAGCACATACCACGGCTATAGGATGTAGTGCATCTCAAGGGGCTTTGTGGCTGTTGAATTCTTAAAATAAACGGTTCCTTCCAGCCTGAGACGAGCATTAAAAATATATGTTTGCTTGCCAAAGCTGTGCAAACACACTAATTCAAATAAACCTGATCAATTATGTAAAAAGACAAGGCTTTGGGGAAGCAAGTAAGGATGGATGGATGAAGGGAAGAGGTTTGATTCCAGCCCCCCACCCGCTCATCACTTTTTCCTCAGCTGCACACATGCGAGGGAAAGCCAGCTGCTGTGGTCAGTATATTCTAACTATACAGAAGTAGGCAAGGTTCTTCTTTGCTTTGAGGTTTGCGAAGTATGACTTGAAATGTTGAAAAACAAATAGGATAGTCCCAGGAGCACATGTTTGCTTTCTGGAGATGGAGATGGAAGCACCGTTGTTTTTGCAACACCTTCACTTCTCCAACATTGGCTGCAGATTGGGCCACCAGGGGTTTATTGAGATCAGTGTCTGGGTTCACAGTAAAGGGATCTTTTTGTACACATATCTGAATCCTAAATATATTATTTGGAAGTAAGTCCCGTCGTGTGTGGGACTTATTTGGACATGCCCCAAAGAAATATTTGTTTCTCAGTAAAGTGTTTGGGGATTACACACTTTGTGTCTCTGAGCCATAGATGAGAGAAACCATCAGTGTCTTCAGAGGTAGAGGGTGAGTTAGTTATAACTCCATGTCAGGGAACTGCCATCGGAGCTAGAGGCGGAGGGAAGGCTCCAGAGTGATGCTGGAGAGGGTCCCAGCAGGGAGAGAGGCAGCCCATCTGCTGGGGAAGGAAATCAGCGTAACACCAGTGGAGAAGGGGGGCAGATGGGGGAATCAGAGAGGAGGCTCCAGGACTCTTCGCCGGAGACCAGCGGAGAGAGTACGGGTCCTCCGCTGCCCACACCTTCCCTGCGCAGAAGACTTCCACGCAGGGAGAGTAGGAGACTTGGCGTCAAACAGCTTTTATGCTGGAAAAGGTTCAAGAAACGCCCACTGACGGATTCTGCCAGCGACTGAGACAGTCACGATGCTGAAGGCTGTTCAGTCAGAAAGGGTTAACCAGGTAACCTAGCCAGGAGTGGCGGCAACTTACGCACGAGCAATCCCTAGACCCATTACACTCCAGGACAGGGAAATGCAAGAGCACAGCATATTATGAGAAGGTTGCTGCATCTTTCTTTGTGGAGACCATCAGCAGATGAGGAGAACCAAGAAGAACCACTTCTCTTCCCAGGAGCATTTTGCATGGTATTGTTATGTACACTCCAATCTATGAGTGGCAAGAGATTTCAGGGTTTTCAACATGCACCTTGGGTTTGGATTCCTTGGAATGAAAGTCACTGGAGTCAGGTGATGTTTCTGGGATGCACAGTTTATCCACACATAGATACGGGTTGAGCAAGAGATGGAAGGCTCATAGCATTAACACTCTTGTTCCCCATTACGTTTCTAGGTGCCACCAATTCTATAGCTTGGGTTCCCCACACAGAGCAAGTCAAGCCTCTGGCTTTCTTTTGGACACAGTTCCATTTTTTTGATCTCTTTCATGCATGGAAAACCAGATCATATCACCCTTAGCCAGGGCATGGGTGGGGAGAAGAAAGATGTGCCCGCTTCCAGAAAGAACTCTAGCTTCTGCAGCAACAGTTTCTCTGTACTTGGTCATCTCTTTCATTATGCAAAGGCCCATTCTCCTAACAAAAGGGATTGTGCCAGAAGTGTGCATGCACACGAAAGCTCATACCAATAACAAACTTAGTTGGTTTCTAAGGTGCTACTGGAAGGAATTTTTTTTATCTTGATCACCCTGTTTGATCTTCGGGAGCCAGACTCAAAAGGTTGGGTGGGACCTCAAACACACATTTATTCTAACCCCAATCTCATTACAATATTTTACAGTATTAGAGCTGTTTTGGAAGCCTTTCCCCTCTATAAAGGCATACATGATTTTTTGACTAAAGAGGGTAAAATATTACACCTTAAAAAAGTCAATAAAGGAATATATATATATATATATATATATATATATATATATATATATATATAAGCTACTACTCCTCCAGACCTCAAGGCTGCCCCAGAGCTTGACTGTAACCTTACAATAACTGGCTGGGATCCAATTAGGCCCCGAATGTCCTGTAAAAGGCAATGGGATGTGGGCTGAGTTTGAAATGTCTATGACTTTTGAGTTGGACCAGCTAGCTAAGGATTCTGCTTCTAGCGATAGAAAGTTCTGGTTCTAGTATAGGAATCTATCCTTGAAACAAATAGAAGGGGAGCAGTAATTCACTTCAGCGAAAATATGGACAAACATTAGGAACAAGTTCTCTTTTGGAGGAGATATGCTTTCTTGAGGCTCAGGAGAAAAGTTCATACCCCGAGTCTGTTTACCCAAGAACTGAATGTGGTTGGCACTTCATATTTTTGGCTGTGCTTGGAGATATCTGAAGGGAAGTTTCTGACAGCTCCCACAAATTCAGTGTATAACAAGATCCATCAAAATGTATATATTCCAGATTTCCCCTCCCCCCCCCATGTATTTTAAACTGTAAAGTTAGCTGCAAACTGAAGTTAGCATTAAACATTGGATGGCTTTGGAGCTAGGCCATGAAGTCAACTTTGTTTTTAATCTGATGGTTTGCTTATCCTGTGATACTCTGAAATGAAAAGTGCAATAAAGGCAGTCTGTGGTAGGTGGTGATAAACCTGGAGTCATACAGACTACAATGTTGTCTAGAGGGAACGGAAAGGTTTGGGACTCCTCAAAGAGTTGACGCTAGATGATATGTTTAGGATTATAGCCTTGTGCATAGTTTCCTTTTGGCTCCCTCCTGTTTCCATGGCACAAATTTGTGCCATTAACTTCTAGTTTATTACCACGGTGACTATATCCCAGTATTATTGTGTTTAGATTATTAACATCCTAAAATATTAAAAGACACATTTAAAGATTCCACGTTAGTAACTTGAGGAAAATCCTTACCTTGCTAAATGTTGGCTGGAGGCTGTCAGCTAGGGGTAGGGATACGGAGCAAAATTTTGTTTACAAGTTCCCACTTGTAACTATATATACTGTATTTTTCGCCCCATAGGGCGCACCTAGTTTTTTTTTTTGGGGGGGGGATAAAGAAAAAAATTTATTTCCCCCCCAGGCGCGGGGCTGGGGCGGGGGAAGACCAAGCTTCCCCCGACCCCAGCCCCCAGAACAGGCTGCTATCCACAAGCCTTGGGAGCCCAGCGGGAGCTCCCCAGGCTTGCGGATATCTGCCCAAAGCCTGGGGCGCGCTGCTTCTGCAAGTCTAGGGAGCCCTGTGGGAACTTCCTGTGGATAGCTTCCTGAAGCCTGGAGAGCAAGAGGGGTCGGTGCGCACCAACCCCTCTCGCTCTCCAGGCTTCAGCGAAAGCCTGCATTCACCCCATAGGACACACACACATTTCCCCTTCATTTTTGGAGGGGAAAAAGTGCGTCCTATAGGGCAAAAAATACGGTAAGTAATTAGGATCTTTAAGAAAAAAACAGATTTGGTGAAAAAATCTGGCCAGAGATCAGAGATAAGGTTCTGTTCTTATCCTTTCCAATTAGTCTCTCCTGAGTATGGGGCAGATCACATAGCACAGGTCTGGGCAGGGCATTTTTTCAGCTGGAAATCACCAGAACTCAATTCCAGCACCTCTCAGGTGGGTTCCGACACCTCTCAGATGGGTGTATTGCCATTCTAAAGAGAACAAAGGAAGCATTCAGGGTGAGTTCTGGCACCTCTTTTTCTAGAAAAATAGCACTGAGTCTGGGCAACTTCTCTCAGTCCAAAGGCCACATTCCTTCATAGGGAACTTTCTGAGGGCTACATGCCAGTGATTAGTGGGGACACAGGCAAAAGTGGGAAGGACCAGAGGCAACAGTATTTGGAACACAGGATGTAGCTCCTCATTTGTATAGTAGGTTATATTATTGCCACACAAAAGTGAGAGGTTTATATGTGCAGACCTCTCCGTTTGCCATCCAGGCAAGAAAGAGACTTTGTCACAGTTTCCTGTGGTTTCCTGTCCCTGCCACAGCACAAGGTTGCTGTGGATAAATGGCTTCCCCAATAAGCATTCCTATCCCAGCCATAATTTTTTACAAGTGCTTATTACCGTATATGGCTTCTTCCAATTGTGTTGTGAGGCTCCATGTTCCTGCTGTCCGATATCAGCAGCCACAGGGAATGAGGCATGGAGACTTTACAAATACTTGCAGTTACAATGGCTTGGGTTTTACCAATGGAAAGAGGAAGGCCATTTCTAATAGCATCCCCATGCAAATATTATGTGTGCTGTCTCTCTTACTCAAGTCACTAATAGAGTTCCACAGGTGTCGAAGAGTTTGACACCTGTGAATTGCTTCTTAGAAGCAGCCTACACAACCCCAGCTTGACACGAAGGGCCCCTTCCTTCACCCAAATTCTCGACCTATTGTAAGAAGAAGGCCTCCCTTGGTTTGTGGTCGGTGGGAGAAGAACACACACAACCCTTCTGCATCCTTCTCCATGTTGAGATTTACAGGCACTTGGAAGCAGCAGGAGAACCTGTTGGCTATTTGCAGTATGGTAGCGCTGCAGATAGCTTGCTGGGGAGATCATGCATTAAAAATGAAAAGGACTCAAAAATAACTTAAACAAGGTTTTAATAAGAAAAACAAAAACTCCATTTACACTAAATACATTAACAACCAAACCAGACCCAACCACCAACCCAAACCCCTGGGTAATGGGAGAGCTAGGTGCTGCTCCTTATATACTAAACCCAAATGCTGACACACCTTAATCAAATACAACTCAGCAGCACCTGCTATGTTTCACAGCTTTAAAGTTGGGTCTCGTTATCTTGCTCTGGCCCTTGCTCTGGCCCCTTTAAGATATACACATCGAGTGGAACAATGATGAACCTTTACATTTAAAGAAACCATTCAACAGAACCTGCCTTCAAAGCCCAGTGAGTAAACATTGTACTGGTACTCCATCCCATGCTTTGAAGGCACTCAATGGTGGTGGAAAGTTTTCTCTCCTTCCAACCACCCAAAAGTCCTGGTGGGAGGCAGATCTTTTCCTCCCTCTTCTCTTGAGTCCTATGCATATGCCAGAAGACTTAAGAGAGAGAGAAGAGGTAATTACAAATTATGGCTGACTGGCAAAACCAGATACAAATTTTGGACCCCTGATAACAGCTCATGCTCCTAGTTCAGGGTACAGTGGTAACTCAGGTTATGTACGCTTCAGGTTACGCACGCTTCTGGTTACAGACTCCGCTAACCCAGAACTTTGCTTCAGGATGAGAACAGAAATCGTGCTCCAGCGGCGCGGCAGCAGCAGGAGGCCCCATTAACTAAAGTGGTACCTCAGGTTAAGAACAGTTTCAGGTTAAGAACGGACCTCCTGAACGAATTAAGTACTTAACCTGAGGTACCACTGTATATCATTGGCTGTAATTTGAGCTGGCTAAGGATCTCAGGGCAGCTGTGGGGTATGGCACAATGGAACTGCTTTGATCAAAAGGAAAACTGTACCTTGGGAGCATAACCTCTACTATTAGCTCACTGAAACTTTGTTTTCTCTGTGCTGTATTAACAAAAAAAATTGCCTTGTTGTTCTAATGTCCTCAAATCACCCCTTGGCACCTTCTTATTTTAGCAGCACCACACCCAGACTATGGACCTCCCCGGCTACCACATTTTCTCTACCAGAGGCAGCTGGATGCTCAGAGGTTGATCTCACTGCCCACTGTGGAGACTGTCAGTGTTCAATTGTCAGCTGGAAATAGAGTCACTGTGCCAACCATTCCAAAGGAATAGCACAGCACAATTAGTATGCTTCAAATATTTTACTGTGGGTAAGGGTTGGCCAACCTCCATAAAAATCCAGTGTTTTAAGAGGTGTTTGGTGACTCACTTGATTGTTAGAGGCCAGTGGTGGCTAGTCGCATCTTCCCCCTGAATTTTTTTGTTATTTTGTTACGTAACACTCTAAAATTCAAAAATGTCAAGTTTGAGTAAGAACGGAAGTGGATGAAATGTGTGTGTGGTCTTATCACAAAACGGCTGCATTGCTCACATGCAGGAACACTTGGCAGCTTGCCATTTGCATCAAATAGTAGAAGGAGGGAAAAGGAGCCGAGTGCTGCAATTTTCTCAGACTGTCATTGTGAAAGCTTGCCAAGAAGATAACGACGTGCTAATTGTTCTTATTTCTCCCATCTCTGAATCCCTAGGGACAATAAAATAAATAGAGACAGGAATGTACGTTCACAGGAAAAGCAATCCAAAATTTACAGCCAGACAGTACATAATGACTCTGTTTTGTGACACTTTAGTTCCTCTCAATACAAGCATTTCTGTAGATTACAGACATTTAGCTCCTAAAGGAAAGATAATTTTCTTGCACACCATCCCAACCCATGAGGAGTGCGAGATTCCAGGAGTTCTGGCACTTACCCAGGTTTCATGTTTCCTTTGGAATAAAGGACAACGTAGACTGTGGGGTCTTTATGATGCATGGTTTATTTGCACATATATACAACCTGAGCCTACGATGGAGGGGTTCACAGCATTAACATCCTAAGAGAGTCCTGCTTCTTCCATAGCCACCGCCTTGGAATCTGTCTGGCACAGAGCCACTTCCTTTCTTACCAGAATGGCCCATACATACTTAGAGCGTCATCACCTCACCAGGAAGCTAGCTTGGCTATTTGAGGAAGTGAATCTGTGCCAGACAGATTCAAGGCTGTGGCTCCACCTCACCAAACATAGAGAAAGGCAGCCAGAGCCCCAATTTCTCTGCCTTGAATCTCCTCCAGCATCCTCTGACCTTATCTGGGGAAGCTTCAGAATTTCCAGTGCTCAGAAGCCCATCCAAGTATTCAGCTCATTCATGTGAGGGGGGAGAGGGGAGTTGTGCACGTCCAGTGTGTCCCTCTTGCCATCCTCTGCGTATTGGAGGTGGAGCTTGCTCTAGGTATGGCAAGCCAATGTGGGGAGCTTCTCTCTCTCTTTTTTAAAAAAATATTTTTTATTCATTTTCCAAACAAGTTTTATACAGACAACAAATTATTTTACACTCATGCTTCAATTTTTGACTTCCCTCAGTTTCTCTGTCAATCTTTCGAAAAATTTCTATTTATTGACGCATTTCTAAACATAATATTGCCTTTCCCCACTCCTTTTCCTCTTACTCTCTTTTTTGCAGTATTTCTTACTATTTCACAGAGTCTCTTCAAAACCAACAAGCGTTGTATGTGCATCACATATATTTTTCAGATATTCTGTAAATTTTCCCCACTCCTCGATAAACTTTTGGTCTTTCTGGTATCGAATCTTCCCAGTCAATTTGTCCAATTCTGCATATTCGGTCAGTTTCCTTCTCCATTCTTCCACTGTTGGAATTTCTTCCTGTTTCCATCTTTGGGCCAGAAGTAACCTTGCGGCAGTCACTGCATATTGAAACAGTTTACAGTCTCTCTTATTGATTTCGTTTCCTACCATTCCTAATAGAAAGGCTTCTAGTTTTTTAACGAACGTATATTTCAACATCTTTTTCAATTCATTGTATATCATTTCCCAGAAGTCTTTCACCTTTTTACACTCCCACCACATATGATAGAAAGTACCTTCTTTTTCTTTACATTTCCAACACTTATTGCATGTTTTATACATTTTGGCCAGTTTAACTGGCGTTATATACCATCTGTAAAACATTTTCATTACATTTTCTTTCAACGCAGTACATGCCGTAAATTTTAGCCTTTCATTCCATAATTTCATCCAATCATCATACTGTATATTGTAACCAAAGTCTCTTGCCCAGTGTATCATTACTACTTTTACCTCTTCATCTTTTGTATGCCACTCCAGCAACATTTTGTACATTTTAGGTGGGGAGCTTCTCTGCATTGGACAGACTCCTCAATTGCCCTTTAGTGTGGACACAAGAAGGGAGTGGGGGAAGCAAGTAAGGCCCTACTTATCCCTCTTACACAGTAGGAATCATGTGATGCTGAGGTTTCAGCTAAGACTAGAGGCTGAGCAATGCTTACATGTGGCTGCTGATGCCCCTCCGCCTTGATATTTGAAAGTGACATTGCCACTTCCACAGGGGCCTAATAAAGAAGCATTTATTACAGTGCTGTGTCCAGCAGTAAAGTTTACATCCATAAAAGCAACTTTTCAAAACCTTGCAAAGCAAGATTGTACATTTAGATATAGTACAGTGGTACCTCGAGTTACAAATGCCTCAGGTTACAAACGCTATAGGTTACAAACTCCGCTAATCTGGAAGAGTTACCTCGAGTTGAGAACTTTGCCCCAGGACGAGAATGGAAATTGTGTGCTGGCGGCGCAGCAGCAGCAGCGGGAGGCCCCATTGGCAAAAGCACGCCTCTAGTTAAGAACAGTTTCAGGTTAAGAAGGGACCTCCGGAATGAATGAAGTTCATAACTAGAGGTACCACTGCAAATCATTTTTACAATATTCCACTTTCCAGTTCATATGAAATCATGACTTGTCACTGTCTCTTTCTTTTCATAGTGAGTTGTTTTAGCTATCAAGGTAAGCTTCCAGAGTTTGTCCGCCTGTTCTTTTGTTGAAGCTCAAATTAGTAATCTCTAAAACATTTTTACATTTATATCCAATGAGTTCAGTGTGTTGTACGTAGTTCTCCTCCTCGCCAATTAAATTCTTGCAACAACTCAATAACAATCTCATTGATCCACCCAAAATGACCTCCTTGTGATGTCTGATTTTGATTGTAGGTTGGCAGATACACACCCAGTGGACTGGACCACCATACTTTGAATATAAAAAAGAGAGCATGGATGCTCAAAGTATTAACAGAACATCATCTTGGCTCATTCCACAATAACCTCCTGAAATCCTCAGCCGCTTCCTACTCTGACTTATGCTGAGGATATTAGCCTGATGCAAAATTGGCCTGAGATAATAAATACAAATGTAGCCTCCTATATTTGTGCATGGAGTATTAAGTCTTTTGCTCCGTTCAAATAGATTTTGGTATTAATAAACAACAAATACAAGTACAACCACAGTGGTTGAGCAATCAGCAGATTTCATTTAATTCCAAAAAGGTCTGCTCAAGTGTCATTGTCAATTTATTACAGTAGCTTTGATTCTTCTCACTTCTATACCAACTGGCACTCAGCAAAATGTGGATCTAGTAAATGTGATTGATGCTTGGTATCCCTGCATGAAATTGGAAAGATACAACTTTTTCATTTCATTGTTTGATTAGCTTTGGCAATTTCCTCCAAAGGCTTGAGGCACATAAGATAGTCCCATAGTCACGAAGTACGATTGTGTGACTCATGGTAGCAGAAATTATTGTAGCGTCTCGCAGGAGAAACACAGCTGCAACGCATTTCAATCTGTTTAAATGGTTGAGAAACAGACTGGAAGCAGCAGTTCAGTTTTTAGCCGCTCCATGTCCCTGGTGTGTTGATGGAGTCATACTTACTTAATGATGTTAGTTATGAGTATTTCATCTGCTTTAATTCCAGTGGCTTTGATTCTCTGGGTTGCCAACCTGGAGAAGCTATCAAGCTGCCTGAGGCTGCATATTGATTTTACAGGGCAATACAAAATGAAAGATTCTGTATTTATTATTATTTTTATTTATCTGCTGTAGTTCAGTGCCACATGCTTAACTGTCAAGGGAGCAAAGAGTGGATGGTTGGCATTCATATTTCAATTGCTTGAGCTTCAGTTACAAATCAGCGACACTCTGGAGACTACGCTTACCCTCTAACACCCATCCTGCAGCATTCTGTCCTACTGCTCCTGGAAGTTCCTGACATAGACTTGTTTATCTGTGCCCTTGTTAGGCTGGGGGAAGTTTTCCATCCCAGGCAGTCTAAAAATGCAATGGATTACACACGTGCAGGTTCTTCCTTCTAATTTTGATTTTGATTTGGCTCAATGCTCTGTGTGGTTTTCCTTATTTCTCAAAGGCAGATCAGTACCCTGTGATCATCCCAAGTTGCTGCACGGAGAGATTCGGTTAGGTTTCCTCTGCGGCTGTCTTTGTAGCAAATTCAGCATTGCTGAAAGCAGTTTCCTTAAAAAAATGTAAAGAATAGTGGTAATCAGACCTAACTTCTGCATATGAGCTGTTGACTGTCTGCCACACCAGACACTCACGTGGTGGCTTGGTAGAAGAACTTCTTGTACTAGTCTTGCATGGAGGAACATGTGGAAGGAGTATCTGATAATACTTCTAGTTGTCTTGATTTGCTCCATCTTGTTTTGTTTGGGGCCAGTCCAGATCAAGGTAACTATTCACAAGGTGGAAGATTCTGTATTTTATTGTTGGTTCTTTCTTTGCTCTACATGCTGCTTTTTAGGGCCATTTCACACACTAAATTATGAAAGTAATGCCTCTTGATGGAGACTAGTTGCAGCACTAATGGGAGGTAAAGAAATTTTGGTGTTTTTCCCATACCTTCATCTGGTGGGAAGTGGGAACGTCCATGTTAAGAGCATTACAACCATAAGGATGTTGAATTCTTAAAGAATAGAAACCTTTCCTAGTGAACACAACCTGAAAAAACACAACCTGAAGCGGCTATAACCTGAGGTATGACTGTAGTAGTAGTAGTAGTAGTAGTAGTAGTAATAATAATAATAATAATAATAATAATAATAATAATAATAATAATTGTTGTTGTTGTTGTTGTTGTTAAAGTCTGTATCATTGTGAGGCACTAAATAACATCTATTAGGCATTCAACCAGAGTTCACTTCCCTCATCCTCATAAGGAGAGTTGGATACTATCATTACTTTTAGTGGGCCATTTGATCTGTCATTGCTCGCTCACACTTGCAGCTCATTATTTTACACAATATATAATTAACTTCTGAAATGTGCTGCAACAAGATGTGCTGATGACTCTTGGTTTAGTTAGTATTAAAGGAAGATTAGGCAAAATTCGTGGAGGATAGCTCCATCTGTCAATTGCCATCAGCTACAATAGGTACGTGAAAGCTCCATGCTCAGAAGCAATGTACTTCTGAATACCAATTAAGGGGGGAGGGAGACAAACAACTAATGGGGTTCCTGTGTTCATGCCCCACATGTGGTCCTCCTGTACGCACCCAACTGGCCTCCATGGGCAACAGAATGGTGCCCTTGTCCTTATTCTGATGTTATTCTCTGTAAAACAGGTGCCTGTTGTAACTTTGCTGCGTTGGCAAGCTGGCAGTCAGCTATGCGTTACAAGAAAAAGAAAACAGCACTGGTAATAACAGATTTGGTGGTAAGGATTGCCCTTTTTTAAGGTTAAAGGAGGAACCAAATTTCAGTGTATATCAACCACATATATAATTATCATTCCAGCTGCAAATAAATATATCCCCATGGTGGTTAGAAAAGGGTGTCTCTTTGTTAGGGTCTCATTTCTTCATATGAGACTACAGACAATAATAATGCTGGCATTTTTGCCATCAGCTGTCACATTTCCAGAAAACGATATAAATATGCAACCGTTTTCAAGGCAGTTACTTTGTGTGCACAGCTCAGTGATTTCCAAATCCTTTGGTTGGTTTACTCATTTGAAGCCAACGCTTTTAGCTGAAATTCTTCCATCTCTCTGTCTCCCCAATTGCAGACGTCAATACCAATTTGAATTCTTGAACACCCACAATGATGGAACTTCATCTTATTCCAAACAGTGTGTGACTGAAGACACAGGTCACCTCCAAAGGATGTACTTATTGAGCATTCATCCTGATTTCTTCCCAAAGAGCTTGCACAGAAATTATACAACCCACTGTTTTACAGAGCATTCATCATGATTGGTTTGTGTTAGGGTTGTACATTTGTTATACTACTCTAGTGCATTTTCCCGTCACCTCCCTTATCATATTGTACAACGAGTGCTTCAATTCTCTTTAAATGGGCAAACCCGAATTTTCTGATATGCGATTGAATCCCTCCTGCAAAATAGTAGCAGTCTGAAGGTAACCTAGGACACAATGTTCCAGATGTCGTGCACAGGTATTAAAAATGTTGAAAACCAAAATTGAGAACCCGTGTGTAAGGGGCACTTAATGACCTCTGCATCGAATAATGAATTGCAAGGTTTAGTAAGGAGAGAGCATAAGAATTAGTCTCATGAACATGATAACAGCAGGCCGCTATTATATGCTGGGAAGTGGTATTTCTAAACCAAACCAAAAGTAAGTGAATGGATGGGAAATTCTGGTAAGTAATTGTTGTGACAAAAGGGAAAAAGGCAACAACAAGGTCATTTTACAGCAAGTTAGAATCCACTTACTGAATATTGTAGAAAGAAAAAATTGTTCCCTCTTTCCTTTTTTTTTAAAAAAAATAATCTCCGGAGATATCAGGTATTTTAATGACATTTGTTATGTGGTGTATGATGATGATAAGTGTCCTATAGGATAAAAAATTCCTTCCAGTAGCACCTTAGAGACCAACTAAGTTTATTATTAGTATGAGCTTTCGTGTGCATGCACACTTCTTCAGATCTGAAGAAGTGTGCATTCACACAAAAGCTCATACCAATAACAAACTTAGTTGGTCTCTAAGGTGCTACTGGAAGGAATTTTGTTTGTTTGTTTTGACTACGGCAGACTAACACAGCTACCTACCTACAACTGTCCTATAGGATGTTAGCTAAAATAACTGGCAGACAGATTTTACCCAGATGCTCCTTTTTGCTCTATTTTCCATTTTCCTCATATGGCATGATTGTTGTTTTCTTTTTGTAAATGATGTTATAGGAATCTATCTCTATCTATCTATCATCTATCTATCTATCTATCTATCTATCTATCTATCTATCTATCTATCATCTATCTATCTATCTATCTATCATCTATCTATCATCTATCTATCTATCATCTATCTAATCTATCATCTATCTATCTATATCTATCTATCTATCTATCTATCTATCTATCTATCTATCTATCTATCATCTATCTATCTATCTATCTATCATCTATCATCTATGAAGTAAAATTGAATGAATGCATGAGCTATTATGGGTCAAATACCACTGAGACCTTTTAGGTCATCTTCTCAAAGCATCTCAAATGCAGTGCCATTTAGTGGGGGGTAGGGCACACAGTCAGAGCTAATCTACATACCATATTTTGGCTGGGGAAACTCAACCTGATGGTTGGGAAATAAATAAATAAATAAAATTAATATTATTTTAAATCAGTACTTTACCAACTACTGTCCTTCTTAACGCTGCAACACACAAATCATGCAAACTGGTATTACCACACTGCAAAACTAAGTTTTGAAGAATTTGTACAGCTTGGCCTGTTCTTTCCTTGGGAGAACTGAAAGCCAAATGTTGCCAGTGGTCATGAAGCAATGCACCATTAGAACCACCCAGTATATAAGTTCATGCTGAGAGTAGGTTGGCTGCCAAAAATTAAGCAGCTATATTATTGCTGCGTATTAAGCCAACTGCCCATTGGTTACCTGAATGAAAGAACTTTGTTTTCTCTCTCTCCTGTATTTTCCTTAAACTGGTATTGCAGCAAAAATGGGGGGAAATCCAAGTACAATATATCCTTGAGAGTGGACACTCAAAGGAGCACACTGTGCACCTTCATAAAACATACTGAAATAATTAGTTTTATTTATCAGAGAACAAATACATACCCCAAAGAAGTTGACTGCTGCAATGATTGCCAAGAACATCTGAACTTGGATTTTCCATACCTCAGGCCTACCTTAAACAAAAGCTACCAAACAAGGTTCAGCCAGAATTTTACAGAGCATGCAATACTAGAAGACAAATAACAATAAAAAATAATCCAATTTTCAAAATAATAATTAATTGATGCACCATCAAGGACTGGTGGATCACTTTCTTTGTTTTTAAGGTATGCTCAAGCCTTCTAAAAGTAACATTAGATTTTAGCAATGATTTTTTTTTGGGAGGGGCAGTATGAAAGCCGTATTAAAAATGCTTTGCTGGTGTGGAGAGCATAATGCATAGCTGTCAACTTTTCCCTTTTCTTGCGAGGAATCCCATTTGGAATAAGGGAATTTCCCTTAAAAAAAGGGAAAAGTTGACAGCTATGATAATGGGAAAAATATGTGTTGAATGAAAAAAGAAAATGATGTTTCTATGTCCATGAAAAAATCTATTTATTTCTATCAGCTCTGTTTCATGTGGATTGTTTGAGTTTTAACCAACTTGAAAGGCTTGGACGCAGCAAACATAAAAAGTAGTTCTTCCCCTGTGGCCTATCTCATGTCTTATCATGGCCTCTGTGAACGGCTAGGTAAATAAGCCTCTTTCAGGCTATTTCCTATGAACCTCTGATCCTTAATCATGCAAAAGAGAAAGAAAGCAGAGGAAAGGCACTTGTAATAGGAATAGAAAGGAATACTCTGGAAAATGGTGAAACTTCACACTTGCATTGAAGGCAACTGAAGCAAGAGCTGCTTTGAGCTTCATACTTGGATATACCCTTGCCATATGCTCTTTGTTTGGCGATAGGCAAGCCTAGAAGGGAAGTTTCAAAAGCTTTGGCAAGGCTGGCCACTCTAGAGGCTTATGAAAACACAAATAACTTGAGGGTTAAGTGCATGAGTAGGCAAACTAAGGCCCAGGGGCCGAATGTGGTCCAATCGCCTTCTAAATCCAGCCGTGGATGCACCGGCCCACAGCGTGTTTTTACATGAGTAGAATGTGTTCTTTTATTTAAAATGCATCTCTGGGTTATTTGTGGGGCATAGGAATTCGTTCACCCCCCCAAAAAAAATATAGTCGCCCCCCCAAGGTCTGAGGGACAGTGGACCAGCCCCCTGCTGAAAAAGTTTGCTGACCCCTGGTTGAGTGCTTCAAAACAGATTCAGGCTGTTTTGTGTGGGTTGTGGGGTGGGGGCTTCTAGCATTTCTGCACTTGTTACCTGCCTTGCAATGCAATCATCTGCAGATTTTCACAGAAGTAAGCTCCTCTATAGGGATGCGGGTGGCGCTGTGGGTTAAACCACAGAGCCTAGGACTTGCCAATCAGAAGGTCGGCGGTTCAAATCCCCACGACGGGGTGAGCTCCCGTTGCTCGGTCCCTGCTCCTGCCTACCTAGAAGTTCGAAAGCACATCAAAGTGCATATAGATACCTTCTGGCGGGAAGGTAAACGGCGTTTCCGTGCACTGCTCTGGTTCGCCAGAAGTGGCTTAGTCATGCTGGCCACATGACCCGGAAGCTGTACGCTGGCTCCCTCGGCCAATAAAGTGAGATGAGCGCTGCAACCCCAGAGGCCTAATGGTCAGGGGTCCCTTTACCTTAACCTTTATGCTTCTTTATGTTCTGTGGACCTTACTCCTTAGTGTCTTTGGGATTGCAGCTTGAATGTGGTACCTCGGGTTAAGAACTTAATTCGTTCTGGAGGTCCGTTTTTAACCTGAAACTGTTCTTAACCGGAGGTACCACTTTAGCTAATGGGGGCCTCCCGCTGCCGCCACCGCACGATTTCTCTTCTCATCCTGAAGCAAAGTTCTTAACCCAAGGTACTATTTCTGGGTTAGCGGAGTCTGTAACCCAAAGTGTCTGTAACCTGAAGCGTCTGTAACCTGAGGCACCGCTGTATCTGTATGCGGTAATCAAAAACCAGATTTGTCATTGACCTTGCCAGAGCTAGCATGACAGTGTATGCTACCTCAGGTGGGTTGTAGTCACTGCCCCTCCCCCGCTTTCCCCTCCTCATCTGGTCCTTGCTGCAGAGGCAGACTTTGGTTATAGGGTGCACTGAGCGAGGACAAAATTTGGCACTCCCTAACTTTGAGCAGGTGCCTATATAAATATAGGTGGTGGTGGTTATTTTGCATGGCCTTGGCTCGGCACCTTATGCAGGGAAACTTCCTGCCCCACCCTAACTCTGGCGCTGCTTCCACCACCACTTTCCCCCACCTTCTCCATTCCCTGCTGCCTCTCCCTCAGTCATCCTCCTTCCAGCTGTGCATCCCTGCTGTGTCATCCTCACCCCCATAGGCACCCCCAAATTTTCAACGAAGGGGCCGGGCCCAACAAAGTTCTATGCGGCAGGGCATGCATGCCATGGGGCATGCCGACCCCAACTGCGCACATGTGCATGCCACGGTGATGTCAGCATGCCCCGGGCCCCCTCTGTTGCGGTGGTAAGCCAGTGCGCCTGCTCACCACTCAATACCACAATGGTGGGAAATACTGTGTAAAGTTTAACAGCATCTATTAAGCGTAAGTAAAGGTAAAGGGACCCCTGACCATTAGGTCCAGTCGTGGCTGACTCTGGGGTTGTGGCGCTTATCTCGCTTTATTGGCTGAGGGAGCCAGCGTACAGCTTCTGGGTCATGTGGCCAGCATGACTAAGCCGCTTCTGGCGAACCAGAGCAGTGCACGGAAAAGCCGTTTACTTTCCCACCGGAGCGGTACCTATTTATCTACTTGCACTTTGATGTGCTTTCGAACTGCTAGGTTGGCAGGAGCTGGGACTGACCAATGGGAGCTCATTCCGTCACGGGGATTCGAACCGCCGACCTTCTGATCGGCAAGTCCTAGGCTCTGTGGTTTAACCCACAGTCCCTTCTATTAAGCATAGTAAAGTGCATTAGACTGCTAACCTGTCTTTGCTGCAGGTGGTGATGCTTTGGCAGTGATGCAGGCATTCTCTGTTTCCACCTTGACCACAATGTTTCCCTTTGAGGAAGGGCTCCTACCTCGAAGTGAGGAGTATTGGACCTGGAGACGTCTTTAGGACCACTGCAGACTGCATCCCTGCAGCAGCAGCAGTGGTGTTCCATAGTAAGCACACAAGCAGTGGAGGCAACAGGTGACGGGGTGGCGGTTGGCTGACAGCCATGGTGTTGGCAGCAGTGGCAGGCAGACAAGACCATGGGAGCCTCATCCGCCACCCTGTGTCACATGCCTCACCTGACCTTGCAGCAGAGAAAAAGGGCACAATATTTTATTTAAGTGCTTCAATGCTGTATGTTTTTTTTGTATTGCGTCAAAATTTCTTCTGAAAGCCAGTGTCTTCGAGTATAAAAAGGCTATACTGAGCTACTTGGCCACATGGCAGTTTTGGAACAAATCCGTTATGCTGGATGACTCATGACTCTAGCTCTTTTCTTTGGGGGGTGGGAGTCCTAATTCAGTAAAAAAAAAAAATACTCAATTTCATCTTATCCCAAGAGTACTAGTAAAAATGAAAGTTTTTACATGAACAAAATGGCCACTTTCAAACACTTGCTCTAAGAACTAATTACTTTAAAAAAAAAAAAAGATTCCTGTTTAGCTGACTGCAGATTGTCTCATTTTCCATTTTTAGAGATTTTTCTCCCCCTTAGATTTATGCTGGAAACAAACAATTATGCAAGGCTCCCCTTGCCCTGCAGTATCTGCCTCATTGCCAGTGAAAGTCCAGCAACATATTATTTCAACTTAACACTCCAACATAATTGCATGTAGGGTTCTTGCGTGTGGACGCCCTAATGTTGTTTCCCCACTGCCTTGTTGCATTTGCATATTGAACATGCAAGTTTGAAAAAGCTATTAAAAAATGCCTTGACATCGGTCCTCTTCTAGATGCTTATTCTGGAGGACTCTGGGGAACACGGCTCAAACGACTGGCAGGCTAAGGAGAGAATGATGGATTACTCTTCAGCTGTCCACACAAAATATGACCTCCATTGAAATAGCCAGCTTTGGTTTCTGTCACTGACATAACCCTCACCACACTTTTCTTCCAAGCTCTTAAAAATAATGGGAAAGATTATTCTAGTCTGATCCCATTAGGTAGATATTACACTTTTCATAACGTTCTGAGATCATTGATATGAGGTGTTTTGTTTCTTTATTTTTATATAAAAAAATATCTCTCCCATAGAAAAAAAATGGGATGCAGTTTCAGGCCCTTGGTGCTCTGAATGCTTTGGTTTGGCAAGTCTCACTGTGGTGCATTCCAATTGCTTTCTGTTTTCTTCTTGGCTGCATTGTTCTTGGAAAAGTATGAGTTTGACATTAGTAATACAACCAAAACAGAACTTTTCCATGTGGCTTTTACATTGTTGAGCCGGCGTGCTGTGGCTTTGAAAGCCCAATAAAAGAGGTTGCGTAACAGGGATTACAGATTAATCGGTGGCATGAAATACTGAGATTGAAGAGTATGATTATTATTTTTTATAGTGGTCATTTATGTTGTCAATGTGTCTGCCGCAGACTCCCAAGTATTATTTTTTTCAATTTCACCTTGGGTCGTAATGTTCTTTGTGGGATCATTTAGGTAAATGGTTGCTGCAGGGTGCTGATGTCACTTTATTCAGTACTTCAGAATAAATTGACGTAGCAGGGGGGAAAATGTGTAATCTATTCATTGCACAGATGCATTGTGTTGGCATTTTGCCTAGTGACACTTGCACAATTTTAAACAAATTGGCAATATGTGAAATGTAACAATATTTCAATATTGGTGAAATGCAACAATATGATATGCAGAATGGGGCATTCCCCCATGTGCCACGCCCCTGAAATTGGTTTTGGAGAGGTCAAGAGAGCCCCCAGAGCAGTGGCCGGGGGGGGGGGGGAAGGGAGGGGGAAAGTGTTCTGACCGGCAAAGTGATATGGTTTCTCCGTCAGAACATTTGCAATCGTGCATCACTGAATTCCATCTGTTTATTTCAGGCACCCACTTAATGCTTGGATGGTAGGGGCAGGAGCCAGATGAGCCAGATGTCATCAGGGCAGGGCCAGAGTTGCAGCCCCTTAGCAGCTTTCTATATGCTTTGCTCCCACACAAGGTAATATTTGAAGGGGTCCATACAGTGAATGGGAAAGGCAGGAGTCAAGCAATTGCCTTGGCAAATAAATATTGTTATAAGTTTGTGTGTGCCAGATTCTTTTAAATTCCTGGATTCAGTAAATGTTAGAATTTAATCAAGGCTTGCAGTGTTTAGCTGAGTGCTAGACTGCTCTAATCTCTGGATCTAAGTGTTAAAAGCTAATTAAGCTTTTCCTCTAGTAAGCTCTGGGTGATGGGGCAAATGCGATGAGCATCAAAGGAGCTTGCTGAGAGAAGGCGGGTAGGGCCCTTCCCTTCTAGATGTGACCTAATCGAAAGACACTGAATAACATCTTATCTTTTGAGAGTAAACTAATGATACCGTATATGCATGATGTATGATATATGAATGTAAGGGGTTCACTAAATTTTGCTACATCATTTTCAGCTGTTTATCCCTTTTGTTCATCTGTATGCGGCTTTAAAGGAAATGAGGATCATAAATTGGAGGATACGCCCCACGCTGTCCTCTGGTAACATTTGGATTCCATCTGTTGGGTTCCATTAACAGAACGCCATACCTGATAATTAGTCACAGAACATTTGTTCTTCTTGTGTTCTGCAAGAGAAAACTGAGAAGAGAGATCTGGGAGAAACAGTTTCAGGTTTTGTAGCCAAAGACACATTGAGCGGTTGGGCTTTTAGAATCTCCCCTGGATCATGAAGAGTTTTAAGCCTAGATGACCAAGCAATTGAAGGCAGTTAAGATCGACTGCATTTGTTGTCTCCCCAGTCTTTGTTTTCTGCCCTTGACCTTATTGGTGAAATAAACAGAAGAAGGTAACAGCCATTCCTGGCTAGCAGACATGACTAGCTTTAAGCAGTCCCTCTGGCCCATTAACTTTCTCCTGTCCAAACCTCCACAAATTTAGAACAATATCAGCATAATACTTCATTTTGGGTCTTCTGTTCTGTAAGAAAAGCAATTTTTAACAGCCTGACATGTCAAAAATCTCCAAAGGAAACTTCTACTGCCATGGACCATGTTGAAGCTAGTTCAGGCCTCTTTTTAAAGCTCAAGTTAACTCCTGAAATTTTGAGTCTTCCAAGGGACCCCTTTGAACCTTTTAAAGGCGCTGCGGGTTAAACCACAGAGCCCAGGACTTGCTGATCAGAAGGTTGGCGGTTCGAATCCCCGCTACAGGGTGAGCTCCCGTTGCTCAGTCCCTGCTCCTGCCAACCTAGCAGTTCAAAAGCACGAAGTGCAAGTAGATAAACAGGTACCACTCTGGCAGGAAGGTAAACGGCGTTTCTGTGTGCTGCTCTGGTTCACCAGAAGTGGCTTAGTCATGCTGGCCACATGACCCGGAAGCTGTACGCTGGCTCCCTCGGCCAATAAAGCGAGATGAGCGCCGCAACCCCAGAGTCGGTCACGACTGGACCTATTGGTCAGGGGTCCCTTTACTATTGCAAATATGTGCATATTATTATCTTCCACAGTCTTCATGGCAGGGATGGGGAATTTGTGGGCCTCCAGACGTTGCTGGACTCCAGCTCCCATCAGCGGCAGCCAGCATGGCCAATGGTTACAGATGATGGGGGTTATAGATCAACAATACCTGGAGGGCCACAAGAGAAGAAAACTGTGAATGGGCACCACTGTTCTTAAGCTGAGCACTCTGGATTCTAAAACGACATTTCATAATAATGTGAACTGCTCAGTTTGTCAAATGTCTTGTTTCTGAGGTCACTGACTTGAAACTTGACACCACTGATGAGATTAGCCTGTCATGCAGGGCGCTGAGCACCAAATGTCTGGGTTTTGCTTCCACTGGCAGTGGCTCCAGAGACAGGAGAAAAAAAACAGCTCATAAATTTTTCTGAAATCTAACATTTCTCAAAGCTCAGAGCAGTTTTTTGGCTACTTTTTCAAGCAACCTTGTTTAAAGTCTTTTGCAGGGTATGAGTGTAAATAGGTAGCAAAAATAACATGAAATATTCAGTGGAATCAAGGTTAAATTGTCTGTCAGGCAGCATCCTCTGTCAGCAGCATATATTCACAACTAGTACTTTCACAACAATATGCATTCACAATTAACTTTATAAAAAAACTTAAGAACCATGATGAAGTTCAACTTCAAGTCATCTGTCAGGCAGACCATGTATTGCTGTGTTTTCGTTCAGAGCTTTTATTTTTCCTTTTTAAAAAAATTCACTTTGGAGACTACCATTAACAAAGCCTAACTATTGCTGTGTATGGTAAGGTGTTTGTTTGTTTGTTTGTTTGTTTGTTTTTTGTTTTTACCAAGTTATGCAGTTAAGAATAGAGGGCCCTCTTCAGCTAACATTTACTTGGAGTAAACCTATTGAAATTTATGGGCCAAAGTTAGCCATGACCATTAATTTCAGTGGGGCTACTCTTGAGTAAAAGTTAGTTGACTACAACCCAGATAATGCTGTGTTGGCAAGAGGAGGAGCACGTTACAGTCCCAATATTGCCTATTTCAGTCAAAAAAATACTGGGATGATTTGTACTGCTGCTGGATGTAGAATTCTACTGTAGTGTTTTATTCAAAAATGTAAGACTAGCATCTCTAGAGGCCTTGCAAAATCTTGCACCAAAACATTGTAAAATGAATGTGTAGAGGGCACAGGATTGTACACATTGACTCTGCCCTGAATGCCATACAATCAACTCAAAGGTCGGAAGAGAACAGATATGCATACAACTTGTAGTCAAAATGGTGCCTTTCAGATGTTTTTGGACTACAGGTCCCAGCACCCTAGACCATTGGCCATGCTGGCTAAGGCTGATAAGGGTTGGAAGGGACCCTGAGGATCATCGGTTCCAACCTCCTGCAATGGAGGAATATGCAGCTGTCCCTTACAAGGGATCAAACCTGCAACCTTGGCATTATCAGCACCACACTCGAACCAACTGAGCTATCCAAGGGGAAATAAATGCAAGGTGGAGTCTGGCATTGTGAGCTACGTATGCCTGATGTTTAGGATCTGTAGGCAGACTTTGGAACTCTGCAAATGCAGTCTTTCTGGCAGCCTATGAACAGGGTGGCAGGGGGTGGGCTAACAATCCCAGGGCCCTATAAGGCTGAGGATCTCCTGATGCAGATGAAGAAGCCATTTCATTCAGCAAAATCTTTCAAACAGATTGGGACTATGGAATAAAGTATAAAGAGCTTAGACATTTGATAAAACCAAGAATGACTTAGGAGTGTGTGACAGCTGTGGCAGAAACTGCGCATTGATTGCTTGTACCAAATGTATGCCAAGGCCTGGGGAAAAATGCAACTATGCATGTATTCAGTTGCACCCCCATATCGTCTGCGTCAGGTGAGTGTATATTTACATTGCCCTGTCTGTCAATGGGGTAGTGTCAGGTGACCCATTTTTCATTTGTAGTGCAGTTTGAGTTCAAGCTATGCTGCAAAGGAAGATTCAGGTCAATCTATGTGGGGCTATAAGTCACCACTGAACCATGAATAGGCCTTTGAGCCTTGCATTTAACAGGGGTCCACCACACTACAGAATTCCTCATCATGAACTCTGTAGCACAGACAGTCCCAACCATTTTAGGATTATTCCATAGGATTATTCCATAGTGTAGACCAGCACTTGCACTAATTCAACATAGTGATCATATCACCACCTAATGGTCTTTTCTGCATAGCCAACTCTTTAATGAAATTAGTACCTGAATGTGTTAAATTGTGTCTGGGGAGAAAACAGGGGTTGACATGAATGGACCTGGGAATTTCACCCATTCTCCTCACTTATTCACTAATATTTAAATCTGAAGCAGCATTGCAAGGTTTGGCAGGGAACAGAGCAGTCTGAAGTAGGTTTTGTGGATTCACAGCTTAAGTGAGGACAAAGATGGGAATCCTATACATACATCAATGGGGATTACCTCTGAGTAGGCATGTAGAGGATTGCATTAGAAAACAGGAAGACCCTTAATAGTTGACTTAAAGCTTCAACTAAAACTTCATTCTAGCTGAACAGAAGGCAACTGATGCCTCTGTCAGTTGTGATTATGTATGGATAGTTGCAGGCTAGACTACCCTTGGTTAAGCTGATTATTTGGTAATAAAGATGATTAGTTGATAATTCTTCAGTGGGCTCTTTAGGGGCTGGTGTGAAATAATGTTGCACAATGATTGGATATTCTCCCTTTACTGTTTTTATAAAAGTGGCATCCTACAGCTCAGGGGAGGGATATAAAAACAGTTTGGAAGCAGTTTGCAGTTTCAACTGGGAAATAGAGAGATGTGAGTTGGCTGTATATAAAATGCCTTAGGATTTAGGGGTTCTCTTTGGAAACCTGGTGCAGGAACAATGACACTGCTGCCTGCTTCAGGGTCTGCTTCCTTCCTCTGTACTTGTATATTTGTTACAAAGAGGTCTTACGTCTCTTATCCAAAGAAAGCACTGTTGTGTTTCTGTGAGAACTTACTACGGTTTGTGGATCTGAGGAGCATAACAAGTAACCATGGTTTTCCATGCAAAAATTGATTTGACCACTGCATGAACTGGAGTCCAAAAGAGCTTCCCAGTATTTAGTCTGAAGCAAGAGACAAGGTCAGGTTGGGGGAGAGACTGTGCGTCTACTTTAATACAGAAAAGTTTTGTTGCAAAATTTTAGGAACAGCAAATTCATGGTGGGGGGAGGGGAGCAAAGGCTTTTCTTGTGCTGTCTGGAGTCTTGCCTCCATCACACTTAACCAGTTCTGCCCTAGCTATAAATCCGTGTTTTGGTCTTCCTTACTCAAGATGCTTCAACTGATGGTACAAAGCTCCTCTTTATCCAGGCTAGCAGCTATATGATACTTCCAGACATACCTTTCTTACCCACATGACACATTTGCCATTTCAAGCACTGAAAGGCTGTATATTTCTCTTTCCTGTTATTTCAAATTCCAGGCAAAATCCAAACTTTTAGAAGTGCGGCGAGATGTTTACCGAAGATTTGAACCTGAGAGGGCAGGCCTTTGTGAGCTCGTGGCAAGAAACCTGGGCCTCGCTTGCTCCCGTTCATTCAGAAGAGCCCCGTGGAACATAAAAGCTTTTGCACTCAGAGGAGGCAGAGGGTGGCAGCCTCTGTACTAGGCAGTGACCTGAGGTGGCTTGTGCAAACTGATGTAAAGGAAAGAGTCAACAAAGCAACCTGACTGTATCAGAGTGGGATCCCAAGCAAACACAGTAGGAAGCAACTTCTACTGGAACCAGTGAGGTTTACCTAAGAGTAAGTATAACTGGAATCAGGCTGTTAATTAGCAGAGGAAGTAGCAGAAGCACCTAAACTCTACTAGATACAAGGCAAGAAGTGGGAAAGAAAGAAGTGTCACATGGACAGAACTTTGCTCAGGGGAGCAAACTCGGAATCCAAGTTTATAAACCTATTTCTCAAAAGGATTACCTTCTTAAAGGGGTTTATATCTGCCCTAGGCATCTTCAGGAGGAAGAGTGGGTTATAAATTCAATAAATAATACATAATGCTATTCAGTAGCTTCATAAATGTTCTGTGTGTCTCTTCAAGCCACTGGACATCATAGGTTTTACCTCTGAGTAAACATGCACAGAACTGGACTACATATGTCCTTGTGGAGTATTTGTAGGAAGGGGATAATGTGATTGCATACCTAGAACACTTCGAAGTTGTATCTGTATAAATTGTGTTCAGAAAGATATGTCAATTACCATGAGAGAAACAAAAAATGTTGAGGTTGGAACTGAGCCTGATACATCAAGCAAAGCTGAAGTTGAAGTCTTCCACCTGCATACATGGCATGCCATAAATTAAGTTACAAAGCTTTTGTGAAGCATATTTATTCTGTTCTACTCCAAAAGTCCATGTGATAATTTACCTAAGCTTTATATGTACTTTTTAAAACCAGGGAGTAGGGCTACACTGCTAGTCCACCCCTAGTATCAGGTGTGTCTCTGACCTCTTCCCCTGGACATCCACATGTTGGTGTGAACATCAACACTATTGAAACTCTCATGTGTTCATTCACAGACTTTCACAGTGCAGACGTCCATGCTCATGAGCAGGTGTTTCTCTGTCCCATGTGATTGGACCCCGTTATTACTGAGTTCCTGCTTTTATAATACTGTTGTATTGGGTTAGGGTTTGTTTGTTTTTTAAAAAGTCATATCTGTTTTCAAGATGCTGTTTTGTTGTTTTCATGCTGCATTTTTGAATACCACTTCCAGAATTCTAAGTAGCTTATAAATGCTTTAAAATAAAACAATGCACAGGGGGCAGGCCAGATACAGAGCCTCACTCCATGCTAATTATACAGAGCACTAAAGGTAAGGTAAAGGTAAAGGTACCCCTGCCCGTACGGGCCAGTCTTGACAGACTCTAGGGTTGTGCGCCCATCTCACTCCAGAGGCCAGGGGCCAGCGCTGTCCGGAGACACTTCCGGGTCACGTGGCCAGCGTGACAAGCTGCATCTGGCGAGCCAGCGCAGCACACGGAAACGCCGTTTACCTTCCCGCCAGTAAGCGGTCCCTATTTATCTACTTGCACCCGCGGGTGCTTTCGAACTGCTAGGTTGGCAGGCACTGGGACCGAGCAACAGGAGCGCACCCCGCCGCGGGGATTCGAACCGCCAACCTTTCGATCGGCAAGCCCTAGGCGCTGAGGCTTTTACCCACAGCGCCACCAGAGCACTAGTTTACACAATTGACACATCAAGGGAGTGACAGTTAAAATTACATGAGAATTCATTCTCTCTATAATAGGTACTTCATAGTATAGGCTGTGGCCATTTTAGGCCCAATTGAGTTGTGGCCGCTCACGCACGGGTCCTTTTGAACCTGGAAGAGGGAGGAATGGGGGCAGGATGCGGCATAATGGACTTATGTGTGCTCTGCCAACCCGCCTGGGGGCCAGGAATGGAACCTCCTGCAAAATGGAACCCTCTGCAAAATGGTCACAGCCTGTACTGGCCTTAAGTGCCCTAAAACCTAAGTTACTACATACAGTAGCAGTGATGGGTCAGTGGTGATTACCTGACCTCCCAATAGCAATGTCCCTGCACTTAGGGACAAGGGAGGGTTGAGATAGTGGGGACAGTTGGGTGGTGTGAACACACTGGCAGAAGCGTCAGATTGGTTCTGCCAATATGTTTGCACCGCAACGATCTCCCCACCAGCTCATGATGGTAAGTGCCACAACACCAGTGTTGGGAGGTCAGGTAAGTGCCCCCACCCTCCCTTGCCAACCACTACTGACTACCTGATAGAGTTAAGAATTAGCTGTGCAAAGAATGATCTAACTCCATTTCCAATTTCATATATTTTTATTCTGTTATTTCACCCGTTATTTCACAGGAACAAACCGGATGCTTGTTGCTTAAGCTGACCATGGAAAAGCATAGAAGCAACTCTGTCGAGTGATGTTCACGGCCTCATCATTTCCACTTTCTAATGTTATCTCCTTGCTTTCAGCTCTCTCTCAGCAAACTCAGGCTTTTCTTGAACCCCATGGGTTTTTGTGTGTTTTCCCAAGCCATCTGCAGCTGTTTGCTTTGCAAACATCTTTTGCTTTCACCAGCTCCTTATGCATGGCAATCTGTAGGCTAATCCATGAGAGGGCAGTTGGTGGATTAGCTTGTCTCCCAGAATATGCATGGGAGCATGCATTTAGCATGCCACAAGGCTCCCATTGTGCTAGGCAATGTGCAAATGCAGGAAGAGAAAGTCCCTGCCTACATCAAAGATATTACACTGTTCATTAAATAGCTATAAGCCTTCGTTCTTTCTGTAATATTTGGAAACACTTGACAGCCAGTACTGCAGCTGCTAATGTCAACAGACGTGAACTTAATGAATAACTTCACTGAGTGCAGTCAGCACTTCTAAATGGGCAGTGTGATTTCTGCAGTCTTAAGCATGAACAAAAAGGAAGTTATAAAACCCTTATCTCCCTATTTGTTATTTATTTCTAGTTTTTTATTATGCACGAAAGAAAAGACAAAATGCACTATGGGAAAACACATACAAAATGTGTATATTAGTGAATATATACAAAAAATGTATGATATTAGGGCAAATTACTTGCAAAGAAATGTATCTGTAAGCCAGAGTTGCAAGCAAAAATGTGTACATTAGAAGAAATGTACCCTAAAATGCTGGCAGATTCTGGTGAGGATTTTTTTAAAAATTGCAAGCTGATGTGGAAATGCAGCAAATGGATCTTCATACTGGAAAAATGACGGAGGGTTGTATCCAGCTAAGATGTATTCAGAGTTGACCCACTGAAATCAATAGACTTTAGTCATATCCATTAATTTCAAAGGCTCTACTGACATAGCTGGATCCAACTCTGATAGAAACCACAGTTGACAAAGGTTTGACGACGACCGGGGAGTGGAGTTGAGCTGTTGGCCCCACCCCAGCATATAGCATATGTAGGCTCTTTTCATATTTAGTTAAGGGTATGAAAAGACCTTCCAAACCTGCAAACTGAACATGTGTTGGCTGTCTCCCTTTGACTGAACAGTCTGCAGAAGACAATGTCTTTGACTGCACATGCAGAGCCTGATGTGTATACAAGTAGCATGCATGTAGGTTGTTGAATATGCAGAGGTTTGGGAGTGGGAACAGCAGCCGTGATCTCATTCCTGCTCCAGACATTCAGTGAATGCAGGGCTAATATACCATCAGGGTTTGCAACAGAAGTCAGCATTCTCAGGCATCTCCCAAGGCCCACACTTCCACAGTGGGAGCACTGTTGACACCCAGAGTCCCCTTGCCTTGCTACTCCTGCTTTTTGCTGTCACTACATGGTTCCCTCTCCTCTATGAGAGAGAGAGCAATGACAGGAGCAAGCAGAAGGAGCAGTGACCTCTCCTTGCCTTGACTTCTCCCTCCAGACAATGCCTCTGATAGAAGACAAGCAATTGGGCAGTAGCCGTAGCTTGGAGGAAGAGGAGATGGGGCTACTCAAGCATCTTTGTCCAAGGGTGCCTGAAAACTTGGAGTCAACCCTGTATCACATCCTAGTTTGTAAAATTGGAGATGTGTTTGTGAACCTTTCTTAAATTTGTAGTTTTCTCATAATCTAATCTCACTAGACTCCAAAGTCAGGAAGTCAAAAGTATTTGAGATACACCACTGTTCAACCTGCACTTCCATGGAAAATATATTGATAACGAAATAAATGCAAAATGCTTTTCATTTCTTCAGATATGAAAAGCAGGAAGCGGAGCCTGCATTAATTTCATGAGATTATTTTCATCTTTTTTATTGGGGTAGAGTAAGTCAGACCTAAATAAATAACATTGTTTGAAATCCTATTGAGATATATATATATATATATATATATATAAATAAATAATCTAATTGGTCCTGAGGACAGACGTCATGAAGGGACAAGATGTAATAATGAATGCCTTGCCTTAATCCTAAACACATCATGGGGAAGTAAATTCTAATAAAATAGTGTAAGTTATTTTCAGGCTATATATTTTGCCTCAGGGTGTAACTGTGGATTTAGCACTACTGGTTTTTTGTTTTTTAAAAAGGCATTTCCCTGTATGCAATCCTTTTTACAGCTTTTAATAACAATGGCATCTGGAAGCTTCATCTTTCAAAAATAATCATAGTAATGAGTTCCCCAATGAGGCATACTAAGGCATGTGCATACTTTTTACTGTATAGGGCATTTCCTGCCTAAAACAAAATATGATATTGTGAATATTAAATAAATACTATTTTAGAACAAGAGACAAGCTGTTCATATACCATGGGAAAGAACTCCCATGTTTGTTTCCATTTCTGCTCTGTACCCTGGCTATGGTTGAGAGAGGTTACATTTGAACATCCTGTTTATGGAGAGCTGCAGGAAATGTTGGTATGGAAAAGCAAGTGTCATTGATAACTGGCACCAAGTTGCTAAATATTTGCACTGGCATATCTGCCCCCCCTTGGCATTGTAGTGTGGTTCGTTGGGATAACCAGCCCCTTCCTAAGAACACATGCTGGTGCATGCTGTCAGCTGGTTTTGAAGTTTGTCATGGCCACTTCAGGGCTGGAAAAAACATTTTATATAACAGGAAGAGATGGCATGGCTAGCTTGAGAACTGAGTGAGCCTGCATTTTTGGGATCCATTTTTCACACCATGTTTTTACTCCATCAATACCGGGACATCATTCTAGAGTTACATGCCCCTCCATGGTACTGACTCCAGAAAAGGCCAGTGTCCTTAATTCACACAATCATTTTATTTCTTTTATTTCTTTTAAATATTGCATGCCACCTTTCCTATCAGTTCAAGGTGACTAGTAATAATAATAAGCAAATAATAGTAAAATAAAAAAATGGAAGCCACTTAAAATGCTCACCTTAAAAACATTTAGATATATTCAGACTGTAATGCAAATATTTAAGAATCTTTTTTCTAGCATCGCATTCCTAAAGTGCCTACTCAGAAGTAAGTAACAAGTTAGCTGAAGAGGTGCAGGAATAATTTTACACTTCTCTGTTGTTGTTGTTTAGTTGTTTAGTCATGTCCGACTCTTCGTGACCCCATGGACCAGAGCATGCCAGTAATCCCCATTGACTTCAATAGGATTTATTACCATGTGTGTTTGTATAAGGTTTCTAGGTCGTCTCCTTTACAGGTGGTGCCTTAAGAGCACATGTTCAACTATGTTCAACTACTGAGATTGGAGGATCAACTGGAGAAATTTGTACAATTACTTGCAAAGTTCTTTATCACTGGAAATGAGGGTACATTTCCAGCCATAAACATTTCATTGTAGTAGCAGCCTTTTGCAAAAATAGTGGTCAGTAACATTTCACATCTCCTGGTTGAGAATTGGAAGTTGCTCACTCAAGGGATTCCTTCCCATTATATTTCCATACTTCTACACTGTTCTCTAATTACTGAGCTATATGCATGCTCATCCTCAGACAAACAATGGCCCTGGAAGTTTTTGTGGTGTGGAATCACTGTCTCTTGAATGCCACTGTCTACTATTTTGCCTACTATTGTGAAGGGTGCCGTGATGGGATGGGGAAGAGAACAACACTGCTTGCTCATGCGCTAGATACAAGGCAAGCTTCTCAGTCCATTGTAACAATTTTCCAAGATAAAAATGAGTCTTTGGGCACCTTAAGACTAAAAAAAATAAAAAATAAAAAATAATAAAAATCATGGCCCAAGCCTTTGTGGACTAGAGTCCAGTCCATGAAGGCTTACCCCACAATATATTCAGTGCTTTTTTTCTTGGGGTACACAAGGGTATGCATACCCCTAAACATTTTGTGAATCTTTGTACTTTTGTCCATTTACTGTCTTTATTTTCCACAATTTGAACTATAAAATTGCGATTTTCTTGAGTCAAAATGAGAGTAGCCCTAAACATTTTTTTAGAAAAAAGCACTGAGTATATTTGTTAGTCTATAGCCACAGGAGTCTTTGTTGTTTTGCTCTACTCATAAAGCTGCAATGGCAACAATGATCCAGAGTAGCTCCCAGCTCCTTACTTCCTGCTTGTCCAAATTGGTCAAATCAAGTCCACCTGCACTAACTATGTCTGCACCTCCAGCAAACATAGTAGTTTGTCCAATTCAGAGGGCAGTGGATTTTGCCATTCTTTGCCACCTTTCACACTGGATTTCAATAAGCAGACTCGTACTTCTGTGCATCGTACAAATATGGGGAATTCCTGAGCAGATGTGCTCTGCCTCAGTAGATTTTGCTTCAATCTGTTTGCAATGCATGTAGATAGTAGTAAGATTGGATGTCAAATAAGTATTCAGAAGCTATCTTTAAAACATTGCCATTGATATCTGGCAAAAAATGCTTATAAAAGGATAGATTGCTCAGTTGTGAACCTGGTCCTAATGAAGGGGAAGTTTCTGAAATATATCATATGTCAGAAAAAGAGGGGGCATGGTGTACATGCTATATTATTTTGAGAAATAAAAGAAAATAAGACTATCTGGATTTTTGTTTTCATTTTCTGGCCAGCCTACCCATGGAGCCCCCCCCCATTAATGTGAAATCAATCAAGTTCTCATTAATGCTTTCATATCCTCTGATATTTTGTCTATATATTCATCTTGCAGCCAATGTAACATGCCTTGGTTTCATTTCTCTAATTTTTCTGACCCCAAAATATTTGGCAGAATTTCCCCCCTAGCAGTTTTCTTTCTGCTTGCCATTTTTTTTTTTTTGAGTTCCACGAATTTTGATCACTGCTCTCTTTGTGTCTTGAGGAACATTGAAGGAAAGTTGATGAACCATGGGTATTAAAAACAACAAGAGCTTGTGCATTACATTTTCTTCCTTGGGTTGGGCTGAGCAAATGAGCTCGCTGCTTCCATGACAAGTAGGCAAACTTAAAACAGTTAATGCTTTCATCAGGTGAGCAAGCCTTTGAAATGCCTTTGATGTGGCATGGCAAATTTGCCACAGCAACTGCAAGCTGGCCGTATAAACACCCTGCCCTGGAGAATGTTGTTTTGTTTTCCAGACAGACTTCAGTTGCTGAGAGGAAGTATGCCACTGTGCCAGCAACCAGAAGTCAAACCAATTTACTCTGAATTGGAAATGAAAACACGCACACGTGTGTGAACACCACAAAACAAACACATTTCAGGGGCAAATAGAAAGCACTAAAAAGCAAACTGTAATCACATCTGGGACTTATCACTGTTTTATGGTGAGATAAATCTTGAATAGTGCTAGAGATTTCTTTCACGAAGGGACTGGAGCGGGGAAAAGGCTTTGACAAAATGTCAGAGCCTTTAATGGTTGCCACTGTTAAGAACATTAGGCACTGCAAATATCGCAAGGAAATGTGTGCAGTTATTACAGTTGGCCCCAGTCCAATGGTGTGTACATGCGAAAGCTGGGGATGTATGAGTTTAGACCTGCCGGATCAGCGACCAATCAGCTATTTTGCATGGACCCAGCCATAAACCTTCCTGCTCCAAACAGCCAATCAGTGCTTGTGCTGGTTATCTGATATGGCCTTGCATTCACAGCCCCAGCTGCTGGGACATATGTACAGTTTGTGTGCTCTTGGTGCATATTTATGCATAGGATTGGCTCCGCTAGGTATGCAAATGGAAGCCGGCTTCCCTGCATGTATAGCCTCCAGATGGATTAGAAGCAATAATGGTACTTAATATTTGTATAGCACTTCCAAGTATGGTGTTTAACATGCATTATCTCCTTGCAGTCCTCACAACAAGGTTTGTTGGTATTATTGCCTCTCATATTGTAGGTGGGGCAAATGAGAGTGACTTGCCCAAGGCTACCTAATGAGTTCATTGCAGAGGTACATTTGACTCGGGGACTCTCTGATGTGTAGTGCAGTCTCTTGGCCACTACGCTGCACCATATCCAAAATTATCATTCTTTATTTTCATTTCTTTTTTAAAGTCTTCAGTCTTCCATCAAGCATGAAGCTTAAACAGCCAACAATAAAATGAATAACAAACCAGCAATTCAGTTCCATTGTAGCATACCAAAATAACTTGACAACATATTTCTCAGAACAAAACCACGTTGACCGCTATGATGAAACAATGCTTAAAATTATTCCAGCTCTTCTAAAGCACTTCAGGCTGCAGTCCTTTACACCAGAGGAGAGGAACCTCAGGCCTGGGGTGGTGTTGAATGTGGACCAACAGGTAGGTCTCTCATTCAGGCCCTTACAATTCTCAGCAGGCCATACCCCTCATTTGACCTGCTTCACCCCCTGACTGTTTTTGCCTGGCTGGAATGTACGTTCCCTGGTAAGGTCTCTGGCATGTCTGGATGGAGGGATGTGTGAGTGTGCATAGAAACTAGGCTACTGTACAAAGGTAAAATGTACATTAGCAGACCCTCCAAGTATCCCTATTTTCCAGGGACAGTCCCGGAGTAATCGAAGCCATTCTGGTTTCTGATTTGATCCTGGAATGTCCTGCTTTTCCTTAGGACATCCCCGTTCCCATCGGAAAAATGTTGGAGGGCATGCATTAGTTGCTCCAGCCACTTTTGCATCTGGCTCTGCTCACCTCTCTCTTGTGACCCTCAGGAGATGGAATGAGCTCCCCTTGGACTCACACTTAGCTGGGAGCTGGTTAAAACACAATGATGCTTCCCACTAGACATGGGCTGGATTGTTATCTAGCATTATTTTCAGTCACAGATCTTGGTCATAAGGAAAAATAGTGGGGTGGGGGAGGAGAACAGAGGAAGGTTTAGTGCCTCTTCTGCTGCCCACTAAATCACCCTGCCTATGTTGCCCAACCCAAGGTTAACGTTGTCAAATTTGGGATATATGGCTCAGGCAATTCTTAAGCCGTTCTGGACTCAGGTAGTTCAGGACTTTGTGTATCAGGGTAGGGTATAGATAAATAAATAATGTCAATCCTAATTTTTTGGGGGGTACTTAGATTACAGGCCTCATTGAATGCCTAGTAACAAAAAACTGCCCCCAACTCTTGGAATTCTTGGTGATATATTTGACACTGGAATAAAATGGCTACCAATATTCCTAATTGTACACAAAATTATATCCACAGAATTCGATATCCATAGTATTTTTGTCCATAATCTTTTTTATTACTTTCACTCTAAATGTACTCATAATTGAATGAAAAGGTGCCAGTCAACCAAAGATTTAAAGAGAAGTGGGAAATGGTGTATGGACTGGCTATACATAGGCTCTTTGTAACTTTAGCCACTATAACATAAGCAGCCATGTGTGTCTGGCAAAAGGGTAAGGGTAAGTGAAAGAATACAATGAAGTGTTAAATTAGCCTGTATGGGGTTAGTAAGGACAGAGGATAAATTTTATTTAAAGAAAGTAACATTGTACCTCATGCCAAACTGAGGTAATTTCCTTCCCCTTTCTTTATTTCCTAGGTTCCCAGATTTACAATTTTAATGGCGCTTGCCAGAGCTCACCTGAAGAAAGCATTATTCAAATGAAATCTTAAGAAAATATTTTTGTACAGGGCCTAGACCCATAAAGAAATACTACTGTATGCTGACACCCCCCCCCCCCGTATAATTATACTACTAATTGCATCCATAAATAGCCCAGTGTTGCTGTAGTGCAGAGTGAAGATTCTGGGACCATTAAACACTCCATAGGCAGTTCTTTAAAGAAAAAGATTTACAACTTTGCTACTTACTATTACTCAGAATAGGTGGCAGGGGCAGGGGCGGCGGGGGTATTCATGCAGCCATTTTGTGTAGGAAAGTACGTTTTCTGAATGCCCCAAATACGGTAAATAAACTTTTACAATTTGCAAAGAAGAGAAAATCCCACCACTGTCCACTGCTAAAGATGTGAGGACCCATCCTTTACATTCATGGCTCAGTGGTTCAGTGTTCCCTCCCATTGGCCATGCTGAGAGACTTGTAGTGCAAGTCTGTATATGCCTCCTCACAAAGTAAGCATCATTGAGTTCAGCGGAATTTACTCTCCCAGGTAAGTGGGTACAGGAATGCAGGTTGAGGCTATGCTTGTACACATTATGTATTTTATTTTATTTGCAATATTTGTTGTTGTTGTTTAGTCGTTTAGTTGTGTCCGACTCTTTGTGACCCCATGGACCAGAGCACACCAGGCACTTCTGTCTTCCACTGCCTCCCGCAGTTTGGTCAAACTCATGCTGGTAGCTTTGAGAACACTGCCCAACCATCTCGTCCTCTGCCGTCCCCTTCTCCTTGTGCCCTCCATCTTTCTCAACATCAGGGTCTTTTCCAGGGAGTCTTGCCTGGAAGACACCCCCTTCATGGATCACTCCCCTTCATGGATCACTGCCTTGCCGTGGCGAAGGGGCTTGAATAACTCAGAGAAGCTATGAACTATGCTGAGCAGGGCACCCAAGATGGACAGGTCATAGTGGAGAGTTTTGACCAAACGTGATCCACCTGGAGCAGGAACTGGCAAGCCACTCCAGTATCCCTGCCAAGAAAACTCCATGGACAAAGACAACAGGCATTTGCAATATTTACAAGATGATAAATATGAAACAATTTCATAGTAGTATACAGCATCAAAGTGAAATGAAATAAAACAAATAACATGCAGTACCTGAAAATGACCAACATAAATGCTGCCAGAGGAAAAACTCTGAAAAGGTCTGCAAAAATGGAAAGGTTGTTAGGTATCTGGTGAAAAGCACAGTGCATTGTTGCCTGCTTAATTTCTATGGAAAGTGTGTTCCACATGACCATTGATGCAGCGGGACTTGCTTTCAAGTAAATATATAGGAAACATGTATGTGGTGGTGAAAAGGATATTGGTATCGTCAGTCTGGCAGCTTAGTTCTATGGGTGAATTTGCCTTACTTGCCTTGCCCAGGATTTATTGAACTCCTTCTCTTCCTTTGTTCTCCTTCCTTGGTTTACTTCATGCCCCACTACAGCTGTGGGGCAGGAACAACAAGCTGCCTTGGATACAAGGGTTAGACTAACAATAAGACCAAAAGATGTGTGTGTGTGTGTGTGTGTGTGTGTGTGTGTGTTGAAATGGGCCACAACTTTATTGATTGCAGAAGGCAAGCAGGGTTGGCATGGCATTGTTGCCCTAATCTGCTTTCCGTTTCGAACTCTGGTGTTTTGTTCAAACGAAATCATCTCAGCATGCTTGCTGAGGAATGGCCACAGGAGTTGACCAGCAAAGTCCCAATGGCCATGCAACTAGGATCATGCTGGCAACTTGAGGTGACTGATGTCAGGTCCACCTCTACCCAAGCTGTGGGCAGGAGCTGATGCATCACCTCAGAACCCCATATGGGAGTCCCCCCTGTCATATTTTAGATCCTGCCCAATGCCATTTCCACCTCTGGAAGGGGGCACATGGTCCATTCACTGACAATCCCTACCTGTGTAGGTTAGTGCCAACAGTTCCCAATTGCGAGGGGGCAGTGGCTGGAGAGCATCTACCTTCCAGTTGAAACACCATATCACTAGGCTTCCTTTCCTCTCAGACCTCGCTACTCCATCTGTAGACCTGGTCCAGCTTTATCTCCTGGCATGCACCTATCCAGCCAAACCATCAAATTAAATGTCTGTGACCTAGCACTTGGAAATGTGAGTCATATTTACATATGATTGAGATATGATTGCTTTCAGTTAAAGGATTGGTCTCTGTTTATTTGGTACAGAAAGGAATGATCTACATAGACCTAGTGAATGTAGCTATAAATTACCCTTGACATCTACCAAAGAGATACCTAACGAAGTAATCACATTCAGGTAAATTGTGAGCAACTCTGTATATTATTTTCCACAATTTATCTGAAGATTCACATCATTGTGAAGAAGAGTGGTGAGAAAGGGAAGAAAAGGAGTGGTTTGTGTGTTTAAACTTCTGCTCCATTCCAGAGCAGAGGTTTTGATGACCAAGAGACATGTTTGCACAACTGGCTGTAGAAAAGAGATTAAGTTGGTAGGACAGAACACCGTTTTACCTGTAACCAAAGAGGGAGGGAAGGGGGAGCTGGGGTGCTTTCTAAAACATACTGAAGAGATTAGCCATATGGTTGCATATATTTTTCCTGAGGAAAACCCACAAAACCTCTTTTATATTCTATTAGGCAGCTCAGGGCCTGGGAGGCTTCAAGTGCAGAAATAAAAAGTCATGACAAAATACAGTGCAGCCTAGATGGGTAAACCATCTTAATGTTTCTTGGACCCGATGAGTTTCTGTAATGCATCTAGCATTTGAGTTACGATTAAGTCTGTTCTCCTTCTTGCAATAAAATTTCATACTAGATATTATATTACACTATACTAAACAGTCTTCCTTCCAATGGCCTGTCTCTCTACATTTTTTTAAAATGAGAACAAAGGAGATGCATTAAAAAAAAACGCTTCTACTACTTCTTTACTTCATTTTGCATTTATCAGTGCTCTGAGTACTGGGAATATGCTTCTTTCCTATATCATGCAGTGATCTCTATTGATGTAAAATGAAGTGATAGTAGAATCCATGGAAGACAACATCTGGCGGGCCACAGGATTTCCATCCCTGTCTTAGGGTCTCCTCTTGCATTGACGTGCAGGCGAGGAAAGCCTGATCTTCAACCTTCTCTCTAGTGGCACCGTCCTTTTGGGATTTCTTCACTTAACAAGGTTTATATGTTAAGTTTCTGCGCGCCTCACCTTGAAAAGGATATGATAGAGTTGGGAAAGGTTCAGAATAGGGCAACCAAAATGATCAAGGGGATGGAGCGACTTCCCTTTCAGGAAAGCTTGCAGAGTTGGGGACTTCTTAGTTTAGAAAAAAGACAAGTAAGAGGTGACATGGTAGAAACTGGTAAAACAATGCACGGCATGGAGAAAGTGGACAGGGAGCAGTTTTCCCCCCTCATACCACTAGAACTTGTGGACTTCCAATGAAGCTGAATGCTGGAAGATTCGGGACAGGTGGAAGAAAGCTCTTTTTCACGTACTGCATAGTTAAACTAGGGAATTTGCTGTTACAGATAGGTAGCCGTGTTGGTCTGCCATAGTCAAAACAAAAAAAAAATTCCTTCCAGTAGCACCTTAAAGACCAACTAAGTTAGTTCTTGGTATGAGCTTTCGTGTGCATGCACACTTCTTCAGATACACTGAATTCGCTGCCACTGGTCACCAACCGAGATGGCTTGAAAAGAAGACAAATTCATGGAGCAGAGGGCTACCAGTGGCTCCTAGCCGTGATGGCTTTGCTCTGCCTTCACAGTTGGAGGCAGCAATGCTTCTGAATGGCTGTTGCTGGAAACCACAGGAGGGAAGAGGGCTCTTGTGCTTTGATCCCGATTGTGGTTTCCCATGGGGATCTGGTTGGCCTCTGTGAGAACAGGGTGCTGGACTTGAAGGGCCATTGGCCTGACCCAGCAGGCTCTTTTTATGTTCATGTCTAGCATTCTTTCATAGCTTGGTTAAAAAACTTCCTGTTTAAGAAATGTTATGGATTGTTTGATATCTTTCTCTCTGTGCTTACTGCGCTTTTTATTCGCTTGGGTTGATTTAACTCTTCTTGTTTTGTTTTAAATGTGTTTTTATGTTTGCAAGCTGCTGTGAGTGCCTGTGTGAGACCAAAATATATTAAATCAAAATTTCTCATCACTAAATTGAATGGAGAGTACGAAAGGGGCATTCTTGAAACTGAAGCTACAGCTTATTGGTTCGGTCTGGAGAACATCAAGAGCGAAAGAAGGCTGCTGTACTTTTGTGACAAAGTGCCCAGTGTACACATGAGGGATGTAATGCGTATAGTTGGGATATGGACTGTTGTTTACACAGCAGGCTCAGGCATGGCAAACTTAATTCCACAGGAGAAATTGACTTGCTGGATCAGGCTCTTTCTCCCTTTTTAGCACTTGTATGGTATGTTGAGACCAAAGAAAGCATATAGTTGAGGCCCATATGGTTGCTCCCATCACTCATCTTGCACAGGTTGTGTTGAAAAGACACCAGTGACTAATGAATTTTTTTAAATCAAAAGCTCACATAGTCACTGGTAGATTCTTAGTGTTACAACTGGGTGAAACTCAGTGCCCATTTTGGTTTACAGAAGATGAAAAATCTACAGGTTTTTTTGTTTGTTTTTTACTCCATTTCAATTTGAGCATTGTATGCTGAACCAGGGACGCGGGTGGCGCTGTGGGTAAAAGCCTCAGTGCCTAGGGCTTGCCGATCGAAAGGTTGGCGGTTCGAATCCCCGTGGCGGGGTGCGCTCCCGTTGTTCGGTCCCAGCACCTGCCAACCTAGCAGTTCGAAAGCACCCCCGGGTGCAAGTAGATAAATAGGGACCGCTTACTAGCGGGAAGGTAAACGGTGTTCCGTGTGCGGCTCTGGCTCGCCAGAGCAGCGATGTCACGCTGGCCACGTGACCCGGAAGTGTCTCCGGACAGCGCTGGCCCCCGGCCTCTAGAGTGAGATGGGCGCACAACCCTAGAGTCTGTCAAGACTGGCCCGTACGGGCAGGGGTACCTTTAACTTTTTATGCTGAACCAACAGGAGGAATGGATCTGCTTTTTATGGAGCCGATGAAGGCTTTAGATATCAGGGCAATTTTCTAATTTTTGTAGGGAAAAGAGAAACGTAGAGTGGCATCCAATGAATATGTAGCCTAGCCAGCAAACTCCTTCTTGGCCAGAATCTGAATTCAACAGTTTTAGATGTCAAAACCAATCGTAATTCAACGTTAAAAGCTTTGGGCACTATGTCCTCCAGGTACTTATTTCTTAGCTAAAAACCAGATCTTCCAAAAGATAATAAAAACATTTGTTGCTTTGGAAAGTACTTGATGGGCCCTCCAAAATCTTGAACTGTGGTGCAATCATAAACTTTATCTAATACACAGCTACTTACTCAGTTTCCAAAACCACAAAACAAAATCTATTAATTATACAGTCACATTTTGTTCACACAATACTTATAAGCCTGGTGCTATTTAGAAATTTGCTTTAAAAAATTAGTTAAGGCTGCTTGTCTCGGTGAGCTATTTGGGTTGCAGATTATTGTGAGAGATGCTTTCGATTAGTGTGAAACATGATGTGGCAAGTGTATATAATTCAGCGAAACACCTTAAAACCCTGAAGGAAAAGGTTTCCTAAATACACCATAAATATATCAGGGACACAGACTGAGAAAATCTTGTGGTTATGCAAGAGGAAATTTCATGTACTTTTACATGGTCATTAAAATCCATCTCCTCTTGCTCATTTCTTGAACTATTCCTTTTACCAGTATGATGGGTTTGAGTTACCAGACAGGTATCCTCTTGCTTCTTGTGGAAGTAGAGCTCCCCTAGTTCCAGCAAATTTAATTCAGTCTGAAAGCTCTCAACTGCTCACAGCAGGTGCTTGGCTCCTCTCTAGATCCCTCATTGGCTTTCTTTTCATGAGATGATGGAAACCAGGTAAAAGAAGAACATTAATTCACACACTGACTAAGCTGAGTAAATAACTGAAGGGAAGGTCTTCATGGTTCAGTCAGCTGCTAGAGGAAGTGATGAAACTAATTCCACAAGCACCACTTCCTCTGGCTGAAGAGACCCAACAAAATATATAGGAAGGACTATGTTTTGTAAGCTCAGGTGCATGCGGAGTTTAGCACATGGCAAAGACGTTGTATGATAATTTTACTTTATTGCTGTAAATTTAGCTCACAACTTTGTTACTGCGTAGTTACAGCGCAGTAAACATGGTGCAGTTTGATATGAACAAGAAATGAAGCAACATCATGTCACATTCACAATATGCTAGTATTTCTTCCATATACTAATCTTGCCCCTCTTTAATGGCATTCTTCTTTCAGTGGGTCATGAGTACACTAGGCTGAGGCTTTAAGAGTGCAACTATGGGGGGAAATATTATATAGAAAAAACATGACTCTCCCCATCCTTGACACCTTACTGTTGAACTACCTTGTGTTTTGACAGTCTCCATATTGCATTCATTGAACTTCTGCCTTTTGCAGTGCAATACGTTGACGTAGGAAGCTTTAAGCAGACAATTTTCTGCTCAGGAACACTCCATTGTACTATGACTACTAATTTTCCTATATTGTCAGTGCAGCTGGTTAAATTTTTATTTTTATTTTTTTCCAAAAATTTTTATTGCAGTTTCAATTACAAAGTCAGAAATATAAGAAATATAAAAAAAGAAAAGAAGCAAAGAAAGAAAAGAGAAACAATCCAACTTTCGAAAACATT
Source organism: Podarcis muralis (assembly GCF_964188315.1). NCBI lineage: Eukaryota > Metazoa > Chordata > Lepidosauria > Squamata > Lacertidae > Podarcis > Podarcis muralis. The sequence goes on from NC_135655.1 coordinate 41,346,466, forward strand.
TTTACATTATCAACTGGACTTCCCCACATCTCCCACACCCTGCGTTCTTAACAATAAACATATCAGCAAATTATCACCTTGTCTCATACCTTATTTGTATCTTTCAAATGTTATGCTTCTGGATTTAAAATACTTTTTATCAATTACTTATACCTTAAAATAAACATATTGTAGTTTTAAATTTCAACTTTTTCTTGCTTGTAACTTAATTTCCTGTTCGCTAAATCTAGTTGCCGAAGCTAGAATTTCCAAATCATGCAGATTCTTAACATTCATACAACTTATAATGTTTTTGTAAATAGTCCTTAAACTTTTTCCAGTCCTCTTCCGTTATTTCTTCGCCCAAATCCCGAATTCTGCCCGTAATTTCAGCCAGTTCCATATAGTCCATCAGTTGCGTCTGCCACTCTTCCAGTGTGGGAAGATCTTGTGTCTTCCAATATTTTGCAATGAGTATTCTTGCTGCTGTAGTTGCATACGGTTAAATTTTTATTTATTTATGCTATTTCTAGATTGTCCATCAACTAAAGTCCACTCAGTGGTTTACAGAAGGAAATAAAATTCACAGATACACACACTGTACACTCATGGAACATTACATGTGAGTAACCGTATCAGTGTACAGCTCAACTATTTGTGTATATAGGTACGCAGACTGTATACTCATTAAATGTAATGTGTGACACCCCTATTACCAGAACCAGGCCTTGTTAAATGTAGAAAGAACACAAATTGGCAGGGGAATCCTGTGCAGGTTTACTCATAAGTAAGTTCCACTGTATTCCATGAGACTTACTCCCAGACTAGTGTGAATTGCAGCCATGCAATGCAACCCTCTGGAGGTTTACTCAAAAGTAAGTCTCAATCTGTTCAATGGTGCTTACTCCCAGGAAAGTGTGCCTAGAATTACAAAAAGTGAAAAGATCATAAAATTACTTACAGCCAAATTCAGTCAGTCAGATTTTTATTGTTTATAACCAACAGCTAATCAACAAGTAATCAACTCTTTCATACAAGTAATCAACTCTTTCATACAAACCCCTGTACATGTGTCGTCATAACACGCACCTGTGTTCATTGTAATTTGTGAACAAACCTAGTGTTTCTTCTAAGTTGGGGCAGTTTCATGGAAAATTTGCCTTCATTAGTCCTGCTGTATTGTGCAAGAGCACAATTCAAAAGGACTTGCATAGAAGAACTTTCCAGGGAATTGTACTCATCACGAAGGTTAAGATTTGTGCCAGGAAAAGCATGTAAAATGTCAAAAGAGGACAGCCTGCCTCTGCTTCTGATTTTTCTTCTTCTTGATACACACACCCTGAAGCTGTTTTTAATTATCTTACGTGTAAAGCGCCTTGAGATGGTTGTTTAGAAGGTGATTAATAAATGATAATAACAATAAATGTGTAAATATCAGAAAGGCAAACCGAAGAGATGGGTTAATTCTCACATTATGAGGTTCATTATTTAAGATGTTGTCTTGGTTAATTCTATCTGCTTCCCATCAGTCATGTGGATCCAGAAAAAGCAAGAAGCGCTCCAGGATAGCCCAGAGAAAATGAAAAGTTGGAATGAGCTTTGCACTTCATTCAACAGTTTTTTGTTTGTTTGTTTGTTTTTGCAGTCAGTATCTAAGTTCATTGACCAATGGAGGGGGAAATCAGACTCTCTTTCTGTAGTGTCTTTGGCTCCCGAGTGATAATGAGAATTTTAAGAAAGGGAAGGAAAAACCCTACAATTTGTTTATGCCAGTAAAATAAATGATAACAGCTTGTGGAAATAAGGGAGCAGAGATGAAAGAGAAAAGAAAAGAAAAGAAGAGAAAAGAAAAGAAAAGAAAATAAAAGAAAATAAAAGAACAATCCTTTCCATGAGTTATATCTATTCTGGGGTTTTAAAAAGCATTTTCAAGGGCTCTCCAGAAATCATTCTTACTGGGTTTTTGGTGTGATGACAAATACAGAACATAGTAATTCTGAAACACCTGCCCCTCCTTACACCCGATTAGTGATATCAGGTACTACTTTAACAAAAATGTCTCTTTTCAGTCAATACAGGAAAGCAGAGTGTACGAAATGTAATGTCCCACGAATGCCATGAATGACCATCTTATCCCTTTTCAGTATATCCAGCATGGACAGGAAGCATTTTATCTTATCTTTAAGTCCAGTTTCATTAGTGTATTAAATAAATGGCAACCACACCATATAGAATTTCCCTGGCTTCTCTTTTCCTTTTTTCACTTTCAAATCATGAGTTTTTTTCTCCGCAATGGCTAATCACAATTCATACCAGAAAGCCAACAGGAATAGGATCAGTAAGCCTTTAGCTTAATGTCAACATTGGATTGCACTGAGACAGACAATATGGACAATTGGAATGAGAAAACCATGGGTTCCGCTGCAATATCGCCAACTACATGAGGTATTCAAAGAAGATAATAAGAAAGGATTCAGTTATACAACATCTAGATTTCAAAGAGAAATTATAGGTGATAATACCAAACTTTTGAAGAAAGTGTATAATATATTATTAGAATGGGAAACCAAAAATGAGCTTAAATGTGTAATGATAAGTGGGCACAAGATTTAGGACATAATATACAACTGGAAGATTGGGAAAAATTATGGAAAGTGAATTTAAAATTTACTGATTGTGTATTGTTAAAAGAGAACTACATGAAAATGATGTACAGATGGTATATTACACCTGCAAAAATAGCCGAAATGTACGGAACAGCCTCCTATAAGTGTTGGAAGTGTAAAGAAAAAGAAGGCACGTTTTTTCATATGTGGTGGAATTGCAAAACGATTAAAAATTATTGGGATATGATTTATAATTGATCAAAAAATGTTTAAGATCACTTTTGTAAAAAGACCAAAAGCTTTCTTACTAGGCACTGTAGGTCAAGATTTGCCAAAAGAGAAGAAGAAACTTCTCACGTATGCTACAACTGCGGTGAGGATATTGTTAGCCCAAAAATGGAAAAGCGACGAAATTCCAACTAAAGAAGAATGGCAAGGAAAGCTGATGGAATATGCTGAAATGGCAAAACTGATGGGAAGACTTAGAGATAAAGACAACACAGACTTTAAAAAAGAATGGGAACCATTCATGTTGTATATACAGAAACAATGTGAAGAGATGGACTCACTAGCAGGGTTTGAGTAAACACTCACAATCAACTAAAACAAATGTAGAAACTGCAAAGAGGATGTTAAATAAGACAAGAGTATAACAACAAGTAATATAGAGAACTCAGTATTAAGATAAAACAAAGGAAGAAGGAGAAGTTATTATGCAAAAAACCAGAAAAGGAAGTTGAGCGAAGGCATGGGGGAGGGGGGAAAGGGGGGGGTCTGTATTTTGTTTGTTATGTGATATATTGTCAGTATGATAAAAATGTAAAATTCAATAAAAACTATTTTAAAAAGAAAGAAAGAGAGAAAACCATGAGTTCCAGAATTATTTTAGATATATCAGAGAGTACCAGCCTTCGGAAGGCCTGTGCTACTGGGAAGCCCCAATAAAGATGATGATAACTCCGCTTACTTCCACATCTTCACCAACCACAATGCTTTGATCCCATATGACATATGAGCAAGTTGGTCTGGTGTCCAACATCACTTGCGTGCTACCTTTATAGTGTTCTCTCTAATACATGAAGAAATTTCAAAATCTTTGATACATGATCATGTGAGCCATACATTAGCCAAAAACAAATAATAAACACGACAGTTGGGCTGAACTTTTTTTGAGAATTTAAACCAGATAAACAGCCGTACCATAATTGGAATCAAAGAAGCTAAACTGCTGAACCCATTTAATAAGAGATTTAATAAGAGATTAGGGCATTAAGTACTTCAAGGAACACACAGGATGTCAATAATAGCCCTGCTAACCTATTCACTCAAACATTTTTAAGCTCTTACTAAACGTTTTCAAGAATGCGAGGGCTGCATGACTGCAAGAATCTGGAAATAAGTTTGACATTTTTACTGGCTCATGCTCTGAAATGTTGGCTTTTTAGGTTTCTAAAGTTCATTCGCTTTTGGTAAGCAGAGTGGAACAGAACAATAAACTATAAACTGCTCATATAAAGTTATTGTGTCTCAGTTCAATCTTACACACGTCTGTTCAAAAGTAAGTCCCATTGAGTTTACTGAGGTTACTGGTCACTCCCTGGAAACTGGGTACAGGATTACAACCTCAATGGAGTTTGGTTTCAAAGAAAGGACAGAAGAGAGATGCTATGGAACAGTTTGTTATTTTAAAAAATGTTGTAGGTAGGGTAGCCAATTATGCATCACCAGAAAATAAGACATGTATGTACATAAACTTTGCACATACCAATTTAGATCTATAAATGCACATTTAGAATTAATAAAACTTTATTGTTTAAAGTCATTGGCCACCACATTTGGAAATAATTGCTATCATTTAAATCAGGGTAGCCCAGGTACCAAGTGGGTCACAAGAATACTTCAACATGGAACCCACGGGCCACACACAGCTGCTTACCTGACTTTGGGAAGGCAGTGTGAAGGCTGGGGGTGGGCCACACTTTGGACCCCCCCTGATTTAAATGGAAGTGCAGAACATCTCACCAAAGTAAAGAAGGCTCTGACGGGGTACACTTTTTATAGATCTCGTGACTGAGCAGTGACAAGGCTTGGATAGACCTTGCCTTTGAAAAACTTGTATTGTTTTACAGGTCTATGCCTCTGTTAGTGTTCAGTGGATAAACATGTGGTCTGTCTACAACTGAACCTGTCATGCAGACATATTTCTGCTCACCATTGAAATCCTCAATTCTTTCCTTGGCTTCCTTCATCTCTTCTAGACCTTAATTAATTACACCACTGCTACGTTTAAGTTCACAGCTCCCTCCTCACTATACCCCCCTTCCTATAAGCAAAATAAGTATTACAACATTGCGTTACTTTGCCAAGCTTTTGTAACTCACAATCTCTCAGCCCCTCAAATATGGGTATAAGGTAAAGGGACCCCTGACCATTAGGTCCAGTTGTGGCCGACTCTGGGATTGCGGCACTCATCTCACTTTATTGGTCGAGGGAGCCGGCGTACAGCTACTGGGTCATGTGGTCAGCATGACCAAGCCACTTCTGGGGAACCAGAGAAGCGCACGGAAACACCTTTTACCTTCCTGCCAGAGTGGTACCTATTTATCTACTTGCACTTTGACGTGCTTTCAAACTGCTAGGTTGGCAGGAGCAGACACCGAGCAACAGGAGCTCACCCCGTCATGGGGATTCAAACCGCCGACCTTCTGATCGGCAAGTCCTAGGCTTTGTGGTTTAACCCACAGAGCCAAGTGACTTTAATTGCATTGGCATTAACAAAGCAATTAAAACAAATAATCTGTGATCATTGGCCATGCTGGCTGGGGCTGATGGGAACTGACTTCCAACAACTTTTGAAATACTACAGGTTCCCCATGCCTGGTCTAGTTAATAGTATTTCACTCAAGCCTTCTCCCTTTTCTAACTGGCTAGGTCAGCTTTACGAAATGTCAGTCACTGCTGTGACAAAGCGTGTTCTCCTTCATGGAGAGCACTTTTTTGGTCCCAGTTGCTGCAGAGGCGCACCTGGCGTGGCAGTCGCTGTCCAGCTGCCACTGAAGGAGCCAGAAAGTGCGCTAATAAGGTGGCAATGAAAACAGTCATTGCTCATGGTGGTTCCGTGATTGCGCACCCCAATATCACCTTCAAGGAGGCCGTCCTTTTCAGGGACGATGGTGTGCATCTTTCCCCGTTGGGAAATGACACATGGTTCAATTCTGTTGTGTTGGGTTTGAAGGTGGGGTTGCAGTTGTGAGTGGTTGGCGGCGAGCTTGAGTGCTCGGTGGCGGTTAGGCATTGGTTTATGGTTTGGTTGGTTGAGGGGCATGGATTGGCTGTGCCTGCCCCTCTAATGCTGCTGCTGCAAGGGATTCCATTAAAGGAATTGGGAGCTAACTATTGCTTGTCCACTCTGTCGAGGGGGCTCGGGCCATAGCAATGAGCTCCTGGTTGCATTTGGGGTGAGGGCAGGTTCCCTGCTCCGCGTAATCCCCAAGTGTATTCCCCTATTCTGACTTTCGCATCGTGCGGAATGTCAGTCTGTCCCCCATGGTGGGGGCAGATAGTCGCAACCAATGCCTACGCAACCACTCACAAATTTGTATTTTAATAAAGTTGTGGCCAAAATTATGCCAAAAATCTTAAACAAAAATTTATGTGTGATGTGTGAGTTATTGGGGTGGACCTGGGGACCTCGACACGCAACATTCATTGGCTAAAAACAGTGAAAGGAGGGAACAGGATGGTCTCTCAGAAAACAAATGAAAATATTGCCTTCATATTTTGCCTCAAAACTCAGATTCTACAATTTCTAGAAATGAAAGCTGGGTTTATGGTTCATTGGGGGCAAGTTGCCCCCTTGCCCTCCCTGCGCTGTGCTATGCTGTGTGCCAAACCTGGTTGCTAACTGCTAACATCAAGAGCTCTTACTCTCCCTTCCTTCTTATGGTCCTTTACCAGACTTGGACCAGACAGCCCTTAAACTAGAGAAGTGCCCTCTATAAAGTATTACTGTGGCCACCCTAGTCATTGTTATTCTACCTCAAAAAGATGAAAACCAGCTTTCTTGTGGCATATGCTTTTGTAGGCCAAATCATACCACGTTAGACATATGGGATGCTGTGAGTTGATTGCAGTATTGCACAAAGAAAACATGTTTTTAGACATTGGGAGCCAAAGTCACAAAGCATACAAGAAATTAGGGCACCATTGAATTGGGAAGGAGAATGATATGTGGTGGTCAAAAAAATCCCTCAATCAGTAACAATGTTCACCTTTCCCCTCTGCTTGCTGACATTCATTTCAGAGCCCTCAACCCTGGATAGGACTTATTTCGAGCCATAGGTCAATATTGCCTATTCTGACACGCAGCAGTTTTCCAAGATGTCAGGCAGATAAAGACCTTTCCTGTCCCTGCTACCAGAGATATTTTTCTTTAAAAAACAACAACTGGAGACAACTAGGATTTCACCTGAGATCTTCTGCTGTCAAAGCATGTTCTCTACCCATTATGGTCCCTCAGTTCATGAACTGGCTGGCCATTATTTTTCTCTTATTGACATGTACTTTTGTATTTAACTTTCTGCAACTCTTCAGATGCATATATGAATGGAATTGTACTTACCTGGCTTCTTGTCAGTCACAGAATGTTTTTGTAATTAACTTCACTAGCAGATTGCATTTTTTCATTTAGTCCCAGGTACTCCCCCCCCCCACTTTTTTCTGCCTCTTTGTCCTAGTTTCTAATGCCAATAAATATAAATATGTCACATAAATATGCCTATGAACAATAAACCAGCAACCTGCCTCTCAGTGCTACAAAATATGACACATGTCTCCAGTTAATTTCAAAGTCCAAAATATGGTGGGGCAAATCATAATGCAGCACAGTTATTTACCGCTAATCATTTGAGATTGCTATATGTGTTTGTTGGTTTGTTGTTTGTTGGTTTGTTGGTTTGTTGGTCTAGCATAAGGCGGATAAATTTAGTTCTGAAATTTAGTCCTACTTCAAGTTGTCTCTTGGAAAAGAGAAGGATAGGTAAAGGAACAGATGCATCAGTAAAGGCAGGAGGTAAGTTTGCTGCCTACGGTACTTTCTTTCCACTTGAACTCTAAAGGAATGGGCATTAACCTAAGTTACCTGACAGTCCTAAACATAGTAAAGATCTAAAAATACCCTAGGCAGAATGTGCATCAGTTTTTCTTAATGGTTTGAAAAGAATTATTTTAATAAACATGACTTATTCCAAATTTCCCTTGTCATATACAAAGTCTACTGGGCAAATAGATTATTGCAAAGGATGATAAGCTCACATCTGGGCTTCAAATTATGGTTAATTTATTGCAGACCTACTGGCCTGAGAGACAATCTGAGTAAGGTATTGTGCAATAACTCATGACTTGTCTCATGCAGGAATTTCTCTCTCTTAATATTAAAAAGAGAAAACAGGCCAAAGAAATCAGTTTCTAATATCTAGGTATTAATATTGCTACATTCCATTCCTTTGTACCAAAGAAGGACAAAAATTGGCTCTGATTGTGGGTGTAGCACACCTGCTTGTGTCTCTTTGTAGAAAAAGTTGCTCCATCACTAAATAATGCCTGGATGGCAGACCACCTGGAAAGCATATGCGCAGTGCTAGGAACTCTTTGGAAGTACAAACATTAATTACAAACATTGGAAAGCAGTGGAAACAAAAGTCTCTTATGGCTCTGATCAGCAACTGGCCACGTGAATTTCATCAGTGCAGTGATCTGTTGTGTGTACATCTCTCTCGTGTTTTTGTTGTTGGGGGGAGGTATTGAAATTGTGCTTGACAGTTTTGCAGCAAGCTCATCAGCACTAACAATCCCCAGCATCCTAGAAGGTGGACTGAAGAGAGGGCACATGTGTTGTGGCCAGGCTAGATGATGCAAGGGATACTGGTGGCGCTGTGGTCTAAACCACTGAGCCTCTTGGGCTTGCCGATCAGAAGGTTGGAGGTTCAAATCTGTGTGAGGGAGTGAGCACCCGTTGCTCTGTCCCAGCTCCTGCCAACCTAGCAGTTCAAAAGCACACCAGTGCAAGTAGATAAATAGGTACCACTGCGGTGGGAAGGTAAACGGCATTTCCATGCGCTCTGGTTTCCATCATGGTGCCCTGTTGTGCCAGAAGCGGTTTAGTCATGCTGGCTACATGACCCGGAAAAGCTGTCTGTGGACAAACACTGGCTCCCTTGGCCTGAAAGCGAGATGAGCACCATACCCCATAGTCAACTTTGACTTGAATTAACCGTCCAGGGGTCCTTTACCTTTACCTTACCTCAATGATGCACCAGTGAGGCACTGATAACCAGACCTGTTGAGTTCACAAGCAGGTTCTCCTGCTTTTTCCTAAACTGGGCTGGGCTCAAAAGTCCCCCTGATACCAAGTCAGGAACACTGGCACCTATGTTTTTCTTCTCCCAGCCTCCCTCTGCAGTTCCTTTCTATGCAAATTGTATACTTCCCACCATAGATCTGCCATTAGACTCTGGAGATTTTGCTTGAGGGGGACTGATAGTGCCATAGCAACTTATGATTATGAAAGCTTAGGGCAGACTCTCAGTGTGGCTTTGACACACAGCTTTTTCATGACAACTGTTTCATCTGAATAATCTTTTGCATGAATGTAGGTTGGGAATTACCAAACTAATGGCAGCTGCCATCACATACATGGGTGTTCAAATGAAACACCACACAAACCTAATAAAATCATTTTGTTGTGACTTCACTCAAAGAGTAAATTAGGATTTGGACCAATATGTTGTGTTATGTCTCTCAGGAACATTGTTGATAACAATCAGCATAGCTATAGTGTCTTCTTTTCCTGCTAACCCAGGGATGATGCTTCTTCAGTCTGGAGCACTGGGAGAAAATAAAGGGCTACTTAGGTGAATCTGCAATTTTGGGTTTTTCCAATTTCCTATTTTTCCAATCTTCCAATGTTCAATTCTCCACATTTACACATCACTTTGCATTTTTAAGTCCTCATGAAAATTCATCAACATGTTAGTGTGAATTTATTAAAATATACACAAGTTTATATGCAATTTGTCACTAGCTCTCTGCCTAACCTACCTCACAGCTTTGTTGTGTTGTCAGAGACATGGCCGGCAGAGAGGACTCTGCAGAGGGGGAGAAAGAGGCAGAGGCAAACAGGAACTTGGTTCATTCACACCACGAAAGTGAGATAAATCCTTCTCACTCTGGATTGCTGCCTGTAAGTTTTTGCAGCAGCACAGAGATGAAGGAGCAGGATGCTGGTGGTAGTAGGCGGTTGGATTCAACTCCAGAGGAGGAGGAGGAATTGGCTGCACCTGAGTCTCCAAGAAGTAGGAGGCGGAGCAAGCAATTAGAACAAAGGAAGACTTTAAGCAGAGGCTTGACAACCATATGTCAGGAGTGCTCTGATGGTGTTTCCTGCTTGGCAGGGGGTTGGACTCGATGGCCCTTGTGGTCTCTTCCAACTCTATGATTCTATTCTATGACCAGCAGGAAGTGGGGGCGGGCCTGGGGTATATCTGGCCTTGGGAAGGGCCAGAAGCCAGTCGAGTCAACTGACTCCAACAGTGAGGTATGAGTTGTGGGAAACTCGGATTGCTGAAAGCCTGTTGTTGATAAATAAACCTCAACTAGTCGAACTGCCAGCGTGTCGTGTCTTGTGTGGGAGAAGTGCTAAACCTGACACACGTATACAGCACTGTATATGTGGGAGAAAAACACCAATAAATAAATAAACCTGTAGGAAACCACACTATAATAAACAGAAATAAGATCACCTTTACTTACATAAACAACTTCAAAACAGAATAGGTTGGTGGGGATGGAATGCATTTCTTTCATTCAACTTCTTTGTACACTTATCTTCACATTGTCCCTCACCCCAGGATTCACTGTAGTGTGCACATTACTCTGGCTCCATGGAAGCCAGCTAAAATAGCTTCCTCGTGGTGACTGGTACATACTATGGATTTAATGCATTGTGGATTCCCTGCATTTTGTGTGTAGTTACCACCCCACCAGCCAAGGACCCAGTGGTGACAAGGAACTTAACAAAACTATGGGGATCCACATGGCCACTGTGGAACTGACACCATGCTGAAGTGGTTTTGGTTAGCATTCACCTGGCACATGCTATGAATTGATTAGCCCTTATGCTGAGATACTTGTTTCCTAAAATAAAAATGAACGAGAATGCCTTCCTTGTGAAATGTGTGTCTGAAAACAGAACAGCAGCTTATGAAATAAAGAACTGGTATTCTGTCTTCAGACACAAATTTCACACGTATTTTAAAACTGGTCAATGAATTTATATCTAGCTCTGTTTTTTATTTGGCTCTGTTCTTCATCAGAAGCTGCACTCACTGTATGAGCTGATGCCTAGGGGGAACTATACACATCTTTACTAACAAAATACTATAATGGAATGACTAAGGAATTTGTGTATTTGGAATGTCAGGACTCTTGAAACTGTCCTTGGGTATTACTCACATAAAGTTGTAAAACCTCACTATTTAACTGCTAACACACAGATGTAGGCTGTGAAAAGATGTCATTGAAAGGTTTAAGCTATCACAATGTTGTTCTTTTAGCCCAGTTTCCAAACATGTCTGTCTGTTTCTCCAGTCAACCTGCCAACAAAATAGCCTGAAGCCAGATTTCCATGAACTCTTGGGTAACATGACAGGTCTTTGCAATGCTACCAGTCCTTCATGCCCGTTGCCAGTAAGGGGGTATGGGGTACAGGAGGAGGAGAGGTCCACAGCATCACCTGTGGGGTGAAAAAAATGCAGAAGCTTCCAGGCAGTCCAACCTCTAGAGCAGAGAGCTTCTAAATTGGCTCTTTGTTAACTTTTGGCATGATGCCTTATAGCATAGCAGTTAGTCTACAGGAATGTTTTTCTACAGCTTGCACATAAGCACCTACGGCATACCAAAAGATTTAGAGGGGAGATCTGGCCAGTCCCTGATTTATAGCCAGAGTTTATATGTGTGTGCTCACTTTGATGTTATTGTCATGGTGCTGATGCAACTTGAGTGCTATCCAGAGAAAGTCAAGTGCAAGGCTGAAGGGACTAGAGCATGTCAATCAGCATCCTTACTGTACTTTGAATCACAAGCCTTGTTTTCTGGGCATGGCAGACCAGGATTTTGTTAAGAGACTCATAAGAGTATCAGATTTTACAGGTGTGTTTGTCGTTTTTATGAGCCATTGTATGCAGATTTTAAATAAGAAGATTCAGATCTTCACTAGAAGGGCCTCATGCACCGAGCAACCAAGGTTGTATTAAACTAACCTTTACTCAAAGTAGACCCAATGAAATTAATGTTGAATTTAGGTTCATTAATTTCAATGGACCAACTGTGAGTAAAAGTTAGTTGAATCCAGCCCTAAAAGTGTGTGTGAGAGAGCAGTAACTGAGATGCTAGAAACAATCAACTGGTAGTCAGAGAGTTAACATGAGAAAATGGATTTAACATAGCACTGTATAATTCTCTATTCTACTATAAATCGTAAAGTAATGCATTCTCATTTGCTCAAAGGCGTGTCTTTCAGACCCCACCTACCAAATTAATGGAGCTTTTTAGTACATAAATTAGACAAGTCGTTTGGAGTATAAGGCCTATTTCTGATGTTACTTTCCCCCCACTCGCTTGCAGGGAATACACCAGCAAATGAATTCTCAGTCACATGGTTGTATTGTATAAAGGCCCAGTAAAGATTTTCTCATGTTTCCCTGAAAGATAGTGGTCAAAGTTTGATTAGCCACTGGGTTCGCCTTCCAGATCACGTCGGTTGATTTAAGTCCTTGGCCTTCAAATGACTTGCAATTTCCTACAGTTTGAGTACAGTTTGAGAGCCAGTGTGGTGTAGTGGTTAAGAGCGGTAGTCTCGTAATCTGGGGAACCGGGTTCGCGTCTCCGCTCCTCCACATGCAGCTGCTGAGTGACCTTGGGCCAGTCACACTTCTTTGAAGTCTCTCAGCCCCACTCACCCCACAGAGTGTTTGTTGTGGGGGAGGAAGGGAAAGGAGAATGTTAGCCGCTTTGAGACTCCTTAAAAGGAGTGAAAGGCGGGATATCAAATCCAAACTCTTCTTCTTCTTCTACATCCTGACATGATCAGAGCTGGCTTGCAACAGTGGCAGCATCATAAATTATCCTTTATTTCTGAAAAATAAAGAGAAGAATAGAAGGTAGAGGAGTATGGAGAGAGAAATGCAGAAATATACAATAACAGACCCTCCAAGTGTCCCTATTTTCCAGGGATGTCCCTGATTTAGAGAAGGTTTCTGATTTGATCCTGGAATGTCCCACTTTTTCCCTTAGGATGTCCCTATTTTCATTGGAGAAATATTGGAGGGTATGGCATTATTGGAACCCCAAGCCATCTGAAGGCAATCCTGTACAGGGAAGTTTTAAAAAATGTTTAATTTTTTATATATATGTTGGAAGCTGCCCAGAATGGCTGGGGCAGCCCAGTAAGACATGTGGGATATAAATAGTAAAATTATCATTGGAGAAATGCTGGAGGGTATGCAATAAGCATTAAGTGAATCCCACATTATAGATTAAGTGGCCAGCTTTCCCTTCTTCGTGACTCTTTATCTCTCCCATTGAGTGATGTGAAATTATTCTGTGAGCTTAGCTTAAATGAACTTGCACTTCTCACAGAAATGCTTCACCCCAGTTTTTTCACCTGACTGAAAGATTTAGATCACATTCATAATTCAAGTTTTTATGACCCATGTGGGCAGGGTATCTTAAATTTCAGGCATGTTATTTAAATTCCCATTTGTAACATTTCATTTTAATTGACTGTCCATTTAATGAGTCAGCACCAAGGTGATGCGTAAAAAACACTGTGCCCACATTGTTGAAAGAGATCTTTATTTCTTCTGGAAGATGGACTCTTGTGCAAATGTTTTTTGACTTGTACATTTTCTGGAGGTCAGACAGATGCACATAACATTAATATAATTGCCCCTTCTCTTTTGATAAGAAGAAGAAGAAGAAGAAGAAGAAGAAGAAGAAGAAGAAGAAGAAGAAGAAGAGGAGGAGTTTGGATTTGATATCCCGCTTTATCACTACCCGAAGGAGTCTCAAAGCGGCTAACATTCTCCTTTCCCTTCCTCCCCCACAACAAACACTCTGTGGGGTGAGTGGGGCTGAGAGACTTCAAAGAAGTGTGACTGGCCCAAGGTCACCCAGGAGCTGCATGTGGAGGAGCAGAGACACGAACCCGGTTCCCCAGATTACGAGTCCACCGCTCTTAACCACTACACCACACTGGCTCTCGATAAATGCCCTTGGGAGGGGCAGTCTGCAGTGGAAAATATGTGTTGTGTGTGCACTATACCCTTCCCCTGAAAAGCTGCTTTCCATCTGAAACTTCCCATTGCACAGGGTTGGGGAAGCTGTGGCCTGCAAAATGTTGGACTACAACTCCCATCCTCCCTGACTATTGATCATGTTGGCAGGGACTGATGAGAGTTGGAGTCCAGAAACATTTGGGGAGCCACAGGTTTCCCACCCCTTCCAAAGCATGTCATTTTTCCCTTGTGGGGTCCAGAGCATTTTTCGAAGAAAACACAGACCTGGGAGAGAAAGCTGCTTGGTGCGATGTTGTTTAAACTGAACATTGCCTGGTCTCCTTATGCAGCTTCTCCATTGCGTAGCACCCTCTCCCTATTCAAATAAAGTTGCATGTAAATGTAGTTTGGCCTTAAACGCTCAGCAACATACATGCCACCTTCAATGAAAGCTTGTGTTGTATCTTTAGTTTCCGTGATGGATTGCATGCTAGACTTTCATTCATTGCTCTCATTGCCTTTTGACCACCTGCAGTAACTCAGATGGATGTTTCTATTACAGGCTGCTCCTACACAGAGTTAGGCAGGCATATGCTCATTGAAATCAATGGATTTAGGCTGGCCTGACTCTACCTAGGATCAGACTGTTAGCTTTGTAGTTTCAGAGCCAAATTTTCAGCTATTTCCATGAGTACCACACCTCAGGAATTAACCTTCAGCATGGAACATGGACAAAAATGCTTTTCTAAATCAGAAAGTGTAATGTTGGAAAGACTGCTCTGTTAATTTACTGTAAAGTCAAAAGGCCTTGCTTGAATCATTTGCCAAGATCAAGGAAAAACTTAAAGGTGGGCTCACTTCAGCTAGCACTGTATAAATGGTTTAGACAGGAATACGAACCCTTCCAAACTAGCTACAATTTTAGCCAGGGAAAATGAAACCAGATTTATGCGTAACTTTACTTCAGCATGAAGGGAATTAAAATGCAAACTTTTTAGCCTAAAATTAAAAAACAAAACCCAATGCTTTAGGATCTGAAGAATAAACATAAGAATTGAATTTGTGGTCAATAGTGGGATTCACAAGAGCTTCTGTCTATTAATTGTTATTTAACTGTCTGACTAGATGAAATATTAGCATTCATCTTTTAAAATAAATAAATAAATCACAGATTATGCTAAGAGAGAAAGACAACTTTGGTGATTGTCAGAGAACACAGAGATACATGAGTGACTGTTGATAGTCACTCAGGCCTAGATATAAGTTTGTGAAGACCTTTGTCACTTGGCTTCTCTTTCCACTCTTCACCTGCTGCCCAGATTCAAAGAGGCCCCCGACTAAAGTGGGCAACACAGTTTATATGCATTTCATTGTTCCAATCAGAATTGTGTCCCCACTGTTGCCAGAGGTAAGTTTCCACCCACTCCTTAGGGGGCTGGGGGGAAGACTCGGGATGGTCTCTTCATTTGAGAGGGGGACAAGTGGGCCACATGGACAGAATGCCCAGTGAGCGGGGGCAGATTATCTTGTTATTTCAGGTTGCTCCATCTCCTCCTCCCCCTTTTCTCCCTCTGCTTGCCCAACACCAAATTATGGAAATTTTAGATAGATATTTCAAACAGTATTGTAATGGGATAGAGGCTTGAACTGGACAACCTTGAGATCCTGTAATTTTTGATTGCAACAGTGGGGTCTGCCAAAGTAGTTAAATCAGTAGTAATGCCAGAGATTATCTTAGCCTCTCGGGCAGAGTGGTGAATTACACTCTGATTGCTCTCCAGCTGGACTGCTCATGGGGAAAGCCCATCTTTTTCAATGTACAATCTCTGGGACACTAATGGCATGCCATCATGTCCCATCACTCTCAGTAGAAGTTGTAGCTGTCTTGTCAAAATGTGTTGCAAGAGCTGTGTGCATTAGCCAGGCAGAAGCTATCTGCAAAAGAAGAAGAAGAAAGTCAGCACCCCTTGGCAACCTCGCCATTGAATCCAGAGGCAGGGCATATTCCAAAATGGAACCGTATGTAAAGTGTGGAACGTATGAGTCTTCTTCAGAAGTCACATTTGCCAAATTCATGTCCCAACCCTAGATCTAGTTCTGGCGAGCTGCTGTCAAATATTCAGTATGTGAGTCAACATCTTTCTAATGCAAAGGGTTGCTTGCAGCAGTGTATTAGAATCATACCCAGCCATTCTCAAGGTAACAAATATGCTCTTGAAACTAGAACTCAGTATGCTACTCAGATTGTTACGAGTATGGCATGAAAACAGTTGAGGGGGAAATGGATTTGGCTGCAAAAAAGACAAACCCACCCCCTACAAACATTGCCTGAAAACTGGGAATCCTAAAGCTACAAAATCTTAATAGAGTGGGTCACTGTCTGTCTGTCACAAGTGTTGGAATGGTAAAAGATAGGTTGTGTGCAGTGCAATCCTCTGTATGTCTAAGTTATAAACAGTTGTAATACATTATAAAAACTGAAATGAAATGATATTAACCATAAATACTGTGCATATCTACTCAGACATAAGCCCCACTGAATTCATCTGGGCTTACTTCCAGGTAAGTGTCTATAGGGTTGTGCTGTTAGGCGGTTCCCTGGTGTGCCTTCAATGAACATGAAGATCACTTTGATTAAAATCTCAGGGAGAAAGTAGCCACAGTTTATGTGTCTGCAAACATCAACATATGCATGCAAAAGAAGCACTTAAGACCAGTCTGCTGTCCATTCAGTTAGCAGTGCTGATGAATACTAATTTGTGACTATTTGCAGGTGTGAGTTACTGTGAGTGGACCCGGCACAAACTTTTTTTGCAGATCCATTTTGACATTTCTTCTTTGAAAGTTCAGCCAATGTCATTTTGACGAGAATCTTAAACTGTGCAAAACACTGTTTGATGTCCCTAGGAGTTTCACTTAGAAAATAGCTTGCCATGTTTGGCCCCTAATGCATTAAGCCTTGGAAAAGCAAAAGCCTCAATGTTGATAGTGCTAGAGTTAAAACTAATGAAAGTTGTGAGACAGGGCATTATGCTCTTTTACAAACAGTGAGCAACTGAGGAAGCAAAGGAGGAGATTATCCTATACAGCCAAGCAGTTTGCCTGAGGTGCTGTGGAGCTTGCCAGATGTTTTTACTGCAGAAATGAATGACAAAGAACAACATTCATTGCCTGTTGAATTACTGAGTGCCTTCTCCAGAATTTGCTCTCAAGCAACATAATTTGTGGATTGGAGTGTGGGGAAAAGCAGTCTTGTGAATTTCAAGTCAAGCTTAAATTAAACCTATAGTCAATACACTAACAGATTCATTTTCATTATGTTGTTAAAAATGTTGTAATGGAAAAGGTTGACCAATTTAACACTATCTCCCCAAATCTGGATTTTAGATAGTATTGACTTCTAGGTACCCAAAAGCACAATGATGGAAATGGATATTTGTGTTGAATCCATTCACAAGTTCAACTCCTGCAAGATGAAAACCAACAAATGTCATGGGGTAATATCCTTTTTTTTTTTTTTTGTCATACTTGGATTTCAGTGAGTCTACTCTGAGTATGACTTAATTGGATGTCACTCATGGCAAGGAAAAAATATGTGACAATCTCTTGCACACCCTCACACAACATTTCACACTACCTCTTACACAATAGTTCATGGAAGAGTGCCCCTCCCACAATTTTTTACACCAGCACATCTCCAACCCATATTCTATAAGTAAATGCACACTGATGCTGGGAAAGATGGAGGGCACAAGGAGAAGGGGGCGACAGAGGACGAGATGGTTGGATAGTGTTTTTGAGGTTACCAGCATGAGTTTGACCAAACTGCGGGAGGTAGTGGAGGACAGAGGTGCCTGGCGTGCTCTGGTCCATGGGGTCACGAAGAGTCGGACACGACTAAACGACTAAACAACAACAACAACAACAACAACAACAAATGCATATATCATGCTCATATGTTTTGAAAGGAAGGGGATAATCTTGCTGCCACTTCCTGTGAGGCCGCACAATGACATGCAACTAAAATGGCCTTTGGCCAAGTTACACAGTATAGTTTTTCTTCATGTGAGTTGTCTCAACTCTCCTAAATAGACCATAATGAACATACAGCTCATGCCTCATATTTGTTCATGCAAAAGTTTCTCTACATTTGCACAAACAAATAGGATACATGAACTGCACGGACATTATTGCCGCAGTACATTCCCCAGCAAATTGGTGTGAGCCATTCCACAACTTGACTGGATCACATCTTCTGTTTGTCCATGCATGTCGCTGTGACCAGGGAAGGCTGCGGCTGCTACAGGGCAAGGAACGAAAACAAAAGGGCTGCTCCAGCTGGCATGCAGAGGGAGCTTGCAGACATACCTGCAGAACTCATCAACTTTGCCTCCCTCACCATTTCTAAGAATGAAGCTTAGCAGATATAAATAACTATAAAAAGAATTGTTATTGGCCTCTTAAGGAAATCTTCTGCCTTTCATGGCCATGTTAGGATAAAACGTTACCAAGTATTAACCAGACGTTTTGGCTTTGGCTTTCCTGGTTGCCTGGAAGAGAATGATTTTTAATATATTTTGAGCCTGAGGTAATACAGAGGTGCTTCAGGAAACATTGGTTCTACCGTGAATTTTATCCTTCATCATTTCAGCGTGATTTATATTTTCGTGGCTCACCACAAATTTCAATTTATTTTATTTGGTTTATTGTGTTGGAATGCAACAACTATTCAGTAGACATTAAACTTAGAAATACTTGACAAATATAGGAGTGTGCCTACTCTTCCCCCTTCCCCCCTCCCTTTACGGTATGCAAAATGTGGTTATTTTTTGCCTACTGTTATTTAGATCACATTTCATAGGCCAGACAGGGAAGAGGAGGGCCCAGAACATGAGAATCCTCACGCTGCTTCATAAACAATGTCACACCTAACTTGGACAGACAGGGTTTTATAGACGTCTTGCTTTTGATCGCATGTCCTCATTTCCCCCTTGCTACTATGCCAAAGACTCTTGAGACAGATGGAACAGGCTCGGCTCAGCCATGTGGTAATACATGGCTCCGATGCAGTGATAATGTATAGGTGAAGGAATGTAGTTGAGTAAAACTGTCGGGGAAATGCTGGTAGGGAGTTCACATCAGGTTTCTGAACTAAGTTCCACCACGTTGATGATCGCTCCCATCAAGAGACAGTGTGTCCTTGGCTTAAGCTGCTTACTCAAGGTAGGGGGTTGCCACCGTTTTTAAGGATCAGGCAGTTTACGCATGAATACCAGATGCTGTGGACAAACAATAAGAGAAAGTTTTTGCTTTTATGCCTCCTTGTGAGCTTCCCAAAGCTATCCAGCTAGCCACAGGTAGAATGAAAACAGATTCTAGACTGGCCTTCCCCAACTTGGTTTGATTTTGCTGAACTCCATCTCCCATCATTCCCCACCATTGGCCGGATGCTGGCTGGGGCTGATGGGAGTTGGAGTCCAACGATATATGGAGAGCAGCATATTGTGGAAGACTTTTCTAGAGTAATGGAGTTTTGGTCTGATCCAGCAAATTTCTGACGTTTTTATATTTCAAAACAGGGTGACCCTGGCAATGACTATTCTGGAATTATAGTGAGTGCTGCTGGGCCACCTAAAGATACCAGGTAAAAGAGATTAAAGAAAAATCACTGGTGTCTTGCAAATGGTGGTGGCAGCGCACTGCAGAGTTCCTACTGAATTTGGAAACATAAGGGATGTCGACAGCTTCTCTTTAAGCTTTGGGAAGCTCTGCTAAACCCTGGAAAGGCTTACTGTGATAGGCAGGTGGCTCTCAACCAAACCTCAGTGGCAAAACACACTCTGAAATGAGGTATCAGTCGCAGGCTTGTAAAAATAGCTAAACCAGCTTTTCCATGAAAATTTTGTGCTCAAAGACATTTCTGTGTCTGATGGAGTCAAAATTCATTTTAGGGTATTTAAGTAATGAAAATATACCAAGTATGACATCAACTGCCTCGGTGATGATTAAGAGCTCAGTCCAATGCCCTGCTGTGCTGACAGAAGAATATGGGATTTGATGCTAAACAGCTAGTGCTGTCACAAGGGGAGCTTTGCTCTCCTTGCTCCCGTGCTAAGAGCTGGCTCCTTTCCCTGCACTAAGACAACACTATTGCTGTTGCAGCAAAGCTTCTATGTAGTGTAGGAACATTGTGCTTGGAGCTATTTCTTTCATAGCAAAGAGGGAGTGGGCTACAGTGCAGGGCTACCACAACACCCACTAGCTGTTAATCCTAGTGCATCTTTGCTTAAACTACAAACTGTAGCAAGAGTTGTTGCCTCTGTGTACAAATATGTGGGCCCTGACTTATTTTAGCTGCACAGGAGGCCTTTGTAAGAGTATAGTCGCAAGAAGAGGCTTCATACATCCAAACCATTTCTTTCTACTTGGGTCAGACCCTGTTTAATGGTATAAAGGTAAAGGTAAAGGGACCCCTGACCATTAGGTCCAATTGTGACCAACTCTGGGGTTGCGGCGCTCATCTCGCTTTATTGGCCAAGAGAGCCAGCGTACAGCTTCCGGGTCATGTGGCCAGCATGACTGAGCCGCTTCTGGTGAACCAGAGCAGCGCACGGAAACGGCGTTTACCTTCCCGCCGGAGCGGTACCTATTTATCTACTTGCACTTTGACGTGCTTTCAAACTGCTAGGTTGGCAGGAGCAGGGACCGAGCAACGGGAGCTCACCCCGTCAGAGGGATTCAAACTGCCGACCTTCTGATCGGCAAGTCCTAGGCTCTGTGGTTTAACCCGCGTCCCTTGTTTAATGGTATATTTCCCTCTTAAAATATTGTCTTGATTTTTCTGTTGAGAAAATGATTCCCTAGTATGGAATGGAATCTGTCTTTTTGTTACAGCTGCTGCACACTGGGTTGCTATTTTCATTCAGCTATCCACTACAGCCCCAACATCTTGATCCTAATCATCCCACTGCCCACTCAGATCGCCTGAGCGTATGTGAGTGCAATTTTGGATGAATAGCTGGCATAGCAAGTACCACTTGGGTGGGAAAGCTACAGTCATACATTGGGTGTCATGTTTGGCTAGGGCCCACACAAGCAGAGCCCAAGTTGTGTCACTTCCATCATAGCAATCTTTCACCACCACATGGAGGTTATCGTCACACGGTGGGGGCCTACACACATTGGTTCTACAGATGTAGTCCCTTAGTAAATATGGCCGCCAACACCTAAGTATCAAGAGTAAGTACAACAGAGGGGGCCAGGGTGAGCTAGTGTGGTCTTGATCCTCCTCTTCATGTATGTAACTGAATGTAAGCATAAGCACAGTCTTAAGAATCAGACTAATGGATTACTGTTACTTAAATGAAAGTTTAGCTTCTGAAGGCTATAACAAAACCTGTAGGCAAGCATCATGACCAGGGAGAATTTCTCAGCTTCTGTCATTCCACAGTAATCATACTAGCTCTTCTGTTGGCAATCAGTATTTTCACCTATTAATCAACTAGGGAGGGCTAGAGAATCAGGCAGCCGAAATATCATCCTTCAAAGGACAAATATTAAATCTGTTCTTTCTTCATTTCTTGATTCACAGCCAATAGCTTGGTTATCAAAGTCCCTACCTCAAATTCTCCAAGAAGCTGAAATCCAACATGGCTGATTCTTCATCATCACCTTGTCCACTTTTCCCACAGTCTCCCTGACATATAGTAATGGAAAAGTATTTTCCTCTGATAGTCTTGGTGCCAGATCCTCATGCCTCATATCCTTTCACTCATAGACCTCCCTAGGAGTATTTCAACAAACTGAGCGCTGAACATGCATTTTCTGTATGTGAGTGCAATTTTGGATGAATAGCTGGCATAGCAAGTACCACTTGGGTGGGAAAGCTACAATCATCTACTAGATGCTGCCAACAGAACTAAATCTGAGGGAAGACACTCTGGATGATGCACCGGGTGTGTGTGTATTTTAAAATGAAACCCATGGCAGGTCAGACTTCCAAAAGAAATCCAAAGGTATGCCAGTATGACTAGAGTCCAACCATCTACTATCACTGCAGGAACTAAAATCATTCCTTCAGGTCACAACTGATTTTCTGTTTTTGTATACGCTTGAAAGAAAACATTTATTTTTAAAGAGTGCACAGGCTGAAAATATAATTTCCAGTATAACAAAGTTTGTCTCTTTCTATATCTGGTTCTTGTCATTAATTTTATCACCATGCAATATCCCTGGGGACACAGAGAATTGCTTGCAAAACCTGTGGTCTCCATAGGTACTGCAACAACTGCTTTGAGAACAATACCTATGGATGAAGCAGCTGAAGAATGATGGACTGTGGAAATTGTTGCCCCAAAGCAACAACACCCCCACTTTTTGAATGCCTTATAGGAAGAATTATATAGAGACAAAATTGTTTGTTTTAGCCCTACTCCTAAGTTCTAATGATATGGCAAAATGAAACCAGGTTTCTAGTAACCCTTTCCATTAGAAAATACTTCACTTTTTTGTTGTTGTCATTGATGATGATGCTCCACACAAGACTTTCTTGCATTAGTGTTTCTTTCTGGCTATGCTAGAATAATCTGGTCTTTTTCTGGCATGTGTCTAACTGTCAGCGAACTCCTCATTGTCACCAGCAAATCTGCAGCTACAATGTAGGATAAGTTCTGGCTTATCAAGAAATGTACGGTAGTTTGTCCATTGCACAACAAGAAGAAAAAGCTATTTCTGAAAAATGCTTTTAGATGATCTTCTTCCCTGTAAGCCCCGATGCCCAGCCTAGCAGGCAGGAGTTACTTAAGACCTTCTTCGTTCTATTTGTTCAACCAATGGAAGTGTCTTCTACTTTGGTCTGCAGAGTGACATATATGCTTCATTTTCTGTTCCACAAACTCCTTTCCCTCTTTAGCAGTTAGGAGACACCAACTCACTCAAGCCAAGTCTGATTTGATCATGGAAATCATGATGGGGGAATTTCATACCATGCCTACTTCTGAGCCCTGTTCTAGCATTCAGAAGAATGCATGTGGGGCTGAAGCATTCAGTAGAGCATGAGACTCTTAATTTCAGGGTTGTGGGTTCAAGTACCACAGATTACCTTTGTGGTTTCTTCCAGCTCTACAATTCTATAATTCTATAAAAATTTGCACTTAAATCCCACTGAAACCAGGTTACCTGTTTTGCCCTAATAAAAAACTTAGTGTAGCTAGCCGTTGGTGGATTATGATTTGAAGGCTACTTCCATAGAAAACAGAGGCTGGCCGATGGAGATGGGAGGTGACTTCTGCCAGTTCACTCTTTCCTTTGCTGTCTCTTGGGCCCTCTGAAATTTGCCTCCCCCTCCCTCCACCAGTGGGTTCTTCCATGAGATCAAAAGTGTTCAGTGGATGGAAAGAGCCTTCCGTTCATGGAACTCTACATTTGGATCGAAGCCAGGGCATTCAGAATTGCTTTCAAAAGGAAATTTCCTCATATTTCTTACCTGGAAAAAAAATCACTGGGTTCCGCTGAGACGCAACTCTGTGCAGATGAATATTTAAATGCTAGAGCTGCTTCCGTTGTAATTTGCAGGGACTGTGGTTACTGATGTGTGCTTTTCTTTAGTGACCAGCTGTGGTTTTACTTACATGCTGCCCTGATCATGAATCACCAGTAAAACAAAACATCTATCTGTTCTTAACTGCTGGTGATCATGTCATTCAATTTTTTATTTATTTTAAGGAACATAGAGGAGGGGAAAAGAGAATCAACCCAAATAGTGATGAATTATAAAGCAGATGCTTATGCCAAACCTGGGCCTTTATTCCTTCTTTTACTTTTAACAGCACTCTTAGTGGCATTTTGTTACAGAATTAACTCTCTGCGACCCCAATATCCTGTTCCTAATGCTTAAGACATTAAGGAGCTAATCCCCTGTGACCATAGCTCACTGTCTTTCATGTCAGATTTGATGCAATTATGTTCCACGTGTGGTATACAGGGACTTAACAGGAATTGTGTAATGCCCTTCCTATTCCTTTGAAAGACACAATCTGTAAGCTCAAAAGGGAGGTTTCTGCTGTGTAATGCTGGATTTTTTTCATACATACAGACACAACTTACACATTTTGCAAGCATGCTGCTATGAGTGCCTGTTGGGGATTCCCCATCTGGATTCATTTTGTCATCGATCGTTTTTTAAAATATGTTCCCATAACACAAGCGTGAAATGCTGAATATGGAAAGGCCATTGAAAAGGCCACTACTGGAGAGAAACAGTCACAATTCAGTCCACAGATCTTTATGGGTATGTTGAAGAATCAATGCTGTATCATATTTTTTTGGAGGTGTGGATGAAAGCTGCAGTATTTTATCTGGCAACTTCTGGGACAGCTGCAAAGGGAGGCAGCTTTTCTGGCTTAATAAAATGCAGTTCCTTACAGATATTTACGTGCAGTCTTCATGAACTGCAATGGCTCACAAGTGCAATACATTTGTTCTGTTCATTAGTCACTCTGCAGCATACTTTCAAAGGCAGTTAGATAAGCAGGCTTTGTACTGCAATAACAGATCGGTGTGAATGTCCATCCATATTTTACCTTGTTACCATTCTTGAGGTTTGCCTATCTTTGTAGGTGAAAATGCTCTTTCTCTGGATGTCTATTGAAAGTAGGGCTGAAGGAGAAATTCAGTTCTGTTTTCATTTACTTAATTCACATGAATTCATGAAACAACTGGCAAACCAAAACAGCAATCTTTCATGATTTTCAGTTTTCTGAATTTTGTCATTCAGTTACCCAGCCATGTAATGAACAAATATGTGTCTGGCAAAGTGTGCATAGAAATGCATATATTAGTGAAAAAAGAATCCAGAACAGGGGGAAGAGCTTTGCCAAAAAATATGTACATGCAGCAAAATTGCATACAAAAATATTAGGAGAAATTTGAACTAAAATGCTGATTAATTCATGAGGTTTTTAAAAAAAGAAATAAATCACAAACTGGCGTGGAAATCTACTATACTAGTGAGTGGAAGAATGAGCAACCAAAATTGGCAGATTCACCCATCCCTAATTGAAAGTACTGGTGAAAGTTTTCAGGATACCTTAATATTGGCCAGAAACTTGTGGTTTGAAAATGAGAACTATGGGCTTTTCCCCTGTCCCACCTTGTACACATTTTCACTGATACCAGGGAAAGGTAGGCACAAGCTAGAGCCACTCTTGGAATAAACTTTCATTTTATTTTAAGGCTATCCTAGAACAAAAGATAAAAAATAGTGAAGCAAAGCTAGGGTAATGTTTGCTTGTTTTTGATGCTGGGCCCTTGAATGTGAAATTCCCTCTGTGGAGATGCTGTTGGCGCATTTTAGGAGTGTGGTTAAAAAAGTTTATTTTTCATTCAAAAACAAACAAACTCCAGTCTTAATGTGGGATGCATCTCCCAGGAATGCTGAGAATGAATGGACAAAGGAGGATGCTAGTTGAAATCCTCACATGCTTTGCATACACTCTTTGTTCAAAGCACTGAAATGAGAAGAAATGCTATCTAAGTAAGCTACCTTTAGACATACTTTAGGATGCTTTCATGTGCACCTTGGCTAAGCAGGTGCAGCCCGCTTGGAGTGTACCACATGATGGAGTGCTGGGGAAGGGACTTGTATAAACACACTTCTATCCAACAGGCTTCACTTATTCACTGGTATGGGCTACATCTATGGAACCTTTCACCTAAAATATTGGGTTTCTTCAAGCAAACATCCTGGGACTTATTTTTTCAGCCATACAGCTTGAGCCAATGTGTAATTCCATTTAGTCATTTTGGCAGCTATACTTTTATTAATATTGACTGCCCGCCAGAGGAATTTCTGTTTAAGGAGAGTTACTAATGGATGGGGCATATGATCCAGAAAATCTGGTATTCGTGTATTGTCCTCCTCAGTTATCACTGATACAAATGAACAATCCGCACTATTGGCAGCATGGATACAAATGAACAACTGTAAGCAAGTAAATACCTATGGCTTTTTAATGGACAACCTGTGGCTGACCGACTTCTATCTTGCATAGTCTCCCTGAATGCCTACAGCCCACTAAGTAATTTAGTCTGTTGCAAAAGGGGGGGGGGGAGAGAGACAGCAAGGTGCTTATCCTCACATCCCAACAAAGACTCCTAGAAGGAGCCACACAATGATCTATGATCTCTGTGAACCAGGGACGCGGACTTATAAAAAATATTGGGGGGGCCCGGGAAAGCTCATGAATAATAAATAAGCTCATGAATATGCAAATAAAGTGGCGCCGCCTCCTCGTGAGCGAATAGGGGAGAGCGTGCTGCGCCTATTAATCAGCTCCAAAGGAAATTGGGTGGAGCTTTTGCTCGGGAGGGAGGGCAGGAGGCATGCAGCCCACCCCTTCCTGTGCATTTTGGGCTGGGGGAGGGGCGGCGATGGCGCTCTGCTGGAGGGGCGCCGGAGATTATTGGGGGGGCGGAGCCCCCCCAAACGAATTTTTGAGGGGGCTCGGGCCCCCTCAAGCCCCATGGAGTCGGCGCCTATGCTGTGAACCTGATGAAAGAATTACCTACAGCTAAACAGGGCCAAGTGGGACACGGGTGGCGCTGTGGTCCCACCGTTGCTCGGCCCCTGCTCCTGCCAACCTAGCAGTTCGAAGAACGTCAAAGTGCAAGTAGATAAATAGGTACTGCTCCGGCGGGAAGGTAAACAGCGTTTCCGTGCGCTGCTCTGGTTCGCCAGAAGCGGCTTAGTCATGCTGGCCACATGACCTGGAAGCTGTACGCTGGCTCCCTCGGCCAATAAAGCGAGATGAGCGCCGCAACCCCAGAGTCGTCCGTGACTGGACCTAACGGTCAGGGGTCCCTTTACCTTTAAACAGGGTAAAGAAATCTGCAGGGTTAAAAATCTGCATCGACCACACTGCAGGGGTGTCAGTCTCAGCCAGGCATCTTTTATCAGTTATGTAACAATAGAGGCTGGTGTGCTGGGGCAGAGGTGTTGAACTGCCCCCACCCCAATTATTGTCAACACTGAATCTTACCAGGGCAGGGCAGCAGCAAGGTTAGGGCTGTGTTGACACATCAGCAGGAGGGCCCTGCCTAACCTAGCCCCGTTGGAGATGGCTGCCGCTACACCACTGTTGAGAGGGCAGCTCCATCAATCTGTCCCACTCTACTGGCTACTTCTGCTACCCAAAATACATAATTCAACCATAAACTGAGGCATCAGTACCATTGCAGTTAAGGTGTGACTCAAGTCACACACACACACACACACACACACACACACACACACACACACTCCCTTTTTGAAGCAGCATTCTGCAACAGACTCTCTCTTTTTTTGAATATGAACATTTGCACGTGAACCCCAGTCCAACACAGTAAGCAATTTCCGCCATGACTTTACACATAGACATGTTTGCAAAAGCTGGAATTGCAATGCAGATTTTAAGACTGTCACCCTCCATTAGTTCCTCCATCAGATACTCTGAGATATTTACTTTGATCGCAGCTGAGAGAAGCCTTAACAGTTAACTCTCATTGCTTCACAGGACACTGTTCTATTTGTTATTTCATAAAATGTATACTCTGCTTAATTGTAAAAGAAAACCTCAAAGCAGTTTACAAAAAAGACAATAAAATTATCAATAAGAACAATTAATGATTATTTAAGGCTTTTTACTTTGCCAGTAACAGTAGACTAAAAACAGATTAGAACTCACATCAACTTTCTAAATATCTGGGTAGGCTTGTCTAAACAAAAATATTTTTAGCAGACACACCGAAAAGAGTACAGTGAAGGCACCAGCCTGATATGAAACATGCACATCCTTAAACGATCGTTATCATCGACTCAAAGGGAATGTGGACAGCCTGGCCTCCTTCAAACCTTGTAACATAAGCTATATTTCTCATTTCATCAGTCTCTAGGTTGTAGAAAAGGCTTCCCTGTCCACAAAGGTATAAAATCTCTCAGATAGGATTTAATGGGCACACTTTCATTAGCTGTTTTTACATTCGGTTCAAGCCTTAGTAACTTTGACAATGCCATATGTGATCTAGGACACATTTCAGTGTGTGCTGTTTCTTCCACTAAAAGATTACAAATACAGATAGCTGCACCTCATTCAGCATTTTAATGGTAATTCTCTCTCTTGAATCAATTCCATTTTTGAACCACAGATGTTGTTGTTGTTTAGTCGTTTAGTCGTGTCCAACTCTTCATGACCCCTTGGACCAAAGCACCCCAGGCACTCCTGTCTTCCACTGCCTGCCTCAGTTTGGTCAAACTCATGCTGGTAGCTTCGAGAACACTATCCAATCATCTCGTCCTCTGTCATGCCCTTCTCCTTGTGCCCTCCATCTTTCCCAACATCAGGGTCTTTTCCAGGGAGTCTTCTCTTCTCATGAGGTGGCCAAAGTATTGGAGCCTCAGCTTCACGATCTGTCCTTCCAGTGAGCACCCAGGGCCGATTTCCTTCAGAATGGATAGTTGCCACTTAACCATGGCACAAGGGTTCACAATGGTGCAAAGGTTGTCAGTTGTTGATGCTTGTTGAGAGGGGCAGCAGGCTTCAGTTTGGAGTGGGGAATGCTAGTCTATATGGTCAGAAAAATAAAACTTTTATTGGACTTGATCACTTCCAGCTGGATGGTGGAGCTGGGTGTGGAGTTCTTTGGTTTGCAGCTACAATAATGCAGAGCTAAACGATGTAAAATCATAGAGCTTTCACCAAGTTCTTTTTAGCACAGACACAATAGTGCCAAAGTAGATTAGGGCATGGACTGCTGTCCCTTGACCACTGAACCATCTCTCACCAATGGAATTCTGTTACCCAGCTGTCTCATCAGTCCACTCTTGCCCTTGTAATCTTTATTCCCTTAACCCTTTATATAGCACCCTCAAAGATGACACTGTGGCTATTGTAAGTCCAAAGGAGACCACCATTTTGGAATTGCTTGTGTAAGGCAAAAGTGAAGGCAAAGTACAAAAACTTCTCATTTTAACTCTCCATGCCTAGTGTTACAAAGTGGCTTTTTCATTGCATGATTATCCTTTGGAGTTCTTTTAAGAAGCATTTCAAAGTGTTGGATTAACTCTGGCCCTATACCAGAAAATGGCAATAGCATGGCACATGCATCTTTTCTCAGACTATTTGTTTTTCTTAAACTACTTCCAAATATATATAGCCAAATAAATGAAGGAACTGAAGAATTGATGTGCTTTGAAAAGCGCATATATATATATATATATATATATATGAATGAGACACACACACACATTTTACTTGAACTGGGTGTGGACTGTATATTGGATTGCAAAGTGAATTCCTGATGTATTTTCCTAAGATTCTATAGCACCCAGGAGAATTCTGATTATCTGTGCATATGGATTGAATGTGTGAGAACAAATTAGTGATACATGATTAAACAGGGCGGTTTCATGGATAGTTTAAGAGTTGTTCCTCCAAGGCACAGAGAGGTTCCTGAAAAATGGAACATATAGACACCTCAGTTTTGTAGTCCATGAATTTTGGACATAGCTCTGAATTGTTCAAAAATATTTTAATATTACTAATCGAAGCAGTGGACCTGGCCTCTCTCCTTCCAGTCCTCCTCTGTTAGCCCACTGCTTCCTTCATCTACCCATCACTTAGTAGAATTTTATTTTATTTTTTGTCTGCAGAAGCAAATGGACCTCATTCACATGTATCAGAACATAATCACCCTTCAGATTTCTGATTTCTCCAAATTGTATGACCCATTTGTCAAGTCAAAAAACCAAAATGCATTAAAAATGTAATTTAGGATAAAATAAATTTGGAAATGCACACATTGAGGTAATATATGTATTTTTAAAAATATGTTGTGATTTAATTTTTTGGCATAATTTAAAAACCCCAGATTATTGCAAAGATGGGATGGAACAACATATGAATGAATAGATATACAAAACTGATAGGGACTGGAAAGAGACGTGTCTATCTATCCTTAGTTTAATTCGGCATTAAGTTATTTGCATACTCTGACAATTTTTTTTTGGTGTGTGTGTGTCTTCCTTGAGCTTCTCCTAAACCACAGAAGAATTTCACTTCTCCCCCACTCCAATCTGCTGTCCACAAATAGCATGCAGAATTTAGGATGCAATTTTTGCTTAGTCTTATTTCTAGCTAACATTCTCAGAACACTTCAGCTTTAAAAAAGATGGGACACATTCAGCCTCTCAGAATATGTCCGACTTGTCAGAGGCTAGTTGTTTTCAAAAATACACAACAATGATTAAGCCTTTTATTCATTCATTCATTCATTCATTCATTCGTTTGTTTAATAAATTTATACCTTGCTTTCCACTAGAGTGGTACCTCGGGTTACAGACACTTCAGGTTACAGACTTTGCTAACCCAGAAATAGTACCTCGGGTTAAGAACTTTGCTTCAGGGTGAGAACAGAAATCGTGTGGCAGCTGCAGCAGGAGGCCCCATTAGCTAAAGTGGTACCTCAGGTTAAGAACAGTTTCAGGTTAAGAACGGACCTCCAGAAAAAATTAAGTTCTTAACCCAAGGTACCACTGTATATGTTTTCAAAGCAGCTTACAGGGGAGAAAATAAAAGAAAACATACAATATATAAACTTTAAAACATAGATTAAAGTTTGTTAAATTTCTTAGATGACTCGGTGTAAAAAACACACACACTCAAGGCATATTATAGCAATTAAAATATACGTTAAGTTAAAAGTGTGCCTGCACATGAAAGCTCATACCAATAACTAACTTGACAAATGATTCAGGAATAAGCAATTAGCATCATGGTGGAATTTCAAAATTGGCCAATCACATTCTATCAAATGCCTGGGAGTAAAAGAATGTCAATCTGGTGCCAAATAAAACAGTTAGGCCAGTGCCAGGCAGGCCTTGCTGGGCAGAGCATGCGAAAGACAGGGGCCCTACAAGGAGTGAAACTGAGCAGAGTGACTAATGTGTACTCCCTTTCAGAGAGACTGTCATTCAGTATAAGCATGGCAGTACACTACAGTTACTGAGTACAATATGTGTACTTTCCTCTTTTTCTCATTCTTACTTTGTGATAAATATAAGCACAACCTTATAATCACAGGGCATCTTTGAAGTCCATGGTGACAATGAATAATAATAATAATAATAATAATAATAATAATAATAATAATAAAAAATAATAATAATAACAATAACAATAATAATTTATTATTTATACCCCGCTCATCTGGCTGGGCTTCCCCAGCCACTCTGGGCGGCTTCCAAAAAAAATATTAAAATACTCTAATACATCAAACATTAAAAGCTTCCCTAAACAGGACTGCCTTCAGATGTCTTCTAAAAGTCTGGTAGTTGTTGTTCTCTTTGACATCTAGTGGGAGGGCATTCCACAGGGCGGGTGCCACTACCGAGAAGGCCCTCTGCCTGGTAACTTGGCTTCTCGCAGTGAGGGAACCGCCAGAAGGATCTCGGCACTGGACCTCAGTGTCCGGGCAGAAAGATGGGGGTGGAGACGCTCCTTCAGATATACTGGACCAAGGCCGTTTAGGGCTTTTAAGGTCAGCACCAACACTTTGAATTGTGCTCGGAAACGTACTCATCTATTATGTGTTTCTCTTTAGCAGTATGATGGAATTGCAAAGTTTCCAAGAAAACACTAGGTGATTGCCGGTGTTTATTGTCTGAAGTGTTCTCACCTCATCTGTTCCTTCAAGATGTGCAGATGATAAATTAATTTATGTGCTACAAACTAAGAGTTGGCTGGAAAATCAAAAGCTTTCCATTTCTACATCATTGTCCGCTTTGGGAAAATCTTGACCCTCCTTTGCCAGAACTTATTACGAATTAATTATGCAATGTGCTCTACAGCACTGTCTGATCCAACGGAACATGTACAGTGCAAGGTATGGAAACCATTTTTTGGGGGGGAAGATGATAAAAATGCTTGTGATCAGCTCTTGCCAGAGAGGTGGGAGCAGAAAAACCCAGCCTCTTGCTTCCTCTCCCACACAGCCAGCTGGCGGGCTTGTAGGTCTTTAGAAAGGTTCTCCAGAAGCAACCCTGGTGTTTTGTTGGATCAGTCAGAGCATATAAGTGTTACATAAATTTAATAAGTAGTATCTATGGTAGCAGTTGGCAGTAGCGGCCTGCGTGATGGGGCAGAGCTGTGGAAATGCCTGCCTAACTCAAGTGTCACTGCAGATTATATGGATGGGGTGGAGCACAGGAAAGGCAAGGTCTAGCTGCACAGGAAGACTGACAAAGCTCATCTGAGGCTCCCACGACTGGCCTTGTAGAACCCTGACTTTGCTGCCAGCCTGTACCAACTCATTGGAGTGGCCTCCGGGACCACATAACACCGGTCCTGAGAGATCTGCATTGGCTCCCAGTACGTTTCCGAGCACAATTCAAAGTTTTGGTGCTGACCTTTAAAGCCCTAAACCGCCTCGTTCCTATATACCTGAAGGAGCGTCTCCACCCCCATCGTTCAGCCCGGACACTGAGATCCAGCGCCGAGGGCCTTCTGGCAGTTCCCTCATTGCGAGAAGTGAGGTTACAGGGAACCAGACAGAGGGCCTTCTCGGTAGTGGCGCCTGCCCTGTGGAACACCCTCCCTTCAGATGTGAAGGAAATAAGCAGCTATCTTCTTTTTAAAAGACATCTGAAGGCAGCCCTGTTTAGGGAAGTTTTTAATATTTAATGCTGTATTGTTTTTAACACTTGATTGGAAGCCGCCCAGAGTGGCTGGGGAAACTCAGCCAGATGGGCGGGGTATAAATAATAAATTATTATTATTATTATTATTATTATTATTATTATTATTATTATTATTATTATTCCCATCCAGGTAAGCTGTAGTGAATTTATTGTAGTTGTCCTCATGACCAGGAACTCTGTGCAATCAGGGCTCCCAATCCCATGAACTGTAATCATGTTCCGTAAGATGTAATGAAGCTGCTGTTAAAAGGTCCCCACACTAATGACCACCAATGGTTATTAGAATGTTGGATTAGGACCACAGAGACCAGGGTTTAGATCTGCACTCAATGCATGATGGTAAGCCATTTGGTATTTCTTAGCCTAAGCTGCCTCACAAGGTTGCAGAGAGGATAAAATGGGTGAGAGAAGAACCATTTGGGCGAACAGTGAGAAAATGTATTGAATCAGGGAAGGTAACTGTACACATAGGATTCATTTGTGTATGTGCTTCCCCCATCTGGCTAGAGATACATGTGGAAAAACCTGCTTCAGGCATTCCACACACACCCAACATACCTGCACTGAGCAGAAAGGTCTGAAGAGGGTTTGTAAGCATGTTTGGCTGAATGTGTTGCAGTCCTCCCCATGACCAGGAACTCTGCACAATTGGGGTTTCCAATCCCATGGAGAACTGTAATCATGTCCAGTCAAACCTCTTTCCAGTTCCCTTTCACGTCTTCCCACTGAAGACCTGGGAAGGTCAGGTGGGAAGATCAGGTGGCGGCGGCAACAAGGACTCATCCATGGATAGTTTAAGAACACCTGAAGAGGGCTTATGTGTCTAGCTGGATCGTGGCAATTGTCTCACTCATATTCCCATTTTATAGATAATATAGTAAGATTAGATTTGAACTTGAGTCATCCTGGTCAAACACTTGCATGCTGGGACCTCTGTTTATGTGGCTGAATGAACTTCTCGTGGTAGAGTAGATGTCATGTGTGACAAGGGTATACCACATGAACTCGTATGTTCTGAGAGTGCAGGGGAACCTCGGGTTGCGAATGTGATCCGTGCGGGAGGCACGTTCGCAACCCGCAGTGTTCACAACCAGCAGTTCTGTTGCAACCCGCAGTCTGCACACACACGTGACGCAACTTGCGCTTCTGTGCATGCGCAAAGCGCGATTCAGTGCTTCTGTGTATGTGCAAGCGCTGAAACCCGGAAGTAACCTGTTCTGGTACTTCTGGGTTTTGGCGCGTCCGTAACCTGAAAAGGTGTAACCCAAAGCGTCTGTAACCCAAGGTACCACTGTAATTCAAATGATTCTTCCCCCACGAAAAGGAGGGAGGAATGTGCAAATAGGGCACTTGTCCATACGGGCCTCTGTACTTGGGACCTTCATAATTTCTCCATCCATAGTAGGGTTGGGAGCTTGCATATTCCCCCTTCTTTCATGGGAAGAGGATAATCTTTGGAGTGGGACATGAAAATGGCTCTCTGTCTACTCTATCACACTGGTACTTTACATTTTCCTGCCTCTGTTGAACCATTCTGTTGAACATTGAGATTTAATAATCTACTATCTTTTACATGAGATCTTTGCAGTGATCTGGAGAAAGTAACCCAGACCCCCCGGCAAGGTACTTGCTCATGAATAGTTTGGAAGACTGCATGTAAAGTGGACTCTATGGGGTGGTTATTGCATCTGCACCTTCGCCCAGTGATGCTAATGGGGTGGTAGTGGAGAAAACTAATTCTATCCTGACTTTACTTCATTTAAGTAAAAGGAATTGCATTGTGAACATTTAACTTAATATTGCTTTCTTTGGCATGCTCCCTGGGAAGCATTCTTTGGTATCTGTTACCTGCTGCTGAATATTATTTAGCACTACATAAATCACTCAAGAGGATGACATTTGGAGTTCCTCCAGCTATCTTCTCAAAGCCAATTTCTATTTTAATGAAAGAAATGAACAAATGGAGTTACTTGGATAACTTACACATAAATTAAGGGACCATAGCTTCCAAGCAACACATAAATTATTGCAAGCTTTTATTCTAATCCAATGCAAGGACATTAATTATAATATATCATCAACAAACTATATAAAGCAAGATATATTGCACTCCCCACCCACCCACATACACTGTGAGATATGTTTACTCCTTACGTGTCTGAATCAGAGACGCTGTCATAAACAATATTCCACTGGTATTCTAGACTTACGGTATTTCCAAATGATGGGCTCATCGCTGATGTGAATCATTGGCGACCAATGTGCTGGATGTGAGGCCATTTACAGAATTTGCAGGGGGAGAGGTGACCTAAAATGATCCTTTTTGTAGGGGCATTTCCAACATGGCTGCTTTCCCCAGTGATGGTAGCATTAAATAGGAAGTGAATGAAAGTACAGTGGTACCTCGGGTTACAGACGCTTCAGGTTACAGACTCCACTTACCCAGAAATAGTACCTCGGGTAAAGAACTTTGCTTCAGGATGAGAACAGAAATTGTGCGGCAGCGGCGTGGCAGCAGTGGGAGGCCCCATTAGCTAAAGTGGTACCTCAGGTTAAGAATGGTTTCAGGTTAAGAACGGACCTCCAGAACGAATTAAGTTCTTAACCCAAGGTACCACTGTACCAATGAACGTAGCGATTTGGAGCTCCTTTTGCTGGCCTTACACGATAGTGGGGCTTTTTGCTTTTTGTTTTTACATTTACCCCAATTCAGCTGGAGACCAGAAACTATAGCCTTCTTCAGGCATTAAGTGTAATTGTTAAAATCATAAAGGGGCAACACAAACATGCACAATGCCTTCCAGATCTTGGAAGGTGAATTTTGGCAGTGGGGAGCTTTATCTCTCTCTGTAGGCTCACTTTGCATTTTAGAACCCTGCTTTTCCATACTGCTAAAACATGTGGGAAGCCTCCATGGATTCAAAAAGATGGCAGGAATGATGGAGGGGGAAGAACTAAAGTACTTGTCTCCACTGCCCCCTAATCAGGGATGGACATTCGTTTTTCAAATTTCAGTAGCGCCTGTACAAGGTCCAAATTTGGTGGAGCCCCCTGGCCTCCTGTCTTCCATTCTGTGTGTGCACTACATCATATTTATGAAGCCCAGCATGACCCTGCTTAGCACACAGTACAGGGGAACCGATTGCATTGCCCTTAAATATAATGCCTGAATAGGGATTTTATTAGCAAGATTCCCATGTAGACTGTGGATTTAAGGCATCACTTGCAAAAGGGCCCCAGGTTTGGGGATTCTACAGGGCAATGTTCAATATCATATGAAATTTCAGTAATTGGTTCTCTTAGTTGAAGTGCAAGGAACTTTGAAATTCATTGAAATTCTTTGTATGGTTCTAATGATGTGTTTTGTTTTTTTGGAAATAATTATGATGTAACCTACTAAGAGTCTGTATATATAACTTGATGATAGGTATTTAGTAAATTCAAATGCAAAGTCAAGTGTTTACAAAGAAAAAAAAATACCTCTTCGAAGCATGACACGAATGCCTTCTTCTTCCCATGCTGTTGCTCAAGGAATTATACATTTGGATAACTTAGAGTAACAGCTGGTCAAACCAATACATTCCTCTGCAGTCATTTCATCTTAGAATAATTAAGAAGGAAAACTCTAATTGATAGAAGATGGACTGAAAATGTTTTTGATCAGCTTATAAAACTGTCAAGGACAGGAGAAGAGCATTCCTAAGCCAGCTGAGCTATACAACAAAAAGTCATAAGATGAAATACTCACAGATGTGTTCCTGAACAGAATGGCTTCCCCTCCAAAAGCAAAAATCAGATGCAAAAAGTTATGCATCAGTAATAACCATGTGCAACAACACCCTACTTTTCCATCTGTATAACATGGATGTTCTTTCCCATCTCTATAACATGGACTATAGGAAAGTCTATTTGCATTCTTAGCTGTGCAGAATTGAGGAGGGTCTCCATGGTGAAGTATACTACTATGCAGCAAGTGCTGTACATACAGTTTCCCAATTTGCAGCTGCAAACTGCACACTGTGTTCTGATTACTGCATACAGGGATCCAGCATATAGGGAATCCTCCAAGCTACAATTTTTGCCGGTATAAGTACCTAGTTAGACAAGCATTGACATTCTTATTGAGCCTGTTGGATTAGTGAACATTTTATTGAATTAATGGCTTTGGTTTTAAGTCCCCCCCCCCTTTTTATATAGTCTGTTTGTTTTAATTACCACGCTGTCTAAAAGTATTCCTCCAGTGGCTTTCAGTAAACATGCCCAAACAGTGAAAGCTATTCATTTAGAAATATTCCTATATATTTTATCTGCTTCCTCTTTTAGAAAAGGTCCTTCCCTCCCAATGCTTTGAAATAGCTCTGCTTCCAGTCACCATCACTAATGAAATGAAATTTGTACTGCACAACATGAAAACCCCCAATTTTGACTTTTCTTTCCCAAACTCATCTAAAAGTTACCACAATTAATCAGAACTGGTTTTATGCTTGGTCACAGATATATAAGAGAATAAGGGGTATTTTCCTTATTGATTTGCAAGAGGGATTTTTTAGACAAAACACACTATTTCCTTAATACAAAATACACATGGGAACACAGGTTTAGATGAGTGCATACTTTCTATACCACCTCTGAGGGGAGCTGTTAGCCAACACTTTTTATTCATGGAAGGGAAAGTGTGCTTGGTGACCATCTCCAGAACATTTTACTGTAATGAGATAATCTTCTCTTCTCAGAGTAAAATCAAAGATAACAAAACTAATGTAAAACCTGAGGAGAAACATATTTTGTATGATTTGAAGTAAAACAAATGGTGTTTCAGAATTCAAGATGGAACAGGCAAGCAATCATCCTCATTAAGTTGATGTGGTTTCACTTTGAAATTAATATATTGGTACAAATAAATAGCTAAACAAAACAGATGAGATCAGTGGAACTGCTGTTCTTGCTGTTATTTCAGTTATCATAGGACAGCCTGGCATCTCAAATATTTTCTTACATTAAGATGCTTTTCATCTTCTAAAGGGCCACGGGTGGTGCTGTGGGTTAAACCACTGAGCCTAGGACTTGCCGATCAGAAGGTCGGAGGTTCGAATCCCAGCGACAGGGTGAGCTCCCGTTGCTCAGTCCCAGCTCCTGCCAACCTAGCAGTTCGAAAGCACATCAAAGTACAAGTAGATAAATAGGTACCGCTCCGGCAGGATGGTAAATAGCGTTTCCGTGCACTGCTCTGGTTCACCAGAAGTGGCTTAGTCATGCTGGCCACATGACCCGGAAGCTGTACGCCGGCTCCCTCGGCCAATAAAGTGAGATGAGCGCCGCAACCCCAAAGTCGGTCACAACCGGACCTAATGGTCAGGGTTCCCTTTACCTTTACATCTTCTAAAAGTAATTGCTAATGGGCTAAACCCAGCTAACATTTTAAAGTTCCATTGATATTAAGGGCATCAATAGTTAAACCAGGAAAGACTAAATAAAACCATTAAGTGTAGAGACAAGATGGAGACATTTGTATCCTTCAGCATCATGAATCCCAGTGAAAATACATGGATGGCTTAAGCAGCAGAAGTAGACGGCCAAATTCATTATGACGACTAGATACAGAATCTCACTGTGACCTCATATGTTATAAAGACTGTAACAACTAGAATGTGACGACTAGGGATTTGAACCTCTAGGGTCTATCAGAAGTTATCCCTGTCTACCCTACACTCCATAATGTTGCCTGCAGATGGCCTGATGTGCAAAGATTGAAGGAATGATGCTACTTTCCCTGCAGACCTTCCGCCAAAAACATAGGTGCTGACAGGACAAAAACAACTGGAATGGTGACAGGGGTTTCATGGGATCCATCAGAATGTTGCATTAATATCTGCATTGCTGTATAGAATCAGCACAGGGAGTTTGTCCAAAGCCAGGGGTAGTTCCAATACCAGTTAAAGAATTCCCCTGTGCCAGAATTTCACGGGCTAATGAAACAGAGGGAACTTAAGTTATTTCATGTTGAGTGGGTATAGTCTAGAACAAGCACTTTTAATCAACTAGATTTTCCACATGATTAAACAATATCTCGTAGACCAGTGTGAAGAGATAATCCTTGAGTAGAGCATCAAACTGGGACGCGGGTGGCACTGTGGGTAAAAGCCTCAGCGCCTAGGGCTTGCCGATCGAAAGGTCGGCGGTTCGAATCCCCGCGGCGGGGTGCGCTCCCGTTGTTCGGTCCCAGCGCCTGCCAACCTAGCAGTTCGAAAGCACTCCCGGGTACAAGTAGATAAATAGGGACCGCTTACTAGCGGGAAGGTAAACGGCGTTTCCGTGTGCGGCTCTGGCTCGCCAGAGCAGCGATGTCACGCTGGCCACGTGACCCGGAAGTGTCTCCGGACAGCGCTGGCCCCCGGCCTCTTGAGTGAGATGGGCGCACAACCCTAGAGTCTGTCAAGACTGGCCCGTACGGGCAGGGGTACCTTTACCTTTAGAGCATCAAAAGATGGCAAGAAGTTCAGGAATAGGAATAGGGAATAATCTCCCCGTCAACTTTTAAACATAGGTGAGTCCCTAAATAAGGCAATACCTCCTCAGTCACATTCCTAGGTTTGAAGTGATGGTGGCATAGCTGTCAACTTTCCCCTTTTCTTGCGAGGAATCCTATTCGGAATAAGGGAATTTCCCTTTAAAAAAGGGAAACGTTGACAGCTATGGATGGTGGTGACAGAAAGGTACATCAGAAACCTAGTACTGTTTTTAAAGAAAAGAACAGTGGATTCATTTATTTATTTTTTGAAAAGTTGCCAGACCATTATAATAAGCATACAGTGCTTGCATGCTCTTTGCCTTATTCACATATTTGAGATCAGCTGACAGCTGCTCCAGTTGCACTCTGAGGAACATGGTTTATTTCTTGATGCTGCCAGCTGGAATAAAATGGAGAAGATGTAATTTTTTAATTAATTAACTTCAGAACACT
Organism: Podarcis muralis; assembly: GCF_964188315.1. Taxonomy (NCBI): domain Eukaryota; kingdom Metazoa; phylum Chordata; class Lepidosauria; order Squamata; family Lacertidae; genus Podarcis; species Podarcis muralis. The sequence goes on from NC_135655.1 coordinate 41,386,075, forward strand.
GAGGAGCCTTGAGACACATGGCAAGTGATGGGAAATCCACAACATTCTCACTGTAAGACCTATGTGAGCATGTTTCTTTAACACAGAGAGTACAAGCATCAGTGCTCACATGCAAGGGATTCCTAGAGGGCTCGATATAATTTAAATAGAAATGCAGTGCATATCACCAGCATGGTAAAGAATGTGACCAAGTGACTTCTGCGCCTGCTCAGTCTGTGGCCCAGATGCTAACCACTGATGGACAACTTCAAGGTCCCTGCTCTCTTGCAGTTCTTTATCTTAAATTAGACTTGGAATGAAACACTTTCAAACAGAACAGTGTCTTTGGACAGTCCTTTACAAAAGAGGACGCCTTCCTGTAAAGTAGGCAAAACAAGACTGCCATAATTCATCAAGGAGTTGGACCAAATGACCTCCAAGGTCCAACTTTAAAATTATATTATCATAGAAGCTCTTTCCTCCTCCCTTGTTCGTGCATTTGGAAATAAGTGTGTGTGTGTGTGTGTGTGTGTGTGCGTGTGCGTACACACACACACACACACACACACACACACACACACACAGAGTTTATCTATGTGTGTATAAAATATAAACTGCAGACTCCAAAACATTTAACAAAGGAAAATAGGGACACATGTGTTTCTGTTTTTATACTGTATTTTTATGCTGTGAAGCCCCCTGAGATCTGTGGACAAAGAGCGGTATACAAATTAAATAAATAAATAATATTTGTAACACCTAATCTTAGCCATGAATGCTACTTGACTCCTTCCATTTCCGTTTTTCACATGCTGCAAACTCAGTTGCTCTGTATTCCTCCTGCACCACACAGGTTTTGCTCATAAACTGACCATGACCATCTCCTAAGACTATTCATACAATGTTCAATCCCATGCAGTCCTTAAACTATGCTGGAAGCAGGGGTGCCGACTTGCCCCCCACATTGAGGGTGCCCCGTGACACATCCCACCCCCACCCAACAGGCCAGCGCTCGCCCGTTGGCCGCGGGCGGGGGGCACAGAGGGTGAAAATCGCCCTCCATGTGTCCTGCCCCTGCCTGCTGTGCCAGAGCTTGCCTGGGGGTGGTGGTGACCCCCTCAATATTAGGAGGGCTTGGCCCCCTGCCCAGAAAAATTGAGGAGGCCAAAGCCCCTTCCACCCCCTATAGTTGGCACCCCTGGTTGGAAGAGAAGGGCTTACTAGAGCACTGGAAGGAATGAAGAGCAGGACTCAAGACTCTGAGCAAGTGTGGAGCAACCCAAGTAGCTCAGCTGGTAAGGATAGCTGCGATTTCTGTCCTTAACCAGGAGGACATAGCTGCCTGCAAAGAGGCGGGGGAAGGAGGGAGAAGCAACTGGCAGTTGCAAAATCTTTGCATTCAATAAACTTGTAGCTTTCATTTATCCCAGCCATGTGATATTCCTCCTTGGTTTCAGAGCCAATATCCCTTTCCACATTTATTTTGGTCCCCAGTGTGTTGTGATGGTAATGACAAGAGTATGTGCATATCGCTTGAGCTCCAAAGTTAAATTAAAAGTGAAGCATGCTTTGGAACTATATGAGTTTGACGGAAAACTGAGGATGACTTGTAAACATAGGAAATGTCTTGGGAAATTCAGATCAAATTTCAGAAACAAATCTACATGTTTGAGAAACAATTGACAATAACTCTTGTTATTGCTACTGCCAAGATCCAAATCTGAAAGCTCAGCATGCTTTGGAGTTTAAATGCTGGGCCAGCTCACAATGTAAGCACCCAAACCCATATAGGAGAAGTGGCAGAAATCCATTGATTCCCCGCTGGCGGAAGGGAGTTCTCTAACATTTGTTGAGGTGGAACGAGGCCAAGCAGGGCTTGAACTATAGAAATGGCATCAATCCAGAAACGTAGTTACTGCAAATGTTTTATCCTGTTTTCACACTTTTAAGAGAGTTCTCTCATTTTGCAAACACCATTACATCTTTTCAGCTTTAAATCTCTTGATTCTTATGTTGAATACAGTGGTACCTCGGGTTACATACGCTTCAGGTTACATTTGCTTCAGGTTACAGACTCCGCTAACCCAGAAATAGTACCTCGGGTTAAGAACTTTGCTTCAGGATGAGAATAGAAAATGTGCTCCGGCGGCGCAGCAGCAGCGGGAGGCCCCATTAGCTAAAGTGGTGCTTCAGGTTAAGAACAGTTTCAGGTTAAGTACGGACCTCGGGAACGAATTAAGTACTTAACCTGAGGTACCACTGTATCTACATGGGAATTTGGCTGCAACCCTATATTAGCAAGAAGGGCCAGACGTATAATTTAGTGCTGCTGCTAGATCTGCCTTTACTCTGACGTATTCAGGTAGCAGCTGTCGCAAGAACCCCCAACATTTCTTTGAGTTGATGACTACTTTTACTCAGCCGCATCTGGGGTGCCATGGGATGCGGGTGGCACTGTGGTCTAACTACTGAGCCTCTTGGGCTTGCTGATCAGAAGGTCGGTGGTTCGAATCCCCACAATGGGGTGCACTCCCGTTGCTCGGTCTCAGCTCCTGTCAACCTAGCAGTTTGAAAGCATACCAGTGCAAGTAGATAAATACGTATCGCTGTGGCAGGAAGGTAAATGGCACTTCCATGCACTCTGGTTTCTGTCCTGGTGTCCTGTTGCTCCAGAAGTGGTTTAGACATGCTGGCCACATGACCCGGAAAGCTGTCTGTGGACAAATGCCGGCTCCCTCGGCCTGAAAGTGAGATGAGCACCGCACCCCACAGTTGCCTTTCACTGGACTTAACTGTCCAGGGGTCCTTTACCTTTTACCTTCTGTGTGCATATTCTGGAGAAAGCAGACCTGGTCACAGTCAAACATAGCTTAGTTACATCAAGCTGAACTACTGGAGCACATTCTATGTGGGGCTATCTTTGAAATCTGTGAAAGCTATTATTTTATGCTGATGGAAAATGTTGTAGTGCAGTGAAATGTTTCATCGTGGAACAGCTAGGGCCAGAGGAGCCAGCTTGCGAGGGCGATGGGGAGGTAGCATGCGTGAACATCACACCTCTCTCCCTCAGCTTCCTGGGCTTTGGAAAGGAGGTGCCAGGGCTCTGACAGGATTCTGAAAACTTCCTGCTTCCTTCCCAAAGCCCTCCCGACTTTGGGAAGGTGGTGAGAGGGCTCTTGGACCCTACTGGAGCATCATGCTTCCCTCCCCAAGCTCCCTGGGCTTTGGGAAGGAGGTGCAGGGGAACATTTAAGGGACTAGCCTAGTCCCTCTTGTCCACTGACCACACACCACTGCTATAGTGAAAGTTGTGGCATGAGCTTGGGCAGTCTCTCTCTCTGTGTGTAGCATATGACTCCAACTGCACTGGCTCCCAGTGGAGTACAGGATCAGGTTTAAGGTGCTGGTTTTGACCTTTAAAGCCCTATGCAGCCTAGGACCCACGTACCTACAGGACCGCCTCTCCTGGTACGTCCCACAGAGGACCTTAAGGTCCACAAATGACAACATTTTGGAGGTCCCAAGTCGCAAGGTAGTTAGATTGGTCTCAACTAGGGCCGGGGCCTTTTCAGTACTGGCCCCAACTTGGTGGAAAGCTCTGTCACAAGAGACTAGGGCCCTGTAGGACTTGACATCTTTCCGCAGGGCCGGCAAGACAGAGCTGTTCCACCTGGCCTTTGGTTTGGACTCAGTCTGACCCTTATGTTTCCCTCCTCTTATGGTTTTGATATATGGGCTGCTTTTAAAATGTGGCTGCATTTTGAATTGCAATTTAACCTGTATTTTAAATTGCCCCCCCCCCCCATTATGTTTTTACTGTAATTTTACTGGTGTTAGCTGTCCTGAGCCCGGCTCTGGCTGGGGAGGGTGGGGTATAAATAAAATATATTATTATTATTATTATTATTATTATTATTATTATTATTATTATTATTAACACCTTTACTGGCTTTTTTACCATTTGCGGGATCCATCCAAATTGCTAGTGATTACCTTTAAAGTCCTAAACGGCTTGAGCCCAGAGTCCATGGCTCCTTCAACATGAAATTACAGCCACCTGTGGAATCATTCAAAGATGTAACTACATCTGTGTGTGGGTTTGCATTTCTCATAATATACATATTTTTGTATGGTTAGTTTACCTAATATAATGCATTTGTGTATGCCATTTCACTAAAATCTGCATTCTTGTGCAGTCTTCCCCCTAATATAACCACTGATTGGGTTGTTAAACTGCATCACATAATTTGGAGAAGTGTGAATATCAAAGCATTTCAGTTTGTAGATTGCTTTGGGGAAGTGTGAATTAGGTAGATTCAATCAATATGTGGATGAAACCAGATTTCTCCTCCATCTGTGCCTCTGACTAGTATGTGTCGGGTTGCTCTGTTCATGACCTGGATGGAACAATCTAGAATATGATCATTAAATATGTGTTGAAGTTAAACGTACGTGAAAAGAAGAAACCACACAAGTTCATATTGGCAAGACTGAAGCTGAGCAGCAACAGTGGACCCTAAAGAAATAAATAAAGTCCATATATATATATATATATATATATTTGCTTTCGTAGATTTTCACGGGTACAGGAATGCAGGTTTTGGTGTCCTCGGGTATCTTCCCGTGTAAAAGTTGGGGTGTCTAGGCGACGTTTCGACGAGGTCTCACTCGTCATCTTCAGGCTGGTGCTTTCGGCTTCTTGTTACTGGAACAGAGCCTCTGTTCCAGTAACAAGAAGCCGAAAGCACCAGCCTGAAGATGACGAGTGAGACCTCGTCGAAACGTCGCCTAGACACCCCAACTTTTACACGGGAAGATACCCGAGGACACCAAAACCTGCATATATATATATATATATATATATATATATATATATATATATGAGAAAGGGGAAAACCCTCTAAATACAAAAAGGGGAATTCTGGTCAGGCTGTGTAACTGCTGAGAGAGACAGGGGAGTTTATATTGGATCACGGTCAACTATTAGTAAACAATGTGATGTCACTGACCTTAAAAATCCATATTTGGGTTGTATTAACAGAAGTATGATATCTCAGCTAGTATGTCAGCTGTGCAGCATTGTTTAGCCTGAGGCTCAGAGCCAATCTCTATACCACTTTGCAGGAGACTGAGAAGCAGGCTGCTTTTGAAAAAGCCCAGATAGAAATGACCTCATGGGAAGCTCATCATCTGCTCTGTTTGACACAAGCACCAACTGCAATCTGGCACGCCGTCACTCAGCCCACCTGAGAAAGATCTGACCGTGTTACTGCAAATTTCAACCTGTCCATCCAAGACAATTAATGTAGTTTTTATTTATTTTTAAATTACTAGTTCTTTATGAGCATAGTTCTGACTTGGCTTAAAATGGTAAACTGGGTGTGGTTTTTTTCATCTGAGTTGGGCTTTAGTGTCATTCCCCAATTTGGCCATGATAATTTTAAGGGATGGGATAGAATCATAGAATTGTAAAGAGTCATTTAGTCAACCCCTGCAATCATTTGCCCAACGTGGGGCTCAAACCCACAACCCTGAGATTAAGAATCTCATGCTCTACTGATTGAACTATCCACAGGATCCTCCTCTAACTTATGATATATGGGAGGAGGGGGATCAGTAATTCGAAGTATAAAGATAAAAACATTGCAGCACTCGAAAGACTAAGACATTTGTTACAGACCCTCCAAGTGTCCCAATTTTCCAGAGATGTCCCTGATTTAGATAAGCCATCCCGGTTTCTGATCTGATCCCAGAATGTCCCACTTTTCCTTAGGATGTCCCTACTTTCATTGGTGAAATGTTGGAGGGTATGGTGTTATCTGACCCCCGAGCTGTCTGGAGGCAATCCTGTATAGGGAAGGGTTTTTTGTGTGTTTTTTTTTTAAAGTTTAACATTTTATTATGGTTTTATAGATATTGGAAGCTGCCCAGAGTGGCTGGGGCAACCCAGTAAGATGTGTGGGGTATAAATAGTTAAATCACCATTATGGAACGAGATGTCCCTATTTTCATTGGAGAAATGTTGGAGGGTATGTTGTTATGGCATAAATAGACCTGAGTCCATGAAAGCTTATGGCATAATTAATATATTAGGCTTGGATCTTGGAACAGCAACTTATGAAAGTTCATGGGAGGACCGTTTCCCCATCCTCTCTTACCCTTACAATCCCTCGTGCCCCATCCCATCTTCTTCATGAAGGCCCTACAACCCTCCAGAGAGGCTTTTCCGGGATTGGGGGGTGGCTGTGGGTGAGGAAGGGACAGGGAACATTCCTTTGTTGTTTTGTGGAAGAATGCCATGTCTTAGTTTGATGGAAACTGAGGTCATTAAGTGATCCCTAATTGGTGAAGGCTCCGCTTTCCAGAAAAACCTGACCCACAGTAGGAAAAACAGTGGCATGCCTCTTTGATATTGACTGCTAACGCTAAGACCTACAGGAGAGTTTCCAGGAACATTGTTGTTTTTCTACAGAGTACAATCTGCAAATATATCAAATGAAGAGATTTATTAATAGCAGATAAGTCAGACTGAGTGCCCAAATACTTATTGTTTTTATTGCCTTTGTTTCCTGATGCCTACTTTTGGTTATATAGTCTAAGGCAAAAAGTTTAGTAAAATTTTCAGGAAGCAGAAATCACTTCCCTGTCTAAGTTAAGTTTTCAGTAGCTTGACTCTAACTATCTCTACAGTCACTCCTCTGTAGTCTGCATGAGAAATATTATTTCTGTGTCACAGCCTTTGGATAGACCATTGCCACTTTCAAAAGCACCAGAAGTATGTAAAGACTTGACTGTCAATGTTACTGATCAAGGATTTGTTTCATGTTCTGTATAGCTTTATTTTATTTATTTTTTTAATCACTACCCTTCTCTTCTTTTAGCAGAGACAGGCTGAATCAAAAGCTCTTCTGTGGGCACAAGGGCACCAACTGGATTCTACCCAATTAGAACATAAAAGGGGCATTGCAACCTGTTTCTCAGTGACCAGACAGCTGCTATTAAGAAGCTCACAAGCAGCTTAAAGTCAACAGCCATCTCCCACAATTGGTCCCCATCTACTGATATGAAATGACATCTTGCTGCTGAATATGGAGATTCCATTTAACCATCATGAGTAACAGCCATCAATGGACTTTTTCTCAGTAGATTTCCGTTTTATGATATATTTAACGTAATATCTGTTGAGGAAATGATAATGAAGAAAACCAGAACAAAAGATGATCTGCATGCAGAAGGTTCTAGATTCAATTTCTGGAATCTCCTAGTATTACTGAGATAGATTCCCTGCCTGAAACCTTGGTGAGCCACTGCCGCTCATTGTAGACAAAACTGGATTAAATGGACCAAAGGTTTAACTTGGTATAAGGTAGCTTTCTGTGTCTATAGCTGATGAACCGTGAAGAGAGAGAATTTGGGTTCTAGGCTATGCTAGGAAATAAGAACTTCTATACTTGCAGTGCAGCACAGAAAAACTATCATCCCCACAATGCTTAACGCCACTCTTTCTGCCACCTCCAAACCTTGCTATTTCATCATTCATTCTTAACGCTGCCATTTCTCCCAACACTGTGTATGCCTGTGTGTAGTTCAGCAGTGTCTGAGTGCGCTTGTGTGCCAAGTGTGCCCTCTCTTTTCCCCTACTCCTAGCCAAACCTGTTGTTCGCTGCCTTGCACTCTGCTCTGAGCTTTGCTTTGCTTCACTAGCCTCCATGGGCAACAGCCACAGCCAGTAAGAAATGATTGACAGCAAACTGTAGGGTCTAGGAATCCATGGCACACTGAGAAGGTGACAATGTCTGCATGAGGCAGGAAGCGTTCAAGTGTGCGCTTTTGCAGTAAGGCAAGAGAGAGGAGATAACGGCAAAGAAAGCACATGGCGCGTGAACATGCACAAGAGGAATCCTATCTGGGCTTAGGCCTGACTCATGTCAACTTCAAGTGCTGTACTTGGCAACTGGCTTAGCAGTGGCAGCTGTTAACAGTCAAGAGCTGCCAAATGTGGGGGCAGGAAGAAGGGAATCACACACACCTGCTTCACTATGTAATGCAAGGGGCAGGTTGGTCCTTGAGTGTTGGCTCCGTTTTTTCTTCCTCCCCAAGCAGAATTTTCAGTTAGTGAGATTCCAACTTCTCCCCACCTGCATCTCCAGCTCCCTAGTTATCAATATGCTGATGACGCCAAGTTCTATCCCTCTGTACCCTCTGAGTCAAGTGAAGTTGCGCCAGTGTCGACCTGATGTCTGGAGGCAGTAATGGGTTGGGTGAAGGCCAGTAAACTCAAGTTGAATCTTGACAAGACAGAGGTGTTGGTGGTAGGTGCTTCCCATGTCAAGAAAGTGGGTAGGTAATTGGTTCTAGAAGGCATTGGATTCACCTTGAAGGAGCAGGTGCATTTTCTGGGAGTGATCCTTAATTCGAAACTCACACTGGAGGTCCAGGTGGCCTCAGTGATAAACATTGCATATGCTCAGCAATTGGATGGTTTGCTAGCTACATACATTCCTGTTCCAGACTAGCCAGGTCACTGTTATTCCCATCCTGGTAACCTCCTGATTAGATTACTGCAATGTGTTCTGTGTGGTGCCGCCCTTGAAGACCACCCAGAAGCTTCAGCTGGTGCAAAATTCTGTATGGTATCCCTAACTGGAACAATATTTCACCAGTTAATTGGGAATTGCACTGACTGCCTATACACTGTTGGGCCCAGTTCAAAGTTTTGACTATCTTCTGCGCTGGGGCTTGAGATAAGCAGGGCAGCTCTAGTTATGCCACTGCCAATGCCTGCTCCCCAGTTGGTGGTGTCATTGAGCAGAGTCTTCTCCTAGTCTTACTCTGAATGGAATTCCCTCCTGCTGATATTTGTGACATATTACTTTGTAGTTTTAATTATTAGCATAGAATCACTAGCAGAACTCCCAAACAGTGTCTTATAATTTTATTCCTGCCTTGCAGGGAGTTAGCCTAGATTTCTTCCAACTACAATTCTACAATTCTATGATCATTATGAAATTAATGGTTTCACCTGCCTTTCTCACTTCTGCTCATAGCAAATGGTACCAGTCAAAAGCTTGGTGAACTGATGCAAATATTGCAAATCTTCAGCCAGTTATACCAGGCTGGCACACATATTTCACAGGAAGTCCTGCCAAAATCGTCCAGTCCCCAGTGGAGGAAAATAACGAGAGAGTTCTAGAATGACTCAAAATGACAGGTGGGGAAAAGAGCAATGGTTGTGGTTTAATTGCTGCATGCATTGTACAGGAACGTTTCCAGTGCCAATGAACACACATTCTCTTTGTGGTAATTTCTCCAATCAAGCATTCTGTTGTTAGCTGTTAATTTCTACAAGCTTTTATGCTAGAGGCCCTGCTGAGTCTTTCACAATGTGGGAAATAATAGCTTTCTTTTGTTATTAGCAGTGTGAGATGGAAGAACCATTTTATTCAGCTCTAAAGGTTTCCTTCTATTAACTTCAGTAGGAGCTGGATCATGGCCTTATTCCAGGTTCAAAGATCAATAACAGTTGCCTTAGTTGGCATGATATAGTATCTACCTGCCTATAAAGGAATCCATTTCAGGAGAAGGTTTAAACCAGCGGTGGATAGCCAATGTGGTTCCGTTCAGATCTTGTTGGGCTACATCTCTCATCAGCCCTAGCAAACATGATGGCAGTTGTTGTCTAGCAATATCTGAGGGGCACCTGATTTGCTACCTCTGGTAAGAACTCCTGTTCTCTGTCCATTTTAAAGATTCTGGAGAAGATATTCTCAAGCTATTGTTACATATTAGTTTAATGTGTAATTTAACTCTTTGTATCTTAAGAACTCTGAATCGTTCCATGTTCAGAAAATACCTTGGCATTTCCCTGACCTCATCTTTTGTACAAATCTGAGTAGTGGAAAGTTCTGCCTATAAACGAGTTGTGAGTTTTATATATTACTCTTTGAATCGCACACACCGTAAAGTTCACCCTCATTCTTAGCTTTGGCTACAATGGAGAAAAAGTCTGAGGACTATTTGAGGATATCCCTAGAGTGAAGTAAGAATGTTTAGCACTGTCTGGCCTTTGAGTCATGCAATGTTTTGGTACTTTCCGTCCTAGCATATATGACTAGTAGCTTTTGAAGCAGCTATCTGATGCTATGTTGTTTATAACCTGGAAGCTACTCCAGATCCTTCCATTACCAAAGCTTCTAGGAAACAGTTCAATAGTTTTAGAGCTGTGAAACCTTACTGCAGATTAATTTTTTAGTGGCACATTGGACAGCTATTTCATGCAGTCATTCCACCACAAATACAATCTATCCACGCTCTTGATTTCACAGCCTCTGCTAGATGTCTGCGTTGCCAGTCACATTAGGGAAGAGAGGCTGGTGGAGCTGATCCAAATAGCAGCCGTCTTCCAGGAACACATTAGTCCAGACAGAGCTGCCTTACCTCAACAGCAAAAGAATTCTGATAAGATGAGGCTTGGTCAGTAACAGTTTACTTTTCATGAGGCACAAATGTATGAATCAGAGGTTACGTCTCCACACCTCCATAATGAGAGCTAAGCAAAACCCATCTGTTCTGGCACAAGGCGATGTTACACAGAACCTCATTGGAGGTGTGAGAAACCATTGTAGCATTTTAGGAGCCAAGCCAGGAGCCCTACAGATCATGTGGCACTAATTCGCTTTCCCTTTTCTTACTAGTAGGACAAACTCCAGGCCATTAAGTCTAGAACACTAAAGCCCTGTTCTAGCATTATTGCCTGAACAGGAAATATCAATCCTTATAGGGCTCTGCCTCCAAGATTCCTGTCCCCTGACATTCAGTACCAGACCTTCTTATGTCGAGCAAGGAAGGGCTGAAGGAGACATGCGTAAGGATTCCCACTAAATCGGAGCCCCTGATCACATGGTGGCTTCTACATACAGTACATTCAAACAAGTAGAGAGGGTAGGGTTGACCCACATGAGGACATTGGGGGTACCAGGCCTCCAACACACGAGGAAGCATCTTGTTCAGGCATTGCACCTTAGTAGGACTTAACACCACAGGCCCAAATCTTCCTGTGGCCCTGGTGGTAATGGAGAACCAATCGCGCACCACTGCCTGAGAGAACGTTCCAAGATCTGCTACAGTCTTTCATTCTGGGCAGCTCATCACTGATGTGTGATTTTATCTTGTGAACTGCCCTGAGACCTGCGGGTATAGGGCGGTATACAAATTTAATAAATAAATAGAATGAGAAGGCAGCCAATGCACTTTTGGACAACTGGCGGTGCAGTGAGCCAGTTGCTGCCTCTGCTTCAGTTGACTGTACTGGGCCTAGTCACTGGACGGGTGCAGTGCCACCACTGGACAACTGCCTCACTTACTTGCAAGTCGCAAGTTGCATTAGCAGATCGGGCAGTACTGCAGGAAGAATCAATTGAAATAACCACCAGCGGCCACATGGATCTTGAGTGAAGGGCACACTGTGCCACTAAACAGCATATGCCCTTAATCTCCTATGGTTCCTACTCCCTTCCTCCAGCTGTGGGAAGCCAGATCTTGCCAGCACTTGAGTGCCTGACTACAGGACAGGAAGAAGGTTGCTATTATTAAAGTATGACACTTTGTACCGAAGGAAGAGCCTTATAAATATGTGAAATTGTGACCACATTCAAATCCTGACCATGTTCTAAAACAGAGTAAGACAAATTCATGTTTATCTTTGTTTACATGTAAGCAGGAAAAGCCTGCAGCTTTTATTAACCCTCCTCTTCACAAAAAGAGACACTTTGCTTTGTTGCTGGCACTCTGCTCTGGCTGCTGCAAAAGTCCCTATCAGTGTTTTCCAGAGTCGCTAATTGCAGCTTCCAAAAGTTATCTCCAGGGCTGCTTCACACAGAGTTCATCCGTCTTTTTACAAAACAAGTATTTAGTGAGAGGAAAACACACCAGCGCAAGAAGGAAGCAAGAATTGTATTGCCCCCATCCATTTCCTACTATTGGGCACTGCAGTGATAAACACGGCTGCTGCATAGCACAGGCTGATTATGAGTCACAGTCACCATGTCAAATACTTTAAAATTATCGCCCGCAAACACCCGAGAAAGCATGCAACTACTAGATTACAACTGTAAACCAGAAATAGAAGGGCTGTTAAAATAGAGTTTCAGACTGCTTAGTGTAGAACATCTCAAATATTTAAGCAGTAATAAATTGGCTCTAGTTCAGCTCCTTTCACTATTCACCAAGCAATATTTGTGGTATTAAGATTATATTGGTGGAAATAATCTTTGTGCTGTTGTGATAATCACAGTTAAAAACAACTTGCAAATGCAGCTTCATTGGGCATACAAAATAAAGGACTCAATTGCAGCTGAGATTCTGTAGCTCCAGTTGTTGATTTTTTTCAGTTTTGTAAAATTTGTTAAATATTTGGAGTCATGAAGGCTCCTCTTACATTTCTGCAGTAGATTTGCTATGTTACTTGCATAGAAAACGCACTGAAAATAGGGTGGCTATACCGTCCTCTCTCTGTCTGGTCCAAGCCTGGACAGCAGGCTGAGGCACAGAGGTCAGCTGGTCCCAGTCTTCCCCACTATTTAAATTATAGCAATTATTACTGACACCTGCAGATATAAATAAGCATATGTAAATTTTACATAAACCTGTGTCCTCAACTGGCCTCCTTTTTGGTGGCACATGTCCTCTTTTGGGGAGGATGCAAAAGTGGCTAATTTAGAACCCTTTATATCTTCTTATTTTTTGACCTTTCAAGAACCTTGCCCCCAAGAATCTTAACTTGCCAGTGATGCCACCTTAAAAATTTCCTCAGTTTGAGGAGTTGAACAGGTGGCGCTGTGGGTAAAAGCCTCAGCGCTTAGGGCTTGCCGATTGAAAGGTTGGCGGTTCGAATCCCCGCGGCGGGGTGCGCTCCCGTTGCTCGGTCCCAGCGCCTGCCAACCTAGCAGTTCGAAAGCACCCCCGGGTGAAAGTAGATAAATAGGGACCGCTTACTGGCGGGAAGGTAAACGGCGTTTCCGTGTGCTGCACTGGCTAGCCAGAGCAGCGATGTCACGCTGGCCACGTGACCCGGAAGTGTCTCCGGACAACGCTGGCCCCTGGCCTCTTAAGTGAGATGGGCGCACAACCACAGAGTCTGTCAAGACTGGCCCATACGGGCAGGGGTACCTTTACCTTTACCTTTAAGAATAACAGCAATGCAAAACAGGCTGCTAATTACATGAATTGGAAAATCATTGGGCATGCTGGAAGGCATATTTCCCTAAAGCTCAGGGGAGTGAACCTGGAATAGAACAGACTGTTGATTCTCAGCTGATCGTTTGCTTTATTTAGTTCATATAACAATCACCCTCAGAAAATAATCTATATTATATTATCACAACTATGGAAGTCTGTCTGAGGCTCTTCTCTAGTTTCTGAGATGTCACCAGCAGATATTATTTTTTTATTTCACTTATGAATTGTTTTCCAGGCATAAAGCATTTTGAAGCAATCCAACAATAAACACACACCCCCCCACACACCAATTTCAAGTAAAAAGAAAAAGCTGATATTCTCATGATGCTTAATTCTAAAATCTTGATATGTTGAAGGTGCAGCTCATAAACGTTGTTGTTGTTGTTGTTGTTGTAAGCAGTGCATCCTGCTTTGCTTTGTAATGCAACAGGTCAGGCTACTGTTACCTGGCATGCAACAGTATCATTGCACTATGCCTCATTCAGCGCATCATCTGTAAGTTCTCTGCTATGACCCTTGCTTGCATCATGTGGAAATAAACCCAATTCTAGTTTACGAATCATGCCTAGCTATTCTCTTCTGTTCTTCTTTGGAGATGAAAATTTGTATATTGGCACTAGATGACTGTACACTTTGGCAGACCCAAGTGCCTCTAATGCTACTGCTTTCTTTCTGTGGAGAAGGGCAAAACAACTGGCCTAACTTCCTCTCTAGCCTAAGCGTTAGTATGATGTAATCATTGGATCACGGATAGACATTTCATAGGTTCTTAAGAATGGAAGTCAAGCATAAGCTTTGTAGTCAGTTGTGAACATTCCACACACCTTGAAGAATTAATGGATACTGTGCCAAAGCAAAGTTGGAGGAGAGTGGATTATGTCAGTGAATTTAGGGTATGTTCTTCCTACTACTGCTGCCACCAAGCAACTCCATTTTCCTTTACGGAGCCCATATCTTTCTCTGCCAGAAGTCTGCTGGCAGATACTTTCCAAATGAAACAGACAGACTGCAATTAAAGACTTCTATGTGGCTGAAGGCAGTAATGTTATGAATACCCTGGGAAATATAAACAATCCGCAAATGGGAATCACTTCCATTACATGATTCAACAATATGAATGCTTTTCAAGCACATGGTAATAAAAAATCTATAAGATAACCCAACCACACTTTTATCTCATTAAAATGATTTTACGAGAATACTTTGTTTCCGCCATACTTTTCTAAACCCGCTTCACTGAATGGTGTAAAGATAACTTACTTTCTGTTGCTCAGCAGGGGACAGGTTGCAGATCAGTGGTAGAGCATCTCCCAGAGTAGGGCTGGGAATATATCCTGTCTGAAAATTGGCTGCTGCCAACCAGTAATGATGTAAGAAGGCATCCATTTCCATTCTGACTCATCTTCGTTTCATGCAGCTCCGTTTCCATTCTGCTGCAGGTTGCCTTCCAAGAAAAACTATGATATTCAGCTTATTGGACGGCTAGCTGAAAAAAGAAAGTCTTCAGCAAACACTGAGAAGACAACAGAGATGACACCTGTTTGATATATACTAGGAGGGAGCTCTGAAGGGTAGGTGCTGCCCCACTAAAGGCCTGGTTCCAATGTTGTGTGGAATGGACCTCCTGATAAGATGGTGTCTGCAAGATGCCCTCTCCTGCAGAGTGAATTGTTTGGTTGATTATATAAGCTGCTGAGAGATCAAGGAGAATCAACAAGGTTGTTCTCTGTCATAACCAAAGCAGTTTCATACTCAAATTCAGACCTGAAACTGAATTGAAATGGGTCTAAATAATCATCCCAAAGTTGTTCTGCTACCCCTTTCTTGAGCACTTTGCCCAGGTAAGACGTATTAGTAACTAGGTGCCAGTTGTCAGGTGCTTCTGGGTCCAGTGACATCCTCTTAAGGAGAGAATGAGCCATTGTCTCCGTCAAGGCAGATGGCACCTCCCTCTCCTGCAATGAAATATTAATCACTCCCTGAACTCATAGGGCAAGAATTGAGGAGGCATGTGGTGGTCCAAACTCCTGTAAGAAACCTGTCCTTGTTATCAGGATACAGTAATTGAAACAACACCGGACCAGACAGTGCTCTGGACACTTCCATTAAACCTACCTGCAGTGTCTAATTCTGAACAAATCCAAGAAATTTTACCCTCAAATCGCCTAGCACACATCACAGCAGGCTACCAAGTATACCATCAACTCCTTTCATTGTGAAGACCCCCACAAGAGCTTTCACTTTTCAGAAAAGCTCTGCTGGTTGGATACTTGAGGATGCAACAGTGGTAGAGAAATAAGCCACCACTGACACATTGCAGACAGAAAGATGTGCTTGCAGCCATGTTCAGTCAAACTCATTCTGAGATGAGCACATCCTTCATTCCACCCATTGCCATTCTTGCTTCAGTGTCTGCATCTCCCCAGAGTGCCAGGGAGCCCCACGGAATGCTTCTTCTTTGTTTGCCACAGGAAAGTCTGGATTGCAGAGATGCCAAGTTTCAAAATGTTAAAATTATTCTTTTCTCTTTTTTCATACTTCACTTTTAAAAAAAGCCATCTGTTTTTCATAACACCACTAAAAATATTTTTCCACACTGCCCTGGTATGCTCCTTATGGAAATTACTATGGGATCCTTGGGAACTATGGACTGAGGTCACAGAAAAGGGAATGTTACCATATTTATTATGTGTATTTAATAAAATGCTATATAAGTGCATTAAATATGTTCCAAAATATTTGACCCTGCTTCAGTCAAAATCATGAAGATAAACAGGGGCTGTTTCACTCCTAAGCTTTCTTTTCTGAGATACAATTTATTTACTCGGTGGAAGCCCCTCAAATTAAGGGAGCTCAGGTGGGTGAATATGGACGACATAGCTGTGGCCAGAGTACAAGGTATTGCAGTTTTATTCTCCAACTATACTGGCTAAAGTACTTTTAGATTTGCTCTAAGTCCTCCATGCCAGTGTATTTTGAAGATACTACACCACTGGGTATTCCATGCAGGCAGACCACTAGTGCCATCTTTTGGAAATGCCCTCCCCCCCACCAGACGTCAATTCTGCCTTTGAAATCCCGGTAATGGCCAGGAAATTCCAGACATATGGCAACCCTAGGATATACTGGTGTCATTTTATGTTGGCTTAAATTCACAGCTGGTGCAACGTTGCTGGCAGAGAGGCAAATATGGGTGCCACAGGGAACATATTAAGAAAGGAACGGGTTAAGTCCAAACTAGAGCCCCAATCCAAATTCGCCTCATGACTGTTTTGAATCAAAGAAAATGAGATTTGACCAGGAATCCCTGGTGCAAGCTCTGGTGCAAGTTGCCTGAAAAAGGAAGGGGGAACAGAATTATCTTTGTTATTTAGGAAAATTCATTCTAGAACTCATTCTATCAACTATGCAATAAGACGTCTAACACAATCTTGGAAGTTGCCTTTTTAAACATGTATTCTAGCTCTCTTCTCCCCCACCCTCCCAATGGACATTTTTTTCTTTGCAGGCTTAGAAATCAGAAGTAATATAGTTGCACACATTT
Organism: Podarcis muralis; assembly: GCF_964188315.1. Classification (NCBI taxonomy): domain Eukaryota; kingdom Metazoa; phylum Chordata; class Lepidosauria; order Squamata; family Lacertidae; genus Podarcis; species Podarcis muralis. Next base: position 41,402,834 of record NC_135655.1, read on the forward strand.
TCCATGGTATAGAGAATGAAATCTCTGCAAGAGGTGTGTCTTCCATATATACTCTCCCATCACAGGTGGCACCAGAAGGGGGGCAAGCACCTCCCCACACACAAACAAGGAGCTAACCTGCCCAGAGTTCAGGCTGTATGTGGGATTCCACAGCTTTTCAGAAATGAGAAGAGATTCAGTCTACAATATTACTCTTAGCAAGGCCATGAAATGACCCAGAACAAGGAAGGCTCCATAGTTCTTCTTGGAGAGCATACAAGCAAGCAAACAAAAAATTGGAAAGGCACAGTCTGAATTGACCATTAGCATTCCCAAATCATAGAGTAAATCTGCTTCTGCTATTTCTTTGTCATTGTTTCATTTTTACTCTTGGATCTGAATTGCCAGTTGCAATTTTATCCTCTAGATCCTTGGAGACTTCAAGAATAAAATAGAAGCGCTCTTCTAAAATTGTAAATAACTCCAGAAATAAAACTGTGAAACTTCTAAACTTCTATATCTTCTCCTATATTTAAGATATATCTGCAAAAATGTATTTTACAAAATAATTCTAGACATTGTTTGGATCTAAACTGTGATGAAACTACACTTGTGAAATAAAAATAACTAGCAACTTGGAAACTTCCAAGAGTCTTCAAACAAGTCAAGTGAAATCTAGTCCAAATAAAGTCCACAAATTAACTGTTAACCACTAAATTTAAGAACCGTCATTACATCACGAGGAACTCCCACAGTAAAGTTTACTTTTTATACACATTCCTGTCCCACCTAGCACCAAAGACAGAATAACATCTATGTTTGCATAATAGTGCTGCCCATGTATGGTGTGAACATTGGCTGTTCTGTCATGTCATAGTCTAAAGTATGCTCGTTGATGAAGCCTTGCAGAAAGAGATAGACATTCATTGCATAATGGTTACAGGGAAAGGTTAATAATAGATAGCTCTCATCAGTAGCTTTCCCCCTGGAATGCAAGGAATCCTCTCAGGATTTATGTGGAGGGATGTCAGACTATATGAGCAAGGCAACAACAACAGTATGAGTTACCTTACAGCAAAGAAGCAGATATTTCTTTAACGCAGAATGATGGCTTCTTGGCTTCATTTGTTTGTCAAAGCTCTTAACTCTCCTAAATGAGGAATGCACATGTTGGCATGTATGTATATTTATTTACAAGTTACATTACTGTGGTGTCAGTCATTGGACAGTTAAGGGCTGAAAGAGTGCTTGTGTTGAATTCTGAATTATTAAATTTCCTGAAATTTTATTTCGTAGACTGTGTGTGTTCTTAAAATTCAGTCATACGAGTTGAGCAAGAGCAGCAATGTATTGGGACAGACAATGAACAGATCATAGTGAAACATAGGCTGGGGTGGGAAACTTTACATGCTTGTTTCTTCTTGCCCTATTCATACATAAACTTTGCATGAAAGCAAGCCCAAATACAGCGTGTATGTTGGGTTAGTTGTATTAGTGGACACATTCAGGTCAGAACCGCCACATTCTTGGGCATTACTGATTTTAATGTAGCATAAGCTTTTGTGGTTTATTATAGCCAACTTCTTCCAAGAACCATTCACAGTTCTGTACCTTTCCCCCTCACGTGCAATTTGTGTCAGTTCTCATCATAGGAACATTGTAGAATGGCAATCTAGAAATTTCTAATCCAATAATACAGAGGTTTCCAACCTTTTTGAGTCCATGCTCCCTTGACCAACTATATTCTTTCTGCAGGTCCCCTGTGGGGCTGGTCTCAAAAGCCCAGTTATGTCACCCCTTTCCTGCAGAGCTGGCAGCCCCTCACCCCTTTTCAAACACCCTCTCTTGTGGAGGGTTCCCTCAGCCTCCTCTCCTCTCCCTTCTCCTTGGGAATCCTCTGGGCAGCCACTGCCCCTGGTTTCTGAGAACCCCCTCTGCCCCAAAGAGAGCTACCTCCTCACACTGCCCGCCCCCCTAGGCCCTGGGAAGAGGGTGGTCCCAGCCTTAGCGGCCTGACAGAGACTGGCCAAAGGTGAACGTGAGGCCAGCACATTGCTCACCTTTGGAGGCAGCAGTGGCAGCAGTGGATACTGCCAGTAGCGCTGTGCCATAAATCACCATATCATTGAATACCGGTATTGAAATAACATCATGATAAGTGTTTCAAAAAGGCAATATACCGGTGAACAAACGGTGGAGACTTAATAGCTTCCTAGGGGGTAGCTCAGCTGAACAAGTAGCTTTGCAGATAATTTGCAGGCACAGGGTCTCTAGCTTTGTTTACTCTCTCCCTCCTCCCTCTTAACTGATAAGAAATGACCATAAGCCCTCACACACACCAGCAAACACATTCAGCTTCACCTGGTTTTCCCCACTTAAAGGTAAAGGTAAAGGACCCCTGACAGTTAAGTCCAGTTGCAAACGACTCTGGGGTTGCAGCGCTCATCTCGCTTTACTGGCCAAGGGAGCCAACGTTTTTCTGCAGACAGTTTTTCCAGGTCCTGTGGCCAGCATGACTAAGCCGCATCTGGTGAAACCAGAGCAGCTCACGGAAACACCGTTTACCTTCCCGCCAGAGTGGTACCTATTTATCTACTTGCACTGGTGTTCTTTGGAACTGCTAGCTTAGCAGGAGCTGGGACCGAGCAACAGGAGCTCACCCCGTTACAGGGATTTGAACCGCCGACCTTCCGATTGGCAAGCCCTAGGCTCAGTTGTTTAGACCACAGCACCACTTAGAGCTCAGCTAATTATGTAGTGCCTGCTAACAATCCAGGAGAGACACCCCATGGCTAGACAATAAAAGAGGCAAAGTCAATAAAGAACTGAAAACACTTCTTTCTTCCCTCACCAGCAAAAAAAAAGAGGGGGAAGTGTTCTTGTTTTTATTTTCTGGTGGTGTTTATGTTGTTGGTTCCACCTAAATAGCTTTCCTCCATTTTAAAAAAGGAAGGCTATTTTCAAAAAATTTAAAGGGGACTATCTTTTTGCTTGCTTGTCCTCCTTCCCTCCCTTTGATAAAAAGGGGGATATTGGTGGGATGAGGGCTTTGGGGGGCTCTTCTGGGGGGGGTGGAGGGGGTTTAGCTGGCTGCCTTGTGCTGAAATGGGAGGTTGGGCACTGTGTGAAAATGAGGGGAGGGGTGTTTTTCAGTAAGAAGTGGAAGCAAATGTGTGTCTACTCACAAGCAAGCCCTACTGAATTTAATGGGGCTTACTCCCAGGAAACTAGAAGTAACTAGTCATTAATGTGCCTTTAAAATGGAACCAATGTTATAAATGACACATATATGTTTATTATATACAGTGGTACCTCGGGTTACATACGCTTCAGGTTACATACGCTTCAGGTTACAGACTCCGCTAACCCAGAAATAGTACCGTGGGTCAAGAACTTTGCTTCAGGATGAGAACAGAAATCATGTTCCGGCGGCGCAGCAGCAGCAGGAGGCCCCATTAGCTAAAGTGGTGCTTCAGGTTAAGAACAGTTTCAGGTTAAGAACGGACCTCTGGAACGAATTAAGTACGTAACCCGAGGTACCACTGTATATTTGACACAGTGTGTGGTGTGTAGTTTACCTCACGGTGGAGCCATATCTTTTCCCATTGTCTTCTTCTGGTATCTATGAGCCTGGATAGTGTCGGTTGATAATAGTCTACAAGGCCATGCTGTTAGGCTACTTCTGCTTCAAGCCCCTCCTTGTCTTGCTCAATAGTGCCTCTGTTTTCTACTGTGAAAAGTTGGAGGGCTTACTTTTGGCAGTTCTCTCTCACCTGAAAGTCTGTTCATGCGTTTTCTCACGATGACAACTGATGAGGGAATCTCCATAACATTATGGTGGACACAGATCGTGCAGGCTTGCACCTCTGGATCATCTCTGTGGTGGATATTATCCATGGTCACTGGCATATACGATAAACAGCATGAGGGAAATAAGCAAAAAAGCAAGTGGGGCACTTGACTGAAAACAAATGTTTTCACTGGACTAGAGGATAATAACTTTCTGTAATACATATAAAACATGAATCACTAAGATCTTAAGTGGAGAAAGTTTATGAGAATGCAGTCAGATGATGGGAAGATCTTTTGAACTGAACAATGCTTGGGAGCCCTTGCATTTTCCAAGCCACATTTTTTCCTACATTACAAATCTTGTTGAAAAGGTCTGTTTTTCCACAGGCAGAATCTTTCATTCTTCAGTACTGTTTGCCAAATTGCAAGCTATGATATAATTAATCCCTAGGCTTGTAGTGGTTTCTAACGGACACATTAGCCTACATTTGGTGAGCAGCTAGATTGCATAGTATGCCTGCATTAGTATTTCCTCATGCCAGTCGTGTCCATTTTATTTACCTTGAGTAGTGAACTGTTGAAACTTGCCCCTGCCCCAATTTCTCAAAAAATGTCTTCCCCTGCAAAAGAGGCTACTACTTTCCTGCCTCTTTCTCAAGGTGCATTTTCTTTAGAACCTTGGCATATATGAGATTTAGCTTACTTTACCAATGTGAAGTGATGCTAGGTGGCCTGTGGTTTCCCCCTCCTCATTAAACATTTCTGCAGTGATTTGCAGCCCCGCCCTCCACTGACTGTTTGTGTTCATGATGTGAAAAAGCCTCATGAGAGAAGTTATCTCATGAAGTCTTTCCCTAAGCTTTAATGGAAGCAGGGGGAGCTAAAGAGGTTGGATACTAAGGGCCTAAAGAAAGGTAAAGATACTGTGCTTGGGGGGAAAAAACACATGATGGGCTTTCAGGCACATAGTGGGTAGTCTTCTCACCTTCCTCTGCTTACAAGAAAGTCCAGCTGAGGTTGCCATGGGTTTCTCCAGACAGAGTGAATGGACATTCAAATGGCAACCAGTGTAAGTGTAAAGTGATGCATGTTGGAGGAGAAAGAAATCCTAATTTCACAGACACACGAATGGTTTCTGAGCTGGTGGTGACTGAGCAGGAAAGAGACCTTGGGGTCATAGTGGATAGCCCAATGAAGATGTCATGGCCATTGTGAAAAGGCAAATTCCATGTTGGGGATCATTGCAAAAGGGATTGAAAATAAAACTGCCCATTTCATAATGCTGGTTTATCCATTGATGTTACGGCCACACTAGGAATATTGAACATTTTCTAGCAAATGGCAACCAAAAGGGACTGGAACATCTCCACTATGAAGTTACCGATAAGTGGAACATTTTGGCTTTTTAGTTTTTTGAAAAGGTAAATAAGTGGGGACATGACATGATAGAGGCATAAGATTATGCAAGGTGTGGCGACAGCAGACAGAGACAAGGGTTTTCCCCAGTTTCATAATACTAGAACAGGCATAGGCAAACTCAGCCCTCCAGATGTTTTGGGACTACAACCTCCATCATCCCTAGCTAACAGGATCAGTGGTCAGGGATGATGGGAGTTGTAGTCCCCAAACATCTAGAGGGCCGAGTTTGCCCATGCCTGTACTAGAACCAGGGATCATCCAGTGAAGCTGAATGTTGGAAGATTCGGGACAGACAACAGGAATTGCTGGGAATGTCAAGGGGGGGGGAGTACATTTGCACTCAGGTTCTGCTTGCCTACTTCCCATAAGCATCTTGTTGGCCACTGTGAAAATAGGATGCTGGAATACATATGCCTTTGGCCTGATCTCCTTTCGGAGACTTTTAAAAAAATCCAAACTGCTGCTTTTAATTGATATTTATATTGCTAGTTTTCTGAGTCTGGTCTTTTAATGGGCTACTTTCGCTGTCTGTTTTCCCAGTTATATTATTATAATCAGCTGACGCTGTACTATCTGCTGCTGTGGTGATTTTTAGATGTGGTTTTATTGTATTTTAGATGCCGTTTTTCTTTTTTGATGATTTGCAAATGTTCCCACAGATTTTTTTTTATAACAGGTTGGGAACTGCTTTGATAGCAGCAATGCTGTAAGGCAGCCCAGAATTACAGAAACATCGCTGAATTGATGAAATGATGATCATGATGACGGTAATAATAATGATAATAGCTGTATTATTTGAAACAAGACAAAGAACTCTCTTGGAAGTGTCACTGCCCAGCAAAGCAGTGGCATTTTGCAGCTGCTCATTGGATGTGAATGAATGAGCCTCAGTAATAAAGGAGAGGTCAGCAAAAAATAAGCAGTGCAATTTGTATATATGCGCTCGTAAATGTTCCTTTGGCTATCTGGAGAGGAGGCACGGAAAAGCAACCAGATGTACAATGATTAAATGCAGGACGTTTGGCACATGCAAACATTTTTTGGCCCCCATTCCTGCAGGGACTGGGCCTGACCTACAGACAAGCTGCCTCCCGTGGAGCTGGGGCCTGTCCCTCTTTTATGGACATTTCTCTGTGCTGAATACAGCTGAACGTTCCATACAATACGCTAGTCATGAAACTGAATCCTTTCCAGTGGAGTGTCATAGGTGTATGAGTTCAGACGAAGGAATTTAAACACAAACCAGAACTGCTCACTACGCATTAGGGGAACATATACACAGCCGGGATCTATCAGGCTTTTAATGTTGACGCAAGCTACCTTCAGTGTTTAGAGTTCAGTTCCCAAATATTGTGCAACACAGAGCATCTGCCTAACCTAGGTTTGCGTAGAAGAGATGAAAGAAAGGGAGAAAATAGGTTTACCTTCATAACTCTTAACCTAATCTGGAATATGACTTGCAACAAGAAATACCCTGCAGCTACACATCAAGGTTCTTAATTTGCTTTTTATGGAGGCTTGTTGTTTTTACTAAAAATGGATTGAGAGTAAACAAGGGGTTGAGAAACAAAGGCAATCAGCAGGCTTATCTGCTAATTCTATGTAATGTCAAAAGAATTATATTCTGAAAGTAGTTTATCAGTATCAGTATCAAACTTTATTTCAGTCACAGATCAGCATAAGATAAAACATACGGAAAGCAGTGAAAGTAGTTTATTGAAAAACTGCCTTTGCAAGTCAGGAGTCACTATTTATATTAACGAATATCAGTGAAGATGGTTTTTGGAACACAAAAAGTTCAAAAGTTCATCTTTGTACAGGAACAGTCTTGTGTTCAGGTTTCCCCTATAAGAGGTTGTAAGGGAACTAAAATAAAGTAAAGAGAAACATTCCAGTCTTTTTCCAAAAAAAGATAAGTTGGACTCTGATGCTGTGCCACTCCTGATTTGGGAAAGTTGCAGTACATAATCAGGTCAGGCTACAATTCAACCTGACACCTACTTGAAGAGGGAATTGCAGATTGGGGAATATCCTGCTGTAGCTTTCTGTTTCTTACTTTAAACACAAGTATTAATTTAGCAATAAATGAACAAAATGAATGAACCTTTGTAAAGAAACCAATGGCTTAATTTACAGAGGAAAGAAACTGTTCTCAATGAAGAGACGTAAGTACAAAATAATTAGTTGGAATGTACAGTTCTAGCTTTTTTAAAGGGAAGTGTGTGTAGGATGATGACAGCAAATGGAAAGCATGGCCCAGCATCCCTAGGGACAAACCAGTTACCTCAGAGAGCAAAACTGCATCCGGGCTCAGGATGCAATTCCAAATTTCATTTCATTTCAGGAGCAGATGACTGGATTTATGTCGTTTCAACAGTGAATTAAATGAAGTGAATAAACACATCACCAGAAAGGCGCAATTAAACTTCCCTTGCAAGCATGTCCATAAAGTTTTCTAGAGCTGTTTGAATATATCGTTCAGATTTAACCTATGGGCCATTTTACGGAGGTTTGCTATCAACTGTATCCTGAACAAAGCTGAAGCCAGTGGTGGCTTCCTGAAGAGTCTGTGTGTATGGTCCATATTTACAAATGTTATCACATTCACATACTGCATGCTTAGGTAAACCCCTTAAATCATCTTCATGTGTCCTAAAACATAATTTATTTGGTAAAGCATGTGTCCAGTCATAAAAGTCTCTGTTAAGAAGACTAATGATGCAAATAAATGCTGGTAAAAATGTGCTTCATTACCTACATCAGAACATCCCTTCTATGCCACTTGGATCAAGAGAACTGGGCTTTCCACTCTTGCATTTGCTCAAGAGTGGTTTGTATTGCTCTTGGAGATCAGAATTGAAGGCCGGACCCTATTTCCTATACAGTGGTGCCTCGCAAGACGAAAATAATCCGTTCCGCGAGTCTCTTCGTCTAGCGGTTTTTTCGTCTTGCGAAGCAACCCTATTAGCAGCTTAGCGGATTAACGCTATTAGCGGTTTAGCGGCTTAGCGGCTATTAAAGGCTTAGCGGCTTAGCGGCTAAAAGGCTATTAGCGGCTTAGCAGCTTAGAAAAGGGGGGGGGGAGCAAAAAAAAATTGCAAGACTCGCAAGCCCATAGGGAAAAACGTCTTGCGAAGCGCATCGAAAAACGGAAAACCCTTTCGTCTAGCGGGTTTTTCGTCTTGCGAGGCATTCGTCTTGTGGGGCACCACTGTAATGCCTTATCCGTCTGAGAGAAGGCAGAAGGAAGAGTGAAGTCTGACTTCCATTATTCAGAAGCCCCACCTCGTTTCCAAACCATAAAGTCTTCCAATACTCCAGAGGTTCAACTTGCACACAAAAAACCCGATCGTGCGGCGGGCTGGAGGGCGGGGGAGCGCATCCCCATATGCATGCGCTATTTCCTGCACACTTCCAGGTTGGAGGAGCACCGGAAATAGCTTGTGCACATGTGCAAGGGCCTCCTCCGACCTGGATGTGCACCGGAAATAATGCTTGTGCATGTGCAAATAATGCTTGCGCATGTGCACAAGCTATTTCCAGTGCTCCTCTGACCCAGAAGTGGGCAGTGCCGGTAAGAGTGGGCAGCGGCAGCGGGCAGCAGGGGTCACCGTGGGCCGGATAAACGAGTCCCTCAGGCCTTATCCGGCCCACGGGCCTTAGTTTGGGGACCCCTGGTCAAGGGCCTCACACTCACTGTGGGCCAGCAGTGTGTGGGGTGAGTGAGTGGGGCTACTCCTTATTGTTTCTTTTTCTGCCATCTTTTGTATCTTTCTTCCAAGAGTGCTCCTTTCTCTCTCTTTTCTTCCCTGCACTGCATGCAAATGAGGTATCTCTCCACTTTATATACCACTTTTCTGGAAACGCCCCCCCCCCTCTAAATCAGTGATACCCAAAGTGGTGGTCCACAAACCAGTGCCAGTCTGCAAGCCATTGGCTGAAGGTCCCTGGTAAATCTACCACAATCCAGGTCTGGTGGGATGCTTCAGGGACTAAATATTGTATGAGTTCCTGGCACATGGTGGTGATGATGGGGAGCAGGAATTGCCAGTCCACCACATCAGTTAGTTTGAGAAGCACTGCTTTAAATGGTTTACATAGAGTTGGGGCTTGTCTCTTGAAATGATAACTCTCAACTTATGAGAATGCACATAATAGTTTGCTGTGAAATTTGAGAGTTGCCTGCGGTTACAATGTGGTAGTAACAAAATTTGAGACAGGAGGTTTTAGTAAACATCTGTTGTCCTTTGGTTTGGATTTGAAGCCAGATACCAGCGCAGCTGTACAATATGTCTTAACCAGCAAACTGCTCAGCACAGATGCATTTCTGAGTCAGATAACGAACACTTGAAGTAGAATGCTTGATTGAGGAGTCACAGTGGAGCTTAGCAAAGAAGAGGGTTCCATAGGGGGAACATCATACAGCAGGAAGATGGAAAGGTGTGGGAGTGAGCAAGGAGAGGATGGAGGGAAGTGATCTGGTTAAAAATGAGTTCATTTCAGGATCTTTAAAAATCCCAAATGAGAAAGTAACCAGATTTCTGAAGAGCACAGTCCATGTGTCACCTCGCGATGGGGGAGGAATCTGACTCATTTTGCATTTAACGACAAACCTTACCAGTTCCACACTTTCCAAAACAATATGCATACTGAAATACAGTTATCTGTTGAAATTTCCATGTCTTCATTTTTTAAAAAAAATCTGCAGCCAAGTAATGTATACAAAAATGCATGTGCCAGAGCAACATGTGCATAAAAATGTATATGATAGTGAACAAAATGTACAAATTGTATTACATTGGGGAAAATTGTTTTGCAATAATGTGTATGTTAGACAAAACTACATACAAAAATGTATTTATTAAGAAAAATATGCACTGATGGGTTTTCATGAGGGGTAGAAACAAGACATTTTGCTGCTTGAGGCAGAGGAACAAGTGGAATCTCCTTCCCTTCCCTTCCAAATCACGGTCCACAGTATTATTCAAGAACAACCAAGTCCTGTAATGGGCAGTAATACAAAACAATTAAATAACTAAGCATTTGTTGCCCTTTTATGACACCCAAAATCAGATACCTGAGGTGGCTGCCTTGCCCCGGCTAATGGTAGGGCTGGCCTTGACTTGGGTCTTGCAGTAGAAAGGATTTACTTTTCATTTTAAGAAAACATGTGGATTTGATATGCCACAGAAGGACAACTGTGAATGAAATTCAAGTCTGTTCTCTATGGTCTATCACAATGGATCACTGTTTGATTATGTGGTTGGCTAAAGTAACATGAGCATACCACATATCTCAGATGTCCAAACAGCACAAAGCACCCTCATACCAATGTCTTGTTCTCAGTTTTTTAAACCTTTTTGATATTTTTTTAGTTTACTGAGAAGATACGCATTCCAAGCTTAAGGAATGTCCCAAAACGGAATTGGAATTACATTATGCCGTTCTTTCAAATGAATGTAAAAGAAAGCAGCTCAAGATAATTTTACTTGTTTTATGCCAGCAGCTTCTTTTACCAAGGTGTTACGCTTTTGTTTCAAGGTAGAAATGTCAGCAGTGAACCTTTACAGAAAAACAGCAGTGCTGAGAAGTGAAAGCTGACACTGCATGGCCTCAAAAATTCTGCTGAGTATTTGAGGCTTCCAGGATTTTAAACAAACAAATAAACACAAACTCTAACGGCCAACTGCACCCTATGACTGGTTCATTTAGGGTGGCCAGTTATGCATTGCCAAAACAAAGAGAAAATGCATCACCAAAAAAGAGGACATTTGCACATGCTACTTAATATATGTGGCTGGAAAATTTAGAAATGATTACTGGAACTGAAATTGAAATGCATATTAGCATGGTGGGGAGTACAGAGAACTGGGTGCCTGCTCAGTCTGCTGTCCAGCTGCTGTCGATGGGCAACTTCAATATCCTTATTCTTCCTTATCATACTTTAAGTTTTATCTGGGCATAGTTTAGTGGCTAGCCGGGTTGAAAATGTTTGAAGCTCTCTGCCTAAAAATCCTTCAAAGGCTTCTCCCAGCTTTCTGTTACTGAGCCAAGGATGGCACCAGCTTCACCCATCACCCAGATCTTCTCCTTGCCTTCCAACCTACACTGTCCTTGGTCATCAATTTCCCCCGCTCACTTTCCACTTTTGAAAGGGACAAAAGCTTATTGAGCAAATCATATTTAAAAACTTTAATAAAGACAGATCTGTTATCAACCCAGTTACTCTTTCCGAGGCATGTCTCTGGGACATGCATTTTGTTTCATTTATATCTCCCAGAAACATTTATATCTCAGTTATATTGAGAGTAGAAAGCTTCTAGTCAACAAGTTCATGGGGGAGGAAGTGATATGTCAAGACAGTATAGCAGGACTTTTCAGTTAGAGCACAAAGACCAGCATATAGAACCTATATTATTTATTTAACAGCATTACTAAGCTGTTCTATACCACCACATCCCTCAGATCTGATCTGGACAACCTGGGTGTTTTCAGATCTTTATTTCTTTTTTAACCATCCGAAAGAGGCTCCCGTCTCATAATAAGCATAGGAATGGTGTTTTGCCAATGGAGAAAGCATTTCCCAAGTAGATGTGGACCAGACTGGCAGTTGCATCAACCCTGTGGTGGGATAGCCTTCTTTACCACCCCTGAAGGTCTTAGGGGGTTCAGGGCAGATCATAGAGCACATTCAGCCTGTCCTCCAAAATCTTGTTGCTGCTCCACCTGCGGTGGCTACCTCATTTTGCCTCATGGTAGGGCTGGTCCTGCTGAGAAGAGATGCATTGTTTCTGCCTTCCCGCTTTAATTTAACTGTCAGTCATGGTTTTCACAAACTTCAGGGGTGTTCTGGATTCTTACAAGAATCATGAGACTGTTCATGCACCGGAAAGGCAATTGGCTCCCAATATGCTCTCCAGCCCACTTGGCAAGTCCTAAACAACGGGGCCTGAACACCTGAGAGAATGGAGAGATTCTTATAGCTGTGCCATCCTTAGTCTGCTATATGACCATGTGGAGAAGAGCCTCCATGACGATAACACCTCAGCTTTGAGATATGCCTGGCACCCACTCATTTGACCTTTCGATGGTGATTCACACAGGCTTCTGGTGGACTTCAGTGCTAGTGTTGCTGTAAGTTCTGCCTAGTTGGCTGTAACTGTCCACCTTGCTTTTAGTTGTACAAACTCTGTAGACTTACTTTAATTTGTAGCCCGCTTCTGAATTGCATTTGCAAAGACGAAGGGAAAAGAAGTGTTTTAAGTAGAATTAAAGTTTTGCAGAGAACAAAGGCGAGATGAGTGTAGTGCATAAGAAATGAATGATCTAAATAAAACAGGTCCTGTGTAATGTCAGTGAACATAAAAATGTAACAGAGATGATGTCAGCCCAACATTAAGTAAATTTGCTCACAGACAGGATTTTGATACCATTAGAGCTTAGGGAATCCAAGAGGACAGCAGTGAGTCATCATGTTAAATATGGTGACAATGAGTTTAAGAGGGGAAAAGGGAAACTTCCTTTTTAGATTGCTAAGAGATTTAAAGTGGGAGGAAAAGTAATCCCAGAGTGTGAGCCATAACAAACTCTAAAAGGGAATATTGAGAAATGTTTATACAATGAAATTTTTTTTGATGATTAACTTCTGTTTAAAACTAAACAGTCTCATCATGGTGAGAGAATAGAAGCTTTATGTTGAACTGTATCTATTAAAAAGAACACTATGGGACATAAATTCTTACTAACACTAGTCATCTGGGAACAGTCTCAATAAAAATATTAAATGTTTCACATTATGAAGGCCATATAAGGCATATTTGCCAGTTTAGCCACCCACTAGGCCAGGGATGTGGCCCCCCCAAATGTTGTTGGAGTGGAACTGCGCCTACCTTGACCACTGCCCATACTGGCTGATGGGAGTAGGAGTCAAACAACATCTGGAGGGCCACAGATTTCTCGTGACTATACTAAGCTCTGTACCAGGCTTCTTAAAAGAATATACTCACAGGTCCTCAGAAACTGCATTTCGCCTGTAGGAAAAATCAGCAAATGAAGAAAACGAATCCATATCTCAATGGCCAGAAGTGCGACATAGGTGAGATTCAGTCCCAAAAGCTTTACGGTTTCTTCCAGAGGACTCTGGAAATGTTCGTTTCTCACGATGCCTACTATCAGTTACTTTGCAGTCATCCTTGCCATATAGGTTTTGCCCATTTTTTAAACGCTACAAAGCAGTGCAATTTCTGTGTTGCAGAAACAATAGGAGGAGAGTATATCAGACCTAGAGGCGATGGTGTCCCAACCACGTCAACTATGAAAAACTATTTTCTTTCTCTTGTCTGAAGGAGGCCACCACAGTGTACATGGAAATGGAATGAGAAATACAAGAGTGTGCACACTGCAGGTGTAGAAAAGAAGTCCACAACTCATGGGTGTGTTTCCTTTTCTTTTTACCACAGTGTAGCAAACAAATATAAAAGCAGAGCTAACAGCCTGCAGTGAGATTTTCTTTCCATTAATTTCTAACAGATCAGTTTTGAACATAGCGAGAAATGCAATGTAAAGTATCTGGGAAATCCTTTGGGGTACAGAGTCTTATCCAAATGAGATCGCACTCTTCATCCGCAATCTTCCATCTGTTGAAGTGTGTTTCTCATTATGGTTTTGTGGAATTTCCGTTTACGGTAAGTTTCAGACTGTATTGGGGTGAGGTCATGTTGTTTATTTTGAATGGCTCCTTTATTAAAGAAATCTAATCCAAGAGCACCCTTAGAGAGCATTTGGAGCAACAGGATATTAAATTAATCTCATCACAGCCTTACAGAAAGTTACCTTTATAGTCTAAATGTACATCTGCATCCAGAATTTTGACATCCATAGAGACACAATCGTATTGCTCCATGCTTCTCCACTTCCCTGAGCATTAGGAAGTTCCAAAGACAGCTTTTAACAGAGTCGTTTTTGAAGAAAGAGTCCTGGAAACTAACAGTCTTATAATATCAATAATTTTACAACTCTACAAGTTGATTCTGGGGGGTGGGGGGGGCAGAGGTAGGCAGAGAGGCAGCCATCCAGACAGTTTTAAAGTATAACCTGCCCCTACCACACATCATACCTTTAAATACCCTGCTCCCTCCTTCTTTCCAACTAGATGCAAAACCTAAGACTTCTGACCTTTCGCTGTCTGCAGTTCAAACACCAACTGTTCCTCTCTAGCCAAGCAGGTGGGGAAGGATCCAGTAGCCGCCAGCTGTCAAAAACCACCAAGGCCAAGAACCCTGGCTGAAGATAGGATCTGAAATCAATGAAAGGTTGTGTGTGTGTCTATCTTCTTCTTTTTTAAGCACAGGAAAACTTTAATTGCACAATCCAATTCATATCTATTTAGAAGTAAGTTCCATTTAGCTTACTGGTATTCCAGTAAGTGGAATACCAGTGATGCCCAGATATTTTGGACTACAATATCCATGAGTGCCAGCCAGCATGGCTAATGGTCAGAGATACTGGGAGCTGTACTTCAAAATGTCAGGAGGGCACCAAGTTGGAGAAGGCTGCTTTAGTCTATTATTGAATCACATTTTCCTGAACTAAGCTTTGGCATTGAAAATAGATGCCAGGGGCTATGACTTGGTACGTTGTGGTAGAAATGAAGCACTGCTTGTTAGAGATCACATGAGATGGAATTAGTCTGTGGAGCAGTTGTCGTGAACCTGTAAAGGTGCTCCAAAGAGACCTCTCCATGCTGGTGGGAGTAGTGGGGATTCTGGACTCATTTAGACTTAGCCTTGGCATCTACTTTCAATGGAAGGACTCAACCCTGAACAAGGGAAGTAAAAATAGAAGAACATGTCCCCAAAGCAGACATGGAGTGAATTACTCTTGCTGCTGGGTAACTAGAGATCACTCACACATTATGGAACAGGGGAAAGGCTTCCAGATTAGAAGGTGGTGTTTCTAGACGGCTTTGAGCCCCGTATCTGTTTTCCTAGAAATTATGAAGTTGAAATTAAGAGGTTGGGGTCAGGGCAGAAGAGAGGAAAGTTTCACTGCTGGCAAGGGAGCAGGTTGTACTCCTCAAGGGATGTACAAGAGAGAGAAAATAGTGTCAGAAATGTTATTGTTGTTGTTAGATATAGTAATGAGAAGGTCTTATTAAGCATAACAGTTATGAACATAATGAACTTTATTTTAGAGGAGAGGTATTTCTCAAGTCTTTAGTTGCCCACAGGTAGAGTCCTCTCAGAGTACATTTTGTCATATGCACAACAGGAAATGTGAATTATCCCTACCCTATTCATGACTGTTGGCCTCCATCGCTTGTCTCCAAAGGGATGGCACAAAATGAAAAATATATGCTTGAATACTAATTTGGCCTAATGGACAGGAAATGTAGAAAGGTTATGAATGGAAAGTATTCAAAGTGAAAAACTTAGCAGCGGGGTATGACAGGAGTCTGTGTTTTAGATTCCAACGCTGAAATATTTATGGAAATATAATTTATGCAGTGGGATAGAAAGCAGAGGTTTCCAAGTTTGCAGATAATGCTTAATTCAGTCAGGTTAGCAAATAATGACATGCCAGATGGCCAATAAAGAGATTCAAAAGAAATAGAAGGTATGAACTGACAGGTGTCAGTTAAAAGTTTTAATCCTATAATTTTAAAAGTAACAAGCCAGATTTTACTTTATTCAGAGACCCTATAATTAAAAGACAAATTTTCAAAGTAATTTCTGCTGATTAGAACTGCCACAGCAACAAACTTGATATCTTGACACAGTCAATTCATGATCTCCCTGTTTATTTGTTTTTACTGCCATAGGTAAAGGTAAAGGACCATTAGGTCCAGTTGTGACCGACTCTGGGGTTGCGGCGCTCATCTCGCTATATTGACCAAGGGAGCCGGCGTACAGCTTCTGGGTCATGTGGCCAGCATGACTAAGCCGCTTCTGGCGAACCAGAGCAACGCACGGAAACGCCATTTACCTTCCCGCTGGAAGGTTGGCAGGAGCAGGGACCGAGCAACGGTAGCTCACCCCGTCACAGGGATTCGAACTGCTGACCTTCTGATCGGCAAGTCCTAGTCTCTGTGGTTTAATCCACAGCGCCACCCGCGTCCCTTTTTACTGCCATAGGGAACTACTAATTTGATCAAAGTAGTGCTTGTAGTAAGGTATCGTCAATTTTTTCCTTGCAGGCCATTTTTCCAACTTAGATGGGCCTGCCTGGCCCAGCTATTAGTTCCACGGAGCCATGCCCAACCCTCAGAACAAATGCAACAGGATGGCATTGACATTGTCTGATTTCTTTGTAAAAATAAAATAAAATAAGAGTGAACACATGGCAACCCCAAAGAGATAGTGTGAAAAAACTCCTCACATCCTGATCCCTATTGATGGTAATACAAATGGAATAGACTTTCTCTCAAATAAGGCTGCAGTCCTGACCCCACTTACCTAGAAGTATGCAACACTGAATTCAATTTCCCAGCACTTAATTTCTTCACAGTTTTGTATGCTGTAAAAAAGTTAATGTGAATTAAACAGTAGAATACTGCTATGATCATAGCTGCACTTTGATCATGTGCCTAGAAACATTGTTGTGTGGAGAAAGTCAGTAGTGTGAACTACAATAAAAGAGTCTTTGATGCAGCCGAGTGACCATTACAGCTACCTCATAGCCTAATCCTTGGAGCTATCTAATTGGGCAAACCCATTAGATAAAGGAGAACAGTTCCTGTTGGGCCTTTCATCTTGGCCCGATGGTTCTGTCCAACACCCTTATTCTACAAAATCACATGATAAGTAGTTAGCTTTGTTGAACAGCTGGGTGAAACACTTCCATGTGAACCTTCACCCAAAATTCAAAATAAATATGACTGGACTGTTTTATTTACATAGGTAAGATAAGCAATTGCAAGCTTTCACTTCCCCTCAAGTCCTCATTTCGTTCTACATTCATTAAAAAAATACCAAACTAAACTTCAAAAGAGTCTTGAATGTTGAGACTACTGGAATACTTTTTTAAGATGAAAACTTACTTAGGATCATGCAAAAGTGAGAAAAGTGTCTTCGTTGAAATTCTCCAAAATGCAATGATTAAGTGGTTTCTCTGCACAGATCACTGGTTGTTGTTTTTTACTTGGAACAGAGCTGTCTTGTCTTCATCCCTCCTTTCAACAAGTGTTCCATGCTGTTCAGAGTTGGGAAAATCAGACATTCTATTCAAGAAGGGAGACTTTTTACACACACCTATCTGTATGCAGCTGGCACTTACACAAGTTACCCATATGGTAAACTGATGACACTGCTACCAGTTCTGCTACCAGCGTTGTCCTTTAGGGGGATGGTGGTCCAGTGCCCCCAAAGAAGGCTTGGGTACATTGTAGGGTTGAGGGCCTGGTGACTGGTGAAAGCAGCAGTAGGTCAGAAGACAACATTGTGCTGCTGGGCAAGATCATGAACTTCAGATATCAGTTCTAAGTGAGCAAACTATGGATGGATGGATAGATGGATGGATGGATGGATCAGTCTGTATTTGGACCATAGCTATTTCACATGTGTTCATTCATACGTCCATTCCATTCTATTCCAGTTCTGCATTAATCTGAGTTTTTTTTATTCACAGGTAAATACTTATTTTATCACTAAATAGATATTTAAATATATCAATGTATGCACTTTTAAATACATTTTATCATAAATGCATACTTTCTTTTACCGTATTTTTCGCCCCATAGGACGCACCGGCCCATAGGACGCACCTAGTTTTTTGGGGGGGAAATAAAGAAAGAAAAATTTATTTCCTCCCCAGGTCCGGGGCTGGGGCGGGGGAAGCCCGAGCTTCCCCCAACCCCAGCCCCCAGAACAGGCTGCTCTCCGCTAGCCGTGGGAGAGCTGCGCGACTCACGCAGCTCTCCCACGGCTAGCGGAGGACTGCGCGAAGCCCGAAGCTTGGGGTGTGCTGAACTCAGCGCGCCCCAAGCTTCTGGGTGCAGGCAAGCTCTCCGCTAGCCGTGGGAGAGCTGCGTCTCCCACGGCTAGCGGATAGCTTCCTGAAGCCTGGAGAGCGAGAGGGGTCGGTGCGCACCGACCCCCCTCGCTCTTCAGGCTTCAGCGAAAGCCTGCATTTGCCCCATAGGATGCACACACATTTCCCCTTCATTTTTGGAGGGGGAAAAGTGCGTCCTATAGGGCAAAAAATACGGTATTTTAATACATTTTGGTATGTTTTTTGAGCCAAGAATTCAAGGACAAAAGGTTTCTGCTATTTACATTTCCTCAAAAAGAGCTTGGTTTGGGATTTTCTGGTGCTGGTAGTCCCAGCAACTATACTGTAGTTCTTGTTTCAATTAGTACTTTGAAAACAGAATACATTCAATAGTTTTCTGGTTTTATAAAGGATTCTGGGTGTTCCTTTTCCACTGGATTCTTTCCAACTGACCATTTTACAAAATTTGCAAAAGCGAGTCCCATACAATTTGTAAAGTAAGGTGAGATTTTGCTAAAAACGAAAATACTATTTGGTGAATAATATTGGTAAATACTGTTGTGGTAGGATCAAATGCCTCTGACAGTCATCTAGGTGCTAAAGATTTAAAATTATATTGAATCCTACAAAATCTTTATCAACAATTGTGGCTAAGAAGCCATTAACACTTTGCACCCTAAGCACCTTACAGCGAGGACTTTCTTCTTGGGGTGACTGCCCATGTGCTAAGTTAATATGACCAAGGACCCATAAACAGGTGATTTCAGTGGCATCCCCCATAAATGTGTCTGAGTGTCTCCTTTGCCGTAAAAGTCCAGCCAAGTCCAAGACTAGCAGCATCAAAGTTCAAGGCATTGGCAAGGATGCTTGCTCCACCCCACTGCTTTTTAATAATAATAATAATAATAATAATAATAATAATAATAATAATAATAATAATTTATTATTTATACCCCGCCCATCTGGCTGGGTTTCCAAAAACAATACAGCATCAGACATTAAAAACTTCCCTAAACAGGGCCACCTTCAGTTGCCTTTTAAAAGTAAAATAGTTGCTTACTGCCTTGACATCCGCTGGGAGGGCGTTCCACAGGGCAGGCGCCACTACCAAGAAGGCCCTCTGCCTGGTTCCCTGTAACCTCACTTCTCACAGTGAGGGAACCACCAGAAGGCCCTCGGCGCTGGACCTCAGTGTCTGGGCTGAATGATGGGGGTGGAGACGCTCCTTCAGGTATATAGGACCGAGGCCATTTAGGGCTTTAAAGGTCAGCACCAACACATTGAATTGTGCTCAGAAACGTACTGGGAGCCAATGAAGATCTTTCAGGACCAGTGTTATATGGTCACCATGCATGAATTGGAGGGCAAACATGTGAAGCAGGGAGCCTTCTGTACTTGTGGAATCTCTCTGCACATTTTAGAACACTGATTTCCCAGCGTTCTGAAATGCACAGGGAGGCTCCATGAATAGAAGAGCCTCTCCACTTAACAGGTTCACCATCCAACTTATCAAAGGTGAGTTGAATGGTGATGGGATAGAGATCGTGTGCTTATCCCAAGTCCCCCCCGCCCCATTGTGTGTTTACTCATGAAGAGGAATTTAGTGTTCCAGATTAGAGGAACATTTTTCCAGGCAGATTTGATTTCTGGCATCTCTTTATCTTGAAATCTACCTCTGTCCTAACATTTCCTGCAGTTTTGCATTATTTCCCCTGCTTTTTACTCTGACCCTTTATCATTTATCTTGATAGGAACTCACATTGCACACTATTCCAAAGAACAGGGTTGGGATGGGGGTGGAATTTGTTTCTGTTCACATTTAAAGATGAATTCATCTAACTTGCACATTCTGAAACAATCTAATAACCAAAAACACAGCCGTCCTTCGAGATTCACACTTCTCTGAATTTTCAACCACAGCTCTCTAGCCAAGTAATGTGTACAAAATGCATATACTGGGGTAAAGCGTGTGTGGAAATGCATATGTTAGTGCAAATAACATACAAAGATGCATTGTTTCAGGGGAAATTTCTTTGCAAATATGTGTATAGTAGGCAAACTCGTATACAAACCTCAGTGTATTTGGAGAAACTGCATTAAAATGCTGATGCATTTTCATGATGAATTTATTATATTTAAAAAACATAATCTGATGTGAAAATGTGGAGAAGTGAATTTAAGACTGGAAAAATGAGAAACTGAAAAACCGGGAAATGTCAGATCTGTTCATCCTAGCCAGAAGTGATGCTATTGTTATGCTACAACACAAAATCAGTTTTGCCTAAGGCTGCCAATGGTATTTCATAAAAAGCTACCATGACATGAATAGGTTCAAGTTCAGACCATTGTTTTCGCTGAGTGGACAAAGCTGTTCTAGGGGAGAGACATGTTAATCAACTTAATGAACTCTCTGGAAAGCTGACCAACCAGTAATATCATCCTAAAAGCCCTTTCTAAACAGTAAATCCCACTGAACTCAGTGAGACTTACTTCTGGGTAAAGCTGCTTAAGACTGATTTGCTATGCTCTAAAACCAGATAGAATTACGATAATTTCTAATTAATTGTTTAAAATTCTATGCCACTTTTCAACTAGGTGTGATTTTAAAAGAAAAAGCTATTCAAAGACATTTTGTAAAAGAATTTGCACTCTGGCAATTATTAGAATGAGGGGAGCGAGTCTTGTGTGTCCATTAAGTGGATTTCATTGACACATTATTTTATGTCAAGAAAGACCAAACGATGCTCTTCCTTGCTCTGGCTCAGCAAGCCAGGGGTCGGGTGGGGAGAAATGGAATGGAGCTCATACCAGACACAAGTCTATTGCCTCTCTCAATGTCTTTCGCCCCCCGCTGTGCTGACCAGGGCAAACATTTAACCCTAAGAGTCAGAGATCAACCCAAACCTGCCCTGGCTTGACCCAAGTGTACAACAATAGCAGCATATTTTCAAAAGCCTTCCCCTTAACTACACATCCACAATGATAATTAACTGGCTATTTTAAAGGCCCATTGAAATCCACACTGCGGCTAAGGAATGTTAGGAGCAAAGCAGCTGCTCTCAGGAATCTCAGACTTTGATTAGTATTTTCCCCCATTTCATCCCTCTTTGTCTACAGTCTTATTCTCTTGACGCCAGATTCAAATGGATTGATTGACCTAGAAAAACATGCCCAGCTTGCACAGAGGGTACTTTTTCTGAGAAATGTAGTCTTTGAGCTAGCTCTGAGAGGCTCTATTTTGATGGAAGGATCACATTTCTTTGACTTTTTTCAGGTACTTAATAATACAGAAAAGACCTGAGATGAGCATGAACAGGAGTTTCTGATTCCCTCTTCCTCAGTTAGGCAGAGGCAGGTTTGGCAGTTGTTACGACTCTGATTATCAATGTGTGAAAGACTTCATGAGTGCAGCTGCATCACTTTGGCACCCTAGGATCGGATGGCCCTCAAGTAGTTCCTAGAATCAAAGAATCATAGTACAGTGGTACCTCGGGTTAAGTACTTAATTCGTTCCGGAGGTCTGTTCTTAACCTGAAACTGTTTTTAACCTGAAACTGTTTTTAACCTGAACCTAATGGGGCCTCCTGCCGCGCCGCCGGAGCACGATTTTTGTTCTCATCCTGAAGCAAAGTTCTTAACCTGAGGTATAATTTCTGGGTTAGCAGAGTCTGTAACCTGAAGCATATGTAACCTGAAGTGTATGTAACCCGAGGTACCACTGTATTGTAGAATTGGAAGGGACCCTAAGGATCATATCAACCTCCTGCAATGTAGGAATGTGCAGCTGTCCCATATGGTGATTGAACCTGTAACCTTGGCCTTATCAGCACCATCCTCTAACCAACTGAGCTATCCAGGCCTCATGCTTTTTATTCTGGGAATGAAGAAAAGTTAGGGCTGCCATACATCCAGATTCCTGAATGGAATGCCCTCACGGAGTCCCTAATTCACAGCTCATGCCTTGCATAAGCAAGAAACCAAATTAGATACACAATCTTTAGAATAATGAAAATTTCAGTGAAACACCTAGCAAGTTATTCAGTCAGAGCATACATAGGTCTTAAACTGTCAGTGACAATGTTTGAGTGCTCGCCAGCAGAGAGCACTGCATACACTTCAACAGAGAGAGAGATGCACTCCAAGATATACAATGATGTCCGGAGAAGTACCATTTCCCAAAAACCCACATAATTTTCTCTCTGTGTTTCAGGAAATATTTCTAAGTGTTTACTTCTTAGTGAATTCCGATCTCTTCTTGGTGAAGAAAAGAAAACTGGGTCCATTGGTTTCTCTTTCAGTTGGAAATGAACCCATTTTTTGTTTGTTTGTTTTATTTAGATCATAGTTGTCTAATCAGTCTATCATCTGGTCTTTTTGTAAAGCTCAAAGTATACTGGAATTCTTAGATTCGAATTCTGTGTGCGTATGTGGTGAATTCTCAAAGGAACACATAATTTCATAAAGTATGTGGGGGCTTTCCAGACTTAGCTGCTAGAAGACTGACTTTAATTAGTCAACTCCAGTTCTTGCAGTATCTATATCCCTTTTCAACAAGGTCAAACTGTTGGCCACCATTTCACCATCTTTATTACCCTATATATCAACAAATATTGGACGGCACACGTATTTACAGTTTTTAAGAACAGCACAGAAAGTAGTCAGGAATGGCTATAACTGCTGACAACTGATGCTGACAGCCCAGAAACAAGAGGGGCCCAGGACTGCATAGCCTAAATACCAAAGGTTATATACCAAATATGAGCAACCAATCTGAGCTCATTTTGCAGAAGCAGAAGTGCAAAATGAAGTGAGGAAGATAGTGCAGGGTTTGGTTCTAAATCAACTTTCCAACACAGAACCAGTCACTACATGAAAAAGTACTGGAATTCCTTTGGAATAACCAAATTGCAGTTTCAGGCAGTAATAACTGTACTCTCATGCCCAAATACACTATGTTTAATGTTTTATTATGTTTTTATATATGTTGGAAACCGATCAGTGTGGCTGGGGCAACCTAGTCAGATGGGTTGGGTACAAATAAAATAATTATAATTTTTGTTGTTGTTATTATTAGTGTTGTTATTGGTTTTTAGATATTCATATTAGGCTAAAATACATGTTAGGTATGACCATGCATCGGTTTACTCAGAAGCAAATCCCACTGTGTTAAAAGGGGCTTACTAATTGTGTTTAGGACTGGAGTTGAAGATGTATATATTCAATCATAAATATTCTGAGAATGAATGTGTCAACAATGAGAAAGCTACTGCTGCTGCTACTACTACTGTCGTTTTCATTAACATTTATAAAGCACAAGGGTGAGCATCCCTGTGGAATGCCCTCCCTTGAGATGTCAAGGAGATACAGAACTTTTAGGAGACATCTAAAGGCAGTCCTGTATCAGGAAGTTTTTAATGTTTGATGTTTTACTCTGTTTTTATATATGTTGTAAGACGCTGAGAGTGGCTGAGGAAATCTATCCAGATGGGCAGGGAATAACTACTACTATTACTACTGTTCATTGTTTTTGCATTCAGTGTAACGTGTGAAAGGTTCTGCAGTTTACTAGTGACTAGGTTCTACGGTTTACCAGGGACTTGAGTTATGGGGACATGGGAGAGAATACAGCTTAGGGATGCTGCTCAAAGGGTACCACAGTGACTCATTAATATAAAATGTCATGCTCTGTGTGAGACCCGTGGTTACTCTTCTCTGGTAGTGACTACCCTGACTTGCAGTAGTTTGCCAATTCCTCATGCAGGAGTTTTCTGTAGCTGTCTCTCCTGAGGCTCCATTTTATATTAGAACACAGCTTGCTCAAAGTGGGTATGCTTTAGAATGCAAAAATGCTGATTTCAGCACCAATACACCATGACTGCAACAGTTATTTTTCTCCATAAATATAATGTATTATAGGATACAAGATAGGATATCTCGAGGGATAGCTCAGTTGGTTGAGCATGAGACTCTTAATTTCAAGGTTGTGGGTTCGAGCCCCACATTGGGGGGAAAGTCTCCTGCATTGCAGGGGTTGAACTAGACGATCCCTTCCAGCTCTATAATTCTATATCAGTGTCATAGCTGTCAACTTTTCCCTTTTCTTGCGAGGAATCCTATTCGGAATAAGGGAATTTCCCTTTAAAAATGGGAAACGTTGACAGCTATTATCAGTGTGGGGTGGGGGAGAGAAGGAAGAGATTAAAAATGGAGTTGGCACTGAGTTTTAGTTCCCATGCCATCATTTGAATAAATAGTTTCTTCTTGCAGGTTTATTTATTTTGCAAATGAGAGATGAAAACATAATCTTTGATCTACACTTCAGGAGACTGCAGGTGGGTTGAGTTGCGCAATTTCACACAAGTATTTTGGCAGCTCCGAGTAGTATTTCACCTCTGGCTCATCCCTGCCATCTGCAAAAGGCAGATAGTGAGCAAGATCTGCTAATAGCCAGCTCTAATCAGAGTGCAGTGCTCACGGTCATTACCGGATTAACTTCTCCTGTATTTTATCTGTGTCATCTTGACCCCTTTCCATTTAGTGCACATGTTTTCATGCTTCAAATGAATTGCTTATAGGTCAATTCTACAAAACAGCAATGTGTCAGTACAGTATATCAGGAGTAGCCACGATGGTGCTCTCCAGTTGTTGTGGATAATGACTATTATCATTCCTATTGGCCATGCTGGCTAGAGTTGATGGGAGTTGTTAGAGTCCAAAATATCTGGAAGGCACTATGTTGGCTACCCTGCAACGTTTAAAAGTATTAGAAAGCTCCTAATCCCTTTGCGAGCAGTGGAAGAGGAGCCCCTAAGGAAGCTTGTCAATGAGGGACCTAGAATATACCAGCATATAAACCACAAGCTCTGAAACAAATGCTTCTTTGCCTGGCTTCTGTTAGGAGAACCACAAAAGTATCAGTCTACGAGTTCATAAAGCAGGAACTTTAAAACAGAGAATCAACAGATTCCCAGCCTTTCCTGTTTCCTGCCTCACAGCTCTCCTACAGGGACTAACTGTTGCCCCCGACTGATTTCCTCCTGGCTTGCTGTAACCTAATTCCCCGCCATTCATTCTAGCTGTCATTGTAAGCTAATGGAGCAGGCCAGGCAATCCCATGAGGGGGATTCACGACCTTGACTCTGCTCTGCCTGCCAAACTAAACTTTGTAATAGATGTTGTTCCCAGTTCTCCTTACGCTCTTCAATGAATCTCATGAATGCTTGGCTGAGCAACAAATTTGACCCCAATTACATGAGTATGCTTCCTTGACAAATTAATGGCCAACGGGCTATTTTCCACCCCTTTGCCTTATTTATTCTTTCAAAGAGCTGCCAACGGCTTGTCAGAGAGACCAAGCTGAATAGATGTAGATTCATTGGACAGTCTCTGGTGGGATCTTCACATTAATTGGTTCCCTGAGGTAATATGAGAATTAAATGGCAAATCGGACCATGTCAAACATTGGGCTCCCTTCTTAGTGCATTATTTCATTTCATTAAAAGATACATATGCTACCCTTCAGCTGAAATATTTCTTTTCCAAGGGCATCTCACAAATAATAATCACAATAAATTATTGACTCTCTAAAACCAACTACCAAACAAACAAACAAAAATCAAGGCGCAAAAACAAGGGAAATAGTGAAATAAGCACTAGGAAGACCAGTCAAACGGCATTTTTAGAAAACTGAGGAAAATTAAAAGGGTATTTGCCTGACAGTGAAAAAACGTAAGATAAGGCACCAGCTGAACTTCTCTGGGGAGAGAATTCCAGTGATAGGGTGCCACATTCAATAAGGCCCCTCCCTCCCTGGTTGCCATCGCTTAATTTTAATGGGTAGAAGCATCTATAGAAGGTCCTCTGAATATGGTCTTTGTGTGCTGGGAGGATGAACTCATTCAAGTTCTCACATTCCAAACTAAATAAGTGCTTTGAATTTTCTTCAGAAATGGATGGGGTCCAGCAGCCAGAGCAGTTAGCAATATATGTTTCCTATGAGCGGTCCCACTTA
Source organism: Podarcis muralis (assembly GCF_964188315.1). Classification (NCBI taxonomy): domain Eukaryota; kingdom Metazoa; phylum Chordata; class Lepidosauria; order Squamata; family Lacertidae; genus Podarcis; species Podarcis muralis. The sequence continues at coordinate 41,429,022 of NC_135655.1, forward strand.
GAAGACTTCCTGGGTTTTAGGTTCATCTGGAGGTGATAGTATCCCTTGTTTGCATGGATGGGGCATGGAGAGAGGTGTGGGTGTAGAAATCTCTGTGACTTTGTTGCTGCAGCCTTTTGGATGAAGGTAAGAGTCCCATCCTTTGCTCTACCCACTGTTGCCTCTGAGCCAGTGTGGTGTAGTGGTTAAGAGTGGTAGACTCGTAATCTAGTGAACCGGGTTCGTGTCTCCGCTCCTCCACATGCAGCTGCTGGGTGACCTTGGGCCAGTCACACTTCTCTGAAGTCTCTCAGCCCCACTCACCTCACAGAGTGTTTGTTGTGGGGGAGGAAGGGAAAGGAGAAAGTTAGCCGCTTTGAGACTCCTTAAAGGGAGTGAAAGGCGGGATATCAAATCCAAACTCTTTTTCTTCTTCTTCTACCTCGCCCACCATTTGTATGCATCCCCCTGGAAGTTGTCCACGTGGGACTGTGACCCCTGCTCTAGGGGATTGCAAACCAATTCAGGTTAGGCTGAACACCACCTCATCAATCAAACCATTCAGCATAGTACCTCCATATCCTCTTGTCAGGAAGCAGCCTTGGCTTACTATAGCTGGTAATGCTAAATTAGAATAAAGGCATCTTCATATCCATGCTGAACAACATGGCAAGATGTTTCCCCCTTCTCGCACTGGCAAATTATCGGGGTGATCAAGTAACTGCTTTATGCATCACTTTGTGAAAATTGCCACCCAGCACTTGATAATTCTAGTAGAGCCTAGCATTACAAGATGTAGTTGAGCTAAAAAGTAGTTTCTTTGTGGCACTTTTAACCCCGTTAATGTTTCTGCAGTGCTGCTGGTGCTTTCATCTGTTTCTGCTTTTAAGGTTTTGTTGTGGTTTTCTATTTTATCTTTGTTAGCCCCTATTAGGGTATAAATATTTTAAATAAATAAATGTATGGGACTGAGCTGTTCCATTCACTTTGGGTGGACTGGTATAACCTTATTTAATAGACCCTAACTGCCATCAGTAACCCCCAGAATATTGCTGATACTCTGAGCGCCATTAATTATACAGTGGTACCTTGGGTTACAGACGCTTCAGGTTATAGATGCTTCAGGTTACAGATTCCACTAACCTAGAAATAGTACCTTGGGTTAAGATCTTTGCTTCAGGATGAGAACAGAAATCGTGCAGTGGCAGCGGGAGGCCTCATTAGCTAAAATAGTACCTCAGGTTAAGAATAATTTCAGGTTACGAATGGACCTCCAGACCAAATTAAGTTCTTAACCCGAGGTACCACTGCTCTTCCGTAGCTCAGCATGGCTTGCTTGAAGCTTCCACTGGCCTCCCACTCAGACACTCATAAGGACCACACCCATTTAGTTTCAATACCTTTTGCAGCAGTGGGTGCTCTCAGACCATCCGCCAAGCACTATCTGCCTAGACACTGGATTGCCCTCTTACTCACATAGGTGGTTTCCTCCAGGGCAGGATTATAGATGCATGGACTGGGTGGTACAGGAAGCTTTCACTGCTATGTTTGCTTTGTACAATGAAAGAGGATTTCTGCCTCCAGGGCTCAAACCTATTTACCAAGACAAAATTCATACCGGGATGGGAGGGAACGTATGGGTCAAACTACACTCAGCATTTACCATGTCTTCTGAATCCTATGCTCAGGATTCCCTTTTTACCCACCCACCCCCTTTGCAGCCACAGAGGAGGATAAACCCTTTCCCCTGGGCTGTTTTCCCACTGAAAACCATGCTTCCCACATCTGTTATTTGTCCTCAAACCTTTTTTTTTTTTTTTTTTTTTTTGCCTGCAAAAAGCAGCTAGGGGGAATAATTTTCATCAGGAGAAATGGTGCATAGAGGGAAAGGTTAAAACACCCACCCACCTGTGCTACGGGCCCAAACCAGATTAAGAGCCACTGTTGCTGCTGTTACTAATCCTAATTGCAGGAAGAATCCATTTCTTCTCGTTTGACCCTGAGATCTTACGACAGCATATTCAGAGTCATTTAGACTAATCATTCTGTTATGAGGGTTTAATAGGCATTATTAATTTGTCATTTACGTGAATTCGCTTTTTGTAAGACTGTTTACCCAGTAAACTCCAATGACACCTGCAACTTTGTTTAAGAAATGGCTTTGCTACTTAATATGTTTTGCTGTTTTTACATATTTATAACACAGGCCCTCTGAGGAGAATGCAGGCTGCAAATCCACAAAAAAATTGTGAAGTAAATAATTGTAATGATTTTATCAGTCCCACGTTATAGCATGTTGGAACATTAAAAGGAAACTAAATTATGGTGTTTTAAGAAATTCATAGGTATCCAAATATACCAAAGATCCTAACACGTGTTCCGCGATGTGGTCTGTGTTACTATTGACAAGAATGTGTCACTGAATTAGAGCAATTGCTTTTCCTTGTGTTGCTGACTTTTCAAAAAACAATAACACTTTTTTACCAGAAAAGATAGAGTATAGTGTCTTTGTGCTGAGCTTGTGGTCCTGCTAAGATGGCCGTCTGATGCTGCTGTTTGGATTAGTGCAAGCTACTCATTACCTTAAGCCTACTCAGAAGCAACTCAACAACACATTAAAAATGAAATAAGAAAGAGGGAAATGCAAAAATATGGAGTTCAAAACAAATATCCCACTTCCCCCACTGATTGCAGCTTATTTCCCAAATAACCTTTTTGGCAACTTCACATAGAAAGCACCAGTCTGGTCAGGTTGCCCAGTTGAGGAGATGCTAGAAAAAGGCACCCAATCACATGGGAAAGATCTACATGATAGGATGCCACCCACACTGCTTAGAATTTTATTCCGCTAGGCAAGAGCTGCTTATAAATAAGCAGGACTCATGCATCTGGGATGACATCAAATGGGCAATTTAGGCAATATGATTTGCCGTTGTATTCTTACTCATAGAACTATAAGTTGGAAGAGACCCTGAGGATCATCTAGTCCAACCCCCTGCAGTGCAAGAATATGTAGCTGTTCCATACAGGGACCAAACCTGCAACCTTGGTGCAGACCCTTCAAATGTCCCTATTCTCCAGGGACATCCCTGATTTAGAGAAGCCGTCCCAGTTTCTGGTTTGATCCTGGAATGTCCCATCTCCCCTTAGAATGTCCCTATTTTCACTGGAGAAATGTTGAAGGGTATGGTAGGGTATTTCTGTTTTCACTGGAGGGTATGGAGTTATCCGACCCCTGAGCCATCTGAAGGCAAACCTGTATAGGGAAAGGGTTTTTTTAAAAAATGTTTTATTATGTTTCTACATATGTTGGAAACTGCCCAGAGAGGCTGTGGCAACTCACTAAGATGTGTGGGGTATAAATGGTAAAAATATCATTATGGAATGAGACGTCCCTATTTTCATCAGCGAAAGGTTAGAGGGTATGTTGGTGTTATCAACACCATGCTGTAACCAACTGAGCTTTCCAGTTCCTCGTACTGTTTATCTCTAAAGCAGCCTTTCTCAACCTGTGGGTCCCCAGATGTTGTCGAACTACAACTCCCATCACCCCTAGCTAGCAAGGCCAGAGCTCAGGGATGATGGGAGTTGTAGTCCAACGACATCTGGGGACCCACAGATTGAGAACCGCTGCTCTAGAGTAACAAGGGAACAGACATCATCACCAGGGGCTGCTGGTCCAGTGGGACAGTACTGTGCTGGCATGGTCCTGAATGCAGAGGGGTGCACCAGGGCAGAGGTGACGTCAAGTCTATGCAGGTGGACCAATAGACACACCCCACTATGCTTGTTGCTCCTGGTAATCACAGATGCTCCTCCCCCATCACCAAATTATCGTTTCATCAAGGTGGAATAAAACCACTTGAGAATTAATTGGTGCCTTTTTGCCTTTGGACAGTTAACTCTACACATTAAATAAGAGCACATCTTTAAAAACCTAGCTGAGTAAAAGCACTCGTTCAGGCCCCAGTTATGCAAGAATGAGTGCATCCGAACAAAGGAGCTGTAAAGCATAGAAAAGGGAGCCTCCAAGTGACTGATGACTTGGGATGGCCAAAGGAGATCACCATTAGGAGTGGCAGTGCTTGCCAGGGCACCATCCCCAAGAACCCGTACCGAGACTGATAAACCAGATGGCTGACTCAGCACAACAGCCCCTGTCATTCTGCATTAGATGCGCTTGTGACTGCAGAGGAGGCAGCCCAGACTGGGCTTGGCTCAAATAGCCGTGCTTAAACTCTCTGGTATGTCTACCAACAATCAGACACCCAGAAGGAAATATAGGCGTGTTCATGGTTAGCAGTCATGGTTAACAGTCAATGGCGCAGAAAATCCCAATGTTAGGCACTGGAAGATTTGTAATTTGGGGTGATATTTGTGCAGCAAACTTCATTTGCACGAAGTTTAAGAACGAAAGTCCCACGTCCAGTTTCCAGCTATGGTGGCCAGATGTGTAGCGTTCAACTATGTCTCGTGTTTGTTTTTAATTCATTACAGCCATGGGAGGGAGACTTATTATTATTCGGATCACAGTGTACAGGGAAGAGCCATTTATCCCTTCCTGCTCCAGCCACAACCACTGAAAATCACCGTCCCTGATGTGCAGCTACAAGGCTTAATAAAAATAGTTCCCTCCCCTCTCCTGCACATTAGGAACACAGGAAGCTGCCTTACCAGGTCATTGGTCCATCTATACCAGTGTTTCCCAAACTTTGGTCTCCAGCTGTTTTTGAACTACAATTCCCATCATCCATGACCACTGGTCTTGCTAGCTAGGGATGATGGGAGTTGTAGTCCAAAAACAGCTGGAGACCCAAGTTTGGGAAACCCTGGTCTATACTATATGGGCAGCAGCTCTCCAGGTTTTCAGACAAGTTTCTCCTTGCCCTGGCTCGAGTTTTCAGGGATTTACCTTATTGTCTTTATTGATTGATTGGTTTCTTTAAAAAAAATCGCTCTCCACTACATGTGGAGGCAGTTCACAAACAAAATAATGATATTTGAGCTTTTTCTGAGAGAAACGTACAGCTTTCATACTAAGAGAAGAGCCTCCATCTTTTGTAAGAGGCTATTGCACTTACTTTAATCTTGCTTTTCTCTCGCCTCACTGCCGCCTTGCTCCTCCTTGCCTAAGCCTCACTGCTGGTCTTTGGACATGGCCCAGCTTTGTGGCTCAACCCTCACCCATATACAAGCTTAATACTGCTAATTGTGCTAATCATCACATTGTGATTATGTAAAGTCTCACCAGGGGCTGTAATTAATGAATTAAAGCAAATCAAGTAATGTAGCTACATGTTACACATTAAGCATAAGCTGTAGTCTGGCCAAGGGATTCTTGAGAAATTTGTTCTTCACAAATTCCAATGTGAATTGACATGATCTGCATCTTCTGGACCAACATGTGCCAGAATGTAATTATCTCTTCAGGTTTTTCACGCCTCTGAATTTTGCAAATGGAGTCCTGAGCTCAAGAAACATACCAAAACAAGTATTTTAGGAGAAAATACATTCAGAAATGTGTAGTTTGAGAGAAAATGTCTATAAATGCATGTTTTGTGAGAAAATACATTCAAAAATACATATTTAAATATGTATCAAATGTGTATTTTTAAAATCCACAGGTTAATTTGGAAATGGGACAGAATGGACTTAGAATGAAGACATAGAAAGCTGACATGGGCTGAGAATGGACTGATCTGTTTAATCCTGAGTAAAGGTATCTTAAATGATTAGCAAACAAGCTTGTTGGTTTTGTGGATGTTATATTTAAAGCACATTGCTTTAATGTAGCAACTCAGCATCTGATTCCCTCCCCCCCCCTAACTGTTTAAAGGTACCCCTGCCCGTACGGGCCAGTCTTGACAGACTCTAGGGTTGTGCGCTCATCTCACTCTATAGGCCGGGAGCCAGTGCTGTCCGCAGACACTTCCGGGTCACGTGGCCAGCGTGACAAGCTGCATCTGGCGAGCCAGCGCAGCACACGGAACGCCGTTTACCTTCCCGCTGGTAAGCAGTCCCTATTTATCTACTTGCACCCGGGGGTGCTTTCGAACTGCTAGGTTGGCAGGCGCTGGGACCGAACGACGGGAGCACACCCCGCCACGGGGATTTGAACCGCCAACCATGCGATCGGCAAGTCCTAGGCGCTGAGGTTTTACCCACAGCGCCACCCGCGTCCCCTCTTAACTGTTTAAGGAAACAACAAAAGATGAAATCAGAACATCAAAAAAACTGGGAAACCAGACTTCAAGGTAGATAAATCAGCTATGTTTTGTTGTTGTTGTTGTTGTTGTTATACTGTGTCACTTAATGCAAAATGGACTTCAACAAACCACAAATACCATTTCTAATATACTTATGTTAATCATTGTAAGCACCACCAACAAAGCCCCATTTTAAGCAACATCTAAAATGGACTCAGGGTTCACATTTAGGAATTAACAACCACAATATTAACCACTGGTTGATAAAAGATGTTAAATCAACCAGTGGTTAATGCAAATTCTACTGTAAACACACTATCCAATCCAAATCTTTTTTACGGTCATAGACCAGCATAAGATAAAAACACATAAAACATGTCAACCAAACCTTCAGTTTTAGACCTGCTGTGTGGCACATACCATCCTCTGATGTATGTCAATCATAGCAGCACAATATCTGGCAACTGAATATGTTATATCAGGATTTATATCTTGGAGCAGTAAGGAGATATAGAATTGCCCTGTGTGTCCTGGAAATTTGTGTATTATTAATCCATATTATAGTGATGTATGGAAGTGAGAGCTGGACCCTAAAGAAGGCTGATCGCCAAAGAATCGATGCTTTTGAATTATGGTGCTGGAGGAGACTTTTGAGAGTCCCATGGACTGCAAGAAGATCAAACCTATCCATTCTTAAGGAAATCAGCCCTGAGTGCTCACTGGAAGGGCAGATAGTGAAGCTGAGGCTCCAATACTTTGGCCACCTCATGAGAAGAGAAGACTCCCTGGAAAAGACCCTGATGTTGGGAAAGATTGAGGGCACAAGGAGAAGGGGACAACAGAGGACGAGATAGTTGGACTGTGTTCTCGAAGCTACTAACATGAGTTTGACCAAACTGCGGGAGGCAATGGAAGACAGGAGTGCCTGGCGTGCTCTGGTCCATGGGGTCATGAAGAGTCGGACATGACTAAATGACTAAACAACAACAATCCATATTAATATGTATGCCCAACTTGAGCCTTAGATATTTAAATAAATTAATGCATAAACAGAAGCATTGTAGTAAGTCAGTATCTGAAAGATCTGTTTCAGAATTATTTTACTTCATGCAGTGTTGAAATTCTTAGATTTCATCCTGCCAGATCTATCAATTCCTCGAGCATGGTTTTATCCAAAACCCGAGGGCTAGGCTTCATGTGCAGATGGGTATTATTTAATTAAGGAAATGGGCACTTTGTCGTAAAACTTTACTCATTCTGAATCAATCCTATCTGGGCCTGTTGGCTTGTCAAATAAATAAAAATTGTCTGGTTCAGGGCGATCATATGGCAAGTGCATCTTTTTGGCCAGAATGAGTGTTTTCACATTCCTTGGATACACTGCCGACTTCTTATTAAGTTACATCTGGGAGGAAAATGACAACAGTTGTTAAACCTGAAGGCACATATTTGCAAGTAATGTGGTTTTATGATCGCTTCAAGGTTAAATACATTGATTTTTTTAAAAAAAAATACTCTGAATGTCTGGCCATGTGTTGGGTTGTGGTCCAATGATGAATCTTTGTTGTATCACTTGCACTTGCATTAGCAGCATCCAGCGCTATCTGCCAACCAATGGCCAGATGGTGTGAGGAATTGACATTAAGTACATTCCCCAAGGCCGAGCATATAAACTCACTCTGCATGCTTCTTGGACATTAAACACAGCTGGGATACACATCACAACACTTGTAGTTCAAAGACATCCAGCTTTACCATGTGGGAAGGAAGGGACCCTGCCCAAAGATAAGCCTGGAGTAGAGTTAGCTAAATGAAACTCCTCTCATCAGACATTCTCCCTCTCTCCATATCATAGGACTCCCTCCCAGAAAGCACACAGTAAATGTTGGCCAAAAACAAAACAAAAAAACCCAAGTGGAGAAAGTGCTCTTTGTTCTCTGAGCTCCAGTGTGATAACAGTTTGATAGGACAGAAATATCACTCTGGTGGTGATACTTATCTGTAAGCAGTAAACAAATATTTGGCACAGCAATTCCATGAATCAAATGGAAAACGCTCCACATTTTGCGCTTTGTCAGAAATAATAAATCAAGTTGCACCATATTGTAATTCAATTATTAGAGAAATGAAGTAATAACCAGATTGGAAACTGGGGGGAAAGCCTGGTGTCACTGAAGACTAACTTTTATGCACCTGATGTGAAATGCATTCATTGGTTAGGGCCATTGGCCAAACTGGACAATATTCATGACTCTCCTGTGTTATTATTTTAAAGTTCAGATCAGCAGCAGGGAGGAGAATTCTGATGGAGAAATGGCTCTGGAGGTCATGCTTAACCCTTTCCCTCTGCAGTTTCCCCACATAAATCTACTCGCTCCCCCACAAAGTGCTATGTGCCCAATGAGCAATATACTAGTACTTCTGTGGTGCCAATTTTCTTCTTCTTCTTTGGCAATCACTTTGCCAAGTAAGATTGTCTTCCATAAACATGGTTTTATCAGTGAGTCCATAAGTGGAGACCAATTGTGGATCCACACGTCTTTCCACAGTGGGGACATAGGTTTCCAGGCGGGAGTTGATCATGGCCTTCCTCTTAGCACGTTTCTCCCTTTCGTCCTGAGTTTGAGCGTCTTCAAAACCCATGACACCTTTGGTAAAGTTGTCGTCTGCCAATATGTTTTGCCCCATAGGGCAGATATCAGCTTTGGAGGGAAGTTTGTGTCAGGAGAATGGCACTAGGAAAAGGTTAAATATCCTACCCTCAGTGCTGCTGTCCTCATTATAGCCAACCCCCCCCCCCCACTCTCCTGTGGTTGTGTGGTTGCTCTGAAACACACACACATAAGAAATCCCATCACAGTCCTCTGAGCATGTTGTCTACTTTGGGTCTTAGTTAACATGTTATCAAGTCAGTGGAATTATTTCCTAAATGTCATACCTGTTCAGAAAGAAACTAAGTTTTTATATTATTAAAGAAACAGATCCAAAAAACATGGAAACTTTGACGATGCAATGAATTCCAGGTAATCTTTGCTTACATTATAAGTTCCAGAAAGGGAAATAATTTAGAGATGTTTTAGGTTCACCAACAGGCAAAATAGGAAATTAAGCTCCTATGAATCCCACAGAATTTGGTATTTGTAAATGAACCTATTGATCCAAGCTAAGGAAAATGTGTACTCAACAACCAATCGCTGGTCAGAAATTGTTCCTCTAAAAGGAATGTTGATATAGACAGTGTAATTGTACTCTACAGTGAGACCTATTCATGCAAAGTACGGTCACATACAAGGGCTGCTGCATTGCCACAATCCAGCTAGTTCCCATTTAGTGCTTGCCACAGTAGAGCTCCAGTACAAGAACATTATAGGAATTTACTGGTCAGTGGAAGCAACTATTCCCCCTCTTCTTTTTATTTAAAAAAGTTAAGAATTCAGGAAACAATGAAGGACTTGAACAATATTAGGCAACCATTTCCAGAGGGGTAACTGTCTTAGCCTGTTGCAAGAAAAAGAACAAAAAGCCTTTTGGCGCCTTAAAGGCTAGCACATGCATTATGACACAATCCATTTCATCAGGTGCATGAACCCACCAAAAAAGCAAAAAATGCAAAACTGAAGCAAGTCCTACCCTAAACTTTATATTGTTCCATTGATCAACATGGAAGCTTTAGCTCTAGCACGCAGATGGAACAAGATGGCGGCGCAAGCACTTGCAGCGGCTCGGCACTCCGAAGACCGGTATTTTTGATTTTCGTTGTTGTGTATACTGTGTATATACGGACAATGACAATAAATTTATCTATAACATGTGGCAGTGCTAAAACCCCCACCCCTCAAAAAAAATCTGCAGAAATGATAGGATACTTTTGAAACAACCAAGAAAACAGGAACAGATCAAAATTAGATATGCATATTAATCCAGCTAAAATCCATGAAGTTAATATTTTGCTATGGATAATGTTTAGTCTACCACGATTAACATTTAGAATATAAGTTGCCCAGTTTTTCATTTAAGTTATTAATGTTTGTCATAACCTAATGCCTCAATCCTGAGCTTAAGCAAGATGTTTTGCCTTCATTGCCATGATTGCAGTTCTATATCATAAGAAAGATCAGTTAAATAACAGTTGTATCCAATCTCCACCCATACCGCAGAGCAATTTTTGTAATTGTCTTTTTAAATAGAAATGGAATGCAATTAAAATAATGTAGCCCCCTAAGGTGAAGTGGCTCTCACTGCTCTAGATATAGCAATGCTGGCATTAGGAATTAAGAGATTTCAGAAGAAACATGTCAGTAGCTATTTTGTTATGTGAGAGGCCAGAAGATCCTGCAAATATTTTAGCAAGACCCACGCTTTGCATTGTTTAAATTATACAGTCACTTCTTGCTGCTGCAATGCAAGCGTTCAAATTCTTACAGTACTGCAGATTGTTAAACTGATTGAGTCAATATCTTTGTCATTAGCCTTCAGTAATGATTCATTATGTCAGCTGGTGATCTGCTGAAAACTACTTTCGTGGTTTTTAAAAAATCATTCTTCACCAACCAATGAGAAAAGAAATTTAGTTCAAATGCAAAGGGAAGAGGAAAATTGTGGTGATATACTCAAGGATGGGTTTTCTGGTGTTCTGTTGGGTTTCTGATGTTCTGTTGGGTAGCCAATGAGTATTTGTGAGGGTCCTTTCTTTCATTCTACAAATCTGTTGGACACCACAGCCTTTCTAGGTGTGCCTCCTTCCTGGAAAACCTTATTATGTCCTCTGCAAGATTTTCCTGTAAACCAGGAAGGCTGGAAGGCTGCCAACTAAGTGTCTAGCATCTGTCTGGATATTTTTAAAGGGGGGGGAGGAAGATCTTCCTTTAAAAATAAAATCAACAAGGATACTAGTCTTAGGTTCTCATTAGCTGGACTCCCTGGTTTCCTGCAGTCCAATTAAAGTACAGGGAAAGACCTCAAGAGGTAACTGGTGTGTTATTGTTTTCTTACAAAGCACAGACAAACAAGGAGGCTACATGGCAGGGGAGGAATGTTTAATGGGAAGAAAAATGCACACATCACTCTCGCAAAATTAAGACAAGCTCAACCCCACCCCCACCAAATTATAAAGAAATTCTAAAGCGTCCTGAGAATGAGGTGGAAAAACAGAAGCAAAAATAAATGCAAAAATGGTCCAAGAAACTGAAGAACAGATTTCAGCACCACAGCATTCATTTCCACCTTTGGAGACATTGTGATGACTGGAAAGTTGGATCTGCCAGAGGTACACAGCCAGGCTTCTTGTGATGGCATGACAGAATGATTGATTGTACTGCCTTTGTTTGCCACTTTATACAAAAAATAATAATTCTCAAAGTGACTTAACAACAGAATGAAATACAAACCAAATCAACTAAAAAAAACCATAAAAAAGAATTGCATACAAAATGAAAATTTCCTAAAAGTGCCCATCCAAAAGTATGTTAAGAAGGACAAAACCTACCCCACCCCACCATAAACCTTGCAACCTTATTGTTAAGGGTGGACAAGGAATCAAATTACAGTGGTACCTTGGGTTACAGACGCTTCAGGTTACAGATGATTCAGGTTACAGACTCCGCTAACCCAGGAATAGTACCTCGGGTTAAGAACTTTACTTCAGGATAAGAACAGAAATCGTGTGGCGGCAGCGCGGTGGCAGTGGGAGGCCCCATTAGCTAAAGTGTTACCTCAGGTTAAGAACAGTTTCAGGTTAAGAACAGACCTCCGGAACGAATTAAGTACTTAACCCGAGGTACCACTGTAATGATAATAATAATTCCGGTGCTTATTATGATTCAAAGAAGAGGGGAAATAGTGCATCTATGAACAAAGAGGTCCCTTTGCTGGTATTAAGTATGGGAGGGCAGCATTGTGGTGTAGGTGCTGCCTCTGACTATCACATATGCATTAGAATGGGTACAGAGAGCTCCTGTGCATATTCAACTTTTAGCAAGTGTGCAACATAGGAGAAGACTGAAAGAAATAATGGGAGGACATGGAGACTGGGTGAAGAGGGAAGTAAAGGTTTGTTGAGGAAATGGAAAAAGCAGGAGGAAAAGAAAAACGAGAATGGAGCTAAAGGAGAAGAGGCTGGAGTGAAGAGAAAGAAACAGAAGCAGCCGTGCCCAGTTTTCAGCCAGATGGAAATTGTTGCATGCAGCTCTTTGGGGTTTAAGAAGATTGATCATCCTTGAGCAGAACACATAAAAATAAAATAGAAGTAGGAAAAAACCCTACTCCCTTACTAATAATGTAACAAAGCACACATATCCTCCAATCCCCAAAAAACAGCAATAACAGTGCTATGAAAATGAAACATGCCAGCAGGCCCAATTCAACAGGCCAAACTATTGTTGCTTTCCTCGTGGCCAGTTGTTGTAGAAATAGTTCTGACCCAGCTGTTTCTTTCTTTATTTTCTCCACTTACAGACTGCTCTGTGGGGGAGAGAAAAAAGAATTTGTCACAGTGGCCAACAGCAAGTCATCTGCGAAGTCTGTTTCAGTGACAGAAGGCAGATTGTTGCTCCCTCTCCCATTGTGTGGGCCTCTGCTTCTTTTCATCAAGGTAGACATCTCTGGAATGTCAGGATTAAAATATGCAGGAGGTCATTTCGTTTCCAGCCACCGCTGCCCAGTGAATCTGTGCACTTCATCTTAATATGGCTTCTTTCCTTTTATTCAGCTGAAAGGCATCTAAGATAAGTAGCATACTTTGTCCGATCTGCTGAAGTACTTAGCCAAATCCTTTTGCACATTTGAAGCAGTTGCATTTCAAACAACAACAACAACAACAACTTTGGTCCTCTTCGCAACATTCATTTTAATCTCAGAAGACTTCCCTGGATCTTGATACAAACAGATTTTAATCTGTACAGTGGTGCCTTGGGTTACAGACGCTTCAGGTTACAGATGCTTCAGGTTGCAGACCCCGCTAACCCAGAAATAGTACCTCGGGTTAAGAACTTTGCTTCAGGATGAGAACAGAAACCGTGCAGCGGCAGCACGGCAGCAGCGGGAGGCCCCATTAGCTAAAGCGGTGCTTCAGGTTAAGAACAGTTTCAGGTCAAGAATGGACCTCCAGAACGAATTAAGTTCTTAACTCGAGGTACCACTGTATATCTAAGGGCCCAATTTTATGACTTTCTGTACAAGCCAATGAATGCTTTGCCCTTGCATTGCTGCACTCTGCATGAGGTAGAGTAGGGTTGGGGAGCCTCAGGCCTATGTGCCACATCTGACACACAACCCCCAGCCTCTCTGTCTATCCCTCAGGACTCTCTCCAGGCCACACCCTTCACCAGCCCAGCTTTGCCTCCTCCTTGGATGTTTTTGCCTGGCTGGAATGTGTCCTTGAACTCTGATAATGCCTCTTGCTTGGCTGGAAGGAGGGAAGTGTGAATGAACAAGCCTTCTGTTCAGAGATCAAATTTGCATTTGCTGCTCCAGCCATTTTTGCCTCTGGCTCTGCCCATCAAAAAGCCGTCCACCCCCAAAAGTTGCCAACAAGGGAATGTGGCCCTTGCTTGGACTGAAAAAGTGTCCCCAATTCTGCTGTAGAAGCTGAGTAAGTCTTTACTACCGGGTTGACTGGGAGCAACATGCAAGCTGTTCCGAGATTCTCAAAGGAAGAGAAGGCAAGAAGCACGCAAACATCAAAAAATGGATGTTATATCAGCCCTTCAGAGATGGCATAGCTGGTTAAGTGGTAGGCCGTCATGTTTGGCAGCGGCTATAAAGCATTTGGGCTGCTGGGCTGCCACTTGGTTGAACAAGCATATCACTTTAACAGGGCCATGGAAGGAACTGGTAGGAGAAACCACAACTGCCTTGTCTCCTGCTGCATTTGGAGATTTAAAGTTGTATGCCCGCTGTCTTGTTTTCAATCTGGCTGGCAACCCTATAAAGCAGGCATTCAGAGGGCTCTGCAATTATATAAACACTAGGACATATTTAAAAAATCAGCAGTTTTAAACGCAACATCACATAGACTAACAGTTCCCCCCAACCCAAAATAGTAATATTCCTATGAATATATGATGAAAAATGGTTTTGAGAAAGTAGGGTTGCCATATTTCAAAGAGTTGAGATCCAGAAAGTTGTTGAGCTTTCTTTAGTTTAGCCCAAAGTTGTTGAGCTATTTTTAAGAAAAGTTGGCAAAACAATGATGTTTCTGAGCTATTGGGGGGGGGGGCAGCAAAGACGACACTGCTGACATGGGTTGACATTTTCCAGGATATTGTGTGTGTGTGTGTGTGTGTGTGCGCGCGCGCTGATTTCTGCCCTGACACTGTAGTTGTAGTCCAACATCAGGAGGCAATTCCCTGTTCTATATTTCTTAAGGCTGTTTTCGTTTGCTTGTTTTAGGTTTTCCCCCCACCCATGATTTTAATCATACATTATTAGAAAACTTGAAACCCTTCTTCCTTATGTACAATCACATCAAGATTTTGATTCATTTATCTCCATTCATGTTTGATACTAAGGTAGGCTATCTTTTACAAGTAGACCTTAGTTTGATCAGGCCACAAAGAATAAACAAACACTGAACTTTGACTGGATGATTTAGTAGCTAAATATGTCAATAGACTTGATATATAGTCATTCTAAAGCCAATACAAGTAACAGTAAAGTATATATCCTCCAGCTGTGTGCATCATGGGTTTTGGCAAGCAAGCCATGCAAACAGAACAGCAAAATGAATAAAAATGGGTTTTTGTTTGTTTGTGTGTGTGTGTGTGTGTGTGTGTGTGTGTGTTTAAAAAAACCAATTTAAAAACACCACAGAAAATAACAGCACATAAATTTAAAAACAATACAAGGATACCCATGACAGTTGGGAAAGCTTTTTGGAACAAAAACCTCCTCATTTGTTTTCTGAAGGTGCAGACAATGGGCACCTGATATATATTGACAGGAACGCTGTTCCATGTGGCTGGGGCAGCCATACTGAAAGTCCTAGTCTGAGTTAAAAAGGTAAAGGTACCCCTGCCCATACGGGCCAGTCTTGCCAGACTCTAGGGTTGTGCGCTCATCTCACTCTATAGGCCGGGAGCCAGCACTGTCCGCAGACACTTCCGGGTCACGTGGCCAGCGTGACAAGCTGCATCTGGCGAGCCAGCGCAGCACACGGAACGCCGTTTACCTTCCCGCTGGTAAGCAGTCCCTATTTATCTACTTGCACCCGGGGGTGCTTTTGAACTGCTAGGTTGGCAGGCGCTGGGACCGAACAACGGAAGCGCACCCCGCCGCGGGGATTCGAACCGCCGACCATGCGATCGGCAAGTCCTAGGCGCTGAGGTTTTACCCACAGTGCCACCCGCGTCCCTGTAGTCTGAGTTACTGGGAAACGAACTTCTGATTTCCTTGAAACTTGCAACAGATGCTCTGCTGTTGACCACAGTGACCTAAGTGGTATGTAAAAGAATAAGGTGATCTCTTGCTTCCATGATTTTCCAATAAAGGTAGGACCTCCAACCAAATGTTACAATGTGCAGGGCTGCTGTTCACTATTTTAGTCAGTAAGGCATGGCTTCTTCCACAATATTCCCCATTCCACACATTTTCCAGTCTCTTGCCCTGGTTGGTGAGGGGAGAGTTTGTTTGTTTCCTTCTGTTAGGTTTGACCCACCAAGCCTGATGATCATTCCCATGTGTGTGCAGGTTATATGAATTTGGTTGCATAAGCAATAGCACTCATCTGTGAACTCGAGAAACTGAAAAAAAAAATTCCTTCCAGTAGCACCTTAAAGACCAACTAAGTTAGTTCTTGGTATGAGCTTTCGTGTGCATGCACACTTCTTCAGATACTTCTTCAGATACTTCTTTGAGAAACTGAGAGAGAGAGAGAAAAATCACTACTGTTATGTAGAACAAGAAAAAGAACCACAAATGCAGCTATTTCCAGTGTTTTTCAATATATTGTAAACCCATTTATCAAGCTGTATGAGGAAGTAAATCACAATAAGGTAATCTCTTGATTGGTTGGAAAGAACACGAGTCAACACCTGTGTGTGCCTTCAGATAAAAGAACATATTTCATTCAGTTGTCTTCAAAAGAGGTATGCATCAGAGTTCTTAAGGAAATCCAGCTGTAGCATTTTGTGAATATACTAGACATAATAGGATGATTTCACAGGGCTGCAGAGTTTTGCACTTTGAAACAATTACCAAAAGCCCAGACAAGTACATTAATAACTCCAAATCAGAGTTTAGCAAATCAGCAATCAGTGCTGCAGCACTGCCAGCAATCGTCCTGCAGCATACTGCACTAACTGCAGCTTCAGGATCAAGCACAAGGGAAGCCCCACATGGAGCACACTGCAATAATCCAATCTTGATGGTGCCAATGCATGAACGATGGTGGCAAGACTTTCCCGGTCCAGGAATGGCCATAGCTGTCAAACCCGTTACGGTTGGTAAAGGCACTTCTAGCCACTGAGGCTACCTGAGCCGAAAGCACCCCCAAACTGTGAACCTGCTCCTTCAGGGGGAGTGCAACCCTATCCAGGCTAGGCAAATATCCAGTTTCTTGGACACAGGAACTACTCACCTAGACTGAGTAGAACCCGAGCACATCTTGATAGAAGAAGAAGAAGAAGAGTTTGGATTTGATATCCCGCCTTTCACTCCCCTTCAGGAGTCTCAAAGCGGCTAACATTCTCCTTTCCCTTCCTCCCCCACAACAAACACTCTGTGAGGTGAGTGGGGCTGAGAGACTTCAGAGAAGTGTGACTGGCCCAAGGTCACCCAGCAGCTGCATGTGGAGGAGCGGGGAAGCGGACCCGGTTCCCCAGATTATGAGACTACCGCTCTTAACCACTACACCACACTGACTCTCAGCTTGTTTTTCCTAATCCATTTCAGGACTGGGTCCAGGCAATGGTCCAAGGACTGCACAGCCTCTCCTGATTCAGATGTTCTCAATAAATAGAGCTGAAGGTCATCAGGATAGCACCTCACCCCAAAACACCTAATGACCACCACTCCCAATGGCTCCATGCAGGTATTAAATAGCACTCGAGATGCGGCACCCCATGATATAGCTGCCAGGAGGCCGAAAGGCACTTTCCCAGTGCTACTCTCTGGACCCAGCCCTGAAGGTAGGATTGGAACCACTGTAATACAGTTTTTCCAATTCCCATTCCCTGGAGCTGGTCCAAGAGGATAGCATGTTCAATGGTATCAAACGCTGATGAGAGATGAAGCAGGAGGAATGTTGCACTCCCCTGTCCCACTCTCTGCAAAATCCACCAGGGCGACTAAAGCCAACTCAGTTTCATGCCCAGGCCTAAAACTAGATGGATCTAAATAATTGTCAGGGGCTGGCTGGATGAGGGGGAGTGGCAGGAGCCTTCCATCCAGGAGCCCCCCAGGGAGGACAGGGAATATTACGACTTAAACTCCAGGTCTTGATGGTGGGACTGTTGAGATTTCCATTCCACCTTAAGTGGAACTGTTGCGTGTCACATGTCTGTTTACATTCCAGCACAGCTTGCTGGGAACTTCTGTTGTGTGTATAGCTTTTGCTTTTCCCTGTGTCTCTGAGAAGACACAGAGAGAGAGAGAGAGACGACATATTTCTTTGTCCTGATTTATGATTAATAAATCTGTAGTTGTAGTATACTTTCACAAGCCTCACGCCTATTCTGTGTGTGCAGTTCAATCTGCTGATAGTGTGCCCTGGCTTTGAAGCCCGGGTCGCTGATTTACGTTGAAGCAGAGGCCGATGGGTCTTCGCAGCGGGACAGCTGGAAGGAGGCGGCCCAGCTGGGGCTAGCCAGCTGGCCTTTGCAGCCCTCTGCATGTCGACAAGGACAATAGAGAGGAGGCTGGGGAAGGGACGAGCTGGGAGATGCTAGAAGCAGGAGATTGGAGCAATCAAGGGGGGCTCAGAAGAAGAAGGCCCTTCCAGGACAGGGCTGGAGGCTGTCTCATTGTGAGCACAGACAAGGAAGAATCAGAGGATACACCTGACATCCTGCAGTAGGATGGTCTCAGTCCTGTTGGCTCTCCTTCTTTCACACCTCACTCCAGGAGAGTCTTGCATGTTGCCGAACTAAGTTGTACAAAGAGTAAATCCATTCGAATCAGTGGACTTGACTAACCTCAATCTATCAATTTCAATTAATCTGCTCTCAGAGTGACTTAGCTGAATGTAACCCATTGGCTGAAGAACACTGTGAGCATGTAGAAAGCTGATATTGGCTCAATGTAGATTTGCAGTTATTGACTCACTGCAAAGAGTTTTCCAGAGAAAGAAAGAAACAAAGAAAAACTACACGGGGCTGCTGAAGGCTAACCATGCCAGCTTCAACTTATCAGATGAACTTGCATTTTTGCAGGTTTTCTGCTTGACTTGAATGCGTTTGTTGAATCCTGGCAGAATCAGTGCATTTTCTCTTAACAAGCATGTCAATATTAGCAGAGCAATGACCACTGAGTCTCATCATTTTCCATGGAAAGTGATTCTCCTGGTATGTGGTATTTATATTATTTTTCACAACAACAAAGAATTGAAAAGTTACTCATCTGTGGAATAAAACAAGATCTTGTACTCAGTCCAATGGCATTTTAAAATCTGTGTTTAACCATCTGTAGTAGCATAGCATCTCTTCAGAAATCCATTCTTTAATTCTCAAAAGGCTGCTTTATGTGTAAATGGCATGGAAATCACGTATTTCTATAATATAATGCTATTTAAAAACAACAACCTGGAAATGAGAATTCTTGAGAATCCCAATTTCTGTACTGCTAAATTAGCCAACTTGTTTATATCTCAAAAACTAGAAGTAAAATAAAATTACAATTCAGAATGAAATTTCAATTGCTTGGTCAATTGCAAACAAATTAAAAAGAAAACAGCTAGTATTAGTAGCCAACAAAGACTGCAAAAAATAAATGATTTTTTAGGAAGCACAGAGTTGAGAAGAAAGAAGCTATGACAAAGAAAACTATAGTATTATCACTAAGAGAAATACTATTGAGCAGTCTAGATTGGTACCCAAATAATACTTTATTTGGGAGAGATTGTAATAAAAATTAATGTAAACCTTCTTTTTAAAAAATTGTCATCATAGTATCACAACAGGGAACCCATTTGAGCAACTGATTTTTTTTTAATCAATAAACTACTTAGAAGCTTATTTTGGCCTTCAATTGTCTATAAATTAATAAATAATACTAAATTATTATTTTTTTAAGTTTTAAAATGGGGTTATGAGGTTGGGGTAACACCAACAAAAGACCTTTTGGCATCACAACAGGGGACCTACAAAATCAGTCAATGATTTTGTAGGATCTTGGCAGGGGCACAAAACCCTTTTGTGGGCCTGGATATGCTAGTGAACATGCATGTGTGAAAAAGCCTTGCACTCCTCAATTCTAAGGGCTGCATCACATGGTTTGGTTTTCAGATACTGCAGTTTCAGAATCTCCTCTCTAGAATCTCTTCTCCTGGTTTCCTAAGGAGACCATTAATACCTTCTGCATTCTGATGAGAGCAGAAGTAAGGTTGAAATACTCTTTCTTTCATCAGCTTGAGTGTAATAAAGCATGTTTACTAGTTGCTGTGCTTATGGGAGGAATTCAAGGTCACACTAATGTGATTGTTCGGTCAGGGCAAGCATTTCCTGCTGCGTGCTGCTCAGAAGGTGCTCCTGACCGCAAGCCAATTTCAGGGGGTGTGAGGGAGTGGGGGAAAGCCCCATTGCACAAGCGGAAGTCCTTGCACAGGGCTTCTTCTGACAGACCCACTGGTTGAATCCTGCCCTCAGTATCTCAGAAGATGATCATTTGCTCTTTCAGGCACAAGAGCAGGAATGCTTTCTCACCATATCTCCTAAACATGTGTTGGTTGATCTCCATAAAGAATGTGTGGTCCAGATGTTGCTGGACTATAAGTCCCATCATCCTTGACCAGTGGTCAGACTGCTTGTGCTTGATGGGAGTTAAGAGTTCAGCAACATTTGGAGGATTGTGGATTCCCTAATCCAGCCATAGTCCATCCCCTCAACCACAGACCCTCAACTCCCACACACGCCGCTCTCCCACATGTTCCCACATGCTCCCACACTTACTGGTTATTAATTTCAGCACATTCAATTTATAGTACAGCTCCATTTCTAAATCAGAGTCAATGTGAAAAAGATAATCACTTGGTTCCAAGCAAACGGGTTAGGAACAAATTCTGAGATGGGTACGGTACTTGAAATTTTACTGCATGCAAGCTCCTGCTTGTAATTCTGTACTTCACCCAATAAAATCTTGGAGTGGATTATGCTCTTGGGGACTCTGAAAACAGAAGGCGCCATCATAAATTCCCAGACTTCCTTTCAATAGAACTTGGTGTGATGTTTGGCTTTCAGGGAGATCAAAATAAAGGCCACATCTGATCTGGGCAGTGGAATTCACAGCACTTACACTGTTTCAGCACCTTGATATAAGAACTAGGCAAGCCATTGCTAGGTGGGACTGCCATACTCACTGAACAGTAGGGGATGGGGACATGCAATGGTGGAAGCTTGTTATCTTCATGCTCTTCTTGCAAACTTCTCAGAGATGTCTGACTGGCTCCTGTTTGGAAGGTAGTTTTGATTCAGCAAAGCAGTTCTTATCGTCTTGGGTGCATGCCAAAAATAAATACAAAGAGGAAACAAAAAAGAGGCATTAAGAGAAAAGAGTAAAACAATTCTTACCTGATAACTGGAAAGAAGCCATACTGGAAAAAAATCAACCTAGGTCCTTCATTTATTACAGATCTTTGATTTGTTCTTTCAGATGTGTAAAATACTGATCATAATGTTAGCTTTTTTTAAAAAAAAACAGCTGGTGAAGTCAAGGTTCTTATTACACAAAACCAAAGGGATAAATAGCAAGTCTTCTTTTATGCATATTCAATGGATAGCTACTTCTTTTCCTTTGAAACAGAAAATCTCGTGTTGGACTCAGGCTCTGTGATCATTGTGGACAACTTGGGAGTTTCATGCAAAACTTGTCAGTTGTCATACATAAATTTCGCTTCACTTTTCTGAGGAGAAATTAGTATTCCACAGTTTTTAAACCAGCTCATAAAATGCCTTACTAAACCTGTTAACTCTGAGAAGACACAATTAATGTGTTTTCAACAGTTTATTATACAACTAGGAAATTCATGCATATATCTCCAGCTCTTCTACATTGCTATAGAAATGGCTGAATGCATTAATGTGAATGTATAAATGTGACTGAAGGCAAAAGATAATGGCTTGTTGTTGGATGCAGAGTTAGTTATGCTTATAGAAGACACACTATAAACAGTGGGATAGCTTTACAGTGGTACCTCGGTTTAAGAACAGCCCTGTTTATGAACTATTTGGTTTACAAACTCTGCAAAACAGGAAGTAGTGTTCTGGTTAGCGAATTTTACCTCGGTCTACAAACAGAAGCCGAACGGTGGAAGGACACCAGTGGCAGGAGGCCTCATTAGGGAAAGCACACCTTGGTTTAAGAATGGCTTTGGTTTAAGAACGGACTTCCGGAACGGATAAAGTTCGTAAACCGAGGTACAACTGAGCACAGAAGATGAGCACAGAAGGGGCAAAGTATGTTAATGACAGGAGTTCAGACTTGGGTACAAACCAGTTGGAAATAAGCTAAACAAACCATGGTTTAGTGTTACATACAAACACAGTAAATGAGGGGGAAATGGTGTAACAATACGGTGGGGCTAGGGATAGCTTCAAATGAGTTTGTGTGGGACATGGACAGGCATGTGAAGTCAGTGAATGGCTCTGAGGAGGTGCAATGTTCTGAGCAATGGGAGAAGTGAATAATTTGACAACAAAGTTTTGGAGAAAGGTAAGAGGAAAGCCAGAGAGAAGAAAGCTGCCATAACTGAGAGTGGGATCTGCTGCTATTTCTAGATAGATTATTCTCTACTGAACAGCTCGGGGTGCACAAGCAATCGAGTGTATTCATGCAAAGATGAGGAAAATATTTCCTCTAAAATGTTTGGTTAATTTATTTTGTATGGAAAACCCTTTTAGTAAGCTAGTGGTGTGATTCTGTGCCCACTGAATTCAAAGGGAAAAGAAAGATTTCCTTCTTAGAATCAGGAATGAGCAGGGCCAAGATGACCAACTCATTTCAATATGGGGACCACAAAAATTCGTATGGAAGGATAGACACACTCTTCCAAGGAAGTAATACACACACACCCTTGCTTGTTATTTTAGATAATCCAGTTTGTTATATTACAGGATAATAAAATAAAGCACCTTCTCAAAACAATTAACAGCTGTGTGAAAATTAAGCCTACATTAAATAATAATCCAAGGTAAACAGGGAAATTCCAAGATAAGTGTCGGCAAAAATAATAATCTGAAATCTTCATTGATACAAGGAATATTTATCCATTGTGGAACTGTCTATTGCTAATGCCCAAAGGTAGTCTGATATTATATATCTGTGACAAGATCAAACAGAAATCGAATGGCATAGGCTGTGATTTTTGCAGCTCTTTTGAAACAAATCTGCAGCAGCAACAAAAGAGGTTTTGTTTTACTTTGGTATATATGCTATTTATTTAAGTTAAATTACAAAATAAATAGAATCATTTTCCTCCAATGGATAGGCTCCTGCATGTCTTTGTGTCTTTATATCTCCATATCCTGGTAGTTGTCAGCAAGTCAAGATGAGTTGTCTCCTGCTTTGGAATCCCATAATTACATATCCCATATCAACATATCATCGTATTAATTTATTGCATCAACACTGTGAAGGAAATCTCTGTGCCTCGCTTTGGATCAAGGGACTGAAAATTGTTTTATATTTGGGAGGATGCTTCCCATCATGTTCCATCCCTGAAATATACAAATGGAAATAAATGTTGTCAACAGCCCATCATCTCCTGTATTGTCATTATCACAGATACTTGCTGAAGATCAAACCACTGATGAAATCCCCAAGCCATAGCTAAAACTATCTTTTTGATGTAGATCTCTGAAATAAATGGGTGCTATATAATACAGGCTTTAGTACTCTTCTTGCACAATCTCCATTCATTTCAGTGAGACTTTCATTGAAGAGCTTCCTTTTTAAATTGCAGCTATATAGCTTTTTTCTCGAGGGCCACTCCATGAGCCTCGCTGAAGAATGACCCATTTATTTTTTTAGATTTTTATATATGGTCCTTTCTCCCAGGCTGGCAAACAAAATGAAACAAAAACTGTAAAAACAACACAAATATTAAAAAAACTATCACGTATCCTCACCTCTAAATAATTTGAAGGTTTCTAGCCAAAATAGCTCAACATCAAAAAAACGAAGATCATGGCCACTGGTCCCATCACCTCCTGGCAAATAGAAGGGGAAGAAATGGAGGCAGTGAGAGATTTTACTTTCTTGGGCTCCATGATCACAAAGGTCAGTATAGTTAAAGCCATGGTTTTCCCAGTAGTGATGTATGGAAGTGAGAGCTGGACCATAAAGAAGGCTGATCGCCGAAGAATTGATGCTTTTGAATTATGGTGCTGGAGGAGACTCTTGAGAGTCCCATGGACTGCAAGAAGATCAAATGCATCCATTCTTAAGGAAATCAGCCCTGAGTGCTCACTGGAAGGGCAGATCGTGAAGCTGAGGCTCCAGTACTTTGGCCACCTCATGAGAAGAGAAGACTCCCTGGAGAAGACACTGATGCTGGGAAAGATGGAGGGCACAAGGAGAAGGGGGTGACAGAGGACGAGACGGTTGGATAGTGTTTTTGAGGTTACCAGCATGAGTTTGACCAAACTGTGGGAAGTAGTGGAGGACAGAGGTGCCTGGCGTGCTCTGGTCCATGGGGTCACGAAGCGTCGGACACGACTAAACGACTAAACAACAACAAAAAGCCAAAATATCTTTTCAGCCATCAAGAGCTGAATGGGGATGTTTCTGAATTCTGCCTAAGTGCTAATCATGAGATGAACGAATGCATCTCACCAAGAAGGGCAGAACTGTCAGATCTCCCTCCTTTCATGGTTTCTGCCCAAAACTGCTGCAGCCAACCAGCAAAAGCAAAAGAAAGGAAAAACTGATTTGAACTTGTACTCCCTGATTTGATTTCTCTCCTTCCCTCTATCCAAAATGGCTGCTTCCAACAAGCAAAATGCAAACAAGTAAGTAAATAGGCAAACTCTGGCTGTTCAGATTTCTGAATCAGCCGTTCATGTAATAAGGTTTAGGTACAATTCTTTGTATTTGTATAACTGAAATTTTGGTTAACAAACGTTCAAATAGCATATCCTCCAACATTTCTCTGATGAAAATAGGGATGTCCCATTCCATAAGGATAATTTTACTATTTTCACCCCACATATCTCACTGGGTTGCCCCAGCCACTCTGGGAAGCTTCCAACATATATAAAAAATAATAAAACATTAAACATTTTTTAAAAAAAATTTCCCTATACAGGATTGCCTTCAGACAGCTTAGGGGTCAGATAACTCCATACCCTCCAACATTTCTCCAGTGAAAATGGAGACATCCTAAGGAAAAGTGGGACATTCTGGGATCAAATCAGAAATCGGGATGGCTTCTCTAAATCAGTGACATCCCTGGAAAATAGGGACACTTGGAGGGTCTTCAATAGTGGGCCCTGCATGTACAAAACAAAAGCTGCATAAAATTGTGTACTTTCTGACAAACTCATAGGCTCGAGAAGACCAGATTAAAAATGTAGGTAGTTTTCAAGGCCTGAATGAATAAAAATGTCTTCATCTGGTGCCAAAAAGACCATAAGACAAACCACTCTGTGGAGATTGTCCCCAAACCTCATACCCTGCAAGTGTCCCGGAAAATATGGGATATTCCATTTTCTCACATGAAAGCATGGCAGCCATTTTGGGCTCTGTGATCTTGCATAGGTAGTAAGACACTCCTGGTTTCATACTCAATATGTTGGAGGGTATGCAACCAGTGTGGTATGGTGGTTAAGAGTGGTAGACTTGTAATCTGGTGAACCGGGTTCGTGTCTCCGCTCCTAGAGATGCAGCTGCTGGGTGACCTTGGGCTAGTCACGCTTCTTTGAAGTCTCTCAGCCCCACTCACCCCACAGAGTGTTTGTTGTGGGGGAGGAAGGGAAAGGAGAATGTTAGCTGCTTTGAGACTCCTTCAGGTAGTGATAAAGCGGGATAACAAATCCAAACTCTTCTTCTTCTTCTTCAACTGGAGTGCCATCACTGAAAAGGCCCTCACCCTAGCAGGCAACTGTCTCACTTCATTTGGTGAAAGTAATCAGAACAGGGCTTCAGACAAGGCTTTCGAGAACCAGGTAAGAAAATACAGAAGGAGGCACTCTCTACTCACAGGAAGTCTGAATCCAACCCACAGAGTTCAGTAGGGCTTACTCCCAGGAAACTGGCTATAGGATTGCAGCCTTAAAATCTTTTTACCACATCTCTGCAATGAATTTAGAGGGCCCATTTATCTAAAGCCAAAATATATGTCAAGTCCAGCTTCAAAAATACATGCCACCCTTAATACATGCCACCCTTTTCTAGCATTTAATGAAACCAAACAATGAGATAACTTATCAGGAATAACAGTTTTTATTTCCATGCAGCCACAGTCACTTTCCAAGAAATATAGACAGCCTTTCCACATTTCCTTCTGCGGGCTTGAACTTGGGGCCAAGGAACTTCACATTTATGCTATTTTTTTATAAAAAATAATTCATTTCCTTATTCACTTTGGCCATAACTCTGGCATACCAACACACATGCAAAACCCGGTTTACAGTTGCACAAAGGCCTTATACACAACATTTTGCATGAGACTATTTAATGCTGTTGTAAATGAATGGTGCTGAGAGACTCAAGTCTCCATAAAACCTTTGGACCTATGAGGAAAGTGACTACCTTCCCATTACCAGATAGGTGAGGACTGGTTACAACAAGCAGGGAAGGAAAGGCTGAAAATTTGCATATTGGTTTGTAGGGATTCCCCATTAGTCACAGACATATTAGGAGCAGCTTTCTGCTGCTTCCAGGGGAAAAAATTATTTGACAATGGTTAGATCTGCATTCAGTGTCAAATCTCATCAATGCCATGACCTATAACTTCCTCTTGTGGGTGATACACATTTATGGGTAGAAAGACAACACTGACTGCTTTCTGAGCCTTTCTACTGAATGAAAATGTGGAGAAATATAAAGTTCCCCAGATCACATTAAATACAATGTGATGACAATGTGATGTTGAATTAATTGCTCCCCAAGAGCTCCTTACTCCCTCTTTACTATTATTTCACTTTTAAGAGCAGTCCGGAAGGAAGAGGAAACCGCTTAACATTCTCTAAAACCGCATCTGGATGACAGCCCACTTGCTCATGAAGCTTCCTTATATTGCGTCAGACCATCGATCCATCTAGCCTGTTATTGTCTCTCCTGACCCTCCAGGGTCTCAGGCAGGTGCCTTTCATGGCCTACTGCTTGAAATCCTTTTGGCTGGAGATGCTAGGGACTGAACTTGAAGCTTTTTGCATTCAAAAGCATGCGCTCTGCCACTGTGCTACAGCCCCTCCCAGGGCCAGCCCACGCATGAGGCCAGGTGAGGTGACTGCCTCAGGCAGCAGGATCCGCAGGGGCAGCACATCTTTCTTTCTCCCTTGTTTTTGATATAGATATTCACTCACGCCTTCTTTCTTAGCGGGGAAGAAAGCACCATTTTGTGGTTCACCGTCCTCTCTCATGGCACCTGAAGAGTTTGCTGGGCTCTGTAAAAATCAACTTTTGTTCTTTTGAAAGTTATGTTTTGATATCACCAACCTGGTTACAGAAATAAGCTTAGAAACGTAACAGCAAAACTCTGAAATGTCTAGGGGACATGTAAAAAGTCAGGCGTGCCAGTTAAGTTGATTCTCAGCTTTCTAAATTTCTGTCAGAATTATATAGGTTCATATCACAGAAGGAGGGTCATTTCACACACTTACCGTATTTTTCTGTGTATAAGATGCCCCCATGTATAAGACAACCCCTATTTTTTTAACCCAAAATTAGGAAATCAAGTTGTTTAACTTTTGGGGGGGAGTCACTTCTGCCAATCGCTCACCCACCTGTCTACCGCTGCCGATCGCACACCTCGCCACAGCCACCAATTGTCTGCCGGCTTGCTGCTACCAACAGCCCATCTGCCCACTTGCCGCAGCCAAAGCCAAAGCCAATCGCCAGCAGGCCTTGCCACAGCCACCAATCACCCGCCCAATCGCCACTGCCAATCTCCTGCTTCCTGTTGCCATTCATCGCATGTCTCCCCCCCCCTTTGCATCCACTATCCGTGTATAAGACGACACCCATTTTTTGCCCCCCCCCTTTTTTTGCAAAAAGCATCGTCATACACGGGAAAAATTCAGTACTTTACTTGTGCTCATGAGTTGCCTCCAGGTTCGTGCTCATTAAGACAAGTGTGATGATCACAGAGATAATCCTTTGATCAGAGGTTTTCAACCTTTTTGAGTCCACGGTTCCCTTAACCAACTACATTCTTCCTGCAGCTCTCCTGGGGCTCAGGAGCCCAGCTATGTCACCCCTTGCCTGCAGAGCTGGCAGCCTCTCACCCTTTTTCAAATACCCTCATGGAGTGTTCCCTCAGCCTCCTCTTCTCTTCCCTCTCCTTGGGAGTCCTCCAGGCAGCTGCTGCTGCTGGACCTGGTCTCTGAGCTGCCCCCACTCTACCCCAAAGAGAGCTGCTCCCAAAGGCACTATTTGCCTGTGGAGCTTATAGCCAGGGCTGCTGCAATAAACAGCTGTGCAAGCCTTTGGGAGGCAGAGATGAGAGAGGGCATGAGAGGAGGAAGGAAAGAAAAGAGGGACAGAGGCTAATGTCGCCCGTGGTACCCCTTGACCATCATTCAAGGCACCCTAGGGTGCCACGGCACACTGGTTGAGAACTGCTGCCTTAGAGTATGGCAGGTAGAAATAAGTGCTGCTGTATTAATGGAAACACATCCATGATTTCACAACTCTAATGTTATGTTTGTCCACCTAGGAGAGTAAGTGATTACATGCATACAGTGGTACCTCTGGTTAAGTATTAAATTCTTTCTGGAGGTCCGTTCTTAACCTGAAACTAATCTTAACCTGAAGCACCACTTTAGCTAATGGGGCCTCCTGCTGCCGCCGCACCACTGGAGCACGATTTCTGTTCTCATCCTGAAGCAAAGTTCTTAACCTGAGGTAATATTTCTAAGGTTAGCAGAGTCTGTAACCTGAAGCGAATGTAACCTGAAGCGTATGTAACCCGAGGTACCACTGTATTGGGGTCATGCATAGTGGGGTCATGCATGTTCATAGCTGTGAAAAGAGTGTGCACATACCAATGCTGTTAAACCATGAAAGATGCAGCTCCTTCTTGAATACATAGGCCATGAGTCAATGTGCTTCTGGATCCCACATTTACCAATTTATGGTGGAAATTCTATCATTGTGGTGTGGGGTGTATTACTAGTAAATTATGGCTTAGAATTAAACCAAACAGTTTGAACCATCAATGGACCAGAGAGAGCTATAGAGAGGACCATAAGCATGAAAAAGATGAATAGCTTTGAAACAGAGGCTCTGCTAATGAGATGACAAAAACATACCCTTTGCATATTTTGTGGGTTTTGGTTTTGATATTCTACTTATGTCAAATATATGTAATTTTCAACCCTCATTTTATGAATTCATATACTATTCTGTTTCCTGTGTGGTTAGTAAGCATGCCAAAATTGACACTGTAGAAGTCTTGGAGATTTTCACGTCCAAGACATATTTTCAGGGGGATGGGATTTCTAAATCTGGCTTCTTCATTTTAGAAGATACCAACGGATATTTGGCACAGATGCTTTCCAAGCTGGGGTGTCTACCACAAAAGATCAACAGGCAAACAGAAAAGTGTAGTCATATTTTTGGAAACTCGGGTTTGCTCCACCTAAAAGGCAAAAAAGGTAATGACTTTAGCAGATTTAAATCAAATGCTGCTGGACAAATGTATACAAACTATTTCCTATTAGAAATATTTTCTTGTTGGCTAAGCTTCTCCAAGTTTTATTGAAAAAAGGGGGAATTAGATTGCTCATTTTATATCAAAAGTGGGGGGGGGGGAGCATACTTCAAAATAAATAGAGGGATCCTGAGATATGTTACTGCGCAGTAAAATGTGGTGTGTCAAATAAATATACTTTATTATAGGACATCTCATTTTGAAATATCCATTGTAATTGTTCGGTACTAGCAAATCATAAATCATCCTTGATACCAGTTAATCTGAACCAGATATATGTCTGGAGCAGTACTGAAGCATGTACATGTTATGAAGAAGATCAGATTTGCCCTTGGTTGCAGCAGGAGATGCTAAGGAAGGCAAGAAGCCAACGCCAAAGTCGGGAAGGTAAATCCAGATGATCACTAAATAAAGTCAATGTTGAAGATCCGAAATCCAGCTCAATCCACAGAAGCAGTACAACCATGAGTGAGGACAGGTGGAGACTGTGTGCATCAATGGAAGTCAGTGCAAGAATACTGTGTTCAAATAGGTAGGAGCCGTGGTCAAAAGAGTGGGTGGGGCTAACGGGTCTAGCATAGTAGAAAAAAGAGTCATAGTGCCATCTTATGTAGTGTTATGAGTTTGGGGAAGTAGGCTATATGCCAAACCTCTCTAATCCCTAGATCCACCAAGTGCTAAAAGCCAATCAAGCCTTCTAATTCCAAAAATAGCCAAGCTAGCTTCCTGGTGAGGTGGTGGGGGATTAAGGGGGTCGGTGTGAGACAGCTAATGGGTGGGCCCCCTCCCTGAGCAGAGAATGCCAGAGTTTGGAATAAAGTTTTGCAGTGATGGGACCTAGAAGTAAAGCAGCAAGCTGGGGAGGAAGAGCAACGTTTGAGAGCAATATTTTATTTCTGTTTGAATCCAAGGCTGTGGCTATGGGAGAAGCGAGACGCTTTTTGCAGATGGACTAATAATAAAGACTTAGCTTCAGGGTTGTTGCAAGGATTACAACTAGATAATGCGTATGAAGCACTTTGAGAAGTTGAAAACATTGTGCAAATACTAAGCATTAAAAGCATGGGTATATTTGCTGTAGTGAAAGTAGAGATGATGATGATGTTGCAGATTTAGGGGGAAAAAATATTAAAGCCAACATTGCCGCTAAATATTTGCCACTGGCAACTTTGGGCTGAGTAATTCCAAATAGTATATCTCAGTCTTTGCAACCAAATGCCTGGCATGCCCTCCCTTGGGTAATTCATGAGGTGAAGACAGTAATGACTTAAAAATATACCTGTTTACCCAAGCTTTCCTGGACTCTGACTCTTTATTTGTATTGTTTTGTAGACTACCCAGATTTATTTGAGATATAGGGTTGTGTTTTGTTTTCATCTTATTTTAAGGAAGTGTTTAACTGCTTAAGGATTTTAATTATATTAAGCATTGCAGTGATAAGGCTGTAATCAACAAACAACTCATTTACAGAAGCTGGTGCAAAGATTCCAATGAGGGCAACAGGACTTCCCCTACTCCCAGGAGAACCCCCAGAAAAGAACAGGTGGGGAGGAGAGGGGAGATTGTTCTGTGAAATGCTTGTGCTGATAGAATGACCTTCTTAGCACAGCTTTGAGGGGTGGGGAATAGTAAATAGATAAGATGAATTCAGTTCTCTCTTCCTTAAGAATCCTAAAGTTATAACCCTAAACACACTAGATAGTAAGCTCCGATGAAGATTGTGGGGCATACTTCTGAGTATAAACAGGATTTTGCTGTCAAGGTATTACTACATCTTTAAATGTCTCTAAAGTACACACATGCATACGCACACAATTTAAATCAGCAGGTGATCAGCTGTCCCACCACTGGTGAAATTAATAATAGTAATCATCATCATCATCATCATCATCATCATCATCATCTATTCATACCCAGTCTTTTTACCTGACAGGACTCAAGGCAACTTACAGATAAAAACAAGAACAATTAAAAACAGAAAATGAGACCAGCAGTCTATAACGTAAAGGACTGTACAGTAAGACATCTGTATCAAATGAAGGGGGGGGCAGAATTCTTATATTTTTATCTGCAGAAAAGACAAAGGCTAGGAAACAGTGATGCAGACTCTGCAAATACACCTTAATTTGACTGTAACTTTGAAGTGGCTGTAGCTTTGAAGCCATTTCCTCCCCAGAGCCTGCTCTGCTAACCATGTGACATGGCTCTCGCCTTGAAAGTCTATCAAGTTACATAATCCATCTAGCACATTCCTCACCATTCCTGTTTTTAATGACCTAGACCGGATTCAACCCAATGGCCTTCTTAAACATTCCTGCGGCTTTCTGTCACTTACAGTATCGAGTTAGGAGCGTGTGTTTTGTGTTTGCTTCTGCACTATTAAATAACACAGCGGGACATGAAGATGTTTCACATATTTATGGCTTTTTCGTTATCTTCCCGGTTCAGATTCCTTTTGCACATGGTGCCAGTGGGTGAGTGACTTCCCCACTTCCATTCTAAAATTCATTTTCCACTATACCGCTGTAACCTTTAACCTGTCAAGAAAAAACTCTTGTTGATCAAAAGACACAAACATTTAAAGGGTCATGTGATGTCCTGGAATTCCCCCTCCTCACCCCCTAGTTCTGTCAATGTCTCTCAGTTATTTCGCCAAATTTATGCTAAAAACCCAGCCAGCACCTGTCTTTCCTGATTAGTTTTTTAAAAGAAAGAAAAGAGATGGAGAACGCAGGTAGACCTGGAGACATCTGATCTGATTTTTTTTGAGGGTAACCAACAATCTGATACCTGTGAGAAGCAGGGCACATCAGTGTGATCTGCAGGTGGCTTTTGCAGTATCAGCACATCTCTAATATTACTGGAGATTTTTGTGCGTGTGAAGAAAAGAAATACATTAACAAGGCCTGTATTGGACAAAAGACATGGGATACAATGGATCTGTCAAGTTAATCCACTATTCTGTCCTCCTTATCCCCTGACGGTAACTAATATCCCTTACAACGTTAAAGCAATTTGCCATTTGTAGCCCTAAAGAGGCAAACATCTTCTTTCCCCTCTTTGTTATAGGGACCACTGTTCCTAGATCTAGAAAACTGCGGTAAAGATTCCACTTGTCAGAGACTGCCTCCCGGTCTCAGCTCACAGAAGACCAACGCTAGCCATTAGAACTGTACAGAAGTCTTTATTGACATTTAGTTTCCATTTTCAAGCACTAGCGTGCGTCTCTACGTCTAGACCCTAGACCA
This sequence comes from Podarcis muralis, assembly GCF_964188315.1. Lineage (NCBI taxonomy): Eukaryota > Metazoa > Chordata > Lepidosauria > Squamata > Lacertidae > Podarcis > Podarcis muralis. The sequence goes on from NC_135655.1 coordinate 41,461,475, forward strand.
GCGAAGCCTCGTCTGAGTCTCCGCCCCCTGTACACCAGCTTAAGACTCTAGCCTTACTCCACCTTCTACGTTTCTCCTTCCTCCTCTGGGTCCTACTACCCCCCTGGGTGCCTTCCTTCCTGGATGCCTCGGAAGCGGACCCTTCGGACTCCTCCCCTTCTCTCCGGCGGGCTTTGGGACCCGGCTCTCTCTCCGGACTGCCCATTGCGCCCCCCTCTTGTACATTTGAACTTGGCGCGCGCGCGCTGCCCCTGACCTTCCTTTTGACCGTTACCTCGCTCTCTGATGCAGGCGTGGCTAACCCTGACTCCTGTCCTTCCGCTGACGGAAGGCTGCCTGCTGCCGATGTTTGGGACTCCTCCCCCTTACTGCTCTCCGGTGGGGAAGCTGGTCCCGATTTCCAGCTGCTGCTCTCTGAGTCCCCTCTGGCCCCTCCTTCCTGGGGTGTTCCCTCTGGCAACCCCCTGGCTCTGACCACTGGGGCCCCTTTCTGTGAATCCTCTGATTCACTGGAGAGACTTAGAGACCTCGGATGGCTACCCTCGCTGACTTCTCCCTCAGATTCCTCTCCCTCGGTCTCTACTTCCTCCCTTTCCTGTCCCTCTGCTCCTGAACCCCTGACATCCATCCCCCCCTCGAAGCCCCCCCTTCCCCCCTCCCCTCCTTCCGGTGCGGGTACTGGGTGCTCCGTCGTAGCGGGGGTGCTTGCAGGGTACAGTTCGTCCCCCATGTACTCGTCAACGTCGCTCTCCTCTGCTTCCATCTCTCTGTCTTCGTGCTCGAACCCCACGTTGTCCCCCAACACGTCCATGTCCGTCTCGCCCCTCTCCCCCTCTTCGGGTGGTCCCATCCAAGGACCCCTCAGCCACTTTCTGCGCCACTGCTCCTCTGGTTGATCGTCCCACCAATACGAGTGGTCTGAGGCAGACCCCGGTGGCGAACCCACCTGGGAGCTGGGGACTGGTGCCTGATCCTCGTCCGAGTCGAACCCCAGGAATGTGCTGGCTGAAAGAGTGGGTGTGAAAAGCCAGTCGTCGAAATACTCTGCTGGCATGGGCCTGTGCGGGAAGAGGGCATGAAACTCCTCTTTGAGCAGAGGCTCCTCCAAGGCATAGTCCGGTACCCAGCTGTTGGCACTGGCCGGGGTACCCTCTCTGGCTAGGAAATATTCTACTCCCTCTTCCCCCCATCTGGAGTCCAAAATCTCTGTGACCTCATTGATGTGTCCCCTCCTAGGCGACCCCCTCACTCTGGGCCCTTCACTGCTCTGGTCTGGTGCTGTGTCTGGCTCCTGAAACCTATGAGGTGCTTTGTAGGGCGTGAGCACCGATCTATGGAACACCGGATGCATTCTGGAACCCTCCGGAAGAGCCAACCGGAAGGCCACTGGATTGACCTGCGCCTGGACTTGGTAAGGTCCTAGCTGCTTATGTCCTAGCTTCTTCTTAGCTAATGATCTGGTCGGCACTGCTTGCGCTGCTAACCAGACCCAGTCACCCACCTGTATGTCTTCCCCAACTCTTCTGTGTCTGTCGGCCTGCACCTTGTATGCGTGCTTTGCTAGTTCTAACTGCCTCCTGAGCTGTTCGTGGACCTCCTGCAACTCCGACGCTAAGGCTTCCGCTGCCTGTGGCTCCCCCTCCCCCACTCTCTCTAAACCCGGGAAGGTTCTGGGATGCCTCCCGTTGTTGGCGAAGAACGGCGTCACCCCCGTCGACACGTGCTTCGTATTGTTGTAAGCGAACTCGGCGAGCGGCAGGTAGTCCACCCATGTCGTGGGCTGCTGGTTGGCGTAGCATCTTAGGTACTGCTGCATGACGGCGTTGACCCTCTCCGCTTGTCCGTTGGTCTGTGGGTGTCTCGCCGACGCCAAATTGACTTTGACGTTCAGAATGCCCATCAGCTTCTGCCAGAAGTTCGAGATGAACTGTCGCCCCCGGTCGGAGAGAATAGACCGTGGCAGACCGTGGACTTTGAACACGTGGTCTATGAACAGTTTGGCGGTCTGCTCTGCCGTGGCTACCTTCGCACACGGAATGAAGTGTGCCATCTTAGTAAACATGTCCACCACCACTAGCACTGCTGTCTTTCCCCTCGAGCTGGGCAGATCCGTGACGAAGTCCAGGGCCACCCTCTCCCACGGTTCAGACGGTGTCTGCAGCGGTTCCAGCAGTCCCGCCGGCGGTCTGTGAACTGACTTGGCCCTTTGGCAGGTGTCACATCTCGAGACGTAATCCGCTACTTCCCCCCGCATCTTGGGCCACCAAAAGTCTCTGGCTACGAGTTCGACAGTCTTTTCTTTGCCAAAATGCCCTGCGGTGGGAGCGTCGTGTAGCTGCTGCAGGACCCTTGCGCGGAGGTCGTCTCCCGGCACGTAGAGTGCTCCCTTGTGGAGGAGCAACCCATCGCGAATCTGGAACTCGTCGGCCCTCGCTGTGCCCCTGTGCACCTCCTCCATCTTGGCCCGTGCGAAGGGGTCTTCCCGCAGCGCGCGACGTACGGCGTCCAGGTCCACGGTTGCCGACGCGCATGCCCACGCTTCCGGTGCGAAAATGTGCTTGGCCGCCGACGGTGCCGCCTCCTCCAGGTATTGCGGCTTTCTGGACAATGCATCCGCCATCACGTTGTTGTCGCCTGGGATGTACTCTATCTTGAAGTCGAAGTCCGCGAAGAACTCTGCCCATCTAATGTGTCTCTGGTTGAGGAACCTAGCCGTGCGCCAGTACTCCAGATTCTTGTGGTCCGTGTGGACCTGCACTGTATGTCTGGCTCCGATGAGGAAGTGCCTCCATGCCTTGAATGCTGCATGTATGGCTAGCAACTCCCTGTCCCAGATAGTGTAATTCTGCTCCGACTTGCTGAGCTTCCTCGAGTAGAAGGCGCACGGCCTCCAGTCCCCCTGCTGGTCTTGTTGCAACAGGACAGCTCCCACGGCCCTGTCTGAGGCGTCTGTCTCCACCCTCATGGGTCTGCTGGGATTCACATGCAGCAGCTGCTCTTCGGACGCGAAGAGACGCTTGAGTTTCTGAAAGGACTGCTCCGCTTGCTCCGTCCAGATGAATTTCTTCTTCTTGGAGCTGAGCGTGTCGGTGATGGCCGCTGTCTGCATGGCAAATCCCTTGATGAACTTGCGGTAAAAGTTGGCAAAGCCGACAAACCGCTGGACTTCCTTCCGATTGCGTGGGCTTTTCCAGTCCAAAACTGCGCGAACCTTGGCGCTGTCCATGGCGAGCCCCTTGTCCGACAACTTGTAGCCCAGGAAATCCACCTCCGTCACGTCGAACTGGCACTTCTCCAGTTTGGCGTACAGCCTGTGCTCCTTCAGTCTCTGCAGAACTTCCCTGACATCCCTCTCGTGCGCCTCTCGCGATTCTGAAAAAATCAGGATGTCGTCCAGGAAGCATACGCACTTCTTGTAAAGGAGCCCCGCCAGCACGTGATGCATAAAGGCTTGGAAAGTGTGAGAGCCATTTTGTAATCCGAAGGGCATAACTCTGTATTCGTAGGTGCCCAGTGGCGTGAACATGGCCGTCTTCCACTCGTCGCCGTCGCGCATGCGAATCAGGTTGTACGCGCCACGTAGATCTAGCTTGGTGAAAACGTGTCCTTTCCGCACCGTCGCGAGCAGGTCGTCTATCTTGGGCATGGGGAAAGCTGAGGGCTTGGTTTTCGAATTTAAGATTCTGAAGTCCACCACCAGCCTCCGTTGGGGCGTGTCCCGCTTCTTCACAAAGAATACGGGACTGCCTCCCACCGCTTTCGACTCCCGGATGAACCCACGCTTCAAATTGTGATCTATGAACTCCCTGAGTTCTTGCAGTTCATCCTCAGACATGGAGTACAGTTTCCCAGTTGGCAGCGTCGCCCCCGGCAGGAGGTCAATCTTGCAATCATAGGGTCTGTGAGGGGGTAGCTTGTCCGCCTCCTTCTCGCAGAATACCTCCAAAAACTCCGCATACTTGTGGGGTACTGCTTGCAGCGTGCCCAACTGTAACTGCGGGTCCTCCTCTTCCCCTTCCGGGCTGGGTATAATGCAGTGTTCTGCACAGTAGGAGGAGCCAAAAGTCAGTTGGCGCTGGTACCACGCCAATGCTGGGCTGTGTCTGTGCAGCCAACTCATGCCTAATACTATAGGCGTGTCGGACAGTTGGGTGACATTGAAACTGATGACTTCCCGGTGATTCCCAATTTGCATCACCATAGGCGGCGTCTGCTGCACCACCTGCCCCCCTAGCAGTTCCCTGCCATCCACCGTGACAACCTTCAGGGGCAGTGTGGCTGGCAGTAATGCTACGTTGTGTTGTTGAATGAACTCCAATCCTATAAAGTCTGCGTTACTGCCAGAGTCAATTGTAATAGGCACTTCTAAGGTGAGTCCATTGGGCAGCTGAAGCGATGCGGTTAGCTGCACCACTGGCTTGGGCGGGAGGGGGTCTGTGGGCTGCAAAATCTCTGGGGACTTCCTCACTGACTCGTCTGGCTGGGCCCCAGTGCCTCCTCCTCCAGCCAGACTTGGTCGTTTCCCTGCTGTGGTGCTCTCTGCTGAGTTGTTTCCAATACTGTCACTGAAGCTGCAGTGTGCTTGAAAATCCTCTGGGGACACTCTTTCGCCATGTGCTCTGCACTCTCACATATATAACACTTCCTGTTCCTTCTAGGCAGCTTCGATTTTACTGCTCCCGGCGTTAAGGCTCTGGTAGCTGAGTGAGCCCTAGCACCGCCAATCTCCATCTGCTCCTCGCCCCCTCCCTGTGGAGGCGTGGACTGCGCACGCGCTGCCTCTCTGGGCAAGAGGGAGGGCACTCTCGCTGGTGAGCGTCCCCAACGCCCTTCTTCTTTGCTCCACGGGCGTTCTTCCTGCCTCACCCCAATAGACAACGCTCTTTCAACCACTTGTTGAGTGGTTGTGGGTCTCTCTCCCCTTGCCATCTCATCCTTGATCTGTGCATTCAGACCCTCCCAAAAAAGGTCTCTAACCGGCGGAGAATCCTTATCCCAATTCAGCGCGTTGACCAATGCAAAAAACCGGGAATGATACTGCCTTACGCTGGCTTTCCCTTGTCTTAGCCCAAATATGTCCCTCCGGGCAATGTCAAGGTCTATTTTGGATAAGAAACAGGAGTCCATCGCCTTAATGAACGCATCTGCGCTTTGGAGCGCTGGATCCTTATCCCTCCACAGGTTGCGCAGCCATGCTTTCGCGTCCCCATGCAAATGAGACAAAATAAACCCCACTTTCTCCCGCTCATCTCTAAAGTCTCTTTCCAGCAGCTGCAGCGCAAACAGCACATCTGCTCGGAAATTGGGGTACTGCTGCAAATTCCCATCAAAATGAGATACAATGCTGCCTCCTCTCTTCCCCAAACCGATCCCCTCGGATCTGGGTACTGGGATCCCCTGCTTTACAAGCCCTTCCAACCTGGCTTGAAGATCTCTGCAGGCAGCTGCCGCTTCTTCCTCTCTCTTCCTGGAAGCGATTATTTCAGCGTTGAGTAGTGTCACCGCTTCTTGCAGGGAAGCTATTTTCTGTTCTGTAGTCATCTTGCCTGACTCTTGTGAGCTCGCAAGGCACCAGTCTTCTACCCTCCCTGCCTCGCTTCCTTAGCGATGCTTGAGGCGAAGAAAACCGATGATACGTGAGACGAGGCTTACTGTCAGAGACTGCCTCCCGGTCTCAGCTCACAGAAGACCAACGCTAGCCATTAGAACTGTACAGAAGTCTTTATTGACATTTAGTTTCCATTTTCAAGCACTAGCGTGCGTCTCTACGTCTAGACCCTAGACCAGCGAAGCCTCGTCTGAGTCTCCGCCCCCTGTACACCAGCTTAAGACTCTAGCCTTACTCCACCTTCTACGTTTCTCCTTCCTCCTCTGGGTCCTACTACCCCCCTGGGTGCCTTCCTTCCTGGATGCCTCGGAAGCGGACCCTTCGGACTCCTCCCCTTCTCTCCGGCGGGCTTTGGGACCCGGCTCTCTCTCCGGACTGCCCATTGCGCCCCCCTCTTGTACATTTGAACTTGGCGCGCGCGCGCTGCCCCTGACCTTCCTTTTGACCGTTACCTCGCTCTCTGATGCAGGCGTGGCTAACCCTGACTCCTGTCCTTCCGCTGACGGAAGGCTGCCTGCTGCCGATGTTTGGGACTCCTCCCCCTTACTGCTCTCCGGTGGGGAAGCTGGTCCCGATTTCCAGCTGCTGCTCTCTGAGTCCCCTCTGGCCCCTCCTTCCTGGGGTGTTCCCTCTGGCAACCCCCTGGCTCTGACCACTGGGGCCCCTTTCTGTGAATCCTCTGATTCACTGGAGAGACTTAGAGACCTCGGATGGCTACCCTCGCTGACTTCTCCCTCAGATTCCTCTCCCTCGGTCTCTACTTCCTCCCTTTCCTGTCCCTCTGCTCCTGAACCCCTGACACCACTGTAAACTCACTTTGAGGCCTTCCCTGGAAATAGGGGTGGAGAAGACATTTGGACCTGTTCATATTTAAATGCGGGCCTACCTAATTTTGTATTTTCTGAAACAATATGAAAACCAAAACACAGCTCTCCTTTGAAAGGAACATTTCTCTGAATTTTGCAATTCTGTTCTCCAACCAAATAATGCGTACAAAAATGTGTCCATTTGGGGAAGTGTGCATAAAAATGCATTTATGAGCAAAAATAACTTAGAAAATGTGTTCCTTTGGTAGACATTGCATGCAAAAATGTACATATTGTGGAAAATATGGACTAAAACAATTGCAAACTGATGCAGGACTGTGGAGAACTGAGGACTGGAAAAATGAGAAACCACCATTGACATATTTGTCCATCCCTAACTATAAATAAGCAGAATTTAAAAGGACAACATGTTAATGTGACCATCTGGCTTACAGTTCTATTGTGTGGTTGTTGGGCAGGGGGAGGGGCAAAGAGTCTTGACTCACAATAGACCCCATTACAAAACATATCAGTTAAAGGGCACATTCTCACTTTGTATGATTGCAATAAAACATGGCATGGAGGGGGGGGAAGCAGTTTGGTGAGTTGTCTTGGTGCTATTTTCATAGGAGAGTTTTGAACTCCACAAGTACTTTAATACTCTGTTAAAATGCTTAGCTTGACATCTAAAAATCATTACGGCTTCTCATGTTTTTAAAACCGTTTTAGATACTGTTGACACTTTATGAAGAAAGAATTTCAACTTCAATTATGCCCTGAGTGTGTGTTGGTGGGAAAAAGGGGTGCTAATATTCTTGACTGTCATTTTTCAGAAAGCCCCAGAAGAGGGTGAAGGTTCCATGGATTATTGCATAGAGTAATAAATATTCAGTGAACCATATATATATATATATATTTAAGCCTAAAGAGCTCTGGCTTACGGAAATGCGGTATGTTGCATGTTACTACTCAAAATAACATTAAACCAGGCAAGATGATTTTATATTCAAGCTGCCGTTCTTAAGTAACAGCTGAAAAGAAGGAGCACTCATGTGCTTCTCAACCAGTGAAGGAGTGGGTGCCATTCAAGTGGTACAACCATAGAGACACTCTACCTACGGAAAGGTCTGTGTTAGCCCACAAATGCTGATTACATCAGCCACTCAGCTGCTGAATAGTAGAGTTCTATGCAAGTACAGTGGTACCTCGGGTTACAGACGTTTCAGGTTACAGACGCTTCAGGTTACAGACTCTGCTAACCCAGAAATAGTACCTCAGGTTAAAAACTTTACCTCAGGATGAGAACAGAAATCGGACACCAGCAGCGTGGCAGCAGCAGGAGGCCTCATTAGCTAAAGTGGTGCTTCAGGTTAAGAACAGTTTCAGGTTAGGAATAGACCTCCAGAACAAATTAAGTTCTGAACCCGAGGTACCACTGTACAGGGTTGCAGTGTTTGGACTACTGTGGTGAGTTTATTAGACTGTAAAACTGTAAGCTGGGACAGTTGTGAATTTCATTTCTTGGAAAGCACTTACTATACATTAAATAATAAATGATGAAAACAATGAGGAAGCAATCCAGATGGAGAGGAAGAGGCGTGAGAGGTGGAATTAAAGAGCCATACATTTATGGGAGGGGATGCCACATAACAGCACCCCGCTTTCAAGAACATATGTGTCTGGAATACGCCCAGGGTTTGTTTGTTTTTTACAGTTGTTCCAAATCCACAATGATTTCTTCTCAATCGATTTATATTTTATTCCTCATCCTCGTCCAGAGGAGGTCCATGGATCCAAAAGCTTCTCTGCATAGCCAATTCTCCACAGCTCCTAACATACTTAAGATTCCTTCAGCTTTGCTCAATCCAACTCTGTACCACATCCATTTAAGATGATCTTCGTATTGTTCATTCTTGGCAAAAGTAGAGCCCAGTCCATCTGCCTTATGTTGGGGATGCAGTGCACAAGGCATCATTCTGTTGCATTATAATCTGGTGGTTAGGACTTAGAAGCTGAGAGGCAAACCAGCAGTTCAGCATGCTCAGGCAGGGCTAAAATGCAAAATATTCATGGCTAGGTCACAATTTCTACTGGCCAACAGTTTGGCATCAAAAGGTAGAATTCAAATCTCCTAGCTCCAGCCTACCTGCTAGGCAGAAGTTAGGAGAACTAAGGGAGGCCTGTTGCTCAGTGGTAGAACATCTGCTTTTCATGCAGAAGGTCACAGGTTCAATCGCCACTACCTACAGTATAGTTAGGCCCAAGAGTGAACCCATAAGAAATCCTGAAGAGTCAGTGCCAGTCACTGCTCAGCTAGATGGGCCAATGGCCTGACTGCATCCTATGTTCCTGTAATGTTTTCCCATTCTCACTATCTCAGCCACATCCTACAATTCTCCTGGTCAAACCTGCCTCTTCTGTTCTTGTTAAAAGTGAAAATCTGGACACAAAAGTTGATGAGGTGTTGTTGTTTTTTGCATGTTTGTTTTGGGCCAGCAAAATCTCAAAAGAAGAAGAAGAAGTTTTGAGCTGTTTTTAAGGAAATTCTACACTTCCAACATGGGTTGCCAATATGTCCAGATTTCCCCAGACATTTCAGCGATTTCCGCCCAGACTCCGTTTCTGATGGCCAAATCCAGGCTATGTCTGGGAAATTCCGGACATATGGCAACCCTAATTTAACTCAACTTTATGCAGGAAATAGTTTCTCTTCAGTGAAAGCTGTTTTTTAAAATAATAATTAAAAAATCCCTCCAAGTAGGAGGAAAAATAAGTATGGTAGCCCAGGGTTGATTTACTCTCCTTCCTATTTGGGGAAACATGTCAGGGGAAGCAGGAAGGCTTTGGATCTAGCAAATCCAAGTATCCCTCAATCTGTATCCTGGTGCATCCGCTTTGCCTTGTCAGATGTCAGAGTACTGACAGTCAGCAGCGCCAATGCCATTTCCCCCATGCTGGCTGGGAAGGTGCTTCAGTTAAGAGTACTCCCTCTGTGAAGGTGGAGCTTCTTCTCTACTTGCAGAGCAGAAGACCTACAAAACCCTACCATGCCTAGGATGCCCTCCCACGGACCGTAAGATTGTGCCTCAAGTAAGTGAGAAATAGTTCTTTTTTTATTGGAATGCATGCTGAAGCAAATATGCCAAAGAGGGAAATTCTGGATTTATTGTTAATTTCTATCAGAATGGATTTTTCCCTTTTGCACTTGGGTTTGCCGTTTTAAATTCCAGCTGAATAAAGTGTTCTTTTTGTCTACTTTCCATTATGTGTGGTGTATACCTTTTCAAATGTCAAATCCCGCAGACATCAGTGGTTTTATACAGTTGAGGACAAAGTTACTGTTGTAAGAATCAAAGTATTCAACATGACCTTTGTATGGATGTCTAGTGGTTAATTAATGAACTGATTCTTTTTGCAGCTAGAAACCTCCTGGACTGGCATATTTTTTAAACCCAATTTTTCATATGTATATTTAAATGCATGTTTAAATATCAGCTTCTGAGACCCTAGCATATTTTGCACAGGGTTTCTGAGCATGTGCTGTTGAACGCTTTTTAGGGGAGACCTTTAAACTAAACATGGAAAGGACTAAGAATGAGCCTGCATGCCCAGGGACACTGGCAATGGGGTTTTCTATACAGACCTCTACCCTATCCCCAATTCAAGCCCTTGCATATGTAGTCCAGTGCCTGAACCAGGCTTATGTTATATAGCATTGTGATGTCATTACATTAATTGCATAATCCCTCAATGACTAGGACAAGGGCGAATTTCAATGCACTGCTGATTTTCCATTGGCCTATAGTGCTTGGCTGCTTCCAACATCACATCAGGTTGGGCTGATTGTTTCCTTCCCTTGCCAGGCCTTTCCCAGGAGGGAGGGAGGAAGAGATCTGGGGTACGAGAGAAAAAGAGGGGTGTGCTCAGCAGAGAAATAGAGGGGGAGATAGCAGAGGAAGAGGGGTGAGTTGGGAGAGAGAGAGAGAGAGAGAGAGAGAGAGAGAGAGAGAGAGAGGGAGAGAGAGTTGTGGGAAATTATAGGCAGATGGAGGAATGCGGTCAAAAAGAGAGAGGCAGGGTGAGAGTGTGAGAAGAGTTTTGAAGGTGTGGATCAGCCAACCCAATCTGTACTTTGAAAGGCATCCCTCAATGGAATGCATATGTTGATGAGCTGTGTCCTGTCTCTGCTTCATGCCTCTCTCTGACAAATTCTTTTCCAGGCAATAGCTTTGAACAACCCAGTGACGCCATATCCAGCAATATTTCTGGCAAAGCAGCCCTGGAGGCCGACTCTGCACCAGCAGGTCACTTCACACAACATAACCCTGTACTAGCACAGTGTTGCTTGTGCATAAAGGTCATGGCCCCAAATCAAAAAGATGTGATCAATACAGTTAGACAGAGCAGTAGAAAAATGGTGTTGAATGGACAGGGTGTTACCATTCCATTTTCTGTTGTCATTTTCATAATCCACAAGAGTTCTTACCGCATTCACTGCCCTGAAACAATGCAAAAAGGAAGTATTGGGCAACAGGAGAAAAGAAAGATTTGTGGGCTCTGTTCCAAGTTATTTCATAATGTTTTTCTTGGATCAGTTTGAAACAAATGGCAATGACTATGCCTCTGTTATTATTACTTCATACACCACTTTCTGTGGAACCCGCAGAAAAAAAACATTATTAATCAACATGGGGGGGGGGATTGCAAATCAAGTCTTTCTGAGATGCGCAAATTGCAGCAGCACCACAGGCCTTGGAGGTTGGCACTTTCAACATAGTCCACACTTCTTGGCACCCTCATTGCTAGCAGTTACAAGAAAGGTACGTTTTCAATATACAGTAGTACCTTGTTTTGCAACCGGGATTCATTCCGGAGCCCTGGTCGCTGGCCGAAAAGGACGCTGGACAAAGTGCTGCGTCTGCGCATGTGCGTGGAGCAGTTTGCGCTTCTGCGCATGTGCAAAGCATTATTTAGTGCTTCTGTGCATGCGCGAGCAGCGAACCCAGAAGTAACCCGTTCCGGTACTTCTGGGTTTGCCACAGACGTTCGATGGAATGGGTGCTCGACAAGGCAGGAGCTAGACGAACTACCACTGTATGTGATATTTATTAGTCAACCTTTGCAACCCCAGGCTAGCCTCAAAAAGCCAGTTCTAGACACTAGTCCCTGTTTGGTCTGCAGTATGAAGACATGTTTGCCCAGCAGAATACAATTATTTTTTAAAAAAATAATTTTAATCATGCCTAGAATGTAGCACCTTATGGCTTGTTCCTAATACTGTGGTGAAGTTTTCAAGCTGTGGAGTCAAGCACAGAGCAGCACAAAGCAAAAAGTAGCAAGAGGACTTTTTGAGCAGTGTAATGTGTAATGGCTTCAGCATGGTGCATTATAGCACAGGAATCAACTTGTGTGTTATAAAACACTAGCAGCCTTGTTCCCGGCATTGCTCAGGGATTCTCAGAAACAAAAAAACAGAAAAATCACCTCAGCTTTGAAATCAGTGGCTAAAATCAGGGCAGTTTTTGAAAGGATCAGTCCACCCTCTTGATTCAAAATAGTACCCAACTGTATCTAAACCTAGGCAAAAGCCTGCTCCATGATCTCAGGAACTATAATGTGAAATTTGGTTATGGTATCTTGAGGTGCCCAAATGAGTGGCAAAGAAACAAGCAGCTTCTCAAGATATATGGTGTATAATTGGAGCTCTTGCCTGGGTCTGTAATCTATAGAAATCTCCTCTAACCAGCCTTAACATGAATGTGTTTGTGGCTCTGTTGCTCTTAAACAGATAAAAGCTGAGCTGACATACTTGGCTCATAAAGATTGTTCCATCAGTGCAAGCATTTCTCCTTGCCCAGTAGAACAATCTTCCCTCTCCTTCCCCTGCACACTGTTCTTGAAGGTCAGATTTTGGGGAGCTAGGGCGGAGTGCAATCGAAGGAGGAAGGAAGCCCCACTGGCTTCCACTTGCAGAACAGGCCACTTGAATCCCACCCAGTACATTTGTCTAAGCAATGGAAGCAACGTAATATTTAGTTTGATGGTGGGTTTCTGTTTGAAGTTTGCACAGTTCTTGATCTTATTTCTTTGCTGATTTTAATTTTCACATAAAATTAAAAACACAAACAGAGAGAGGAAAAAGCATGTCCAACTGTTTTATTTTGATTTGGGGGATTCATTTTTGCTAACCTGAGAGCCAACTTGAATCTACATAAATCAATCAAGAACTACAAAACCACAGTAAACGGTCAAAGGTCTGTAAACGGCAAATTAACAAAATACTGAGAATGCTGTAGGGGGACCCAGTAAACACAAAGAAGCAGGGTCAGTAAATATAGAAGACACCCTTCCCCCCCCCCAATTTTTTTAATGCATTTTATAACACAAATAAAAAACACAAACAGAAAAGACAAACAATACAAACAAATTCTTGTCATATCCTTATTTTTCTAAACATTGTTAAGTGGGCTTCGCCAAGTCCCACCTATCTGATTTTCATTTTACTTCATCTTTAGCAGTTTACATATATCATAATTTCTAACCATCTTCCCCCCCCCCACTTTCTTTAACCATAAAAAACTTCACATTTTATCACTTATAAAATACACTTTATTTTACTTCTAACCCTGCCGCCTATATCCACTTCCATCCTATATCCACTATTAACATATTTTTTCAAATATTCCTTAAACTTCTTCCAATCTTCTTCCACCCTCTCTTCTCTCTGGTCTTGGAATCTCCCGGTCAGTTCGGCAAGTTCCATATAGTCCATCATCTTCATCTGCCATTCTTCGATAGTCGGTAAATCTTGTTTCTTCCAATTCTTCGCTAGCAATATTCTCACGGCTGTTGTGGCATACAGAAAAAAATGTAGAAGACACCCTGCTTTGCTTCCTTTTCCCATTGTCATTTCTTCATTCCTCATTCTCAGGCCACATCCTCTCTAGCCTGACAATATCAACCTGTCTTATACTGAGTCAGACCATTGGTCCACCTAGAACAGTACTGTCTTCCAGCTGGCAGCTGCTCTTTGGGGTTTTAGGCAGAGACAACTTTCACATTACCAGCGGCCTGATTCTTTCAGCTGGAGATGTTAGGAATTCAATTTGCTGTATGTAAAGCATTTGCTTTTCTAAAGAGCTGTAGCCCTCAGAGCAGATGGTCTATATACAGTGGTACCTCGGGTTACATACACTTCAGGTTACATACACTTCAGGTTACAGACTCCGCTAACCCAGAAATAGTACCTCAGGTTAAGAACTTTCCTTCAGGATGAGAACAGAAATTGGGCGGCAGCAGCAGCAGGAGGTTAAGAACAGTTTCAGGTTAAGAACGGACCTCTGAAACAAATTAAGTATGTAACCAGAGGTACCACTGTATGTCAGAGAATGAGGTAACAGGGTGGACTCTCCCACTTCAGACCGCAGGTGTGTGGAGGGGATGTCACCTTGCTGAATGCTCCTTTGCAGTAAAACAAACAAACAAACTTCCAGAAAAAAGAAAACAGCATGGCAGGCAAAGAACTGCTGTGTTTCTTTTCTATTTGCTGGAGAGTTTGGGAAAGTAGAGGAGGAGAGTTGAAAACCATAATCCACCAGCTGTTGTCCGAAGTGGTACAATCCAGCCTAATCCCTCATCATTCTTCTGCCTTATTTATTTGGAAGAGAAGCCTCTTCCAGGCCTATGGTGTGAGTGGAGAACCATTCAATAAAGTACTGGTTGTTGTAGCAGCAACAGTAGAAGTAGTAGAAATACTAGCATGTTTATTTGCTTAACATGTGATCATTACTAAAAGGGCTTATCTTGATGTATTTTAATAGTGTTTAATTGTACAGTACAATATTATGCAGTGAATCACTGAATGACTGCATAACATGGTTTATCCATATATGCCAAGGTAAATTTGGAACTACGTGCTCTGGCCTGATCAGGTCGATTATTTTCTTTTCTCTGCAGCACGTGAAACTTGATAGGTTTCCAAACACGAATTGAAAAGTTTCTTCTGCCACTTTATGAAAGTGCAGTTTCTGGCTTTCCAGTTGGCACAAAGCTGTTGTTTGCCTCCTAATCTGTAGTCTGTAGAAATTACGGGAGTCAGAAGGAAATTCAGCAAAAAGCACTTTCCCCGCCTATAACAGTTGACTAGACTCTTATCATAACTTTTTGCTTACAGTGCTGTACTATGGCATTCTCCTTGGCCTGCAATTCAGGGTAAATGAAAGATAAATGAAAACAGAGCATGTAGATACCAAATGCCACAGCCCAGGCCATCAGCAGCACTAATTCTGGACTACCATTCCCTTGACAAAATACACCAAAACTCTGTCATACATTTTTGCAACAATTCATTATGTTACACATTATCTAATACCTCTCCCCCCCAAAAATGACCCCTGAATTTTTGAATTTTATTGACATTGATGCTGCATTTTATGTTGTATTTTATGCTGTTTTATGCTGTTTTTAAGTCGCATTTTAATTAATCTTTTATATTTGCTGTTAGCTGCCCTGAGCCCAGTTTTTAAACCGGGAAGGTCGGGGTATAAATTATTATTATTATTATTATTATTATTATTATTTAATGTACAATCCCTTTCATGAGTAATATCTCACTTCCCATAATGAATTTGGCCTCCAAATCATGCACCTAGGAAGACATTACCATAGCAACATAGATTCTCTACAAGAGGGATGAGGAGTCTGTGGTTCTCCAGAGGTTCTTGCTCCAATTAGCCCCGGCCAGCATGGCCAAAAGTCAGGGATGATGACTAGAGGGCCACAGGTTCCCCATAAAAGAATGAGGGACAATAGTTCCCTCCCCAGCCCTTGTGCAGCTGGGCAATGCCCCACCCTGTTAAACTGATGCTTCTGTGGGCATCCAGGTAATGTGAAACAGGGGGACTGCCCTCTGCACTCCCTAAATGACATCTGTTTCTGGCACATTCATAAGAACACCAGAAGGGCTCTGCTGGATCAGTCCAATGGCATCCTGTACTCACAGTGGCCAACCAGATGTCTGCGGGAAACACAAGCAGGATCATAATAATCGTCATCATTTTATTTGTATGCCGCCTTTCCATAGTTAAAACAATGCTCAAGGCGGCTTACAACATGACAAGATTTACATAATTACCAACATAACCAAAGTCATAAACAATAAATAAAACACATCAAAAAGTACACAACCAAATAAAAAACAATTTCCACATAAATCATAAAATCTACAACTAAGAATACAGCATTAATATCAATCACAATTTAAAATGACATAGATAAAAAATAAAAGCAATTTAAAAACAAAAACGGAGCCCTCTCTGTTGGAATTCCTGCTCCATGATTGCAGTCATGGGATTGTTGTCTATCACATGATGGTATATGTTTTGACTCAACAGAGTGGGAAGTGACGGAGACAGGATGTTTGTGTTACTGTGTTCCGTGAAGTGGGACTATTGTCCTTTGTTCTTTCTCTCTTTGCTGTCTGATGCTAGAGAGAGAGGGAGCCATGTTGCAGTGCTCCGTGTGTGTTTATATGTAAATAAAGTAGATTAGCCAAAATGCTGAGTTGCTGAGGTCTGTCACGCATGCTGCGAAGACTCTGTGGATTCCTAAGTGTGCTGATGTCTGTTGGCGCCAGTCACTGTGATGTTCAGGCTGAAGAAAGTTTCTGAAGGTCCTGAACGAAAGACCAGGAGAGAGAGAACATGCCAGTCGGGCATGTGTCTCTGCCAGGGTCCTACTCAAGTGTAGGACGAGCTCCTGACACTCTCTGCCCAGCAGCAGCAGCAGCAGCAGCAGTCCTTTATGGAGCCTGTCACCCCAAGCCAGGTGGAGAGAAGCAGGGCAGGGCCCTTCAGGCTCCCAGCAGGTCAGGCCTCCATAAAGAACTGTGACAGTCCTCCATAAAGGATGTGAGCACAAGAGCACAGAAGCATTACAGCCTCCAACTGCAGAGGTAGGGCATAGCCATCGCAGATAGTATCCACCACTAGCCTTCTCCTCCATGAATTTTTGTGGGGCATGCTGGAGGCTTTCCCTCTGTAAAAACACCTCCATGCATTAAGGAATGGTGACACGGTCTAAATGAGTGATCGGTGCAGAAATCTCTTCCTGTGTGTTGATTGCCCTTGCCGGATTCTGACATGTTATTTGACTTGTAACCGTCTTTTGGCATCTGCTCTTATTTGATGACTGAAAGTCTTCCTGATGCAGGAATGTTCTAAAAGTTGAAGCCCGCCTAAAGGTCTATGTTATTACATTTTGAAATGCTGAAGAAGAAGAAAATTCTCCATCTTAAAAAGGTGCCACCCAGATTCCTTCGCATTTGTCTGTCTGCAGGAAGGATGGGAAACCTGCGGTCCTCTGGATGCTGTTGATGTCATCTCCCATCAGCCCCAGCCAGCATGGCCAATGGTCAGCGATTAGGGCAGTTGAGTACAATAACTTCTGGAGGGTTCCCTATTCCTGGTCTGCGTTTTTGTAATAAGCACACTATCCTAATAAAAATAGTTACTGTGCTTCTTTCTGCCTACAGGGCGAATTCACTTTTAAATTTACATTGGCACACTCCTTGATTGGGGGGGGGGGGAATAGCAACAAAGGAAATATATTGAAGTCTATTAAGAATTATTACATTTTTTAGGGGAAACAGTTCCAAGTATTGCACATAAAATCGCTCTTTGTTCCTTGCCAATCTTTGTCTGTAGAACATTGTTGTCTTATCCACCCTCTTCAGAAAGAATTCAGGAGAGAGAGAAAATTGGCCTCTCTGAACTTTCCCTCACTTGTTGTCTTTCTTTCAGCTGCAACTCTCCATGTGACGGATCCTGTGTCATAAATGCTGGCATAAGGATGCTATAAAAGGCAGCTGGGCTACTTTGAGAAAACATCTGGCAACCCCCTCCCCACAAGACCTTTTCTTAAAGAAAGAGGAGGATTGGGATCTTATCTGAGAGCCGTTGTGCAACAGAGGATTGTGTGTTGGTGTTGGACTAGGACCAGGGAGACCTGGGTTCAAATTCCTTCTCGGCCTTGAAGTGTACTGAGTGGCCTTGAACTCTTTGCCAAAAGAAGAGACAAAATATAAACAGGAGAAACTGCAGCTGCCCCAATGATGAGCAACCCTCTACACAGACAAGCAAATAGTGCTTCAGGTTATTAGAGCTGCATGTCTCTCTCTCCCAAACCAATATACCATGGGTAGGGAAACTAAGGCCCAGGGGCCAGATACGGCCCAATCGCCTTCTAAATCCGGCCCGCGAACGGTCCAAGAATCAGCATGTAGAATGTGTCCTTTTATTTAAAATGCATCTCTGGGTTATTTGTGGGGCCTGCCTGGTGTTTTTACATGAGTAGAATGTGTGCTTTTATTTAAAATGCATCTCTGAGTTATTTGTGGGGCATAGGTATTCATTCATTCCCCCCCCCCCCAAAATATGGTCTGGCCCCCCACAAGTTCTGAGGGACAGTGGACCAGCCCCCCGCTGAAAAAGTTTGCTGACCCCTGCAATATACCTTTGAATTTTTCTCTCATTTCAATACTTTACTTCCTCAGGGGAGTCTCCCTAGCTCCCTGCAATTCCAAACAATTAGTGGGAGTGCCGTAGATCAGTAATGCTTTGCATACAGAAGTTCCCATGTTCAATCCCTCGCATTGCCAAGTGAGTCTGGGAAATGCCTGTCTGAAAAACAGAGCCCCTACCAATCAGAATAGTCCAACCTTCCCCAACCTGGTGCCCACCTGATGGTTTGGACCATGATTCCCCTTGAGTTTAGTATTGGCCATGCTGGTTAGGGCTGATGAGAGCTGTTGTTCAACACATCTGCAGGGCTTCACATTGGGAAGGCTTATGTAGACATTAGTGAGCTAGCAATGGTCCAAAGTAGTATAGGACAGTTTCCTATGTTTGTAGCATCAACAGTGGTAATAATTACAACTTAGAGATCCTTTACAGCTGAAGACCATTGGAAGATCTGCCATACAGAGAGCAAGACAGGATTTTCCATCCCGAAAACTGTTTGAGATTTTAAATACTGACGTATATTAGGGGTGGTCCAAGTTAGCAATATCTATAACAGAGGTGGGAAAGCTCAGGCCTGGAGGTCAAATGTGGCCCCCAAGCCATCCCTGTCTGGCCCTTTGAACTCTCTCCAGGCCACACTCCCTCTCCCCAGGCCACACCCCTCACTGGATCTGCTTTGAATTCCCAAATGCTTTTGTTTCCAGACTGGAATTTGTCTTTGATAATGCTTGCCTGGTAGAGAGTACATAAGTGTATGTAGGAACCAGCCTACTGCATAGTGGTCAAATTTACAGTTGTTGCTCTGCTCACTTTCATGTCTGGTCCAGCCCCTTGGAAGCTTGCCCAGAAGAAAGTTGGATTGAAGCAGGCTCCTGGCCCCTGAACTATAATGACTCTGGATGACCACTGGCAATGAAGGCGTAAAATTTGCAGGAGCTGATTGGTGTCGGATTATAGGTGACAGAGGATATTCAAAACAAAATAAATAAAATAAAATAAAATAAAAATTCCTTCCAGTAGCACCTTAGAGACCAGCTAAGTTAGTTATTGGTATGAGCTTTTGTGTGCATGCACACTTCTTCAGACGAAGTGTGACGAAAGCTCATACTAATAACTAACTTAGTTGGTCTCTAAGGTGCTACTGGAAGGAATTTTTTTATTTTTCATTTTAATTTTATGCATTTTATTTTGTTTCAACTACGGCAGACCAACACAGCTACCTACCTGTAAGAGGCTATTCAGAGAGACTGGCACAGTCCCAAGAGGTTTAGAGGGTATGGGCTCACAGGGGAAATTTAAGACAGAGTTTGAGGAGAAGTTTCTTTCAACAGCAGGAGTTTGACATTATCATCCCTATAACCATCTATATCTGACATTGGTGGGAAGGTAAACGGCGTTTCTGTGCGCTCTGGTTTCTGTCATGGTTTTCCATTGCTCCATAAGCGGTTTAGTCCTGCTGGCCACACGACCCGGAAAGCTGTCTGTGGACAAACGCCAGCTCTCTCGGCCTGAAAGCTAAATGAACGCCACACCACATAGTCGCCTTTGACTGGCCTTAACCGTCCAGAGGTCCTTTACCTTTACCTTTTTTTATATCTGACAATATCTGATAGTAGACATTTAGTAGCGGTCAGATTTGAAAGTATCTGCTTTACAACGGATTTGAAGATATCCAAGCAATGATCAATATTTGACATGAGACATGCAGAAGCAGTCAGTACTGTAGTTTACAGTAACTCCTTATCAAAATTTTCTCAATTTATTTTCCCTTAACCAAGCGGTCGTTATTCTGCAGGGAACACCAAGTTATCATGTGGGGAAATTAAGGCCATCCTCTGGCATTTTTGTATGCCTCTTAAAAAATGAGGGAGAGGTCGTTACTAGGGAATCAAGAGTACAAAAACATAGACACAGGGACTGTCACATGAAAGCAGGAACAGCTCAACAGAAGTGGCTCTGGGATATGTCTACTTGTGAGTGTGACTGCTTGGTTCATCCCTAAGGGAAGCCGAATTGTCTGCCTGAGGAAAACGATAAATGCCAGCACTAAATTAAGAACATTAGGAGACTGGAGAAACAATATTTAACCATTCCTGTGTAGAACTCAGCAAAAAGAAGCCAAACTTCCCCAAAGGCTGGTTGAAAGCACATTCCTGGTGATAAATTGATTTGGATTCATTTATTTATTTTAAAGTACAGTTACTTTTAATAATCACAGGTTGAACAGTCTTGTGTCTTTAAAAATGGGAACAAACTAGATTATAGAGAATAAGTGATTTGCCACAGTACCAATGACTTATTTCAAGGCTGTGTATCAGAATGATATTCAAATGGAGAAATAATAAAATAAATTTTAAATTTTCCCCTACTGGAATCACAAACAAACGTGTGTCCTGTGATGCTTCTACATTTCATTTCTGATGCACCCGCAGGATTTCTGCAATCCTTCAGACAACTCTTGAGGGACTCTGTCAATCATCAAGCACTTGAATGACACTATTGTGCAAGGATTTGCTTCAGTGCCAGATTTTGGTACCAGTCTTGAGGATGCTCAAAGCAACTGAGCAAATTCTTAAGAAGAGCTATTGAAGGAGCTGTCAAACTGTGGCATTGCTCCCTGCCAGAATTTGCAACCTGAGCAGGATAAAGAGAGGCAAAGGGGGGAAACAGAGGCACAGTCTTTGTCCAGTTTAAGCAAGCAGCTTCCAACCTCATGTTAAAATAACTTGTAATGGGCAGATTTCAGACAACTGGAAAACCCAGACAGTCTGCTGGAAAACAGGAAGGTAATGAGAGCAGAACATTAGATTCAAGAATTACAAATATCTGATGCCCCAGAGAAAAACGGCCAGGTTATTCTATCTCTTCAGATGAAAATGATACAAAATCTGGGATTGAAAACAAAATTCTTTATTCAGATTCTGAAAATATGGCTGTCCTTACTGGAAGGCGCCACATTTGGAGTAATGTGAGATTGATGTGAAAGGCTGCAAAGTTTGACAGGATGTCTGTCCTCGGAACTCCAAGCCCAGATGATAAATTGCAAATCTAGGAGGCAGGCTCTGTTTGTCATGGAGTGTTCACTCATGAAGGGGGCACATGAACACTAACAAGCAGTAAACCCAAAGTGAGAAGAAAGGAAGAGATTTCCCCAGGCCTCTCAACCTCAGAATGTCTGTATATTCCCTATATTTTGCCACCTCTGAGCAAAACATAGCAGAGGCGGGCCACAGATGCTGACAGAGATGACTGGCCCTTGTACGGTCAGAATGTTAAATTAAGGCTCTGGCTGCATTCACCAAGCATTTTATTCTGTCTTCCCAGCATTCCCATACCTGTTAATTTTCACATTTTATGTGATCTTTCACATATCATGTAAAATCCACTTCTGGAAATCTTGCAGAATCTAGTTTAATGCCCATTTCTGTTTTAATTGTTTCAAGACAAGAACATATTTGCACCATGGAAACCCAGAATATCATGGGACTCTTGCATTGTAAATTTTCTTGAAGGAAAGGCTGGCTATAAATGGAATAAGTGGAATAGTTCTATTTGGCAAAACAGTGATTTAGCATGAGCCAGTAGGATGAGGGCAGAACAATGGCAGCACAATACATAAATATCTGAAGTACCACCTGCCTATCCTAGATTCCATGGTATCTTTTAGGTCCAAGTTTGAGTTTAATATTAAGATTTAACATTGAGAAGATGACTTTCAGGATGAACTAGCCTGAAGTATATTTGTGGATAGAAAATACATTCACAATTTTCAATCATAGATGTTCAAAGAAATGTACTGTGTAGAAGGGCTCTGTTTATTTTATTCTAAACGTTACACTGTCCAGCAACAACTCTGGTCATAATAACAATGCAAAATGTGGTGTGAGTTAAATGCTGACAATACTTTCAGAACATACATTTTTTTCAGAATTGGAAGTGTCACTCAGACTTCTTGTTTAGGGATGTTTAAGGAAAATCATTAAACAAAGCAAGTGCCATTATGAATGACTTCCAGTGGATGTTGTTAATAATGGCACTAGGCCATTATATCTTCCGACTGTTGCAATAATAAAAGCAACACTTGATGAATAATTTTATACTTTCAGCTGTTTTTGTTAAAATATAACATTAGCTGGCCTTAGCTACAAGCAAAGAAGTATTTATATCTGTAAGACAGCCACACAAATGTCAAAAACTATGGATGTCTCTGCTGCTAAAGTTCATAGGAATTTCGTCTCTGATATAGGCAGGAAAGGGAGACCCAAAGCACACATAAATATATTTGACAGTTTAAATTTATTGTAGTAGCTATGTGGTACCTATTACATCAGTAAATTCTTATGAAAGGAAATGTTTATTTCAGAATGCCTGAATGATATTAACGTGTTTGCTCTGCCAGATCAAAACGAAGTGTCAAGAAATCCTCAAAGAAACATAAGCCATCAGAACCAATCAAATACTTCTGCTGAAATGGAAGTGTGTTAATGATTCTTTCCAAACTCTAAAGTGATGTTGTGCTGTTGTAATTGTAGGTGCAACTCCACAAGGAAGGGACAGAAAGACAGAGTCTTATTCACTGATCTGAATAACTGGGATGAAAACATGCTGGAAAAAGCATGAAGTCCAGTGCCGAGGGCCTTCTGATGGTTCCCTTGCTGCGAGAAGCCAAGTTACAGGGAACCAGGCAGAGGGCCTTCTCGGTAGTGGCACCCGCCTTGTGGAAGGCCCTCCCACCAGATGTCAAAGAGAAAAACAACTACCAGACTTTTAGAAGACATCTGAAGGCAGCCCTGTTTAGGGAAGCTTTTAATGTTTAATAGGTTATTGTATTTTGGTGTTCTGTTGGAAGCCGCCCAGAGTGGCTGGGGAAACCCAGCCAGATGGGCGGGGTATAAATTATAAATTATTATTATTATTATTATTATTATTATTATTATTATTATTATTTACCTGAGATTTTGGTGCTCAAGTTTCTTGGTATTCAGACTTCTGAAAATGTACCAAATATGAGATTCAGATCCTTGGGTCCATCACCTCGAGTGCCGGAGCAACTTAACATTTGTCTAAAGTGCCATTGCAGATTGTCTGCATAACAGGTACCGTAATTATTTGGGCTTCCAGTCATTCAACTATTTCAAACTATCCTTCATTACATTCAATGCAAAAGGCTAAAGTCAACACAAAGGGATCGCGATCACGATTGCTGAGCTCCAGTATTCTTCGTGGGACGTCCTGTTCCCTTGTCTTCAAGTTGTTTTGACATTCAAATAAGATCATCCCTTTAAAAAAAGGAAGGTGATCAACGCCAAAGAATGCTAAAGCAATTTGTGTGTGGTAAATATTCATTAAAGAGTTTTCATTTTCAAATAATAGCTTTACCATCTTAACCTCCTAGTTGAGCAAGGGACACTGCCCTTTCTTGAATTTTCAGTTATAAATATTTGCTTGAAGCTTACAGAACATTTTCTTTACACAGACATGTAATACAAAGGTTGTGAATGCTGAAGCTTCAAAATAGAAAGCAAGCAAGCCATCTGGCACTCCTCCCATGTTTTGAGGCAAAGACAAAATTGCCAGCATTTAGCTGTGGCAACCGTAGCTGCATTTAGGCATTTCTTAGGAAATCCAAGGGATATGTTTTCTGCCAAAGAAGGATCATGTGCTATAATAATGGTTAATCATTAGGTATTTGGCTACAGCCTACTTGGGCACTTTTCTTTTTAATAAATTCTAGTAGCTGATTTGAATATGTGCCTCATATTTCAGACACTGACTCACCATCAACAAAATGCCATTCAAGTTCATACCGGAGAGAATGCTGATAACTATAGACAAGGTAGGCTTCACATTTGGGAGAATGTAAGTAAGTCTGAATCATTGTTCCGTCCAACAGCCAACTGAGTGACAATCAGTTTGGAAGTGAAATGGGACCACACAAAAACAAAACAGTAGTTTCTTCATTTTACTTAGGGGACTTGCTAAGTAAGGAGAAGCATATGCCTGTAAATCAATAGGTGAAAAAAATAACTCCAAAATGACTTGACACAAACCTGAATTTCTAGGAGGTAATGGACCATTCTCCAGTGATACCCGGCAATGTCATTTTGCACGTCGTGCTTTTAACTGTACAACCAAGGAAAATTTCAGCTTGTGCAGAATGTGGCCAACCATTTTCTGATGGGACCAAAGCCCCTGGTTGCTTCTTACAAGCCTCCTCCTCACCCAACTACCTTTTGCCTGGGTAGGCAAATATATTTTGAAATCTGTTTCTGGATGCAGATTGCCTCTGCTGAGTTGTGGCTTAAATTGGAGAAAGATGTGGAAAATCTTGCCGAAGCTACTGAAAGTAGATGTACCAGCAACCGCACTTTCTACACAACCCTGTATGTTGCTAAATTAAGCCTTAAGTGAGACATTAAACTTGTTGGCAAATGAAACTGCATCCGGATGGGGTCTCTGAAACACAATGCATCAGTAACATGGTTTTGTTGAAGAATGAAGAGAGACTTAATTTAATGTTATAAAATTAAGGCGGGAGTTCAGTACAGATTCCCCTGGTGACTCTGGTATTGTTTGATTGGCTTTTCCTGCAGCATCTTTATTGGGTCATGAACAATCTACAGCTATCTACTCTGCAAGCACTTTTCTGAAAGGGCACCCTCACTCTGTGACACACTGGTGACCACAAGGATGTGATAGTTTGGTCAGATAGGCAGTACAGTAGTGCCTCGGGTTAAGTACTTAATTCGTTCCGGAGGTCCGTTCTTAACCTGAAACTGTTCTTAACCTGAAGCACCACTTTAGCTAATGAGGCCTCCTGCTGCCACTGTGCCGCTGGAGCACAATTTCTGTTCTCATCCTGAAGCAAAGTTCTTAACCCGAGGTAATATTTCTGGGTTAGCGGAGTCTGTAACCTGAAGCATATGTAACCTGAAGCGTATGTAACCTGAGGTACCACTGTACTTCATTGCAACACTTACAGTCAAAAACAACGCTAACCACATACAGTGGTACCTCGGGTTAAGAACTTAATTCGTTCTGGAGGTCTGTTCTTAACCTGAAGACCACTTTAGCTAATGGGGCCTCCTGCTGCCGCTGCGCTGCTGCTGCACGATTTCTGTTCTCATCTTGAAGCAAAGTTCTTAACCCAAGGTAATATTTCTGGGTTAGCGGAGTCTGTAACCTGAAGCGTATGTAACCTGAAGCGTATGTAACCCAAGGTACCACTGTAATGATTTCACATAATGTGTGGCAGACATGCCACCTTTGCGAAAGTAACGTAGAGGGGGTGGTTTTCTGTTTCTTTCAGCTCTATAAGTCTACGTCATTCTCCCACCTGACCAGTTCAGTAACTATTTTGCAGCATGAGTGCTCGAAGCAACTAGCACAAGCTTGTATCAAGTGCCTAATGGTGCACTATTATGCTTGTTTTCCTCATTTTCCTTCCTACTTAGTGTTCTGTGGTTTCTGAATGACTTTACAACAGCCCTTTGATGTGTTTTTTCCCAAATTCATAAGGTTATTTTTGTCAGTGTTAGTCTTGTTTCTGTGGCTGCTGCTATCATATGCCAGGTGCAGTAAAAACACTGGAAGGTTATTTGCACAAATACCAGTGCAAGGAAGAGGTCTTTCATGACAAGAATGGAGAAGAAATTTAAATCAGTTCACATTTAAAGGTGAACCTTCCTAATTCATACTTTCTGAAATGATATGTGAACTAAAACATAGTGATTCTTCGTGGTTTGCACTTTTTTCAAATTTTGCAATGCAGTTCTCCAGGCAAGTAATGTGTACAGAATTGTATTTACTAAGGCAACATGAATGTGTGAGTTAGAGAACAACATGCAAAATATGGAAACTTGGTTTGGAAGCATGTATATTAGGCAAAATTGCATAGAAAAATGTGTATAGTAGAAGAAATTCCAATTAAATGCTGATTAATTTTCATGAGGGGTTTTTTTCTAAATGCAAAATGATGTGGAAATGTAGATAACTAAGCTTAAGACAGGAAAAATGAGAACCAGTAAGAGGTTGAAACAGAGAAGTTCATCCATCTCTAACTGTGCCCATTGTTATTTAGCATGTAGAAAATAAATAGTCACCCCAAAGAACTGCCAACTCTCTTCCTCATGCAAAACATGGATAAATGCCTCATTTGCCTTCTTTTTGAATGCCTCTGCAGTTCTACTACTATCAAAGAAAGGACAAAATGCATGTGGTTTTGTAGAATTTACTGTGGTGTTTTTCCTCAGTTGGAGATTTCACTTCAGTGTTAGCTCCTTCTCCTGTTTCTACCCAAGTTTAGCAACTTAACACCGTCATTGGCAGTTCATTAACAAAGCTGTATAATATCAATAGCATAGCACAAAAGAGCTGTGGGAAATTTCACAATGATTTAGAAAGAAAAATACTATGTGTGGAATTCCTACATAACATTGCAATCTCAATTTCCATAACTTAAAAATTACTCCCCCCCCCCACCGCACTTTTTGTTGCAGAAACACTTTCCAGTTCTTTTTTCCATACTGACCCAACTGGATCAAATAAGCCGGTTATCTCTCTTTGTGTTAAGCAGAGCTAGCTGCAATCTGGTGAGGCCAATGAACAAGCTCCATATGCCCACGACTGTGTAGGAACAACTGGTGCCACTTTACTGATGAATCATGGCAGAAAGGACAATATTGGAGTTTGCTGAGAGGCAATCCAGATTCCTAATCCTTAAACTACTAACTAAATCCTGCTTCCATGACTGAAATCTATAGGCCCACCTAGGTAAGTCTAGGAAAGTAAATGCAGGAGTAGAAGATGATTCAAAGTCTTTATGCAAATAAAGGCTGCCAGAGGGGCATAGTTTATCAGCCAAAGGCATCTATAAATTGATCTGCATCCTCAAATAATTAGAATATAAAAGGCTGAACCTTTGATGTTTTGCCTTTCTCTGAAAATAGGCTGAAATATTTACCAGACCAAACTTCCGTAGTGATTTATAATAGTAGATGCTCAGATAGTTCCCAAGCATAGTCACTGGTTCGGACTCTGGGGAATTTTTGTTGATATGATTTTATGATGTTGAACCAGTTGAATCACTCATTTCTAAATAGAAAAACCAAGTCCATAAACTTTAGATCCCCAGAAATAAGCATAAGGTTTTCCTGGGAATTTACTATGTGTAATAAGTTTATACTTGTCATTCATTTATTACATTCTGTGTAAGTAAATTGTTGCCTTAGTCTGCCCTTTTCAGTAGGTTAATCTGTTCTTGTATAATTTGATTATTTGCTCAAAATAGCCAGGGAAAGAGCTTAAAGACTAGAATCTCTATTTCATAAAACTTAATTATCCAAAATTCTTTCCTGGGAACAATGTGTCTTATCCACATATACCCCTTTTATAGAATGACCACTGCTGAAAGTTACTGAAATTGAAAGGCAAAGGCGATGGTACATTAAATTTTATGTCTGCTAATTTCAGCACTGGAGATAAAGACTTTTTTTTTTTTACTGTTCAGTGTTTTCAGTGTTCATCGTTATGCCTGTATCTGCCTGCTAGATTTCTACTTGCACGTTAGTCACATAGGCTTCATTCACATGGCCGTTTATTTTGTTTCCCCAACATAAGGTAAAGGGACCCCTGACCATTAGGTCCAATCGTGGCCGACTCTGGGGTTGCAGCGCTCATCTCGCTTTATTGGCCGAGGGAGCCGGCGTACAGCTTCCAGGTCGTGTGGCCAGCATGACTAAGCCGCTTCTGGCAAAACCAGAGCAGCACACGGAAACACTGTTTACCTTCCCGCTGGAGTGGTACCTATTTATCTACTTGCACTTTGATGTGCTTTCGAACTGCTAGGTTGGCAGGAGCAGGGACCGAGCAACGGGAGCTCACCCCGTCGCGGGGATTCGAACCGCAGACCTTCTGATCGGCAAGTCCTAGGCTCTGTGGTTTAACCCACAGCACCACCCTTGTCCCTTTCCCCAACATACCCCTCTGTTAATTTCCACATTACATTTAAGCATTCACACAATGTAAAAGCCACTTCCAAAAATCTAGTGGGATCTAGTGGATGTTTCGTGCACATTTCTGTGTTAATTCCTTCCATTAAAAAAAAATCCATTTGGAACCCCATTAACCCCCCAAATTGTGAGAGTAAAGTGACAGAATTTGGGGCAGTACATTGGCAAACAGTTCTTTCCTCCCATTTTCATGAGTGAACCACAGGGAAACGAAAGCAACCATGTGAGGGAAAATGTGGGGAGTAGTGATGTTCTCCAATTATGTTTATTGTTGTGTCACACCGTGGCCACTGATGTCAATCAAATTTAGTGTTAAGTGACGGTTTGTTGTTGTTTAGTCGTTTAGTTGTGTCTGACTCTTCGTGACCCCATGGACCAGAGTATGCCAGGCACTTCTGTCTTCCACTGCCTCCCGCAGTTTGGTCAAATTCTTGTTGGTAGCTTCAAGAACACTGTCCAACCATCTCGTCCTCTGTCATCCCCTTCTCCTTGTGCCCTCCATCTTTCCCTACATCAGGGTCTTTTCCAGGGAGTCTTCTCTTCTCATGAGGTGGCCAAAGTATTGGAGCCTCAGCTTCACGATCTGTCCTTCCAGTGAGCACTCAGGGCTGATTTCCTTAAGAATGGATAGGTTTGATCTTCTTGCAGTCCATGGGACTCTCAAGAGTCTCCTCCAGCACCATAATTCAAAAGCATCAATTCTTCGGCCATCAGCCTTCTTTATGGTCCAGCTCTCACTTCCATACATCACTACTGGGAAAACCATAGCATTAACTATACGGACCTTTGTCGGCAAGGTGATGTCTCTGCTTTTTAAGATGCTGTCTAGGTTTGTCATTGCTTTTCTCCCAAGAAGCAGAAGTGACAGTATATTGGTATAAAAGCCACAGCTCCATAATGCAACATGCACCACAGCATGAAATGAGTGTTAGAAACCAGGACAGAATCACTAACATTATAATAAAGAAAACTAAAGCAATATTCCCTGTGTCTGAATGCACCCATATTTGGCATCTTTTAAATGATAAATGTCTATACAATACTCTCTGGAATTCCCTGCCTATTCATATTAGTCAAGTATCTTTGCTGTGCTGTTTTTAATGCCCCATCCATAGGCTAATTCAGCTTTTTCTGTTAAATCTCCAGCTTAGACAAAACATCCAAAGGCAATTTATTCTACTACCTAAATAGCCTTAAAATGGGGAAGGTCTTTCCGACCATTTAATTGGAACCCGCTTCCTGTAATGTAATCCCATTCATCTTTGCCGTAACCTTAGTCAATATGGAAAGTGTTCGGAAGAGAGCCCTGAAGAGGATAAATATCCGAGACGCTATGACATTCAGAATTAAGCAGCAGGAAGGTGGATTATAGTCAGATATGGGATTATGCACGTGTAAGGAAAATAATTGTGACTGGGCATCTCCTTTGCCAAGTGTCTTTCGTCAGCTACTCATCTTGCATTAGAGCGAGGATATGAGCAAATCCAGATCAGAGATCATGAGCATATTATAGCAGAGTCTTCCAAATGAGGTTAACTTGGAGGTTTGGCCATAGAAGAATGAGAGCTGCCATGCAGAAGCAGAAAGACTTATTATAATTTACTCTTTATCCCATAGAGAGTTTCTTGAAACACTCTGCTACCACATAGGCCAAATTATGCGTCAACGATCTGGCTGATTCTCACTGATATTGTGGCAGGCTGACATAATGTTTTCTGTGATATTGAAGTCGATGATGGAATCCTATGAGAATGGAACCCGCAAACTGTTGAGAAATAGAGAGGGATTAAAAAAAATAAAAAGACATAGGCAAATTACAGCCCCTATTATTTACAAAATCCAAAAGGTCAGCATGGAGGAGAAACTGTAAATGTCTTGATGCATTTTGGATCAGGAGGCTTGGGGGAAAACACACAGTTGGGCCATCTAAATGAAGTGTGATGTCTGGTTGCTGTTAAATCTATGGTTGTCATCCATGAAAGCCACGAAGAAGTCTGCCAAAATCCAGCTGCTTCTTACTAAAATAATCTGACCAAAAAAAGGTGCTTAAAAATGCCAGCTTCCTTCTTCTTCTCTCAGGCCTTTTGACATCAACGACATGGGGGGTAAGTCAGTGGCAAGCTCATTTTCAAAGCCTGAGGTGAGTTAAGCAGAACAGCTGGATTTGCTTCTGAGACACAAAGGCGGGGTTCACCTCCAGAAATGCACGTAACTTTAGAAATGGACAGTTTGTAAAGGGTGCTGTCATGGGCAGAAGTCCCTCCCATACCATTAATGTGAAGAATATCGTCTAAGTGAATGCAACTGACAGAACAACACACATCACACACAGTCCACTCTTGGCCGGAGTTCCAGCGTACAAACTTCAAGGAGATGTGTGGTACAGTGTTACAAACACCTCAGGTTACAAACGCTTCTGGTTACAAACTCCGCTAACCCGGAAGAGTTACCTCGAGTTGAGAACTTTGCCCCAGGATGAGAATGGAAATCGTGTGCCAGCGGCATAGTGGGAGCAAGAGGCCCCATTAGCAAAAGCAGGCCTCTAGTTAAGAACAGTTTCAGGTTAAGAACGGACCTCCGGAATGAATTAAGTTCTTAACTAGAGGTACCACTGTACAACTCCAGCTTTTCAAAATGGACAGATTTAAGGTAGCAAAGTAGGGAGGTCTGTGACAGATCCACACTTTTTGGCCTAAATATTCAGGGTTTGTAAATACCTTTTTCCCCAAATGATGCACCGACATGCACCAGCCCTTCTGTTTTTCTCACAGGCAGATTAAGTGAGAGGGCTAATTGGTGTAGGCATTTAAGTTCCCCACCCTTCAGCACAAGTTCTCAAAGAAGCTTCCAATGTAGACATAGACAACACTAAGATAAAATGAACAACATTTCTAGGAAAAAACCAGCTTGACCAGCTAAAACCCACGTTGAAACAGAATTCTAAAAAGCTGAGGGGAAATTAAGAGACCTTTTCCTAGAGCTGAAAAACAACAGCAAACACTGTTTTATCAACGCCTGCCATTTATGCCTGCCAAGCTTCTACCACTATTCTGCTTCTCAGTCATAAACCTACCCTGTTAACAGATTATATTTTATTACTATTATTAATTTTATGCTTGGATGAAACTGGGAGAAAATAGTTTATTAATGCAGCATACAGGACCAGTCCAAGACATTTTGGCACCTGGGGTGAACCATAAAATTGCACCCCGTGCCCCACCAGCGAAGATGGGGTGAGTGAAGATCTACATCAGGAACCTTTTTCTGCCAAACCTTTTTCAGATTCTTTGTCTAAAGAATAAAAAGAGAGAATTAAATTGATATCATTTGAATTGTTCTCATGGCAAGAAAGCAATGGAAATAGAATTTGCAATATCTAATGGGCCCTAACTCAATTTTCTGGTCTTGGTTCATAGAATCCTTGTTTTCATTCTGCAATACATGTGATATGATAAGTCACTGACTTTGTTCCCCAGTCCTAGGGCAATAAATTATACTGAAAGAATTTTTGTAAATTTAATTTATAGTAGGTTTGGCTTCACCCAAATATGGATTGTTATGTTTTGTTTTAGCAGTGAGCTTTAATATGTTATGTAATTTTTGAACGAGATATAAGTATAATGTTTGAATCCTTCATTTCCATTAGTCAAAATATGTCCAAATCAGTGTCCTAACATATTTAAGAAATAAAAACAACAGCCACAGGCATAATTCACTCGTTGGTTCTCCTGCACAAGCCCCATTGAAGTGAATGGGAACCAAGCAGACCCCATTTATTTCCATAGGGCTCCTGAATTCATGATTCTATGGAAAACCTTCCTGGCAATGTAAAACAACGTGTTATGATTATAATTATATTTGCTCCAGCTCTCTGCTCCAGCTCGAACAACTTCAGATGAATGAAACTACTGTATGCTTACAACTAGCTACACTTCTCTTTTCATTCAAAAGTTTCTAGTAGTTGTTGGGGGCTCAACTTACCATTAAGATAAATCAAGGTGCGATTGCATCTTCTTTGTCAATGGGAAACTAGGTAGGAGAGTTGGGGCAGCAGACTGGGAGAGTAACCCAGTGACATTGAGGGCAGGCACAGATTGATCAATAATTATGTGGAATTTTTGGAGGATACAGACTATCTGGTTATCTAGTTCCATTTAAAGCTGGGTTCAGACGCAGTTTGGGGACTGAATATTTTGTTGGGAGCCGTCCAGAGTGACTGGGGGAATTTGTATCTGCTTCTGCTTCTTGGTGGCTGGGTGTGATCATTCAGAGTTTTGGGGCAAAGTCTCAACAGTATACTGATGATATGCAGCACAACTTCCCTGTAATTTCTGAGTCAGGACATGCAGTGCATGATCTGGACAATTGTCTGGGTGCAGTGGTGGAGTAGATGAAGGCCAATAAGCTATGCTAGAATCCTGGGAAGATGTCTGTGGGTTGGTGGTTCCTGTGTCCAAGAGACTGGCCAGTTGTGTGTTCTGGATGTTGGTTTCTGCTTTCCTTCACTGTGCAGCGAAAGGGCTTGTCACGAGACAGGTGTTTACATTCCACAGTCTGTACTGTTGGAGTTTCTCACGGGAAAGGGAGACTGGATGTGACGTACACTGGTTTCCTGTTTTTCACTGTGTGATTCTCTCCAAGCTGCCGAGGAGAGAGGATGCATTTTCTGCTCCGGCAGAGGCAAGATGTCTATCTGTAATATACCAGCTTTGAACTGTAAATAAAGCAATATAGAGTATGTAGTACGTACTCCTCATCCTTCCGCTGGGCACGGAACTCTGCTTTACACCAACACGTGGTTATGGGCTCCAGAGGTCGAATCGGAGTGCCGGCAAAGGATCGGAATGCAGAGGGACAGATCGGATCGGAATCTGCTCTGCGCGTAAACATGATTGATGAGGTATGTGCTACTGCTCCGGGCAGCCTGCCAGCTTCTAGTTAATGGCTTTATGGCTGGACTTTGAACTTTTAAAGCCGTTTTGCCGGGAATACGCAAAAGGCTCCCAGGCTCAAGTTACTATGCTGGGGAAATCGAAAGTAACTTTTAAAAGCGCTTTTGGAATGAAGCAGCTGCAGCAGTGACGCAGCAAGATTTAAAGAAGCATATATAACGCTGAAGGCTAATGCCAGAGTCATGATGACCCTTCAGGATGCTTGTGGGATTCCTAAGCTCAACAAGAAAAACTATGCGGACTGGGTTTTGTATGCAGAGGCAATTCTGCGGAAAGAGGGTTTGTTTGAGGTGATTACAGAAACCCCCCCAGCTCCAGTTACAGATGCATGGAAAGCTAAGGATTCCAAAGCACGGGGAGCACTTACATTGATAGTATCCCCAGAAGAGCTCTGTCTATTGCGTGATAAGACCTCAGCCAGAGAAATTTGGGATTCTTTGAGAGAGGCTCACTTAAGGACAGAAGCTGGATCTACTATGTTTTATTTTAACAAGCTGCATAATATGGCTCTTGCTGAAGGTGGAGATGTGCGTTTACATCTGATGGAGATGCAAAATCTGAGACATGAGCTGCAACAGAGAGGACTCAACTTTCCAGAGGCTGTGTATTCTTTCATGATACTACAATCTTTGGGTTCAGGTTGGGAGTCTGTTGCAACCCAGATTGCTGTGCAGCCAACAGCTCAGCTGACAGTGGACTTTGTTACTGCCGTGGTGTTAAATGAAGCAGATCGCCGGGGTGCTAGCTGCATGGGCAAGGGGGAGTCTTCACAGACGTCATCCCATAGTGCAGTGGAACCACCAGATGGCGCCAAAGCTTTGAAGGCAGTGAAATGCTACTCATGTGGACGTCTAGGCCATATGAAGAGGGAATGCAGATATCCCAAGGCCAAGACAGAGCAGCGCAGCGAAAGCTCATCGCGCGGAAAAGGCCGAGGCAAAGGCAAAGGTCCGGTGTCTAGGACAACGCAGCACAAGGCTATGGTTTCACGCTTCACTCCAAAGGTTGCAGAGGTCCAGAAGACGTCTAGATCTTTCTTCGTTGTTGATTCAGCGGCGACCCACCACATGTGCAATGATAAAAGACTGTTTGTGTCTTTTACACCGCAGGAAGGTGCGATTCACCAGGCGGATGACCACACGATTCCCAGTAAAGGCTACGGAACTGTTGTACTTCACAGTTTGGACTTATCGATACAGAATGTCCTTTACGTGCCAGACGCCAAACATAATCTTCTCAGCGTTGGACAGCTGAATGAGCGGAACATTGACGTGTCCTTTAAGAACAAGAAGTGCATCATCACAAAGAAAAATGACTATGTATTGCATGCTGAATATGTTGATCGTTTGTTTGTTTTATATTATGATGATGTTGTGCAGGATGACACTTGTTGCATTGCAGGTTCTAACAAAAGTTTGCATGCAGAATGTATTCATGATTTTCATCGAAAATTTGGTCATTTGCATTTTGAGGCAGTATCTAAAATGCCTGCCTTGGTTGAAGGTATGACTATTAAACCCTGCAGGTACCACATGAAGTGCAAGGCATGCGCAGCAAACAAGGTGAAAATGGCTGCGAAAGGTAAGGTGTCTAGTAGGCAAGCTACGGAACCATACCAAATTGTTCATGCTGATTTGGTTGGACCACTAGCGCCCTCTTTGGGTGGAAATAGGTACTTCATGGTTCTCATTGATGCATTTTCTAGATATATTTTTGTGTACAATCTCAAGCAGAAATCAGAGGCTTTTCCTAGGTTCAAGGAATTCTGTGCTTGGTTGGAAAATGTGCATGGTAAGAAGATAAAGACTCTTTTCAGTGATCGCGGGGGAGAATTCACTTCTCAGCAGTTTGAAGCTTTTCTGACTGAGAAAGGAATTCAACACGATTTGTCTAGTCCTCGCTCGCCATGGCAGAATGGACTTGCGGAACGGGCAAATCAGACATTGCTTCAAGGGTTAAAAACCTTGCTGCATGATGCCAATCTTCCAGAGAGTTATTGGGCCGAATCTCTCTCGTGTTTTGTTTACAGTTACAATCGCAGGTTATCTTCAGCGATTGGTTGTACCCCCTATGAGAAAATGTTTGGCAAGAAGCCATACATCAAACACATGAAAATTTTTGGTTCTGACATGTGGATTCACTCACCACAAAACTCCAAGTTAGACAAGCGTGGATTGCATGGTATCTTTCTAGGTTATCAGAAAGGGTCTTACAGAATAATGATGACTGACTCTAAGACAATTAAGCTCACGAGAAGTGTTGAGTACAATGCAAAGTGGGGGGAGAATGTGGGAATTTTCCAATGTTATCCTGATGACAGTGATGAGACTGAGGATAGTCAAAAGCAACCACAACAACCCACACCCACTGATGAAGGTTCTGAGTCTGAATCTGAAACTGAATCAGGTGATTCAGAGGATTTCAAGAGTGCGAAAGCCTCTATGCGACCCTCTGAAAGCTCTGATCAAGAATTGGAGGAACCATTGTTCACAATAGGTCGTTTTTCTCCTAAGAAGGAAGAGGAGAGTGTTGAAGACTTAAGGCTAATTCGTAGGTCACAGAGAGCCACAAAAGGCAAACCTCCAAAGAGATTTGCTGATGAGTTTGCTACGATAGCAGTAACAGCTGTTAAAAGCTCCAAGAAGGTATTTGAACCTTCAAGTTTCCAAGAAATCCAGGGTTTGGATTCAAAGGAAGCTGAGCCATGGTTAAATGCCATGAAGGCTGAGCTTGATTCCTTGGAAAGGAACAAAACATGGGAGCTAGTTCCAGTAGTTCCAGGAATGAAACTGCTTGGAAGCAAATGGGTCTTCAAAGCGAAGACTGATCAAAATGGCAAGATAGTCAGACACAAAGCCAGATTGGTAGCCAGAGGTTTTGCACAGGTACCAGGTGAAGACTATCACGAGACCTATTCGCCCACAGTGAGGTATGAAAGCATTAGGCTTATGCTCAAGCTAGCTGCAGAGGAAAATCTACACATTAGTCACCATGATATTAATACAGCTTTTCTGTACGGATCTCTAGATGAATCACTTTATATGCTTCCACCTGATGGCGTACAGGTAAAACAGGGATTTGTTTGTGCTCTGAAGAAATCCCTTTATGGTCTCAAACAAAGTGCACGGTGTTGGCACACAAAACTCACTGAAGTATTGTTTTCTCTAGGTTTTCAGCAAGGGAAAGCTGATCCATGTGTATTTGTCAAAGAGGAGGGGCAAAAGAAACTGTACTGTTTGTTTTATGTTGATGATTTATTATTCTTTTGGAAAGATGTCGCAATGTACAATAACGCCCTAGCTCAACTGAAAGAGCACTTTGACATGAAAGATCTTGGTGAGGTAAACAACTACCTATCTCTAGAAGTAGAGAGAGATCAAGATGGTAACATTCTAGTACACCAGTCACGGAAAATTGCTGATGTGTTAAGCAAACTAAACCTGATGAATGCTAACCCTGTAGACACACCGATGACAACAGGTTATCAGGTAGATGACACTGAAGAAGCATTTTCTGACACTACACTGTACAGAAGTGTGCTAGGCAAGCTAAACTTCATTGCCAGATGTTCAAGACCAGACATTGCTGTTAGCTGTAATTTGCTAAGCAGACAAGTCAACAATCCTAGTGTCAAGGATTGGAAAGCTCTGAAACGCATAGCGCGGTATTTGAAAGGCACTATGCATTACAGACTGAGATTTAACAATCAGAAGTCTGGTGGTCTTGAAATATTTGCAGATGCAAGTTTTGGAAGTGACACTACAGAC
Source organism: Podarcis muralis (assembly GCF_964188315.1). Taxonomy (NCBI): domain Eukaryota; kingdom Metazoa; phylum Chordata; class Lepidosauria; order Squamata; family Lacertidae; genus Podarcis; species Podarcis muralis. The sequence goes on from NC_135655.1 coordinate 41,498,137, forward strand.
AGGAAAAGTACGTCTGGAGTTTGCTACATGTACAATCAGGGTCTGTTTGATTGGTCATGCAAGAAGCAAACAACAGTTAGCTTAAGTACTTGTGAAGCTGAACTGAATGCACTGTCTTATTCACTTAAGGATTGTGAATGGTTGATACAATTGTGCAAAGATATGAAAATTCCTGTCAAATGTCCAATCCAGGTTTACCAGGACAACAAAGCATGTTTGGCTTTGCTGAAGTCTGAAGGTTGTAAGCAAAGCACGAAGCACTTGCAATTAAAGTTGCAGCATGCTAGGGAATGTATTCAGAAGGGACTCGTAACGGTGTCCTATATGCCAGGTAATGAAATTCCTGCTGATGTATTGTCCAAGGTTGTATCAAGGGATCAACACTGTACCTATGTGCAGAAGTTGGGTTTGTACTGATGCTGTACGAACACGCTGCCCAGTGATGTTCACAGAAAGGGGGAGGATGTTGGTTTCTGCTTTCCTTCACTGTGCAGCGAAAGGGCTTGTCACGAGACAGGTGTTTACATTCCACAGTCTGTACTGTTGGAGTTTCTCACGGGAAAGGGAGACTGGATGTGACGTACACTGGTTTCCTGTTTTTCACTGTGTGATTCTCTCCAAGCTGCCGAGGAGAGAGGATGCATTTTCTGCTCCGGCAGAGGCAAGATGTCTATCTGTAATATACCAGCTTTGAACTGTAAATAAAGCAATATAGAGTATGTAGTACGTACTCCTCATCCTTCCGCTGGGCACGGAACTCTGCTTTACACCAACACTGGATAGGGTTGCCCCCTCTCTGAAAGAACAGGTTCAGAGTTTGGGGGTGCTCCTGAATTCATCTTTTTCACTGCAGGCTCATGTAGCCTCAGGGCCTAGGAGTGCCTTTTACCAGCTACAGATGGTACGTCAACTAAGGCTGTTCTTGAACAGGGATAGTGATTTGTGCATTGGTAACCTCAATACTTGATTATTTCAATGTGCTCTCTCTGGGCCTATCCTTGTGCCTATTCTGGAGACTCCAGCTGGTGCTGCAGCTGGACCCCTTAGCCTGAAAATGTTGGGAAACCCCTGTCTAAATTTAAGAGCAATTGTTAAAAGCAATGCACCTAGATGCTTTCATACACTGTGCAAAATATATCACTCTTTTGAACTTTTATGACCATTCAAATTATCAAATTATGGAAAAGGGAAAGAAAACAAGTGTGCCTTTTCCAGTAAAGTACCACAAATTAGTCTTGTGATGTACCAGTTCTAGGAATGTTATTCTCCAATAGCAATGGGCTGTTTTTATGGTGCTTATTTTAATATCTCCTGCTGAAAATACATTTCTAGCAAGAAAATGGATTGATTGAACTTCAGTACACTTTCCAGGCACTACATTTTTTTCACCTCAACTTTACCAGGTCTTTACAGTGGTACCTCGGGTTACATATGCTTCAGGTTACATACACTTCAGGTTACAGACTCCGCTAACCCAGAAATAGTGCTTCAGGTTAAGAACTTTGCTTCAGGATGAGAACAGAAACCGTGCTCCGGCGGCACGGCAGCAGCAGGAGGCCCCATTACCTAAAGTGGTGCTTCAGGTTAAGAACAGTTTCAGGTTAAGTACGGACCTCCGGATGAATTAAGTACTTGACCCAAGGTACCACTTATTCAAAAACTATTGAGAGAAAAATGCTGGCATCATATATTCCTAATGAGACTTTGCTTTTCAGAAACTGGACAGTATTAACTTAGAGGCCAGATTTTCGCATTATGTAAATTGACATTGGAAAAGACCTTTCTTAAGAGAGAAAGAGAATTTGTTGAGTCTAAATATTTTGGACTTGCACTGCAAGGTTTGTATTTACATCAGGGACCTTGCTGTTCTCATACAAGAAATTGCAGCAGTAAGTGAAATTCTTCACCTGAGTTATGTAAAAGCTCACCCCATTTCAAAACATTTTAAAAACAAATACAAACTTTATTTATTTATTTATTTATTTATTTATTTATTTATTTATTTGTTGGGGGGGGGAGCTATTCAGTAAGCCAAACCCACACAGAGACTCCATTTCATAGATGCATTGGTTGTGTTTGGACTGAAACATAATTTAGTGCTACATGAACAAGTCTCAGGCTCATGTGTTAACTCCCCCTCCCCCTTCCTCTGACACAGTTGTGAGGAGACTGGAGGAAACGATGAGCAATTAGTTGAAAATAGAAAAGAATGCTTCCAAATGAATTTTGACTCTGGCTTGTTTGAATAAACCATAGTTAGAACCAACCTCATCTGTGGTTCAGATGAAATGATAAACTGTGATAAGTTGAAATTAGAAGATCTTCATGGGCCCCGGCCAGAAGTCCACAGAAGCAGAGTTATCCAACAGCAGCCCTGAGAAGATGGATCCACTCCACGCCATGTGGAACCACCGGCACCAAAGCCCACATCTCCTTCTCCGAGGAGCCTCCTTTCCTAATTTCAAAATATATACAACTTCAAGATATATCATAGTCTCAAGGAGCTAATCATTATTATGTGGCTCATTTGTGCATGTTTCCACTATTCACTGTTGTGTTGCCATTAAATGAAGATACACTTTCTTTCTCTTTAACGTGGAGCGAGACAATTATCTTTGAGTCCCAATGCTCACCCTGGAATTTACTTCTTAAGAAAACAGATTCTGCAGGCAGAACCATAACAAGAAATGAAGCCATTATTTCAAAAAGAGTCAGAATGAAAAATTTCAGGTCAAAAATATATTTGACACTTCGGCCGGTTTACCTTAAAGCGAGGGCATTTCAATCACAAGCACATAGGGCAGGCTTCTTTTTAAGTAGAAAAACATGACCAGGCCATCATCCGGATTTTGAGCACGGTATGTCCACTATGAAGGAAATTCCAGCTCGCTGAGGCTGAGGCATTTGTTCCTGCATCGCTTGTGCTAAGTGATTTTCATGTGAAGAGAAGGTCCTGTTTGTGTGATGTTATTCATATTTGTCTAACTCCTGTGTTTTCTTTTCTGGGTACACTTTCCATTAGGAGGACAGACCATTAAATTTATCATTCATCTGTGGTCGATGTCAAGTCAGGCTAGAGACGTGGTGCAAGCGGAAACGCCTAGAATGTTGCATAAATAAATATAAGGAACATTCTTTTTGGATGCTCTTCCAGTCATGGAACTGGCATTGATACAGCAGAGACATCCATGAATGGAAGCCCATGACTGCCCTCCCAAGAATCCTTCGAACTGTAGTTTCTTAAGGGTGCTGGGAAGTGTAGCTCTCTGTGGGGAAAATGTGTTGGACACGCTTTTAAAGGTATGGTATGAATCTGTCCCAAAGGTGCCATTCATTCTCTTTTTTCTTCTAATTCCTTCTACTTACCTCCTTTAATGTTGGGAGCTCTCTCTTCCTTGGTCTTCAGGACCTCTTTATAAATAAGAACTCCAAGGACAAGCTATTAGAAAAGGCATCTTATTAGAAAAGGCTTCTGGAATTATTCAGGTTCCCAAGCAATAAGCAAAGCATACAATGTTATTACTCTTAATGACATCAATAAAGCCTCTCTTCAGCAATATAAAACATTTCTCTTGTAATAAAAGCATCTAGTATCCCCCCTCCCCAAGTTGCATCAATCACTGGGCCTAGTCTATTTAATTCAGGCGAAGGCAACATAGCACCTTCCTGCTGGTGTTAAGACTCCAAATCCCACCAGCTTCAGCCAGCATGAACAATCATCAGGGATGAACGGGAGAAAATATTAGTTAATCTAAGTCTGGGGTAGCCAGTGTTGTGTCCTATACATGTTGTTGGACTACACAGCCCCTTATCTCTGACCTCCCATTATCCCTGGCCTCCACTGCCAGAGGCAGCATGATCCTGAACACCAGCTGCTGAGGAGAGTGCTGTTGCAATGGGAGGTTTCAGCTTGTGCATGCTGCCACTGTTTTCTCTCGAAGAAAAACAAACATCTCCATGGTTAATGGAAAGGGCTGCCATCTGAGAGGACAGGAGCATTAGCTTTCAAATACCATTGAGCACCGTCTCTAATTTAGGAATTAAGGCATAACACATGGCACGAGTTCTCGAATCCATGTGTTTTCAAGGACAGCAAACACATTTCACACCCACTGCTAAAAATCCAAATAAATACATCAAAGCTTTTAAAATGTCAGGGAACACTTGCTTCTTGTTGCAAGCGGGCTACCCCCACGTCTCAGTGAGTCAGTAATTTTGTCAAGTCCATAAGTCATCAAATCTTTAAAAGAAAACAAGTTTACGATTCAATAAATTGCTGTATCATGCAACGTAAAAATGATCGATTCCATGTTTCACATTTTTGAGGTTTCTTGGTTCTGCTGTAAAAAGGGTGGCAGAAATTACCCTCGTTTTATTAGCAAGTAACTGTTCAATTGTTTCTTAACTCCCAACATATAATACCACTGGGTAGCTTACCAGATAAGTGAGTTTACCTAAATCCAGCTGAACAGAAGTATCATTTGAGACACATGCATACCATTTACAAAGAAGCAACCTGGAAGGACACTCAGTACAAGCTAAAAAATGGGGCCCTTGTGTCATCTGTTGAAACAAAAACAACAAAGGGACTTATGGCACCTTAAGTCTAGACCCAGGGGCAGAATTCAGCCCTCCAGCCCCATCTGTCTAACCCTTTGGACTCCGCCCAGGCCACACCGCTGCCTGGTCGTTTCACACCCTCCTCGTGAGTTGTGCCAGGTTGAAACTGTAATCATGCCTCCTGCTTATCTGACAGGAGAGGTTCGTGTCTAGAGGCCTCTTTCTTTTCCCTGACTGGAATGCAGCCTGTTGTACAAAGCCACAGCCATACTCTGCCCACTTTTGCCTCCAGCCCCACTAGAGATGGAGCAGAAATATGCTTCAGTTTGAATTTAAAGGCGAATTTATCAAATCCACACTTTCAAAACAGTATGAGAACTGGAACACGGCCATTCTTTGAAATTTGCACTGCTCCGAATTTTGCAATGCAGTTCCCCAACCAAGCCTTGTTTACAAAAAAAAAAAAGTTATCAGGGGAAAGTATGCATCAATATATTAGTGAAAGTAACACACACAAATGCATTATGTTAGGGGAAATTGCTTGGGGAAATGTGTACATTACTCAAAACTGTGTCTATTAGGAGAAATTTGCACTAAGATGCTGGTGAATTTTCATGAGGATTAAAAAAAAAGCAAATTGCTGGAAAATGTGGAGAACTGAATGTAAGACAAGAAAAAAAGAGAAATTAAGAGAACTGAAACTGACAGATTTTCCATCTTTAGGCCCCACTAACATTTTGCCTCTGACTCCACCCACCACTGGAATGACCATGTAACTTGGGACACTTCATGTATCTGACAAAGTGGACTGTAGTCCATTAAAGCTTATGCCATAATACATGTGTTAGTCTTATCATGTCCCAAGACTTTTCAGTACCTTTCAACCTAACCAATTTGATAATGTTGTTATGAGGCTAACAGCGCGATACTATGCATATCTAATCAGGAGTAAGCCCCACTGAGTTCAAGTGCCATTGGGTTCAATGGGATTTACCCTCAGGATAGTGTGCTTGCACACTCACCTGGAAATAAGTCTCATTAAATGAAGCGATGCTTACATCTGAAAAAATACATGTAAAGGATTACACTGTAATCTCCACTTTCAGCTTCTTGGAAGAAAGGCAGGTACAAATGACCCAATAAGAAGGATGCTTCATATTTATGCTAGTTTTCTTAAGTGCTAGTTCTTTGCCTTGTGTCATTTTTAACTATTAGACGCTACCTCGCACACATAAAATGATGTTGGACTTGCTTTTACACAAACACACACTCACATCTGGCAGTACTTACATATTGCATTGATTTCAACCATGGACCTCCCCATCCCCCCACTGTATCATAAGTTTGTGACTTGTTGCCATGCTATGCAAAACATTTTAACTATTCATTTAGGAAAATGTCAGCATTCCATAGTTTCACTGGAATGCTTTGCCGAGGAAATATGGGAACTGGTGAGACATTAAAGGGAAAATACAAAAATGATGAATACACTCTATTACTGGATATTATTTAAAATATCCTGCCCATTTTCAAGTGGGGGGAAAAATTGTGGGTTTCAAAAAATTTCGTGCATGATGACCTTTTCTTTTCACCTACTACTTCATTATTGACATGTTGCAGAAAGCACCAATGGTGAAATGGGAGAAAAATCTCTCTTACTTCCTACCACTATTAGCATGACAAATGAAGTGCCTTGTTACGACTGACAGAGGCATCCTGAAACAATTACATTTACTTTTGCAATCTGAATGTATCACCCTGTCCCACTCATTCGTAGCATGAGGCTGATCTCACTCAAATACAGATGTGAGGAAGGGTGCATTCCATCGATGTCAGGGCAACATGGCCATATAAAACTGGTGTGATGGATAAGAGAACATGGTCATGGATTTTTGGGGGATGACTGGATAATTTACCGCAACATTTAGAATGTAAGGCTTTTGGAACTGAAAATTCACACATGCTGTGTTACCAATTTGGGGACCTACAGTGCCCAGGTATTGATATTTGTTATCTCTTTTAAAATGAACACAGGCTCTCTACTCCAGCCTCTGTCACAATGTCAGCATTATAAAGCCCATATCAGGTATAGACTGCGTTGGGTCCCTAGCACTGCTAGAAAGGGGTCAAGACCTTGCTCTCTTAGAATGGCAATGGTGCCCACCTGAGAGGTGAGCACCAGTGAGCTCCAGCTGAAAAAAAACCCTGCCTATCTGGCACCTTCTATTGTTTGTTTGTTTGTTTGTTTGTTTGTTTGTTTGTTTATACCCTACCCACCTGGCTGGGTTTCCCCAGCCACTCTGGGCAGCTCCCAACAGAATATTAAAACAGAGTAAAACATCCAATGTTACAAACTTCCCTAAACAGGGCTACCTTCAGATGTCTTCTAAAAGTCAGATAGTTGTTTATTTCCTTGACATCTGATGGGAGGGCATTCCACAGAGCAGGTGCCACCACTGAGAAGGCCCTCTGCCTGGTTCCCTGTAACCTCACTTCTCACAGTGAGGTAACCTCCAGAAGGCCCTCGGAGCTGGACCTCAGTGCCCGGGCAGACCAATGGGGGTGGAGAAGCTCCTTCATGTATAGTGAATGTGTGAAAGGGAGCAGGATCACATCCACTGGCCCCACCCCTGATACTGATGTGCCCCCTAGTGGCTAAATGCTTGGTGATATTGAGAAAGGGTCCTATGAACATACAGCTGTACACTTCGAGGGTTCCTCCATGTGACCAAGACCATGGGCCAATCGGGGCTCCTGGTGGGAAGGCTGAGTCTTGTGTTCATGCATAGGGTCCTTTCTCACTCATACAGCTCTAATTTACCCAGCTCTTCTACCATTTTCCAAAATGAAGACAAGCATGCAACCTGATAATAACTACAGTGGTACCTCGGGTTAAGAACTTAATTCGTTCCGGAGGTCCGTTCTTAACCTGAAACTTCTCTTAACCTGAAGCACCACTTTAGCTAATGGGGCCTCCTGCTGCTGCTGCGCCGCCGGAGCCTGATTTCTGTTCTCATCCTGAAGCAACGTTCTTAACCTGAAGCAATATTTCTGGGTTAGCGGAGTCTGTAACCTGAAGCGTATGTAACCCAAGGTACCACTGTATTTAAAACAGGTCAACGAATGCAAATGAATAATACAAAATGCTTTAAAAGCGACTGGATAATAAAATTAGGATGTGAAAAAACAGTTAACAGCACAAGTCATCACTGTGCAGCTCAGCAGTGACAGACAGCACTGCAACTCAGAAAACAGCTGCCACCATTTAAAATAAATTGTACTTTTATAAATGTGCAGCCCACAGGAGCATTGCCAGTGAATCCAGGGCTGTCTTAAGCATATACGGTGCCGGAGTGCAAAGATCCACCTGACACACACACACACCCCGGTTGCCCAGTCACAGGCACGCAAGAGGGTGGAGCCAGCTGGCTGCCTCAGCATCTCACTGGCTCGGTCACCCCCAAACTCGCGGCGCAGAACCGCCTGCAGCAGAAGAGCCTGCTGTGGCGCTCCGACCAACGGGCGGGCTCTTCCCCGGACTCAACTCTCCGGCCCTGGACTCTCGGCCTCACACCCCTGGGAGCCTGGCGCCCAGGTGCCCCGCACCCCTAGCACCTATGGGTAAGACGGCCCTGAGTGCATCAGCATGCTGCATTCCCAATTCCTCTCCCAGAGTTACAGATCTCAGAGTGGTTTAAAGAATCAATCCCTCTTCCCAAGGAACTCTGAGAATTGTGACTTTGAGGAGAATTGGGATCTAACATTATCTTAGCCCCCTTAAGAAACTACAGTTCCTAGATTCTTTGGGAGAATCCCGAGTTTACAGTGGTATGGTACTGTTTTAAATGTATATAGATTTTATCTAAGACGGCAACTATATACAGATACATAATCAGGAGAAAGTCCTGGACCTCACTTCTGTGTAAAAATGAATAGGCATAGGCATGGGACTTTCTTCAGAGCAAACCAATAGTGTCATGAGTCACATACAAAGGAGTTGCACTAGTCTAGTTGATTTCAAAGCTATTTTTTATTTCCAGTGAACCCCGTATTCCCCTGTCATATTCCAATATTGTGTTTCAAACCTCCCTAAGTTTCAAAAGCAGTTTGTAGATGGCTGCTGTTTGAAGAAAATCAAATCTAAAGCTTCCACTGGTTTTTGGAACTAGTCGGACTCAGAAAAGACTCTAGAAAGACATTTCCTTCCAGATAGGGAGCATGTGGCTCTTGAAAAATTAAATATTAAACAGACAGACGTGCACAAAGAATCTCAGTTTTTCTTTTCCTCTTAGCCATCAATACTCATGCTGTAGAGGAAAGTGAAGAACCTGACTAAATGACATGTTCAAAAAATGTCAAACCATCCCTGTACTTTCCCAATCACACATTTCATTTCACGTTAATAGTCAAGAGCGTAAATCCTGAATATTTCATTTGCAGGATATATATTAGACTATTTCCAGTAACAGTTTGTCATGTTCTTCCCAAATGTGACCTGTTGCAACATGTTTTGGCATGAAGTTTAAAAGAAAATAGCCTTCTCTAGGAGATTTGTTTTGGGAGAGCATGCGTTGCCACTATACAGAAAAACAGAGTGTGTGCTTAGAAAACCAGGCTCTCCCTTTGAAGCATCCAGCCTGTCTGGGGGTGGAACCCATTGCTTGAGGGCAGCAAGAGGCAAAAAGGCCAGGCCTACACATGCTCAAACTGCCTGTAGGGCAGAGGTGGGGAACCTCAAGATCGTGAGCCAAATGTGCCTCTTGAAACTTTCCTTTGGCCACACCCCTCACTGTCTCTGCTTTGCACCCCAAGTGTTTTTGCCTGGCTAGAACGTGTCCTTAAGCTTTGATAATGTCTCTTGCTTGTCTGAATAGAGGATAGAGAGGGAGGTGAGTATATGCAGAAACTAGCATAATGTACAAATGGCAAAATTCATGTTACTCCAAACACTGAATCATAGCTGTCAACTTACAGATTTGAAAATAAGGGACCAGCAGCCTCAAAAATAAGGGATCAGCAGCCAAAATAAGGGATTTTGCTTAGCTTATACAGAAATCTGGCAGTGATGGAGCCATGCTGCTTTTGCTGCGACTGACTGTGTTTTGCAGGGGGTTAGACTAGATGATCCTCCGACCAAAGAAGAGTGGCAGAGAAAACTGATGAACGACATCAAGATGGCAAAGCTTACAGGCAGAATTAGAAACCAGGAAGAGGACCTCTTTAATAAAGAATGGGGAAAGTTTATAATTTAGTTGAAAAGCTATTGTAAAGAGTTACATACATTGATAGGATTGACAGAAAACTTGTAGTAAAAATTTGAACTATGGATGGACAAATGATTTATAAATATAGAGTTATGAAAGCGATGCAGAGGGGGAAATGACTACATTAAGATGCTGCACTGGTTGGAGGGTATGCTAAGCAGCACATCGGGGCTGCCGTCGTCTTGGCGCAAGGAGTTCCATCGGCCCTTCCCCGCCCGAGAGGGGGGGAGAGAGACTCTCGGCCACGCCGCCCGCGAGGCTGGCATGAGGCGGTTGCTCTTCCTCCTCCCTCAGGCCACCTCAGCTGCTGCTGCCTCTGGCTTCCCCTGGCAGTGCGGCGGAAGTCTTGCAAGAGAGGGGCTGCCTGCCTGCCCGCCTGCCACCACCCGTCTCCTCATGACACGCCCCTGAGGGGAAAAAGGGAGAGACGGACATGCGGCAGCTCGTGCGCGCGCTCTTTCTTGTGGCGGAGGACCCTGAGCCGCTGCTTTCCTCCTGAGCCAGGTGAGCATGAAACCCGGGAAATTTAAGGGACATCATCAATAAGGGACAGCAGCGGGACATGGTGCTGGGATAAGGGAGTTTCCCGCCAAATAAGGGACGGTTGACAGCTACGCACTGAATTCTTTCTTCATTTAATTTGGTTCCTTCAGTCTGGCATCTTAACCTATTTCATTCTTGAACCCAACATGACTGGAGCTACCTGCTTTTCCACCCTTGTGGTCTTGACTTTTCAAAACTGACCTTTTCTGACCCCCAGAAAAGTTTGTCTCACCTTCTTCAGCTTCAGCATCGTCATTATTTATTAAATTTATATACCACCCTTCATCCACACTTTGATTCAGAATCTCGACTAGCAAGGGACAGTACCAAAGAGAGTCTACTAATAGTTTGTTTCCCAACTGCCCACAAAAATCTAGAGTCAGCCCTGAGTTTGCCCTTCCTTTCATCCCAGCAACCAGGTTGCATCTTTCCTGTGGTGGTTTCACTTAAGATCAGGTACTCTTCACAAGTTACTTTCTGCAAATACAGAAACAATGCAAATGCACAATAAATGCAAAATGTGAAAACATTACACAGAGGCTTAGGCAAGTCTCCTGCTGTACAGGAGTTGAATTCTAGACACGCATTAAGAATTCACTGCATAATTAAATTACAGTAAAATTCTATACATAACAGTAGCCACTCAGAAGCACACATATTTGAGATCAATAGGTCTTACTCCAAGGTAAGTGGGTACAGGATTGTAGCCTTGGTTCTCCTGTGAGGAAGTGGCAAAACTTAAATTCAGGCACGAAGTTATTTTATCCAAGAGGGGTATAAAATCAAATAATTTTAAAACAATGAATTTATTAATAATAAAATAAAATAACATTTTTACTGCTTTTGCTGTTGTAGCAGAAAACTGGAAAGTGGGAATGGGTTGATGAGTTTTTTTACTAAGCACTTAGGAAAAATAGTAACTATGCTTTACCTTACTATTTTACCTGGAGAAGAAATAAAGAAATTATTTTGAAAATGAAATCCGATGACTTTCCTTTCCACAGTCCCCTCATAGCAGCTGCAGGCCTAAAATAATTCCTTAGGAATCAAGCCACGTACACATTAACCTGGGAGTAAGCTCAACTGAATACATGCTGACCTTATGCACCTCAACTACAATATCATAGTACATGAACAATGATTACTGAGGGGGCTGGATAGGTGAGAAACAGGGGTTTGGATAATCTGAGCTGGCTAAGTGTTGAGTGGGCTCATAAAACATGCATCTCCTTTGAAGCGATCTTCAGAGTACAGAGAACTTCACTGGCATCCCTAACTAATATTCCGGGAAACGATGATCCCTCTCCAACTAGCAAAGTAAGATCGGTTAAATTTAAACCTGACATCACGTCCCGAGTGCAAGTTTGCTGCACACCCGTCATTTCTGTATCGTAGTTTGGAACTTAATTCTGAGGATTTCCCAACTAAGTTGATATCAGCTCATGAAGTCTGACTGTTTCAATGTGTCACTGAAAACAACGTGGATGCTCTCCAGCAGGGAAAATCTCTGAGTTTGGGTCAGGAGAACCTCTAATAATACATGCGCATAGAGAGCCGTGCTGGAACTGGAATGTCTGAATCACTGACATACTGGGGAGCAGATGGAGGACAAGAATGCATTAAATCTGTCATCACGCCCTACTGTGCCATTCCAAAGTTACAACTGGAAGAGGGGAAAACTACGTAATAGGTTTGGGGTTGATTACACAACAATCTGAGCAGCCAAGCCTTGTGATATATGTATTCCAAAAATCAAATGCAGCCGTGGCTGTTTTCAGGCAAGTATTGTTCAGTCCACAGTCTCCCCAAAATTTCTGAAGCATATCAATATAATGGAAGCTTTTGTGTGTGTGATAGTACTCACCAATACGGAGTGCCAACACCTCTCTCTTTTTTGCTGCCCTTGGCAGACACTTTGTACTGGCACCCAAAACACTTTTATCAATATACGAGTACTAATACCTCATTTTTTTACCAAAAGAAGCACCAGTAATAACCAATGTACATAAATGTCCCACTTTAGATTCCTAGGGTGGTGGATGTTTGCTGATGGCAAATCAGCCATTGTTGTTGTTGTTGTTTAGTCGTTTAGTCATGTCTGACTCTTCGTGACCCCATCGACCAGAGCACACCAGGCACTTCTGTCTTCCACTGCCTCCCGCAGTTTAGTCAAACTCATGCTGGTAGTTTCGAGAACACTATCCAACCATCTCATCCTCTGTCGTCCCCTTCTCCTTGTGCCCTCCATCTTTCCCAACATCAGGGTCTTTTCCAGGGAGTCTTCTCTTCTCATGAGGTGGCCAAAGTATTGGAGTCTCAGCTTCAGGATCTGTCCTTCCAGTGAGTACTCAGGGCTGATTTCCTTAAGAATGGATGGGTTTGATCTTCTTGCAGTCCATGGGACTCTCAAGAGTCTCCTCCAGCACCATAATTCAAAAGCATCAATTCTTTGGCGATCAGCCTTCTTTATGGTCCAGCTCTCACTTCCATACATCACTACTGGGAAAACCATAGCTTTAACTTTATTAACTGTAAAAAGCCAGCACACATCTTGTGACCCACCATGCTGAAAGCATGTGTGCATTTCCTCAGGTCCATCACATATAGTGGATTAGCAAGAGTTTGATCAGTCTCTCTTTCCCCACCATTCACCTGTAGTTCCTCCATGGCAGGAGCTTGGACTTGACCCTTGGTGTGCCTTCCAGCTCTATAATTCTATTCTTCTAAATATGATGCTGGCTCTCCCACTGCCCAGCCGGTTTGTGAATTGTGGAGGCCTACATTGAGATTTGTGGATTGTGGAAGCCTACATTGAGATTTGTGGAGGCCTACATTGAAATTTGTGGATTGTGGAGGCCTACACTGAGATTTTGTTCTGTGGGAGGAGAAGCTTGCAGGCTTTGAAAGCTTACCATCTGTTGGATGTGGGCTTTTATGAGCCCCCAAAATATATGTCCATGCCTGGCTTAGGAGAACTTCACTATCAACCCTGATGTATTTCAGGCACTGTTCCTTGAAGTCAACCTTTGCAAGTCTGCCTTCATTTTCTGGGAGGACCAGCGCGTTCTAAAACCGTTCTGTGTCTAAGCTGTTTGTAGAAAGAAAGGTGTTCCCTGGACCCTCTTCCAGACTAACCACAGCTTTCTAACCTGCCGTATGGATGTGCCTCGACTTAGATGTCATTTACTGCTCTTTGTAACTTGCTTCGTTCTCCCACATGAATATCACATTATTATTTTTTTCTACATGAATGTTTTAAAATCAGATTGTGCTGAACAGAGCCGGCCACGGTGGAAAAGATTTAACTCGGCCGACTTTAACTGATGTCTTCCTCACACACTAACCTTTGCTGTACAGCATTCCTACAATGCTTCATTGTTTGACTCCTTGTCGGTGATAATGCAGCCGGCATTCAATTCCCACCCTTGAATGAGTTCAGCGAGCCTTTTAAAAGGCCCATCTGATATTCCTGGTATTAAATAACATTCTTCGTTTCTGTGCACACAACCGTGTGTTCTTGTCAAATACCTTATCTCTGGGTTCGCATTAATAACTAAGCATGAGTCATCAGACATCTTTGTGTTTAAATGCAGCGCAGGCCACCAATTTCCCAACCCCCAATGATTTCTCTGCTGACTGCATGTCAACATGCTAACTTGATTATCACTTGGGTGGCCCTTCATTTACTTTGGAGGTGGCTCCAGCCCGTTTGTGTCTGCACACAGTTCAGCATTAGGCTGGAAATAGCAGAGATGATCACAATCAGATTGCACTGAACAATCAGAAAACCTGCTCGGCCCAGAGATGTTCAGAAATGCAGAAGTCTAGACTCTTGGAGCTAATAAACAAACTAGAACTAGGATCTGCAAGGCACCAAGCCTTCCGGCTGCAACCCAGCCTGTCCTGCCTTGAAGGATGTGCTCCTATCTGCTGGTAGATCTTTGGGTGACTTTTGGTAGATCAGCAACCATTTCTGACTCCCATTCTACTGTAATGAAGAAAGCTTGGGAGTACCCAGGGATGGAATTTTATGTGGAAGGACTGTGAGCTCAGGTGAGCTATGGGTCTCAGTAAAAAACATCCCTGTGTTCAGCAGCTATTCAGAGGCACTGTTTTAAAAAGCCTAAGCATGGATGGAGTTTTTTGAAAATCTCAATGTCAAGCTACAATATGTATAAAAGAGTCAAGCCCCACTTGGTACTATAATTCAGTAGCAGAATTTGGCATATAATTTTGCATTTTAGGAGAGGTTTGATAAAGATACACACTGCTTTCAATAAATTTTCCATAATATAATGCATTTTTGGAAAAATGATATATTTTATGTATCATATGCATAGTTTTATAAATACATATGTTTTTGTATGTACACTGTGGTATGTGTTTGTGTATGTATGCCTTGTTACTTTAGGAAACCTGGGATGTATATCCTTTTAATATGGTATAATAGTATAATCCTGCATATAATAATGCCCATCTGAGAATAGTGGAACTGCATATAGTGTATGAGAACTGTAGAGAAGCAACTCACTTCTTGTTGAGATCAAGAGGTGAAACAAGAGTTAGAAAAAAATCAATGCAAAAAAATCAATTTAGGCAAGTGGCTGCTTATTGGTGAGCTAGTGCTGTCAATCCCAGGACAGCCAAGTTACTGGGACATCCCTCTGTTGGACAAAGATACAGGTGATATATTGACATGGGGATTAGCCAGTTGGTACTAGATTGAGGGCTCTTCAAGTGACTTGTATTTCAGCATGCATCTCAATTTGCTTCTGCAGTGGTTAGACTATGTCCATTCTTTATTGGGCATTCATTCTGACTTGTTTACGGGTCACAGTTATATGACAATGAATATTCATCATATGGTTTGTAATGGGGTGTTAGGGGAGAGGTAGTACCTCTGCTGGGGGACGCATAATGCTCATTCTGGGGTAGTTTCTCTATTTTTGGTCCCCACCCAGCAGTCAGCTCTCACCTGTGGCTCCTAGAAACTGTCAGCATGCGACAGTGGACACACCCTGGGAACAGCTTCAACTCACTGGCTAAACCAGATGATGGTAGCTGATGGGTCTCAAACGCTCCGTGAGTTAGGGACTTCCCCTACAGTGGTGCCCCGCAAGACGAATGCCTCGCAAGATGGAAAACCCGCTAGACGAAAGGGTTTTCCGTCGCAGAGGCGCTTCACAAGACAAAGTTCCCTATGGGCTTGCTTCACAAGACGAAAATGTCTTGCGAGTCTCGCCATTTTTTTTCGCTCCCCCCCCCCTTTTTCAAAGCGGCTAAGCTGTTAATAGCCTTTGAACAGCTTAGCCGCTAAGCCCGCTAAGCCGCTAATAGCGCTAAATCGCTAATAGCGCTAATCCGCTTAGCCGGCAATGGGGTTGCTTCGCAAGACGAAAAAACCGCTAGAAGAAAAGAATCGCGGAACGGATTCTTTTCGTCTTGCGAGGCACCACTGTACATGCAAATATAGGCTCTGGAAAACTGAGCAGATGAACCAATAGTGGGCCCAATGGTCAAGAAGGCAGTTTCTGCACGTGCTGTAGGGGGGGGGGCAGGGAGGGGCTCATCAGACTGGGAAGGTAGCACATATAGGAGATGGAAAATTCTATCCTAAGGCTCTGCTGCCTTTTGGGATATCTTTGGGATAAGAAAAGGCTATGGAGTGAACCCCACACAAATCCGGAGTGAAGTCCCTAAGATGGTTGGACGGAGACTTCTACACCTTCTGCCAACAACTCCTATAGCCAAGTTGCTCTGCTTTCCTTTGGACCACATCAGCAAGGCCGAGACAGGGGTCTAGGCAGCCCAGGACCTCCATACACACTGCCTAGTCTTGCCCACCATGGAAAATCACTTCAGTGCTACCAATGCAGCAGTTTGACTTCACCCCCAGAGACACACTCCATTGTCTTTCCAGACAGACAGATGTCAACACTCACCATACATTCATTCTGATTTGCTCGTGGGGTGTCTTCATGCCTACCTGTTAAACATTTGTTCATCCCACATTTTTCAATGCATTTGCCGTTACTTTCCAAACCACAAGAGGTCCATTTGAGAAAAAAGAAAAAGGTGGGTTTGTTTTGATAGGGCAGCACAGCACTTTAATCCAGTTTAAATGTGCAAACAGAATGTTCCAGTATGTCCCTGAATCCGGCAAAATACTCACAAACTGCTGGAGGCCCTTTGAAGAATGTTCTGAATAGGGAGAACCATTGGAGAAGGAGGCAGACTCTCCCTTGCAACTCTGCAGCTAAGAATGTTGCAATCCTGATGTATTTCCAAAGTGAAATGGCAGCTTTTGATTCAGGCAGAGGCAAAGGAAGACAAAGAAAACTAAGTCTGGACTCTGCTAGGATAGCTTTCAGCACAGCTCTAAGCATTCCTACCGACAGCACAGACAGCCAGGGTCTGTTGTTACCACATCCGATCTTCATGAAGACTATAAGCACCCTAAAGAGTCCAGGTGCCGGGTGTGAGTTGTTGCCCAAAGCATCTGAAGGGCACATGGCTGGCAAAGGTGGGCTTAAAGAGCAATCATGATTATTATGTTTATTATGGCACTGTGGGTAAAAGCCTCAGCGCCTAGGACTTGCCGATCGAAAGGTCAGCGGTTCGAATCCCCGCGGCAGGGTGCGCTCCCGTCGCTTGGTCCCAGCGCCTCCCAACCTAGCAGTTCGAAAGCACCCCTGGGTGCAAGTAGATAAATAGGGACCGCTTACTAGCGGGAAGGTAAACGCCGTTCCGTGTGCTGCGCTGGCTCGCCAGATGCAGCTTGTCACGCTGGCCACGTGACCCGGAAGTATCTGCGGACAGCGCTGGCTCCGGGCCTATAGAGTGAGATGAGCGCACAACCCTAGAGTCTGTCAAGACTGGCCCGTACGGGCAGGGGTACCTTTACCTTTACCTTTTTATGTTACACAAAAAGTGAACTTGCTTAGGAAATAGTTGTTTTTTAATCCAGAAAGAATCAGGGTGGTTTTTCCCTCCCCTGAGAACATTCTCACCAAATGGAAAGCCAGAATTCTTTGTTTTATTTTATTTTTTTAGACAAGCCCAAATGTGTTTGTTTTAGTCTAGAAAGGGAAAACTGAAGAAAAGTTCAAGGAAGGCCCATAGCCTTGCTTATCCTGATATGTTTCTGAATCCCAAAATGTTTACGTCGCCAGGCCAAGAATTTTTAATATGCTTTTAAAAGAGTTAAGCGTCTACCAATGTGTACAGAACAAAATCTGACTTTGTATGGGATCAGTATTAAAAGCTTCAGCTGGGCAATCGTAAAACAGCTGCACTCCCCCAAGTGACAGTTGACACAGACTGAGGGAGCAAAGCAGGCTGTTTTCTCACATAGTTTTACGATTACAGATGGGTAGCCGTGTTGGTCTGCCATAGTCAAAACAAAAAAAATTCCTTCCAGTAGCACCTTAAAGACCAACTAAGTTAGTTCTTGGTATGAGCTTTCGTGTGCATGCACACTTCTTCAGATACATAGTTTTACGATGTTGCTTCAGTGTGGTTTGTAAATTTTGCTCCACGCAGCGTTATATCTACTTGTGGGCGCACTTGAAAAGGAAGGATTAGGAGCTTTCTGTACCCGGTTCCATGTTGAGATTGAAGAGACTTATTCTGACTGATGATTCTTGGAAGTCCTTTGTTTAAGATAAATTTATGAGGTCATTCAGCATATTTCCTGTGATGCTCATTACAGTACCAATTTGTCTCGGATGAATTTCACTAATACAGAACTTCACGAAGCAATAATTTAAATGGAAAGTGCTTTCCTTATGACGGTCAGTTGTATATAATTGTAACACTCACTCCAGATCTCAAAGTGGTGAGACGTTCCAGGAGTACAGCATTTATTCAGGTTTGGTTCCCTTTGGAAAGCCGAAGGTGTTTTGTAAAGTTTTCATTTATTTTCACATGTGCCAGTTGTTGTTGATGATGATGATAATTTTATTTATTTATTTATTTATTCATTCATTCCCCACCCATCTGGCTGGGTTTCCCCAGCCACTCTGGGCGGCTCGCAACAGAATATTAAAAACACATTAAAAACTTCCCTCAACAGGGCTGCCTTCAGATGTCTTCTAAAAGTCAGATAGTTGTTTATTTCCTTGCCATCTGATGGGAGGGTGTTCCACAGGGTGGGCGCCACTACCGGAAAGGCCCTCTGTCTGGTTCCCTGTAACCTCAATTCTCGCAGTGAGGAAACGGCCAGAAGACCCTTGGCGCTGGACCGCAGTGTCCGAGCCGAGTGATGGGGGTGGAGACACTCCTTCAGGTATACTGGGCTGAGGCTTGAACATTCCAGGAGCTTGATCATTCCAACTTGAATATTCCAGGAGCTAGCCAAAGTCCATTGGTGGCACATCAGTTCTCCAGAGAGAAAGCCAGCACCCTAAGTGTCCAGGTGCTGGATGGAAAGTTGCAGCAAGAAAGGGCCTGATGGGAGTTGTAGTCAACACCTGGAGAGCACCAGGTTGAGGAAAACTGTTTTAAGGGATTGTCACACTGTCATGTTGGCGGCAAGAACCTGAATAGTTTGTTATTGCAAAACTCTCCAGTTTATTTTCAGACATTTAATTGTTTATTGCTTATATTTATCAAGGCAGCACCAGAGGGTGTCAGAGGGCAAGTGCACCCCTTGACCATTAGCTCATCCCACTCATATTGATGAACCTTCTGATTAATTGAAGGAAAGGTGTTTTTCACATAAATATTAAAACTGAATCATAAAATGGAAATCAAAATGACTGCACAAAAGCATAATAACAACTATGATGGATTAGATCAAAGGCTTATCTAGTCCAGCATCCCATTTCCTATAACAATCAACTAGACACTTCTTGGAAGCCCACAAACGGGATATGAGGGCAGTGGTGTCTTCCTGCTGTTACTCCACAGCATGCCATTGTAAGCATGCTTCCTTGAAAGTGAGAACCACCAAACTGAATGGAATGGGATCGTTAGCATGAAATGTACTGTTACTATTTATCTTTCAGAAATCTGGCATATGGAACAAACTTCCCCTGCCCTCCAAAATGCACTTTCCCCCTTCTGTGCCTCGTACACAATATATATTTTTGTTCTTGCCACTAAACATTCATTAATGAGCAATGACCAAGTGAGCAATTAACGAAATGAAGTATAGTCTCACATCTATCAGCCTACTAACAACCATTCCCAATTTGGGGATCTCAGATATTGTCATACTCCCATCAGCTCATCCTGATGTAGACAATGGTCAGGGTTGATGGGAGCTCAGCAACATCTGAGAATCCAAAACTGGGAAAGACTATCTTAAAAAGAAGAGGACTGCAAGGTTAGGTTAGGCAGAGCATATTGAAGAATGGCCCAGCCCCGGTCCAGAAAGCGAACAGCATACTTTAAGGTTACCACACTCCACAGAACTGGGGTACCCATGCAGGCAGTGCATCTGCCATGAGCTTATAGAAATACAACAAAGTGTTGGTTTCTAGACCAGAGGCCTGCCCCTTTCATCCTTTCCACTTTTCAATGATGTCAAAGTATAAAAGGATTTTGTCAGGTCCAAGATAATGTCAGAATGAGCAGTTCACTAGGAAGTCTCCTGCTGCCCTTGCCTGACCATTCCCTGCTGGGTCTTCTTTGGAACCAGGACCCTCAGAATATTCCCCCACTGGACACTGTGTTTCATAATAGTAAAGGGTAAAGGGACCCCTGATCATTAGGTCCAGTTGTGGCTGACTCTGGGGTTGCGGCGCTCATCTTGCTTTAGTGGCCGAGGGAGCCGGCGAACAGCTTCCAGGTCATTTATCTACTTGCACTTTGACATGCTTTCGAACTGCTAGGTTGGCAGGAACAGGGACTGAGCAACGGGAGCTCACCCCGTCGTGGGGATTCGAACCGCTGACCTTCTGATCGCCAAGCCCTAGGCTCTGTGGTTTAACCCACAGCACCACCCATGTCCCTTTGTGTTTCATAATAATAATAACTTATTATTTCTACCCCGCCCATCTGGCTGGGTTTCCCCAGCCACTGTGGGCGGCTCCCAACAGAATATTAAAAACACGATAAAACATCAAACATTAAAAACTTCCCTCAACAGGGCTGCCTTCATATACCGTAATTTTCGCTCCAAAACACGCACTTTTTTGCTCCTAGAAAGTAAGGGAAAATGCCTGTGCGTGTTAAGGAGCGAATGCACTCGACTGGATCCATGGCTGCCGTCAGTCAAGCAAAGCAAGCTTTGCTTGCTTTACAGCCAGGAGGAGGGGGAGGAGCCGAGGAGGGAGGGAGGGAAGGAGAGCCATGGCAGCAAAGCGGGCAGCAGCCGCTTACACGCGAGGAGGGACAGACGGGAGCCATAGGGAGCCGGAAAAGCGCCGCGTAGCCAGCAACAGCTGCTGCAGCCTCAGCTAGCAACGCTCTCTAAACGGAGCAATGAGGCTGCAGAGGGACGGCAGGGCACAGGAGGGCTCTGAGCCACGAGCGCAGTGAAAACCAGTAAAAAAGTTTTTAAAAAGGCTGCTGGGGACAGGAGGGCACGGGATGAGGGAGAGAGGGAAATTACGATTCTCCCAGCGTCTCAGCTGATCCGCTGAGCAGGACTTGGGTTGCAGGGGATTCGCCATTAGCTGCGTAAAGCAGCAAAGAGGGAGAGAAGGAGCAAAGTGGGAGAGGAAAGGAGCTGCTTACACTGCTGTAAGTGGCTGCTGTCTGGTTGGCTCCTTTAAAGCAACAGTGCTCTTTCCCTCCCCCCTCCCCTCTCAGCTCGCCGAAAAGCTCCTTTTCCACACACCCCACTCGAGCTCCTTCTCCCCTTAAATCCCTCTCCTGCATCATTAGCCACATCCTTTTCCACACACCCCACGCGTGTTCCTTCTCCCCTTAAATCCCTCTCCTGCATCATTAGCCACATCCTTCTCTAACACCCCACGCGTGTTCCTTCTCCCCTTAAATCCCTCTCCTGCATCATTAGCCACATCCTTCTCCACCCACCCCACGCGTGTTCCTTCTCCCCTTTAACCGCTCGCCTGCATCATTAGCCACATCCTTCTCTACACACCCCACGCGTGTTCCTTCTCCCCTTAAATCCCTCTCCTGCATCATTAGCCACATCCTTCTCCACCCACCCCACGCGTGTTCCTTCTCCCCTTTAACCGCTCGCCTGCATCATTAGCCACATCCTTCTCTACACACCCCACGCGTGTTCCTTCTCCCCTTTAACCGCTCGCCTGCATCATTAGCCACATCCTTCTCTACACACCCCATGCGTGTTCCTTCTCCCCTTAAATCCCTCTCCTGCATCATTAGCCACATCCTTCTCTACACACCCCACGCGTGTTCCTTCTCCCCTTTAACCGCTTTCCTGCATCATTAGCCACATCCTTCTCTACACACCCCACGCATGCTCCTTGTCCCTTGAATGCTTTTCCTTCCCTCCCTACTTAAAACGTGGTTACAAAGCACGGATCCACATGGATCCTCAGGATTTTTGCACTGGGTCACCCCAGGTTCACCATCAGATCACATAAAATGTCCATGGCTACAGCCTGCACCAAAAAAATCACGCACCCACTGTTTCATGGGGCTGCAATGGCGCAAAAACGTGGTTACAAAGCATGGATCCACATGGATCCACAGGATTTTTGCATTGGGCTACCCCAAACTCACCGTCAGATCACGTTTGTGGCCACAGCATGAACCACAAAAATCATACATCCACTGTTTTGTTTAGAATATTTTTTTCTTGCTTTCCTCCTCTAAAAACTACGTGCGTGTTATGGTCAGGTGCGTGTTATAGAGCGAAAAATACGGTATCTTCTAAAAGTCAGGTAGTTGTTTATTTCCTTGACATCTGATGGGAGGGCGTTCCATAGGGCTGGCGCCACTACTGAGAAGACCCTCTGCTTTGTTCCCTGTAACCTCACTTCTCGCAGTGAGGGAACTGCCAGAAGGCCCTCGGCGCTGGACCTCAGTCCACATTTGCATTCTTTTCCAGGAGCACTTCCCACTCTGGCAACCTTATTGGTTCTGCACAAGGAGTTACTATTCCTGTAAACAATTAAGTGCACTTGCACACTAGGATCAATCCAGTCACTTTTCATATCCCACCAATCCAATCCTGCATCTGCTGTGCATCTGAACACAGTGTGACTTAGTCAGATACAACCCAAAGGCTCGTTTACTTTAGAAAAAAGTGGGGGAGACTAAGGGGGGGGGGGAAATATGAGAGAAGTCTACAAAATAATGAACAGTGTGAAGAAACAGTTGTTCTCTTCCCCT
Source organism: Podarcis muralis (assembly GCF_964188315.1). Lineage (NCBI taxonomy): Eukaryota > Metazoa > Chordata > Lepidosauria > Squamata > Lacertidae > Podarcis > Podarcis muralis. Next base: position 41,520,777 of record NC_135655.1, read on the forward strand.
ATTAAGACATGTCTAGAAATTCTAGAACTAGCATCTGGAGCCAAGTAGATTAATTTGCACTACACTGAAGACAAAAAGAACTTCATAAATTTGCAAATACACAATTGACCCAGAATCTATCACCACAAGATGTGACCACTAATGGTTTTAGAACTGAACATTTAAAACAACGGTTGGAGCCTTGCTCATTCTCACCACCCACTGTGGGAAACCACTTCTATCTGAGGTAACCAGTGTCACATCCACACCATACAATTAAAGTACATTTAAAGCATGTGGCTCCCCACCCCCCAAGAACTATGGGAACCATAGTTTGTTAAGGATGCTGGCAACTGTAGCTCTGTGAGGATAAACTACACTTCCCAGGATTCTTTGAGGAAAACCACACATATGGTGAGGATGTGTCCTGGGTTTGGTTAAAAGCAGAAGTAGATCCCTGCCTTCTCCTCCTCCAGCATGCCAAAGAGCGGAAGGGAGCAGGGAGTCTGAGAGCCCAAGGTGCCCCATTGCATCTGAGCTGGATGGGCCTAGGGGGTAATCACTGAGTTACTTTATAATTATAGAATGTCCCCATGAATCAGCAACAGGTATATTTGAAAGCCAAAGTGCACATATTCTGTCTGTGTTGAAGTGACTTCTGTACATGGTGTTGTTGTTGTTTAGTCATTTAGTCGTGTCCGACTCTTTGTGACCCCATGGACCAGAGCACACCAGGCACTTCTGTCTTCCACTGCCTCCCGCAGTTTGGTCAAACTCATGCTGGTAGCTTCGAGAACATGGTACTAAGCAATAAAGGATGAAAAGTGATCTAGGGTTTTCTTGAATAGATGCTACATTTTTGAGTGCTTTGCTTCAGTCCAGACAGAGAATGCCGAAATCCTCACTTTGTTTTTCTCAGCTGCATACCATAAAGCCTATAATATTTAATGGTGGCTAGAAGGACTAGTGCAATGTCTAAACATAGTAACTTGCCTCCAACCATTAGATCATTTTAGACCCACAGTAGTTATCAATCTCTTCCCTTGGGTGCCATTTATTGTTTTTATTACTTCACAACTAATTAAAGGTTCCAAAAGTGCATTCTTTCAATTGCAAGAGACAAACCTCTGTTTTTAACTTCTCTCTATTACAGCGTTTGGCGAATGTTTTTCTTTGAGAAATATTTCCTTTTCCTTTAGACATTTCCAGCAACTTACAGTGGCTCATTATGACATTCTGAAACCATCTGTAAGGAACCATTACTGCTTGTGGTTAATGGTTATTTTCTTTGCTCTGTGCTTCTTGATTGGAATTAATATAATAAACTTTTTTCCCCCACTTACGGTTACCATCAGTATTTTTCTCTGCCATTTATAGTGCTCATTCTTAAAAGTGTTTTGGTGTTTCCCCCCCTCCCAATTATTTCCTGATTATTATTTTTCTAATTTGAACAGTTTGAATTTCCTGCGCCCACATTGCATCTTCCCAGAGCATAGGACTGACTTCTCAGGGCTCTCAAAACTTAGGCAAGCATTCTCGCTGCCTTTCCCTTGTTCCAAAGCTGGGAGCTGGCACTACCCTAGAGATGTGGAAGGAATTCAATTTCCCAGTTCTCATTCACAGGTGAATCTATCAAATTCACCATTTCTGAAACAATATGAGAATCAAAACACAGTCATCTGCCAAAATTTGCACTTATCTGAATTTTGTGGTGCAGTTCTCCAACTAAGCAATGTTTACAAAAATACATATATTAGGGAGAAATGCATAAAAATGAATATGTTAGTGAAAATAACATACACAATGCTTACAAAAGTGAATTATAATAGAGAAACTTGTACATTAGTCCAACCTGCTTACAAAAAAATGTGTTTATTGGGGGAAATTCATATTAAAATGCTGTTGAATTTCCATGAGGATGTTGTTGTTTTTAAGCAAATTGCTGCAGAAATGTGGAGAGCTGGAATTAAGATAGGAAAGAATGAGAAACAGAGAGAACTGAAACTGACAGCTCCTTCCATCCCTACCCTGAACCAAAGTGGAAGCAACCATTGGCACTGATTTATAGGAGCAAAGACCTTACAAAATACAGCAACACCATGCAGGGCGCTTTTGGGGGTAGAAGGGCAATGAGGCTGCTTGTAAGCCACCTTCTATCCCAAACCAACTTTTGTGACCCAGGGGCACATTTTAAAATCTAAGAACACCTGCAAGCTTTGTATTTACAGTGGTACCTTGGTTCTCAAACTTAATCCATTCTGGAAGTCCGTTCCAAAACCAAAGCATTCCAAAACCAAGGCGCGCTTTCCCATAGAAAGTAATGCAAAAATGGATTAATCCATTCCAGACTTTTAAAACCAACCCCTAAAACAGCAATTTAACATGGATTTTACTATCTAATGAGACCATTGATCCATAAATGTACTGCAGTCACACAATCAATCAATCAATCAATCAGTAGCTGAACTGGGTTCCACACAGTCACACACAAAAAGAGCCTCAAAAACAAAAATGCAAAATAAATAGCAAAAACAGACAGACCTCAGCGTAAAACGGAAGTGTAGCACTCAAAACGGAGCACGTTCAGCTTCTGGAAAAAAGTTCGCAAACTGGAACACTTACTTCCAGGTTTGCAGTGTTTGGGTTCCAAGTTGTTTGAGTACCAAGGCATTTGAGAACCAAGGTACCACTGTATGTATAAATGGATTTGTGTATGTAATGTATTTTTATATTGTAAAATCCCCTGTGATCCTTGGATGAAGGGTGATAAAGAAATATTATCATTAGTAGCAGTAGTAGTGGTAGATGGCAGCCATGCTTCAGAACTGAATGCATGTTTAGTACTAGACTTTCTGGAGGAAGGTATTTGTAGATACCATAGATTTGATCCCAAGATAAATGTCACGTATTGCAAAACCTTGGATTGCTCTCTGCCAGGAGGATCAAAGGCTCCCACTACAAACCTGCTCACACTGATGTGGCGCATACTATATGTTTTTCCTAACCTCTGAATCCAATTTGGCATGGAAGCAAGAAACATGGAAGCAAGAGAAACTGCTGAAGTGGCCATACTTTTCCTTTCAGGTAAACCATTGCTTCTGGTTGTTTTTGTATCCAGTTTAAAAGAGGGAAACGCTGTGCTCTTATTGACATATATCATATGGATTACTATTTGAAGCAGGCTGTTTGAAGCAACACTCCCATTTTTTAAATTGCAGCCGGGAGGCATCTCAAATTACAGGTCAATGCATAGAAGCAACCCAGTGAACTTGAGTTTGGTAAACAGATTTGTCCAAGCAGGAAAGCTTGCACAACGAGGAATATATAGAGACCATGTTGGGAGGAAAATATTTCCCCCGTCTCCATTAGCTTTTGAATGTACACACAGCCTATTCTCTTAGCAGAAGCAAAATGAATTTGATTAACTTACAGGTTGTGTTCTATAGTCAAGCTCACCTTTATCTACCAAGGGGAGCATACAGTAACTGGCTTTTCAGTGTTCAAAATTTCCTGGAGAAGAGGAGAGGCCTAAAAAGGGCTGTGTGCCAAGACAAGAAAATGAAGCCTAGCAGTTAACTTGGGAACCATATTTCTGAACTCCTCTTCAGTCATTCCAAAGGCTGGTCTGTCCTAAGGCTCCATGCCCTTTCAGCAGGTGGAATTTATGAACAGCTGAAGAAAGCTAAAAGGAAGGTCGCTGCCTCATACAGTGCTCAGAAGCCTCAGAAATATGTGGCTAGCTACTCTTTGTTTTAAAACCAACTTGTTACAAAAGTGTGCACATATAAATCATAAAACATGAAGTGACTAAAAGGGGGCACTATGGGAGTAAAGTACTAAGCATATTAATTTACATTCAATAATAATGAGATTATTGCAGTAAACCAGTAAACTGAGTTCTTCAATAAATCAACTTGGAAAACACAAAATAATAGTAGTGAACTAAAGAGTAGTGCCTGCTTATCCATGCCATGTTGCAATATATGTTGTAGGTATTCTTCACTCATGTGTTGTTTCATTTGCACATTTTTTAAAAAGCACACGATACAGTGCAAAAATTACATTGTTCTTTCTCTCACCACCTTCATTTTTTGTGACAGCTTTTCAATTATGGCTGTTTGCCAGACTACATTATATCAGTGATGTGTTCATGAACAGCAAGGTTTTTCAAGTTCTGGCTATTATCATTGTAGCTACTGTTAATAAATAGGTTATCAATTTCTTACTTCTTAATTGGTCAATATCTGATGTATATAAATTAAGGAATGAGATACCTGGGGTTATTGAGATTGTCTGAGCTTTAATCTGAGATCTCTTTTTTAAAAATTGTGGACATTCCTACCACATATGCTGGCATGTACCTATAATTTGGTATCATCTCCAGCATAACAAAAGGCTATTGGGCTTTATATAAGATAGGTACCTCAGTGTTAAATACTATCCATGCACAATTTTTAGTGCCCATCCCTAGTAGTTACTGACAGATATTTATATGATGCTTTGGTCCATAAATTGGTCCATTTATCCTCTGGCTAGCCACTCTATGAAACAGAATATAGCATGGTGCATAGAGTACATTCACCAAAAGGATATCACAACATATTTCTTGCCTTCATTTATTTAGGAAAGTGTAGAAACTGCTTATTTTTCCCCCAACAAAGACTCTTAAATAGTATAAAAACTATCAATAGAGCCCAGTTAAAATCAGCATTTAAAAAAAAATATACATAACAAAATTTATCTGTTTACTTCTTACTTTGAATTTAGTGTGTGGTCATTTTCATTCATTGCTCCTTGCTTTTTGTTCTTTAGCAAATTTTAGATTGTATTTGTTTATATTTCTCATTGGAATTCAATCTAAGGCCATCTTGGCATAAAGCAATGCTCAAATTTATAGCAACAACAATCCCCTGAGATTTCTATGGAACTTTTTTACAACACCATGAGTGCCACAGTTTTTATTCTGTTTCAGTCATGGGCTAACTACTAGAGTATAGTGAGCCACTTGCAATAGAATATCTTCCCTTTCCCATTTCCACCAAGAATCAATACAATGTCTATTTATAGAAAGGCTTCCTTAAATTAGACCTTCCAAGTGCTAAGTAATATTTGACAGCTGCTCCTCTTGTTGAAGGTCTTGTGACCCTGTAATAAAACTGATTAATGGAGTGTCACATGAATCAAAGGCACTGCTCTTGACCCTGATTTGCAAATACATTTTCTGTCACCTCTTGCCCTCTGTTTGACACTTTTGACAATTCAATATCCTCTTGCAATTAGATGTGCTGTCAATTTGTCTTTCTCGTCTCATGGCTCCGATAAGCACATCTCCTTAGCACATCTTCAAGAACCACATGGTTGTTTTCGAGGCCAAATATATTACATAAATTAACATCTTTTTATTATGTGCAGCTCTCTTAACAGTCATTCCTCAAAATCCCAATTCTACTTTAGAAAAAATGTGTCTTCACGTGGATCGATTAAAGATTTTAATACTTTGTTTCTTTGTTTGTGTGTTTATATGAAGCATTTATATGCTACCTTTCCACGAAGAAATGCTTCCAAACTGGCTTACAAAGCACGAGTTTCTTTTTTATAGAATGACTTAAAACAAGTTTTAAGATGCATGTAAAATCTTCCAATATAATGCTAAAAGCAGCAGCAGTTGAAGCAACTTTATGCATGACAGTGGTGCTGGGATCTGTTTCTGCCACTCAAAAGTGGGACAAGAATGTGCCTGAAAGCTTGTGGCTCTCCTCATAGTTGCTGAAATTTCTCTGCTGCATATATACATCAAGCAGAACTATACCACCATCAGGATCCCTAACTCCCCAAGGCAGCTTTCCTAATTTGATTCAGCTTTCTCTGCTTGAATATGTTCCAATTCAGATGACAGATTCATGGTTAACAGGAAAGAACAACGATCTTTACATTATAGTTTGGGTTTCCTGCAATATGTGAGCTTCCTTGTGTTTAATTCACAGCTTATTGTGGTTTTGTTTGCTTGTCTTCATGTGTGTTTTATCTTCTGCTTCTCTGGCATATCATTTCACACAGAAAGATTTTCCATTAATATTGTTTACTCGTTGTCTCTGTACGGCATAGGCCACACAAAGTTGATCTGGAAAAGGACATTCTTGATGCATGTGGGCATTTTGATACAGGAGCCAAAGAGCCATTGATTGTCATTGTTTTTGACATCATGTTTTCATAGCATTTGCATGGCATGGTTATAGTTCTGTAAACAGTTTGAAGATGTTTTGAAACGGTGTGGTTTCCTGGATTTTCATTCTGCCTGGTGCACAATGTTTAGATCTCTTTCAGCTTAAGTTCCATACAATTCAGTGGCCCCTAATGAATCACTGTTGAGTCCCCGTGTAAATGTTTGCTGCTGTGCACATATACAGAAACCATGAAGTTGTAATTCTTCCAGTTTCAGTCCCACTTTTCCTTCTGGTCCACATTTTATGGGGGGGGGGGTTAAAAGTTATACCGGTGACTGGGAGGAGAACAGATAGATGCCTCTCAACAAGCATGGGCATTTGTGTGCTACATGTACATGTATATCATTTCTCCCAGGTGTTCATTATGAACTATTCAGTAGGCCATCCCAGGTGGTCTTCAAATGTCCCCCCCCCCCTCCCCAACACACACAGGGAAAAGTGCTTAAGGGAAAAGTGAAATTGGGCCCATTGACCAAATCAGAAAGACATCTACTTCTGCTTCATTGACTATGCAAAAGCCTTTGACTGTGTAGACCACAGCAAACTGTGGCAAGTTCTTAAAGAAATGGGAGTGCCTGATCACCTCATCTGTCTCCTGAGAAATCTCTATGTGGGACAAGAAGCTACAGTTAGAACTGGATATGGAACAACTGATTGGTTCAAAATTGGGAAAGGAGTACGACAAGGCTGTATTTTGTCTCCCTGCTTATTTAATTTATATGCAGAATACATCATGCGAAAGGCTGGGCTGGATGAATCCCAAGCTGGAATTAAGATTGCCGGAAGAAATATCAACAACCTCAGATATGCAGATGACACAACCTTGATGGCAGAAAGTGAGGAGGAATTAAAGAACCTTTTAATGAGGGTGAAAGAGGAGAGCGCAAAATATGGTCTGCAGCTCAACATCAAAAAAACGAAGATCATGGTCACTGGTCCCATCACCTCCTGGCAAATAGAAGGGGAAGAAATGGAGGCAGTGAGAGATTTTACTTTCTTGGGCTCCATGATCACTGCAGATGGTGACAGCAGCCACGAAATTAAAAGACGCCTGCTTCTTGGGAGAAGGGCAATGACAGGCCTAGACAGCATCTTGAGAAGTAGAGACGTCACCTTGCCAACAAAGGTCCGTATAGTTAAAGCCATGGTTTTCCCAGTAGTGATGTATGGAAGTGAGAGCTGGACCATAAAGAAGGCTGATCGCCGAAGAATTGATGCTTTTGAATTATGGTGCTGGAGAAGACTCTTGAGAGTCCCATGGACTGCAAGAAGATCAAACGCATCCATTCTTAAGGAAATCAGCCCTGAGTGCTCACTGGAAGGACAGATTGTGAAGCTGAGGCTCCAGTTCTTTGGCCACCTCATGAGAAGAGAAGACTCCCTGGAGAAGACACTGATGCTGGGAAAGATGGAGGGCACAAGGAGAAGGGGGCAACAGAGGACGAGATGGTTGGATAGTGTTTTCGAGGTTACCAGCATGAGTTTGACCAAACTGCGGGAAGTAGTGGAGGACAGAGGTGCCTGGCGTGCTCTGGTCCATGGGGTCACGAAGAGTCGGACACGACTAAACGACTAAACAACAACAATTGGCCATGCAGTTGATGTTAAAAAGAGCACACACATCCACGTTAAAGCTGAACTAGATATCCCACACATACTCTTATCATCCATGAAAATGCAGGTATATTTGACTATTCCCAGGTGCCAGGCAAATTATAAGCACTATCACTGAGTGGTCTTACCATTCCTGAAGGTGCACTCATCCACCCAACTGCAAGACCTTCTGGGAGCAGCACTAGCAACATTGCCATCAGACATTCTGTCCCAGGAATGCAGCTGGACTGTTCAGGGTCAGCAAAGCTATCACTTGAACAGGCAGCAAATATATATCACCTTCTAAAACCACTCTTCCAGAAGTCCTTAAAAAAACAACCCACCATCTTCAGGAAATTTTGCTCCACCTGCATGCTCCCAGGGCCCAAGAAGTTTTGCTGCCTGGTGTAAGGAACAAGATGGCTCCCTCTGCCATTCCACATACATAATTTTTATAAGTTATATGTGCATGCAGGTCATCGTCTGTAAAATTTTATTTTCAGTTTATAAAGCAATTCTATATCCTCCCACCACGCTGACGAAGAATTCTACGAAACAGTAGTCAATATCCAGAATCACTGTTCAGTGTTGGACATCATATTTGCTGAATACACAAAGCTTCACAGCTTGCCTTTCATCGTACAAAGTCCGGTAGCTCGCTTCATTTAAAGATTTTCAGAGGCTTTGAGACTAAAGATTTCATTTTGTACTTGTTATGGTTTGAAGGAATTCTATAAAGATTGTCTATTGTGTATGTACATGGTCATTGTGTTGCCTAGACATTGCTGACATTCCACATACAGAAGCTGACTAGGCTGGCCATTGAATTTGACTGAGCAGCATCTCCCGCCAATAACTGAGGTCAGCAGCTTCATAGAGCAGGTCATGTGGCACTCACAGCTCTATCCTTCGGCAGAGGGAAATGGCTGGGACGCTAAGAAGGTACATTCAGGGTGGCTGCCTCTGCTGCCTCGCCAACATTTGCAGCCTGAGGCACCTGCCTCACTCTACCAACCTGGCATGCTCCCTATTCTTTGCCAAAAAGCAATAGCATCAGTTCAAATCAGGATTGGTGGAAAGTAATTACCCGGCTTAATACAACACTGTTCATGCAGAAATAGGCTGCATATTGTTGGAGACAATGGAGGAGTGTATCTTTGTGGGTGAAGTCAAGCTGTTGGAAGGTTGCAGTGCTTGCTGTGGCTGTAAAGACCGATATGGGAAAGACATGTATTGTTGCAGCTGAGGCAGATGAAGGCATCCAATTGTGTTGCTGCAGATACAGCAAGCCTTTTCTTCTCTCTGTGCTCCTCCCAGTGGTCATTCCTCCTCGGGTCACTGCTATGGATACACAATCTGACTAACTGTGTTTACAATCCTGTTTACTCAGCCTCCAGTGCACTTCCACTACTGGTTTAGGAAACAGTGGGCACACAACATTAGCCACAGTCCATATCTATCCTGTATTCTGTCATTTCCTTTGAAAGACAGTATTTTGATATGTTTTCCCCCTAACCTGAGGAAAAGAATGGCCTAGCTGCATTTTAAGCTGGTAATGTGCACAGAACCATAGACTAAAGCTCTTTGTTCTGACCATTTAGTGCCTGACATCTGTCCATCTGTCCAGCTGCTGTTCTGTCACTGAAATCTGTTATTTCCCCCAGCTCTCTGTCCCTCAGAAAGGAAGGAAACTAAGGCATGTTCACTTATTGGGTCAAAACATAAAACTGATTTATAGGAAGGTGAACTTACTAGATTTTCCACATCAAGGTCGACATGCAGGACAGCCACAATTAGAAAATTGCTATTTAGAATTGCATCATGCTGGAAAATATTTCATGAATAGTTGTTTTCCTGAATTAGTTGGAAGCTGACTAGAATGGTGGCGTGTCTGAAATGCCAGAGCAGTGTCGATTCCTATAAGTGCTATAAAGCCAAGTAAATGGAATGCTGTAAAGCCAAGTAAATGTAACATAACACAAAAAGGAACTCCAAGAAAAAATCATATGGAAATAAGAATTAAGATATCTTGACAAGGCTTGAGAAGTGGAGCTGCTTTTTCGTGGTGTAGCAGCTTGAAAAGTACATTTTACAGCAGACATTTCAGGAAAAATCAAACAGGTATTGATCTTCTACAAAGGGCGACAGGAACAGAAACAAAGATAACAGAATCAAAGATAATCAGGGCCTTCAGGTCTTGCTGATATAGGCATAAAACCAGAGTTCTTAAACCCATGAGATGATTTTTTGACTGAAGCTAAGTAGGTCTGGCGTTGGAGACATCCACATGGTTGCAGCTTTGCTTTTAGTTGTTTGGTGGAAGACCAGGTTATGAGTGGAATGAACAATACTGCTTGATTTTCAGAGACAGCATGCTTCTGAATCCTGCCTCCAGAGCAGGAGAAAACAAGCTTGCTCCATCTTCCATGTGACAGCCCTTTAGATATTTGAAGATGACTGTGGTCTTCTGCTGTTTATGTATGAACTCACTGCATGCTGAGTTAAAGGTAAATCAAACTTTATTCTTGATGAAGCCTGGGAGTCTGCACATTTTGTTGGCATCCATCTGTCTTGGGGGATACAGGAAGAATGTGCCTTCGGGGGTAAAGTCAAACCATTGGAGAGTTCCAGCGCCTGCTTTGACTGTAAGGATCGATACAGGAGAGACACGTTTTACTACAGATGGGGCAGATGAAGGGGTCTGGTTTTGTTGCTACAGGTGCACCATGGCGTTTCTTCTCTCTACACTCCTCCCAGTGGTCATTCTTCCTCTGGCCACTGCACAGAGTAGTAACTAACTCCTCCAGCCAGACCACACTTCTGAATCAGCTTTCAAGGGGGCCACATGCAAGGTATTTAGTTGATAACACATACACTACAGGAGTCACCCTGAAATTCAACTTTAAATGTGAAAACCGATCCAATGGAACAAAATAACAACAATGGAAATGTGGATAACCTCTGTGTTGACAAGTATTTCATATAGTAACCTTTCGCAATGCACCTCAACTAAAAAATAATTGATATGCAAGCCAAATGTGACATTATATAACATGTTGATGCCAGTCAGAGTTGACATTTTCTGTGAATTTGTTGAACCAATCAAATGCGGTTGAACCAATCAAATGGATGGTTAAATGCATGCTCAGATTCAACCCACTTCTTGGAGATTGCTCTAGATGATGTGAATCTTAATCTGGACACAGTAAAAGCAAGACTCTTTTAAGATACAAAAATCTACCCCCAAACTTTTTTTAAAAAAACAACAACATTCCAGATGAAACAATGCTGCAGGTAGCCAACCAAGTAAATAGTCATTGGTCACATTCATTATTAAAATATTTGAGAAGATATATATAATACCGGATGTGCTGCTCTTCCAGATCTGCTGCACCCACTTCCGGGAGTACGGTAGCTGTGGGGGAAGTCGTGCAATGGCCGTGGTGGACTATGGTGGAGGCCGCCAAGGCATCATAGAGGAGGCAGTGGAGATGAAGCAGAGGAAGCAGGACACCCAAGATTTTAAGCAGAAGCCGGGGTGACTTCTGTAAATCTGGGATGACCCTCTCAAAGTGGGACTCTTGGGTGGCATGTATTGAAGCCTAAGAATGCAGCAAGAAACTTGGGTTGGATGCAGATGTGGCTACAGCAGAACTCTACCAACTGCACTCTTCCATACGTGGAAAAGGAGGTAAATTTTGGCTGAGTTCCCCTCCCCCATGTGCCCCCCTGTGTCCCCTGAGAAAATACTTTATTTAAAACACTTTTATACTGCCTTTCATAAAAAAATAATCTCAAGGTGATTCACAAAAAAGCTCTGCTCCAGGTGGTTGGTGGACCCTCCAGAACAGTCTTGGGGGTGGCATGGGAGAAACAGGAGCGTCAGCAAAAACTGCCTGTGAGTATGTCCTCTAAGTGGAGATCTTCTATACTCAGGAGATGTCTGGATCCAACTCATACATTTGTTTTATCACCATCATCATCATCTGTAGCTGTGGGGAGAGATAGCGGGAAAGAGGAAAATCATACAAATGGAACAGGCATTTAATCCACAGAAAAGAAAACAGTACATGAAATGTTTGTTTACCTTTCTTCCCAATATTTAGGGCATGCAGGACACCTAAGTAATACAGTGGTGCCTCGCATGACGAAAAGAATCCGTTCCGCGATTCTCTTCGTCTAGCGGTTTTTTCGTCTTGCGAAGCAACCCCATTAGCGGCTAAGCGGATTAGCGCTATTAGTGATTTAGCGGCTTAGCGGCTATTAAAGGCTTAGCGGCTAAGCTGTTAAAAGGCTATTAACGGCTTAGCGGCTTTGAAAAACGGGGGGGGAGCGAGAAAAATATGGCGAGACTCGCAAGACGTTTTTGTCTTGCGAAGCAAGCCCATAGGGAAATTCGTCTTGCGAAGCGCCTCCGAAACGGAAAACCCTTTCGTCTAGCGGGTTTTCCGTCTTGCGAGGCATTCGTCTTGCGGGGCACCACTGTATACACAAAGAAGGCAAGATGGAACAATGTCAAAAATAATATCAAAATGTGCCAAAGACAGGAAAAAAATACCAAAAACTGAGCACAGCCCTAGCAGGAAATGGCCAAATTGCCCTTACCATCTGTAGATGGTAGGAGTGCTGTTCAAAAAAATGATGAAGGGATTCTATGTTTAAGTGAAGATTGAATAGTTTTTTTGGAGGGGTTTTTTAATGATACATATATATGATGATCATTGTATCATTAAAAAACCCCTCCAAAAAAACTATTCAATCTTCACTTAAACATAGAATCCCTTCATCATTTTTTGAACAGCACATATGATGATGGGACGCGGGTGGCGCTGTGGGTAAAAGCCTCAGCGCCTAGGGCTTGCCGATCGAAAGGTCGCGGTTCGAATCCCCGCGGCGGGGTGCGCTCCCGTTGCTTGGCCCCAGCGCCTGCCAACCTAGCAGTTCGAAAGCACCCCCGGGTGCAAGTAGATAAATAGGGACCGCTTACTGGCGGGAAGGTAAACGGCGTTCCGTGTGCTGTGCTGGCTCGCCAGAGCAGCGATGTCATGCTGGCCACGTGACCCGGAAGTGTCTCCGGACAGCTCTGGCCCCCGGCCTCTTGAGTGAGATGGGCGCACAACCCTAGAGTCTGTCAAGACTGGCCCGTATGGGCAGGGGTACCTTTACCTTTTACCTTTATATATGATGATAGTAACCAGGAGATACTCAACTTCTGTTAAGATACTGGCAAAATACTGTAAGTACGGTAGTTTTGTACAGTGGGAAAATAGATAATCTAATGCCATATATTCATAGATAGGCATTCTTTGTGGAATTAATTTAAAACATGTTCTTATGAGAACTTTCCTCAAATGTAAACACCAGCAACACAAGAATAATGGACTAAACCCTGAAGACTTTTATACAGCCTGTCCTAGGGCAAAACATCCAACCAACTTAATTAAAAATTGCTTGAATTCCATTGAGAGTTCAAGCAAATAAATTAGATCCTCGATACGTGAGACAATATTTGGGTCTGGTTTTAGAGAGGGGGGGAAATGGGCTCTGAATAATGAAAATAGGATTGACATTATTTGGTTAAGGTGTTGCTTTTTATTATTATTTGAAAACATCTAACCTCACCCCCACATACAGTACAGAAATGTCCCTTTGTGATCATTTGTGGGACTATTGAGACATAGCTTCCAACATTTTAGATGCCACCACTGAAGTGTTGGGATCCATTGGAAATTATCAAGCTGCACCGCTAGATTTATAACCCTGCTCAAATACAGCCACAACATGTGACTAATTATTATTATTAGCTGACGAAAATTCATCTTTGAAACAGTTGACTTAATCCAGAAACACTGTTCTGCTTGTTTGCTGTTCGTTATTGAATTCTACACATTGCAGCACCCACCACTACAATACTCTGGGACATTATCTATTGAAAGGCATTCTTCCTGCATCGTGGTGTTCCCTGACAGCATTTCATTACATTGACTAGTTCTTGTTTATGGACTTATACACACGTTATATAATGATGTTTATGATTTGTAAATTTTGGGTTATACAGTGGTACCTCAGGTTACATACGCTTCAGGTTACATACGCTTCAGGTTACAGACTCCGCTAACCCAGAAATTGTACCTTGGGTTAAGAACTTTGCTTCAGGATGAGAACAAAAATCGTGCTCCGGCGGCGTGGCGGCAGCAGGAGGCCCCATTAGCTAAAGTGGTGCTTCAGGTTAAGAACAGTTTCAGGTTAAGAACGGATACCACTGTATTCCACATGACATCATCTCATCTATCTGTCTATCTAGCTATCTATATCTATCATCTATCTATCATCTATCTATCATCTATCTATCTATCTATCTATCTATCTATCTATCATCTATCTATCATCTCAGTTTAATATGAATTTACCATTTCTGCAGAAAATCTGCCAAGGTTTTTTTAAATATCCAAACCTGTGGGAACCGTAAATCTGGATTAATTGGGTGGAGAAAATATGGGGTGCCATTTTGATGAGGACAACATTGTCTGGACACAGCAAAAAAATAAATAAATAAAATTGCATGCAGCACCAAGTCCACAATACTACTGGGTTCAAGGGCCCTTAAGCACATAGCCAAATCATTCAAGATTTTTCAGAGATCCCTGTATACAAGCTGGTATTTTTGTTTATATTTATGTTCCAGCAGTTCACTCTTCCCCGTGTTACAAAATACATTGTGGCTTATCATGTTTAATGATAAGTTTAATATGTGTCTTATCATAAATAAATTCTGTTTCCGAACCTACACATGAAAAGCTACCATCATAAGTTCAAAAACAAAACAAAATAAGCACTAAAATTTCAAATTCAAAAAGTCAGAAACAAGTTGAATAACAGTGTAGGACTGTAGAATAGCGTTGCCATATTTCTGACACTTGCAGAAACCACCCAAATTGTTGAGCTTTTTGGAGGAAACCTGCCCACAAGATTGTGATTGTAAGCATTTGAGCTGTTTCTGCTATTTTTTCCATCATGTTGCCATACATCCAGGTATACATTCACCCTAACGCCATTTTTACACCCCAAAACCAGGATATGTCAGGAATTTTCCTGACGTATGGCAAGCCTAACTTAGAATAAAAATGGTCAGCAGCATTTCTCAATAGATTTCTCATATATCAGATTTTTCCCAAAGTGGCATTCAAATTAAACTTGGAAAGTTTTGCTCTGGTGAATTTCTAGGGTAGTTTTTTAAAAGTCATGGAGAAAAGCTTTTTCCACACAATGTCTAATTAAGCCTTAAGATTCACATAGCTATTGATTGAATGTAGAATGCTTCTCATTAGGAATTTAAAATATTTTACAATAAATCTTGAAAACCTTGTGCAAATACAATCCTCTTTATCACTGTGCATTCTTGGCTTTTGTTAGTTTCAGTAAAACCCTTAATGCTTGTTAGACTTCTGATGTTTGTTTTTGTTTAAACAACAGAAAATCTAGCATCTTTTGTCTAGACAATGTTATCTTGACCCAAAGCTTCCTGTAGAATAATTGTACCTGACTCATAAGAAATCCTGGAACTTGCCTGGTGTTACGGCCTCTCATATTGGTTTGATGGTCAGAACTGAGCTAAAGAGAGATCATTTAAAATATGAATTAATAACATGATTCCAAAGGTGCTTAATCAAGTCATGACATTCCCCTTGATTTAAAGCCTGGGCAAACGATTCTGTTAGGTAAGAGAAATGACCAAGTAAAAAATGAGAGATTTTGGTTAATTTTTCTCAATCCAAACAACTTCTCTGGTGTCTGTGGTTTGCAGATATTTTTTTCTCCTAGAAAGGCTTCTGCAGAATATGCTCACTGGGGGGGGGGGGATGCCGAGGGAAGATTGCATGCCTTTAATCTTGGTATGGTTTGGGGTTATTGTGGTTCCTGGTTGGGAGAAGAAAAATCCTTGCTAAATGCCACCTACAGAAAGACAGAGAGAGAGAGCTTCTGCACACTGAAATTATTTCAGCTTCATGAGGACCTATTTTGGCATATGGAATGTTCCTGATGGGTAAGCTGACTTTCTGTGTCATGTAAAGCATTGCTATCTAGCTACCTGTTGTTGTTGTTTAGTCATTTAGTCGTGTCCGACTCTTTGTGACCCATGGACCAGAGCACACCAGGCACTCTTGTCTTCCACTGCCTCCCGCAGTTTGGTCAAACTCATGCTGGTAGCTTCGAGAACACTGTCCAATCATCTCGTCCTCTGTCGTCCCCTTCTCCTTGTGCCCTCCATCTTTCCCAACATCAGGGTCTTCTCCAGGGAGTCTTCTCTTCTCATGAGGTGGCCAAAGTATTGGAGCCTCAGCTTCACGATCTGTCCTTCCAGTGAGCACTCAGGGCTGATTTCCTTAAGAATGGATGCGTTTGATCTTCTTGCAGTCCATGGGACTCTCAAGAGTCTCCTCCAGCACCATAATTCAAAAGCATCCATTCTTGATGGCCCAGCTCTCACTTCCATACATCACTACTGGGAAAACCATAGCTTTAACTATACGGACCTTTGTTGGCAAGGTGTTACCACCTAGCTACCTAGGTGGTAGCAATGGTAGATCTCTTTCTGGATCTTTCACAGGAACAGATCAGGCTCTCTTGTCCCTGGTTGCTTTGTTGCTGCTACTGCTGCTCCTCTTCAAGCAGCTGAGGAGCAGATGTACCTTATGAATCCATGTCATGCAATGGCCTCATGTATTGAACAGATAGTCTATTCAAATGCCTTGTGACATGGGTATCTGCTTTATTCTATATCTGCCCTTGCATGGGCACCCAATCCTGGAGATTTCCTGTGCATGACATTGGGCAGGGGAGGGGACATCTGCTTCTCCACCGTATAATGAGCTGTGCCAGTGGCAATTCAATATTATGAATTCGAGCCAGTGCAGTCTTTAGCATATGCACCGCCGGGGTGCAAAGATCCGCCCAGAGCCCCAAAATTTAGTTTAGCCCCAAATTAACTTTTATTATGATGTAAGAGTTAATTTTGCGTGCACTGCGCCATTGAGAATGACAAGCGCCGTTGTTGAGTCAAGAACCGCCGTTGTGAATGACAAGTGCTGCCACTGGCGCGGCACGTCGTTGATAAACGAGCACACAAATTCGAAAGTCCTTTAGTGAAACAGTAGGTATACATTTCGGTAATACCTAGGTAGATATGTATTTTGTTTTTCTAGCTTGATCAAAATTATTTATTATTTCATAACAGGTAGATAGTTAAGAGCTTAGGCAGTTTCAGTGGCAGGCGCCTGGTGCCCCCCAGAATTCGGCGCCCGGGTGCCCCGCATCCCTTGCACCCCCGAGTAAAGATGGCCCTGATTAGAGCTCAGACTAATCCTACCCACTACTACCTATACAGCTTCACTTGTGATTAGAGGCTGGTGTTATGAGCCTGTTGCAATTTGGAATCAGCCAGCTGGTGTGCAAGTCTAAAGATTCTACTTTCCAAGATTACAAATGTTGGCCAAGTTTTAGCACATGTCCTTCTTGGGAACATGGTATTCTTAGTGCTACATTCTTTTTCCATCCCTGTTTGTGACAATGTCATGTGTTACAGATTGGTCATTGTAGAAAGTAAATTTGTTCCACATGTACCAACAGCAGAACTTTCCATTACATTGAGTATTTAAATAAGCAGCATTTGAGCATGTGCAAAGTTGATGGAGTTTTGTTGCTTAGTCATGCTGGCCACACAGACCAGGTGCAGAAAATAATAATTTAATTGGTAGTACATCTCTGTTTTAATAAGGGGCATGTTGCAATTTTGGATCAGAGCCAAGGCTTATTCTACATACAGAAATTATGAACAGCCTAGAGTTCTGGTGACACCACTACTTGTGATGCAGATTCTATGTGCAGCACACATTTTATGTGCTTATGCCTCTGCTCACGTGCGGTTCTACATCAGTGACGCCAACTTGAACCAAACATGGGGGGGGGGGGCTCGCCCCAGTCTGCCACACTCCTTCTGAGCTGAGCGACAGGCTGGCATGTGTCCAAGAAGGAATAGAATTTATTAAATTTCTTTAAAATGTGAAAACATGGGCAAGAATATCAGACTATTTATGGAAGCTTAAGGCAACATATCCCAATATGCAGTGCTATTGCAATCAAAACAAATACTTGTAGTCATTACTTTTTATTCAGACCTAGGAGTAGAATACCCATGAGTAAGGGGCACACGCAAAGATATGTAGAGCTTTTAAGTGAAGCAAGAGTTTAATATTGAGAATTACAAAACTAAGGCAACTGGCTGGAATTCAGAAGGGCAAATGGGTTTTTCATAAAAATCTAAATGCTCGGGACTTTAAAACTAATTTGAAAACGAGAATCCTTCTGAAGATTTCTGAAAATGGATCCAGAAATCTTAAGAACCATGGCCCTGTTCTATAACTACGAAAGCTGTGCAAACAGTTAACATTGATTTCTGAGGAGTATGTTAAGCCTCAAAGGTGGTAGTTTAAGAGCCTCAGCAGAAATACCACCCTGAGTTTCATACAGACTTCTTTTATTGTGAAATATTCATTTAGACTTTTTTTTAAAGAAAGAAAGAAATACTTCCCTTTCCCCCCCGCTTCTAAAATATGGGCCCCAGACATTTGGAATCCCTCCACTGTGAATCAGAGGAACAAAGGTCTGAGAAGAAGGCCCCCGCTCCCTTTCCGGGCTTTGTAAAAGCCAAAGAGTTCAGCAGCTCAGTATGATCTACATGCCAGCACATCAGATACACTTTTTGGGTGTTCTGGGGACAATCTGAGATCAGACATAGTCTTGGCAAAACTTTGCAGATCATGTCTCAGCCTGACCTGAAACTTTAACCTTTTAGAACGGCAACAGGAGCAGCTTCCAGCTTATTCCCGTCCCTGAGCGAGCAGGGAGATTCAAATACATCAAAGAACCCTTTGACCGAAGGTATGAAATGCACCACCTCTCCCAAGTCAGAGGGGAGAGGAGAGATCTTTGCTGGGCTGGCTTTCAAAGTCACACACTGTTTGTGGAAGGGGTTATCCTCTGTCCGTACTCTCTGATCTGAGCTAGGCTTGTTTAGACAGACTGCAACCTGGAAGGGCCAGACATCAAGAATGCAGCGCTATATGTTCTGTGGCTGCCTCAATAAAAGGAGCTTTGATATAATTTGCAGCGAGAATAAGCACGCACCTGCACAGCCACATTTGAAGAGATGTGTTTACAGGAGAAAATCTGGTTTCAGAGTGAGTGGCTGAGAATATATATATATATATATATATATATATATATATATATAGTAGGTGAGGGGGAATAAAACCACAAGGTGATTTTATCTTGATTTAAATCATTTATACAGCTGGAAGGTTTAGCACATGACCGAAAGACTGAAAGTCAACTGCTTTGGGGGCTACCACCTCTATTTTAAAAATCTCCCTCCCCTAACCCACTTTGGCTGAGGCTTGGGAGACCGCAGCATGTACATATGCAAATGGAAATAATCTACACGGTCTGTGAAATGCAGCCTCAAAATAAACTCCAGAAACAAACCTTCACATAGAGACGCTTTAAGGAAGTAACAAAGATCTACTAGACAGAAGAACACTGCCTCGTTTGTTAAGAAACACGGTGCCTAATTTACCCATTTTTTTTTTTTATTTAGAAAAAAATATTTCCAAACGGCAAGCTTTCCTTAACTTCTGGTGGGGAATTTGTTTCGTTACACTGCCATCCTGAATGCATTGACATCGAAAAGACTTCTAACCAACAAACTAAGCCAGGGGTGGCCTTCCGGACTACAATTTCCATCATCCCTTACCACAAACCATAGCTCCCCCACAACTGTGGTCTAAGCTCTGCACTGTTCAAAATAACATATAATAATTTGCTGGCTTAACTGTCCTGAATGACATTATGTATCTATGTTTAGGGAAGTTTTTAATATTTAATGCTGTATTGTTTTTAACGCTTGATTGGGAGCCACCCAGAGTGGCTGGGGAAACTCAGCCAGATGGGAGGGGTATAAATAAAATAATAATAATAATAATAATAATAATAATAATAATAATAATAATAATAATATGACACAAGTGTGCCAGCCAGGCACACCGGCTTGCCCCCATGATTGAGGGGACCGGTACACTACATACCTATATACATACCTATACATACCTAAGGAAACTATGCCTTATGAGGAACGGCTAAGGGGGCTGGGCATGTTTAGCCTGGAGAAGAGGAGGTTAAGGGGTGATATGATAGCCATGTTCAAATATATAAAAGGATGTCATATAGAGGAGGGAGAAAGGTTGTTTTCTGCTGCTCCAGAGAAGCGGACATGGAGCAATGGAGCCAAACTACAAGAAAGAAGATTCCACCTAAACATTAGGAAGAACTTCCTGACAGTAAGAGCTGTTCGACAGTGGAATTTGCTGCCAAGGAGTGTGCCAAGGAGTCTCCTTCTTTGGAGGTCTTTAAGCAGAGGCTTGACAACCATATGTCAGGAGTGCTCTGATGGTGTTTCCTGCTTGGCAGGGTGTTGAACTCGATGGCCCTTGTGGTCTATTCCAACTCTATGATTCTATGATTCTATGTCACATGCGCACACCACACGATGTGCTCGTGTCACTCACATGCCGCACAACGTGCTGATCTGTTGTGCACACACCATGCGGCTTGCATTCGTGATGCGAATGCGCTGTGTACCGTGTGTGGGTGACATGAGCTTGTTGTGCAGAATATTGAGGGGGCCCAATCCCCTACTTGAAAATTTGGGAGGGGGGCCCTCAGCCTCTTGGCCCACCCTAGATGGCACCCCTGGTGCCAGCAATAGCAATCTGTACAGCACCCTCTTTGGGGGTCACCATGCTACAAGAGTAATGCTACATGGACATGTGCAGAGTGTTTTTTCATCCCCTGGCAGATATGCTGTGGAGTGCTGTGGGCCACTATTTAATCCTCAGATGCTCGCGGGACCCCTCACGATTGGCGGTTGTGAAAAACAATGCACTGAAAGACCCTGCCCACCCCTACTTCGTTGTTCTGATCCTCCGTTGTGTCGAGTTAGGAAACAAAAGCCCCCTCCCCCCCAAAAAAGGTCAACAGCTTTGCCTTCCCACTCCCCTTTCATGGGTGGATCACTTCCAGAATTTTTATACTGGGAGTAGATCGCAGTCTCTTGTGAGTTGGACTTGCCTGATCTATATGAAGCTGCTGAGGATGGTCAATAGGAGTTTGGGGGCAAAGTGTCGTCCGTACGCTGATGACATTCAGCTCTATTTCTATTTCAGCAGTGCCTATGGTTATAAAGACTATTTCAAGTACAATACAAATAAAAACTGGGATAAGGCTTTTGGGAAAGGTAGGTCTATAATAGTTGCCAGTAAGATAATATAGGTGGCACCCATCTGATATGTAAAGGGAGGGAGTCCCAAAGTGTAGCTGCTGCCATACAAAAGACCCAATTCCTACACTGTATATAAATTCCCTAATGAGATGGGATCTGCAAAAGCTTTCTCCTGCTGGGTGCAGTAGTCAGTTTAGTATATAAGGTGTGAATGATCTTTCAGGTATCCCAGTCCCAAGTTGTATACGGCTTTGCACACCAATGTTAACATCCTGGACTTAACCCAGTAGTTAACTGGCAGCCAATTCAATTAGTTCAGCAGCAGGGTATCATTTATAACCCTTCTTGCAATCCATAGAAACCACTTCTTTCCCATGCTTAGATCAGACTTATACAAAAAAGTTTTTAATTTCAGCTGCATTCGGGCCCATAGGGGGGAAAAAGTTATTTAGCAATAAAACAGTATCAAAGGACATTTTAATAACACCTTGCATATTTCCTGATAGACATGTACTCTCTTTAAAAGGGAGAAACCAGAATGTTTAATGTGAATCCAGGAAAAATGTGTCAGATTGTGTGTATGAAACGAATGATCTATATTTAGTTTATAGCTTTCTTTTCCATTTTCCAATAGCCTCCCCAAAATAGAACCAGTCGTACCTTGTGCCCAGGAAGTCTTACAATACATGTGGAACGTTGCTTCTCAGATAATTTTACAAAAATGTCAACCATTTTGAAATGTTAACAACACTCTAACTATTATTCTAACCTTTTATTCTTTGTTTTCACGCAATGGAGTGTTTTTCTATATAAATTAATTCCTAACATCGGGTAGGTGTTCACTTGTTTCTTTGTCCTTAACTTTATGGATTTTGACTTAGCTTTCTATCTAATCCTTTCTAAATCCTAATTTCCCATATTAGACTTTACTTTGATACCATTTCCGCAGTCTCTGTAGGGCTGGCCCTATCATTAGACAGGGTGAGCCAATCATCACAAGCTAAGGGAGCAGCTGTGAGTGCCATACCAAACTCATACCCTCCAACATTTCTCCAATGAAAATAGGGACGTCCCATTCCATAATTCCATTCCCCACATATCTTATTGGGTTGCCCCAGCACTCTGGGCAGCTTCCAACATATATAAAAACATAATAAAATATTAAACATTTTTTTTTAAACTTCCCTATACAGGATTGCCTGCTGACAGCTTGGGGATTAGATAACTCCATACCCTCCAACATTTCTCCAATGAAAATAGGGACATCCTAAGGAAAAGTGGGACATTCCAGGATCAAATCAGAAACCTGGACAGCATCTCTACATCAGGGACATCCCTGGAAAATAGGGACACATGGAGGAGGGTCTGCAAACTGCCTTGTGCCCACTAAATTAGCCGCCTGCTTTTACTGTCCCACTGCCAGTGTTGAAGCAAGGGCTTATCCACCCTTACCAGTTGCCCCACTCTTTCCAGGCACAGGTCCATGCTTTAAAACTTTGTGTCCAAGCATGTTTTCTTTTTGCCTCAGAGCTTTCCCTGCAAAAATGCACTCTTTAGTACAATGGTACTTCGGGTTAAGTACTTAATTTGTTCTGGAGGTCCATTCTTAACCTGAAACTGTTCTTAACCTGAAGCACCACTTTAGCTAATGGGGCCTCCTGCTGCCACGCGATTTCTGTTCTCATCCTGAAGCAAAGTTCTTAACCCGAGGTACTATTTCTGGGTTAGCAGAGTCTGTAACCTGAAGCGTATGTGACCTGAAGGGTGTGTAACCCGATGTACACTGTACTCAGTCAGAGCAAACATCAATTTGGGTTTTGTGCAGATAGACATTTGCTTCCATTGAGCACTAAAGAGTGGGTTTTCTCATGGAAACTTCCAGAGCAAAAAGAATAAAAATAAAACCGAATGATGATGATCATTATGATTTCCCTTGCTCATATGCATATTGCTGTTTGATGTTACCCCATGACCAAACTGTGACAACACATAAACAAATGTATAAAAATTAGTAAAAAAAAAAAAACCTATCACACAGAAACAATAGTTTTTCAAGAAATAATATTAATGTTCCCTTTAGACTGTACACATTTTCCCCTGTTCTCATTTTAGTGCTCCTCCTGTTAAAAGAAAAAAGAATAGGCTGAAGTGATGATGCATCTACTGATCTGATTGCATGAGGCTGCAGAGTGGCTTGTGCTGACTTAACAACCATGACATCCCTCACAAAGGGAGCAGTTCTCTCCTGCTCTGATACCCGCAGAGGAAGAACCATGGCTCTGTCCTAAAATTCCCAGGCGTCTCTAGTTAAGAAGGATCAGTTAGCAGACGATGGAGAAGGCCTCTGCCTGACACCATGGAGAGTCATTTTTTAGTCAGGATAGATAGTTCTGTGCCAGATGGACAAATAGTCTGACCTGGTATGAGGCAGCTTCCTATGTTCCTGCAATCCCTTTATAAGAGATGACTAGTCATGGAGGAATAGGAATAAAGGAGGGAAATAAAGAGCCACACTGGGAACAGTGGGAGGGGGGTGAGTGAAGTTCTACATTAGGAACAAGGGGGGAATCAAATCAATTTTACCCGACAGTTGAAGTGGGAATCAAAGGTTCTGAATCATGTCAGGTGGGAGTAGGGCTCAGGAGACCCCAGAGGGCAGCCCCACACTTTCTTCCCTCCAAAAGTGTACCTTAGCTGTTGCCACCACAACAGCGGTAGCAGCAGGTGATGGATTCCCTGGAGGCCAGATCTGCTGCCCCTGTGAATCCTACCACCTGAGGCAGTCGCCTCACCTTGCCTCGTGGGTGGGCCACTGTGAGAACAGAGTGCTGGACTAGATGGGTCTTTGTCCTGATCCAGAGGGGCTCTTTGTATGCTCTCGGAAAATGGTTGCTGTCATCTAATCTCCCCACCGAAAAAAAATGAGGATGAATGATCGGTAAACAGGTCATTTGGAAGCAAATCCAGAGGCAGTAAGAGTCATTAGCAGCTTTTCCTTGTGTGATATCTTTTCTTAGTATATGATGCTGACTCTACCTCATGGTTCATGGCGTTCTACTGGGGTAAACAGTAGTTAACATGTCAGCCAGAGCACACCCATGAGGCAAAGTGAGGCAACTGCCTCAGGTGGCAGGATCCTTATGCTGCCTTATTCCTGATGTAGATCTTCCCTCAACCCTTTTCCCCTTGCAGGGAGGGGGGATGCCATTTTGTGGTACGCCGCAGGTGTCAAAATGTCTTGGGTCAGCCCTGAGGTTGACCAACCTTTTCAGTCCTGGTGTAGTGATGGATCCTGAAGGGGGGGGAAATAGCTGGATACCAAGGGGGGGGCATTGTGGGTTCCTCGTTGCTGCTGCTGCCTGGTTGTACGATACCTGTGTACTATGTTGGGTGATATCGTGGGACTATTCAGATAGCACTATGTGCTAAGTCTCATATTACATGCTTGGGCAATGTGAAGGGTATCAGCAGCAAGCAGTCTTGTGATTGGTGTATGGTAGTGAGGCTACCAGGGACTCTGTGGGCATGTCTGGTCAGCTTTGCTACCAGAGCCAGTGTGGTGTAGTGGTTAAGAGTGGTAGTCTCGTAATCCTGGGGAACCGGGTTCGCATCTCCGCTCCTCCACATGCAGCTGCTGGGTGACCTTGGGCCAGTCACACTTCTTTGAAGTCTCTCAGCCCCACTCACCTCACAGAGTGTGTGTTATGGGGGAGGAAGGGAAAGGAGATTGTTAGCCGCTTTGAGACTCCTTAAAGGGAGTGAAAGGCGGGATATCAAATCCAAACTCTTCTTCTTCTTCTTCTTCTTTGGCTATTGTTCCTACATCTATTGTTGTAGCATTTGCTCTACTGTTGGTTAAGCATGGGATTGTGTCCTACCCTACACTGGCATTGCTCCTGAACATGGGGCTGACCCAGCTTTGTGGTATCATAGAGTGCTCTGGGGATCCTAAATCAAAAGGCTTTTAATATTATATATATGCTCTGTTGTGAAATATTTGTTTTGTAATATGGAACATATGAAGATGGACTAGAGAGGAACATTCCTACAAATCAGTAACCTATGAAAAGAATTTAAATTAGTCTTAAAGCAAAAATATGATCATTTTCTATCAAAGTACAGAATGTCCTGTGTCGGCTACCAAAAGGGCCCACAATCCTCTCTGTATTGCACATCTTTTTCCATCCCCATTTGTAACTTACAAGGGGATGTGGTGAAACATTTTAAATGACATCATTGGGGAATTGAAAATTTTTGCAGCATTACACAAAAGGTAGAATATTTTTGCTAAAAGAGAACTTACTGCACCGTACACCCAAAACCAAGTGAGCTCTGATTAAGCATAAAAGTGTCAAAAAATAATCAGTGGAAGAGTCTGCTGCGTCAGTTCTACACAAAAATGTAGGATTCTTTTTACACATGGTTACAATATATATATATATATATATATATATATATATATATATATATATATAAATTGTTAATATATCAAACAAAGTTCTTATAAATTATTTTATAAAGCATGGAATGAATTAGTAAATTATGGATTTATATAGCTAATAAGCTCTTAACAAAAGGAAGAAGAGTTTTTAAATGAGGAAAATGAAAACTAAAAAATTGTTAATGGTTAACCCCTTAATTTGATGGCTGTAAATAACTTCAAGAGTCATGTTGGCAATCAGGTAATTAAAATTTAAAATAGGAAGTTGAATGATTAAATTTTGATATATTTCCAGTTTAGATTAATAGGTCAGGCAATTTTCTGATTAGCTTTGCTAAAACCATTCAGATTATAATTACCAGTGGGTTATAGCTGAGTTCTTTACCCAGGCAGCCAGCATCATGGAAGTCCCATGTGTGTACAATAGGACAGAATGGGATGAAATGACGCACAGTGGGCTGGAATGGGCTGGAATGGCTCGCTGACTGAGTGCCAGTGAGACAGATCAGAATGGAACTAGCTGTTTGGCCCACCCGTAGGCAAAGCCCTGACACTGTGTAACTTGATTTTTATCTCATGGACGGAAAACTTTCCATTTTGCATCTGTCTGTTTCAAACCTTGCCTCCGTTTTAAGCAAAACAAAGAGAATGATTGCAAAATATAGCTATGCTAACTACATTGGCTAGAATGTATAATGCCATGGACCTGAGGACAAAGTTTAATTTTCTGTTTTGAACCGCCCGGACATCTATGGATGAAGGACAGTATACAAAGAATGAGAATAAGAACATGAATAAGAAGGTCAGTTGGGGCTTGGTAGGGCTGCAAATGTGTAACCTTGCTGTTTTCATTGTAGCAGGACTTGTACAGCACTTATTTAGGAAAGTGGTTCTTCACACATGTGCAGAATGTCCTTGTCCCCACCTCCTCTACCTATGGACAGGGAAAGAGCATCTATGTAAGAAGGCTAAAGTATGATAAGAGTAAATAAGAAGAACAATAGAAGCCCCAGACACATTATAACTTTCCAGCCATGCTTCAGGCAACTAACAAAGATTTAAACAGTAAGTTGACCAGTTCATGAAGGCCATTAGGATGCTAGAGAAGGCCTCCTTATTTAATATATACAGCCTCAAGCCTTTGAAATGGCAACAAATTGTTATCAATTGAATTCATTATTGCTGCATTTTTACTCCCAAAGAGAAACACACTTAGGGTTTTCCGCCTCAGATGCAAAAAAGAGTATTATGCTAACCTTGGATATTATTCTCTGTGACTGGGGTGGTGATGGTGTTAGGGCCACCATTTGATACTCTGCCTCAGACAGCAAAATGTTTTGGGCCCTGCCCAAGTTGTGCTGCAAGGGAGGCCACACAGTTAATTGCTCATTTCAGAAGAAATGGATGTGTTTATGCAGCCCTTGAAAAAGCTGATGGCCAAAAACTTCAGAGGTTTGAATTTATCCAACACCTGCTGTTTTTGTAACTGTGTGATGTAGCTACTCTAGAGGTTCCTGGGGCTACTGAAGAGGTTTGCTAATTTGGTGACATCTCTGGTGGCCTCAAAGATCTATTTACTTAGGACAAATGACTCCTGTCTTGTGTGCCTGTTTCTGTTCAGTTCATGTTCATCATAAGCCATGTCCATTAGTGTGTCACTTGAGCTCTTTTCAGACATAAAGAAGCCCTGATTTGGTTTAGAAAAATAAAGAAAAGTGAAACAAAAATACATCAGAGGACTTAGATGGATTCTGTTCTGGCATGTGCACCGATCAGCAAGTTTGTCTCATGCAAGAGATGTATAGGTAATACTTAAAAGTAAAATGATATAAATGAGATTAAACACGCGTGAGTCAAGTATATGCTACTAGTTTGTTTTCTAAAAGGTCCTCACATTCAGACTCACTTTGAACATTCAGAAATGTCCAGGGGGCAGGGGAGTGACTGGTGCTTCCTGTTCTCATCTCCTTGTAATATCTGAAACAGAACTCTTCCATTTCCTGCTACGGTAAGACATGCTGGCTGCCAGGGCAAAGGCAGCACATCTGCAGAAAGAGATGCAAAAGTCTCTTTTCAGACATTTATGGGGGAAAGACACAACCAGGAAGCATGAGACACTTAGATTTCCCGCCCTGTGCCTACTCACCTAAACATCCAAAGCAAGACAGACTTCCAGTTATGAACCACTGAGTATCCAACTTTGTGTTCTCACATTTTAGTCTTCATAAATATGTTGATTCTTAAGTGAGTCAGTACGGAATTGTATTGCGTAAGTGGCCCAGATTCTATGGTTGGGAAGCCAAGGGCCTTGGCTCAGTGGCAGAGCGCACGGTTTGCATGCATAAGGTCCTGGATTCAGTCCAAGCTTGTCCAGATGAAAGGATCTAAGATTGTGAGGGTTCATTCCCTAAAAACTCCATGTAGGAATGGGGAATACTGTGCCTGAACCCTTGGAGAACTGCCAGGCAGACAGCTCTAAATGAAACACCCACTGTTAGCGCCCCAAACATTTAACTAAATCCACAGGATTCCTTGAGAGTATACAGGGACTCAGTATTCAGGCTGTCAGCTAGGCATTCCTTTTTAATAGTACTGTCAGGGGCTCAGGAGCAGAGGCGCAGGGGAGAGAGGAAATGGAGAGCGAAGGGGAAGAATCTGAGGGCAGCGGAGGGCAGAATGACAGTGACCCGAGAGATTCCATAAGCCTCTCCAGTGAATCAGAAGATTCCCAGAAGGGGGCGCCGATGGCCAGGGCAAGGGGGGTCCCAGAGGGGACACACCAGAAGCAGGGGGCCAGCGGAGACTCCCAAAGCAGTAGCTGGAAATCAGGGCCAGCTTCCCCACCAGAGCGTAGTGGGGGGGTAGAGCCCCATAGGTCAGAGTCAGCGTCTCCTCCGGCAAGCAGGGAGGAGGAGTCAAGCCCAGCTGGCATCCCCGAAGAGGGAAGCAGCGACAGGAGCAGTATAACGGTCAGGAGGAAGGTGGCAGGCTGGGCGCGCGCGCCAAGTTCAAATGTACAGGCACGCGGGACAGCAGAAAGCACGGATTGGGAACCAGGTCCTAAAGCTCGCCGGAGGGAGGGGGAAGACTCAGGGGAGTCAGCCTCAGAAGAGTCTAGGAAGGGCAAGACCTCGGCGGACAAGCGGACCCAGAGGAAGAGGGAGCAGAGGAAGAGGTGGAGCAAGGCTAGGGTCTTAAACTGGTGTCTGGGGGGAGGAGACTCAGACAGAGCTTCGGCGGTCTAGGGTTTAAGACGTAGAGCTGCGCGCCGTGGCTGTGAATGAGAAACTGAACTTAAATAAAAACTATTTAATATAACAACGGACTGGCGTTGGTCCTCTGTGAGCTGGGACCAGGGGTAGCTCTGACAAGTACTATATGTTTTAAATAAGAGTGTTCTGATGGGTATTGGATAAATTATCCTTTCTTCCAACCTATATACCTCTCTCTCTCTCTGGCTAACTTCTCCCTTCTGGACTTCCAAATGTTATTGGGCATGTAGCCAAAAATGAGACCATAATATGGTTGGTTCTTTCACCCATCATTTTCCATTTCTCCTGGTGGTCTCTTCATAGAGTTGGAAGGGATCCCCCAAAGATCATGTAGTCCAACCCCTCGCCATTCAGGAATCACTGCTAAAGAATCCCTGACAGATGGCCATCGAACCCATTTAAAAACTTCCCGTGAAGGAGAGCCCACCCCCTTCTGAGGCAGTCTGTTCCACTGTCAAACAACTCTTATCTTAATATATTATTATTATGAATTTGGGGGTTTTCTGATCTGTTTGCTGAAGTGCATTTAATGGTATGCATTCTTAGACATGGCTCTTTTCACCGGTCCCTCTCCCTGCCCACCATGCATTTCTTCCTCCATACAGACAGGGGGCTCTAGATAGAAAGGAGGGAAGCATACATAGACCTCCTCTACATGTGTCACATGCAGTGGAGTAAGAGAAGAAACTGGGCTTTGTATGAGCCCCATGAGGGTTCCTTCACATGCAGGTGTGTGGACCCCCAGCAGGATGAATCATCTCCCTGCTATTTAAAAGTACATTTCTAAGCATTAGAGTTAGGTCAGTTGCCAGCGTTTCACAGAACTCACACGACAAAGGTTGATTTACAGCTCACAAGTTTCTGTTTTGCAAAGGATGAAGTGGTTCCTCTGGGGAAATGGCTTTGCACTGGACAGTGTGCCGGATCAACCCCTCTTAGCCACTACACAAACAGAAAGCGCGTCTGATAGTTATGAGCCTAGATTTTCTACCCACTCTGAGCCTTCGTTTGCCTCCTGGAGTGCTGCTGTAAAAGGTTCCCAGCTGAGATGGAGGGGTTGAAGGAGGATGGAGGGCTTAAGATCCGGTTTGGATCTTGACCCTTGCACTTTGCCAAGAGAGCGGGGGGCACGCTTCACATTGCCTCATTTTAAAGTACACCGCTGCGCTAAAAGAGCTGACCTGTAGTCTACAACATCCCTCCTCCCTTTGGCAAGGCACAAGAAAAGGGGAGGGGTGCAGATCACATGGCACATAACCTCTTTTAAAGTGGCAACGGCCCTTGCCAGACCACTAACTTGGTTTTGCTTGCCAAACCACAGACATTCAGTTCCATTCTACGCTGATCTATTGCAAACCCCAGGATTCCTCTTTTAACTCGTTGCAAATATAACTACACTCCGTTGCATTAATTCTCCAGCCCTGTGTTAATTTCAGGGAAGCACTGATGCTCTTCAATCTTTTGATCATTTGGGGACAGTTAAAATGGGGAGATGTTTGTTAAACCTAAAAATAGGCTTTCCCTCCCCCCTCCTTTTTTTACAACATGCCAGCAAACTACTTATGAGTGACCTTTTGTAATTGATAATTCTCTTTTTGGTGAGCTTAGTCAGATCCTTTTTTTGTGTTAAAAGAAGAGAGCTATATGTGAGGAGTTCTGCTAAAGAAATTGTGCCTGTTTTTCTGGCACTTCAGTACCGTAGGGAACAGGGTATTGTTCCCTGTGCCTTTCAGTAGCTGAATTACAGAGGTGCCAGGGGTGAGGTGTCCCCTAACCTTTTTTGATGCCTTCCTTGGCTACTGTTTTAGAAGACTGCAGAGGGATGTATGTAGGGATGAAGGAGTTGCAGAGTTGATTAGCAGTCACCTTACTCCCATAATTTTGTGCAGCTCCCTCTGGCTCCCTCCTCCTGGGCACGGCAAGTCAAGAAGGTGGTTTTGGAAGCAGATGTATGTTTGTATCTCACAGAACCTTTCCCAGTAGTGATGTATGGAAGTGAGAGCTGGACCTTAAAGAAGGCTGATCACCGAAGAATTGATCCTTTTGAATTATGGTGCTGGAGGAGACTCTTGAGAGTCCCATGGACTGCAAGAAGATCAAACCTATCCATTCTTAAGGAAATCACCCCTGAGTGCTCACTGGAAGGACAGATCGTGAAGCTGAGGCTCCAATACTTTGGCCACTTCATGAGAAGAGAAGACTCCCTGGAAAAGACCCTGATGCTGGGAAAGATGGAGGGCACAAGAAGAAGGGGACGACAGAGGACAAGATGGTTGGACAGTGTTCTTGAAGCTACAAACATGAGTTTGACCAAACTGCGGGAGGCAGTGGAAGACAGGAGTGCCTGGCATGCTCTGGTCCATGGGGTCACAAAGAGTCGGACACGACTAAATGACTAAACAACAACAACATCTCACAGAACCAGCCTACCAATGAGGTGAGGGGGAAGCACCCATCTCAGGCCACAGAAGTGCAAGAGGCAGCGCCCTGCCCACCCCACTGCTTCCGCTGAAATGCCCCTCTCTTGCCGACTCTTGTACGGTCAAAGTAATTTTCCCTGTCTATTTGTCTATTGAGTTTCTTTCCTGTACGTGACAACGGCCACGAGAGTCTTGATAGCACAAGGATGGAAGACTGAGGAAATCCCAACTAAAGAATCATGGCAAGAGAAATTCGTGGACTTTGCTGAACTGGTAAAATTGACACATAAGCTATGGGATAAGGACAACTGTGACTTCAAAGATGAATGGGAACCTTTTACAAAGTATTTGAAGACGCAGCAAAGTGAATTGGACTTCTTGGCAGGTTTTGAATAAATACTCACCAACTTTTTATTGTCAATAATCAGTTAGATAATTTAAGGATTTGTACAATTTTGTAACATGCAGAGAATAGCATTTACAGAGAAACCAGAGATTGGAACTGAGGGAAGTCAGGGGGGGTGGGGATGGGGTGTTTTTCATGGGTGGGTGGGGTGAGGGAGGAAAATGGAGAAAAAATTAAGGATGATATGTTTTCAGATAATATGTTTTGTTTAAATTCCTAATAAAAAATTATAAAAATAATTTTTTAAAAATATTGAGTTTCTTTCCACCCCCCATTCAATATCAGTTGACTTTGGCAAAATATTATGCCCCACCCACTCTTTAAAAAAAATACAGTGGTGCCTCGCAAGACGAAAAGAATCCGTTCCGCGATTCTCTTCGTCTAGCGGTTTTTTCGTCTTGCGAAGCAAGCCCATTGACAGCTTAGCGGATTAGCGCTACAGCGGTCTAGCGGCTTTTTGCGATCAGCTGTTAAGCGGGTTATCAGCGGAACAGCTGATAGGCGGCTTAGCGGCTTAGGAAAAGGGGGGAGCGAAAAAAACCCACGGGGATGCGCAAGATTTTTTCGTCTTGCGAAGCAACCCCATAGGGAAATTCGTTTTGAGAAGCGCCTCCAAAACGGAAAACCCTTTCGTCTAGCGGGTTTTCCGTCTTGCGAGGCGTTCGTCTTGCGGGGCACCACAGTAGATAGGAATTGATTGGAAAACAGATATTAAATATTCTGTTGAAATAAGTTGTTGTTGTTTTTTAAATGCACTTCTTTTCAAGAGAAAAAAGCCCATTCGGTTTATTATATGAAATATTTGGATTGTTATGGATTGCCTTAATACAAAGCATCTGTTGGCAGAAAAGAGTGGATGGAGTTCATTAGGAAGCTTTTTAAGCAAGGGGAGGCAGGGGAGTCCAAGCAGGAATTTCTGCCTCTGGGCTTACAATATAGTTAAGACTTGGAAACAATTCAGAGAATTCCAGTCGATCCTTACAAACGGCAAGAAATTGGTTCATATACGAACATTACTTGTGAACTGTCTCGGCCAAGATTACTCTGGGTGGTCGTATTCCTAATAAAGCCTCATTGGCAACAGTTCTTTACATCAATAATGGCAGGGAGGTACGTATTCTGCAACATTTCAAAGATAATAATAAGGGCACTCTCAACTGCCACAGTTTTCATACCTAAACCCCCATCACCATGACCACATTGATCAAACTTTTATCTTACCTGCTGGCTGCTATTGCATATCCTCTGCAATAGGATGCCCTGCATTGATTTTGAAGCCAACAGAGTCTTGCTGCTTTCGGTTAAAGACATACTAGAAAGGCTTGATTGCCATAAAATAGGTTCTCAACCATTCTAGCTACAGCTCAGCAGCTGCAGTGTGTGAAAAGGCTGGCTAAGGACTGCACGGTGACCTACTATCCATTCCTTGGGGATGGCAATGAAACTCACACATGGACAGGGCTAGCCCAATATATTTTGTTCTTTGAGGTGAAGAATAAAATGGCTACCTACAGAAACTGAGCAGAGTGACAGCTGAACCTTACTTCATTAACACTGGTGATGGGATAGCATCCTTCACCACACCTGAGGAGAACAGGAGAACTTAGCAGGCACAAGGCAGCCCTGGTAGTGCACACAGATTGGCCCTGCAACACATCACTGCTGCTCCCAGTATCTGCCACATGAGGCAGCTTCCTCATCTACCCAATGGTAGGGCTGGCCCTGCACATAGAGGAGACTGCATCAACATTGAGACACAGTACAAACTTAGAGGGGAAGTGGCATTGTCGCAGGGTGTAGTGAGAAGGAAGGGGAGCCCGAAATGAACAATCAGTCTTAAAAAGGACTTGCTTATGTACATGGATTTACAAGGAGGGGCTAAAGCTCAGTGGCAGGTTGCATGCTGTGCCTGCAGAAAGTCCCAATTTCAATCCCTGACATCTCCAGGCAGGACTAGGACAGACCCTTGTCTGAAACACTGGAGACCTGCTGCTAGTCAGTGTAGACAAGGATAGCCAATGTGATACCCTCCAGATGTTGATGGACGACCACTGCCATTACCCCTGAACATCGGCTGCACTGGCTGGAGCTGACAGTAGTCCAACAACATCTGGAGAGCACGATGTGGGCATCCCCTGTTGTAGACGGTACTGAATTAGATGGATGAATGATCTGCCTTGATAAATGGCAGCTTCCTATTGAGGAAGAACTGTAGTAGAACACATGATTTGCATGCAAAAGTTCTCAAGGTTCAGCTCTCTGGCATCTCCAGATAAGACTGGAAAAACTGTTGGAAGCCAACCAGTATGGACAGCACTAAGGACGCGGGTGGCGCTGTGGGTTAAACCACAGAACCTAGGACTTGCCGATCAGAAGGTCGGCGGTTCGAATCCCCGCGACAGGGTGAGCTCCCGTTGCTCAGTCCCACCTCCTGCCAACCTAGCAGTTCGAAAGCACGTCAAAGTGCAAGTAGATAAATAGGTACCAGCGGGAAGATAAACGGTGTTTCTGTGTGCTGCTCTGGTTCGCCAGAAGCGGCTTAGTCATGCTGGCCACATGACCCGGAAACTGTACGCCGGCTCCCTCGGCCAGTAAAGCAAGATGAGCGCCGCAACTCCAGAGTCGGTCACGACTGGACCTAATGGTCAGGGGTCCCTTTACCTTTACCTTATGGACAGAACTTAGCCAGATGGGCCAATGGTCTTACTTGGTATAAGGAAGCTTCCTATATGAACAAAAGTACAACAAAAGACAAGATACATCCATTCCCTCCTCTGTGATTTTACTTTTAGGAACTCTGATGTGGGGCACTAAACCCCAAAGGATGACAATTTTGGCAACCCTTAATGACTAAGAACAAGAGTCAGACCAAAAAGGACAGGTACCAGAAAATAACTGGCATCTATGGATTTTGAAAATCAACTAAAGGCTGTGCAGAGAAGGAGCCCTGTTCCAGACCAGCAAGTAATTAGATATAGCTGCAGACAAAGCCGGAATAGAAATATCTTTATTCTCTTGCTAGTAGAATGGACACCATTATTGTCATAGTTCAGATTCTTCCTTGTCATGAGCAGTTCCTTGCTTTATTAAGTATGTGTCACCTTGCCTTAAAGCATTTCCATAAACTGCAAAGAGAGGAGTTTTATCCCTCCCAAGTGTGGCTCTGTCATAGATAGCAGACATCATTCCATGCAGGCATGCTTGAAAAGAGACATACAAATGCACATAAACAGACCAAGAGCATCTTTGGGGTTCCAAGAGTTCCAGCCCATCCATGTTTTTCATTAAAGTGTTCACGTTACTGGTACTTTAGCATACAACAAGCTGTAAAAGACCAAGATTTTGCAACAGTCCTATTTTGAGTTTACTAGAACTCTTTGGCATCTGAATTCATTTCTGCTCACCAATGAAGCTCAGGGGGGTCTGCATAGCCATTCAGTTGTTATTTTCGATACTCATTTTTAAAGCGTTGGTTGACCTCAGAAACATGTACACAGAACCTGACGCATACTTTGAACTTCAACACCCTCTACTGATTTTGACCTAAGATCACTGCTAACCATTCACAAGTAAGGATACACCCATTAAGTGATGCAGAACCAACTCCATAAGCATTCCTTGTTCCTTATTTTTAAAATGTGGCCATGCTACAGCATTTCTAAAAACAAAAGCAAATATAACCTCCACCCAATGACCTAAAATAATAGGGGAAATAACTATGGGTTCTACAGAGTCTAAAACCACACAGTTATGGTGGAGCAAAAATGAAGAATATTTCTGAGCGTGAGTCATGTAGATTTTTATTTTTTTAGTAGCAGGCAGCACATAAAGTGCATAAACAGTGATTTTTCCAGAATCTTCTCCCTTTAAAATGGTGATTGGCTAAATTTTGGACTGGCTGCTCTTGGTTTTGCTGTTACTTTTTGTCCTTTATATGACAGTTTTGTGTGCTCTGCACTCTGTTATTAGTAACAACCACAGGTGCAATTACACAACACAAATTTTTGAACAGGTGACTTTGGACTATTTTGTTTGATCCCAGCATCCCACCTATGGGATGTTCTACTTCACAGGCTGGTTACTGAGATAATGTGTGCAAAATATTTCAAATACTCTAAAGCATTTTACAAATGCTAATTATTATTTTATTGGGCCACAGGTGGACTAACAGGTCCCAGTTCTAAAATCTTTAAATCAGAAACCAATCTCGTTAATTTAATTCTTGTTTTTAATGTTACACCTTTTTTCCCAGCTGTGCTCTGCAGTACCTTTGAAAGGGTGAGGTCGTTCACCTTGCTCTAGGCTAGGAGCTGACTTCTTTCAGAACTGAATGGTTGCTTTTTGACACACACACACACACACACACACACACACACACACACACGTTGCAGAAGAGAAATAAGCATTCCAACCCCATCTTTTGGAGAATACACTGCTTTTTATTGGGCTTTTTGACTGAGCTGTACAGATTTTAAATGGGTTTGGCAATTAATAATAATAATAATTTATTATTTATACCCCGCCCATCTGGCTGGGTTTCCCCAGCCACACTGGGTGGCTCCCAACAGAATAGTAAAGGCACAATCAAACATCAAATATTAAAAACTTCCCTAAACAGGGTTGCCGTCAGATGTCTTCTAAAAGTCAGTTGTTTATTTCTTTGACATCTGATGGGAGGGCATTCCACAGGGTGGGCACCACTACTGAGAAGGCCCTCTGCCTGGTTCCCTGTAACCTCACTTCTCACAGTGAGGGAACTGCCAGAAGGCCCTCAGAACTGGACCTCAGTATCTGGGCAGAACAATGGGGGTGGAGACGCTCCTTCAGATATACTGGACAGAGGCTGTTTAGGACTTTAAAGGTCAGCACCAACACTTTGAATTGTGCTCATAAACGTACTGAGAGCTAATGTAGGTCTTTCAGGACCAGTGTTATATGGTCTCGGTAGCTACTCCCAGTCACCAGTCTAGCTGCTGCATTCTGGATTAATTGTAATTTCCAGGTCACCTTCAAAGGTAGCCCCACATAGAGGGCATTGCAGTAGTCCAAGTGGGAGATAACTACAGCATGCACCACTCTGGCGAGACAAGTCTACAGGCAGGTAGGGTCTCAGCCTGCATACCAGATGGAGCTGGTAGGCAGCTGCCCTGGACACAGAATTAACCTGTGCCTCCATGGGGAATTATGGGACCAA
Source organism: Podarcis muralis (assembly GCF_964188315.1). NCBI lineage: Eukaryota > Metazoa > Chordata > Lepidosauria > Squamata > Lacertidae > Podarcis > Podarcis muralis. The sequence continues at coordinate 41,557,639 of NC_135655.1, forward strand.
AATGATTCCCAGGCTGTGCACCTGGTCCCTCACAGGGACACACTAACCCCATTCAGGACCAGGGAGTCCTCCACACCTGCTCGCCCCCTGTCCCCCAAAAACAGTACTTCTGTCTTGTCAGGATTCAACCTCAATCTGTTAGCTGCCATCCATCCTCCAACCACCTCCAGGCACTCACACAGGACCTTCACCGCCTTCACTGGTTCTAATTTAAAAGAAAGTTAGAGCTGGGTATCATCCGCATACTGATGAACACCCAGCCCAAACCCCCTGATGATCTCTCCCAATGGCTTCTTATAGATGTTAAAAAGCATGGGGGAAAGGACAGAACCCTGAGGCACCCCACAAGTGAGAGACCAGGGGTCTGAACTCTCATCCCCCAACACCACTTATGTCAACATGTCATTTCAATTTATTTTGAACTGTTTCTAATGTTGCATTTTAAATCATTGTGACCTGCCCTAGGGCCTTGGGTTGAAGGGCTGCTAATAACAAACTACCACTACTACTACTACTACTACTACTACTACTACTTCCCTCTGTGGGCTTGAGGATATTGCAGCATGATCTCTTCTCAATGAAACATTTATCTCAATTTAGGAATCAGCCCCTGGGAGGGCACGTGGACAGCAGGGCCTAGGATGCTTCAGATCTCCCTCTGCGTGGAGGTCTCCCAGTGCAGCCACTACTATTGCTCTACTGCTGGCAAGGCCCTTGCAGGAGCTTCGATTCTAATCAATATAAACTACACTGCATAACCTGGGAGAGAAAACTATGAACACCTGAAGGAAGGTATGCCTTTATAAATGAATGAACACACAAATAAATACCAAGAACAGCAAGAAGAGTTGGCAGAGGGGCACAATCCATTCCCAAATGCTTGCCATCTTCTCCACAGCTCAGGAACCTCAAGAAATCAGATCCTATCTGTAGAACCCTGGTCAGAGTTTCCAGCAAGCATAGCGTATAAAAACAGACAGTATGGCACACTGTCACTGAAGGGATCAATAAATCCATCTGGTTTCAGGCTTTCTTAATCGCCAGCAGATTTCTACGCTGCGCTAGGCATAAATATAACCACAATGCCTACAGCCTACCAAATAGGAAACTCCTTCAACTGCTTGTAAATGAGAGAGTGGGATTATACTGGGAAGCAAACTATTTAAAAAAGATGGATTTCAGGAAGCGTTAAAGAAATTAGTCCTGGAATTTGACCAAAGAAAGATGACTCTCCCGTGCACATGCTAAGGCTGCTTCAAGGCCCTACCCTCAGGAACCACCCAGCACAGCTTATTGGCTCCTGGGGCAGGATTTGAGCCAGGTACATGCAGAAAATGGATTAACACCAGTGCCCCACTAGGGATTGGGAAGATAGTCAATTCAGCTTGCATTTAAAAGTGAATCTACCTAGCTTGCACTTTCTGAAACAATTAATAAACTGAAGCACATCCATCCTTCAAAATTCACACTTCTCTGAATTTTGCAATGCAGCTCCCCAGCTCTGTCTGTGTGTGTGTGCGTGTGTGTGTGTGTGTGGTGTGTAAATATATAAATAAATGCATAAACATACTGGTTTAAAGTGTCCATTAAAATGTGAAAATCAGCGTAAGTAACATACAGAATGGGGGGGTATATTGGGGGAAATTGCATACACACATGTGTCTATTAGGAGAAATTCAAAGTAGAATGAAGGCCCAGGGCTTGGACTTAAACTGTTGAGAACACTATATGAAATTAACTACTCATAATATTTGTTTGGGACACGGGTGGCGCTGTGGTGTAAACCACTGAGCCTAGGGTTTGCCGATCATAAGGGCAGCAATTTGAATCCCTGCAATGTGGTGAGCTCCTGTTGTTTGGTCCCAGCTCCTGCCAACCTAGCAGTTCAAAAGCACATCAAAGTGCAAGTAGATAAATAGGTGGGAAGGTAAACGGCATTTCTGTGCGCCTCTCTAGTTTCGCCAGAAACGGCTTAGTCATGCTGCCCACATGACCCGGAAAAACTGTCTGCAGACAAATGTCGGCTCCCTTGGCCAGTAAAGCGAGATGAGCGTCGCAACCCCAGAGTCGTTCGTGACTAGACTTAACTGTCAGGGGTCCTTTACCTTTATTTATTTATTTATTTATTTATTTATTTATTTATTTATTTATTTATTTATATTTATTTATTTATTTATTTATATAGCACCATTTGTGCTCATGGTGCTTCACAAAGTATAAGAGATTGGCCCCTGCCCCAGAGACCTTACAATCTAGAATTTAATGCAAGGAGACAACAGACGAAGGCCAGGGAAGCTGAAACAGAGGTTAACAGGGAAGGAACATGCATGATTTAAGTTACCCATGTTTGGGCTGCATTTGGATGTGGGGTTTATTGCATTCATTTTACTGGCTATCTTGCTAGCACTTCTGTCTGAGTTTTTAATGTTCCTTCACATAGCAGTACTTTGCGGTGTTGTGGAACTATGGCTCTTTGACCAATTTACCACTATGTAGCGTTAAACTTTAAATTGCAGGAAAGAACTATATACCACCCCCAAAATCTGTCATAACGAACTTTGGCAACTTCCCAAGTTAATGTGGTTGCAAATGGATTTCTTTCTGGAAACAACACAGAAATGAGCCCTAAACTTCTGCTAGATTCCCATAAGGGGCTTCTATGTCACTTGAAATATCACAGAAAATGCAAAACCAAAGTTATGGAAACATCAAGGGGACGGAATGAAGTGTCATCTAAATGCAGCCTTAGTTACAGTGTTAAATGTGTGGAGACCAAGGGATTGTGCCAAAGGGGGCAGTGGCATGAAAAGGTATGGGAACCACTGCAAAGGTAGGGTCACTGTTAGGTGAAATCCAAGTTCTTGTGACAGTTCTTGGAATATTATCCCTCTGGCATCACCCTCCAACTACATGTTCGGTCTGGACTACTCATGCATTTTGAATCCCTGCATGGAACGATGATAAGCTCTGGCGTGGGACATTCACCATGGGTGAATCATCAACCTCTCAACAGGCGAATCTGTGTATGTGGAATTTTCTCTTTGCTGATAAATAAAAAATGAGTCAGACTTTAAAAACAGGCTGGGGAGGAGGAGAACCCTCGTGACAAATTCAGTGGGGTTTCCCGAGTTCACTCTGTCTCCCCAGCAGTCTTTTAGCCCCTGGTAAAAGAAGGTTTCCCAAAGCTTTTGAAATTACAGCTGCAACAGACATGCCTCCAGCAGCTCAGTACAGTCAAATGAATTAAGATTCAGGCACATAGTCACTAGAGAAAGGGGAAATACCTCTAAATATACTGTAACTGGAAACAAGAGGTCCAATTTCCTCCAGATTTACTATGCATTTTTAGGTAGTAGGAGTCAATGAATTTCTTGCAAATATATAGACATTACAGATTACTAAAAAAACCTAATATTTCAAACAATGAAAAAGTTACAGTGAAAAAAAGAATAGTGAGTTCCTTTTTATACATGATAAAAGGAAACAGTGACATTCAACAATATAGACATTTAAGTCTGCAAAACATAGACATTTCTCCAGTTTTGAAATGCTGTTGTCAAAATTCAAAGGCTAAAACTTTATATTCAAAGCCTTTATTTCCAAAATGCAATATTCTGAAATAATCCCATAACTCAGGGCCAGATTTAGGTTTAATGAGGCCCTAAGCTACTGAAGGTAATGGGGCCCTTAATATGTCCAGCTGTCCTTTGTCAACAACAAATTGTTGCTGTTTTTTGTGTTGAAGATATGCTATATGGTAATGTAGGTATCTAAAGCCATGTGCACATAACAAAATATGTATTTTATCAAAGTAATTGTTGAACTGAAATACAATTAAGAAGAAGTATATTAATAGTGAAATAATTATTAAGCTCTAACTTAAAATGATTTTTTATTCATAACAAACTTAATAATGCAAACAAGAAGAAGAAGAGTTTGGATTTGATATCCCGCTTTATCACTACCCTAAGGAGTCTCAAAGCGGCTAACAGTCTCCTTTCTCTTCCTCTCCCACAACAAATACTCTGTGAGGTGAGTGGGGCTGAGAGACTTCAAAGAAGTGTGACTGGCCCAAGGTCACCCAGCAGCTGCATGTGGAGGAGCAGAGACGCGAACCTGGTTCCCCCAGATTGCAAGACTACCGCTCTTAACCACTACACCACACTGGCAAACACATTGGCATTTGGCAATAACAAAAGTTCTTTTAGAAACACAGTTTACAAAGACTCATAATTTGGGGGGGGGGGCAAGAGAGTGGGGCCCTAAGCTATAGCTTGTTTAGCTTATACGTAAATCCGGCACTGCCATAACTCATATTTGCTTTATATTCATTATGGACAATATTCAGCCACCATATCCCATTAGCACAAGGAATTCTGCTTATATAATGGAACTTTTCCCTCCTCCCCCTGCCCCACCATGGACTGACTGGAATAAGCAAAAATCACCTTTCAAAAGCTTTCCTAAGATTATTAAAGGGACTTCATTTTTCCATAAAGAAATTACCCATAATGATATTTCTGAGCTGTCACAATGGAGAAGAGATGAGGGCATGAGGAAATTTCCTGGCCCCAAAGCCAGGTTCTGGTGGAATGAACCTAATTTACTACATGAATTTCCCTACTTCAATCTCACTATATAAAATAAAAATGTAAGTATGTTATCACTAGTGTCACAGCACAAACCTTGATTCTCATAAAGCCAGGGATAGGGGAACAAAAGTGAAGATGGCCGTGACATGGAAGTGATAAGTGTGGGGGCACTGAGAGGGGGTAACTGGTGATTTAAAACCATGGCAGAAGTTTGACTAACGCAGGGATGGAGAACACTGGGAGGAAATTGTGGTTTAGAACAATGGCAGAGGTTAAAGTAAAGTACTATGGAATATTTGAGGGTTCCGCATAATTTTGAGTACATGGTGAAGGGCGAAAGGGGGAAGTGGCAGTTTTAAACAATGGCCAACATCTGAATAAAGTGAGGATGGAGAAATACTGAGAGGAAAAATGACTGTTGCAAACAATGGCAGAGATTTAAATAAAGCAGGGATGAAAGGATAAAGTTACTTATGGCTATTCCAATATTAATGGCAACAGCTCCCTTCATCCCTGATCACTGGCCATGCAGACTGATGGGAACTGGAGTCCAGCAAAATCTGGAGGGCTACAGATCCCCCATTTCTGGTGTATTTAATTAGTTTTGTGCTCATGGGATTTTTAATCCATGGAGGTCAAAAGTGAGGTGACGAGGAAGATTTCCACTCTCAAAACAGACTGGTTGTCAGAGTTTAGAATGTGCGAGGAGGGCCACAGTCCCATAACTATGATCAGCTGAGAGCAGCCACCTGGTAATAGACACTGTATACCAAGGGTACATAAAGGGACATTTTGGGTGGACATGCCTCATCTTTGGAAATCTCTCCCTCCAAATTTGAGCATGAAAAAAGATTACTAGGATCCATGTGATAACCATGTCCCATATGACCATGCAGTCCATGGAAAGACTGCCATCTTTTGTTGTTGTTGTTTAGTTGTTTAGTTGTGTCCAACTCTTCGTGACCCCATGGACCAGAGCAAGCCAAGCACTCCTGTCTTCCACTGCCTCCCGCAGTTTGGTCAAACTCATTCTGGTAGCTTCGAGAGCACTGTCCAACCATCTCGTCCTCTGTCGTCCCCTTCTCATTGTGCCCTCCATCTTTCCCAACATCAGGGTCTTTTCCAGGGAGTCTTCTCTTCTCATGAGATGGCCAGAGTATTGGAGCCTCAGCTTCAGGATCTTTCCTTCCAGTAAGCACTCAGGGCTGATTTCCTCAAGAATGGATAGGTTTGATCTTCTTGCAGTCCATGGGACTCTCAAGAGTCTCCTGCAACACCATAATTCAAAAGCATCAATTCTTCGGCGATCAGCCTTCTTTATGGTCCAGCTCTCACTTCCATACATCACTACTGGGAAAACCATAGCTTTAACTATACAGACCTTTGTTGGCAAGGTGATGTCTCTGCTTTTTAAGATGCTGTCTAGGTTTGTCATTGCTTTTCTCCCAAGAAGCAGGCATCTTTTAATTTCGTGACTTCTGTCACCATCTGCAGTGATCATGGAGCCCAAGAAAGTAAAATCCCTCACTGCCTCCATTTCTTCCCCTTCTATTTGCCAGGAGGTGATGGGCCCAGTGGCCATGAACTTAGTTTTCTTTAGCTTCCAGCCATGCAGTAAGCCCAACATTACCTCTCACTGGCACATTTCTACAGTAGCTGTGGTGTGAAAGTTACCACAAATCAGCCCAATGTCTCAAGCAATCCAAGGAGTCACTGGGAGGGCCAACAATATTTTAGGGTGCCAGTGAAGCCACAGAGGGTGCTGCCTGCTGTCTAAAGATGCTGGAAAGCATCTTCCTTGGATGTTGTGCAACAGCTGCTTGGAGTGCCAAAATGCCTTGGCCTCAACCGTGTTCTTTCTGGTCCTCTCTTTCCATTCTGCACATATCCCAGAAGTGGTGCAATCTCTTTTGTTTCCGGGATGCATTTTGTGGCTGGCGAAAAAGCTTATGGTTATCCTAGCAGCCAGATAACAGCGTTCCTGTGGTTTTCACACCTCTTCCCCCAGATAGTCTGATCCCATTGTCTTGGCTCATCAACTTGAAAGCCTTTGTTCTCTGTGGAATAGTCTCCCTCAGGAGGTTGTGGACTCTCCTTCCTTGGAGGTTTTTAAGCAGAGGTTGGCTGGCCATCAGTCATGGGTGCCTTAGCTGAGATTCATACAGTGCAGGGGGTTGGACTAGATGACCCTCGGGGTCCCTTCCAACTCCACAATTCTATGATTCTGACCCTGACGTGGACTTTGGTGACTAAGAGCTTATCCATGCATCCATTTGCCCTGCCACCCACCCCCCTCCACTGGGGAAATTTGTGGTTTAGCGCTGAATCAGAACAAACAGCAATTGGGTTTTCTGCAGATTGCTGTTTGTTCTGATTTAGTGCAGGGGCAAAACCACTCAGACCTGCACCTAGAAGGCATGGGCCAAGCAGAAAAAGACTCAAACCCATGCTTTCTAGGCACAGGACAAGTGAAAGTGTAGACAAGCCTTGCTTAAGGCCAAACTAAACAGGATGTGAGGAACTGCATTTGCTTAGCTATTTGCATACGAAGTGGAGATTCAGGGTATCTGAATTCTCCCACCCCAGCTTATGCAGAGAGAAAGGTTAGGGTGGCCATTTATATGTCACCAGACAGAAAACAAACACAAATGCATCACCCCCAAAAAAAGAAAAAATGGGACATATTTGCATAAAATTTGCTTGTGAAACTCTGTAGATCAGAGCTTTCCAAACTGTGTGTCGCGACATATTAGCGTGCCAGCTGCAGTGTGTAGGTGTGTTGGCCAAATGTCCCCGTGCTCCTCTCGGGGTTGGAAAGGGGTTAGTTTAACCTCCAGTTTGCTGGTAAAACTGAATTACTGTGTCCTGAAATGATGCAGATCAAAAAAAGCCAACCTGAAAAGTTTGGAAAGTTCTGCTGTAGATAGTTGAAGATTTAAGATTGATTCCTACAATTTTAGATATAAATTCTAGTGTGGAAGAATGTGGCCAGTTGACCTGTGTACCTGCACAGACTGCTGCCCAGGTGTTCATTGCTGATGGGCAACTTTAGGGTCCTTGCTGCTTTCCCTTCTGATGGTTCTTTATCTTTAAAGCAGACTTGGACCAGACAGCCCCTTAAATACAGGACTGTCCTTTGTAAATTAGGACACGTGGCCACTCTAAGAAAAATGTCTGGACCCAGAGAGCACAAATGGGTAAAGCCAGGGGTGGCTCAGCTCCCATTGCCTCTATGTCTATTTTGATGTAAAAACAATTAGACCCCACCTTTCCCTTTATAGCAGGTGAACAATGTTGGAAGTTGTCAGGCTGTGGTGCTGGTTGCTCATGAGTAACCAGGCAGGACTCTGGCCTGGCTTTTACAGGTTTTATTGTGGAAACTATTTACAGTGCAGATCTACCAAGTTCATGTCCTTCTCAGTCACTTGCAGAATCCGGGAGTGGCCCCTTCCGGCTTCTCCCCCAGCATAAGAACTCCGGCACCCCAAGCCTCCTCCTCCCTTCCTTGCATTTAACCCCTCTGCGCAAGCTGGGCTATGGAAGTGGTGTGCATCCCTCCTGGCCAGCCCGGTGAGGTGAGGGGCTGGGGCTCTCAGCAGCATCCTCGAGCCCTTTCCTCACTTGGCTGGCCCCTTCCCCCTCTTCTCCACTGGAGGTGTGGCTTTTCCCACCGCTGGAAGAGGAACTGCTCCTCTGGAGTTTCGGAGGCTCTCTGTATCCCAGCGACCCCCCTGCCTCCCTCCCCTGTTCCGATGGCAGTCCCCTGACAGAAGTCATCTCAAGGGCCTATACCAGAGAGCCCTGCCTGAAGGCAATGAAGTCTGAGGATGTTGCCATCTGGGGATGCGGCCTTCAAATTACAAATCTAACAACAATGCAGCTGACACCGTGAAGCTAAAGCTGACAGCTTTGGTTCTTCTAAGGGCAAATAAAATGGCCACACTTGGAAATAATAGAATTTAACTGGCAGCCTTGGGGGACGGACACATTGCAGAAGCCCAAACAAATGCAGCTGCTGGCCAGAGGAGGCAGGCAGCCATCTCATCATTAATAGTCACGCTCTGTGCCTGCCAGTTTTTCATCTACTAGTAGTTTGCAATCCAGGACAACAGCTGTTCTAGCATGAATCTGCATCACAATGTGATAGAGATGAATGTTTAGGCACAGACGATAAATAAGGAGCTTGAACAAGGATAAACACATCGGGTTTAAATAATCTCGCTAAATATGACTCTTTTCTTTCTTCTTTTTAAAATCTTAGTCCTGGTGATTTACAGGTTTCACATGCAATCTCCTGTCACCCAAGACATGATTACGCAACCAAAGATCTTCACATTTGGAGGAAATGTGTAGGCCAATTGTTTGCTGGAGTTTTGTGTTGTTGTTTTTTTTAAAAAAAAACTATCGTTGTACCGGGAATCCTGGAAAAAAGTCTTTTCTTTTTTTTTACCAAATATTTGGTCACCCCCGGAACCACCTCCTTATATAGAAGAGGAGCAGTAGCTTCCTGTGAGCATGCATGCCGTTCCTTGAACCCCATGACTTTCACAAGCTACTGCTTGCTGCTTACTGGAAGGAATTCCATCGCAGCAATGTTGAACTGTTCTCCGTTCCATCTGAACAAAATGGCAAATATCTAAATAAAATCAGCCAAGCAATAGACAACACTCAGCAGCTGCGAGTTGTTAGCAGCAGAAGTGGTGGAATTCACAGAAGCATTTATTTCTCCCGTGATGCATCTTAGGAGAAGCTGTGCTGTTTGCACCAAATGTGTGGTGGAGTCACAGGTTGAGACTTATTGTGGGAAATTAATTCTTTGGACAGTGCCAAAACTAAGGGTGCTTCGCCAGGAATTCTGCCTGGGGTGAAATCTCCAGAAGGCGACACTGACGCTCTCAGCCCACAAGCCAATCCGCAATGAGCCCAGGCTGCCCAAAATTTTAGTTTCTTGTCTCGTTAGATTCACAAAATGTTTAGGGGTATGTGTACCCCTTCGTCGTTGTCCCCCCCCCCCCAGAAAAAAGCACTGGTTACTAATACATATAAATCATTAACAAATCATTTTCCTTCTAATACACCCTCCCTCTCAACCTCTAGGTCAGTGGTGGCGAACCTATGGCACACATGCCAGAGGGGACACTCAGAGCCCTCCCTGTGGGCACACGTGCTGTTGCCCCTTCCAGCTCCCCACAATCCTATGATTCGATGGCTAGCCTGCCGGGCTGCACTTCTAAAGCCCGCTCATGCTGGAAGGAGCAAAATGCCGTCAGGTTTACTTGCAGTTCTGCACCAAGGTGCTTTAAGACAGTGGAATGGAACGTTCACGTTTCAGCTGCAGGCCGCAGGTGGCGAGCCAGCTACTCGCACATGCGCAGCTCTATTCAGCGCCATGCACTGCCCCTATGAATTCTGTGCTGTGGCTCCTCCCTTCCTGGCTGCAACCAACGGCAGCGCAGTACTGAACCACTGCGCATCTCCAGGCTTCACTCTGAGATTTCCTTTTCTCCTGCTTGGTCAGGCTGAGAAGCAAACTTTCAAGCTGAACCCACTCCCATCGCCATGGATAAGTGCAAGATCCTCCCTGCTAGGGGACACACAGGAGACTGGTTTGGTTTCTTCATAGGATTGTGGGGAGTTGTAAGGGAACCCAAGGGTCATCTAAGTCCACCCCCCACCCCCCATGCAGGGATCTCAACTACAGCATCCATGGCAGATGGCCATTCAACTTCTGCTCTGAAATCTCCCAAAGAAGAGTTTCTTGAAGGGAAATTAGCAAAACGGCCATGTTGTCTGGGAGTAATTCCCTTTTTCATGATTTCCCAAACAAGGATCATGCAAACTTTTACCTTTCAATAAAAAGTTGTTTGTATCATCGAAAGCTCTGTTATTGTGTTTTTCTCTTAAGACAAAAGATGTTAATGTATGATTGTTTTTTTCTAAACTAAAACCTCAGTATTCAGGTTAAATTGCCATGCTGGCACTTTGCAATAAATAAGTGGGTTTGGGGTTGCAGTTTGGGCACTCGGTCTCTGAAAGGTTCTCCATCACTGCTCTAGGTTCTTGCCCAGGGTCCAAACTAATTCTTGGCTGACCCACAAAAGTCTCACAATGAGAAGATTTCCTGGAAACAGTGGACATCACCCTCATCTCTGACTCTAGACTTGCTTTTTATGGGCAGGCCCAAGGTGGATGGTACTCCCTCAGGCTGCCCACAGCTGTGTCCCATTCAGCTGCACTCTCCACACCAGGCTTCCTCAAACTCGGCCCTCCAGATGTTTTGAGACTACAATTCCCATCATCCCTGACCACTGGTCCTGCTAGCTAGGGATCATGGGAGTTGTAGGCCAAATACATCTGGAGGGTCGAGTTTGAGGACGCCTGCTCCACACCCAGTTCCAGGTGCAGCAGATTTGTTGAGTTTCCCAATGGGTCCAAATGATGGGGAACGAGTCCCCCCTCCACTCACAGCTCAGTTTCCAAAAAAGTTTCCTCTCTCATCTTTTCTGTAACTTTTATTGATCCCTATTATTTTAATATTTTTAGAATGTAACACCTGTTTGCTTGAAAGTTTCCTTGAAAAACAGTGCATAAATGCCTTACAAACCATTTTTAAATAACCAGAGACCGTTTGCTTCCCTGTACAGATCTCCTTTGGTTGTGAGGGTTAAGCTCTTTCCGCCTTTCCTTGTGTGCATCCGTTATTGCTCTATTAACATTTCCCTAGCAGACCCCTCCCTCCATCATGCAATCCCATTTCCCAATCTGCTGGTAAAACTATCCTCAGTTTTCTGCTTTAAGTGCTTAAAATCCCCCTTAGACAAATTGACACCAATCCAAAGATCCCTTTCTGCAGCAAGCCTTGTATTTATTTGTACCTTTGCAACCATGCAAATGAATATGCCATTAGGAATAAGAAAGAGAGAGATGTCCCACCACCTGCAACTCATGCTACACTTATTGCAGCTGCAGAAATGGTGCCTGTTTGCTTCCTCGCTCACTTCCTTGTACTTTTAGACTGCCCGCCATTCCAAAGAATCTCAAGGTAGTGTACAAGATATATGAAACAAACCAACGTAAAAACATAAATCTGCCAAAAACAAAATGCCTGTACCACTCATCAAAACCATTAAAGAAACTTCCACGGGAGTCATAAAGCAGAAGATTAATTGCCATTCCAAATGTCTGAGTGAAAAGATTATTCCGGACATGGCAATGAAACCTCATTCAAGAGGGGGACAGCCACACCTCCAATGGAAGAGTTTCGCGTTCAAGTTAGCATGCTCAGGAAGACCTGCTCCTATGTCCTGCGACAACAGGCCTCACCCACTGGCAGAACAACAAGACCCACAAGAAGGCTTGCCCTTGCAGATCTCAACATCCAGGTCAGCTAATATAGGAAGGCGCATTCAGGGAATTATATGTCAACAACCTCTTGAATAAGGTCTAGTAGCAAATAGGCAGCCAGTGCAGATTTTGAAGAACCAATGCTATGTGCTTTCCTCACAGTTTCTGTGTGCTGGGTGTTAATATATTATTTATTCCTCTTTCAACATATTCCTCTACTTTTCCATGAAGCCTTTGGCTACATCTCATCCTCAGTTGAAACGATATCTAAATATGTTTGCACCTGCTCATCTTAATCCCCTGTTACCCTTGCATTTCTTTTTCTTCCCTTCTGTTCTCTGTGGTCTAAACCACTGAGCCTCTTGGGCTTGCCAATCGGAAGTTCAGTGGTTCAAATCTGCATGACGGGGTGAGCTGCCATTCCTCTGTCCCTGCTCTTGCCAGCCTAGCAGGTCAAAAGCACACCAGTGCAAGTAGATAAATAGGTACCGCTGTGGCAGGAAGGTAAACAGCATTTCCATGCGCTCTGGCTTCCGTCATGGTGTTCTGTATGCCAGAAGCGGTTTAGTCATGCTGGCCACATGACCCAGAAAGCTATCTGTGGGGAAACGCCGGCTTCCTTGGCCTGAAAGCGAGATGAGCACCACAATCCCATAGTCGCCTTTGACTGGACTTAACCATCCAGGGTTCCTTTACCTTTTACCTTACATTTATATTGCAAGCTCCTTGGAACAGGGACTTTTCTCATTTTTGTTGTGGTTCACACTAAAGCACAATATCCAGCAACTGTACTGTGTAAAATCACCACTGTTGTCTAGTCTGGCTTGTGATAGCCTATGTAGAAAACAGATGTATATATATGAGTTACCAAATGGCCTTTGGAACTGGGAGGACTTTAGAAGGAAGAGGACTTTAGAAGCTCAGGCTTACATGGACCATCTGTTCTGAATTCAGCTGGTTATCAGAGGCAGAGGGAAATGCCATTGTCTCCAGTGAGGAGGATAAAGGGGGCACTGGGGTAGCAGAGTTGAAGGAACTGGCAATTCACCAAGTCGCTTATTCTAGAATGGATTTCTAAACTTATTCAGAGCCATACCTGTGGAACAAGCTTGTGCTTGTATTCTCAGAAGCATTTAACGTATTGTGAATGGTATCGACATATGGTACAATAATCCTGCTTTTTAGGCACTGGGCATTTTTAACAGTCCGTTAGGACAGAACTTTATCTCTCCATGCCTGGCTTAGCTGTATCTCTGAATAAGATGGTGAAAACATCATTTATCCCCCCCCCCAAAAAAAAAAATCTGGTATCATGCTGCATCCCACTGCCAGCTTAACCCATGATAAAAACAATGGCAGCCAGAAGTGCTTGCTCCAAGACAACACAATCACGCTGCGTCTGGTATAGTGTGGAAAGATAATAGGGGCAGTCAGGCCCGTCAGAGTCTTCTCCATCTGTTACTATTTAAGCCCAAGGTCCCAGCTTCATTCAAGGTTGATCAGCTAAATATCTCCCCCTATTACGTTGCCTAGAGCAAAGCCTGCACAAAAATCTGATAACCTAATGATATATGCCTGGGTTGATTTATTTATCATTTCCATTATGCACATGCGCACTGTCAGATATGTTTCCTATAAGGGGCTAACTACACTTCACATGAAAACTCATGTAACAGAACTCGGATGCCATTTGAAAAAGAAAAAGAACAGTCACCTCAGGAAGAGGAGATGTGGAGCACAGAAAAGGCGTGGGGGGGTATGTTTAAGCCTTTTCCTGCCTGGTCCTTCTGTATTCCAATGGCCTCCCCAGTTGAATTTCTCCCTTGGGACCAGTGGCATCGCAACGGGGAGGCGGGGGGCAGTGCACCCCGGATTCCACATCTGGGAGGGTGACAAGGTGGCACCCCGCGGGGTGCTTGCCCTGCTGCCCCAGCCCGGGCACAGCAGCAAAAGCAGCCATCATGCCACTGCAGCTGCATGTGGAGGATCCTGGCGCCGGCGGCAAACCTCTATGTACTGTGCATGTACAGCGTCGCATGCATGTGCTGTACATAGTGGTTTGCTGCTAGCACCGCTCGAGCACTGTACAGACGGGGGTAAGATCCCTCCGTCACCACTACAGCTTCAGTTCACAGCTGCAGCCGCGAGCAGAGGACTCTGGCATCGTCCATACGGCGCTGGAGCGCTGGCGACGGCAAACCACTATGTACAGCGCATGTGCTGCATCGCTACGTACAGCACATGCATTGTACGTGGCAATGCAGCACATGCACCCTACGTGGCAACGCCCCACCCTGGGTGTCGCAACGCCTTCGTTTGCCCCTGCTTGGGACTCAGTATGTAGGGAGGTGATTTAAAACAGAGGAGAGGCAGACAGGGAAAGGATTTAGAACACATACCCCAACCCTTCTCTCTTTCTAACACACACACACACACACACACACACACACACACACACACACACTAGCTGTTTATCTTTTTTAAAAAATTGTGCCAATGCTCAGTTTAACACTCATTTATGTAGAATGTAGGGGACGCGGGTGGCACTGTGGGTTAAACCACAGAGCCTAGGACTTGCCGATCAGAAGGTCGGCGGTTCGAATCCCCACAACAGGGTGAGCTCCTGTTGCTCGGTCCCTGCTCCTGCCAACCTAGCAGTTCGAAAGCTCCGGCGGGAAGGTAAATGGCGTTTCCGTGTGCTGCTCTGGTTTGCCAGAAGTGGCTTAGTCATGCTGGCCACATGACCCGGAAGCTGTATGCCGGCTCCCTCGGCCAGTAAAGTGAGATGAGCGCCGCAACCCCAGAGTCAGCCACGGCTGGACCTAATGGTCATGGGTCCCTTTACCTTTACCTTTATGTAGAATGTATGCTGAAGACACTTGGAATGGTTTGTACAAGGCAATGATTTTTGTGTATGATGGGAGCAATTTGGAATTCGAGAAGCCAAGTGGCAATGTGGTGCTTTTGCCCAATGTGGCTCCTAATACAGTTGGGATGTGTGACACTTGATCACATCATATCATTCACCCAGCGGGCAGGCTGCTTTTCAAAATGATAATCAGAAATACTTACAAAGAAGCTGTTGGAGAAGTTTTCCTGTGGTAACCACAGCAAATGTGAAACTGCTAGAAGAAAATCCCACTGCTGTGCGCTCTGCATCCTAGCATGTGTTATCTTTTTGTTCAGTAGTCACAGAAGACATTGGCAGCAGCAGTACATTTCAAAACTGTTCTGAAACCTCAGGTACTTCACATGTTGGCAGATTCATAGCAGAAATCAGTTCCAGCTAAATCAGGTTTGGGTCTGTAGCTTGATTAACCTGGTAAGAACCAATAATAGGACATTTAGTTGCTTCCAGCAAAGGATTTCCAGGTGGCATAGGAATGAGAAACTTTAAACACTGGAGGCATGTTAATTCCAGTCCTTTCCCAATGACTTGTTTCTTTAAGAATATATGCTTTCCTAAGGTGTCTCAGGATCAATAAAGATAAAGATGAAAGGTTATGTCATTGCTCCTTTGATTAAACAATGCCTGGATCCTTTTGAGTGATATATTGCAATCCAGGGAGAAGCTTCAAGTTCAGCCATAACTTTATCACTGCCAGTTTCAGAAACAAAACATTATCTATGGAAATTTGCCATGGAAACTCAGTGGCCTCAATCCAGAGAGAGTTAGTCATTCTTAGATGCCACTGAAATAATTGCAAGCATTGGGACAAGCTTATCACAGTTAGCTGAGTGATTTCAAAAATATACACGCAAATAATGGGATGCGTGGGTAGGTGAGTGAGAGAGAGAGAGACTGTACAATATTCTGAATTACAGCCTTTGAATGCAAAGCAGTGGTTTCTTATGCCACTGAGGATGTAAGGCACTTTTTAATCTGATTAGAAATTTGTCCCTTCGGCCGCAGGAATAGCAAATTAAATTCTGGCTGCATCCACCCTATAAACTGAATGCACATTCAAAGCACATTCTTTCCCTCAAAAATTTCTGAGGGCTGTAGTTTACCCTCCACAGAGTTAAAATTCCCAGCATCCCTTAACCAACTACAGTGCCTAGAATTCTTTCAGGTAAAGGAAGTGTTGTGAATGTGCTTTAAAGGTAAAGTGTACACATGTGTCTTCCTCACATATATATCGCTTCAAATCTCAGCCAATGAATTGAACGTGGGACATCATTACAGGTAATACAATACACCAAGTGTTGAACTTACTGCTTAAAGACTTGATTTCAAAACTATCTCTGCCATTGTCTCACTGAGGGGCCTTTGAAAAGTACACAGGCTGAGACCCTACCTGCCCACAGACTGTCTCACACAGAGTCCAAGAGTGGTGCATGCTCTTGGACTACTGCAATGCACTCTACACGGGACTACCTTTGAAGGTGACCCAACTAATCTACAACTAAACTGCAACTAATCCAGAATGTGGCAGCTAGACTAGTGACTGGGAGCAGCTGCCAGGACCAATGAAGGTCCTAAAGGATCTTCATTGGCTCCCAGTACATTTCCGAGCACAATTCAAAGTGTTGGTGCTGACCATTAAAGCCCCAAATGGCCTCGGCCCAGTATACCTGAAGGAGTGTCTCCACCCCCATCATTCAGCCCAGACACTGAGGTCCAGCTCCGAGGGCCTTTAGTGGTTCCCTCGCTGCGAGAAGTGAGGTTACAGGGAACAGTGGCGTAGCGTGGGGGGTGCAGGGGGGGGGCCGGCCGCACCGGGCGCAACATCTGGGGTTAGGGCAAATCCACAGGTTAGGGGGCGCAAATCCACGGGTTAGGGGGCGCAAATTACTTGCCTTGCCCCGGGTGCTGACAACCCACGCTACGCCACTGACAGGGAACCAGGCAGAAGGCCTTCTCGGTAGTGGCACCTGCCCTGTGGAACGCCCTCCCATCAGATGTCAATAAACAACTACCTGCCTTTTAGAAGACATCTGAAGGCAGCCCTGTTTAGGGAAGTTTTAAATGTTTGATCGTGCTTTTAATATTATGTTGGGAGCTGCCCAGAATGGCTGGGGAAACCCAGCCAGATGGGCAGGGTATAAATAATAAAAAGATGGGTGGGGTATAAATAATAAAATTATTATTGTTGTTGAAAAATAATTACTTCACAGCCTCAGTTTTCCTTCTGTAAAATAGGGTAGGGGGCTGAATAGCGAGCTGCCATTTAGAGCTGTTGCAAATATGACCAAAATAAAAAATTGCTGTTACCAGCTGGGACAGTTTGAGGGACCAGATTAAGATTCTAAAGTGAAATGTATATGTAATTAGCTTAATCCATAAGATAAAAGGTTGAGGATGGCTAGTTAAAACTAATCCACTTATACAAAATGAACAATGTTCCAGAGAATGTATTCTACTATCCCTGGCATTTTAGCCATTTCTCTGGTATGCCATATATAACTCAAGGTCCGTATTCCGAACCCTTCTCACTTGTAAATGAGGTTTTATGTATGTTTGTGTTGCCATGGGATCAGAATCTCAATATTTGGAGGTGATGTTTACCATGGAATTACGGCTCCGTTTACAAACGTGATGTTGCATGTAATAAAAGAGGCAGTCATGAGCCTCTGCTGAGGGAATTGAATTGACGCATTCAACTGGTGCAGGTGTCTGATGGGGGAGAAACTGAAGGAGTGAAAACGAAAGTAGCTTCTGGGAGGGTGAAGCTCCATAATTAAAGGGCTAATGATATGGGAAACTCTGTGAAGGAAAGGTCACCCAGCAAAAACATCTCCTGCTGTAGTAACTTTGCCCTACGCGTATCACTGAGGATCAGGAAATAAGAGTTATTCGAGTTTGACTTCATCTGTTTTTAACAAACAAACCCTAAAAGCCAGTGGTTGTGTAACATCAGAAGATTGGTAGAGTTTTATTGTGTTCTTTCTGGCCTGCGTTGTTGCAACAGCGTGCTTCCACCTGTTTTACAGTCAGAAGGTGCCAGTTTCAATTCCTTGAAATCTGAGGAAGAAGGAACTTAGGTAGATCATTAATTGGCATCTGGTTAGAGTAGATTTCAGGCTAGATGGGTCAAAGATCTGATTCAGCATAAGGCCATTCAGTTTGTGTCTCCCGGAAATCATCTGGGTTAATAGATGAACTGTAGATATGTAGGTCGATCTGATTCTATTCCTTATTGTGCTTTGTGTGTTTCTGGGCATGTTTGGTAGATCACAAGTTGTACATGGTTCTATTAGAATTGCCTTAGGTGGAAGACCAAGCACCGTGCTTCTGTATATGTGATAATACAGCGAAACATAGGAAGCTGGAAGACAGGAGTCAAATCATTGGTCCATCTAGTTCAGTGTTGTCTATGCTGGCTGACGACAACCCTCCAGGGTGTCAGACAGGAAACAGCCCCAGCCCTACCTGAAAATGCCAGGGATTTGATTTGGGACCTTCTTTGCCACTGAACTTTGGCCCCTCCCCAAAGAGAAAAGTTTTGTACTATATTTGTCACTGAGGGATGCAAACTGAAACTCGTGAGTGAAAACTAGGAAGAAAGTGCATTTCTGACGCAGGCTGAGAGTGGGATGTCTAGAATGTCATCTTCTCTCATCAGAAAAAATGTGTGCTTCTCACATTCTGGTGTTCCAACATGTGGCTTTATTATAGTGGTACACAACTATGGAACTGTCTCTCTCAGAGGTACCAGGTTGCCCCCAAGATTGGGGGGGGGGGTGATGGCGCACGTCACACATCTGTGATGTCCCACACACTATGCACAACATCATATGTGTCTCCTGACACCTGGCTGGGCCGGTCTCAATATTGGAGGGGCTGGGCTCCCTTCAAACAAATATTGAGAGG
Organism: Podarcis muralis; assembly: GCF_964188315.1. NCBI lineage: Eukaryota > Metazoa > Chordata > Lepidosauria > Squamata > Lacertidae > Podarcis > Podarcis muralis. The sequence continues at coordinate 41,576,389 of NC_135655.1, forward strand.
GCTGAAGACACATACACCCCCTACAGTTGGCATGCCTGGTCTCTCTAAACATTCCCCTGGTGCCTTCTTATGTTTTAGACACCAGGAAAACTGCAGGTTTTCTCACCATGCTTTTAATAGAATTTAGGTTCATTGTTATTGTTTTTAGCTGCTGTCCCCCCTGCCCCAACAATTTATTTTCTGCTATTTTTTATGTTCTACCCATATGTGCATTTCTTGAAAGTTAAAGGAAGGCTAATATGATATTCCACTGTAGTCTGCGGTAAGAAATCATTTCATTTGGAGAGCTTTAGAATTTAGGACTTGGTCCAGACAGGCTTGTAGCACTACAAAGCAATACTTTATTCTGGCGCATGGATATATAGAATATATCACTAACTAGGGTCAATAGTGTTCCATATTCAGCATTATTCTTCCAAATTTAAATGCTTCCTGTATTTATTTATTTTTCAGGTCCATTAATGATTCAAAACACATTTTCTCCCGAGGTGATGATTTAAAAGTACAGAAATTGCAGCAAGCCTAAATGATTGCATAACGGCTGCCTTCATTTATACCTGATCTGTGCAAAACCAAACCAACAAATAGGAAATAAAGTGATGCAGCTTTTAATAGTCCCAGCTCCATTATCAACTCTGCTTTGTTTCTAAGCCTAGCAACTTAAAACACTTGTCATTTGTAAAACAGCTGTTAGAACAGCATGGCAGTTGAAGTTGGAGATGCACAAAACCATTCGCTATTCTTGCTGGAGATGCTGGAGACTGAGTCTGAGACATTCTGCATGCAAACGGGTGCTCTGCCACTGAGCCCTTCCCCAAATTAATATAATTAAAACACACGAGTGCTAAATTCTATCAAGCCATGTTGTATGAAGCTCCGAAGAAGAAGAAATACTCAAACTGCATGTGGAAAGAGATGAAGATATTAATGAAAGTAACATACAGAAATGAATTATATTAGAAGGAATTGCTTTCAAAAATGTGTACCTTAGTCTAAACTGCATATAAAAATGTGTTTATTAGGGGAAATTTGCACAAATATGCTGATCAATTTTCATGAGGATTTTTCTCTAATTGCTGCAAATTGTACAGAGCTAAATTTAAAATTGCAAACATGAGAAACCTGAGGGGACCGAAACTGGCAGACCCTATTTTTTTCTTGGGTCAGTTAACCTCTGGTCCAATTGCATTTACTTCTGGTCAAGTCACACAGAAAAGAAAGACACAGCAGAGCCCTAATTTTAAAGCACAGTCAACAGACTGAAATATCGATAACATTTTTTAATGACTAGATGTTATTCATATTCCAAAGGGAAATGCTAGGCCGAGAGGAGAATCCCAATTTTCCCAAAGGGTGAGGGATGGAATGGGACACATTGTGTTCATTACACCCAATCTTATGGAAGAGACCCAGAGTTCACGAGACAAAACTAACAACACAGGCCAGACAACCGTGAGCCAGTTCAGTGGTTAAAACTCGAGACTATTTTGGGATAGAAGAAGAAGGTCTCTGATAAGCAAAGGAAAGTGGGAAAATGGAGGGACAAAGCTGAGGGCAAGGATCTGACACTCGTCGTATGCTTTTCAGTCAAGGTTTTTCTCACACACACAACGGCAAGGTGGTGCTGAACTGCCAGTCACAGACGTTTGTGGGAGGGGGGAGCAGTTCTCAGGGCCTCGAGGGATAAAGGAATGCATACCTGCTTCCTAGTGGCCAGTCTCCCTTGACAACCAGCTCCCCCCAGGAGCTAGGATGCCTTAGGGTGCCTTTTGGCAGCTGTGCTTTGCTTAGTCACTACTTTGCAGCTAAATTGTTGGCCAGTACACAAGGTGACACCTAATTGTCACAGGTTTATTTCTTGTTTTACACCATGAAAAGCACAGAAAACCCACAATCATGCTTTCTCTTTCATGTGATTAAAAAACAATACACCGCTGCTTAAGAAGCCATCTTCTGCGCACCCTAAATACAGAACAGATGGTTGATTTTGTTCTGTTTTCAGTGAATCCTATGTACTGCTGGCATTCTGTGGAGGATTTGTGAGTTTGGGTGATTTTATTATTTGAATTTTGAATTTTAAAAATCTTTCATTTTATCATAATCCTTGTACACTGCCCTAAGCTTTGGTTGAAGAGTGGTCTAAAAATATTTTGGCTTCCTTTTTACCTCCATTCACTGGTTGCTTTGAGCCCGCTAAGACTATTCTCTTTTGAACTACCTCCCTCCTACTCTCCAGTTATGCCTCTAGATCTCATGAGTTCCAGGCTCTCCTAGTGGCTTCATATAGACGTTAAAAAGCAGGGGAAAGGTAAGATGGAAACTTGTAGGATCCCACAACACAAATGCCAATGGGCTGAACTGAATTCCTCCAATGCTGTTTTCTGGTAGCAATCCAGCAGGTATGAGTAGAAACACCGTATTCACTGTGCTTCCTACTACTGTCCCACAGACCCCTCCAAACATATTATCCACATCATCAGGCCGCAAAAAACTGAAACCCATCTTACATAATTTGACCAGATGATGTTCTGGACATCCTTTAGACTTGTATCAACCGTCCATTGAGTTCAGAGTGAATGTGAGTGACTTTGCTCTCAAATGTTGCACATTCAGACTAAGAATGGATGTATTGGTCAATCTTAAGTTTCAGTTTCTCATTTTCCCTACCATAAGTTCAGTTTGCCCCATTTCTGCATCAATTAGTGAATTTCCTCCCATTAACAAAGTCTTCATATACATTTTCATATACATCTCCTAATGTATGCATTTTTGTACACTATTTCCCTAATATATTATTTCTGTCAGCACTTCCCTGTAATACTATAAATGTAGTTTTGTGCATCATTTTCACTAATATATGCATTTTGAGCGCACTGATTGGCTGGAGAACGACATCAAAAAAATCAGGAAAAGTACATTTTTTAATCACTTATGAGTTCAGAAAGTGTGAATTAGCTAGTTAAGGAGCTACTCCACATCAATACTTCAGAAAGCCCAATATGTTTGAGTCTCTTTCTGTGCAAGGATGGAAGACTCTATTTTTTTAGCTCACTCTGTGATAATCTTTTTTTCTATTTTTATTGCACCTAATAGCAAAATCTTGTGCCAATCAGCTCAGCAAGTGTTTCCATTTATATCCGCATATTCTCCTGACCTTGATTCATTACATAGGCATTTACCAACGTGCTTGATGACTGAATGCCAGCCTTCAAAGCACTTTCTGAAAACAATGAAGATGTAATCAATACATACACACAATTCTCACCTGCTGCCTCCCCTTCCCCACTAGGCACTTTTCACCAGCTGGAATTCCCTGACACTTAGAAATCAAACAAATCATACACACACACGCAAGGCGCTAAGGAACGTACACATAGAAACTACTGTATCAGAATACTCCAGTGTTCCTTTTGCAGATGTATCCTATTGGCTTTTGATAGATTCCTAGCATCAGAGGATTCCTAACCTATGTTTATAAAAAGCCAAGGAGAGGAGGAAAGGGAAGGGCCCTTCATCAAGAACAGCGAGAGCCTGAAGAAATGTCACAAGTCAGAGGTTATTTATAACAACTTTTTTAAAGATAAAGGATAGAAGTGAGCCACAGTGACACAGCAGGATGGAATTTAACCCAGCTGTTTGTCCAACGTGACTACCCCAGATAAGCAACAATGGAGAAATAAATTAGAAAATCCAGATGGCAACAAACACCGCTATATCTTCTACAAAAACCAGATCCTGACAGGTTTTTGTGTACTGCCTTCCTTCCCTAGCTGACATAATAAAGAATGTTTCACAGTGTCTTTTCATGTGATTAATTTTATACTTTGAATAGAAAAACTGGAGCAGGCATGTCTTTCTTGATTGTCCAGGAAGGATTGTTAAGTATAATTGTCTAATTGACACTAGAATGGAAAATGCCTAAATGTGTATTGGTAACTCTGGGGAAATTTCACTGCAGTTTTCTAAGGGACTCAGAGCTTCAACTGAGTTGGTAATTAACTATTGTTGTTTTCTGCTAGCTAACATGTGAGTGTTTAACCTTAAATCCCATGAGAGGTATTGAATAGGAAATTCCCCATCTTGGAAGGGTGGTGGCTGGAGGTTCTTTGTTCTCAGACTTTGTGAGAGTGAGGATGTAAATGAAGCTCTCCAGGTAAACAGCCTTAGGCTGGAACGCAGACTGTGTGGACAGACAGACCTCTGCTTCTAGGTCTGTTTGAATTATTTCATATTTTGTTAGATGCTGAGCCTGTGCCTTGGACCGGCATGTGTCTGATGGAACTGTTTGGATGTATCATTTGATGTTTTTGTTTTGTTTTGTTCTGAAGAAAGTTCTGCAAGTAAAGTTTTCATTAAACTTGAGGGCCTTGACAATGTTTTATTTCCAAAAGGGGTCCATTTCCATGCATCCAGTCTCTTCAAAGTGCACAATATTAATATCTGTAATAAGGATGAGGTTTGATTGTGTTTTGCTCTTCCCTAGCTCCTGAATACAATTTAGCTGAAGTGTAACTGTGAAGATGGAGTGACTTCTGCTAGTGCAATAGCACTTCCCCTCCCTTTCCTCCAACTATGCATCTCCCACAGCCTCCTCAAATCTGTTCCAAAGGGTTGGGGGAACAGCTAGAACAGGTTTAGGGGGCGGAAGGGGAGGAGAAGTGAAGAGTGTGCCATTGTGCAAGGAGAAATCCTTGAGCTGATGGCATGTTTGCCTTTGCATTACTGTGTGTCTGTGTGTGCGCGCGCACGCACACTGGCAGAGGAAGGTGGTGCGGTGGGTGCGGTCTGCCCCGGGTGTCCTTCCTGAAGGGGGTGACATCACCACGCCACCCCCCTGGGGTGCTCGCCCCGCCCCCGGGTGCACAGCATGTGTGTCACTCCAGGTCCTGGAGCAGCTAACTCCGCCTATGTGTGTGTTATATAATATAACTGTTTTATCACTTGTTTGCTGCCCTGGACTCCTTTGCGAGGAAGGGCAGGATATAAATGTTGTTGTTGATAATAATAATAATAATATTTAATAACGCACACTTCAAAATTACAGGGGACATAACTTGGCCTTTTCTTTTTCCGAAGCCGAGATACACAGTTGGAGATGACCAGCTAATGATGGCAACACCAATTCTCGCAAGAAGGATTATAATACATATAATGTTTGCTGCTACTACATCTGAAAAAGTAATAAATATTTCTTTTTATTAGAAATAGGGGATGTGATGTGGGTATTAGAAATATAGGAGCCAACTCCTAGGGTCTGAGGTCCACCCCAATAAAATATTTGAGGGGGCTGCCCCCCCCCCGTTAATGGGCATTGCCATTCAAATAGTGTGCATGCACCACATCATGTGCTTGATTTTGTGGGGCGGGGCTTATCTGGGCCCCTCAATATTTTAGTCAAGTTTGCACCCCTGATGTGAGAAACCTTCATAGGCATTCAAATGGTGTGCATCTATCTCATGAAATGGGTAACAGGGGAATAATAAAGTAATCTGCAGTTTTCTGAAATATAAGGTTGTGAATATGCAACATTTGACAGTTTCTGGCTGCCTGTACAACTCAATAACTACGAAAATAAAAAGCATCTGTGTGCAGCTGGATTCTGAGTGTGGTAGAGTCAATCCAGCTGTCAAATGTGTCATATGTGATCCACTTAGGGCAGAATTTGAAAGAAAACCTCTTTCCCCAATAAGTAATAAAAAGAAAAAGAGATTAACCAAAGCATTCAAAAGTTGTTTTCTTTCCTTGTTTTGGAACACAGGAAATTCTTTTACCAAGTCAGACTACAACGATCAACAGAGACTCTCCAAGGCCACAGACAAGGGACATTCCCATCTGAATCTGGGACTTGCTGCATCCAAACATATTGACTACTGCTGATCTACATTTGCCCCTTTGTTTGCTTGCTGGCTGGCTTACAATATTTCTGTTCTGTTTCTCCGGTACTTGAGGTGGCTAACCATGTTGAAACCAATCAAACAATCAGTTTTGGGAAGAAGAAGAAGAAACATACATTGGGGGAGATCCAGAATCATTCCATTTTTTAAAAAAGGCATATTCTAGAGATTAGTAGGGCTTATGCTCTGGGGCACTTCCCGTGGGAAGTTGTTCTACAACCCTAGGCAGCCTTAAAGAAAGTCCTGCTTGTTGCTGAGGTATTTGACCTCACAGTCAACTGTTTGCTGAAAATATGTTGAATAGCAGAGCTGGGGTATACTTCAAAAGTCCAATGGTTTGGCTGAAATGGATTGGGCAGCAACAAAAGAGGGTGTGAAAATACCTCCGCTAGTATTTTTTGAAGCTGTAGGTTGATTCCCCTTTTTTACCAGAGTTCTTCAACACTCCTTAGAGCTGGTGGCTGCCATTTTAGGTTTCTTGGAATTCCACATTCCAAGAGACACCTGTGTGTGTGGCTGCTTTGGAGCAGTAAAATTGGGGGAAGGGCCTGCCTGTGTGTGTAAAAAAAATCTCCCTTTTTTGGCTCATGGTCTTACTTCACACACACACACCACACTGTGGAGAACACTCAGCAGAGACCAAAGAAGTCCAGGGATGGATTTATGTAATTTATCTGATAAATTATTGTAAACAATGAAATTCATTGGCAGGATTAACTTAAAACTCATAGCTGAAATTTTGCATTAAGAAAAACTGAGGGAGTAAATAATAATTGGAATTAAAAAGGAGATGCAGTAGGAAAATCATAATATATGGAACCACAAAAGGGGGGGGAGTCAAATGGGGTATTTGTATTGGATATTTCTATGATGTCAATAGAAAAAATGGGGGAATTCTTTTTAAGGAATGTATGTGTGAAGCATGAGCTGATTCACCATCCTGCAAGAAGATGATAACCTTTCATTGTGGGAGAGGGGCAGGCAACTTTATGGAGTTCTGACCAGATTTCTCTAGCAATAATTTTAAAGGAATAAGTATAGACAGACTGGATCAGAGGTCTGCTGTACACTTATTATGGTCACATAAATATCTGGCCCATCTGTCAACAGAGTAATGATGCGCTTTATCTCTGTGTTCATATTTCTTAAGTATGTGTATGTAATTACGTTATGCCTAGAGATTGATTCTAATGTCCTTATTCTCTTTTAACCCTGGGGTGATGTGGCAAATCACCAGGATTACTGTTGAGAGAATAGGACAGGTGGCTCCAGAAAACATCCTTGTATGTTTTAATTTTTTTAATTAATTTTCAGAGACAGCAGAAAGCAAAGTTGGGGTGTGTGTAATTTGGACATGCTTTCCTTTAAAGATTATAAACATACTTTATAATTCTGAAGAAACATTGGGCCCATATAATTATGACCTAGTGCGAATCACTATTCCTGTGCAGATAGGAGATTTGTTTCAATATTTCATGCAGAGGATATTTTGAAACCAGGCAAACAAAAGGTTTGAATACAAGGAGTGCAGAGGATACAACAGCTGACAGTCTCCCAGGCCACTGACAAAAGGAAAACCTTTCAACATTCCTTCCCCTCATAGCTCTAGAACTTTGATGGATTATCCTTTGCTTGTGTTGCTAAGTGACAAATGGTATTCATTCTTCTCAGATTGTGGTGTCACAGAGGGGGTTATGATGTCACACCGTCTTTCTCTATGCATCGCTCCAGTATTCTGACAAGGGCACATGCAAACTCTCCTCTTGAGAATTCAGAGCGGATTCAGTAATTGGCCTCTCAACCTGGTTTGCAAAAATGATATAAAAATAGTTTATAAAACAAAAACTATCACTGAGTATCTTTTGTTTCTGAAGTCAGAAACATTGAGGCTGTAATCCTATACCCTCTTAGCTTGGAGTAAGTAAGCCTCACTGAATTCAGTTGGACTTGCTTCTGAGTAAGATTGTACTGTTGTACTAATGCGGTTCTTAAATAAGATTACCTTATAATATAGGCTGGGAACAATGTTGTTTCTGACAAGCAGAAATCTTGGGGTATGGGAGTGCCGCTAAGGAAAGGAAAGCTGATAAGAACAGGCCATTTTAGTCTACACTGTTTCCCCAAATAGGGTATTGCTACAGTTTCGTAAATAAGTGTATTCTTTGCTATAGTATCCGCACGCATGAAGAAGCCAAATAATTGCTCTCACAGTAAAATGCACATTTCAATTAGTTCTACACACTGAAGACCACTGTGGTGCAGTAGATAGCAAGTTAGCCTAGGACCAAGGAGATGCAGGTTCGAATCATCAGAGAGCCATGAAGATTACTGAGTGGCTTGTTGGGCCAGTTATTATATTTCACCCTCATCTACCTCACAGGATTGTTGTGACAATAAAATGGGAGGGAAAATAACTATGAGTGCCTCAGAGTGAAAAACCAGTGGACAACAAAAGAGGTTTAAAGACTCTCTCAAGGCAAATCTTTAAAAATGTACTATAAACACCGACAACTGGGAAAAACTAGCCTGAAAGTGCTCCAATTGGAGAGCAGCCTTTTACTAAAGGTGTCGTGGACTTTGAAGAAGCACAAACTCAAAGTGAAAAGGAGGAATGAGCTAAGGGGAAGGCACGTTTGGAAAACCCTCACCGTGATCAACTCCCACCCGGAAACCTATGTCCCCACTGTGGAAGGACGTGTGGATCCAGAATTGGCCTCTACAGTCACTTAGGGACTCACTGTTAAGACTGTGTTCATGGAAGACAATCTTACTCGGCTACGAGTGATCGCCAAAGAAGAAGAGGAACAAAAATGTTATAAATAAACATTACATTGCATTTTATTTTCTTGACATACTGGGGTTTTAAAATAAATGAAAGGCGGGGGGGAATGCCATGTACCGTATCTATGAAGAAGAAGGAGGAGGAGGAGGAGGGGGGAGGGGGAGGAAGATCCCAGCAAAGAGATGGAATAAATCAATTGTAAATTGAGTTACTTCCAGACATGGTGCTCCCTAAGAAGCTTGTGAAATTGACCCATTATTCTGGATGTTGTTCAGCTGCGATACATATGAAAGTTGCTGCCACTAAAATAGCTTGATGTGTTCCAAAACACATTGGGGTGTGGGGGTCTATTTGTTATATATGGAACACTTGCTAGCAACAATAAAATCCATAAAAAGATAATATAATAAGGAATAAGAATGGTAGAGTTGGAAGGGACCATGAGGGTCACCTAGTCCAACCCCCTGCAATGCTGGAATCCTGTGCTCAGTGTGGGGCTTGAGAGTCTCATGCTCTATCAATTGAGCTACCCCATATCAGAATCAAATAAAGACCTATTGGAATATGATGAATGAGTAGTACAGCCAGGTTGGGTCTGTAGCCCTAATGTAAAAAATTGGCAAACCAGGTTAAAGAGAGGGAAAATAGAAATGTTTGAGACACAGGCTTTGAATGCTGTTTTAGCTTTATTTCATATTTACCTCAGAGAAAACATGACTGGAGTTCACCCTCACCCTCAACACATGGAACTTTATGAAGGGATCTCCTAGGGTAAATTTATACCAATTTTGTTATCTTATGAGCCTATGCCTAACTTATTTATCTTGCAATTGGCACTTTATTTTTATTCTTCTGCATGACTGAATTAACAAAATAAGTAGTTGGTATTAATACAAATTGTACAGCTGCTATGTATCTTACTGTTGATTTTTGTGCCATTATTTAATGCTATTATAAAAACTGAAAGAATATTATTATTATTATTTAAACTCAACTATATTAAAAATATAGGGACGCCGGGTGGCGCTGTGGGTAAAACCTCAGCGCCTAGGACTTGCCGATCGTATGGTCGGCGGTTCGAATCCCCCGCGGCGGGGTGCGCTCCCGTTGCTCGGTCCCAGCGCCTGCCAACCTAGGAGTTCAAAAGCACCCTCGGGTGCAAGTAGATAAATAGGGACTGCTTACTAGCGGGAAGGTAAACGGCGTTTCCGTGTGCGGCTCTGGCTTGCCAGAGTAGCTTCGTCACGCTGGCCACGTGACCCGGAAGTGTCTGCGGACAGCGCTGGCTCCCGGCCTCTAGAGTGAGATGAGCGCACAACCCTAGAGTCTGTCAAGACTGGCCCGTACGGGCAGGGGTACCTTTACCTTTTTATATTAAAAATATAGGACGCGGGTGGCGCTGTGGGTTAAAGCCTCAGCGCCTAGGGCTTGCCAATCGAAAGGTCGGCGGTTCGAATCCCCGCGGCGGGGTGCGCTCCCGCTGCTTGGTCCCAGCGCCTGCCAACCTAGCAGTTCGAAAGCACCTTCGGGTGCAAGTAGACAAATAGGGACCGCTTACTGGCGGGAAGGTAAACGGCGTTTCCGTGTGCTGCGCTGGCTCGCCAGATGCAGCTTTGTCACGCTGGCCACGTGACCCGGAAGTGTCTCCGGACAGCGCTGGCCCCTGGCCTCTTGAGTGAGATGGGCGCACAACCCTAGAGTCTGTCTCTGTATTAAAAATACAAATTACAAATTAAAACAGAGTAGCTGAGTGTATGCATGAGGAAGGGACCATAGCTAGTATCCCTCAGAGTCTCTGCAGTTCTTCCATATTCAGTTTTTCTTCTATTTCAATAGCATCTCCCCACCCCCTCCTTTCCCCCCACATAATCTTTGTATTTCTGACCTTCAGTGTGTCTTTCCTGACAGTAAAAATTGAGCAAACAACGTGGTGAGTCACCGTGGTCATTGACCTTCTCTTGCCATCATCTCTTCACTGCTGGATGATGTTGATTTGTTGTTTTGCTTTTTAGGATGTCTGCAAACCTGGAAGAGAAAAGGACTGTGTCCTGGCCAACAGAATCAGCTACACACAGTGGCCCTTGTAGATTATATAAATATATTTTCAGTAAACCAAAGCAACTCAAAATTACCTCACCTCCCAGTGGGCTGTGGTAAATAGAGCATGCAGAACAATTCTTAGAATAGTAAGAAATTACTACTGTCCCGCTTTTTGTGATATTAGATCTACTTTTCAAATGAAAAATGTTATTGTGAATTTGCAAGGCCGGAACTACCAAGTATATTTCAGCGCTATGTGTGCTTATTGAGAAGTTTCACAGGTGGAACCTCCGAAGAACTTGCTGCAAAAGTTACCACAACAATATTCTACAGGTTTTTTTAATTTTTTTAAAAAAAATTGTGTGGGGTCTAGTGAGACGTGGGGAAGCAGAATACTGGGCAGCTGCATCCGTGTTAAAAGCATGAATGCAGCACACAAATCCATTAACACCAGCAGCAAGTTGTCAGTTGAGACAGCTAAGACGGAGGAGTTGGAAGAGGCACATAGACTGACATTGGCCATGTTGAGGACGAGGTCACCTGCCTCTGTAGTAAATTTGATGTCTCCGCTGATGCTGCTCCAAGTGAGGCTTTGCACAAAGGTTTTGTGCTTTTGCAGCCTGATGATATGAACAAGCTGCTTACAGGTATGCACCCAACCACATGCCGTCTTGACCCTTGCCCATCATGGCTGATTAAAGCTAGATTCAGGGGATGGGGCCAGGACATGGTAAATGTGCCTTTGTGTGAGACAGTGGAGCCTGTCCACCACTTTCAGGGAGGCAGTAGTGCATCAACTCCACCTCCCACCCCTGTACCAGATGGTGTTTAATAACTACCACCCAGGCACAAAAACACACTTTTTGGCAAGGTACTCAAGAGGGTCATGGCAATGCAGTTAGAAGGCGTTCCTGGATGAAACCAATGATCAACTTCCAATACAGTCTGTATTCAGACCTGGATTCAGAACTGGGTTGCCCTTGGTTGCCCTAAAAGGTGGCAACTGGGTTGAGTGAGACTGTTCTAGGTTAAGTGACCACCATTTTGTTTTCACAAAAGGAAGTCCTTTGTTAGGAGTCCCAGTTCCCCACTTGATAACACAGTAAGCGTGGATAGTTAAAAGGAGGATTTATTACAAAGACAAACAGATAACTCCGGATGGCTCTAACAAAGTCTCTGGCATCATTACTCAAGATGACCCTTCTGAAGACTCCTTCCGGTATCTACAGGATATATTGAACTTATGAACCTTACGCCTCTTGTTTTGCTTCCTGTCTAACAGCCCTCCCATTCACCAACTCCATGGACTTATTGGCTCATCCCCAGCCCCTTCTTTTTCCAAGAGACTCTCTGTGTGTCCTTTCGCTTCTGCTTGTGCTCCCTGAGAGCTTTGGCTGTGTTCTAGCCTACTTATCAGCAGGCCCGTGAAGGTCAGGAAGAGTCGAAGTCTGCAGCTGCCGGCTCTCCCCTTCCTGACTCACATCTAAGCCTCTTTGTTCCTGGCTGCTTTCTGCCATTGTCTGCAACCCTTTGCTTGGAGCTGGCTCATTCCTGACACCCTTCTTCACTGTAGAATTCACTCCTACAAGATGTAGTGGTGGCCACCAAATTGGATGGCTTTGCAAGAGAATTAGTCATATCCTCCAGGAATTTGGCTACCCACGACAACAAGCCCTGATTTTAACCCCACTGACAAAGGCAGTTTACATTTGAATACTAGTTTCTGGGAATCACAGGTGCTCTTGTGCTCGTTTCCTGCTTGCAGACTTCTCATAGACACCTGGCTGGCAAGGTGCTGGACTTAGATAGGCCTTTGACACTCATGGTTTTAATCCAACATTAACTCCGTGAGGTGAAATGATAAGACCAGACAGGAAAGTGATAGACTTTCCTTGTAAATAAATGGTCTTTGACTTTTTAATTGCCTTGAAATAATAGAATTACAGTGGTACCTCAGGTTAAGTACTTAATTCGTTCTGGAGGTCCATACTTAACCTGAAACTGTTCTTAACCTGAAGCACCACTTTAGCTAATGGGGCCTCCCGCTGCTACCACACCGCCGGAGCACAATTTCTGTTATCATCCTGAAGCAAAGTTCTTAACCTGAAGCACTATTTCTGGGTTAGCGGAGTCTGTAACCTGAAGTGTATGTAACCCGAGGTACCACTGTACTTTAATTATATAAATAAGTACCGGTATATACTTATATATACTTATACATTGTATATAATTATATAGTTTCCATTTAAAGACTTCCAGTTCCAGGGTAATGTGCAGTGTCCTGTACTGGCATTAAAAAAAACTCCTGTGAGCTTGGCTGTTAAGTTTATATCAGAGGGACAGGAGTTTACAGCCAACCCAGGAATAACAGCTGAGAAGCCAGCTTTGAATTCCAAGGCCACCAACCCCTTTACAGTAAGTAGCAAAGAGTTAGGTCACAGCTGCCAACAACTCCATATGGTGGTAACTCTTCACAGATGAAAGAATGTGAAAAAAGATAAGCCATATTCCTTTTCTTGGATTTTGTTCTGTGCACAAGAGGAACAAAAACAAAATTGCCTTATTTAGTTCAAAACAAAGAACGTCTCCAAAAGTACACATCTTGCCAGTTGCAGTAACTCTGCACTAAGTTCAAAACAATTTGATCATAGCTTTTGGAAACCGTTTCTAAAAGAGGACATGTGGGAGGAGTCTTCAGGAACATCTGCTGTTAGTCTTTTTCCAGAAACTAACCTTGACATCATTATATTTACCAATGCATTTGAGGCCCATTTGAATAAAATAAAAGAAGGATATATATTGGGGCATCTAGTTTCTTTTGAATTTCAAGGTCCTTCATCCCTGAAATCACTTGAATTAAAATCTGTGCAGCTTTAAGAGAATTCCACATGCTGAGATTGCATTTCCATTCATTTTATTTCTGCTCAAGGCCATGAGAAATGCCAGATAAGTTCATATAAGGGCATAAGGGTTGCCATATTTTGAAGAGCAAAAAAGAGGACACATTCGCCAACTTCTGCTTTTAACCATTCCCCCCTCCACCTCTTTCCCCCGTTCTTCCTAATGTAACACTAATGTCTCACAACAAATGATACTGATCTGTAGAAAACGCAACTTGAAAAAAGAGACATTGTGCATCCTTTTGCAAACCAATAAATCATACACACACACACACACACACACACACACACACACACACTATGGATCGCTATGACAACTCTACCAATGAAAAAGAGGACATGTCCTGGAAAAAGAGGACATATGGCAAGGAATCCTTCTTCTCCAAATAGCTAAATAAGAATGAAGAGCTATGCTCAGTCTGGTATCAATGGTAAAGCTTCCCCAGCTTTCAATTGTATTGAATTGCACCTGACCTTTGTGTATGGAAAAGCACATGCAATCAGATTTAGGTTAGTTCCAAAGTGGTGAAAGTTTCTATGGTAGACTGAAGGGAACAATAGAGGATATTATCTTCCCTCCGTTGACCCTCAAAGTCCAGCTGAGTGATAAAAATTTAACTACATATCTACAGCTCATAGATATATGTGGAAAGCAAGTGTGTAGGATATTTATACCCTCCTGGGTGCTCGAGTCAATAGCTGAAGCCCCACTTTAGAGTACCCTGGGCACCATTTTGGAGCTGTCTATAAAACAATTAGGTAATTTATCACTCGGATTGCAATATCCCTTGCAGGCCACAGTGCCAGTGGCCACACAGGCAGGGAAAGGACAGTGTGAAGTAATAAGTAAGACAAGACACCTGCTTGGAACTGAAATGGCCACATCCTTGCAGATTTTGGCATAGGCATTGGGTTTGTGTCCTGAATCAGCTAACCCACTTGCTGGCTGATACCTCCAACAGGGTTGATCCTGGCAAAGGAATAACCCCCATTGATGTAGCTCTAATGATGGAATCCTACCAGGATGCCATTCAGGGATGCTTTATGGTCCATTGGCCCCCATTTTGGACAAAACCCAACCTTTGGACTTCTTTAATGGGATACCCTGAAATTTGTCCCAGATATTGGGATTGGGGTTGGTGCACCTACCCACCCACCCTTGGTTTTAGATTGAGGATCCAACCCAACACCTTTTTCTGCCACACAAGTTGGCCCCTCCCTGCCAACTTGCCACCAAACCACTCATACCTGCAACCAATCCCACAAATTCCAGTAGAGTTGTCATTTCAATTCCAAGCCGGGGTCCTGGCTTACTTATTACTTCAAACTGTCATTTCCCAGCCTCTGTGGCCTCCAGCATGCTGCTCTGGGGCCTGAAAAAAGTGTCTGTGGTATTGTGGTGGTGTGGCTGTTGGTGTTTTCATCTGGGGTGGTGCGACTGGGGTGCTTTCAGCTCTGCGCAGTTGCCTGGTGTCATTTTTGGCCTTGGCCAATCACAGGCTGGCAGGATAGCCCACCAGAGTTTGAATTTAAGTGGGTCAATGGAAGGCACAGTTTCTCATGAGACTCTCCTCTGTTTCCCAGAGTCACACCAGTCCATAATGTTCTCCACCACTGCAATACAGTAGTGAGTCTTTAGCAACCTTCCTTCTGTTAGCTTCCCAGCAAAATGACCTTCTGCACAGAAATCTTTTAATCTCCAACTATAGCAAAACTACCCGTGTTTTTACACCTATCCTCCCCTCCACCAATACTTGCCAGGAACAAATTTTTTTAGTAGATTTATTGAAATAAGATATAATAGATTAGCTGCCAAGGATAAAAAAAATAATACTAATCCCATGCCAGAGATGGGCATTTTTAGCACCAAATAGCCAAGACATGAATCAAGCTAGTTACATATGAGGTCACAAAAGGGCAGGAAAATACAGGATTTTTTTTATTCTCTTCAGTAAAGCTGCCCCCTCCCCTAAGGGATTAATGTTAAAATCCACGGCTTTAAAATTCCATATTCTGTAACAGTTGCTCAGAAAAGAACTGAAAACTCCACAGTGTAACCCTATAGTCTTTGTAACTTTTCTTGCCTTGGTCTTTTATAAACACTTTGGCTGTGTTCCATTATTTAGCAGCTTGCCAGACGTACAAATCTCCCAGCATGGATTCTCTCACTCTAGGCTTTAAACTTGCTCTCCAATAAATAGAAGGCAGGGGTAAGGAAAAGCATAAAAAACAAGTCAAGCATCAGTAAACAAGCACCCTGCTAAGGTTGTATAAAATCATTGCAAAACAGTAAGATGCTGGTATAAATACAGTTTTTAAAAGGACTGAATGTGAAGTGGTATGAGCACATTTTTTATTTTATTTCAGCACAATGTACTCCTTTGCAATGAACTCTACATATTGCCTATTTTAACATTCCTAGGCTTTGATCCTCAAGCTCGTTACTTTTGTAGTAGCCTACAGTGGATCTGTTCCAGAATAAGCAGTTAGCAGTCTTGAATCCATTAGCAAATAAACAGCGGTGATGGTGGTCAACTGAATCTTTTATCCATCTATCCCAGCGGAGTGCGTGGCAGCTAAAATGTAGCTTCAAAATTCAGACTTTGAAAATCCACCAGCCATTTGCATTGCAGTTTGGATTTCAGTGACCAGTCACGGAAATTTGTTTAGATGGAAGAGCTATACTCTGCTAGTATAACACATTTCTGGCTAAAATATCACAAAGGATCTGAGAGTCGTTGGAAAGATCCAGATAACCATTAAGTTAATGATTATGAGCTCCATAAAAGATCCAGCTATAGAGCAGGGGTGGCCAACTCCCAAGAGACTCCCAAGAGACTCACAGAGTTAAAAACTGGCAGTGATCTACCCCCTTGAGCCAGTGTGGTGTAGTGGTTAAGAGCAATAGACTCATAATCTGGGGGACTGGCTTCGCGTCTCCGTTCCTCCACATTCAGCTGCTGGGTAACCTTGGGCTAGTCACACTTCTTTGAAGTCTCTCAGCCCCACTCACCTCACAGAGTGTTTGTTGTGGGGGAGGAAGGGAAAGGAGATTGTTAGCCGCTTTGAGACTCCTTTGGGTAGTGGTAAAGCGGGATATCAAATCCAAACTACTACTACTACTACTACTACTCTTCTTCTTCTTCTGGGGGGTTCAGGTCAAAGTTGTTGAGCTGTTTTTTAGGGGGGAGGAAAGGCCTGGTTTTTGGATGTGCCTGCTATAGAGTGAAGTAAGAAATAGCTCATCTAAGAGAAGGCAAACTCTGATCCTATACCTTCCATGCTTTGTGAGATATATTCATTAGAAGAAAAGGCTGAATTAATCTTCTTGTATCTTATAGTGTGGTGGTTTGTTTGATTTTTCTGTTATTTGTTTGTTTGTTTGTTTGTTTGTTTGTTTGTTTACTTGTATGTACGTCTGTTTTCTCATAAATGTATTTCTTTTAAATTAATAAATATTTTTTTAAAAAAGAAGAAGAAGAAGAAGAAGAAGAAGAAGAAGAAGAAGAAGAAGAAGAAGAAGAAGAAAAGGCTAAGGAGTGAACCCCACACAAATCCAGAGTGAAGTCCCTAAGATGGTTGGATAGTACCTTGTACACCTCCTTCTGGCAACTCCTACAGCCAAGCTGGTACCAAATGTACAGTATTGCTCTGCTTTCCTTTGGACCACATCAGCGAGGCGGGGGGGGGGGGCAGGTCTTCCATACACACTACCCAGGTTTGCACCCTGTGGAGGTCACTTTGGTGCTGCTAACACAGCAGTTTGACTTCACCTCCAGAGACATACTCTATTGTCTCTTAAGACAGACGGATGCCAACAACAAGTCCCATAACACAATTATTACACAACACAACTAGCCCATATCATAGTATAGTATACTGCTGTCTCTGTCGCAGGCCATGGTTTCACCATGATTCCTTTGATTTTTTTTTATATATATAAAATTTTTATTAGTTTTACAACAATTTTTAAAGACAAACAAACACTTAAAAAGACATACAAACACGTATAGTTTCATAACATTTTTTCATGAACCTCTTTTCCGTGACTCCCCCATACCCCCCTTTCTGCATCCCAATGCCCATGATTTTTTTTAACAACTTCTAAATATTCCTTTCCAACTTCTGTCATCTTAATCTCTTCTATAATCTAATCTTATATCACTGTATCCCTTTTTTTTCTAAAAACCTCGACATACTAACATTCATTAAGTTTATAGTAGTCCTTAAGGTAACTTTTAAATTTTCTCCATTCTTCTTCCGCCGTCTCTTTTCCCTGATCACGGATTCTGCCAGTCATCTCAGCCAATGTCATATAGTCCATCACCATGATTCCTTTGAGAGGCCACAAGCCTCTACTACAACAGCTAATAAGGCAGAAATTTAGGAAATTTTGGTAACACTGGTATGTGTTTTCCAATTCTTTGTATGTCCTTTTTACACAATAGTTCTATTTGTTTCATTCCACACACCCCTTGACTTTGTTCCCCTGTTATTTTGTTCATTGTTCACATAGTTTGGGTTTCAATTGCTTCACGGCTTTTCCTTGGAATGGTAAATTGGATTATAAGGCTATTAAAAGCAAACCATATTAGTCTTAATAAATTTCATGCTTGAGCAGCTTATTTTAGGGGAAAGAGCAACAGCTTAGGCATCTCGACAAACAGATAATTGTCAGGAAAGTCTAATAGCTCCTACAGACTGGGTTTAACGTTATCTCTCAAATGCTGAGGGTCTTTAGGAATGAGCTGGTTTGCTGAAGCAAGAGCTAAATGAACATTCTTTTCAGATATATGAAGAGCATTGAAATGGTTGTGGGTAAATGGACTTGGTTACACTCAATGTGCACCTATCGCATTTTCAGTCTGTGTCACACTTTAGCCACAATCTGTGGCTTTAGACAGTCAACATGCAGAACAATGACACTCAACCAGTTCTGTGCAGATCATGTTCTTGCTAATAAAGAGTTAACTCCAACTTGAACAGTGTGATTTACTACTGATTTGCTCCTGACACCGTCTGTCTTGACTGTCTTTTTAAAAGTTTTGCTCCTATTTGCTTTGTGCTGCAATATGACCCACAGGACTGAACAGTTTGTTCCAACTAAATGTTTGTCTAGAATGTCCCTTCAGAAAAATCCAGAATGTGTTTTCATAGGTGAAGAAGTTCTTGCAAAGTCTCCAACATTACCATAATGGGTCAACTGCCAAATACTAAATATCAAAGTATGAACTGAATAAAACATCCAGACAGATCTATAGAAGACATTGGCAGATGCCTACATGAATGCGCTTTTAATTTCTCTCAAAAAGGCTCACCACAAGATTGTTGGCACTGAAATCCAAATAAACCAACCCTCTATTGGGCTGTGACATTTTCTGTGAACAATTAATTAAACGGAATTTGAGTTCATGAAAGGCATTGCATTGCTGTCCCATTTCGGCTTACATGGCAACATCAGAACAGAAGCACAATTGCCCTTCTGTCTACTTACCTTTAACAGAAACAGGCTGTGCTCTTCGACCTACCATAAGAAATACATTAATTGCAATGAGATTTAATTCCCTGTAGTTTTTGGAGAATTGGCTCGTCAGGAAAGAAGGAGAATGCTGACGTCTTACAGGGAACAACCAATGGATAGAGTATCTGTAAGTCGGTTCCAGTCATATAAACATCTGCCTTTGCATTTTAAGAATCAGGTGGGAGTACATAGACACCTTCTCTAAAACCCAGCATTATGAAGAAATTAAAGTATGCTTCTGTTTGACACTCAGGAACTGGACAAAGAGATCTCTGTATGCATGAATAGATTTTTTGGGTCCAGCCTTCCATTTCCATTGGTACTTAACTATGATTCAATCGAAGGAAAAAATGGTTCATTGTGTCCAATGTCTTCCATGTTATGTCTTTTAATTAGGTGATATAAAGTAAAGGGATGGTGTTGCTGAAAATAGCCATTCATATCACTAGCAGAATGTAAACAAATCCGAATCAATGATTCAAAATGTGTGTGTTGGGGAAACTTCTATTAGCTCTCTGGTTTTGGCTGGAAAGCCTGAAATCTCATGGTTCCTCTACAGCAGTTTAACCAAGGCCATGAGCATTCATCAGTGCTGCCCTTCTCACTATGGGTTCTCTTCAGAAGGAAAAGCACTGCAAGGAAGTACTGTAATAGTATCTTCCATGAGGGCTGGGGTCATTTCCCTTTAAGAGCCATTTGGAGGCCAGCTAACCAAAGCTCAGGGAAGAGGTTGTCCCTGCAGGAGGTCTCCCCTGTGTTAGTTATATTAATAATCAAGCAGGAGTAATATAGAGCAAAGAACTTCATTTAAACAAGCTTGCATTTGTGGGATAACCAGCTTCATATAAACAACATGCTTAAGTCTAATTAATGCATGAAGGGGTTAATACCACAGAGTAAGATGTCCTGCCAGGTTTAGCTATGTCACTTCCCTTACCTTGGATGGGTATAGGTAATCAAGCCTATTGGCCTCTTCCCCGTCTACCTGAGAAGCTCAGTATGTGAAGAGGATTGTGCTGGTTGCTCCAGCTCAACTGCATGGCTCTCACAAGTCCCTCTTGAGTTCCTATACCAATAATACAGGAACTTTCAATACTTTGTAACTAAACTAATGAATGTGCCTAGGTTTGGAATTTCTGCAAGGTAATAATAATAATAATAATAATAATAATAAACACTGTTTAGAATATGATTTAGAAGAACACTAGTTTGTGAAAAAACAGAGTTGATAAAGATTCTGCTTTACGTACAAAAAGCAGCCACTTGTTTACGTTAACAAATGCATGGGTTAGAACTACCTGCCTGAGGTGGGAAGGTATGACGTTCATTGCAGCATTCTTTCCATTATCCATCTTTAGATACTGTCACTACAAGTTTCAACAGCTAAGCGAAAGTTTAAGGGCAGGCTCATAATGGCTCAGATTCCAGGTGATTGAAGAGCAGGTGGCTTTTTAATATTTGATTTGTGATGTGCATTAGGCTAAAATGTTATGGTGCCCTAGAAAACAGAATGTATGCTAGAATTATCCCTATTTTTGATGCAAATCCTACCCTGCCTGAAATGCTTACATGATTCTTAGATTATACAAACCTGCCAACAATACCTATTTGACCAGTTGCGTTCTGTTTTATAGCTATCCACCCACCCATTTACTCTGAAAAGGAATCCCTCAACTTTGTCCTTGCCCTGGCCTGTTTTATTAAGCAATGCTTTTAACAAAGTAAATTGCCCAAGATAGCTGAGCTAAGTTAAAGCAAGAAAAGAAAACGCGCATGAGAGGTTGCCATGATTATCATTTACAAAGGCCAGTCTGAGGCTTTAAATCCCTTGTTTAGTAACACACACACACACACACACACACACACACACACACACACTGTTGTTGGTTGGTTGGTGTGTGTGTGTGTGTGTGTGTGTGTGTGTGTGTGTGTGAGCACATTTCATTACTCACCCTTCACACTAAGGTTCCATGGTGGGTTACAATATAAAAACACAATGTTACAACAACACAACATTAAAAACTATTTGAAACAACTTACATTGAATGTATGAATATATTTTAAATGCAACTAAATGCATTTCTTTTTATTCAAAATACTGAATAGTCCAAACAATGCCTATCCAAGCTGACTTACAGCAATAAAAATTACAAAATACAGTGGTACCTCGGGTTAAGTGCTTAATTCGTTCCGGAGGTCCGTACTTAACCTGAAACTGTTCTTAACCTGAAGCACCACTTTAGCTAATGGGGCCTCCCGCTGCTGCTGCTGCGCCGCTGCTGCACGATTTCTGTTCTCATCCTGAAGCAAAGTTCTTAACCTGAAGCACTATTTCTGGGTTAGCGGAGTCTGTAACCTGAAGCGTATGTAACCCGAGGTACCACTGTATCAGCACATCAAATTTTGTATTGAAGCAGGTCTGACCATTTGATTAAATATCACTACAGTTCACAACATAGTGTCCTTTCCAGGGCCACTGTTGGGCGGAGGGAGAAATTGAAACCTCTGTATTCCTTGCTCCCCCTGCAAAAAAAAAATTAAAAAAAAAAATGCACTTGGAAATAACTATATGTAGTGATGTCCCTGTCACAGGGGGCATTGTTGGAGGACATTGCTGTACCAGCCCAGTTTAGGTCCTGTTGTCACCTGAGGTGGCAGGAAAATTTCTTCTCTGTGACGCAAATTCTCCTTCATGGACATTTGTCTCTAGCCACTTTAGCAGTTCTAATGCTGTTATATGCCTTGTTATATGCTACCAAAAAATATATGATATTGTACCTATACTGCCAAAATAAAAATATCTACGTAATATGCTGCAAGGAAATATTATAGGAAGAGGGGAAAACTTGGAGCAGATTCTAAAAGATTATATAGGGGAAAGCAGGAAACTGAAAATTTCATCAGGTTTGAAATATAATCTTTGGTGAAAGATTACAATTTTGTGGCATAAATGTGAGGTTGGAAGTTCCATTCTTTAATCATATAAAGATGACAATATAAATACTGTATTATTGCAATGTTCATGAACTGGGTGCTTCCAAAATTGGTTCAGCTGAGTATTTCATTTTTATTTTTTTGCTTGATGGTGTGACGTCAACAGCCAACCATCACAGCAATAAAATAAAGTAACCCCAAGCCTCTGTGGTTCTGTTTCCTCCCTCAAAGTGAAATAAACATTTGCATTCTCTGTAAACCTGTCCACATCTGCAGCAATTATTTAGACAGTGTCTTGCTACTGTGTTGAATTGTTCTTGACATAAATTAAGTGAAAATTGCCTGTAGCCAATTATGTTTTCATCTTGATCTGGTGCTCTGCTTGTCAGGCTTTACATAAAAGATTTCCTTCCTATATTATAAGACCCATAGTTCTAAAACCCCAGCTCTAAAATTATGAGATTCTGTGCAATTTAGGCACTAAACCAGAGTAAGATATTATCAGAACTAATCCTATATATTTTCCTGGGTTAAAATTGACCCCCTCCCCCCAAAAAAGTTATTGTTATAAAACTTCAAAGAGATTGACATTGACTTTGTCAATGGAATGTAGCCTTTCTTCTTTGAAGACCAGGCTCCCATGGGATATCACAAATTATCCTTGAAACTTCCCCTTATTTCAGAAAGGAGGTGCCACCACACAGAGGAAGCATCTTGTGACAAAGAAGAAAGGGAAATTAATCACCTGTGTGTACAACCAAGTTCTCCTGCAGCTCTGCTTACTCTTTGTACTGAATATACTTAGAAGAGCTTCAAATAATGGCAAACTGTATACAGAAGGAATCTGCATTCTGTTTTGAAAGGGAATCAACTTTGTGAAAACTTTCCACCCCCAAAATGCACAACAACATGAGACTGAAACCAATTATAACAAAGCTTTTGAAACCTCAACAACAAATCTCAAAATCAAGTTGGATAAGTTATGGCAATTGAAGAGAAGAAACTGCATTGCATTTTTGTTTCAAAGGACTGTCTTACTTTGTTGTTGCTGTTTTAAGATTGATGTCGCAGCCTACAATTCACTCCAAGAAGTAAGCTGTCCTATTATCTTTCATAGGAACACAATGGAGTCAAATAGTTTGTGGTTTGCAAGAATAGCCTTGCTTATGCGTGTTGTAGCATTGGGCACACAGGAAAAAATCTTTTCCGTAAATATTAAGGATGAGATCCAGCCTCGCACAAGTGAGTGTCTGTGCAATCTTCCCTTTCCTCTCCTTCCTATCCTGATGTGTGAGTGAATTTTTGTTGCACAAGTGGGTAGACATCATTAGATGCCATACATCATATTTTAAATTGTTGTGCTGCTTCAGTTAGTCCTATGAAAAACAGGGGAGTGGATGGCGCTGTGGTCTAAACCACTGAGCCTCTTGGGCTTGCTGATCGGAAGGTTGGCAGTTCGACCACGGCGGGGTGAGCTCCTGTTGTTCTGTCCTAGCTTCTGCCAACCTATGAGTTTGAAAGCATACCAGTGCAATAAATAGGTACAGCCGCAGCAGGAAGGTAAATTGCATTTCCATGCACTCTGGTTTCCTTCACGGTTTCTGTTGTGCCAGAAGCGGTTTAGTCGTGCTGGCCACATGACCTGTGAACAAACGCTGGCTCCTTCAGCCTAAGGTGAGATAAGCACCGCAACCCCATAGTCGCCTTTGAGTGGACTTAACTGTCCAGGGGTCCTTTACCTTTACCTTTTATGAAAAACAAAAGTTTAGCATCAAGAAGAAGAAAAAGCAATTTCCCCAAGGGCAGTAGGAGATATAGCTATTGAAATACCAGATCTACAGTGGTGCTTGTGTGGCACTATTTTCTTGCCTTAAATTACTTGTTAAGGGGTACTCCCTTCTTTAAACAGAGTAATGTGAGTGCTTTATATATTACATTCACTTATTAGATATACTGATTCACTAGCAACTTTAAGTGTTTTACTCCTATTTTAAAGTTCTCTTGCAGGACTATGCAACTTTCTCTGCACTTATAGTAGTAGTCTTGCTTCTTTCCTTATGTGAGGGCCTGTTCTCTCCCCTCCCCCACCCGCATGTAGGCACCCCCAAATCATCATCATGCTCCCACCCTTTGTTCCATCTTCTTGCAGTGCAGTGCAGGGGCAGGGATATGCTGGGTGGACAAGGAGAAACCAGGGAAGATACATGGGTGACTTATTATTACGGATGGATGGATGGATGGATGGATGGATGGATGGATGGACTGCCTGCACTTCATAAGGTCCCAGAGCAGGTTGCAGCATTAAAACACAATATGAAAAATGCAACACACAACCTCACTTAATGTCTAAATAGGCACTGGGGAAGTTTGTAAAACACTGCTTTCCTTCTTTTGAATGATCCTTGAATTATTTGAGGGACGAATATAAACCGAAAATCTTGCATATCTATATTCAGTTCCAAATACAAACTTGGTTGAAAATCTCTTTTTCAAAAGAACAATCCCCTATTTTCGAAAAATTCAAAGTCTTTCCCCTGATTTGCCTTCACTTGCCCTGAAAGCCCTACTGTAATGTGACCTTTGTTTACATTCCAATTAGGGTAATTGACTATTGCATATTTGTTTTGTCGCAATCACTCCATTAACTAATTAAAGCTAACAAGGAAAGCGACACAGAGGGGACCTGTTCGCAAAGCTAGCCGGCCTCTTGCTTCTTCTGACTTCCACATAGACAGAATCGTTTACCTCATGGGAAAAGCTTTTGAATGTCCTTCAGAAGGCAGCAGACATTCCTAGATTATTTACACAAAAGTAACTGGCCATTGGCTCCAGAAGCTTTTCACAGCAGAGAGAGAGAGAGAGAGAGAGAGAGAGAGAGAGAGAGAGAGAGATGATTAAAACTCCGCATGTGGGCAGTTTGATTGGTCGCCAGCCATCGATCGATTAATCATTCCGATTAATCAATTGCGCTTTCAGACTGGGTCTCCCAGAGGGTCTGGGAAGGAAGGAAGTGGCAGGATGGGTGCGGGTTTGAGCCCGAGGCGGCGGGGTCGAGAGGGTGGGCGGAAGGCATTCTCCCTTGCGCCCTTGTATGGAGGAGGGTTGCCTGTTTGCTTAGCAGCAGCAGCAACAACAACAAGGCGGCGGAGCGCAGACGTCGTCAGCCACCCACCCGGGGCTGCCTCTAGCTCCACGTCAGAGGCGGAGGGCATGAATGGGATTCCAGGCAGCCCGAGTCACGCTGGCAATCCGGCACAGGTTGGCGCTGCCAATGCGCGCGGCGCAGATACGCCAGATCGGGGGGGGGGGGGGGGGAGGATTCGAGCAACGCCCCGCGGCGCTGAGATCTCACCGACGACGGCAGGGAGTGCCCGGGGAGGGGGGGGGAGGCCGAGAGAAGGGAGAGCGGTCATTCCGCGTGAGCTGCTGGAGAGGCGCGGAACTTTGGGTGGCATTGTTGTCTGAGCTGATGTCCAAACAGGAGCGAGCGCGCCGCGGAAAAGCACGGGAGGAAAGACGTGCTGGTGTTTGGAAACGGGGGGGGGGGGGGGATAATCGCCGCTCGGCTTTTCCTGATCTTCTATAAAAGGGAAAAAGGCAGCCTCCCTCCCGTCCGAGGTGAGGAATGCCCGGCTCGAAAAGTTGGCTTCCTAGGTCTAACCCGCCTGATAAAGAATACGCATAGCGCCCCCAAGCGGGCGTAGAGGGCGCCACCAGGCGCAAGCCAACCAACGGAAGAGCGCGCTGCTCAGAAAGAGAAGGCGCGCAATGACGTGTGTGAACTTGAAGGCAAACATTTCACCTCACGCCTCCCTGCTGCCGCCTTCTCCGGGTTGCCGGAGCTGCCCCTCTGGCCATCGTGGGCCCGCTGGGGAGCAGACACAGCAACCGCCCCCCCCCCCCGCAAGGTTGTATGTAGCTCAGTGGTATAGCATGAGCTTCGCCTTTGCCTGCAAAAGGTAGTCCTGGATCAACCCCTGTGTTGTCTCCAGGTACAGCTGGGGAAGTTCCCTGCCTGAACCACCGGAGAGCTGCTGCCAGCCCGTGTAGACAATACTGAGCTAGATGGGCCGATGGCCTGGCTCGATATAAGGCTACTTCCTTTGTTCCTATCTATGCTCAAAGGGAGAGTAGGGTGAGCAGCCTCTGCCTCCTCTTGCTCCTTTACCTTCTACCCTCTGGGGTGTGAGAGCATTTGAGGAGCCGGCGCTGCTTGCCTGTCCTCTCCCTCGGGGCGGCCCCACCACCTGCTCACTTGGTCCCTCTCTTCGGGCAAAACTGGCACCAGGGAGAGGAGGGCGCACAGTGGGGCCACGGCTGTTCACTACAGGAACCATCTCTGCTGGTTTGCCTTCCCTCGCTGGTGCCCCACCGAGAGGGAACAGTGCAGGTGAACGAGGGAGGGAGGGAGGGAGGATGGGGCCGCAGCTAACTTGTCTGAGCAACTGCCTCTGCTAACTGGCATGCCTGGATTCTCCTACTGGGCACCGGGGGAGGGGAGAGATTGGACCAAGCGGGTGCCAAATTCTCCCTGTTCTACCGTTCAGAGAGAAGGGAGGGAATGAGCAGAGGTGGCCTCTGGTGCTTCCTTAGCTTAGATACTACCCCTGGGCCCAATCCTTCCAACCACCCCCAGAAGAAGGACCTGATCTGCCCTTCTTGCTCACGCCGCCTTTCGTTGCCCATACAAAAAAGAGAGAGAGATGCGCAACAGCCCGCAGCGAGGATTAGCAGGTCTCTAACTGTGCCTGCGCTCCGTATCTTGCATAAATGTTACAGTGGGAATCCCCGCTCTAAGGCAATCAGCATCCCATTGATGGCAGGGACAAAACGCCTCATTGATCCGGGCAAGATCTTTCCCACCCACCCACCTTCCTCACGGGTATCTCCCCCACTTCCTTTTGCATTTTTGCGAGGGGGGAGTGTGTGTGTGTGTGTGTGTGTGTGTGTGTCTTGTTGTGAGGTAACTGGATAAACACCAGCCCGCTTCCTGCCCGGCGGCTGCTGATTGGCTCTTGGGATTCTCAGGAATGCGAGCGACCCCTTAAAGGCGAGCGAAGCTCCTGCAGCAGCTCCAGTGCAAGCTGCCAGGAGTGAGAGCCAAGGGGAACCTGCGAGGGCTGCAGGCAACTGATCACCCGTTACAATCCAAGGATCCCTCGTTCTCTCTCGGACTGCTCCAGAGCCGGGGAGAGAGAGACCTGGGCTGAGGGGCATTGCTCGCTTGGGCTCCACACAGCCAGAGGCGCTAACGAAACCCAACTAAGGGCCATATCGGAAAGTCCGAGAACATCGCAAGGATATTTATCTCTCTCGGCTGGGTTACTACAAGAGATATTTGCTCTTGGGGCTGGTTACTTCTTCGGATTCCTTACTTCTACAAAGGTAAGTGCTGAAGAGCCAGCTTTCTTCTTGCAAGTTTGCAGTAATATTTCGAATATTCAAAGGCGAATATTAAACTACTATGGATTATCTTGTTTTGAAGCATGCATCTTTCCCGCTCTCTTTTCCTTCACTTTTCATCCTCCCTTCGGCCCCCCCCCCCCCCCGTATTTTTGGTTTCTCTCCCGTCTTTGTATATCGTCTCCACCCCCCTCCCATCTTTTGCACACCTTTCCTCCCAGCCCGATTCCTTTCTGTCTGCCTCTAAGCTAACGCGGGTGTTTGGACCAAGACCTTTGGAGTGACCAGGCTGCGGTTTCCCTTTCTTGTTTCAAGGTCGCTCCTTTGGGTCGAGATCCGTACCATGGAGTTACCGGGCGGCCTCTTTCTCCTCCTGATGCTTGGGGTCTGCGCAACGAACCGAATCACAGGTAATCCGAATTTCGGGGTCGCGGAGCGGGAGGGCGGGGGAATGGCAGCCACTTCAGCCTAGATTTGGCGGGGAGAGGTCACTCGTGCCTTGTTAATAATAATATTGAAAGGTCGGGCTGGGACCGTTATAGTGGCGTTGGTTTTCGAAGAGTAGCCCGGCTACTTCTCTAAGGCGAGCGGGACTTCGGATTGGTGACTGTGGGCAGCGATCCCTTGCGTCCTATTGGGTGGATTCGCGGCGTCTGGGGCGGTTATCGCACTGGAGCAGTTGTGTTGCGAGGATAGCAAGCGTTGGGATTTCACAGAGCTCTTCTCCGGGCAGTAGCCAATGTCCTTGGTAGAGCCTATGCCCTGCACGCAGCAGGTCCCGGGTTTGGCTGCTGACAGGGGTGCCTGAAACTCTGGAGCGTAGAGCCCCTGCCAGTCAGTGTAGACAACGCTGGACTCTTGACTCGGTTTAAGGCAGCTTCCTAGGCTGTGTTGACTGACGTGACTAAACTTCGGAAGAAACTCCGAAGGAGCCTTGCGCGAGCCCCTCACCTTTCCCCCCTCGGGCGCCCGAAAGGAGGAGTTTTGCTTTCCCCCTGCCGCCACTTGTGGCTGCTGGGCGCGGAGTCTCGTGAGGCCGGCCAATAGCGCGGCGGACGTGGCTCCGGAGAGCGCTTGGGTGCCCTCTGCTCCCTCCCCCCGGGCCGCTTCTCCTCTGAGGGCTCGCAGCTTGGCGGGCTCGCTCCTGCGCGTCGAGCAGAGTGAGGCGGTTTGGCGCCTGGAGGGAGGGAGGCGCTTTCCCTCAGCGCCTGTAGGTGGCTCACACAAGCCCTTGAGGGACGCTCCAGACCAGACACACGAGCGGGGTTGGGAGGGCTGGGCAGGGGGAGGAAGCCGCAGACGTGCAGAGAGCGGGGTGAATTCATTTCAAAGAAGAGAGGCACCTTCGGCTCCCTGGACGTCTTCTCTCCACGTACATGTGTGTGTTAAGGCAAAGCACGCAGGACTTTTTAATGATTATTACTTCACCTCTTCCAAGGCTTAGTCCTGGCACTGGGCCCGGGTTCTGAGCTGCGCCCTGGACTGTTCAAATACCTTGCCTGAGGGCATGCCCGACCCCTTTCCCCAAGTTGCTTTGTAGCTTCTGTGAGTCAGCCCAACTCCGCTGTCTCTCTGTACCTGGAAGCCTGCACAACTGCCTTCCCACCTCCCAATATAGCCCAGAGCTCATTCCTTCTTCGGCTCTTCCCCTCACACAGTCTCCTGGCATTTGCCCTCTTCTCTCGACAGGCTCCCATTGTATATCTCTTTCCAGTTTGCCTCAGCCAGAGCCCCTTGAGAGGGCAAGGAAGGCGAGGAGAATTCCTGGAACCTACCTCACCAGGAGTTTTCCAGGGTAGCTGGTCATGGATTGAAAGAGCTCTTTGCTCCCTTAGACCCTGAAGTTCAGCCAGTGAGGCAAAAGTGTGTGAGAAACTGGCTGGAACTGCTGCAGCCTCTCCTCCATCACTGCTAACCTCCTGCAGAGCCTGGACTGTGGCAGGGAGTTGCTCTGAGACTGGGGATGGTATAGATACCGAGAAGCAGATCACAACTATTTGTTTCCTGGGAGCTGAATATTTTCTCTGGACAGTCTGGCCATGATAAGTTCCTTTGACTCACCTCCATACAATCCTGCTCCCGGCTTGTGATATTCAGTCCACGCTTCTCTCTCAACCTTTTGACAGAAGCCGATAATCAGTGTTTTCTGTTTCTTTCTCTTTCTCCTGCCAGAAAATGGTGATGATGACAGTGTTTTCGATCTCTTTGAGTTGATTGGCTTTACTCGCAAGGGAGCTCGCAAGGCACTAGGGGTGCATCCAGTCAAAGGACCCGAGACATCCAGCCCTGCCTACCGCATTGATGATGCCAACCGTATCCCTGCTGTTCCTGACTACAAATTCCAAGACATTCTTGACGCCATCCAAGCTGAGAAGGGCTTCATCCTGTTAGCAAACCTTCGCCCAATGAAGAAGATCCCTGGCACGCTGCTGGCTGTGGAGCGCAAAGACAGCTCTGGCTATGTCTTCAAGTTGGTTTTGAATGGCAAGGCTAAAACCTTGGACCTGAGTGTCTTCCCCAAGGAGGGCAACCAGAGTCTGGTGTCAGTGGAGGAAGTTGAGTTGCCCAACGCACAGTGGAACAACATCACCCTCCTAGTCCAGGAAGATCAGGCTCAGCTCTACGTGGGGTGTGAGAAGCTGATGAATGTTGAGCTGGAAATCCCTATTCAGAACATCCTCACCAGGGACCTGGCCAGCAGTGCCAGACTCCGCATTGCCAAAGGGGGAGTCAATGACAACTTCCAGGTAAGATGCCTTTATTGTGGTAGCAGGTTTGTGAGTTTATCTCAGGGATCTGACTTTATTTTGCTAGGAAGCAAAAGTGAAGCAACAGGTTCCAAAGACGGTGGTATTTCCTTCCCCTGGTTTTTATCTGTCATTAAAAAAGAAGCATCTGCCCTTAGGGTTAGAGAAAAAGAGAGGGGTTTTTTTTACTTTCTGCCCCAGATGCAAAAATATCTACCATTCCTTTCAAATGTGAGGTTTAAATCACCTGCAAGTCTAATATTTACATTAACAATTGATCCTTGTCCATGAAAAAGACAATGTGAAGGAGAGGAATTTTATAGTTAGCTACCATTCTGACTATATGGGTGTTTCTTTACATTTGCATTACAAATCTAGCTTCTTTTAGCTTCATGTGCAAAAATCTCCTCATTTTTAGCACATAGAACAAGTCTTTATTCAATAATCACTCCACTTAAATTGGGAAATTTGTATCAATTGTAAATAGAATATTTTGAAAATATTTTTTTTTTTGGCAATGCTACCCTTCCATTTTTCATCAAAAGCTGACAATAAATGCATTGTTTTTAAGGGAATGCTGCAGAACGTGCGGTTTGTGTTTGGAACCACAGTGGAAGCCATCCTGAGAAACAAAGGCTGTGAAAGCTGTAAGTCTGCAATATGTCTACAAATTTGCTGACTTATTAAAGATATGTATTTGATGTATGTGAAAGAACAGTGAGAGAAGTTTCATCACACAGTAAACTGCAAAGCATTGTAAACTAAGAAACTTTTGTTACAAAGTGCTATGTATTTTTTAGTCTACTCTCTAATTCTGTGAGATTATCTATCTCTATAATATGTATGCCCCTTTCCCTCTTGTTTTAGCCACCAGAAGAGTTATTATATTGGACAATCCCATGAATGGCTCCCGTCCAGCCATCCGTACTAACTACATTGGCCATAAAACAAAAGACATCCAGGCAATCTGTGGATTCTCCTGTGATGAACTAAACAATGTGTTTATAGAATTGCAAAGTCTGCGTGCCCTGGTTACAACACTTAAAGATTCAGTCAGCAAAATGGTGAGTGGCTGTTAAATACACAATAATGAAACAGGGACAATGGGTTTCTAAGGGCTCCTTGACACATACAAGCCACCAGCTGCTTATATTCTGCAAACAAACAATTGCATGTAATAGAAGGAAGGCTTGTAAACAGACACTCCCCTGTGGTGATTAAGAATCTCCCTCAGGGGACCAGGCAGGGAACTTCATCGCCAAGCTGTTTGTATGTCACAGACTGACTAACTTAAGTGTGGACTGACATAAGTAGATACTACCGACAACAATCAGCAGCCATTTCTAGCATGGAAGTGACTGTTTCTACAGTGACCAAAGTCACAGAAATGGCAGCTGCAGGCAGCATTCATGAATAGACTATTTTACCTTGAAAACCTCCCATATGGTCCCACACATGAGACTCAACTGAGAAAATAAATGGCTAACTTGCATGTATGAACTGATCCATGCAGCATGATCTTGTCCCATGTTTCTTTGAAGCGAGCAACGCACTATTCAAGTTTAAGTGCTTATGGTTTCCACCTAAGTGCCCTTAAAATTAATGGGACTGAGTATAATTTGTTGAAGTAATTTCTTTACTCTTTAAGTGTGAAATTCAGATTGATCTAAATCCACTTTAAAACTTTCTTTTCCAGGATGGTATTTTTCAGGAAGTGGGTGCTACTCGGTATAGGACCAGTCCTGGAGTATGCATCCATAATGATGTTATGTACCAAAACACAGCTGAGTGGACAACAGATAGTTGTACTACATGTACTTGCCAGGTAAAGACTCCTTACTGTTAATATAATTTGTGAGTATTTGATTTGCCATGGGGAAGGCTGGAGTGCGTTTTTGGATGGCTGATATGTGCAAGGACACTCTGAAGGCTGCATCTGCACACACTTTGAACATTCATGTGTCCAGGTAAACACCTGAACATATCTGGGAACATTAGTCCATTGAATTCTGAGTTAAAAGAACCTCAGGCTGAAAAGGTGCTGATTCTCTGGCAAGAGGAGGGGCTGTTTAATTTTTTCTCTCTCATAGGGATTATTTCTTTAATGTGAATTGAACTGTGGTTCTTTATAGATTGCTGATACAATCTTAAGATTTTGTTAGCCTCTAAAATTACTTTAAAGAACAGGGTGGGAAGGTGGGGTTGTGAGTCTGTTTCACAGAATTAGAATTAATATCTAGATTGGTCCAAAATATCTTTGAGAAAAATTCTAGCATTAAGCAATTCTGAGGTGAAAGAGTAAATTTTCATACATGTTTGTCAATATTGTCTTTCCTTATTTAGAACTCTGTTGTTATGTGCCATAAAGTATCTTGCCCTCTCATGCCTTGTTCCAATGCCACCGTTCCTGATGGAGAATGCTGCCCACGATGTTGGCGTAAGTAGTTTAGACTCCTTAACATTTTCAACTACTTTGTTCCACTAGAAGCTGTGTTGTAAAATATACTGCTATGGCAGCAAATATACCATAGTTAAGTTGTTGGGCAGGGTTTGCACATAACACTACACTATGGTTTAATAAACCATAGTTTAATATGTCATTACTTTGGGTTGTGTGCAGACTAGACCATTATTTTCATGAAGTTTAATGAACAAGAAATAGAGGTAGGTTTGAAGCTATTTAATTTAAAAAAAAGTTTCAGTGCAGAACAGTGTGTTTTAATGAGATAAATGGAGTGAAAAATTTGAGTCATGGGGGTGTGGAGAGTGTGTGTCTGAACTTAACAATACTTAGTTTATCTTTTGGTTACAATTTTATTAAGGATGTTAATACTGTTTCATAAAATAACAAATCGATCCAGCATTTATAATCATATAATATGACTTGTGCTTAAATTTTGATGTTTATTTTATTTTTTAGTTGTTGCTTTGTTAACATCTTATAGATTGTAATTGTTTTACTGATGCTCTGTTAATTATTATTTATGATTTATGCTGTATTTGTGGTCTGTTATGTTCTATCATGTTATTGTTTTTTATTGTTTGTAAGCTGCTTTGGAATTCATTTGAATGAAAAGTGGCATAGAAATATAATAAATCAAACATGTGATAGAAAATTTGTTGCATAGGATTTAAATAGGGAATTGCTTCTTTTTACAGCCAGTGACTATGCAGACGACATTTGGTCTCCTTGGTCTGAATGGACTACCTGCTCTGTGACCTGTGGCAATGGCATTCAACAGAGAGGTCGCTCTTGTGATAGAATCAACCATCGCTGCGAAGGCTCTTCTGTACAAACACGAATTTGCAATATGCAGGAATGTGATAAGAGATGTAAGCATTTCATTTCTTTACTTTGAAAACAATGCAACCTGTTCTTGTCCTGAGCTTACAATATGTTGAGAAATACTGATTAATACTTCATGCTAGCACTATTAAGTTGCTTGCAAATTGCCAATCCAAAACATTCATTGCTGACAAAAGGAGCTGATAAGATAGTTGGCTATTGTAATTAATTACTGTGTAAATCATTGTTCAATTACTGTGTAAATTATTGCTTATATTGACATGCACAGCATCAAATGTAATGACTCTCAGTACCAAGTGTGTACCATTGCCATCTTTCTATTATTGCAATATGTTGGTTTCTTACTTGAATTGCAGCAATTCTATATTGCCGCTAGTGCCAGAAGAAAGCTACAAATCGCTTCAAAGAACTTTAATCCTCATAGTTGGTAACAGCTGTGTCTGTTTATAGTCAAACAGGATGGTGCCTGGAGCCACTGGTCCCCTTGGTCTTCCTGCTCTGTTACTTGTGGAACTGGAGTGATCACTAGAATCCGGCTGTGCAACTCTCCACTACCTCAGATGAATGGCAGAGAGTGTGAGGGAGAGGCAAGAGAAAACAAACCATGCCAGAAAGATCCTTGCCCAAGTAAGTTTAGTCTTAAAAGATGAGTGTTCTGTGTAATAATTAATGTTTCCAATACTCCATTGAATGTTATATAGGTGAATAGTGTATAGTTAAGGTATGGCATTGGATCCCATAAGATAGAGTAATACCCACCAACCTGGATGGCTTTGGAAGAGTTTGGACTAATTCACGGAGTATAAGGCTTTCAATGATTATTAGCCATGATGCTTGGGTTCTGCTTCCACTGTTGCAGGCAGTATGCCCCTTAATACTAGTTGCTGGGAATCACAAGTGTGGAAAGTGCTGTTGCAGTTAGATCTGACTCATGACCCTTCTGCAGCAGTTGGCTGGCCACTGTGAGACCAGGATTCTTAACTACATTGCTTGATCCAGCAGGGCATTTCCTACGTGAAATCTGCTGAGATGGCACTTCCCCACCCCACCCTTTTTTAAAGGAACATCACAGCCTGAATTTTTCAACATCTAGATTTGTTTGTGATTAGGCATATTGAAGGCACCAAGGGCAGTTGTGCTCTGTTCCCTGGATGCTAATAGTTGTTGTTTTTTTAAAAAATCCTTTTTTCTTTAGTAAATGGGAACTGGGGACCATGGTCACCATGGGACACCTGTCCAGTCACCTGCGGAGGGGGCCTTCAGCAGCGCGGTCGTCTCTGCAACAATCCTGCGCCCCAGTATGGAGGGAAGGATTGTATTGGTGATGCTAAGGACACCCAGATCTGCAACAAGCAGGATTGCCCAATTGGTGAGTAATGACCTATTTTGAAGTATAAAATGGCGTTTGGTAGCTCTGCTCTGTCATCTTCAGAAGGATGTAACTATTTGTCTAAGTTTTCACATTGGAAAAAATATATATCGAGATACAGCCACATCTTGGCTGTATGCTGGATAATGCTGTTCTTATTTCTTACTTGTGTAGTTTAGAGTATAAAATGATAAGAACAACCAGTGCAAAGAAAGTCAAATTAAAACTGAGCTGATTTTTAAAAACACAGAAGAGTATTTGTTAAATTTATCTACCTTGCTCGCCACCATTGCCCTGCACGAGGCTAATAACATTCTGGAATGTCACCTTTATCTTCTCTCAGATGGGTGCCTGTCTAACCCTTGCTTCGCGGGAACTACATGTACTAGTTTTCCTGATGGTTCCTGGAAATGTGGTGCCTGTCCTGCTGGCTATCGTGGAAATGGAATTAAATGCAAAGATATTGATGAGGTAAGAGGACTGGAATTGCTTATTTATATAAAATGTAGGACTGAATTGTAAGTAAACCTACAGCTAATTTTCCCTCTGTCCCCTTCTTTCATACTCCAGTGTCAAGAGGTCCCAGATGCCTGCTTTGTCCTTGGTGGAGTCCACAGGTGTGAGAATACTGAGCCTGGATACCATTGCAAACCTTGCCCACCACGCTTTTCTGGACCACAGCCCTTTGGTCGAGGTGTGGAGAATGCAATAGCAAACAAGCAGGTACTGCCAAAATATGAAAAGGTCCCTGCTCCTAAAACCTCGCCCCTCCCCTTTTGCATTTATGAGACATGCCCAGGAGGGGGGAAAGAACAAGTTCAATACATTATTCTAGAAATTCAAGTTGCTCTGAAAGGAGAGTATGCATATATTTAACATCTGAAAAGAATTCTAGGGCGAATTCACACTATTGCATTCCACCACGTGATTTTGCTCACAGATCTGCATGTAGAATGGCTAACGTGAATCAGGGGGGAAACACCATTACCATGATGTACCAAAGCTGTACTTTCCTAGCAGCCACAACAATGAAGGAAGTTGGACCTGGCCTGTACAGCCTAGTTCATGCCAGTTTTTATGCCTAGCATAGACTGGCTCCAAGGACAACGTATCTATACTATGTGTTTCAATGAAATTAGTTTAGAATGAATGCTTCTAAAATCTTGAAAGCAATAGCATCATGACATGGTAGCTTTAAGCATATTCTTCCACACTTCCATCTTCAGATATTGCTATAATTAAAGGCTTGGATCCTAGCTTTTCCACCTCTTCCCTCTGCAGTCCTCCATAACTCTTGCAAAATTGCTCATGGGGGTGATGGACCTTGGGAAAGGTGTGGAATGTGGTCTGGGGACCTGTAGATGGATGGATTTGAAATAAATAAACATTCTCTGTATGTGAACACATCCAAGCCTAAACTAGTAACTAACATATTATATAGAAATGCACATAGGATGCCTTGTTCTTTTAAAACAAAAGCCATAATTAGCTACTGTATCCATGGAGAAGTATTCTCTTTTTTAAAAAGACTTCCATGTGTTGCTATCTCAAAATAACAAAATGATAGACACATTTCTTGCATGTAATCTTAATTTTCTTGTGTCCATTTGGTCTCTTAGGTCTGTAAACCACGTGACCCATGTAAGGATGGAACTCATGACTGCAATAAGAATGCCAAGTGCACTTACCTTGGCCACTTCAGTGACCCTATGTATCGCTGTGAATGTAAGCCAGGCTATGCTGGTAATGGCATTATCTGTGGAGAAGACACAGACTTAGATGGATGGCCAAATACAAACCTGCCCTGCGTTGCCAATGCTACCTACCACTGCAGTAAAGTAAGCCAATTTCTACATATTCATTCATTCTCTCTCTCTCTCTCTCTCTCTCTCTCTCTCTCTCTCTCACACACACACACACACACACACACACACACACACACACACACACTTTAGAGCCCTGAATGAATGTACGCACCATAAACATTTGAGCAATAATATCCATACCTTAAAAGAAATAAAAAACTGTCTGTTAGTTAGTGTACCTGATTCAAATGCTTATGTATAAATTTGTTGAAATAACACCTGTGTCGGATTATGGCTCATAGATAGCTTTTAGAGTGCCTACTTTGGACAATCTGAAATGTCTTGGGGAAATTTCTGTTTCATCTTTAGTTTTCAGGATAAATTAGAGTACATACTGTTGAGTATATTTGAATGGTACTATGGACTGACACCATCCAAAACAAAATCTAGGAAATATAATCTTACAATCTGAGTGCTTTGCTGTGTTGTATTTAAAGGTGGATAGTAAATAATTATGTTTCTTTTTCTGCAGGATAACTGTCCCAACCTTCCCAATTCTGGGCAAGAAGACTATGATAAGGATGGAATTGGTGATGCTTGTGATAATGATGATGACAATGACAACATTGTAGATGACAGAGTAAGTCTCGCAGAAACAGTCCTGTTCTGTCTGTGGTTTAGATAATATTCATTTTTGCTCCATACCTGGGGGCTATTTGCAGAACTTCAGCTTGGCAGTCACTGTAGGAAATTGCAGGCACTGATGTTTTGGAATGTATTTAAAGAGAAGCACAGTAAAGTATTATCAGAGTTTTGTATTTTCAACAGCTGTAGGGATCCCATGCTTTAAAAGGCCTGAGATTTACTTGGTACTTCAGATTATAGCATCATTCTGCTTCAGCAAGTAGACAGGAAAATTCCAGAGCACAGGGGACTGGCCTTAGCTTCTCTCTCAGCTCCCTCTGTCATACTGTCCATATGGATGTCGTCCTATTAATGCCTTTGCTTACTGCCTTTATTCAAATAAATATAGTCAACAAATTTCTTATAAATCTAAAAGTGCATGCATGCTTGTATGTTTGTTTTTTTAACATGGCTTCTTTATTTTCTTTCTTCTACAGGACAACTGCCCATTCATCTACAACCCACAACAATATGACTATGATAGGGATGACGTTGGTGATCGCTGTGATAATTGCCCATACAATCACAACCCGGATCAGATAGACACTGATAACAACGGAGAAGGAGACGCGTGTGCTGTGGATATTGATGGAGATGGTACGGTTTTGTTGTTTTTCTTTTTCTACCCCCCCCCATCACCACACACTTTCTTAGTAATCTACAAGTTGCCCAAATTCAACTGCTGATGTGGAATTTTGCTCACTGTATGGACCAAATATGTTGTACATTGAGAGCTGTAGAAAGTTGCTCTATACAAGTCTGGATCCAACCCTGTATTATCAGCATGTTTCAGCACTAGTCGTGCGTGGATTGTAGCTCTTCCATGAACAAACAGGCTGCCACATGATTGCTAACTATTGTGTTAGTTCTAACAGTGTTAATATATGATACTAGACAGATCTACCTTTAACTTGGTTTCCTTTAGTTATTTCCTTTTAGTTACTAGCTTCATTTGGTCCCACTATATGTGTGTACTATTTAGACATGTTACCAAGGTCACTAAAATATCTAAACTATTTGTATTTTTAGGCATTCTTAATGAAAGAGACAACTGCCAGTATGTATATAATGTGGACCAGAAGGATACAGATTTGGATGGTGTTGGAGATCAGTGTGACAACTGTCCTATGGAACACAATCCAGATCAGGTCAGCTTAATTCTTTGGCCTATAAATGTACATGGACATTCAGTTTTCATTAACTCTTTGATATCTGCTATTTATCACACACACCCCTGCAATATATGCCAGTTGGCAGCCTAATGAGGAATACAAAATTGTTTATAACTGGGACATGTGTGGAAAACCTTGATTTCTTTTTTTAAAAATGCATGAGGCATCCAAGTGCACAAATCATTTCTGTAAGTCATGTTAGATGCAGTATATTCTACTAATAGAAAAGCCACATGGATAACCATGAGTAGCTTAAGTTCATTAATTTCAGAGGTTCTACTCTGAGTAGAATACCACCCATTATTGTTTGGAATCACTGTAGAAAGCATACATTCTGTACTGGAGCCACATCAGCTAGTAGCATAACTACCAAATGGGGAAAAAGATCTCTGGTATCATCACAGTGATATTTTATTAAATACAGGCTGGTTAAGATAAAGGAACCTGCACAGCGCTACAGCATGACACTCTCATGTTTCAGATATTTAGCATTAAAGCAGAACATGTGCTGAACAATGAAGGGTGTGTTTGCAAGGAATGTATATCCATGACACAAGATGTCCTGAGGCCAAGAGGGCAGTGAATTTAGATTCACATAAACAAACACACACAAAATGCTTTGCTAAGGACAAAAGTTAAAGCTATATAGAATGCTAACATCACAAAGTTGTTTTTTCCACTATTAGAAAAGCTGAAAGGCATATCCCACCATAAATATATATAACCTAATTAAACTTTGCCTGTTTAAAGGCTTGGAAATAAGAGGGAAGCCCAACCCCTCCCATTTAATTTGCTAGATCTAATGCAGCAATGGGTGAAGCTTGTGCAGTCATGTCATGTACAAGGCAGTAGGATTAATAGCTTCAGGGGCATACCTTGGATGCTTGAGTGGTCTCGGCAAAATTGGAGGAATCTAGATCTGTTTTTCATGTTACCCTGTGGGCAGTGATGGCTAAAAGGATGCTTACAATAAAAGAATCTGTTTTTAATGTCCCTGTACTTCTGCTAGACTATTTTTTTAATGAAAGGGTTCTCTCCAAAGTAGTGTGTAGCAGACCACAGTGACAATGGACTGCAAGTATTCCTGAAGTGCTGAGTGTCTCAGGCGACTCATTTTAAGTTGCAGAAAATGCCCCTCTTCAGCTAGCAGTTAATGTGATCAGTTGATTTTTGGGTGACTATATTTCTCAATGGATCATCAGCCAAACCTGCAGTAACACAAAGCTGGATAACTTAGGGCAATCTGATTAATATTGTAGTCTGCATCTAGAGGTCTTAGGGCCATATTTCAGAAAGTAAGCAGCCTAGTGTACTATTTGCAGTTTGTATGTACTTTTATATCATGACACTTCTAAAAGAATGCTCTAGCATTTAATCAGTATGTGGCAAAAACATTATGGTGGGTATTACCTCAACAGTGGGTCATTACTGTACAACAGTAGCCTTAACCCAGGCATAGCAGTGCGGCAAATAGAAAATACTCATCCAGTTATACAGCATTTGTGCCCAGAAGGTACGAAGTGCACAATAAAGCAGAAAGTGGCGCTTTTATCTCATCTGAAAAAGTAAACAAACAAGAGATTAACACATTCTGGCATGGAAATTACATGGAAATTCCTGCCAAGTAAAGGCAGAAACCACACCATTCTCTAAGGCCCTGGTGCTTTGAGGAATACATTTAAGCAATAAGATGTCTGAAGATAACCCAAAACAAGTTGGGACAGGTGGTTTTGTTTCTTTCTTTCTTTTTTGTCTGTGGACATTAACATTAGTAAATTACAAGTGTGCAATAGCTGTCATACCACCATACAAAGAGAACTCCTACACCTGCCAACCTGTTAGTTCACTTCAATAAAGCTCTATGCATGCAAGGACTGCCTATGCAGAGCTATTCCCTCAACTGGCATGACCAGCTGGAAGGACCATTGGAAGAAGCCACTGGATGCGCCAAGACAGTCTAAATTATTAGGAATCTTTTTAAGATAGTTCTAGTTGGTACCCTTTTAAAAATGCTTTACTTGAACATGTTCATCCATTTTCCTTTCAGACGGATTCTGACTCTGACCGCATAGGTGACAAATGTGATAGCAACCAGGACATTGACGAAGATGGCCATCAAAATAATCTTGATAACTGTCCCTATGTGCCCAATGCAAACCAAGCTGACCATGACAAGGATGGGAAAGGCGATGCCTGTGATCATGATGATGATAATGATGGCATCCCTGATGACAAAGACAATTGCAGACTGGTTGCCAACCCAGACCAACTTGACTCTGATGGTAAGAAAAATTATTCACTGTCAACTTCTCTAACTATACTAGGAGGGGTTGTCTAGCATTAAATTAAACACACAGTGTAGTGTTTAATCATCCTTTTAAGGGGGAGAAAATCCTAAATGGCAAGAAAACATATCCTGCTTGTTCAGATGGAGCTGCTCCATGTGAATGGATCTACACATTTCACTGAAATGCTGTAAGAGGGTGTTTATTGCGCAGACAGGGGAGCCTTTGGAGATTTGGGCCTGGAACTATTTTAAAAGGGATATAGGTGGAGAGAGAAAAGTTGTTTAAGGGAATTATCAAATGTGCACTTTGGATGGCATTTGTTAGTGTAACTAGTATAATAGTTATTGATGTCAAGTAATGGTGGTTTCGGTAGCACAGTTAAAATCTTGGATTAATTACATTAGATATTTTACTACTGCCAATCTGAAATGCACATTTCCCTTTTAAACTCTCACATATTTTTTATTTCTCTCCCACTCCTCCACCATTTCCTTTCTTCCTCTTGGGCTAGGTGATGGACGTGGAGATGCATGCAAAGATGACTTTGACCAAGACAAGGTGCTGGACATTCACGACATCTGCCCCGAGAATGTTGACATCAGTGAGACAGATTTCCGCCGATTTCAGATGGTTCCACTGGATCCTAAGGGGACATCTCAGAATGATCCTAATTGGGTTGTTCGTCACCAAGGCAAAGAACTGGTTCAGACTGTCAACTGTGATCCTGGACTTGCAGTTGGTGAGCAGGCGATTTGGGGTTTTCCTTTCTGTGTTTACTGTAGAAAATGTCATCTGTCTCTGGATGATAACTATTCACTTAAAGGCTCAGCTGAAAGTACACACAATACTTGCCTGCATAATATAATTTAGCAAGTGGTTCACTTACATTCAGATTCTAAGGTCTCCATCCCTCCATAGTGGTGTAGCCCTAAGCCTGCCTGCCTGCCTGCCTCTGTGACAGCAGAGCAGCAAAGGCAATAGGTTGTGGGCCTATCTGCTACGTTCACTATGACTTCAAGGCAAATCTTTCCATATCCCAAAGAGTCACATGAAAACCTGTGGCCAAAGGATAATAAAGCAAAGAAGTCTTATGGTAGAATCTCTAAATACAGTACTTCACACCAGTGAGCCTTTGGAAGATGCTGAGGCCTTAATTAATCATAGGGGGAACTGACCATTCTTGCAGTTTAAGAAAGACTAAAAATCTCTCCTTTTTCTCTCCCTTTCACTCAGGCTACGATGAATTTAATGCTGTTGATTTCAGCGGCACATTCTTCATTAATACAGAAAGGGATGATGATTATGCTGGCTTTGTGTTTGGTTATCAGTCCAGCAGCCGTTTTTATGTAGTCATGTGGAAGCAAATTACCCAGTCTTACTGGGATCCAACACCAACCAAAGCTCAGGGATATTCTGGTCTTGCTATCAAAGTAGTGAACTCCACCACAGGTCCTGGAGAACACCTCCGTAATGCACTGTGGCACACTGGAAATACTCCTGGACAGGTAAGAGATTGTTTCTGTGAATAAATAAAACCTTCCTTTCGACAATCCTTGGACTATTACTATTGTAGAAAGAAAAATCAGATTTGAAGAATGATATTAAATAACAACGTAAGATAAGAACGCACAAGTCTCTTTTAAAAGT
Source organism: Podarcis muralis (assembly GCF_964188315.1). Taxonomy (NCBI): domain Eukaryota; kingdom Metazoa; phylum Chordata; class Lepidosauria; order Squamata; family Lacertidae; genus Podarcis; species Podarcis muralis. The sequence continues at coordinate 41,618,882 of NC_135655.1, forward strand.
CTTGTGCACAACAGGATTAATGTAAACTAACTTTCTGCATTCAGTTCAGTAGAGGACGGTTGTACCCAACTAAGCCATTCTGAGCAGGCCCACTAAACTCAATGAACTTAAGTTAGTCATGTCCATTTGTTTCAGTGATAGGACTTAATTGGATTCAGTCCTTGGTGTTTACATCTGTCACTGCTGATTCACACAGAGAATGCTCATTTTGACACAAATATATACTGTATATATAACGGGATTTTCTTCGAACAATTCAATTAACAGCATCATACATTCACTTAAGGCTATTTCAAATGTGGTAAGTGGGTGGAACAGGAAGAGCAATGTTTGTGTTTCCTGTATCTTTAGCTTCAGGCACCTCCCTCAGAGGACAAAATGCACAACCTGCCCACAGAGAAACAGAAAGAATAGGAAGCCCAAGGCTTCCAAGCATAGTTGATTTCAAAGACTTGTACCAGCATAATGTCATGTGTAATTTAACTACATATTTGCTTTTCAGGTGCGGACTCTGTGGCATGACCCTCATCATATAGGCTGGAAAGATTTCACTGCCTACAGATGGCGTCTGAGTCACAGACCAAAGACTGGTTACATTAGGTAAGCTTTGCAAAGTTTCTAAAACAACTTTAGAAGGACAAATACAATTTGGCAATAGCTAATTTTATAGTTGCAAAATAAGCATTCTGTATGTTGGCTGAGGTTAATTACTGTTTCTCTTTACTGCAGAGTTGTAATGTTTGAAGGAAAGAAGATCATGGCTGATTCTGGACCAATCTATGATAAAACCTATGCTGGTGGTCGTTTAGGATTATTTGTCTTCTCTCAAGAAATGGTGTTCTTCTCAGATCTTAAATATGAGTGCAAAGGTAAGAATCCATATTTCCGAAGCTAAGTTTGTTTCCCTGAAATTACTGGTGAAATATCACCATCACTTTAGCTTTACACATTCAAAAAGTTTTGATAAAAAAGTAAAGAAATCTGTAACTCTTTGGCTACAACCCTTGTTACCTATAGGGAAATATACAGTAAACAACATTTAATGGCAAACATCCGCTTGGAAAAGGGGAAATATTGTATTTAATATCAAGAGTGATGTAAAAATATTTACGGCACACAAGGTTTGCCATTGAAAATAGAACTGTTGAATTTGAATCTATATTCAACAGCCTCTAGGTAAAGGTAAAGCTACCTCTGAGCATTAGGTCCAGTTGTGGACAACTCTGGAGTTGCGGGCTCATCTCGCTCTATAGGCCAAGGGAGCCAGCGTTTGTCCATAGACAGCTTCCGAGTCATGTGGCCAGCATGACTAAACTGCTTCTGGTGAACCGGAGCAGCGCACGGAAACGCTGTTTACCTTCCTGCCGGAGCGGTACCTATTTATCTATTTGCATTTGACGTGCTTTCGAACTGCTAGGTTGGCAGGAGCTGGGACAGAGCAACGGGAACTCACCCCATCGCGGGGATTCGAACCACCGACCTTCTGATCGGCAAGTCCTAGGCTCTGTGGTTTAACCCACAGCGCCACCCGTGTCCCTTTCAACAGCCTCTAGTGATATGCCAAAATTAAGTCACTTTATCAGAGCTAGATAGCTGTGTTGTATAGGTGGCCACTTCATAAAAAAGCTTGGAGCAATTCCGCTACACATCTGACATTTTGAAAGGGGAACGTGCAATTACTATTTAAGATGCAACACAGACAATTGAGAAGCTAATTGTAGCTGCTTAATTACTAATGTATCAGTGTAAACAGAGTGACAAATTACTATTTTTCCTTTCTTCTTGCAGATCCGTGATCACAATGGCAGTTGATACAGAAATTATTTTGAAATGCTGTATTGCACCTTCTGAGAAGTTTAGTTTCTACAAACCCTGGGACCATTTTTTTTAATCGCTCTTCACTTTCTTCTGCCTTTACAAAATAGACTCAAAATACATGATCTGCCTCAAGAGAATGCTTTTGAGAGAGAGAAAACAGCAAAGTACACTTCATTTCTGACCTCTGTTGGCACAGAAGAAAACAAATGTATTTTGTGAATAAGAACATTCCTTGCCTCAGGAGCAAATAGTCACTTCTGTAAGAAAGGCATTTGTGTAGCTGGGCATTGTCACTGCCTCTCTTTAACTGGAGGTCCAACGGAGTAGCACTTTTGTAATAAGACTATCTTTATGCTGTGTTGTGGACTACTTAAAAATGAAATATATACTTCAGCTTGTGGGAGATGAGAGGGACAGGAAAGAGACTAGCAGAAGTTGGAGGCAAATGCCTCACTCTTTGAAAGGGGACTATTCTCCCTGGGGTTTACATCTTAATTGGAGGGACTGTTACATATCTGACTAATAGCCTGATCCTCTGCATGTTTGCTCCTATGCAAGTCCCAATGTGAGTTACTCCCACATAAGAATGCATAGGATTATTTTTCAATTAATAAGGAACTACTTTGCTTGATTACATCGGAAAACTAGCTGGCTAAACCCAGGCAGCATTAACAAATGTTAAAAATTCAGTTGTGGGGTAAGAGGGGTAACAATATTGGCACACTGGATTACACCAGTTTAGTGAGAAAGGGGATGCAGAGGAACAGAGGGGGAAAGCAAGTTTACATGTGCCAATGCATGATAACAAACATGCACAGGTTTGATACCAGCAACAGGCAGTGCAGATGTAGCAAGAACACTGAAGTGCCAAAGAGCACTTTCAGCTCAACTTAGCACTTGTATTGGCCTTCAAGGAACTATGTTTTTTTTCTTATATTATGGTTACAAAGGCACAAAAGATGACAAACACAATTAAAATACAAAATTCTTTTCTACAAAATGCAATGGACTTTTTTTTTTTAAAACAAACAACATGTTTTTAAAGCATTGATTTTTGTAGAACTGTAGATAAAGAAAATGTAAAATATTTATTTTTACCTATCCTGCCTGTTATGAATAAGAAAGGACTCTAGATTAAAACAGTAAAACAATGCGTCAAGACTATCCACATAATTTTGCAATGTCTCCATGACTGTAAGATTGTAAATACAGGTTATTTATTGTTCTATAGTGAATCTAGACAGTAGTGTGTGAATATATTTTAGCTGTAAAGAGCAGGTTTTCCAGAAGCAATGTGGGGCACAGCAAAATAAAAAATTAAAAAAAGCAGTGGGAGAGGGGGAGGTTGGGTTTTTGTTTTGTTATCAGTGTGTTCTTCTTTCTTCCTCTGTACAAGACAGCTGGCAATGTAGCCTAGTAGGGCTACCCTACTGCTGCATTGCCAAACCACAAAAATGTTTAAATATTGATTGCCCAGATCTCTCCTGTCGGAGAGGTAATAGCTTTCTTATTAACACTGGCCATAATCCGCTGTCAGTCCGTACTCTTCTCATTTCAGAGGGATTTGCATGAGAGATGCTATCAATGGATTGTTGCCTTTATCACCTTTGTTATACTTGTATGTTGCTAGTGCATTCTATCGGTCCATGTGTCAGACAAAGAAGAAAATCCCTGTCCTAGGGAGGAGGCAGACTAAAGGAAGAAATGGCATAAGAATGTTTGATTTTGCAGATCGCACACCTCAGATACCAGCGTGTGGTTGCTGGAGCATAAGTGCCTCACAGGTGGGATTTCAGGAGCATTTTTTTTAAATTAAGAAAGACTGCTCGTGGTATAAGGGGCAGCAAAACTTTTATCTACGAGCCTCTTCTTACTAAGAAAAAAAGAATGTCAAAGGTGAAAGTTTATGTACAAATATTACCTCATTGTTGTGTGACTGAGAAAAGGAAGAGAGAGAAAAACCTTTGGATCAAGCAGAGTTTAAATATCTAACGAAATTTAAAGCTACTGTAGTATTAAGGAGAAACAAAAGATTGCAAGCTGTATATAGTCAAGATTGTTTGTTTTTTTTGCAGAATTACATATTCCCAGTAAGAAAACAGCATTGAAGCAATGCTGAGAACAATTTGTGATACTGTGTTCGATGGTTTCACCCCCTGTCATCTTGCATACCATTCTTTGTATTTGTATAAATTATTGTTTTCATTACTGTTGGAATAGTTAATCTTCTGTTTGTGTAGATATGCTATTTAAATAATTTATCATGAAATGCTACCTGTAGAGCTAGTGTTTCTATTTTTATAAAACATTTGCACACTGAATTGAAGAATTGTTTGTTTCCCATCCCCAGTGTTGTTGCTCTTAGTATGTTTTTTTTTTCTAAAAATGAGCATATTTTGTACACATGTTTAACCATTTTACAACTTAAAAGCTGTGTAAATTGTACAATAATGTTTCTTACATACAAGAAACAATAAACAGATACAAAAATCTATATTTACAACCTCGGGGGTTAGTTTCATATGTTCCTTCCTCCTACTGATGTTATAAAACCTGCCACTCAGTTCTCCCTGCCTTTGTTCCATTTCAATCAGCTATCCTCTTGGCAAGAAAGCTGTGTACTTTTTTTACCTTCCAGTCCAATAAACTGTTAGTGGAAAATGTCATAAAGAAAGCATACCTTTACCTTCTAATACCTAAGGGACTCCACAAAGTTGTAGTCATAGCAGTCCCTACCCTTTGCATAGTTTCATTAACACAATATTCAATCTTGACCACCTGTAACTTGCCTACATGGGCTCCACTTTTTAAAAAAGTTTTTTTCTGAATTCTCACTGCTGCATCCTCCTCTGTTCACAATGCACTTGCATAGCTTTGACTCGAGACTGAGAAGCAAAACCATCTTTTTAGAAATAAACAAAATGGCTGCAACTTACCCGCTTGAGGATGGTTCGTGACACATCAGCAAAAGGCATTTACCTTAATAGGATTCTGTGACCTCCATTAATGCCCAAAAGCTCATTAATATCTCTAGGATGCATCAAGGGAACTGCATGTACATTGGAGTGAGCTACTTTTACTAGGACCTACCTTTAGATGGTTTATAAGGCTCAGTCAGAGATTTGGGAAGGGATAAATATGGTTCTATTTTATCAGCTTCTTTGCTTCTGAAGGGTTCTGTGAATAGTTAAAAAGGTTTTCAAATGTGTAACATATTTTCTGTAGAGTTGCTAAGTATCAGCAGGCCCTTTGAGTGAAAAAGGGGGAAACTCGAACTTCTATTGCTGATCCACCTCATCTCATCACTCTGACTTGTAACTTAGATGCATTGCTGGATTAATTGTTGAGCCTGGAAGATTTCTCTGAAATGCAGGCCTAATGTCTTTGAAGAGGGACACGGGTGGCGCTGTGGTCTAAACCACTGAGCCTAGGGCTTGCTGATCAGAAGGTCGGCAGTTTGAATCCCCACGATGGGGTGAGCTCCCTTTGTTCGGTCCCAGCTCCTGCCTACCTAGCAGTTCAAAAGCACATCAAAGTGCAAGTAGATAAATAGGTACTGCTCTGGTGGGAAGGTAAACGGCATTTCTGTGCGCTGCTCTGGTTTCGCCAGAAGCAGCTTAGTCATGCTGGCCACATGACCCGGAAGCTGTCTGCAGACAAATGCCGGCTCCCTCGGCCTATAGAGCGAGATGAGTGCTGCAACCCCAGAGGCGTCCACGACTGGACCTAATGGTCAGGGGTACCTTTACCTTTACCTTTAATGTCTTTGAAGCTGTTTCGTGGGGTGTGGCTAAGTAGGTGAGGGTAGCCGATTGGCCTCAAACTCTTGGTGACTTAGGGATTTCCCCTGCATACAAAGACAGGTTCAAGCAGATTGAGCAGATGAGATCAAGAAGGTGGTTTGTGCATGTGCTGTAGAGGGAAGTGAGGGGCAGATGGGACTTGCCAACCTGGGAAGGTAGCCCATCTAGGAGAAGGAAAACTGATGCTAAACCTCCGCTGCATTGCGGCTATACTCATTTGTGAGAAATGCTTTGGGAATAAACCCTGAGGAAAAATCCATACTCGCTGCCTTGCGGGACACCTTTGGGAGAAGAATAGGCTAAGGACCAAGCCCTACACAAATCCAGAGTGCAGTCCCTAAGGTAGTTGGGTGGCATCTTGTATGCCTCCTTCCAGCTACTCTTGCAACCCAGCAGGTGCCAAATGTATTGCTCTTCTTTGCTTTGTCCCAAATCCGTGAGGCCAAGAGGGGGGTCTTGTCATCTTGGTAGCTCAGGACTTCTGTACATACCGCCCAGGCTTGCACCCCAGAGAGGACACTTCAGTGCCGCTAATGCAACAAAAGCAGCGTGGGAGGCAGAAGTTATGAGTTAACGGTCTCTGCAGCCGCAACAGGCGCTGTGATTCTCCAGTGGTTTGACTTCACCCCTGCAGGTGTACTCCATTGTCTCTCGAGACAGACAGATGCCAGCAGCAAGATAACTTTGAGACTCCTCTACTGCGCTGTGCATCAGACTGATGGTTCTGATGCTTTAGCTGATGCAGAGTTTGGGCAGCTGAGACAGCTTAAGGTCAGTCTACGCATTAAGGATTCCATGGATATGATGCCAAACACACCATCCAAGTGGGGAATTATTCTTCTGTCTACCATAGCATTTGAGTAATAATAATAATAATAATAATTATTATTATTATTATTATTTATTTATATCCTGCCCATCTAGCTGGGTTTCCCCAGCCACTCTGGGAGGCTTCCAACAAAATGCAGCTCCATCATATGGCAGTCTTCTATTAACTGCTGCTAGCCATGAGCACTACAAGACATGATAGTATTCCTTTCTGAATAAGTAATCAAAATAGTGACACAAGATAACACTCCAGATATGAAAAATTCCCAGTACCAGCCAATGTTTTTCATTCTGCACACACACACACACACACACACACACACACATTGTTGTTGTTTAGTCGTTTAGTCGTGTCCGACTCTTCATGACCCCATGGACCAGAGCACACCAGGCACTCCTGTCTTCCACTGCTTCCCACAGTTTGGTCAAACTCATGCTGGTAGCTTCGAGAACACTGTCCAGCCATCTCGTCCTCTGTCGTCCCCTTCTCCTTGTGCCCTCCATCTTTCCCAACATCAGGGTCTTTTCCAGGGAGTCTTCTCTTCTCATGAGGTGGCCAAAGTATTGGAGCCTCAGCTTCACAATCTGTCCGTCCAATGAGCACTCAGGGCTGATTTCCTTAAGAATGGAGAGGTTTGATCTTCTTGCAGTCCATGGGACTCTCAAGAGTCTCCTCCAGCACCATAATTCAAAAGCATCACACACACATACCCTTGCTAATAAACAGTGTGCAAGATGCAGTGTGCAATATTGTTTTATACCTCTAATATATTATTGCAGAGAAGCTGCCTGATATATAATGGAATCAGTTGTAAGCTGTAAACTACCAGTATGTGGTGGAGTCTCATTTAATTCAGCAAGGCATTTGGCCAGCTTCACCTGGATTGTATCCAATGCCCCAGTGTAATGGATAACTGTAGCTTAGAGCTTTAAGTGATCTATCCTTGTCAAAGAGGGAGCACTTTTCCAAACACATAAACCAGGCAGAAATATAATATGAGCTTAGAACAAAAAGAAGTCATTGAAAGGAACTGTGTTCCAAGAGCATTCCTTTCTGCTGCTTCTTCTTGGCATTGCCATCCTTTATTTATTTATTTGGACCATCTTTCCCTTGGAGGAAACCTTTACCTATTCAACACAGGTTTCCTTTATGTAGGTCAACCAACAGAAATAACAGTCTGCAGGTAAAGAGACTGCATAAGAGAGATCAGGTTGAAAATGTTGTTTGGGAATTAATATTACAGTTAGGATAATAATGAGATTCTCAGACAGCCCCAGGTTATGGTGCCCATAAAGTATTGGGTCTAAGAACATATTTGTGTCAAAGTAGGAAAGATGCACTTTATGCAAGTATTTGGGGCAGTCAAGAGTGGGGGGGGGGGTTGGAATTCTCAAGCAAATTCGATTCGCACAATTCGAAGGTGTGGTTTCAACATTCCTAATAATGTTGGATTTGGGGGATTTCTAGAAATCGGGGAAAGGTGCAATAGTATTGAATTTCAGCTGTTATTTATCAATCTGATTTAAGATTCATTTATTTATTTAAACTGAAGTCTGATTTTATAGTTTTACCTAATTTTTACCATTTTGCATTTATTGGGCACTGATTAAATGACTGCAGTTAAGCAGTATATAAATGGTTTAAATAAATGAAAAGCTTCCCTCAAAGTCGATAGCAAAAATGTAGTCAACCATCATGTGCCCAAATTCAAAAGTTTGAATCTAAAAATTTGAAACTCTTGATAAATTCTTTCTTTTTTTTTGTTTTGCTCTACACTTGGCTTTTAAAAGATGTGTTGCTTCTGTGCTTTGCTGACATAATGTTACACACATTAGAACCACTCAGCTTGTCCTTAGTTCCTCCCTCCTTCCTGGCCCTGCTCTCTGTGCACTCTTGCAAGAGTCCCACATGTGCATGTGTCACAGTATCTATGGTCTATGACTGACCTCACTGTTCTGACGACTTCTGCTGCACCAGCATAGAGCATTTCCTTATGCAAGCAGCTTTCTGGTCTAGGACTCTGGTCACTGTTGCACAAGTCATGATTAACACAATTGCCAAAGGACTGATGTTTCACTGGTAACAAAACAGGCTACACCATGTTCAGTTTCCCTTGGGTCAATATTCCGTGCTATGGATATGGTTAAAATGGCCAGATTAATAATAATAATAATAATAATAATAATAATAATAATAATAATAATAATTGTTACTACTACTACTCTGGGCGGCTTCCAAAAAAATATTAAAATACTATAATACATCAAACATTAAAAACTTCCCTAAACAGGGCTGCCTTCAGATTTTGACAACTAGTTTGATTGGATTGATTTAATTATTTAATTCCATGGTACAACTGAAAAGCTGTGTAGTGCTAGCAATGGATTTTTTTAAAAAAGGTTTGTAGAATATCTAGCACTATTTGGAAACGATTACAAATGAACATTATTTACACAGAGTTAAAGAGCAAGAAACAATGGTTGACTACCTAGGAAAAGATATGCAAAATTAGTTTATATAACTTCTAGCAGGTGCTACAGAGCAGAAAATGTTAGCATGTGCAAACTCAGCCAAATACTAGTCAATTGTTCTGGGCTGCATACCTGATGTTAGTCATATTCAACAAATGTATGTTATGTCTGAACTTGAGTTTATCATAAGAGAACATTTCTTGGGGTTTGTTTCACTAAAGGAGACTACAGGTGCTTTTATGACAGAAACTCTTTGTGGGCACCTTGAGCAAATGACCAGTTCAGAATCTGCAGGGTCAGGGTTATGACAATGGGAGTAACATGAAAGGCAAAGAAAATGGCATACAAAAGAGAGTCGTGGACATAAACTCACATGTCTTTTGGGGGCCCTGAAGTGCACACACTTTAAACTTCGTAGTCAATGATGCAGTTAAGTGATGTTTGGAAACAACTAGTTTCTTCAGTTTGTTTCAAAAGATCTGTACAGTGGTACCTCGGGTTACAGACGCTTCAGGTTACAGACGCTTCAGGTTACAGACTCTGCTAACCGAGAAATAGTACCTCGGGTTAAGAACTTTGCTTCAGGGTGAGAACAGAAATCGTGTGGCGGCAGCGGGAGACCCCATTAGCTAAAGTGGTGCCTCAGGTTAAGAGTGGTTTCAGGCTAAGAAAGGACCTCCAGAACGAATTAAGTTCTTAACCCGAGGTACCCCTGTCATTATTTCGATTCATCATCTCCACATTGGCAAATTCTAACTAGCTATGTATCAGACTTAGGCATACCTGTTAAGCCACTTAGTGAAACACGATGGAAGAGCTGGGTCAATGCTTTGAAACCAATGAGATATCATCTTTTAACAGAGATCTCTGATGACACAAGTCTGAGAGGTTTCTTTGGAAATACTTCCCAAACTGAAGCTAAGGCCCTTGCTGATGCTGCTTGTAAGTTCAAGCTTGCGGTATTCCTTGCTACATGGTACAACATCATTTCTGAAATCAATCTTACAAGCAATCTACTACAAAATAAGAAAGCTGATTTAAATTCAGCTACAAGCCAATTGCAAGTAACCAAGAAGTACCTTGCGGGCTGCAAGTGTGATGAGGGTTTTCAACATGTTTTGATAGATGCTACTGAGATTGCAAAGGAGCTAGAAATACTGCCACAGCACAAGTTAGAAAAAGGAGAGAGACATGGCAGTTTGAGAATGAGGCCCAAGAAGAAGCCACAAGATTCAAAGCAGAAATCCAAAGTAGGTTTCTACTATGACATCTTAGAAATGACCATATAATCTGCTGAAGAGATATTCCAACAGCTACAACAGTATAATTCCCTATTTGGCTTCCTGTATGATATACTGTATCAACAACAAACAAACAAAAAATCTACTGAAGCTGTAATTAAGACCTGTAAGAATTTGGAAAAAATCTTTGATGCACAATGGAACGAAAGATAGTGGCTTGGCAACTACATCAGTTGAACATGCCCAAGCATCAGCACTTGACCTGAATTGGTGACAAAATGTGCAAAAGAAAAGGCACACAAAGTGCGATGTTGGTGTGCCTGAAACTGAAACTTTTAGGAGACTTAACTGTTAGCATCACAATGTTTGCTGAAAGATTTCCATTTGTATTTGAGAAAGGTTGTTCTTGCAATTTAAAATAAATTTATTTTAGCAGTTTCAAGTTGTGTGCTTTTTGTTGCTTTCTACAAGACACCCGTTTTTGAAAATTGAAATTAGAAATTTGGCTTGCGGGTGTGGGTGCAGGTAGTTAGCCTTGCCCAGGGTGCAAGAGAGCCTGGCACCGCTGGCACCAGGCAAAAGCCCTGGTAGGCCTCAAAGCTCTGCCCAGTACAAAGGAAGGATGAGAGAATATTAGAGATTTCAAATCCAGCATGAGCAGTTACAAAGCAGTAACCTTCTGGTTGCTCAGACTGGAACTTACAAATTCTGTATAAACAATGAGTTTGAAGCTGCTTTACAAGGTGGTGTGAAGCGTCAGGAAGAAATTTCTGACAGTAAGAGCTGTTTGACAGGGGAACGGACTCCCTTGGCAGGTTATGGACTCTCCTTCCTTGGTGGTTTTTAAGCAGGGGTTGGGTGACTATCTGCCTTGAATGCTTTAGTCGAGATTCCTGAATAGCAAAGAGTTGGACTAGATGACCCTTGGGATCCCTTTTGACTCTACACTTCTATGATTCTATGATTCTAAGTGTGTTTTGGCTACAGCACCTGAAGATGGCCATCCTGGTTCAGGAGGGAAAGGAACGATGGTGACATTAGTTCAAGACCTATAGTGGACATAGAAGAAGCAACTCAAAGGGAGGAGAAATATCCATAGTCCACCTGAAACACACCCAAGCAGTATCATACATTTTGTTATTATACACTAAAAACAATTTACAATAATCTGCTACTCTAAAATAACGCAAGTTCACCTATCATACTGCAATCTTCTTTATTTGAACAGCCAGGTTATAATCCAACCCAGAGTTAGGAATATATAAGGCCACTGGTTTCAAAAGGCCTAAGCGTGACTTTAATATGCCTGTTGTCTTTGTCCATGGAGTTTTCTTGGCAGGGATACTGGAGTGGCTTGCCAGTTCCTGCTCCAGGTGGATCACGTTTGGTCAAAACTCTCCACTATGACCTGTCCATCTTGGGTGGCCCTGCACGGCATAGCTCATAGCTTCTCTGAGTTATTCAAGCCCCTTCGCCACGGCAAGGCAGTGATCCATGAACATCATCACAAACACACTTTTCCAACAACACAAGAGACGACTCTACACATGGACATCACCAGATGGGCAGCATCGAAATCAGATTGATTATATTCTCTGCAGCCAAAGATGGAGAAGCTCTATACAGTCAGCAAAAACAAGACCTGGAGCTGACTGTGGCTCAGATCATCAGCTTCTTATAGCAAAATTCAAGCTTAAACTGAAGAAAGTAGGAAAAACCACTGGGCCGGTAAGATACAATCTAAGTCAAATCCCTTATGAATACACAGTGGAAGTGAGGAACAGGTTTAAGGATTTAGATTTGGTGGACAGAGTGCCTGAAGAACTATGGATGGAGGCTCGTAACATTATACAAGAGGCAGCAACTAAAACCATCCCAATGAAAAGGAAATGCAAGAAAGCAAAGTGGCTGTCCAACGAGGCCTTACAAATAGCAGGGGAGAGAAGGCAAGCAAAATGCGAGGGAGATAGTGAAAGATACAGGAAATTGAATGCAGATTTCCAAAAAATAGCAAGGAGAGACAAGAAGGCCTTCTTAAACGAGCAATGCAAAGAAATAGAGGAAAACAATAGAATGGGAAGAACCAGAGATCTGTTCAAGAAAATTGGAGATATGAAAGGAACATTTTGTACAAAGATTTCCATAATAAAAGACAAAAGTGGAAAGGACCTAACAGAAGCAGAAGACATCAAGAAGAGGTGGCAAGAATACACAGAGGAACTATACCAGAAAGAAATTGATGTCTCGTATACCCCAGGTAGTGTGGTTGCTGACCTTGAGCCAGACATCCTGGAAAGTGAAGTCAAATGGGCCTTAGAAAGCATCGCTAATAACAAGGCCAGTGGAAGTGATGATATTCCAGCTGAATTATTTAAAATTTTAAAAGATGATGCTGTTAAGGTGCTACACTCAATATGCCAGCAAATTTGGAAAACTCAGCAGTGGCCAGAGGATTGGAGAAGATCAGTCTACATCCCAATCCCAAAGAAGGGAAGTGCCAAAGAATGCTCTAACTACCGCACAATTGCACTCATTTCACACGCTAGCAAGGTTATGCTTAAAATTCTACAAGGCAGGCTTAAGCAGTATGTGGACCGAGAACTCCCAGAAGTGCAAGCTGGATTTAGAAGAGGCAGAGGAACCAGAGACCAAATTGCAAACATGCGCTGGAGTATGGAGAAAGCTAGAGAGTTCCAGAAAGACATCTACTTCTGCTTCATTGACTATGCAAAAGCCTTTGACTGTGTCGACCACAGCAAACTATGGCAAGTTCTTAAAGAAATGGGAGTGCCTGATCACCTCATCTGTCTCCTGAGAAATCTCTATGTGGGACAAGAAGCTACAGTTAGAACTGGATATGGAACAACTGATTGGTTCAAAATTGGGAAAGGAGTACGACAAGGCTGTATATTGTCCCCCTGCTTATTTAACTTATATGCAGAATTCATCATGCGAAAGGCTGGGCTGGATGAATCCAAGGCCGGAATTAAGATCGCCGGAAGAAATATCAACAACCTCAGATATGCAGATGACACAACCTTGATGGCAGAAAGTGAGGAGGAATTAAAGAACCTTTTAATGAGGGTGAAAGAGGAGAGCGCAAAATATGGTCTGAAGCTCAACATCAAAAAAACGAAGATCATGGCCACTGGTCCCATCACCTCCTGGCAAATAGAAGGGGAAGAAATGGAGGCAGTGAGAGATTTTATTTTCTTGGGCTCCATGATCAATGCAGATGGTGACAGCAGTCACGAAATTAAAAGACGCCTGCTCCTTGGGAGAAAGGCGATGGCAAATCTAGACAACGTCTTAAAAAGCAGAGACATCACCTTACCAACAAAGGTCCGTATAGTTAAAGCCATGGTTTTCCCAGTAGTGATGTATGGAAGTGAGAGCTGGACCATAAAGAAGGCTGATCGCCGAAGAATTGATGCTTTTGAATTATGGTGCTGGAGGAGACTCTTGAGAGTCCCATGGACTGCAAGAAGATCAAACACATCCATTCTTAAGGAAATCAGACCTGAGTGCTCACTGGAAGGACAGATCGTGAAGTTGAGGCTCCAATACTTTGGCCACCTCATGAGAAGAGAAGACTCCCTGGAAAAGACCCTGATGTTGGGAAAGATGGAGGGCACAAGGAGAAGGGGACGACAGAGGATGAGATGGTTGGATAGTGTTCTCGAAGCTACAAACATCAGCCTGACCAAACTGCGGGAGGCGGTGGAAGACAGGAGTGCCTGGCGTGCTCTGGTCCATGGGGTCACGAAGAGTCGGACACGACTAAACGACTAAACAACAACAACAACAACAACAAGCGTGACTTACGGTATGTTCCATTTTTGGAGCAGGCCTAGCTGCAAGTTATCATTTCCACCTTTGTACAATGTCATTGCTCTGTTTATAAAGCAGCCAGTAATACAAATTGACCATGGTCCATCACTAACATTCAATATCACATCTGAACATTTGCCAGCACAGGAAAAATAATACTCCATACAATCTACCTCACTGAAGAGTTTTCAGTGACAATGGTGGGTTGGATTGCTCATTTCCTGCGCAGAATACAAATAGCTCTGGTGCCAAATTGTTTCTTATCAGGTGCTGGAGTGTTGATGTAAAACGCTTGTACTCTGAAAACTATTCAGCAAATTTTGGTTACCTTTCTACAAACCACCACAACCTCATCTTTAGATAGACTTATTAGTCTCATAACAAGAAATAGGAGCTAAACAGATGAAACAGAACTCTTCTATAGTTCTTACAGAGCACTTTGAATGTTCCTCTGCCCTCTTTTATAAGCAGGACTTTGAATTCTGGGAAGGGCAAAAATACCTGCTTAACCTAATTTTTTGCCATAAATGTAAAAGGTAACTCACTCTGGAAGACAACTTTCCATATTACACATTCCATTTGTAGGCTTCTCCTGTGATCTATCATATCACAGTTTCTTCTGTGAGTTCAGGGTGGTATACATTTACTCTCACAATCACCCTGTGATGTAGCTTAAGTGGAGAGACAGTGAAGGACACAAGATCACGCTGTGAGTCCAATAACTTGAGTAGAGAATTGCACCCAGGTTTCTTTTGTAATGATAGGGTTTATAATTCAGAAAGACTCCCTTAGAATTGAGAAATCGATAATTTGAGGACTTGCCTCAGGTCACGTGATCCAAGCAGTTCCAAAGGCTTAGAAGTCCCTGGACAAGTTGGTCTTAGAGGCTCTGAGGAATAACATTGTTTCAAGCCATTCCTCATTCCTCTAGTTTGCCTGTGCACCCAGAATCATTACATCTTTGGGCCAAGTCCAGTACCCTCTAACACACCACACTGTTGTAAGCAAGTACAGTGGTATCTTGGTCGTTGAACAGCTTGGCTCCCGAACAAATAGGCTCCTGAATGCCGCAAACCCAGAAGTGTTCCAGTTTATGAACGTTTTTTGGAAGCTGAATGTCCGACGCAGCTTCCGATTGAGTGCAGGAAGCTCCTGCAGCCAATTGGAAGCCGCGCGGCTTGGTTTTCGAACAGTTCTGGGAGTCAAACGGACTCCCGGAATGGATTGACAACCAACGTACCACTGTATAAGAATGCAGACACTTAATAATCTATAAAGAAGCACAGAACGCAGTTTTGCTGGGGGGAAAACAGCTTTATAAAAAGGTAAAGGGACCCCTGACCATCTAAATCAGGTTCAAATATAGGAGACGCAAGATGTTTCTGGCAAATTATAATAATATACTCATCTACTGTGCTTCTGGCATATGAAGACCAAGTATATTATTTTCCTACTGTGCTTTTCCAGCTGTCTTCTTGTGTTGCACTTTTTAAAGGCACTTTTAGGTTCTTCCTCTGGATTCACTAAGATCATCGCTAGAGGTTGTTACAGAAAGCATAGCAATACTTGGCACTCGATCCCCACTTTCCCATTACTAGCAGTTATTTTAGAAAACCTAATACATACCTTTCAGCTTTCCTCCCCTACAGCAGTTAAAATACACCTTGATGCCAAGTTTATGACAGCAGAGGATTTAGGCTGTTGCTTCAACAGTACTTCAGTTGTTATCTCTGGGTAGTAAAACTGTGTCACCAGTGAGGGGCACGGATGTAATAAACCCAGGTCTACCTCCCACTCAGAAGTGCTTGCATTTTATTTAGCATAGGACTAAATTTTGAGCAGTATGTGTACAATGAATGTAGCCAGATGTTTTTGTTTTCCTTGAAAGAAAAGGTAGAAGTTAACTGAACAAACTGATAATCTTTCTTTGGCTGCTTCTGGGCAAAGAATGAAGCCCCAGCATCATAGATGATGAAAAACAGAGCTTCATCCAGGTAAAACATTACGCAACTGAGAATGCCCATTCTCACCTGCACAGTTTTGTGGGTAGAAATGTAGCAAGAACTGGATATCCAAATGTACATCACAATTCAGCAGTGCACCTTGATAAATATCTGCCTCTAATCTGCACCCGCAGTTAGCATTTCACGAAGGACATTAGCATATGAAAGTTGCTTTTGCATGCATAACTCCCTTGTAGAATTGGGGCAAAGAACTCCAAGAGAGAGAGAGAAATAACAGTGATATATATGTTTCTATGCCACCTTTCCGGGCACAAATGTCTTTCTCAAGTTGGCTCAAGGAAATAACATTAAAACATTTTAAAAATATAGTGCACACATTTAAAATATTAAAGCTAAAACACCTAAAGCTCATATGGTGGCATACAAGTCAAAGCTAGAAGTAGGAGCTGGGAACACTTAGTAAAAAAAAAAAGCCAATTACATTATATTAACTCATACTAAATATTACTACTTAGAAACACTTCTTAAAGTTAGGCTGAGGAAAAATGGGTCTCTCTGGATCTCAACCTGGATTATATTTAAAATATAAATTTTCCCTCCATAGCTGTGTCACCCCCTTTAAACTGAGAGATTACCAACAGTAATGTGCCCAGAAAGGCCATATCTGAAGAACAGTAATAATATTATACAAAAATTCTGTAAATGAATGAGAAACTTGAAATGTTCAAGAACAAACATGAATGTAACACTCTCACGAGAAAGGAAGGAAGGAAGAAAATACTTTTGAGTACCATAACAATCAGAACTACTTTAAAAAAATTAAGTACACAAAATGAATTAGAACAGAGATTTACAGTTTCAGTTTAAAGAAACCCTTTAAGAATAAGTTTGAATAGATTTGCAGAGCTCAGGGAAATCTGCTTAAAGTAATCCTTTTATCCAGAAAATACGTGTATGGAAGATGTCCAAATCTTTGGGTTATTTCATTCCTAAATGGTTCAAAAATTGGACATTATGGCCACATTCCTACATGTTTTAAGTACAGCAACTTACACTGTGTGCAAATAATCAGTTCCATATATAAATATAAGGAACAAATTTTCCAGCCTGAGCTTGCCAAAAGCTTCCTGAAGCTTCGGCAGGAACAAATATCAGGCCATGCACAAGCATAACCTGTGCGTTGATCACCCAACATGCATATGCAAACACAGGCTTGCAAAGCCCAGAGTTTATTAGGCAGGGCTTAGGCGTTCTTACTAGAAATTAGCCACACAATTCCCTTTTGTTAAAAGTACATCCCCTCACATTTCTCAATATTAAGAAGTACTCAGCTATAATCCTTATACAAAAGCTCAACATCATCTACCAAAAATCAACTGGAAATCCTCTAATCCTCTATTTGTTTCCCCTGAATAAAAATGTTTGACATGAAAAAGACAAGCAGTTGAATCTTTTGGTGACATACGACTGGTCCCCTAAAAATGGGAGCCTTCTCTGAGGCTGCAATCTCAAACTTGCTTATTAGTGAGTGATTCCCATTGAACGTGGTGTGACGTACTTTTGAATAAATATCTGCACAGGATGGGGCTGCGCATCTATCTCTCACAATCTTTCCTGCCAAATCCAAACTGTGATGCACAGAGCTGCCAAGAAATACCATTATACATTGTACAATTCAGATTGTACAATTCAGGGTCTACAGCCAAAGCCATCTTGTAGCACTCTAAGGGAGCTTCCTGTGTTCCTACTATGTGCTATAAGATGGCTTTGGCTGTAGACCCTGAATTGTACAATCTGGGCCTTCTCTGTGGTTTCTCCCAGACTTTGGAGATCCCTTCCTAGAGAAATTAGACCGGCGCCCTCGCTGTTGTCCTTCTGCCGACAGGTTAAGACTTTCTTGTTTGCAAAGGAAGGGCTGGTGCTGTGATGTTTTTATTCTAATGCGCTGTATGTTTTAATATCGCATATATATTCTATTAATATTTAATTTTCTTTAATGATTGCTCTTTTTCTATGTTTTTAGCTGTTTCCATTTTAGCTGTCAGACACCTCGAGTTCCCATCAGGGAAAGAGGTGTGGTGGTGATGATGATGATGATGATGATGATTTCAAGATTGAGACTATTACCCAATTACTTGACTGTATGTCCAGAGGGCTGGATTGAACTCAGATTGAATACCTTTTGCCCAGGTTGGCTACTATTTGTCTGTAGCAAGTAATCCCATGTTTTAAGATTTGGTGTGACGGTGGCCTCATGTGCTTACAAGAATAACATTTTATGGGCAGTGAAGGAGGCAAAAGGGAAGAAAAGGGAAATAATGAAATGTGCTTGACATGCTAAGCTGCTTCCTCCCGCGGCCTAGAAGAAGACAAGAAAACAGGAACTTGAGGCACTGATCTGGATTAATGGGAAGATGTTGCCTTGTGGCAGGCTTCTGCGGTTAGACCAAACATATGGCACTTATGAGTAACGTCTTACATATAAAAAGTGCTGTCGTTGTAAAGTTCTCTTGTGATGTAAGTAATGTGAAGAAAGGTTGCAGCATCTGGGATTTTTGAGTTTAATATGAACTGGTGGTGACCGACTAGGAGCAAGTCCTTGGGATCACAGTAGGGGTCATAGGAGAACAGGATGATAGACTAGATAGGCCATTGGCCTGATCCAGCAGGCCCAACTTGAGTTCTTAAGTCCTTTTGTTTATTTCTACATGCTTAGCAATTTTGCACGCATGCATATCCAGCTAAAATTCAAGCAATACACCCATGGCACATTCACCCTAGCAAATTTCAATGCCCTGCCTCTCTGCTGACCACCCTGGGACCAAGAACGAGAGGTGCATGGTTACTGTGCCTTGTGTGCTAAGAGGACCACCATCGTGGCCAGTCAGTACCATGGTTTTCCCTATTGTTATCCAACTACGTTTTTTGCCTGCATCTTGGTGCCTATATCAGGGACAGTGGGAAACAGACATTGCCAGAGAGGCTATAGGCTATTCCGGGCAACTCAGTCAAAATAAGGACTGAGATCTAATGTGGTCTGCAGGGGACATTTGTATGTGGAAGGCAGAGTCGTTTCAAGAACAAGAGGACAATTGTGGCTGTTAGAGGTGATCGTCTGCAAAGTGTTTCAAACATATTATAGGTGGGGACCATTTCGCAGGGGCTTCTGTTCCCAGTTCCTGTGCATATCAGGGAGCGTGCATAAACGTCCCCCGTCCCTATTCTGCCCTCTACTGGGACAAAAAGGACCTGGGCCTTGGTGATCACATGTCAACCAGAAGAGCCTAAAATGGTCAGGTCACTTGCCTGTATAATGCTACAAAGTTGAGAAAGTTAGAGTAAGGGCAAATGTTGCCCAGTGGAGACCATGCCCCCATGCTATAAGCAGAAGGAAAAACAAAGCATGAGCAGAAGAGAGGTGGAAGTCCGATGGTGCGAGGTTGGGAGAATAAGGGGATGAGAAAGGATTTCATAGCCACAGGACCGTGCTTCTGTTTGAGCAACATGCGAGTTGTGAACCGGGGCGTTATCCTGCAGGAGGCGGACACCTTTGGCCAGCATACCATGCCTGAAACAGCCAAAGCAGACTGAGGAAGCAGCCAGAGAAATCAGAACAAGAAATATGCAACAGAGAGCAAGGTGCTTCAGGGAAGTACAGGAGCAGAAAGTGAGAGGGGAGTGGGGATTTTACTCAAAACATGTGGTTTTTCTCGTAAAAGAGACGTTTCTCAGGGGGGAAACTGAACCCTCTCACTTTTGGTCAGCATTAAAAATGTGCAAACTCACTGGGGAGAAAACAATCAAATTTGCCTATTCATTTCCGGAGGACTCGATCACCCCTACATGAGACACGGCAGCTGAATAGACAAAGAAAAAAGAAAAGTGCAGAAGAGTTGAAAGCAGAGCACACTTGAGAAATCTGATTTTGCGTCTCGCTCTAGAATGGCTTCTGTGTGCTTTTGAAAAGTGTGATAAAGGAAATTAGGAAAATTGTGGGGGTGATGGGAAGACTACCCTCTTTACAGGGATAATGGGAAAGAAACTGCAGTCCTGGGCATAATTGCTGGGAATTGGGACCAACAGACACAATACATTGCTTCAGAGTAAACGCCCCTGCTGCCTATAAGTTGGCCTGCCCAGAGATTGTGCTTGTACCATAAAAGAAAAATCATTAGCAATTACCGTAGTGGCCCAAATATAAGCCACACCCGAATATAAGCTGCACCTTTAAAATTCAAAGAAGAAAAGACAATACCCAAATATAAGCCGTTCCCTTAAAATTTTGTAGGCACTCACACCCATTCCGTTTTACCATATGTCTGTTTCAGCAGCAATATCGTAAAAGCCAATTTTTGTAAGGTCACGAATTTAAGCCACACTTTAACTTTTCACGGTCAAAATTTTGGGGGAAAGTGTGGCTTATATTCGGGCCAATATGGTAGTTTTCATGAAATATTGCATGCTAAAATGGAACTACTAAAGTAAAACTTGGCTAAAAAAAATAATACAGCCAACAGGAGAACAACAGTTGGCGCTAATATTCCCTACAATGTTATGCATAAGAGATGGGTGGGTAGCAATATGTCAAATGCCTTACAGGAGATGCTGAATTTTAGGTCCTTAGTAAGTATGATCATGTCATAAGTAAGTGGTAAAATTCATCAAAGGAGGACTTATATGACAATGTGAAGACATCTGAACAGGTATGGGTAGAAGAAGAGAGGGGATGTATTGAAAGGTTATATAGTGATACCTGCTTCACTTGTTTCAGCAGCCTAGTGCCAACATTGAGGAATCCAAAACTGGGTCAATAAGATGTTGCTTTGTGGCAGCCTCTTGTAGTTACAGTCAGAACTTCTGACAGTAATGTCACTGTATGGTAGAGTTATCTAACCACAGCAAAGCTGTCTTGTCTAACCAGGTGTAATATTAAGGCAAATGAATATTGGCATGCAGTGATTTGTGATTTAAGGAACGTGTTTATTTTGGCTTGCTTAGCAGCTTTGCAGATTCTCAAAAATGGGACAGTGAAAGAAAAGCCTATGCTGCACATAATCCTATTACAGCTAAAAAGGATATAAAAGACCACCAGAGAAAGAGGAAGTTTGGCAAGATTAGACAGCTACAAAGGTGCCCACATTACTAGAAACCATGGCTAGCTTCTAGGCTCTGCCCCCATGTTGATCAGGCTGCAGCAGGGCCTGAGCGGCACGGGGTTACTGCAAACTGTGGGCTAAGAGATTGTACCAGATGCAACTGAGCTCTGCCCTCCACTGTCATCTAAACAGAATCAGTCTGTTCAACCAATAGCATTTGGCCACTTCTGGATTTACAGTTGCCGCTGTTTAAACAGACATCAGCTCTGCATAGCAGCTTCTGAAGCCCGCTCTGCTGCTCGCCTGCCAGGCTTCTGTTTCCATTATTAAAACAAGACAAGTTGGTGTCTGCTTCTTGCTCTTTTACTTAGTCAGACTGCCACGTGCGCTTCTGCTGATCTGCCAGAACCAATCCCTGCTCTTGGGACATCCTGTACCAACAGGTTTAAACCTGCTCCTTTGCACTTGTGCCCGATGCCTGGCATCTCTCCTCTTTGGTCGTGTTCCTTATGCCAACCTTGTTTGTTAAGCAGAGAGACTTAAGGCCGCCCTACCCTCACCAATACATGAATCCATTCTTAAAATTAAACCTCAGTTGCCTTAATCATCAGTGGTGGTCAAATGCCACAACTTCAGTTGGAAAACCCACAGCAAGGGTCAAGGTTTAGAAAGATGTGCCATGGGCATGGGCTTGGCTACATATTAGAAGTATGTATAGCCAGACTCTCTGATCTCCAGAGCAAATGGCTACAACCATGGCACTGCAGCACTACTGCTCCTCTTTTATCAGGGACATCTTGCCGCTAGGTGGTTCCTTCCAAGGCAATGCCCACTCAGCTGCAGGCAGAGGCACAGATCAGCAAGATATTTCAGTGCAAATACCCTTCATATGGGACCCACTGTGCTCTTCTCGCAAGATCGCCTTTGAGGACGAGGCACAATCTTATTATAATCCTATTGTTATTCAACAACCGCTTGCTCATATTCTCCCCTTTACTCCCTTGTTTGTAATTTGCAGGTTGTAAACCTACAGGCAGAGGGCTCGGGTTTCTAATTATTGTTGAACAATGCAGTATGGATGATTAGTAATGATTAATGAATGCTAAATAAATCCCTATCTTCTTTTTAACTCAGTGCTGAAAGGAAAGATAAATTCGCTACAAGATTTGCCAGACTAACAGGCTTTCACACATGCGTTATTAGTGTCGGCATAAATGGAACGTGCATCTGAGTAGCAGACTATTTTTTTACTTCTAACAGAATGTATGTTACAATGTGCAATTTAATATGACTCCCTGTCCACAGTTTTGCACAGCTGCCTCTACATTGACACTATGCTAATGCATGACTAGAGCTAATATTTGATGATAAACCTGTGGACAGGGCCCATGCCTTTGTGGTGGTGGTGTAGTTTTGCACAGAGTCTAGTCACTGTAGATGTTTTAAAAGTAATAAATAAATAAACAAACCACAAAAGCAAACATAAAACTAATGGTAGCATTTTGCAGTTCTTCCCCGCTCAGATTTTTGTATAAATCATCATCACATAACACACAAGAATGAACATGTCCAGATTCATATAAGTAGCAGGGAATCAAGTTTCAAACAGAAAACAGAGGTACATTTGAGCATCCCATTCTCTGCATGCCTCCTGTTTAGATGAATCTGCCAAAGACTTATTCTGTTGATATTTAAATATGGCTCACTGTAAGGAATGCGGACTTATGTCTCAGTTACATAAAAGCTGTTGCTATACTGCATGCATCGTGAGAACCTAGACATACAGTGTCATGTAGTTTATTTCCTAAGACTCTTCAAGATTTCATAATTAGAAATCAGGTAAAGGAACCTAAAACCACATCTTTGGGATATTTTTTTTATAAAAAAAAAACCATTAACATGCATGCAAGTTATTGATGCTGTTTCCAGAAATCAAGTAAACAGAGAATTTTTTATTTAGAAGTCCAATTGCCACAGGAAAGTAAGACAAAAAGCATTTACTATGGGAAAAACATTTTCACAGAATAATAAGCTTTTATGTCTCAGATCTGGATGATTTCTGAAATGACCTTAACTAAGTAAATCAATAACCAACGAAATAGACTTTACCAATGCAGTGAAGGTGGCAGCATATTACTCTTCAGTCATGTCTTCATCTTTCAGTTCATCTGTACAGAAATAAAACCATTCTTGGCTTATTGAAAGGCCTACAGTACTCAGAAGTATAAATGAAAAAAGCAGCTGGATGTTATTGCTGCCGTCAGCCCACTATGGGCATTGCTGGCCACAGACTAGGCCACGGGTAATCAATACGGTGCCCTCCCAAAGTTGATGGAATATGACTCCCATCATCCCTGAACACTGAGAACACTGGCTATACTTATGGAAGTTTGAGTTCAAGACCTTGAGGACATCACATTGACTATTCCTGGCCTAGGGTATTTGCCAACCAGATGCCAGTGAGAAGCCAGGAAACAAGACCAGAGCAGACTTTGGGATTCCAAGCAACAGGTGTCCAAAGGCATCCTGCCTCCAAAAGAGGTGGTAGAACATTGTGGCTAGTTGAAAGCCTTCTTCTTTGATAATTGGCCTGATCTTCTTTCAAAGCTATCAAAGTGATCGTCACTACTGCCTGGAGAAGCAAATAATTTAACTATGCACTGTGTGAAGAAGTGCTTTCTTTTGCCTATCCTGAATCTTCCAACATTCATCTTCAAGTATTAAGAGAAAGGAAGAAAAACTTATCTCCATCCACTTTTTCCATACCATGTATTATGCAAAATTCATCTGCTTTCTAGCTTGTATGTCTGGGTCGCTGTCACATAATTCCTTACAGTCTACTAAAAATGGCAAATCCCAAACATTTAATCATGATGACCACTAGATGGGTACAAAGATACTACATTATGAAAATTTGACATGTCTAGCTAAGCAATATTGCTGTATTCCAAGTAAATGTTTCATTTGATAGAATACTGGAGTTTGACCTAGGAAATCCTTGCTCGGCTATATTCTAACTTGGGAAAGTCAACTGCTGCTATATGAATAACCATAGCACAGGAGATGTTTCAGTCATCTTCTCATCATCCCTGACCATTGGTCATGCTGGTCCAACACCATCCCTAGATGTACTAGAGACATTAGGGAAGCAGAAAGGGTGCTAGACACTGATTTTTATTTTTATTTTTGGCAGTAACCACGTATTTACTGTAGCATCTAATCTGCCTGTTGCTCTATAGGGGCTTTGCCAAAATCTTGTGAGAATTCTATGTCTTCCATTTATTCTACTTTTCTTTGCCTGGATAGTTCAAGGTGGTACATAAAGTTAAAAAGACTCAACAATAAAATATGTTTAAATGCATTCTTCATTCAAGTGTCATTCAGCAGCAGAGGCTTCTGTTAGAAAAGTCAAAATGACTGATGAGTACTCAGAACACTTTGCCACAACGAAAGAGGAGCCTGGCCAATTTATACACATTAATTGACTTCTAAGGACTCCTGTGCATTACAGTGGTATGCTCAGAATAGAGAGACAATGTATCCCTACCCTTTTTCAATATTATTGGGCAACACAGGAAAACTTCCAGACACTAAACCAATCAAATTTTAAAATGATCTCTAACTAGAAATATCCATCACCTCTATATTATTATTGAGCAATGCTACCAGTTCCTTTTTTAAAAAATGCAGTCAGTTGACCTTTTCTGCAACCTTTTACACATTTTATCGACACAATGAACAAAAGAAACAGGTTTACATATTATTAAAGAGATAATTCATCTGTGTATATCCAACTTTATTGCCAGCTGACATAATCAATCATTATTTTGAGTGCTTTTCCTGAGAACTAATTTCACAGCTATTTATGTCAGTTCAAGAATGTCAGAAAACATTTTGAAATTTTGTGTTATTTCTGGCATCGTTTTGTGCCTTATGAAAGGGCTTTTTTGCCCTACCAGTGTAATCATAATACATTAGTGCATACCTTCGATGAGAACCTGCTTGGGTTTTTAAAATCACAATCAAAAGCCTATTCCAACGGTTTATTAAGAACCTCACCTCCTCTGGTTTTCAATGGTATGCTAGGAATGCTGACCTCTGTGGATGGCTCATTGTTCATGCTGATACAATAAAAAGGTTCATCAAGAAAAGAAGGCCTTTTCAGCCTGTCTGTGCTAAGGGCTATTGACATGAAGTAGTCCTCAGAGCTACTGGCATGCACAATCTCTTCCTCTTGGCTTTCTTGATTCTCATTTTCTTTTTTCTCTAACAGGTGAGATTCATCCAGTGCTCTGCTGAGATTACAGTCAGAAGTTCCCATCATTTCCTTTGAACGTGTACCATTATCTTGAGCATCCATCATTTCTGAGTTTGCCAGCTTTTCCACACTTTGGGCATCATCTGATGGAATGATGTCTTTAGCTGTGTTGCAACAGAGACTTGTTCGTTCAAGAAAGGATCCCTGAGATTTTGGCAAGGTAAGACTGTTTGCTCTTCTTGGGGTTTGCATACATTCTTCCAGAAGGGCATTAAGCTGCTCTTCTGAGAGACAAGGCAGTACATCTGGCTGGAAAAACAAGGGGAAAATTCTCCCTGTCAAAATATAACTATAAATAATGCCTTCATAAAACAGCTTGACGACACACAGAAATAATGGAAGCATTGATCTCTGATGCCAAAGAGCATAAACCAGGCTCCAAAATGAAGGAAAAGTACCAGACAATGAACCAAGAATGTTTTAATATGATCTATAACTGGAAATACACCTCCCACCTGTGGATTAAAAAAATAATAAT
The DNA here is from genome assembly GCF_964188315.1 of Podarcis muralis. Lineage (NCBI taxonomy): Eukaryota > Metazoa > Chordata > Lepidosauria > Squamata > Lacertidae > Podarcis > Podarcis muralis. Next base: position 41,644,731 of record NC_135655.1, read on the forward strand.
ACCTGCAGCAACTTGCTACCAGCCTGAGCTGAAGAGCTTTTGGGAAGCAACCAGTCACAGAATTAGACACAAATGTCCTATTGATAGTGTGAGGACATGACTGGTCTAATTGTAACAGCATCAATACCTTAGCCACAATAGAGCCAATGTTTCCTAGCCCACCACACTGCAGCACTCACAATAGTCTTTAAGTGACATTTTAGAGGCCTAGTGAGAGCAGTGGCAGTGTAAGCTGCTATTCACCCAATCATACACTTGAGTACACGGCCACATGAAGTGAGGTCAATTTTTGATGCTGCTACTTACAGAGGGGCCACCGCAGCCATTTCCAACAACTGCAACATTGAAAAAGGAAAGTCATGGTAGCAGAAATGGCTGACCCTGTGCACTTGTAGTATGTAGCTCCTTCCTATTAAAGTTTCCAAATGCGGTTGTGAAGAATTGCATATTTGTGCAAAGATCCTAATATGAATGCTGAACATTGTAAGAATGGCCAATGCAGAGATGCCTGCATATGTGAGTGGAAAATATAGGGTCAAAACAAATACAATACCTTGTTACGCAGATGAAATAGTCACAACATATAGAGCACAACTGTGGGACGTGGGTGGCGCTGTGGGTAAAAGCCTCAGCGCCTAGGGCTTGCCGATCGAAAGGTCGGCGGTTCGAATCCCCGCGGCGGGGTGCGCTCCCGTTGCTCGGTCCCAGCGCCTGCCAACCTAGCAGTTCGAAAGCACCCCCGGGTGCAAGTAGATAAATAGGGACCGCTTACTGGCGGGAAGGTAAACGGCGTTTCCGTGTGCTGCGCTGGCTCGCCAGATGCAGCTTTGTCACGCTGGCCACGTGACCCGGAAGTGTCTCCGGACAGTGCTGGCCCCCGGCCTCTTAAGTGAGATGAGCGCACAACCCTAGAGTCTGTCAAGACTGGCCCGTATGGGCATTGGTACCTTTACCTTTACCTTATAGAGCACAACAGGCTGAGTGGTAATGTTCATAACAATTTTTTTCCTGGTTACCTCCTAACATAAGAATCAAGTCCAGGATGTACACCATATACTATCCTTAAGCAAGGTATATAACCTATTTAATTAAATCCAGTGCAGATATATTTCTTCCTTTCTTAATACAATCTTGTTTGAATTCATATATTACACAGTCCTTGAATATGAAACAAGGAAATATCTGGAAACCTTGTTCTGCCCAACCCAGCTGCCTGAGCCAGCCAGCCTGTGTCTGCCACCAATGCTAACCAACCTCATCAGCTGTATCGTCCATGACATTCCATGGACCTTTCCTTAATCACATTCGAGGACTGTGTAATATATGAATTCAAACAAGAATGTATAAAGAAAGGAAGAAATATATCTGCATTGGTTTTAATCTGCATTGGTAGATCTATTGGCTGTGCCTTTATCTGCCTAGGTACCCATTTTATTCTTTATGTTCAAAGTGGCTAACAATCTGGCTTAAAAAGGAATAAACACATATGCTTTAATAAAATCCACGAAGTCTTACAATATAAGCAATATATAAAAGCAGCATCAATAAATCAACTAAACAATCCAACGTAGCAATGATCAAAACTCAATGGCTGGTCAATTTACAGATGGTTAATTTAATCATTGCTTTGGGATCAGCCTGCAAATTGAATTTGTTATCAGATGTAAAACTTTTTTAAAAATTAACTAATAACAATAATACAGGCAAATAGGTTGGTTTGAAGTACCTGCTTAAACACCAGAAGATATGGAGTCTGACAGATCTCCCCATTTAGGACATTCCACATCATGCAGAAAAGGCCCTGTTTCTGACTAAGATACCAAAAGGAGGAAATACATATTTCATGCACCAATCAGATATTCCCTCTTGCCAGTGCTAAGAAGCAGCAGTCTGTGTTTTATAGCTTTGTAACTAATTCTTACGGCAAGCCAAAAGGGACACCATCCAGCCAAACGTTTTAATTTCCTTGGCTTCAATGGAAGACATTTATGCACATAGTGAACCATCACACTGAAATTGAGTCTTATCTTTAAGTTGGGCCATGCTCTCAGTAAGTGATGGACACTTTTTAGTACACATTTGACCAATTAACTTATGGATCGACAGAAAACTCACACAGAAATACTGACTGCTCTTAAAGAGAGCAGAGGGCCTTCTCGGTAGTGGCACCCGCCCTGTGGAATGCCCTCCCATCAGATGTCAAGGAAATAAACAACTGTCTGACTTTTAGAAGATATCTGAAGGAAGCCCTGCTTAGGGAAGTTTTTAATGTCTGATGTTTTATTCTGTTTTTAATCTGTTGGGAGCTGCCCAGAGTAGTTGGGGAAACCCAGCCAGATGGGCAGGGTATGTATGTATGTATGTATGTATGTATGTATGTATGTATAAATAAATAAATAAATAAATAAATATTTCACTTCTTGAAATACCAGTATAAACATTGACCTCGTGTTTTATTATGAAAATAATACAATAAATTACTGTACATCTAGGGTTGCCACTTTTGAGTGTGAAGGCCTTTCAAAACCTTTGGATGGGCAAAAATTTAACAATATATTTGCCTTTCATGAAAATATTGTACTGCCAAGTACCTGTGAATTCCTTCTAGTAGCGCCAAGTGGGATGGCTTTAAGTTACCCATCATTTGTTCACTTTTCCAATAAAAAATAAAATTCCAGTTTTGGAAGAGTGTAGTGGCAATAGAGTCCATCATCAATTTAAGTTACCATATCTATCCTTACTCCAAGCAAATGTGCTTACGATTCGTATGTAATTCTCCAAAGTATAGTGTGTGGATTTTTCTCTTCTGTGTCCAGCTACAATTGCTTATTCAGTAGATTTAGCCATAAAAGAACTCTTCAAACCTCCCTAAGGGCTTTCCTTTCTTCTCATATTTCTTGCTGGCGTCCTTATACAAACATTTCTTGTCAAGAAGTAAATCAGCTGAGGCAATCAGCACACAGGCTGACATTTGGACAAATAATTGAAAGATTGAGTTACGCTTGTGAGGGAATCTCTCTTTTTTTCATTTTAAACACTTGATAGTAGAAATGCATTGCAGCTATCCTAATGTTCAAGGGTTTAAGGGATGCTAAGGACCTGCTTAAATAATGTACCTGCTGTAGCATCGATATTGTTACTGAGGTGATGGATTCTTAGGTAAAGGTAAAGGTAAAAGGGTAAAGGGACCCCTGACCATTAGGTCCAGTTGTGACCGACTCTGGGGTTGCGGCGCTCATCTCGCTTTACTGGCCGAGGGAGCCGGCGTACAGCTTCCGGGTCATGTGGCCAGCATGACTAAGCCGCTTCTGGAAAACCAGAGCAGTGCACGGAAACGCCGTTTACCTTCCCGCCGGAGCGGTACCTATTTATCTACTTGCACTTTGACGTGCTTTCGAACTGCTAGGTTGGCAGGAGCTGGGACCGAGCAACGGGAGCTCACCACTCGCTTCTCCTCACTTCTCCTGATGTCTGCCATATATACCTCCTGTGCTGTTCCAAATGGTTCCTCAACCCTCTTGAGCTGACTGGGAAGTAAGAACAAGCAAAAATCACATCTCCTTTCCTTTCCACTCTCAGAAACCTTGGTTGGGTTTAAGAGCTTTCCCTCTTACTTATTTTATTACATTTTTTCTTATGCCTTTCCATGTAAGGAGCTCAAGATGACATACGTCTTTCTCTGCCACCCATTTACTACTTATAACAGCCCTTTGAGATAGGTTAGGCTGAGTCACAGTGATGGGCCAATGATCACCCAGCAGCATAGCTTAGAGAACATTTGACCCTGAGTTTCCCTAGTCCTAGTCCGACACTACACAAAACTTCCGCCATTTAAGTGTCAAGCACAGGCCAATCTGTTTGCCTGTGCTTTTTTAAAGGGTTAGAGCTGAATGTATTTGTACATGGCTTGGTTTAAAGCTGTGGCTTTGGCTTTAGCTGTTCCTATTGTTTCAATGAATTTATATTTTATTGTGTTGTTATATGATTAATTATATTTTATTGTGTGCCCAACTTTGGGAAGAAGCCTTAATAAATAAACTGAAATATTTAGTAAATATTACTGTTGTAAACATTACTGTTGCAGGGGGTACTTGTTCTGTAGTCTGGGTCCTATTAGAATAGATAATGTGCTCCTTATTCTTCCTAATTTTTAGCAGGACAATGTCCCTATGTGTGCTACACTTTTTAATGCTGAGAGTGAGGGGGGGGGGACATTCATTGTCAGCTGTGTTGGGTGCTTCCTAATGATCTTTCCTGCAGGTTTCTCTTTATGTAAGTTGCAGCCAGCTAGCATGGTATTTCCCTGACCCCAGATGCCTTTTTCTACCTGAGGGTCTTTAAAGCTTAGCTGAATTCCTCAGCTGCATGAGTCTATAGGATAAATCCTGCTGCATGTGGTAGGAATGTGCACTTGTAATTACTTTCTGCACAAACCCTGTTGTGACTCCAAGCTTTCGAGCTCAAAGGTTTAGGGATTGTTTTCAGTGTCAGTACTGAAAAAGAGACAGGCAATCAGCAAAAATTAATATATGTTGCTTTTCCATGGCCCAGAACATTAGTATGATAGACACGCTCCAAAAACAGATTCTGTCAAAAGTCCAGTCCTCAAAATGTGCCACCAAACTGGGGTCTAATTTTAAAAGTCATATTGATTTACAATATACAGTCAATGAGATATATGTGTATTCTTCACATAAGAAGAAAAATGAACCAGAGGAATAGTTCAGGCATGTTGCTTCTACATTTCACAACTTTGGCTCAGAGAAACATTAATCCACTCTAATTACTCATTCTTTATTCCAGTTCCTTCTCACCCTTAAACTGCTGAGATGTATTAAACATATGTTATGTTATAAATATGGCTTTTAATCTCTTTTGCGGCAACTTGCTGCTTCCTTGCTGAAATAAATCTACTGTGAGCATACAATAATTTCTTGAAACTGTTTTTAATTTGTTTGATTGTTGTTGTTGCTGTTGTTTTGGGGGAGGGGAGATGGGTCTGTGAAAGGAGCTGGGGGACCAATCACAGTGGTTGAGGGTAGGGGGTGGTATGGTGTTTAAGGTGGGGCAGGCCAGGTAAGGGGCACATGGCACAGGAAGTTGGGGACTATGCCACATGCCAGCGCCCCCCCCCCCAAACCTGGGGAATTGTGAAACACTACAAAAAAATCAGAACAATATTTTAAAATTTTACAAGTGAAGAGAACTGACACTAATCCATCCTGCAAAGTATAAAGTTATCAAAATCAGATGGCAACTAGGACGTTCTGCAGCTCAGACCAGAACTAGATCTCACAAAAGGTACACTTTGAGCAGGCAGTGAGGAGAAGCTAGTCTCTTAGCCCCATCCCCTGCTACTTGACATTCTCAGCCAGCTCATTTATATACAAATATATACATATCCTCCCTTTAATTATTTAGCACTGTAGGCAAACAGATTTTATAAGAGTAAAATATGAATATTGTTTCACCACAGCTATGGCTCCAAACTTCAGTGAAACCAACACAGAGAGCCAAGAATGCTTAGATGTGGTTTTGTCTGCTTTCAATTACAAAAAGCCAATACGCTTATCAAGTTTGCACATGTTTGCTTTCATGTTCCGCAGAGTATGATATGAAGTGGCGTCAGTGCCCACTATCTCAGTGTTTATATTCTGGCACAAACTACTGAAAGATGTTAGGAAAACCCAGGAATAAAACCCACTCCTCTTGTAGCTTTCTTAAAGTGTTTGTTAATCGATGCTGTGCTTAACAAGGAATTTTGAATAATGCTCACCCAGAGAGGTACTTAAAGTTTAACAAATGCGCATTAAACCTCAGAGTTATTTCATTCATATGCTGATGGTTACAGTTGGAGAAACTGGAAGAGCAACAGCAGTAGGAACTCTCTTTGCAGCGGAAACATATCATAACATCTACAGTGCTCGTGCAGACACTAAAGATATGGGGTTTACTTGTCCCCCTTTTGATTCTAACTGACAATATCCCAAAAGAAAGAGTAAAACTATTTTTCTATGCAGCGACTGTGGCTAGGGTACTAATAGCCAAGTACTGGAAGGGTGACCATATACCAACTAGAGAAGAATGGCTACAAAAGCTGAGTGAGTATTTGGAACTCGCTAAGTTGACTGAATGAGTGCCTGATCACCTCATCTGTCTTCTGAGAAATCTCTATGTGGGACAAGAAGCTACAGTTAGAACTGGATATGGAACAACTGATTGGTTCAAAATTGGGAAAGGAGTACGACAAGGCTGTATATTGTCCCCCTGTTTATTTAACTTATATGCAGAATTCATCATGCGAAAGGCTGGGCTGGATGAATCCCAAGCCGGAATTAAGATCGCCGGAAGAAATATCAACAACCTCAGATATGCAGATGACACAACCTTGATGGCAGAAAGTGAGGAGGAATTAAAGAACCTTTTAATGAGGGTGAAAGAGGAGAGCGCAAAATATGGTCTGAAGCTCAACATCAAAAAAACGAAGATCATGGCCACTGGTCCCATCACCTCCTGGCAAATAGAAGGGGAAGAAATGGAGGCAGTGAGAGATTTTATGTTCTTGGGCTCCATGATCACTGCAGATGGTGACAGCAGTCACGAAATTAAAAGACGCCTGCTCCTTGGGAGAAAGGCGATGGCAAATCTAGACAACATCTTAAAAAGTAGAGACATCACCTTACCAACTAAGGTCCGTATAGTTAAAGCCATGGTTTTCCCAGTAGTGATGTATGGAAGTGAGAGCTGGACCATAAAGAAGGCTGATCGCCGAAGAATTGATGCTTTTGAATTATGGTGCTGGAGGAGACTCTTGAGAGTCCCATGGACTGCAAGAAGATCAAACGCATCCATTCTTAAGGAAATCAGACCTGAGTGCTCACTGGAAGGACAGATCGTGAAGTTGAGGCTCCAATACTTTGGCCACCTCAAGAGAAGAGAAGACTCCCTGGAAAAGACCCTGATGTTGGGAAAGATGGAGGGCACAAGGAGAAGGGGACAACAGAGGATGAGATGGATGGATAGTGTTCTCGAAGCTACAAACATGAGCCTGACCAAACTGCGGGAGGCGGTGGAAGACAGGAGTGCCTGGCGTGCTCTGGTCCATGGGGTCACGAAGAGTCGGACACGACTAAACGACTAAACAACAACAACAAGTTGACTGAAGTCTTAAGGAACAAGTCAATTAAAATAGTCCAGAAGGAATGGGAATGCTGAAATACTTACCTATCGAGTCAAGGTTCAACAACCAAGATTTGGTTGTGTTTAGAATAAATCCGTAAGTAGGAAAATGTCTCCTTATACCAAGATGAGGAATATATTGAAATACAGAGAAATTGCTTTAGTTATAAGAAATGAACCGCCGTGAGGTCAACGGAAGTCAAAAAAACAAAAGTATAATAAAAAGAGATTCACCCCAGAAGGGTCAGCATCTTGGTAGAGAAATGACATTCTGAGCTGTCTGTTATTGTATTATATTTGTATTATACTTATGTTCTTACTTTTTGTGTTTGCTCTGTTTTCTTTTTTGTTTTCTTTTTTGTTTCTTTGTCTTTCTTTTTTGTATTCAATTGAAATGTTTTTATACTTTGTTTCATTTGTATTTGCATAACAATTCAATAAAAAATTTTTTAAAAAAATACTCTTCCCCCTTGTAATCCTATACAGTATAGTAATTATTATTTATACAGTGCCTTTTAAGAGTATTCTAAAGTAGAAAGATGAGTTTCTGCCCACCAGTGTAGCGATACAGAGTTAGACAGACTAATGCACTGGCTCACTATAAAGCAGATGCTCAAAGCACATTGAAATGAACAAAATAATCCAGGGGTGGGGAATACGGCATAAAAGATGTAGGCTTACAGTACAATCCGCTTTACGTTTGCGTAGAAGTAAATCCCACTGGGTCTTACTCCCAGCTAGGCAACCCTGGCTAAAGATGCACATAGGGTTGCAGCCTTAGAAACCACTACATAGAAAAGAGCAATTGCTCAAATATTTGAGTATATGTTGGAGACAAAGAAAAACGAGACTGAACACTGGATCATTGTTTTCCCCTTTCTTAAATTTATGCCAGATGTACAAATAATCACTGTCAGCACCTCTATCATCAGCTGCATAATTAAATTCAAAGTGTCAGCTATCTCCCATCTCCTCAAGAGTACAGGCGCATAATGTATACATCCCGCCAATGTGAACAATGTAGTGTCATCTTGCCAACTTGGAAGATGGGCTCACCATTTCTACACCGTTCACCTAAAGAGAAGGATTGATTGCAAGCCAGTAGCATGAGCTTTTGTATGGATTTACAGCCAAACCTGAATCTGAGAAAGGGTTAACCAAGGAAGAGCACAGCACTTATTTTCGGGGCTAGGATTTAGCCCTGGGATTTTGTAAAGTAAGAATGAAGAAGATGGTGCCTCAGAGCTTGTACCATACGTAGAGCTTTATCAGGTTGCAACTAGAAATCAAGGGCATTAAGATGAAACAGGAGACACAGAAGTCAGTTTTTCCTACATGTTTGAGTGTGCATTATATACCCGATCTACTGTGTGCAATGCACCTGAAGCCCTGCTTGCTGTAGGAGAGTGATAGATGACCTGTGGCTCTTCAGACCTCCCATCAGCCTCAGCTACCATGGCCAATGGTCAGGTATGGTGGGGACTGTAGCTCAGCAACTTCCGGAAGGCTGTATGTTTCCCACCCACCTCCACTACAGGAGGTGGGGGAAGAGCACAAACAGGAGGTGGGTGGGTGTGTAGGGGAGGAACCATGGCTAATGAGCCTCCCACACCATCTTGCGATTCACAGCACAATTCTAAACATATCAACTAGGATTTCAATGGAACTGCAGGATCGGCTAAAAATGTGACAACCCTGACTAAAGCATTACCTAACCATAGTATTTTTGAGGGCTACTGCCATGCAATGAGTACATAGCTTGGTGCTAGTGCAAAGTAAGAAACTAAACTCGATGACCTGGGCCAGAGGAACCCATGATATCTGAAGGAATGATTCAAGTACAACCCATAAACAGTGAGGACAGTAAGAATATAACACTGGAGGCTGCAGGTTGTAACCTAAGCTCTTCACCACTCAGGAAGTAACCAAGACACTTTTGTTCATGTTAAACTTCAATCCAATTGATGAAGGGTAGGCAGTGGTGCGGGAGGCAGTGGAAGACAGGAGTGCCTGGCGTGCTCTGGTCCAAAGGGTCACGAAGAGTCGAACACGACTAAACGACTAAACAACAACAAGCATTCATTCATTCATTCATTCATTCATTCATTCTGCATACTGCCCTTCATCCAAAGATCTCACGGTGGTTCACAGCATAAAAATACAAAATGACTCTACCCTAGCTTTTCAGCTAAAAGCAGCAGTGGAGAGGTGAGGAATGATGTGTCCTTCCTCTTAAAGTCCACTCAATTCTTACCTGCCCTGATGCCTGCTGTGAGGCGTCTGAGAAGACAAGTCCGCTCACGCCCTTTGGTGCGGTGGCATTGCAGGAAGGCAGAGGCTTCACCAGGGCCCCGACGAGGGAACTTGAACTTGTTCCTTCATCAGGTTTTCCCCCCTACCCACCCTTGGTTTAAGCTGATAGTCAATGACTTTGCTGTGGCTACGGTGGTCACCATCCTTTATGGGCCGGGTAGGAATTTGCCCACCTGGCTAATTGGCACTGACCCAGTGGTTTTGCCTACCTCATAGCAAGCGTCACAACTGGTTGGGCATCGGGGCAATCCTTTGTTTTGGAAGGAGGGGAGGTTGTAGTCTTCGCCTGCCCCTCCAAACGCTGGAGTATCCCGTTAAAGGGGTCCGGAGGGAATGGCCAGACCCTATTGGATGTAAGCCTTAGGAACCCCCTGTCTGGATTGACCACACGTCACTTCTGGCGAGAGGGCAGTAAATATTTTGATTGTCCCATGCCAAACCTCTTTCATCTGTATTCAATAAAGTTGTGGCCTGTTTTGACCCAAAAAAGCAGCCTCATTGGTCTCTTATTTGCATGGGTTGGGGGATGGGAACCCGACGCTTGGTCCTGCAAGTGCACAGCTCTGGAGCCCTATGTCCTTCTCGCTGACCCCATTTGCCTGTCTCTCACGCATTTCACCACGCAGCCGATTACAGCACCTTCCACTAAGCATAATCCCAAATGTCCCGGCTACAGTTCCCACTGACACAAAGCTGCAATCCGACAAACCATGAGCGCATTCTTGTCTTGACGAGCTCTGTTCCGCAAAGGCACAAAGAAACGCAGCCGCTGTAGCATGGCATTGAAACGCAGGCTTAGCTGCATGTATTAAAAGTGTCAAAGAAATATCCAGGCCAAAACTACAGCAGAAGGAATATTATTGATGAATGTTTCGGTCGGCTCGTAGCTTTTTCTGACAAAGGCATTTTGTCTCCCTGCTTTTCAGAGTAGCTCAGAAATGTGAAGGAACAATAAAAGGAAAGTGCCACAGTAAGTCTCCCCACCCCGGGATTGCTAAAGGTAAAACTCTCAGGGAGGACGAATCTCAGCATTTCAGAGCAATCCTATGGATGCCTATTTCAGAAGTTAACCCTGCTGAATGCAGCTGCCATCCTATATATACTTGGGTACACATATGGGCAGACCTCTCCATTTAATTTTCCAGTTTTCCAGTCATAAGTTCATCTCCTGATGAAAATTTATCATTTTAGTGTGAATTTCTCCCAATAAACATATGGCTGTATGCAATTTTACCTAATGTACAATTCTTTGCGCAGCAGTTCCCCTGACATAATGCACTTTGGCATGTTATCTTCAGTAAGATACGCATTTATGCACACTCTTCCTCAGTATATGCTTTTTTGTGCAGATAAACATTACTTGGCCAGAGACCTACATGACAAAATCTGGAGAATTTTGAATTTCAAAGGACAGCTGTGTTTCAGTTTGGATATTGCTTTGGAAAGTGAGAACTAGATTGGTTTTCCTTAAAAGGTGAACTGAATCAAATTTCTCCCCCATCCTTACATGTAAGTAAGTCCCACTAAACTCAGTGAGATTTACTTCTGAGAATGCAGCTATATGATTGTGCTATTAGATATTTAGCATTAAGTGGGTCCTGGTGAAATGAAATATAGAACTCATGAAGGACTTAAAGATGACAGAGAGAGAAAGAGCAGTAATTTTCCACATAGATAATTCTTTGTTATATGATTGTGCAGGGCACATTTTTTTCATGGGTAAAAGGGTAAAGGTAAAGGACCCCCTGGGCATTTTTTCACATCCCCGTGTTAAATAGCGAATAATTTTACCAGAAAGGCTGCAAGCATCTCAAAATCATGATATAATCGAGCATAAAATTAATTTCATATGGATTATACACATACTAAAAGTTTATTATTTCATACACATCTTCAAAGCAATTCAGATAACATGTTAGTAAAACTTTGAGTGCCCAGATTGCAATGGAACATTTTTGGGGGGTGGGGCTAAAACAGGATTTCAACAGGGGAAATACAACAAGTGCAGCATAACAATGCAATGAGGGGGAAACATTGACTTTAGTCTGTTGATTTTCTGCCAGTTATGTAACTAATAAAGGAACAAGAATTTTTTTTCTTTGCCTTTTTAAAGGACAAAATGAACTCAATTAGCTTAGTACACTTGCTCTGTGGAAGAATGCCAAGAGTCAACTTGTAAGAATCAACTGTCTGCATTTTCATTTAATTGTGTAAATTATTAATAGAACATATGGACAGATAATAATCTACTTAACACAGATCATTATTACCATTATGTTATCATTATTTATTCAGAGCCAAAAGTTACAGTTATTTCACACACCTCATGGCAAAAAAAACCAGTTTGCTGCATTCCCAATGTATTTTTTTTAAATAATAATTAAAAATCTCATTCTATTATGAAAAAGACTTTCAGCTTACATATAACTTTAAAATATATGCATAAATTATGCATAAAAACACAACTAGGTAAAACACATTTGAAAATGAGTCAAGTTTAAAACAACAATTAAAAAAACACAGCAACTAAATGGCAAAGGGGCAGGTTATTTCCTCGATATTGGTAAGACATCATACAGTGTCTGGCAAGCCTCCCTCAATAAAGAGGTCTGAAATTTGGGGCACAACAGCTGAAAAGACACTTAATAGATCCGACTAACCTAACCTCTGGTTGTGGGGAGATCTCAAAACTTAATAAGCTAGGCAGGTTTAGTTTGAAGGAAGTGATCTTTAAGGCGGTGTGGTTCCAGACTGCTTAGAGTTTTGAAGGATAAAACCAGCACTTTAAACAGGGCATAGAAATGGAATGGGAGCCAACAGAGTTCCTTTAAATTGATATGATGTGTTCCTTACGCCTTGTCCCAATTAGTAATCTAGCTGCCATATTTTGTACATTTTCTGGGCCCTCAGCAGGGGCAGCCCACAGGCAACAAAACTACAGTAGATGCAGTGTGAATAATTGTAGCCAAACTATCCCTGTCTATATGGCAGGCTGTACAAAAAGCACTGTTCAATGCAGAATTCAATGTGGCCTAGTGTTTAAAGAATACTCACCTTGCTTTCAATTCAAAGATCCTACTCAAACAATTTTAAAAATCCAAACAGTTTTCCCAGAAGTAAGCACCATTTTCATTACACATCTCTTTCTCTCTTTCTGCCTGATTTTTTGTTGTTGTTTTGTTTTGCAGTGACGTAAGAGATGGCTGTAAAACTCCTACGTTAAAGGTTAAATATGATTTTGGTAAGATAGATATTTGGGGGTTTCTATCCTCGTTCTTTCAGTTGGAATTCTGAAAGATTTTACACACCTTGCTGAGCACAGCTGCAATCTGACATTCCCCACAGTAGTTTACCAATACCTTCGCTGGAGCCCTGGAGGAAACATTCTCACGGAGCTTGCAAAAGAATTCGCATTCCTTGTTAACTCTGTCCTTGACCTCTCATAAACTGAGCTCTTCAGTTCTGCCAAACTACACTCACATCTACACACAGCCACAAAGCCTTTTGGGAACTGCAACCACATTACGGCTTTCTGCAAAGTAATTCCTGCAGCTGCAGGCTTTGAAACAGCACCTTCTTCCAGATTTAAGGACTAGATGAATTTAACGATCAGCAAATGAAACCCAATCCAGGTTTCCAAAATATATCAATTTTCTTTTTTTAAAAAAGTATAAACACAATTATGACACCAACGAATGTGAATCTTCTTTTTGACTAAATATTCATAAGTGGGAATAACAAGTGCAAGCTTATTCTGTGAACCGCCCTGAAATCTGAGGGTATAGGGTGGTATATTATTATTATTTTATTACTATATTATATTATATTATATTATATTATATTATATTATATTATATTATATTATATTATATTATTGTTGAAATTAAAAACCAGAGGATTATAGTCAATGTAGCACTAAGGAAACCATTCCATCAAGTATTTCTGCTTGCCAGCCAGAACAACCTCCCCTCCTTGCACTGTTTTGGAGTTTTTCCTGACCCTCCGGAGCAGATTTGGGGAGAGTACAGGGGCACGTGGGGGGAGGGGAAGCCCTTTTGCAATCACAGGACTCATTGCGCAATGTGCTAGCATGACTATTTAGTTTAGGTCCCGCTAGCACCACTGCTTAGTGTAGTTCCATTCTATTTTCAATAGCTCTTATTTATTCCTTCATGAGGGGTCTTCTGGTTACTCTTGCTTCCCTCCTTATTACATTTGTTTTCACAAAATTTAACAGTATTGTCCAGGTAATTCTGCCTGAGTAAATCAATCGCTCAAGTTCTGCAGTATTTCAAAGGGACCGGGGGGCCCTTTTCTTTATGTCAACCAATGGTGTTTCAGAACAGATATCCCAGCTGAACTGGAAAGAGGAGCAATTTCCAAGTGTACCCTCTCCCTCGTTTTCTGCTGCTCCACGAGGCAGGACTAGAACCAATGGGTAGAAACGGTAGAGAAGCAGGTTTTGGCAAAACGTAAGAAAAAACTTCCTAATGCTAAGGAGGTGGATAATGAAACAGCCTGCCTCAGGAAGGAGTGATCTCTCCTTTGCTAGAGGGATTTAAGAAGAGGCTGTCAAATGCCCTCTTTTTGGGGGGGGGGATGTTGGCACCATTCCAGCCCCCCCCCCGAAGTCTGGCCATGGCCCTGTGCTCCACTGTCTCCCACCTCAGCCACGACTGACTGGACATTCTCACAAAATTAGTTATTTTCCATATCCACACTGATCCTCCTGTCCAAGTTCTGATGAAAGAACTATCATAGTCCAATTACATTAATGGACACAAAACCTTCATGAAAAGGGACAGCCCAATCAACAAAAAGCCAGCAGGGGCTAGCGGGGGGGGGGGGATTGCTTCTGGATTGATTCTGCACTGCTTCCAACTGGTTGCCCAGGTGGGAAACAGGTTTTTATGAGTCTCACCTCTTGCTCTTGCTCACAACCAGGCAAGACCCTGGGCAAACACAGCCCAAAGTGTCACCTGCTGCCGCTGCCCTCTTGAGCCCCAGCCGTCTTCTCCCACCCGTCTGCTGCAGCTGTGAGGGCCTCTTTTGACAGGTGCACAGTCTGTGCTTTGTTCCACCCAAAGATATTCACAGAATTTATTTTGCCATTCTACGGCATTCAAAACTTGCGGAGTTTTATATTACAAATGACACTTTGATACACTTTGCCGGGTTTTATTTATCCAGCCAGATTGAGGTTCCCTGTTCTTTCATGCCACTGATGTTGCTTTAGTTTTCTTATAATTCTCTGGGCCTTGTTTTTATTAAAGATATTCTGTTCTTCAAGTCCCAGAATAGCAGTCAGCTGGGGAAAAAACAATGGAGAAACAAATTCCTTTAATTCTTACAGTGGCAGTTATCTGCAAACCATTTGGAATTGGTCACCTTGCCCTTAAACCTATGTTTTTATACTGACTGCAACAAAACTAAAGCAAGTGCAAGCATGCTGTTTTGCATCATTTGCATTTGAAAGCAATTTCTAACATAATTGTTTTTCAGCATGAAGGAAGATGCCTGGAAGCCTTGCATAGATAGTCATAGCGTATCACTAGTGCATCTTTTTTGGAAGCACGTAGACACAGGCCACAATCCAGCACAGAACTACCGGTATACATTATGAACAGAATGTGCAATGGGTTGTAAGAGTTCAATGGGACTTACTTTTGGGTAAGGCTATAAAGGATTGCGTCCTGCAATCTTACGTACAATCACTAAGCAGTGAGTTCCTTCAGTGTAATTTATTTCCAACTCTACAATTCTATGATTCTACATTGAGATTCTTGCATCACAGGGGTTTCGACTACATGACCCCTAGGGTCCCTTTCAACTCTATAATGCTATGGTTCTAAACATCCCATAGTTCTAGAATATCTGAATCACCACATCCATTTGATTTGCCTTCAGTCCAGATTTATTGGATAGACCAGATTTGAATAATGGGAACACTGGGGAAGTGCATTTTTGTTGTTCCTGCCAGACTTCTTAGTGGCTTTCAGTACCATCAACCCTGATATTCTCCTGGGCTGCTTGGTGGAATTACATAGTATAAGTGTTGTTGTTATTTGCAGTAGTTCCGGTCCTTCCTGGAGGGGTGGTCCCAGATGACACTGGGAGGCTCACTGGCCCACACATCTCCCATGCTGCATCTAATTCAGATGTAGCCAAAGTGAGTCCCTCCAGAGGTTGCTGGACCATAATTCCCATCAGCCAGCATGGTCAATGCTACCATAATGACACAAACACTGGTGGAGGTTGTCTGGGGTTTAGCACCGCTCTACTGACACCCATCTCTTCCACTACTTTTTCCGCAGCAGTTGGCTTTTTCTAGGCTACAGGGTTTCAAGCTGTGGAGACTGCTTTGGAGGAAGCTCTTTGAGGCTCTCTGGATCCTTTGAAGAGTCTGTGCATCTAGTTCTTGGAGTCCAGGGGCAGAAGTGTCTACTTGGAGCTCAGGGGATGAGATGGGTACTCCAACGCTGGTGGATTCACAAGATGGACCAATGACTAGATGCAACTCCTCCTTGGGCTGCTATTGTAGAAGGGCTCTGAATCTAAGGAGTTCTGGTCCAGGGTCATGACAAGGGAATATGTGACTTCTAGATTACAACAGCTATCTTGGCTACGGATATCTTTAGGGGAATTCTTCAAAGTCCTGGTTATTATCATCATAGCTCTGAAGACATTGGGATCTTCTCTGTCCTGCCAAAATCTGATATGCATTTGGCAGAAATCTGAGGGCATGCTTAGTGGCTGTATATATATATATACATATATAAAAATGAGGACATTGGCTAGTATGTTTATTGTATTTTATTATAAAATTTAGTGTTAACAACCTTGGGGGTTTTATGTATGTAAACATACATACATACATACATACATACTGTGATGGGATGATGAGCTGCTTGTGCGTAAAAGCGTAGTCCCTCAGAGTCTGTGCACGTTCACAAACCTCTGTCTGTGACGGAGCCCCTCAGACATGGCTGCTCTAGTCACTTGCAGATTCCGACAGTGGTTGCTTTCGGAATCGTTTCCAGCATAAAAGCTCCTTAACGGAAACACGTCTTCTGGACTCACGGCGTGACAGTTTCCGGCGAGGCGTGGGTCTCCCTATGGGAGCTTCAGATACCTCCCCACTGTTCTCGCTGGAAGCGTCTCTGAGCCCTCCCTCCTGCTCGCATTCCCTCAGAGATCCACTCCTCCCCCGGCTGTTTCCTGCTTCAGCTGTTGAGTCTCTCCCAGCCTCCCTGAGCCCCTCCACCACCTGTTCCTCCGATGGCAGTTCCCTGACATCCACCTCCCCTCCAGGGCCCCCTTCACCCCCTCCCGTTTCCTCTCCTCTGGGAGGTGAGGAGGTAAAACCCCAAAAGGAATCTTCTTCATCTTCAGACGTCTCGAACATTTCCCTCCATCGGTCGCCGTCCCGGCTCGCTGAATCCTCCTCCTCCTCGGACTCTGTGAACCCCTCCAACTCCTCTTCTTCGTCGGTGGTGGCAAAGTATTCCCTCCGGAACCTCGCTACAGGCTGAGGCTTGCGTGGGAACCTCTGATGAAAAGTTTCTATTAAAACCTCGTCATTGACATCCTCTGCCCTGACCCAGGTGTTTTCCGACTCCGGTTCCCCTTCCCACATTACCAAATACTCTACTTGATCTCCCTTCCACCTGGAATCGAGGATCTCCGCTACATGGTAGCTTTGTTCCCTTTCCTCCATTGCTGGTCCCCGAGTGACCCTCCCTTCTCTGTCCCCTTTATACAGTGACAGCAATGACCTGTGGAAAACTGGGTGCAGCTTCATGTGGTTCGGTAACCGGAGTCTGAAAGCCACTGGGTTGACCTGTTGTGTGATTTCAAATGGGCCCAATCTTTTGGGTCTTAACTTTTTACAACCCCCTTTGAAGGGTAACCCTTGGGTTGACAGCCACACTTGGTTCCCCACCCTAATGGTTTCACCTTCTCTCCTGTGTTTGTCTGCCTGCCTCTTATATTCCTCCTTGGCCCTGTCTAAGTTAAGTTGGAGCTGGCGATGGATCGCTTCCATTTCTTCTACGAACTGTTCGGCAGCTGGAACGCTCCATCTCTCCCCTTCCCCCCCTGGGAAAGCCCTGGGATGGCACCCGTAATTAGCCAAAAAGGGGCTCATCCCCGTGGACACGTTCTCCGCATTGTTGTAGGCAAATTCCGCCAATGCCAACTTCTCCACCCAATCATTCTCTCTGTCATTGACATAACACCTCAAATATTGCTGGAGGATGCCATTGGCTCTTTCCGCCTGCCCATTGGTCTCAGGATGCCGGGCAGTCGAGAAATTAACCTCTACCTGCAGTAAGCTCATGAGCTTCCTCCAGAACCTGGAAGTAAATTGTTTCCCTCGGTCAGAAACCACCCTCAAGGGGGCGCCATGCAACCTAAACACATTTTCTACAAACAATTTAGCTGTTTCTTCTGCCGTGACAGCATGTGAGCAGGCTATAAAGTGTGCCATTTTGGTTAACAGGTCTACCACAACCATGATGGCTGTTTTCCCTCTGGACCTTGGCAGATCAGTCATAAAATCTATGGCCACTGCTTCCCATGGTCTTTCTGGTGTGGGTAGCGGTTCTAATAACCCTGCCGGCGCCCGCCTTTCCCCTTTGGCTCGCTGGCATTGGTCACAACTCCTCACATACTCCCGCACGTCTTCCCTGACCTTGGGCCACCAAAATTCCCTGGTCACCAGCCACATGGTTCTGTGTTGCCCAAAATGCCCCGCTGTGGGGCTATCGTGCAGCTGCTTGAGTACCTTCCCCCTCAACTCTCCTTCAGGTATATATAACGCTCCCTTGTAGTACAACGCCCCGTTTCTCTCCTCAAAACCTCCGGGTTTATCTCCCTCCCTCCTGAGTCCCCTGAGTTTGTCCTGGGCGTATTCATCATTCTCCGTTCCCTCTACCAATTCTCTTTGCCCCACCAATGCCGCCCCACACACCCAGCGGTCCTCTGGAATGACATGTCTTTCTTCGGGTGCTCCCTCCCCCTCCAAATATTCAGGTTTGCGTGAGAGAGCGTCCGCCCTAACGTTCTCTGGGCCTGGCACGTAACGAATCTCAAAGTTAAATTTGGAGAACTCCTGGGCCCACCTCAACTGCCGTTGGTTGAGCACTCGTGCCGTTCTCCAATACTCTAGGTTCTTGTGGTCAGTGCACACTTGCACCTTATGTTGTGCGCCAATTAGCAGGTGCCTCCATCTCCGAAAAGCCTCATGAATAGCAAGAAGTTCTCGATCGTACACCGTGTAGTTCCTCTCGGATTTGTTCAGCTTTCGCGAGAAAAAAGCACACGGCCTCCACTCTGACTCCTCCTTCCCTGGCTGCAGAAGAAGCACCGCCCCTATGGCTCTGTCTGATGCGTCCGTTTTGACTCTCATCTTTTTTTGTAAATCCACATGCAGAAGTTGTTCTTCAGAGGCAAAGGCCCTTTTTAGCTCCTCAAAAGCTCGCTCCGCCTCCTCAGTCCAAACGAATTTCTTCTTTCTGCTGAGACAGTCCGTAATGGGCGCCGTCAGGTGGGCAAAGTTTCGGATGAACTTGCGATAAAAGTTCCCAAACCCTAGGAACCTCTGCACATCCTTCTTTGTTTTGGGTGTTTTCCATTCCAGCACTGCCTGGACCTTGCCGGGATCCATGGCCAATCCCTTGTCTGACAGGCGGTACCCCAGGAACTCCACCTCCTTGGTATGAAACTGACACTTCTCCAGTTTCACCCACAGCCGGTTGGCTAGCAGCCTGCTCAACACTTCTCTGACGTCTCTTACATGTTGCTCCTCGTTCTCAGAATACACCAACACGTCATCTAGGAAGGCCACACAATTCTTGTAAAGCAAAGGCCCTAGTACGTGGTTCATCAGCGATTGAAAGCACGCCGAGCCTGCTTGTAATCCAAATGGCATAACGAGATATTCAAATGCCCCCAAAGGGGTGAACATGGTGGTTTTCCATTCATCCCCTTTCCTTATACGTATCAGGTTGTACGCCCCCCTTAGGTCCAGCTTTGTAAAAATCTTTCCCTTCCGCACCCTGTTCAAAATGTCATCAATCCTGGGCATGGGGAAAGCCAGGGGCTCTGACACTGCGTTCAGGGCCCTAAAGTCACACACAAGTCTCGGCTTGTCCGTGTTTTTTTTATCCACAAAAAACACTGGGCTACCTCCCACTGCTCTTGACTCTCTGATGAAACCTCTCTTCAGGTTTTTGTCAATAAACTCTCTTAGCACCTGTATCTCTCTGTCTGACATGGCATACAACTTGCCTACAGGGAGCTGTGCCCCAGGCAGTAAATTGATTTGACAATCAAAGGGTCTATGCGGTGGTAATTGGTCAGCTTCCCTTTCGCTGAACACGTCGCTGAGATCTGCATATTGTCGTGGTACCTTCACTTTCTCCGTTACTTCCGTCCCTGCTAGGGTAGCTTGGGCTCCTGCTGAACCCTTTCCCTCCTTGCAGTGTTCTAAGCAATGTGCGGAGCCAAAGGAAACCACTCTCTGATGCCAGCCCACCAGCGGATCGTGTAACGCCAGCCAGCTCATCCCCAAAATAATGGGAGCTCCTCCCAAGGTGGCCACATTAAACGCTATCAGTTCTGTGTGCCTTGCCACCTTCATTATCATTGGGACGGTCTGCAAGCTGACTTCTCCTCCCAACAGTTCCCTGCCATCGATCGTGGTCACCTGCAGGGGATTGCTTAAAGGGATCGTCCGTATCTGGTGTTCAGCTGCAAACTCTTTGCTCATGAAATTGCAGGAGCTGCCTGAGTCCAACAGTGCCTTTATCTTTAGAGGGTATCCGTTTTGCAACTCTAGTGACACTTCTATCACTAGGGCAGGTTTAGGAGGTTCTGGCGTGGGCACTTTCACTGCTCTTTGGCCTGGCTGCTGTGCCCCGACGGTGGCAGCCAGGCGTTGGCTTTTACTTGCTCCGGTATTTCCTCCACTCCTCCCTCCACAGCCCCCACCATCCCTTGCCATTCCTTCCTCTGGGGGCATACTCTGGCAAAGTGACCTGGCTGTTGGCAGAGATAGCATTTCCGGGCGCCTTTTCCCTCCTTCTTCCCCCCTTCACTGGGCTTTGAAACTGCGCGCGCGCGCGCTGTTCCGATTTCCATCGGCTCTGCCGGCGGGAAAGTTGTTTCTGGAATGTCTGGAATGCGGAACTCCTTGCAACGTTCCCCCTTCCCTTCCCGCCTCTCCAAAGCTCTCGCCTCCTGGCGCGCTCCTATGGTCAGCGCAGATTTGGTTAGCTGATCCATAGAATCCGCCCTGGGCCCCCGGGAAAGCTCATCTTTCACCGCCGAAGCAAGACCTTCTTCAAAAAGCATTTGAATGGGTTCCGCCGATAAGTCCCACCCCAATCTGTGCACCAGCATGGTGAATTCAGTCCAGTACTCACGGACAGATCGGCTTCCCTGCTTGCAAGCCATTAGCTGTCTGCGCACCACTCCCTTCTCAATATCGCTGGAAAACATGAGATCCATTGCACGAAAGAACTTCATTGTGTCCTTTAGGATGTCATTATGCGTTGCCATCAGGGGCCGAACCCAGTCCCGCGCCCCCTTTTCAAGATGCCCAATCACGAAAGCCACTCGCGATTCCTCGTCAGGGAATTCCTCAAACTGCACATTGAGAGCATATTGCATCTCTGTTCTAAAGGCATGGTAGTCCTTGGGGTCCCCCCCAAACTTCTGCACCAATCCTGGTACCTTTCTGGTGAACTGGGTGGTTTTCCCCTTCTTGTCTGCATCCTGCGCCCTTCTCTCCTCAAGCCTCGCCGTCTGCAGCGCCAGTTGGATCTCCAACGCTCGGTACCTTTCTTCCAAGCTTGGACCAGCTCCAACCCCTGCTTCTCCGGTTCCGGCTGGGTTACTCATGATGCCTTTTCCTGCACCAGCAGCTTACAAAGACTGTCGGAATGCTGTGATGGGATGATGAGCTGCTTGTGCGTAAAAGCGTAGTCCCTCAGAGTCTGTGCACGTTCACAAACCTCTGTCTGTGACGGAGCCCCTCAGACATGGCTGCTCTAGTCACTTGCAGATTCCGACAGTGGTTGCTTTCGGAATCGTTTCCAGCATAAAAGCTCCTTAACGGAAACACGTCTTCTGGACTCACGGCGTGACAGTTTCCGGCGAGGCGTGGGTCTCCCTATGGGAGCTTCAGATACCTCCCCACTGTTCTCGTTGGAAGCGTCTCTGAGCCCTCCCTCCTGCTCACATTCCCTCAGAGATCCACTCCTCCCCCGGCTGGTTCCTGCTTCAGCTGTTGAGTCTCTCCCAGCCTCCCTGAGCCCCTCCACCACCTGTTCCTCCGATGGCAGTTCCCTGACACATACATACATACATACATACATACATACATACATACATTTGTATGTATGTTTGTATGTATGTATGTATGTTAAAGAGATCAGAGAAAATTTACTGTACTTAAGCCACTGGCTGGGAAATCAAGCTGGAAGTTCATTAGTTTAAATGGAAAACAATATGTTTTTCCAAACTCTTGGCAAAATCATCAGTACTCAGTGGAATTTTCTTCTACACTTAGAAGTAATAAGAATCCTTTAACATACACAGCTGGATTTCTGAACTGAATTAACTTTTACATAGCTTGGTCTAGCAAAGAGCTGCACTTCTCTCAAATTCAAGAGGAATTTTTATTATCATGGTTACTTAATCGGCAGGCAATGTAAGTGTCAAATATTTGGGATAGGTCTTCCAAGGATTTAACAGAAGGCTGCTTTGTTTCATAACAGAGGGCTCTTATGGAAAAATTATTGGTAATATTTCTCAAACATTATTATAGTAGCTTAAGGGTGGATGAAAGTCATTTAACTGTCATAATTCATTCTGCCAAGAGCACTGATGAATTTAATGAAACTATTTATTGAAGCTGGTTGAGAAAAGATTTTCAAAATTCTCAAACTATTCAAGATGAATAGGCTGATATATGAGACATTTATTTATTTGGATTTGTAGCGTGCCAATATCCTTAGGGACTGTGTGTGTGTGTGTGTGTGGATGGATGTGTATACAAATACACAATTACAAGAGAAATTATCAGAGACCTCAGTCCTCGAAAGCCTCAAAAACTCTTTGATCACGTGCATGAAGGAACTTTAAGAGTGGAATTTAAAAATTATTCCAAGGACCCATCTGAATGGGCATTGTGTTCATGCTACCCTATTGCCAGTGTGATATAGTAGATGGAAAGGAGTCACGAAGGGTGATGAAACCCTTCTCAGCCATGAAGTTTTTGGGGTTGCATTTGCTCAATCTTTACCCTGAGTAAAAAAGAAACAAAAGCCTGAATTCAATTAACCCAGTGTGCTAGCTAAAGCCAGTGCAAGGGTTCCCACTAGCACAATGCACCCTTCTCCCCTTCTCCTGACCCTCCAAAATTTGCTCTGAAGGTTCAGGAGAAACCACAGAACCATGCAGGGGGAGGAGAGGGGCTTTGTTCCCTCTAGCAAGGAGAAATGCCCCCAATGATGAAACGATCAAGATAGTAGACACTGAATTCCACCCAAATATTTGTATACACTGAAAGTGCCACAGCAGGCCCACACAATTTGTGATTCCCTAAAGCAAATTCAGACTACATACCAGGTATTGTGGCCTGTCAAGTATTTGTGACTCCTCTTATTTACTGTTCCAGACACATGCAAAATTAGATTGTTCACAGAGTCTTCTGTGGGCTGCCACACATGCATGGCGAGTGGCATTCAATTTAGTTGATCACAAGTTGTGCAAGCTTGCAGCACTGCAATGCACAGCAATAATAATAATATTGTGACAACTGTGAGTAGAGTCTGCTGAAAAATACTCTGGTATTTTATTAGAAGATTTGTGCGTTTCCAACACAAGAAGCTCTTGGAGAACCTTATGCTTCTCACCCCAATTTCTGTAATTCGCGAGCATTCTTTGTTATGTGCTTTTGTAGAGTTTAACAGCACTTATTTCTGTTTATGTTTTCTTCTTCAAGCTTTTGCAGAATACAGTGGTACCTCGGGTCAAGTACTTAATTCGTTCCGGAGGTCCGTTCTTAACCTGAAACTGTTCTTAACCTGAAGCACCACTTCAGCTAATGGGGCCTCCCGCTGCTGCCGCGCCGCCGGAGCACGATTTCTGTTCTCATTCTGAAGCAAAGTTCTTAACCTGAAGCACTATTTCTGGGTTAGTAGAGTCTGTAACCTGAAGCGTATGTAACCTGAAGCGTATGTAACCCGAGGTACCACTGTAAGCCTTAACAGTGTTAGTGTACCAATCCTCATATACAAATGAAAATGTATTTTGAATAGCTGTTTGGCATATCCTTGTAAAACGGTGTCACACATCGACTAACAAATAGAACCTTTTATGTACAATTAAAAATAAAGCTAAGTCCAACAAATCCCAAAAACCTGCTTCTCAGAGCTGGGCAGCACTGAAAACACATCTATTTGGAATTCACTGATTCAAACTGTGCCTTTCTTGAAAATTATAAAAGACTTTATTAATATGATTACTTTGCAACATTTCTGAAGTAAACAGAATGAGTTAATAATTAAGAAACAGTAATTGGTGACACTGGCGGAGGAAGAGGGGGCGGGGAGAGCGCACCACCCCCGGCACGACAATCCTGGTGGCGTGTCATCACGGCTGTCCCCCCGTGCACTGGGTGCCACGCCCCCACAGGCAGTGCACTGCCACCCCCCAGAATGTGACCACGCCCCTGCGGGCGGCGCACCACGCCCCCGGGACATGCGCCAGCCACGCCCATGCCTGCTCTGCACCCCCGTGCTGGAGCATGAAGCTCCACCACTGATTGGTGATAAAGCATTATGTTATCACCAACTGACTGCTGACTGCGAACATGGAAGGTTCATTTTTCATTCTTTTAGCTTTCAGTCCAATACAGACTTTGCTGGAAGTAAGCCCCATTGAACTCATTGGGGCTTGCTTCCGTAACTCATTGGGGCTTGCTTCTGTGCAAACTTGCACAGGTTATTGTCAATTTAATGTAAGAGACCATTAACTCCAAACTTTTCCATTTTTTTCTCTACACTAATATATACCTGACAAGTGAGAACCACACTTCCTATGCTGATGACATAATAAAAAACTGTTGATCTTTAAGATTCTTCATTGGTTTTGCTGCAACAGACTAACATGGCAACTGCTCTGGTAATTTTAAAAAGATTTCCAGAATATAACACAATTTAATTCTATAATTAAAATAGTAAACATTTGAAGTTCCGTATGGAGAACATTTCAAGTAATGTTAGTTATATCAGTCCACAGGAAAGCACTAAGGTTTCAGATGATCATGACTTAACTTGTTCTGCCACCTGTCCCCTTTATGTATAATTACACATTTGTCCACATGTGGTTTTGTTTTTATATATTTGTCTATTGCAACTGCTCAAAAATAAATAAAAGTCCTTTTTTTAATGACTAACTTGTTGCATTCATTTCAACAAGACATGGTAATGAGTAACTTTTGGTGAATAGTGCTCTAAAGTACAGCATTTCTATTTTCCAACACTGCCTAGCCAAATGCTCCTGGGTTGCAGGACATGAAAGCAACAGCTTCTCTACCAGTTGTTTTTCCTCCAGAATCTAGTATTTACCTCCAGTAGAAGAGGCAGAATGTCTCTAACACATCAGTCCAAATCTATGTTGATATCTGTGGCCACACAAAAAAGGTATCTCCTAAAGATGCTCAGGGTTTGGCAAGACTGGGAGAAAGATAATTCCACAGACAGAACACAGTAGTGTTTAATCCCACACCTACAGTTTAAAAAGATAGGCTAGGAAAAGCTTGATTCTGCTAGTTGCATAAACTAGCCCTGACAACAGCTAGAAATCCTGGTGTTAGTAGCTACATGTCCTAGTCACTGCAAGCGACCCAGCAGTCCCACACCTACATGGGGCTGAAATAGCAGCCCTCAAACCTTCAGCCCTACCTTGCAATGGGCCTTCCAGCAAACTGTATCACAAGTCACCTGCTATAAATCTTTTTTTAAAAAAACACAGAGCACCTGGTAGGCTACAGTATATAGCTGGCACAGGTGTGTATAAAACAATGGGGCTTCTAAGGTGACTAGGCTGTTGAAGTTTGTATAGCTTCAGTTACAGCAATACATCGTAGTAATAACAGCAAAATCAACTTGCATTTACATCAACTAGTGAGAAGAGGCAAAACACTCTGCCAGATACTCACTTGCAGTCACTGCTTAGCCAGCGGAAAATGTCGGGTTTTGACTCCAAGTCCCTATTGTTTCCGAATAATATACTATCCAGTGCCTTTAGACAGGATTACCAAGAACAGATATTACACATTTGTTTTAGATATCACACATTTGCTTTGAAAGGTAATGTGACTAGAGGGATATTGCCCTTTGCTAGAAAGATACTTGACCTCCATTGCACTGCCTTATTTAACACACAGCAGAAGGAAAACAGAAAGTCTGCTCTGCTTAGCTTTCGGGAAGGTGGGGTGGAAACCTTGGTAGAGACCCCCCCCCTTTTTTTTTTAAGGCATCTGAAAATCACACATAAATCACACGCTTGAATAGAATTAGGTCACAGATAGAGATATTTATGTCTAGACTAGTTTCCACACGTTTAATTTTCTGATCTGCCCCTTAGCCTGACCTTACCTAAATGTGGCAAAAGTCACAGATTGTATTTATCGGGAGTTTGCATGATGTCGTTTGTAAAAATACGATGTGATGAAGTACGCTGCCCATGTGCAAATACCTCTGAGAGTCATGCTCTTACTTCACATTTATCAAGACGTATGGAAATACTTTGAGTTTGCTGGCTTTGTCTGTTTTTAATCAGACTGATAAAGCATGATGTGCCATTCTAAGTGTCAAGAGAGAGACAGAGAGAGAGAGAGAGGGAGAGACACAGAGAGAGAATAAACTGCTTGGCACTTGAAGGGAAAGAAGATAATGGCTATTCTAGATACATTAAAGAAAGACCAAAATTTAAACTTAAAAATATAAATAAATATAGCTTAGCATTGTTCTGCATGGGACAATGACAATAAAGATATCGTATATCGTTTTCTCTGATTGGGATGGATAAACATAAGTTTTTAATAATACTGTGAAAATGTTAAATATACTGAAATCTATCCCTCAAAATTTGTTGAGATTTTGAAGTTTGTTGGAGAAAGGAACTCAATGGAACTTCCTTCTGAGTAGACGTGGACAGGACAGCACTGTTACTGTGTTACAAAAAGGAAATCTATTTTGATACAATTTTTCTTTCAAAGCGTAATGAGAGTTTTTGATCTTACTGCTACATTTTTCTATTTACTTATTACATTTATGTCCCACTTTTCTTCTATGGAACTCCAGGCAGCATATTTGATGGGATGTTTCAGGTGGTACCATCCAGACACTTACCAGATCCTGACCTGCTTAACTTCAGTTAAGGTTGCCATATACTATACTAGTGTTCAGAAAACCCCGTGGGTTTTCTTTCCAATATACTGCCAATGCTCCAGAAGTTTTTGTGTCTCACTCTCATAATATGCTTCAATATATACTAGAACCAATTATATATTTCTTAGCCTACTAGTAGGGATGGCTAAACCATGGCAGCACAATACTTTTTTTTGGGGGGGGGGGTAATACCATTCAACATTTGTTAAGGTAGTTATATTTATTCTTATTCTTTTTTAAAAAAATAAAATTGACTGCTCCTATCAATTGTCCAGGATGCGGGTGGCGCTGTGAGTTAAACCACAGAGCCTAGGACTTGCCGATCAGAAGGTCGGCGGTTCGAATCCCTGTGGCAGGGTGAGCTCCTGTTGCTCGGTCCCTGCTCCTGCCAACCTAGCAGTTCGAAAGCACGTCAAAATGCAAGTAGATAAATAGGTACCGCTTTGGCGGGAAGGTAAACGGCGTTTCTGTGTGCTGCTCTGGTTCGCCAGAAGCGGCTTAGTCATGCTGGCCACATGACCTGGAAGCTGTACGCCGGCTCCCTCAGCCAATAAAGCGAGATGAGCGCCGCAACCCCAGAGTTGGTCACGACTGGACCTAATGGTCAGGGGTCCCTTTACCTTTTATCAATTGTCCACTATGGTGTCATGGCGTGCAAATAGGTGTGGGGTTTTTTTGTCCAATACACAAACAGGTACCTCACTGTAATACGGCAATGCCAAAATATTTTTGTGAACCCCCCCAACATGACCACCATGTGGGTTTGTAATTATTTTTTTAAAATGGCTACAACCACTTTTATGCTTCTGAACACTTGAAGAACAAAGGTCGCTAACTCCATTAGAATATTCTATGAACTGAATTTTTACTGTAGCATTCATTCTAACATACTATTCTACACCACTAAAACTTAAGAAAGTTCATTCCTTGCCCAGCTCTTCCATTGTGAATGTATCTGAAAATGTGATTTGTATTTTGGAGTCTTTTTTCTACATGCTAACATTCAAAAGGGAACTGTAAGCAGTCCTGCTGCTCTGATTAGTTTACCTGTATAATTAACATATTCCCAAATGCCAGTTCCTCTAATTCACATATCACAATTTAATGAGTACATATTAACATAATGTTTGAATTGGCTCACACTGCCTTTTCTCTGTTGAAAACAAGGCTTCCTCAGATTCTTTTTGGATAAACAGTTTTGTTAATGAGTTTTCCTTTAAAAAGAATATACAGCTGTCTCCTGCTGTAGTCTCAGTGGAGAACTGCAAAAAATTACTGCAAAATAAAAATGATTACAAAATAGAAATGGCCACGTGAAGTCGTTGAAGATGTTTTCTGCACTCTCTTTAATGATTTCTTTTGCAAAATTGAAAACATTATATTTTGAAAGATTATCTCACAGCTGTCGGTCACCAACAAACGGGGGGGGGGAGGGACCTTGTTTCTTTTCTATGACTGACAACGAAAGCAGCCTTGCATTTAATAACCTGCTTGGTAGCGTTATGAGACCATGCAGGTGAATAAGTGACTAGGTGAAGAAGGGATGTTTGCAATCAGCAAGAAGGCAGGTGGACTCTTTTTGGCTCATAACTCAGGCACAAACGCATCAACACTTAAAGGCATTGCAGACTATCTTTAAATTGGCAAACTGGAGTGGAAGGAGGTTAGGACACATACCGGTAACAATTACCCCCTTCTCTTCCCTGCCCCCGAAGACCTCAGATAACCCATATGGCTATGTTAGAAAATTGGACTAGACTTGTAACGAAGCCAGTTATAAAGAGATGGGGAAAATAAACTTGATGTGGTTGGGTAGACAGCTGTCTTGAAAACCACCTTCCTACTGAAGCTATTGTTTCTCTTTCAGACACTTCCTAGTCATGTACCTCTTAGTTCAGGGCTGTGAAATGGGGTCCAGGATCTTTACCTCCCCAACCCCCCATGGGCCAACTCGGACAGGTACGCAGGGCCACCCAACTGTCAGTTGAACAGGCAACTTCAAAGGGACTCACTCTCAGCACCAGTCATTGGCACTGAAAGTGAGATCCTCTGAAGGGCAACTGTCAGTCACCCTCTTCTTTTTAGCAGGATGCCTGAACCCATGGACATTATATATAACAGCCTCAAACAGCCCATGGTGATTTTTCCGCAGAACTTGGATTGTGACTCCTGCCCTGAAAAAAAGCTGTCAATCTTCCAAACCCCTGTTATCATTCTACCATGCTTTGGTTCATTCTATTTCCCTCCCATACACATTCCTTTCCCCCACCCCCACTTTTCTGCTATAAAGCAATATTTTCAGTGCAGGTGTTGAAAACAATCTAGGTTTAATGATTTGCAAGCTGCATTCATTGAAATAAGCAAAACTACAGGTAAAGATTGCATAACTATCAAGGCAAAAATAATTCATCAACTGTCATCCCAGTTGCATAAGATTTCACTGGAAATGCTTATATTACAGGTTGCAGCATTTGTAGCCTAGATTAACTCTTCGCAGGGGGTATCTATTTATTAAGTTTGTGTTAATGTTTAATCGCACTGTCTTTTAAAATGTGGTGGCTCCTGTAGGCAATTTCTAGCTAATTCACCCTTTTACAATAATTAACTTTTTGAATTCAGCAATTTCAACTAGCTACAAAAAAAAGGGGGGGAGTGGGGGAAAAGAGAGAGTTTTACAGTCTACACTCTTTGATTCTTCTTCATTTTCTCTGAAGGATTGTCTAAAGGCTGTTTCTGCTGTTGAATGAATAGTTGTGCATAATCCTTTCTCCAAGGCAGCATAGAAAGTGTAGTCAAAGTAATAGAGAAATTCTACTCATCATATAAAAACAAGCTGAACTAATAAAAGATCACAGAGATACATTTCCCCACCAAAGAACACCCCAAAGACCTCTGAAACTGGGTCACATAGCTCAATGCCAACAGCTGGCAAAGAAAGAGAGGGGCAGTGTTCCCTAGAGAAATTGCTTACAGAAAGGACATGGCCCAATGGGTCATTCAACAGGTTGATCCTATTGGTGCGCAGAATTTTCTTATACTCATTTTGTTTTCAAAGTTTTTCCTCAGCAATGTTTATTTAAAAGAACAATTTAGTATAGAATGGTAGGTATGTTCTATAATAGTTAGTCACCTAGCAAATTATAGCTTGAGGGCGTCTTTACTAAAACCACACCAGTTGGAAGGGACACAATGAAATGTGTGAGGATAGAGAATGCTTTGTGTACATTCTGTTCCAGAAGTTATACGATTAGTGAAAATAATAAGATTATGGTAAATTAAAAATCAAAAACAAAACTGCATATTTAGTTTTAACACTATAGGTTCTTCTTGTTAATACTGGCGCTCAAAAATTACGAAGCAAGAATAGCTCAGAAACCATTATCAGAAAACCTGGTCAAATTATTTCTCTACCTTTCGGACAGTATTCCACAGTTTACAAGGGCTTCCATATTGATTTCAGTTGGAGGAATAACTATGCAGAGGTAACAGGATATGTGCATCTACCCCCTCACTATGAGTGTGTGCATGTGCATATGATATATATTACAGAGAGATAAGACTGGATCCAGATGTTACTTGAACTTAAAAGTCATTACTAAATGTAAACTAAATGCAACTAATTTGAGTGCAATATATGTCTACTCAGAGAAGTCCTCCTGAGTTCAGTGAACTTACTCCCAAGTAAGTACACACAGGACTGTCTGGGTTTAACCTGAAATAGACCATTTTGTGGCAAACAACACTGAAATACTCAAGAACACAACTGAAAAGCACAACTCTCCCAGTAAACATGAGCATTGATGTTGAGTCTTAAAATATTGTTTTTATTTATTATATTTATAGACCACCTTTCTCTTCCAAGGATTTCAAAGTGGTGTACATAGTTCTCCTCCTCCACATTTCATCCTCACAACAGCCCTGTAAGGTAGGTTAGGCTAAGAGATGGTGGCTGGCCCAAGGTCACCCAGTGAGCTTCATGGCTGAGTGTGGATTCAAACCCTGCTCTCCCAGGTCCAAGTCCCACAGTCTAACCGTTATGCCACACCAGCATTCAAAACTGAAATGGGAAAAAAATGCATTCAAAACTTCAATAAAAACACTGGGCATACTCTTCCCATGAGCAAAGCCTGTCTTACTAAAAGCCTCCCATAGTAGTTAATAGTACAGCATAGCATATATGTTAGTCGGGCAGGGAAGATGGGAAGGAGAGAAAAGACCTCAATTGAGCTGCACACATTGGAGGTTGGATTATAATATGTACACTAAACAAAAGCCATAGGCTATGATCATTCTTATGTAACACGGCATTTTTAAAAAGGCACAAAAGGGATTTCATATCATCAATAGCATGCAGCTGTTTAAATCATTAGTAGGGTACACTAGTGTTTTGTATATGGGAGGCAACTGTTTGATGAAACAGAAAAGCAGAAAAAGAAGGCGCACCAACAAGGAAACAGGATGCCCTTCAAAAGAAGGCAAAATCTCATCTGAAAATAATACTGAAATCTCATCTGAAAACAATAATGAAAAATAGGGGGGAATAGGAGTGGAGCACTGCCCTTGGAATACCACCCACTCAAGTACCATCATGATAAAGCGTCTATTCATATGCCCATCTCAGTACATGGCAACTGTTTTCTGTAATGATGTGCTAAAACCCAAGCCTTGTTTGGTCTTACACCAAGTGGCAGCTTCTCATTACCATCCAGCCACAAATCCCTGAAGGCTGGACTCCATCCACCTCTTTCTACAATTTCCAGAATCTTTGTCTTTGGGGCAGATATGCCTTATTGTCACATCCAGTATGGCCCGAAGGATAATCATCTCTGTAGAAATACTTTCAATACACTTTCAAGGGTGAAAGATGAAAAGATGGCAATGTGTGATTATCCCTGCTATGAAATACTTTTTCACTGTGACCATTGCTAACAATTGACATTCCCCACCCCCATAAGACTAATGTTCTGATGAGAGGTCAAGCATGAAAGTACAGCCCTGGTTTCAGAAAAACATTCTGTACCTGGCTAAATGCCAAGTTTCAAGTTGGATGGTATAATGAGCACTGTAACTGTGAGATTAAGGGGTTTTTTTTGTTTTATTTACTTGTATATCAAACTTCAATAGAAATATTTAAATGCCTGACAACCGCTTCCTCATGCACTATTAATACTCATTAAAAGTTCACACTCATTCTCAACACTGGAAAGTCACGCCGCAGTTCAAGCCTTGAGTCTGCTGTTCCAAAATGATTCTAATGATTGCAACAGAGCCAACACTGTGCAACAGAGCCAACACTGTGCGCTTTGGAAATGGTTGAACTACTGCTCCCATCAACCCCAGCCAACATGGCCAATGGTCTGGCATGATGATGATGATGATGATGATGGTTAATTACACTTATTAGTTGCTTACTAAAACAAACATTAAAAACCAAACAAAATACACACCAATAATATGTATAAAAGAACAGATCCAACTGAACCCCACTCCACTGAAAGATTGGGGGGGGGGGGAATAAGCTCCAAAGGCCAGGGCAAATAAATATGTTTTGCAGGAAGCCTAAAAACAGATTGTGATGGTGCCAGACATGACTCCCAGGGGAGAGCATTCCACAAACAGATAGCCCCCGCTGAGAAGGCCCATTCTCACATTGCCACCCTCCATCCCTCTCTCAGAGGGGTCACACAAACTAGGGTATCAGATGAACACATTCGCTTCATTTTGGGAAAGGCAGTCCTTGATGTGACTTGCAATGGACCAACACCTGGTGGGCACCATGCAGTCTATCCCTGCAATAGGGACTTAAGAATTCTACCCACAAAATTGAAGAAAACAACCTCTCTTTCCTTCCCCCATGTTCAAATTTTGGCCGTTCAAGTGATCAGATGTAATCAGACTTGATTAGTGCTCAGATACATGGACTGAGATGCT
This sequence comes from Podarcis muralis, assembly GCF_964188315.1. Classification (NCBI taxonomy): domain Eukaryota; kingdom Metazoa; phylum Chordata; class Lepidosauria; order Squamata; family Lacertidae; genus Podarcis; species Podarcis muralis. Next base: position 41,677,619 of record NC_135655.1, read on the forward strand.
AAAGAAATCCCCTAAGTTTAATTCTGGAAATATGAATGAAGGCACAGAAGTTACATATTGCCTATCAGAAATGAATAATAGACTACCTGGGAAACAATTTTTTTAGCATTAAATTTGGGGTTTGCCCAGAGTGCATAAACTGGCAGTTATGGCACTAGAACCTTCTTTTAGATGAACTTTGCCCTCTTATCATTGAAAAGTAATTACCTTTGTAAAATAATTCAAGAGCTTCTTAGCCAAAGGTGTCATGTTGAGGTGTCAGGCACTAAAGTGGAACATACAACTTTTTTTGCTGTAAATTTCTAACGTTTTATGGTTTGAAATACAATACAGTTTATTTATTTTCCTTTACACAAGATAGTATAGCCTAGAAACCTAAAATCCAAAATGTGTTTGATTTGACTCTGGTTTTGCTCAGAATGCTCTAATCAAACTCTGCTGGTGAAGACAAAAATAAGTATCAATTGTGTCTTGAACTACAACAAAAAGCTTAATCCCATCAAATATTACAAAGCCTGTTAAGAATAAAAAGAAGAAAGTCCCCCCTCCCCTACCCAGTTTAAGAACTAGTTACAATTCACTAAAGTAAAGACACACATAGTTTAAAGCATAAGAATGTATGCTGAAATATAATTAGCAGCTATGAATTAAACCTGGGCGGATTAAACCCATTCTTGGAATGCTATTATGGACAGTGTGTTGTGCAGAAATAATGATCCTTCTGTTTGCACTGCAGCTAAACAGCTTCAATTTACTTTTGACCAGTTTGAATGGAAAGAAAGGTCCAGCATTTCAAATTCTGGCCTTCTAAACATAATTAGCCTGAATTATGCCTGTTTCACAGCACCGTATTGGCAATCTGGTTAGTGGCAGAAGGGATAAGGCTGTACCAGCCTCATTTAACTGCTTAATTTATATGGTAATTACAACACTACACCCAGAATAGTGTGCATCTGCCAAAACTGAAGGCCCCACAATAATAAAACTGACATGTGCTGTGATATTGTTGAAGTGCTGACTAAGAAACTTCTTTTATCTCCTCTTGCAGCTATAAAATGGTGTGCATGTTATTACTAGCAGGGTATTTTAACAGCCTTGCATATACAGCAATTATGTAACACATGCACAAAACAACAAGAGTTTCACATCACTTAATAAATCCTTGAGCTCCCCTTAGTTCCAACTCTCTCGCTGGCTGGATTTTATGGTCTGGTAGCTCCATCTGACCATCAGAATACTGGAGTACACACACCACAAAAGCAGTAGAAAAATCGCTAGAAACAATTGATTTGTATTTGCATTCGATCTAGTTGATGAATGGGACATGGTGAATATTTATGGGTTAACAAAAAGAACCTGCTCAGTGACTTTATCCTCTGTGCACCTGTGGCAAGTCACTACTCAAATGCATTAATTTATGTATTTTTAGAGTAGCTTTTAAAGCACCCCTAATCTAATAATTCTTGCGGAAGCCCTGAGATGGAATTAACTGCTGACAGCGAGGGCTTTCTCATTCACTAAATGAAGGTGAGCTTCTTTGTTGTGCATTGAGTTTTCACTCTACTGAAGTGAACCAGGATGCTCATTTACACATGCATTTAAAAACTGCATCCAAACAGAGTTTCAAATGAGTACTGTGTGAAAACATCACAATAAATATTATCAGACTAGAGTAATACAGTGGTACCTCGGGTTACATACACTTCAGATTACACACTCCGCTAACCCAGAAATAGTGCTTCAGGTTAAGAATTTTGCTTCAGGATAAGAACAGAAATCGGGCTCCGGCGGTGCAGCAGCAGCAGGAGGCCCCATTAGCTAAAGTGGTGCTTCAGGTTAAGAACATTTTCAGGTTAAGAATGGACCTCCGGAACGAATTAAGTACTTAACCCGAGGTACCACTGTAAAATGAAATGGGCTAGTGGAAAGTGAAAGGAACTGAGCAGCCTCAAAGGGTTTCAGTGTTTGATTGGACCATTCACAAGGTCCAGTTACGGTAATTTTCAGGATAAGAAGGCTGCTCGCCCATCCCGAATGCTGAGAGCTTGCATAAGTAAACCTTGTATACTACCACTGAGTTATAAATATGTAGGTAGTTATCATTAACAACCTAATATGCTGCATTGTTATATGTGAATCAGTACAGAGAACCCCAGGAGTCTTGGCACAGAAAATACAAATAAAAAGATCTGAATAAGGGATTAATGTTTGTGTCTGTAAGTTGTGATCTGAAGCATTTACCATATTTACTGATGGCAGGGTAAAAAATTGTGAATTTTACAATGTTAAAAGAATAGCTCAAGTTAGGCCTAATATGGGAGATACATGTTTAAAACATATTTGAAATTAATGCCTGGAATCCCAAGGAATATAATTGTCTCATCTTTGCATGATAAATTGAAGCTGTTCTAAAATTCTTTTGGGAGCCTGCTTAGGACGCGCCAGTTTCAGGCTCAGAACCCAATTAATAAAGGGGAAGTGTGTAAGAGTTCTAGAAATCAATCCAATTTAACTGAACTGCCAGGTTGAAAGAACCTGTTTTTATGCACTGCAGCATAAAGGCTCTGTTCAGTCATTTACAGGGCATGCATCCCTCCACTGAATAAAAATCTGATCTGCATTCTTCCCTGCCCCATGCCTTGTGGAGGAGGAGGTAGAGGGAAAATAACAGCATCTTCCTTGTACAACATGACTTAAGGTGCATAGTAGAAAAGAGGGACCAGTGCCTCAACTTCCTCTATGTGGAGATTGCTCCTGCCTGTTAAAAAGCCAAAGACAGACTAACATGGACACTGAATTATTTCCTTTCAAGACCAATTTCATTGGGGGGGGGGATGTTACTTGCTGAACATCTATTGCATATCTTCATGAATGATACTGAAAGGAAAAAAGTCAACGGCCCAGTTAAACAACAACAAATTATAGCTTTCCCCTCCACTTTACTTGAGAGGAAAAGATTTAAAGCTTCAATTCCTGTTTAGGAACAAACCACAATTGGTTGCACCTGAAGTTGACAGTGGTTTGCTCACTAAGTCAGGATATTTCCTGGGTTGATATATTGGGTGTTAAATAATGGATAACTAAATAAATTACTTGCCAAGTTCACACAAATTGCTTTTTACTCCTAACCAAGAATGAAGCCTTTAAATATTGTATCTTCATATACAAAAGTTAGGGTGGAAGCGTGAACTTGTGCCTAGTCAATGTACTAAACAAATCATGTTTTAATTTTTATATGTCTGAAGTGGGCCAACATGTAGAATATGACTGTAAGTAGCTTCAAAGCATCTGAATAAAATAATTGTTTAGAAGTTAACTTTTCTTTTCCCCGATGCATGTTGTTTGTGGCAAAAAGGTATGTGTGGAATGTTTGGTTTTCATCCTAATAATTACTTCCAGGAGCAATGTGCCACCAATTTTATTCTCACATGGTTCTGGGTTCTACATAAAAAGAAAACACAGTACAGACTTACATAAGCAATTCTTGTTTATCACAGCTTTCTTACTAAAAACACATGGGATGACTCACACAACTCATCCTCCCAGCTCTGGCATATTCATGTCCATCCTAAGAAACTCTACAGTGTCTTCACTAAGTCACCAAAAAAATGATTAAATTTGTATTTAAAGTTAAGAAAATAGTTGTGAGAAAGGGTTAGGTCCTGGAATGCAGAAATACCAAATAATACATTTAGAAATTAAAGGTACAAAACATCTTGCGGTCTTATGGCCAATGCTACAGAACTGCTACTGCCAAGAATCAACCAAGAAGAAAAGGTCTGTGCATACCTGCTGATGTGGAACAGGTAAAAGGTAAAGGAGCCCTGGACAGTTATGTCCAGTCAAAGGCGACTATGGGGTGTAGCCCTAATTTCACTTCAGACCGAGGGAGCCGGCATTTGTCCACAGACAGCTTTCCGGGTTATGTGGCCAGCATGACTAAACTGCTAGTGGCGCATGCTACCGTGACGAGTGCCAGAACTCACGAAAACGCTGTTTACCTTCCCGCCACAGCGGTACCTATTCATCTACTTGCTTTCGAACTGCTACGTTGGCTGTGGAACAATGACCACAATTCAGGCATTATGCTATTAGCCTGCATAAGCCAATAACATATGAGGCAAAAAAGATGCATTGAATAGTCTATTAGGCTAGCTGGAAAGGAGGGAAATTACAATTGAAGAATGGTATAATCATTGTTATTATTCCCAATGACATAATGAAGAGCTTCACTAACGGACAGATAGCCTTCTAACTACCACAAAACAACAAATTTACAGGGAGGCGGTTAACTCTCCAAATAAAAGCACCATGTAAAACCCACAATGATGTCTGGAATGCTCAGTGACTGTCAACCGGGTGGTGAGAAACTGCCTCGGCTGTGAGGCATCAGCTTCACAAGAGTTATAATTTAAGTAGGCCCAGCTGTGCCTTCTCTCCCTCTCTTTTTCCTTCCCACCGTCCCCAAACTGAGTTGGTAGCAATGGCAGCACAGCTTTCAGACTACACTCAGGGCCTGAGGCAGTTGCAGCTGGCTTAGCAGTGCAGTGACAGCAGGGCTTTGGAGCTTGGCTCAGGCCTGAAACTGCTGCGAGTGGCAGACAGCAAGAGAGGCATCTCAGCTTTCCAGCCTGGCCTGGGTGTGAAGTTGCTGCCAGCCTCTTGGTTTTTCACCTACCTCGTAGCAATTCGTCACAACTTTCCCGGTCTGGGTGGTTAGGCATTGGAATATGTGTCGTGTGTTGGTGGGTGGGGTTTGGCCATCACCTACCCCGCCCCTTGTAGGATATTCCATTAAAGGAATCCGGCGGTCGTGGATCCTGCCCGATGCCCTGCCGGTGGCTAGGGCCATGGCATGACCCCCGGTGACATCAGGGCAAGCTTCCAGTTGTATTTGCATCAACAAGCTCCTCCCACTGTTTGCTGCACAGGTGGGGTCATGTATATGTTGTTTTATCCAATGCCTAAGCCAATACCTCTCACATGCTGTAACCAATAAAGTTGTGGCCTTTTCAGCCCATTAACCTAATGTACTTGTGTCCTTGTCTCTTATTTACCACCACATGGGTTCAGGTCATCGACTCACAATTAGCAGACTAGCGGGCCACAATGGGGTTGCTTTCAAGCTCTGGGCAGCTGAGGAAGTTGAAGCTGTGCAGAGCTGCTGCTGATGTGGCTGCTTGGTAATGAAAGTTGGCTGCAGCACAGCAGAGGTGGTGGTTAGCATGGGTAAGTTACACCAGGATAGGGAAAGAGAGCGTTTGCTGTGTGTTTGCTGTATCACATCTATTGTCAGTTGTGGCTGTTACCTGCATGTGCACCAATATACACTGCATAGTATGTCCCACATGTGTGTATGACTGTGGCTGGACTTCCTTTGAGTTATCTGTTCTGCATTTACTTGAGTATTTCTTGCTTTCTGAATAGCTTGAGGCGTGGTTTGGACTTAAGGAGTCTATGGAGGCTCTGACAGCCTTAGGCAAGTCATCTCATGGGCTTGGTGTTCCTCCCTTACACTTACTTGGGAGTAACCCCCACTGAATATTTATTTCATTTTTTCCAATTTATGCACTGCCCTTCATCTGTAGATCTCAGGGCAGTTCACAGAATAAAAATACAAGATAAGCACACGAAAATGTAGTTAATATAGTGTAACTTTCTTCTTGATATTTCACTGTTAGAATCTTAGTAGCTCCAATTGTGTAGTAGAATGTGGTAGCATGATTACTGACAGGAGTGAGCTCCTGTCAGCATACTATACCTCCGATTAAATATCAGCACAGGCTGCCTATTAGTTACCGGGCCAAGTTCAGTGTGTTATTATAGTAATATATAAACCCTTAACAGCTTTGCACAAGTTTACTTGAGGGATCACCTTGCATCATATGTGCCAATTTGCCTCCTTCAATCTGCCATATAATGTTTGCTTCACATCTGTGAAGAATCGATCTTTGGCAGCAGCTCTGCTTTGGAACTCCCTATCTTTAACATTAAGCAGGCACCTTTATTATGCAATTTTAGGCACCTGCAAAAAAACTTTATTTTAGCAAGCCTACCCAGATACATAATTCAGTCATATATACTTGTTTTTAAAACTCTGTTGGTTTCTTATGTATTTTATTGATAATTCTTTTATGTTTGGGTATACCACTTAGGTTTTTTGATGAAGCCATTAATAACATTTCTTAAAATAAATGGTGTAGGGCTGGTTTCAGTTGGTGGACTGCAAGCACAGCCCCATGGACCTAACCCTGCAAGGCAAGGTCAGTTCAGCCATTTCAGTTCAGCTGACCTGAGTGACCCAATTAAAATATTTGCAACAATTTCCAGAGTAGTTTCGGTATTTAAATTTTTTAGACATTCTTTGTAAGGAAATTCCTTTTCAACCATGTTCAGCAACAAGCCCTTAGAAGCCAATTATATTTTAAGCCCCTGACCCACCAACTATTGTCGCATGTGTCCCTCTGGACCAAAGTGCTTGTCCACCCCAGATCTAACCAATGGATTCTGCCACCATATCCTGCACTTCCATACATTCTGTCTCTGTTTATCAGAGAGAGCCATTATTTTCCAGTAACTCTCCTTGCTAAATCACTATTCCTATTTTGCTTTATTAAAATGCTGTTAACGTGAATTGCTAGGGCTGCCAATCTTCAGGGTTAAACCCCTTCGTCATTAGATAGATAGATAGATAGATAGATAGATAGATAGATAAATTTATTGTCATTGTCCGTATATACACAGTATACACAACAACGAAAATCAAACACCCACCCAAAGACCGGGTTCACATACACATTTGCACGTATCTCCAACACTCTCATCCTATTCAGACATAATCTATAAAAACATAACATAATCCAGAATATAACATAACCTATTAAAGGCATAACATAACCTAAAACCTATCTCATTCCTTCCTACTCCCTGCTTGCTATTTCTTGCAACTGACCCTGAGATCATTATTTAGTGTTATCTCTAGAAGTTACATATCGGAGTGGATAGTGGATGCATCTTGTTTCTAACTATGTAACTCTAGGTGCATGAACATTAAGGTATGTGAACATTCAAATTTCGTAATGAATAGCCTTAATGTTTTGGCACACTAGGAAGACTAATTTTGGGGGGACAGCAAGAAAAATAAAGCCACATCCAATATAAAGAAAAACAAAAAAAAAGTCAATCCCAAAGGTGCTCTGTTTGAATACTATTAAATAGGTTGCATTATTATAGTAAGGTGGGACTTACTTAATCGTATTACCACACATTTTTGTGCATCCAGCAGGTCATTCTGAACTGTTGATAATAAGTTTTAGAACAATTATGTTTTTGTAGCACTTATTTAATATAAAGATCAAACACCATATTAGCTGTATAAAAGAGCATTAAAGCTAACAATAAATTAATACAGCATACGGAAAAAGGAATCAAACCTTCAGTAACATGTACAGAGCTGATCAGAAGGTGAAAACCAGGCCAAATAAGAAATGGCTTTTACAAGCATTTTCATCTGTGCAATGTTGGTGGATATGCATTAGAGCCCTACAGGCTGCGACTGACTTTCCATCTGGTTGATCCTGCAATTTATCCCCTTTTCTCACAATACAAATAAATGCCAACCTGACAAGGGGTTATGCATTAGTACAGGTGGCTTATTCATTTACCATTTAATAAGTGAAGAATAGTTTCTGCCCCTGTAAGGTCTTGTGGGCATCCTCTTAAGAGAAAAAATGTCTGGTATGCACAAGAGGGGGTATATACCATAGCAGATTCCAAGGAACTGTTTTGTACTAATCAGACCTCGGAACTGACCTGTTAACATTCATTGTATTTTAATGAACCAGTAGCCCAGTGCATTCCAAAGTCATTGCTTATTGTAGACCCAGCCACCAAACTGCAGATCCCCGTCCAGACTTGTATTCCCATAAATAGCAAGGGTCAGTGACCAAAAGGCAAAGGTCAATGGCAGAAAGGGATGTTGTAGACTGAGTTTATTTTCTTTAGCAGCTTACCAACTAACTTATTAAAATGAAGCTATAAAACTGACGTACGTTATTTTAACACCATCATTCCATTGACAAGGACAGTCATTTAAGTGAAGAGGCATCTTAGTCGTGGGGCCTGCAAGTGACAAGTCTTGTAGCATGTTACAAGTCTAATTTTTATTAAAACCTTTGCTTTCATAGATTGAAGTCTATTTCATCAGATACACTGTGGAACTACTAACAAGAAAGCATTTGAAATATGTTTCCATCATATTTACAACATTTCCGGATTAGCTCTTCTTGAGAACTCTGTGTGTTGAATCATATATTTTTTGGTATAATATCCACATGGATTTTCAGCTCCAACATATTTTCTGCATCTGTGCCTTCACAGGAATTGTTCTAGGCAAAAGCATGGGTTGTGGGAGGGAAATACTGCATCAGAAGAGGAACCAGGTTCATATGGATCATAAAATCTACTTACTAGGAATATGAAAAGGCAATTTGTCTGAAATTATTTGAACTAAATTAAAACTGACTATTGGAGTAGTAAAGAAACAAAATTTGCACATATGTGTAGGGGAAGGTTTGATTAGCCTCGTCTCTTTTAGTGCTTCAAGAAATGTTTAAATGAAGCACACAATGCAGGTGCAATACTACACCGCTGTTAAACTATGGAAGGGAGGCAATGTTTCAGTTCACTACTTTCTGCTGAGAAGAAAAGGATATTAAAGCATTTAAAACATACTAGTGATACCTTGCTACATAATGTTTCTTTGGGGCAGGACAAGGTGTTTCTACCAACAGGCTTCATCCACGCTGGAGGAGTGAGGGAGCCCTTGAAGGCTAAGTCTGCAATCATATTCATTCTTACCTGGGACTAAGTCCCTTTGAATTCAGTGGGGCTTACTTCTAAGTACACATGTACAGAATTGCATTGTAAACCTCTTTTATTGCTGTGCAGGTTTACACTACGCGGGATTGGTTGGTTTAGTTGCAGTTATTTTTATACAGGGAGCGGAACCATTGGTAGAATGCACATCTTCAGTCTGCCTAATGTGCAAACGCACAAACCTAAGGCTACTACAGCTCTAAGCTCCATAAAACATCTTCCCTAAGGGAGTAGTAACAAAAAAAAAATCCTGTTCCTCTCCTTTTAAAGGGTCAATAAGTGATGGGGGCATGGGGGCATTATAAGTGGCAAATTGGTGGTCCTCTGGCCTGCTTTCTCCCTCACAGCCCCTTCCTTGCACAATTGTTATGGCAGCTATTATTGAAAACTCACACGATTGCAATTGGTGAAGCAGCCATGAGGAAGCGGTTTGATTAATTTTTTGACAGCAGGCGAGGACAGAGATGAAGTCAAAGAAGCATTTAGAATATATGTTGCATGTGCTGTTACTCTCCCCCCCCCATGTGCCCTCCAAGAAAGGTGGAAAGTGATCAAGCACAAACATGCGCAGTCTGGTTTCCACTTTTGAGGTGGCTCTCTCTCTTTTTTTGCCTCTCCCCTCCCCTTTTATTTGCCCATATTTTGTTTTTATTTGTATCTATGCAAACTTTGGGGTTCCCCTGAGCCTGCCTCTTGTGGGTGGGTGGTGCCATTTTGGCTACGTCAGCATCAGCACACCGTGAACAAGGGAAATAGAGGGAATGATTTCTCTGTTTATTTGGAAAGCTGTCTTTTAGCATTAGACTTCATGGTATAATATAATTCAACCTGCACTCATTTTATATGAACATAACGCAAGTTATGTAAAATCCCACCAGTTTATATAAGCAGTGAGAAAGCACTTGATCTTTATACAGATATTGTAATTGAGAAGCATCACTGTTATTTATCTATTTTGTAACACAGAATAATATTACCAAGAACACAAAATGAAACCTTTTGTCATTCTCTTCTTATTCTTGGTATCTACTGACTTTAGCAAACTAGGAAACTTTAGAAGACTTACAGTCCCTTCCAGGTTTTTCAGCTGCTGGTCAATCTCCTTAAGCCGGTTATGCTGATCTCGTTCTTCTTTCGTGTCTCTTAAAACCTTTTCACCTGGAATTGTTTCCAGCTTTCTATTTGCATAAGCCAAAGAATCCTAACAGAAGCAAATAATAATGGAATCATTGACATGTAAAGCTGAAAAAGAAAGGGAGACCATCTAGACCAATCTACTAGGGCCCCCTCCATGCTAAATGTCGCTTACAGATTAATCTGTATCAGACAGATTATAGGATGTCATCAACAGTAGATTGTAGTAGTGACTATTGAGCTGAATAATGTGCTTAATAAAACATAGACAGCTGGGCTCAAACAAATGAGTTGTGTTATGTATTCCTGTAAAAGGGAAAATTTACAAAGGTAAATTTGGCCTATGGGGAAACTCCAAATATAGCTATCAATAAGACCTTCAGAAAGATAGGGCATGTGAACCATGTTTCCATCCTCAGATAATAATACCCCACCTGATAGTCTTTCTCTAGTTGTGATTCTTACGTAGAAAAATTTAACGTATCTGAAGAAGGGGGTGAGGACTCTATCATACCCCCAATAGATCACCAATAGACACTTCTATCTACACCTAGGCTCTTCATAGGCTTTGCATACTGAAAAGCAGAATTAGACAGCCAGAATATAAATTCAGGAACTGTTCCTTTTCACTGTTTTCCAGAGGAGAAACAGAAATGTTATGACATTTCTTAACTGAAAACACTTAAGTAGGGAAACCTTTTCTGTAACAAAGGCTCCCTATTGCATGTGTACCTATAATGATATACATGCATGAAGGATTAATCATGCTACAATTGATACACTGTATGTTAAACAGGTAAAATCCCCACATGTAGTATCTTTCATGTAGCAATTCTCTGACAATTAAAGCTGAATGTAGGCATGTTAGGTTATCTGGAAGAGTAACAAAAATTCCTAATGAAAATAACATATTGATAAACTGCTGGTCATTTACTATAGAATATTGTTTAATACACTATACCAGCGGTTTTCAACCAGTGTGCCGTGGCACCCTGGGGTGCCTTGAATGATGCTCAGGGGTGCCACAGACAATACTGGCCTCTGTCCCTCTTTCCTTCCCTCCTCCCTCTGATGCTCCCAAAGGCTTGCACAGCTGATTGTGTGTGAATGGTGCCTCTGGGGCTGGCCAGGGGGTGCTTCCCAGGCCTCTGGGGGCCAGTGTGAGGAGGCATCCCTCTTTGGGGCAGGGGGGCAGGTCAGAGACCAGGGGCAGCAGCTGTGGCTGCATAGAGGACTCCCAAGGAGAGGGGAGAGGAGAGGAGGCTGAGGGAACAATCCCCAAGGAAGGGTGTTTGAAAAGGGGAATGGGGCTGCCGGCTCTGCAGGCAAAGGGGTGACCTAACTGGGCTCCTGAGCCCCACAGGGGTGCAGCAGAAAGAATGTAGTTGGTCAAGGGAGCCATGGACCCAAAATGGTTGAAAACCTCTGCACTAGACAAAGGTTTACTTTTAACAATGGGCTTTCAACTTCTATGAGCATTCCTGCATTTAATATCATCTGTACTACATGCTGCATACAAACCACCAATTTAATTTAAATCTTTTCAATATATTATATAGCATGAGAAAATCAACTTATTTTTATCTGTTAGATGATCAGGAATGGAAACAGGAAGAAGAGACAAAGGATAGTATTATTCACCACTGGAATGAAAGTTTCTACAAAGTCCAGCTTCTTATTTTCCACCCTGCTCACTTGCTGCTATGACATCACTTACTTACTGAGCCTAAAGCAACTGAGTTAATATTTGGCAAATATGAATGATCAAAAAGTTACATTTGGCTACACATAATAAGAAACGAGATGTCTTTTTAAAAATTGCCAAAATAAAACCGTCCAGATTTTAATTAAAGCCACATACTTATGACATAAAGCAAACTTCTTCCCCAAAATATAGTGTATGTTAAGCCAAAATATCAACTGGAATTAAAAGTGGCTAGATTTAATGAACAACAGAATAGAAGCCGTTGGTAGACTTTTCTCTGTAGCACAAGTAAAGGCTCTGTCAACAGATATGCCAGTGAGGTCACTGCTTTCCACAAACCTCTAGGGAGCCACCATTCCTTTGTCAAAACAAATACTTGCTTATCTAACTAATCAGTCAGCCCTGCAAATGCCTTCTGCTAAAAATAAATGCATATATAATAGCCTACATCCTAAGAACTGCAGATGGCCAAGCCTAAATACTGGAGGACCCTCAGAAATGGAGTGGAATGTAGGATGTCATCTGTAGATGGAGGGAATTGCCAAAATTCACATGTCCCCTTCAGCAAGCAGAAGTGTCTTTCTGTTCAAACTAGACACCTTTTGATCCAAGCAGAATTCTGCCCTTAAAAGTACTTCTGCACAACCTGATCCTATGCAAGCCTAGTAAGAATTAAGTCTAACTGGATTCAGTTGAGCATGGCTACTCTGTTCGCAGACATCTGGGCTTTCGTTTAAGGATACCATACAGTGATGGAAAATAAAACTGGACAGAAAGCACAAGGAGAGAAAAAACTAAGCTGTTACCCAATGTTTTTGAGCTTGCTCTTCTGTTTGATAGGTGTCACATTTTCTAAGCTTTGGTTGCACTATATTTTGTTTATCTGGGAAAATGCAACCACTGTTATAGTAATTATGGTGCAAATTGTGATTACACAAGTGCCATAGGCACCTATGGGATGTAATTAAAGACTCAGGGCTTCCTCGCCATGCATCATTGTAGAGTATTAAAACACTTTTTAAGTTCCAATAGCAGCAAGCCTTATCATGCATTGAACAGCCATTTCAGAAAATTTACTTAAATATTTTATTTATTTTCAGGTTGTGGAGATCCACTATTCATCCAGACCCTATAAAATAAATTGTGGACAGCATTGTGACTATTCCCCCCACCACCAGACTCTCTCCTACCCATTACTCACAGACATGATATCACTCTTCTGGCACAAGATACAAGCCTGTGAGAGTAGCACACTAATCGTTAAATGCAGTCGGGACACCCATTTTATCATGTGGAAAAGCTCAGACTTACAGATAGCTGTCTGGTTGCACAGAGCTGGCATTAGCTCTATGTAGTTCCTTTTAAATCCTTATTTTAATCTGCTTGTTAACATCTAACATCTACTACTGTAATGCAAACCATGTGGCAATGCCAGTAATGGCAGTTTTTCTAAGAGCCAAATGTCATGCCAAAAGGTTTAGCTCAACCGCCCTCCAGTCAAATGTAGCATGATGGCATCTGAAAGCACTGATTAATCACACACACAGGTTGTTTTAATGTTGTAAAAAAAAAGAAAAAAAAGACATTTAGATAAAACCATAATACCAATCAAGAACGTTTCCTGGTGTACCCACTCTCTGTTAACAAAGGGATGGGTTTCACAATAGCATTTATCAGTACAGTGGTAACTCAGGTTAAGAACTTAATTCGTTCCAGAGGTCCATTCTTAACCTGAAACTGTTCTTAACCTGAGACACCACTTTAGCTAATGGAGCCTCCCGCTGCCACCACACCATTTCTGTTCTCATCCTGAAGCTAAGTTCTTAACCCGAGATACTATTTCTGGGTTAGCAGAGTCTGTAAGCTGAAGCGTCTGTAAGCTGAAGCGTCTGTAACCCGAGGTACCACTGTAGTAGTACATGCAGCTTGAAAAGATGAGCACCAGATTTTTGAATCATATTTTAAGATAAACCCTAAACACTGGCATGCCTATTATAGTACTATAAAACACATACATTGTAATACAGTATTATATATCATCATATATATTAGTAGCAAATTCATTATCTGAGTATCCTTATGTTGCCAGATCAACACCACCTAGATACAAGAGACAGTATCAGCAAGCTTGGAGAAATACCAATGTTTGCAGAAAATTAATAATAATAATAATAATAATAATAATAATAATAATAATAATAATAGGGTGAATGACATAAAATGGGGGACAGGGGTGGAGGACCAAAACAACCCAATGAAAAGTGAGCATGTTAATTATTGGAAGAAGGAAATATAAATTGACTATTGGGGGGGGGGGTCAGGGGATAGAAAAATCAATAACATACATGAGAGGGGAAACCTCCAACCCTCAGCCAAATCTTGGCCTGCCAGGAGGTAAAATTTGGCCTGCAAGGCATTAATAAAATAAAATAAAATATGGCCACCTGCCAATCAACTGACAGCACTCTGATGGGAGGGTGACATCAGCTAATGGGCAGGGGGCAGGGTTTAATTTTGTGTTGGTAGTGCATGCCAGTTCCCCTGCTGGGAGCTGGTACATGCAGCCAAAGCAGTAGGATTTAACCCCTGTTCATCAGCTGATGAGGGCTTTTAATCCCTCCTCATCAGCTAGGGAGTGGAGGTTAGATCCCACTGCTTTGTCTATGCATGCCTGTTCCCCCTGCTGGGAACAGGTGTGCTCAGCCAAAGCACAATGCAGGGTATTTGAAAGCCTGGCTTCCACAGGCATCCACAGGAATAGAGAGGCTTAACCTAACCTTCAACTTCCTTCTGTTAAGAATGGAAACCATCTTCATGAAGGGATTCTGCATCACAGATTACTCGTCCTTCCACAGCAGTGCCAGTCATCCAAGACACTCTGCACTGCCAAGTGTTCAGTATAGGGCACTCCTTAGCATTGAAACAGAACTCCTAAGTCCGCAATTCTATTGTGCATAACCTTTCTCCTTAAAAAAGAAAGGAATTCAACTGAGCTAATACTTAAGAGCTCAAACTAAATAAATAATTAAACCAAATTAAGAGACAAGCATAACTATAATGATTTAATTAAATCTGGCATATGGGGGAGAAATGCTTGAGAGAGAAAGAAGGCTTTGATTACGCTAATTTCCTAAATGAAAAACAATACAATCATGGAAAAGAGTTGTGGATCCAACTTTCCTGTAACAGCCAAGATGAAATACTCCTATACAAACTTATTAAAACCATTTGTTAAGGATTAAGGACACACAAATATAGAATTCCTATATTCTTCAAATATAGTAACAAGTGGTAGGAACCAAATCTCTAAGCTGTTGATGATTACATTTTTGCACATAATGAAACATTAGCTTGGGAATTTGCTTTGAAATTATCATTAAACACAGGCCTTGGCAGACAAAAATCTGGAGCAAATAACATGAGAATAAATAACTGAAGTTCATTTCGGCTAAGTGGAAATACAAACAGATGGTTAAGTCTACAACTATTTCAGATTACTCGCCAAATCTTTAGGGGGGCCAACCACAACGAACTAGTTTTGAAGGAAGTCAATTGAAACAATTGGCCCAATTATGCACTTTATAAGTGTTGCAGCTCAGTCTGATACATGCTAGGTGTAAGCTACCATGCACTCGTTTTTCTTGGTAGGTAACTAGTCACGGGTTTCATATGCAGCATAAGTTATATAGAAATTTGCTTTTTGGTTTGGACCACAACTGAGCAGAAAATGAGTTTAGTAAACATCAGAAGTATTGCTACTTCCTTGTGCCAACCGATATCAAAGCAAAATAGGGCCACTGAAAAACAAGCATGCTTGAGAGATCCCTCAGTTTTGAAGAATTACAAGAAAAAGGTTGAGGGGCTCACCAAAAGGGGACCCCCCCCCAAAAAAAAATACCCATGAGGCTAAATTATGCTCAGTGAGATGCCCAGAGGTCACACGATGCTGAGCGTTAGCTGGAAGAGAAAGCTAGAAAACAGGGTAGAGCGTGAATTGGCTGCTTTAGTTCCTATGATAGTTATGATAGCACAGTGCTTCAGAATAGATTGGGGGTAGGGGGTTACATTGCACAGCTAAAAGTCATGCTAGCATAACTGTTTAGTTGAATACCTCCCAGAAGTAGGTGTGGCTGGCTGACTAGTACACTGAACAGAATAGCTGCTACTGGGAATGGGGGGCCAGGATATAATGCAACATTTTGTTTTGGGTCCAAAGTTGTTCCACACTACTACTACTAAAATCAATTAAAATTGACTGCTATTTTTAGTAGCATCACTATATACAGTGGTACCTCGGGTTACATACGCTTTAGGTTACATACGCTTCAGGTTACAGACCCCGCTAACCCAGAAATAGTACCTCGGGTTAAGAACTTTGCTTCAGGATGAGAACAGAAATCGTGCTCTGGTGGCGCGGCAGCAGCAGGAGGCCCCATTAGCTAAAGTGGTGCTTCAGGTTAAGAACAGTTTCAGGTTAAGTACGGACCTCTGGAACAAATTAAGTACTTAACCTGAGGTACCACCGTACAATGCTTTACAGAGTAACATGGAGACAGGTATCTGCCAAGAAGCTTAAAATGTTGACAGTAAGCAAGAAAACAGAAGGAAGTGTGGAAACAGAGGTTAACTGATTATTGTGTGCAACTGCAGCACATACGCTTTATTTCAGTGAGGAATTGGCTTCACAGTAAAGGTTGGTTTTGAAGAAGCATTTCAAGAGAGAACGAGAAGTGGCATCATGTAGGCATTCTCCAAGTTTCAAACGATTAAGGGCAGCAATAATTGAGCAAGGTAGTTTAAGGGAACAGGAGACTTCTGGGAAATAAGGTCAGAAAGACAGAGTAGGGCAAGGCTATGAAGAACTTTGAAAGTAAATGCAACTAGTTTGTGTTAGATGCAAAGGAACGCATTGCAAGGAAGGATCTGAGAAGGTGCATCACATAAACCAGTTAACAAGAGAGGAAATGAGAAAATTCACTGTGAAGAAAAATACAGTGGTACCTCGCAAGACGAACGCCTCGCAAGACGGAAAACCCGCTAGACGAAAGGGTTTTCCGTTTTGGAGGCGCTTCGCAAAACGAATTTCCCTATGGGCTTGCTTCGCAAGACGAAAGCCCATAGGGAAATCTCCGGGACAGCGGGGAAGCGCAGCGCGTCTTCCCCGCTGTCCTCGGACCTCCTCCGAAGCCTGGCGGCGGGGCGGGGACACCTCCTCCCGCCGCCGCCGGGCTTCGGAACGATGCCCCGATGCCGGGCGGCGGGGCGGGAACCTCTCACCCCCCCGCCCGGCATCGGGACGATGCCCCGATGCCGGGTGGCGGGGCGGGAACCTCTCACCCCCCCGCCCGGCATCGGGACGATGCCCCGATGCCGGGCGGCGGGGCGGGAACCTCTCACCCCCCCGCCCGGCATCGGGACGATGCCCCGATGCTGGGCGGCGGGGCGGGAACGCCTCCCCCCGCCGCCCGGCATCGGGGCATCGTCCCGATGCCGGGCGGCGCGGCCGCGAAGCCTGGGCGCGCTGATCTCAGCGCGCGCAGGCTTCTGCATGCCAGCAACTCTCCGCAAGCAGCGGCAGCGCTGCCGCTGCTTGCGGAGAGGTCCGCGAAGCCTTGGCCGGACAGCTTTTGAAGGCAGGTGGGGGGGAGAGCAAAGACTTTCGCCCCCCGCCAGCCTTCAGAAGAAGTCCAGGACCTCTTCTGAAGGGTGGCGGGGGGCAAAAGTCTTTGTCCCCCCTGCCTGCCTTCCCTGGGGCTTTTAAATCGCCCCGGACAGCAGAGAAGTCCTCCGCTGTCCCGGGCGATTTTAAAATGCCGCCCGCCAGCATTTTAAGATTGCCCCGGACAGCGGAGAATTCCTCCGCTGTCCCGGGGTTTTTTAAAATGCTGGGGGTGGGAAGAAAAGCCCTTGTCCCCCCCCCCAGCCTTCAGAAGAGGTCGGGGGACAGACTGTCCCCGGACCTGGTCTGAAGTCGGTTTCCCTAGGAACGCATTAATTGATTTTCAATGCATTCCTATGGGAAACCGTGCATCGCAAGACGAAAAACTCGCAAGAAGAAAAAACTTGCGGAACGAATTAATTTCGTCTTGCGAGGCACCACTGTAATGAAGAAGATATGAAAAATAATATGAGAGAGCTAAGGAGGAAGTGTGAAAACAACCCTGTTTTGCTCAAGGATGATCCTTCTTTCTTTCTTTTTTAACATGCCTGTGGTAGGGTGCTTTAGGTCGGCCTTAACATTACGAAGAAGCGGGTAAAGGAGTACAAGTCAATTGCACCAATTCTTTCTCAATTTATTTTAAATATTTCTTAGCCACTTTCCTGTTAAAACAATATCCAAAATGAGTCTGCATTCCGATTCTTTGGAATGTATGCACTGGCCCTTAGTCATAAGATAGTATTTCTCTCTGCTCCTTGATAAATGCTTGCCAGGAAACAAAACACTGGGAGTATCGCACCATTTCACAAGTTGTCCAGTAACAACAGTTAAGTGGAGGCAGTGCTAGAAATTTCAAGACTGAGCTGCCGATTTTTTCACTCCCATCTTCTTCCTATTCCTCTCTCCATGGTTGAGGAGTTCCATACTTAAGATTCTCCAATTATCCTTGCCAATGCCATCCTGAGATATCAAGGTATTGTACAAGGTGTTTGTTAAAGATTGTTTCCATGATACGTTTAGGCCAATATTCCCAATGCAGCAAAGAAAGGTTTAAAATATGAAGACCAATAAAAGAACACTCTACAACAGCAAAGTATTCTTATTGCAGTTAATTAAGATGGATGAAGGTTTCTACACAAAGTTGGCACAGCTATATAAAAGCTAGTTATCAGAATAAAGATACTATTTCTGACAGTTAAAAAAAACCAGTCTGTCAGGTGCAAACGAAAAGAGGGGTTCTGCACCTTTCACATTTGTTGTCCCATCCTGTTATAAAAAGCTGCACATGCTCTAATTCCCTTTTCTACACAACTCTTGAAAGACAAGGACCCTCTCCTCCTTTGCATTTGGTGGCATATTCCCCAAGCATATGTTTCAGAGTGCCAGCTACATAAACTCTGTTGCAGTAAAAACAAGAGCCTTGTGGCACTTTAAAGGCGAACCAATTTATTATGGCATGAGCTTAAGCTTCTGAGTTCACTTCAACACATGCATAAAATGTTATCTTCAGTTGACAGGGATAACCACAAATACAAAAATAAGCAGAGAGAGAAAATAAGATGGTGAGACCATCATGACAAAGAAAAGTGAAGCTGCATCCAGCCAGTGTGGCTTTTCCTCTGATAATGCCCTTGTCTGTACTCCTACAGCAAATGTATTTTCCATCACTAGTTCTGAGCAGCAAAAGCATTCAACACACGCAATCTATGGACAGTAATTTATGCTAAAAAGATTGGCTAATGTTTAAAGATTGCTGGCAAATGTTTACTTCTTCTGCAACCTCCCTGTTTCACCAGAAAACATAGTTTGCACTGATGTATCTAATGACAACATTGTATTTCACTGTGCAAAAATATAGTTTGATTGCACATAATGATATGAACACACACATAAGCTATGATGGACGACAGCTCTGACAATCCTAAACACATTACTGCAAATACCTCCTATTCTGTCATTTGAAGCCTACTCTGAACTGCGTTCCTTTAATTAGCCATCTAAACTAATGTCTCCTGTTTCTCCAAAAATAAGGCATTTTCCCATAAAACTGATCTGGCTCAATGCCCAGGAAGGATAATAATCAGTCCTGGGCCAGTGACAGCTTTGAGGTCCACAGGCTCCCTGGGAGCACAGCAGAATTAGGCTCTTGCTTTCAGGCCTATTCCAAGACATTAGAATAATATGAGGAAACTTCCTTTGATTATTGTTCTGCTGTTTTTCTGCCAAATGATGATAGTGTGTGAAAGTCAAGCACCCTAGAAGTTTGCATTAACCTTTTGTTCATTTTATACTCCCTCAGAAGTCTTACTGACCTTGATGGTTTCACAAAACAGTTTTCTGTTATATTACAAGGAGAGCATAATTTTACATAAACATTGCATAGATGCTCCAGAGCCCAATAGCTTGCAGTGAGAAATATAGGCATGGGAGCTAAGTGCAGAGCATTGGTTTCCAAATATGACCCAGTGCACTGCTATAGGGCTGGTTCACACAAAACGCTAAATCTTTGTTTAACACTACATGCACAGCTTCAGGTGAACTAAAACTAACTTACTGGAAGCCTGCAGCTGTGCTCGTACTAGGTTTGGTACAAGGAACTGAGAATAAATGTCACCAACCATCACAATTTCTATGATAAGAATACAAACCTCAGCAACTGTGAGATAAGCATTTCAACCTCTTGAATTCTTCTGCTGCTCAGATTTTAATCTCCTTCCTTTCACTCAATGGTCTGCCTTTACCACTCTGCTGACCTTGCTGTAGTAGCAGCAGCAGCAGCAGCAGCAGCAGAATAGAGGTATCTCCCCTCAGTTACAGCAATGACCAGTGCCCCTTACAGCATTTCTCAGTGCTCCTGCCATAGCAGCATCAGGCACTGGGGAAGGAGCAGAAAGATCCGTCCTTCACTTCAGCCCAAACAGCAAGGTGAATATGCAGATAGATGGGTGGTAGCAAGAGGAGTTTCAGAACAGTGGGTGGGATGGAATTAGTTTGGGAGTCTCACAAACATTCGGAACACAGCTGGGTCTGACTGCATGTCCCAATTGGGAATGTAATGGGTTCAATATATCTTAGATTGGCTCAAGAAGGATAAGCTGACAGGGATTCAAGGAAAACAGGAAGCAATTTACTAGAATTAAAGCATCTCCAAATTCCCATGTTAAGCAATGGCTAGTGAGCATTTAAAGGTATATTCCAAGTCGCACTGTACCTGATAAATCTGTTTAGAGACTATTGAACAGGAGTTCTGATCGGCAGATAAATTTCCATCAGAGATTACTAGTTTGAGTTTGGCATTGATTTCAGTGAGGTGATGGTATTCCAATGGCTCAGGTGTGTAACCTTCACCTGGTACTAGCATTGTAGTTGCTTCTTCCTAGAAAAAGGAATAACGAATTAGTCACACTATCTGGGCATATGAACTAGGACCAAAAAAAACCCTGCCATGTTATTTTTAAGAGAAAGAGATTCTCCTCAGCACAAATAAATGCAGATCTGATACGAAACCATGTGTGTTAAAATTTTAGTTCATCAAGCAACATCTCATAACCTTTCATAAAAATACTGATTATACATAACTTGCATAAAGGATAGGGGCAGTGCTTTTTTTCTAGGGAAAGAAGGTACTGGTACTGCTCAGCAGCAAGGGGGTTGGAGGGGATGCACTCTGCACCTGTTCAGAGGCACGCTGCATCGTCGCTTGGGTGCCGACAAACAGGCCAACCATAAGAGGTCCACAAGTTTTGAGAACGGTTTTGCAAGGTCACCAGAAGAATGCTGATTACTGGCAGGCTAGAGGCTCTTATTCCTAAGAGTGCTTGGGGAAATACTAATTATTTTAAATTTCATTATAAAGCAAAGAGGAGACAAATCCCAATATATTAGGTACTTATGTACAAGTAAGAAATAAAATTACTTTCTTCTTGTAGCCACTTTTGTAGCAAAAAAACCAAACAAACAAATCACTATTTAACTCTCACTACCCAGTACTCAGAAAATATCAGTGTGCACTCGGGCAAAGCAGTAGTGCTTTCATGTTACCAATAAGCATCCACACAGATGCAAGGTTCCACTCCATGTAAAATGTTATGCCACCACTGAAAACCAAAGAAGAATCCAGATCTGTACTAATCCTCTGAAATGGAGAGTACACACTACTGTTTTGGACCAACCTGGATGAATATCTGTGTACCTGAGTTACTTGAAGTTCACTGCTCTCATCTTCAGTATCTTTCAGCAATTCTGACAGCCTCTTCTTATCTTCCTCTGGCATAGCTACTTGGTTAACTGAATCCTTGGCCAGCTGAATAAAGAAAGTAATTTGGAAGCCTGAAGCCACTGAAGACTGATGACGGAATGATGAGCTTTTAACCTCCATTATGGTATTATAGTCTTTTATTATGTTTATATCTTTTATATTTCCATTTTTATTACAGTATTACACTTATGAATGAAAATAAAATAAAATAAAAATAATTTAAAAATAAAAATAAAATAAAGTCCAGCTGCTGCTAGCAAGCCACCCACTGCAATATATGATAACAAATGTGGTAGCTTATGGAGAATACTTTGAAAACTTCACATTTTTGATACAGAAGGATATGTATCAACAAATCCACCTGAAAGGACAAATGGGTTGCAGATAATTTTATCAGAAGGTGAAAAACTTTGCACAAATAATGGCTGACCTCAATGCTCAAACAACCTATAAACAACCAAACAACCCATAAGTCTTCTTTCCATTTCCTGACAGCAGAAAAAAAACTACAGGCATAGCATTAGAAAAGCCTGATAGTACAAAATAAACAACATGGGCTCCATAAATGCCAGTTCAGTAGATTCTAGTATGTTTTCCCAGAAATACATGATTTAGCTGAAGTGATCAGCAATCTAGTTATCATCCTTTTCCTAAAAACTTCAGGCAGGTTATATATAGGATAACCTTTGTAGCAAAGTTAATCATCCATTATTAATTTCTAAATGAGTAGCATGATGAGACTTGACAAAGAGTTCTAATCCTGTACTTTGCCATGCAGACTGTTAACACATACCTCTATGTTCTTTTTAACAAAATCAGTTTTTTTACTGGTTGTTTCACTTTTCTTAGTCATATTTTCCATTTTCTTTATTGAGCTTCTTGTTCTATCGTCACCTAAACAACACACAATTCAGGGGGGAAATTCTAAAAGTATAACTGGGCAAATACAGTACACAAATATAATTCAGTATTCATTTCGGACTATATTAATTTCAGTAACCTTTCAAAAATATGACTAATAAAATTAGATGGATTTCAGTGCAAAGTCATTTGTTACAGTCATGCACAGAATTTTCAAGCAACTAACTATAGCCTAATCCAGTAGTTCCCAAACTTTTGGGGGCCACCACGCCCTTATCCCCAGTGCCCCCTCCTATCCTACCCTATAAAAAGCATTTCTTAGAATAGCTGTTTGCACGAATTACTAAGGAAGATAACACAATAAAATTCAAAACAGTAACAATTTAATTGCACGTTTATGCAAAACCCAACTAAAACTATTTAGTTTAAAATCAATTCAACAAAACGAATGAACTTGATCCAGTTATATTTATCTGATAGTCATTTACACCTCCAGTGCCCCCTGCCACCCCCTTGCCTCTTAAGTGCCCCCACTGGTAATCCCACCGCTTTGGGAACCACTGGTCTCATCCTATCTATGCCTGAAGTTACTCCTATTATTTGAATAGTCCTTCCTTTAGCATAAACCGTGCGCTGCTCTGGTTTCGCCAGAAGCAGTTTAGTCATGCTGGCCACATGACTCAGAAAAACTGTCTGCGGAAGTGGACAAACGCCGGCTCCCTCGGCCTTCACAACTGGACTTAATTGCCAGGGGTCCCTTTATCTTTACCTTTAGCATAAATCTGCTCAGGACAATGACTGCCATTATACTTCAAATATACTGTACTTCCCACAACAAGAAAACACTTATGATTAATTCAAACCTGCAAAATTGTATTATGCTACATATTTCTGAATGTGCTATAAATTTGTATTTACTTCTTTAAACATTGCCTTTTTGCCAAAGCACTCAATACTCTCATAGCACTGCCTTCCTCATCATTCAGAAGGAAATGTAGTTAAAGGCACTACAAATATGATGTAGTAATTGCCCCAAAACTTTAGGAGATACAAATCGAAAACTGCACTACATATCCGGGTAGGCTGCTATCTGCAACCCAGAGCTCTAACTGGTTTGTTTGTCAACCACAGGTCCCCTAGTTCATCGTAACAGGAAACTGTCTTCTGTTCAAAAGCAAAAGTGACATGCTTAACCTCCTCATACCTACAAAAGAGTAGAGAAGAGATGGGAGCACTTGAGTCTAAGATGCATGCAGGATCATTCTTGTAACAGGACAAGATGGTTACCCATTATGTCTAAACCAGTATCCCCAGGCAAAAGGCAGAATTGTCACTGAATCTATGGAACAAAGGTAAACTGATATAACCTGTACCTTGCTTGGTTTGTCTACTATTATTCCCATAATTTTCTGGATGAATCTGCGTGTGAAATACACTAACAAACATTTCATCTTCTTCAGCAGCAGGAGAGTCTGTTAATAAAATGTGGCATTAAATAACTGATAATTATTTACATTTCGGAACAAAAAGATTAAAGTATATCAACTTAATATTTGTAAGAATGGAAGCCTGTAAAGTTTCATATTGATGATTGGCATTGTAGTTAGCTTCAACGACCAGACCACTGGTAGTGTGGTGTGGGATCAAGGAGACACCTACATTGAGACTGAGCATCATTTCTTTCTCTCAACAGAATATACAATTATCTAGTTTTCACAGAAAGGAATGCCATTGTGCCACCTCTCCCACTCCCTAAAATTACCATTTCAGAACAACCTGGAAATATAATTAAATGACTTCTTCTATATACTCCTCATTCTCAAAGGCTGGCCACGTGCTTTGAGCTATGCATTACTTTCTGTAAATATGAAGATTTCTACTCCAGCTATGATCTGATATAGTTATCTAGTACTGTACATATGGAAATGCCCTAACATCCCATTTGCTCACTGAAGGAAGGGAGCCATATAGATGTTTACAGTAACAGCACAGTCAAGCAATGGTTATATTATCCAGATGCTCATAATGGCTGTATTTCCACTTCCAACAGTTCAGACACATAGGGTCATACTAGTGCTATATGTCTGCTTTAGTTAGGAAATGTTGCAGTGTTAATTCAGGAGTGTGAGAAGGTACCTTTTGGATGATTCCTGTGGCACGTAAAATTACATTTTCACAAAACTGAGTAGCAATGAATAAGAGACAAGACAATTTTTGGTCTAATTCTTTTAAAAGGAGACAGAGAAAGTCAGTGGAAAAAATATAAATTGATTGCAAGTTCAAAGAGATACAAAGACCAATTCCTTTACCCAATTGGCATAGGATAAAGAGTCAAGTCACACAATGCAATGGATGTGTCAAGAATGGACCCATAGGCATAGCCGGGGGGGGGGCAGGGAAGGCAGCTGCCCCTCCCAATCAATAATAATACAATGGAACCTCTACTCACGTACGGAATCCATTCCGGAGGTCTGTTCACGAGTCAATCCTGGTTGCTGGTAGAAGCGCCATTCCACGCATGCACATTCATTCGGCGGCAGCGCCATTCTGCGTATGTGCAGACGGTGGCAGCCACTTCTGCGCATGTATAGTTGGCAGAAGCCGCTTCTACGTGTGCGCGAATCGCGGCAAACCCGGTATTTACTACCGGGTTTGCCATGGTCATGAGTCGGATTGTTCGTGAGTAGGGGTGGTGATAAATTAAGGTTGTACTGTACATTGCTAACTGAGGTTCTGCCCCTCCTAACAAAATAGCTGCCCCCCCCACAACAAAGGCCTGCCCCCTAACAAAAATCCTGGCTACTCCCATGAATGGACCCATGAACAAACTTGCACTTGGTGAAATGGGTATCCTCACCTACATTTACAGTAGGCTGAGCAGTAGCACAATACAGTGGTACCTTGGTTTACAAACTTAATCCATTCCGGAAGTCTGTTCTTAAACCAAAGTGTTCTTAAACCAAGGTGTACTTTCCCTTAGCTGCAGGGGACTCAATTTACAAATGGAACACACTCAACAGGAAGCAAAACATGTTCTTATTCCAAGGCAAAGATCACAAACCAAAACATCTACTTCCAGGTTTGCAGCAGTTCTTAATCCAAGTTGTTCATAAACTGAGCTGTTCTTAAACCAAGGTACCACTGTATATGTGTATTAAGAGGACCAACTTAATAAATGGAGCAACAGCATCACAACCATTTCACTATGTCATGCACTTTGCACAGAGCCAGTTTGATTATTTACCCACAAATGCTGTCAGAACAGTTCGGTGAAGAAATTTATCTTTTCATTGTCTGAAACTAGCTAGTGCTCATAAAGCTCTCAAACGTCAGCCAAGAATCAGCCAGAAACTATAATGTAAACGTGTTGAAATAACAGCCCTTCTCTGGCAACTCTACAGAACATGCAGAGCAAGAACCACAAGACAGACAATGACATGAATAATACAAGCCAGCTTGAGTAGATAGAGTGCCTTTTAGTCAAGTAGACTACACAATACAGTCTCTTATTCAGGCACTGCAGATGCTCAGGATATTTCAGAAAGACTGAAATATATTTGATTGCCGTGTTAGTCTGTTGCAGCAAAAACAACAAAGTCATGTGGCATCTTAAAGACTACTGTTTTGAGTTACCACTGTTAATTGGGAAATTATCACTGCATTTGCCTATAGTCCCTTTGCTTAGTGGACAGTCAACTGCAAAATTAATTTCAGAAGCTCACCTTTCATAGTGCCAAGACTGATTAAACGCTAACCTCTTCGAGAGCTAATTAGTGTATTACATTCCAACCTTTATTTTCAAGTAAATTAAGCTATTTAGCAAAATTCAGACAGAATGGGCCTGACTGTAGATATGCAGTACAAATGCCTTGGGCAAGGAGGATCCTAAACTATTTAAACTATGCATAGTTCTGTTGGCCAGTATCAATGAGAAACATGATCTCTACAGCAAAAGGTACCTTTGTAAAGTAAAAGGGGGGGTGGAGTTCTTCGGTTTTAGCACCTGGGCAAACCATCTCTCCTTACTTTAAAAAAAATAATAATAATGAAAGATTCAGCAAGCATGTTCCATTGTCAAATACTGCCACCTGATGGTAACTTAGTAGGTTTGCACCAATTTAAAGCACCACACATGAGGTCTTAAATGTAATTCAAAAAGTTTACATGCAAGTATGTCACATGTGGATTTGTTAAGCTAAAAGCCTGCAGGCAAGGCCTGCCTAATTTTTATCTACATACGTTGCCTAAACAATAGTGACACTATTAAAGCGGAGAACAACATGGTTAACATTAATGCTGTACTGTTTTTAACACTTGATTGGAAGCCGCCCACAGTGGCTGGGGAAACTCAGCCAGATGGGTGGGGTATGTATGTATGTATGTATGTATGTATGTATGTATGTATGTATAAATAAATAAATAATAATAATAATAATTATTATTATTCTCTGATTTGACACTTACCAGGCATTTCCGGTGACGGTGTGGTCAAAGCTAAAAATCTCCTGGTGTTTTCTGCTTCTTCGGTAACCACGGAAGAACTTCGAGATGTCATAGACTGAACAATAAATAAATATATATTTATATAATACTGCATGCCAGAGAAAAGGTAGACCAGAAGATCCCACAGCTGTGCCAACTTTCTTGCATATGACAGTGACAGTATAGCAAGGAATAGCCAGCCTCCCAACACTCTCATCTCTGCAGATGACCCTGGTGGGACTGGGGCAGAGCAGGGATGGGACTTGGGGTTCTGCAGATGCACTGGCTAAGTCAAACTGAATGCTCATGTCAGTGCATCCACACAGCCCTGACCTCACCCCCGACCTGCCCCATCCAGCTGCAGTGACACCAGTGTTGAGAAGGTGGCTCTGCAGCTCCACCTGGTAAACCCTGGCCACCACTGATCTCCAAAATGCTTGTTAGAACACTGTTTTAAAGGTATGACTAAGTACTGAGTAGCAGAGGGGTCAGCAACCTTTTTCAGCCGTAGGCTGGTCCACCGTCCTTCAGACCATGTGGTGGGCCAGACTATATTGGGGGGGGGGGGAATGAATGAATTCCTATGCCCCACAAATAACCCAGAGATGCATTTTAAATAAAAGGACACATTCTACTCATGTAAAAACACGCTGATTCCTGGACCACCTGCAGGCTGGATTGAGAAGGCGATTGGGCCGCATCCAGCCCCCGGGCCTTAGCTTGCCTACCCCTGGAGTAGCACATGCTTTTGTGAATACTGCATCAGGGTAGCACTTGTCATAAGATCAATAAAGACTTGAACAGTTCTCCCATATAAGGTCAGCATCTGATTTTCTTAAGACATTGAGGAATTTAAATTTGAGTGAAATGCATTGTTTTAAATCATGCTAGTTTACGTAAATGTTTGCTCACAGAAGAATTTTGAACTTAAATTGAACATTTCTAACCTGAAATATTTTTTTGTAACAGTTTTTATTCATTTTCATCTTTAAACTGTTTAACCCGGTTGCTTTGTGATAGACATTTGTTTACATGATTAGAGATATAACATGCAACAATTAAAGGTAAAGGTAAAGGTACCCCTGCCCGTACGGGCCAGTCTTGACAGACTCTAGGGTTGTGTGCCCATCTCACTCTAGAGGCCGGGGGCCAGCGCTGTCCGGAGACACTTCCAGGTCACGTGGCCAGCGTGACAAGCTGCATCTGGCGAGCCAGAGCCGCACACGGAAACGCCGTTTACCTTCCCGCTTGTAAGCGGTCCCTATTTATCTACTTGCACCCCGGAGTGCTTTCGAACTGCTAGGTTGGCAGGCGCTGGGACCGAGCAACAGGAGCGCACCCCGCCGCGGGGATTCGAACCGCCGACCTTTCGATCGGCAAGCCCTAGGCGCTGAGGCTTTTACCCACAGCGCCACCCGCGTCCCTTGTGCAACAATTACATTAAATTAAATTAAAAATGAAACTATAAACACTCAGATAAACAATTCTGAACATATTAACAAAGTTATTTCAAAGTGCATATATCAAAATTATTACAATTATTTCTAACCTGAAAATCTTCCCACAGTTTAGTTCTCATTTCCCTGCCTTGTTTTTTAATTGCCCTTTCTTGAGATTGTTTGTTGGCCAATATCTGGTCCAACCTTTCCATCTTCTTTATAGCTTTCAGCATGCGAGGATCTACATCTTTCTCCTTGGAGTCTTGCGGGTATGCAGAACTGACTGTCACTTAAAAATTAAACATATTAACAATAATTCTTATAAACTGCATTTCAAGTAGCATTTCAAACTGCATATTAAAAGCAGAGATCTCTGGTAAAAGGGCAGAAAAAAGATATCTGCCCCATAGTTAGATGGAGGGTGCTATCTTTTTCTCCATACAATTCACCTGTAATATACTGCCACTTCTAGGGGCTTTTAATTCAAAAGTTTTGAACAAGTGCTTTAAGTACCACATTTTCTTTTTTTACAATAATTTTTATTAATTTTAATACCAATCCAATAATAGCCACCTTATCTCAAACCAAAGTACAGTCCAATTAAGAAACCACAAAGAGCCAATCATTCATAAACCGAATTAAACAATTTAAGATGGCTTCCCATGCACTGGGTATAAGCATACAAAGTTCTTATTTCTTCTTGCTTTTTGCAGCAGTTCAGGTGTTAATCCTTTGTTTAGCAGCCACTGGTTTCCTGACTTTCAATCGTAGTTACAAATTTATTAGCTTTTGTATCTGCTAAAAGGAGTTGGCGTTTGTATCCAATACGTTTCCCGTATGAGATATTAATTTTCCTTCTATTTCTTCATTAAGGACCACATTTTCTAAGCTGCTGTTAAACTTTAGTTTTGTGTTTAAAGAAAAAAGAACCATTAGACCATCTCATTTTTAAAAAAGAAGGACTAACAAATCACACTCAGAAAGGTTTGAAAACCTGAGATCGATCTAATCTGTATTCTGATTCAGGCATAGTCTGTTGCTACAAATTGGGGAGCAACCCAAAATCCTCCCTATCCTTATTTAGAACAGTGAAAACACAGCAACAGAGTTTTTAATATATGCTTGTTGTAAACAGCTTTAAGGTCTTTACAATTAATTGATATATAAATTTTGCGCAGACGCCTCCGGGAATACAGATTTTGCCATGGAGTCACGCTTGAGGTCATAGAGGGAAATGGAAAAGTACCGTATGGTGGAGCTAACACACTTGTGCCCACTATCTTTCCACACACTCCACCCCCAATGTTTCTTTAACTATGTACAGGGGTCAGCAAACTTTTCCAGCAGGGGGCTGGTCCACTGTCCCTCAGACCTTGTGGGGGGGGGCAGACTATATTGGGGGGGGGGGGGTGAATGAATTCCTATGCCCCACAAATAACCCAGAGATGCATTTTTAATAAAAGCACACATTCTACTCATGCAAAAACACCAGCGTGCTCTGGTCCATGGGGTCACGAAGAGTCGGACACGACTAAACGACTCAACAACAACAACAACAACAAAAACACCAGGCAGGCCCCACAAACAACCCAGAGATGCATTTTAAATAAAAGGGCACATTCTACTCATGTAAAAACATGCTGATTCCCGGACTGTCCACAGGCCGGATTGAGAAGGCGATTGGGCCGCATCCGGCCCCCGGGCCTTAGTTTGCCTACCCATGAACTATGACAACAAATGCCTGAACAGAACTAAAATCTAGACTTTAGTCTCTAGTAGGGTTGCTAACACTTTTGCTAGCCTTGATCCTCTGCCTCTCACAGCAGTTTGACAAGAAGAAATTTTATACTTTCTCCCCAACACTGTATTCACTTTCTAAATTCATGTGCATCCGGTTTCTGAAAGCATAGCAGCAGAGGCTGACAAAGTTGGCAACATTAGATGTTGTTCTACAAAAATAAATCATTACTTATACAATAGGGGGTGGGGAACCTGTGGCCTTCCAGATCTTGTTGGACTCCCAACTCCCATCAGCCCTGGCCAATGTGGACAGGGATGAAGGTAGCTGTGTTCCAACCACAATTTCCCCAGAATTACTATTTGCTTGATCTGGAAATAAAGTCACCCCAAGTTCTCTTTATCCACTATCTACTTATTTGTGACACTGAATAAACGACGACATGCACAACAGCATGTCTTCTCCAGGTTCAATTGCTGGAGAAACATTGGTTATACCTTTTGTTAATCTAGCTAATTCATTCTGAGGAGCATTGCTGCTACAAGACCATTTGTTTTCAGCCCAGTCATCTTCAGAATCTGCTGAGCTTGAGGAATATTCTGAAAAACAGAAGTCATGCATGAAATTAGCAGCACCTTTAGATTTGAACCAACAGTGAGATCATCATTACTACAAACTAAGAAACAACTTGGAACAGTACACAAGTATATGGAAGAGAAAGTTCTGTCAAATACAGTGGTGCCCCGCAAGACGAATGCCTCGCAAAACGAAAAACCCGCTAGACGAAAGGGTTTTCCGTTTTTGAGTTGCTTCGCAAGACGATTTTGCCTATGGGCTTGCTTCACAAGACGAAAACGTCTTGCGAGTCTTGCGATTTTTTCCCGCTCCCCCCCCCTTTTTCTAAGCCGCTAAGCCGCTAACAGCCTTTTAGCTGCTAAGCCGCTAAGCCTTTAATAGCCGCTAAGCCGCTAAACCGCTAATAGCACTAATCCGCTAAGCCGCTAATAGGGTTGCTTCGCAAGACGAAAAAACCACTAGACGAAGAGACTCGCGGAACGGATTATTTTCGTCTTGCGAGGCACCACTGTATCTGTGTAGCTTTAAACAATTTTTAACAGTACTACTTACATACTGATTGTTAACTACCTCACCATATTATATTAATATATTTTGTAGCTCACAGGAGAGTGGTGTTGCCACCCTTTTCTGGCACAACATGTAATCGAAATGGGTGCTGGACAGGCAGAAATTTAACAGGCAAAGCTTCTCCGGCATGAATATACTATGGTGATGACATAATCATTTATTTCATTTCTGTCTGTGATGCAGCAATTAAAGGCCTACTGCACAATCATGTTAGGAAACAAGCAATACATCTCCAGTGAAGAAGAGGCATTAGTTTGACCACCAAACCCTCTGGAGCTTGGTGCACAAATTATTATTAAATTATTCCATTACAGAAACTATTCAATCTAGGGCTGCATACCAGATCTGGCAGAGTCCCAAGCCAAACTGGACCCATATGGAGGGACTCAGGTATTGGATGAGTCAGGTTCAGACAGCCACAGATAGTTACAGGTCAGGTTGGCTGGCCCAGAGTGATCTATGTCTGTTAGGGCAGAAGAGAATGCTAGGCAGGACAGGAAAACCCTCTACCCCCTCTGCCCCATAGGATCACCCCCTCTACTCAGCAAGTTTTGAGCAGAGGGTGCAATCTGGGGGAGTGTGCAATCTAGGGACTGTATGTCTCAATCAGTTCCAACATTCACAGCACTTTTGCCCAGTATTTTGCATTTCACTGATATGCATGAGAAAATTTAATATAAAATAGGGCGCTAATCCCAGGAGCTCATGCTGTAAGACAAATATTTTACACAAAAGGAGATTGCAACTAAGCATCTAGAAGAATTTTCTGACAGGAAGAGCTGATCAACAGTGGAATGGTCTTTCTTGGGGGGTTGTGGACTCTCCTTCCTTGGAGGTTTTCAAGCAGAGGTTGGATGGTCCCCTTCATTGCAGGGGGTTGGACTAGATAACCCTTGGGGATGCCTTCCAACTCTATGATTCTATGAAAAAAAAATTGGGGGGGGGGTCATCCAGCAGTCATTGTTCACCCAGCCTGCTATTTCTCCCTTGCTGTTCACCTTCCTTTTTATATTATCCCCCTTTCTATTATATTTGAAGCTGCAAGATTTCATCACACATCCTCCCTTATGTACTGCTCTAGTTCTGATTGGATCTAGGTTTCATAGACTCATTAAATAGCTGAGCACATTCTCAGCAAAACTTCCTGTTTCCCCCACCCCAGGGGACCAACTATTACATTAACTTAGATAAACTTTTGTGAAAATCTTTTATCATGTGCAGTATCCATTAAGCTCAGTGACTTTTCAAGGACAGGACTTTATCACTTAATTAATAACAGTTTATTCGATTGTGTGAATTGGCCCCAAGTCTAAAAGCATACTGAGGGTTTGAAATAGAAGAGCAAGAAAAGTGGAGGTTATTCTGGGTGCAGATTCATTGTGCAAATAATATGTCTTCCTCTTGTGATTTGATTAATTTGTACAATACTTGAGTCATACTTGAAGCAGCAGAAGCAGGTCAAAGTGCAAAATTCTGCTCTCAAATATATTTAACCCTTCTTTTTTATCTACATTCAGAGAATTTCTCAACTGAGTTTCTAAAAAGCTAAGAGAAGAATATTTATATAGTTCTGTAACTTTAATATTGAGTTTTCCCATAGAAAACCAAGGTGGCAACCCTAACACACACTAAGGAATAGGTCCCACAGAACTTACTTGTATGTAAACAAGCACTGTACGCATACTAAATTTCATACCTTTTACCTGATTTGTACTCTGTATTACCAGCTGGAAACTACTATTCATTTTTTCTTCAGATATGACTTCTGAGGTTCTCATTTTTTTGGTTCCATATTCCTCCCTATTTTCATCATAATTTTCTTTTGATTCATGTTCTTTGTGATCATTATAAAAAGCAACCTAGAAATGATTGCAGAAATAGAAATTTGCTACAAGCACATTGGTCACAATTTCTCCTTATTATCATTTGGAACCATAAATAAAATTTCCTTTTTAATGTAATTTCAGATGAAATCTAAAGATCTGATAATACATTACAAATATTTATAAACTACTGTATTCATTTTTTTAAAGTCTTGGGAATAGTCACTTATTTAGTTGCCTGTGCAAAGAATCACTTCCAAGTGACCAAACAAATAAGCTTTACAGCAGTTGGCTCTCTCTTTATTTTATGCCACATATCACAGTGCACAGGCAGTCTAGCAAAATGTTTATGGCCTTATTTCCTAGGTTGTTTTAAACAAAGCAAAAAGAAAGAGAAAGAAAGAAAGAAAGGGGGGGAGGGGAGGACAGGTAGTGAATGAGAGCAAAAAACGAGAAGAGTATCAAGACACATGTCCCCCCTTCAAAGTATGATTTATATACACACACACACACCATAGCTGTCAACTTACAGATTTGAAAATAAGGGATCAGCAGCCAAAATAAGGGACCTGCAGCCTCACCTGCTCCAGGCACTCCAGTCTTTCTGTCCTCCTGCAGTCTGGTCAAACTCATGCTGGTAGCTTCGAGAACACTGTCCAACCAACTTTGTAACCAGAGGTTCAACTGAATAGAATCTGAATCACATGCACCACAAGGCCTATGCAGCCTCAACTTAAGATGGCTCCCTGGCCTGGCTTTGCACTGCAAAGTTTGCAGCAGCACGTGCAACAAAATGGCGTCCAGCATTCAAAAAACCCCTCAGCTTGCATTAACTAGCCACACACAAGGCATGCAAGCTCCACCCCCCAGTCGTTCTTAGACTTCTTATTGGGTGAGCAACACAGCCAAGCAACACAGTTGGAGCCTCCCTCCTCCCTGGCCGGCCGGCAGGGAGGGAAGGAGAGGAGCTGCTTTCTTTGAAATTTAAGGGACATCATTTAAGGGACATTTAAGGGACATCCATTAATAAGGGACAGCAGCGGGACATGGCGCTGGAATAAGGGATTGTCCCTTCAAATAAGGGACACTTGACAGCTATGACACACACACACACACAATTCATTTAATAAATGAATTGTTTCAAAACATGGGTGGAACCTAATCATTTGTGCAGATGCCTATTTTGAAAAAAATATGGGATACACCCACAGGCAGAGGAGGGGGGGACTTTTGCCAATTCCTTCTTCCCCCTGAATAGTTACTCCAGGTGGTTGGGGGTCCCTCCAAAACAGTGTGGGGTGTGGCACTGGAGACTGGGGTGGAGACAGGAATTGGCAAAAATCACCTGTCCCATTCCTCCAACAGGATCCTCCAATGGATCAGAGTCTCTACCATGAAAGAGGATTTGAGGGATGGAGCCAACCCGAAATACACTTTATTATGAAAACATAAAATATAAGTACAGTGGTACCTCGGGTTACATAAGCTTCAGGTTACATATGCTTCAGGTTACAGACTCTGCTAACCCAGAAATAGTACCTCGGGTTAAGAACTTTGCTTCAGGATGAGAACAGAAATTGTGCTCCGGCTGCACGGTGGCAGCAGGAGGCCCCATTAGCTAAAGTGGTGCTTCAGGTTAAGAACAGTTTCAGGTTAAGAACGAACCTCCGGAACGAATTAAGTACTTAACCCGAGGTACCACTGTACCAAATATGGGTTTTTCAAGGACTGTACCTCACTAATGTCACTATAATTATAAACATTAACAGCATCTCTCACAAAAACTTGAAAACACTGTAGAAGAAAGAGCAAGAAAAACAGTGGACATAATAGTTACCTTAGGCAGGCTTGGTGCTGGTGTTAAAATCTCTAAGGATGTGCTTAAAACTTTGCTCCCATGATTAATTCTTGAGCTAGATGCTGGCCTTGAAATGTCATCCAGGCTTCCCCTTGTAATATCCATTAAAAACTGAAATAAGCAGATAAAGGGAGCACATTATATGGCATGTATTAAATTAATTTGATATTCATCAACCTGCCGTTCTCTTCCACATTTTCCACACAGCGTATATTAGATAGAAACAGCACCCCTCTTTGGATATTCTTGTCATGACTTAGGTAAAGACGTGAGGAAGGCCAGCAAGGATACACAGGGTAGTTCTGCCTCCTGTCACTGTTCTTGCCATCCTTCATGAGCAGGAGGACAAATTTGTGAAGTGGGAAGCCTTTTGTTTTGTTTTTATGTAATTTTTAGTAAATTTTCTGTTTTACAATTTAAAGTACTCATTTTTAGATCCTTAAGATATCAATGACTTTCCTTCTCTTTCCATGGTTCATTTTACATAGCATAAATCCCTGCATAGTTTACAGAAACTATTCTGTATTCCATTATTACATCCATCATAACTTATTTACACTGCTGAATTTATCCTAATGCTGCCAGCATTTTCAGCTGTACAGTTATTTCCCATATATTCAATAAACGTTTTCCAATCTTCTCTCAACGTATGTTCTTCTTGTTCTCTTATTCTATATGTTAAATCTGGAAGCTGTGCATATTCTGTCAACTCATGTTGCCACTCTTCTTTGGTTGGGACCTCGCTCATTTTCCATTTTGGGGCTAACAAAACACGGGCCGTATGTATGCAGTTGTTGCAAACAACAGAAAGAACTCTGGGTTTTTTGGGAAAGTACTTTTAAACATTTTTTTACCAATTCATTATGTATCATTTCCCAAGGAAGCCTTTTGTATTCTTGGAGGTTGTTCATTTCAATATTCTGGAACGTTATGGTTCCAAAATGCACAGTAAGTCTCTGCACATACAGGAGGATTCTGACTTTACATGTTCAACCTTCAACTCATAGAGGGGGATCAGCACAGCGACAGGCAGAGCTTGTGCACTTCTCCCCATTGCCCTAAATCTCATTAAGAGAACCCAAAGAGCACTATAGTTCCACGACCATATGGAAACAGTGGGGTGTTAGTTAATGGCATGATCCCATACACAAATTAGTACAGTGATTATGGGCGTAGCTAAGGAGGGCCAGCTCCCCCCCCCCATCAAGTAAAACAATAGAAATACTTAACTGACTGACCAATCATACTAAAATGAGGCTGCATATTAAGCTGTATTTTGGGCTGTGTTTTGGGCCGTATTTTGGTTAACTGTTTTTGTTTTGTTTTTTTCTATTGCGTTTTGTTGTGGTTTCTGTTTGGTGTTGGTCGCCCTGGGCCCGGGCCTGGCCGGGGAGGGCGGGATATATATATAAGGCAAGTTAGTTAGTTAGTTAGTTAGTTAGTTAGTTAGTTAGTTATTTATTATTTATTTATGTATGTATGTATGTATGTATGTATTAATTAGTTGGTCGGGAAATGTTAACTTGCCCCGCAAAGTAATAAACAACAACAACATGGCCATAATCTGCAAAATTCGCCCTGCATTAACTCACCCCGCGCAGGTTCTCTGCAGAGCGCTCCAGCGGACGGAGCGAGCAAAACGCCTCTGTAAACAGACAGCCATGAAGACGATACGCTTCTCAATTGCTATGGCAACCCATTCGAAGAGCAGAACCCGGAAATAAGGTAGGCACTAAGGGCGGAAGTGAGCCTTCTCGGAGTGCTGCTGAGCATGCGTACCTGGGAAATGCCCGTTGAAACCCTTTAGCGACGTTCTAAAACAGTTAAATGAACGCGTGGCTGCGGAGCCTGGAGATGCGCCTGATCTTACATATTATGAACTAACCTGGATGTCCTCGATTCTGGCTCCTGCACTCAGGCGCGTCCGTTTAGCCCACATGTGCTGCCGAAGTATGTTTCACCAGCCCTTACCTTTAAGTTTGAGGATAATCTTCAGCCAGGATCAGGGCGCCTAGGTATCTTGCTGAAAACTGCTGCTTCCATCCAAGACTGCAATCCAATGCACAGCAAACAGTTTCTTTTGTTTACTTTATTCCTGCAGGTGCAATAGGTAGTTCGTGTGGTGTATGCTTGAAATGCTGCAGTCCTGTGCGCACTTATTTGGCTGTAGGTAGCATTGAGCTCAGTGAGGGTTACTCTTCAACAGAAAGATCCAGGGCTGCATTGTATCGGCCAGTTTTAATTTCCTTACACGTGCGCGCCGTTATTGCTGAGAACGAGACGGGTTCTCTCTCTCCAATGAACCCCCACAACAACCCTGTGGTGTAGGTTAAGCTGAGGGATAGTGATTGGCCCAAGCTCACCACCCAGGGAGCTTCATGGCTGAAGTGGGCATTTGAACCCTGGTCTCCCAGGTCCTAGTCCAACACTCTAACCACTACACCACACTGCGGTTGAGGTGGGGACAGAGAAAAGATTCAGAGGTGGAAATCCACTAGTCTCTCTGCTGTTACTGTATAATTGTGAGACTAGATCTGGTTCAATAAAGAAATTAAAGAAGAAACAACCCTGTGTTAAAACATGCATTTATGACTATAATGCACATCAGAGTGATACGGTAATTGCTCTTTAATAAAAATATATATATATAATATTTCATCCAGAAGATGGCGTCATCTGACTTTCAGTATGTTACCCATTAAGCTAAAAGGGTCTGAGCAGGCATGCTTCCTGTTTAGGATGTACTAACATATTTATAGGCTGGGAATTCTAAACTGGTATTCCTCTGGCAAGCACCCCCACCCCTACTAATAATTTAAATTGTGATTCCCCCTTGAATCTGCCTCTTCATTGACAGAGCTGTGGGCAAGGGAAACTGACTACAGCATGGAGCCAAAATCAGCACTGAGCTCTACAGTTATTGGGGTGGGGATGTCTGACTGTGTGCAGCCACTGTAGGTGAGGAATCTCTAAACATGAACCAGTGTCTTCAGCCTCGGGATGAAAGCTGGGGGGAGGTTTGATTATTCTCAGCCAAGCTGCTTATCAACAGAACACTGCCTCACCCTTGACATCGCTGCTCTCCCATGAGCATTGGCAAGCAAGGTATAGGCCCAAGGTGAAGACCCTTCCCAACACTAAATGAGAGGATTTATTATTACATTTATATCACACCTTTCTACCAAGCAGCTCAAGATGATGCACATGGTTTTCCTGCTCCTCATTTTATCATAACAGCAACCCTGTCTGTTAAGTTGTGGGTGAACATATCAGACAACACAGCGATTCTTCAAACAGCTCTTTTTTATTCAGAGGCCAGACAGAACTGAACTGAAGGGCTCAGTCAGCCTGCTTATATAGAGCTCCAGTACCTTGTTACTGTAACAACTTTCTAAAACTATCCAATCACTGAATGTCACTTTCGATCCTTCATTTGCATAACTATCTACAGTATCCCCCTGCTGGCCCAGGGTGAAAACTTCAGTACATAACACCAGTGGCGTAGCGGGGGTTGTCAGCACCCGGGGCAAGGCAAGTAATTTGCACCCCCTAACCCGTGGATTTGCGTCCCCTAACCCATGGATTTGCGCCCCCTAACCCTAACTCCCAGATGTTGCGCCCGGTGCGGCCGGCCCCCCCTGCACCCCCACGCTACACCACTGCATAACACTGTCAGGTAGGTTAGAGGTGGTGATTTGCCCAAGGTCACCTAGTGCATTTCATGGTTAAGTGGAAATTTGAAGTCTGGTCTTCCAGGTCCTAGTCTGACTCTAACCACTACACCACGTTGTTCTGATATATCACTGAAGCCACTTGAGCTGTCACTCTGAGCTGCAAGTAGCACCAGCCTGCTGGGAGAGAACCCAAAGAGCAGCATTGATTTTGGCTAGATAGCACCACTCTCAGCCTTCCTTCCCAGCACTATCCTTC
Source organism: Podarcis muralis (assembly GCF_964188315.1). Taxonomy (NCBI): domain Eukaryota; kingdom Metazoa; phylum Chordata; class Lepidosauria; order Squamata; family Lacertidae; genus Podarcis; species Podarcis muralis. The sequence continues at coordinate 41,716,529 of NC_135655.1, forward strand.
ACATGGCATACTTTTAAATATTTCAGGAGGGACAGCCTGGAGGGTAAGAAGCTGTTCTTTGCAAGCCGCAGAGCACCATGTGAGGCTCCATTTCTAACCACCTGCTTGTGAGGTCAAAAACATTGTCTTGGCGTGCATTGTTGCATGCCTTGTGGGTCATACTGACCTGTATGAAATGGGAGGATGGTCCAGAGACCTCTGCAGCTTCTTTCCACTGTAGCAGGCTGTGAGGCTGGACCACTTCCTGTTGCTCTGCAAGACAGTATTAGGAGTTTAGCCTCAGGGCTGAAAAGGTAGCCCAAGAGCAGTACGTGCTGGGCTAAAGACAGTTATGCTATCCTTCTTTATCTCTCGGCTGGCTGACATCTCCTTGTGTAGGGGCTGCAGAAAAGTTAGATCTGATGGGACCAAAGGAAGCTTCTGGGCTGCCAATGGACCATTCCATCATTTTCAGGACATTTTTCTGTTCGTATGCTTTCAGTCTGGTTCTGTATTAAACACAATCCTTTTTTTTTTTTTTACAATCTGCTCCTGCTCCTCAAATTCTTTCTCACAGCAGCTTAAACTTGCTTTTCCATCATATTTTCCTCCTTTCTGCTCTCCTCATTTGGGTAAGACTTCCACTTATTTAAAAGAAGCCTTCTAGTCTTTTATAGCTTCCTTGATTCTGCTGCTTAACCATCCTGGCATTCTCTTGGTATGTTTCCTAATTTTAGGTGAACTTCTATTATTGTGGTTTTAAGTAACCCCCCCAATGTGTTTGATCCTTCTGGCCTCTCCTTTTACTTTAGGAATGGGGAAGCTTTTTGTCCTCTTTGATCTTTCACTCCCACCACCCTGCAAGCCAACCCTCTGTCATCACGATGATGTCAGGTGACTGATAGGTGGGTAGTCCCATCCAGCTCTCAGAAATGACCCATGGGGGGTGGGGTGGGGAGAGGTCTCTTTTGCCACCATGTTTCCTGTAGGGAACATGCTGAGTAGCACCGAGCAGGATTGAACTCTCTGCTCACCAGCTGATAAATGGAGGGTCCAATTCTGCTCTCTGCAGGGGTCTGCTTTGCCAGCACATTTCCCCCCAGTGATGTTAACTAATTGATGGATGGGCATGGTTTGTGAGAAGTGGCCTTGCAGGACAATTGGACCTCAAGACAGACCAAGACTCACACATGGGCTGGAGGTTCCCCACCCCTGATTTAACCAATGCCCCCATTTTTATAAGTTTTCTTTCTTTTGAAATGAAATGTAACCATGCTGGACTTTCTGGGCAATTTTACACTTACGTGCATTTTTGTTCCCAGTCAGTTTTACTTGAATTTGAGAACATCAGTTCCTATAGGCACACCATTCAGGCTCCTATTACTTGGCTTCCACACACTGTCGGGGATCACCATACTGCAATCTGTGTAAGTGGAGCTGCTTGTAAAGTAGTTTCCTAACAAGCTGACATGAAAACCTCTGAGAGCTCTCTGCAACTCATGAGCACATTTATTATTTTTTATTGCTGCTTGTTCCACACAGAGACAGGGAAGTATTGCCACCAGCCAGAGTGCTGTTCTAATAGTTGATGAAATGGGTTTAATAAGGCTCTCTTATATCAGAACAGACCTGCTGGGCTCATCAGTCTCTGGGGATTCTTGACAAGGAGCAAGTGTCTGCCTGCAAAGGTAATCATGCAACCTAGAAGCAAAGATGTTCTTGCATATCTGCCAGTGCTCATGCAGAATCCTATACAGCTGGATAGTGATGCAAACCAAAATATGATGTAAACTTTCTGGACTTGTTGCAGCTTATCTCTCTCCTGCTGGCTCTGTAGTCTGTTCTGGTAAAGCAAGCTAAATTAAAGAGCCCTGCTGGCGTCACAGAGCATGAACTTTTGATGTTGGCTGACAATACTGTTTTTATACAAAATCAAGCCTGTTTCTGCTTTAACCGAAGACATTTTTGAGCTAGAACACTTTGAAGCCATTTCAAAATATGAGGCCAATTAGAGTAAATTGGAAATAATTAATGCTAATCTTCTGCTGATATTAAAAACCAGTTGCAATCCACTCTGCTGTTCTTATGTTCTTTCCTTGGAAACAATTAGACACCAGTTATTCGCCTCTGTTCTATATAGTTGTGAGGGGCAGTCAATTCTCACCTCGGGAGAGTGTGCTCATATCGCTTTTATTCCTATGAATATCTTGGCAAGACTTGTATTGTTGTTTCCGGCTCCACTATATATAGGTGCATCTTATATTTGCAACCTTACGGTATCGGGGCAAACAGCGCCAGGAGCGTAGCGTAGCGATGCCCACCCCACACGCAGTCCCGTCCTCTCACCCAAGGCCGGGAAGGGAGAGCGAGGAAGGGGAAAGGCCGCTGGCAACGCAGCGCAGCTCCCCCCACCCAGTATGCAGCCAGGAGCAGCAAGGAAAGTGAGTGGCTTATAAAGTGGTACCTCAGGTTACATACACTTCAGGTTACAGACGCTTCAGGTTACAGACTCCGCTAACCCAGAAATATTACCTCGGGTTAAGAACTTTGCTTCAGGATGAGAACAGAAATTGTGCGGTGGCGGCGCGGCGGCAGCAGGAGGCCCCATTAGCTAAAGTGGTACCTCAGGTTAAGAACAGTTTCAGGTTAAGAACAGACCTCCGGAACAAATTAAGTACGTAAACAGAGGTACCACTGTATTTGGGTATTTTTTCTTTTTTTCTCCCCCCCCCCTCCAATTTTAAAGGTGAAGCTTATATTCGAGTGCGGCTTATATTTGGGCCAATTCAGTAGTTTATTCTAAGTTAATTCACCTGGTTTAGCCTTATCAACATTTAGGATTCCATCAGCTTTAAAAGGAACAACCTGTTAAGACCAGTTTTTCTGTCCTTAATTTTAAGCATGTTTTGGGTTGTATCCAATTGCACCCTTCCGTGAACCCTTAGCTTATATGCTGCCCTTTGTAATGTAAAATACTACACTGACAGTGGCGTAGCGTGGGGGGTGCAGGGGGGGGCCGTCCGCACCGGGCGCCACATCTGGGGGGGCGCTCGCACTTGCAGCTCTCTGCCCCTACCTGGCTCACTTGGGTTAGGGGGCGCAAATTACTTGCCTTGCCCCGGGTGCTTGACAACCCAAGCTACGCCACTGTACACTGAATCCAGCTCCTGAAGCTTTAAGTTGCTCTTTGAGAGAGGATGTTTCCCTCATAATCCTGGGCTTCGAAAATGAACCTAGGAGAAGTGTTTGATAAACATGACTGGAAAGTAGATTAATATGAAGCAGAAGGAAATTAATGTTCTTGACATTTTGCCACAACGTCTGCTGTAAGGCAGATGTGGTTCACATTGCATTGCTACTAGCTATAATTCCTCTCCATTAGTTGAATTTGGAGTTCAGTGGAAGAACCAAGTGGGGTTAATGGGAGCAAGACTTCCAGAGGCACTTCCCTCTTTGTTGGGTTGCTGGTTGATTGAGTTAAGCAAATCATCATGAATTAGCCAGAAGATATGGTAAACTGACGCAGTAGCTACGAAAGAGGAATGGCAGATGAAATGGATGGGATATGTTGAATTGGCAAGCTTAACTAGTAAAATTAGAGAGCAAAATGAGACAGCTTTCAAGGAGGATTGGAAATTGTTTGTAGATTATTATTTTTTAAATGTAAATATGTTAAAATGCAATCAGCTTTGAAGTATAGCAGTAAAAGGTATACTAAGAATAATGTGGCGGAAAGAATGTATAGAATAACTATAATATGCAGCAGCAATAGATAATATGAGGAAACCATGGAAGGGTGGGGAGAAGTCAAATACCAAATGTAAAGTGGAAAATGTTTTATTATTGGTATTGTTTTATTATTGGTACTGTGTGTGTGTGTGTGTGTGTGTGTGTGTGTGCGCGCGTAAACTGCCTCCAGAGTCTCTATTTGTGCAACTTAAAGTATTCACTCACTGTTACATGGTGCACGTATTCTTGTACCCAATAAACGGAGGGTGGAATCCAGCTATGTCCACCCACCAGAAAGATGGACGCCATTTGTGAAAGGGATAAGTCCTCCTCCCCACAGCCCCCCCCCCCATGCCTCCAAATCTGCTCTTGAGGATTGGAAGGATGCTGTGAAGCAGATTTGGAAGACACATGGGGGCCACACAAGAAAGAAAGAGGAAGTCCTGTCACGTGATGGAACCCCACTCAAGTGACATTGGATATTACACAAATAGTGTAGCACACTATGTTGGAAAGGTTGTGATACATTGGAATTGCTTTAATGCCCGGTGTGGTGTGCCCCATAATCTCCCCAAATGTCTAGAAATTTAACATCATTGTGGATTTATACTCTGCTGCCCAGTTTGAGAAAGATCCAATAAAGACAGTGGTAAATTTAATTTATTCAGAGTCCCCTTTATCCTCTTATAAACAGCTCTTAGTTAATTTACAGTTGGTAGTAAACATTTCTTTTTGAAATAACTAGAAATTACCGTACCTCTTCCTTGAAGCAGTGGATGGAGAAATGGGGGGATATTACGATTATGTAAGAAGCTAGTTGTCATGTACAAGTTACCAAAGCCCTAAACAACTCTTAATTCCTTCCCTGTTTCTTGGGTTTTTCACGTTTGCCAGCGGTGAGTGCTAATGTATTCACTCCTGCTAAATCTAAACATACCTTCCACGGGAATTTAGCTTTTCATTTTGTCAGCTATGATTAATATGTTAGTTCTATCTATCAACAGATTGCTTTATTAATATGTATTACATACTTGGGATTTGTTTAGTTGTCTGCTTGCTCTTATGTTTTGTTTTTCTGTATTTTGTCAGTGGGCTGCCCACACCTCTCTACTATTATCACCGAAAGCTCTCCTCTGTGTCTCCTGACTACCCCTGACCCAGGAGGGAGACAGTCTTTTCCATCCTACCATCCAGCTTATGGAATGCCCTCCTTAGAGATGCTCACCTTGCACCAACCTTGATGTCATTTCAGTGTCAGGCAAATACATTACTTATTTGCCCAGACATTTCAGCAGGGAATAGAAATTAGCTTTATGTTAATATTCTGCTTTGCTGAATTGTATAGGTTTGTTTTCTTTGCTTCCTGTAGTGTTTAATCTATTTACTGGCTTCTATTATCTTCCAGTATGTTGCCCTGAGAGGCTTTGTTGAAGGGAGACACAGAAATGTTCTAAACAAGTAATGAGTTTACCTGGCATTTTCAATTTTAAAATAATAAAATTTTAAAGACTTTATTTTAAGCTCACCCTGACAGACAATGGGGGAGTAAAGTCTTGCCTCTGAAAGTCATGCTCCTGTTAATACTGTGTAGGTTCTTCCGCTGAACACAATTTTAACTAACACAAGAACAGCGTTTCAATATTAATGTGGTGTGTACGTCATTGCTTTGATATCTTGGGAATATTAATTTTCTTCTTCGTTTTTGTCTCTCTGTATTGCAGTGGCAAACAATATAATAGGCTGGAAGCCTCATCTTTTGGCCCACATCGAAATGCTCAGTATAAAACTAATGACTGCATTAAGAATATTGTTATCTAGAGGCCCTGGATAAGAATATTAAATAGAGAACAGGGGGGAAAACATTGCTGAAGAATTTATAGTGGAATGAGTACAAGCCCTTAATGGAATAGTTGGAGGAGAGGTGGGGGCTGAGGAAGCCTAATGGAAGGAAAAACAAAGAGAACAGAAAAATTATATATTGGAAGCGAATTCAAGAGGGCATGTAAATAGTCACGACTTGTTACCTGTGGAAAGTAATGGTTTGGTCCCACCCCCGCAGAAGATCAGATGGGCAGATGTCTGGCAGACGGTAGCCCTAGGTAGTTCTCCTCACAGATTAGTATTGTATGAGGGAGAGAGCAGACACACACCTTCCATTGTGTTTCTGCAAGAATAAATGAAGCTGTCCATTTTGGTTTCTCTGCTTCTAATTTTTCTAATCTTCAGTTCAGTTCTCCACATTTCCACATCCATTTGTGAGATACGTAATATACACACCTCGGCACAGCAAATTTCTCTAAAATAATGCGATTCTGTAGACTATTTTCACAAATATGAGCATTTTTATGGACACTTCCCCTCAGTCTGTGAGTTTTGGAAGACATGATTTAGAATTGCAAAATTCAAAGGAGCTTCAAACGATGGCTGTATTTTGGTTCTGCCATTGTTCTGGACAGTGCTGATTAGGTAGGTCCACCTTTAAACATGAACTAAACTCTCCCATTCCTAGTTCTCCCCACCACCACCGCAAAAAATTGTGTTCCCATCGCTTGTGTCCTACCACTCACCACCTAGTGGAGGGTTAATTTATACAGGGCAAGCCTACTGTACACAATGGAGGATCCCCATATGTGGTCTGTTTCCTATTGCACAGAAAGCCTCCACAAGTAATGCACCTCACCTGCAGAGGTTGCTGACAATATGTCAGTCCTGCCCACCTGTCAAATTTGGCATGCCAGAGGTAGGGTGGTAAGAAAAGTTCCCCCACCTCTGTAATGAGTTCTGCAGGCCTCCTTTCCACCCAGCTGCCTAGTTTTGACGCCATAGAACTCCTCAAGGCAGAACCAGTAAGCTAATTGCAGTCACAGTGGGTGTGACATCTCCCGACGCCTAGACTTGCTGTGATTCTGAGCAGCTGAAGCAATGGCATTGCTTTTGACAAAGAAGTCGACTTGATTCTAAGAAGAGGATAAAGGGAGTTCAGTATCAGTGAGGTCTGGTGGTGCTTGCAGCTTTGGGGCTGTGAACATGGCAATCTGGTCAACTAGGGACCAAATATTGGCAATTATTTTCATTTAACTGTGCTAAGTATGCAATATTATTAGGACGCGGGTGACGCTGTGGTCTAAACCACCGAGCCTCTTGGGCTTGCCAACAGGAAGGTAAGAAGTTCGAATCCCAATAACGGGGTGAGCTTCCGTTGCTCCTGCCAACCTAGCAGTTCGAAAGCACACCAGTGCAAGTAGATAAATAGGTACCACTGCGGTGGGAAGGTAAATGGCATTTCCATGCGCTCTGGCTTCCGTCATAGTGTTCCATTACACCAGAAGCGGTTTAGACAGGCTGGCCACATGACCCAGAAAGCTGTCTGTGGACAAATGCTGGCTCACTCAGCCTGAAGCGAGATGAGCGCCACAACTCCATAGTCGCCTTTGACTGGACTTAATCATCCAGGGCAGGGGTCTGCAACCTTTAAGACAAAAAGAGCCACTTGGACCCATTTCCGAAGGAAAAAAAAACTGGGAGCTGCAAAATTCGTCATTATAAAAATAACTTTTTTGTCATTTTTATTATTTCTTTGTTTGACCCCTCAGAATTACTCCTCCTCGTAGAAATAAACATTAAATTAACAAGTTACCTTTTTTTGTGTGTGTGTTCTTCACTCCCCTTCAAAACAGTGACCACCGTACATGCCCCCTTTCAATGCAGTGACCAGCGTACATGCCCCTTACAATGTAGCGGGCGGGCGGGAAGGTGACGTCGGGACGGTGCGTGACTAACGCACACACCGCCCCCATACGACGTCACAGCCAGTACAGCGCCTGCCACAGTGGGGAGTGTCGGGGCGCACAATGCGCCTCCTCCCCTCGCTAGTATCCACCCCGGAGCCACGGCAAAGGTGTAAAAGAGCCACATGCGGCTCCGGAGCCGCGGGTTGCCGACCCCTGATCCAGGGGTTTTACCTTTTACCTGGAGGTAGAAAGAGATTACTTCACCAAGTGTAGAAACTATCTCTAGTGAAGGATATGAATTCAGAAGTAAGTTTTCTCTAGAATGTTGTCTTCACTTAGCAAAACCATAAAGACAGTTGGATTCTTAAACATTGAGACTGCAGATAGATCAATCACAACTGAATGAGGCAGCCAGGCAGTTTGTAGCGTCAGATGATGATGAAAGGAAAGATTTACAGGATTGAGTTCTTACACTTTATTCAGACAGGGCAAATCTATTAAAACTCCTAAAAAAATGAAGATAAGGGAGGCAATGGTGAAATCAGTGGTCATATTCTGAAGTTGTATGCATTTTCTAGATAGAAAACTGCCTGGGGCAAAACAAAGAGGGAAAGAGCACTGTATTAATAAAGCATTTACATATTTTATTGCAAGTTTGTTATCAGTAACATTTAGAAAAAATTCTTAAGATCCCTTAGAATCTGTAGATCCATTTGAAACTTGAGGAAGAATATCTGTGTGCCGTAAGTAATGCTTATGTAATATTCCCCCCGCTCTTGCTTTAAGATTGTGCCGCTCAGATATGGTTGTTTTTTTCAAACGTGGCAAAGAGATGTTTGTTCTTGTGACAAACCCACCATTCAAGGAAAACAAGCAGATTCTCGCCCAGTGGCTCAGCATGCACAAAATACTCTAGTGCAGAATGCAAGGGCTTGAAAAACGATATCAGTGTTGTGCTTTTTGCAGAACCACAGTGGCCACGTTTATGGAAAAGAAGGGGTCTGTTTGCAAAGTAAACCATGGAACAGACACAGTGTGGAAGCGAAACAACCTCCAGTTGTTTCATCTGCATAAGCATTTCAGCTTGCCAGACAACTCATATTAGTTTTCTGACTGAATTAGACGATGCAGCATCTAATAACCAACGTTCATGATACTGTATACAGGAGACTGCCCTGGACACATAAGTTTCTTCTTGTTATGACAGGTTTTGATCTGTGAAGTGTTTAACATTGTGAAGTTTGATCACTGCATTAGTCAGGAATGGCTTACATATCTATACTTAGATGTATACTTATTTTACAGAATAGGAGTAGGGATTATCTTTTCCCCAGGTATGACGTGGGTGGGAGACACCTTGGCATTTGTAATCTTGTATACAGTGGTGCCTCGCAAGACGAAATTAATTCGTTCCGCGATTTTTTTCGTCTTGCGATTTTTTTCGTCTTGCGAAGCACGGTTTCGGAAAAGTTTTGGAAAAGCTTCAAAAATCACCAAAGTCTTCAAGAACCTCAAAAAAGGCTGAGTTGCTCCTCAAAGTCAAGTCGCAACTGTATTAACGGTGTTAAGAAAAAGGAAACAAACTTGCAAGACGTTTCCGTCTTGCGAAGCAAGCCCATAGGGAAAATCGTCTTGCGAAGCAACTCAAAAAACCAAAAACCCTTTCGTCTAGTGAGTTTTCCGTCTTGCGAGGTACCACTGTAATTCACTAACTGCTAATGGAGAACTTTCTCTTTAAATTTTTCAGGAATTCAGTGTGACTTTTCTCACCTGAGGTGGAAATGCAGAATGGTAAAAAAAATGGTCTTCTAAAGCAAGGGAGGCTAACTTGTGCCAATCTAAATGTTGCTGAACTACAACACTCATCTTCCTGCTCATTGGCAGCTGTAGCCATTGCAGATTATCTTTTGGATAGATTTAGCTTTGAATCCTTAAGCATGTTTACCAAATTACATTAAAATTGTATTCCTATGGCTTTTTAGAAGTAGGTGTTATTGTATACCGGTACATACCCTAGCTAGAATTTTGTTTGCCACATTCTGGAAACTGAGCTAGTTAGATAGGCATGGGAAAAGTTAGGTTTTGTTACATTAAATATGATGTTAAGGTCCCAAGAGGAAAAATATGAAGAAACCCTAGGTAATTGGTACTCGGTGATATAGCACATTAAGGGAGAATTCAGATCTGAAAAAATTAGGATTGTTTATATTATGCTGTAGAGTATTTATTGATAGAATTATGATTATATTACTTCATGTATAGTATGTATAGGGGAATATATATGTAGAAATAATATATTTTATAATCTAGTATTCTATATATCCGTATTTAGTATATATACTATATATAGCATGTTTTGAATTTTGAAAAATGAAATAAAAGAGGTCTTAATGTTTGAAGTCGTTTTTTTAAAAAGAAAAAAGAAAAAAAAAGAGGCAAATAAAAGAAAGTGGCCCAGTTTACTTCTGGTCACTTATAGCTTACCACACATAACAATAGGTGGCTATAGATACAGATGTGCATCCCCAGACACTTCCAAAGACAGCCAACAACTCCAACATGGCTGAACATCCAGATGTGTAGCCACATCAGCTACACACAGATAAGACTGCTTTGGTGTGCAGATCTATTTTGCTCGATCAGGAAAATTGCTCTTGGAATTCAAAGGAGATAGAATCACAGAATCGTAGAATTGTAGAGTTGAAAGGGACCGCAAGGGTCATCTGTCCCAACCCCCCAGGAATCTTACCTAAACAAGAACTTAACCTACCAGTTCAGCTATTTATAGCATGCTATGCTTTTATACTCATGGAATTCAAAATTTGTCCTCACAATGGCATGTAAGTTCATAGCCACAAAACTGTTGAAAAATGCACATTTGAGATGAAAATTCTTCTCGTTCTTTCTGCAGGTTCTGCTCAAATATGTAAATATGCTGGTCTTATAAACCTTTGGGTGTGTGCAGTTAATGAGTTGTATCCAATGTTTGTCATATTCAGAGTAAACCACTAAAATTAATGAGTGTGACTAACTGAGGTCAATTCATTGTAATGCATCAACTCTGAGGAAAAACTTCATTGGATACCTTTCCCTACAGATATTACAATTTTGCAAATATGATTCCAATGGTGCAAATAATTATCCAAGGTCTTCTGCTTTGTATTTGCATATTCTATTTGCATACCTGATTGGTTGAAAGCAAAACTCAGATTGTTAATGAAATCCACTTTGCATTTTCCTTTCCCTACCCAATGAAGGTGGGTGAAATTTCAGATAAATCAAACAAGGAGAATCACATGCAAAAGAATCAGTGTGTGCAGAGAGTTAGAATTCAAAATGCATCCATTACTTAGCAGATAACTGAACAGCCACATGGCGTGAGGCTCATAAGCCCAACCAAAGAAGCATTTTCTAGATGGAATCCATGGAGGACCTGCAAGTGTGTTACAATTGAGAAGTTAAACTTGCACCGTAGAGCCTGTTATGAATGCAGTACATGCCAGACAAATAGCAACCATTACCTATGTGCCAGTTCACCAAAGAACTGACCATGCTACATTGTGGAGGCACAGAAAATACGCTGTACAAAAAAATCACAGGAATCTTTATAACACAGTGATAAATTTAAATTAAGGGTCACATTGGCCAATACTTCATGAAGAAGAAGAAAAACTCTCAACATTTGCTGTGCCATTTTCCATGTGGTTGAAAGTGCTTAGTATATTTTACCTCTGTTAAGGTGTTGCTTCTCCCCAATCTTTTTTTTTTTGCTGAAAACCTGCAATACTCAGCCCACTAAATGTCAGCCCCTGAATGGAAGTGTTTCATAGAGAGTAACCAAGATTGTATTTAGCCCACAATTGTCTGAACAGCATGAAACAGCTTAAAATACTTTTAAGATAAATGTACAAAAAAAAAACAAGGAGGAAGAAAAATCTCATTAAATTATAAAATATAATTGAAAGGTCAGGTCCTTGTTTATTCCTGGCCACTTGAAGCCATGCCAATTGTACAGGCCATGGAATGCTCCTAAAAGAAGCTCAGTGCTTCTGTGAAAGAGCAGAAAGAGATATGGACCTCCAGGGAAGGGAGCTTCATATTTATTATGCTCCCTTCCCCCGAGTTCCATAATCACAGAACAGTGACCCCAATGTCTCTGTGTGTACATTATAAAGACTTGCTGCATTTGGCCAGTCCCGGAGATCACAACACGGTATAATGTGGAAAGCAGTCTTTGGGGCAGAAAGCGTCCAAAAACGCCTACCTGGAAGTTAAACAAGTCTATATAAATTAATATAAAGAAACAGGTAGGCCGAGATATTTGTATCGAAACCCATTCCTAAGGAACACTTGCTTTCGCTTTGCTTTTACATAAATTGGCACAAAAAATAAGCCTTTATTAAATTTCAACCTAACAAAGATCCATAGGATCACATGTATGCAAGAAGGCAGTCCCGCCTCTCATCACAGAGCACTCCTGCTTGGACTAGGAATCCACCTTGGGGAAGATGCTGACTTTATTGTTCCTGCTAATTTTTCTTTCTGCTTTACCCTTGGGCTGTTTGGTCTGGATTAGCTCCTCGGGCGTATTCCCCAGAGGAGGCAGGAGTCGTTTCTTACTGTTCCGATTTTCTGACAGCCACTGTGGAGGCAACTCAAAGGGTCCAAAGCCCAGCTGCATGGAATACTTCTCATTGGACAATTCGGCTTCTGTTGGCATCGCTGGAGCCACTTGCGCGGCCGAGTCTGCAATGGCGTGAGGCATAGGCCTCTGAACCAAAGTCTGCTCCACGTCTAAGCTGGTTGTGGGGATCTCCTTCTGCTGGTAGCCACTGGAGCCAATGGATTTGGTTTCGTTCTCTTCTTCATCCTCTGTGGGCTTGAAAATCTGCTGCTGCCCAATGTGAAACATCTCCAGAAGCTGGCTACCAGAACGAACGTGAGGCTCCAGGCTGATGTCCCCAGCGCCTCCGGAGCTGACTGTGTTCCTCCGACTATACCTTCGGTGCAACTGCATCATTGTCCCTACCAAACATTTCCGTACGGACTTGTTAACAGTCAGGAAGAGCAGAGGGTTGGCTAGCAGTGATATCTTGGGCAGCCAGATGGCAGTGAGAAGCAAGTACACAGAAGCATCAGAAGCATTGAGCACAGTGCGGTAAATCACCAAAGTCATATAGGGGATACTGCAGAAAATGAAAACCATAACCATGGAGAGCAGCATGGCATGAAGTTCAGATTCTCTCTGAGAGGCGTAAGGGATAGAGATAGTGTTTTGAGGGGTTCTTAAGGCAGCTATGATGACTTTTTTCTTCTGACTGGCACTCAGTGCCCTGCGGATGAGGATCATAAAGAGAAAGACCACAGCCACCGGCACAATCACAGTGGTAATGTTGTAAATAATGACGTATGCTAAGCGGCCAATGGAGTAACTCCAAGGCTCAGTACAAGTGGACATAGCATAAATATCCAGTACGTTGGTCACAGCAAATACAGGAATGCTGGCTATCACTGCATGAGCCCAGATGTAGATCACCAGGTCTCGGGATTTGGCATCCGATATCTTCCTTTCTAGTGGATACAAAACTGAGTAGTACCTACAAAAAAAGAAGGAAAGGGGACTGTAAGAGATGAACAAATGCATGTAAAGAGTAAAGTTGCAACTCTTCCTACCTCCCCTCTATCCCTGGGTAGATTGACTTAAATTTGAGTGATCTAAATCACTGATTTGGTCTTGACTAGCCCTGTATTTTAAATTGCTTCTTGCCTTGATATAAAAGTACCGTAGATTCTGGCATATTAGGTGACTGGGCGTATAAGACGACACCCCCCCAATTGGCAGCTGCCAATTTGGGGAAGCGACTTATATGCCCAGTCTTATACGCGGCAGCTTCGCTGGGCAGCGGCAGTGGGCAGCGGGCTCCGTTCCGCGCCGGGAGGAAGCCACCCAGCGAAGCCGGCTTAGCATCGCTGGGCAGCTTCCTCCTGGCGCGAAGCCCGCCACCTACTGCCGCTGCCCAACGAACCCATACCCGCCGTATAAGACGACCGACTTTTTAGAGGATTTTTCGGGGTTAAAAAGTTGTCTTATATGCCGGAATTTACGGTATCATTTATCACCAGATCTTCAACAGCACAGTCTTACACATGCCTATACAGAAGTTAATTAGTCTTTTTCTTTCTTTCTTTCTTTCTTTCTTTCTTTCTTTCTTTCTTTCTTTCTTTCTTTACCTACAGAAATCAATTGCCCTGCCCATTATTTTGATAAAAATATGTCATCAATGGAAAAGGCCAAATTAGATGTGGTACAACTGCTGTCTTCCATGAAAGAATATCTAATCCAAGTAGTATCAAATCTTTTCCCTAAAGCATACTATGTTTTTTTTAAGGTTCTGTATTCAACGACAGCACCATTTGTAAAAAAATATAAAGCCAATAGGTAGAATTCAGCCTTGCAGTATGATGAATGTTCCATTGGTGCAAGCACTTTAGCTTGCCAGATAGAACAATCCCCCTCTCCCCTGACCTGTGTACTTTTCTGGGAGGGCGGGTTAACCCCATTTAACCAGCGGAGGTTCTTTATATATATTTTTCTTTTCATAGCAATAAAATCCCAGATCCTCCACTGAATTGCAGCTAGATTTCTTCCTTTACTACAAAATATCACACTCCATAGGAATAAGAAGAGGAAGGAGAGGAGTTTGGATTTGATATCTCACCTTTCACTCCCCTTCAGGAGTCTCAAAGCGGCTAACATTCTCCTTTCCCTTCCTCCCCCACAACAAACACTCTGTGAGGTGAGTGGGGCTGAGAGACTTCAAAGTAGTGCGACTGGCCCAAGGTCACCCAGCAGCTGCATGTGGAGGAGCGGAGACGCAAACCTGGTTCCCCAGATTACGAGGCTACTGCTCTTAACCACTACACCACACTGGCTCTCCAATTAACCTACCCAATATTAATCTGATCTAATTTATAGTAAGGTCTGTTACTCTCATTAGCATGTTAGATGTAAGTAAAGTCTTCCCTCTCCTCAGATCCTAAGTGAGTTTCTTTTCTATCATAAAACTATAATTTACAAGTCAGCGGGACACTGTTGATACAAAGGATGAGCCAGTCAGTGGTCAGCAAAGTTCTTCATTCCAAAGACTTGCTCTTAAACCATGGACAGCAAGGGGGAAATAGGGCAAATCATCTTTGCAGATTAACTTGTTTATAGAATTATTTCCAGAGAAATGAAATTATTCTGGAGAAAATTACATAACTAGTATCGATCGTGTGCAGATTACCACAGAAAGACTGTTGAACTTAAAAGTAGAAATCTACCAAATGGAACTTCTGCCTAGCAACTAGAATAACATTTAAAATTGTGGCAGGGATTTCAAGTAATAGAGAGAGTCAGAATCTGCCATACCTCCCCAAAAGACCTCAAAATGTGTAATCAGCTCCCCTGGCAGGAAGAACACACAAATAAATTTATACATTGGCAATAAGGATACTTGAGAATTGAACTTTTTGGCCATAAAATCAAAGAGCTATTCAGGTTAAGTTGTCCAGACCTTAAAAATCCAGCCAATGTATGTCATTTTTTTCAGAATAACTCAGCTCACAGGTTGGTTGCAAAGTGAAAATGTTGCTCTGAGCGACTTGACCAAAGAGAAAAAATAAACATGTTTAGCGCTGAAGGCAGAGGGCAGTTGAACCATTTCAGCAACCCACAATTAAGCAACAAGCAATGTAGAACCTATATCTGTCGCAAGGGGCAAGTGGTAAATGTCAGTTTACGAGTAACTTCACAGTCTTACCTATCCAGAGCAATGGCAGGAAAGCTAAGGATGGTCACTGAGCAGAAGACTTTGTGCAAGAACTTTATGATCTTACAGAAGACCATGGTGTAGATCCACCAGCAGCAGTGTGGACTGGCACCAAGGACTATGTCAAAAGGCACACAGACTAGGCTGGCACAGATCCCAGAGCAGGCCATGTTCTTAATAAACCGGTTGGTTACCGACTTAAAAACTGACATCCTGCACGTTGACCACAAGACCATGAAGTTTCCTGGACAAAGGGAAACAAAATTAAACCATGAAAGATTCTCTCTCACGTAATAGGCACACACATATAAACACACACATTTATATATTAAAATATTTGAATAAGATTTGAGCATACAATTTATTCACTTATGCAGGCTCTTTCTTAAACGGTCATTGTTTCTAGCTTCCTTACCATTTTTTAATTTTAAATGTAGTTTAACTGTAGCTGTAGTTCTTAACCACCTTGAGTGGTGCAAAAGCACTAACTAGAAGGGCAGGCTTTAATTTTTTTTGACATAGGTAAATAGATAAATTCAGATGCTCTGTAATCATCTTCCCACAGTTTCCATTTGCAATGTGGAATGGTAGTTTCAGTTGCATGGACTCCATGTGTCTATTCCAGTGAAGTTTGGGACACAGGTCCACTACTCTTGCCATTGACAGCCATCCAGCTACAAGGCAAGAGTGAAGCTGGAGCTAACTATGGGATAGTTTATCACACCATATCAATATTGACTAATTAATGCATCTGTTAAGGGCATGGCCCTTGTTAAACTGAATTTATTCTGCTCATTGAATTCTAACGTACACGACTATGATAAATATCAGTATCAGTGCTATTTTTATACAAAATGAGGTGCTGGAACTCACCATGAACACCTCCCTTGTTCTCTAATAATGGCAATGGCGCCCCCCTGAGAGGTGCTGGAACTGGGTTCTGGTGAGTTCTGGCCGAAAAAAGCTCTGTTCAGTATTAAAGGTGGGGCACAATGAGTCACGAAGGCTGTCCAATATTCACGGTGCCTCAGAATTACTTTGGCTATTCAAATCTTTACTAGTATCTTCATCTGTTTGGGTGGTTATAGAAGTGGTTGGAATGGTGGCAGTAATTATCAGCTCTGCGATATTGACACTATCAGATTTCACAGCATCTTAAAAACAAACACTACTTATTTTTCATAGCGCAGAAGGCTTACTATCAATTAGTCAAAACATATTTCAACACGAATAAACTGTGAAAGAAGCTATGGCTGAAAAGCAGTTTTAAATAACTGAAAAATACTGCCCCCCCCCCAAAGCCAATTCACATAGCCATAAACTGGATTTTTCCCCCCTAGCACATGCAGCAATATCTTTTGAGCTGAATGTAATGTGCACATGTTGAACTGATTGTGGATCACTTTCTGCATACAACAAGAGTAAGCAGGAATCCTATGTGCACAGTGGGAACGATGTATTGTAGTAGTAAATTCACACATATTAACTGCACAGAAAAGGTGTGCATTGCAAGCATGTGAGAGGAGGTTGTGGGGTCATGATAGCTAGCCCTGACCCCAATACACACAGTCCCATTGGCTGCATGTTCATATTGTGGCTCATACTGAAATAAGGTCAATTATGGTAATCTGAACCACGTAGTTTTCTGCAGAGGACAGCCACTTTTATGAGCTGTGGGCCCTCAGTTTTTTCATTATTAACATTTTGTTTCCTAAGGGATGAAGTGTGGTTTAAAAGCATATTCACTCAATCAATGGTGATGTTGCAAGATTAACATTTTACTGAAAGATTCCCTCAAGTAACAATATCTTTATGACTATCTCTCCAATCCTATACACTGCAGATAGTCCTTTATTTGGCTTTGTGCATAAATCAATGTTAAAGCAACACAATTTTCAGTACACAACACTTATATCCCCCCAATAGCTTTTGGGAGTTAATGTTCAATTCTAACAATATAAACATACATCCAAAATCCATCATATTTATTGCTAAACAAAAATCTCTGTTTCTACCATAACCCTTATTGTAATGTTCCATTTATCTGGCTTCAAACCTTCAAAGATATGCTTTCGTATCTTCAGTCAGACAACAGTCTTCATCCTTCAACATCATCCACTACAGAAGATTACTTTAATTTTACCATTAATACAGCAGTAAGCAAACTATTGGGACGCGGGTGGCACTGTGGGTTAAACCACAGAGCCTAGGACTTGCCGATCAGAAGGCCGGTGGTTCGAATCCCCGCAACGGGGTGAGCTCCCGTTGCTCGCTCCCTGCTCCTGCCAACCTCAAACAACTAGGGATAAATTGGCTAGAATATTACCAGCTTAGGGCGACCTTTGAAAAAGATAAGACGTTAAAAGGGTTTGATAATAAAGCATCCATCTTAGAGAAGGAGGTTTTACAGAACTACCAAAAGACTTTCTCCAAAATGTGTCTAAAATGGAAAAGGCGAAACACATATATCGTATTTTTCGCTCTATAGGACGCACCCGACCATAAGGCGCACCTACTTTTTGGGGGTGGGGGAATTCAAGAAAAAAAATATGTGGCTCTTGGGGGCTTTTGTGGGACCTCCCTCAAAAGCCAGAGATAGTCGCACGAAGCCTCCCCAGGGCAGTGGGATGAAGGCTCCCTGCTGCCCTGCGGAGGCTTCGCGGGCTACCCCAGAGCTGCTCAGGAGCTTGTCGGGGCTGGCGGGGGAAGCCCAGCTTTCCCCCCCGCCAGCCCCAAAAGGCAGATCGAGGAGCAGCGGGGTCCCCCCCCCCCAGCCCCAGGGACCACACATTCACTCCATAAGACGCACGGACATTTCCCCTTAGATTTTAAGAGGAAAAAAGTGCGTCTTGTGGAGCGAAAAATACTATACATATCTATATACTGTATTAAGATGAAAATAATACTGTAAAACAGATAAAATGTGAAATGTGAAAGGAAGTGTTGTGAGAGTGATGGAAGTCTATTACTATTATTATTTTGTAAAAAGTGTTTATTGTATAGAAATATACTTTTCTTTATTCTTTTACTCTACTTTTCTTTGCATTCTTTTCTTTTCTTTTCTTTATTTTTTTTCTTTTTCTTTATATTATTCTTTATGTATGGCTTGGTATCGATGCATTTACTTTGTAATAAAAATTATAAAATAAATTCTTAAATGTTCTTCTAATTTTTCTAAGGGTCAAACTAGATGTTACTTCCACTGCATGGTTAGGAACCATGCCAGGGTTAGTATATATAGTCATACCCCGGGTTGCGAAGGTGATCTGTGCAGGAGGCACATTCGCAACCCGCAGCGCCGCGTCTGCACACGCGCGTGACACAATTCGGCGCTTCTGCGCATGCGAGAGCACCGAAACCCGAAAGTAACCCGTTCCGGTACTTCCAGGTTCAGCATGGTCCGCAACCTGAAAACGTGCAACCCACAGCGTTCATAACCCAAGGTATGACTATTGTATATGGTTAGATTTTTACTGGGACTGCAGTGCTGGGTGGGGGTGGGACAGTTAAGCCTTCTGTCACCAGGTCACTTTCTACAAAAAATCCCCTGCCCCATGTCAATTAGCTTAGTGAAGGGGGAGTAACAATTGCCACCAATGGCATTTTCCACATGTCCCTGTATGCTGGGGTCCTGACGAACATCTTGCTCCCCCCGCCCCGTTAAAATGTGCTTAGTATTAACTTTTAAAATCCCAATAAGCTTGCTAATTACACAATAAAATGACGTTGAGGGTAATCTAGAGGCAAATTTGGCATTTCCCCTCAATAAAATCTCTGTTCTGGCCCAGATTCTGTTGCCAGTCAACTTAGAATAATATCAACAATTAACAACTGGCACAGATCTTTTTTTGAAAAGTCTCTACTACCCTGACTCAAAGTGCATTCAATAGGCTCCCCTCTGTGAACCTGGAAAGTTAATTTGTTTTGTACCAATCCTTACAAGAACACCCCAAAGAATGTTCCACATTCCAACTACTGAATTAGTAGAGGCTTATTAACATCCACTCCAACTTCTGCCAGGTTCCCCTTTTGCTGGCACACAGGATTGTGCTGTGACTCAACGGGGTTCTTGTTTACATTGATGTGGATCGAGTTCAACTTGCCTTTTGTCCTACGAGTCACATTAATCCAATATTCTTCCTCTATTTCTGACCCATAGCGGTACAATTTACTTGAGTATGTTTTTCATCTCTTATGTGTACTGCAACTATATTATCTGTGACTTGTAATATTGAATCGCTGTCTCCTGAAATAATTGGATATGTTTACCGGTCCCTTTACCTTTTTACCTTGTTCCACAGAGTTAAGATACAACGCGCTGTTAAGTTTATTCTATAACAGATATTATTCCCTTAAAGCTGATTCATGTGTTTACATTTGAGTGATAATATCCTTGAATAGTGGTTTTGCCAGATCCTTTTCACGTGAGCAAGTAGTTCATATGCTTCCCTGAAAACTTCCTCCTCTGAAAATTGATACCATGTCAGATGGGTTTATTTGATGGGATCACTAATGATTTTCACTCTGGAATGTTTCAGAGACATGTTTCTAAATGTGAAAATGAGATGCTGTAATCTCACAACTTTACCATCTCAAATAAGCACACCAAATGAGAAAACGAAGTGATGAAGACACCATAACTTAGTTCACATGTCACACTAAGACAGGGGTCTGCAAGCTTTAAGACAAAAAGAGCCACTTGGACCGAAGGGGAAAAAACTGGGAGCCGCAAAACCATTGCGACATTTAAAACAGTGGGGAGTGTCGGGGCACACAATGCGCCTCCTCCCCTCGCTAGTATCCGCCCCGGAGCCGCGGCAAAGGTGTAAAAGAGCCACATGCGGCTCCGGAGCCGCGGGTTGCTGACCCCTGCACTAAGGCAACACATGGCTTATAGTAAACACATGGGCTTTGGGATCTTAAATCACAGCTGATTCGCTTCACCCTGGTCATTTTGCTGCTGCATTAGGCTGAACTAAGCCATTGTTTGGAATACACTTGTGATCTGAACTCAGTTTAAATAGAGATTATTCACTTCCTTTTTATAACTGCATAGCACAAATATCTTATTAAGTTTATGCCTTGCTTGTGCTGTTCTGTTTACAAGCTAGACTCTCCACATTACTAATAAAGATTTGAAATTACTTGGTACCAATTAACAGCCTACTGGGTGAAATGTTCTTTTAAGCCAAGGCACCTGCATACAAATTTTCCACTTCATGACACAGGAGATGATCTATAAACCAAAGAGTTTTTCTTATGAAATGACCTCTTATCTGCAAAGACCACTATGCTAAAAAAAGGGGGGGGGCGTTTGGGCAACATCCATCCAAAGTCAAGCACATGCATTTCAATTGTAGATACATGCAGTCCAGTGTATATCCATAGGATCATAGGAAGTTGCCTGATACCAAATCAGACCATTAGTTAGAGGCAGATTTAGGACAACCTGACCGGTTCCACCACACTGGGCGCCGAGCCTAGGGCAGGGCAATGTTACTATGAAGTAGTGAATAAAGCAGATCAGAGGCAAGAGGCATGCGCCAAATTTTGGGCTCACACAGGGTGCCACTGACATTTGAAAGACCAAAGTCCGCCCCTGCATTGGTTCATCTAGGTAAAAGGTAAAGGTAAAGGACCTTGGATGGTTAAGTCCAGTCAAAGGCGACTATGGAGTTGTGATGCTCATCTCACTTTCAGGATGAAGGAGCTTTCTGGGTCATGTGGCTAGAATGACTTAACCACTTCTGGTGCAATGGAACACCGTGACGGAAACCAGAGCGCACAGAAACTCTGTTTACCTTCCTGCCGCAGCGGTACCTATTTACTGTATCTACTTGCACTGGTGTGCTTTCGAACTGCTAGGTTGGCAGGATCTGAGACAGAGCAATGGGAGCTCACCCTGTCATGCGTATTCGAACCACCAACCTTCCAGTCAGCAAACCCAAGAGGCTCAGGGGTTTAGACCACAGCGCCACCTGTTTCCCTATTGGTTCATCTAGTTCAGTATTGTCTGCACTGAGTGGCAGTGGCATACGAAGAATATGAGAATCTGCCATATATGGAGTCATACCATTTTCCAGATAGCTCAGTATTGTCTACACCGAATGACAATTCCTTCTCCAAGGTTTCAGGCAGGGGACCTTCCTAGCCCTACAGGCAGATGTCTGGGATTCAACAGAGACCTTCTGCATGCAAAGCAGATGCTCTACCAGTAAACTACATCCCTCCCAGATAAGAATAACTGCAGTGTTAAGCATGGGTTTGCCTCTCCTGTTGAAAGAAATGGGAATTAAAGTGATTAAGTTTGGCTGGATCAGGTCCATTCTGAATTGTCAAATCAAGCTCCTCCAAGATTATTTCCTCTTTTTCTCAAAAACTGTCTAATTTTCACCCATTAGCATCAAGTTTTATTCTCTTTAGGAGCACAAACAACACAGGCTGCTACTCACAGTTTCCATAGCAACAACTACTGCGTGAAAGCAAAAATCATTTTCTTGGTCAGATCACAGACTTTGTGAGTCATTTATTTCTGTTTTACACCTAGCTCAGCAAAGGGAAAAACTAGTGCCAATTCTGAAGAAAACTGACTTGTTTCCGACTGCCCTCCCCGCCCCCAAAAATGTCACACTAATTGAACAGCAAAACAAAAGCTGTAAACTTTTGAAGAATATGTGATGTCTTGTTTAAAAATATCCTGGCTAGTGTCCTAAAAATTGCTTGATTCCAACCCTCCCCCCCCCCCACACTTATATGAAGGATTATTTAAACTTGAAATATCTAAGCATATTGTATTTGTGAGCTCAGCAGAAAGATATCAGACCTGTGTCAATTCTCTGATTTCATGCTGTTTTTGTAACAGGATTATTTTTGCAGTTCCTGAGAACAAAAATGGTTTCCAAAGGATGCTGTTGAATCAAAGAATACATACTGTGAGGTGAAAGACATGCTGAGCTACCATAAGCTGAACATGTGTCAGACATCAATGGACTTGAGGGGGAAAGATAACTAAATGATATCTATCCTTAACATTAAAAACCACAAAATGGAGAGGAAACCCATCGATTGTAAAATAAATGGGGAGAAATACACTGTATATAAATCTTCCTGAGAGTAATAATACAAAACAATTCAGTAAAAGAACATAATTTATTTTATTTTATGGCATTTATATCCCACCTTTCCTCCAAGGAACTCAAGACGGTATACACACTACTGTTCCCCATTTTATCCTCACAACAACCCTGTGAGGTAGGTTAGGCTGAGAGGCAGGGACTGGTCCATGGCTCCCCAGTAAGCTTCATGTTTGAGTGGGGATTCGAACCCTGGTCTTGAAGGTCCTAGTGAGGCACTCTGACCACTAAACCACCACTGGTTTACTGTGAAAAGATATTTCAAAATAACCATTGGATGCTTTAAGAACACGGGTTGCCAGTCACTCACATATTTCAGCCTGTGTCTTATCCATGGAGTATCACTTAAATTACCCAAAATTTACAAATTAGAAAAAACTATTATCCTTTCTATTTGAAACTATATCCATGTAAGATGATAGCACTATACATGAAGAATATTGTTTTTATAAGAGCAGCTTCAGGCTCCTAAAGAAATGTTGGCAGAACTGAATTCACAGTCACTTCTGCGTTCTTCATAATATTTGAAGGGGAACTTAGACATCTCCTTCTGAGATACAGGAGCTCCCCAGCGCAGTGAGGAAGATGTTCTGTTTCAGACATCAGACAGAAATGCTGCAAGACAAATGCAGTTGCGTGTCGAGGACCCCCCCAGGACATCCCCAAATAAAGACACAGTTCACACAATTTTTGTTTTGGTTTTTTGGCATAATTTTGGCCACAACTTTATTGATTACAGCATGTGAGTGGTTGCTTAGGCATTGGTTAGTGTCTATCTGTTCCCACTTAGAGGTAGGAACAGAACTGACAACCGCAAGCCTGCGAAAGTCAGTAAGGGTAAACATTTTTGGGGAGAGAACAGAGGTGGGTGCCAGGCTCTCACCCCTCCCCAAATGCTCCCAGGGGCTCTTGCGTGGCCCTAGCCCCTTGCCAGGGGTTCGGACAAGAGCATGGCAAACCCCTGGATTCCTTTACTGGAATTCCCTTGCAACAGCAGCATCGGAGGGGCCGGCACAGCCAACCACATCCCCTCCACCAACCAAAATTAACCAATGCCTAACCGCAACCCTACAAATTGTGACAATTTGCTACGCAGTAGGCAAAAACCAAATGGCACCAGCCAATCAGCCAAATGCTAAAATTCCTACCAGGCCCCCACTCCAAAGCAGACGACCCCATGACAGGCATAGCAAGGTCAGCACGAACAACCCTAAATATAGGGAGGGTGGGCGGGTGATCCGATGCGCGCAGCAAAAAGAGGAAGCTCAACGCTGCACGCAGGGAATAAATAGCACCCCAAACAGTCAATCAACTTTGCAACCTTAAATTCTCCCCAGCAACAACTGGAGGTGCCCTATCAGATTCGTGGCCATCCATACTAACCCGCCCAGCAACAGGGGGTGTCATGGTTGCCCCACCGCAACACGTGCTCTCCATGAAGGAGAACCCGCTTTGTGATACAAGCTGCTGAATCTTCCTTTAATGTCCAAAGCGGCTCGCAGGTATTAATGAAAGCATGAGAGACGTCAAAAATGTTCAAGGGGGAGGCAGGGAAGACTCAAATCCGTAGCTCAAGAGGCAAAGATTTCTGAAGTACTGGGGAAAGTACATGATAAGAAAACACCGGGTTTTTTTTGCAATGTAGAGGTGATTTTTCATCAAAATAACGATAGAGGAAGGCTTAATGAACCCCTTCCCATGTTGTGTGTCCCCATAAAAATTATCCCACCACCTGTAATTAAATAAAGAAAAACCAAGGAGCTGATTGCAAGTGATGAAATTGGTGTTATTGTGTAGGCATAGGTACCTAGGCACAGAGATGCTGTCCAGATTCTGTGGAAGCAACTAACCATAACACTGTTTGTGTGGCAGCATGATTCATAATGTGACACCACTGGGGGGCTTCACCCAGGGGGCTTCAAGGGCATTAGCTGCTATTTGCAACCTCTCCCCCAAAATTCAACAGAGCTTTTCTGTAGGCGCTGCTCCTTGTTCATTTTCACAGCATAATATACTCTTCTGAGAAACTGGTCGTTGCAGTAGATTGCTCCAGAACTACATAATCACTAATTTACTAGTGTGGCAATCATCTTGGCTGTGAGTCTTGGAAGACCTGCTCCCTGCCTTGAATGCTTTTTTTCCCACCTGGCCTGGGAGGGGAGGGCCCTGACTGACTCCAGCTACAAAATCTGAGGCTGCTGAAGAGGCCAGAGACCATCTTGGCTTTTCTTCATGCGGACACAGGACATCAAGCCTGAGCTTCCACAGCCACCAGCCACCACAAACCACGATTAACAGGATTAGTAGCAGCAACAGCAGTTTATGTTCTATACATATGATATTTTATTCTCCTGCTAATTGTGCTGTTTTAAATGTGCATTCTATATTTGACTTCCTTTAGTGTGTTTTTTTGAAGATAATTTTTTGGTTAACTTGGCTGCGCTGAATGTGCATTCTGCACTTGACCTCCTTTGTAATGGTTTTATTTTGAAATCTTTAAGATAAAATTTTAGTTTCCTGTTCATTGTCTTGCTTTGAATGCATACTTTGTTTTTTACTTTCTTCTGTAATACCTTATTCTGCATTGTTTTATTGATGTTTTAATGTAGGCTGTAAACCAATACGAGATTTCACACACCCCCTACGAAAAATATGAAGCAGTATAGAAATGAAATAAAAAGAAAAAAGAAATAAAAGAATGAAACAAGTCAATTGTTTCTGTTTTTCCACTTGCACTTTTTTTCGAGAACTGTGGGCGTTGAATAAATAAATAAAGAAATAGATAAAGAAAGAAAGAATGAAAACACAGAGCACTCCTCGGAGGTGCTATTTCTTTCTCTGAGTTAATGCAGTTATTTTTCTTTAGCAATGCAGCATATACTTTGGAAGTGCCCAGAAGCTGTATATTACATTACTGCTATCAAATGCTACAGGTTATTCTAAGCCAAGCAGTGCAGCTACCATCCCATACCTGCAGCCTAAAGTACAGGAACAGTTTGATCATTTGATAATCTCACTGTACAGTTTGGCCTTCATGTAATGTGTACAAACAATATATTATCTAATAACTATGTAATTACATATCAGGAGAATTGATACTGACACAAGCAAAAATTTCACTGGTGCAAATAATCAAAGATAGCTAGCTGAAAGTAAATGTTTAATTAGGAAATGGAGATAGTAAGAGCTTTGCAAATTAATCCAATTAGACAAATCATATACTAAGTCCATTTTCACATGAGACCTAAAATGCACATATGAGCATCTCTTGTGTGCTGGAGAAACCAAAAGCTAACTTGCAATCATTTTGTTCTGGAAGGAGAGTGTTGCATGGGATTAACTTTAATTAAACTTGCTTGTGTTTCAATTGCTTTCTGCTCTAGTTGTCTGATCTGCTGGATTTGAGAGGGCTGTTTCCTCTGAATTGCTGTGCAGCAAAAAACAATATGATCGCTGTAATAGTCATACAGCATATTGAATAATGTTACTACAATAGTTACTGAAAAGTCCAAGAAATGATTACGGAAAGTATACTATGTTGATTATTACTGCATATCTTTGATTGACTAAGCGTCTGAGAGTAAAAGCGTGTATTTTTGTTATTGAGCCTCCAGCAGATAATTTTCTGCCTACAAATATCTGAAGATCTACTGCCTTATAGCTGACATTTATTAGTCTTTATGGTAGCTTCCACCAACCTGGTACCCTCCAGATGCTATGGACCACATATTGTTATTAAATTTGTGCACTTCCCTTCATCCGAAGATCAAAGGGCGATTCACAACATAAAACTACATGAGAACACAAATACATAATAAAAGAAACAAACAAAAAATAATCCCCCTCACACAAACTCATTTAAGAGGCCATAGAATGGTCAATCAGTCAAATGCCTGGTTGTAAAGAAACATTTTTGCCTGGCACCTAAATACAGGTAATGAAAGTGCCAGGCGAGTCTTCCTGTGGCCTTCCTATAGCTAATGGGAACTGTAGTCTGAAATACAGTGGTGCCTCGCAAGACGAAATTAATCCGTTCCGCGAGTCTCTTCGTCTTGCGGTTTTTTCGTCTTGCGAAGCACGGCTATTAGCGGCTTAGCGACTATTAACGGTTGCTTAGCGGCTTTAAGAAAAAGGAAACAAACTCGCAAGAACTTGCAAGACGTTTCGTCTTGCGAAGCAAGCCCATAGGGAAATTCGTCTTGTGGAACGACTCAAAAAACGGAAAACCCTTTCGTCTAGCGAGTTTTTCATCTTGCAAGGCATTCGTCTTGCGGGGCACCACTGTATCCAGAAGGCATCAGGTTGCTGAAGTCTGCTTTAAGGCAGCAGACTAATCATGGCTATTCCACTGGAAATACTTGGAAAGAGTTTCAGCTAAAAAGAAATGACGTTTTCATTTTTAGCCTTTTTGTAAATATAGACAGAGATGTCAGACTCATGCACTGTACGCATCAGATTCCAAGTTCAGTCCTCAGCACCCTCAATTAAGAGGATCTCAGGCAGTAAGACTGGGAAATGACCTCAGGGCGACCCTCAGAACTTTGGGACTACAACTACCATTACCTCCAACCAGCAACTTGTGCCTTAGGACTATGCACTTGTTTAGTTAAGGTTGTAAAGTCAATGCCCAACATATGCAAGCACCAATGAACACCAACACAAGGTGAGAGAGGGCTGACAAGTGTGACTCTGTTACTGCACCATGCACTCACTTGACAAGATTTATCTAAATCTGAATATAGGCATGGCACATTAATATCTTTAGCACCCCCCACTGAGTTGAATTCTGTTCGGATTTTTCATACTGAGCTTGAGCACCTCCCCTGACCCTTATACAACCAAAATGCCCTCTTTAAAAAACAACAACAGAACAAAGGGGATTTTTGTGTCAGATTATTTCTTCCAATTCTGTGTAATCAAATACCCAAGTCTTATCAACTTCTTTTTACTGTATATGGGACTTGACTTTTCCAGATTTCCCTCCTATAAGGAGACATGTTTTAATTGACCGATGCCAATTAAAATCATTCCAGTTTCTTCTGGCACACAAGATTTCAGTGCCTGTGTTCCACTTTGCTTATTAAAAACTGGTGTGAAAAGCGACACACAGGCTTCACCTACAAAACTAGCAGCACTGCTGATTACTTCACATAAAAGCATTGCCATTAAAAACAGCCTGCAGATAACAGAACCTGTTAGCGAAATATGTATGCATGTATATCAAGATGAAATCTATTTCAGGGTAAGTTTTGTTTATTTTTCTCCTTTTCACTCTTTACTTTGTTATCTTATTCAAGATGACGAGATACCTTTCATTTAGTTCATGTTGCTAGGAAACAGAACATCATGTTGGAGAACAAATGCCAACAACAGAATCAAATAATTTCCCCCCTCCCGCCCCTATGCACACCTACACACCTGCCCAGAGTTTGCATTACTTCCCAATATTTCTTCTTATCATAAACAAGAGCACATAGATTAAAGCAGGAAAAGACAATGGCCCCAATTCAGTGAACAGTGATCTGTGCATGGTTTTGGCAGATGGCTTACTTATGCTGCACTGCACATAAAGGACTACTGCTGTGTGGCCCAGAGTCAGACATCCATGAACACAGCAGCATGAACACACCTAATATAGTACTTGGGGTGCCATTCATGTCAGGAGCAACTGCCCTTGGATCCAAACTGGGGCCCAGTAGGCTTGGAGTGTCTCCTTGCCAATTAGGTTTTGCTGCAGCAGTGTAGCGATGAGTAGCCACAAGGTTTTGCATGTTATATGCTAACATCCAAAGAGATTTTAGCATATTCATTTGGACCACAGAATTCTAGCATGGACATTGGGGTGGGTGTGTTGAAGCCGTAGAATGCTGCAAAAGAAAATAGATGTAGAAGACTGGATTTCTCACAGTCAAATGCTAAGCATTTACCGGTATACTCAGAAGTAAATTCCTCTAAATTCAGTGGAACTTACTACTGAGCCTGTTATTATTGTGTTAATGACTGCAGCCTTAAGAACCAAAATCAGATCTACCTCAATACCCAAGTACAGAAATCTGGTACACATCATAAAGAATATGTGCACATTTTCTACTTCATTCAAGATGTTATCTCCAGGAAATATTAGCTCTGTCCGTCTCCCCTACGCGTCCCATCCACAGACATAATTGATTTGATTTGCACTTTAAATGTCCGAATTATATAAACTAGGAAGCTGAATTTCCATGGCTAAGATACATAATTTCTTAGCAATGTTTCATATTTCATCAGACACCATTAAGCAATAACAACACAGCGAAAGTCAACAACAGCCCCACTCAATGTCAAAACTATTGTGTGGCAGTGGTAGGAAGGAGGAAACAAAGGGACATCCACTATGTGTTTTAGAACTGGAAACCACAGAGGGAAATTGGTTTCAGAAGTGTAGAACTCCATGCAAAGTCAAATCAGCCTGAACAGATTGCTTCATTGCCCATTGGTAGAGATAATGGAGAAAAGGCAGCGAAGCACAAAACAGGTAACATAGTTGAATTCATTGTCTCTAATACTGCTATGTGCCAAGTTCCAAGGGCCAAGACTGTATAACTGAGGGCAGAAATATACATCAGGTTGGATCTGCATGGGGATGTGGTGAAAAAAGGTCTTTCCATGGCATGTGGTCCATGAACCTACTGTAATGTCTGCAAATATGCAGCTGCCCACTTATTAAGCCACGAGTCTTGACATACCTCAATCTCCCAGCTGTTCCTGGGAATGCGGATTGGGGGCAGAGAAATTCTCAAAGTGAGGGAGCAAGTTGTTTTGCAAGTATTTGCGAACGTCATTGCCAAAACAGAGAAAGGCTTGCCACAGGGAAGCCACTTTAGCAGCGCCCCTGCAGCAAATGAAATATGCTCCATGCTGAGACACAAATCACCCCCAAAGCAAGCGTATATTTAGCAATCGTCCTGATTTGTTTTCACAAAATGTGCACGGAGGATAGATGACATCACCGTCAAGTGGTGGTTATCCTGCACTTTCCACTGTAGTTTTCTGTTACTTTTCCTACCACAGAAGGTTGGGGGGCGGGTGATACAAGAGCACTCTTTAGTTATTTGCTATATACTGCACTATCTCAGCTGCATAGCATCTGCTTTACAAGCCGAAGGTCTCAGATTCAATCCATAGCATCACTAGGTAGGAAGAGACTCTCTGTCTAAACATCTGGAAAGCTACTGCCAGTCAACATGGACAATACTGAGCTAAATGGACTCAGTATAAGGCAGCTTCCTATGTCCCTAAATGTTCACCAATATATGAGACAGTTTGCAAATATCTCATAGCAAATTTCCACCCATAAACCAGTTTTGGCAAGCTTCAGAGCGGATTATTCACATCACTAATTCATGCCAGCATTTGATATCCTTCTAAACAGTGCAGTTTATTATGGCAAAAATGATTCATATGGGCAGCTAATACAAATCCAATTTGCTTTTATCTATATAGTCCTGTTCCCAAATGGGACAAACAATGCCCTATGTGGCAGGTTTCTTTTGAGGATAAATGAGGAAGTCGAATATTGTTCTATGCCATCAGTCTGATTTCCATGAAGTTAAGAGAAATTAAATTAAATGTATTTGGAAAATCATAATAGGCAATGCTTTCAGACACGGTGAGATCAATCCAAAATCTTTACAATTCTCAGTGATGCTTTTTTTGATGGTCTGTTTTGAGAAAGCACTCTGCTATCATTTAGAGCTCCCTATTGACTACTAAAATGTGGTATTCGTGACTGCTGCCTGCCATACATTGTCTCTGCAAGGATCCTGTATTACACTGTGGTTAAGACTCATTACACATAATTTGCTGCATGCAAAAGGCACAGAAAAAAACAAACAAAATGTCCTCAAGGTTAAAGCAGTAGTTTTCAACCAGTGTGCCATGGCACCATGGGGTGCCTTGAATGATGGTCAGGGGTGCCACGGGCAACACTGGCCTCCATTCCTCTTTCTGTCCCTCCCTCCTCTGATACCCTTTCATATCTCTGCCTCCCAAAGGCTTGCATGGCTGTTTGTTGCAGCAGCCCTGGCTACAAGCTCCTCAGGTGAATGGTGCCTCTGGGGCTGGCCAGTGGGTGCTGGTTGCCAGGAGCTGAGGCAGCCTCAGAGTAAGCAAGCTAGAGTGTGAGGAAGCCCAGCTAGCCAGTCCACCAGCCTTTGAGGTTGGGAATGGACAGGTAAGTGGGAGGCCAGGCAGACAGACGCTGCATTGGCTTTTCTTGTGCTTTCTGTGTGTAAGGCCTGCCTAGGAGCTGAGTGCCCAGTGCTGAAGGAGAGCCTTTCTGCCATGAAGGCCCAGCAGCACCCAATGCTGCCACCCAGCGTAAGGTGCTAGCCTCACATTCACCTTTGGCCAGTCTCCATTGGGAAACTAAGGCGGGGAGCTTCCTCTTCCCAGACCCCAGGCGTGAGGAGGCATTTCTCTTTGGGGCAGGGAAGACAGCTCAGTCACCAGGGGCGGCAGCAGCAGCGGCTATCAGAGGACTCCCAAGGAGAGGGGAGAGGAGAGGAGGCTGAGGGAACAATCCACAAGGGAGGGTGATTGAAAAGGGGTGGGAGGCTGCCAGCTCTGCAGGCAAAGGGGTGACATAACTGGGCTCCTGAGCCCCACAGGGGTGCCACAGAAAGACTGTAGATGGTCAAGGGAACCATGGACTCAAAAAGGTTGAAAACCTCTGGGTTAAAGGACAACAACGTTACAGGGTCAGCACGCCATGCCATTTGAAGGAGATTAGTATTTTGCAATCTTTTCTACATTTTGCATAGCCTAGTAAGGCTGGACAGTTGCCCAGAGCAGTCCTTGGAAGTTTGATGGGTTGACTGATCTGAGTCCCTGACTTGGGACAATCTGCAATCTCCACTGCTCAGAAACCTAATGGTGAATGAAGGATTGCAGAGATGAGCAGCAGATTCCCACTAGGGGGCACGGTGTGCTATCTGAATGCAATGTTTCACTTCATCCAGGCAGGAGGACCCTGCTCAGGGCTCATCCACACTCAATTTGCCCTGTGATTTCTAGGAGTCCAAGAGGTTTTTCTTTTGTCCCACCACTTTGCCCAGGAAAACCCGCTACCAGGTTTTCTGCGAATTAATGTTTGTCCTGATTCAGAAGTAAGCAGTGAGTTTTCTCGGGGAAAGTCAAGGGACAAAAGAGAAACCGAGAAATTGCAGGGGAAATGGACACAACTCGAGTCCCTTGAGCATCTGGGTGGAATTTCTACTAGCCAAACTAAATACAGTGGTACCTTGGTTTGCATACGTCTTGGATTACAAACATGTCAAACCCGGAAGTGTGTGTCCCAGTTTGCAACCTTTTTTTGGATTACGGACTAATTTTTTTTGGAGGCCCCATTGGCTAAAGCACACCTTGGGTTACAACCTGTTTGGGTTTACAAATGGACCTCCGGAACAGATTATGGTTGTAAACCAAGGTACCACTGTACAACATAGGAGATCCATAATTAGGATCTCACCTTTTAAAAAATAGTTAAGAACTCCTGAGAGACATTAACGGGTTGAGGCAAAAGGTGCTGAGAAAAGGAGTGCTAACCCCACTTCCCAATACCATTTTCCTGATCTAAATCCCCACCCAGCCCGATGCTGTTTGACCTGCATACTGGTACCATGCAAATACAAACCCAAAGAGTGCTGACCAATGCTTCCTCCTCATCCTGGAAAAAAGTGACAGGGTTTTACCCTGGGCCATTGTTCTTCAATGTCTTTATAAATGCCTTGAACTGAGGAATTGAGGGGATGCACTTCAAATTTGCAGATGACACCAAACTGAGAGGGATAGCTAATAACTCCAAAGATAGATTCAGACTGGACAACAGGGTCCAAACTAACAAAATGAATCTCAGCAGAGGCAAATGTAAGGTTCTGCACTTACACAGGTATAATCAGATGCACAAATATAGGATGGGGGCACCAGACAGCAGTATATGTAAAAATTATCTAGGATTCTTAGTAAACTGCATCAACATAAGTATAATGTCTCCTTCAAGAGAAGTAATAGTACCTCTCTATTATGCCTTGGTCAGACATCACCTGGAGTACTGTGTCCAGCTCTAGACACTGCAGTTTAAGAAAGGATATTGACAAGCTGGAACATGTGCAGAGAAAAGTAACTAAGATGATAAAGGGTCTGGAAACCAAGCCTTATGAGGAACATTTGAGGGAGCTGAGTATGTTTACCCTGGAGAAAAGAAGACAGAGCCGTCTTCAAATATATGAAGGGTTGTCACACAATTGACATCCCAATTTTAGTATTTTTTAATTGGAAGCAATTCCCATTGCTTCTGAAATAACTTCCACATAAGTGCTTTGGAAGACAGTTTGTAATTCTCACAAGTAATGCCCAAGCTCCATTTCTATTATCAGAGAAACTAGTTTTCACACAAAAATAGCCTCTGGCAAGAAAAACTATATGGCCTCAGGTATCACAGCTGTTGGCACGAAAGTGAAAACCAAAATATGTCAACTGCGGCTTAAGTAAGGTATCTGTCACCAGTTCTTCTTAGCTGAGACAAAATTATGCTGACCTGTATAGATTATTTTATTCTGGGCCTCTATCTGTGTCATGCTCAGTAGAAATCAGCTACACTGGAAACAAGGCTAGGAATACGACTGGAAGAAATGCTTAAGTTGCCAGATATTAAAAATCACACGGAAGATTCAAAGCCTGTCTTCTTCTTTGGCAATCACTCGTAGCTGAGTAAGATTGTCTTCCATAAACATGGTTTTAACAGTGAGTCCGTAAGTGACTGTGGAGGCCAATTCTGGATCCACACATCCTTCCACAGTGGGGACACTGGTTTCTGGGCAGGAGTTGATCACGGTGTGGATTTGCCAAGCCTGCCTTCCTCTTAGTACATTTCTCCCTTGCATCCTGAGTTCGAGTGTCTTCAAAGCCCATGACACCTTTGGTAAAGGCTGTTCTCCAACTGGAGCACTCGCAGGCCAGTGTTTC
The DNA here is from genome assembly GCF_964188315.1 of Podarcis muralis. NCBI lineage: Eukaryota > Metazoa > Chordata > Lepidosauria > Squamata > Lacertidae > Podarcis > Podarcis muralis. The sequence goes on from NC_135655.1 coordinate 41,749,916, forward strand.
CCAGTTGTCAGTGTTTATACTACATTTTTTTAGATTTGCCTTGAGACAGTCTTTAAGCCTCTTTTGTTGACCACCAGCATTGCGCTTTCCATGTTTAAGTTCGGAATAGAGTAGTTGTTTTGGAAGACGATCATCAGGCATCCACACAACATGACCAGTCCAACGAAGTTGATGTTGAAGAACCATTGCTTCAACACTGGTGCTTCTTCCAGTATACTGATATTAGTTCGCCTGTCTTCCCAAGTGATGTGTAAAAATTTTCAGAGACACCGTTGATGGAATCTTTCGAGGAGCTGGAGATGGCGTTTATAAGTGGTCCATGTTTCAGAGGCATATAGTAAGGCTGGCAGTACAATAGCTTTGTAAACAAGCATTTTGGTTTCCCTGCGAATGTTCTGGTCCTGTAGCTGGGTATTATGATGATTTGATGGATTATTTTTACACTTTTTCTGACTATGGACAGAAAGTCAAATCAGTATTGTGAAATTCTAGGGGGGAGAAAATACCATTGTTTCTTGGCCTTCACTGCCTCTTCAGGGTTGCTAGATCACAATGCTGAAACCTGAACTGACAGAATTCCCACCAGGGTCTGGACTCTAAAGCAGTTGTCCCCAATCTGATGCCCTCCAGCTGTTTTGGACTACTGGGACCAACAGGTGTTGGAATACAGAACTGCTGGAGAGCACCAGGTTGGAAAAGGCTCTTGTAGACCTAGCAACCCTATACCCTTCCCTGCCCTCTTCCTTCCTGCCAATTGTGTACAGGCCACCCTGTCTATAGGCCCAACATGTAGTTTTGCCCCAGTCACACTTTCTCCTTCCTGTCTCCTTCCTTCAACTTTATGTCCCCACTCCCACCCCAATAAGTCTCTGCTTTTCAGGCCGCTGCAAACTTTATCCAGTAACCTAACTTCTCTAGTACTCTTGTGTCACCCATTCCAAAGCATACAACCCCACCTTCATCTTACTCAGGGCTGGCCCTACTATTGGACAGAGTGAGGTTGTCTCAGGCAGCCGGTTTTTAGTGTCATGAAAGGGCAGCAAATGATTTGTTTATTTTTTAAAGGTTGTGGGGGTTTCTTCCTTGGGTTCCAAAATAACTTGGCCAACACTGGTACTTTGCATGTCCCTTGACTGGCAGTGAACATGAGTCAGGCAGCAACGCATTTTGGACCAGCCCTGAGCACTGTGATGAGAGCCTCGTCTCTCCTTGGCCTCAGCTGCCTCCTGTCTCCTCTGCCCTTTTCTGCAACCCTCTTCCACCTACCCATCCTTCCTCAGGCATCTAGACAAAGTTAGTTTGCTCAGTTAATATGGAGAATATAGATATAGCAGTTGCATTTTGGTGTTTCCTGTTTATTTGTTGTTGTATTTTTCAATATCCTTTGGGGGGGGGGGGCGTGGGGAGAAGTCTCACTCTGAAAATACAGTTGTAGCACCACTATTTATATAGACTGACAAAAGGCTTATGAGTTACCTGGTAGGAGGAGGCGGTACCTCTCTGCGCTGCTTGCCTTAATTTCAAAGCAGCTCCTGCTTCCCTTGCCTGTTTCCATTAGCTGTTTCCTGGGCGGAGTCTTCAAACAGCAGTGTTGATTCAAAAGGAAATAGCTGGTGTGGGAGCAACCTAGGTTATTTCTCCCACATATGATTTTTACAGAGTTGGGGCAATATGCAATACACTCGTTCCATTAAGACAAGGATCCCAGGTTCTGCAATGATATCTCGCCCCTCTCCTCCCTGTGTGTGCACCCTGCTCCCCGCCCCAAATTTGCTCCAGAGGGTTGAGGGGAAACCCAGAACAGATTTAGGGGACATGTGGGGGGAGGAGAAGATATCCTGTTGCACAGGTGGAGATCCAGGTTACCTAGTGCTACTCTGGATATAACCCATAGTATCTAAACAGAAGACATCTCGGCTCCAGGGGCAATATGAGGGCAGGAAAGGAGAGTTAGGTAACCTGGGCCTCATCCTCAAGGAGGATTCAAATTGAGACACTTGTTACTTTTTAGGCATTTGATAAGTTTTGCAATTTGTTTTTATGTGCATTTGACCAAAATGTGACTTCAGCTAGAGAAGCATTTCTTAAGAAAATAATAATTTCAAAATATGCTTGTTTTTTTCTGGGGACCTTAGTTTGTTTTTGTTTTGTTGTCATTTTTATTAACTGTGGCTGGGGAACTCAAAAGCTGGAAATGGCCCAGACCTTCTCAGCTCATAGCTTAGGTTTCCAACTACTACACTACTAGAGGTCAACAAACAATATATCTGTGCGGCTGTTTCCTGATATATCAGGAAGAATAATTACATTCCTAGCCATCTTGCCTCCGTTCTTCATTCTTGATAATTCTGAATTTTGGCCAGCTCCATACCTGGACTTCCAGCAATGTACATAGCACAGACTAAATGCCTACTTCCTTCTCTTTTCCTCTATAAGACAGCAAATTTAATCATATTCCTGCATCTTCATATCCCATGACTGCCCCACAGTGGTGTTAATGATTACCATGCGTAATACAGAAGCACATAGTTATTACTGCATTAGACACTGACACATAATTCTTATATACATGGCATTAAATTCTGCACATTTTTATTGTCAAAAGGAGGTTCTTTCTCGGCCATCCTTTCATTAATGAGTGAATACAATTCAGAAGTGCCTTTCAACAGAATATTGGACAAGACATCTCTGGTGAAGCACATGAGGAAAGTGTTCCCATAGCAACAGAAAGCCAGGAAAGATCGCAGAATTCCTTTCTTTAACCCCCACTTCCTTTAGATTGTCTTTCACAATAGATGCTTCTAATCTAGAGAATCAAAAGAAGTTTTTTGTTATTCAGGATTTTCTTCAGCAAGACCAGAGTGATGGAAATGGATCTTTATCTCAGCCAGTCCCTGATCTTATCTAGGCAATTCCTATGTTCTTAACTAGTTAGTGAGGAGGGTAGCGACAAAGCTTGTTAAAAATCATATTATAATCTGAATTATGTGGCTATGAAGGGGGGTTGACTAGAAGACCCTTGGGGTACATTCCAACTCCACAATTCTATGATTCTGTTAACGTAGTATTCAGTATAGATTATGCCAGAGAGTTCAGAGTGGAATTCTGTATCAATGTGACTCTCTTGAACAGAGCAAGGGAGAAAACTATTCAACCCTCTAGATATAAAATTAGGGTAAAATACATATCTGGTCTTAAGCATGCTCAGGTCTTGTTCTCAGTACAGGGACGAGAAGTTCAAGAAAAAGGAAACAGAACCAGAACACTCGCTCACATGTTGCACTCAGGGCCACAATAATCAGCCAATCATTTGAATAAAGCAATCATTTAGCAAAATGAATGGAGATTATATGAAACAGCAACATAATAAGTCAACTAAAATGAGAAATTCTAGATGAGTGTTCATAACAGTCTCTTGCAGCAAAACCAGCACTACCTTTTGGCACATGAATGTCTTACAAATTTATTGTGGCGCGACCTTTCGTTGGCAAGAGCCTGCGTCATCAGATGAAGGAAGCTTGCAGGACAACAAATTTGTTTGTCTTTTTAAGATGCCACACGACCTTCTTGTGTGACGTTATGCTCGAAAACCGATATAACCCTTGACCAATGTGAGCCTTGCAATGGTCTCAGAGCAACCAGAATATTTAGCATAGCCTGCAATAATTCACCACCTCAATGTGCCCTTTTACAGATAATGGTACAAAAATCTAATAATGTCTCTTTCTTGCCTGGATCAAGAATAGAGAGGGTCCTGTGAGTATGTGTAAAAACTATCCAAACTACAAGGGTAAAATTTACATTAACTGCACCACTCACTGCCTCTAGCCCTGGCTAGCACTGGCATGTGGAGTAAAAACATACGAAGAGCCTACTAGATCAGGCCAATGGCCCATCTAGTCCAGCATCCTATCCTCACAGTGGTTAACCAAATGCCTGTGGGAAATCCACAAGCACAGTCTCCTCTCCTATAGCTTCCAGCAATGGTTGTTCAGAAGTATTACTGCCTCCCACCATGGAGGCAGAGCATAGCCATCATGGCTAGTAGCCATTTATATCCTTATCCCCCAAGAATCTGTCCAATTCTCTTTTTAAGCCATCCAAATTGGTAGCTATCACTGCCTCCTGTGGCAGCAAGTTCCCCAGTTTAACTATGTGTTACGTGAAAAAGTACTTTTATTTTATCTGTCTTGAATCTTCTAGAATTCAGCTTCATTGGAAGTCCACGAGTTCTAGTGTTATGAAAGAGAGAGAAAAAACTTGTCTTAATCTACTTTCTCCATGCCATGCTAAATTTCTATCATGTCACCTTTTCTCTAAACTAAAAAAATCCCAAATGCCATAAGCTTTCCTCACAACGGAGTTGCTCTGACCCCTTGATCATTTTGGTTACTCTTTTCTAAAGCTTTTCCATCTCTACAATTGTCCAAAAGGAAACACAAGCCCTGGTAAGCACGCCTGGTACCCCTGGAATCATGCTCAGAGATTGGGGTGGCGTGTAACAATATTAAGGAATCCAACTTATACAGTACAGTGGACGTTACGTTACCTTTGGGTAACATAACTTTCGGGTTGCAAACATGGCAAACCGGAAGTGTATAATTCTGGGTTGCGAACACACATGCGAAACGCTCTGCGCACCGTGCACATGTGCAGAAGCGCTCTATTGCGCCACACGCGTGCGCAGACATGGTGCCTCTAGATGTGGACTTTTCGGGGTACATAAGGACCCCCGGAATGAATTAAGTTCATGTCTGGAGGGTCCACTGTACCAGTCAGTACAACATTTTTTAATAAATTCACAATCCACAATATTTATTTTGGTTTGAAAATCTGTGAAAACTCCAAATAATTGCATTGGAGAGTAAAAAAAAAAATTTTTTTTGATGTTTGCATAAACTTACACCTTAAATAAAAAAGTAAAAACAATGGTTTACTCCAAATATTACCTAAAAACGAAGAAACTGTGGCATTCTTCAGCAGCCAGTTCAATTAATCTACAACATCCACAGGATTTTAAAATGTTCATGGGAATGAGGGAGGTCATTATTCAGCAAGAGATCTCCATATACCAAAATAGGTGTTCCCAAGTGGCTCACACATATTTATGCCATTTAAATATGCAGAAGGGTGGCGCTGCATGGAGAGAGAAATGGCACTCAATACCTAAGGGTGTGCCTAAGATGCTCCCGCAGAGCGTACACGTTGCTAAACACATTATCTTTACAGTCAATTATAAACACTCATGGGGGCTTGGGGCTGGTGGAAATTCCAGCCACCCACTTTCCCCTGACCTCGTAAGAGATAATCAGAGCCACATATATGTTCATTGGGGAAGATCATCTTAACGCAAGAGTCAGTCTGCTGCTGCCCATAAATTTCTCTCTAGTGGAGCTATAGTACATGAGACTGGTGTAGCAGGTTGACTTTGAACTGGGATTCTCCTGTTGAAACCACAGTTCACCCATGAAGCTGACTGGGGTAGTCTTGAGAAGCCATTATCCCTCAACCTAACATCCCTCCAAAAGTACCAAAAAGTACAGTACTGGATTGCAAAGATTTAGGCTGTAATTCTACACAACCTTAGCCTGCTTAAATCCCGCTGCCTCTGAGTGAACTTAAAAAGTTGAATTGTGCAACTGTAGGCCTTACCCATTGTTTTACCCATTATGTTTCTTATTTCAGCGAAAACATTCAAACCCATTTTTGCACAACCTTTCAGGGGGAGGGTCAGGGTTGAGGTTCAACAAGCTATTTTGTACAACGAAAGTAGAGCATTTTTTTAAATGTAAATGTGCACTTATATAATTGTCCCAAACGTTATCACAATAAAGTATTCCTTTGTACTGAAGAACCAAGAGCACACAAACATATTTCTTCTTCGGTTTGAGTTCTTAAAAGAATTATTCTCAAAAAAACCACACATGTGCTTACGTCAAGGAAAACTGACACATAAATATTCAAGCGATACCAACTTGTCACATGCCTAAAGTTTATTACTATTGTTATATATTTATTATACCTCGGCCTTTTCCCCTGAGGGGACTCAAGGCGGCTGGAAGTGCAGCACCCAATGTTTTCATCTTAAGAGATAATGCAACAAAGCGGAATTGCCCTTCCTGCTGGTTTGCTAAAGGAAAAGCCCCAGTAATTCTGTTTTGGTTAGCTTTGGTTCTGGCGTCACCCCCTGCGCACCAGGGTAGAAAAGAAGCCCACAGCCAGGAAAAACCAACAACCTGCCTCTGTGGTTTTTGCTTACCTAGCAGAGAGCCTATAAAGATGATAACTTGCACCGCGGTGGTAAAATGTCGGTAGGTCTGCTCGTCCCGATATGCCTCCCCTTGCGAAGTCCCGTTGCCGTGGGCGCTTCTGTTGATCCCCGCGATTTGCGCGCTGGACGCGTTCAAAGCGCTGGCGACGGCGTGGTAGGGCCCGCGCTCGCTGGCGTTGACGGAAGCCCAGCTGGCGTTGGACCCCATGGCGAGGGGTCTCTTTCCTGGGCCGCCTTACCTAGCAAGCCCCCCGCGCGGGTCCCGCGCTCCTCACCGAAGGAAGCAGGCGGCCGGCAGGAGCCGCCTCTGTCCGCACGGCAGGCTGCTCCATGGGCTCGCCGCTGGGTTGCTGGACCCGGGGAAGAAGCGCGTCTCGCTTTTCATGCCCGGTGTCTTAGCAAGGGGCTGCCTTCACGGCGCAATGGGGAAGAGGAGAAGCGAAGCTGCTTGTAGCTCCGCGGTTGCCCCATCTGCCTTTGCCCCTGTCCATCCTCAGCGTGTCACAAACATGAGCCCAAGCGACATGCGCGCCATGCTCCTGCTCCGGGGGTCGCACCGCGCTTGCATCCAAAAGGGAAACACCAGCTCTAACCCAGTTGGTGCTGCGCCTTCCAGTGCCAAGCTTTTGCTTCGCGTTCACATCTTTGCACAGGGAAGCGGCATCTCTCTGCCTTAGGCATCCTCACAGACAGGTGCCGTTTGGGTGTTCAGCAAGCCCCAAACTCCCATGTGGGGATGTTGTTTCTCATTGGAATTATGCCACAGTTCTCTTCGGAACATAGCGGCCGAATAGCGCTTGGGTGAACGCGGCCTCCTTTTGCATTGGCATAGCTCTGCGCCGCTCGACAGGCTGCAGCATGAGCAGCGAGCAACTCTCGCCTGCCTCGTTTGCTCCTCGCTGCCGTTTTTCATAGAGAGAGCCAGAAAGAGAGAGCGGGTCATGTGACGCTCAGCTGTGGTAGGGGAGGGGCAGGTTTGTTTTTGTGTGTGTGTGTGTGTGGCAGCCATCTTGCTTTTTGAGAGCTGTCAGTTCAATGTCTGAGGAAAACCCAAGGGCGGGGAGATCGTCTTCAGAATTCAGAAAGTTTATGCAAGTTCCTTAAATAGGAGTGCACGTGAAAAGGGAGGGATATGTAATTCATAACGTTACATTTAGTTGGTTTTTTCAAAAGGAGGGGTTTGTGTGTTTAAATACAATATAGGTGTCTTAGAATACTTCACACTTTCTGGACTAACCCCCCCTTGCAAAATACGTACACCAAAAGCCTTTTAAATATTGCACTTGCAAAATAGGTCATGCATTGTCTAATGTGGATATTGACCTCCACAGTTTTTTTTTTTTTTTTGCAATTGACTACTAGCAGCATGTAGGCAATAAACTCCAACTCCAACTAGAAAACAGACTTTTCCAACAGTATATTGTTCTCCGAATGAATAGAGGTGCTAGGGATATCCCTGAAGTTTTCCTTTGGATGAGAGCACTAGATACTTAAGATGTCTTGGAAGGTTTGTTTTGTTTCCAGATATGCCTGCATAACATAGTGGAAGCAAACAAGAACCCCTATAACATAGCAAATACCCAGATATCTTGTGCAGTACCCCTTCTCCCACTGCACCCTAGAATCCAGCTAACTCTTAACTAGAAAATTATCGATCGCTGCTGTTTCTCTCCTAGTTTAAAATGTGAACTGCTTTTTGCTCAATCTTTGCCCCTACTCCAGGGTTCAAGCGCTGATGGGTATTTCATTCTTAAAACTCCATTAGATATATTCTGAGCCATCATCGTGCTATAAGTTCCCAAGCAACCATCTGGCTTTGCAAAAGTGATATGTCAGAACTGCTAAAGAACAATGGCTCCATTCACATCTCAAACAGGCAGCTAAGAAGGAAACCATGCCTAATTAGGAGGTCCCAGAGAATCAGTAGAGGTGTATTCCTCTGTTACTCCTGGCATAGATCATTCAGGAGGATGACTACCAGTTTCTGTCCCAAAGATGGTCAAGAAGCCAAATTTAAATGAACCAAGATGATCAGCACCATCCAAGAATCTCCAGAGCTAAGTCATGCAAATGTACACTGACCTTTGCTAATTGTCGCAAAGTGGGGCAAATCTAATATGAAGGAATTAAAATGGTAGCTCTCTGAAATAATGTGAAACTATCGTGCATTCAAGGGACACGGGTGGCGCTGTGGGTAAAAGTCTCAGTGCCTAGGGCTTGCCGATCGAAAGGTCGGCGGTTCGAATCCCCGTGGCGGGGTGTGCTCCCGTTGCTCGGTCCCAGCGCCTGCCAACCTAGCAGTTCGAAAGCACCCCTGGGTGCAAGTAGATAAATAGGGACCGCTTACTAGCGGGAAGGTAAACGGCGTTTCCGTGTGCGGCTCTGGCTCGCCAGATGCAGCTTTGTCACGCTGGCCACGTGACCCGGAAGTGTCTCCGGACAGCGCTGGCCCCCGGCCTCTTAAGTGAGATGGGCGCACAACCCTAGAGTCTGTCAAGACTGGCCCGTATGGGCAGGGGTACCTTTACCTTTATCGTGCATTCATAACATTTGTATGGGAATACTGTATATAGAATAATAATATAATATAGAAATATTTACACTGGGAAAGATGAAATATCTTAAGTCTTAGAAAATAATTTAAGCCAGGCAACTTTAATTTAGTTTTCTATGGGGCTTTTTTAAAATCAAAAGAAATTTCAGTAGCTGCCATATAACGCCATCATTTATTTTCCCACTTCAGTTACGACATGCTTAGTGGTTGAAAGATCTGCAATGACTATTGCATTAAAATGTTAATTTAATAAAGGTAAATACTTTTTCGTTAGAAATGTGTACTAAATGACAACGAACCCATATGCTATCCAGAAGTGAGGGGGTGGGTTCCTGGAGTGATGGGTCCCCAACCCTTCCCTCGAATCAATCAAGAGCTGTCTTCTTCAACCTGGTACCTTCCAAATACTGGACTACCACTGCCCTAATGAACAAGGGCCAGTAGTTAGGGAGGATGGCAGTGTAGTCCAACAAACATCTGGAGGGCACCATCTTGGAGAAAGGCGATGATTTCTTTATTTGCATGATTGTTACTGGGCTGTGCAGAGCAGAGACCTGAGGAAGGGCTATGAAGGAAGCCCTTAGTTTCGTTTTGCAAACTGCAACGGGAGGTGGGGCCGGCGAGGTAACTCCGGGCCTCGGCCCAGCAGCGCCTTCCCCGGGCTTCCTCTCGCGCTGCCGCAACGGGCAGCCGCGGTGTTTGGTGGGGCCTGCAAAGCAGGGCGGGAATAGCAGGCCGCGCGGTTCCGCCCACCGCGGCGGCTGCGGCCTGGCTCGGCGAAGTGCAGCCGGCCTCCCTGGGGGGGGTTTCGCTTTCCACCCCCCCACCCCTCCCCGAGCGGACATGGCCCAGGTGAGGGGCCTGTGGCAGCCGCGGGGGGAGGCTGCCGAGGCGTCCCCGGAGCAGCCCGAGAGCTACCAGCTTCGCCAGGAGAACGAGCTGCAAGTGCTGGAATCTATCTACGGGCGGGACTTCCAGGACTTGCGCCACAGCAAGCCGTGGAAGGTAAAAGGCTGGCCTCTCGCGGGCAGTTTCCTGCATGGTCGGCTTCTCATCTCGGGGCGGGGGGCGAGAGGCAGGGCCTTTGCCTGACCAGCCTCACAGAACTTGCTGCCTTATAGCGTTTCCTAAGGTGGTTTCCTAAGCGTTTCTCGCTCGGCATCCCTTCCGTATTTTAAGAACCGAGGCCCTGCTGCTGCCTTCACTTTTCGATGCCCGGGGAGGCTTAACATCCGTCTTCCTCGGAATGCAAAAGCAACCAGCGCCTGCAGTGTGCTACGGAAGGCATGCCAAGGGCAGGGCAGAAATTCCTTCTTACTGTGCATCACTCATTTTATTGGTAACGGGTCATAACAGTTGCGTTGGAGGCGACACGTCCTTACCTTTTAATGATTGCAGTGTAAACACAAAGTGTGCGTCATCATGGAAGGCTTACGGTTAGGAACAGAGGAAGTTGGCTTATGTCAAGGTAGATCCTTGGTCCCCTCTAGCTTGGTGTCGGCTATGCTGGTTGCCAAAAGCTCTCCATCTTTCCTACCTGGGGATACCTGGGAATTGAACCTGGGACCTCTTGCATGCAAAACATGTGATCTGCCAGCAAGCCACCCTTTCCCAGTTGTTTTCTTGTTTTGTTAGAGGCCTGTTATTCTTTATATTACTTGCAGACGGAAGTTTCAGCTGGCTAACAAAAGTCAGTCACAACTTCTGGACCATTAGTGCTATGACTTAAATCTTAAAAAACATTTTAAATAATTTAGCAAATAATGCGTGTTAATACTGCAAGCCCTGAGTTTATTGTCTCGTCTTGCTTTATCAATGTTCCATAAGATGACAGTTTTTGACTAATTATGCTTTGGAGATGTCTGGCCACATCACATAGTCAGTGTATCCACACGTTCAGTATTGGAGTTTTTCCTCAGAATCTTCACAGAACTCAGATAGTTTCACAATTTGTGATTTACCAAATTTAATGTAGTCTCATCGGTGAGCTCTTGTGTATTAGGAGACATGTCAGTCATCTAGAAAGCATAGTCACTGTCACAGGCAGGCAGCAAAAGCAGGAAATTAATTGAAATCCTGGCTGGCAATCATTCAGGGTTGGTGGGCTGTATCCAGATTTGCATCTCACAAGTTGTGCAGAGAAAAACAGGTTTTGGAACCTGCCTGTTCCTGAAATTCAACCTTGAGTAACTACTCTGGGGCAGGGGGGAACTGTCTTGTGAATGCAGCCTAGGGTTATCATTGTTGGTGTCTCTACACTGATAATGTCTAGTGTGCACAGCCTGAGATATCTCAAAATATGGTTATTATTAGCCATCATTTGCTTTCTCCCCAAGTGAGCAGTGATATAATAAGTATCCAAGGGAATTGTCATTTTCTGCTCCTCCCAAGTGTCCCTGTTAAACTGTGAAGCATCTTGTATGTACTAAAGTGAACACTAATAATTTCTCTTGTGTGCTGTCATAATTAGAAGGGTTATTATTCATGCTGGTTTCCCCAAAGACTATGTTCCCAACCCCATGACATTTGTGTGTGACACTTGAAACACGTGTTTTTTAACATAATCTGCTCATGCTTTTCCTTGAATGCAAACGCCCAAGTTATTAAACTACTATTACATGTGTATGTCAGGAAACCATATTCCATCCCACAAATGGCATAGTTCCCCCCCGCCCCCGAACTTCTCCCAAATTGGAGTTAAACTTTGGGAGTCTTGTTTGAAAACAGTGGTTATCTATTTTAAAACATTTTTACAGGGTTTGTTGCAGTTTAATGTATCTAGGAAACAGAATTCAGAGCTTTTCAGATAGGAGCAGAATTAATTCTTGATGACTAGGGATACTGAGGAGAAGGTTTAGCCTGCACCACAGTGTTCTCCTCTTGCTGCTTCCATGCATATCAATGTTTTTCGTTTTTAAGAGTAAAAATAATGAGGTGTAATTAGGGGCAATGTTGCAGTGAAGGCACCCTCCCCCCATAACACTGGGTGACCTGAATCTCTCACTGACTATGAGTTTCTGCAGGGGTGCACTGAGAGAGATGAATTGCTCATTCTTCCTCTGTATGCTTCTATATCCTGATTGTTATAGTCACAGGCATTTTGCTAGTTAAACATAATTTGCTGCTTTCTTTGGCATTTGACTTTGAGTGTATCTGTACCTGTAGTACCCGGCTCAGTCCACAAATCAGTTAAAATACTCAGATTATAGAATTTCCAGAGTGATAACTGTGTTAATCTCTTGTAGCAGAAACTATCAAAGAGTCTTGTGGCACCTTAAAATTTATTATGGCATAAACATTTGGATTATGAAGTGTCCCAACCTCTTTTTCTGCTGAAATGACTCTTGTATGAGTACAGGGTGGTTTGTTGGTAAGGAAGCCAGTTGAAAATATTATATCTGAGCTGATGCAGTAGTGGACAGAGAGAATGCAAGACTGGGGAGCGAGAGCAGTAAACACAATCCTACACAAGTCAATAATAAGGTCAAGGACTCCCTTGCTCTTCTATAATGTGACCACATAATATCGTGAGTACAGTGGTACCTCAGTTTTTGAACATAACCTGTTCCGGAAGATCATTTGGCTTCCGAAACGTTTGAAAACCAAGGCGCAAGTTTCCATTGTGAAAATTGAAAAACGCACAGCGGAAGCCGTTTGAAAACCGAGACTCGTTTGAAAACGGACGTGCTCAATTACTTCTGGGTTACGTACATATATCTGTGGTTGGCAGCTAATTTTTAACTGGTCATAATTTGCATTGAACAAAGGCTGAAGAGCTAACAACACAGGCACTGCTTTCTGACCCATCCATCTTGGATAAAAGAGCTCTTTAACTCCATCCTTTTTGGAGCGGAGGCATTAGCAGAGCCCTTCCTTTGTTACATACTTTTTAAAAGGAGGGCTTTGTCAAATTCTCTATTGTTGTTCACACTGAGGAAGAAGGAGTTAAAGCTCTACCTATGTCTCTGGGTCAAACTACACACAAAGGACAATTAGATGGACAAATGCTGGTAGGAAAATAGTTGAACAGCCTGATCCACTGCCTTTTCCTAATTTCAGCCTCCTGTGGTTGGTTTTCAGGCATATCTGTCTGTCATGCACAGTTTATCTCTCTGCTTGTGTTGAAGAAAGCCGTGGAGGTTGCTTAACAAGACAGTATCTCTGCTGGGAGCCAGACACAAAGCCCCTGAAGGCTTCAATGAGCTCCCAGGCTGCCAGCTGCTTTCCTCTAATGTAGTTAATTCTTATATCTTTTAAAATTGTTTCAGGTACAGCAGCCTCCAGAAATCAAACTAGTTTTGCGCCCTCAGGGCTTGACTGGTGACCGTGAAGTCTATGCCAAAGTTGACTTGTGGGTCCAGTGTCCCCAAACTTACCCTGATACGTAAGTAAATAGCAAATCTATTCTATTCTTCCCTAAGTAAGAATAATAATATACCTGTCCAGTTTTTGTCATTTAATTAGGCATATTGAAATAAGATGTCTGTGTGAGTTGCATTTCTGTAAATTTATTCAAAACATGTTTCTGAGTGCGTGGAATAACTGAAGTAGTGCCTCATACTGCCGACTCCCAAATCAAAGAGAGTGATATTGATATTACAACATCAAACGGAATAGTTTCTCTTTTATTAGGATTCACAGTCAATTCCTTCTAAAATCCCATCCTGTGTCCTCTCTGAGTTGTTTCCTGCCATGCATATTTAGAAATTTAGCATGCACAGGTTACAAACATGATGGAATTCATATTAGTCTTCTTAGAAGAATGCTGGCCATAGAATGCTGGCCAGTTTTTGTAATTTGACAAGATTTCTTTTGAGCCAGCTGCTTATAAAAACAGGGTGAATAAAAACTATACACTTTTGAAGTACTGCTTATTTGGATGGTGTGCTGTGAATGCTAGCATATAACTGCCCAAGGATCTGCAAATCTCAAGTCTTGTCTCTGGTTACTCTTTCCCCTCCTCTAGGGTTCCAGAAATTGAGCTTCAAAATGCAAAGGGGTTGTCAAATGAAAACATTAACTTGTTAAAATCCAGACTAGAGGAATTGGCAAAAGAACGTTGTGGAGAGGTGAGCGTGTTGATTTTGCTCTTGATATTGAACGACATTGTCATTATAGCAAATTTTGTGTGTGCACCTTTATTGTGATTATGTTTGGTACTATGTGCTTCTAACGCATTTTGATAGTACCCACTGCATTGCAGGGTTTGTGCCTAGCTAGGTGTAGGGGAGGCCATATCAAGACTTGGCCTAGCACAATAAAGCTCATTTGACATGTCATTTCAGATGGTCGTGAATAATAGAAAGTGACCCTATTGAAAGTTGACAGAAATGTCTGTTAGAAGCAAAAGTGAATGACGTCATTCCCAGGCACCCCATGAATTGAGTTATTTCAGTTCATAAATCACACAATAGCATACAGTGGTGCTCTGCAAGATGAATGCCTCGCAAGACGGAAAACCCGCTAGATGAAAGGGTTTTCCGTTTTGGAGGTGCTTCGCAAAACGAATTTCCTATGTCTTGCGAGTTCCTGCAGGGTTTTTTTTCATCCCCCCCCCTTTTCCCAAGCCGCTAAGCCGCTTATCAGCTGATCCGCTAAGCCGCTTAACATCTGAGCTGCTAAGCCGCTTAACAGCTGATCCGCTAAGCCGCTTATCAGCTGATCCGCTAAGCCCGCTAAACTGCTAATAGCGCTGATCCGCTAAGCCGCTAATGGGCTTGCTTCGCAAGATGAAAAAACCGCAAGACGAAGAGACTCACGGAACGGATTCTTTTCATCTTGCGAGGCACCACTGTATTCATAATAACTGGTTTAGAGTCGGGGGATACATCTGTATTGAACGAGGTTAGGTTAATCCCATGACTTAATTTAAAACAAATCAAACCCATTATGTGGAGTCGGTCTTTAGATGTTTAGCCAAGAACAGTGGAACTTAATCTCAGTGTGAAAGTAGACGTGCTTAGTTCTCCACTGTTTGTAAGGTTAAGCTTGAGAAAGTTAAGGGACGTGAAGCAGAGCCTTTTCTGGCTGTGACAATAATACTGTTGCACTATCTTCCCAGAGGACCTGTTTGTACTGGTTGGCATTTTAACTTTTATATTGCTCTCAATTGGATGCTTTGTAGGTTGGTGGGGCTTGTTATATTATAGTATTATGAGTTGTTAATGTAAAAATAGGATATAAATGTATAGTATAAATATAAATTGTATAAAATAAATTGGGTTGTTTTTTTAAAAAAATTGCTACTGCGCATAGCATCTCCATCCTACTTTTTTACTACGCAATATAAAAATCAAAAGATTAGCACAAATAGGAACAGATCTGTTTTGCAAGCAACTGCTTTAATATTGCTACAGCTAGCATGTCGGAGGAAGCCTTTCCTGTTAGCAGCCATCTGGATTGTATCTATTTTGATAAATTAGAAAATCCAATTTTATTGCTAGAGGAAATGAACATTGTACCAGCTGAATGTTACTTTTCAGAACTAAGCAGAAGTCTTGCTAACCGCCCTAGTCCATCCAAATGTTTTCAGCCAGTCAGAACTAGTCATATCCATATCATACATTTAAAGCACATGGCTTTCCCCAAAGAATCCTGGGAACTGTAGTTTGTTAAGGAGGCTGGGAGTTGAAGTTCTGTGAGAGTGACACTAGAGTTACCATGGTCCTTTGAGTGTGCCTTGAGTGGTGTGGTTGTGACCAAAAGCAATTTCCCGCAGTTACAAATACAGATTTGGCCTTGAGAAGGATAATGATATTTTAATTCCTACAACAGTTGCAATTTAGAGTATATTGTCGTTTACAGAAAAGAATGTTGATAATCACCTGGTACGTGGAAAATCTTGATTATCTATTCAGAATACTTTTAATTCTATACTTAGATGAAGATGAATTCATGTTCAGATCTTATTCACGAGGTAGACTGCATAATTTTAAAGAATTCAATTAGTGTGATTGGGAATTAAATTCTTCTCTTCCCTGATATGATTAGTGTTTATAATGTCATCTTTAATTGTCACCATTCTGACAGAATATCGTTAATAATATTCCACATACATTATCTAATGATTAACATGAATGTCAAATACTGATTGATGATCAGATTAAAAAGGGAGGAAAAAATAGATGTGGCTTTCCCCCCAATAACTATGCTCTAAAACACACTGCTGAGAAGTGGTGCTGCTGCTTTTTCACCAGCATCATTTAGGCACATATAAATGTAATACTAAATTGGTTTCATGCATGGCTGTTTTTAGTGGCAAGTAATGCGTTCAGCAGAAGCAGTTTGGATTTTCAGAACTAAAATACATGCAAAAAAAGATGAGTGGTTGTGCATTGGCTTTTATTTTGCTATGTTTGGCAGAGATTTATTGGCGCTGGCATTGAGCTCCACTGAAGTCACTGGTACTCGCTCACAGGCAAATACAATTAGAACACACTGCAAACAGTTTGCTAAAATCAGATTTTGCATTTGCCTTTCCTCTCCAGGTGATGATATTTGAATTAGCAGATTACGTACAATCATTTCTCAGTGAATACAATAAACCACCTTTAAAATCTTTCCATGAAGAAATGCTAAAGAATCAGCAAAAAGAACAAGAAAGGCTCGCTCTGGAAGAAGAGCGGCGAATCCAAGACCTTAGGAGGAAAGAAGAGCAGATGGTGAGAGCATGAAATTTAAGATATCTGTCCTGCCCCACCCATTTCATATGAGCACTCAATCAGCTGGAATCTCTGGTTGTGAACTATTAAAATCGTGTTTGTATCTGAAAACAGTGGGATGAAGATTGCACATCTCGTTTAGTGAGTCCCTTTAAAAAAAATAAAATATGCTTTTGCTGTGTTTCCAGAACAGCAACCCTTTTACCTCATTCTGTTTTTGAATCCATCAAGATTTGAAAATGGGAGAGATAGATGGTAGTTGGCCCTGTTTGTTTTCAAAATAAGTCATGGCCTATTGTACCTGCAGATCAAGCCCATGTGGTCATCCGCATTCCTCTTTGCTGATGTAAGGAAGTTAAACTTTAGGTGACCTTTTGAACTTCATCAAAGATTTTGACCCAGTACTATTATTTGCACTATTTCTGTAGTAGCCTGTCTTTAACATGTAGACTTGAAACTAAGTTTAGTTAAGAAGCTCTGTTTTGGTGACAAGTTTTTCCTTGCATTCTCTCTTGGCAGATATTTATACTGTTTATATATTTATACTGTTTAAGGATGTCTGCTTCAGCAGATAAGTTTTCTTAATAAACTCGTACTGAAGCAAGATTACAGAAAATTTCATTGCAGTAATGTTTATTTCAGCAACGTGAAATTCTTGATGAGATTCAGAGAAGGGAAGAAGAAAAAAGAGAAGAAAGAAAAAGGAAAGAAATAGCAAAACAGGTATTTTCAACATTCTCCTTTTGTAATGCCAAGTTACTAGAAGTGGTTGTATCATAACTATTGGAATTCCTTACAAATTGCTTTGAAACTTCTATGTCTACAATCTCATTTTGGAGCCTGCAAACACAGAAATAAAGATTTCTCCATACCAGAAGCAGGTGGACAGTGAGATTTCAAAGTTATGAAGACATAATTATTCCCTATCCCCATGTGACAGAAGCGTAGTGTGTATCAGGGTTGAGGCAGAGAAGCAATGCTGTTTGTAGTCCCTATAGAGTTGCCGTCTATGGCTTAATATATATTATTTAGTCAAGTAGATTTTGTGCGGTGTGGATTCTGTATCCATCTGTCCATTGCTTAAAGTCCCCAAATGCCTCTAGCATGGGTTGCTTTCACCCTTGGATGTTACACAATAGTGTTACTTCTGTTATTCCCTCTGGTGTTGCTGCCGTTGCTGTTTATTTATCACCTTCCATGTATGTCCCAAGGCAGTGTACAAAATATACAGGCATCACCCTTCTTGTGCATTCAAAGAACGCACGACCGTGCATGCACACATCACTGAACCTGGAAGTGCACATAATTGATCATAACACTGGGAGTAATACTGCAGAAGAAACAATACTGAATCTTTAAGGAGATGCTGACCAACCCCCTCTCCAGAAAACCCAAAGTGGAGGTTCATAGGGGCTTTGCATGTTTAAGTATTTAAAGGATTGGGGTGCAATCAAGATATCCCCTGTGTTTCTGTGTTTCCAGGAGCGTTTGGAAAGCGCTGCTTTGACAAACCAGGAAATATCTGTCGGTAGAGATATCACAGGGAACAAAGTAACGTCCAGTTTAAATGGAGGTGTTACAGAACATGGAGGGAACAATAAATACCGTGCAAATTCCACAGGGCGTTCCAAGTATGTATAGCTGTCCTTCTGAATGGAATGGGAGTGTTTCAGTGAAAATGTGTGCACTTGCACCCCATTACACAATGTACAAGCACACATACAAAGTTATCAGCCTCTGGTTGTGCAGATTGATTTGTAGGCAGGCATACTGTACTTATGCATAGCACTAACAATCTTACAACTATACGTAGGGGATGTAAAGTCATTATTTGCTTTACAAATGTTTCTGTGGAGTACTAGGGGCCATGTCCCTGCTTGCTTTCCACCTTGTCAAACCCTCCCCATTCCCAACCCACTAACCCCATTCCCACCCCACCTCATGGCACTGCTGCAGCCAAGTGGGACGAATAGTTGGTCTGGCAGGAGGATTAGCATGGGGAAGAGGCCCAAAGAGGTGGCCAGCCTGGAGATCTGCTGCTGCTACTGCCGTATCCAGGCTGATTGTTAATTCTAATAGGCAGTGGTGGATTACTAGACTAGCTGGCTGCCACATCTGGGCACCTTCCTCATTTCTGTGCTGTTCTGCCACTTTTCATGGTAGGTTGTGGTGGCCTATCAAACCAGTTGGCCACTGCTTCTGGGCATCTTCCTGCCGTGTCTCTCATCACACTGTAGTCCACAGTGTCATCTGTCAACCATGCAAACTGCTGTATGGTGACAGATGAATACAAATGGACACACAGCACACCAAGCACATCAATTACCATGCTGTAATTTTTAAAATAAGGTTTTCCTTTTGAGATGGAGATCTCAGGAGTGCAGGTTTATCAAAGAGGTTTGCAGGATTCGTGCCCTGCCTGGCGGAATATAAAATTGGAGTCGCAGTGACTGGCACTCTAACCACAGGCCTTTGCTATGTGTTGCTGTAGCTTTTCTGAACATTTTAAATAGCAACAATTGAAAATGCCACTGAACCTAATGCTGTTGAAAATACATGAACTTGCTGTTAAGACTGTTCACTTGTAGGAGTGCTTGGGGCCACTGAATTAAATTGCTTTTCTTGAGCATATATGAGCATCTCAAAACATAATTGTGTTTGATTGCTTTGTAGGAGAGAGCGTCAGCATTCAGCATGCAGTAGTGAAGAATCTCCGGGAACTTCTGAAATTCTGAATTTCAATGCCAGTAGTATTGGTCTACTCAGGGTACACAAAGGAAAGTGCATAGGTAAATGGAAGAACTGCCATGCATTGAGAACCTTTGGTGCGTTTTTTCTATATAGAAATGAGGGAGCAATGAAAGCTGTATTGGGTTCGTTCACTGGCAGTACGGAGTCGAAGCTGTTCAACTATGTGAAACAGCCTCTTAATATTAGAGTTAAATGGTTTTAGTTGATTTTTTGAAAAAACCAGCTAAAACTTTAATTGTGATTTAATTAATAAGGGCACACATTTGCTTTACTTTTGAAGTAATTTTGACTCTAGTGAGTTGCTATGATAGGCAATAAAACAAATACAGTCAAACCTCGGTTGTCGAACATAACCCGTTCCGGAAGCCCATTCGGCTTCTGAAATGTTCGACAACTGAGGCGTGGCTTCTGATTGGTTGCAGGAGCTTCCTGCACTCAAGCGGAAGCCGCTTTGGACGTTCGGCTTCCAAAAAATGTTCGAAAAATGAAGCATTTACTTCCAGGTTTTCAGCGTTCAGGAGCCAAAACGTTCCAAAACGGAGGTGTTTGGGAGCCTAGATTTGACTGTAAAGGTAAAGGGACCCCTGACCATTAGGTCCAGTCATGACCGACTCTGGGGTTGCGGCGCTCATCTCGCTTTATTGGCCAAGGTAGCTGGCGTACATGACTAAGCTGCTTCTGGAGAACCAGAGCAGCGCACAGAAACGCCATTTACCTTCCCGCCGGAGTGGTACCTATTTATCTACTTGCACTTTGACGTGCTTTCAAACTGCTAGGTTGGCAGGAGCAGGGACCAAGCAACAGGAGCTCACCCCCATCGCGGGGATTCGAACCGCTGACCTTCTGATCGGCAAGTTCTAGGCTCTGTGGTCTAACCCACAGCGCCACCCTGCATCCCTAGGTTTGACTGTACTAAGGTACAATTTAAGAAACTTCCATTTACATTAAAGATCACTTCTCTAGCACACTTGCTCACATGGGGAATATATGTGCCAAGGATCCAAGGAAAAGAATAAATGCAGGAGAAAGA
Source organism: Podarcis muralis (assembly GCF_964188315.1). Lineage (NCBI taxonomy): Eukaryota > Metazoa > Chordata > Lepidosauria > Squamata > Lacertidae > Podarcis > Podarcis muralis. The sequence goes on from NC_135655.1 coordinate 41,770,183, forward strand.
GCTATATATGTAGCCAGTGCTTTGCTGCTGCTGAAGAGACAAACCACATTTTAAACTGAATAGTGGCTTGTCCCTCTTGCAATTAGAAACATTGGCAGTAATGGCCAGCAAAGCCTAGTGGCAACTCTCTGCCTTGCCTGGGTGGCCTTCTTTTCCTATTTTGACAGTGAAGATTTAAGTTTTCTCATTCCAAGATTTTTATGAACCTTTGCCGTAAATGCAGCACCCAAATTCTACCAGTTTGGTAGAATTGTTGAAAGTCATACAAATGTTGAACGAACTTCCTTTTGTGTGGCTTTTAACTGTTTGAAGGAATGTTGAAAGGATGTCTTGGCCAACATAGAGGTTTACAGGAGTAGCTCATTATAATGATCTTTGTTAATCTGTAAGCATCTGCTTCGAAAGCGGAAGCATCCACACACAAGCCTTTCGTATTTCTCTGTGCAGACAAGGATGAGCAGCTTGGTAAATCAGTCTACAATGGTTTGGAGTTGTACACTGGCAACTTCGTCCTGGTCCACGAGTGGGTACTTCAGTGGCAAAAGAAAATGGGGAAATTTCTCACAAGTCAAGAACAGGAAAAGATTGAAAAATGCAAAAAGCAGGTAATCGCCCATTTGTGTGTGTTGTTCTGCCTTGTGCTCACGTGGGCACTTCTTAATACTGAAATAGTAGTGGATCATTGAGAACTTGAAAGGACCTCATTGAAAATGATGTTACATTGTTCGGCTTCTTGAGCACTTATGTAGAAACCTGCATCAATTGTTTTTGGAAAGAATCATAATAAAACACAAGAGGAATGTCTAGGGAGTCAAGAGAGTTTTTTTGCTAAGGGCTTTTAAAACCTGGAGGGATGTAGGTGTATATTTTGGCTTTTTGTATTGGCTCAGTTTACCTGTAAGAGGTGCAGCCGTGTATGAAAATCTCCTTCATGATTCAAACTAAAAAGCACACACAAAGACTTTTGGGGACATTTTACTACTCCAAGCCAAATTTCAACATATCTCTGGGCAGTAAAATGACCCCCAAACAAATCCATGTGTGTGTGGTACCTGTAGAAGGGCATGTAAATCTACTTCCTGGGATCAGTTTTTGTTTGTAAAACTCCACAAGGCGGCTGCTGCTGCTGCTTCTTCTTCTTCTTCTTCTTCTTCTTCTTCTTCTTCTTCTTCATCATCTGAATACTTGCCATTGGGTAGAACAAAAAAGCACCCCAGTGGCCAAAATCAACAAACTTCTTTGGATTTATTATTATTATTTTTTGTCCCAGGTTGTGGTTGTGGATTCAGAAAAAAGACCTTTGTGTATGGGTACTTAAAACTGCTGCTCTGGGTCAGTTTTTACTGTAAAACTACTTTCCCTAGCCTGCTAAAATGGCTCAGACCAAAATAAAAATATCCCAAATGCAAAATCAGTTGGGATTTTTAACTTTTATTTTTTCCCCATGTGCTTTTTGTGTACAAGCAGAAAGCTATAAATGGTAAGTGGCTGGAATTGGGGGTGTGGCTTATTCCTATGCAGATATCGGTGCCCTAGGTGGACTTCACTGTAGACTACTTCTGTGTAAATTCTGCAGTGAAAAGTGCATCTGGGACAGGATTTTGTCCACCATTGGGCATCAGGGTAAATGAGAGGTGATACAAATGTGAGTCACTGGATTGGTTTCTTTTGAACAGATACAGGGAGCAGAATCGGAGTTCAGTTCTCTGATGAAGTTAAACCACCCCAACATAGTCCGCTACCTGTCGATGGCCTTTAAAGAGCACAGTGACTCAATCGTGGTGGACATTTTGGTGGAACACATTGGTGGAGCCAGCCTTTCTATGTACTTGGACAAAGAGATCCCCCTTCCTATGGATCAGCTGCGTCACTACACAAGCCAAGTTTTGTCTGCCCTTGACTACCTACACAGCAATTCAGTGGTGCACAAGGTTCTGAGCGCGTCCAGCATTCTGGTGGATAGTGAAGGAAATATCAAACTGACAGACTACAGTATTTCCAAACGCTTGGCGGATATCTGCAAGGAGGATGTTTTTGAACAGCCCAAAGTTCGGTTTAGTGAGGATGCCTTGCCGAACAAGCCAGGGAAGAAAGGAGATGTTTGGCGGTTAGGGTTGATGCTGCTTTCTCTCAGCCAGGGACAGATTACCACGGAATATCCAGTCACAATTCCAAATGATTTGCCTGCTGACTTTCAAGACTTTCTGAAAAAGTATGCGCCTATCTAATTATTATTTTTTACGCTTTGCCGTCAAATAAAAACATATACATTTAACAAGAATGCTTATAATTCAGCATAAATTGGGCTGAGGATTCATGGTACAGTCATGCCTTGGAAGTCAAACAGCTTAGTTCCTGAACGTTTTGGCTCCCGAACGCCGCAAACCCGGAAGTGACTGTTCCTGTTTGCGAACTATTTTTGGAAGCTGAACGTCCGACGGGGCTTCCAGGGCTTCCTGCAGCCAATCAGAAGCGACACTTTGGTTTTGGCAGTCGAATGGACTTCTGGAACGGATTCCATTCGACTGCCAAGGTACGACTGTATTTTAAAGATAGAATCATAGAATTGTGGAGTTGGAAGGACTCCGAATCATAGATCCTGAAATAGTGTCTTTGCTTTGCAAACTTTGCTTTGTAATCTTTGAGTACAATATTACAAAGCAGTTTGCAAAGCAAAGGAACTATTTCAGGATCTGGGTTGGCAGTAGGGAACTCTTGCTACAGGCCTAGTTAGGCCTACCAGGCCCTCATTTGGCCCATGCAATCATTCTCGCCAAGCCATGCCCACCTGCCTTGCACCTGACATTGTTTATGGCATCAGGTGCAGGACCACTAAAGATGCATCTTCAAGGCCATGTGCGCAGCGCTTCTTCAGCACTGGTGGTCAGCTGATTGTTGGCCCTTGCATGCCCAGTGCTCTGCAAAAATGGGTCACCAATGATCTGACCTGGCATTGAGCAGCTTCCCATGTTCCTAAAACCATTGTTAAACATACATTATTTTGAATTTCATTCAGGTGTGTTTGTTTGGAAGATAAAGAAAGGTGGAGCCCTCAGCAGCTATTGCAACACAGTTTTATAAACCCACCACAGGTAGTTGTGATGGAAGAAAGCCCAGAAGGTAAATAGTCAATCATATAAGATTTATTGTTGTTGTTGTTGTTCCTTGATGGCAACTTTAAAATGTTCATAGAGGCAGAAAGTAAAGCCCTAGGAGGAAATAACTCATTAAACAAAACATATTGCATACATAGATAAGAATAAAAGCAAAATTGTTGAAGTATATCAACCAACCTCCAACTTTAGCCTGCTGTTCCACATTGGCATCTAAGAAAGGAAGAATCCATGAAAGCTCATGCTATTTCAATGCAGTCATAGTCAGCCTTAAACTTAAATAAGACGTTTTCTTTAAAAGACACAATAGGCAAGCATTTGAGCACTGGAAGTAGTCAAAGTACAACACTGAATCAGATTTCAGTCATTTTATGGAATTTGGCTCCTGACTACATTATTTTCTTGAATGGATTGTTATCCCACAGGGCTGCCCCATCCATGAGGCAGGCCGAGGCAGCTGCTTCAGGCAGTGGAATCCAAGGGGCACTGCCTCCATGGGTGCCTGCCACCAGAGAAGCAAGGAGAAGTGGGGATGGCTTCTGGCTTCTGACAAGATGTTGTGGACCTCTCGCAAGATCTTGCCAGAACCCAGAAGCTGCAGGTGCGCAGCTCCACTAAGTGAGGCTGCAGCGGAGCGGATGGCACCTTCCTGTTTTGCCTCAGGTGATGAAACAGAATAGGCTGCTCCTACCACTAGTGCTTTATTTTTTTGCCTGTGGGGATAATTTCCTTCCTTCCTTCCTTCCTTCCTTCCTTCCTTCCTTCCTTCCTTCTATAATGAGCTTGAAAATATTGCCAGTCCATCGTCTTTCTGGGTAACTAAAGAAGGCTACCTTGTTTTGAGCGTTGACTGTGGGAATGGTTTAGCCAGGTAGTGTTATCTATTGTTGGAGCTTCAATGCTTTTGTGTTCGATCGACAGGTTTAGTAGTGGTGGTTGGCACCTGTCTGTCAACTGAGTTAAATTTAAACTGTAAACACAGCTGAGATGGCTATAAAATATAAATCTCTACATGGTCCTTAGCATTTCCTTTCATGAATTAGCTTCAACTTGCCTCTTATATTGATTGAAGTGGTTTGAAACATCTGCCAATATGACTTGGCAATGACTGCTGCAGCAAACACAGCACATGGAGAAGAATAGACCTGCATCTCAACAGAGGTTCTTAATGCATCACATTATGCATCATGCACACTCTTGATTGTCATCATTTAACATGAAATTGCTGATTTGTTCTTTCCTTCTCAGTGACTTTTTTTGTTTTGTTTTTTTTTTGTTTCAGATTCAACAGGAATAGATGATATTGAAACCGTTATCCCCTGCAGTCAGTATGCAAGCGATGTCTTTGTCACAGAAACACAGAAGCAATTTTCTCGTTATTACAATGAGTTTGAAGAGTTACAATTGCTTGGTAAAGGGGCCTTTGGAGCTGTCATCAAGGTACATACAGTACGCTGCGTCAGACAAATTTTGTTCCATGGAGCGTGCAATTGGCTGATAAGGGGATGAGGAGTTTCCTGGAAGGAGCTTCTTTTATGATTTTGATTGAAACATCTGTCATGTAATTTCCATTGGGCAGGTGCAGAACAAACTGGATGGCTGCTGTTACGCGGTAAAGCGAATTCACATCAATCCCACAAGCAAGCAGTTTCGAAGAATTAAAGGGGAAGTGACCTTGTTATCGCGCCTGAACCATGAGAACATTGTGCGCTATTACAACGCGTGGATAGAGAAGCATGAAAGGCCTTTGCTCAGTACTCTGACATCAGAAACCACGGAAGGGAAGAAAATGGCTGACAAACTGGCTCAGAATGGAAAGAGTGAAGCAGAGTCCATGGATGACATAGAAGCAAACGCCCCTCCTCCTGTTCTGACCAGTTCAGTGGAGTGGAGCACCTCATGTGAGAGATCATCAAGTGCCAGGTTCAGTGGAGGGGATCAGGAATCCAGTGATGATGACGAGGATGAAGATGGAGGTGTATTTGCACAGTCATTCTTGTGAGTAGGGGCGTAGGTTTCTTTCCTTTTTCCTATAAGGCGTTTGCTGTCGGTAGATTGGGCCCTGAGCTGCCTTGCCAGGGATGGAAGGGCTCCTTCTGTTTTGATTGATTGATCGATTCTATTTCTATGCCACTTTTTGTTCAGATAAATCCCAAAGTGGCTTACAAACAAAAGATTAAAATAATGTAATGGAACATCACGAATACATCATAAATCGTATAGAATACTTAACAAATCATCAGCAAAACAATCCCAAATAAAACAATTAGCATCTATGTAACACTATTAACAAAACAACTAAAAAATTAGCTAAACATCACAGCTACACCAAAAATCATAGGATTCACAAAGTATGACAGCATTCCTATCTATAAAACAACATTAGCAATATTAACAAAATAGGATGAAGGGACAGCAATCCAGTGGAAACTCAGTGGTCCTCTCTTTAGTTAAGGACCAGGGAGACTTTTGCTGATTTCTCCTCAACCCTCTTGAACAGATTTACAGGGGTGTGTAGTGGGAAGAAGGAATCAGTAAAGATTACTTCATGTCTCCGTCTCCCACTAGTGGGAGCATCCAGGGAGCAGAGTTCCACTCACAGGAATGCTAGATCCAAGCTAATGTATCTGACTTGATAGGGTTTGGATACTGACTTGATTTTCTTTCGTTCTGTTAGCATATCAGTCTATGAAATGCATTGGAAACCTCCTTAAAGTTAATCTGCACATGCATTTACACATCACGGTACCTAATTGCTCAGGACCTTATCACTTCAATGCTGTGCATCAGAATTCTGAACTGCCTCTCTTATAAAAGGTTGTGTTTTGAGGTGATGTGAAAGTTAAGTCTGTAATTTTTAATCTCTTGATGGGTATTTCTGCACATGCAATTTTTCATTTGAAGACATTTGAGTGATGGACATTCCCATGTCAACTGGTTTTGAAGGGGTTGGAATTAAGTGGGATTCCTCTTAATGTTGGAAGGGCACACTTCCGGTGTCCGCTTGCCAAAGGCTCCCTCAGGATACATTTGATAAGCTTCTGAAGAAATTCAGGTATCCATCGAACATTGCTTGAAAAGCACTGCTTTTCAAGGATTTTGATGTTCTCCTTTTTCATCTGTTGATTTTAGGCCAGCAGCGGATTCTGAAAGTGATATCATTTTTGATCATGAAGATGACAACAGCAAAAATCCTATGGTGGTAAATACTGTAACTAAAAGTACCTTTCTGTGTCCTCTTACGAACAATTCTCATCTGTAATGTTATTCATCAGTTGCAGCTGTTCTGATACCATGAACTAATACAGCATCCAGTAATTCGTCATCTGTCACTTTGCATTAAAACCTGCATGCTATACAAAATAAGCCAGGTTTAAATAGAGGCAGTCGATAAAGCTGTTGGGATTTTGTTAAGTGAATCCCTTAAAAAAACCAAGATCAATATAACTATCTGCATAACTGACACAGGCAGCACAAAATCAGTCCAACACAGCATTAAAACATCCTAAAAATGCTTACCCAAGGACTAAAGATACTGAAACATGATTTTAAAAAAACTTTAAATGTTTTCTTATAATGCCCAAAATGCATTAATATACCATATAAGACTAGGGTGTTGTTGTTTTTTACTAAAATAATATTTAAAAGAGGGGGATAGTCTTATACACAGGGGCAATGCCCCCCCCCCATTTTCTAAATTTTGAGTCCCCCAGTCTTATACACTGGGTGATGTTATACACGGAAAAATACAGTAGGTTCCAGGCAAGCCTCACTGGGGAGGGTATTCCATAACCAGTGTGTCACCACTAGCTATCAAGTGTTTTTATGTTGGGAGGACCTTCTGATGAAGATCTTAAAGTCTGAGCCAATATATCTTGTAAGAGGGGATCCTTCAGGCAACCTGGCCCCAAGACTGTTAAGACTTTAAAGTTTATTACCACCTCTTTGAATTGAAATGGACTGGAAGCCCACGCAAATGATGAAACATTGACATGATGTGCTGATATCTACTAGTCACCATTAATAATCTCTCTGCCCCATTTTGGCTGAGCTGAAGTTTCCAGAATTTTTTAAAAAAAATGTTCTAATAAAGTCAATGCTTTAGGGACAAAAACTGGCCAGCTTTTTGACCAGATTTGACAATTCAAGTTTCACATCCCTAAAGGATACTGCCTATAGAACTGTCTCAAAACACCCTTGCTTTGCATCCCTATGCAGTTGGGGCTCTACGCAAGAGCATTACTGACACTACTTCTTCTGGAGCGAAGTCAAATTCTTGTTCCGCTGTGAGAGCAGCAGCTGTGCCTTTGAATTCTGGAATGTAGAGCTTTCCAAAGGGCTGGTATAGAAAACCTCTCCTGCCTGCCATAAAAATATTGATTAGATCTCCAGTTAGATTTCTGGCTGTAGAAAGAACAAAGAAAAAAGAATTAAGCATTCTGCCTGGATCCTTGATTGACAGCTCACATTGCTGGCAATGTATCTTGGATAGTCTGGGCAGGGGGACTAAACCTCCTCCCACAGTGGCCTGCCAGCAAGTCCAGCCAAATCTATTGTCACTACCTAATAATGGTGGCGCTGTGGGTTAAACCACAGAGCCTAGGACTTGCTGATCAGAAGGTCAGCGGTTCGAATCCCCGTGACAGGGTGAGCTCCCGTTGCTCGGTCCCTGCTCCTGCCAACCTAGCAGTTCGAAAGCACATCAAAGTGCAAGTAGATAAATAGGTACCGCTCTGGCGGGAAGGTAAACGGCATTTCTGTGCACTGCTCTGGTTCGCCAGAAGCGGCTTAGTCATGCTGGCCACATGACCCGGAAGCTGTACTCTGGCTCCCTCGGCCAGTAAAGCGAGATGAGTGCCGCAACCCCAAAGTCGGTCACGACTGGACCTAATGGTCAGGGGTCTCTTTACCTTTACCTTTAATAATGAGTCCAGCATTTTTGCACCATCGTTTTTATTGGTGTTTAAACTTAAGGGTGTTTCCTTAGTATTGTGCTTTACATGGCAGCATGCTCCAGTTAAGATAAAACATTTGACAGGCTAATGGTCCAGATCTCAGGATGATAGGTTTGCATGGTTGAGGGTAGATTTGTACATATTATGAATCCCGTGCCCCCGCCCCAGTCTTATGTTAAGTGTTCCTACAAGCAGGCATAGGTATTAGCATACTTGCATGTGGCCATACATGCAAGTAAAATGCAGTGCTGTGGTGGGGGCTCAAGCCAATGCTTGATGTCAAGAAAAATAAAATTCAATCCAAGTAAAAACAGAAACAGAGCACAATTTGTTTTGGCACATAAAAACCATTGTGGTTTTAAAAAGTACAAGCACTCACCTGGTTTGTGAATATTGCTAGATAGATGGAGAATCTCTGTTTGCTTGCATTCTACTCTTGTGTTTATCTGACACAGGATGAAGGCTACAAAGGGAAAAATAGTCACAGTGAAGAGGATGAAACGTCAGCAATTCAGACTGTTCACCATCTGTACATTCAGGTTAGAAACTCTTAGACTATGTTGTAGAGGACTGCATTTTAATTGAGCCTAAGGCAGCATTTGTACATCACAGGTAGATCATAGTTAATGGTTTACTATGAATGTGCAAATGATTCCCACACCCTACTTCCCCTACTTATCTTAGTTCCTTGGTGAGGAGGGATGAATTCACAGGGGTTGGCTTTTTTTGTATCCAGCATTTATTTGGTGGTGGTGATTTTTGAATGACTCTGAAAAGAAAACTGTTTGGCTTAGATTTCTATTTCACCCTACCACAAAAGCTCATTGTATTTAGGGTTCAAGCACAGTACATATGAAGTGTAGCCGATTAATAGTGTTTATTAAAATCACACATGTTCATCAAAAGGGTAGGCTACAAACTTGAACAGTAAATGTTTATATATGCTAATACCATCACAGTGATATAGTAAGAAATGTGTTCAGTGCTAAGCATAACCATGAAGTGAATGTGGCTTCCTGTTTTTCAACTGTTTCTTCATCTTATATCTGAAGATGGAATATTGTGAAAAGAGCACTTTGCGGGATACCATTGACCAAGGCCTATATGAAGATACCAATCGCCTCTGGAGATTTTTCCGGGAAATTCTGGATGGATTAGCTTATATCCATGAAAAGGTGAGCCACGTTCATGCCAAATTCAATCAGTTAAAATAATTGGGCTTGTATTCCTATTTGTTTTTGTTTAATCCACTTTTACCCTGCCCATTCTCCAGAGTGCTCAGAGCTGCATAGATCTTTATCTTCCACAATAAACTGTAGAGATGAGAGAGAGAGAAGGAATTTCACAACCTTCGCCAACCTGATACCTTCCATATGTTGCTAGACTATAGCTCCCATTATCCCTCACCAGGCAGTCAGGGGCTGCTGGGAGTTGTAGTACAACCCACTGGTCTACCCACTGGTCCACACTGGTTCTTCTACAATACGAACAATTTCAGGGATGTCCAACAGGTAGATCGTGATCTACTGGTAGATTGCAGGGTGTTCCTGATAGATCCTGGTTGATCTCTGGCTGCTCAGTAATCTCCTTACAACTTTGGCTTACTAAAAAAAGAAAAGCTCAAGCTCCACAACTTTGGCTTCCTAAAAAAAATACTCCACAACTTTGGGAAGATCACTGCCAGTCCTTTTACGACAGTGAGTAGATCATTGCCAGTTTTTTTTTATACTGTGAATAGATCACAGTCTATTGGGAGTTGGACGTCCCTGTCCTATTTGATGTGCACATATTTGTCATTAGTTACAAGAGACTTGACTGATTGTTAGGAGTTTTCTAAGTACAGTGGTACCTCTGGATGCGAACGGGATCCGTTCCAGAGCCCCGTTCGCATCCAGAAGCGAACGCAGTCTGCGCTTGCACGGGTCGTGATTCTCTGCTTCCATGCATGTGCGTGACGTCATTTTGACCATCTGCGCATGTGCAAGCGGCAAAACGCGCTCCATTACTTCCAGGTCGCTGCAGCGCGCAACCCAAAAATACTTATCCTGAAGCTACTTCAACCCGAGGTATGACTGTAATGAGTACCTCATTCAATTGTGTTTTAATTAGAGCTAAGGGTATCCTTTCAAAAAGAGATGCTTTCAGCAAGGAAAGCCCCTTTAAGTGTGTATGTTTAGCATTGCCTTCTTAGGAGCAATAGCAAATTCTTAGAGAAACTTAAAAAAAAACTCCTCCACGAAGGAGCAACATGTAGGATATTTAAAGATTGGATCTGGATTTAAGTTAGTTGCATTTAGTTCCCCTTGAAATCAGTGGAACCTAAACTTAAATTGCAATCCTATACCAGTACAGTGGTACATCGGTTAAGAACTTAATCTGTTCCTGAAGTCCGTTCTTAAACCAAATCCATTCTTAAACCGAGGTGCACTTTCCCTAATGAGACCTCCCACCGTTCAGCTTCCGTTCATAGACCAAGGTAAAGTTCGCTAACCGGAACACTACTTCTGGTTTTGCGGAGTTCATAAACTGAATAGTTCGTTAACCAAGGTACCACTGTACTTGGGAAGTAAATCATGACTAACTTTCCTATTGATTTGAGTTGATGCAGCTAACTTAAGCAATGGTCCTATACACACTTACCTGAAAGTAACTCCCACTGAACATAGTGGGAGTTATTTCTGAATAAACATGCATAAAATTGCATCGCTCACTGAGAAGCTCCACTTGGCTTCAGTGGGACATAGCTTTCTCCAACTTCCCAACAAATTGCACTTCCGACCACTGTTGGGATGCAGAGAGAAGTCCCCTCTGCAAATTTTAATCAGCAGGAAGACGTGTATAGAAGTATACAGTTTCTTAGGTATCTTGGGCCCGTACCATATATATTGATATGTGATCCATATACATACCAATTCTCTCATATCAAACTCTGTTTTATTTTATTAAAAGGGAATGATTCACCGAGATCTGAAACCTGTCAACATTTTTTTAGATTCCGAAGACCATGTGAAAATTGGTGATTTTGGTTTGGCAACAGATCACCCAGCATATGTAGTAGGTGCTTTTTTAAAAGTTGAACTATAAAAATGTATGATGTAAGCCATCTTGAAAAATAATTATTGCTACGTAAAAGAGGCTGCGTATTAGTTTTTGTTTGTATGCACAATGTGGAAGAGCCTCTTTTTGATAGAAGATAATTGTGGTTTTTCACTGCACTGTCTCTTTGTACTTTGTCACTTCAGTAGTATGTATTACATTTTAATCCTACGGTTCTTTTAAGGCACTCGGAGCTCTGTACATTGTACCTTCACATTATCAATCCTTTTGAGTTAGTTCTATCCTGTACATACTGGCCCTGTGAGTTTCATAACTGAGAAGAGCTTTGAATCTAGTGCTTGTATCTGTTGCATAGATTTTGGAATATCTACAGTTTTGAACCATCCAACAATCTGGGGAGGCATACAATTCATTTTTTCTGGGGTTTCTTTTTCAGGCAGACACAAGGCAAGGAGAAGGAGAGGATGGTTTGGCGAAAAGTGATCCTTCTGGTAGGTATAAGCAAATTATGTATACAAAACATTAATTGCTTGTAATGTACTGTAAGAGAGATGGTAATTACAGGATTGCTAAAAATTTGGACTAATACCAATATTTGGACAAATACTTTAAAATAACAACCAACTTCTCCATTTAAAGAAAATACTATGAAATGCCTAGATTTTCCTTGACTTTGACAGTGCTTCTGCGGCGCAGTTGATAACGAAGTGTTGTCCTTAATAGGTAACTTAACAGGAATGGTTGGCACCGCTCTTTATGTGAGCCCAGAGGTCCAAGGAAATACTAAATCTACTTACAATCAGGTAAAAGTCCCTTTGGAAACTGTGTTAGGTATGAGGGCTTTTTTGATCCCGGTCTCGTGAGTTGAATGTAGAGATCTTTCTGTGCGTAGGGTGCCTGTCTGCTGCTAGTTTTCGATGCTGAAATTCCTGTGCTCCCTCCAAAAGCTCTGCTGAAGTTCATTTGCCCATTATGACAAGGGAGCCCAGCAAGGAGAGATAGGATTGGCAACACACACTTGCGTGCGCATACAAACACACACAAACACACACAGACTGAAATAATTTGTAAATGTGCCTTCCTCTAGCACATGGAGATCTTAAGATTCTGCTCTCCTTATCTAAATCAAATTCAGTTACAGAATGTTGCTTGAATGTTACGTCAGAAAACAGTCTCAGTAAGGTCCCCCAAAAGGAATGGGTCTGCAGTAAGGTCAAGCGAGCAGATTGTGGCTCAGTGCTTAGCCTTATTAGAATGGTTGTAAACTTAGGGGAATGGGCAGTGATGTATTATTTCCCTCTTTGCAACTACACTTACTTATGCTTTCAATCTTTTTCTACTAGAAAGTGGACCTCTTCAGTTTGGGCATAATATTCTTTGAGATGTCTTACCATCCGTTGACGACTGCATCGGAAAGGATCTTTGTTCTCAGTCAGCTAAGGCTTGTACGTATGAGAGCTTCATAATAACCTGTCAAACATGACTTGTTGCTTATGTCACGTACAGATTTCTCTCTGGATCCAGCATTAAACCCGTTGTAAAGCTCTAGTTCCAGAACTTAATGCAAATATATTTTTAAAAATAAATATCTAGACCAGAATTTCCTATTGACCTTTTCCAGAGATTATTCATTTTTAATCATGTCCCTCCACCCACTAAGCCAATACAAAGTCTCTATAGAGCATAGATTTTATTTTCTGCTGTGTTAAGTAAAATACATTAGCCTGCTGCAAAAATTGTTTGTGATAAGAAAGGGGGCTGCTACCTTCAACGTTGCCTGGGGTGGGAGGAGAACTCTACTGCTCTTACTTTTACTTGTAAAAAGCATGAAGGGAAAGTATTTGCAGTGGTATTGCACATTAATAGACACGTACCTGATGCAATGGGGACGCAGGTGGCGCTGTGGGTTAAACCACAGAGCCTAGGACTTGCTGATCAGAAGGTCGGCGGTTCAAATCCCCGCGATGGGGTGAGCTCCCGTTGCTCAGTCCCTGCTCCTGCCAACCTAGCAGTTTGAAAGCACGTCAAGTGCAAGTAGATAAATAGGTACCGCTCCGGCAGGAAGGTAAACGGCGTTTCTGGGTGCTGCTCTGGTTCGCCAGAAGCGGCTTGGTCATGCTAGCCACATGACCCAGAAGCTGTACACCAACCCCCCTGGCCAGTAAAGCAAGATGAGCGCCGCAACCCCAGAGTCAGCCACGACTGGACCTAATGGTCAGGGGTCCCCTTTACCTTTACCTTACCTGATGCAATGCATAATGAGCCAGTGTCTGCCCTGTATTACATGTGGGATCTATGTTTGCTGTGCAGTGGTACAAACAAATAGCTGTAGAAACTACACCGCCATCTGGCAGAATTGCTGGTGTGACTGCTTTGCCAACAATGAAAACTCAGTTTTGAGTGGCATCCCTCAGCTGTTAAAACCCTGGAAATATGCACTTGGGCATTTGACTGAAGAACTTGCAATCTTTAAATTATATTGTTCTGAATGCAAAAAAAAAATCTGGTTTTGGAGAAGCATATCTTTTGCAACTTTCTTCATGTGTGATTCTACTTGGCTTTATTTCCCAGCCTTCTATTGAATTTCCAGAAGACTTTGATGAAGTGAAGAATGCAAAACAGGTATTCATAAACCTTTTTCAATTGCTGTGTTCTGTGTTCTCAAAGTTTAATCATAATCTTACCCTCTTTGTTTCACACCAGTGCACGCCCAAGAAATTACAATATAGCACTAGAGACAAAGGAAAATAAATTATAGAAAGGGGAAGTAAACTACTGACACTGAAGTGCTAACGCCCTCAGAGCTTATTAGAATGGCTCCAAAAGATTAATTTATGTTTTACTCTGGAACTTATGCCACTTGTGGAATATTGACGTTACAGTTATTTACGTTAAGTGTGATGTTGGGAAGAGCAATAATTTTTTTTAAAAATGACTATATATTTGCTTCTTTTTTAGAAATTGGTTATTGCTTGGCTGTTGAACCATGATCCTTCCAAGAGACCAACTGCTATGGAGCTGTTAAAGAGTGAACACCTTCCTCCCCCTCAGATGGAGGAGTCTGAACTTCACGAAGTGCTTCATCATACTTTAGCAAATGTGGATGGGAAAGCTTACCGGACAATGATGGGTCAGATATTTTCACAGCGCATCTCTCCTGCAATTGATTACACCTATGACAGTGACATTCTCAAGGTTTGCTTTGAATTTAATGACTAGTACCCTGCAGGAATAATAAAATAAATAAATAAATAACCCACAGCTGCTGTTGAGCTGTCTGAGGTCTTACAATTTACTCCTTTGTTAGGCTAGGACCAGGCGATGCTGCAGTCCAGTTTATATGAATGTCTTCAGGTGTCACACTCATCCAGAACTGAATACTTTTGCTTGATAGCTCACATAAGGTTATGCATGTCCACCTGTGCAGATACTAGATGATGATATGGGCGAATAAATGCCCTACTCCTGACTGTGTCCCTAAATGCCTCACACCAGTGATGGTTGCACATAGATGTACATTTCCAATGAGCAGATCAACTTATCTGCATAGCAGGTAACAGAGAATTGCTTGGAACTTAAGATCTGAGACTTTCCCATCTTTTCCTTCCCACGGCAGCCTCCTATAAAGATGCTTCTGAAGGTTTAGGAGAGTACCTATGGAACAATAGCAGCTCGGGAAAATTAGTGAAAACGTCTTGCTTTCTACTCTTGCTAGGAACGAAGCTTATGGGAATTACCGTATTTTTCGCACCATAGGACGCACTTTTTCCCTCCTAAAAAGCAAGGGAAAATGTGTGTGCGTCCTATGGAGCGAATGCAGGCTTTCGCTGAAGCCTGGAGAGTGAGAGGGGTCGGTGCGCACCGACCCCTCTCGCTCTCCAGGCTTCAGGAAGCTATCCGCTAGCCGTGGGAGACCCAGCTCTCCCAGGGCTAGCGAAGCGCCGCACTAATCCCGAAGCTTGGGGCGCGCGGAGCTCAGCGCGCCCCAAGCTTCTGGGTGCCGGCAAGGTCTCGCTAGCCCTGGGAGAGCCCCGCGACGTTGCGGGGCTCTCCCAGGGCTAGCGAAGCGCCGCGCTAATCCCGAAGCTTGGGGCGCGCGGAGCTCAGCGCGCCCCAAGCTTCTGGGTGCCGGCAAGGTCTCGCTAGCCCTGGGAGAGCCCCGCGACGTCGCGGGGCTCTCCCAGGGCTAGCGAAGCGCCGCGCTAATCCCGAAGCTTGGGGCTTCGGGATTAGCGCTCCGCTAGCCGTGTCTAGGCTGCGGATAGCAGCCTGCTTCCCGGAGCGCCGGGCGCCCTGAAAGCAGAGCTCCAGGCGCTTCGGGAACACATCCACAGCGTGGGGAGCCTTGCAGGAATTCCCCACAGGGCTCCCCACACTGCGGATAGCAGCCTGCTGCCTGGCGGGTGGGGCGCCCTGAAGCAGAGCACCCCTCGCGCCAGGCATACATCCGCAGAGTGGGGAGCCTTGCAGGAATTCCCCACAGGGCTCCCCACGCTGCCGATAGCAGCCTGCTGCCTGGCGGGTGGTGCGCCCTGAAGCAGAGCGCCCCTCGCGCCAGGCATACATCCGCAGAGTGGGGAGCCTTGCAGGAATTCCCCACAGGGCTCCCCACGCTGCCGATAGCAGCCTGCTGCCTGGCGGGTGGGGCGCCCTGAAGCAGAGCGCCCCTCGCGCCAGGCATACATCCGCAGAGTGGGGAGGCTTGCAGGAGTTCCCCACAGGGCTCCCCACGCTGCGGATAGCAGCCTGCAGCCTGGCGGGTGGGGCGCCCTGAAGCAGAGCGCCCCTCGCGCCAGGCATACATCCGCAGAGTGGGGAGGCTTGCAGGAGTTCCCCACAGGGCTCCCCACGCTGCGGATAGCAGCCTGCTGCCTGGCGGGTGGGGCGCCCTGAAGCAGAGCTCCCCGCCCGCCGGACAGACATCGGCCAGCCCCACAAGCTTGGGGACAGCAGGGAGGCGCAGCGCCACTATCCCGCTGTTCCTCGACCTGGTTCGGTTTCCCTGACCTGCTTTTGGGGGGGAAAATAAAGGGGAAATTTTTTTCCTTTATTTCCCCCCCAAAAAACTAGGTGCGTCCTATGGTCCGGTGCGTCCAATCGTGCGAAAAATACGGTACCTTATTTTTCGCCCTATAGGATGCACTTTTTCCCCTCCAAAAATGAAGGGGAAATGTGTGTGCGTCCTATGGGGCGAATGCAGGCTTTCGCTGAAGCCTGGAGAGCGAGAGGGGTCGGTGCGCACCGACCCCTCTCGCTCTCCAGGCTTCAGGAGAGCCCCAGCGCCAGCCCCACAAGGTCGGGGGACAGAGGGAGACGGAACGCCTCCATCCCGCTGTCTCCCGAAGTGGTTTGGAGGCTGACGGCGGGAGACCCCACCGCCAGCCCCGCAAGCTCTGGGGACAGAGGTAAGGCGCAGCGCGTCTCCCCGCTGTTCCCGGACCTGGTCTGAAGGCGGGCTGCGGGGAGAAGAGCACTTCTCCCCGCTGCTGGCCCCACAAGCGCCTGGGGGGGGGGATAAATTTCCCCCCCTTTATTTCCCCCCCAAGAAACTTGATGCGTCCTTTTGGGAATTAAGCATTTTCAACACTTGACAATGTGCCATATAAAACTAAGTTGCAGTAGTAGTGCTTCCAACGTTGGCATTAAAGATGTCAATATCTATGTCCCCTTCTTATGCCGAAAGCACAGAACATGCAGTTCATGTTCTTTTCCTTTTACCAGGCTACCTTGAATGGAAGCACAAAACGTTTGCAAAAGCTTTTTGTGCCCTGTCTCCAATGCCGCTCTTATTTTTATTTATAGATGTAAAATGCTGTTAAGGCATGAGGGCATAAAGACTCCTGCTCCCAATTTAATACCTTTCTACATGACT
This sequence comes from Podarcis muralis, assembly GCF_964188315.1. NCBI lineage: Eukaryota > Metazoa > Chordata > Lepidosauria > Squamata > Lacertidae > Podarcis > Podarcis muralis. The sequence continues at coordinate 41,787,180 of NC_135655.1, forward strand.
AGAAATGTGAAAAACAGGTGTTGCAGGGGAGACATTATTTTTACCAGCATTTTTAGCAAATGGTACTGTTCTGACACCTCTGTTGCATTTTCCCTTTATGTCCTAGGGCCTGTTTTTGTTTTTTAAACCATCTGGATTCTCTCCTTTTTAATCCTCACATAGGACAGAAATTCTGAGGCATGTTTCTGAGCCTAACCATCATATTTCCACGAATACTGTAATGGTTAAACTTTGAATTATTAGTATAAAAAACACCCAACAGAGTGCAAAGGGGCCAGTATTCAATGAAATGATCTGTAGTTAAAACTAATGTTAGACTCTTTGCTGAGTATAACATCCATATTGCTTTCTCATGGTGTGACGGTATGGCTGTTCTGATTTGAGGTAGCTTGTACTTTGGATGTTTCCAGTGTTCAGAATTCCTTATGCATCATGATCATTCTTGATTCCAGGGCAGTTTTTCAGTGCAGTCAATCAAGATTCAGCAACATGTATGTGAGACAGTCAGCCGAATCTTTAAAAGACATGGTATGTATGTTTATACTATTGGTTCTTGAATTTTTTTTATACGTAAATTGGGGTAGGGAACTATTTTGTCTCTCTCAAAAAAAGTGGGGCCAGTGGATTACAGAGAGATTGATCAGCTTAAAGATTTTGCCTTTTTAGAATCAGAATCAGAACTTTATTAGCAAAGCCAACAGGCCACAGCTATGCAAGAATTAAAAATAAAATAAAGTAAACTAAGAATAAAAGGAGGGTAAGAACAAACAGAAGGAGGTTCGTCAGATGAACAAGTCTGTCACTCAGATGGTGGCCCTCAATTTCATAGCTCTCTCGATGTACCTCGCGACCTTCTCTGTTGTCTGACTATCCGTATCAGATAAGAGAAAAAACAGTATAATGTCTTGTGAACGGCCGGGGTTGGGGAGAATGAGTGGAGTAATAATCTCATTCCTTAGGTCTTTGTAAAGGGGGCAGGATAGGAGGACGTGGGACACTGTTTCCGTGTTACCATCTCTACATGGGCAGAGTCGTTTTTCAAATGGAGTCTTTTGGTAACGACCTTCGAGTACGGCAGAGGGAAGAACATCCCATCTAGCCAATGTAAAGGCACGTCTGTATTTTGGGATGGTTAATTTAAACAAATATGAAGCTGGAAAGTCAAAATGGGAAGGGGGAAAGTAGGTATACCATGGGCACAGTTTCTTTAAGATAGTCAGGTTGTTTTGCCGTTCAATGTCTTTCAGGTGCTGGCCTATTAGACTCTTTGCTTTAATGAGGCCCATTGATAATAGGGATTTCGAATGCAGACCGCATGTAAGGAGTTTTTGATGCACAGTTTTGAACCACATGCTTTTATGAGGGTCTTGCATTACTAGAGGCAGTAGACCAGGTGGATTTAGATTAAGACGAAGCCAATAGTTGAGTGTTCTTTGCCAGGTCTGAGTTTCTACAGATGGAAGGCAGGCCTCGAGTCGTAAAGCTGCGTTTGGAACACAGGAGGGGACGCCGAATATCTGCCTTAGGAATTTAGACTGAACAGTTTCAAGACTGGAGCAGTGGTTCCCCGTCCAGATTTGTGCCCCATACAGTAACTGCGCCAGAGGTTTTGCTTGAAAGACTTCAAAGGCTGCTGGGATGTATCTGCCCCCCTTCGTGTAAAAGAAGCGCGACAGCATCTTAATGCTTTGAGCTGCTTTTTCTTTGGCATATTTTTGATGGACATCCCAGGACCCGGTCGACTGGAAAACGATACCCAGATATTTGAAGGCTTTAACCTGTTCAATTATCTGGTCATCCATCCTCCAGCTGTACTGTCTGCATTTCCTTGCAAAAACCATGGTTTTGGTTTTCTGATAGTTTATTACCAGTTGCTCTCTCCTACAGTATGCTGAAAATTCACCTATGAGCCTATTTAGGCCTATTCTTGTTCGAGATAGGAGTATCGCATCATCAGCATACAAAAGCACGGATATTGATTTGTCAGCCAGTTTGGGGGCATGGAAGTCCGGAGATGACAAGCAGTTGACCATATCATTGATGTAAAAGTTGAATAGAACTGGGGCCAGGATGCAACCTTGCTTGACCCCCTTGCTGACAGGAACTGGTCCTATAAGATGGCCATTTAACGAAGTTCTTACATACAACACCGTGTCTTTATATAAACAGCTGATTGCCTTTTTAGTTTTTCTTCTATCTTTAAAAATTGTTTGAGTAATTGAATGAACTGAAGGCAAATAATTGAACATCAAACTGTTCACCTTTCCAGAGCCAGTCCAAAAACACTGTCTGTTGTGGGCCGCTGTAGTAATTTTAATTCCCCTACAACAGAGCATGATTTGGCAGGCTTATTCTGCCAAATAAGATTCGGCATGTATTCTAAATTTTCTTACATCAGGTAGCATTCCTAAGCACAATGTTCCAGGATGATCTCTATTGAAATTAATGGACTCTGCCCAGGAACCCATAATGCTCCAGTTAATTCCACTAAGGTTTTCACAAGAAAAAGTACGTGTGAATTCTATGCAAAGTGGTCACCAAAACAACAACAGCAATTCAATCTTTTAGCAATGAGAGAGTCCTCTTTCTTCTCTGCACCTATTACAGGGGTAGGCCCAATATCTCTCACAGAGTCTTGACCAGCCAATCATGAACATACAGCTTTCTTATTAAGAAAAAAAGGAATGTTACATAGAGTGCATTGGCTTTCTAAAATTGTCTGTTAGTTCCCTGCTTGTGGTGCAGAAATGAGACTCTTTCAACCATTTTTGAACAGGAGCTATCAAGCTGCACACCCCCTTGCTTATGCCTAGGAACAGAAAACTCTACGAACACAATGAAGCTTCATATTTAATGGATCACAGTGGGATGCTGGTGATGCTTCCTTATGATCTCAGGGTGAGTACTAGTGTGGAGTTAAGTGATCTTAGAGTTTCTGCCTAGCCTCTTTACCAGCTTTCCTTCATTGACAATGAAGGCTGATTCAGACATTGATGTTGGCATTGTAGGGTGGTCTTCCATGCAGCTGAATTCCTATAAGACCTTACTACTTTGCAACCACTCTCCCTTCCCTCTTAAAATATTCTCTCATGCGGAAACCTGACGCATTAAGGAAACAATTTCTAGCGTTTATAAAAGGCAGATTAACTCAGAATTGTCTTTACGTACTCAACAACACATTCCTAGCGTGACAAATTAGCTTTGTTTAGTATTTTTGTCACTACAGTATAGTAAAATAATAATAATAATAATAATAATAATAATAATAATAATAATAATAGTAAATGATTGTGCAGTCTGATTGGAGGAAGTGTTTTAAAGAATTTTATTAGCTGCAATTGAAAAGGTGCTCTGACGTGCCTGTTCCTTTTTACCTCCTTATTTATTCATGTCATAGTTCCGGCCAATTCTGCTAAAAATAAAATGCTCATTTACAGGATTAAACTAGCAAGAATTTCAAAGGGTTATTCTGTTCATTTAGCTATAAAATATTGATTACTAGAAGAATTTCACAAAATCTGAAACCACATAAATTAGAATGATAGATGAACCTACTGGAAATTTTGGTGGAAAACTTTCACTAGCATTGCCTATTTGGAATTAACATGAACTTTTGACAATTAATGGAAATCATTTCTGAAGTCCTATAATGATAAGAAGCCTGATTTTCTCTATTTCATTAAGTACCATGTTCACTGCAAAATCATTTCAACTACTTTTGTTTGATATGATTATTTTTTAATTTACAATCTGCATTTTACATTTTCCCCTCCAGATTCCTTTTGCAAGATATGTAGCTAGAAATAACATTACAAATTTGAAAAGGTAAGGGCATGGCCCAGGATTTATTTCATTCTTTCTTCAAATGTAGTACCTGCCTGTCTAATTTTTGTCCCTTTAAAAATAAATCTAACCTATATAGGAGAGGCCATAGTTCACTCTTTGCATCTTGTACCATTCCCTGGCATTTCCATTTACAAATGAATCTTGAGTAGCAGCACTGGAGAAGGCTCAAGTCACAGCCAACTGTTGCAAGCAGAATGGGGGTAGATGAGTCAATAATGTTTAGCACTGTAAAAGGCAGCTTCATATCTATTTGCCCAGACCTTTGGGAATGTCCAGTAATTGTTGATCTCTGCACATTGTGGTGCCAGTGTGGTGTAGTGGTTAAGAGCGGTAGTCTCGTAATCTGGGGAACCGGGTTCGCGTCTCCGCTCCTCCACATGCAGCTGCTGGGTGACCTTGGGCCAGTCACACTTCTTTGAAGTCTCTCAGCCTCCCTCACCTCACAGAGTGTTTGTTGTGGGGGAGGAAGGGAAAGGAGAATGTTAGCCACTTTGAGACTCCTGAAGGGGAGTGAAACGCGGGATATCAAATCCAAACTCCTCCTCCTCCTCCACATGATTTTATTGCCTGTGTTAATTATTTGCTGTTGATACATTGTACGTTACTGTGTGTGTGTGTGTGTGTGTGTGTGTGTGTGTGTGTGTGTTGTAATTGTCCCTGGAACCTAGGGTTGCTATATTTCAAAAAGTAAAATTCCTGACACCCGCAAAGTTGTTGAGCTTTTTTCCTCCCCTCAAAATAGTAATAAATATGTCAAATAACTAAAAATAAATAAAAATGCTTTAAAATGTAAAATATTCACATTTTCTTCCCGCCCTCCCAGATATTGTATTGAGCGGGTTTTCAGGCCTCGGAAATTAGACCGCTGTCATCCAAGAGAGCTCTTAGAATGTGCTTTGGATATAATCACTCCTGCTGGCAACAGTTTTCTACCTATTGCAGAAGCAATCTACACAATTTCTGAAATAATCCAAGAGTTTCCAGTGTTGCAGGCAAGTGTTCCTCTGTTTTCTTTTTTTCCAAAACATACAGTGTTTTAGTTTTTGTTTAGTTTAAAAGAAGGAGTCTCTTTCTCCTCCTGCACTTATCCCCTTAATGTTAGGGCAGAGTATTATTATTATTATTATTAAATTTTATTTATATCCCGCCCTCCCCAGCCGAAGCTGGGCTCAGGGCGGCTAACAACAATAAAAATAATCCAACATTCTAAAACATTCATTATAAAATTAATTAAATCAAATTAAATTAAAATCAAATTAATGGCAACCATCAAGCCAAATTCTGTGCATATTGCCGATTGCCAGAGGAGGGGGTCAGGCTGCGCCCTGACCAAAGGCCTGGTGGAGCAGCTCTGTCAGGTCCTGCAGGGCCCTAGTCTCTTGTGACAGAGTGTTCCACCAGATTGGAGCCGCGACCGAGAAGGCCCTGGCTCTGGTTGAGGCCAGCCTAACCTCTCTGTGGCCTGGGATCTTTAGGATGTTTTTATTTGCAGACCGTAGATTTCTCTGTGGGACATACCAGGAGAGGCGGTCCCGTAGGTACGAGGGTCCTAGGCCGTATAGGGCTTTAAAGGTTAAAACCAGCACCTTAAACCTGATCCTGTACTCCACCGGGAGCCAGTGCAGCTGGTATAATACCGGATGGATATGATCTCGCAGCGAAGACCCCATAATGAGTCTCGCCGCGGCATTCTGCACCCGCTGGAGTTTCTGGGTCAGTCTCAAGGGCAGCCCCACGTAGAGTGAGTTACAATAATCCAGTCTGGAGGTGACCGTCGCGTGGATCACAGTGGCTAGGTCAGGGCGAGAGAGATAAGGAGCCAACTGCTTAGCTTGGCGGAGATGAAAAAATGCCGCCTTTGTTATAGCTGTAATCTGCGCCTCCATAGAGAGGGAGGTATCGAAGATTACACCCAAACTCTTAACGGATGATGTTGGCACTAAGTGCACCCCCGCAAGAGATGGGAGTTGCCCCCTCAATCCCATGTCGCTCCGTCCCAGCCGAAGGACCTCTGTCTTCGAAGGATTTAACTTCAACCGGCTCCCACGTAACCATCCAGCCACAGCTTCCAGACATCTGGTCAGTGTATCTGGGGCCGAGTCAGGGTGGCCGTCCATCAACAGATAGAGTTGGGTGTCATCGGCATACTGATGGCAGCCCAGCCCAAAACTCCGGACAAGCTGGGCGAGGGGGCGCATAAAGATGTTAAAAAGCATCGGGGAGAGAATCGCACCCTGAGGCACTCCACACACCAAGGAGTGGCGCGATGACAATTCCCCCCCAAGCGCCACCCTCTGTCCCCGACCAGAGAGAAACGAGCGCAGCCATTGAAGGACTGTGCCCTGGATCCCCACGTCGGCAAGGCGGTGGTCCAGGAGTTCGTGATCGACCATGTCGAAGGCTGCTGACAGGTCTAGAAGAATCAGCAGCCCCGACCCGCCTCAATCCAGCTGCCTACGGAGATCATCTGTTAGGGCGACCAGAGCCGTCTCGGTCCCATGACCAGCGCGGAAGCCAGACTGGAATGGATCGAGAGCCGATGTTTCATCCAGAAACCTACCAAGCTGTTCAGCAACCGCTCTCTCAATCACCTTACCCAGGAATGGAAGATTTGAAACCGGGCGGTAATTGGATAGATCTAGAGGATCTAATGATGTTTTTTTTAAGAGTGGACGCACCACTGCCTCCTTCAGTTCCCCTGGGAATATCCCGGTGCCAAGGGACAAGTTGATGATATCACCCAGGGGGGCCCGTACCTCGTCTGGACACGCTCTAATCAGCCAAGACAGGCACGGGTCCAGAGGACAGGTGGTGGGCTTTCCAGCTTGGAGGAGTCTGTCCACATCGGCTGGGGATATCCGGTCAAAGTGGTCCAATACTGGGCCCAAGGACAGTCGAGGGGCCTCCAGTTCCTTTATTTTATCCAAATTGGCAGGGAGGTCATGGCGGAGCAACAGGACCTTCTCCGCAAAAAAGCTCGCAAATGCCTCACAGCTGTGTGTCGAATTGTTATTTAAATTTGGCTGTCCTTCAAGGGACGTTAAAGACCTAATTATACTAAATAATTGCGCCGGGCGAGAGCTAGCGGAGGCAATGGAGGCCGAGAAGTAGGACTTCTTAGCGGCCTTCACTGCCATCTCGTAGGTTTTCATAAAAACCCTATAAGATGTTCTTGAGGCTCCGTCACGGGCACCCCGCCATACTCGCTCTAGCCGTCTGAGGTCCCGCTTCATTTTCCGAAGCTCCTCGGTAAACCAGGGAGCCCGGTTTCTGCGGGGTCGCAGAGGGCGCCTAGGTGCGATCTCATCGATGGCTGCTAGGAGCTGGGTATTCCAGCCCTCAACAAGCTCAGTCAATGAGTCGCCAGGGGGAGCAAGGTCCCGCAAGGCCTGGCGGAATCTATCAGGGTCCATCAGCCTCTGCGGGCGAGCCCAAATTGGCTCACCACCTAAGCAGGGTGGGGGTGGAAAATCAATCCTGGCTTTCAGTGCGTAGTGATCAGACCATGGCACCTTCATTGCAGGAGACATGATCACATCTATACCGGCGCCAAAGATCAAATCCAGCGTGTGGCCTGCTTGATGTGTGGGGCCCGACACAAACTGGGAGAGCCCTAGTGTCGCCATGGAAGACACCAGGTCCAGTGCCTGTGAGGAGGGAATGGCATCAGCATGGATGTTGAAGTCCCCCAATACCAATAGGTTAGGGAACTCCAAGGCCCAGCCGGCCACCGCCTCCAGCAGGCCTGACAGGGTGGCTGCTGGTGCGCTAGGTGGCCGGTACACCAGCCAGACAGCCAAGCTCACCTCGGAGCCCCACACTAGGCCAACACATTCAATGCCGGGGATCGATGGCGATGGTAGAGCCCTGAAAGAACAGTCTTCTCGGATTAATGATGCCACCCCTCCCCCCCGGCCCACAGTCCGCGACTGGTGGAGGACAGAGAAACCCGGGGGCGCCATCTCTCGTAAGGTAACAGTATCCCCTTCGCGCACCCAGGTCTCCGTCACACAAGCCAGGTCGGCCCGCTGCGAGATGAAGAAATCTCGCAGGGTGGCGGTTTTGTTGCCTATAGACCTGGCATTGCACAACACCAGTGACGGAGGTGAGTAATCCTTGCTCACCCTACCTTCGTCCCTCGGGATGGGGCGCAGATTGGAAGGGGTACGAGCATATCCGTATCTCGATCCCCTTCGCCTATGACATCTGCCCCCACCGCCATACCTCCCTCGCCCCACTACGGTAGCAATCCCAAGCCTCAAACCAACCTCCATTTACAGAATAGAAAATGAAACAGACCAAAAACAATTGTACCAACAAAACAAATCCCCACCCCACTCAATATACAACCCCAAACCAAAATACAACGGAACAAATAAAAATACATCAATAAAAATACATCAATAAAAACCACCGTTCACGGTGGTACGACAAAGTAAAAAGTAAATCCCCCTATAAAACATTTTAAAATATATAAAAACATTTTAGGCATTTGCTGCGGCAACACCAGTGTCCTTAAAACAGGAGCGGTGGCGAGTATGGGCCCTGCCCCCTAAGCCTGGTGGGGTGGGCCTACAGGAGGGAGCGGCCTTCCTCAACCCCCACGGTGCAGCAGCAGCAGTAATGTCCCGATGCCTCATGAGGCCTCTTAAGCTGTTGCGATGGTGAGTCAGTCTGGGCCCCGCCCCCTGGGCCAGGTGGAATCAGCCTGAGGAGGGAGCGGCCTTCCCAACTCACAGTGCAGCAGCAGCAGTGGTATCCCGATGCCTCTTGAGTAGGAATGAATTTGGTCCATTTTATAGCTTGCCTTACAGAAGTCTTTCAAAGTTTTATACAGTTTAGTTTTTCTTGCCTCTCTACCCAATTGTAACACATCTTTGCCAGACTTCTCATCAAGGAGTGTATGTGTTTAGTATCTGTAAGCAAGACATTAAGGAGAAAATGTTGGATTTCCCCAAAGATTTTGACATACTTTCCTTTGAAAAATCTCAAAACATTTTAAGGAAAAAATTTGCAGAGAAGAAGCAGGTGTTATGAAACTGCAGGGAACTTGTACCAGCTAAGATTACTGGAAAATCACGCCGAGAACACAGCCACAATCCAGCATGGCATAAACATAGCCTTCATTTTTATTTATTGAAGCTTATATGTTAATGATTCTACAAATATTTATAAAGTAAATACCAAATTTGAATAAGAGGTTAGGATGCCAAGAACTGCTTAGATTTAAGTTGCATTAGCTGAACAGAGTTTTTGATGTTTTCTGACACACACTCTTCACACCACAATACTATATTTCAAGCTGTTTTCCAAACTACTCCATTTCAAAATCACTTTTTGCAGTGCCAGGGTAGAGCGAGAAGGCTTCTGTCGCAGAAGAATGAATCTAAGCCTGCTTAGACTCAGAGAACAAGTTTCATGGTTCTTTGGATCCTGACCACTGTTTTCAAGTTGTACACAGCTTAGTGCAGTTTCAAACGAGTTCCTCCAAGTTTGAAGTACACCTCCGTTCTGATGTGCAAGACACAATACTATATATTAGGAGATCGGATGATTAGTGAACTTTTTTTGCTGAATTAAGGAAGCTCAAATTTGGCTATCATTAAAAAGGTAATGGGCATAAACACCAAACTTTGCTCTTTATTAGGAAAGAAACTATAGCATCTTTTTGAATCACACCGCCTTACTGAAAGCTATCCTTCTGCATTGTGGGATACCTGAAGACAAACTCAATCAAGTTTACATCATTCTCTATGATGCTGTGGTAAGTCATTTATGTGTTCAGTAACCACAAGACTTCTTTATTGGTTGCAGACAAGCTGCATAAATCATTGCAGTAGGTTTTGAAGGAGTGGCCAGCGGAAAAAGGAAGAGTAGGTGTTCACCAGGATCACAGAGAGGAGGAAAAGACAATGGGTTCAAGTAGCAGGGAAGTAGCATTAAGGTGAACATTGGCTCAAATGTCCCCAACTGCCTTTAGACTGTGATGCACCAGCTCTGCTTGCCATGATTCAGCAAAGGAGATTTGTACACACATCTTGCTGGTTCAGGAACCCTGGAGATAGTGGTGTAGATGCTTATTCTTCATACAGCATTGGTTTTCCTGTGGGCAGCATTTGTCCACAGCCACATTCTGGCACATGTTGCATGTAAAGCTTTTTTTTACCTAGGAAGCTGCCTTGTGCCTGTCCATCTAGCTATCAGGCTTCAGGGACTCGGCTCCCTCCCCTCTTTGGCAGTAGATAAGCAGAACAAAGCAAAAGGAGTCTTTTGCCAGTTAGAAATTTTAATGCTCATAGCGGAGAACAAAGAATCCATTTCTAGGAATGAAGGTGCTCCCAATTAAGGGTTCCACCTATTTCCCCTCTCGTCATCCACGTCACTTCCGCACCTTGCAACCTGATCTTGCAACCACTTTGCTTTCTGTGCTGCCACCTTATCTGCACTCCTTGACCTTGGCCTGAGCAGATGGATGCTTTCCAGCGAAAGAGAGTCTGTTAACTCTCTCTCCCGCTTCTCCTCCTCCTAGCTGTTCACCACCCAGTTCTTCCCAACTTTTGTCTTCTGAACTATGTCCCTCTGCGAACCACCGTTCCAAATCTATACTGTCCCACTGCTTCTGGGAAGATTCGGGATCCTGGTCAGGAGCAGCAGGAGGGGGAGACTCCCACCAATTCCTCCTCAGTACAGCCTCCGCAGCACGGTCCCTGACACCAGCTCAGTATAGTCCACACTGACTGGCAGTGGCTTTCCAGGGTTTCAACCCTGATATTTCCAACCCTACCTGGAGATGCTGAGGCTTGAACCCTGGGGCCACCCGAATGCAAAGCAAATACTTCACCACTGAGATACAGTCCTTCACCCAAAGCATAACCAGAGCAGGACTTAAGATCAGTTCAGGTGCAACACCAAATTCCAGGATTTGCATTCAGACCTTCTTCCGAGGGCAGAGACAGAACTGTTGGGTTTCAGAGGGCAAGAAATGTTTAGTTGTGGTGTACCATTGGCACAGTGGTAATACTTGCCTGTATGCTTGCCTCAAACCTCCTCAGAGACTTTTTTTAACACACCCAAGCATTTGAATGTTGATGCATGTCTCTCACTCAGTGGATTATTTTTAACTGTTTCTTTCTTGTATTTTTTTATTTGCAAATACAACAAAATGTTCTGTCACAGTGATCATTTGTGGGAAATATGTACTTGGGGGATGTTTAGTGTTTTAGTTATAATCAGTGTATGGTTTTTAATATTTCTTCATTTTCTATGTAAGTTTCCTTGAGACCTTCCAATATAAGGAAACACGTAGATAAAGTTTAGTAATAATCTGCATATAAATGTTGAACATTTTATGGGTGACAGGACAGAAATTTAAATGTCACATTTCCATTTTATTTTATAAAATTTAAGCACTGCTTGGTTTTTAAAAAAACACAAATTCTCTTTTAAGTCCCGCCCCCCCCAAACTAAAAATAAGAGAATATCAAACAGCTTGTATGTTGATCATTTATTTTGCTGCAGACTGAAAAATTAACTAAAAGAGAAGTGGAAGCCAAGTTCTGCAACATTTCTCTATCATCAAACAATGTAAGTAATATGAAAATGCCTTGGTTGTGTGTGTGTGTGTGTGTTTTATTTTTGATGTATTTTTAACCACTCTGAGAATCTCTCAGGGCTCGAGTGGGGTATAAATGTATTTATATTTATACCCCACTCGAGCCCTGAGAGATTCTCAGAGTGGTTAAAAATTAAAAGCAACATGTTCAGTTTTCTTTCATAGTACTATGGAGGTTCAAGAGAGTCTGCAAATACTTCCATAAGCATTTTACTTAACCTTTATTTTTATATTCTCCTTCTTCCCATTTATAACAGGCAGGGCATAGCTACTCCCTCCCAATACTGTCTTTTACATTGGTTGGCATTGACCCGCATGTATTTTATATTTAAGTTAGCTGAGATTTCTCTGTTGGAAACAGACAGTATTTAAACATACTGAAACCACTGGGAACTGTTGCCAATACGCAGATCACACCCATTTTTCTATCTAAATCAGGAAAGGGCACTAAGGTGCAAGCTCAGTGCTTGGAGGCAGCAGTGAGCTGGAAGTAGGCCAGTAAATTGGAAGCTGAATCATGAAAAGCAGATATGCTCCAGCATGGTCACTGGAAGCTCAGGAGTGCCTGATTCACCAGCTTTGGCTACTTTGGGGTGGAGATGACTTGTCCATTGTACTCCATGCTCTGGTAACTTCCAGAATAGGTTGTTGCAACACACTCTCGATGGCGCTGCCCTTGAAGATGATGCAGAAACTTCAACTGGTACAAAATGTTGGTTCAGAATACTGGCTGCAGCTCCATTTAGAACTCACATAAAGGACCCCTGACTATTAGGTCCAGTCGTGGCTGACTCTGGGGTTGTGGTGCTCATCTCACTTTACTGGCTGAGGGAGCCGGCGTACAGCTTCCGGGTCATGTGGCCAGCATGACTAAGCCGCTTCTAGTGAACCAGAGCAGTGCACGGAAACACCGTTTACCTTCCTGCCGGAGCGGTACCTATTTATCTACTTGCACTTTGACGTGCTTTTGAACTGCTAGGTTGGCAGGAGCAGGGACCGAGCAACAGGAGCTCACCCCATCGCGGGGATTCGAACCGCCGACCTTCCGATCAGCAAGTCCTAGGCTCTGTGGTTTAACCCACAGCACTACCCGCGTCCCTAGAACTCACATAGTCCCATTTTAAAACAGCTGCTTTGTTTGCCAGTTTGCTTTGCTGATAGGGCTTTCTGCTCTTGTGCCTTTAGTTCCAACCAGCACATAGCAATTCCTACATATGTGCTTTATTTATACCCATTTCTTGCCTTTCAGCTTGCTCAGCTGTACAAATTCATTGAACAGAAAGGGGAGTTGCAAGATCTGATGCCATTGTTAAACACGATATTGAAGCAAAAGACAGGGGCCACCTCGCTGGTGAAACTTGGCATGAAAGAACTTGAGGAAACAGTGGGTCTGCTAAAGAAACTTGGCATAAAAATTCAGGTTTGTAAGAGTTTTTAAAAAGTCAAAATAAATGGGTTAGAACGGTGTTTCTTATGTGTCAGGCCACTGATTAATCGTAACAGATCTTCCGGATTTAATTGCCATAAAGAAAGCATCTACTGAAGCTAGTCAACTTAAGTGCGCAACATGTAAAAAAAATTCAGTATGTAGTATTGGGGGGCTTTTACTTTAAAGGGGGTGGGAGATCTGGCCAGTTTACTTAGGTCATTAATTGAAAATGACCAGTTGTACACCAGTGCAGAGGATAAGCTTGAGACAGATGGATAACAATAGCTCTTGCACACCCCACCCTGTGAAAAGCCAGGTAGGAGGGGATAGATGCTGTTTAGGATCACTGCTGCCTTCCTTAGGGAATTTTAATTCTCATTTTAGTACCTGAAATAACTTTACATGCTTGTTAATTTGAACATTTGTACCATTTCTGCTTACTGCAGTTGCCTTAAGTCTAAGATGACAACATAAACTCAACATTTTATCTTGCAGGTATCCATAAATTTGGGGCTGGTTTATAAAATACAGCAACACAATGGAATTATTTTTCAGTTTATTGCATATATTAAACGCAGACACAGGATAGTTACTGACATTCTCGCTGCTGGGGGAAGATATGATCATTTGGTGAGTGCTTATAAATTTGTGCTTATAAATTTAAGCTGTGATTGATACTTTTCTAATATACCTCTGCTTTTTGTCTTCTCAGATTCCACAGTTCAGAGGCCCACAAGCAGTTGGTCCAGTTCCTTCAGCAGTTGGAGTCAGCATAGCTATAGACAGAATAAGCTCAGCAGTTTTGAGTATGGAAGAGCCTGTACGTTTGCATTCCTCTGCATTACATTTTTAAAATCTTTTAAATGTAAACTCAGTAAAGAGTAACAAAGCTCCAGAAGTGTTAATCTCTCTCAAACATTATCAATGACATGAAAATATAGCAAATAGTCTTAAGACTGGTAATGCTTGTTTCACTTAAGATTTTCATTGCTGTAATTGGGGTCATGCAAATGTGAGGGTGGAACTAATACCTGGATGCTTCCAACTGTGTAACGTAGAAATGCATGTAAACTTTTTTTTTGGAGGAAAAAACAGTTAAACTCTTTGTTTCCAAAAAAGTCTGTTGGCTTCTCCAAATTGTTGTTTGCCCCCAGCCTGTGCACCTTCCAAGATGTCCAAATAATTATGATTATTAACCAAGGATATGACCATTATTTAGCTAGGACTGCTTTATCTCTATCAAAAGCAAAGTTCACTGCCATTCTGACTTAATCGTTTCAAAAAGAGTGGTGGGGCAGTTCCTCAAGGATTCTAACCATTTGGTCCTCCCCCGCCCCCTTCCTTTTCTTCCAGATTACAGTGAGCTCTTGCGACCTGTTAGTCGTTAGTGTTGGCCAAACGTCAATGGCAAGAGCTCTCAATATTGTTCAGAAGCTCTGGGCTGCAGGAATTGCAGCTGAAATCATGTACGACTGGTCCCAGGTAAATCGCCTAATATATTCATCACAGCACTCAATAACTTCCAGCTGCACAGCAGGACTCCCCCCCCCCATACCCTTGATTTGTTCTGTCCCCCTGGAACAGATTTGGGGATGGTTGAGGGAGCGACTCCTGTTGTGTAACTTGTTCCACCTGTAAGAGGATTTACAGTGGTACCTCAGGTATGCTTCAGGTTACAGACTCCGCTAACCCAGAAATATTACCTCGGGTTAAGAACTTTGCTTCAGGATGAGAACAGAAATCGGGCTCCGGTGGCGCGGCGGCAGCAGGAGGCCCCATTAGCTAATGTGGTGCTTCAGGTTAAGAACAGACCACCAGAACGAATTAAGTACTTAACCTGAGGTACCACTGTAGTTGAATCCTAGCCCTTGGGTCTCACTTTAAAATTGTTGAAACCTTATAAAGCTCAACAACATATCTTGTATGAGCACTCCTCCTCAAGTTTGCCCAAGCAGAGAAAACTTGATACTTTTGCCTGGAATGGATTATATTTATTACATTTTAAAAAATATTTCCATTCTTCCCTGAGAACTTAGAGGGGTGCAGAATTAGCCCTCTTCCCCTCCCTGCCCTTATCCCCACTGCAACTCTGTGAAGTAGATCAAGCTGAATGACAGTGACTGGCCCAAGCAAGCTTCGTGGGAAGGGAGGGATTTGAACCCGCCTCTCCTCAGTTCAAGTGCATCATTCTCAGCCACACTGTCTTTCTGTGTGTCTATCCAGAAAACATTCAGTGCTGTGAAATCTAATCTTTATTTTTTGTGTAATTTGTGATCGTTTTAGTCCCAGGAGGAACTGCAGGAATATTGCAGGTGTTCTGGGATCACCTACGTGGCCCTCGTCTCCGATAAAGAAGGAAATCATGTAAAGGTAAAAAGTGCCTGGGTTGCATTTTTCCCCTTTTGCTTTTCTTCGCCTGTTGTTTCTGCCCTGTTTGCTCACACTCCCAAATGTTGCGGCGCTCTTTTGCACAGCGTTGTCTGAGGGCACATAATGCAGCCACCTCGCTGATGATGCTTAAAGGAGGTCTGAGTCTGGTCAGTGTCTGGATGGGAGTAATTCAAAGGGGAATCATAGAATCATAGAGTTGGAAGAGACCACAAGGGCCATCGAGTCCAACCCCCTGCCAAGCAGGAAACACCATCAGAGCACTCCTGACATATGGTTGTCAAGCCTCTGCTTAAAGACCTCCAAAGAAGGAGACTCCACCACACACCTTGGCAGCAAATTCCACTGTCGAACAGCTCTTACTGTCAGGAAGTTCTTCCTAATGTTTAGGTGGAAATTCCTAATGTTTAGGTGGAATCAAACACCTGTTTTGCATTTTTGTAGGTGAAGTCGTTTGAGAAGGAAAGGCAGACAGAGAAAAGGATTTTGGAATCTGATCTAGTAGATCATCTGGCTCAGAAACTGAGGACCAAATTCTGTGACGAAAGAAGCAACAGGTAGCTAATAATGCATAGTAACTTGGGGAAATAAGACACTCATTGCATTAGGAGTAGGAGTAAAATTTGTATGCGACTTTTCCATATAAATGTGTTCCAAGGTGGCTCACAACAGAACAAAAACGCAAATCAGTACACCGTTACAATAACAATCAAATGCAAAATCATTTCAAAACACAAGGCCACAAATACCACATTTTGATTATATGTGTTTGTGTGTGTTTTAGACAGTCACAGGCATAATCCTTCCAGCAGTGTTGTTAGGCTCATTGAACAGCAGCCTTCCTGGTTGATGTTGCAAACAGCTCAGGATAAATAAGTGCATATTGTTTGGAGTAAAATACAGAAGTTGTCATGTGTTGAACAACATAACAATTTACCACATCACCTCTTGATTTATTACCTAAATTGGCGATCATGTGGAGGGGCATCTGAACTGCCACTTCCAGAGCCATTCTGGCTCACGTTGGCCAGGGCCATACTTTGGCCCCCCTCCAGTTCCTTAGTTTTTCAACCCTGCACCATTGGTTCCTCCCTCTATCCCAGGTGTTGCAAAGCTAGGCAATCATCAGACATCTCTCATGAATCTAGAGATCCAGTGGATCAAAGACTGCCTGTCACCCCCTTGAATGCCCCATTTGGGGCCTTACCACCACCAAAAGTACTTCCAGTAGCAGATCTTCGCCTGCAGACCTATTCAGAGGTGTAGTAGGAGACACCCCCTCCACCAGTGAAGCTAGTTGCTGCTGACAGACACCCCCACTGTGTCCTATCCCTTTCCAGGCATGCAAATCTGAGAGGATTGTTCCATTGTTCAGAATGTCTTACTTTTATGTAATAAAAGCAGTTTATAATAGCAAATGTTTTGAGCAACCTGTTTGCTGTTTTTGTTTTAGGGAAATTTCTGATAATCTGCCAGCACCAAATCTAAAAGGATCATTTTCTAATACTTCAGGTATGTACTTTATACATAGGTATATACTAACGGTTAGACTATATATTAATTTAGTAGTGTTCATTGCACAAATCATGTACATTACAGCAGATGCTGCACATTTGTTGTATATTGAACGTAACTAGTTTTATATTTTAGCAAGTTCTTCCGTGGAAAATGCAGTTCTAAATTATATATATTCCAGGACCTACCCTGCTCTTTCAACTGCAATTTTATTTCACTGATTTTAATATTGTATATATAAATTGTCGTAACCACCCTGGGACCTCTTGCTGAAGGGCAGATACGAAGTCTCATCTAATAGTGAAACCTAGTTGTTTATGTGTGCATTCAGCTTTACAAGAAACTACAATAGTTCAGTGCAGGCTAGCATTAAAAATGCTTTCAAGGACATAATACATGAAGACTTGTTATATACCATATTTTTCGCTCTATAACACGCAGTTTTTTCCTCCTGGAAAGTAAGGGGAAATGTCTGTGCGTGTTATGGAGCGAATGCCTACAGATGGCAGGGGAATCCGCTGCAGTTGTGAGCAGTCCGTGGCTCTCTTTGAAACTGCAAAGCGGGTGTAAGCGGCTCCTGTCAGCGAGCCGAGCCGGGCAGGAGGGAGAGAAGCAGAGCGGGGTTGGTTGCTTTAAAACAACCCCGTGCTCTATGTCCCTCTCTCTTCTCCACTGAGCTGCTAAGTAGCAGCAAAGCTTTTCAGCCAGCCTAGCCGGGAGGAGGGAGAGAAGCAGATCGGGGCTGGTTGCTTTAAAACAACCCCGTGTCCCTGCCTGCAGTTTTTTGCTGTCCGATTTTGGATCAGCCACTGTAGGGGCTGTGTGTGTGTGTGTGCTTGAGCTATCGTTCTCCTCCTCCTCCTTCCTGTTCACTCTCACAGCGCCCCAGCGCTCTCCTGCGACTTTAGGAGTGATACTTTGTGTGTCTCTCTGTGTGTGAGGCATCGTTCTCCTTCTCTTGCTTCCCCTTCACTCTCCCAGCGCCCCTGCTACTTCCAGCGCCCCTGCGACTTTAGGATTGATACTCTGTGTGTGTGTCTCTGTGTGTGTGAGGCATCGTTCTCCTCTTGCTTCCCCTTCACTCTCCCAGCGCCCCTGCGCTCTCCTGCGACTTTAGGATTGATACTGTGTGTGTGAGAGAGAGAGGGGGGGGGATCGTTCTCCTTCTCTTGCTTCCCACTCCCAGCGCCCCTGCGCTCTCCTGCGACTTTAGGATTGATACTCTGTGTGTGTGTGTGTGTGTGTGTGTGTGTGTGTGTGTGTGAGGCATCGTTCTCCTCTTGCTTCCCCTTCACTCTCCCAGCGCCCCTGCGCTCTCCTGCGACTTTAGGATTGATACTCTGTGTGTGTGAGAGAGAGGGGGGGGATCGTTCTCCTTCTCTTGCTTCCCACTCCCAGGGCCCCTGCGCTCTCCTGCGACTTTAGGATTGATACTGTGTGTGTGTGTGTGTCTGTGTGTGAGAGGGATTGTTCTCCTCCTGCTTCCTGTTCACTCCCCCAGCGCCCCTGCGACTTTAGGGCGACTTTAGCATGGATCCACATGGATCCTCAGGATTTTTGCATTGGGCTACCCCAAACTCACCGTCAGATCACATGTCTGTGACCACAGCATGAACCACAAAAATCATACATCCACTGTTTTGTTTAGAATATTTTTTTCTTGTTTTCCTCCTCTAAAAACTACGTGCGTGTTATGGTCTGGTGCGTGTTATAGAGCGAAAAATACGGTAGCTTTTTTGTCTCTTTTAAGTGTGCATGTGTAAGAGAGGTGTTTCTAACTAAATATTTTGAATCGTCTTAGGTTTGTCTGAGCCACATGGAACTGTAGTGGTACCAAATGTCTGCATTGTACCATCAGAGAAGTTATCTGCAAGTGCCAGGCGGCGCTATGAAGTTCAGGTATCATGAATGCAGCTCTCCTTTTAGTAGCTACATCCCAATGTTTCCGAAGCAGTGAGGTCTCACCACAAATGGCCTATTTGTGTCAGGGACACAGAAAAGAAGATAGAAAGCTGACTTGCACCAAATCAGACCTTCACAAGTCAGAGAGGCTCAGTACTGCTTACACCAGGATATGACTTCCAAAAGTTGATGAGACTCCAGTTCCCATAATTCTTGACAATCGGCCATGCTCTGTGGGGCTGAGAGGAGCTGGAATACAGCAACATCTGAAGGGGCAGAGGTTCCCCATCTCTCGTCTACATTTACTAGCAGAGACTCTCCAGTTTCAGACATGAACATTTCCCAGCCCTGCCTGGAGATGCCAGGGATTAAGCCCAAGACCATCTGCATGGAAAGCAAGTGCACATGGCTGAAACTTGCCACATGAAACCTTGCCTGCCAGGCTGCTAGTTGTCTTAAAATGCCTAGCTTCAAACTAATACATAGCCCTTAAGCTTCATCATTTCAGCTGGCTTAAGCATACTGAACTCCATCTTGGATTGTGGTTTCTGTTCAGGGTTATTCTGTTGCAAAATAGGTTGCCAGCAAGGTGCTTCACATTATTTCCCAACGTGCAAATGTGATCAAGAAGCAATACTGACAACTTAAGTCCGTTGAATCTTCTTTGCTTTTATATTGTTTGAAGAATAAATATAGAGGCATGTGTGCATCAAAATATCCATGATTATGAGAGACGTGCAATTCACATTGCCGCTCACCATCCTAGTGAATGGAGTTGCTTGGAAGGCTTTTTCAGGACAGAGTCAATAATATTTGCACACAAGGGGGACCTGTTTTTATTTTAAGGATTTATACCCTGCCCTTTGAACACTTTAAACAATCTAATTTGTAGAATGCATTGTGTGTGTGGATGTGCAAGTGGATATGCAGTTAAACCCCCTGCACACCTGGCTGCTGGATGTTTGATATCCCTCCGTAGGCATGCCACACGTAGGCATTCCCTCCATAACACGCACAGATATTTCCCCTTACTTTCTAGGAGGAAAAAGGTGAGTGTTATGGTGCAAAAAATACGGTACATGGGGATTTTCATTTTGATGCTTCTGTGAAAACACTGTAACATGTAGCACAGTTCAGTGAGATAGACTTTGTTTGAGAGTACAGTGGACCCTCTGGATAAAAACTTAATTCGTTCCAGGGGTCTGTTCGCACCCCAAAAATTATGTATATAGGCGTGCTTCTGCACACACACGGCGCATTTGAGCGCTTCTGCGCATGCGCACGGTGAAACCAGGAAGTATACAATTCCGGGTTTGCCATGGCTGTAACCCGAAGATTCTGTATCCAGAGGGATACGTAAGTAGAGGTATGACTGTTTACAATTCAACAGGATTGCTTGTTTTTGTTTTCATATGAAAAGGAATCATCCGCTTTGTCTGTATGTGCATCTTTAAAACCAAATGTAATTTCCAGGTACAAACCAAACTCCAGACCTGCATTGCTGCTCTGCAACAGAAAAGTGAAGTTGAAATTTTAGCAGTAAGTAACTTTGTTGTAGAAATTAAATGTATGCCTCCTTGAGAGAAAAAGATGAGATATAAATGCAATAAATAAATTTAGGGGAAAACAGAGGAACAAAGTGTTCAAGTTATTATTCCCATTTCCCCTTTCCAATTTAATTTTAACTTTGTTTCCAAGGCCATGCAGTCTTTAGAATTTAAAATTTAAATGAAAGTTTTGAGAAGTTTCAAGTGTTCATATGGATTAACTCAAATGCAACTTGTTTTTCATACGTATTCCAAACTTACATTGATTTAATTTTTGTTATTCCTGCAGGTGGATCTGCCGAAGGAATCTATAATGCACTTTTTATCATTAGAGGTAAAAAAAAAAAAACTATGACTGTCTAGTTCTTATTGAAAGCCCATGCTAAATAGGCTTGAAAGTCCCACTTGCCCGGTACAGCAAGGAAAGCAGTATTTCCCTCTGTAGAATTTATGGCCACTTAAGAGCCAAACATCTAGAGAAAGGTTATGTATAACTGTCCCCCCAACCCAACCTCCCCCTTTCCAAGTTTCCTGTCAAAACAGACCTGGACTTTTATATACACTACACTGCGGAAAGAGCTAATATCAACAATCAAGCTGACATTCTCAACACAGTGCACACTATCATAACCAACATATTAGGCGCTCAGCGTATTACACACCATTCCTACTCCACAATAAAATATTTGCCAGTTAATTACTATTTCCTCTTCTCAGTGTGATGCAGATGAACAAACCTTCTATTCAACTGTCAAACAGCTGATGTCACGATTGCCGAAACAAAGATACATTGAACTAATTTGCGACGAAATCCACAATATTAAAATGAAAAAAAGGTAAGCATACTTGTAAGCATGATTAGATGGTGTGGAATTCTCGTATGGAAACCAACAAGTCATTTTGCAAATTTCATTAAGGCTCAGGCAATATGCCACACTGATAGGGATAGTCAGATAAAGGCTCAATCGGTTCACAGGGTCCTCTCCTATTCCTCCCTGCCACAGGACCAGAAAGAGGACTTTTGCAGTTTACTTGTGGCATCAAAAAATCTCAGCTTACTGTTTTGTGTAAACCAGTAATCCTGGTTTACAACAAACAGTTGCTTGGTTTGTTAAACCATTGGGCTGTATCCCAACAAAGTCATCACATTAGCATCAGGACTTCCTCTTCCCTTATACCCAACACCATTATGATGATTTGGCAGGGAGGAAATAAAAGTGCAGCGTAGAACCTTCACCCATAGGAGTGGCTGCTGTATGTGAACACAATTCATTCAATACCCTGTGGTCAGCATTTGAAAGAATAGAGTGTTTGTCAGCCAGTGAAATTAAGGTGTCTACTTTCTCTTGTAAGAGCGGATTATCCAAGCTATGGAATATTTTAAATGACTGGGAGTAATGCTTTTAATGTTTTGCATTTTTCTTTCTTGCAGAGTGCCTGTGCTTATCCTCTACACCTACAGAGATGACTATTACAAAATTATATTTTAGTACTGAATGTTCAGAGAGAATGAACCGGAATAGTACTTGGAACCAATACTTGCTTCCACTCACGCTAATGTGAAGAAATGTTTTGCGCACACTTGTTACAGGGACTGTGTCGGGACATCTTTTGAAGTATTAAGGATTTAGCTCCTGTGCCATACTTCCTTTACCTCCTTTAAAGCTGTAAATCTTTCCAGAATGTATTGTACAGTAGCCTTTTTTTATAAAGTCCTGTTTGATTATCTTGCTGTATTGCTGTCATTGTTTCAAGCAAAGCAGTGGGTGGAAGATTCAACTAGTGACTTAAACAAGAGTTTTAGTATCCATAGCACCAAGCCCTAGAATCTCAACAACCGCCTCCTTGTCTGAAGGAGTCGTCTCATTCATCATGAAGACATGGCTGCAATCTATAGTGGCAGAAAACCCTCCTCCTTATTAGGATCTAAATTGTTCTACTTGCCACTACTGCTGGCCCTGAACTTGAAGGGTGAAGAGAGTGGCCCTCAATTACTGCAGAGAGCAAGCAGCAGAGGCCACAAATTCCAATTTTTCCACAAATTTCCTATACAGCCCAGTAAGGAACCTGCCCTCTAAGCACTGTCTGTCTCAGTCTGTTGGCAAAAATCAGCTACTGTAAATGGGAGTATTCATTTGGGATAGATCAGGGCTGACAAGGTAACATTTAGAGTAGCCCCATGAGGTTTGGAATCCAACATCTGGAGGACTGCCGGTTAGCTGCCCAATTGACACCATATGGACTGCTAAGCAATCTAGTTCTAGCTTGCTGAGAGAAGAGTCATACTAACAATTGTGATCCAGGTTCATCCATTTTAAATCCAGCAGTGTCAAATACAATGTAGGTTTCCTATTGTGCTTCCTCTACACATCCAACCTATGTGTAAGCACAATTAGAAACCCGGAACACTGACTGTAATGGAATGTACTTTATACAAGAATTTAGAATCAGAATAGTTCAGTACAGCCTCTCTTGCAATATGTACATGTTCTTAAGAATGACTCCTGCTAATAGTTTCATCTAATTGAAGGAAGAAAGTTTTAGTATTCCTTAAGTCATTGATAGGGACGCAGCTGGCGCTGTGGGTAAAAGCCTCAGCGCCTAGGACTTGCCGACTGAAAGGTCGGCGGTTCGAATCCCCACAGCGGGGTGCGCTCCCGTCGCTCGGTCCCAGCGCCTGCCAACCTAGCAGTTCGAAAGCACCCCTGGGTGCAAGTAGATAAATAGGGACCGCTTACTAGCGGGAAGGTAAACAGCGTTCCGTGTGCTGCGCTGGCTTGCCAGAACAGCTTTGTCACGCTGGCCACGTGACCCGGAAGTGTCTGCGGACAGCGCTGGCTCCCGGCCTATAGAGTGAGATGAGCGCACAACCCTAGAGTCTGTCAAGACTGGCCCGTACGGGCAGGGGTACCTTTACCTTAAGTCATTGATGCATCTTAAATTTGGATTCATTGTTCCTCTTAAGAAGCTAGCAGCACTGGCTAGAGTGGATATTCTACTATTACTACCTGAAGATCATTCCAGCAATGCACAATCTAAATCTTACTTGCCACACCACAATTAAGCAGCAAAATAAATTTGACTGACATAACACTTGCCTTGCACCATGCTGCACAGGAGTATCTGTCAATGCAAAAGTATCTGTCACTGCAGCACAAATACTGGAAAATGATGTTAAACACAAGCATACTAAAAGTGATTGAGAACATGAGTCATAAACTATTTAAAGTCAAGTTTTCAACGCAGATTGCAGCACAATTCCTTGTCAAATTCTTGTGGCTCACAAAGGTATTGACCTCCAACTTAACTCCAATCATAAAAAACCTTGATGCTGTTAATAAGAGAAACACCAAAGCAAATTTTTATCTAGTTTCATTTCTATTGCAACTTTTGCTGTACACTAGGCCTCATTTGATCAGTATTAAAGGCAGACAGAAAGTTTCAGTATAAGATGATTTCAAACATTAGTCCTTTATTTTTGTACTATTTCACCCAAAAGATGGGTTCTCCCCAACAACCAACCACTCAGCCCAACAACAACTCGGAGCAGATACAAAATCCAACAGCATCTACAATATATGTATTGTGGCTCTATCCCACATATCACAATCCAAAGAGTGTTTTCAATTTAAGATGTCTCGATTCTGGCTATCCACCAAAAGTAAGGTCAAAAGTAACAACATAAAGAAAAAACTGTTTACATGCTAGAATTCAGATCCACTGTAGGGGTAGAAACATTCTGTATTCTGTATTGTCACTGTGTTGCTTTGCTTTTCTTATTTTTGCTTTTCTTGTCTTTTTTCTTTAAACCGTCCATGTTAGCTCTGAGCAAATTTGAATAAGCCTGCAACCAAAATAATCAAAACATTTCAGAGAATGCATTCAAATTCCATAGAAGGATTACAAACAGTAGCAATTCATTTGCAGAATTAAAATATTGTCGTTAGAAGTGCCCATCTTTCTCAGAGTGCCGCACTTCATTTATTGATTTTGTAATTTGAAGTTAATCCATAAAATGTTCTGAAATGGAAATGAATCCGGTATACACTTACCATCTGGAATTTGTTGACTTCCTTTGAACTCACCTATAAAAAAATTAGTCATATGTTATTTTAAAAATTACAAGATAAAATGTCAACAACCTCTTCAAGAACTGGTCCCTGTGACCACCGCTTTCAGCTGAATAAATCAAATTATAGTCTAATAAGGGTTAGAGCAGCTTTGTGGTTTAAGGCCATGAATTGAGTTTTGGGGAAACGGGGACAATTGCTTCTCAAAGAGCTTCAGGTAGCAACTTGAAAGGTTATGGAGTTGAAAAAGACTTCCCAAATGAATTTTTAAAGCAAGTCTCAAATTTTAAACTGCCATTGGCTAAATTCTCTCTTTTTGATGATTATATATGCAGTGCCTTGGAAAAAATTGCACTAATCAATGTTGCAAGCAAATGGCATTCCTATTTATTGTGTTTTGCTGCTGTTCTTTTGTTTCCAGGTAACCTAGCAACAAAGGACTCTACCAACTGCTAATTTTGTAACTCTCCTTGCCAATGGAATTAAGATCTTTAGGAACTGCACTTTAATCCTTATGACAGTGGAAACATATAGTCTCAAGGATGAACATACTGAATCTACATATAAACACTTAAAATAAGGTTGATTAAACAAAATTAATTTGTGACAATTAGCAAGTAATTTCTTGCCAACACTAAAAAGAAATTTCCATTTATCTTCAATCATGTTAGGACCCAACTGAGTGAATCCTACCTAATACCTACCACTGTGCTTATCTTTTTCTTCCCATCTGTTGCTCTAAGAAGACATTTGTTGTCTACAGGTTCAAAGCCCTCAATATGGCCCTTTCGTGGGATGGGTCTTGTCCGACCATCATCTATATTAAACAGAAGCATTAAACATATATACATATACAACATCCAACGGTGGCGAAAGAACGCTGAAATGCAGGTTTGTACTTTTACAGCTTTGAAGTTTGTGTCGAAGATTAGGAGAATTCTGAATGTGGAAGCTGAGAAACAATAGCGTTGCTATGTTTAAATTGGACACAAACGTGTTTGTGGTTTTTTAAAGTGTATAATGGCAACGGTTAGATGCAAACAAATAGTCATCTCATCCCCCAATCCCACTAAGAATGCCTCAAATATCTGGCTTAAAAGCAAACCCTGGGGAATAAGGGAAGGCATGGCCAATCTAGCCTAGTTTTTAATGATTCAGGCATGGAGTGGAGGGTAGGAATCAGCTCAAAAGTGGCAGCATCAGACTGCTCAGAAAGATCACTACTGCCACATTAATTCTTCCAACGACTCCACAGCAACCCCTTAGTTCTTTCTTGGGTACCTCCCCCCCCCCCCCAATTTGGTTGCTCAGACCAGAATGTTGTTTTTTTCCCCTAAAAGCCTTTAAAGATTTTATTTGGCTTGGCTTTGGGGCTCCAATGTGCAAACAGCTGCGAGCTGAGGTTTAGTATTTACTGTGCTAAAAGAGGATCTCATCAATTTTATACCCCCATTCAATCTACTGTTCTCTGCTCCCAACTCTGGGATGGAGCAGGCAATAGAGTAAAAGTGTGGTTGCTTCTTTCTAGACTTGGCTGGCAGAGACCAGCGCTTAGGGTGGGAGCTCTACTGTAGTGGATGCCCAAACTACAGGGCACTTCTGCAGGCACTTTTCCTGTTGAGGGCATTCTACAAAAGCTCAGAACAGGTTGTTTTGGATAGCGCACTGGAGACTTTGAATCTATGTTAGGGACCTGATCAGCTGTGCCACCTGCTCCCTCCCTTCTGAGTTGGCAGGACCTAGGATGTGACAGTGTACTCACTGCTCTGGACCTCCCAGTCCCTCATTTAGAATTTCCTCAATCTAGCAAAAATGAAGCATGTATTAAAGAAGCTGAGAGCTACAGATAAGGGTTTTCTTTGACTAACCACACATTTTTCAGTTCTCATACATGCCCACTTCAGCATTACTTCATTTATGCTAACAACTGCAGTACAAACTGGCTCACGACGCTTTTTTTTTTTTAAGGGGCGATATTGAAAAACGAAGTACTGGGCAAATATGCAGGCATATCCACCATTCACAACTGCTGAAATAGTTAACATAATACTTACATTTCTTTAGCGTTATATAGACGCTGCCTGTGCTCCTACATTTTTGAAACAATCTTGTAAGCTCTGTCAGAAACTGCAAACGAGAAACCCGTTTTCTGATTAAGAACAATCGCGGATGAATGAGGTTTATGGAATTCTTAACACAGTCAAGAGCTGGGAAACAACCCTTGTTTTATTCCCCCCCCCCCCTTATTGCAGTTTCCAGTGACGCCATCCGATTGCAATGCTTGCATTTTCGGGTCTCTATTCCCACCTTCACAAAGCAGCAATTTATCAGGGCTGATAAATCCCTCCCTCCCCCCCCCAAAAAAAAACCCCAGCCCCCAAAACGTGGCAATCCTGGCTGGTCTTCGTTAAGAAACCAGGGGCGATACGCCTGAGAAATGAATGGATCTTGGTTTAACTATGCGAGGGTAACGCAACTCGGGGGTTCATTAAAGCGAGCTAGGATCTCCGCACCGGAATCCTCACGGGAGGCACCGCCACGTTCAGGAACTGCCACGCCGCCCGCCGCCCCCCATGAGGCGGCCAAGCACAGAAAGCGGGTGGGTGGACCCGGCCCGGCTCTGCCTACCCGGCCCCCAACTCAAGGGACCCAGGAAAACGCGAGGCCGCGGCACCTGCTCGCTCTCCAGCAGCACCATAGCCGGCTCCTTTGCTCGCTCGCTCGGCGCCTGCAAGAGCCCCGTCACAATTCCGCGGAGCGAAGGAGCGGCCCGGAAACGGAAGTGCTTCTCGCCGCCACGGAGGACGCAGCGCTCGGTGCGGCTAGAGGGGAAACCCCGCCCCCGATCTGGCTCGCTGCTGCCCCCGCTTGGCTGCAAGCGGTACTGCTCCGCCGTCCCCTGGGGTTTCAAACGGAGCGACCCGCGAACCTGTCATTTATAGGCTCGTTAAGGGAGGGTGAGGGCCGGATTTAGGTTTGATGAGGCCGTAAGCTACTGAAGGTAATGGGGCCCTTTATATGTCCAGCTGTCCTTTGTCAACAACAGATTGCCGCTCTTTTTTTATGTTGAATAGAATATGGTAATTTATGGACCTAATAGGTATCTAAAGCCATTTGCCGCTGTTGCTGTATGTAGGTTTTATTTTATTTGTTTTTTATCTTATGCTTTGGAAATGTACATCCACTTTTTTTTCCTTTAAATTTTTTGGGGGCTCCCAAGAGAGTGGGCCTAGGCTATAGCTTGTTTAGCTTATACAGTGGTGCCCCGCAAGACGAATGCCTTGCAAGACGAAAAACCCGCTAGACGAAAGGGTTTTCCATTTTTGAGTTGCTTCGCAAGACGATTTTCCCTATGGGCTTGCGATTTTTTTTCGCTCTCCCCCCCTTTTTTCTAAGCCGCTAAGCCGCTAATAGCCGCTAAGCCGCTAAGCCTTTAATAGCCGCTAAGCCGCTAAACCGCTAATAGCGCTAAGCCGCTAATAGGGTTGCTTCGCAAGACGAAAAAACCGCTAGACGAAGAGACTCGCGGAACAGATTATTTTCGTCTTGCGAGGCACCACTGTACATAAATCCGGCACTGAGAAAGTGCAGCATCTTCTCCAAAGGCATCTCTGGATATTAGACGGATGTTCAAGCGCATTCCTTTGGTTTCAAAAAACTCAGTATGAGAAGCATAATGTTTTCTAGGTCTGTCCTTCGAAATGCTGGACTTTCTTGGAAGGTTTTACAGCCATTCCCTCCCCTTGTCGAAGGAAATGGACGGATACACCTGATGGCTGCACATTCGGCAGAATGTCTTATTTAATTTATTATTATTATTATTTATGTGTTTTTTTCTATTGTTATGTTGTGAACAACGGGTATAGGGCGGTATACAAATAAAATAAATACCCCATATCTTGGAATTGCCTAAGATTTCAAAAAGTGAAAACCCGGACACAAAAGTTGCTGAATAGCAAAGTTCAAAAAAAATTAATAATGGACATTTCAGGGATTTTCATCCAGACACTGTTGTATTCTGGCTGTGTCTGGGAAATTTTCAGCTATGGGCTTGGCTTGCAAAAGCTGTTTTAATTTTTCTAAAACATCATGAGAACTCAAGCAACTCCTTTCTGACTGACCTTTGTATCAAAATCTGCTCACATTTTGCTGTCAAAAGCAGTAGGAGGCACTGTGACTGCATAAAATAACTAAAGTTAATCCTCTCTGTCCTGATGTGTAGGTGCATTTATATCTGGTCTTTAACTTATGTTAAAATACTTAATACAGCACTACCCAGGAGGCAAAATGACAAGCATCCATCATTTTTGAGCATTCAAAGATGTTTTTATCTGAGATCACATTTTATGGAATGTCTTTTCCAATGACACACAGTGTGTCACAAATCCTTCTGGAATTGCAATATAATATTACCTACAGCCATTCTGACAATGTTATGTTAACTTAGTGATGCTGTTGGTTTGTGAGCTACCTAAAGACCTCACCCACATTGTGCTAATTATTACCATCACTTCATTCTCCATTTTCTTTTCATGGTGAGTGTGAAGTTGGGCAAAGAGCTGTTGTACGTTACGGTTTCCAGGTGAGGTCTGGGACCCATTCTCCTCCTGGTCTTAAAGGAGGAATGCCAACTCTTTTTCTGGGCAGAGCTCTTGTGCCTTTAACAACAGGGAGAGTCTGTGAAGTTGACTGCAGCAACAAAGCAATTAATTAATGGCTTGTAAGTATGAAGGGAGCAAAGGAAATAACAGAGTTTTAGTAGTGAGTGGAAAGATATTGTCTGGATGCCAGGTCTACCAGAGGATGAACATCAGGTCCACACCCTTCTTCTTTAGTGATCACTCGTAGCCCATTGTCTTCCATGAGCACGGTCATAATGATGTGTCTGTAGGTGACTGTGGAGGCCAATTCTGGATCCACAATGAGGATATATGTTTCTGGGTGGGAGTTGATCACGGTGAGGGTTTGCCAAACGTGCCTTCCTCTTAGCTCGTTTCTCCCTTTCGTCCTGAGTTTGAGTGTCTTCAAAGCCTATGACTCCTTTCGTAAAGGCTGTTCTCCAATTGAAGCACTCGCAGGAAGATTTTGTAGTTTTCATTATCTGGAAACCTAGAGTAGACCCATTCAATCGGAGACATATCAATAGACTGTTATTACAACAGGAAGCCCAGTACATCCATTTACTTAAGACCATGACCCCTATGGGTCTGAATAGCTATCAGGATTATACATCATTTCTTTAAGACCTCAAATTAAACTGCAGCTGTCCTCTGAACTTTAGAACTCTATGCCTTTAAGAAGATCTAGGGGATCTTATCTACCCCTTTAAGTGCATATAAAAGGTGATAGGCTCACTTCCAAATTGAAAACGCACAGAAAAGCTCAAGATACACGTTCATCTACCCACACATAGGTGAGGAATCATATGATTATTTGCTGCCTTAGAGTTTTTAATTTGATTCAACACATGTAATTATTATTAATATTGATTATTTTCAGTTGTTATCCCTGAGAAACGTAGAAAATAACAGGATATCCGAAAGTCTTTAAACTTACATGACCCTTTAAAAATTAGGTAAGGAACCAAATGTTATATAATACTGTTTTATAATTTATGACTGTTTTATAATTTATGATAATTTAGAATTTAAATGTATTTTCATGTAATATTTGATACTTCCAGCTGATGAAGGTGAATACATCGAAACAGGGCCCTGTCCTGGTTTCTAATCCATAATTGACTTCTGACTTCTGCTCTATGATTGAAACTAAGACCTTCGCAAGACCTCCATGTCGAATCTGACTATGGACTAACATAAACTTATCTCTACTCATAAACGCTTATCTCTAATTCTGTAACGAATTATTGTGTTATACATATCTTTATGTGTTTGAGTTTGTTATCTCTATTTGAATTTGTAATCCTTGTCAGAATACATACTTTTGAATGGATTAGTTTTTGTTACTGTTGACTATTGATTTGTAAATAGGGGCCACTCCCACTGTTGAAACTCACATTGGCCTGAGTTCTTGGTGTGCTTTTTTCTTGGTACAATCAACGGAATCGGCCATGGGCTGTATCCGGCCTATGGGCCTTAAGTTGCCAACCTCTGCGTAAGACCATCGGAAAACACATATTTCCGATGGTCTTAGGAACTGAGACACCGCTCCTCTATCCGTCTCCAGCCGGGTCCGCCCACATGCAGATATGCCCACATATGAGTATCCGGCGTGATGACGTCATTGTGCCAACCCCATCACATACACCCCTTACAAATACAGGTGTATGTGACAGGGTTGGCGCCGTAATGTACTTATCCGGACCAGTCACACATGTAGAGAGCAGCTACTGTGTTGAAAGCAGCAGTATTGGAGGTAAAATGACGCTTCATGAATTATAATTACTGGGTAAATGTAAAATCGTTACGCATACTGTTGCAAAATGTAGCAATGTAGTTTACTGTTGTTATATTAAGACTGTTACCCATGCTACACCATGCTTCAAGACAAAATTTCATTTATTTGTAATTAGAAATAAATATTTCACAATATATAATTACATATTGTTTTGTGATTAATCACTATGCTTTAATTATGTTCAATTTGTAACAATGAAAATACATCCTGCATATCAGATATTTACATTACGATTCATAACAGTAGCAAAATTACAGTTATGAAGTAGCAACGAAAATAATTTTATGGTTGGGGATCACCACAACATGAGGAACTGTATTAAAGGGTTGCGGCATTAGGAAGGTTGAGAACCACTGCCTTACCAGCTACTGCTGAGCATATATCTTCAAATATTTACAAAACAGGCACCCAAAAATGTCCGCAGGCTCTTCTTCATCACCTGACCCACAGAGAGGGTGAATCACTTCTACTTAACAGAATTAGGTAACCTACAATTAAGTCATTGGAATCTAAAGAAGTGGAACAAAAGGCTGTAAATGTCATTTCATTTTTTAAAAAAGAATTAGCAGCTTAAAGAACCCCAACATCATCACAAACAGTCCTGCTGGCTCTTGGCTCTTCAGAAAGCATTATTGTGTTTTACGGAACACCCATCAGAAACTGAGAGGGTGTTGCATCATTATGGAATGAGAACATTCAGTTGGGAGGGTGCAGAGAAAATCACATGTTCCTGGTGCACTCCGAACTGATTAGGGATCAGGTTAAAGTGACATGAGAAGGGAAGAAAAGGCCAGGCGGAGGGCAGCATGACTCACATGCAAGGTTGCTGGCTTTAACTGCATGGCCTTGCCCAGGAATGCCCAGGAACACTTTCTAAGCTCTGTAAACATGAATACGTTCGTGTAAACATGAACATTGCAACCTGCTCAGTTCCCTTTGCTTACTTTAACTTCCTGTGCAATAAGACAGGTGCCTGCATATTGTTTTGATTGGGCCCTGTCCTTAACCAGAGTTTCATCTTGAATTTTGATGCCTGCCTACCACAGAATGCTCTGCGGACCCCCTGATTGGTTGCTGTCTGCAGGCATTTTAGGTTTGACCCCATCAATTTAGGCTTGAGCCCATCAATCAACAGGAAGCACCATCAATTATCCCTATTTGCCCTGTTCATCATGGCTCCCTGTGACCCAGATCTCCATATGGTGCCTCCTTGATAACGTACCTGCATTTCAAAAACAACGAAAGAGTCCTGTAGCACTTTAAAAGGCTGACAAATTCAGTATGCTAGAGACCTGTGGTCTACAGGCCACTTCATCCAATGCATCTGGCTCAGTCATCTCAAAACCATTTGTTCCTTTCGTTTTTGATTACAGTTGCCTCTGAATGGCCGCTATTCTGTGGAAGGTATATTTTGCCAGGCCAGAACTTTAGATTCGCACAAGTAAAGTGAATTCGTGCAGTCTGTTGCCCTAGTTGTTATTAATTCTATTAATTTACCCAACCTAGAAATCAAGGTTTGGTGGTTTGCAATTTCTTGGATCCGTCTGACATTTCCCCCCCCCCCCTTAATAATTGCTAACCTCTTCACTCTTCTCCAGCTCTTGTGGACTTTACCTGTGTTGCCTGAGATCTCAAAGGTGCCTCTTAAACGATCTCCGTTCACCATGCCGCCACAAATTGAATCATAGATATTGTTTCCCTGTATATTTGATGGGTACTTCCCCTGTTGGAAATGCCTTACTGTTTTGTTATTAGTGTCAAATGTACGGAACAGCTGGTTGTAATTTTGAAACGATCTGGAGGAAAGAAGGCGCCGAGCACTTCCATGCTTTTCCCTCCCCTCCCTATCAGTTATTAACCTGCCTTTCATGTTGCCTAATGGGCCTGCACATTCCTTTAATTTCTTGTTGCTCGCAGCATATTTATAGGAGAATACAAGGTCTGGCTGGAAGAGCCGCTGGGGCTGAGGCAGTCCAGGAACCTGCCCTAAGGCAGGACATCACTGCTCCCTCCCAGCAGCTCCTTGCACACAAGGGAGGATGTGACTCACTCGCACAGCAAAAACTTCCACATTCACTTCAGTGAGATCACATGCAAATCCTCACTGGACATGCCCTCAGACATTTCTCCCATGAAAATAGGGACATTTCTCATTTCCTGCCAGACTGATCCTCCTCAAACCCCATCTGCCCCTCGCAAAGCAGTTCCCAGCAGAAGAAGGGCAAGTGCCAGCACAACTACACCAATGGGACACAGCACACATTCTCTCCAGTGCCCTGAGAAAACCCCTTAATCCGGATTGGATTGGATTGGATTGTACAGTCGTACCTTGGTTGTTGAACGCCTTGCGACTTGAACGTTTTGGCTCCGGAACGTTGCAAACCCAGAAGTGCGAACGATTTCTTTGGAACCTGAACATCCGATACAGCTTCCGCAGCTTCCGACTGAGTGCAGGAAGCTCCTGCAGCCAATCAGAAGCCAAGCCTTGGTTTTTGAACGTTTTCGGAAGTCGAACAGACTTCCGGAACAGATTCCATTCGAGAACCAAGGTACAGCTGTATTGTATTCTTTGGTACATTTACAAAAAGAAAAGCACACACCAATAAATAAATCTTAGAAAGGGGCAAGATTAGATATGGACACACAAAGCATTTGTAAAAGGGAAAAAAAATCAAGACTCTTGTATTCTGCTCCCCCTTTCTTCCCACCCAGGGCAGCCCTGCCCAATGCCTGCCCCTCAGAGCCAGTGCGTCACATGGGGCAGGGCCTCAGTGGCAGCGACTTCTCCTTCTTCTTGTCTGCTCTCCTGCAGCCGCTATGAGCTGCCCAAGGGAGGAGGCTGGCAGCAGCGGCCATGGAGAGGCAACGGAATGCTCCCTCACTCAGAACAAGTGCCGGCTCCTCCTTCTCCCTGAGCTTGGCAGCAGCAGCACTGGTGAGGAAAATAGGGAGATTCTGGGATCAAATCAGAAGCCAGGGGGGCTTTCATAATTCTGGGGCTATCCTTGGAAAATCAGGACACGTGGAGGGTCTCCTCCTCCTCCTCCTTCTTTGGCAATCACTCGCAGCCGAGTAAGATTGTCTTCCAGAAGCACGGTTTTAACACTGAGTCCGTAAGTGACTGTGGAGGCCAATTCTGGATCCACACATCCTTCCACAGTGTGGACATTGGTTTCTGGGCGGGAGTTGATCACGGTGTGGATTTGCCAAGCTTGCCTTCCTCTTAGCACGTTTCTCCCTTGCGTCCTGAGTTCAAGTGTCTTCAAAGCCCATTACACCTTTGGTAAAGGTTGTTCTCCAATTGGAGCGCTCACAGACAAGTGTTTCCTAATTGTTGGTGTTTATACATTATTTTAAGAGGGACGCGGGTGGCGCTGTGGGTAAAAGCCTCAGCGCCTAGGGCTTGCCGATCGAAAGGTCGGCGGTTCGAATCCCCGCGGTGGGGTGCGCTCCCGTTGTTCGGTCCCAGCGCCTGCCAACCTAACAGTTCGAAAGCACCCCCGGGTGCAAGTAGATAAATAGAGACCGCTTACTAGTGGGAAGGTAAACGGCGTTTCCATGTGCGGCTCTGGCTCGCCAGAGCAGCAATGTCACGCTGGCCACGTGACCCGGAAGTGTCTCCGGACAGCGCTGGCCCCCGGCCTCTTGAGTGAGATGGGCGCACAACCCTAGAGTCTGTCAAGACTGGCCCGTACGGGCAGGGGTACCTTTACCTTTACCTTATACATAAAATAATTTGCCTTGTGACAGTCTTTAAACCTCTTTTGTTGACCACCAGTATTACACTTTCCATTTTTAAGTTCGGAGTAGAGGAGTTGCTTTGGAAGACAATAATCAGGCATCCGCACAACATGACCAGTCCAATGAAGTTGATGTTGAAGTATCATTGCTTCAACACTAGTGATCTTTGCTTCTTCCAGTACACTGATATTAGTTTGCCTGTCATCCCAAGTGACGTGTAAAATTTGGAGAGCATGCTGGTGCTGCCCCCACAGTGGAGTAAATAGGAAGCCCAGCCTTGCCTGAAAGCTCCAGATGTCAGCAAGGCAATCTAACAGAGCTCCATTTTGGAACACTTGACTTCTTGAACAGGCTACATGCATGCATGGGAGGAAAGCTATAGCTCAGCGGTAGAACAACTGCTTTGCATGCAGAAGGTGCCAGCAATCAATCCCTGGCATCTCCAGACAGGTTTAGAAAAGACTCCTGCCTAAAGCTCTGGAGAAGAGCTGCCTGACAGTGTAGACAGTACTGAGCTAGATGGACCAATGGTTTTTGACTCAGTTTAAGAGAGCTTCCTATGTCCCTACTTGAAATTAGCTTTTTAAAAAAGAAAACTTGGCTGTGCAATGCCAGAACTGGAGCATTTGTCCAGGCCCGTTTATACTCCCCTACCTTTGAGTATCATAAATGAGTCAACTATATATTTAATGTTTACTTTACAATGCAGCTGCTTATTACTGCAGGGGGTGGGGACCATGATCCTTTGGGAGATCTGCTTGGTCTCTTTCCCGCTGCTTCTATTGTCCTATTGCCAGTAGCACCCAGGCACCTTTGGGTAAAAGTATTTGGCCTCTGTTTTTCTCTATCTGAAAGGACACCGAAAACAGTTTCCATTATTATTATTATTATTATTATTATTATTATTATTATTATTATTATTATGCTTGTCAGAATAGATATTTTCATACAAACTCAGGCAGCCAACATTTAAGTATAGCTGAGTGCCTTATTATCAGGATTGTAAAGTTATCTTTTTGGCAGAGAAGTCCTGGCAGCGCAGAGCCTCTTAAATCTGAAGGAGATTAGCAGATCTAATGCCTGGCCTCTGCCTAAGTGACAAATGATTCCTGCAGCACAGTCTGTGGCTGGAAGCTGCCTGGGACAAGACCCCAACCCCTTACAAAGGTCAAGTGGTTTTCCATTTACAGTGCACAATTTCATGCTTTCCAAATATTGGCGAGCTGAAGGGACGGGATATTTAGCAGAAATTTAAATCAACTCGCTGTGATGAAAGATGTCAGGACTGACCTTGGCCTCTGAAGCAGACAGATTTGGAAACACTGTGGATAAAGTTTCTGCTTCCTGGAAGGTGGGAAGCTTATGGAACCCCACGAGGGAAGACCTGTTGCCTGTAGGATTGTGTCTGTGGAATCGCATCTGTGGTTGAAAGGACAGCGAAAGCGAACCTTCCCCAAATTCCTCCTGCTTTTGCTGCTGCTGTGGGAATGTGACCCAGGAACATCATCTATGAACATTTTCCCCTGCTAGACTTCAATAATCTATTCCTGGCTCCTAAATCTCTCCACCTCTTATGGTGCAAATTATGTATTGAATTTGCCAGAGCTCACCATCGCCATCTAGTGTCGCATTTGCATAATGCACTTTACAACATACACACAACGTTTTATTTGCAGCTGTATAGCTGAGTCAAGAGAAGACTCTTGAGAGTCCCATGGACTGCAAGAAGATGGAACCTGTCCATTCTGAAGGAAATCAGCCCTGAGTGCTCACTGGAAGGACAGATCCTGAAGCTGAGGCTCCAGTACTTTGGCCACCTCATGAGAAGAGAAGACTCCCTGGAGAAGACACTGATGCTGGGAAAGATGGAGGGCACAAGGAGAAGGGGGCGACAGAGGACGAGATGGTTGGATAGTGTTTTCGAGGTTACCAGCATGAGTTTGACCAAACTGCGGGAGGTAGTGGAGGACAGAGGTGCCTGACGTGCTCTGGTCCATGGGGTCACAAAGAGTCGGACACGACTAAACGACTAAACAACAACAACAGCTGAGTCCTTGCAACAAACGTCTGTAGATGAAAAAGAAAATATTTTCAGTTCTTCCTTTCCCTTTGGCATCCTACCTTTTTGTGCTGCTGCTTTGAAGAAATGACCACTATTGGGTTTCTATGGCATTGCTGTGGAATACTTGACACAGAGAGGTCCTCTGCCATTGCAGGAAACATGCCTTGTTGTTGATATTGAAAGAGGAGGCGTAACTGAGTATTGGGACTTTGGGGGATTTAAAGTCAAATACTGCAGTCGTACTCCTATGTTGGGCTCCCTGTTTGTTAACCCATTTTCTAGCTTTGGGATGCTTCCTGCTTCCCCTCCCCCCGCCCCTTTTAATATTTGATTTCTTTCTTCTTTCATTTCTGACTGTCTCTCACTTCCTTTCCATTTCTGCTTTCGTGCAACCCTTCATGACTCGTCCAGCCCAAGTTGTGCAACTGATCAAGTGAAGTGGGTGATGGAACAGCATAGGCAGAGCGTCAGGAAAAAATATATTGGGGACACTTAAGAGGCAAAGTGCATTGGCGGGAGGAAAAGCTTTGTCCCCAAATTAGAATTCTGAAAGAGAAATAACTGTAGCACCACAATTTTACTGTATTCTTTTATTGCTGCTTTATTTGAGGTCACATCCATGCCATACTTTTAAAACACGCTTATGCCATTTAAGCAGTTATGGCTCTCGCTCCCCCCAAAATCCTGGGCATTGTAGTTTGTTAAGGGTTCCGGGAATTGTAGTTCTGTGAGGGGTAACACCTCCTAGCAGCCTTAACAAACTACAGTCCCCAAGATTCTTTGGGAGAAGCCGTAACTGTTAAAAGCGGCACAATAATGCTTAAATGTATGGTATATATCCAGTTTATGCTTCAGCAATAATAATAACTGCTTGTTGGGGAAGGGTGTTGCTCACCCTCTTCCTGTCTTCTGGTGCTCATTATGGAACAGGATGGAATCAGCGGCGTAAATGAAATATATATTCTATCCGCATTCTCTTAATGTCACAGTGGAACTCGGCACACAGTGTTGTAATGGGATGTGATGGAAAACTGGGAATATAAATCCCCTGACTTATTTGTGTGTGCAACGGAACAACAAATATATTGAATGCGGCAGTCAGAATGATGGCCAGCTCTTTCCCCCTGCCCCTAAATTTGCCCATAGCAATTAACACGCCTGAAAAACTAAGCACCACTGAATGGATTGGGAATGCAAGAAACACTTCCCCAGTGTTTCCTTGCTCTCTGTTGATCACCAAATAGGAAATAAGGCTTGCATTTCACAACAGTTCAGACTACAGTTGGTCTTACTGAAGAGACTCAGACCTTGGCTGATTCGTTTTCTGTAAAAATAAACAGTTTTTTTCAGCAAGGTGCTGAAAAAAAAGTGGGAGCTGGTGTTTTATTTTCTGACTCCTTTCAAGGGGATTGTACATTGGGGGGAGGGCCACATATGAGTCACGTAGAACAATAATATTTTCCCTCCTTGCTTATCACTGATCTTCAAGCTAGAGTTTTCCTCTTAAGTCTCTGTATCGGAATTCAGAACTGACAACCACCAGGGCCTGATTTCAGAGCCAGCCTGGCCCTACACGTCCCTTTCACAAAGGTTAGGCGTCTGGCGGTGGGCAGGGGGTGGCAGGCCAAGTCGACCTGGTTGGGTTTTTTGGGAGGTGTCGCATGTGTTATGTCATGCGTGTGCAACGCCCCCCCCCCATAAAAAAATGTTGGGTGCAACTCAGCACCGCTGGCTAGTGGAAACTCTTGTGGTGGCTTCTTCTAGCATCTGGGTCAAAGTGGACATCACACAAATGTCTATATACATCTCTTAAACTTTTTTACCCAGGCCCAAGCCTCTTTAAAGAGATGCTTAAAAGTGTGTTTGTGTGTGTGTATCTGTGGCATGTCTGCCCTTCATTTGTATGGAGCTAAATCAGTCTTTTAGCGAAGCAGTCAGAGTGTGTAGATCTGCCATTATTAGCTATAACAATTTCCTTTTGAGTCAAAGCTATGCCAGCCCAACATGCAGAGCAATGCTGGCCTGTCCCCCACCCCACCCTAGTAATGAAGCTGGGATATGATCTACAGCAGGGTGGTCCAACTTTTCATACCAAGTGTACTTTGACACAGAACCCATGGGCAACACACGGCCTTGTCATGCAAGCTGGCAAGAGGAGCAAAGTCACCATTTGATGCCCCTCTTTGCCCTCCCACCTCCTTCCCAAAGCCCAGTGGCTCACTTACCCAGCTTTGGGAAGGCAGCATGAGGGCTGGGGCTGTCAAATGTTGCAGAGGGCTGCCTCACATGCAAGGCAGCCCTTTCCTCCACTCCCGCCTTTAGTAGGGCTCCTGTGACTTTAACAGCTCTGTGCCAAGCAAGCGTATTTGCAGGCAATGCTCTTCCTGCCAGGAGAAGCTTGCTGATGCTGTGAAAGTGTCACTTGCTAAATTTCTGCTTGTTGTTCAGCTGCTGAAAGCAAAGAAGCCCTGCCAGAACAAAAGTTGGCAGCCCTACGTTCGAGAGCACATCTCCTCTGCTAGTCAAGCCCACTCACCTTTTCAATAAAGCTTTTGATTAAGTGTTTCAAATTTACTGGAAGCATTTGAAACTTTTTTGCTGGATATGTTTTGATTATTGTTTTAACTTCTGCATTTTATTTCTCATGGTAAAGTTTTTAATGTATGGTTATTATCTATCTTGAAGTAAATTTGAGAAAAGGCAGGATATTTTTTAAATATATGGTTATTATCTATCTTGAGGTATTTTTGAGAAAAGGCAGGATATTTTTTTTAAAATAAATAAATAAAATG
Organism: Podarcis muralis; assembly: GCF_964188315.1. Classification (NCBI taxonomy): domain Eukaryota; kingdom Metazoa; phylum Chordata; class Lepidosauria; order Squamata; family Lacertidae; genus Podarcis; species Podarcis muralis. The sequence continues at coordinate 41,826,501 of NC_135655.1, forward strand.
AAACTCCATGCCTAAAGCATCTCTTCCAGTTCTTTCCAGAGGTTTATACCACTTCAAAATTGGTTATAGGTTTGCCACAGGTGAGAGATAGTTCTGTGATTTCATGTTGTCTAGATGATTTGTCTCTTCACATCTCCCTGTTTTCACACATGTGGGTTGGTTCACACATGCATGTTTATAATGCCAACATCAGGTGACAACTTCCATATTTGAATGGGCCATTGCGGATGTAACAAGACAGAAGATGGGAAGGAAGGAAATGCTAGGATAAAGGAAAGGTGGAATCCCAAAGGTGCAGAAAAAAGAGGGCCTATTGGCCTAGCATGCTTCAGAGCTTTCCTCACCGTTGGGGTGTAATGCTCTATCATTGGTGCTATGTAAAAAGGAACAAACACACACTCTGAGGTTGCTGAATAACACATTTGGTATGTCTTATACCAGAATTTCCCAAACTTGGGTCTCCAGCTCTTTTTTTAGACTACAAATCCCATCATCCCTAGTTAGCAGGACCTGTTGTCAGGGATGATGGGAAGTGTAGTCCCCAAAGAGCTGGATAGCTCTGTTATCACTAGCGCCAACTAGTGACACTTACTGTAACTGCACTTACTTTACAACTACACTAGTGGCCAAAATTGTGGAAACCTTTTGGAAAAAGTGTATTTCCGAGGTTTGATGACTCATAACACTACTTTTTTTGAGTACTGTAATACCATAAAATTATATATCAATGGAAAGATAAATTAATGAAGAATGTGATGCAACAAAGTTTGTTCAATTATCTGTATTCTATCAAAAGTTATAGCCAAATAACCAGAAAAAGGAAGCACAAGTTGCTTAGGCTGATATGCAGTAGTGTTCCTTCATTTGAATGTAGCCAATGAGCATGAGTGTTTAGAGAGCCAATCAGGTGTTATGAGCCATCAAACCTCGGTAATAGACTTTTTCCAAAAGGTTTCTACCATTTTGGCCACAAGTGTACCAGATCCCATATGTTACAACAGGCTCTCCTTTGTAACAGGGTTCTAAGACTGGAGACCTACATATTGGGGATGCCATGGATTTCCTGCATTGAAATGAGGCTGGGCTAGAGGACCTGTGAAATCCCTTCCAACTATATGATGCCCCAGGGGCAGTTGCTTGCATAGCACAACGTCTTCCACCATGCCATCTTGCCAAAAGGCAATGATGGGTATAATGCCCACACTGAAAGCATTGTCGGTGAGGTAACTCAAAAGTTCTTTTTGTGGCACAGACTCCATTGAGAAGCATTGCCGTCTGTGGAACACACAGAACGTTTGCATTTCCTCACAAGCAATGCTTTTGGGTATAGGCAGTCCACACTGTCAATTGCCATATATCAAATATACAGTGAGGGGCAGCCATATAGCAACATAAGAAGCTGCCTTATACTGAGTCAGACCATTGGGCCGTCAACCCAGGCGTGGGGAGCCATTTTGGCCAAAGGGGACAGATAATAATAATAATAATAATAATAATAATAATAATAATCTGTCCCCACTACTCCATTACAAGTTTGTCAGGTGGATGGGACCTTTGGCAGTTGGGTTGTCCCATCAAAGTCCTCTGCCCAGCAGTTGCCAAGTGTCCAACAGCTTATTGGATACTGGGTGCTTGGGAACTGCAGCACAATGGGCTTTGCGGGCCCTACGCCCAACAAAGTGCCAAGCGTTGGGCTGGCAAAGCTGCTTTCTACAGGGTTTGGCTGTGTGATCACACAAGTTCCCCACAGGTCTGCAGCTGATCCAGCAGCTTTTCTACCTGCCCCACACCTGACATCAGAAACGTGTTGATGGGGTTTGGTCCCATAGACCAAATTGGGACCTGTGGCAGGCCAAGTTTGACTGGCAGTGGATCTCCCATCCCTACCTGGAGAGTGAACCTGAGATCTTCTGCATGCAAAGCAGATGCTCTACCACTGAGAAATGAACTTTCTCTGTAACTGAGCTATGGCTCTTCCACGTATATCCCACCCCCTTGCCCAGTGCCCATACCTGTCCTATCCATATATGAAGCGGGAGCTAGGAGCACACAGGGGACGGGGCATTCTTCAGCCTTTGGTCCCCAGATGGTGTTGGACTACAACTCCTGTAATCTCTGAACGTTTTCTAAGTGGGCTGGGAATGATGGGTGTTGTAGTCCAACAACATCTGGGGACCCAAGATGGAAGTGTACTAATCTAGCTCAGGACTGGCAGTGGCTCTTTGCAGTTTTAGATGGGGGCCTAGACAGTCCTACCCGGAGATTTTTGAGAGTTGACCCTGTGAGCTTTTGCATGGAAAGAGTCTGCTTTGCCACTGAGCTACCCTGTCTCATGTGATCAGTGCCTTAGTCATGACCTACTTATAGGGAAAGGGAAAGGGAAAGGGAAAGGGAAAGGGAAAGAACCTCTGGACAACTAAGTCCAATCAAAAGTGACTATGGGGTGCAATGCTCATCTCGCTTTTCAGGCCAAGGGAGATGGCATTTGTCATGTGGCCAACATGACTAAACCACTTTTGGTGCAACAGAACACCGTGACAGAAGTCAGAGTGCACAAAAACGCTGTTTACCTTCCCACCGCAACAGTACCTATTTGTCCACTTGCACTGGTATGCTTTTAAACTGCTAGGTTGGCCGAAGCTGGGACAGAGCAACGGGAGCTCACCCCCTCACACAGATTCGAACTGCCAACCTTCTGACCGGCAAACCCAAGAGGCTAAGTGGTTTAGACCACAGCGCCACCTGCATCCCTTTTACCTTTACCTTACGTATATAACTAGTTAACAAGAGGTGCGAAGAGATGCCTCCGGAAGGAAAACTGCCCCGTGAACTGATGGTGCATAACCAGTCATCTCTCAGCGCCAAACTGAAGAGTCAATGTGGTACACACATTTACAGCTATGTTTGAGGTGCAAGCCCTGATTTATGGGAGGCGAGCTCAGTGCATAAATCCTTTTACGAAGTGCCGTTTGGAGGGCTGCGCAGAATCCTTGCTGCTTGTGTCTGTTCTTTGTATCTCGCAATCTGCACTTGTCTCTCACGGGTGGGGGCGAAGAGCACTGTCAGAGATTGTGTGAATCACGAAACAAGCTGGAGCTGGATTTAGTTTTGCTTTATGGTGATTTACTCCTGCCAAGACAAGTGTGCTGGCAGAACATCGCTGCTCGGAGGAGGAGGAGTAGACAGGACAGAGAGGGACTAATAGAACATAGCTCATTACCGTGTATCCCACTGAACTTAATTGATGGCCTGTGAAGTTTAAGAGGGGTGCATGTCCATCTGCAGAGGTTTATGTGTGCATGCCACAGGCAAACCGTTCTGGACTGCCTGGCGGTGCAGAACTTCAGGGCAGTTTGCATTTCTGGGAGATAACTGCAGTGATGGATGTGCCAGTGTATCTCAGGTTGTTAATTGTGTTTGTGTGTTTGAGTTTCTTACCAATTTTGATTAACGGATGCCAAGCTGCCTGCAGACCTGCTCACCCAGCCCAACCTACTAAAATAGCTCAAGAAAGCTATTAAAATAGCTCTAGAAATACAAATCTCTTGATTTGTATTTTGAAATAATACCTAGCATTTAGTCCATACAACAACCCTGTAAAGTTGGCTAGTGTTATTTTCTCCCCGGGGGCTCAGGCTGAAGGAGTAGTGACTTATCTAAGGCAAACTAGTGAGTTTATGGGTTTGGTAAAGTTTGTACAGAGATTCACCGGCAGCTTGTACTCACAGGTGGACCTACACACTACCTTGGCAGGTGCATGTTCCAAAATCCATGTTTCCTCAGGTAACATGGGGGCACGATTTTTAGGGAGAAATGGAGGGGGGCAGAAGGTGGGATTTAAACAATCCCGTGCCCACTGATTCGCCCTGCCGATTGATTCTCCCCCTGCCCCAAAGCCACTTTCCCCCTAGCTAGGATGACTGGTTTGCTAAAAGTGGCTTGGTGGCATTTGTAGGAGATAATTGGCAGACTGGGGCGGGGGGCAGGGGGGCCAAGACCAGCAATATCTCCTGCTTGCTGATTCTTCCTGAAAGTGCACTCCCCCCCCCCCTCATTAGCTTTGCAAGACAACCTGGGGTTGGACTCATTTTTGCTTCAAAACATGGGGTCCTCACCCTTGGCTACTTGAGCCCTCCACAGCCTAACTCAACAACAGGCAAAATGTTGAGTTCTGGCACAGCAGAAGTGTTTCAAGCTAGTCACAGAATCAAGGGATCTGGGAGGTCATGTAACTCAACTACCCATTTCCATTATCCTCTCCTTTAAGGGAACAAGGAGGGTGCTGTAATGGGAAACTGGCCCTCTACCTCGCAGCTGAGGAACGTTTTTCAGCACAAAGGCCACATCGGCTTCAATGCATTTAGTGGGCAGGGCCAAAGTGAGCAGGGCATTGAATGTATATTTACCCTTGTGTGCTCACCTAGTTTCTACATACACTTACACCTCCCTCTCCGTCTTCCAAGCAGGCAAACAAGCGTTGCTAGAGTTCTAAGACACATTCCAGCCAGGCAAAAACACTCAAGGAGGATGCAGAGCAGGGCCAGTGAGAGGTGTGGCTTGGGAGGATGCGAGGCCCGAGGAGAGTCCTGAGGGCCAGACAGGAAGACTTGGAGGACAGCCTCTGGCACCAGGGGCCTGAGGTTCTCCATCTCTGCTCTATTTCGTTATTTCATGATAGGTTTATAACACAACACTTCTTCCCAGAGCTATTACATGCAATTCCGAAGAGTGATTCCCATCGAAAGATATTCCCTTCCCCTCCCAAGGTTTTGTTCCATGTGGCCTCCTGGAGAAATGAACAATCCAGGAGCCTTGTTTAAACACCCAGTTTACTAGGGGTTATAAAACCCAGGCTGTACGACAAAACAAAAGACATTAACATGTGAGCATAACTGAACAAGAATAGGAATAAGGCCATTTCAGAGACAAAATGTGCTTTCCAAGGTTCCAATAAAGACATGAAGAAAATAATTATACCAACAACTTAAAACAACGGTAAAACGATTTAGGAGGGGGAAAATCAGATTAAGCAGAGATTGGGTTTGGCTGAGAAGCCAGTCAGGTGTTCTCCCAATTGGCTGTCCTGGGAGAAAACCCACAGACACCATCCCACTGAAAATTAGTTCCTTTGTACAATATCCTCTTTAAAGTCTTGAACTGAAGAATGAGCTCATGAGCTACGACCTTGTAGAATTTCCCCGCGGTCCTACTATTTGTACATTTATTTAGCAAAAGCAGTTGCGGAGCTGGCACCAAATCTATGGGGAGGATGTGGGTTAGGCAGCGCTTGATAAGATCAGTTTAACTTTTGTACTTCCAGTACTTCTGGGCCTGTGGAAATTTACTGAAAGCAAGCTACAAGAACAAAGCTACACATCGTTTATAACATGTGTATAGATTGTAACCAGTGACAACCACACTATCACAGTTTCTGCAATCACTGGATGCCAGTAAGTATATCTTGAGCCTTCCTTGATCATGGTCAACGTACACATATTTTCAACAAAACTGCACATCCTGTAGTATCTTCAGTGCTGACTAATGATAGTATACCTGGGGTGCAACTTAGTGTTGTGCTATGGAAAATGTCATCTACTTCTGCTTCATTGACTATGCAAAAGCCTTTGACTGTGTCGACCATAGCATACTATGGCAAGTTCTTAACGAAATGGGAGTGCCTGATCACCTCATCTGTCTCCTGAGAAATCTCTATGTGGGACAAGAAGCTACAGTTAGAACTGGATATGGAACAACTGATTGGTTCAAAATTGGGAAAGGAGTACGACAAGGCTGTATATTGTCCCCCTGCTTATTTAACTTATATGCAGAATTCATCATGCGAAAGGCTGGGCTGGATGAATCCCAAGCCGGAATTAAGATCGCCAGAAGAAATATCAACAACCTCAGATATGCAGATGACACAACCTTGATGGCAGAAAGTGAGGAGGAATTAAAAAACCTTTTAATGAGGGTGAAAGAGGAGAGCGCAAAATATGGTCTGAACCTCAACATCAAAAAAACGAAGATCATGGCCACTGGTCCCATCACCTCCTGGCAAATAGAAGAGGAAGAAATGGAGGCAGTGAGAGATTTTATTTTCTTGGGCTCCATGATCACTGCAGATGGTGACAGCAGTCACGAAATTAAAAGACGCCTGCTCCTTGGGAGAAAGGCGATGGCAAATCTAGACAACATGTTAAAAAGTAGAGACATCACCTTACCAACAAAGGTCTGTATAGTTAAAGCCATGGTTTTCCCAGTAGTGATGTATGGAAGTGAGAGCTGGACCATAAAGAAGGCTGATCGCCGAAGAATTGATGCTTTTGAATTATGGTGCTGGAGGAGACTCTTGAGAGTCCCATGGACTGCAAGAAGATCAAATGCATCCATTCTTAAGGAAATCAGCCCTGACTGCTCACTGGAAGGACAGATCGTGAAGTTGAGGCTCCAATACTTTGGCCACCTCATGAGAAGAGAAGACTCCCTGGAAAAGACCCTGATGTTGGGAAAGATGGAGGGCACAAGAAGAAGGGGACGACAGAGGATGAGATGGTTGGATAGTGTTCTCGAAGCTACAAACATGAGCCTGACCAAACTGCGGGAGGCGGTGGAAGACAGGAGTGCCTGGCGTGCTCTGGTCCATGGGGTCACGAAGAGTCGGACACGACTAAACGACTAAACAACAACAACAATGGAAAATGTCAGCTTGCCAGACGGAACAACCCCCCTCTCCTTCCCCCCACAGGCTCCTCTGGGGGATCTCCCAACCTTTCCAGAGCCAATTTTGTGGGTGTGGTGGGTCTGCAGGGGGAAGAGCGGGTGGAAAGAGGTGCTGAGCAAGTCGAAGTCCTTGCACAGGGTTTCCACTGATGGGGTTCACTAGGTGAAACCTGCCCATAGGGCAGTATACAGGGCTACTGTGATTCAGAGCAGACCCACTGAAGTTAGTGGACATGATTAGATCCATTAATCTCAATGGGTCTACTCTGAGTAGGGCTTAGTTGAATATCACCCATAGTTATGGCCCTATGCTTGACTAGATCCCCAAGGATGTGCTCTATGAGGAGCTGGCTTCAGGCACCAGGTCTCTTAGCAGACCAACTCTGTGTTATATTGATGTCTGCAAATGAGACATGAAGGCTGGCAGCATCAACCCCACCGTGTGGGAATCTCTTACAGACAACCGCAGTGCCTGGAGATAGTCCAGTTGTGTATCCACAGCCGTGACCAGAGAAGGAATGACCACTGGGAGAAGCACAGAGAGAAGACACGCCATGGTACACCTGCATCAGCACAACCGGATGCCTTCATCTGCCCCAGCTGCAACAAAACATGTCTCTCCCCTATCGGTCTCTACAGCCACTGCAGACTCTGTAACTCTCCAAAGGTTTGACTTCACCCCCAAAGGTGTACAACTCCATTGGCTTCCAAGACCAACAATGCTTGGGCGGAAGAGGGGTGAAAAAACAAGGTCAACTATGCAAGGAGGGGAGGGATTTTCTGAACCCAGTTGATCAGAATAAGGGGGAAAAAAAAACAATAGAAGTCTTCTTCATGAGCTTTTCCAGCTCTGATTAGAACCCAGTGAGATTCTTTGGTGGCTCCAGGGAGATTCTCTTAAAATTGCTTCATCGTTATCACCACGATCTGCAAATTAAAGCAGTATTTCACGAGCGACTTGAAGCAGGTCATGGAACCACAGCAAACTCTTTGCGAGGGAGGCAGGTCTTCCCTAATCTGGTGGGAGTTCAGTTTTGTGGTTAATGGAAGCAGCAATTACTAAATCAAAAGGCATAATGGGACTTGCCTCTAGACAGCAGCACTAGGCTTTAGATTTCCTACAGGCACTGGGTGAGCACGTGCCTTCAGGCATGTCATGGCTTCAGCTCCCCCCCCCCCACTTTTCTATTAGTGAGGGTTTGCCCCCTACCTCCACCTCCCTCCCAAATGAGCTGTGGTGGAGCTGAGAAGCTGTGGGTACTCATTGCTGATTAAATTCTGCTGACTGAGGAAGATGTCAAGCTCTACCCAAAGCAGAGAGCCGCCAAGGAAAAGCTGCTTTTCTTTGCTTTTGACAGCTGGAGCCATGAATTTAAGTAGAGGTCTCACCTTCAGGCAAGTCAACAGCTGGGCAAAGAGTGCAGCCCCTCTTAAGGAGCGAGCGCAGTAAAGTTTTCAGGAGTTTAGTGTTACAAAAAAGGTGAAAGAGCAGACAGAACAGGAGAGCAAACAGCTGAGAGTCCAAGGTGCAACTTGGGCTGACTTTCTTTTTTTAAAAAATGGCATTATTTGATATAAACACTCTTATTTCGTCCTCTTTCGTTGTTTTCAGGATGAACAAATAACAAAGAAGAAACTAAAAGAACAAAACAAATCTCTGCTGACGCTATGTTGGGTTATTCTCTGACAGAAGTATTCCCTGGCTAGATCAGGGCAAGAGACCATTAAGTCCCATGGCAGCTGGCCAGGTGTCTCTGGAAACTCTTAAGGCCTCACCCCAGGGCCAGACCAAGACAATTTGCTGCCTGAGGCAGGGCAGAGCAGCACATTCCACCCTTCCCAAAGTGAGGTGTGTTGTACCCAAGATTGGTCAAATTCTATTTCCCTTTTCCTGTCAGTAAAAACAATGACAAATTAAGTCACTAACAATTTGTTGCCATTTCCTGACACTCGAAATCAAATGCCTGAGGCAGCCACTTCACCTTGTCTAATGGTAGGGCTGGCATGCCAAAGTTGGTGTTTGTCCCCAGCACCTGATATTCAGGGGCATACCCTCCAACACTGATGAAAATCAGGACGTCCTACTCAATAATAATAATAATAATAATAATAATAATAATAATAATAATAATAATATCCCACCTATCTGACTGGGCTACCCCAGCCATTCTGGGCGGCTTCCAACATACATAAAAGCATAATAAAACATTAAACATTAAAAACACACTTCTCTATAGAGGGCTGCCTTCAGATGTCTTCTATAGGTTGTATAGTTACTTATCTCCTTGGCTCAGGGGCCGCATAACTCCATACCCTCCAACATTTCTCTGATTAAAATAGGGCTGTCCTACCATACCCTCCGGCATTTCTCCAATGAAAATAAGGACATTCTAAGGAAAAGCAGGGATCAAATCAGAAATCGGGACAGCTTCTGTAAATCTGGGGCTGTCCCTGGAAAATAGGGACACTTGGAGGATATGATGCTGGTGTCAGCAGCTGAAGCCCTCAAAAATATGAGGGCATCAAGAAAGTTACTTCAGGATGGTAGATCAGAAGCTGGAAAAGACAAAGGAGTTCTGGCAGCATTCTCGGAAAATCGGGGGGGGGGCTTTAACATTTGTATTGGGATGTCTGCCCCCCATTCCTGGACAAATATTTTCTAGATCAGTCACCCTGAGTGTCCATTTTCTAATCTAGTTCAAAATGTGCCTAGATTGGACCCATTAGACCTGCTTTAGACGGAGTCAACCAGGACATTGTGCATGGCAATGGTATCATGTATCATGTCTCATGACGATGCAAATGAAACTGATGTGAATATTGCATAACTAAATATTTTTTTGGGGGGGAAGCAACCAGCTGGTAAGGACCTGCCCAAACAACCCTTTTGGAAAGGGAGGCTCATTTATTTTGATATCAGGCAAAGATATTTTAAAATGGCATCTGAACTGATTTTATACTCCTCCTGTGATGTTCTTACACCTCTTCTGCTTCTGCTGTTTGGGGTTTGTTTTTTTTTTAAAAAAAGACGTTTGATCTGAGGTGTTTGTTTTAATGTTGTTTCATGGTTTTAATTGTTTGTGCTTTTCCAAGAGTTCCCATCCAATATGGTTGGATGTTTTTGTGATCTTCATCACCCTGGGAAGACTTAGAGCCAGTCCCAGCATAGTCATGGAACGGCTCTAGGAATAATACCCAAGAAGGCATACATTTTCGTCAGCTTGTATGTATCCTCCACACAACTTGCCAAGCCTGTGAGCCAAAACCAGAATCCTGGATAGTTTCAGTTAACAGAATAGTTTGTCAGCAAAGTCTAAACACAACCAATTTTCATTGAAAATGCTTTCATCTATTATTTACCCACACATCATTTTGTGGTTGCAAGTAATGACTTCAGAGTTTGTCAAATGTTGGGATTGCCAACTTTTTCCCGTGCCATTAGAGTTGCCTAACAGGCAGCGCATTTAGCAGGTGAAACTTTTAGCACCGTTTTGCCTAGTTACCAAGAAAAGCTTCACCTGCTATATTTCTGCCTCTCATACACTCCCTTAAACAAGCTTCTAATTCCGGCAAGATATTGCAATACAGTATATAAACACCTTTAAAGATCAATGAGGTTAGTATACAGCTGTCAAACTTTTGAGAAAGCCTCTCAGTAAGAACCAGTAAATGGTCTATCCAGACATTGAGATAGTTCTCTTTATGCTTTTTGATGCTCTCTTCCTCCATCACTTTTTGTGATGTTCTCTTGGAGGATAGAAAGAAATGGAGCAAAGGACAATGAAGGAAGAGATACAGAGATAGAACTACCCACTGCTCCTTAACTCATTGGCACTCCTTCCTTCCTTCCTTCCTTTCTTCCTTCCTTCCTTCCTTCCTTCCTTCCTTCCTTCCTTCCTTCCTTCCTTCCTTCCTTCCTTCCTTTTTCTTTCTTTCTTTCTTTCTTTCTCAACTAGCCTCTCCTGTCCACAGCAGAGGCAGATTTAGGGGAGGGCGGTTGCAGGGGAAACCACAAGCATGATGCAGAATGGAAGGCAAGAGGCAAGGGGGCACATAATTTTGGCATCGCACAGGATGCCACTGAAATTTGAGACCCCAACATTGTCCATAGTTTTATTCATCAGCGAGGAAAGAAAAGGCATGCAGAAAATAGTTCACCCAAAATCCAGCGCAGACTGATCCTTAGGACAAAAGGGGCACTGCCCCACCAACCCAGTTCATTCTAAGCCAGGCCCCACCTGCTTGCCTTCTTACTTACAACCTATCAGGGGTGGTTCTGCCTGTCACTGGCTCTGGCTCCACGTACTGACGGTCTACCTGCCTTTCGCCCTACCAGTCCCAATCTCTCTGTGGGATTTTTGTGTGATGAACCTGTGTGCTCCATAGATATGAATCTCCTACTGCTAGCTATCTCCAAGATTATTACTTGTGAGGGGGTCAGCTTGTGCATTGTCCAGGCTCTCTGTGTTTCTGGAGACTTTTGCTAAAGAGCCTTTGAGAATACAGAAGTTGGCCATTCCTGCTCTAGACAACAGTCTCCCGTACGTTCAAACTACAATAGTGCAGCCCCTCAACCTTGTTGTGATTGTTCTGCTCTTATACTGGAGTATCGTGTCTGTGCTCCGTTTAACAGGAAATAGTTAATATTCTTCCCCACAAGGCCTGGGCGCACCTGCAGATCTGTGGTGTGTGGTTTCTCCTGCCAGCTGCATCTGTGATTCTGCAGCAGAGATGGAGGCAGTAAAACTGTAAATGGAGAGTTTGCGGCATGACACTGCAGCGCGAAGACCGCCTAGGGGCCTATTGCTGTGGTAACAAAACCACTGTCATCAGAGAGAAGAGGTTTTGTGGGTTAAGCAGTTTCAATAAAGTGCACTTCTCAGCTCTTATCAAAATATTGCCCGCATTTACAGCATTCCCATCTAAAAAGCCGATTGTGTTTTCCCCTTCAGCCCCATTGCAGAGCCTCTCGGCCCAAAAGGCGGCCCCACAATATTTTGCTAAGATGATTCACCTTCTTAGTCATTTGTCTTTGTTCAGGACTCAGCTGTTGGGCTGACCCTTTGACCTTGAGGTCTACCATCCATTATCCCTTTACACTAACTATATTGTCTTCAGAACCAAATGCCTATGTCCCTGTACAGCAACAGCAAATGTGTTTGGCACTTGAAAGCTGCTGGACATTTCTGTGCACACCCTGGGTGTCAGTTATAACTTGTAATCATTGTACACTGTGGGCTAGCTTGCAGCTTGGCCTTTGAATGTATCTCAGGGTTGTTTGCATAGATATTTTAGGGTTAACAGGCCTTTTGCTTGCTTTAGGCTGAAATCCTAGACACTTACAAAGGAGTAAGCTCCAGGACTTATTTCTAATGGCAGAGGAGCGTGTCATCAGGCTGCAATCTGTACACATTTACCTGGAGCAACTCTCATTGAATACAGTAGAGCTTACCTCTGTGTAAACATGAAAAAGATTGTGCTGTTAATCTCTGATTTCTTTTAAAAATGCTTTTAAGGAATTAATCAGAAGATATAGCACGTGAGTGCCGCTGAGAGTAATGTGTAGTTAAATCACAGGGCCTGAATGCAATACTTCTCCTCTGCAAACAACAAAAAGAGAGAGCATATTGCTGGCATATCATAGCCCCTCTGTTCTTTGGGCTTGAAATGACACTCCAGTTATGAGTGTACAGGGCTTCTATTTGCATACATCTGTGTAATGGAGATGCCGCTTGTGCTGGTGGGTTATGCTGAGCTCCTTGTTTGACTCAGTGGGAGTTCAGAGCCTTTGTGGGCATCTAACATAGTATAACCAAGTACAGTGGTACCTTGGGTTACATACGCTTCAGGTTACAGACGCTTCAGGTTACAGACTCCGCTAACCCAGAAATAATGCTTCAGGTTAAGAACTTTGCTTCAGGATGAGAACAGAAATCAGGTTCCGGTGGCGCGGCGGCAGCAGGAGGCCCCATTAGCTAAAGTGGTGCTTCAGGTTAAGAACAGTTTCAGGTTAAGTACAGAACTCCGGAACGAATTAAGTACTTAACCTGAGGTACCACTGTATACCAAGTACAAAGTTTACAAAGTATAGTACCAAGTATAGTATAACCAAGTATAGGTGCTTCTTAAGGGGACACTGTGAAAATTCATTGGTGGTGGTGTTCAGGTTTTTTTTTGGGGGGGGGGGATATCCCAATTTCTTTAACCATGGAACCCAAGGCAGTGTGTAGGTGGCTCCCATGCAAGCACTGAACACACCCAGAACTTCAGCAGGGTGGTAGACTCATATGCCATCAGATTGTTCTTGAATAAAACCCATTTTGGGGATTATGGCATGACTACTCTTCCATGTTTTCACCAATCTGAATCAAAGAACTGAGTTTCGGTTTAAATATTTGTTATTAACAGAGGCATCTTGTTGGCATCCATCTTGGGAGACAATGAAAGAGTGAGCCTTCTGGGGGTAGTCAAGCTGTTGGAGCTCCTTGCCTGCTGTGGCTGTAGAGACCAATACAGGAGAGGCGTGTTTAGTGTAGCCCGGGAAGATGAAGCCACCTTGTTTTGGTACTATAGGTGCACTTCTTCCCTCTGTGTTCCTTGCAGCGGTCATTTCTCCTCTGATCACTGCTAAGAATACACAAGGGATTCCCACATGGCGGGGTTAATGTTGCCAGCCTTCATTTCACGTTTACAGACATCTTTGTAGCGCAGAGTTGGTCTGCCAACTGGCCTAGTTTGAAGCCAGCTCCCTGTAAATCACATCCTTGGGGATCCTTCCATCTTCCATTCTGTGTATGTGACCAAGGCAGCATAGACGTTGCTGAGACAGAAGGGCAAACAATTCATATATTTATGGGTTTTCTCTCTCTAGTAGGGTTGCCACACATCCAAAATTTCCCGGACATGGCTGGGATTTGGCCATCTGAAACGATGTCCAGGTGACAATAGCTGAAAGCTCAACTTTGCCAAAAGTTCTTTTCACTTTTTGAAATATGGCAACCCTGCTCCATAGCAACTTACAGCATTGGGGCAGAATTCAACATAGTTCTATAGCATGGGTAGGCAAACTAAGGCCCAGGGGCCGGATCCAGCCCAATCGCCTTCTAAATCTGGCCGGTGGACGGTCCAGGAATCAGCATGTTTCTACATGGGTAGAATGTGTCCTTTTATTTAAAATGCATCTCTGGGTTATTTGTGGGGAATAGGAATTCATTCTTCCCCCCCCCCCTGCAAAATATAGGGGGTCTGAGGGACAGTGGACCGGCCAGCTGCTGGAAAAGTTTGCTGACCCCTGTTCTGGGGTTTTCCCTAGCCCCATGGGGGGTGGCGGCAAGGGGGGAAGCCCTGTAGTGCTAGCAGAAGTCCTTGCAGGGGCTTCTATTAGCAGGGCTTGTCAGTTGAATCTGGACCCAGGAATAAATTAACAGAATAAAAACAGTAAGACAGAAATAAAATTGTCAACAAGGCAATATTGCATAATATAAAATAATATGTACATTAAACTGGATCTCAATTACGTAATTCAGGAGCCTTCCACTTTTATTAGAGAGGATGTCAAATTTCATGGGTCCTTATGGCTGGAGTCAAATTGGTGGTTTCACTCCCCCATCAATCATTTCAGCAATCTAGACAGGGCACCATATTAACACTGATTCTTTCTTGCGAATATCAAAGGGAGAGTTTGTTGCTTTCCTATCTGTTAGTGGCTTTGCTATGATGGCACCATTTATTTTAGCTAATCATGATGAGACCAACCACAACAAAGGCAATGGGGAGAAAACATTTGTTTTGGACCATTCTCTCCCCTTCCCCTCTCATTTATTTTTGGCCAAATTAATCCCGAGAAACTCGATCTGTGTCCAGAGCCATGATCTGCCCTAGACACCAGCCCGGTTACTAGCGGCCTCCACTTTATGGCCCCTCATAATTGGGAAGGGTGAAAGGTCAAGTTGTGGAGCCATTGTAGCAGCCTTACAATTCCTTTAAAACTTGTATGAAAGACAAAGCTCCTTAGAGACCCTGATGGAACACTGCCCTAGGCAAGGAGGGAGGGAAGGAGGGAGGGAGGGAGAGAGACAAGTCTGCCCTGGCCTAGGAGATAAAAGCCACATCAAAAGAAGCAGTGGTCAGCTGTCCATTTGGAGTTGCAGCTTGTTTTGAGAAGCGTGAGGGGAAAACTCTCACAGGACAGTCTCTAAGAATTTTGCATGTGAAGTTTTTTGTGTGTCTTGTTTTGTTTTTTTAAGCCACAAGAAGGAGGGGAGAAAGCTCCGCTGCAAACAGAAGGAGTTGCTGTTTGGCTAGATTCCCAGACTGAATCACTTAAATCATGTTTAGTGCCTCCAATGTGAGTCGCCGCCTGTTTATAACAGTCACCGCGAGAGACCCAACGTGGATGCATTTCCCAAATCAACATCTGAATGCAAGTATGGATCAAAAACTAACATCATAAACTATCAAAAGCCTTTAATTCTGGGAAACTTCTTGAACCTTGTGGCTGGGTCCTTTTAAAAGGATGTTTCCTGACTTTACAAAAAGAAACCTACAAAACAAACAAGGCCTGAGCACAAACAGCTTGCTGAGCTTGTAATACCTGTTTAATTATAGCAATTATTCTGGTTCACAATACAGTAATAATAAAGATTGGAATCTAGAGATCCTTGCATGCACACACATAGATCCTTCAGGGCTTTTGAAATATTTCACTGCAGACTGCAGTCCCTCATACCATACTGGTTGCCTCTGGAGAATTCCCCAACTTGGACTATTGTGGGAACAGAACTGGTGAATATGCAGAAAACAAAATGTGGCCTTTTTATATGGAATAGTTTTCATGAAGGCAGCCTTCTAAAGACATCAAACATATTTAAAATTATATTAAGCCCTGCAAGGTCACCTTTAGCAGGAATAATATTTCTTTATTTTTTATTATTAGATCTTAGTCCCTTGGTTAGCACTGGATGAAAGCTTTGCTCTATGTTACGAACTGGTAAAGTTCATAACAGTAAAGTTTTTTAACTGTCTTCAAGGGCAGCCCAAGGGGAAATTTATTACAGTAATCAGGTTGAGAAGACACTGGGATATGCAAGCCAGGCAGGATTGTTGTTTTCCAGAAAGGGATGCAGGCAGAATATCAGGGCACATGATAAAAGCAGTCATGTTGCTGAAGCTGAGCAGGTCTGGATTTGGTCCGCGCTTTGATGAGAGTTTGCCTGAGAATCCCATGAATGCTAACCTCAAGTTCCGTGATGAAAGAAAGGCAGGATATTGGTGTACGCAGGCCCAGGGCAGCCATTATGGTGCCCTTCAGATGTTGCTGGACTCCCAACCCCACCAGCATGGCCAATAGACAGGGATTAGAAGTGTTGTAATTCAGTAGCATCTGGAGGGTACCATCCTGGCTACCCCTATATTAAAGGATAATATCAGCTGAAAGAAGGTACATGTCAAACCACAATAGGTCACCTGGATAAGGAAAAGCACAGGTCCAGGAGATTTTGCCTTTCCAATCTGTTATTCAGCTCTAAATCAGAATAAGCATCATTCCACAGAAAACCCACTTGACTTTGATCTGGTCCAGAGGTAAAAAGTGTGTTCACCCCTGGGGAAAGTGGTGGATCAAGCGGATGAGCTCTAAGTCAACCCTAAGTCATAAAGAGACTGATTCATTGCTCACTCGGCCATTTTAGCCAAAACTGTTGGATTTGAAACTGGTCCGTAATTTCCAAAATCACCAAGTTGAGAGGCTTCTTCAGTAAAGGTGTAAATACTGCCCCTCTCAGAACAGATTTATTGCAATGTCCTTCTTGCAGAGAAGCACTGACCACAACCAAGATAGAAATCAAAATAATTTGTCTTGCAAGAGAACACTATAATCGAAAATTTTTGGAGCTGCTTTGCTAGAGGTAAAAGGTAAAGGGACCCCTGACCTTTAGATCCAGTCGTGGCCGACTCTGGGGTTGCGGTGCTCATCTCGCTTTAGTGGCCGAGGGAGCCGGCGTACAGCTTCCGGGTCATGTAGCCAGCATGACTAAGCCGCTTCTGGCGAACCAGAGTAGCGCACGGAAACGCCGTTTACCTTCCCGCCAGAGCAGTACCTATTTATCTACTTGCACTTTGATGTGCTTTTGAACTGCTAGGTTGGCAGGAGCAGGAACTGAGCAACAGGAGCTCACCCCATCGCGGGGAGTCGAACCACGACCTTCCAATCGGCAAGCCCTAAACTCTGTGGTTTAACCCACAGCGCCACCCGCGTCCCTTAGTTTGCTAGAGGTACTGATCCTGATTCTGGAGGCTGAACTTGCTTGGGGACTAGTAGCGCCTGGCTGGCTTTCTTTCACATGTGTGCATCCACCTTCTGCTTATTATGTTCATAACAGCTAACAACATAAATAGCTACCGTACTTGCCTCTTACCTGCTCTGCCTGCCTGTTTTAAAATACTGTTTCTGTGGGTAGAGTTATCAGTATGGGCTGCCCTGAGGCAATACTTGGCCAGAGCCTTGAACTTGACAAAAGAGAGTTAATAGCCCAGCAATGTGTTTCCATGGGAACTAATTATAAGGCCATTTTCCTTAAGACTTCTGAAATGCCTGAAAGCATATTAGACATCCCCACTTTATGGATGATGTAATCTAGGTGTCTGTGTACCAGGAGAACAATAGACTGCAGTGTTTGAAACCGAGAAAGAGAAAACTCTGGTACAAACTGTGTGTGATGCTAAATGTACCCCCAGCAACTATCTCAGTTTCCCCCAAAATTTAATAGCAGGCAGAGGCGCCGAGTTCCACCTGACATATGGGGAGGGGCTCATTGTGTGCGTGTGTGACAGCACATGCGTCAGGAGGAGGCCATGAGGTCGCACGAGGCTCACTGCTGCCATGCCCACCGCCACCATGGGGAGGCCTGGCAAGCCCCAGCCCCACATACTGAATGCCTGGAGGTCTGACCACAGAAGTGGAGTGAGTGTCACAATACAGTCATACCTTGGAACCCAAATGCCTTGGTACTCGGATGTTTTGGCTCTCGAACGCCGCAAACCCAGAAATGAGTGTTCCGGTTTGCGAACATTCATTGGAACCCAAACGTCTGACAGGGCTCCCGCGGTTTCCGATTGGTTGCAGAAGCTTCCTGCAGCCAATCAGAAGCCGCAATTTGGGTTTCGAACGTTTTGGAAGTCAAACGGACTTCTGGAACGGATTCCGTTTGACTTCCAAGGTACGACTGTATAAGGTATTTCAACCACGTCTCCAGCATTCTCTTCTGTCTTGACCCAGTGAAACAAGGGGACTTGTGAATATTTTAGGATACGTAGTCCAAGGTCAGACCTTTTAACATCACAGTAATCCAAGTTTATGCACCAACTACCGGTGCTAAAGAAACTGACCAATTCTATGACATCAAAAAAACTAAGATCATGGCCACTGGTCCCATCACCTCCTAGCAAATAGAAGGGGAAGAAATGGAGACAGTGAGAGATTTTACTTTCTTGGGCTCCATGATCACTGCAGATGGTGACAGCAGCCACGAAATTAAAAGACGCCTGCTTCTTGGGAGAAAAGCAATGACAAACCTAGACAGCATCTTAAAAAGCAGAGACATCAACTTGCCGACAAAGGTCTGTATAGTGTTTTTCCCCCACTTTTTTTTTTATTAAAGATTTTGTTGATTTACAAAAGTGTGCAATGTCTCTCTCTCGTCCCCCCCCCCCATGTAACATTTTTACAAAGCAATTTAATTTGTTGAGACATTAGGAAGAAAAGGGGGAAAGAGGTGGAGGGGGGGAAGATGGGTGGGGGTGGGGGTCGGGTGGTGATGTTTCTATTTTACTTACTATATGTAGGGTTTGGTGTCAGCGTTGCTTGTGCAGGTTCTTTGCTGTTTGCTTGTGTTCCTTTGGTGGTGAGAGAGGTTGGGGTTGGCCTAGGGTGTGGTTATTCATTTGTGGTTGGCTGTGGTGGTCTTTGTTTTCATGTGTGAGTGGGGTGGGTTTTGGATCAGGTTAGCCATATTGATTTGTATGCTGTTGGTGGATTTTTGTTGTTGTCTTGTTGGGCTGTGTATGTGATAAAGGGGAGCCATAAAGTTCTGTATAGTTAAAGCTATGGTTTTCCCAGTAGTGATGTATGGAAGTGAGAGCTGGACCATAAAGAAGGCTGATCGCCAAATAATTGATGCTTTTGAATTATGGTGCTGGAGGAGACTCTTGAGAGTCTTGGAGAGGAAAGGAAAGCTCCCAGTTGGGAGCTGAAAGAGTTTGCTGTTTTCTGCAGAGGTGGGGATTAAGAACTAGTTTTGTACAGAGAGAAGTAGAGGCACTTGTCCACTGTTTCTAAACTTTAGATATCCTCCCTCCTTTTATTTTATTTTTTTAGCATGCTAATGTTAAAAAGGGTAGAATTTATCGTTGCAGAATGACAACCTGCTTCCATCACAGCCATTTCAGCTTGTCAGATGGAAGCGTCTCCCTTCTCTTCCCCCATGTGCTGTTCTAGGGGTTCTCCTGACTCGCTGAACCAAATTGAGATGGAGTGGGGGGGGGGGCGGAATGGAGGGGATGCACCGGGGGGGGGGGTAGGGGAGGGGGAAAGTCCCATTGCACTAGCAGAAATTCTAGCACTGGCTCCCGCTAGCACAGCTGTTTAGTTGAATCTGGCCCTAGATGTGTATTATGTTTTATTGTTCACCTGAGATAAGCAGGTAATCACTTAAGCTACGAGACACTATTTTACAGGGGTTATTGCTGGGATGATATTGGGTATAATTAGACATTGCTGCTTATTATATTTTCATTAAGTTCATTATGCATAATGTACAATTACATATTATGAGCTATTTTGTATTACTTATTATTATGTATTATATTTATACAACTATTTAATTATTATTTTTTTCATTGTATGGTTAGTATGTTGTGTAATGACATATATTGTTTATTATGTTCTACGTCGTAAACCGCCTTGTGATCTTTTGACAATGGGCAGTATATAAATGTTTAAAATAAATAAATAGTTTCAAGGGGCGAAGAAAGTTCAAGAGCCCTGTGTGTTGAATTCTTTTAGAAATCCTATTCATCAATGCTCTTGGAGGGCAAATCAGTAGGATTTTCATTGGTTAGAATGAAATTCCCTTGGACAACTTGCAGCTGCAGAAACATAACAATAACTTGACAATGAAAAAACCCAAAGGCTTTCTTTGGGGTGGGGGAAAATTAGAGAGAAGATTTTGGCCTTGATTATCAGCATTCTACCTACTGTTTTCAGGATTAGAAAACTCTATGGGAAATATTTTCCCCAGCATGCATCTGCTTGGAAATCTCTGCATTAGCAAAGCTTCAAGGCCTTCATCAAATGGCAGAACAGCTTCCTCTAGAGTCTTATTCCTGCAGATCACCCCTCACCCTGCCTGCCATCCTTTCTTGTTTTGCATCGGCCGGCCTTGTAATGAAGGGGTTACTGTCTCGATGCAGTGTACTAGTCAGTGAGGGCTGACTTGGCTGGAACAGACGTTAACTTCCACAGTAAATCTGGCAGGAGCTGGTAATTATGGAAAAAGCAGCCAGGGGTCATGCCCAGCCAAAGCTTGGGAGTAACAGAGCAGAAAATCAAAACAGGGGGGAAGGGAAGTTACGCTCATCATCGCCTTCGGCCTTCCCTGCTCTCCTCTGAACTATCAGGGGCCTGTCATCGGTTTGTTATGCTTAGAAGCAGCCCCTGGAAGATGAGGTAATAATCATGTTAAACATTAACTGCCTTAGCACTCGCTGCACTGTAAACTCACCTTCATCTCTGCAGTTTGACCATGGAAAAGCTCTCTGCGGTGTTTGTTCCTCTGGTTTTGTTCCGAGACCTGCTGTACCTTTGCACAGCCAATATGTTGCCCCTCAGGGTCTCATTCTGCAAATGATTAGCATTAGCACTCACTAACCAAACAATAAAATGGCAGTGAATCAGCAAGCAGGCCTGCAGAAATCTGGAGTAACTGTCCACCGTTTGATTGTGTACTTTCTGTTTGATGGGTAAATATGTTCGGCATATAAATGTAACGTGTGTTTGGGGAGGGAGGGTGAACTCCAGCTGCACTTGATCCACATAACCCATTTCCCCCCTTCCTCACAGGGTAAACTGATCATCACCAAACATAGGAAGCTGCTTTATACCAAGTCAGACCACTGAATCATAGAATTGTAGAGTTGGAAGGGACACCAAGCTTCATCTAGTACAACTCCCTGCAGTAATGCAGGAATTGGTCCATCTAGCTTAATACACTGTATTGTCTCTGTTGACCATCAGTGGCTCTCCAGGGTCAGTCCTACCTGGAGACGCCAGGGATTGAACCTGCAACCTTATTTATGAAGAGCCTGTTCTCTCCCACTGAGCCATGGCCCTTCCCAACAGGCTGTGGTTGAGGCACATAAACAGTCACAATGGATAGGCTGAGGCAGCAGTAATGATCTAACTGGTATCCTTTATTGCAGATATTAATATTGGGCAGCATGAAGCAATTGGATGCATAAAAACGGAATCCATTTGGAATATAAATTGTCCAGACCCAATTTCAAGCTTTTTTTGCAGGAATCTGGTTGGCCACTGTGAGAACAGGATGGTGGACTAGATACAGCAGGCTTACAGTATTTTATGTATCTTATAAGCTAATGGAGATTTTGTGATCCAGCAGGCTGTTCTTATATTCTCATGTTCACATGCATAAGTGCTCCTTGCGACGACATTCTCATTCAGAGATGCACCACAGTGTCCTCTGAGCTGGAGACAAGCACAGGGGCCTTTTCGGCCGCCCAGCAGAGTCCCGTTTCAGGCTGAGTGGCCATGGATAAAGCTGAAGGGGGAAAGGGAGAAAGAGTGTTTACTCATTAAACCTTTAACAAGCTGCCCACCCTCTGCCTTGTCTAGTGCACTATAGGTTGTTTAATGAAGCAGATATACACTAAAACAGAAACTCCCTTATTAAAAAGCTCAGGGCCATGAACTAACTCAAAGGAAAGGGCTCAGCCTTAGCAGCAGCAGTGGGAAGGTCGAAGGCCACCCATAGGTTATGCCGAATGCTTTTGTCCAAGATTTGCAAGCTGCAGTGCCGTTTGCTGGCTCAGTTTACTTTGCACAAAATGTTGGTTTTGCAGATAAAGTGTCCCACACCTTGAGTTTCCATTGGCACATTCATGAGTGCAGTTGCTTTTCACGGCCTCTTCGAAGGGTAATTGGGCTTGTTGAATGTTCTCAGAGCCCCGTGCCAATGAAAGGGGGGCCCCTCCATATTGTGTATTCATTTTCCATATGTAGTTTTGTTCAATCAAAACATTGTTTGGAAGGCTTCCTAGATAAATGTCCAAACACATCCATTAAGTGCTTATTCTAGTCAATTGGTTGCGGGGGGAGGCTATGCCTCTTCCACTGGATCAGAGCCAACCTTTAGCCTACATTTGCATCATAGATTGTCTACAGGTTGTAGCTTGTCAGATACTGAAATCACACGTAGAATCATAGAGCTGGAAGGGACTCTGAGGATCATCTAGTCCAGCCCCCTGCAATGCAGGAATATGCAGCTGTCCCATACGGGGCTTGAACTTGCAACCTTGGTATTATCAGCACCACGATCTGATCCAACTGAGCTATCCAGGCATACATTTTTTTTAAGTGTTTATGACCACTTGGGGCGTTCTCCTTCTTCAGTCCACACAAACTAAGGCTTTCACATTAAAATGTCACACACGCCCCTCTAGCTAGGGTAGGAGAAGACATCTCTCTGCTGCCCTATCCTAGGTAGTGGCCCACATTGCTTTTGACTAGAGGAAAACACTATCCCATCATGTCATGGATGCTTTAGGGAATTGGGACTAGATGGCCCTTGGGGTCCCTTCCAACTCTACAATTTGATGATTCTTTGATCATTCTGTGGTTGGTGCCATGCTGCTAGTGTGATAATTTGTCATAGAGATGTTGTTCTCAAGGCCGGCCCAATATTGTTTGCCATATTTGCCCTGCCCTGATTTTCAGATGTTGCTACTTGCTAGGTTTAGATCAGAATAGATGAGGCTAGAATGTGTGTGTGTGTATTAGACAAGCCTTAAAAAGGATTGTTTAGTTTTGGATAGAGAAAGGCAGCTGCTATAGATATAAGATTTGCAGCCTGCCACAGTTCAAATATAAGAGAGAAATCCAGAAAAGGAAAAGTAGATTGTTCTGATAATAGGAAACAGACCTTCCTCAATAGATCATCAGTTCTGATTGCAGCAAGTTTGGCCCTGATCTAATGAAATATCACTGTGACAGCTGTTTACAGTTTTCACAGTATAGCCACCAATATCTGGACATGCCGAGGTACATGAAATTGCCTATGGCCATGGGACGCCTGGGACTTGGTGTATGTTGTGTGTTTGAGTATGTGTGTTGACTGTGTGCATAAAGCATGCCAGATACATAGTGGCATGAGTCGTAAAGTAAGCTGGATAAGTAAAAGGATTTCATTATGGAAACTTTGCATAAATAAATCTGTATGTGAATTGAGCGGTGGCTGTGGTCTCATCTCAGCTTGGAATTAATTACTTCAAAAATGTGGGGAAATGGTTATAGTTGCAGCTATCATTCATATTAATTTCCCGGCCAATTAGGGATCAGCAGCAACAGCAGCCCAGCTATATGATAACAGTGTTCCTTTGAGGATGGCAGTGATGGAAGCATGTTCTTGAGCACCTCAGCAGTATGTTAACTGGTTTCATGAATCAGATCACAGGATTCCTGAAACAAAAGAACATTCTCCATACAGCCCCTAAGTGTGGCAATCCTGAAACGAAAAATCCAGTAAGAAGTTTGTTGCTAGTTTCATAAGTTTTAATGTTTCATATTCACTATTGCCTCTTCATTTCTAGTTTTTCCTTGGCAGAGAAAAACACTCATACACAGTATTTATTCTCTCTCTCTCAATCCCTCTCTCTCTCTCTCTCTCTCTCTCTCTCTCTCTCTCTCTCTCTCTCTGTGTGTGTGTGTTTTGTGAGAGAGAGAGAGAGAGGGAGAGGGAGAGGGAGAGGGAGAGAGAGAGTTATATGAGAAATCCCTACTCCCAGAATAGTTATTTCTTAAAGATTATGCTAGAAGAAAGGACTCTGTTTCTACAGCTTGCTCTTTTTGAATTCACAAAGAAATCTGTCCCCTTGATTTTTAACAGAATTTGCTCCCAAATTCTGCTCTGCTGCAGGGTGCCACTGCCAATTATTCTTAACAATACATGAAGAGCAGTGGCTGAGTTAGGCTGTTCATTCTGCTGGGTGTGGGGGCCCCAGGACTCCTGTCCTAGACTGATAGCACCACTGATGAAGAGCCCTAGTGGATCGGTCCAAAGTGCCATCCCACTTCCAATGGTGGTCAGAAAGATGTTTCTGGGAAGTTCACAACCAGGGCAAGGAATCACTAGCCACCTCCCTCCCAACCCAATCCCCCACATCTCCATCCACTCCAGTATTCAGAGGCGTTTAGGGACGTAACTAATAGTGCATGGTCCAGTTTAGCATTCACTTAGCCTGAAAGACCACCTGACCCTGTGAAGACCTGTAAGATCACTTAGATCATCTGGGGGAAATTTACTCATGGCACTGCAACCAAAAAAATATCACAGATTGGTGACCCAAAAACGGGAGTTCTTTGCCATTGCCCCTGACCCTTGGAATGCCATTCTCTCTACAATACTTTTTTTTTTAATGGCTCGTACGGGGAACAAACCCACCCTCTGCCATACTTGAAGCAAAATCTGTCAGTTTCAGGTGTCCAGTAAAGACATTATCTTTTTGCTCAGGCTTTCCCTGGTCCCCCAAAATCAGACCCTGTTCTTACTCAATTCCTGTTTTTATGTTGTGTTTTGTATGTTGCATGGAGATTTTAAAATATCAAGCAGCTTAGAAATGCTTTTAAATCAATCAATCAATCAATCAATCAATCATGGCTAATAGCTGTTGATAGATGTATCTGCCCCAACCACTTGCCCTGAAGTTGTTAAATCCCCTCTTTAGAAGCTAAGCCAGTGATCACGAGTCAAATTTAAGAGTCACTTGTGTGCTGCATGAAAAGAAAAACATTATTTTATATTTCCTGAATCGAATGGCAATCAATTTGAGTTGTGTAACTCAAATTGGGTCTACTAGACCCCTCCAAAAAATTAAGCAATGTGGACTAAAGTTCCTTCTCGATCCCCTCTGGGATTAGAGGCCCTGAAATATAAGATTCATTAGTTTCATAGTAGATCTGCCCCTCTCCAGGATGGCTTAATATGTTACATTTTGCCTTATATAACTATACCCAAAATTCTGTGTACTGTCATTTGTTGGGAAGCATCAGCGCACATAAGTGCCAGAGTAAACAGCTGTGTGGTTTTCACGCATGGTAACTGATGTATACAGGCGAGCATGTCTCCCAACCACCCACATCCATGTGGGTAAATTCAAAGCACATGACTTCCACCAAAATATCCTGGGATCTGTATTTTGGTAAGAGTGCTGATAATTACAGTGTAGCTCTATGAGGCAGAAACTACAGTTCCCAAGATTCTTTGAGAGAAGCCATGCACTTTAAATAGGTATTAAATAAACTATGGTGTGGATTTGCCCCCCTCCCCAGTAATTGCAGCCTGCAGTTTGGCCTATAAAGGCTTCCCAGCAGCTTCAGCTTATTTAGGGTTGCCATATTTCAAAAAGTGAAAATCTGGACACAAAAGTTGTTGTGCTTTTTTTTTTTTTTTTTTTTTTTTTTTTTTTTTTTTTTTTTTGCTAAAGCTTGGGCTACTGGTAAGTCTTAATGAGCACCACAGTGCCATAGAACAGACTGGGCGTCCCTTATTTCAGATACCCCAAGTGACCCTTTTGTGAACTTCTAATCTGGCAAATCTAGATGTCAGTAGTATGGGGCGGGGATCTTGTTATTATGTGGGAAAGACCAATTTAAAGCTATAAATACCTCGTCTCCAGCCACAGAGTTATCATGATTCATCATTTTTTTTCCCTTTTGTAAATAATTTACAATACGATAGAAGAGAGATTTTTGTTTTGTTTTGTTTTGTGGGATGAAATTGAAGCTAGTTGTTGCAACATGAGGGCAACTGTTAGGTAAATTCTGCTGAAACAGGTCAGCTTAATCCCACCGCTGAGGAAAAACAGTGTTCCATTAAGAAGAAAGAGAGGGAGAGGGAGAACGTGGGGTTGAGTCACTGTTTAATAAACTGAACATTACTCACTGGGGCTCAGATAATAAAAATAATGCCTAATACGTTTATACTGAGACTAGAGGAAGAGCCGCAGAATCGTGTTTCTCCTGAGAAACTCTTTGCCACAGAGGAGCCATAAAAATGAACATTAACGAAAGACTCTAGATGAGTTGTTTATGTAACCTTCCTAACCTTCCCTTCTACTCCCGCACCAGCACCTAAGGCCTGCTAATATGTCGATTACCAATTATGGGACAGATTCCCAGCGTTGCTGGTTTTACATGCCCGATTTAGCCAGTCCTTTCCTTGTATTTGTCTTACTGGTCTTGAAGAACAGATGACAGAAACCATATCATTGCATTCCTGAAATGCCCTGTCTCCAAAAGGTCCACAGTTCAATTCCTGCCTGAAATCCTGGAGCAGTCAGGGGAAACAATACTGATCAACAGTCTGACTTGGTATAGCCAACCAAAGACAACTAGCCACACCCTAGGCCACCCCAACCTCTCTCACTACCAAGGAAATACCGCAAGTGAACAGTAAGAGAACCCACACAAGTGATGTGTGATGAAAACCCCACATATACACTAAGTACAAGAACAGAAGCATAACCACCCCACCCCGCTCACCATTTCCATCCTAACCTAATACTGCATGCAACACTAATGTCTCACAACTGATCTGTAGAAAACACAACTTGAAAAAAGAGACAATGCACGTATTTTTGTAAACTAAGAAATCTTTAATAATTTTTTTTTAAACAGTCTGACTTGGTATAGGGCAACTTGCTATGTTCCTATGAAAAGACCACCGCTCTTCCAATGTTACTATTGCATTCTGCACCTTTCCTTCAAGGATACCAAAGTGGCCGAATAAATAAAATTGACTTCCGCACTTGGCATTTACTCCAGAATGGTTGTGCTTTTGTTCACTTGCTTTTTATGAGGCAACTATATGATGGGGTCATTCAATCATTCCCTGCCCCCCTCTGTGGTTCTCCTGTCTTTTCTTATGTTCCAGATGACCTGTTAATTCAGCATTCTGATTTGCTTGCACAAAACTTGCACTGGAGTTAGGTCCTGTCTTCATTGAGCATTTGTTCTGATCTGTTTTTGTTGTTGTTTAGTCGTTTAGTCGTGTCCGACTCTTCGTGACCCCATGGACCAGAGCACGCCAGGCACCTCTGTCCTCCACTACCTCCCGCAGTTTGGTCAAACTCATGCTGGTAACCTCGAAAACACTATCCAACCATCTCGTCCTCTGTCGCCCCCTTCTCCTTGTGCCCTCCATCTTTCCCAGCATCAGTGTCTTCTCCAGGGAGTCTTCTCTTCTCATGAGGTGGCCAAAGTACTGGAGCCTCAGCTTCACGATCTGTCCTTTCTGATCTGTTTACAGGGTGGTTATATGACAATGACCGTTCACCCTGGTTGGCTTGCAGGGTCTTTGCACACCTTCCTATTCACCATTCATTCAACCCATACTTTTCACTGCATTTCCCTATCACAGTACTTTCCCAATCATAAAAAGTCGCCACACAATTTATTCGGTGCATTTTCATTATATTACGCTTCCCAGTGGCATCATTTTATCAGGGTCATGGTGTGCTGGCGTGAAATCGTGTGCAATTGAAACACCCCATTCCACCCCCAATCCGCCTTTTAGTGCCATCTTTTATGATGTTTCCAGGTCATTTCCGGGTTTGGCGCCATGTGCACGATTATGCACATGTTGGTAACGCTTAAAATGGGGATTGCTTGGGTATTCTCAGTTGCAGTTCCATGTAGCTTACAGAGGAAGAGCGATGGGATAGCATTAACAGCCACCAACCAGCCTGGAAGCACCAAAAGCCACCAGGAACCCTCTTGGGTACAGATAAGAAGCAGCTTCCCACCCTTTCCAGCAGAAATACAGTCCAAAGATTTGTTCCAGAAAACGTTACAGACTCCAGAGCAAACTCAAGCCTCAAAGCTCTTGATTTCTTTAGCAGCTGGGAATGTTACACCAGAGCTGCTGCAGTCCGCACTGTGGGAACTGATGCTGCTAAATGGTCCAAAAAGCATCCCCCCCCCCGCCCTTCGTGCTAAAGCATGGCTCCTTCCAACATGTGGTTACATTTTCATAAATAGATTTTCTGCTATATCATCACATGTAGCATTTGCTACCTGGCACTGGAATCAGATTTAATTCAGGTGGCTTTCTTCCAAAAAGGAAATAAATTCTGTCCCTTTAAGAGCTTTTAAACAGAGCAACATCAGCCAAGGTGGGGATTTCCTGCCACTGCCACACTGTGATGGGAGAAGCTGCGCCTGTGGAACCTCCACCTGGCTTGGTGCCCTTAAAAGGCCAGTCGTCTTTGGAATAAGCACAGCTCTGACTTTGTGTGCCAGATCAATGGGCATTTCCAGTGTTCTTATCAATAGATATGTAGTGTGATTTGTGATGCAAAACTGTCTGGCAGAGTCTGAAAATACATTTCCCCCCTTTAAGACCACACACCCAATACTCCTTATCCTTTTGTCTGGCAAGCTTGAATGGTCCTCAGTGGACATTTTCATCACCCTTCTCTAGTTATTATGCTCTTTCTGGTACTCACATGAATAAGTCATTTAGTAATAATCTGTTCTCTTGACTCCTTGACCTTTGACCTGTTGCAGCCAAAGGTGGCCAATGATGAATGAAAGCCAGTATTTGCTTCAGGCCTTTTAACAAGTGACCCTAAATTGTGTGTTTGGAACACATGGGTTTGGGTTCTTTTTTGGTGTGGGAGCATGTATATACACTGTTAATGTGGGGAGAGGAAGATGAATTCAGAAGAGTAACTGAACGCAGTATAGTTTCACATTTGCAATAAGAGTTTAACACGAAGCCTTACGTGTGAAAATGCCCTTAGTCTTTCTCCTTCCCTTCTACAACCCGTACCTTGTAGCCATTGAAATGTTGCTCTTGGCAGGAACTAGGCCATGAGGGAGGTTACATTCATTGTTTTCTGAAATGTTTTTCTTAATGTCTCGGGAGGGGGGGGGGGAAGAGTGTGAGAAGTCAGGCTGAAAGGTCATTTGACCCCTTTGTTTGTTTTGGAATGCCAGATCCAAACGCTCCAGAAATGGTTCACGCACCCGGCACATTTCCATATATCCCACTTTAGATTTTCTCTGCCGTGTTGAGCAGCGCATAGCCCAGCAGAGTATCAAAAGAAGACATAAGGGAAAAAGCCGAAGGCATCTATGTTGAAGATAATAAAAGCATTTGTATGCCTAACTCACAAATGAGTGGAGAATTCAATGCTACAAACCTAAGTGTTGATACTTGGAAGTATATCCTGAAACATCAAAGAAAAGTGTGGGTGCATAGAGGGTATGTTGTAGGCATCCTGTAACATAAAATAGCCCATTCTCCTTCAGATGGTTAGATTCCAGGGAAGAATTAAATCTGGTAGCAGGCACATTGCAGCAGGGACGCGGACTTATAAAAAATATTGGGGGGGCCCGGGAAAGCTCATGAATAATAAATAAGCTCATGAATATGCAAATAAAGTGGCGCCGCCTCCTCGTGAGCGAATAGGGGAGAGCGTGCTGCGCCTATTAATCAGCTCCAAAGGAAATTGGGTGGAGCTTTTGCTCGGGAGGGAGGGCAGGAGGCATGCAGCCCGCCCCTCCCTGTGCATTTTGGGCTGGGGGAGGGGCGGCGATGGCGCTCTGCTGGAGGGGCGCCGGAGATTATTGGGGGGGCGGAGCCCGCCCAAACGAATTTTTGAGGGGGCTCGGGCCCCCTCAAGCCCCATGGAGTCGGCGCCTATGCATTGCAGTGTATGTACAGTGGCAGCTAGGCAGAAGTGTCTGGCATGGTGAGGCAGAGCAGTTTACCCGACCTCCCAGCAGGTGTGTCTCTGCTGCTTACTGGAAGGGGCAAGGTCAGTGCAGTGCAAGCGCTCCAGCCAAGCCACATTGACACGCTTGCATTTCATTGCCCTCCTCATCACCTCATCCCCCCTGCCCATGAGCAGCAGTGGCTCACCTGCTGGGAGGTCAGGTAAGCGCCTTCATGCCATCAAGCGATCTGCTGGTGTAGCAAGGCCATATTGCCCCACACACTATGCAGGAGAGAGAACCCTGTGGAGATCTTCACCTATATGACAGGAAAGGTTGATGGAAGAGAAGAAAAGAGAGAAGATTAAGGGAAATCACAAGGAGGGTTAAAGTGGGGGGAAATAAAAGTAACAGTCTGGGGGTAGGAAATGGGAAACCGATGAGGAGTGTGGATTGTTTAATTAGAGAAAAGCTGAGCAAATGATGGCTAGATTCAGAAATGGTTGCTGTTTGGGTTCACAGATGTCCTGCATTTAAGGATTGGTTCAATGCCATGAATATCTTGGAAGTGGTGAAATCTCATGAAATCGGAGGGGTTTATAATATTTCCCTTCACTGATCTGATAGTAGAACCAAAGCTGGAAAATAACCTGTTTCTCCTTTTAAAATATCTACTTTGGACAAATAATAGATTGGGTGTTACAGACAACATATAAGACTTGGGCTGCAGTCCTCCATATATTATGATACTACAACTTCTTCCAGCCAGCATGGCCAGTGGTCAGCAATGGTGGGAACTGTGGCCCAGCAACATCTGGAGGGTTCATAGTCATACTCAGAGTAGACTCCTTGAAATGAATGAACATGACTAACTGAGATTCATGACTTTCAGTGGTTCTGCTCTGAGTAGAACTTATCATGCAAACCTTATGTTGATTGTTGACCAGAACTGATAATATTGATATTGCTATTAAAGGGTACAAAAATATAACCACAAAAAAGTTTAGGATTAGCACATTCCTATGCATCCATGTGGGAGGCGGGTGGCGCTGTGGTCTAAACCACAGAGCCTAGGACTTGCCAATCAGAAGGTTGGCGGTTCGAATCCCCACGATGGAGTGAGCTACCATTGCTCGCTCCCTGCTCCTGCCAACCTAGCAGTTCGAAAGCACATCAAAGTGCAAGTAGATAAATAGGTATCACTCCGGCGGGAAGATAAACGGTGTTTCCGTGCGCTGCTCTGGTTCGCCAGAAGCGGCTTAGTCATGCTGGCCACATGACCCAGAAGCTGTATGCCGGCTCCCTCGGCCAATAAAGCGAGATGAGCACCGCAACCCCAGAGTCGGTCACGACTGGACCTAATGGTCAGGGGTCCCTTTACCTTTATGCATTTATGCTTAGAAGGAAGTTTCACTGAGCTCAACGGGTCTTATTCATTGGTTATGTGTGTATAGGATAGCAGCCATTGTCATGTAGCTGAATGTGTAATGTTGTCTTCGGTTGTGGATTTTACTCTAGTTAGGTGCTAGACATTTTTGGTGGAAAGGCAGGAGATACAACTGTAACAAAGACAAATGCCATACAAATGACTTCGTGATAAAGATGCAGCTGGAAGGACGTGGAAAAGAGCCGCAGGGCAACAGTTTCTGTCTTGCTCAGGTAATGTATGGCTTATCTCTTTATCATGCCACTAATTTGAGTCTATGCATACTTTAAAAAATAAAAACAAGAGTTTAGAGAGGCTTCTTAGAATTGCGGGTAGGCAGAGTGCTGTTACGCTCATGCTCAGCTTTCAGGCTTTCCACAGGCAGAGGCCTACCTAGAGCAGTGGCGGAGCTTCATGCTCCGGCACTGGGGGGCAGAGAGCAGGTGGAGGCAGGGCTGGCGCGCGTCCTGGGGGCATGGCATGCCGCCTGCGGGGGTGTGGCACTCAGCACAGGCAGGGGGGCAGCCGCGATGGCACCCCACCGGGATCACGCTGCCGGGGGTGGTGTGCTGCCCCCGCATTCCTCTTCCTCCACCAGTGACCTAGAGATTGGCAAAACCGGCCGCTGCTAGGGGTGAAGGCCAAGGGATGGTGCAAAAATCACCTATCAGACTCGGGAGTGTACAGTGGAACCTCGGGTTGTGAACGTGATCCGTGCGGGAGGCACGTTTGCAACCCGCAGCTTTCGCAGCCCACAGTGCCGCGTCTGCGCACGTGCGTGATGCGATTTGGCGCTTCTGCGCATGCACAATGAGCGATTTAGCGCTTCTGCGCATGTGCAAGTGCCAAAACCCGGAAGTAACCCATTCCGGTACTTCTGGGTTCGGCGCACCCGTAACACGAAAACGTGCAACCTGCAGCGTTCGCAACCCGAGGTATGACTGTATGATGTTTATGTGTGTGGTGCCATGCCTCTGCTGTCACAGCAAGATCAAACACAGGAGGAGCTTCCTGTCCTCCTTGCGCTGTGGCACAAGGGTGTGTGAATCTTTTTGCCCTTCCTCCTCACCTTTCCCTCACGTAAAATGTAATAATTTCTAATGCGGCTATTGCGGTAAAGTGGTTTCTTCCGAGGGGGGGGGGGCGCAGATACAACTCCTTGCCAAAGGAGCAAGGGACCCTATGTATGCCTCTGTCCACAGGCATCTGATTGGCCACTGTGGGAACAGATTACTCGCCTACTGTGGGAACAGATTACTCCCACAGTGGTCTGATCCAGAAGGCTCTTCTCGTGTTTTTATGTTGAATTCACTCAGAAGAAGGTACTGTATTTTTTGCTCTATAAGACTCACTTTTTCCCTCCTAAAAAGTAAGGGGAAATGTGTGTGCGTCTTATGGAGTGAATGCAGGCTGCGCAGCTATCCCAGAAGCTAGAACAGCGAGAGGGATCGCTGCTTTCGCTGCGCAGCGATCCCTCTGGCTGTTCTGGCTTCTGAGATTTAGAATATTTTTTTCCTAGTTTTCCTCCTCCAAAAACTAGGTGCGTCTTATGGTCTGTTGCGTCTTATAGAGTGAAAAATATGGTACTCCTACTTCCTTTGGGTAGTGATTTTTCATGCAATTTTGCTTAGAAACAAGCATCTATTTTGTACTGCTACCAGCATTTTATGGGCAATATACCGGGGAAATAATTTGGCCACAAACAGGTTCCTAAATTAAGTTGCATTTTCAAATACGTGTGCCAGTTTTCTTTCTCCTCTCTCTCTCTCTCTGTGCTATGCATGTGTTCTGTCACAGCTCCTAATCTAGCCTCACTTTCTCCATATTTACGACTCCTCTTTGAAAGGGCCATGCCTTCTGGTGATCATTTTTCAGCGGTGGCAGGCAGGAAGTGCTCCTTTTTAAGGAGTCAGTGGACCACTGCAAATCAACAGAGTATCTTTCCTTTCCCAAGAGTTTAGGCCAGGTGCCGAGATTCCAACAATTCATGTCCCAGCCAGGGCCCAACAGAGGGAAAGGCTGTTCCCCATGTAACCTTTCATTATAAATACGGAACTTCATCACTTTTGTTTCACCCCCCCCCCAAAAAAAAAGAATCTAATGTTCCTCCAGCACAGCTGAGGGGTTATAGATTCTTTCTCTCCCAATATTCAACAGATAAAAATAGAATATTTTACAAGTTCATGGAATACAATCCACAGCCATGAAAACCAACGGATCTTTTGCCATGGATCTCAATTAGATGCAGATGATGGCCTCACACCTGCCAACTTTCCCACTTGGGCTAGAAGACTATCAATTTTTATGACAATATCTTTATCCTCACACTTTGTATTTTAATCTTCTAGACTCACCACCTGTCTTTTTGCTAGGAGGCCTTTCCAGCTCTCTAACTGCTCTTGTTTTTAAACAGCACATTTATTTTCATTTATTTAATTTTTTTTATCCCGCTTTTCAAGGAAAATCGCCTCACGAAACAGCAAATATGAATGTACAAACTAAATAACATGTACAGAATACCACAGTGTTTCCTTACATGTGGTGGCTAAGCTGCTGAGACTGAAAAATTGTTGGGCAGTGTTAGGGAATAGGAGGATGGACTGTTTATTTTTACTTATACACTTACTTATCCTCCAAGGGGTTCAGTGCAGCATACATGGCTCTCTTTCCCCTCACAACAACCCTTCGAGGTAGGTTACGGGGGTTAAGGATGGTGGCTGCCCCAAGGTCTCCTGGTGAGCTTCATGGCTCGATAGGGATTTGAAACTTGGTCACCAAAGGCCCTAGTTCAATACTCCAACCATTATACCATACTGACTCTATTTATATTAAGCTCTTAAGGACCATAACCATTATGCTAGGGGCAGTAGTGCAGAGGGGAGCGCACTGGAAGTTTTGAAATGGAAGAAACATAAGCCCCTGCTTTTATATACTTTTGATGAGTTGGCATGCATTGTAGGAAAGGTAACAGAATGGATGAGTTTCTCCACGGTGTTCTGTCACAGCTTCCTTATCTAAATATAGTGGATCTGTTTATTTCCATTGCCTTGCCAACCTGGTGTCTTCCAGATGTTCTGAACTACAAATTTGGTCAGGTTGGCAAAAGCTGTGTTGCACTTTTGCAACCCAGAGGGCCCTGCACACGTGATGTCCCTTTCTCCAAGTGAAAAGTATCTCCAGCAATGTCCCCAAATTCCTTCTTTGCCTGCTGCTCTCTCCAGAGTTTAAAGAAGCACAGGGCTTAGCATGGCAAGAGACAAAGGAGGCCAGGGTTCTGACGGCTGGCCTGCTCTATTTTGCTTGAATTCCTTCAAGATCTGTTTTATTAACTGCTTTGTTATTATTGTGCCTTATCTTGGTATAAGCAGTTTAAACTTTCTCATGCAAGATTCTCATTCCCACCATAAGGAAGAAGGACTACGTCCAGGGTCAGACAAGCAGCATGCCTCCGAATGCCAGTCACTGGGAAGCACACAAGAGAGGAGAGTGTTGTTGCACTCTGGTCCTGCCGTTGAATATAGCATAACAAACAACACAAGCAACACGAAGACCAGTATACTAGATAGCACTGTAATTATCATTGCATACGATACATGTTTTAGTACAACAAAAACAAAATGTGTACACTTGTAAATTCTCTAATATATTTGAAAACAAATGAACACACCTCTGTCAATCTTTGAAAGTCCATAGAAGTACAGTGGTACCTCGCAAGACGAATGCCTCGCAAGACAAAAAACTCGCTAGACGAAAGGGTTTTTAGTTTTTTGAGCTGCTTCGCAAGACGATTTTCCCTATGGGCTTGCTTCGCAAGACGGAAACGTCTTGCAAGTTTGTTTCCTTTTTCTTAACACCGTTAATACAGTTGTGACTTGACTTCGAGGAGCAACTCATAGAACGCGGTGTGGTAGCCTTTTTTGAGGTTTTTAAAGACTTTGGTGATTTTTGAAGCTTTTCCAAAGCTTTCCTGACACCGTGCTTCGCAAGACGAAAAAAATCGCAAGACGACAAAACTCGCGGAACGAATTAATTTCGTCTTGCGAGGCACCACTGTATAATAAGTCTATGGTTGAAACAAAGTAATAGATGCTATCCTGTGGACTAAGCGGTAAAACTTTTTAGGCGTTCATGGTGCCGAAGTAGTAAGTGAATACAGTGGTACCTTGGGTTAAGTATTTAATTCGTTCCAGAGGTCCGTTCTTAACCTGAAACTGTTCTTAACCTGAAGCACCACTTTAGCTAATGGGGCCTCCTGCTGCCGCCGCACCGCCAGAGCACGATTTCTGGTCTTATCCTGAAGCAAAGTTCTTAACCTGAAGCACTATTTCTGGGTTAGCGGAGTCTGTAACCTGAAGTGTATGTAACCTGAAGCGTATGTAACCTGAGGTACCACTGTAACAACGTAGGACAGTGATCCCGGATAATCTGACTGTTTCGCTGGAATCTTCTTCAGCACAACTACAAAAGAATTCAAATATGAAACAATGACCTGTGTACATGAAAGCTATATAAACTTCACACATTGCAACCCATATGCTACAACTACAATAAGAAGGACAAAGGTACATACTCCATAGATTAGAAAAATGCACAAGGAGCAGTGGTCATGAGGATATGTAACCACTGCTACCAGTTGCATGAAACCTGAAGCATAAGTAACCATTCCCAGGTGGCGCTCATTACAGGGAGACTGTTGTTCTGTACTGAATATAACATAGGCATCTGGTGGACTGGATGGGCCATTGGTTAAACCACAATCTTCAGTGTGGTTTAAAAACACCGGTGACTGTATAGGTTTGGAAAGCTGCTGCTCAGACTCCCTCACAAAGGCAGTTGCATGTCCCGAGGGCTGATTGTCTGCTGCAAATCATCCTTGAAAGAAGGCTTTTTGCCATGGAGAAATGGCAAGTTGCATGCTTAACCCTTTCCCAGTGTGGGCAAGATTCAGCTAACTTGTTGCTTGTGTAACAAGACTCCCCTGCCCTCTGCCAGAGAGGGTGTTTTGTTTTGTTTTTGCAGGGGAACCCAGAACAAGTTTGTGGGAGCAGTGGGGAAGGAAAAGTCTGTTGCACAAGTGGACCTTGTTTCCTTCCTGCACACCCCACTTAGTGCTACGCTAAATTCCACACCCTGCGTGTGTGTGCCATGCACTCCCTCAACTAGGGTTGTTGAGCTTATTTTGGGGGAAACAAATGGGAAAATCTGGGTGTATGGCAACCCTACCTAAATTAGCCCACTGCCCTCAGGTGCATGGAAAGATGTTGCCCCACTGCCAGGGTTGAAGTGAGTTTCAACCGCCTTCCCAGCCAGCGTCTGTCCATGAAATGGGGAATGCTGTCTTGTCCTTGGCCAGCCCTGGAGGGTGCACTGAAAATTACACTTAAAAAATAAATAAAGGTAATGTCCACATTGTTCGTTTAATATCGATTCTCCCTGGCAAACTCGGGAGTGCCAGAGTTAACATACCTGCACTTGAAACCCAACTGCATCACCTGAGAACTGCAAAGCGTACCTTGGCAAGCCTTTCCAAGGTTACTTAGTAAACCAGAGATAAATTGCTGGTGTAAGCACCCTGTGGTGTTTGGAAGAACAGATCCCTTTCCTTTTGAAAAAAGAAAATCACTGCTTGTTACAGGCTGTACTGTTGCACGTTACGAAGGTAATGTGTGCGTGCGGCTGTGAGCTTCAGAAACAGAATTTTGACCCTCTCTTCAGGCACAATGGCCAACACCCTGGCAGCTCACTGAGCGCTCCGACTCTGTTACCTAATCTCCAGCTGTGGGCCCTGTTTCGTGCCAAGTCTCCTTTGGCTCTGTCTAGTAATAATAGTTTCTGGAGTCCGGCCAGGGACTCCTGCCAGTTCCAGTCACACTCTGCTAATGCAAAAGGCAGAGTTTATTAATTCATCGCCAAGGCCCATTGTCTGGGACACTGCCTGGCTGTTTATTTACTCCAATATGGGCCGCATTTATGCAGAAACAGCAAGCGAGGGGACACTCTGTTGAAGACGGTGGACCCTTTTTCTGGAAGAGACGTGGGACCTTCTGCAGAGCTATAGAAAACATTCAGAAAAGAGGTCCGCTTCGCAAGAGCCTGTTTTTAGTGAACCATAGGGGGAAAGAGTAATAATCTCCCATCATATCCTCATCCCAAAGTTCCTTTGTTTTCTTTCAAGAGCAACACACACACACACACACACACACACACACACACACAATAAATAAATAAATAATAATGATCAGCACCAGTAGAAAGCAGAGATGCTAGAGTGTCGGTTTGAGAATAAAAGAAAGAAAAGCTGAAGACCAGGGTTGTTTGGGAAATCTTTAACTGGTTCCAGAAATATCAGGTCACATTAACATCAAGCGCCATGATACCACTTTAAAGAGGCATGGCTTTCCCCAAAGAATTCTGGGACCTGTAGTTTGTTAAGGGTTCTGGGAGTTGTTAAGAGACCCCTATTCCTCTCTTAAAGCTACAATTTCCAGTGCTGCCTATGAAGAGGGATTAATTGTTAAAGCACTCTGAAAACTGTAGCTCCACACTATACCCAATGCTTTTTTCTGGGGGTACCCAAGGGTACACAGTACAGTACTGACACTCCCCCCAACCCAATGTGAAAAGTGTGGCACTTACTGTAACAACTTCAAATGCCACACCTGTTCAACAGAGTGCATTCAAGTGTTCTGGTAATTTAAGCAGACTTTTAAAAATAATAATGAATAAATAAATTCACCCTTAATTGACTTACATTACTCATGTAAACAAATTGTCATGGGGAGGATGCGGTTTGCAGAACCTGTGTCAACTCTGTTTGCCGTTGTTTGGGTCAGTTTGAGTCTGATTCTTTTCTTGCTATTGTAACCTAGTTTTGTGTTTAATTTCCTGTGTTCGTAATTCCAGACACAGACTTTTAGTATTGCGTGTGAGCTGGTTGGTTTTTTTTTTTTTTTTTTTGGAAACGAGCTTTCTGTGGCTCGAAGCTACGAGGATTTAAAAATCGCTCTTATCACTAGGCTCTTCCTGCTCACAAAGAGACTGCAAGGAAGAGCTGCAGGATATGCACCTTGCAC
Organism: Podarcis muralis; assembly: GCF_964188315.1. Classification (NCBI taxonomy): domain Eukaryota; kingdom Metazoa; phylum Chordata; class Lepidosauria; order Squamata; family Lacertidae; genus Podarcis; species Podarcis muralis. The sequence continues at coordinate 41,864,728 of NC_135655.1, forward strand.
AATAAGGAGCAGGAAGTGGGTTGTGATGGCGGCAGAAGGTCCAGGTAGCTCAAAGGATCTTTCCTTATCTCTGTCCCTTCCTGAGAGCATGGCTAGGCGTATGGGTATTAAGGGTGCCACCAGACCTCATGTGGCAGCAGATAGACTGGGGGAAATGAAATTGCAGAAACTGGAGCACACACAACTCCATTGTAAATGCAGGAGGCTCTTCTATAAAGCATAACTGAAGTTGCACTAACAGAACAGGAGTTGGGAAGACACACTATTCAGTGGGGACATGGCAAGCGGGTGGGGAGCTCACCAGTAGATAGGGTGGCTGTGTCTCCTACTTTACAGAGGACAGTCCTGTATTTGCAGGGTTGTCTGGTCAAAGTCCAGTTGCATCACTACGACATTGAAAGGGATCCTGTCTTAAGAACATATGAAGAGTTCTGCTGGAACAGACCAAAGATCTATCCAGTCCAGAAAATGAGTGAACCCCACTGAACTCACTGGGACTTTCTTTTAATTAGACATGTACAGAATTGTGCCGTTAGTGTGATTGCTGACCGGAAAAAAAAATCTTTCCGAAATATGGATATTTAATGTCACATGCCACTTTCTACTTTCCCAGAGATACCGCATTGTTCTGAAACTTTTATTTGGTGTCTTAGCATTTCGTTTCACCAGCACTTTTTGACATTTCTCTGCTCACGCCCTTTTCAGAGCCTTTGACAAACTATGTCAAAACAAAACAAAAAGTGCACGTTCCTTCCTATAAAGATTATGGGGCATTGCAAGCATTCTGACCAAATGCAGTGAAAGAATTGAGTGCACCACAGAAGGCTGAATAACAGGTGGTGGAATGAACAGTTGATATGGGACGTCTTAGACTAAGCGCAGGCCAAGCATCTCACTGGGTTCCTTTAAACGTTCAGAAGAGGTGTGAAATGTCTTCTGCTTTCTTGTTTGGTGTGCAGAAGCCAGTAGTTACTGGAAGTGAAACCTGGATTTTGTTGGTGTCCTTCTGGTGGAAAGATTGGAAACATGCCTTGCCCTTGTGTCCCTTCAGTGCAAAAAGAATTGAAGTATCTTAGAGTCATATGGCTATGTGGTATAAAAGATGGTGCTCTGAGGATAAAGATTCCATTCTGAAAGGGGGATATGGACAGTCGCAACCCCCTGTTGACATGCTCAGAGACGTTGATCACTTCCAGATGACCTGTTTATTGAGCATGCATCCTGTTTGCAGGGAGATTAGACCACACCAGCTATTTCTCTAACATTAATCCTGATTTGCTTGCACGGAAGTTAGATGGCATTGCATTGAGGAAACGTTATCTCACATTTTCCAGTACATTTTGTCATCACTTTCCTTATTGCAAAAAAGTCTTCTTTTTTTAAAGGGGAGGGAGGGTATTCCATCCCATTTTAGCAGCACCGAAAACAGTAACCAGGATGTAGACAGATGAAGTCTGGATTCTCAGTGGTTGGAAAGAACAAGAGTAAGGAGAGGCTTAGCCTTCACCCATAGTTAGAACCTAGGGCCATCAGAACCCAAGAACCTTCTGGATCAGACCAGTGATCTATCCTGTTCTCACAGTGGCCACCCAGATGCCTCAAGCAGGACCCAAGCACAAGAGCACTCTTCTCTTCTGTGATTTCCAGCACTGGAGGCAGAACATATCGATCATCAATAGGAGCCTTATCCCCCATGAATTTATATGATCCTCTTTTAAAGACATCCAAGTTGGTGGTGATCACTGCCTCCTGTGGGAACAAGCACCATAATTCAACTAGGCACTGCATGAAGTAGTGTCTCTGAGAGTATGGGTGTTATTCAGGCCTGTGGAGAAAAGTAAAGATAGCAATCTTTTTGGAAATACTACTGCAAGGAAGGTAGTCACCCACCCTGACAGTGGGTGACTCAGCCCTCACTGGCAGGAATCCCTTTGCACGGCACAAGCCTTCTTTCCGCTCAAACGCCAGTCATAATAATGGTGGCTATTTTGCTCATACTTAACATTTTGGAGTGCCTCTTATCTTCACTGCCTTTCATAAGGGAGAACGAGAATGTTGGATTGGGAGAATGGAAAAATTCAATAACCATCTTTCCATTCTCCAAATCCAACTTTCTAGTCCTTGAAGGATTGCAAACTTCACTGATGTGACTGGGAATTGTAGCAGGATTCCCTCCTCGATCTTTTAAGCTGGCACAGACTCTCTTGCTATTTAACATAGGTAAATGCTGGCTCGGACAGAATAAAATATTATATCTGGGGTTGATTTCAGGGAAGCTCTTCTGTCTTCCTGTGGTTGACAGATCAAACCTTCAGAAATGAAAAATAGTCAGCAGCTGTAGATTTACCAAAGAAACTGGAAGAAATACAACCTAATGACACAATATATTAATCATGTTTGGGACTTTTAAAAATTAATGCAGTGTGTGTGTGTGAGAGAGAGAGTGTGTGTGTTTTGGGAGTTGTCTTCAGGAGCACAACATTCAGCAGTATTGGTAGGGCTTGCCCTACATCCCTAGTATTGGTAAAAATAACTTCTTTCTCTGGTGTTAATTACAACACAGGGGAGTGACTCTTATCAATAATATGGATGAGGAGGACAACTGCTATTGCCCATGCCTCATATTTAATGTTTTTCAACCCATGATGTGATCACTAATCACATCATTAACATGTAGCTAGGTCCATAGAGGACTTGTTTCCCTCGACTGGAATATTTTGATGTCCGTTTCCAGACTATATATATTTTTAAAAGCCTGTTTGGCCGGACAAAATCTAGTGCAGCATCCTTAACCGACCCAGTGGCTATCTCCATGCCTTGATAGGAAGCCCACCTGGGGGACATGAGCACAACAGCCCTCTCCCCCTATTTCCCCCCAGTGACTGGCATTTGTGTTTCAAATGCTGGGGGTGGTATAGGGCAGGGGCAAAACTAGACTTTATTTCACTCGGGTAAAAGACCCAGTTTGGCACTCCTCCCCATGTGCATTTGTACACACACACACACACACACACAGAGAGAGAGAGAGAGAGAGAGAGAGAGAGTGTCCAGGAGCCTCAATGGCACCCCTCTGGAGCCAGTAAAAAACCTGGCTAGCCCCACCTCCCACACCACCGTAGCTATGGCTTTGGTATATGGCCATCATGAGCCATAGTCACTGACAGCCTTATCCCCCATTAATGCAAGCCCCCTTTTAAACAGTGTAAATAATTGGTCAGGCATTTGCTTGAGCACACAGCGTTTAAAAATAGGGGCAGGCCCTGCCTCCACCGTGTGCATTGCCTCCTCCTGGTCAGCCCATGACCTTCCAGTGCTGAGGGCGGAAGGTCTGCTAAGGGATTTTTCTCCTATTTGCTTGCGTGTGAGTAGATCCCCCAGCTTGATCGGGGTGGGGGGGCAGGCTGATAGAATATGCTCCCCAATAACCCAGACGTTTCGTGTGCCTTTTGTGCTCAACACCTGAAGCTCAGACCAAGGAATGTGGTGATGGACATGCTCAGGGGCACCAGAATTGTCCCAGCTAGCTCCGTGATCATTCTGGTTGCCCTTTTCTGCTGTGGTCTCTGAATAGGTAGGCTGTATACAGCAGGCAATCTCTTAGGATATTGACAATGATCTTATCCTAAAGAAGGAAATTGGGCTGTACCAGAATTCCCTGAAACAGCCTGAGCTACCACTGCTAACAAGTGCAGGTGAATCCAAGAAGCATAACCACCTTGCTCCAAAGGCAGTCCTGTTCTTGAGCTCCAGCTGACTGGGGAAAGGGGGGGTACAATGGCAGGAGGGGATATTATCCAGCCATTCCTCTGGGTCATACATTGATCTGATCAAAAAGGTTGCTTGTTTCTTTTGTTAGACAGATTATTCTTAAGAACCCAGAATGACTGGTTGATGGGAGCTAATGGCTACTTGTGAAACTTTTCTGCATATGAATGAGAAACTCATCAGAGCTTGAGGTAAGGTATTGTGTTTGTGTGTGTTTGTGTGTAGTGCAGTTTGCAAGAAGCAGAAAGAGAGGGAGAGCAGGTGGATGAAGGGGTACAGTTCCTGCACAGCATGTGATTTATGCTCTGCTTGTATATTTTCTTAGAAAGCAAATGTTGCCTAAATGGCTTAAGCATTCTATCTAGTCTTCTCCCATCCAACTCAACCTGTTAGCGCCAAGAACTCACTGCTAGAGAGAATAGCGAGTGTGTATCCATCAACACCATTCCAATTTTAATGAAGGAAAAGCCTGACCTGCAGGTAAAAAAAATTCTACAGAAAGTTAGATAATATTGCCCATTAGAAAATTGATTTTTTAATATATATATCCATATGACAAGCATTTCCATATTAATGCAGCATATTGTTTGATTTTTAACACAATATGGGATATCTTAAAATTTCACCAAAAAGAAGGTCTTATGCTCTTGTCTTTTCTCCAGCTAATATCTAGTCCTGCTTTCTGTTTTTCCTTTCATTCAAGCAGTGGTTCCCAAATTTAAAGCACGGCATTTCAGGACCCTGCCAGATTGTCTAAGTTTTCTTAAATTCTCATTTCCTCTGGGCACTTGCTCCTTGCTTATAGTTACACTAACCGGCGGAGGGGGAGGGGGGAGGGAGGGAGAAGATTTCCAGATTGAAATTTCCACTCTGTAATCTTCATTTTTAATATTGTTTTATTCTCATGTTTCTGCGAGCTGCACATGTACCTGCTTGGGCTTGAAAATGTCAATTCACTTCAAAGCCTGATCCGTATTGGTCTCGTCTTCTGAAAATTTCCCTCGCTGTGCAGAGGCTTACATTTCCCTTTGTTGGTTTTTGCTGTTTATTTTGGTATTACGTGTTCCGTGGGCTTCCTAGGGTGCACCTCCTGCTCCGAAACTCCTCCATCTGTTGTTTGCAACATTCTCTTTCTCCACAGAGTTCCTTCACTTCCCGTAGTGGGGTTTGCCTGTTGTCAAGAATGGGATGAATCCAGACTGTTAGTTGCACTTAGTTCCCATAGACATCAGCGAGATCAACTTCCTGAGAAATGTGTCCAATTGAGTAGCAGTTACAACAAACACTAGATTTCTTCTTCTAATAATAAATTTTTATTTATACCCTGCACTTCCCAGTTCAGGAAACCGGGCTCAGGGCGGCTAACAACAAATTTAAAACACATAATTGATGCTACAAAAAAACAGCATAAAATACGGTATAAAGCGTAAATAACAATAAAATCAAAAATCAAAAATCAATTTAGGGGGGAAATCCATCCAATAAACATTAGATGATCACCAGGGCTAGCTGGCTAAATTAGTCCCACTTGGGCCAGCGAGGAGACCAGGGGAGAATTAGCTGTGGGATCCCAGAGTGGGTAATCTTCACAAAAAGGGGAGGGGGAGGGAAGGAAGGGGAACAAAAGATCAGGCCAGGTTCAAATTGAAAGCCAGGCGGAATAGTTCTGTCTTACAGGCCCTCCGGAAGGAAGTTAAATCCTGCAGGGCCCTGGTCTCGAGGGACAGAGCATTCCACCAGGTCGGAGCCATCACTGAGAAGATCCTGGCCCTGGTGGAGGATAATCTAACTTCCTTAGGGGCCAGGACCTCTAAGCTATGATTATTCATGGACCTTAAGGTCCTCTGCGGGGCAAATGGTTCCCCATTTTTAAATACAATATATTCCCACAGAGACTCCTTACACCGTGTTTAAAACCAAAATCGCATTTGGGTAGAAACTGTTTCTCAGGTGGCTAGTCCTAGTCTTTATAACCCTGTTCCTTCTTCCAGTACTCCTGTACCTTCTTCTTCTAGGGACGCGGATGGCGCTGTGGGTAAAACCTCAGTGCCTAGGACTTGCTGATTGTAAGGTCGGCGGTTCGAATCCCCACAGCGGGGTGAGCTCCCGTCGTTCGGTCCCAGCTCCTGCCCACCTAGCAGTTTGAAAGCACATCAAAGTGCAAGTAGATAAATAGGTACCACTTTATAGCGGGAAGGTAAACAGTGTTTCCATGTGCGGCACTGGTGCTGGCTCACCAGTGCGGCTTTGTCACGCTGGCCACGTGACCCGGAAGTGTCTTCGGACGGCGCCAGCTCCCAGCCTCTTAAGTGAGATGAGCGCACAACCCTAGAGTCGGTCACGACTGGCCCGTACGGGCAGGGGTACCTTTACCTTTACCTTCTTCCAGAAGGCAGAAGCTGAAAGAGATCATTTCTGGGGTGTGCACTATCTTGCACTATCTCTGCAGCTTTCCTATGGCACCTGGAAGCATAGATTTGATCCAAGGTAGGAAGAGTGCACCCAATTATTCTCTCCACAGTCTTTACAACCCTGGACAGCATTGTTTTTCCCTTGACCGTGCAGCTCCCAAACCACACACACAGACCATAAGTTAATACACTCTCCACAGTACAATGGTAAAATGCCATCAACAGGTCCTTTGAGAGATTGTTTTTCTGGACGATTCTCAGAAAATATAACCTCTGCTGTGCTCTCTTCATCAGGTCTTTGCTGTTTTCTCCCCAGGTTAGGTCATCTCTCAACTCCATTCCCAGAAAACAAAACACCGAGACCTGTTCCACGCACTTCCCCTCAATATTAAGTGGCTGAATATTCAATTTACATTTCCTAAAGTCCACAATAATCTCTTTTGTTTTCTTTAAGTTAAGGAGTAAGTTGTTTTTCCTGCACCACTCCACCAACTGCTCAACTTCCTCAAGTCCCACTGGCAGACAAGACATGATGCAGTTCCTCACCAGTTTTTCGAAACATTTCATTATAATGGGTGTCAATGCCACAGGGTGAAAATCATTCAGACTGTCTATCTTTGGGTTTTTTTGGCAGGGGTATAATGGTAGCAGATTTCAGACAGGGTGGAACAGTGGCTTGGGCCAGAGACTGGTTAAAAATCTTCATAAAGATTCCTGCCAGTCCCTTTGCCAGGCCACCAGTGTCCACTGTCTTGCTGGTATTGTTTCCCTCAACCCTCTGAAGCCTCAAACTCCCCTTCCATTATTGCCATTGCCCTAATTCTTGCTATCAGATTCAAGATTCTGCAGGACCTCAAGTCTAGCAAGCAGAACAGATGCATGCAGTATTTGGCTGTATTGTGCTCATTCTGAAAAAGAATCAAACCCCATCGCCAAATCACCCTGAATAGAGAGTTGATGTTCTTTTCCTCCCACATGCAGTTCTGTCCCAGCTTCATAGTGCACTTGAAAAAGCTGATCCCATGAGAACCTATGAGAGTCCATTGAGAAGGGGAGTCTTCACAGGCTGTTGACAGGAGTGAAAGGCTTCTTGGTAACAACGCTGAAGAGGAGCCCTCTTAATCTCCTAGCTCTTAATAGAGATAGACAGTTTCCATGAGGCTCAAGGTTTTTGAGGGGGAGAAGAAGAGGCTTCTTATGCAGTTCATGGGAGCTTGGCCTCAGCAAGGTTTCCTCATACTCTCCGGACAGAGTCTTGGCAGATTTTCAGGGAATGGAAAACACACGGAAGGTTCAGCGAAAGCAGAACATAGGAAAATGGATTGCGGTGCAGCGAGTACATTAAAATAAAGCAATAGTAATAAATTTTGCAATGTTTGCTTCTTCCTGTTATGGGCCCACAATTTCAGCATGTTACTCGCCACCATTCCATGCCTGCTTGGCAACCCCAAGGATACATTGGGTGACGTAAGGCTGCAAGCCTAAACACACTTCTTATCAGTTCCCTATTAAACATATGGGCTTCTGATTCGTGAGTCATTTTTTTCTCTAATAAAGTTGCATCCCACCCTTACCTGAGTGTATGTACCCTCTCTTTGAGGATCCAGAGCTCTTCCAAACCTCACCATCCCTTTTTTCTTACCAACAGCTGAACAAGTGCTGAGGATACGGGGAGGAAAACGGACCTTAATCTTCACAGACAGCAGTGGAAAATGCAGATCCTTCATGCAAATCTGAAACGCATCCAAAATAAACATATATGATCTGGAATAATTATGGCTGTACATCTCAAAGTTTATATGTGAACTGGTGCCAAAAGCTGATCCTTTACAACTGTGAAATACATACCCTGATGAACCGATAAGTGAGGTGTAAGGGCATCTGCTTGTACACTAGGCAAGAAGACTCCAGCAGAAATAAAGGGGCTATAAGCACAAAGGTCTCCATGCCTGACGAATATTCACATTTACTGTGGTACCATTTGGCTGTGGTTGTACCAAAACCTCTCTTCTATTGTAGCTGCAACATTCTTTTTCTTGTTCTCACTCCAAATGCATATTCAGGATTATATATACCCTGTGCTGAAATAATGTAAACTTCTGAGTCAAGGAAAGCTTCTCCACTATTAATTTTTCCAAACTGAAATGCACTTTTTGGGTGGGTGGGCTCATATTGCTTTTTCATAGTATAAGGAATAAAGTTATTTTCCACAAGAAAATGCAATTCTGATTTCACTAGCCATTTGATCATAAGTATCTGGTGGATAAGTGTCTCTGCTACTGCTATCTTCCAAGGCTTCCTGTATCAACAACTGATGGAGAACTCTTCTGGGATCAGCGTTATAATTTGCAGTTATTGGTATCTGCAGTAAGGGACTGGAAATGGGTCTTCTGTTGTCTTTGAAGAGTAAAAAAAGTATAATGAGGTTATTTTGTGACTGAACTGCTTGCCATCGATAGTTCTGTATTGTAAACATTCTTAATTTTTGTAAAAACAAAAACAAAACAAAAAACCCCACAAGACGACAGAAGGTGATTCCAGATGGGCGTTTATTGTCAGACTAGTTCTTCTCATGTATACAAGATTTTTGCAGTGTCTGTGCATCATCGTTAAATGCCAGATTATTTCCCCCCCTTTATATAATCTGAATTTACCCTTTCTGGGCAAAAACGGTTAAGTTAAAAAAAGTGTTGCCAGACAACAGCACTCTTCCACACTAGGGGTTGTAGTTCATATTAGTCATGTCCGTTCATGAGTTACTAGCTTGGGCCCATCAATTTCAATGGCTTATTGTGTGTTAAACTTAATTGGATACAAACCTAGGTGTTTAGAATGGAATTGCCACTCATAGTCTACATATTAATTTTTTACAGGGCATCAGTACACCACCATTATTCAATCATTCCTGTCTTGTATTTTCCCTGTGATCCTTCTGTCCCCCCCATCAAACCACAGAAAATCTGACATTTCTCAGAAGAAAAAGAGACTAATAGTCTTCACAGACTGCATATTCCTTTAGTGCTGATCTTCTGTCTTTTTAAAGGGGAGGGGTTTCAAAGCGGACTGTAATGTACCAGGCAAGCACAGCACAACGTCAGTGGGCACCAAGTAGAATGTCAGCAGACTGATTTTCTCCTACTCTCTTATCATTAAAACTTGGGGACATCCAATGAAGCTGAATGTTGGAAGATTCTGGAGAGATAAAAGAAAGTACTTCTCCACACAGGGAATAAACTCTGGAATTTGCTCCTACAGGATAGGGTTGCAATACACTGTACGTCCGGAATTTCCCAGACACAGCCAGGATTCGGCTATCGCAAACACTGACCAGGCGGCAATCACCGTAATGTCTGGGAAAATCCAGACGTATGTCGGAAGTGTAGATTTTGGCAAATTTCCTTTAAAAAAGCCCAAAAACTTCAAAAAAATAGATTTTGCAAAAAAACACAAAACTTTATCAACAACTTTCGTGTCCGGATTTTCACTTTTTGAAATATGGCAACCCTACTAGAAGAGGCAGTGATGGCCGCCAACCTGGATGCCTTTGAAAGAGGAATAGAAAAATTCAAGGAGGACAAGGCTGTCAATGGCTACTAGCCCAGATGTCTATGTCCAACTTCCACTATTTGAGACAGTGTGCTTCTGAATACCAGTTGCTGGAAACTGCAAGAGAGGAGAGTGTGCTATTGCACCCAGGTCCTGCTCACAGGCTTCCTATAGGCATCCGATTGACCACAGTGAGAACAAAGTGTTGGAGAAAATGGGCCACTGGTCTGATTCAGTAGACTCTCTTAACATTTTTATGTCAAAAGGGCACAGGGAAAGAGCTTGTGGGATCCAGCGTGTCATAAGCAACACATTTTCTTGAACATTGTGAGTTTAATCAAAGTCCTCCAAGAGTAATTCTGAGAGGACAAAGCGGGTGGTTCATTCAGCGTTGTCTCTGGGATTGTGAAACAGCGAAGAGAAACTAGATTTCTGCAAAGGAAGGGGAAACTGATGCATAAAATACACAGTTTAAATTAATAATCAAGCTACATAAATGCATGTGCCCCTCCATGATCTCTGGTAGGCGTACAGGAAAATGCTGAACCTGCAATATAGCTGCTTAATCAGTACCTGGCAAGGTGAAGAAGGGCTGCGCGGTGCCAGGGAATTAAACGGTTGCCAGCACAGGAAACAAGGCCCTTGAAATCAAGCCCACATCTCAGAACTTGTGTTATGATTAGCAAAGGACGCTTCATGTATTACACATGCAGCGTCACAGGCACTACCAAAACACGGGATTCACGTACAGATGTTTGGGCGAGAGCCTGCTTAATACATGTTACATGGCCTCCTCCCATTCAGGTTCTTCCTCACTTTACATGTTTTGCTATCAATTTTGGATTCTTTTGCCTGAAACTCACTACATGTATCCTCTCACTTGGCAAAATATAACAATAATATTCATGTCAATAATGCTCATGGGGCTAATTCTGTTAGACACTTTTCCTTTGTCAGCTCACCAGACAAAGAAAAACCTTAAGCCAGCCTGTGCGCAGTGTACTAAAATAAGCTGGGGAAGCTTTTTATCACCCAGAGGTGAGTATGATTGCCTGCTAATGCAGACAGAGCACACTGTAGCAAAAGGCACAGCTAGATGTGCTGGAAGAAAGGTTGACAACTGAGCTGATGGTTGCTGCCACTCTGTGCATGCATGCTCACATGGACCTGCACCTTGCAGTCCAGTTTCCTCAGTGACACCACGAGTCCCCAGCATATTGGAGAATTCCATCCAGCCATTCATGTTTCAGAAGGCCTCATTCTCTGAACTCAGAGAACTAGTATCCAGTGATATTTTTCTAGAAAAAGGTGCCGGAACTCACCATGAAGGCCTCCCTCATTCTCTTAGAATGGCAGTGTTGCCCATCTGACAGATGCCAGAACTGAGTTCTGGTGAGTTCTGGCTGAAAAAAGCCCTGTGTGTATCGCAAGCCAGCTTCTCCTGAGTAAGCACAGTAAAACATAGGAGACCTAAAGTGTACAGTGGAGCCTCGGTTGTCAAACGTAATCCGTTCTGGAAGACCATTTGACTTCCAAAACATTTGACAACCGAGGCGCAATGGGCATTTGGAGAATTCAATTGAAAGAAACTGAGAAATGTGCTTTGGCCTTACTAGAAAAATTAACCAATATACTGAAACTGACATAGGGACAAATAGAAGAAGACGCCTTCACCCCGGTATAGCTCCCCTTTATCACATACACAGCACGACAAGAATCCACCAACAGCATACGAATCAATGCGGCTAACCTGATCCAAAACACCCACCCACTCCACTCACACATGAAAACAAAGTTCACCACAGCCGATCACAAACAAACAACCACACCCTAGGCCATGGGTAGGGAAACTAAGGCCTGGGGGCTGGATCTGGCCCAATCGCCTTCTGAATCCGGCCCGCGGACGGTCTGGGAATCAGTGTGTTTTTACATGAGTAGAATGTGTCCTTTTATTTAAAATGCATCTCTGGGTTATTTGTGGGGCATAGGAAGACATTCATTTCCCCCAAAAAATCTAATCCGGCCCCGCACAAGGTCTGAGGGACAGTGGACCAGCCCCTTGCTGAAAACGTTTGCTGACCCCTGCCCTAGGCCAACTCCAACCTCTCTCACCACCAAAGGAACACAAGCAAATAGCAAAGAGAACCTGCACAAGCGACGCTGACACAAAACTCCACACATACATTAAGTAAAATAGAAACATCGCCACCCAACCCCACTCACCATTCCCCCCCTCCACCTCTTTCCCCCTTTTCTTCCTAATGTAACATTAATGTCTCAACAGATGAAACTGATCTGTAGAAAATGTAACTTGAAAGCGACATTACACATACGTTTGTAAACCAAGAAATCTTTAATAAAAATACATTAAAAAAGAAAAAGAAATGCACCTTGGAAACCATTCAACTTCCAAGGCGTGTTTGAAAACGGAAACAATTACTTCCGGGTTTTCAGCTTTTGAAAACTGAAACGTTCAGCTTCCGAAATGCTCGAAAACCAAGGTTCCACTCTATTTCTGTAGGAATGTATGGACAGGTTTGATCCTGTTTGCTTGTTCTGGTGCACAAGATGAAGCATTGTTTGGTTTCATTCCAGATCTCTGCTCCTGTTCATTTGTGAACCAAGAAATTATTTATTCCATGCTGTCATAATTCATATCACTAAATGTCATATTATTACAAATAGCACAGGTATGAGAAACTGTCCGGTGAGAAATTCGCTGCTTATGTGTTTGGGTGGTGGCGGCAGTGTGGCTAGGGATAAAGGTAGAGATTTAACTAGCACACTATTATTACCTCAATGACATGTTGCAGAATACACCTGCAGACACCCCCACCAGCCTGGAGAGGCCCTTTCACTATCAAAAAATCGTAAAATGCAAAAATAGGAAGAGCAATTTAACAGGGGCAGACGCAAAAGAAATAAAAATAGATACAATTGGAGTGTGTGACTCTTGAGTCAATGGTTCCTTCTTGTTTCTCACACAATTTCCCCCACACCAACCTTTAAAAGCCATTAAGCTGTGCAGAAATAAAATTGGTTGCCTGTGTACTGAAACACTCAAGAAAAGAGAGGAAAGGAAACCCCCCTCTTTTTTGTGTTTCTTGGTGGGTGCGGTCTTCAGTTTCTACTTGACCTATTTACTGAAAGCCAATTATATCTGCTCAGTGTGGGTTTGTTGTGTTCTCTCTCTCTCTCTCTCTCTCTCTCTCTCTCTCTCTCACACACACACACACACACACACACACACACACACAGGGTTTGAGTGTCAGCTGCAAATGAGGTCTCTCCAGCAACAGAAGGATGGGATTCTTTTGGATTCTCTTAAGGTTAGAGTGAAAGCATGTGACAGCGAGGGGCAGCAGACACAGAAGCTTTTGTATACCTCAAGAATCCCGAGGCAAAATTGGGCGAGGCAGAAAGTACAGACAGATCTCTGTTGGTAGACAAGGGGGCGATAAGATTGAAAAATTGAAGATAAAATCAGAATTTTACAGTCCCTTCACAATGGAAACCTACATTAGCCTTGGCTATATTTTAATGAAGAAGATATTTAAATTAAAACACAGAAGGCCCATTCTCCCGTCCATTTTGTAGGCAATAATTTGTCAAGGAGAGAGGTCACTGGAGGGAAAGCTGAAAAATCATGTTGCATGTTTCCCTTGCTGCTTCATTCCAAGTGGAGAAAAAATTCAGGGAAGAATGCCTGGCAGCTTTCAAAGGACATATTGGTTTCTGAATAGCCATGGCTACAACAACCACCTGCAAATCATTTGAGCCTTGTGGGTGCCCAAACAGTAACAGTAGGCCTTCAGAAGGATTGCCTTCAATGTGATTCATTCCCTCCATCATTTGGTACTTCAAGAACAATCCTATGTTGGGCTCCCAATGCTCACCCATCCCAGCCAGCATAGCCAGTGGTCAGGGATGATGGGAGCTGGGAGTCCAACAGCATTTGAAGGACCACAGTTTCCTCACCTTTCCTGTACATATAGTACATGCATTGAACTGCATCAAGTTACTCTTTTGTAACAAACACCAACAGATGGATTCAACTAAGTAGGTGCACTAGCAGGAGCAAGGGGACTTCCTCCCTCTTCCTATGGGCCCACCACTCAGCTCAGGGGGGCAGGGAATCCCCAGAAGAGTGCATGGGGGGGAGGGAGGAGAGAGTTGTGTCACATCTGCTGGAAGAGCATGCTGTTGCCTCCCTCCCTAGGCATCTAGTGGGTTCTTAGTGTGGCTTGAATTTATGAGAGATACAGTCTACTCTGGAAACTGGTGTGCATCACATATACAGTGGTACCTTGCTTTGCGAACTTAATCCGTTCCGGGAGTCCGCTCAACTCCTGAAACCGTTCAAAAACCAAGGTGTGGCTTCCAATTGGCCGCAGGAGCTTCCTGCACTCAAGCAGAAGCCACGTGGGATGTTCGGCTTCTGAAAAACACTCGCAAACTGGAACACTTACTTCTGGGTTTGTGGCGCCCAGGAGCCGATTTGTTCAACAGCTAAGCTGTTCAAGAACCAAGGTACCACTGTATTACTAAAACCTAGGGTAAACTTTTTTTTTCTTTTTACACAGGGTGGGGAGTACTGTTTTTACATAACACAAAATCCGACTAGCTTCATGTCCTAGATAAAATAAAAGCACAAGATTGAAGCAGCCCTATAAAGCAGCAACAGTTCTGCCATCCCAGGAGGCAAGTGGCCGTTTTTCCAACCTAAATTATAGCAGAAGGGAGAACAGCAACCGACAGTTTGACTGCACTGAATTTTGACATGCGTTCAGGTTTGTATTTCATTAGTATGTGGAGAGGGGACTGGAGCAACCTCTGCTTGAATTTATCCTCTGTTGATTTAAAGAGATCCTTTCAAAATAAAAGACTGCATCATTGACATTTTGCCCAGCGATAGCATTGGAGAGCATTAGGAGAGTCCAGGTTTTGCTTATCTGATCATCTCAGGTTCTACGGAGTAATACTTCTCTTTTCAAGCCACTTTCCAGTATTCATACGAGCACAACCTGCGATAGCATCTTTATTCTTACAATTGAGTAAAGATGGGCTTGGGCCTTTCATGGCAGAATTGTTTATTATTACAATGCTTGCTCAATGTGCCAGAGTCCTGTTCTGTCTCCAGGGGAAGGACTTGTCATCAATTTTCATTGTATTTTTCTATACCAACACCTGCACACTCAGCTCTTTAAAAACAAAAAACCGCTTCATCAACTATAACCCATGCTAAGATTTTTTTTTTTTAATTTACAGGAGAGTTTGAAAACAACTCAGATTGAATTTCTTGCTGTCTGAATCAATTCCACCTCTTTCTCCTCCTGCAAGCAGGATTACAGTCAGAGCTTTCATTAAGAGCTGAGACAAGGCAGGGGGTTCTGAGCTGAAGCAACCCTTCTCAGAAAATCCAAGGAGAGATTTCCCCTCCTTCCATAATTTATTTATTTTTAATGAGTCAGAAGCCAGCTAAAATTGAGCCCCATTCAATCACACTGATGTGAATGTGAGAAATTTAAGCACATGCCTAACCCTCTCATGGAAACAGATGGCACTTCAAATGGGGCTTCCGTTTACCTGGATTGTGCCCTGCTCTCTTTTAGAGTGTTGGCTGCAATTCGTGCATAAGAAATCAAGCAGTTATGGGGTCAATTCATGTTGCCATTGTGGCACGGGATCTGGATTTCATGTGGATTTGTCCCTGGTGCACTGATAATGACACTTACAAAAGTCACATGAGATGAATGGATCATGCGCTTTCTTCCAGCATCAGGACTGCAGTACAAATGTACCTTGGATCCTGAACACCTTGCGAGTCAAACGTTTTGGCTCCCAAACACCACAAACCTGGAAGTGAGTGTTCCCCTTTGTGAACATTCTTTGGAACATGAACGTTCAACACAGCTTCCAATTGGCTGCAGGAACTTCCTGCAGCCAATCAGAAACCTCACCTTGGTTCCCGAATGTTTTGGAAGTTGAACGGACTTCTGGAACGGATTCCGTTCGACTTCCGAGGTACCACTGTAGTTTCTGAAAGGCCAAATGAAATAACCCATCAACTCCCTTAAAAGTAATGACACTTTTATCTCTTCTAGTTGTATAGTTGAACCAGGAGAGATTGTTCGTGTATTTGAAGTACAGGATGCTGCTGAAACCTACTTGTATTTGCCATTTTCATCCAAGCCAGAAGCAGTACTTCTGTTGTTGAACAAATAACTGGATACAGTTATGAGCTGGTTGGGTCCAGGAAGTAGTAGGCGCTTCTGTGAGGGAGTAGTCCTAGCCTCTTTAACAGGGACAGTGATTGGACTGCTCGTGAAGAAACCTAACATAAGAACAGCCCTGCTGGATCAGGTCCATTTGGTCCACCATCCTGTTCTCACAGTGGCCAACCAGCGGTCCACGAGAAGCCCGCAAACTGGCTTCTGATTGTCTTGTCCTCCATGGATTTGTCCCGTCCTCTTTTGAAAGCATCACAGCCTCTTGTGGGAGCAAACTCCAAAGTTTATGCACAGTGTTTTCTCACCCGAATCTTCCAACATTCAGCTTCATTGGAAGTTCACAAGTTCTAGTGCAGAAGAAGATAAAACTCTTCTTTGTCCACTTTCGCCATGCCATATGCATAATTTTACACATTTGCATCATGCTGCCTCTCACTCACCTTTTCTCTAAAATACTCCCCCCCCCCCCCCCCCGATGCTATAACTTTACCTCATGGGGATATTCTGCATTCCCTTGATCATTTTGGTTGCCCTTTTCTGAAACTTTTCCATCTTTACAATACCTTTTCTGAGTTGAGGTCACCAGAACTATACAGTGTATTCCAATTGCGGTCCCACCATAGATTTATATAATGGCATTATGATATCTGCAGTTTTATTTTCAGTTTCTTTCCTAATTATCCCTAGCATGGAATTTGTCTTTTTCACAGTTGCTGCTGTCCTGATCTGGTCACTTACTGGCAGTTCGGACCCTATGAAAATATATGTGAAATAAACTTGGCCACCTCACTAACTCTAGATAAGTCTATGAACAAGTTTAAAAGCACAGGTCCCCAAAAGCAATCCTTGGGAAGGGGGACTCCACCTTCTAAACTCCTCCATTGGGAGACTTGTCCATTCATTCCTTCTTTCTGCTTCCTGCCACTTAACTAGTTCCTAATCCACAAAAGGACCTCTCCTCTTACTCCTTGACTGTAAGCTCGCTCAGGAATCTTTGGAGGCATAGCTTGTTTTAAACGTTTTAAAAGTCCAAGAACACTATGTCAACTGGATTGCCTCTACTTACTGTATATGTGCGTTACTTCTAGTAAGTTAGGGAGACAGAACTTACCCTTGCAGAAGCCATGCTGCTGCTACTGCTGCTTCAGCAAACCTTGTTCTTCTATAGGCTTGGTTATTTTGTTTAACAATACTATCCACCAGTCTTCCCAAACAGACTTTAGACTAACCAGCTTGTAATTCCAGACCACCAACCTACCAACCCAGATCACTTAATTGGTGTTACTTTGGCTATCTTTTCCAGATCTTAGGGACAAGTTACCTATATTTGTTAGCATATTAACAATTTCGCATTTGAGTTCCTTGACAATTCTTGAGTGGATGCCATCCAGTCCCAACAATTTGTTCACATTTATTTCGTCTATTAGGCCTTGAACTTCTTGCAAATGTTTAGGAACAAGGACCCAGCCTATTTATTAATTATTAAAGGTAAAGGTAAAGGTACCCCTGCCCGTACGGGCCAGTCTTGTCAGACTCTAGGGTTGTGTGCTCATCTCACTCTAGAGGCCGGGAGCCGGCGCCGTCCGCAGACACTTCCGGATCACGTGGCCAGTGTGACATCGCTGCTCTGGCGAGCCTGCACCAGAGCAGCACACGGAACGCTGTTTAGCTTCCCGCTATAAAGCGGTACCTATTTATCTACTTGCACTTTAATGGTGCTTTCGAACTGCTAGGTGGGCAGGAGCTGGGACCGAAAGACGGGAGCTCACCCCGCCGCGGGGATTCGAACCGCTGACCATACGATCGGCAAGTCCTAGGCACTGTGGTTTTACCCACAGCGCCACCCGCGCCCCCCATATTAATTATTACTATTATTATTAAGAGAGATGCAAAGAATTTAGTCAGCTTCTCTTCTCCTTGTCCTCCTTCAGCACACCTTTTACTCCCTTGTTATCCAAGGGTCCAAAGCCTCCCAAAATGGTCTCCTGCTACTAATGTATTTAAAATATTTTGTTGATGGCGGTCTTTATGTTTTTAACAATGGGCTCCTCAAATTCTCCTTTAGCATCCCTTATTGCCAGCTTGCTTATTTATTTATTTTGGCCAGAGTTCATGTTCCTTTACCTTCCTCCTCATTTGGACAAGACTTACCTCTAAGAGCTTCTTTGATTCTGCACATCAAATACACTGGCATCTTCTTGGTCCTGGTGGTAACCTATCCTGGACTTAGCAGATGTAAACAACTGTAGGCCAGTCGCTAACATTCCCTTTCCTGGTCAAGGGGGTTGAGCTGGATGTCAGGTACTTGGGAACCCCATGCAAGGGATTTTGACTGGCATAACGATCTCATATGATTGACCAGCCATCTACCTGTCACAGATTTGGTCCGTGAGGCTAATACAGATAAGGATCTGGTCCATGGAGCCCAAAAAGGTGCCCCACCCATGTCTTAATACAAATATTTGACTTAAGAGTTCATTTTGGCTAATCTCTCAAGTCGATTACTGCAGGA
The DNA here is from genome assembly GCF_964188315.1 of Podarcis muralis. NCBI lineage: Eukaryota > Metazoa > Chordata > Lepidosauria > Squamata > Lacertidae > Podarcis > Podarcis muralis. The sequence goes on from NC_135655.1 coordinate 41,883,192, forward strand.
CGCTCTATATTGAGCTGCATTTCCAAAACATTCAGAAGCTTGTAGTACTGAATGCCCAATTGAAAGTGCCAGTGATGCCCTTCAACACCCTTCAAAGACTTGCAGGGGGAACTATGTACCCTAAGGTGCACTTCCTCCCATATGCACCCCTCCATGTCCCCTCCAATCCATAGGAAAGGTGCTGCTTGCATCTCCCATCTTTTACCGAGGTGAAAACTAGAAGAACTCAAGAGCAGCTATTATTAACACACAGAACGAGAGGATTTGATTTAAGCATTTTATTAAAAATTGTACCAGTTATGGGGAAAGAATCCAAGACGAATTTCAAATATATTTAAAAGCACCAAAACAGAGAAAAGCCAGAGCTAAATATATTGCAAAGGTACCAAAAACTAAAAGGGGGGGGGGAGAGGATCTCCTCTAAAGTTGCCACAGGTCAAGGCAGAAGAGTCCTGAAGGCACACAACCAGGATAGACAAAATGCTACATTCTCGCTGGGTCTCTGACTATGGAAAGGAGGTTTGTGTGCTTCAGGACCAGCTTTGCCAAGGATCTGGCTGGAGAGCCATCTTGCAAGCTGGGAGGATCGAAGGGGAGACAGCATGAGTGAATTATATGCTAAAACTAATTTTAATTTTAGAAAGGTTACCTGCTTTCCCAGTGCAATTGGCTATTGTCAAGTTAACTTCTTTCTATGGAGAGTACAAGAGTCCAGTGCGGGAGCAACACACACTTCTCTTTCTATAACACTCCTGAAAGAATCGTGGAGCATATCTAAATCCCTTTTTTAAAAAATCTGCAATTGGAAAGGGAGAGGATTGCAAAAGAAAAAAAAGAAAAAGGCACAATAACCAAATTCAAACTTCACCTGGAGGTTACACCATTATAGTAACAGGATTTTCTAAAACCCCGAAGAAGGCTGATGCTACGGTTAGGAACGCAACTTTTCAAAACATTTGACTTATATTTGGTCTTCTTCACATCGCTTGACCAGACTATCTGTCTGAAGAGGGGAGAGAAATAGTATAGCCTTCTTTAATGGATATTACATCAATGTGATGAATATGGTGTCAAGGAGTTGGAAAGGGGAGGCACAGTGGGCATGTAGCCTTCTTTACAGGGGACAGTCCTTCATTCTTTATTTGTTCTTCATCCCTGTATGACAAACTAGACCTGCCTATTTCTTCTTTGGCCAAGACGTTCTGGACAGCTTGGCTTTAAGTGGCTCTTGTGAAGTTGAACAAGATCATAAGAGTAAGAATAAAAAGCACCTTGCACTTTGAAAAGTCATCTAAAAAATGTTGTGTAACAGTTGCCTTCCGGGTTGTGTATGCCTATATCTGACTCCTTGAAGCTCTTCAGAAGAAAAAAACATACAGAAGAAATCATTAGGGGTTTTTTTTTTTATAGAAAAAGCATTGTACACGCAATAATTTTCATAACACCATTTTAAACCATCTAAACAATTCAATCCCCTTAGCACCCTTAAGTTGCCTCCCCCATCCCACACCCCGCTTTACTCAAAGGCTTCAAATAGACAAAAGCCCTCCTCATGAACACAGGAAATGGCTTCCATAATCTCCAGTGCCCCCTCCTGAGACACAGGCCCCACCCAGAGACAGTTAGTTGCACTTAAGACCCATCGAAATCAATGGGAAAATTTAGGCCTGAGTTACTGATGTTCACTTGCTTTCAGCAGAGCTTCATTTAAGCACAACCAACCTTCACTCAGATTTTAATTTGGAAGATGCCAAGTTCCAAAATTAATTTCAAAGGAAAAGTGTTTCTTATACAAGTGTGTGTTTGTGTCTGTGCAGGCAGAGGGGAGGGTTGCCAATATTTGAACTAGCCTCTGTAGCTGCGCCTTTCAACAGCAGCTTGGTTGGAATGGAATAACAAACAGGGTACGGCTTTTTACAACATGGAAATGAACACCAAACCCCCTTCTAAGCCCAGCAAGTCAAGCTGCTGATAGAGGTCCAGGGCAGCAAGGCACTTGAAACAGGAGCAACCGTATCTCAAGCAGAGGGACAGAAGAACTTTAGAGACTACATTTTATTTATACACATAAACAATTATATTCCAGAACGTTTCGTGTTTGGGATATTTCCCCAAAGGGGCTTAATCTGCAAATGGGTTGTTGAGATATTGCAAATGGCTTGTTGGCAACAGGGTTTTGTTTTCATTTATTGGATTTTTCTCCAGAGAGAGGGCAGGAGAGACAGGCTGGCATTTAGATGCTGACAACATAGTGTGGCTGCTGCATAAAACTTGCATGCATGAGGAGCACCAAATCCACAATAAACACTCATCTGGAGACACCCTTGGCCTGTTTTCTCCCGATACTTACAGCTAAGAACTAGAACTTTGTACCAGTTCTGAGCCCATGTACAAATGAGACTGAATGACCGCAAGCACTCTTTCCGTCAGAGGTGGGGAAACTGTGACCTACTAGATGTCGCAGGATTACAACTCCCACAATCCCTGCCCACTGCACATGCTGTCTGATGGACACTGCAGTCTAGCAATATCTAGAGGGCCACAGGTTCCCAGTCTGTGCTTTATATGCTGAAAGAGTCCTTGGACAGCTCACTAAGAACTTCTTTTTGATGCATTTCCCCCCTGCTAGCTAAAGAATCAGAAGCAATCTTTTATTATTTTTAATGGCCGTATTAAGCAGTTTTGGATTATAATCACAGGAATGACAACCCGGGTTGCCAACTGATGGGGTGGGGAGCATTCAGACTTTAACATTTCAGAGCAGCTAGATGTGCAGAAACCAGCAAATTATGACATGGGCTGTCGGCAGCTAAATCCTGCAAATCAAGCAGCTTTTGGTGGCACACCAACAAGCTGAGAAGCTGGCACCCCTATCAACCTCCCCCCCCCCCCCCAGCTATGAAATAGATGAGCTGTAGCTAAGGCACGTGAGCCCTCAACTGAGAAGGATGGCTCAAAAGGAGAGCGGCTCACAAACGTCGCACCTTGAGAACATATCTAGGTTTTCAAAGGTAAATTTCTGAGGATTTGCTGAAGTGCTCTGAAGGAGCCGCAGAGATACTGACGTGACATGGGGCACAATCCCCTGCCGACTTACTAAGTAAGTCCTACAAAGCTCAGTAGGATTTACTCAGTCAGGTGTGCCACGGGACTGCGCCTTCAGCTCACTTCGGACTTTAGCAGCTACTTTGAGAACACACTTTCATCTGCAACTAATACAAAGCAATTCAGATGCAACAAGCTTGCCAATAAAGGAAAGCCCTCCATCCCATTCGAATAAATTGCTGGCGGAATCTGCCAGCGAATGGTATCTTCCACCAGAACAATCCTCAGGCCTGCTTTGCGTATTTCTAGCTCCACTACTGAGTTTATCACCCACAGTGGAAGCAGCCACTGTCAGCAGGGTGGAGGCACGTAGCTGACCTCCCATTCCCAGTGGTGCAGTGGGCACATTGCCAGTGCACTGGCGTGAGTGTCGGATTGGCGTTTGCACAGTGCTGACCTTGTTGCTGCATATTGCCCCCTGCTCCGTTCTTGTAAACTGCAGCGACATTCTTAACGGGAGGTCAGGTAAGCTCTGCCCACTGCTAATATGCGGAACTCAAATCATTTAAAAATATGACATAATGGGAGAATGAGCAAGAATGCCCGCTTTCAGAACACAAAACTGGGCGGGTTAGGAGATAATAAAACAACACCCAGGATGGCTATCCCCACATGTCATCATTAACATGCTTGCTCTGCAAAGGGTATTAAAATCCATGCCAGAAAAAGCGGTGTGTTTGGATCGCCAGGATACCACCCAGAAACCTACCCAATGCCTTTAAATCACCTGATGCACCTGGTGATAAGGCAGCAGCCCAATCCCAAGGCATTTTTTAACTCCAGGCCTGCACAGCTGTTCCTTGCTCACCAGCACTTGCTGGTCAAGCTGGCTGCCCCATTTCCCCGAATGGGCTGGCCCTGCAGTGATTTCTTCCTTCCACCCAAATCCCTGCTCCCTGGACGGCGGGTGTGTGATACAGGTGCATGGTAGAAGAGTAGCTGGCAGCACACACAGGCACGTTCAGGTGGGCAAAGTCTCTACAGATGCATTTGGATTTTTTAAAAAAGGGCATAGGGAGGCACGTGGTCACAGGAACAACCCCTCGTATTTCTAGGTAGGGCTGGGAAACCCCAGAGAACCAATCAGTGTAGACAAAGCTAAGCTGAAAGGGCCAATGGGCTGTGTCAGCAGAAGACACCTTCCCATGTTCCAGAATGCAATTTGGCAATCTGTGACTACAATGTGGAGTAGCAAATATATAAACTGGTTTCATTTGTGGTGCTTATAGCATTTTCTCCATTGAGTATACACTTACTCTGCTTATGGCTGGTGGGCAAATTTCTATTAAGCCCCGCCATAAGTCTTTGTTCAGTGGCATTGATACTTCCAACTTTATGCTCAAGGTTCTCCCAACCATTGTGCATGTCAAATTCCATGAAGCACATTCGACCTGTTGTGCCAGGTTCAGAATGTGCGATTAATGCCATCCCCGGCCCCCTTCCACAGGGCAGCATTGTCCAAGTGGGCTTGAAGCCAGCTATTGCTGTGAATCAGGGGCTATGTATGTGCTTATTTGTGCAAAGTACTTATTAATGTGAATCAATACCGGCTCGCAGTTCCTTTTGAACAGCATCTTGGTGCTTTATCTAACTCAGGCTTTATCGCCATGCCAAAACAGCCCTTATTCATACTCCACATGGAGCAAAACAAGACCAGTAGCCAATCTGAGGAAAAAGCAAAGCTACAGGCATGGCCTCCTATGCAGGCAGGCACTGGATTACCCTTCCTGCTCCCTTATTCTAGCAGCTGATATGGACAAAGCTCGCAAGCGGCAGAGAGGCTGGAAGAGCAGGAAAGCCTTGCTTCAGGGCCAGCATGCAAAACGAGAGAGTTCCATCCTTCAGGAACACAGACAAGAACTTGCTGCCAACAGGCTGCTTAGGTTGGCAGGGGAAGACAGGCAGGCCTGGTACAATGGGAAAAATAAAAAGGCCATGGAACATAGAGAAACCTCAGAAACCGACATAAAAACGGTAGCGGGGCATCTGTAGCCACAGAAGTTGTGCAGCAGAGCACTGCTAGCACCGAGACCATCAGCACTTTGTGAAAAGCCGGTCTTCCCAAGGGCTGCTCTTTTTATCTGAAGACCATTTCCCCTCCTCTCTCCCTACCTTGCCCTAATTCTTGGCAGCTGGAAACTACCTTAGGCAGTGCAGTTTGTTATGATTTCTGTCTCAGTTTCCAAGAATTGCAGCAAAAGCACTATTACTGGCTTTAAAACATCCAAGGAAAGTTTGAAAAGGACTGACAAAGAAAGAACAGAAAATGAGAAAGAGATAGAAAAGGAAAAGATGCCCAGAATTATTATTATTTAAATCCTCTTTTCTGAGGATGCTTCCAGATGGGGACTTAATTTGCAAGTAGGCCCTGGAGATACCACAAATGGGTAGTCAACAATCGGGTTCTTTCTCCTTACTGGATTTGACCCCCCCCCCCCGAAAGGGTAAATCCGGATTATATTTTGGCAGCTGGGGGCAGGGGGCAGTGAGGGAATATGAGCTGGTGTTTCGTTGCCAATGACATTGTGTGGATGCTGCCTACAAAGTTGGATGCATGACAGTACCAAATCCACAATAAACCCCTGCCTGGAAGCACTTTTAGTCAAGGACAAATATGCTGGTGAAGGGTGTGCAGAATGCAACTTAAAATAGTAATAATAATGTCAGATTCACCTTAAAACTTGTGCTTGAAAAAGTGGGCACATGTATGAAATAAATCAATGGCTTTATGGAAACATGCATAAAAATACTTTAAAAGGTACAGTGGTACCTCGCAAGACGAATGCCTCGCAAGACAAAAAACTCGCTAGACGAAAGGGTTTTTTGTTTTTTGAGCTGCTTCGCAAGACGATTTTCCCTATGGGCTTGCTTCGCAAGACGGAAACGTCTTGCAAGTTTGTTTCCTTTTTCTTAACACCGTTAATACAGTTGTGACTTGACTTCGAGGAGCAACTCATAGAACGCGGTGTGGTAGCCTTTTTTGAGGTTTTTAAAGACTTTGGTGATTTTTGAAGCTTTTCCAAAACTTTCCCAACACCGTGCTTCGCAAGACGAAAAAATCGCAAGACGACAAAACTCGCGGAACGAATTAATTTCGTCTTGCGAGGTACCACTGTACAAATTTCACTATCTTCCAAACAGTCCAATGGTGATAGCTACCACTCCAAAACTCTGACATTCACAAATGTCTAACTATTTACCTGTCTAACACCCCAATGCTACCACCACATTCATCGCAAACAACTGCACCAGTTCTGTTCTGTCACATGTTATGGCAGTGGGGCAGGGCTGGCTTGGGAACCAGTGGATCCTAGGCCATCTTAGCCCTGTTCCCTCTCCTGGGAGTTTCCTGGGGACTGCCACCAGCAGGCATATCACCTGCAGAAGAGAAGCTCTGTGCTAGAGAGCGATGCTGGCAACACTCTGCAAGTGGAGGCCACATGCCCAGTCTGCCTCTTCCTCCCAGTCCAGGGCAATGGAGGTTGGAAATTCAGCCTCACAGCCTGAAATATTGACTTGAGAGAAAACAGAGGGGTCCTCAAATGCACAACAGAGTACAAACGTATGCCCTCCTGCATTTCACAGATAGCAATAGTACTCCTTGCACTGAAGACCACTGGGAAAATCCTTCTCCAGTGCTGTACAAATGCAGGGGCAGTGTGAGCAATGAATGGTTACACATTTACACACTTGAGCACTCACTCCTCCCAAAGATTACACTTCTAGACACTTGGAGAACACAGCTGACTCCCGGAGAGGGCAACCCCAGCATGTCACAATAACAAAATGTTAATACGGCATCACAAGGCGGTTAAAATATGTACACTATCCAGAAACAGAGACCAGAAAAAACAGACCAGCTAAAGTATACAAACGAAACATGATAGAGCTGCAGAACTCATAGGGAATACCCATAACAAGTCAAGTCTTTCTAGCCTGTGCAGTTGAGTTTAATATTTTAAAAGAGCCTAAGGACAGTGGAGGCAGCAAATGTGGAACTCCTCATTTTCTATTACCATCTCTTAAGTAGCAGCTTTTACTGTTCTCCAGGAAATGAGAAGCTGAAATTCCTTGTAGGCTCCCAAGATCGTCGCTCAGGAATGACGTTTGCGTCCTTATATATTCAAGATAGGATGGAGCCCCTGTCTGCTTTCATCATACAAAGCAGCCCAAGCTGCAGGCCTTGTTTCTCGGTCACACTTTTTAATATTTATGTATTGATTATTATAATTGTTCAGTGTTAACCAACAGCCAATACTGACAATAATAATAGTAATTAACACATGAAGGGTTCTATCCAATGAAGTCATCCTTTGAAGAGGAGTTCCTGTCCCTCTCCACCTCCTATAGTTGGGGGTTCCAGGTAGTTAGAGGAACCCCAGAACAAATTTGGGGGAGAGAGCATGAGGAGAGGAGGAACTGTTGAGCAAGTGGAAGCCCTCGCGCTATCAGGACAATTTGTTGGATGCAATAAAATATTATTTATTACTCAACAATAATAATTCTGTATCAATATTAACTAAAGACGCCCATCCTTTGTTCTACATAATCCGTTGTTCCATATTGCTCAAATACTGTGTATTATTCAGATTCAAAGCCAATAAGAACTCTCATGACATTTATTTTTTGCTAGCCAATATTCACTCATGGCAACCTCCAATACTGCTGGCAAATGGGGATATATCAAATGGACTTTAGGCATTAGCTCTGTAACACATGGGAAAGGAATTAGTTTTATTGATCAGGAAAAGCTGCGAAAGGGGTTGCCAAAAATGAAACTAGATGAGTCCTTAAAAAAGAAGATATAATCCACCGACACCATCACTAACTCCATAGGCCATTATAGGTTGCGCAATCTCATTCAGCAACTGATTTTGCCAGGGAGTTACTCTGAGAAGCATAACTCCCTGAGTATGCATATATTTATATGGCCGAAAGCCCAAACTTGACCTCCCAAAGGAGTCTGCCAACAAAGTCTCATCGTCACAACCACACCTCCTAAATGATCCATTTTCACATCGTGATGAACTATTAGAGACTCTCCAGGGTCTGGAATGGGTCCAGGGAGACCACTTTCCAACAGGCTGAAAACAGTCCTTTGAGCTGTAAGCTACCACGTCATCCTGGAAAACGCTGAGAAATAATCTAACAAGAAATAGTTGCACTGATTCGTGCAAATGTTGCAAGGTCAGCTTCACGAGAGCATGAGGCAGCAAAGGCAGAGGGGAATATGAAGTAGACTTAAGGCCTGCAAGAGGCGGGGGGGGGGGGGGGGAGGAAACTCTCTCTCCCCATGCCCTGCTTTCTCCCCCAAAGGAAAAGTTGAAAAATTAGAAATTTGGGATGACAGCGAATCAAAAACCCTTGTGACATAAATTTTCTTTCACAACAAGTGAACTGCTTTTAAAAGCAGCCTTTAAAAATCATACTGACACAGTCAATTAATTCAGTTTTTATTTTCTTAGATCCGATATATTAGAAGTAAGTAGAGTTAGCAAGGATATAATTGCTATTAATCTGGGCTGGATCACCAAATGAGGAACACTCTTAGATGTTAGCAAAGAGACCTCTAAATGCTGCAGAATGCAGAACATCTTCAGCGATTTGCTGCAGGAGTTCTGCCAAATATCTGATATATTGTTTCTGCAGTATTGTGGAAAGGTTTTTTTGTGTGTGTGTGGAAAAGAGACCCTCTGACTTTTTAGTTGCATAAGATTGAAAATGTCACAAGTCCCAAACTTGCCCTGGAGTACCAAACTAGTTTCATAGCTATGTATCAAGGTCTCTCTCTCTAAGTCCTGGTAATATCCCCCGCCCCAAGTTCACTGTGATGTTTCTGTAGTCCATGAATAATATATTTGTTAAAATGGGTAGGAGTCAACTAAGTAGGTGCGCTAGTGGGAGCTAGTGGAGGGAGGGGAAAGTCCCACTGCACCCCCAAGACCCTCTCAAACTGGCTCGGGGGGGGGGGGGTGCCAGGAGAACTCCAGAACAGTTTGCGCAGCGACGGGAAGGAATGTCTTTCCATTGGGCAAGCTGAAATTGCATGTGCTGATGGACCGACTGGAAGATTGTGATGGCGAACTTCTCCCATCATTTTTACTCCTATTTTTCCCAACTCACAAAAATAAAGATAGGTATCTTAGAGGCAGTAGCTTGCAGCTCCACCTCTAACACTGGATATATTTGAATAAGATTAAGGCAATGATGCTTAAAATTTTCATAAATATATGATACAGCGCAATTTTATCTGCTGGGTTAAACACAATACACTTTTGTGTTCTCAAAGTAGTGCAGTTAGTACTTTAAATGAGAAGGTGTTGCTTATTTTTCGATTTCCCCCCCAAAATAAAAGATGGGAGGGGGACCCAGCTTCATGGCTTCGTGAATTCCAGAGAAGGTATATTTCCAGTCAAGCTTTGCTCCTTTTTTTTAAACCAGTGTCTTCCAGCAATAAAATGTAAGGATTCAATATTCCCCAGCTGTACATGTATGCCATTTCATAGTTATTCCTGAACAGAATATTTTTTTTTTTTAAAAAAAAGTTTCCCGAAACAAGTGTGCCTCATTTGTAAAATACCCCAAATCGTTGTGACTCATCGTCCCTAAATTCTAACCGGCAAGCAATGTTGCAAAATGCTGCATGCGCCCATCACTGGCTAAAACCAAAGCTTCCCTATACCAGCCCCTTCCTTGCTCGCTTGCTTCTTGAGTGAAAGCCACACACATTTGATTGGAGGATTGTTCTTCAACAGTGTTGGACCAAAGCTTCCCACCTCAGAGGACAGGAAGCCACGGAGAGAGAAAGCAAGTCCTTTGTACAAGTGTCCTCAGTTTCACAGGAGCCTCACATCTGTCTAGTGGCATACACATGACTGCCCTGGATTTGTTCAGTGCTCCCAGAAGACTGGATGGGACCCGAAGAAGCAGGGTAGCTCTCACCTCCGACCCGCATGGTGTCTGTTGGCCTCCATGTTCAACGCCACGTTATGGAGGAAAAGGAGGATCTGCCACCAGACCTGGTTTCGGTTCTGCTGGTGCTGTAAAAAGGGGAAAGGGTCTAAACAACGATTACTCATATTAAACTCGCCGCCCAAGTTTCCAGTGAAAACTCCAGTTATGCTTTCAAGGGCAGGCCCAAAATGTGAAAGAGGGAGAAGAAGAAGAAGAAGAAGAAGAAGAAGAAGAAGAAGAAGAAGAAGAAGAAGAAGAAAGAGAGAGAGAGGGGGGGGGGAGGTGTAGATCCTCCAGGAATCACTGTAGCTCCAACATTGTAAAAAAGAAAAGAGCAGACCCTTTATGTATTGTGCACAAAAGGATTAAGGTTTTTTCTTCTCCTCCTCCTTTCTGCAGGATTCTGCAGAGTTTAGCCAAGTGCTGTTTTTAATCAGATTGGCTTCTGAGCCACTCAAAGCCCCAGCTGCAAGAACAAACAACTTCTTTCCCCTCCTTTTTTTTTTAAAAAAAGGAGGGTGCCCCTCTCCCCACCCCCAAAACATAGGAGAAAGAGAAGGGGGGAAAGAGGGTAGGGAGGGAGAGAGAAGTGTAGCTGGTGATCCATCTGTAAATGATTTGACACCGTGAAGGTCAAAGGGTTAATCTTCAATTTAAACCACACTGCTGAGACAGCAAAACTGATTTTATCCAGTACAAGAAAACACACTCCTATGCGCGCTCTCTCCCCACCCCCCCATGCTTTGCTTCCCAGCATCTCCAAGATAATACTGCCCCTTTTTATAGCTCCTTTTGACAGTAAGCCATAAATAATCAGTCTTGGAGCCCTTTCCTACTGACTGGAGCCAATTAAACCTTAAGCAAGAACACACTTGAAAACAAAAACAGGGGGGGGGGAACCTAGGGGTTATTTCAGGTCCCATTATCAAGCAGCAAATGTAGAAAATTGGTTTGGGGTGGTGGCGGGGAGGGAGAACCTGAAACCTTATGCTGCTACCTTTGGACAAGAGCACCCGGCCACTCAACTCCTGTCAAATGCCGTAATCAGGCTTTGAAAATTAGGCACCATTGGATGCCAGATCCCAGTTTCAAAAATCAGAGACGTGTGCAGACACAGGGTTGGATCGAGAGATCCGGTGAGTAGAGTTGTGCTCACAGCATGCTGCTGCTGAAGGAAGGGGGAGGAGATTTATTGGAGTTCCCCCTTCCTTTGCAGCCCCCCAAAATCTGCTCCGGAGTGTCAGAAGGCCATTCAGAACAGAATGGGAAGCAGTGCAGGAAACAGCAGGGGCAATTGCTGGATTGTACCTCCTTCTGAGGGTGGAAGGAGCTCTTCCATTTGTGGAAGACCGACTCTGGATTCAAGCCATTGTCATTGTTCTACACAGCTGCACGTTTATGACGTGTGCTGCCTCCCTTATATCCCATAAGGCTGTGATGTAGATTAAAGGGGAAGCCCCCTTAAAACAAAGGACCCCTGGCAACTCCAGGACTGTTTCTCTTTCTGGTTCCCTTCAGTTATCAGCATGAAGTCTGCTTATTCTCATTCATAATGCCTCATTTGTTAACAATGGCCTTTTATTTCCTTCCAAAGCGGCAGAGAATGGAAGCCTGGTTTAAGCTGACCAGGGTTGACCCAAGACATTAAGAAAGCCCAAGCAGCTGTGCCACATGACCGAAAAATCTCATATCTCAGCTGTGCAGGCTGAGAGCAGCACTCCAGTATCTTCTGTGACATTGAAAGGGTTCTGAAAACATACCAGTTGGTTCCCTTGCAGCATCACCAACTCCCCCAATTGACTGCTTGGGTAAATTCAGGAGTCAGGGTTGCTCTAATGATGAATATAACTCTGAACTCCCAATAATTACCTTTTTGGAGAATATATACATATATATTCACTCTACAACAGGGGTCAGCAACCTAAGGCCCATGGGATGGAAGCTGCCCACAGAGATAGTTTGACAGGCCCACGAGCTGCCCCTGAACCCAGCCTCCCACTCGCACACTGCACTAAACTGGCGCAATGCGGCACGGGGACTTGCTTCCGTGGTGCCAAAAATTGCATCTATGCATGAGCAGACACCAAAAATCGAGGGGGAAAGCGCAATCCGGCCCACGGAGGGATCTCTGTGGAACCGATCTGGCCCAGGCAAGATAAACCTGGCTGACCCGTGCTGTGCAAGACCCAGGAAGTGACAACCTGTTTACCCAGTTAAGAAGAGTGGGATTATGTGTGCAGAAACAGCAGTTCTGGGGAGAGGCAGAGAGTTTAAAAGAAGGCAAGAAACACCTTGAGGTCTAGGATATCCCTCTGTCGGGGGATGAGTTGTGAGGTAGTATATTGGATGCACAACAGGAGTGCAATACTGCTTGTTTCTCCATTTATGTTCTCCTTGTGTATTTTGGGAGCATTGCTGCAGTTACAGAAAGCATTAGGAAACTGAGGCCCAGGGACCCACACCCCTCTCCAGCCTTGCTCCATGCCCTCCTTGGTGAAAATGTGTCCTGGCACTGTGATCATGCCTGTTGCTTGCCTATGCATTTGTAGAAACCTCAGTGTTCTGTTGATATAGCTAAGAGTCTGATGCACTTTTGCCCCTGCTCACCCCGCTCCCAAATTGCGCCCCTGAAAGGTTGCCCACAGAAAATGTGGCCCTGGGGCTGAAGGTTCCCACTCCTGTCCTACGGAAACTTCTCACTGCTGAGGAAATGGGCAGCATAGAACAGTATGCATAAAATAAAAAGAACCTGCTTCCAGAACTTAAAAGTGCTTAAGTGTCACAGGTCCAGCTTCTCCCATGACCACTGCAGACACCTCACCCCACCTCTCTCTCTCTCAAAAAAGTGCCATTCAACCTTGTCCTGCATGATATAAATTATGTTCCTTTGTGGGATACGGTCAATCCAGCAGCTGTTGTAAATACCAAGGAATCTATTATATGTTATTCCAGCCAGTGTCGAATTCAAAAAACTTCCTAAGACATTTACAGGTGTGCAAGTGTGTGTTTTGAGGATAAGGAGAAAGAATTCAGAAGAAAGGAATAATGTTGGATGAAATACTCACAGAGTAATTTTTCAAAATATCTGAGATCTTATTTCCATCACAGTGTTGCTAATTGGGACATCTGGTGCAATGAAATAGATTTTTTCAAGCAGCTGAGCACTTTACACAAGAGAGCAAACTTTTATTAATGGCGTGGATGTAAAAAAAAAAAATCATTTTGGCCCAATCTTTAAAAAAGACCAAGGTGTGGCCACTTCCAAACCTTCAGCCAAGCTTTTATCGGACTAGACGGAGTCAGCATTAACTCTGAAGTTGCCATTCCAGCAACATAAAATGGAACTCTGAAGACTGGAGCAGAAAATCAAGGGGACTCCAGCAACCAAAACACAAACCAATGAGTATGATATGCAAAACAAAGTATGCAGCGCACAGAAGCCAGAAGCTGAGTCACTTGAAAAGTTGTTTTGCCTGCCAGGGGCCTGGAGGCAAACTGTGCTGCCACAGGACAGATTACACATTAGGTAAAACAAGGAAATCACTCAAGTTCCCCAAGGCAACAGAGGTCAGGAACATGTTGGAGAAGGAAGTTGGCGGGCAGCGGGCAGAGTGAGGGGAAGCAGAAGTAGTCACAGAACAACAAGCACAAGCCTAGACACCTCTCTTCTTACTATCAAAAAGAAGTTAGTGAACTAGGAAGAAAACTGTCCAGCTGTGCTAATGGTTCTCCAATATTTAATTTTCAACCCAAACTCAGAAGGGAAGATGAGAGAGATCCTTCAGGTACCATGCGCCTGTCACATAAAATGCAAGCTTATGAAAAGGGTGTGTGTGTGGAAATGCATCAAACACACAATAGTCTTCCCATTAGACTTGAAACAAAAAAAACCACCCAACTATTTTAAGAAGGACGCCACTGAGCATTTCAGAACAGTGCAGTATATTTCAGGGAAAAGTGACTTGGTAAGCAGGGGGAGGGGTAAAAGTTATGTCCTGGCCACATAAGCAATAAGAAGGGCCAACACAGAGTCTGTACGGGGAAAGACACTGCCCAAGGATTTTGCTGTGTGTGTGTGTGTGTGTGTGTGTGTGTGTGTGTGTGTGTGTGCAGTGGCAGACCTCTCAAATGTCAGAGGCACCCTGTCCAATGCCAAAATTTGGCATCCCCACCTCTTGCCTTTCATTCTACATCATAGCTGCAGCCCTCCTCCTCCCGAGGACCGAACTGGTCGTGCTCCCCTAAATCCACCTCTGATGTGTGACCCAATCTATTTGCTGTAAGATTGTATAAGTGGACTATTCCTCAGTATGCTTACAATTAAAAATAACCATTCTCTTCCATCTCTGTCTTTCAGGACTGAGGCTGCAGGAAGTGGTAGCAAGAGCCAGTTGACTTCCAAGCCAGAGAAGATAACCTCAGACCACCATTTTCCCAGGCCCACAAGACGTGGCCCTTCTTGTCTTGCTTAACTCTGATGGTTTGTTTAGTTTCTTGCTCTGAATGCAACAAAAAGGAAGGAAGGGTGCTCTATACCCAACATAGGCTCTCAACTCTGTTGGTTTTGGAATTGGCAATCTCTGTTCAAGGGTTTTGAAAAAAGGGTTCCAGGTCAAGCAATACAAGCATACAAGCATCACAAACTGTTGTTGTAACAATTTATTGCCTGCCCTTCACCTGAAGGTCCCAGAGCCAGTTATAACAATTAAAACACAGCCTTAATATTAAATGACATAAAGGCAAGTATACTCACGCCTATCCTAAAAAAAAATAAAAAAGCAATCAGAGCAAAAAAAGAGGGAAATGTGGCTTCATTTCATTGGCCCAAGGTATGCTTTCAGATGACAAAGCAAAAAGCTTTAAGAAAATGGTTGTGAATTTTTATGTGTATAGGCCACCAGATGGCTTCCCCATTGATCCTATGCATTAAGAATCAACAGCAGGATTGGCACATAGTTTGCCCAACTGAAACATATTCTAGGAGGGAATTAAAGTGCAGCTCAACATCCTCTGGCAACTTCCTCTGCCTTCCTCAAGCCATCTCTCCTCTCAGCCTACAGCACAATTGCACAAGTATGGTCCTGTGCATGTATGGTCATAGGATACGTGCTCCAGACTACAATTCATTTTCCAACTGCCTTTAAAAAAAAGTTCTTTCCTTCTTCAGCTCATCCTCTCCCTCATCTGTGCTTCTAGAATGGATGTCAGATGCTGGCCCTTGGTAGTTCCAATGTCTTCACTAAAAGAAGATCCACACTTTATACTCCACTACTGTACAGGCATGAACAATCTGTCTCAGTGATGAAGGCCAAGTATGAAGGATAAATGTGCATTCAGAATGCTCACACCAGGAAGAAGCACCTGCACTTCCTTGCTATGTACCTTTCCAAAGCATTTGGGGATGTCCTCTTTACACATATTCACAGCAGCTAATACTGGTCAACTACTACTATGGCGTTTCCGTGCACTGCTCTGGTTCGCCAGAAGCGGCTTAGTCATGCTGGCCACATGACCCGGAAGCTGTACGCTGGCTCCCTCAGCCAGTAAAGTGAGATGAGCACCACAACCCCAGAGTTGTCTGCGACTGGACCTAACGGTCAGGGGTCCCTTTACCTTTACCTTACTGCTGCATAAAGAGTGAAAAATGGCAGTTTGCCAAAGTAGCTATCTGAAGGCAGCAAGGCCCCTGGTTGGAGACCAGATAGTCCTAGGAGTGCAAACTTCCTTCAGTTCTACTAACTTGCAGTGATGCTTCCTGCAACAATCCAGTTCTGAGAATCGATTTCTAACTTGCTCTTAAAATTTAGTATAAGCAAGTCAATGGAAGCAGGTTGGCAGAAAAATTATCGGTAGTGGCGCCCTCCCTGTGGAACGCCCTCCCACCAGATGTCAAAGAGAACAACAACTACCAGACTTTTAGAAGACATCTGAAGGCAGCCCTGTTTAGGGAAGCTTTTAATGTTTGATATATTACAGTATTTTAATATTTCTTGGAAGCCGCCCAGAGTGGCTGGGGAGGCCCAGCCAGATGGCCGGGGTATAAATAATAAAATTATTATTATTATTATTATTATTATTATTATTATTATTATTATTATTAGCACACGGCTTTATTTTGCAACACACACACACAAAATCCTTCTTCTCCTAAGAAGCCAATGGACAAGGATCATTTCACTTAAGCCATCTTTTAGCTGATGTCCCAAGGAGAATGAGGAAGAGGGAGTGGCCTGTGTTTACACTACACAGAACTGGAGGTAGAAGTGGAACTTTCAGATCTGCCGGAGGAAGCGACTCAGAAAATCTTGAGACAGAGCTACACTCCTTCTCTGTTGGAGACACACAAAGGCCAGCAGTCAGGTGCAGCACCAAAGTCTCAGCTAATTCAGCCTCTTGTCAGCAGTTGTGATGACTCAGAGGCTAAATATAGAGAGCGATTTAAACAGTGCTGGCCGCAGAGCAAATACTACCCAGCTTCTCCATCTCTCACGCACAGCCATACACATGCATACGCCCTGGACGTTTTTTCTTCTTCCTATGTCTAACTTCAAAAAACAAACACCCCCCCCCAAAAAAGCCCCACAAACAGCCTAAAGAGGTACATTTCTTGGCTCTGGTGTCTTTTCGTTGTCATCGCCTGGGGCTCCATTGCCTCATACTAATCAGGGTTAATAAAAGCAACATTGGAAAAAAAGGGGGAGATTGTGTGCAATGCAGAGTTTCGTTCTGCATGAAACTGCAGCAAAGGGTAAAGGAAATGATCCCCTTTTGGGGGGAGCCCTTGGTAATCAAAGCTCTGCCCGATGATCCCATTGAGAACCACTGACAAGAGCACCTTTGAAAGGCTGTGACAGGTTTGCCTCCCTTGGTGTGTCTTCTGCAGAAGCAGGGAGGAATTTAACAGTTTGTGTTTCTCCCCTTCTTGCCTCACTGCCATAAACTTTTATTGGTCAATATATACAGCTCTCAATTACAACTCATTTTCAACATAAATGTCCCCGAAGCCCCAAAGCATTATCTCAGCAAGATCTGGAGGCCAGAGCAGGGGGACTGGAGTCAGGTCTCCTGGATTTTATTGACAGTTATGCAGCCCTCAGTGCCGCGAGAATAAATTGCCTCCCATTTCTTATAGACTCCCTGTCTATTACAGGAGACTCTAGCCAAAATACAGTCAAGTGGAAACTGATTGCTTTTGTTGCTGTTCTAAAAGGCTGCACACTGTTGAGTTAACATTTGCAAGAGGTCTTACCCATTGCTATAATCCCATGCATCCTTATTTGGGACTGATAGAGCAATCTAATATCAAGGTGTGTGAATTTAGAATAGGGAGATCTTGGGCTGTCTTTGCTGAACCAGAGCTACGCAAGCATATTTCCCTCATCGCAGCTCGGCCAGCAACATGCCGGCATGCGTCCCTTAACATGGCTGTTCTGGCTTAGTCTGTGTATCTTGAACCAACTTAAGTCCAAAATAGGGAGGGTTGCAGAAGTGGGGCAGGACAAAGATAGACCTGCACCTATTCGAAATCTCTTCCAGCCTAGTCACGTGACCTGGCAACCCGGTGGAACATATGCAAGCAAAGAGGGTTGTTGTGTAAGTCAAACTCTATTATAAAGGCCATATCAGCCTTGCTCCTGAATGGAGCTTGGAATAATGGTAACTTAAAGGTAAAGGGACCCCTGAGCATTAGGTCCAGTCGTGACCGACTCTGGGGTTGCGGCGCTCATCTCGCTTTATTGGCCGAGGGAGCCGGCGTTCAGCTTCCGGGTCATGTGGCCAGCATGACTAAGCCACTTCTGGCGAACCAGAGCAGCGCACAGAAACGCCGTTTACCTTCCCGCTGGAGCGGTACCTATTTATCTACTTGCACTTTGACGTGCTTTCGAACTGCTAGGTTGGCAGGAGCAGGGACTGAGCAACGGGAGCTCACCCTGTCGCGGGGATTCGAACCGCCGACCTTCTGATCTTCAAGTCCTAGGCTCTGTGGTTTAACCCACAGCGCCACGCCTGTCCCAATGGTAATTTAACACCAGATTAATTTAATCCGTCATAAATTGCACCAGCTTCCTATACTTAGGATTGCACCATGAGCCTCAGTGAACTCAGCAGGTCTTACTTGTGAGCAAACACTATAGGTCCATGTTCTGCACACAAAGGATCCAACACCTGTTCCTTAGACGGGATGGCATCCCACAATCAAGTCTGAGGCCCTGCAAATAAAGAACCTCAAAATGGTTCATTTTTTTTAATGTTTAAAAAAGATGGATTAATGTACTTTGGTATCCTGCAAATCAGAATCTGACTTTAACATTACTTTGCCTACCTACCCTGTATCAATACTGCTTGACTGCATTTTTATGCAGTATACGTAAAAATAAATCCACAGGAAATGGGACAATGAGAACATATCATAAAGCCAAACACCACCTTAAAATGGAGCAAGGAAGTATTAGTTACAGTATGTGCAAGGAGGGGGCCTGTCTAATCTCAGTTAGCATGGAGTTCCACAGGCTTGGGCCCACTACACTGAAAGCACATAAACTGAATATTAAAGAGAGTGTAATTTGTCTAATAAATTAATAGAGCAGTTGAAGAGAGCTGGGTGCATCTTTTTGAATACGAGTCAGCTCAAACCCCAATGAAACTCCCATAGAGAATATGCACATGGAATTATGTACATTTTAAATGCTGGAAGCCTGGTTTTGGATAGTCTTCTACCTCAAACAGCAGCTCCATAGCTTATCTTCTTTGATAAATTTACAGAGAATCTTGGTCTCCAATATTGACAAGGAAAAGGTCTCTGCTTTAGGTGTTCATCTTGTACTGTTTTTAGGCCTATCTTCAGTTGTTTTTAAAAACTGTTTTAGCTGTTTTGTGGTATATTTGCAAATCTCCTTGAGACCTATCTATGGTGGCTGCCATAACATCAGGCCAGATCTATGAGCATGTAGGGAAATGGGGGAGCCTCGCATCCTGTGGATAGAAGGCTGCCCTGTCTCACTCCTAGATTGCTCTACTTCCAGGTGCTGCCGCTGGTGGGACGCCACCAGAAGTACATCTACTCTAGTTCAGCTTTTAGTTGGCACCCTGGAGACTCCCCCAGCGGTTTACGTGCTGTCCTGTCAGCGAAGCAGAACAGAAGCTGCTTGCCACAGCCTTTGGCCAACTTTTGGGTTGCTCCAAAAGTGCCATTTGGAGCCGTTGAACCAGACAGAGGCAACTGCACGGGCAAGACAAAGTCTCCTTGGCCTCCGACGTCCTTCCCAACCGAAAGAAAAGCGACTGGACAGCGCTCTGTTATCTTTGCCAAAAACGAGAGGAGAAAGTTGGCAAAGAGCGAGGCGGGAAGGAAAAGACGGTATTAGCATAAGTGTAGCGATAAATAAAACCTTCAATGGTCTCAAACATCGCTCCGTACAAACACAAAAAGTCTCCCTGCCAACAGAGTGCCAGTTATCAGTCCAAAGACTGAGCGGTGAAGACCCAGCGCTTAAGTTCTTCCCCACCTGTGTCCAGGGCTTCTCTCTCTCTTTAAAAACAAAACAAATGTTCAGCTAGGACTCTCCCTCTCCTTTACAACACTCTATTATTTCAGCTGAAAGGGAAAGAGCCCCTCCTCTCTTGGCTGCATGAGGTCGTAGTAAAGAGGGATGCTTTTGTTTACTAACTCTTCCACATGCTTGGCTGACACGCGATTCTCCGGCCTCCACAGAAAGTCTCTCTCTCACCCTCCTTTTGCTCTGCAGTCAGTTCCTCAGGGACCCGGGTGCCACGGCAACACACACACTCCTTGCCCGAAGATGAAGAAAAGGGAGGGGACCGGCCAATTTTCTTTTTTTGGGTTACAGGTTTTATTCCCCCCCCCCCTCCTCCTGGGGCATTCTTGGACACATTTCCCAGACAAAGACATCGGATAGCTACACTCCCCAGATGGAAAGGGTCGAGTTACAACCAGTTCTGTGGCTTCCCTTCAGGACTTTTTTGACAGAAGAAGGAGGGGGGAAAGGCACCCAGTTAACCTTTACTACTCTGGGCAAAGTTAGCTACGCCACAGATGAGTTCCAGGACGGATATTGAAGAAATACTATCTAAGGGCAGGAGTGAGGGGTGGGGGAGAGAATGATGTCCATAGTGGTGGTAGGGGAGATTTTTTTATTTTAAAAAATCCCTCCCCATGTGAACGTTCCACATGCACACAAAGCAACAAAATAGGATGCCACCAGACAGTATGAACAGTTGGTTTTAAATGTTCCAGTTAACCTTTTTTCACATCTGCTTTCTTAGATCAAATAACTTTGGAGACTGCACTCTTTTGCCTTGAACACACCCACCCACCCACCCACACACCTGCCAAAGAAAAACCCTAGCTCAAGTGCAACCATACCCCAACCAACAATGTAAAAAGAAGTCCTGAGAATGAAGGGAATAAATAAGATGGTAGCACAAGACTCTGAGATAAACAATGGGCAGCTGGAATGTGAATGTCTGGCCCCATGTGGGACATGAGCCAAAAAAAAAAGTGCATGCACATCCTTCTCCCTGGGTTGATCCCGAATCTGCATAGACAGCTGTCCCAGAATGCCTAAAGGAAACATCTATGGATGCAGAATGTCAGACTCTCGCCTTCCACAGCCACTGCCCAGATCCATTCCGCACATGACCCAAACCCACAAGAACTTCCTGAATCTTGCTCCCACTTCCATCCAGTTGGAAACAGCCACAGCGAGACAATGCGCCTGAATTTATGTCCCTTAAAACGGCTCAGATGAACATCTTATCTTACAAAGAGACATCCATATTATTAAAAAGTGCAGGTTTCCTTTTTAGAAAGCTTGGTATGTTCGGTTACAGAACTCTCTGGCCCCGGACCAAGGCTTTGGCCCTGTGACACAACTTGCACTCATCCTTGGAAGAGAAGCAGAACCCACAGCAATGATAAGCTCTGGCATGCAAGTCTTCACAGCTGAAGTGGAAATCTGCCCAGGCCCAGATAGCATCATTCTGGGTATGTTAAAACAAACTGGTTTTAACGGTCTTGGCTCTCCCCCAAAGAATTCTGGGAATTTTTATTTTTGTTTCAGCACTGAGATTTCTGTTTAAGAATGTTCCACATGGGCTGAGGAGAGACCAGCCACAGCAACAGTGAGGGTAGTTTACACAGAAGTAATTGGGGGTCTGGGGGGGATGTAGAGCAGAGGGGCCACCCTATGCCCAGAGGTGACCTTAGCTCTTCTCAGACTGCAAAGAAGAGAGGTCTGAAGTTCCAAGACCTTAACTTTCTTCCTTTGGTTTGACATATTAAAAAAATCAGAAAAGCCCAAGGTGAAACTTCTGACACCTTGTGGTTATACAGGTGCCTTTCCTTGCAAAGAAATTAAAACACAAAGCAGTACTCCTAAATAGTGGGTTGGAGCCAGGATCCTTTAATGTGGCTATCAATACTGTACACTGCAGTCCAGCCCAAGGGCACATTTACACCAAGCATTTAAAGCACTACAATACCACTTTAAACAGTCATGGCTTCCTCCCAAAGAATTCTGGGGGCTGTAGTTTGTTAAGGGTGCTGAGAGTTGTTAGGGGTCCTCATTCGCATCATGCTTGCAGTTTCTGCAGTGAGCAGGGGATTGGACTAAATCACTTCCAGCTCTATGATTCTACAAGGGGAATTTGAGGGAGCAGGAGACTTTGGGATAGTTGAAGTGAAAAAGCTAGAAGAGCAGGAGGAGGGGAGAATGCATGTGAGAAACCAAAAGTATGTACGGTACGGAGGCATATATCTGGGGTGGGGGCTAAACTCGCTCTCTGGCATGAGTCAACCCACAGTTTATTGAGAAGAGCAGATAGGCCCTTTCCTCAACCATTTTGCTGACTTCTCACTCGGTCCTACAGGATTTGGTGAGGGCCATTAAGAATGAAGCCTGCTCCTAACTTCATAACTCCTCATGAGGCCTATTCGTTGGTCGTGCTGCAAGAGAAATTGGCTTTATGTAAAGAAATAATATTGTTCTGCAGTCTGATGCTTTGTGCGAAGGAGGGCGGAAAAACCCCCGAAAAATAAAACAGAATGATTATTTTTAAAAAGACCATTGAACAAAGAGAAAATGTGGTTCAAAAAACAATTTCCCAAATGTATATTATTAAAACAGTAATGTGTGTGTGTGTGTGTAGGCTATCTAACAGAAAAAGAAGAGAGAACACATTTTGCCAAACCAAATAAAGCATCCTCGACAGTGAATAAAAGTCCCCCCCCTCACTCCACCACCAACACTCCACTTTCCTTGCCCAAAAGACAACCTACCCTCTGTAGGTGCAGCCTGTGAAACTGGTCCGCAATGCACTGTAACTTCCGTGCAATCTGAACTTCAGTTCGCAGTTCCTGTGGGCTTTCCCGAGGTTCCTCCCGGAGGTGTGGACTCAATGAGAAACCAATGGGGTTGACATGTAAACGGAACCCGGCGTTCCCTGCCAAACATCAGAGAAGAGTCAGGGGCTTATAGCCTCTCACGTATGTGAACAATCCTTCTGCCATGAACAGCACACCGGAAGAGAATACAGCAAAATCAAGATCATAATCAAGGAAATAAAATGTCTCATTTGAATTCAGCAAAGCACTTATAGCTAAACTTCAACCACCTTTTAGACAGCTAAGGGATCCATGACAATACCTGCTCAGGACCCTCCACAGTGGGCAACTGAGTCTATAAGAGTCCATTTTAATTTCCCACAATGCTCTAGGATGACACTACACTGGGACCTCTGGGTTTTTGTAGGAAACTACAATGACACTCACAGCCACCCTAGAGTACTGCTGCCTCTGCTGGGTAAACCTAAGTCTGCTCACAGGTAAAAGAGGAAGCCCTCCATGGGGCAGTTTCCCCAGTGGCTCCTCTGAGGGAAGTGCAGAGGTTGGCAGTGCAAAAATGGGCCACTCTGTTTGTGGAATGCTCCCCCCAGAGAAACACACGAGGCACTATCACTGTCAGCTTTTCAACACCAGAAGACTTCCCTGGTTGTCCAAGCTTTTGGTTATTAATTGGTGTCATACTTCAGCACGATTTCTGGCCTGTTTGTCGTGTTCATCTTATCATAGGTGGGGTGGAATTTATCCTTCTTATAGTATTGTTGGATGAGCATTTGGTTTTACTGTATTTTTCCGATGAATTTGTTCACAAACCTTTGTGTGTTTTACGGACTCGGATGTGCCACATTATAGGTCACTTTTAGTCTCTAAGCCAATGATAGGAAATCAGTGAATCAGTGGACCTCCAGATTTTGCTTGATTTTCCAGCTCTCATCACACCCAGCCACTGGTCTCGCTGGCAGAGGTTGATGGGTGTTGGAAGCCCAGCAAACATCTGGAGGACCACGGATTCCTTGCTTTATGCAACAGCAGTTCATAGAATTTCATGAGAAGTATCACGGGGCCAGCTGGGCACCTTTTTGGAGCAGATAAAAAGATTCAACCGTCCCCTTAAACTGGAGATGGGGAATTTATGGCCCTCCAAGTGTCCTTGGACTTCAATTCCCATCAGCCCCAGCCCCACTGGTCAAGGATTATCGGTGTTGTAATCCAACAACATCAGGAGGGCTAAAGGTTCACCACCTCTGATTTAAACCCACAGAGGAACATGCAAACACTGTAAATGCTACATTATTTTTCTGTAAAAAAACAACCCCAAACAGAATCATGGACCCTGAATTGCCCCCGTTATGTGATTGATTTGATTTCAAATAGGCCCAACATCTGGGGGTTGTTGGATGCTGTGGGCCTCCCTCTCTGCCAGGCACAGGCAAACTCAGCCCTACAGATGTTTTAGGACTACAACTCCCATCATCCCTGGCAACTGGTCCTGTTAGCTAGGGATGATGGGAGTTGTAGTCCCAAAACATCTGGAGGGCCGAGTTTGCCTATGCCTGCTCTCTGCCATCAGATTTGGAAGGTCTGCATGTCTGAGGATGCTGTGGATCTTGTTTCCTAGACTCCCTTCCATAGTTCTAAAGTACGTCAGCCCTGCAGCTGGCACAGTTAATTCTCTACCAAGTGGGAAAGGAAAAACTGTATCCCACTACCCCCTCACCCACCAATAGGGTTTTGTATTTGGTGCCAGATCCACCTCTGAGTTGTCCTTCCCATTAGGATTGTCATGTTAAATGATGGCATCTGCATTTGGATAGAACAATGGTGCTCATGAAAAATGTATTCTCTGTTTTTAGTTGGTACCTGAATGTGTCCCAGCAGGCAATCTCTTTGCAGAGGCATTCCCTCCTTCATGAGGCAGAAGAATATTTACTCCAAGTCCCCACACTTCCTAAGCACTGCTGCTTTAAAAATAATTAACACCTTTTCAAAAGATCTCCTGCCCAGTTCACCAGGTTCCCTTTTCCAACAAAAGATTTTCAATCAATTAGACTGCAGTCCTGTACATACTTACTTGGAAGTAATTTAATGGGACTTCCTTCTGAGCTCCGTGTGAGGGGATCGCAAATAAGGAGCGGGGCAGAAATTTGTTTCACTATGAAGAAGCTTTTAAATTGCTAAATTGCATGAGCTTGCATAGGCAAAAAGCTCTTCACATGCTAAATTGAAACCAGGGAAAGCCAGGTAATTTAGTCTGTTAAAAGCTGATCAAAAGAAAACATTGTATGCAGTTCTTAAAGGGATAGCAACTCAGTAAGACCACAACTTTGGGGCGGAGCGGAGAGTACATTTCATGGATCTCGCTTAAAATTGCGTATAGTCAAAACACATTGGGTTCAATGGTGGGTAGGATTGCCAAAGTCTTTTTTCCCAGATGCCCATCCCCTTTTTTATTTTTATTTTAAACTTGCCAAGTGCATGAAGCTGAATGAGCACAAGTTAAATGTGCGTAAGGTGCAGGCTTAGTGCTAATTGTGCAAAGAAACCACAATCTCTATGAAGGTCCAGGCTAATTCTCTCACATTTCTGAATGAATCCCAGTTTTACTATCTCATGCACCATTTATCCCCACGATTTGATGTTCCTAAGAACAGTAACTCTGAGATCTACAACACTGTGTCCAGGGAAACTAACATGGTAAGCCACTGATATCTTACTGTTCTTGCTCTTTATATCTGACATTATAGGTCTGTGTGCCTAATATAAACTGCTGATGGGTGGATATTTGATGCATGAACTTAACTGAATCCCATTGGTAGACATACAGGTATAAGTGCCATATATGTGATGTAAAGTACCACTGAACCAACACATTTTTTATGTTGAGAAGAAGGCATTCAGGTATGCTGCAAGGTTTTGTTCCTTGTTGTGAAGTTGGTGAGATGTAGTGGATTATATGGGACAGGCCTCTCCCTCCTTGAAATATCCACACTTCAATTAGATACTGTAAGCCAGGGTTTCCTGGACTTGGGTCTCAGGCTGTTTTTGGAATACAATTCCCATTATCCCTGACCAGTACTCCTGCTAGCTAGGGATGATGGGAATTGTAGTCCAACAACAGATGGAGACCCAAATTTAGGAAACCCTGCTCTAAGCAGTTTGTTGCCTTTAGAAGAAATATAAAGGAGCTATTTTGACAATATAAGTTCCATGAGGAACGGAACTTGCTTCTTTAAAATAGCATATATATTTTGAGGTTTTCAGAACTCAGATGAATTGTGGTAATGAATTGTGTTTTCCCCAAATCCAATTTCATGCATCATGGTGCAGTACTGACCATATAGATTTTAAGATCCTCCAACTTCAGTCCTTTGTCCCACACAAAGAGAGAACTATATTTCTTTAGAAGAATAAGAAGTAACCTAAGAATGCCATGAATACTAACACATGACAATTCATTGAGTGCAAAAGTATAGAAACATCCATCATTCTTACCATAGAAGAGTCTCTGGGGCTCTTCAGTGACTCCACAAGGTAACATGACATCCTGGCTAGAAGAGGATGGGTTGAGGGTTTGAGTTGCCTTATCTTGCTGCTTGGCATGCCTGGTGCCTGGGCCGCAACAGTGTGTAAGTGGGAAGAGCTGGAATCTCCCCAGAAGGCAGTTGTAAGATTTACTCTGTGTGAAAATGCCAGGAAATGTCATCTCATTGGGTTGACTGGCAAGTCCACAGTCTTCAGAGTGGAAGACATCATCCTCCAGCCCATCTAGATTGGAGAAATCCTCCTCCAGGTAGTCAGGGGAATCCATTTCACCTGCAATTTTTTTTTAAAAAAAGAAAATAGATAAAATGCCACTGAATATCCTAGAGAGGATGCATGGTTTTCTTTGCGCCTTCTTCACGAAACAGCCTGTGAATTAGGCTTGGGATAAAAGAGATAAATGATGGAGGCCAACTGGACAGTCTTCCCTCCTTTGCACCCAAAGGTTCAGACTTTTTATGAACTCGGTAGCCACAAGGAGGAAGTCCAAGAAAAGCCTTCCATGATGAATGTTTTAGAATCCAAATACCATGCTAGCTCATCACAACCACATATACATGTATAAAGACCTTCCATACCCAGTGCTTAGATTTCAAAGTCCTCAATAAATCCAGAGGATTCTACAATCACACAAAAATGTTTCAAGGTATTAGTTGGGACTGATGAATGTACCTGAAGAATAGAATTGGGACACCAGGTGCTGGAACCTAATCACAACTAGCAGGATCTACAAAACGCTGGGATTTAGTTGCAATACACTGCTGAAACTCTTGAGGATCAAGTAGGACTGGATGGTGACTGTTTGGTAACCAAGCCAAGAAATCCAAAGCGTGCCCTACGTTGATAAAATATTCCAAACCGAGATCAAAATGGATCTAGAGAACCCTTATAATCCTATAAACACCTGGAGCAGATTGGTCACTGGCAACTCAAACCACCTTAGCCAAAAAGACAAGACAGAAGATGAACTTCTTATTGCCAGCGTAAGGAGATCAAATCAATAGAAGTTCTCAATAAGAGGCTTATAACTGCTTCTTGGTGGGAGACAGCATTACTTCCTTCTTGAGTAACAAGTTGGGAATTGCTGGTGACTGTTCATAACTGCAGCCTCTCCTCCAGGTTTAATGGCATAGCAAGTCTGGGGAAAGGCCACATTTCAACCACAGCGTTGTATCCTTCATGAACTGCTATAAACTATCAAACACTGAACCCCAGAGAAAAACCCCACTGAACCCCCACAGAAAACTTGTAACATACAGACATCACAAAACTACACAATAGCGGTCCTAAGTCTTCCATATACAGCAAGCAATCCCGTAGAACATGATGAATTGTTTTCTCCATCCTACAAACCTCACAACATCCAGAGTACAAGCCACCCCAGAGAGCACAATGCCCCATGAAAATTCTTGAGCCAACTAACTTGTGTGCCATTGTAAAAATACAAAAATCCTCCAATACTGGAGAAAAGGAGAATAACTTCCAACCTACAGAACCCACCTTCCACTGCTTTTGCTGTTCACCTGTGTCCATTTATGTCCAAGATCAATGTCCCTCTATCCCAAAGCCTTCCTAGCCATCTGATCAGCCACCTGATTTCCAAGAACGCCCACACAAGATGGAACCCAACGAAGTGAAGGATGTTGGGTGCTGTTGCCAGTCTGAATGATGTAGTCAACAGAGGAAAAGAGGATGAATGAGGGTCTTGGGGAGGAAGAGGCTTGTTGGGATGTTGCCCAACAGAACTGGCCTTTCAATAATCAGGGAAGAAGTAAGACCAAGCCCCCCTCTCAAAACTTCTGCATCCACCGAAATGCCAGCAGACTGAATAGAGAAATACAGAAGAGCCAACCTGATGCCTGAGTGGTATATTAGAAGTCTTGAGTGTCCCAGCTGCCAGAGAAGACCACCCACCACCTCTGTGCAGTGGACGGAAGTTCAACAACTTGTAATTCTCATTCTTCTGCACAGAAAGATCAAAAGGCACTGAGATGGAAGACAGAGCATTGCCATAAGTCTAAGACAGAAAAAACATAAGGAAAGCTCTGCTGGGATTGTGTCAAAGGCCACCATCATGTTCTGATAGTGACCAGATGGATACCAGTGGTAAGCCCACCAGCAAAACATGAGTGCAACAGTCCCTATTTCCACTTTTGATTTCCAAAAACTGTTATTCAGAGGCATACTGCAACAGAGTAGAACATGGCCTTATCTTCCAAGAAAGGCTCTTCTGATGAATTCCCAAATCCAAATATCTCTCCCTTCTCTGTTAAAACTGAACTGCTCAAAAGAAGTAGTTTTTGGTGACCACCTCGGAAGAAAAGCTGTGGCGAAAAAGAAAAGGCTTCAGTTCCTTTTAGCAGTCCATAAAATGCTTGAACATAAAAAACAGAGATGTCCACGGGCATGCCTTTGGGTCAGAGATTACAAGAGCAGGCAATGTAGTGTTTTTAAAGCTCCTTACAACCAGCAATTAAGTCCCTTGTTATTCCTTTTAAAAGTAGCATAATCTAAACGCATACACACACACACAAATAAATGCCTCCAGACCCTGAACAAGGAAGTGAAATTCAATCTTTGGGTCATTTGTTTTGCAGTGGTTTGTGCAATATAACCTACAATACTTTGATCAAGAGTCTTGGCACAGAGGAGTGTTGCATGCTTCTCCTTGGGAATAAGTCTTACAGAAACCAGAAGGACTTCCAACTGAACCTGCATAGGATTCAGCTGCAAATACAGTCCAATTCCAGATAAGTTTCACTCTGCTGTGAAGCTGTCTTACGTCTGAATGATTCAACCTATGTGATGTATCCTCACTAAACAGAATACTGCTTCTGAATACCAGTTCCTGGAAACCACAGGAGGGGAGAATGCTGTTGAGCTCAGCTCCTGCTTGTGAAAACAGGAAGCTGGACCAGGTAGGATGCTGGCCTGGTCTTCTGATGTTCATATGATCTGGTTTTCATGTCAGCTACGCCCCGCTATTCAGATCCATGCAACAGGCATAGAGTTGTAGTTTAACTAGCAGTAAGAAGAACTTTAAGACAGACCAGAAGGCAGCAACATAAACAAATTGTTTCTGAATTCACTGCAAGAGAAGTAATGTAAATCCAGAGCCTAAGCATAGGATGTCGCCACTGAACTCAATGGAGCTTACTTCAGAGTCAAGATGTGCAAGTTGATACTAGATGGCTTCAATCATAATCACCCTTACCTGGAAATAAGTCCATTGCCACTGAGGTTAATGTGACTTCTATATAGGAATTCATAACACTGGGCTGTTAAGCTCAAAGTTCCAGAACATGCACACACCATATCTAAAGTACAAGAGGAAAGATGAAGATTACAGATTACAAGTAAGTGGAATAGGAGTAAACATTTCCTGAAACAGTAAGAGTAATATCTTGTTGGTCCAGGCTGAGGAGAGGGGGCGGGGGAAGAGTACCACATGCTCTGCTTTTCCTTCTAGTTGCATTGGAAGCTCGCAATACACGTTGCAGAAGAGAATCTTCTCAGCTTTTCCTTCCGCTTCTTGGGAGGTGCCTTCGGTTACATGAATTCAGACAACCTTCCAAGTGAAAAGTCAGCAAGGGGCAAGTGGAAAAGGACAAGTCTTGAAACTGCAAATGGAAGGAGAAGTGGCTGTAAAAGTAAAAAAAGAGGAGAACAGAGCTGGCCATGTTTTGAACAATGGGGCCTGGGGGCAGGAAGGATATTGCTGGCCCTTGCTATCACTCGCGGTACTTCCGACCGGCCCTGCACCCGAGCTCATGACTGAAGCATGGTTATCTAGTAGGGTAGGCCCCAAATCCCCATAAATGTCTCGAGACACCGGCTGCCACTGTAGTCAGGGCCTTATACTATATATTTCACTATAAAAAATGTGCTTGCAGAGATCTATAAAAGTGGTGGAGAACCCGAGGCCCTCCAGAGCTTGTTGCACTACAGCTCCCTTCATCCCTGATGACTGGCCATGTTGGTGGGGGCTGATGGGAATTGCAGCCCAGCACCACCCACCTATGGGCAGCTGTGGGCAGGATTATTGCATTGCAGGGGGTTGGGCTAGATGACCGTTGGGGGCCCTTCCAACTCTACAATTCTGTGATCCTATGAAAACTTCTGGAGAGGCACAGGTTCCCTAGCACTTGTTGAAACATTCAATAAGATTCTATGCACAGCAGATCTCAAAGCCAAAGTGTTCCCTTACAATGCAATCTGATGCACGGTTACCAAGAAGCAAGTTCAGCTGTGTTCCGTGGGGCTCAGTCCAAGAGAAGAGACCATAGGGCTGCCTTTGTGGGGCATTTTGTGCAGTGACCAGGACATTGGGCTTCGCTGAGCATGAAGCTTGGGAGAAACTCTGCACTCTCCTTCAGGCTATCCACCTCACCAGACTGGGAGGCTGACAAGAGAGTCTCTGATCCTTGGAAGAAGGACAGGATGCAAACAAATAAGCTTGGAGAAGGAACAGGTTTTTAAAGGGAGGAAAATCTTTACAGTGGTTATTTAAGGATAAGGAATATAGAGCACAGGCATGGCCTACCCTAGAAATCACTTAGGAGGGCAAGTTGAGGGCACTTGATGCTGTTATATTTATAACGTTATAGAAAATTCCAGCCTGGTCAGCAGCTGGGAGCCCTGCATAAGCTGCTCTACATTTCCTGAAAGAGCTGTCAAAGCATAATAAATAATAATCATATCCCTTTGAAAGAAGGAAGTCAGTTCAGCAAGCAACTTCTAAAAAAAAATAATAATCATGTAAAATTAGAATAGTGCTGCAGTCCTCCCAACTTGGAAACACCTGTTGGGAACTATACAATGCATACATTCTTCCATCTCCCTCCAGCATTCCCTCAGAAAAAAAGAAGCCTCAAACAAAACATTGCAGCCACTTGCCTGCTCTCAAGAGCGAAGAGGAAGGCTATAGGACACACATGCACTGCCAGTTAACCAAAACAAAGCAAGCTGGACTTCACAATTCCCTTTTTAACTCTTCCCTGCACCTTCTGTTCCTTAGAGATTTAAGACTGAAATGCATCAATTCAATTCAGGATGAGGCCAAAAGACATCCTTACAACACACACACACACACACACACACACACACACACGAAAGAAACTCCAAAGTTATTAAGACCATTTGACAAACGCAGTACTTTGCAGAGCACATCTGGTATATAAAGTCATTTGATCCTTTAGTTAAGTATTTGTCTCGCAGCACATTAGTGGCCAAACCACCTAGAGGAAATGACTCCCTTTTTATTAGTAACACAAAGCAAATAAGCAGTTTTTGAAAAATCATTCCTTTTGGCACCTGCCTGATCTGTTGCTTTATGTAAAGAGTTCGAGATCTGTTTACTACGGATGTCTCTCAAGGGAAGGGGCTCAAGTATTTCTATTTCGAGATAGTGAAAGATGAATTGAACTATATTATTTACAGCATGCCAAGAAGCCACAGTGAAGGAAGCGATTAGGAACCACTGAGATGGTTGAACTGTTGGTATCCACTAGTTCACTTAATCTGTCTGAGATAGAAGTTGTCCCAGAACAAAAGTGGCAGTCCTAACAGCTAGCTGACAGGTACAAATCCAACACATTTAAGTTTTCCCTTTGAGTTTCTGACTGCAGAGTAGTTGTTTTAGAGGCACAGAAGCCTTGCCAGAAAAAAAAGTGGCAGCCTTCATCAGAAACTCAGTGATCACTGATACTTTTCATTCTGCTCAACTGTTCAGAGGAATGATGTTATTCCCTGGAAAGTTAGGTGAAAAAGTGGAAGGGGTAAGGCTGCGTGACCTCATGAGATCCCAGTTTTCTGGTGCATGTAAAGAAAAGGTGAAGCAGATATACATTTGCCAACAAACGTTTTTCTTAACTGTAGACGCTGAAATTGTAAAAGTAAGATAACCCCCTCCCCAAAGCACCACCCCCAAACTAATACAGAGATTGTGGGGGGAGGGTGTGCTCCTCTGCTCTACTTATCGGCTCACAGTGCATTGAGATCGCAGAACATTAAGATCCGTATACCTCTAACGAAGCCCTTCAGAGAATTCATTCATTCATTTAATTTTACAGCCCACCTAATCGTGAAGGCTGAAGCCGAGTAACAGTAGGTACTTGGGAAATGCAACAATCCCGTTAAAAGTTGAAATGAAGATCTGATCCAAGGCGACCCATGAGAGCGATGCTTAGTCAGGAGTTAACTCGCCCTTCCCGTCTGTAGGCAACGCCTGTCAAATAATATTACACACCCACAAACATCTATATATCAATGCCTATATACACGCGCGCGACTAATACTAGCACACACACACACACTACTGACCTGCTGCCCTACTTGCGACTCCGCCTGGGCGGGACTGTGGTCGGGGCTTTGCGGCCAGCGAGCGTCTCCTTTAGGCAAGAGGCTCGGGAGCCGCTGCAAGGCGGGATCAGCGAACCCTGAGAAGCGGAACCCTCGCCTGATCTGATCTAATCTGCTGCTGCAACAGCAGCAGCGCCAGCGAGCGCGGCCAGCGGAAAGAGCGGGAGCCGGAAAGTCCCCGGGCTGCAACCTCAGGCGCCGCCGCCGCCGCCGCCAGCCGCACACGGCATTGTTTCCAAAATACACTTGCTTCCTGGCATTACCCAAACAGCTGATGGGAGCCCCGCCCCCGCCGTGACGCGCCCGACGGAGCCGGCCAATGGGGATCCCCGGAGGCGTCCCGGGCTCCCGCGAGCGGCGCTGGGGGCGACACAACGTGGCTGCTTCGCCCAGTGGCGCTCGGCATCTCCACTCACAGCGAGGCGGGACGGGAGAGCGGAGCGGCTTCCAAGCGAACGCCAGCTGCCCCGGGGCTCTCCCCTCTTCGTTCCCGGAAGGCCCCCTTCACACGACCGGACTTTCTCCCCTGGAGATGAGTGAATCGATGTTGTGGGAAACCTGCGCTCCCGGCCCACCCCTGTGCATAGAAGTTGCTTGGACTCTCATTCACTCCCATCATCTCACCTAGAAGGCAAAGTTTGTTCCCGAGTCCGCGATCTGGGACTCGGGCATACTGCTGCTGAACAGGGATGTTCCATTTAGTTGTTACACATCACATGGCTATGTAGATCAGTCCTCCCTAGACTGGGCTCATATTTTTTTAAAAGCCACCAAGATGGCACAGTTCCCAGCGGAGATCCTTTGGAGACTCCATTGCTTACTTCCCTCCATTGTAAAACCTCTGTCCGTTCTTGCCTTTGCTTCCTGTTTTGAAACTGCTTGTAGCTCCACGAGTGGACTTGGCATGTCCTATGACTCTTGGCACCTCACTCCTGTAACTATACATGTATTCCCCAAGACAAATAAAAAGCAAGGGAAGTCATCCTGGTCCATAACGTGGGACAGGAGACAGAATCTTGCTTTCTATTTTCAATGCAAGTGAGAATTTCTTTATTATTCTCTATATTCCCCATAGATTTTGATGTTTGGGGTTTTAAAAGTTTTTATGCCCTGTTTTGATTTAATTTTGTTGGTCTGCTGTGCTGTGTTTTATACTGTATATTGTTTTCTTGAAAGATGTTCATTGTTTTAACAATTTTTATATATGCCGCCTTCAAAACTTCAGTTACAGAGCAGCATAGTAATGATGCTAATTATGAATAACAAGTCAATTAACTCTTGTTTCCCTTTCCATCTGTGTGTGTCGCTTAAGGGTTGGAGAAAGCTCCAGATAACTGCTGGGTTTATACTTTCATAAATGGGGATCAGCCATCATTTGCTTCTTTGTCCCGGCAGTCCTTAGGTGCAACTTGAAACCTGCACAGCACCCAGCAGACATCATTAGATTAGGCTCTATTATATCTCATAGTCTTGGACTAAATGTAAACGTTGTGGCTTCAACATAAAGTCAGCTCCCCCCCCCCCATCTGCTTAATATTCAGGCCGATGAAGAATTCTGGAGAACTCAAAAGCTTGCTCACTAACTTTGTGACACCTTGGTTGCTTGTAACAAAGGTACAGTCCATGACCTGACCGGAAGTATACATTAATAATAATAATAATAATAATAATAATAATAATTATAATTATAATTATAATTATAATTATAATTATAATAGTAATTTATTATTTATACCCTGCCCATCTGGCTGAGTTTCCCCAGCCACTCTGGGCGGCTTCTAATCAAGTATTAAAAACAATACAGCGTTAAATATTAAAAACTTCCCTGAACAGGCCTGCCTTCAGATGTCTTTTAAAGATAGGATAGCTACTTATTTCCTTCACATCTGAAGGGAGGGTGTTCCACAGGGCGGGCACCACTACCGAGAAGGCCCTCTGTCTGGTTCCCTGTAACCTTACTTCTCGCAATGAGGGAACTGCCAGAAGGCCCTCGGCGCTGGATCTCAGTGTCCAGTGGAGGTGTCCGATGGGGGTGGAGACGCTCCTTCAGGTATACAGGACCGAGGCCGTTTAGGGCTTTAAAGGTCAGCACCAAGACTTTGAATTGTGCTCGGAAACGTACTGTATATGTAACTGCACTCATTCCTTGCATTATTGCTACCCTTTTCCTAAGCCTCCCTTCTCCATGTTTCTTCTCCCCATTGACAACATTAGCTGGTGAGCTCCATAGGATATCCAACTTTGCTCATGAAACTCTGTGAAGCACAATGCCCATTGATGCAACACCATGATAGCAGTGTTTATTCAGGAGTAAATCTGACGGGGCTCAGCAAGAGCTAGTCTTAAGTAAGCATCCTTAAGAGGCTTTGGTCAAGGTCTCTGTCCACTTCAATGGGACTTACACCCTTGTAAATGTGATGGGATTTCAGCCAGAGCATATAATCGTCTGCAAGACTACACTTTTCTAAGGCTGGAAACAGATTACAGCTTTTCCATAGAGCTGGAGGTGGTTTGAGAGAGAGACAGGATTACTGCTTGAGATATGCACACTCCTTATCATGTTTGCTTCTGTAAAACAAGCTGTTCAGGTTTCCTGTATCTGTCTTGCCTGCTGATGAGCAGCTGCTGAGATGCATCAGTCCCTGGAAAGTTTGGGCCCACTGGGGGGGGGGGGGGCGGCTGCTCTGCACTGTGCACAGCAACACTTCATCCCCTTCCTACTGTTAACCCTTTAACTCGAGAAGATTGGGGAAGCAAGGAATACAAAGAGCACCTACCACTGCTCCTGATCATTCGCCTTCTTCTCCCTTTGGGATTCTCTACCTGCTTGCTCACCCTGCCTGTGCGCAGTCAGGAGTGGGCTCAGAAGGAAGTAAAGGTAAAGGGACCCCTGACCATTAGGTCCAGTCGTGGCCGACTCTGGGGTTGCGGCGCTCATCTCGCTTTATTGGCCGAGGGAGCTGGCGTACAGCTTCAGGGACATGTGGTCAGCATGACCAAGCTGCTTCTGGCAAACCAGAGCAGCGCACGGAAACGCCATTTACCACCGGAGCAGTACCTATTTATCTACTTGCACTTTGATGTGCTTTCGAACTGCTAGGTTGGCAGGAGCTGGGACCGAACAACGGGAGCTCACCCCGTCATGGGGATTCGAACTGCCGACCTTCTGATCAGCAAGTCCTAGGCTCTGTGGTTTAACCCACAGCGCCACCTGCGTCCTTTCAGAAGGAAGTACCCCAGAACAAATGCAATGGCAAGCCTCTGCTTGCTCACCCTTTCTTTCCCTCTGCGTAGTAATGTAGCGAGGACATTTGCCTAGGGTGCCAAGGGTGCCAATCCGCCATGCAGCAAGGGCAGAAATTAAGTGAGCAGAAGGAACAGCTTAAGTGTTTTTGTTTTGTTTTGTGAAGGCAGCACCACAGAGTCCAACTGTCTCTGCCATTCTGCCCTGAGAGTGTGTTCTTGCTCTGTCACCTCTACCCCAGTTGCTTGCCTTCTCTTAAAGGTTGGGTAGGGCCAGCCCAAGACATTTTGACACCTGAGGCAAGTCACAAAATGGCAAGGGGAGTGACCTACATCAGAAACAAGAGGGAATAAAGATTGACAGTGGGAATGGGATGGGAGGAAACCAGTACAGTGATACCTCTGGTTGCGAACGGTATCCATTCCGGAGGCCCATTCGCAACATGAAAAGAGCACAACCCACAGCAGCGCATCTGCTCATGTGCGGGTTGCGACTTGCTGCTTCTGCGCATGACATCATTTTGCGCTTCTGCGTGAGCGGCAAAATCCAGAAGTAACCCTTTCCGGTACTTCAGAGTCGCCGCGGGATGTGACCTGAAAGAACGTAACATGAAGCGGACGTAACATGAGGTATGACTGTAGTGCCTCTTATTCACTGTGGAGGCAGCATGGGCCAGATCTTCTGCCCCTGTGGATCCTGCCACCTGAGGCAGTCACCTCACCTTGCCTCATGGGCAGGTCAGCCCTGGGTAGGTCAGGTTGAGATAACTAGAGGGGGCACCCAACAGTATGTTTCCCAAGGTCCCCTGTAACTTGCCCCTTTGAATATTGTCATCTGTCTCCAGCAGCCTGCATGGTTTGTTGAGACTTCCAAGCTATAACCTCAAATGCACCTAGAAGTGATTTCCACCAATGGAAATGAGTAAATAGGCATAAAATTGTACTGCCACAGAGACTTTTAAAAGGATGATGAGGCGAGACTTTGTTTGCAGATGCTGTTCTGTTGTTAAGAACTTCAACAATTCTAGCCTTGAGAATCCTAGTCATCAATACGCAGAGGAAAAATTCAACTCATCCCAGTATAATGGTTCCTTTTTATGAAACCTGGTACCGGTTACAAACTTACAACATTTTTAGGGATCCTGATTTAACAGGCAAGGCCATCTTCTCCCAGTCATGCCCTCCTGTCACTCACCTGACATCACATGATACCAGGTGTGGGGCAGGTAAAGCCACAGCTGCAAATGATCCATCAGGAGCCTTAAGGGTGTGCTCTCAATTGTTCCTTTGCAAATGTGGTTTGCATTTGTTGCCATTTAAATTCGGTACCAAAGGCAAGCTGCACAGCTAGGGTCAGATCCACTCAGCGGCTCCTGATATTAGCCCCCCAGTAGATCCAATGTCTGCTGGCTGCAACATGGCTTGTTTTCAGTGCCAAATTTAAACAGCGCCAAAAGCAAGCCTTTGCTCCCAATTTTTCTTTGCAAACCTGGGTTGCATTCTGTGCTGTTTAAATCTGGCACTGGATGCAAGCTGTGCTGCTTTTGGCCTAGGTTGGATCCACAAGGAAGCTTCACTCAGAGTAGATCCAACTTGGCAGCGTGGCTTGTATTTGGTGCTAATTTAAACTGGACCAAATGCAAGCCACAGTTTGCAAGCTTTGCAAACCATGCTGCTTTCGGACTGTGTCAGATTCACATGGGAGCTCCCAGTCAGGAGCTCCCAGTGGATCTGACCTGGTAGAGTGGCTGGCATTCAGCATCCCATTTAAACAGTGGTGCGTGCAAGCCACGCTTTTAAAGGAACAATCGGGAGCAATTTTATGTCTCTATTTTATTTTTAAAACATACAGCCCACCTTTTTAAAATGCAGCTTACAACAGCAAGACTAAGCTTACATACGCATCAATGGATAGAAAATAAGAAGCATGGAGCAGCGATTACAAAAGGGAACAGGATTGAGTCATGACTTAAATAACAATAATCACGGAACAATAATCATAAAAGGGACAGCATTAATATAACATGCTAAAAAGTACTACTCAGCAAAACACCGCCTTGGCAAAATATCTAAAGGACTATAGTACACCAGGGCCTAACAGATCTCACTTGAAAAGGCGCTCCACAAAGTGGGTGAAACCACTGAGAAGGCCCTGCTTCTGGTAATTTTAGAACCAACTCCAAAACTGGGAAGGGAAAGGAGGTGTACAGAGCCTTCAGAGAATGGAATAAAAATAATGGTACGCTAGTGTAGTATTGGTAAGCCAAAGAGTTAACCTTGCTGACACTTAGAATTTGGTAACAATGTGGGAAGGCAGCCTCACTTGTGTTTGCCAGTCGGCATTGATGAGAATTGGCTAAGATATTGTTACAGTGGTACCTTCGTTCTCAAATGCCTTGGTACTCAAACAACTTGGAACCCAAACACTGCAAACCCGGAAGTAAGTGTTCCGGTTTGTGAACTTTTTTAGGAAGCTGATCATGCTCCGTTTTGAGTGCTACACTTCTGATTTGAGTGTCACACTTCCATTTTGAGTGTTACGCTGAGGTCTGTCTGTTTTTGCTATTTATTTTGAGTTTTTTGTTTTTGAGGCTTTTTTGGTTTGTTTTTGTGACTGTGTGGAACCCAGTTCAGCTACTGATCGATTGATTGTGTGACTTCAGTACATTGATTATTGCTTTCATTTCATGGATCAATGGTCTTGTTAGATAGTAAAATTCATGTTAAATTGCTGTTTAGGGGTTGTTTTTAAAAGTCTGGAATGGATTGATCCATTTTGCATTACTTTCTATGGGAAAGCACGCCTCGGATTTGGAACGCTTTGGCTTTGGAACAGACTTCCAGAACGGATTGAATTTGAGAACCAAGGTACCACTGTACTGATGTTTGACATGCTTTAAAAAAGAGCTAGATATATTACACTCCTGCAGCAGAGTGTAATATAACAGTGGAGTGCCCCTCTTCTAAGGTATAAAGTCACAAAGGCACATTTTAAACAAAAGTCACTGTATGAGTGGGAGTGGCAGGGAGGGGGACAGTTGCTGTTGTATCACTTATCCTTGTGTGGCATTGCAAGCAATTCTGGGCTACAGCTCTCAGGTTAATAACTGCTTCATGGGCACTCCGAGAATATTGCTGTTGCGCGTGACCATTTATGTTGCAGTGTGTAAAACAGTTGCTGTGATACTCATGCAATTACTTTCCACAAAGCAAGAATCCCGTGTCCCTGGGAGAAGAATTGCATTTTCCCCAAAGGCAAAATGTAATGCAGCCATAGTGAGGGAAAATGTGATAGCCATGTGGCTGATATCCCTACAGTCTAGAGAGCGGATGTCTGGACTGCATGCAACAGAGCAGTAGTGGCTGCACATTTACTACAGAAAAACTAATATTATAGTTGGGAAATGCCCTCTGAAATACACTATTTTTCTCTGAAACTACCAGTAGAGGGCAACATCACCAACACAAATGTACAATGGCTGGGAAAATGCACTATATGCGCTTTAGCATTTAAATAAGATAGTTTTAGACACACAAAGTTCATTTACAGTACAATTATATTAGCTTATGAGGCAGATTAGAGGTCCCACCTATTGAAATCAGGACTGATGTGCAAAGGATGTTGTTTGTGCTTCCAGGATCACCACTGCATTTCCAGCTAATTGAGCCAGCATTTAAAATCCATTCTAGTTCCCCTTTTATAATGTGTTTTAATGGCATTGGCCACAAAAACAGAATTTCTGCTTCGTAAGCATATTTTCAGCTTGGATTGCTGCCTAAAACCATTGTTCCATTTCTAAAGAAACAGGAGGTTTTTCAGTCCTGTAATGATATTATTTTGCAGGTGATTTCAGGTAGCTTTGCCATTAAAGCAATTCCATTTTCTGAAGAATCCCAAGGCGCATTAAGTGGGTGGGCATGGCTGACACCCTCATTTCTTCTTAATGAGAGAAACAATCATCCTTAAATCAGAGTGCCTGGATCTCCACTAGCCTTGTACACATAATAAATGTTTTTGCATTCAAGGTCTAGGCCAAGGATGGTAGAAAGCCTCTTGGCAAAAAAGAGCACTGGGCAGCAGTGCGTGGGCAGGTAGAGGCCACACACCAAGGCAAATCCAGGCAGCAGGTAGGGAAAGCATCCACACGGACATAGACCCTTCCCTGCCCCACTCATACACACAGGCATACAACCTCGCCACTCTCTCACTGTTATGTACTGAAGTTCTCACCCTGGGCCAGCAGGGGGATACTGTAGATAGTTCAGGTCCACATATGCAAATAAGGGATTGAAAGTGACGTTCAGTGATTGGATAGTTACAGAAAATGGTTACTGTTGTGTTCTAGTGGAGCTCTATATCAGTGTTTCCCAACCGGTGTTCCGCGGCACACTAGTGTGCCGTGAGACGTTGCCTAGTGTGCCGTGGGAGGGAGGCGGGCGAGTCGGGCGGCGAGAGGTGGGGCGGCGGCGGCGAGCACACGCGGGGCGGCGAGCGAGCTCCCTCCCACATCCCATCGCCGCGAATGCAGGCTTTCGCTGAAGCCTGGAGAGCGAGAGGGGTCGGTGCGCACCGACCCCTCTTGCTCTCCAGGCTTAAGGAAGCTATCCCCCCAGCCGCGCAAGCTCCCAGAGCGATGCCAAAGCTGCGAGCACCTTCGCCATCGCTCTCCGACCCGTTCGGGGGGCTGGGGACGGGAGAAGCTCCGGCTTCCCCCGCCCCCAGCCCGCGCAAGGTCCCAGAGCGATGGCGAAGGTGCGCGCACCTTCGCCATCGCTCTGGGACCTTGCACGGGCTGGGGGCGGGGGAAGCCGGAGCTTCTCCCGTCCCCAGCCCCCAGAGTGGGTCGGAGAGCGATGGCGAAGGTGCGCGCACCTTCGCCATCGCTCTGGGACCTTGCGCGGGCTGGGGGCGGGGGAAGCCGGAGCTTCTCCCGTCCCCAGCCCCCAGAGCAGGTCGGAGAGCGATGGCGAAGGTGCGCGCACCTTCCGCATCGCTCTGGGACCTTGCGCGGGCTGGGGGCGGGGGAAGCCGGAGCTTCTCCCGTCCCCAGCCCCCAGAGCAGGTCGGAGAGCGATGGCGAAGGTGCGCGCACCTTCCGCATCGCTCTGGGACCTTGCGCGGGCTGGGGGCGGGGGAAGCCGGAGCTTCTCCCGTCCCCAGCCCCCAGAGCGGGTCGGAGAGCGATGGCGAAGGTGCGCACACCTTCGCCATCGCTCTGGGACCTTGCACGGGCTGGGGGCGGGGGAAGCCGGAGCTTCTCCCGTCCCCAGCCCCCAGAGCAGGTCGGAGAGCGATGGCGAAGATGCGCGCACCTTCCGCATCACTCTGGGACCTTGCGTGGGCTGGGGGCGGGGGAAGCTGGAGCTTCTCCCGTCCCCAGCCCCCAGAGCAGGTCGGAGAGTGATGGCGAAGGTGCGCGCACCTTCCGCATCGCTCTGGGACCTTGCGCGGGCTGGGGGCGGGGGAAGCCGGAGCTTCTCCCGTCCCCAGCCCCCAGAGCGGGTCGGAGAGCGATGGCGAAGGTGCGCGACCTTCGCCATCGCTCTGGGACCTTGCACGGGCTGGGGGCGGGGGAAGCCGGAGCTTCTCCCGTCCCCAGCCCCCAGAGCAGGTCGGAGAGCGATGGCGAAGGTGCGCGCACCTTCCGCATCGCTCTGGGACCTTGCGCGGGCTGGGGGCGGGGGAAGCCGGAGCTTCTCCCGTCACCAGCCCCGAGAGCGGGTCGGAGAGCGATGGCGAAGGTGCGCGCACCTTCGCCATCGCTCTGGGACCTTGCACGGGCTGGGGGCGGGGGAAGCCGGAGCTTCTCCCGTCCCCAGCCCCCAGAGCAGGTCGGAGAGCGATGGCGAAGGTGCGCGCACCTTCCGCATCACTCTGGGACCTTGCGTGGGCTGGGGGCGGGGGAAGCTGGAGCTTCTCCCGTCCCCAGCCCCCAGAGCAGGTCGGAGAGTGATGGCGAAGGTGCGCGCACCTTCCGCATCGCTCTGGGACCTTGCGCGGGCTGGGGGCGGGGGAAGCCGGAGCTTCTCCCGTCCCCAGCCCCCAGAGCGGGTCGGAGAGCGATGGCGAAGGTGCGCACACCTTCGCCATCGCTCTGGGACCTTGCGCGGGCTGGGGGCGGGGGAAGCCGGAGCTTCTCCCGTCCCCAGCCCCCAGAGCAGGTCGGAGAGCGATGGCGAAGGTGCGCGCACCTTCCGCATCACTCTGGGACCTTGCGTGGGCTGGGGGCGGGGGAAGCTGGAGCTTCTCCCGTCCCCAGCCCCCAGAGCAGGTCGGAGAGTGATGGCGAAGGTGCGCGCACCTTCCGCATCGCTCTGGGACCTTGCGCGGGCTGGGGGCGGGGGAAGCCGGAGCTTCTCCCGTCACCAGCCCCGAGAGCGGGTCGGAGAGCGATGGCGAAGGTGCGCGCACCTTCGCCATCGCTCTGGGACCTTGCACGGGCTGGGGGCGGGGGAAGCCGGAGCTTCTCCCGTCCCCAGCCCCCAGAGTGGGTCGGAGAGCGATGGCGAAGGTGCGCGCACCTTCGCCATCGCTCTGGGACCTTGCACGGGCTGGGGGCGGGGGAAGCCGGAGCTTCTCCCGTCCCCAGCCCCCAGAGCAGGTCGGAGAGCGATGGCGAAGGTGCGCGCACCTTCCGCATCACTCTGGGACCTTGCGTGGGCTGGGGGCGGGGGAAGCTGGAGCTTCTCCCGTCCCCAGCCCCCAGAGCAGGTCGGAGAGTGATGGCGAAGGTGCGCGCACCTTCCGCATCGCTCTGGGACCT
The DNA here is from genome assembly GCF_964188315.1 of Podarcis muralis. Taxonomy (NCBI): domain Eukaryota; kingdom Metazoa; phylum Chordata; class Lepidosauria; order Squamata; family Lacertidae; genus Podarcis; species Podarcis muralis. The sequence goes on from NC_135655.1 coordinate 41,925,519, forward strand.
TGCGCGGGCTGGGGGCGGGGGAAGCCGGAGCTTCTCCCGTCACCAGCCCCGAGAGCGGGTCGGAGAGCGATGGCGAAGGTGCGCGCACCTTCGCCATCGCTCTGGGACCTTGCACGGGCTGGGGGCGGGGGAAGCCGGAGCTTCTCCCGTCCCCAGCCCCCAGAGCAGGTCGGAGAGCGATGGCGAAGGTGCGCGCACCTTCCGCATCGCTCTGGGACCTTGCGCGGGCTGGGGGCGGGGGAAGCCGGAGCTTCTCCCGTCCCCAGCCCCCAGAGTGGGTCGGAGAGCGATGGCGAAGGTGCGCGCACCTTCGCCATCGCTCTGGGACCTTGCGCGGGCTGGGGGCGGGGGAAGCCGGAGCTTCTCCCGTCCCCAACCCCCAGAGCGGGTCGGAGAGCGATGGCGAAGGTGCGCGCACCTTCCGCATCGCTCTGGGACCTTGCGCGGGCTGGGGGCGGGGGAAGCCGGAGCTTCTCCCGTCCCCAGCCCCCAGAGCGGGTCGGAGAGCGATGGCGAAGGTGCGCGCACCTTCGCCATCGCTCTGGGACCTTGCGCGGGCTGGGGGCGGGGGAAGCCGGAGCTTCTCCCGTCCCCAGCCCCCCGAACGGGTCGGAGAGCGATGGCGAAGGTGCTCGCAGCTTTGGCATCACTCTGGGAGCTTGCGCGGCTGGGGGGATAGCTTCCTTAAGCCTGGAGAGCAAGAGGGGTCGGTGCGCACCGACCCCTCTCGCTCTCCAGGCTTCAGCGAAAGCCTGCATTCGCGGCGATGGGATGTGGGAGGGAGCTCGCTCGCCGCCCCGCGTGTGCTCGCCGCCGCCGCCCCACCTCTCGCCGCCCGACTCGCCCGCCTCCCTCCCACGGCACACTAGGCAACGTCTCACGGCACACTAGTGTGCCGCGGAACACCGGTTGGGAAACACTGGTCTAGGCCACCCCCTGCAAAAAGGCTACTGCTACCACAATGTCCAGGGCTGCAGAGATGCAGGTTCAAACCCTCACTCAGCTGTGGAGCTCACTGGGTGACTAGGGGCTGCTCCACTGCCCTTAGACTAACCATGGAGAGCATGGGATATGCAATGGCCACAGCTGAGAGATGGGGAGAGGCAATCTAGGTGTAAGGTGGTTTGCCAAATCATTTTGTTGGGTTTTCAGAAGCTATCATTACTGGGCTGACTATTGTAGACGGTGCTTTTGCATGCTCTTATTTCATTAGCTATGCAGAACATTGCCCTGATTTTTCTTAAGTTACGTTTTCCCATAAATTGTTGCTGAAATGCCAGTATGATGAAAAGAATTCCAAAATCCATGGTAGGGCTATGCGTTACTGGGCCAACGAAATGTTTTCTTATGGGCCAGCATGACTATCTTTGTTAGTTGATGCTGATAGGACCCTTTAATCACACAAATCTAAATTTCCTGGGAGACCCTTGAATCCCTCACACAAAACGCTGACAGTTTGGAGGGGATCATAATTGCCGAGGTGATTTGAAAGGAGTTTGCGTGCTGCCGGATTCCAAGAATGGAAAAGGCACAGAATTGAGAAACTGTCTTTGGTACGGAAATAACTAGTTATACCGTTGCTCTTGAGACAAAAGCAAGTCCTGAACTCAGTAGGAGAGGAAACATTTTAGTGCAGCTACATACTTAATATGGATATTAGTTACAGGTCTGCTTTACTTACCATATATGAAAGACCATCTGCTGAAGAAAACCAGGTCACAGCGACATCGTAGTCAGGAAGTTCCCCTCTTCAGTTTGCTGCTCTTATGCACTATGAAGTATATCTGGGATAGAGGCATGTCCAGACTTGCCATGCACCCTCTGATGCTCTGAACTACACTGGAAGCCTTAAATGCTATGTGCTCTCAAGGCTGCAAACCTAGAATCCCTTTGCTAGTGAGCAGGGCTTTTTTTCAGTTGGAACTCGCCAGAATTCAGTTCCAGCACCTCTGAAGTGGAGGCCATTGCCATCCCAAGAGAACAAGGGAGGTGTTCATGGTGAGTCCTAGCACAGTTGGACTTACTTCTGATTCAACATGCGTAATAGTGATCTGTGCTGCTCTGTAACATGCACCAAACCAAGCTCACTATACAGTTTTGCTACTTTCAGTAATTTTTGTTCAGAATTACAGCTTGGGGAGCCCGAATCATAATGTTTGGGCAAGGGCCCAAAAGGTGAAATAATTATTTATGTTTTCATGATGAATTCTACCTCTCTGTATAATAAAAGTTGCAGTGGTGGTTTTCCTGCAATGTTAGTAAAGAAATAGAATCAATAAAAAAACCTTTCAGTTGAACATGGTGTATTAAGGACTTTGAATGTTCACTCAAGCTCCAAAATAGCAGGAAATTGCAGCTGTTAACGGACCCTTAAGAGACACATTATTTAGGCCATACTGATATGGAATGATGTAACTGGTCCCAGCTCCAGCACTTCCTTAGAGCTGGGAGGCTGTCAGTGGCAGGGTGGTGGGTCTAAGTCTAAGGGCTAATCCATACCTCTACGAAACCCAGTTTACTGCCAAATCAGAGCAAACGTCAATCAAGTTTTATCCGGATTGATGTTTGCTCTGATTTAGCAGTAAAGAGCAGGTTTTCCAGGGGACAGTGGCAGGGCAAAGGCAAAACAGCTCAGGCACAAGACAAGTGGAATTGTGGGCATAGTCCCAGATTTTGTCTATTCACTTGAATAGGCATGTGTAACCTTTGCAGCTGAATCAACTATTCCATGTCACAAGTACTGAACTGAAAACCAGTATCATCAACATTAGAGTAGGAAACACGTTTCTTCCCTGTTGTTGTGTATTCTGGCTCCAATACTGACCCCATTAAAAATGTTTGAACAACAGGAGCTGATTCTGACAGTTGTGCACTGCAAGGCAAGAACATCCTTAATCACTTGTGAACTGGAAATAAACGAATGCTGAATATTGTTTTGTAAGGGGCAAAAGAAAAACACCAGGCCATGCTGTAAATCTCAGCGAAGGTATGAAAGTGAAGAGTCACATCTGACAATTGTACCTTTCTTAAAGGCAAGCTTTCAGGCACAATAATCAAAGTTGTATCACCTTTTTAAGGTGGTATTTTTTTCCAGTAGCCAGGCTCTACACAAAATCCAGCTGCAGATCTACACCAGGAATTTCAAATGATTTCAAGTATGTATTCTAAACAAGGAACCCTGGGATTATTTATTAAGTGGCTAGAGACTAAGAACAGAGAATCACAAAGCTACACTTCCCAGAGTTATGGCAATGTGGAACCAGTTTAAAACTGTGGGTTTTAGGACAACACCTAAAAATTTGAAGTTGTCCTGCTCTTCTAGAAGCATACTCATCACCCTGATGTCAAAAATTCTTACTCCTTTCTAGAACTTATTTCTAGTGAGATAATTCAGGGTGAGCTAGAAGCAGAAGCTGACTGTGTTGTCTAGCAGCTGGCTCTGACATATTTATCCCACCTGCACTATCTCCCTTAAGTTTTGCCTTTTTTTAAAGAGAAAGAAAGGTGAGGGGGTTTTCTAATAGACATCATGCAATCTTTTAATTGCATAAACAAATTTAATTAATTAATTTATAATCCAAGGCTGGGGAACCTGTGGCCCTGCAGCAGATGTTGGACTCCAACTCACGTCAGCTCCAGCCAGCGTGACCAATGGCCAGGAAAGATGGAAGATGCAACCCAACAGCACCTAGGCAGCCACAGGTTCCCACTCCTGATATAAATGATAATATGCCAATTAATGGAATCTTTTGAGAGTGTTTTCACCCACCCACTCTCCCACTGACCTTGAATTTTATGAAAAATTGCTGGTCTGACACTAGCTTGTTTAGATTTGTCCTTTTCCATTCCTAATTGTTGTGATCCTAATGAATTGAAAAGAATGCATGACTAACAAGAATGGAATGCAAATTACAACATAATGGATATGCAGCAAAACAAAATTGCATTTGATCTTGCTAGTCAGATATCACTGGCCTTGGATTATTCTCCACTTTTGACAGCCTTGGTTCCAGTTCTGAAAGCAGTGCCATCATAACAGATGCTCTGGAAGCTCTTGGCTGGGCCTGCAACTGATTTCAGACTTCTGCTACAACAGCCAGTCATTTTCAAATCAAACTATTGTTTGTTTGGGCTTTTGAGGCTCCCAGAGGCTTTTGAAGTCTGAGCAGTGCATTACTAGACTAAAGGAAACAATGGAGCACATTAAAATGTGTGTTTATGTGCTTTTATGCCGATGTGCCTAATATGAGGGGGGAAATTAATGATCCGTAGGAACAAAAGAGGTTAGTAACGGGGCAAAGATTTCTCGGGAGACTCCTTTGTGAAAAGCCCTATCAAGCAACACCAAAAAATGAAGAAACAAAAGAGAACAGATGTTGCACACAAAAGACCTTCTTAAATAGGGTTGGCTCAAGACATTTTACTGCCTGAGGCAAAGATGGCATCTCTCCCCATTTCGGACACAGAAGCTGATCAGAGTGGCAACTAAATCTTACTTGAACACTGCTGAAGGGACAGCTATATGCCCCTGAGGGCAGCAGGCTGGCTTGGGGGTTTTGTGGCACCCACAGCTCTGCCCATTCCTGCCCCTCAGCACCAGCCACCTGATATATGCACATAAGAAGGGAGAGCAGGGGTCTTGAAGTTGCCCATCAACAGTTAGTACCTGGATAGAAGACTGAGCAGGGACACAGGTCAGTCTTCTCCACAGTGATGAGATGTATTGTTTCTAGGTTTACACACACACACATTAGTGTATGCAAATTTTGTGCAAATTTATGTCTTGTTTTTGTGATGTATTCCTTTTTTTTTCTTTTTTTTTTTTGCAACGCATGTGTCCAGCCATATAGGGTGGCCTCGCAGGTGCTAATTAAATCTGCTGTTTCTGATGCTTGCCTAGAACTGCACAAACAGGGAGAGGGCAAGGGATATATCTTGGCAGCTCATAACGCAATACAATGGAACCTCGGGTTACATATGCTTCAGGTTATATACGCCACTAACCCAGAAATAGTACCTCAGGTTAAGAACTTTGCTTCAGGATGAGAACAGAAATCACGCAGTGGTGGTGCGGCAGCAGCGGGAGGCCCCATTAGCTAAAGTGGTGCTTCAGGTTAAGAACAGTTTCAGGTTAAGAACAGACCTCTGGGACGAATTAAGTACGTAACCAGAGGTATCACTGTAATGTCTGCTGCTAAGCATGCAGTTAGACAAAATTTAGATAACAATTCTGTAAACATCAGCACTTCATAATAAGTTCAAGTAATGAAGAACTAAGTGCAAATTCTAAGAGAAGGACACTGCCAGACATAAGGAACGTTGCTCATGAAATACTTTTACCTGGGCTAGCAAGCATGTCCTGCATTTCTCTGAGTGGAACAGTACAGCACACTCATCCGGGTCTGAAGGGGGGATGAACGGCTGGTCCAAAATTTAAGAGAGGAAGAAGTGCAGGAAGCGGAGCGAAAGAAATAACTCAGCCTTGAGTCTTCTGCTTAGTCACCTGTACATCTTCTCATAGCCGGTGGACATTTAGCCCAGAAGTGTATGCCGCAAAGACAGGGTTATTAAGACTTTCCTCAGACTCCCTCTCATTTACAGAGCCAAGGTGATGAAGCTGCTTCATCAAGCCTTGGACTCCACTGGCATGGGGTGAAGACACATGATGCACCCACTTTGCTGAAGCTAAAGGTAGAGCTAGGTCTTCTTGGTGCCAGGAGGAGAGTCCAGGTGGGAATTCAACCTGTACTACCTTAAATCCATCAAGGAAGAAAGGTGGCATCTAACTTATATAATACAGGGACATGAGCATAGCCAGGATTTATGGGGGGGGGGGGGGAGAACCTCAGTTAGTTAAGTACAGTGGTACCTCAGGTTAAGAACTTAATTTGATCTGGAGGTCCGTTCTTAACCTGAAACTGTTCTTAACCTGAAGCACCACTTTAGTTAATGGGGCCTCCCGCTGCCGCCGCACCGCCACTGCACAACTTCTGTTCTCATCCTGAAGCAAAGTTCTTAACCTGAGGTACTATTTCTGGGTTAGCGGAGTCTGTAACCTGAAGGGTCTGTAACCTGAGGTACCACTGTGTTTTTATTGATTTACCTGATTTAGGGGGGCTAGTTGCCTCCCTGCCCCCATGTACAGGGATCGCTAACCTTTTTAAGCCTGATTGGGCACATTTGAATTTTTTTGAGCAGGTGCTGTGGACACCACCCTCTGGCACTTCACTCCCACCCAGTGGCGTAGCTTGGGGGGTGCAGGGGGGGCCGGCCGCACCGGGCGCAACATCTGGGGTTAGGGCAAATCCACAGGTTAGGGGGCGCAAATCCATGGGTTAGGGGGCGCAAATCCACGGGTTAGGGGGCGCAAATTACTTGCCTTGCCCCGGGTGCTGACAACCCACGCTACGCCACTGCTCCCACCTCCCTGAATTGGGCCACTCACCAGAACATCCCTCCCCCTGCTGAAAGCGCACGCATGGGCACATGTGCCACTTTTTCAAGCAATCTGGTAGTTTGATCCAGTAGAATTAATCTGAGGGTAGAAAATCGCAGGGAGCTAAAAGAGGAAATGGAAAAGAGTGCCATTCTCCAACTTCCTTCTTCAGCTCTATGTAATGGGGGGAGGGGGAGTCACCACCTTTACCTCCTCATGATCAAGGGGACTCAGTTTTTGTGGGCATAAGGGGAATACCTGGAGGGTATTGTTACACCCACAGGCACCAAGTTGGCGACCCCAGGTATAATAAGTAAGCAGAATGTAAAGAATAGGTTGTGGCTGCTGATTTTGGTGAGACTGCTCAAAGGAAAAGATTCGAAGCCTGCACCTTAAGATGAGAAGTAAAAGTTGCATGTCTGACAGCCTAATGCAGTAATAGAGGTCTGGAAGGATATTTTGCCTTGCAATGATTTACAGAGAGATATGGCAGGATTTCATGAAAGGATGGACTCAGAGGAATTCCTTGAGGAAATTAGTCATTGTTAAGCATTGGCTCTGAGTAAATAGACCCAAACCAAGACCGAGACAGTGTGTCTGAAAGAGAAAACAGGGAACTGAAGCAAGTTGTGCAGCGGTGGTTTTGCTCAAGGTCGATAACGAAGCTGCCACAATAGCAGAGGGGAGACAAAAGGAAACAATCAGCTGAGAAGTTTTCCTGCACGCGCAAGACCCATTCAGGATGAATGGAAACAGCACAAGCATAGCGCTCTTGCGCGGTTGCTTTTCATTGCGCTGGAGCTTCCACAATGAACAAATGCAGCCCTGTTTGTTGGCACCTTGCTAGCAGTAACTGATCCTAGAAGCCAGAATTGTCCACACACACACACACACACACACACACACACACACATTCAGAATACTGTATTGGAGAAAGAATATCCAAGTCTGATCCACTTCCAATGGTAATAATATCAAAACCAGGCAAACACATTAGTTCAGAACTGGCTGCGGGGGGGGGGGGGGGGAGAGCTGTGTGTGTTTGTTTGTGGGTTGCTGAAGTTGATTGTAGCAGTAGGATGGAGGGAGGGGTGATTAATTGCTTTATCATCCCTAAGGGGAAAATAAGGCAGTTGCTGCCTGCGGTATAAACGCTTAAATGGGCATAGTGACTGTTTCATCTGTGTGACAACATTGCTGTTCTTATTATGATCTATTAATCTATTAATAATCACAAATCATCTTACAATACACAGCTTGCCTTCTAACCATTTTCAAACTTGAATTTATCCAAGCAGGAGCATGTGGATTGCTGTGAATCTTATTATTATTTTTCAGCCCCTCCATCTGAAATACCACGTTTGATCTTACATTGGATGTAGTACAAGTGGCGACCATTGTAGGTAGGTGCGTCCAGTTGATGCGCAATCGCTGGCACCATGTGAGTCGTTTTGGAACCAGAAGACAACAAAATGAGGGTGGGGGCTGTGAACAGAACCCCCATGCAAAATGGCTGTTGCCTGGTGTTATGTGCTGAAGTTCTCACCCTGGGCCAGCAGGGGGATACTGTAGATAGTTATGCAAATAAAGGATCGAAAGTGATGTTCAGTGATTGGATAGTTTTAGAAAGTTGCTACAGTTACATTGTCCTGGAGCTCTATATAAGCAGGCTGACTGAGCTCTTCAGTTCAGTTCTATTCTGGCCTCTGAATAAAAAAGAGCTGTTTGAAGAATCGCTGTGTCGTCTGATATGTTCACCCACAACTTAACACCTGTATTGCTGGCCTAAGATCAATTGGTGAAAGACCTACAGCAGGCTTCCTCAACCTTGGCCCTCCAGATGTTTTTGGCTTACAACTCCCATGATCCCTAGCTAGCAGGACCAGTTGTCAGGGATGATGGGAATTGTAGTCTCAAAACATCTGGAGGACCGAGGTTGAGGAAGCCTAACCTACAGTAATAACTGGTTCACAACTCAAGGCACCTGAGTTATTTGCATGGTTTAAGGCTGACATGGAGTAGGGGAACAGGGCCTTTGTCCCTTTAACAGCTGGGTGGCAAGTAGAAATTAAACAGGGAAATCGTTTTCAGGTGTGGAAATACAACCAAGGGGAAGTTTCAACTGTTGACATCATATCTGTCAGACATACTATTTCCTTGGGCCTGCCACCCCCACCTACAAAAGAGGGTACACATTTGCAAGAGTAGGCAAATTTCTATCCTCTTTTTGAGTGCCACAGAGGGCCCATATTTGGTCCAATTCTGGACGCAGAAAATCCTGTTGGCAGCCCCGGTTCTACTGTGTGCAAGCCGTTCTTCTGCCAGCACAAAGTAACTATTGGATAAGATCCAGAAAAGTGTGCATATTGTTTAAACAGCATTTCCTCTGTGGCCCTGTTCCTTACAAGCTCATCTGTTCTCGCAGAATTACGGAACTGGTAGTAATCTCCAAGGTCATCGAGTCCAGACTTCCATTCCATGCAGGGTCTACAATGGAACTATGTTGTGAGATGGGACTACAGCATCCCTGATACATGGCTACCCAGTCTCTGCTTAAAGATCTCCAGCAAGTTTTAGATTTCTGCCTCCTGGTTTTCTGTCCTTTGCTTTCCTGATTTTGCAGGCCAGATTTCTTGATCGCTGGTAATGTTTTATGCTTTTGGAAACAGATTTTGCAATCTGGATCAAATTTGGGTTTTTTCACATGGTTAAGAATTGGCTTTTTGTGTTTCTCGTGGCAGCAGTCAAAATGTGATACCTACACTGGCTAGAGAATGCAATTTCTTTTTTGTTCTCTCTCCCAAGTTAACAGGATTGGTAGATGCTTTTGCAGTGTTCTGTATGAACCAAGTCTTAGGGCTCCTGCACACGCCCACTTGTCCTGCTGCTTTCCCCCAGGGAAAACCCACTCCTTACCGCTTAACTGAAGCAATTGGACCCATGCTTTCTACTCACAAGACAAGGGGAAGTGTGGACGAGCCCTTACTCAGTACAGTGGTACCTTGGTTCTCAAACACCTTGGTACTCAAACGACTTGGAACCCAAACACTGCAAACCCGGAAGTATTCCGGTTTGTGAACTTTTTTCGGAAGCCGAACATGCTCTGTTTTGAGTGCCACACCTCCGTTTTGAGTGTTACGCTGGGGTCTGTCTGTTTTTGCTATTTATTTTGAGTTTTTTGTTTTTGCGGCTTTTTTGTTTTGTTTTTGTGACTGTGTGGAACCCAGTTCAGCTACAGATTGATTGATTGATTGATTGATTGACTGATTGTGTGACTTCAGTACATTGCTTTCATTTTATGGATCATTGGTCTCATTAGATAGTAAAATTCATGTTAAATTGCTGTTTTAGGGGTTGTTTTTAAAAGTCTGGAACGGATTGATCCATTTTGCATTACTTTCTATGGGAAAGCACGCCTTGGTTTTGGAATAGACTTCCAGAACAGATTAAGTTTGAGAACCAAGGTACCACTGTATAGTGACTAAGGATGACAAATAAGCATTCAAATATCAGAAATAGAAGGAATCAATCTAAGATTATAACCCGGCAATCAGTTAGGCTACAGTATTTTGGTTTAAGGCCATTATAACACAATTGTAAAGCATATTTACTCCATTACATTGAATGTGATTTATACCCTAATAAATGTATGTAGGTTTGGCACCAGTGGGAGAATTCCTCCCAAAGCAGATATTACCATCAGAGGAGGAATTTTACTCAGGAACATAGAACGGAAGGAAAGAGCTAAATTCTCCCTCCATGCACGCTCTGAAACAATTAATTCTCAGCCCCACGCCAAGTTGATGCAATTTGCATTTTTAAAAACCTTCAGGTTAAATTGAAAGACATAGTTAGCAACACATTTAGCAATGCATGGAAACGAGTGAAGGAGAGGGTCTGTTTTGACCTAAGTGTATTGCATATTTATTTTTTAACCCCCCTTAAGTTTTAATGTAGGATAACAATAAATTTGTAAAATGCTCTCCCCATTTTCCCATTCAAAAGTGGTAAGCATATACAAATGCCTGCTTTTTTGACTGTCTGTTGTGCACTAATGTTTCCCCTTTCCTAAAATTATTGTAAATTAATATCATTTCATCAAGGTGCTAACATAAATTAAAGACCTAATCTTTGTAGCAGTGAAGTGTGGCTACGGAAAAGTTCCTCCGTTTTCACTGGGGATCCACAGCACCCTTTTCTGCAACGTGCTCCACCCTAATCCTAAATGTAAAAACCAAAAGGAAGCTGAAAACAAATATGAAAATCTCAGAATGTCCTTGACAAAGTATATACACTTTACTGGGGACTGGGAGTAAGTCTCAGTGAACTCTAAGGGACTTACCTCTGATCAGACATACATGGGGTGACTTTGTTAGCTAGCGTGTGGTTTTTTTGAAGCCACTACTAATGGCCTTTGATTTAGCTTTCACTCCCATAAATACTAAAAGCTTCTTTGGCCGAAGGGCGCTTCCAAGCAGTCACTTTGGGGATGAGATTCAGTCACAATCTGGCAGATTTAAGCGCTGCAATTAAAGAAGATTTGGAGGTCTTGTGAAACAAACCTGCTTTCTCCAAAGATCTATCGCCAATGCAGAAATCGACAGGGAAATGGATTGACCATGGGAATAATAGGAGGAAGCTTATTTTCCAGACAATGGCACCAAGCAGTTTCCTGAAATTATAGTTTGTGCTGTGGAGTAGGCTGTAATATTCAGTGGGACTTACTTCTGAGAAAGCATGCATAGAATTGGCTGGCACAGCTGCTGGAACACATCCTTTACACTGTGCGTGAAAATGGAGATATACCATGTGTAAAAGAAACGAACGAGAACAGCTCACCCTTTTTCTTTGTCCTGCCTGTTCTTAGGGTTGTTCGTCACAGATCCCTGTGTCAGGAAGACTCCTCTGTCCTTTCGCTCCTTTTCCTCCTCTGCTCCTTTTAAGCATTTGTTGTTTCTACAAAATTGGTTGCAAGGCAGAAACAGATTTTCATTTTTAATAACAACTGAGCTTCAGGTTCCCAAGAGAAGAAATGTTCTCCATTGGATACAAGAAGGTCTTGTGTCACCCAAATTCTTTATTTATTAAAGAGACAGAACAGATCCTCTTACTACCCCCTCTCCATCCCACCCCTTGTAAAGACACCTCCCTAAATCAGATAAGATGTTTACAGGGCCTTCATCTCCTCCACCCATCCCCAAGATATTAGAAGATGTCCTTGTGAAGAAGTAGAACAAGATGTTTTGCCCTCATTTTGTTGCATCCCCTTAGCTTGCCTTGATAGTGCTAAGAGAGGTAGCTTGCTAGCAATCCATCAGTTAAGCATAGCAGAATGGTCCCCTGCATAGTTTGTACTTTTTGCATACAGATGGAATTCTTCCCTCCTCTTTTTTGATCCATTAGACCTGTACTCCAAAAACGGCTATGAGTGTTAAACAGCAAAAATTCACAGCTATTTACTTTTCTGATGCCTCTACTGCAGATGCTAAAGTTTTGGCAAGAGTAGTGGCACCTTCTGATGGGCAGTGCACATCATAGCACACACATATAATAATAATAATATAATAATAATTTATTATTTATACCCCGCCCATCTGGCTGGGTTTCCCCAGCCACTCTGGGCGGCTTCCAACTGAATATTAAAAACAGTACAGCATCAAACATTAAAAACTTCCCTAAAGAGGGCTGCCTTCAGATGACTTTTAAAAGTAAAATAGTTGTTTATTGCTTTGACATCTGCTGGGAGGGCGTTCCACAGGGCAGGAGCCACTACCGAGAAGGCCCTCTGCCTGGTTCCCTGTAACCTTACTTCTCGCAATGAGGGAACCGCCAGAAGGCCCTCGGCGCTGGATCTCAGTGTCCGGGCTGAACGATGGGGGTGGAGACGCTCCTTCAGGTATACTGGACCGAGGCCGTTTAGGGCTTATGTTTTTGCCTTTCCATTTAAAACAATTACACATGCACACTATTGAAATAAATATATATATTGTGCTTTATCAGTAGTGCACTTTCACACCAGCTAAATGAATTATTAGACTGCACTTTAATGGTGCTCAGCATGCACAGCCCATCACTAACTAAAACAAACAGCAGGCCTGCCAGACCAGGCATGGATCACTGTCTGCATTGGCTCAGGGTTGGAACCCATGCCCAGTGCAGGCTTACAAGCGAGATTTGTTTGTTAGCTGCCCCTACAGATTACTGTATGTCAGGCCACTGCACTGATGCCAATGATCTGTGCTCTGGAGGAAGGAAGGAAGGAATGGGTAGGCTGCTTCAGTGATGTGAATAACAACTTCTCGTGTCTATCCTGGGGGTCGTTCCTATGTCTACAGTTTTGGATTATGGAAATGATCAGCAGCACATTTCATCACCAGGTTGCAGCTGTTTCAGATACTAATTTGGTGACTATCATGCATCCTAACTTTCTAGACAGTTATACACTTGTCTGTATATGTGCTAGGATTTTCCTACAGCATTTGCACATTTGTGCATGCGTGTCAGTATAATCTCTACGCCAGGCATAGGCAAACTCGGCCCTCCAGATGTTTTGGGACTACAACTCCCATCATCCCTCACCACTACTCCTGTTAGCTAGGGGTGATGGAGTTGTAGTCCCAAAACATCTGGAGGGCCGAGTTTGCCTATGCCTGCTCTACGCTGTGTGCTTCTGAATAAAAGTAAATAAATAAATAAAATAAAATAAAAGTATTCATGAATGTACTGGGGTGGGTGGGGAATGGGGAGATCTTGGCTCTCGTCTATTATGCTTGGCCTTCTTGGAACACCATTAAATTTGCATGGTGTTTTCCTCAAATGTCTCCTTACTCTTTTGTTCAGCTCAGGCCACTGCTGACCAAAGTGACTCCAAGGCTAGGCAGAGTGGTGGGTTGTAGTTGGGTTCTGCCAGTCTTGCTGTATCTAAGGAGCTGTCAGTCAAAGACCAGTTTCAGGCTGTAACCTGCTGCTGCCGAGAGGGGCCAGCACCAGGGATTCATTCTAACCTGAGGCGATACCTTAAAGCACAGTATGAATTAAAACACCATCAATATGCACGCAAAGTCAGTGATACGACTGAAAAAATGCATCATTAAAGTATTATTAGGGCTCATCTTCCTTTTACGTTTTTCAACTTGCTTTTTATGCACTAATAGTTCATTGAATTTTTAACGTTAGAAATGTTTGCCTCTCACTGGATAGTGACAGAACAAATAAAACCCTCTTGATCCGGTAAGGCAGAAATCTTAGGCACTTTATTAAGGAGCAAAGTCCCATTGAACGTAGAGGAATTTAAGCTCAGTAGCCCTCAATGGTTTTTGACATAATGAAGCAATGGGTTTTGTTTGTCCAGCTTCCTGACATAATTGGTATTCAGAGATAATAGGCTTGCAATGATTCTCTTCAGTTTTGTCTGAGAATCTAAAGGAAGTAATTCTGAGTTCTTGTTTTGGATACATCTGGAATATAGCGTAAGGCAGCATTCACATCAGTTTTCCCAACGTTTCCTTAATTTAATTTCCACATTATTAACCGCTCTATTCTGCCTTGGTCAGTCCACACCTGGAATACTATATCCGGTCTGGACACCACAGTTTAAGGAGGATGTTGACAATCTGGAATGTGTGCAGAAGAGGGCAACCAAGATGATCAAGGGTCTGGAAACCAAGCCTTATGAGGAGTGGTTGAGGGAGCTGGGTATGTTTAGCCTGGGAAAGAGGAGACGGAGAGGAGATATGAAAGCCATCTTCAAATATCTCAAGAGCTGTCACATGGAAGGGAGAATAAGCTTGTTTTGTCCTGCGCCGGAGGGTAGGACTCGAACCAATGGCTTTAAGTTGCAAGAAAGAATATTCCAACTAAACTTCAAGAAAATCTTTCTGACAATAAGAGCTGTTTGACAGCGGAATGGTTTCCCTTGGGAGGTTATGGACTCTCCTTCCTTGAAGGTTTTAAATCAGATGGCCATCTGTTATGGATGCTTTAAGCTGAGATTTCTGCAGACTAGGTTGGACTAGATGACACTTGTGGTCCCTTCCAATTCTATGATTCTATGATTGTATATTTGAGCTTTCATATTACATAAAAGGCACTTCCAGAAATATAGTGTAATATAGCACAGGTTTACTGCTCATTTCCGTGTTATTCGAAAATGGAATTTTGTTTAAAGCAAATAACATGGAAATGAGTGCTAAATTTGCAATATATTCCACTATATTTCTGGAAGTGGCTTTTACTTCACGTGAAAGCTCAAATATGAGGTGGAAATTAACAGCTAGGGAAACATCGGGAAAATGGAATAAACTGATGTGTAAATGCAGCCTTTGTGTAAATATGTTAAGGATTGCAGCCTCAATTTGTTAACTAACTCCAGCCCACAATGTTTACTGCCCCAATTTTTAGCTGTAGCCATCTTTGAGCAAGTGGAGGAGGGGAAGGACATAAAAACTTAGGAAAGACATATTTGATTGGTATCTCTAGACAATATTGTTTTTCAGACAGTTTATGAAATGTATCTCAGACTGATTTATTTTTTAAAAAAGAGGTAGAAACTAAAGCTGAGGGATAAATACTGGTGACTCTTCTCTATGTTTGAGCGTGGGGCATGTCTTATTTAAAGAGAGAAGCAAGAAAGAAAAGTGAGATAGAGACTATCTGAGCGAAAGATACTGAAGTACAATCCCGGTGTGAATAATTGAAGTGGAATCTGGAATGCACACCACATTATCAGGGACTTCTTGAGACTGCATCTGATCGGAAGAGCTGACTGTTACCTGAGAGGTAATGGAGAAGTTGTTGGCCTCAAGCTTTGTAGTCTCAGCCTGTTGTGGAACAGTGACACCAGGGATTGAGCAGCAGGCGGAGGGAGGAAATCCTTCAGGAGGCACCTCAACTCACTGCACAAAGTGCGTCGGATTTGAAAACCAGGCACCAGTCCAAAGTCTAAACACAGCCTCACAAAGCAATTGTTCAGCGATGCCAGGGGCAGCCAAGAGCTGGCCTCTGAGGAAAGAGTGCCAGGATTTCGACGGCAGAGATGCCAAAGGAGATGACAGACTCAAGTAATCACTTCTCACTCACTTTTGCTACTGAACACCCTTCCAGCAGAAGCTGCTGAGAGGCTGTTTGCACACCTCCTGACTGCTTTTTGAAAGGTAATGTTCTTATAACTGAACCTACACAATACATTCTCGACCACAGAACCGTCACACATCTCTTAGGTCCAGTTTACATGTGGGCCCAACACAGTTTTTCACATGCGCTGAGGCATGGGAGTGAACTTTGAGCTCACAACGAATAGAACCGGCAGTATGAACTGAGGCCTGTATACACAACTGACGGCAAGTGAGCTCTGTTCATACAATTCATCCAGCCTTTCTTATTTATTTTGCAGTGGACAGCAAACTGCAGTCAATTCATGCAGGTATCTATGTGCACAGGAAGGTCCCAGTTCACATTAAAGGGTTTTTTTTACATATATGGAGGACATAGAGGTCCAAACACTTCCAAAGCTTTTATTTTTAGTACATGAAAGATGGTGCTTATGGACACATGCAGATGATTACTCACTAACTCTTCAAAAAGAAAGAGCAAGGCACTTGAAGCTGCCTTAAGTTATACTGAGGTAGTTCATGGGCATACCTAGCTCAGTGCTGTAAACTCTGACTGATAAATGCTTGCCAATGATTTATGAATTTATTTATTAAATATATAAACCCCCCGTTATCCAAGGATCAAAAGGCCGTTTACAATGCTAAAACATAAAAAATAATCTTCTTTGGCAATCACTCAAAGATGGTCTTCCATAAACATGGATTTAAAAGTGAGTCCATAAGTGACTGTGGAGACCAATTCTGGATCCACTCATCCTTCCACAGTAGGGACATAGGTTTCTGGACAGGAGTTGATCATGGTGAGGATCTGCCAGACGTGCCTTCCTCTTAGCTCGTTTCTCCCTTTCGTCCTGACTTTGTGCTTCTTCAAAGTCCATGATGCCTTTGGTAGAGGCCAGTATTTCCCAATTATCAGTGCTTATACTTTAAACCTCTTTTGTTGTCCATTGGTATTTCGCTTTCCATTCTTAAGTTGGGAATAGAGTAGTTGCTTTGGAAGACGATAATCATGACCAGTCCAACAAAGTTGAGTGGGAAGTTTTAATCTATGTAGCTTTTTTAAAAACAGAATTAAGATATTTTTTAAAAATTCTGGTTTTAAAGTATTATGTGTTTGTTTACAATATTGTAAGTCGTTTTGAATTGCTGTGGCAAAAAAGCAACCAATAAATTTAATGAACTAATGACATGGAAGTGCTTTCACAAAACAATCCTCACAGATGCATTCTGAAGGTGTGTGGTTGTGCAGTGGCCTGTAAGCTTCAATGTCTGAGACTGAATGCAAAGGAGAGTATGCATGTTTATACAAAAAAAATTCCTTCCAGTAGCACCTTAAAGACCAACTAAGTTAGTTCTTGGTATGAGCTTTCGTGTGCATGCACACTTCTTCAGATACACAGTGTATCTGAAGAAGTGTGCATGCACACGAAAGCTCATACCAAGAACTAACTTAGTTGGTCTTTAAGGTGCTACTGGAAGGAATTTTTTTTGTTTTGACTATGGCAGACCAACACGGCTACCCATCTGTAACTATGCATGTTTATGTTATCGTAAATGGTTAATGTTTGGTTTCCTTGGAGGACAACTAAGGAAGGAAAAATAAATGTACTTCTGTGACAATGTAGATCCATTTACTTTCCCAAGATATTTAAAGACGATGAGCGTGAATAGTGGGCAGTCACCAGATCTTACGAGACAGGGATCAGTGTAGCTAGAAATGTCAATCAAAAGATGATAGCTGATATTTCAGCATCTGTACTACACTGTTGTGTAAGGAGTAGATGGTTTATTCAGTGGCTTCTCAATGACAAATGTCAGTTGTAAACCTTTCTACGGTGCATATCACAGTCGTATCTGAGCTCTATCTCAGCTGTCTGGAAGTCAGTAACAGAAAACGGCCATTTGATCCTGGCATTTTTAAAACTCTAATCTCATCTATCTATCACATGCTCTGCTGAGTGGTACCTGACCACCTTAACAGAAATTACACAAAGTCAGCAACCTTCCTGGAAGAAGCATTGTGTGTTAAAGTATTATTTACCCCAGTAAATAATGTCACCCTAATTATAATTAGAATAGCGTCTGCTGCATTGAAAGAAATTGAGACCCAGGTGGATATCTTTTGGTCATCCATATGCAACCCTAGTCACGCAGAATCTAGTGCACAATGTAACAAGGGTGTGTTTATCGGATCTATAGTGTGCCCATACCACTAGTAATATGTAACTGTGAAAACATACTGGTGTGGTTATAACTGATAGTATTCAGTTGCTGAGGCAGCAGGTGTTATTTACATTGCCGGCATATCATCAATGTAATTAACTCCCTGCTGCTCACAGATATGCATCTCATCTTCATGTTGAATAGAGATCAATTGAGGTGGGGGCGGGTGGCGGTTTCCTCCCAGCCTCTAGTGAATACTGGATGCTAGCCAAAATAGCCAATATGCTCCTTTTATATTAGTTTATTTTATTTTAAAAAATTATAAACAACACACCTTCAAAAAGACTGCTATGGCATACAAAATAAATAAATAAATAAATAAATAAATAAATAAATAAATAAATACAAAGTACAAAGTTAAAGGGGGGATGGGAACACCACATTAAATCTATTTGTAAAACCAGCACGAACAATATCCAGTTATGCTGCCCTGGAAAAGCCTGGTTGAATAAAGAAGGTATTTAGTAGATGCCTAAAAATGAATTGTTGGCACCATCCTAATTTCCAGGGTAGCTGTTCCAGAGTATTCATTCTGTGCGTAGAACATGTAGAAAGGAAATCTCCAGTGGAGGAGGAGTTAACATTAGCCCCACTGCTTAGGGGGTCTGTGTCTCAAACTGTGGTTGTCTATAATGGACCATCTCCATGTTCAACATGGAAAATAAAAATTTTATGCTACTGGGGTTTTATTATTGTAGCCATCTTGAAGCTATGATAAAGCAAGATATAAATCCAATGAACAAAGAACATTACTTCCTTCATTGAGGAACTCCAGGCTTCCATGGAATACAGTTTGAACAAAAAATATATACAGTGGTACCTTGGGTTAAGTACTTAATTTCTTCCAGAGGTCTGTTCTTAACCTGAAGCTGTGCTTAACCTGAAGCACCACTTTAGCTAATGGGGCCTCCTGCTGCTGCCACACCACCGGAGCACGATTTCTGTTCTCATCCTGAAGCAAAGTTCTTAACCTGAAGCACTATTTCTGGGTTAGCAGAGTCTGTAACCTGAAGCATATGTAACCTGAAGCGTATGTAACCTGAGGTACCACTGTATACGGTACAGAGATAACTGTATGTGGCTGCTCCCTAGTCCTTCCTTTGAAAACACAGCAAGTCAGAGCATTTTCCAGATGTTGAGGTCATTTCCCTAGCATTTGGTGATTAAAGTTTAGGACAGACTGGTTTACAAATGTAACCCTATACTTCAGGTGTAGCCAAAGTGATGTCTTCCATATGCTGTTGGACTATAACTCCCATCAGCCCAAGCCAGCATGGCCAGCGATCAAGGATGATGGGAGTTGTAGTCCAACAACATCTGGAGGGGAGCACATTGGCTATCCCTGCTATACAGGTATACTCAAATGTAACTCCCAATGCATTCAGTAGGGCTTACTAGCAGGTAAATAAGTGCAACCAAATCCTAACTATGTTTATTTGGGATTTAGAGTGCAATCCTTAAGTGTTTATCCTTGCAGATTTCATTGAAGCTGGCAGGGCAATCCTATTCATGAGTAGTCAGAAATAAGTCCCACTGAGTTCAATTGGACTTACTCCAAGGTAAGCAGGGTTGGGGCCTTAAATTCAGATAAGTATGTTGAAGATTGCAGTGCTGCAAAGAAAGAAAGGGAACCAGGCAGAGGGCCTTCTTGGTAGTGGTGTCTGCCCTGCCCATAAGATGCCAAGGAGATAAACAGCTATATGACATTCAGAAGACATCTGAAGGCAGTCCTGTATAAGGGAGTTTTTAATGTTTGATGTTTTACTGCGTTTTTATATTCTGTAGGAAACAACCCAGAGTGGCTAGGGCAACCCAGTTAGATGGGTGGGGAATGATAATAATAATACAGTGGCTATAACTTTCAATGAAGAAATAAATACTTAAAAATACCTTAACAACTCATGCAACCCTCTGAAAGATTTAGAGGCCCTCATATACAACAGGGAACAGGGTGCTCAGCACTACCATTTTTGAGCAGGCTTGTTAAAATATTCCCATTCCTGAATAAGATTTGGATCCTAGCTGCTTGAAGCGTTTTTCTCCCTTGTAGCACCCGTTTCCTCTGCTTCCAATGCAGGGATCCACATCCAGAAGCCTGTTGCCATTGATAGATCACCCTTGCTGGCATGGAGTGGAAGTCTTAGTCTTGATGGCCAATGCCAGACTAGTAAAACACCACTTGCTTGATCATCTGATTTGTACTTGCGAGTCAGAATTGCCTTCAAGCGATCAGGGAATATTATTAACATCGTCCTGTGCTTGGATGTGGGTTCTTTGGGTATGCTAAGCTTTCTCTATGAACAGACACTCTGTTCTTATGCCTTTTGGCACCTTGTCCTTATATTGATTTCTGCAATTTCTGAACTCGCCTGTAGGTTAGTTTCAACCTGCCTGCCTCCAATGCCAAATGAAGAATAAACATTTTTAGAACTCGCATGCCCATTTTGTGGGAGAACGCCTGCCACTTTTGGATCTTGATGATATAGGCTTGAGTTAATATACCAGCGTACGGCCAGCTAAGAGGCCTGGAGCCAACACTACATTATCTCAAGTCACACTAAGCTAACAGTGCCTGCAATTAACAGGGGATCATGTGCCTAAGTCATATAAATAAATGAAAGGGACAGAGTCATCCTTCAGAGGCTTGTCACCTTTTAGGCACTCATGCATACCTTAAACACACCAGGCCAACACAACAGCCTGAGAACAAAATGAGCAATTAATTAAACAAATGCACAGTAACAGAGTAACTATCTGAAGAGTGGGAAAGCTTCCCAGAGCTGTATCGCCTAACTAGGGCCACGGTTCAAAAGAGAAAATAGGGATAGATAATAGCGACTCCCAGGGAATTTAGGAAAAGCCAGTGTGAATGTGTGCCCATCATAAACAAGGTGAATTCTAATTATTTGGATTCTATTTAAGTTTGTTTCTGTGGGTGGTACCGGGTAAGGTGTGTGTGTGTGCATGCATGCATACATACATACATACAGGTTGTTATCATCATACTTCATTATTTCTGCAACATGTAATGTGCAGGTTGTTACAGTTTTCTGATATCACAAGCACCATTCTGTAACAATATTAGCTCCTAATTGCGGCTTTTGGTGACGATGTACTGCTTATGATAAGCTCTGTGGCTTGTATTATGTGGATAGTCAATTGGATGAGATGTTAAGCACTTAATGAATCAGGCAGTTAATACAACAAGCCCTCTAATCTGTGAATTTTATGTCATTGTTACTGCTTTGAGTTGCAGCCATGTGAAATCCAAACTGTGAAATCTCAATGATTTCAGATAAGGCATATGAATGTTGCAAACCCAATGATGCTTGGTACTCTTTAAAAATTTCCAGTTCCTGTACAGTACTTTCTAATTAAAGGTTTGAGGTGAGGCTGTTCCTAGTTATCATTACCAAACTGCAGAATATTTGTTACAAGTGAAAACAATGAAATAATGAAACGCCTGGTCATTTTGAATGGCTTCCTAAAGAACAACTATCAGCTCTACACCATTCCCTTGTAATACATCCTTCACTGACAATTTTTTTGTTAGCAGTTTAAGGAAAAGACTTACAACACCTTAATCCAGACTTTGCCAACTTGGAGACCTCCTGATGTTTTGGACTACAATGCCTATTAGCCTCTACCTGCTGAAGTACTTTTTGAATTTCAGCAGTATTCCACAATTAGTAAAGTAAAGGTACCCCTGCCCGACTCTAGGGTTGTGCGCTCATCTCACTTAAGAGGCCGGGGGCCAGCGCTGTCCGGAGACACTTCCGGGTCACGTGGCCAGCGTGACGAAGCTGCTCTGGCGAGCCAGCACCAGCACAGCACACGGAAACGCCGTTTACCTTCCCGCTATAAAGCGGTACCTATTTATCTACTTGCACTTAAGAGTGCTTTCAAACTGCTAGGTGGGCAGGAGCTGGGACCGAAAGACGGGAGCTCACCCCGCCGCGGGGATTCAAACTGCCGACCATGCGATCGGCAAGCCCTAGGCACTGAGGTTTTACCCACAGCGCCACCCGCGTCCCACATTCCACAATTACTTCAGCGTTAAAGGGTAGAAAAGAAAATAAACTTTAAAAACCTGGAAAAACAACAACACAGTGATAAAAATAGTAGTGAGCAGAAAAAACAGAATGGCAATTTTCCCTTTTAAAACAACAATGCAGTTTCTAAAATTTATGCAACCATCCTATTTTATTTAAACGCTATTGTACAAATATTTTAATAATAAGAAATGTATCAGTAATAATATTAAAAGATTAACTAAAATATGCAGCTGCTATGGTGCTGACTGGAAAGGTAACAGTGAAGGTGATAGACTCACTTGCCCAGTATGTCACTACACACATCTTGAAAAAGCCAAAAAAACAATAAAAAGGGTCATCCACACCTATGAAGGTTGTGCTACTGCCATTCTTTTAAAAGAAAATAAGATTTTCAACAGTCTGTAAAAGATGGAAGCAGCGGGACGGGGGCGAGGAACACAGGAATGCAGCAACTGGATGATGTCGTGTAGATGTCTTGTATCATAGAAACACAGATTTGTAGAGTTGGAGGGGATCCTGAGGATGAAGAAGAAGAGAAGAAGAGGAGTTTGGACTTGATATCCCGCCTTTCACTCCCCTTAAGGAGTCTCAAACTGGTTAACAATCTCCTTTCCCTTTCTCCCCCACAACAAACACTCTGTGAGGTGAGTGGGGCTGGCTGAGAGACTTCAGAGAAGTGTGACTGGCCCAAGGTCACCCAGCAGCTGCATGTGGAGGAGCGGGGAAGCGAACCCGGTTCACCAGATTACAAGTCCACCGCTCTTAACCACTATACCACTACACCACGCTGGATCATCTAGTCCAAATCTCTGTGATGCAGGAATCCTGCCCACAGCCACCCCTGGGTGGGCTCAAACCACCAATCTTCTTGTTAACAGCTAGACAAACTGACCCACTGCAGTGAATGAATGAAGTGTGACTCGTGTAAAAACATAATTCCACTTAGTTCAAGATGATAATGAGGTTCAAGGGAGCCATGCCAGGCTTTCAGGAGGATGTGCAAGACAGTTCATCTGATGGGGCTGAGGCACAGCACTAGCCTCCCAGCAGCAGTGTTGCTGCTGTTTATCAGGCGGAGGAGGAGGCAGTGTGGTTGAGGCTGAGTAGGTACTAGCCTACCTGCATGACCCCAACCTCACCACTACTTCAACCTTACCCTCCCAGTAAACAGCAGTGATACTGCTGTTGGGACACTGCTGCTGCTGCTTCTGCACCCCACTGGATGAGCCACTCCAGTGTGGCTATTGCACAAGCAGCTGCAGAGCTGCTTCAGGGCAGAATGATGATGAGACTGGGGGCTATGTAAACTCACCAGCAGAGCCAATCTGGCACTACTGCCAATGTGCCCACATTGACAGCCAATCTGGTGCTATTGCTGGTGTGCCTGCACAACTCTGTTCTTACTGCTGTCATAACCCCACCTCCACAGCATCCAGGTAAGCTGCAGCAATGCCAGTTTTGGGATGGCAGCTCTGCAGCGCCGTACCATTGGTTCCTGGCTTACTGCGTGTCCTTTAGCAGTCATTCTCACTTAACCTAGCCCACCTTGCAAGATAAAATGTGTGTGTGGGGGGGGGGGAAAGAACCATGTTTGAATTCCTTGGAGGCAGGGTGGGATATAAATGAAATTAATAAATACAATTAAAACAAAAAACAAAAATAAGTACATGTGCAATGTAACGTGGAATGTGGGGCAATTGTTCCCTGCCTAAATAGTGCCTCTGATATGTTTCTACACACTGCTTTTACTTTTGATCAAGAGGGCAGGACAAGTTTTTTAGTCAAACAATTTGCTTCAAGTCATGATACATAGTACCAATGGTTGTGGATAGTTAATTGAGGAAGTCTTTCTCCTATTTGAAGCAAGTTTTGAAGACATCTAGCCTAGTAGAATAAATGCGCAGGTTTTAATTTCAAAAATATGAATCCTGTATCTGATTTCATCTTCCTCTGCTAGAAGGGATACCAACCCGCACTAGTGTAACGCCATTTCACATGGTGTCAGGTGAAGAGGTATCTGTTGCTTTATGAAACTCACCAAGTGCTCCTGGGTTAATAATTATTTCCTACCAATAGCCATACGGACAGGCCCCTTATTCTGGACTGGCCCTGTTTATATTCACAAGAGATATTCCACAGGGTGAACATTGTACAGTTTTGAACGCTTGTCTTAGGAAAGAGGAAATGTTTGCAGCTGGATTGTGACAAGAAATGTTTAGTCGGTGTGTCTGTGTGTGTGTGTATGTATATATATATATATATATATATATGTGTGTGTGTGTGTGTGTGTGTGTGTATATATATATATATATATATATATATATATATATATATATATATTTGCTTTCGTAGATTTTCACGGGTATAGGTATGCAGGTTTTGGTGTCCTCGGGTGTCTTCCCGTGTAAAAGTTGGGGTGTCTAGGCGACGTTTCGACGAGGTCTCACTCGTCATCTTCAGGCTGGTGCTTTCGGCTTCTTGTTACTGGAACAGAGCAGGATCTCAGTGTTTGAGTTCCTATAAATACTGTTGAGGGGTGTGGTGTATAGCCTCCAATGTTCTGGGCCGAGAGGAAGTTCCCAGGCTAGTGTGCCTTTTCTTCTTTTGTTCCTTAGTTGCTTGAGGGATATCTTGAGTGATTTCTTGAGTGATATCCTGAGTACCACTTAGGTGGGTCATTAGGTGTGGATTAGTTGCTAAAGCCTTTGTGTCTTGACCTCTTGAACTTTGTGAAGAGTTTTTCTGAGAAGATGGCTGTAGTTGTGCTCTGGCTTGGCTTCTCAGAAAAACTCTTCACAAAGTTCAAGAGGTCAAGACACAAAGGCTTTAGCAACTAATCCACACCTAATGACCCACCTAAGTGGTACTCAGGATATCACTCAAGAAATCACTCAAGATATCCCTCAAGCAACTAAGGAACAAAAGAAGAAAAGGCACACTAGCCTGGGAACTTCCTCTCGGCCCAGAACATTGGAGGCTATACACCACACCCCTCAACAGTATTTATAGGAACTCAAACACTGAGATCCTGCTCTGTTCCAGTAACAAGAAGCCGAAAGCACCAGCCTGAAGATGACGAGTGAGACCTCGTCGAAACGTCGCCTAGACACCCCAACTTTTACACGGGAAGACACCCGAGGACACCAAAACCTATATATATATATATATATATATATATATATATATATATCCTATCCTAATAGCAGCACCTAGCGGCCAGAAATGCAAAGAAACAAACTACAGTGAAAATGTCTTGCTCCACATAACTATACTTTCAAAGCACATTTGAAGTACATTCCCTGCTCAAACTGCCCAGAATTCGTTAAGAGGAAAATGTGCTTCCAATGATATATATATAGATAGAAAGGCTAGGCATCATCATTCAAGGGGAGATATATAATGAGATTGACTTCCTGCTTCCAATACACTGCAACCTCGGGTTGCAAACGTGATCCGTGCCGGAGGCACATTCGCAACTCGCAGCATTCGCAACCCGCAGCATTCGCAACCTGCAGCACTGTGACTGCGCATGCGAGGGTCGCGATTCGGCGCTTCTGTGTATGCACAAAGCGTGATTTAGCATTTCTGCGCGTGCGCCGAAACCCAGAAGTAACCTGTTCCAGTACTTCCAGGTTCGGCGTGGTGCACAACCCGAAATCACATAACCTGAAGCGTCTGTAACCCGAGGTACCACTGTAATCAGCTCTTACTTCTGTATGCTCCCCTCCTCTGCACCACCCAATGTGATTATCTTCCCAAATGACATTCCTTAAGAAAAGGTTTAAAGGGTCAGGTAGTTAGTTACAGGACTGGAAAAGTTAGTGGGAAATGCTCAACAACTTTGCTCCCACTTTTTGAAATATGGCAACCCTAATCATAGCTGGCAGCCCAGTATATTTGTATTTTAACAACTGATATGGTCAAAACACCTTAAACCAGAGGTTAGCAAGGTTTACCTCGCCTGGGCCGGTTCACTCCAGCAGAGATCCCTCCGTGGGCCAGATTGTGCGTGCACGTGAATGAGCACACCTGCGATTTCCAGCGTCTACATCTGCGCAAAGGCGATTTCTGGTGTCTGCGCAGACGCAATTTCTGGTGCCGCGGAAGCGAGTCACCACGCTGCATTGCACTAGTTTAAGCGCAGCGCGCGGGGACTCACCGAGCAGGTGGCTTGGTTCAGGGGTGGCTCAGGGGTCGGTTAAACGACCCCCGTGGGCAGTTTGTGGCCCACGGGCCTTAGGTTGCCTACTCCTGCCTTAACCCATGCCTCTGTTTCCTATATTATTTCCCTTTTTATTTTATTTTTTGCATGTTGCTTAAATTGTATTGTTCAAAAACAGTAACAAAAACCTTTTAAAATAAAATAAAACAAAGAACTAAAGTTACAGCTGAGCCAAGCAAAGGTTGCATTCTTCCCCACCCCATCAATTGCAGTATTCACTGCAATTTACTCCCAATATATACTGCTAAAACGTGACTCCTTTTCTTCGGGATTGAATTAGACCATATGCGTGAGCAGTAGGAAATGAAGTGTGGAGCCAGGAAATCGTTCTGCTGTACCCAGAAATGCTTTTGTCATTTGAAAGTCTGCCCAAAGAACTACTCTTCTGTTTGGCACAGCTCCCTAGCTCCTGCCTTAGCTTAATTCACTGAAAGAATCACATACTGCAGGTGTGTGGGGCAAGGGGAGTGGTCCTTTTATCCTTCAGGCATTGCTGAAGGCCACTCCCATCAGTCCCAGCAAGAATAGCCAGTGGCAAAGGCCAGGGATGATACGAGTTGAGCAACACCTGGAAAGCCACTGTCTCTCCCCACCCGACATATTTCACCCCTGGCAACACTAGGAGCAAAAAGCAAGATCGCATGTGTGCATACATATGTGCAAATCTGGCGCTCCAGTGTCCCCATGCATGAACACGAGGCACAGTGCCAGATTTCTGTATAAGCTAAACAAGCTGTAGCTTAGGGCCCCACTCTCTTGGGGGGCCCAAAAAAATTTAAAAGGAAAAAAAACCTGGATGTACATTTCCAAAATATAAGATAAAAAACAAATAAAATAAAACCTATGTACAGCAACAGTATTTTGTGTTGTATAGGCTCCTATGATGTAAGTAATGGTAGCATGCTCCCTAAAATATGCTCATTTCTATATATTGGGTGCCTACATTCTGCATGTGCACATGGCTTTAGACACCTATTAGGTCCATAAATAACAAATAATAAATAACAAGGCCAGTGGAAGTGATGATATTCCAGCTGAATTATTTAAAATTTTAAAAGATGATGCTGTTAAGGTGCTACACTCAATATGCCAGCAAATTTGGAAAACTCAGCAGTGGCCAGAAGATTGGAGAAGATCAGTCTACATCCCAATCCCAAAGAATATGGTCTGAAGCTCAACATCAAAAAAACGAAGATCATGGCCACTGGTCCCATCACCTCCTGGCAAATAGAAGGGGAAGAAATGGAGGCAGTGAGAGATTTTATTTTCTTGGGCTCCATGATCACTGCAGATGGTGACAGCAGTCACGAAATTAAAAGACGCCTGCTCCTTGGGAGAAAGGCGATGGCAAATCTAGACAACATCTTAAAAAGTAGAGACATCACCTTACCAACAAAGGTCCGTATAGTTAAAGCCATGGTTTTCCCAGTAGTGATGTATGGAGGTGAGAGCTGGACCATAAAGAGGGCTGATCGCCGAAGAATTGATGCTTTTGAATTATGGTGCTGGAGGAGACTCTTGAGAGTCCCATGGACTGCAGGAAGATCAAACGCATCCATTCTTAAGGAAATCAGACCTGAGTGCTCACTGGAAGGACAGATCCTGAAGTTGAGGCTCCAATACTTTGGCCACCTCATGAGAAGAGAAGACTCCCTGGGAAAGACCTTGATGTTGGGAAAGATGGAGGGCACAAGGAGAAGGGGACGACAGAGGATGAGATGGTTGGATAGTGTTCTCGAAGCTACAAACATGAGCCTGACCAAACTGCGGGAGGCAGTGGAAGACAGAAGTGCCTGGCGTGCTCTGGTCCATGGGGTCACGAAGAGTCGGACACGAATAAACGACTAAACAACAACAACAGGTCCATAAATTACCATATAGCATATATTCAACACAAAAATGGTGACAATTTGATGTTGACAAAGGACAGCTGGACATATAAAAGGCCCCATTAACTTCAGTAGCTTAGGGCCTCATCAAACCCAAATCCGGCCCTGACGAGGCATGTTCTTGACTTGCGTGTTCGCCCCTGCCCGCTGCAACACACTATTTCCCCTTCTTTTTCTCTGTATTGTACTTTAAGATGGTAAGGTCCTCCGGGCAGGGACCTGCTCTTTTGTACGCTGTAAAGCACCACGAACTGCTCGGTCACCGCCCCCGACCCTGCGTCTGCTTACACTGTACATATTCCCAAATGTCTTCTATGGCTCAGATAGAGGGGGTGCTGCTGGGAGCGAAAGTCCTGCAGAAGGCTGCACTGCAAAGCGAGCTCCGTTTAGCCCGCTCTCCTCCCTCTCACGCGACACCCAGAGAGAACTACCGTTCCCATCATGCACCGGCGGATCCGTCATGCTTTGCATTCCCTACCATCCAATGGCAGGCGGGCAGTGTTCGGAGGCAGCCAATAAGGCGGAGCGGGGTCTCGTAAGGGGTGTGCGTGTGTGCGGCGGTTAATATTTGAACGTGGACGGAGGAGAGACTTGCTGAGGAGCCTCGAGAGTTCGGAGCTGGAGCCCGGAGACGCAGCTTTTCTTGGAAGGCGCCTCCCCCCCCGGGCCCAGGCCGTGCGAGAGGCTGAGGTGAGCGGTTGTCGCTCTGCTTTTCCTTTAGCTTAGCCGGTTCTTCTGCGGGGCAGGGAAGCCGAAGGGTGGCGAGTCTCTGCTTTCTCCCTCTTCGTTTGTTTTTGGCGTGGAGCGCCAGTTCTTAAGCGCGCTTCAGCGAGTGGACAAATACGGCGCTAGCAGCAACTGTCCAAGGAACACCGGGGGCGGGGAGGGGCGAGGCTCTTGCTAACCCGTTTGCTCCCGCGAAGGGAATGGCAAGAGCATAAGAACCTACACGCTTCTTTCTCCTCCCACGTTTTTGCTTGCTTGCAGTTGTGACACGCAAGTAGACAATGGAGAGTTGTGTGTGAGAGTGAGCTAGAAGCAGGTGGCAGGCAGAAGCCTGTAAGGGAGAGACATGCCCGATTACTGCTGGAATCCAAGGCTGTGGCAATGGGAGAAGCAAGATCCTCTGGGCTGTGAATGCTGTGAGCCCCTCCATCGTAAGCTCAGGTTGTACAGTCATACCTCGGGTTAGAAGTGCTTCAGGTTGAGCGTTTTCAAGTTATGCTCCGCAGCGACCCGGAAGTACTGGAGCACGTTACTTCCGGGTTTCGCCGCTCGTGCATGCGCAGACGCTCAAAATGACATCATGCGTGGAAACGTCGAAACATGACACACGCTGTCGCATCTTACGTTTTACTCAGGATGCGAATGGGGCTCCAGAACGGATCCCGTTCGCATCCAGAGGTACCACTGTATATATGTGTGTAAATAAGCCATATATCCTAAAGACTATCTCTGCTGTCCCCCATTCTGAGGAAACATGAACCCTGGAACCCCTGGAATCTTGCACCACTCAGATTGGGGTGGCCTGCAACTGTATACTGTCAGGTTGCTAGGAAATATACCAACAAGCTGAATGCCTGCTTTCATTCCACACAAATATCCTCATTGTTTTCATTTCTCCTTATCACTAGGGCTTGTAATCCTGGAGTCGTGCACCTAGGCGCTGTTGCCTTGTGTGCATAAAATACAGTTTACCATGTCTTCGGATGGGAGCGAGTGGGAGCTGAGCAAGGAGAATGTTCAACCTCTTAGGCAAGGACGAGTGATGGCTACCCTACAGGAAGCTCTGGCTCAGCTGGATGTTTCTAGTCATACAGCCATCCAGCAGCAAAAGCGGTGAGCATAGTATGGTTTGTCTCTCTATCCATTAAGGCAGAGGTTTTCAACCTTTTTGAGTCCACTGCCCCCTTGACCAACTACATTCTTTCTGTGACACCCCTGTGGGGCTCAGGAGCCCAGTTATGTCAGCAGTTCCTTCAGCCTCCCACCCTCTCCTCTCCCTTCTCCTTGGGAGTCTTCTGGGCTGCTGCCCCCCCTGCCCCAAAGAGAAATGCCTCCTCATGCCACCCCACAGGGGCCTGGGAAGAGGATGCTCTCAGCCTTAGTGGCTCAACGGAGACTGGCCAAAGGAGAATGTGAGGCCAGCACCTTACATTGATTGGCAGCAGCGGGTGCTACTGGGCCTGCATGGCAGAAAGGCTCTCCTTCAGCACCGGGCACTCAGCTCCTAGACAGGCCTTGCACAATTAAGCACAAGAAAGTCCAGTGCAGCGCCTGCCTGCCTGACCTCTCATTTATCTGTCCATTCCCAACAGCAAAGGCTGGCGGACTGGCTGGCTGGGCTTCCTCACGCACTTGCTTGCTTACTCAGAGGCTACCTCAGCTCCTGGCAACCAGCACCCCCTGGCCAGCCCCAGAGGCACCATTCACCTGAGGAGCTTGTAGCCAGGGCTGCTGCAACAAACAGCCATGCAAGCCTTTGGGAGGCAGAGATATGAAAGGGTATCAGAGGAGGGAGGGACAGAAAGAGGAATGGAGGCCAGTGTTGCCCGTGGCACCCCTGACCATCATTCAAGGCACCCCAGGGTGCCACACCTTTTGGAAACCACTGCTTTAAGGTCTTTGTTTTTAAGTGGCCGTAGATTCAAATAGAAATCAAACATGGCCACCTCTCTGCCTTTGCAGCCTGCAGCTTTTCTTCCAGCTTTGGGCTTACATGATTCCTAACTCTGGCATTTTTTCTTTCTAACAGTTAAAGGAGGCCCACCCATTTGCCCTCTGGCACAGTCACTCCCCTTGTTCTCTTAAGGATCCATAGGGCCATTACCAGGCTGACCTGGCTATTCCAGCAATTGAATCTGCGCTGGATCCAGGAACTTCATATTTACATAGGCTACTATAAGCCAGCTATAAGAAGCTATCTTGTATTCATTCAGACAATTGGTCAATCTAGTTCAGTATTGTCTCCTTCAACTTTCAGTGATTTTTGATCTGAATTTTCCTAGCCCTGCTACCTGAGATCCAAATGGCACAAGTTAGTCAAGTAAAACATTGTCTGTTCTCCTCAAAATAGTATTTCAAACAAGCTAGTCACTATTATAAACCTAGAATCTTTACTACCTTTGAAAAAGAATTTTCCAAAATGTGGTATCTTGCTACTCAAATACTTTGTATATAGTGAGGAAAAGTAGACTTAACTGAGGAAAAACCTCTGATGCTAATTTTTAAATTATGCTAAGAAATGGTAAATATATATTTCTAGCTACTTAAGTATTGATTACTTTAATTCCAGGGAATTTGAATCTGAAATTCGCTTTTATAATGGAGATGATCCACTGGATGTTTGGGACAGGTAAGCTTTTGTGAAGGGGGGGGGGCATTATTGGTTTGTTGTGGGGGGGTTATTTGTTCTTGTTTTTATTTATTTTGTATTTATATCCTGAGGTCTTCAGATGATTGATGGATAAAATAATAATAATAATAAAATGAGAACATGGGCAATTCTCAAATAGAGGTGTCATTTCCTTGTGCTCATAATTGTTCTGATATCTCTAGGTATATTAAATGGACAGAACAAACCTTTCCTCAAGGTGGTAAAGAGAGCAACCTTTCTGCTGTTTTGGAGAGAGCTGTTAAAGCACTGAATGAGCAGCAGAGATACTACCAAGACCCCCGCTATCTCAGTCTCTGGCTTAAATTTGTGAGTGATAGATATATTATTTGAATTTTCTCATGTGTATTCTGTTTCAGCTTGCTGAGCTCTAAGCCTTGTCAGACTGTAGTAGGTTACTTTATGCTCTGAACATCAGTAAGTTTCATTGACTTTCTTATTCCGTCACAGAAGTTATTGTACTTCATGAGTTTTCTTGAGGCAGTTAACTCCACATGAACTGTCTCCATTTATGGGAGGATGTGTGCATTCATTTGCACTGGCTAATTCTTGCCCATGATGAAATCACACACGTGCCACAGCAAAAAAGTTAGATTTCATGGGTGGGGGAGGAGGAGAATCTAACCTTTACCTAGTTGATCCTCTCCTCTGAATCATCCAACCGTATCATGTTTGGACTTACTTAGTTTTCCAAAAGAGTTTAATACTAATAGGACATGTCTCTTGTACTGCATCTATTACAATATCAAAACCGTACGTCTCAAAACTGATGACAATGCCATGAGACAGGCTAGATGCTAAGCAACTATTTGCATATTACTTTCACAAAATATGGCAAGTGCAAAAATACTGTTTTACATATGCTGCAGTATTCTTCAAGAGGTAATGTAACCCTTAACAATAAATACAGAAATACTTGGAACAGCACTTAGTGTGGATTCAAACGCTTTTATCCTGAGTCCCAGATTGGGAAGAAGGCAGGAAAATATATTATTATTATATTTGTAATATTTATAATTTATAACAACATAAAATGTAATAATAAACTGAGAAGGAGCCCTGATTAAGCAGGTGGTTTATATATATTATACATTTGTTGTTGATTGTTAATCACCTTTGAAATATGTCTCAAGACAATGCACACAATATAATACAAATGGCTTAAGAACAGTACAAAAAATAACAGCAGATGAATTAGAAAATAAGGAGATGCCCATGGCAGGGACTTCTTGACTCAACTGGGGAAGCTTGTCAGAATAAAAATGCCTTCAATTGTTTCTTGAAAGTGTAGTAGATAGTGATCACCTGCCATATCTCAATAGGAATGCTGCTCCACAGAACAGGGGCAGATACACTGAAAGCCCTGCTCCTAATTAGTGTGGAGCAGGCTTCTGATCTCTTTGGGACCTTTAGGAGAAACTCTCACACTATATAAGGGAAATGGTGATCTCTTAAAAAACTGTAGGTGCCAAGTAGAGTCTTAAGAAGCATTCTTCCTCTCTCTCCATCCAGGAAGGGATGCTTGCTATGTCATGTGTGAATTATCTAAAAACTAAGCATGTTTCTTGCTTTAGAAACATTGTTTTAACCATATGTAAATATAACCGTATTAATTTCTACTTGATTACAATAAAACCTCTAAGCAGCTTACAAAAAATAAAAATATTAAAATAACAAATAAGCCAAAAAAAGAGAAAAGACTAAGGGCTAATGATTTGAATTTAAAATTGCTTCTCATGTTTTGATGAGGGCCAGTTTGAATGTTGAACACAGGTCAGACTGAGCACTGTTTAGTATCCTGGTGATCATGCTTATCACAGAATGAGAGTGAACAGCTTAAAGAACACTTCATTCTCCCATAGTCCAATGTCTCTGAGACCCCCAAGGACTAGAAGTGTGCTTTGTTTTGTTCCATATTGCTGCAGAGCATTGCAAGTTGATGAAGTCTAGAATGTTGGATAAAAGCTCTGAAAAAGAACATTTGTACCTCCCCCTTTTGATACAACAAAGCCTTACTTTTCTATTGCATTTTGCAGGGTAGCTGTTGTAGTGAACCACTGGACCTATATAGCTATATGTACAGCCAAGGGATAGGCAAATCCCTGGCACAACTCTACATCACTTGGGCCGAGGAACTTGAGGCAAGAGGGAATTACCAGAAAGCTGACTTGATATTCCAGGATGGGTTGCAGTTCAAAGCTGAGCCTTTAGATAAACTAGAGTCCCATCACAGGTAACCTATCACAAGAGAGACTGGGCCTGTGGGAATACGGAAAGCAACCCCCCCCCAAAAAAAAACCCCTAGTAATGTCGTTTACACTGCAAAGAACTTGCTACTTCTGTGTCTAGGCAGTTCCAGGCCCGTGTGTCTCGACAGGCCTTGCAAGATCTAGAAGATGCTGATGGGGAAGAGGAGTTGGGTGCTCTTGCTTCTGAACCCCAAAGAGCTACACTGGCAGAACTGAAGGGAAGAGGAAAGAAAATGGTGAAAGCGCCAATCAGCCGTGTAGGAAATGCTTTGAAGCGTAAGTGGAGCTTGGCTATGTTAGAAACAATTAGTCTCACATGTGAACAATGAACACTTACCTTTAACCTCAGTGTCATCTTCTAGTTCCAAGCCAAGAACAGAGACTCCATAATTCATCTCAGCAAGCATCACATCGCCCAGGCTTTGCCATATTTGATGAGAACAGAGCTGTAGCTCCTAGAGCTGAGGTTCCTGCACTTGTACCACAGCCATGGGTTGTACCGCCAGCAGTAAAGGCTAAGGAGAATGAACTGCAGGCAGGACCTTGGAACACAGGCAGGGTAAGGAAAAAGGGTGAATCTTCCCACTACAGTTGGAACGTATTGGGTGCCTATGTAGGAATATCTCTTTTTTTTAATAAAATTTATTTTTCAAAGTTATAACAAAACATATTTTCCAAAAACATATCCTTACCCCCCCCCCGTTTTTCCTCCCCCCCTCCCCCCCACAAAACCCATCCTCCCACCCCACCCCCCGACTTCCCTCAGTTCCAGTTTTTGGTTTCTCCAATAACACTATTTTCTGCATGTTACAGAATTGTGTAGATCTTCAAACTGTTTAGTTAATTATTATCAGTAAAAAAAATTGTGAATGTTTATTCAAAACCTGCCAAGGAGTCCAGTTCGCTTTGTTGCGTCTTCAAATACTTCGTAAAAGGTTCCCATTCATCCTTAAAGTCACAGTTATCCTTGTCCCGTAACCTATATGTCAATTTTGCCAGTTCTGCATAGTCCATCAATTTTTCTTGCCATGATTCTTTAGTTGGGGTTTCTTCAATCTTCCATCCTTGTGCTACCAGAACTCTCGCGGCCGTTGTCGCGTACATGAAGATGTTTTTCAACTTTTTTGGCAGGTCTTTCCCCACAATCCCCAACAAAAAAGCCTCAGGTTTATTTAACAAATGTTAAATGGAAGATTTTCTTCAATTCATTGTATATCATTTCCCAATTTTTTTTAATTACTTTACAATCCCACCACATATGATAAAATGTTCCCTCCTTTTCCTTACACTTCCAACATATATTTGAACTAGTTTTGTACATTTTCCCTAACTGCACTGGTGTTGTGTACCATCTGTACATCATCTTCATGTAATTCTCCTTCAATAGGGAACAATCTGTAAATTTTAAGTCAGTTTTCCATAATTTAACCCAATCTTCCATCATAATGTTGTGACTGTAGGAATATCTTTCAAAAGTAAATGCTTACTTTGAGAGTGGGGAATTCACCTTCGCTTTCTTAATGTTAATCTTGGGCTCAGTCTAAAACTAAAGCTCTTTTCTCTCTGACTATTTCAGACCATTCAAAGTTTTTGGACTGAGTATTTCCTGTCTTAATGTCCTGGTAGTTAAATCTATCTTCAAGTCCATTTTCATACAGCACTGGTTAGCATGCATAAACCAGGTAGCATCAGATGTTTTAACCTTGGGTGTGGGATACCTCCTGGGCTTCTGGAGAATCTGCAGCTCCTGGTTATTCACTCTCTAGGCCTTAGATGGGATATATAAACGCTTTCCTAAATGCTTTGCCATTCATCCTTGGACGAGAAATGCATTGTTTTGCATAAGAGGAAATGTGGGGAAACGAAATTTGTTCTATAGGAGGCAAAACCCAAGGTATACTTTGCGGCTTGGATCAGAAGGTTGAAGTCATGGTTTTAACTTCAAAGTAGTGGGTTCTACACAGGGACAGAAAAGGCTCTTGCCTTGTATTTAGCTTTGATTTATCTTACTATAATGAACTAATGAAGAAGAAATTTCAGTCTCTAGTGATATTACTTCCCAGGTTTTATATTTAGGTACTCTTAAGGAATGCTCGCTGGGACGCGGGTGGCGCTGTGGGTTAAACCACAGAGCCTAGGACTTGCTGATTGAAAGGTTGGCGGTTCAAATCCCCGCGATGGGGTGAGCTAAATAAATAGGGACTGCTCTCCAGCGGGAAGGTAACCGGCGTTTCCATGTGCTGCACTGGTGCTGGCTTGCCAGCTGCGGCTTAGTCACGCTGGCCACGTGACCCGGAAGCTGTCTTCGGACAAGCGCCGGCTCCTGGTCTCTTGAGCGAGATGAGCGCGCAACCCCAGAGTCGGTCACGACTGGACCTGTTGGTCAGGGGTACCTTTACCTTTACTTAAGGAATGCTCGCAGGGCTGATATGGTGCACTTTTTTTGTAAAGGGCTATCTGATGGAAGCTCCTGCCAACCTAGCAGTTTGAAAGCACATCAAAGTGCAAGTAGATAAATAGGTACCGCTCCGGTGGGGAGGTAAATGGCGTTTCTGTGCGCTGCTCTGGTTCACCAGAAGAAGCTTAGTCATGCTGGCCACATGACCTGGAAGCTGTCTGCGGACAAACGCCGGTTCCCTTGGCCGGTAAAGCGAGATGAGTGCCACAACCCCAGAATCGGTCATGACTGGACTTAACCGTCAGGGTTCCCTTTATCTGATGGAAGTATCTAAAAGGCCACTATGACAGACTGGTGTGGTCATATTGAACATACTGATACTGGTTATCTTTCCCTTTAGCGTCCTCGGAACAATTTGGATTCTGCTACTGTCTCCCCTGCTGTAGTCCCCAGCTTTACTCCATATGTTGAAGAGTCTGCACAACAACAAACAATGTAGGTTTTATGCCTTTGTATAATAAAAACAAACTCAGTATTAACTAATGTTCAATCTTATGGGTTAGGGAAGGCCAGGACAAAAGTATGTCTTTACAAGATGTCGAAAGCAACTGAAGATGCTTCATGCATGGTAAAGAGATGCAGGACAAATAGCAGGAAAATGCCTGAACCTGGGTAACACACCCACTCAGAGATATTCTGTAGAGCGCTATGATTAAATGATCATATGGGGAAATAAATGAGTTTATAGGTTTATAAAGGCACAGGCAGTCTCACAGGTAATCTGACCCCAAGTTGTTGAGGGCTCTCGTGTGATAGTAACAAGACTTTGAACATGGCCCAGTAGGCAGTTGACTTCCAGTGCAATTCCTTCTGGTATAATCTCAACTTGACCACAGCATTCTGCATCAGCCACAGCTCCTGGATGAGTTACCCAACTCTGATGTTATCCATGCTTGAATCACAATGGCAAGTTATCCCTGTCCAGAAAAGGACATGGTTGGTGTAGCAACTTATATTGATTGATGTTCCTTTCCCTAGAAGTTACGTTGGCTTTCATTGACAAGGATAGTTTTAGAACACCACTACCACCCCACAAACACCCCCCTGTTATTTCTGAGGGAGTGCCTGGAACTGGGAACCACTTCCCAAAGAGTCTTCCTCTTAACAGAATTCTGTTTCAACTTGCTGGTCTGCATCTAGCTCATCTCTGCATCCAGGACCAGTTCAAAACAGTCACACCCTCTCCTGATTCAAATGTTGCAGAGAAAGAGCTGGATGTCATCAGCTTATGCTCCTAATGAGTGTTCCTAGCTGCTTCAAATAGGTCTTAAATTGCATTGGGGACATAATAGCACCCTGTAGCATCCCACATAACAACTGCAAGGGCATGGCTGCATAATCCCCATTAACTGAAGTAGAACACTGAAACGCAAACACAGTGCCACCAACCCTCTGCTCACAGGGACAGTTCAGGAGGATACTGTGACCAACAGTATCAGTAGCTGCTGAGAGATCAAGCAAGAGCAAGTGTTGCACTTGTCCTGTCCCTCTCACAAAGAAGGGCATTTATCAGGATGACCAAGACAGATTTTGACCTTAAATTGCTCCTGAACACATAGTAAAATTTTAGTTTATAATTTGATTCGTATGAAGTTGAGTATGTTGCTATACCATATCACCATTTCCTCCTTTTGGTTTCAAACATTTGCTTGTTGAACATGACAGTAACTTCCCTGGGATATTTGTGTTAACATAGTTGGCAGTTTTAAATACCAAAATTACAACCCTGTTTACTTGTTCCATTGCATAATCCCATACCCATTAGATAGAGGGCTCGTCCTAATAGTTTGCACTTAAGTACCTGGTCCGATCCTCACTCTTGCTTCATACTTCCCTCCTTAGGACTCCTTGTAAAATAGAGTCCAGCATAAACTGTGTACTAAGCACTTGGAAGCCTGGAAAGGAGGAGGATCCCCTACATCGTGTACAAAGCCATCAACAGGATGGCCAGGAGAAGAAAGAAAAGCCAATGTATTGTAAAGAGAAAGTGTATGCTGGAGTGGAGGAGTTTTCCTTGGAGGAGATCAGAGCTGAAATCTACCGACAGAAAGCAAAAAAGAGAAGAGACGGTATCTATTAGAAACGGGCAAAATCTTCCAGTGTTGCTTAATGTTAGTCAGAAAATGTATAGATTTCCAGAGCCTGCGCTAGTTTCTTAGAAAGAAATTGGTTGAAAAGCACTTTTGGATCATGTTACAAGTCAAGGAAATGCTTTCATCATCAAATACTCTATTTCTTCAAAGAATTCTCGTCCTGTAGATTATTTTTCTAAGCTGGGCAGAGTGCACTGTAGTGTCCTGCCTTGTTTGCTAGTAAGCCCTTCTGTGTAAGTCTATGCCTTGGGGCAATCCTCTTTCTAAACAAAAAAACAGAGATGGAAGGTGAGTTAGTCAAGGAAGAACAAAGTATGTTCCCCCTTTCTCTTTACTCTAGAATACTCAATGTGTAAATGCCTTACGGTATTTATTTGTTCAGCAACCTTGTTTGTGTAGGATCATTTCAGCCTTCAGTTCAGTTTCCCTCTCCTCTGAGAAATGTATTTCAACTTAGTCAACAACAGAGTTCCACTGCATGTTGCAGGTGGTAGGAAATAAACTTGACATGGGACTAGTGTCCATTTTCTTTTCTTTTGGTGGGAGCCTTGTGTTTTAGATGTGCAGTCCCTTTCCCACCCCAACAGGGTAACCTGGGAAAATGGTTGGGACTATACATGGTCTTTCTAGCTATACTTCTATTGTGGAGAATATGTCGTGATTTATTACCTTCTTTCATACAGAGGAACTACAGGCCTTAGCACAGAAAAAAGCTGAGTTACAAAGGAAGATTGAGGAGTTGGAGAAGATGGGGAGAGAGCAGCAAGGAAATGATAAGCAGAGATCATGTGCACAGGTAATATCCCACCTTAATTTCTGGTAGGCTATTTGTTTGCAGTGGCCATTCTAGAGCATATGGGACGTAATTTGGAGTATGGTTTGTGAGCAGATTGCTCTCTTCAACTATTTCAGCAAGTAGTGGAGCAGGAGCCTGCAGGTGTGCCTTCTGACAAGGCAGAGGCTGAGATTCTGAAGCATCCTTTAAAGGAAAGACAGCTCTCTCTGGCAGATGATGAAGCATTTGTTGAAGAATGCCCTTCAGATGTTTTTTCATTGAAAAGGTAAAGTGGGAGTTGGCTCTGGAGAAAAGAAAATTCCTTTTTTAAATTGTCAGATATTTAAATGATATGCCAGTTCAAAATATGTTTCAGAGTGGTGTGGGGTGGCTTACTATATTGTCTATATTGTGATCTAAACGGTGCCCTGTATTTTTTTTTAATCCAATGCTTTCTTTATAGCAATCTTGATCTGGTTGGAAATGTTCCACAGGAGAAATCAAGTTCTAGTGGTAAGTTTTGTTCATAGGCTCCTGCTTGAAGGAAGTCTCTTGACTTTCCTCCTATATGTTCAATAAAACCACTTAGAGGTTTTAGTTACAATTAAGCAGTATGCACACTCTGTTAAATGACTGAGGCTAATTTTAATCATTTGAGGAGCAGCAGGAGGGGGCAATGGGCAGTGCGTGTCTGCCTACTTGTTTTTGAGGTTTTTCTTTACCCTGATGGAATAGAATCTGTGACTGCCTCTAATCTTTCTTTCTCATTTCCCCCTACTTCTCAGTTCCCCCCTGTCACTTGATCCCTATGTCTACTTATGCTTAATCTCTTTTGGGTGACCAATATTTGACTAATTATTGATACTTAATAATTGTCTGAAGCCTTGCTTGCTCTTTGACTCTGGGCCTACCGCTTTGGGGTGTGACCCTGGAAGGCTTTTCTATAAGGCAGTCTGGCCCTGGACCCGCAGAAGTCAGCAACCCATCTCTTCTTTCCAGTATTGTTCCTTCC
The DNA here is from genome assembly GCF_964188315.1 of Podarcis muralis. Taxonomy (NCBI): domain Eukaryota; kingdom Metazoa; phylum Chordata; class Lepidosauria; order Squamata; family Lacertidae; genus Podarcis; species Podarcis muralis. Next base: position 41,965,435 of record NC_135655.1, read on the forward strand.
TGCTTTACATTGCTTTGATCCATCCTCACCCTCACAAAAACAAAGCAGCAAGCAAAAATGAAAACTTGAAAGTTGCTGGTCACAGTAGAACAGCTTGTTTTACTCAGATGAAAATGAGTGCAAATACATGAAATGATAAAGTTGGTTTCTCATTTGACAAGAGGAAGTCTCCCTTAGCTCAAATGCATTTTGTAGATTAACTGTAGGAGCTAGCATGTTTATCTAAATTATTTAACAGAAGTGTACAATTTACAGTTTTAAAAACAAAACCCATTTTGGTTTTTTAAAAAATCTATTCCTAGCCACTGTGAGATCCGCAAAACTGTAAGCATGTGACGTAAGTTAGGCCAAGAGAACATCTAGTCTGAGTTCATCATGTTACTCTGTCTTGCAACCTTTTCACCAATCAGGACAGTAGATTCTATGTGTGTTCATTTTCCCCTAACTACATTTCCTTATTCTCCCCCTTTTAGTTGCTAGACTTGCCATTTTCCTTTTGTATGTCAGTGTCATAGGAAGAACCTCTGGTCTTTCCTGCACAGAAAGCTCTAAACCTTTACAACAAACAGAATGTAAAATGGCTGAAACAGTTGCATTCCTTCACACACGTGTTGCTTTGAGAAATTCTTTAGTGGATACCATGTGCCTCCTGCTAAAGGTTTTCATCCTCATTGTTATAGTGGAACTTGCTGGTGAGCTAGATCATCAGCTGATGTGAAGAGGGGCTACTGGAGTTGGCTGATTGCACTGCACCTTTGCAATGTGTTCAGTAAAAAGTATATTCTCAAATAACTCCAAACAGCTTTTAAAGTCTATTGGCTCTTCTCTCCACAGATTTTGAGATTCCTTCTGCAGTGAATCCTTTGACATTTTCTATATTTGTTGAGGAATCTGCATCAGAAAATGCAAGTACCAGGTAACTGTGTGTAACTAATTTCTCAGCAGGAGACAGAGTGATCTCAATTTTGTTTTACAAGCATTCTATGTTGGGATCAATTTCATGATCAAGAAAATTCATTGATCTTTCTTTATGCTATAATAATAATAATAATAATAATAATAATAATAATAATAATAATAAAATATATATATATATATATATATATATATATATATATATATATATATATATATATATATATATTTATACTCCACCCTCCCCAGCCAGAGCCGGGCTCAGGGCGGCTAACACCAATAAAATTACAATAAAACATAAGAGGAGGGGGGAACAAACAAATAAACAAACAAAAACCAGTTTATTAAAATACGGATTATACCACCTATGATTTTTTTAAAATGTACGTGTAGAGCTGTATTTGTACAGTACATTTGTAATCCTGTAACCCAGAAGAAAATGAATGCAAGTGGTGAAATTCTTGAATGGAATGAATTGGCATTCAAAGTCAACCTGTTCATATATTTGTTTTTTCCTTTAGTCTTTCTATTGGCCCTCCAGTGGTACGTTCCAGACGAGTTCTTGCTGTTCGCAAACCTTCAGAAAGTATAACTGCGAAGGAAAATATATCCCCTGAAAATTTTGTAAGTTTTTCATAACTTGGAGTCATTGAGATCTATGTAGAATATCCTGTTACCTCTTGAATAAAGGCATAGGCATGAACACTTGTGGCATCTTGTCTCTAAGGACCACTTCACACATTGACCAAAGTGTATGTATGTATGCACTGCTTACCTTTAAATATATGTCACCCATCATGTGTGAAGGATCTATTGTGTTAAATCAGTTTCACACCAGTGTAGACTTGTGGAGGGTGGAATGGGACAACTCTGAGCTGGGTCAGACCACTAAACCAATTTTGTCTGGCCTCCAGCAACCCTATGAGAGTATAAGTGTGGGAGATAAATTTTAACAGTTTTAAAGATAATTCTGTTTCCACACTTTAATAATAATGTTCTGATTTCAGTAGCCTAGGCATTCCCAAGGTAAAGCTCTTATTTCTTGAAGTTGCTGCTGCTGACTTTGTGAAGGGACTGGTTTGTCTAGCGCAGGGGTCAGCAAACCTTTTCAGCAGGGGGCCGGTCCACTGTCTCTCAGATCTTGTGGGTGGCCGGATTATATTTTTTTGAGGGGGGAATGAACAAATTCCTATGCCCCACAAATAACCCAGAGATGCATTTTAAATAAAAGCACACATTCTACTCATGTAAAAACACACTGATTCCTGGACCGTCTGCGAGCTGGATTTAGAAGGCGATTGGGCCAGATCCGGCCCCCGGGCCTTAGTTTGCCTACCCACAGTCTTGCGTAATTCCTTCTGGCTTTCAGGACTAGTATCTGAGAAGAGCATGTCCCCTGAGAAAACCAAAATTGATACCCCCTGACTTAAGACATATGGGTGACCTAATTCAGACTCCATCCTAAGGATGTTTGTTTTAAGAATGTTCAGATGTTTAGCTGTTTGTGTGTTGCCTATAAAACCCTTGTTCTGATGCCCCTTGTGGCAGACTTTCGTAACTGGTGATTTGGCTAGAACAACCATGTTAAGTTGAGGTCTGCCCTATTGCATAGCTGCAATAAACTTTGGGTCCCTCCTGGATGCTGGACTTGAATTAATTTTCTTGGTTCTATGTTTCATTTAGAAGGTGGTCTCTCACCTGGGTAATGAGCAAAGTGGTGTAGAAGTAAATTCTTACCATAGATGTACCTGCATGCTGTTCAGTAGGTAGATTTTTTGGGGGGACAAAATTTCTGAAAACAAAAAATACCTTTTGGTGGTGGCTATTATGTGTTTCTCTCTAGGCTGAACTCAATGGAATCGAACCGTTGAATGAAGATGCAATTCTCACAAGCTCGTATAAGAACAAAACCCTTTGTCCTAATCCTGAAGACACCTGTGACTTTGTTAGAGCTGCCCACCTGGCATCAACCCCTTTCCATGGGACAACAGAACAGAGAAATCAGCTTGATGACAAGCTTGAAGACAAACCAAAGGAGGAACATCCAGAATCTAAGCCTATATCTCTGAGCCAGCAGACAATTCTTAGTGAAAATCAATACGCTGAGGCCCTCTCTACGAAGAAGCTGAGGTACCTGAAGCGGATTCAGCGGGCTTCATGTGGTTTTATCTGGGGTGGGACACATGTCTGCCTTGCCTTCATATACTAGGAACTGCATGATTCAGTGTTCCATGGTGGCTCAAATTTTTCAGTGGCCCTCTTTGCCTACTGGCAACCATGCAAGCTGCAGCATGGAGACATTCTTCCTATATACTAAGATATTGCTTACTGTTTCACTCTCATTACACATCTATTTTTTTTTTGGCCTGTAATGCCTTTTTCTCTCTCTGATTCTTTTCCAAAAACAACTTCATTTTCTGTGGGTCCTGTGAGAATTTTGAAAGCTTTAACGGATTTATGATACTGAAAACTCAGTCTGCTTTGATGCTATTTCACCTCCAGGTTTGTATCAAAAATGTGGCAAGGAGCATGGGTGATGAGTGCACAATCTTGAGGCCCACTCCCAAAATAATCCTGGGCAGGATCCTGGGGTGAAATAGCTTCTGAACAGGTTCCAAGTAGGACAATTTGGTATGAATATTGAAGCACCTGTTAATATTTTCTTTAAAAATTGAACTAGTTCAATTTTTGGTTTGTTTGGTTGTTGTTGTTGTTTTGCTTTTGTTGTTTTTAAGGGATGGCATCCAATTTCGTTGCACTTGTGCAATGTTGCACTTGTGTAATGACAATAAAGAATCTATTCTATTCTATTCTATTCTATTCATTTCTATTTATGCTTTATATCGGGTGGCCAACTCCCGAGGTACTGCGGTCTACTTTCAGAATTAAAATCTGACAGTGATCTACCCCCGGTTTTTTTGGGTTCTGGTAAAAGTTGTTGACTTTTTTTATGCCCATTTAGTTGGGGTTCTGTTTGGGGAGGGGAGACTTTTAAGGGGGAATGGGATTAGTTGCCAACCAAAACAGCACTGTGAAAGCGTTTTGCCTCGCAGCAAAAACTCCATCTTCCGTTACAGATATCAGGAGAAAATCCAGGCAGGGGAGAGGGGCCGGGGCCAGGTGCTCTTAGGCAAAAGCAAAGGAAAATGAGCCCACGATCGATTGCAACCTCCTGGGGATCGAGCAGTCAATCCCGATCAACCTATTGGACATTCCTGCTTTATATGATGCTTTTGAAACTTCTTTTCATTAAAGGGATAGGATCTTAAACTGTTGCATTATGAATTGTCAAGGGAGTCTGAATAAATCTGTCAGATGCAAATCTTAATATCTTTCCCCAATTATGTATAGCCCAATTATGGAGGCAAGTCAGGAAGATACCATTTCTTCAGCATCTTCAGCGTCTTCATATTCCCCTACACATATCTCCACCATTAAATTTCAACAAATCCCAGAGAAGCTGGAGTTGGGTCATACCTCAACTGATGAACTTGTCAGTGATGTTGAAAATGGCTCTAGTGAGTATGCTGCTGATGACTTGCTTTCTTCCTCCAGGTTCTTTATAAATTACCATGGGGAGTGGGTGGTGTTGTGGTCTAAACCACTGAGCCCCTTGGGGTTGTCGATCGGAAGGACGGCAGTTCAGATCCAACCAATGGGGTGAGCTCCCGTTGCTCTGTCCCAGCTTTCTGCCAACCTAACAGTTCAAAAGCATACCAGTGCAAATAGATAAAAAGGTACCACTGTGGTGGGAAGGTAAATGGTGTTTCTATGCTATCTGGCGTCTGTCACGGTGTTCTGTTGCAGCAGAAGTGGTTTAGTCATGCTGGCCACATGACCCAGAAAGCTGTCTGTGGACAAATGCTGGCTCCCTTGGCTTGAAAAGTGAGATGAGCAGCGCACCCCATAGTCGCCTTTGGCTGGACTTAACCGTCAGGGGTCCTTTACCTTTTAACCTTTAGCTTGATTAATGACCGATGGAACAATAAGTATTTTTATCTTAATGATTGACAGTGTTTGGTATGGGGTGTATCCTACCCCTTTATCAAATGACAGTGAAAAATCCGCTAAAGCTAGTAGTGTAAGCAGAGGTTAAAAGAGAAGTGATCTTAAGTGTTAAGGCAGAAAAAGCAGAACTGATTCTAGAACAAAAATGTTTAAATTGCTTGAATGATTGAATTTTGAGAATGTATTAGGAAATAAAAGAAATACTTATATCTTCAATGGGGAGAGATGCCCATGCAGTCCTTATCAATAGCTGTAACTTGTAACTGATAGTTTTGCTTGTTTGCCTGTTTTAGATTACTCTCCTGACAGCCTGTGGAATGCCGAGCAGCGCAAACAACTGTTGCAACCCCTTCCAGACTTGTTGACAAAGTCTCCTGACTTTAAACTGGAGGCTCAGCCTATGCCTTGGATGGAGCTAGGAAAAGAAATTTGTATTGGTAAAGATGATTAGATCTTTTGTTATGCTAGAATTCTTCTGAGCAGCCTAAAACCTATAGCCTAGCTTGCACATGCTGTTTCTGATTTCTTTTTATTTGAAATATAAAAAATGCGCACACACAAACTCTCAAACCAGTATGCTTTATTTTCCCACCTAGTTCACCTTGCTTGGTCTCATAATGCTGCGGTGTGGAAGAATAGTCAGTAAACTTTGTAGTACAGTAGTACCTCGGGTTAAGTATTTAATTTGTTCCGGAGGTCCGTTCTTAACCTGAAACTGTTCTTAACCTGAAGCACCACTTTAGCTAATGGGGCCTCCTGCTGCCGCTGCGCCGCTGGAGAACGATTTCTGTTCTTATCCTGAAGCAAAGTTCTTAACCTGAAGCGCTATTTCTGGGTTAGCGGAGTCTGTAAACTGAAGCGTATGTAACCTGAAGTGTATGTAACCTGAGGTACCACTGTATTATGAATACCGTATTTTTCACTCCATAAGACGCACCTAGTTTTTAGAGGAGGAAAGCCCCATTTTGGGGGGGGGATCAGCTCACAGTTGTGCAGCTTCTTTTGCAAAGGGGAAAAGCCCCCCTTTTTGAGGATCAGCTCAAAGTTGTTGAGCTTACTTTGCAAAGGGAAAAAATCCTGTTTTTATGGGGTTCAACTCAGTTCTGCAGCTTCTTTAGGAAAGGAAAGGGAGCCGTTTCTACAGTTTCCAGACAGATAATCTAATCAGCCAGTCACATGTCGCTGGGGAAACAAACAAGCCTCCGTCTGCAGAACATTCAACAATGGATGCCTGGGCAAGGGGGCAGGGCCAGAAAGGGAGCCAGGAATCGACCACACATTTGCTCCATAAGACGCACAGACATTTCTCTTTACTTTTTAGGAGGAAAAAAGTGTGTCTTATGGAGCAAAAAATATGGTATTTCTTAAGCCCAGCTTGTGGTATCTTGAATGGGATTACTTATTTGCTTGAACTAGTATTTTGTTGTGTAACACTAGCAGCCTTGTACTTGGCATTGCTCAGAAATTCTAAGAAATACCAAAACTAGTACAGTTTTAAAAGGTGAAGCCTCCAGCTTCACGCAAAATTGTCTAATTGTATCCAAGCAGACAAAAGCCTACACTTTGAGCTTAGGAACCAAAATGCAAAGTTTGGTTACAATATCTTAAGAGGTATCCAAAGGCATAGAGAACACTTGGGCCATTTTCCAAAATACATAGTAGATAAGCAAAGCGAGCTGTAGCTGTCCGAATTAATTAAAAAATATATGACAGCACCTGTCAATTCTGGGCAGGAATTTGATGTCATGGTAAGACAATTTATGTCAGGGAAAGCATTTTGGCTTGCCAGATGTAACGCCCCCCCCCCATCTCCACATGCAGTTCTGTAGGTTCCTTCCCCTCCCCAAAGCCTTTTTTTTTGGGGGGGGGAGCCACATTGTGCAAGTGGAAGTCCTTGCACAGTGCTTCTGCTGGTGGGACTCTTTGGTTGACTCTTGTCCATTGTGAGGCAGTGATTGAAAAACATGTTATTTGCAAATTTGTAGAAAGGGGTGGATGATCTTATCCATGATTCACACTTCAGGTTTGAAAACATTAAAGCCAACAGAAGTCAGCTTTCTTAAATTTTAATTATCTATATTGTAGAATGTTCTCTCCAGAGATTGTTTTCAACATGTGGTGGTCATGATTACTTCAGTCTTAAAATGCTGTTTCAACAGGGGGTGTGAAATACTCTATCACTCAGGAGCATCTGATCAGTGAAGGTGACAAGCTGTTTTCTGCTGTAGCAACCAGCTGTGCAGATGAAGACTCAAATACAGTTTTAATAAAGGTACATAAGTGTCCTCCTTATAGTTCACCCAACTCCACAGTATCTTCACTACTCCTTTATCAAACCCCTTCATATTTTTGCTTGACTTGCGTTGGGGCCCTCTTATTTCTGTTCTGAAGAGCTAGATACCTCATATTTCAATTTGTTGAAATCTCCAAGGTAGCTCCCAAATTAGGAACAAAAATACACAATAAAATGTTGCTGTGTTGATATTATAAAGTATCTTAAATTTACAACAGCATAAAAGCAGAAAGGCACCATAAAACCAACTTTGAAATGTAAGGGCATAGCCTATCCAAAGAGCAGCAGTTATAAAAAATCATAAGTTCAGTTCAGCTAATAGCATGTGAGAATAAAACTGTATTAACCTGGTGTCCATAACTGAGACTTCATACCAGTTGAAGTTTTCTTGGGAAGGGACTTCAACAACACAGGTTTTATAGTGGAGAAGGTCTTATCCTTGATCACCTATGGTTAATGTGTTTGGTTCCTTTTCTTTTTTTCTTGACTTCTTGGGGTTTTATAATGTTTAAATGATATACTATTTCTGCCATGTGCTGTTTTTACTAGTTATTATCTTATATTTAATATTCTGAATGGGCTCTATCATGCTGTTGAAGGCTTGCTTGTTCCAGACATTATTGGTAGTGGGGTGTGTGGAAAACAGCTTTTAGCAGTTCAATTTAAATAAGCAGTATAATATAACTTTACTTTTCATTCAGCTGGGTGAGAGTCTTGATGAAGATTGCAAGTTTTAATGAGGAGTCCTCATGTTTTGATTTCTCTTTTTGTTTACCCTATTCTTGCATCTTCATGAAGGGGAACATTCTAATTCAGAACAAAATAAAAAAATTCCTTCCAGTAGCACCTTAGAGACCAACTAAGTTTGTTATTGGTATGAGCTTTTGTGTCCATGCACACTTCTTCAGGTCCTTTATAACTTTCCTGTAAGATGTTTAGTTTGGGATGGGCCACTTTGCATTCACATCTCTTTCACACTGCTTTGGTGGAGCTGTGCTGTGTTATCCAATATAAGTTGTATTGGCAGTAATTCTAGAGCACATTGTAAGCATGGATGTCGTTGGGTGAGATGACAGTATAAAAATGGCCTTCCTAGTTATGCTGTGAGGCCTGTCATGTCAGCTCAAGATTATAATATGCTGCATAGAGGCTGCCATCCAGCACAGAAGTTATCTGGATTCTGTGTGAACAATCATTTAGGTCAACTGTGCAGTTTCAACTATAGGTATTTTTATTTTCCTTCTGTTTAGGTGCATTCAGAACCTCTGCCATGGGACTTCTATATCACGCTGCAACTCCAAGAGCGTCTAGGGACTGAGTTTGATCAGAGCTTTAATGCAAACTGCTCTTGTTTCTTATACCACAATGGCTGTGTGACTCTGCACAAGGGGATAAATGATTTTACTGTCCAGGTCAGTGTGGATAACCCTAGTATGATGGGCAGAGTTGAGGTGCATATTGAAAATGAGTCTCAAAATGTTGGTTCCACTTATCCTTCTCCATGTGGCCATGTGAGCATAGACACAACCATGTGAAGAAACGTTTACTATGAACTAGGCAGTGCATAGACAGAGCTGGAAGCCATCTTCTCTAGTTTTCCCCACCAAGTGATTATAGGAGTCCCCCATATCCCTACCATAACTAAGCTGGAGGAACTGCAGTAACAGCATACAGTAGTCTTCTGTTTATCCCTGCCTCCAATTGCTTCCCCGTCTCCCGTCACCTCCCATTTGCCTTTGTTTAAAGTGTAAGTCTGCTGTGGTTGGGCAGAAAGTCACCTCATTATTTGCATCAAGTATGATGTGCAACTTGGATGGTGCCACATAAATAAATCCCTGAGTTTACAGTTTGCATCTTCAAGCAATACAGTGCAGGAAAAAGCCAAGCAGGACTTGCATGTGAGAATCAATCCTAAGGTGCGGGTGATATATGCATCTTCTTGGCCTTGTTTTCTGGCACTCTGAGATTTTCCATGCTTGTTATCTAGAGCAGGGGTCAGCAACCTTTTTCAGCCATGGGCCGGTCCACCGTCCCTCAGACCATGTGGTGGGCCGGACTATATTTTTTGGGGGGGGATGAACGAATTCCTATGCCCCACAAATAACCCAGAGATGCATTTTAAATAAAAGCACACCTTCTACTCATGTAAAAACACCAGGCAGGCCCCACAAATAACCCAGAGATGCATTTTAAATAAAAGGACACATTCTACTCATGTAAAAACACGCTGATTCCTGGACCGTCCGTGGGCTGGATTGAGAAGGCAATTGGGCCGCATCCTGCCCAAGGCCCTTAGGTTGCCTACCCCTGATCTAGAGTATGACTGTAACCCCAATTGTACCAAAGCACATTGCTACAGTGTTGAGTGGTGCCCGAGTCATATAGTTAATAATGCAGATCCCTCTGCCCCCAGCTAGTAGAATGCTGATGCTTATGCATGAACTCAAACGCTTCCAGTATAACTTGTGCTAAATGGTTTAAAGTACATGTTTCTGTTTAAATGATCCATCCAGAGTCTTGGTCATATAAATGCGGAAAAGTACAAGAGACTTGTTTTATCAGTGTGATCACTTGGTTGAGTAAGGGGGAGCCAATTTTGAGTCCTTATAATACACATTACGCTTGCTATTTTCTATGTTTTGACAAAAATCACCCTCTTCAAGCCCAATAGGTTCCCACCTATGATCAAATGTACCTGCTTGGACCATGATGGCATAGTACTGTAATAGATTATGTTGCTCTTTCCTTCTCAGGATATGATTCATACCCTGCCCCAAGAAGCAGTCGTGTGGATTGTCAACAATCTTCTAGAAGTGGTGGAGAAATTACACAGAGTGGAGATAGTCCATGGAAATCTGCATCCAAGGACACTATTCTTGGGAGACAGGTTGGCTGCTCCTTTCCAGTGACCCCATACCCCACGCCTTGGGCTTTGTGCTTTCTAAAGTTAATCCTGAATTGATACAAGTCATTTGGATCGGGGTGGGTGGGAGGAGAAGGTGTTCAGATGGCTGGAATTTTAAATGTCGGATGTTTGTTTTGTACTAGTGCTGTGAGTTAATAGAATATGCAGAGTATTTATTAATATTATTATTAATATACTGTATCATTACAGTATCATAATTTAGAAAGTTGCTGCTAGTAAATTAAAGCTTTGTTGATTCTATTTTTGTCCTACCTTTCTTTGAGGCTTCTAAGCTGCTTGTTGACCTGGCTGAATCTTTCAGTAGCCTTTGATGGTCTTGATCATAAATATATAGCTATACTATGCGCTTACTTCTACAAGTACCCTGGGGATGTTGGCTTTCAAACGTAGGAATTGTAGCAGAAATGGTCCTATACTGGTTGATGCCAACAGAGGGTGAGATTCTGATTATTCTAAAGTCTGTAATGATGTGTTCTTATAGGGAAAAAGCTAATGTTGGTTAAGTGTACTTGCACTAATGCAGTGGGACTTCTTCCTTCAACTCCTTCTCCCAAACCTCTGGAGAAGATTTTGCGGGGCAAATAAGGGGACAGAAGGAGAAGGAGCAGAAACGTGTTTTTAATCCACAGTAATTCTACACTGAGAACTACAATAGAATAATTTGCTGTTAGTGTAAATTCCTTTTAGTACCAGTCCTTAAGACAAACACTAGAGGGAGTTAGCAGCATAGCGAAGTGCAAGTGCAATGGAGCATGCAAGAAACTTGTGTCCACAAATCTTTCCTCAGAATTTGCAATCCGAATGCTGTTCCTGAAACCAGCAGTGCTCTGAAAATAGTGGATTTCTCCCACAGCTTAGACCTGCAGCTGCAGCCAGCAGTGAATTCACTAAAAAGTTTTCCAATAGCTCAGACCCAGAACGGGAAACAGATCCTTGATGAAAAATCACTTCCTCACCAGGTGAATACATTTATCTGTAGAAAAAGCATTACTGATAGCCCTTGGTCATTATGAAAAATCAGATGTGCTGACCTTTTATGTAGGTGGCATGTAGTCTGGATTTGTGGAGCTGTTTGCACAAACCATGCAAGACTTTCTGACATGGGAACACCCCTTTCACCTTAGTCTTCATTTCATTTATTGGCTAAAAGAAGGTGGCAGCCTACTTCTCCTGTTGTTTTATTCCCATGTCAGCTAATTGCCACTATTTGCTTTTTTATATTTAATTTGAAAGAATTGTTTTCTAAAAAAATAAAATTCTTGCATCACTTACTGGAAGACCCCATGATGACATATCATAGAAGCTGATAATGGTATTTCTGGAGTAGTTTTCAAATTGTTTTACTGTGCAACTTAAATGATGATGGGTGTTAAAACTGCAAGTGAGGACAGTACCAAGTCTGACTAATGATGTTGTGATTTTAGGTGGACTTGCTTGGCATTGCAGACACAATACATCTAATATTGTTTGGGGAGCCCATGAAAGTTTATCAAGAGAAAGGCCACTGGAAAACTATGAGAGACTTATCTCAGTAAGTATTAGACTATTAGTTCTATCTCCTCTATTAGACTATTAGTTCTATCTCCTCTATTGACTGGTTCTGATTCATAGTTGTAGAAGTGATAACGTCTGCCAGCATGTTTGAGTTAGGGCTACATGTATTGATCAGTTGATGAACAGAGCAAATTGGAGGCTCCATCTGCACTGTATAGTTAACGTAATAACATACCACTTTAAACAGCAATGGCTTCTCCAAAGAACACTGGGAAGTGTGGTTAAGGGTGCTAAGAGTTGTTAGGAGATCCCTATTCCCCAACTAGTTATATTGTAAAGTGGTGAGGGATGCTAACAGGTCTTGAGGGAGGAGAAAGGATACTAATGTAGCTGTGCAACTGAATTACAAGCCAGTTTAATGTTTGATTTTCTGGAGCAAATTTATATCCACACCACTGCTACATTCTGGTTCAGGAATGGCCAACATCTTTAACTTGGAAGCCAAGGTGTCAGAGGCCAGACATCATCAGCTGTGATACCATTGCTTCTTTGTTTCCCAATGCCCTATACCCAGGGATGGGAACCTGTGGCCCTCCAGATGATAGATTCTGACTCCTTTAGCCTCAGCCAATATGGCCAATGCTGAGGGATGATGTGTTGGAGATCTTAGGTGAGATACCCCCAAGGTGGAAGTTGCCCCCAGTTCTAGTCACCACATAAAGATAGCTTAAGGTCCAAAATTGTTAACCAGTATAGAAGATAAAGCTTCAGTTTTGAACGTTGCTGTATACATACAGTTCGTAGGCTTTGCAGATACATCTATATGCAAGTAGGAAATATTTCTTTGCTCCAGCAATTCAAGACATAACACAGACTCCGACTCATAGACAGCACTCACTGACTCGCCTTACTTATAAAGATGGCACTGGGCCATTGCCATAGTAAACTGACTTGGCTGACCTGGCACCTGCTGACATATCTCAGACATGGAATGATATGTGTTTTAGATCTGTAGTATACCAATCTTTTCTCTGAAGGAGGAATGTTAGCTTTTTGTAGACTGGGCTGACTGACTGATGGGAATTGCAGTGCAGAACATCCATAGGGTATCAGAATGGTGAAGGCTGCCCAAGAGAGTGGTCTGCTGTGCAATGTTTACCAATTAACTTATCCTGTCTCTTCATTATATTTTGCTTTTAATCCCCTACATAAGTAGAATCAAGGGGGTATATAGATGGTTGATGCAAATTGATGCCTTTCCTTTTTGCTGTCAGCCATCCTGGCAATTCCTGTTTAAGTCTGTTCCAATGCAGAAGAAAATCTGTGGCACTTTATGTGTTCTAAAGAGTTGGAACAAAGCTGCCTTTTTATAGCCATCTGCTTTTATAGATGGGCTTAATATAGATAGTTTTACATCAGCAGCCGTTCTTCATGGAGCTGGCTCATGGTGTGGGTGTGATGGGTTTGCAAGGAGCAGTATATTCAGCGCTTTCTTACGTTGATTGGAAGGTTCAGAATATTGCAGAAAAAGAGATACCTTTGCCAAAAGTGTTTGTGTATGTATGCAGGAACTCCTTGTTCCTGTTCTTAAATTGAATCTTAAATTACGTAGATAGAAGATTTCCAGATAGGCAAAACTGACTAAGGTGTTTCAGTTAACCCTTAACACTCTGTCTAGGCAAGCCTGGTTCCCTAAAATACAGATACTAATCACATTTGCACTACATGGGGTTTGCAGGTGCTGGTGTTGTTACGCTTTTTGTTTCAACTTGTTTCATTCCTGGTTCTTGGATGAGGTTTTTCTTGAGAGCTGATAGGAGGAATGCTTTAGGTCAGGGATGAGGAAGCTGTAACCTTCCAGATGTTGTTGGACATCAACCCCAGCCAGCATGACCAATGATCAGGGATGATGAGAGTTGTAGCCCAACACTTCTGGAGCGTTCATAGGTTCCCCATTCCTACTTGAAGTGCCACAGAACTCTCACATGCAGAATTCGATTTCTTGTGCAAAGGTTTATACTGAATGTTACCATGTCCTCAAAGATTTCCAGTGCTGCTGTTTAAGCAGGAAAGCTGTAGGCTGACAAAGTTGAGTGACCAAATATCAACTAATATTTGCTAAATTGTACTCCGTGCAAAAGAGTTTAGATTGTTGGATTAAGTGCAACTATATTTTCCATTTTAAGGGGGGGTGGTCAATACTTGCATATACTATCTATGAAATTAGAAAGGATGCCTGTAGCATTAAAGTAAGAACTAACTTTCTAAAGAGCACTATAGTATATAGACCATTGCTTTTGAAACGTGGCCGAATATTAGTAACCAGACTTAAAGTTCAAATTCCATTACACAATGCGCATATCTTATAAGCAAGTCTGAATTCTGTTGCACTACTCTGAGTACATATCTTGAATTAATGAAGCATGTGAATGCAAATGTGGTGTTGCCTTTTTTAGCCAGTGAAAATTAATACAGTATGGTTCTTGTACAACCAGTACACTTTTTTTTAAAAAAAACGTTGGTTAACCGGTAAAAGGTGCATTGCAAGAGGCAAGAGCTGCAGTAAATGTATACCTCCTTGTAGTTATTTGTCTTCAACTGGGCCTGTCCTTTGGGAAACAAACTGAATGAATCAATATGGCATAAGGAAGCAAACAGTAAAGAGTGCGCAAGTTTTTCAGTTTGTAGTTCTGTATTAGTTACTGGCAACTAGCTGGTTTTTAGTCCCAGGTGAACTGCAGTAAATTTCAAATATGCCACATCCAGTCAGTGTACAGTTTACAGTATTACTGTAAATTATGTTCTAAAATTTGTGTTAAAAGTTGTAGGCTAGAAATTTAATAATTTTATCTACTCTTAACTATGGACTCAAAATACCCTTTTCAGTGAAAATTGAGAGATTGACATATAAGCAAGAATCCTCAAGCATCCATGTGTGTGACATTCTGAATGAAAATTGCTTTCCTTTGGTTTTAGGTCTGCTGGCAGTGACTTGTGGAGTAAATTCTTTGAAAGAATTCTAAACGCAAAAGGCGAGTCTACTGTGCCTCTGCTGAGAGAGCTAAGACAAGAACTGACTGCTGCATTTCACAGTTCTTCCTCAGTGATCCCTCGGCAAAGCTGGAACCTCTTCTGACTTAGAGGAAATACCCTTCTAAGACCACCCAGTTTTTCTACACCCCTCCTTGCTTCACCCTCCCCCACCCCAAGCACAAGTGAGAGTTCTTGCTTGGTCTTCTTTTACTTGAGGTGTATAAACAGTTGAAATACTGCTTGCATTTATTTCTTCATGTAAAAGATGCCTTACTTACATGTACAGTTCGTCTATTCTTTGGAGGTACCTCTCTGTGCCACATTAAAAGCTTCCTTGTGTACAGCTGCTAAAATGTCTGTTAAATATCGTTTCATGGCAGCCTGAATTCTTTATCCTTGCATTCTTATAAATACGTGGCCTGTTCTGTCCACTCCTTGTAAACACGTTTCAATAAAACTACGTTGTGCTCACCTGTATTCAGCCACTTGGATTTCAGAATTTGTCACCTGGTTGATGAGGCTATTGCTTTTTTTGTGACTTACAATGGGATGAAATGTTACGCTGCTGGTGGCTCTTGCAACAATTTGCTTTGCCAGTTTATTTATTTTAAAGTATTTTTTTATTTGCCAGTTTATTTTGAGTAGGCACAGCAACTAAAAGTGTGTTTGAGCTGTAACAAAATTCAAGAACTGAAATATCAGGACTTAAGTTAAAACTAGATATAATAATTGTTTACATAAATAATGGTGAGGTTGGGTTTTTATTTAAGTAAATAGCAATTGGGGGGTGTAACCTCTGCTCCTGTAGTTACTGTTTACAGTGGGAAGAAAACCTATATTGGTGCTAAATGGGAACTCTCTCCTAAAGCAAATAGTAGGGGGGTGGGGTGGGCTACAGCAGCAGCAGTAGGCTCCCTATGACTGCTATTCTGCATAGGTAAAAATGATTTTCAGTCTGTGGAGAGCATTCCAGTCCCCCATTATATATTATATATGGTTTTGGTTCAGTGGCCTGATTGACACAACACTAAGGCAATGGTCTTGTTGTGAACTGCCCAAAATCTACAGATGAAGGGCAGTATGCAGATTTAATAAATTACATTCCACAGACAACAAGTTAACCATAACTTGTCATCTGGGCAGCCCAGGACCTCCACATACTGCCCAGGCTTGCACTCCATGGAAGATCCCTTCAGTGCTGCTAACACAGTGGTTTGACTTC
Organism: Podarcis muralis; assembly: GCF_964188315.1. NCBI lineage: Eukaryota > Metazoa > Chordata > Lepidosauria > Squamata > Lacertidae > Podarcis > Podarcis muralis. The sequence continues at coordinate 41,981,326 of NC_135655.1, forward strand.
ACCACCAGAGACGCAATTCATTGCATCTTGAGACAGACAGATGCTGATGCCAACTACATTTAACTTTAAAAATTGGTTTCTTTGTTTGCTTTTTTCACTCTTTCCTCACTGTCCTTCCCCCCCTTATGCATTATATCTTTTAGTTTACAAGCCTGTAAGCAAGGACTGTCTTCTTTTAATTGCTGTGACTGAGAGTTGTTTTTTAAGTAAAATCCAGTAAAAATAACAGAAATCTCAATATAAGACTAAAGGAAGTAGAATACTTAATGTAAAATAGCAAGAGATCCAGTACATATCAAATAAGGACAGAAGGTGATGCCAGGATTTTCACAGTATCGCCTTGTCCATGCATACAAGGCGACAGGTGTAATTTGTACATTTGTAATTTGCTGTAATTGTTCTGCACTGACATAGGAAACAAAATTCCATCAAGGTATTTGGAAGGAGTCCAGTTTTGCTATTACATTTATAGCTCTAATATGCCAAGTTATTTTCTAGAAATGCGGTGTTCCAAGCGTTATGTAACCAAGAAGAAACATGAAGATTGGACAGCATTTTCCACCAAATAAAAGGTCAACAAGTCCTTAGATTTAATGCCATCATTTGTATCCTCAAATAAAGGAATACTACTCATGGAGGAAACTGAAAAGGTTCCTTAAGAATATCTGATATTTCTTTAAACACTTTAGTCTAAAAAGAGCTTGCTACTGGACACTCTCCTGGGTGTCTCTGGCTGTAGAGCTTTTTACATATTTATTATAAGCAAATAAAGGAAGAAATTACATACCACTTAGCAATCCACAAACAACTTATACCCATTAGGTGACTAATTAAGTGAAATAAGGTTAGAAACAAAGGTTGCCAGCTTTTCCCCTAACTAGACTCCTGTGCCCTTAATGGGCTGGCAAACTTTTGTGGGCTGCTGCTTTACTGCTTATAACAGCCAGTTCATTGGGTAACATGAGCAGGTGCTCATGTTGGTTCCCATGCCCTATAATCACCCCAGCCACTGCACATTGTGTGGTCATTAAAGGCACAGGAGGAGAAGGCCAAGCAGGTCAAATGGCAAGACTAGCCTTAAAAGTTGCAGCAGAAAAAGGAAATTCAGCAACTAACTAGCTTATTATTAAACAACTATCTGACTTTAATAAGACATCTGAAGGCACCCCTGTTTAGGGAAGTTTTTAAGGATTGATGGTTTTGTTATGTTTTTTAGATACATTGTAAGCCACCTAGAGTAGCTGGGGAAACTCAGCCAGATGGGCAGGGTTTTAAATAATAAAATTATTATTAAACACAGGTGCCCTCTAAGGCTGCAATTAACTGGAAGAATGCCCCATTGAATTCAATAGGACTAACTTCTGAGTAGATATGGCTAAGAGTGTGCTGTAAGACTCTCCTTACCCCATCGTGAATATTCTCATGCACCTTCATATGTTGTTTAAACAGAAATCCAGCTGCTGTTCACCTCACAGAGGGATATTCTCTGTGTACCCCTTAAACTATTTACCGTATTTTTTGCACCATAACACTCACTTTTTTCCTCCTAGAAAGTAGGGAAATGTCTGTGCGTGTTATGGAGCGAATGCCTGCGGGTGGCGGGGGGATCTGCTGCAGTTGTGAGCAGAGGATCCATGGTTCCCCTTCCTTCCCTCCTCCATGGTTACAAAGCATGGATCCACATGGATCCTCAGGATTTTTGCATTGGGCTACTCCAAACTCACTGTCAGATCACATGTCTGTGGCCACAGCATGAACCACAAAAATCATATATCCACTATTTCGTTTAGAATATTTTTTTCTTGTTTTCCTCCTCTAAAAACTACGTGCGTGTTATGGTCTGGTGTGTGTTATAGAGCGAAAAATACGGTATTTTATTTGTCTGTGGATTCTTCTTGTCTCCTTTCACTCAGTGGACTGTCTTGGCTTACCTAAATTGTAGAAATTTCAAGGCTGACACCTGATCTGTCTGAATAACACTGGCCACAAAAATGCTTTTAAAATAAAAATTACAGCCATGTTACACAAGTTGTGGCTAACAGCACATGCTAGACATCTCCCTAGCTCAACTCCATCAACTTGTTCAGAATAAGTCATTTCTTATCTGTTCTACCCCAAATTCAGCATGAATGATCCTCATACTTACCTCGGCTATACAGCAAAGTGCAGTAGTACTTCTGGTTACAAACTTAATTCGTTCCAGAGGTCCGTTCTTAAGCTGAAACCGTTCCTATCCTGAGGCACGCTTTTGCTAATGGGGCCTCCCGCTGCGCATGCGCCTCTGGTGCAGGATTTCCGTTTGCATCTTGGGGCAAAGTTCGCAACCAGAAGCAGCTGCTTCCAGGCTAGCAAAGCTTGTAACCAGAAGCATTCGTAACCAGAAGCGTTCGTAACCAGAGATACCACTGTATCACATAAGTCCACTGGACCATTTTCTAACTATAAGCCATAAAACTGATTTCCACTGTGAACCCATTTTCTCATTATAATGGCAGAATGCAACTCAGCTGACTCTTCCTTAACAGGGAGCCATCTAATGGTAGAGCTTTGAGAAGAGAAGAGAAGAGAAGAGAAGAGAAGAGAAGAGAAAGAAGCAGTTGAACATTCAGTCTCCCACATGCAGTATGGTTTGGTCCAGCAAATGCAGCTTGCTGGACTTTTATTTATCTGCCCACTTTGAGACTTCTGTTTAACTCAAAACTAAAGTGATTTACGGAAAAAACAACAGTAAACATAAAACCAGTAAAAGAGGTATCACGGCAGCAAAATGTCACTACACCCCCAAAGGAAGTCACACCTGGCAGCAATGACTGGGAAACACCTGGGCAAAGAACTCTTTCTAATAGATGCCAGAAACAAACAGTCATTGGCACCCGCTGTATTGCAGAGCGGAGTGTGTTACATAAGGTGCAGATAAGGTCTGTCTCTGTGTTGGTATCACCTGTGACAAACTCTTGCATGTATGGAGGTGTATCTTCAGTTTTGCTGGAATCATGAGCTACAGTTGAGGTCATGGAGGCCAGCCTGCTCTGTTGCTTTTGCTCTGTCTGGGTTCCTAGGCCCTCCACACCCCTGTGTGAGTTCACCCAGTGAAATGACAGCAACCACAACTAGCTTTCCTTTTGTATTCATACTGTAGGCAACACCCACAAGATTATAACAGGACATACTTTGAATAAACGCTCGGATTAAAAGATGATGAAAGTAACAACTGAAGGTGGGAAACCTTAAGAACCTGTCTGAGTGTGATCTGTAAGAGTATGATTCTCAGTATAGTGAAATGATCTATATCTGATCCAGTGGTGTAGGAAGAGGGGTGCGGTGGGTGTGGGTTGCCCCGGGTGTTATCACTGAGGGGGGTGACAAAATGGCAAAAATATGTGTTTTTAAAATAAATAAATAAAAATTGGGCTCACGACACTTTTTAAAAAAAAAACAAAAAAACTCCCGCACCCACCGCACCTCCCTTCACCACTGACAGCTAGGTGAGGTGGGGGACACTGGGTGCCACACCACAGCATCTACAGCGTACCTGAGCCATGTTTCTCTCCTGAGGGGGAGGTGGTGGGCAGACTGCCTGCAAGCTCGGCACTGCTTTTTCAAGCAGTACGGGGCTTGCGTCTGCCCACCGCCTCAGCTGCCCTACAGCTGAGGGGGCAGCTGTGGAGAGGCTCCATGCAGCGCACCCTGCCTTGGCTTGCCATGCCCCCCCCCATGGGCAGCTCACCCAGCTGCCGGACACGTGAGCCACACCGGGCACCCAAGCAGCTAGGTATGCATCTGATCTGATCTATAAAAGACTGTAAAGTAACACCTCTATGTAGACTACGTCAATATCAGACTAGCATTTGTTAATAGTACTGAAGGGTGTAGGTTTTTTGTTTTTGTTAGTAGACAGTTGTGAGATTAAGAAAAGCAATGTCAGGCTCAGACTAGACATGGTTTTAATTGCCTGATCAGCAGTTGGCTGCTTGCATTTTCTGTACGATTTCTTATTATTAATTAAATTTGTATACCACCAAAGAGCTCAGGGCAGTTCACGGCATAAAAATACAAGATACATAATAGAAGACAAGTACAAGGACAAAACAATAACCCCCCTCAACGTATTTAAAAGGACACAGAATGTTAATCAGCTGAAGGCAACCACAAGAGGGAGATGTACCTATTGGGGGAGGGCAAGAAGGGTTTTTAACCCTTTGTCCCTCCTGACAGTCTTGAGCTGCTAGTGGCTGCTCTTTGTCCCAAGAGGAAACCTGCTATTGATGCTAAACAAAGACCAGTTATTCATTCTGTTTGCAAACCATGGTTTAGCCCTAGCAGGAGCATGCTGGCCCCCTAGGTGAAGATCGCAGCTACTTCGCTCCTCCCCTGACTTTTTAGTTCGGTGCAGTGTGTCAGGTAAACCAAGGTTGGCTTAGTGTGTCGTCCAGACCTGGGATCACGATGAAGGTCTCTCATTAACCCTGATCTGTAACCAAGGTTTGTTTACAGATTGCGATCAAGGAGATTACTCATGTTCCTGGACTGGGATAAATACACTAAGCCAAACTTTAGTTTAGCTGCCACGCTACCCTAACTTACAAATCCCAGGGAAGAGCAAACATGCTGCAGTCTCTTCCTTAGGAAGTAGCATGTTCCTGCAAAGCATTCCAAGCAGTCTTGGGTGGCTGGCTTCAACAGCCCTGCTAATTCCCCGTTAGGCCAGAAGCATTGTGCAAAATTAAAAGGGTGGCTACATCCAGCTGCCTTGCGCTTGTGGAATGTTTGGCCAGGGGAAAAAAAGTCAAGATGAGGCCAAGTAAGGCATCAACAATGGGCCCTGCCAGAATATTGTGGCTCTAGCAGCTGCCCAAAGATGCCATACACTGCTCATTTGCATATTATGCAAATCATGGGAAATAACCCCTTCCCGACCCACTGCGTGGTTTGCATGATGTCAGGGACTGGCTAGATGATGAGGAGTGGTGGGAGGCTCCAGCTGGAGAACCCATTAGGGAAGCCTCAGAGGAGGAAGGATCAGAGCCAAGGCAGTGGTGGTGGGACACTGAAGACAGGTCAGAGGATGAAGCGGGCAGGAGCAGAATGCTTGGATGCTGAACAAGCAACAGGATTCAGAGAGAGAAAGGAACCAGAGGCAGAAAGCAGGGCAGACGCAGGACAGGCAGCTGAGGAGGAAGAGGGGGCAGAGGCTGCAGCAACTTCACAGCAGCCTACTGTTCCTAATGTATTAAACTCCTCTCCTCCCTTGTCTCCAGGGGCACAGAGAGCCTTGCATGTAGCAGAACAAAGAGCACAGGGAGCTCCTCCCCGGTGGAGTTTAAGGCTGCCTGGAAAACATCCGGCTGAGGAAGAGGAGGAATAGAGGGAAGTGGGAGGCATAGATTGTCAGTTATGGAAACCGCTGTAGGTTTGTATTCTGTTTCCTTGAATAAAGAATTAACTTTATTAATGCTCAGCTCTGAGACTCTGGGCTGACCTGCAGCTGAACCAGTCCTTACACCTAATGAGCAAACATGCAAATTAGGCTGATCAGATTTTGGGAATTAGATTCCTTACTACAGAAGGTAGCTAAAGAAAACAGGTTTATTAATGGGCCTGCAGGCTTTCCAAGTTCTGCCTATCCATCAAAGGTGTTAGTGTGACAGCCTGAGGTGTCACTTCAGGAAGAGGTGCTCTTCTGACTGGTGGTTCATGAACAAAATTCTGAATGTGGAATGGGGTGTGTGTGTGTGTGTGTGTGTGTGTGTGTGTGTGTGTGTGTGTGACTGCTACAACACAAACAACAAAATGGTATCCTTACCTGCATCTCTTGCATAGTACTGCAGCTGGTCTTGCACAAAAGCGTTGTGTTTGGCTCACTCAGCTGACACACACAATGCATCTTGGGTCTCTCTCTTACACACAATGCTGCCAATCTCAGTTTGCCGGTAAGCATAACTAGGGTACCTACATTTCCAAACATTGGCTTGTCGCAGTCACCCTGGAGAAGGGAAATACTGGCTAGGCACCACGAGGAAGCTATTCAGCTGTATACAGTGTCAATTCATGGAACTGTAGCAGGACAGCCATATGACATAATTGCTGGACTGTAATCCTTAGCTGCAGTCCTATGGCATGTACATAAGTCTGGGGCGGGGAACCTGTAGTTCTCCAGATGTGATTGGACTCTTGTTCCCATCATGCCCTGACAGCATGGCCAATGGTCAGGAACAATGGGAGCTAGGGTCCAACAACATCTGGAGGGCCAGAAGCCCTGCCCCCAATAATAAGTACTACTGATTCACAAAAAAATTCCTTCCAGAAGGAATTTTTTTGTTTTGACTATGGCAGACCAACACGGCTACCTATCTGTTACTGATTCACACACAGTGTTCAGATATACAACTGCCAAAGGCTTGTAACTTTTTCACTAACAATATTAATTTTAATAAATATCATTTAACTTTTGTCAACTTGTTAATTTATACAGTGGTACCTCGGCTTCAGGTTACAGATGCTTCAATGCTTCAGGTTACAGACTCCGCTAACCCAGAAATAGTACCTCGGGTTAAGAACTTTGCTTCAGGATGAGAACAGAAATCGCGCGTCGGCAGCGGGAGGCCCCATTAGCTAAAGTGGTACCTCAGGTTAAGAACAGTTTCAGGTTAAGAACGGACCTTCAGAATAAATTAAGTTCTTAACCCGAGGTACCACTGTATCTGCACAACTTTCCTCAAAGGAAGATTGCCCATATGAGACTGTGGGGCTCTCATGTAGCAACCATTGGCTGTTTTTTTAAGTGGAGATGAGTCATACATTTTAAAGTAAACAAATCCTGGATTATACTGTCTGGAAGCAGACATTTCACCACTATCTGTTTATAGTTATTTTACAGTTTAAGTAGTCTTAAACATTAATAAGCATAATTAAAACAATTAAATTTATGCTCACCAGTATGTGTGGAAATTCTCAAAATTCTTTATTAATGGCCGAACTCTCACAAATTATAAATCTTTTCTTTAAAAAAAACAGCTCCCGACAAGGTTTCTCTGTCCTTGCTTGTGTAAAAAAGCCTGACATTTCTATATCTGTCTCTAGTCTTGTATCTGATTTCCCTAATAATAAATATTCCAGAATAGCCTTTGGCGAAATTCTCATGTTTGATGTGCAGTGCTGCATGCTGCCGTGGTGGGGAAATTCCCCAATGGTGCCTGCACGGACTAATGCTTTCAGTAGGTTCAGCGCTGTTGTTTTTTCAGCCAGTTACCTAACCTAGGTTGTTCATTATTGAAAGTTAGGCTATCATTTAGCCCTAGGCAGTGAGTACTGGGGAGAGTGGAACAGTGCAGGGTACAGAACACAGTCTCACAGCAGGCTGCACTGACAACAGTGGCTAGAAAATGCTGCTCTGTGGAAGGACTCCTGCCTATCCGCCTTCCCTCTCGCCCTTGAGCATCCTTTGCCAAGTGCTGAATGCCTTGTGCCAAGATTGGACTGGAGGAGGCTGGCCACTTCTGCATCACCAAAAAAGAAAGAAAGAGGAAGTGTGTCACATCCCTGCAAAGGACAAAAGAGCTGTGTTAATTTATAGGTGCCTATGCAAAAGGCACAATTTATAATTTATAAGTTAATTTATAGGTGCCTATACAAAAGGGACGCGGGTGGCGCTGTGGGTTAAACCACAGAGCCTAGGACTTGCCGATCAGAAGGTCAGCGGTTCGAATCCCCGCGACAGGGTGAGCTCCCGTTGCTCAGTCCCTGCTCCTGCCAACCTAGCAGTTCGAAAGCACGTCAAAAGTGCAAGTAGATAAATAGGTACCGCTCTGGCAGGAAGGTAAACGGTGTTTCTGTGCGCTGCTCTGGTTCGCCAGAAGCAGCTTAGTCATGCTGGCCACATGACCCGGAAGCTGTACGCTGGCTGCCTTGGCCAATAAAGCGAGATGAGCGCCACAACCCCAAAGTCGGTCACGACTGGACCTAATGGTCAGGGGTCCCTTTACCTTTACCTACACAAACTTATAAATAAATAGAGTAACTGAACCAGATGTATATTGTGCACCTCACCTTTGTGGGCATCATGTGACTGGTCTACCTCCTCAGTCTGATGTCTAGGTGCTGACTATTAGTAGGCCATTTCAAAGGCCCTGCTCTCATTTCACCTTTCAGTGCAGCTTCTAAAACTTTCTTAAAATGAATTATTTCTTAATTCCCCAAGCACTTGGGGAGCATCTGGGGTGTCGGGAAGATTTTCCCTTATTACCCAGTGAGAGTCTCTGTGGTGCAGTAGATTGTTGGTAAAGGTTAGGTCAAGTCGCGGACGACTCTGGAGTTGTGGCGCTCAATTCGCTTTACTGGCCGAGGGAGCTGGCGTACAGCTTCCAGGTCATGGGGCCAGCATGACTAAGCCGCTTCTGGCGAACCAGAGCAGTGCACGGAAACACTGTTTACCTTCCCACCAGAGCGGTACCTATTTATCTACTTGCACTTTTGACATGCTTTCGAACTGCAGGACCTCAAAGACCAGGATTCAAATCCTCACTCAGCCATGAAGCTCACTGGGCGACCTTGGGCCAGTCGCTGCCTAGCCTACCTCACAGGGTTGTTGTGGGGATTAAATGAGGGAGAGAACCACCTATGCCACTTTGAGCTCTTTGGAGAAAAAGGTGGGATATAAATGCAAAACAAACAAACAGATAAACTGGAGTCACCCTTGGGCCTCTCAGAAGCAGGAAGAGTTAAATCAGAAGTGAGGAAAATACTCTGAATGCCTAAGGTATGTACATCAGTGCTGTCACTTTCATGGCTCTGTGGATTTTCTTTTTGTAGGCTTGTAAATGCTATGAGACGGGACCTGAAGCAATAAATCAGGTTCATGAACTAAATGGATCCGTCCTGTAGCAGGTGGAGTCACTGAGGTGAGATTCAGAAGGTCAGAGAGGAAGTCATCTTTTTCTGCTTGGGCAGTTGCAGGCTGAATAATATTTCTGGGTGGGTGCTTATCACTTTGAATATGTTAAATTGAAATTATGCATATAGATGGTTAATTAGCAAGGGGACTGGGGAACTAATTTATCTACATCTGGTATTATTTGCTATCATTCCATTGTGAGTGCAGGGCAAATTATCAGTTTGGCTTTTTCTGTGGTTGTGCTGTGGCACTAAAACTGCAAGCGTATGAGTGACCTATCACCCTAGTGGGTTATAAGAAAGTTCATACTGGCTGAAATACAAACTTGACAAGCAAGAATTGTCTACATTTTCTCTTTGGACTCAGCATTACATTTTTCACACATTAAACTAATTTTCTATGCACTTACCTGTTTGTGGGCAAGTGCTGTATTGTTCTGTGTATGCACCCACAAGGAAAGCGCATGGGTGCACTGCCGCAGTGTAATCTCATCCTAAGAAGAGCCTGACACATCAGGCCAGCGGCCCATCTAGTCCACCATCTTGTTCTCACAGTATCCAACCAGATGCCTGTGGAAAACCCACAAGGAGGATGTGAGCCAAGGGCACTCTCCCCTCCTGTGGTTTCTAGCAACTGGTGTTCAGAAACATTGGCGCCTCCAGAGAGTAGTGGTTAAGAGCGGTAGACTCGTAATCTGGTGAACCGGGTTCGCTTCCCCACTCCTCCACATGCAGCTGCTGGGTGACCTTGGGCTAGTCATACTTCTTGAAGTCTCTCAGCCCCACTCACCTCACAGAGTGTTTTTGTTGTGGGGGAGGAAGGAAAAGGAGATTGTTAGCCGCTTTGAGACTCCTTAGGGTAGTGATAAAGCGGGATATCAAATCCAAACTCTTCTTTTATTTCTTCTTCCAGCTGTGGAGGCAGAGCATAGCAAAGTTCTAAATCTTTGTTAGGATAGCCCCCTTCAAACTCCTAACCCTTTCCAACTAGCTAGCACCAGAATATTCCCTGATGCAGAATGCATGTGAATCTTTGGAGGTTTTTGGAGTTGGGAGGAAAGATATTTCAGACCCCCTCCCTATCTTCCTGCAAGGATAGGGGGCTGTGTTGAGGTGAGAGAATGGTGTCTAGGGACAGGGTCTTTTTGGACATGTCCTCCCCATCTTAAATTATCTCCCCAGGTTAGGTTGCCTAGCACTAAGTCTTAAAAGTCTTTATGGCATCAGGCAAAGACCTTTTCATTTGTCCAAACTTATGGAATTTGCTTTTAATGTGATTTTGTTACTTCACTGTTTCTGTATTATTGCATTGCCTTTGCTGCTTTTGTATTTGATTTCATTTGTTTTCTTGTTAAGTCCCCCCGGAGTTCTTAAGAACTGAAGGCCAGGTTATGAAATTTGCTAAATAAATGCAAGTACAGCAAGGACCAGGCTATATGAGGATAGCTTAAAACAGATTAACATTGGACACCCAGCAAAATGTCACAAGCCATTTCTCAAGTACCTCTTGCGCAATAAGCCGTAACGCGTTTCTAATATATTTACAGAGGATTTTCCTGTGAGATAGGCAGATAACGTTTGAACAATGTTTTCAGTCATTGAAAGCAAGTGTCAGCAAAACACCTTAAACCAGGAAGATTATGAAAGTGAGTGATTTGTTCCTGTTCTTGCAGCTAATATCTCTGGCTATAACTGGCGTGGTGGATTTTAAAGAGGCATGACTATAGAAGGTACACCTTCTCTGAGAGTTGAAAATCAAGATTTAAGATGCTTATACGGAGTTCTGCCAACAGTTCACACAGCCTTTTTAACATTTTGGGGTCTCTTGTTTATGATGATCAGATCAGACCTTTTGCGGTCGGTTCTCCTTTCTGGATTTTTCCTGGTCCTCTTATATATTGCTATCCTTTCCTTTAAGAATAGATGTCTTGATCTGTGGACAAAAAGGTAAAGTGTAAAGGGACCCCTGATCATTAGGTCCAGTTGTGGCTGACTCTGGGGTTGTGGCGCTCATCTCGCTTTATTGGACGAGGGAGCTGGCGTACAGCTTCTGGGTCATGTGGCCAGCATGACTAAGCCACTTCTGGCGAACCAGAGCAGCGCACGGAAACACCGTTTACCTTCCCGCCGGAGTGGTACCTATTTATCTACTTGCACTTCGTGCTTTTGAACTGCTAGGTTGGCAGGAGCAGGGACCGAGCAATGGGAGCTCACCCCATTGCGGAGATTCGAACTGCCAACCTTCTGATCAGCAAGTCCTAGGCTCTGTGGTTTAACCCACAGCGCCACCCGCGTCCCTTTGATCTGTGGATAAGTTTGGCCAAATATTGATCTTGAAAGGTGATCATTGCTCGTACCGAGTAACCATCATAATGTAAGTACTCTATAGAAACAATATCGTTTGGCTTTACTACTCCTGGCAACATATCATTCAGGATGTTCAGGAAATGCATTGTGCAATCTATCCATGAGAGGAAGCCCTTTATTGTAAACAGTAATCAGCGACTAGGAGAAGCTCTTGTTTGTCTCAGTCAGAATTCTTCCTGGCCACTTCACCTGGTGTTGAATTGTAGAGTCAGGCATGAATTGTCTGACATGTTCCATTGCCCATCCCTTTCCTTATCAAAACCCCCTGAAGTTTTAGGGCAGTACCTTGGTTGTAAAGGTAAAGGTAAAGGTACCCCTGCCCGTACGGGCCAGTCTTGACAGACTCTAGGGTTGTGCGCCCATCTCACTTAAGAGGCCAGGGGCCAGCGCTGTCCGGAGACACTTCCGGGTCATGTGGCCAGCGTGACAAAGCTGCATCTGGCGAGCCAGAGCCGCACACGGAAACGCCGTTTACCTTCCCACCAGTAAGCGGTCCCTATTTATCTACTTGCACCCGGGCGTGCTTTCGAACTGCTAGGTTGGCAGGCGCTGGGACCGAGCAACGGGAGCGCACCCCGCAGCGGGGATTCGAACCGCCGACCTTTCGATCGGCAAGCCCTAGGCGCTGAGGCTTTTACCCACAGCGCCACCCGCATTTTACAAGCGCCACCTTGGTTGTACAAGACCTCAAAATCCACTTTAACTGGGCAACATGAATTTGCCCAAATGTGATTGAATCCCACCTGAAAACAGCAACGGTCTTGAAGCACCCAAGGTCTCTGGAGTTCACCTTGAGAATACCACTCCCAAGGAGCACAAATTTAACCGGTGGCAAATAAATAAGTAATTCTGAATGCTCTGCTGGTGTCTGTATGCCAAGTACCACCTGACCTCTATTTAGGGATTCGCTGGAAATCACCTCTGAGCGGAAGAGCTAAAAAGCCAGCTGTATGCAATGAATTATGCCTGAAACCTGACAGCGTTTCAGGGACTTGGAGCATTTCTTGACAGGTTAGCAAAGTTCATTTCTGAGACATGGCTGTCAAGAACCATTGCCTGCCTGTTCCCCCCTGACACCCACACTGAAAGAGGTGCAGGGATTCAGGGCGGGGAAGGGGGGGGGGAATGGAGAAGTAGGCTCTTTTATAAATAGCTCTGTTCCTGTTGTATGTGTAAATTCTGTGCTTTTCCTGCGAATGACATCATCCTCTTCCCCATGGCAACTTCCTACGAGGTCAAAATTACCAGGCAACATTTAGGAAATGCAATGCTCTCAAGCGAACGAGTTGATTCATGATTTAATTGAGAAATAAAACTGCGGGGGCTTGGGGTGTGGGAGGAGCCCTGGCAAAATGGGCTGCTGTCAGCTCTGGAAAGGTTGCTTCTATTATTGCAGCTTTTTAAAATTCATCTTTCCCCGATCTCTCAAACCCTCTTCGTTTCTTCCCCCTCGTCTTCCCCCTCTCTTTTTAATAACTAACCTTGTCAAAACGAAGAAGTGGGTGGGCATTGGCAGGGCACCTGCGCTGACTCTGGTGAGCTGGAGAGAAGATGTACAGGTGACTAAGCAGAAGACTCAAGGCTGAGTCACTCAGGAGTTATTTCTTTCGCTCCGCTTCCTGCACTTCTTCATCATCTTCATCCTGCACTTCTTAAGTTTTGGACCGGCCATTCATCCCCCCTTCAGACCCGGATGAGTGTGCTGTACTGTTCCACTCAGAGAAATGCAGGACATGCTTGCTAGCCCAGGTAAAAGTATTTCATGAGCAACGTTGCTTATGTCTGGCAGTGTCCTTTTCTTAGAATTTGCACTTAGTTCTTCATTACTTGAACTTATTATGAAGTGCTGATGTTTACAGAATTGTTATCTAAGTTTTGTCTAACTGCATACTTAGCAGCAGACATTACAGTGGTACCTCTGGTTACGTACTTAATTCGTCCCAGAGGTCTGTTCTTAACCTGAAACTGTTCTTAACCTGAAGCACCACTTTAGCTAATGGGGCCTCCCGCTGCTGCCGCACCACCACTGCGTGATTTCTGTTCTCATCCTGAAGCAAAGTTCTTAACCCAAGGTACTATTTCTGGGTTAGCGGTGTCTGTAACCTGAAGCGTATGTAACCTGAAGCGCATGTAACCCAAGGTACCACTGTACAATGTGCCTAGGGCCTTATTTATAGTTTCTTACTGCTCATGAGAATATGTACTTGCGGGAACACAGGTGAGGATATCAAATGGAAAACCCAGTTTTCCCTTCTGAATTTCTTCCAGAAAAGTACAAGGTGTCTGACAGATTGCTAAACTGTCTTTGTTGTAAATATACCTGGGGAGGAGGCCGGAAAAAGAGGAAATACTTCTTTGGCAGTTCTATTGGTTTTAACTTGAATGGGAGAGGAAATTATTCTGATGCAAGGCTTTTATTTTATTTTTTAGTTTCCTGTTTTACCTGGGGCCTTGCTGAGAACTTGGATCTTGTCAGAAGGCAATACTATGACAGAAATAGTCTTAATTGAAATGTATCGCAGCATCAGCTGTGACTGTGTGAGATGTGGCTGGCTTCTCAGACTCCAAATAAGAAGCGCTATCTTTTGAAACTCTTCTTTCTCCTTTAGATTTGTTATCTGAATTTGAATTAGCTGTGTAAACACTATACATTTAAAGCACAATTGAAGCACATCCCCCCAAAAAAACAATTTTGCTAAGAGTTGCTGAGGATTGTAACTCTGTCAAGGGTGAAGTACAGTACCCAGAATTCCTTGAGGGAAAGAATGTGCTTCAAATATACCTTAAAGGTACACAGCCTCAGAGGTGCAGACTCCTCCTCGAGGTCATCTGCCAATCTAAAAATTGCAGGGCAGGCTTTGCCATGAAACAAGTTGAAGGAGTTGCTTCAGGCAGGAGATTCCAAAGAGGGGTGTGATTTTTTTCCTGTCTCTAATCTCAAAATCTGCGTATGCCAGTCAAAGGAGCAGGGGAGGATTGCCACTACTTTCCTTCAGATATGGAAATGCTGAAGACAGCCTTGCTGAGGAGAACTGGTGTGAAAGAGCTACGTGACAGTTGACTGTTATCATCATCACCCTATTTATTTAGTGACAATACAGATGTGACACGGGTCCCTGCCCAGGAGGATTTTGTCCCTTGCTAGATGGAAAAGTGCACAGGAGCATTTCGGTGTGATAAGCCTTCCTCTTATCTTGGGTCACAAGCCACACGGGTTGTTTGCTCATGGCAGCAATCCCTTTGCAATGTTGTTGACGTTTGAAATTTGTTTGGCAGATGACCCTCTTGTTTCCAGTTTTGGAGACCTGGAGGAATTGTATTTATTGTTTCAACTCAGGGTGGTCTGCAAACCACCAACTTTGCCCTGTCGAGATTCAGTTGTAAAAGAAGTAGTGGCTGCACAACACAAACTGTCCCTTTCGTCTTATTTCCAGAATACATGTTCAGGGTGAGAGGCTGGGAGGAGAAAGCAAAGATCCCAGGTGAGAAATGGGAGGGATTTCTACCTTCTGTGGGTGGTAAGGGTTAAGAACTACCTTTAAGAGAGGACTCTGTATTCTAGTTGAACTTTCTGAAGCTTAAAAAAAATTATTTACATCAGTTTTATATACAGTGGTACCTCGGGTTACATACGCTTCAGGTTACACACTCCGCTAACCCAGAAATAATACCTTGAGTTAAGAACTTTGCTTCAGGATGAGAACAGAAATTGTGCTCCAGCGGCACGGCGGCAGCGGGAGGCCCCATTAGCTAAAGTGGTGCTTCAGGTTAAGAACAGTTTCAGGTTAAGAACAGACCTCCGGAACGAATTAAGTACGTAAGCAGAGGTACCACTGTATCTTATTGTTTCAAGAAAAGCTTTAATAAAAATCTTAACCTGGAATACAAATTCTCTTTCAGGATCTAATCCAATCTTCTCTCTGCTGAGATTACAGGATTGGCTGAAAACTGGAATTGGGGGCGTGGACTTGCCTTCATTGGAGGTTTTTAAACAGAGGTTGGGTGTCAAGCTGTCAGGGATTCTTCAGTTGTGATCCTGCACAGCGGAGGCTTGGACTAGATGACCCTTCGGGTCCCTTCCAACTCTACAATTCTCTGATTTGCCGCAATATCATGCCTAAGTAAGATTTTTAAAAATTGCTTGTGAGGTGTGTTGGGTATGAGCCGGTCATCGTAGCAAAAACCCAAGTATAACTCTGGCCTGATTCTTTCCAAAGCGTATAAGGAAGAGGCTTCCTTGTGAGTCCCGCTTTTTCAACACCTGCCTGGGCAAGGGGGGGCGTTTGGCATTTTCAGATCTGCTCCTTCACAGCAGCTGGCAAGCTGGCACAAGGAGAGTGTCGGTGAGGAAGCAGCTGCGAGGAGGATGTATTTCTGTGCATGTGTAATGCTGAACCAGAATCTTTCTGAAGCTCAAGAGATGGAATTGTGGGGAATTTTTGCCTGAAGCGAGGGATGTTTCCCTCCTCCTGAGACAAGCAGCAGCCTGCAGTCAGAGATGGGCAGGGACTAAGCTGAATCTTCTGAAGAGCAGAAGCACACAGGGCAGGAGCCGATCTTCAAGGTAAGACCCCAGTTCCACTTCTAGTAAAGGAGCAGGGTCCAGGTGAACTTCCCCTTCATGTAACAAGAGTATTTATGTAGAAGTGTGGGGGTTTTTTTTGGTGGTGGTGGGGTGTGCCTGGGAAAAGTGGAAGCTGTCATGTTCCAGACCTGTCTGCGCTATTAGCTGCCGCTCCCTTCTCAGACTAATCAATTTAAATCAGCCAATGGGAGCCATCTTTTCAAACCTAAAACCACCAACAAGTGGAGGGAAGACTTTTAACCCTAGAAAGGCTGCCTTTAGCTTTAGCCAAACCACAGCAGACAGGATCTGGTTGGTTTACATCCCTTATCCAAAGGGTCAGGGACTTTATTGAAGAATACTAAAAGCAGATAAGAATGGCTGAGCCTGAAATTCTGTAAGCTGAACACACCACCATAGGAGACCGAAGTGTTTGTGGGTGTTGGGGTAGGGAGTGGGGCTCTGCTTTTATTTATTTCTTTTTTTAAAAAAGCTAATAATTTTAAGCTGCTAATGGGTCCCTTTTATGTACTTAAGATGTGGGCTGAAGATGGTCGTCCTTGAGAACTGGATAGCTCCTGTCCTTTTGCCGTTTGATCCCATATAATAGGAACAAGAGATTAAGAACCTCCAACAGCGCCAAACCAGTAGCCTAAACAAGCAGCTCTCTCTAGATTATTCAAGGTTACTGACAGCCATTATTTTGAGTTTAAGGGGTATAAACAATGTTGGTTTTTAATAATGAATTTTTTGAATGCTCTGCATATACTTGTCTGAGCAGAGGGGAGCGGAGGTGTTTTTTCTTTCTAAGAAGAAATTAATCAGAACATCTTCAAATGATTTTTTTAAAAGAGTAAAATACTGGGAATGGTTTCCAGAGCAATAGCCATGGTAGATTGTTGCAGCGAAGGTAACAACGAACCCTGTGGCACCTTAAAGGCTAACAAACATTATTATAGTGTAAGCTTTTGTGGACAAACTCTAGTCCATGAACGCTTATGCTGCAATAACATTTGTTAATCTTTGAGATGCCACAAGACTCTTGTTTTTTTTATTAAAGAACTGGAAATATGTTCTAGATTAATTCTTATTTCTGTATCGTTCTTCCATTAAACTTCTGTTTCTGCTAATATATTCACTGGCTGTTAGAACAGACATGCTCACTGGTCTGGGCAGAACAGATTATAGATATGTTCCATGCTGTTTCCCGCCCTCCCTTTCATTTGCTTGATCCGTGCACATACTTTTGAGATGCTGGTGCTTAGAAATGTTTTCCATTTCTCTCTCTGACTAGTCTGTAAACTGTGTGTGCTCTCGTAAGCGAAATCTACTTAGTTGTAGGGAAACTGGTCTGCTCAGTGCAGGTGCAGAGACACACAGTGGAAGTGTCTGGAATAATTTATATCCTGCCAGAGAGAGATCCTTCACCCATCAATTTAGGTTCTGTTCTCTGTGAATCTTTGGCTATGGTGACAGGCCACTGTACGTACTTGGTGGGCGCAATACTTACCTCTCTGTTTTGGGATTGGGATTGCCCTGCTTTGTTGGGTCATATGGAAGATCTGAAAAGTCTGACAGTTTTAGTATTGAGAAGCCTTCCTTAACCTGGGGCCTTTTTATTGTGCATTCATGATGATGTAGGGTCAGGTCATGCACCTTTTTCCCTGCAAAGGTTTCAGGACGGACTGTGTGGTGTAGTGGTTGAGAGGTGGACTCGTAATCTGGGGAACCGGGTTCGCGTCCTCGCTCCTCCACATGCAGCTGCTGGGTGACCTTGGGCCAGTCACACTTCTCTTAAGTCTCTCAGCCCCACTCACCTCACAGAGTGTTTGTTGTGGGGGAGGAAGGGAAAGGAGAATGTTAGCCGCTTTGAGACTCCTTTGGGTAGTGATAAAGCGGGATATTAAATCCAAACTCTTCTTCCTCTTATTCTTTTGTATCTTCCCACTGAAAGCCTGTAACTTTTTATATACCGCAGTGTTACAGGTTTCTTCTGTCTTGCTTTATAGCTCAAGAGTGCTGCTTGAGATGGCAATAATGCAATCACATTGGCAGAGACCGACTTGGGGGAACGAGACCAGTTTGGGCGCACTGGGCGCAGAGCTTAAGGGATGCTGGAGGGGGCGCCACAACTATGATGTGGAATGGAAGGCAAGAGGCGGAGAGGGGGGCACTGAATTTCAGCGTTGCACAGGGCGCCACTGAAATTTGAGATCCCAGGGTCCTCCATTGGGGAAGCATCTGTTGACATCCCTCTGTCTTGGGAGACAATTGAGAGATTATTGGGTTGTCTTTGGTTTTTATTTTATTTTATTGATTGAATTTATATACCGCCCAGTGCCGGATTTACGTATAAGCTAAAAAATTTAAAGGAAAAAAACAACCTGGATGTACATTTCCAAAATATAAGTTAAAAAAATAAAAAAGCTACATACAGCAACAGTGGCAATTGGCTTTAGATACCTATTAGGTCCATAAATTACCATATAGCATATGTTCAACATAAAAAACAGTGACAATTTGTTGTTGACAATGGACAGCTGGACATATAAAGGGCCCCAGTACCTTCCGGAGCTTAGGGCCTCATCAAACCTAAATCCGGCCCTGATACCCCCTGTACCTGCAGGCCTCAGGGCAGTTCACAGAAAAGATCACAATATATAAAATCAAAATAAGAACAATAAGCCAATAACACCCCCTCCCCCAAAAGCCACATTTTAAAAGGGCATAGGATATCAATCAGGTCAACCAAAGGCCTGGTTAAAAAGGAACATTTTCCCCTGGCACCTAAAGGTGTATAATGAAGGCGCCAGGTGAACTTCCCTGGGGAGAGCATTCCACAAACGGGGAGCCACTGCAGAGAAGGCCCGTTCTCGTGTTGCCACCCTCCGGACCTCTTGAGGAGGGGGCACATGAAGGAGGGCTTCAGAAGATGATCTCAGGGTCCGGGTAGGTTCATATGGAAAGAGGTGTCCTTGAGGTATTGCGGTCCTGATCCGTACGTATTTTGTATTGTGATTTTATGTTGTGAACTGCCCTGTGATCTATGGGTATAGGGCAGTATCCAAATTTAGGAAAGGAAAGGGAAAGGAAAGGAAGATGTGGGGAACCTCTGGGCCTTCAGGTGCTGTTGGATTCCAGTTCCCATCAGCTTGAACAGTGTGGTCAATGGCCAGAGTGATGGGACTTCAGTAACACCTGGAGTGTGAACAGCGCAATGGAGAACAGGGCTGTGTAGAAGAGGGAATGTTGAAAGCTGGAGCTTTTCATGCATGGAAGAAAAATTAGCATCTGTTGAAATTTCTATTTTGGTTATAAACATTCGAGGTAGAGGAGCCCTCTGCGCCCTTCTTTGCAACTTGGCTGCCTCACTACAAAGGTCACAATTCTTTATTCCAGCCATTTCCATGCTTTCTCCTTTGGTTCACTTTGTGGACCTAGATTTTTGCTACCTAGGGAGAGCGGGATAATTAAGAGGAACAGCGTTAATGTTCCTTTGGGATGCAACAGCTTGACAGGCCAGAACCACGTGCTCTTAATTAATATTGATTGCTGCTCTCTGCTAAAGATACTGGTGAAATCCAGGGAATTAGAGCGCAGGTTATTAAAGGCCATTTGTATCTGTGAGTAATTGTTAGCAACACCTCTTGAACCAGCCACGAATAAGACCTCTCAAGGGGATGTGTGAGAGACGGTTGCATAGATGTCGCAAACAGCGTGAGAGGTGGATAGGGGGTGTGTGTGGATTACTTGGTGGAAGAATCAGAGAGTGAACTCTCATGGCGCTAAGTTCAAATACAGTTCAAAGTGGAAGTGGCTGAATTTTGCAAAGACATTTCAGCTGGTCTCTGCTGATCTCCTTTCATTTTCTACTGAACCATTCAGTTTGCAGGCAGGGCTGTCACTGATGCTGCAGTGCTGTCATTATCAAACTGAAGAATCAGGATAATAACCAGGTGTCCAGGTAAATATTAAAGTAATTCCAAAGGTCTTTCTAGGACAATCTGCTGATTCCCAGTGTTGTGTTCTATCTCGGTTGGATTGGAAAGCCTGAGAATGGAGATGGGTTTATGGCGTGCTCCCTAACTCTGACTCTCTTGCTAGGATAGCACTAATTTTAATGCAGTAACAAAGAAATGGTGGTCCTTCTGATGTTGCTGAGCTACATCCTGCAACATTCCTCCTGGCTCTTGGCTGTACTGGCTGGGGCTGATGTGAATTGGAGAGGTCCAACAACATTTGGAGGGTTCCCTGTCTCTATTTTAAACAATATTCAGTCATGCAGTAAGACCAAGTAGGATTTCTTGTTGAAGTTGCTCCCTGAGAATAGTGCCAATCTCCTCCCTCTGCCACTATCATTTAAATGTAGCAGTCTTGATTTTGATATTATTATTATTATTATTATTATTATTATTATTATTATTATTATTATTATTATACTGCCCTTCATTTGAAGACCACAGGGCAGTTTACAACATAAAAATACAAAAGGAAACACAAAATACATAACATAATTTTAAAAACCACCAATAAAACCCCACAATTATATGTTTGGTTCATTATACAGCTTTTTATCCCTTGGTCTATTTCAGTATACTCAAAAGCACCAAGAGAGGATGTTCATACTGTACTCCCTCCCCTGTTCCTCTGCCAGCCTCTTTGCTTACATTCCCCTTGTAGTAATGAGCAGGATTCTAGGTTGCTGTTGTTGTTTACACATGGCAGATGTGAGAGGAAAGTAGGTGGGGCAGAATAATCTCCGTAGTCTATCTGGAGGACATGCTCTGGGATGTCTCACCTGTAGCCTTCCAGATGCTGTTGGACTCTTAACTGCCATCATTCCTCACCACTGGCTATGTTGGCTGGAGCTGATGGGCACTGGAGTCCAGAGTATTTAGAGGTTCACAGGTCCGCCACCCCTGGTTTAAAATGCCAGGGATAATCTCTGTGGATGAAGATTTGGCAACCTTACATCAAAGCAGGCAGCTTCTAAGGATGTAGATCTAGAACAAAGCATCCTAAAAGAAAGTCTTGCTTTGCTGAGAACCAGTTCAGACATTAGGTAAATTGGGAAAGTGGGTGTCTTGTAGTTTTGCGGCAATTTGTGGAGAGATCATGATCTCTACCTTGGCGAGATTTGTGAGCTCTGGAGCTCTGCTTAGTTGCTTTTCTTATATCTAAACTGGCTATTAAGAAGGTGGTTGTTTTTCAGCACAGAATGCCAATAGCATGGCACAACTGATGGCAGCAGGCTTGGTTTAGCTGCCTGCTTCCTTCCTTGTGCCACCCAAGTGCCCACCGACTGTTACTAAACTTGATGGCGTTTGCTAAGAGACAGCCAACAACCAGAGGATTCTATTGATTTCATGGGACTAAGAAGGTAGAGAGCTTGAAACTGTCCCTTTAGCATAGTTTCGAAGATTACTTGCAGATTCCTAGTTTCACTTCTTATATCTGCTAGAAGCTAGTAGTTGTACCACCTGCCTGCTCCCTGCACATCTCACATTTACATACCCTCCAAAATTTCTCTGATGAAAATAGGGACATTAATAATAATAATAATAATAATAATAATAATAATAATAATAATATTTTACTATTTATACCCTGCCCATCTGACTAGTGTGCCCCAGCCACCTTGATCAACATTTGATGAGCACTGCAACCCCAGAGTCAGTCACGACTGGACCTAATGGCCAGGGGTCCCTTTACCTTTACCTTTTTATCTCCATTTAAATATCAGTTTTTGAATTGACATGAAGGGATGATAAAATTGTCTGTAGTGAATCGTTCTTCCAGATGTCAAGCAGTGTTGGAAATGCATGTCCCAAGTCTTAAGCTTCATAGGCGCCGACTCCATGGGGCTTGAGGGGGCCCGAGCCCCCTCAAAAATTCGTTTGGGGGGGCTCCGCCCCCCCAATAATCTCCGGCGCCCCTCCAGCAGAGCGCCATCGCCGCCCCTCCCCCAGCCCAAAATGCACAGGGAGGGGCGGGCTGCATGCCTCCTGCCCTCCCTCCCGAGCAAAAGCTCCACCCAATTTCCTTTGGAGCTGATTAATAGGCGCAGCACGCTCTCCCCTATTCGCTCACGAGGAGGCGGTGCCACTTTATTTGCATATTCATGAGCTTATTTATTATTCATGAGCTTTCCCGGGCCCCCCCAATATTTTTTATAAGTCTGCGTCCCTGTTAAGCTTTGTTTGGAACCCTGGGAGACTCTGTTCATTAAGACTGGCTTTTGAAGCCCAAGAGTCTGAACCAACATGTTGGGGAGAGAAGAGCTCACATTTTCTGAGATTTTAAATTTGCAGCTTCATTGCAATTTTAATGGAATAGTTTTATGTTTGTTTTTTAATTTCATTTTATTTTTACTTACCCCGAGCCTTTGGGAATTAGTGATCTATATTATCAACTAAATATTTTGAGCAATTTTATTCCTCGAGGCTGCTATGGTGATTTTATCAAGGTTGAATTAGAGGCAGAGGCCTCTGTGTTTTTATAAGTTAATAATGGCAGCTTGATTACTGTAGGCTCAGTAAGATTCCCCCAGAGATTCTGCCTCATTAAGTAGCATCTGTGTTGTCTTATTGACAGTCTTCTAGTATTCATTATGTCCCACGAATGCTTTAAAAGAGACAGGTTCTTGCTTTGATTGCTCTCTTTTCAATTCAGAAAGTACAAATTCCATGTAATTTAATCTGTGCCCCACACTAAATTACAGCGTATAGTGTTATGAATTAAGGTTGCTATTCAGTGATAGTCATACTTAGGGCAGGCTTAAGTGCATTGATTTCAGCAGGTCTGCTCTAAATATGGCTTAGGTACATAGCACCTTAACAGATTCAATATTACAGTACTGCAATCTGTATTCACAGGCTTCCTTAACAATTCTAGATATCTATGTATCTAGATACATGGGGGGGGGGGGAGAGCTCAAATGGGGAAATATGCCCCTTTGTAGCAGATGTAATATTCTAAGGCAAAATGAAGTAAGTTCTTCACCCATGATGCGAACACAGTTTTCTCAGTTTTTATTTCCAGAGAGTGGTAGGGGATGTTTTATCCCATGTTGATGGCCTTTCAGCTGATTCCCTGGTGGCCCGCTGGAATGCGGAGTTAACCAGGGCTATCGACTGTCTGGCTCCGAAGCGCCCTCTCCGATTGCATGGAGCCTGGACAGCCCTGTGGTTTTCCCCAGAGCTGAGGGCAATGAAACAATTGCTGAGACAGCTAGAGCGCCAGTGGAGGAAAACTCATTCTAAATCGGACTGGACACAGGTTAGAGCTCAGCGTCGAGCCTACCAAGTGGTGATAGCGATGGTGAAGAGGACCTTCTTCATCGCCTCTATTGCATCTGCAGAAAACAGCAGCAGGAGACTCTTTCAGATTGTTCGCAATTTAACGGAACCACTTGCACCATCGGGGCCTGGTAAGGACCCCAAGATCTCCTGCAATGATTTTGCAAGATGGGTGGGGTATAAATAATAAATTATTATTACTTTATTATTATTAATGGCATTTTTGGTCCTATTTTCATTAAAATAAATCTTAGACAGGGGAACAACACCAAAGCACAAATACATCACCACCACCACCACCACCCACTCTTAAAACAAACAAAAACAATAAATATAAATCAAGTCACAATCCAGTTCAGTGAAGGTGAAATCGCTTCCCAATAAATCATCCAAATGCCTGAGTAAATAGAAATGTCTTCAAAAGAAGCATAAAACCTATTACGGTCAGCAGCGGCTGCATCTGTGAGGGTTGGCATTGCGTAACTGGGATACCCTATGGAGAATGCCCTCACACTAATAGCACACTCAGTAAGTGTGGTGCAGTTAAAAGGGTGTTGCCACCTGATCTTAATGTACGGTATATAGGCTGCTATATCTGGAGCAGGCAAGCTAGTAAGTATCAAGGTATTAAGCTGCGTAGGACTTTATATGTCAATACAAACACTTTGAACTTTATAACTTGTAATGAGACATCACCATGTGAAATACTAGATCAGGGAGCTGTTTTCCATGCCAAGGATGCATGCTTGCTGTCCAACCTGCCACACCATTCCTGAATAAGTTGCCTGCATTTTAAAGTTCAACACACATCCCAATTCATGGGATTTTGTATGAAATTAAATGCTGAAACACACTCCTAAACATGCTGCTCGGAGATTTAGAGCACTGAGATCAATAGGACTTGCTTTCACATCGTGTGTTGTGAAGATCAGGGTAGTCTAAAATGCAATGATAATAAAGATAACTCAGTCCTGACAACTAACGTCTCATCCAAAAATGATCTGCTATGCTAAGTTGGCAACTACTGGCGTCTGGAAACACTTCCTTTATTTTTTAAATTTTTCTCCTTTTGGGACACCACAGAGCCCCACGTCATCATGGCTTCTTGGGGGGGGGGGGTTCAGTGAGCATCTCAATGCTATGACTGTCTAATGGTCAGCTTGACTGGCAACTTAGGCTACCAATATGGACTTGGTATATGAGCCACGTGGACATAGGTGCCAACTCCCTGGGGCCCAAGCACCCACAAAACTCCCCATGAAGGGGCCAGGCACCCACAGATTTCGGTGCCAGGGCCATGCAGGCGCATGTCACCCACAGTCTTGGGCACCCGCAGTAGCGGGGCCAAGTTGGCACTCCTGCACCCAGATATGTTCTCCGGGCACCCCTGACATTGTTGACTTTCAAAGTGAAATCTCAAGCCAATAATAACTGGAAGGAAATTGTTGATACCGGATTCAGTGGGAAATGGGATTACACAAATTGGAACGCTTCTGCGTTGGGAGTTGCTCTCTGCTTATTCAACAACCTGCATGGCTTATTTATTATAGCAACATGTTGAAAGAGAGTATAGAATTGGCCTTTGACCAAACTTGGACAATATTATCTATAGAAAACATTGCTCAAATGTTTGGATAGCTACTACTGTAAATCATGGGATAGCTTCTGTTTCAATGGCTTGCCAAAAACAGGACACTAAATCCTTTATGTGCAGTCATTTTCTTGCAAGGTTTTCTAGTGTGGTTAGGTCCTTAAGCAATTTTGTCTTAAGTATTTTGTTCTTCTGTATATTGTCACATTCCTTCAGTGACAATCCTAAACGCTAACATCTCTCACTGGTAAATGAAAGTCAGGTTTCCCCATGTCAGAGATGTGGAATGAGGATTCCTTTTGTTACCCCCCCAAAAAAAACACACCCACAGTCAAGCTTTTAGAGTGATGACAGAACACGTAGCCATTATTTTGATAGTGATCTCTGTGACTATTGCAGTACAGACAATAGATAATAATATGGAAGGCTGCTCTGTAAAGACAAGAATACCAAAGATGGCACAGCCATTCTCTCTACTGTAAATTGACTTCTTGCAGCAATTTTGTGCGCATGTGTGCTCCTGGAAGCCTAATTTTTGAGGGTTACTTTAACTTACAGTGGCCTAACAAAACCAGGCCAGCTTGTTGAGTCCTTTCCATGGCCCAGTTTTATGTGCATAACTACTACAAAGCACCAATTAAAAATTATACTTGCAGAACTGAATTAGTATTGGAAATCTGTATTTTTAATAAATGCATAAATAAAATGCAGTGCAACTTAAGCCTCATCCCTGGGTGCCTCTAGATAACCTGTTTATTTAGCATTCATCCTGATTGGCTTGCAGAAAGCTTACATGGAGGTTAGATTAACACTGGTCTTTTTAAAGCATCAGTATCACCAGTATCATCAGCATCTTCCCAGCTCCATATGGCTCATGCTTCATGGTAGTGTACTAAGGGCCTGAATATTTGTGCACTGAATACTTTGTACAGAGGCAGATGGGCTCAAGTGACTTTCCCAAGGACACTTGGTGAAGAGCAGCGTCTGGAAAGAAGCCAAGTTGCCCTGTACTTTCCTAAAATCAAGGCCGAAAAGCATGACTCTCTATTTTCTTAAAAAGCTGGATGGAGTGAACTGAACAGAGTGAATGTACTGTTCTTGTGAGACCTTAGATCAATAGACAAGATACTATGTGTACCTTGAGGCGTTCTATCTGAGGTCTTTGGACCTAAGCGCTTTCGTGTGCAGTGTCCATTGTTTGCATTAGATCCTTGCAAATAAACCAAGCCTCTCTTATTTGCCGATGGCTTCGGATGACGTGAACTCTGAACTTTTATCTCACTTCAGGCGCATTTCCAGTATCTTCTGTGTACTTGGTTTGCTGGGGCTGGGGGGCTGGGTGCTTTTCTAGGAGCCTACACAGACTCTCAAGAGACTCTCAGAGAATTTAAACCAGATCGTGTGTTGTGTGGATTTGCAAGGCATTAATTATTATTCCTCCTCCTAATATATATTTATATCAACAAGCAAGACTGCTTCTGCTAGGCAATAGCTAGGAAATTCAGGGCTGGTCTCGAAATTTGCAAGCTGGGTGACATGGTGAAGAAATGTCAAGATTCATTAGGGATAGCGAAGGCTCGAAGGCCCTGAGGCTCTGGGGATTGGGAGAGAGAAGAGCTAATGATCTCAGCAAAGTTTTAGTAGGTCAGTCAGCTAAGAAGGTCTGTGCACAGCAGTGCAGGGATTTTGGATCCTGAGCTTACCTGCTATGCAGCGGGCGAGGGGTGGGGAAAGAGTCTCTCTTTTGACGGCAATGTGAATGGCTTCAAAGTACAATAAGCCAGCCCTGTTGCCCTAGGGAGCCCTCCTGCTTATTCTGCTGTGTAGCGGGTTCCCAGACATCTGCCCCCCCCAGCTCTCCCCAATGGCACCACTAGGTGTGCAACCACATCGGAGTACCCACTCACAAATCTCAGACGCCTTTTTTCCAGGGACAGTCCTGGATTTACAGAAACCTTCCTGGTTTCTGATTTGATCCCAGAATGTCCCGCTTTTCCTTAGGACATCCCTATTTTCGTCAGAGAAATGTCGGAGGCATTATCCAACCCCAGGGCCATCTGAAGGCAGTCATGTATAGGGAAGGGTTTTTGTTTTTTTTTAATGCTTAATGTTTTATTATGTTTTTATATATGTTGGAAGCCGCCCAGGGTGGTTGGGGCAACCTAGTCAGATGGGCAGGGTATAAATAGTAATTATTATTACAGTGGTAACTCAGTTTACAGATGCTTCAGGTTACAGACTCCACTAACCCAAAAATAGTACCTCGGGTTAAGAACTTTGCTTCAGGGTGAGAACAGAAATCGTGCGGCGGCGGCAGGAAGCCCCATTAGCTAAAGTGGTGCTTCAGGTTAAGAACAGTTTCAGGTTAAGAACAGATCTC
This sequence comes from Podarcis muralis, assembly GCF_964188315.1. Classification (NCBI taxonomy): domain Eukaryota; kingdom Metazoa; phylum Chordata; class Lepidosauria; order Squamata; family Lacertidae; genus Podarcis; species Podarcis muralis. The sequence goes on from NC_135655.1 coordinate 42,008,415, forward strand.
CAAAACAAATTAAGTTCTTAACCTGAGGTACCACTGTATTATTATTATTATTATTACAGTGGTACCTTGGGTTACATACGCTTCAGGTGACATACACTTCAGGTTACAGACTCCGCTAACCCAGAAATAGTACCTCAGGTTAAGAACTTTGCTTCAGGAAGAGAACAGAAATCGTGCTCTGGCGGCGCAGCAGCTAAAGTGGTGCTTCAGGTTAAGAACAATTTCAGGTTAAGAACGGACCTCCGGAACGAATTAAGTTCTTAACCCGAGGTACCACTGTATTATTATTATTATTATTATTATTATTATTATTATTATTATTATTATTATTGAATAGGCTGTTCCTATTTTCGTCAGAGTAATGTTGGAGGGTATGAAATCTCAGCACCTTAGTCAGGGATTCTCAACCTGTCACTTTGGCTGCAAACCCTGATGTGGACACTGGAGTGGAAAACTCATGCCCTGCAAATCCCAATGTCAGCATTATCCGGTTCGTTAAAATTCAAATCCGTGCCTTTGCAACGCGTTCCTGTGTGCTTGCAGGGCCACGCCCCGAAGTCAAACTCCTCGCTAGGTGAACGGGAGCCCTGCACAAACACGCCAGGCAGGCCTCCGCCCCCTTCTCCACTGTTCTGCTCCCCTTCTGTCATTCTCTCCTAAGTTTTCTTTTGGAGCGTCAGCAAGGAACTCGGCGTGAACTTGAGTTCCTACTTTGCTCTCAGGTGGCAGCGGCAGCCCTGGAGTAAAGGAGCCTTCCTCCTGTTGAGGAGCAGCACGACCAGGTTTGCTTATTTATGAGACTGACTTCTGATTGCTGCTCTCACATCCTATTTGCTGGCTGCTTACGGAGGACTGGATTTGTCAGTTTCAACTAACATCTTCGCTTTCCAGTTGCTTTGCTGCTGAGGATTAACTCTTCGTACGCAGAGCTGCATTCAAAAAAAGAGATAAAAGAAAAAACAACAGAGTGCCAAGGAGGAATATGCTGAGCATTGATGTGCTTGTACGGTGAGGGCGGGGAGCAGTTTGCAAGGCTTCTCTGCAGCTTCTCCCCTTTCAGGGATTATTCTTGGGTGGGTGGGGGGAAGAAAACTGAAAGCTGAACTCCTTTGGGAAGGCCTTTACTCCATCTTCACTCCTGTAACCCGGCAACAACCATCCACCAATCAGCTTTGCTCAATGGCAGAAGTAGAGTTTGCTAGCAGTCTTTTATTCCTTCTCCCTTGGAACAGTCCTCACCAGCATCATTCCTGATGCACCCTGATCTCCTTTCGCACCCTGTCATTTCCAAGACCTGTGGGAGGTGGACCTGCAAGTATATCTGTTAACGCCGTTTACAGGGGGTGGGTGGGCTGGGGATGTGGTGTCTGTCTGGTGGGTGGGGTAGGATTGGGGGTGGGGGCCGACTCTGTAAACTGTCAGAATACGTGGAAGGAAAATTGCATGGATGAAACTGACAAGGAGAGGGGAAGGGGTTAAAAGATGCCCCAACTGATGCTTCTGAAATCAGTCAGCATGCAAGAAACGTGTCTGCCTGCTGCCTCTATGTATGCAAGACATAATCATGTCTTCCGAGGACCTTCTGCCTGGGGGTGGGGGCGGGGAGAACCCCACACCCACCTATTTCAAATTTACTAAGAAAGCCCCTGCCTGGCATACACTTGCCGTATCTCCTGGAATCGTGCGCAATCCAGATTTAATTTTAAACTATCAAGGAAAATTGACAAAACGGGGCTGAAACTCTTCTGTATGATTTTAGAGGAGATGCCAACCCACATCTCCCGTGATCCAAAGGTAATTGCCACATGTTGTGTGGTGTCTGTGTGTATATAATTACTTGTCCCACATGAGAATTGTTTGGTAACATTTGCTGACTGCTGTGTATTCTTCTTTGCCAGGGTATTAAGGATTTAGCCTGATTTGAGGCCAAACAGAGAAGAGACAGCGGACTGTTCACCTGGTGAGTGAAAACTTCTAAATGTCACGGAGCTGGGAAACTTGAGCAGGATAAGGAGACAGGCGTTTAAAACGTAGGACCTATTTTGTGTGTGCTGTGTACCTCTCGCTGTCATACACATAAGATAAGGTCTGATGCAAAGGATCAGAGAGGTGTGTGTGTGTTTTGGGGGGAAAGGTTGTCTATAGGAGTTGGCCCAAGACATTTTGCTGAAAACCAATTGCTGGAAATCGCATGTAGGCAGAGCACTGTTACGCTCATGCCCAGTTTGCAGGTCTCACACAGGCATGTGAGAACAGGATGCTGGCCTAGATGGGCCATTGGCCTGATCCAGCAGCTTCTCCTTATGTTCTTATGATAGCATCCTCCATTGCACATTGCAGGCTAGCATGAGTGGTGAGATCTTTCCTTCAGCTCCTTGCTGCCACTCTCCACCTCCTAATGGAAAGGCCAGCGCTGTGTAAAGCTGGCGAAACAAAAGCTCCACTGTTCTGCAAACTCATCAACGGCTTCACCCATCCTGGACCTCGGAGGGCAGTTGAACTACCAAGAGGGCTGATCTTAACACCTAAGAGGGTCTGTTGGGAAGGAAGCAGTCTTTCAGATATTTGGGGCCTAAGTCATTTAGGGCTTCATACATTGATGTGAACACTTTGAATTGGGCCTGGAAATGAACTGCTGACCAGCGCAGCTGTGTTAACACAGGGGTTATACACATTCAAAATGGAACCCCCAACCAGTAATCTGGCTGCTGCATTTTGGACCAGCTGAAGTTTCTGAGCTGTCTTCCAGGGCAGCCCCATGTATAGCACATTGCAATAATCCAGTCTGGAAGCTATCCAAGCATGGAGTACAGTGGCCAAGTCATCTCTATTCAAAAGGAGGCCATAGTTGGCAAACCAGGTATAGCTGGAGATAGGCACTCCAAGCCCACCAGAGTCTCCTGTGGCAATGTTGGACCCAGGGGAAACCACCCCCCCAAGCATTTAGTGAGAGGCATGTACATAATGGCCTCCATTAAAAGATATTGTGTTTCAGGTGATTTGCGATGACATGAAAGCTCGCTCTGTGTGCACTGTTTCATTGATGATAGCCGTTTCACCCATGGAAATTATCACTTGCAGTCATTAAGTGATGAAATTTTATGTGCAAATGCTGAATTGGTACATTGTATGTGTAGGAGATTGGCAATCATTAGCAATTGCTGGTTGTAAAATATAGTGTAAGACATATTGGCAAACAGTTTGCTGGATTACAACATCTGCACCAGTTCAAGGCTTCTCTGCATTCTGCTTCTGTGTGTTGCCCATTCTAACTACACGCAACATGTGAGATCTGTAATTTGTTCTGCCAATATTTAAGAGCAGCCATGGGACTCTCCAAAACTGATAGGAGCAGTTATACTTGCCATCAGTCCTGTGGAACTGAGGGAAACTGTGGGGCTAAAGCTTTGGGGGAAAGAGCCATGGCTCAGGGGTACAGCACATGGTGTTGTATGCAAAAAGTCACAGGTTCAAACCCAGGAACGTCCCCTGCCTAGGGGTCTTAGTTGACCACAGGTTTAGCATGATTAACAGTGTGATGCAGCAAAAAGAAAGCTAATGCTATTTTAGGTTGCATAAACATAAGTATTGTGTCCAGATCAATGGAAGTATTCTGCCTTGGTCAGACCACACCTGGAGTACCGAGTCCAGTTCTGGGCATCACAATTTAAGAAGGATATCAGAAGAGGGAGTTAGGGATGTCTAGCCTGGAGAACAGGAGACTGAGAGGTGATATGATAGCCATCTTCAAAATCTGAAGGGCTGTCACATGGAAGATGGAGCAAGCTTGCTTTCTACTGTTCTAGAGGGTAGGACCTGAACCAATGGATTCAAAGAAAGCAGATTCTGACTAAACTTTAGCAAGAACTTTCTGATGCTAAAAGCTGCTGGACAGTTGGACTGCTAGGCTCCTTCACTGGAAGCTTTAGCAGTGATTTCTGCATTTCAAGGAGCAGAACCGGCTGAACCATGGGTTCCATTCCAACTCTGCAATTCTATGGTTCCTCCACCACCACCTTTCCAAAGCAAACAGTTATTCCTGAAAGTTCCAACTCGGCTCTATTCCAAGGCAAACTAAGGTGAGCTTGGGAGAGGTTGCCCATCCCTAGATCACAGCAAGGCCACATTCAGAGAGGCCACTTTCAGAATATTCCAATCATTTCATTTGTCCACACCCTAAGATTTTATCTACAGAAACACACAGGCTCACTAAATGGAATTTGCCATTCATATTATTAAGAGCCAATATACCCCCTAGCCATCAGATGCCATTCATTTAAAAATGAGAAAAGAACAAAACAACAACAATGCAGTTTAGGTTTCATTTATATTTTCTTTTTTTTACCCTTTCAGCCCTCTTGGTATAATTTTTCACAAGACACTGCACTCTTGCAGTTTCTTTCTCTTCTGTCCCCAAATACACCCAGCAATATAGCAAATAGTTTTTCTTTCTCACTCAGTCTCTGTCTCCCTCTTAAGCTTGTTTCTAATGGAATGGTAATCTGTGTCCACAAAAGGATTTAGAGCATTCCATCATCAGTTTGCAGTGCCATTGGCATCTTTAAAATGCCAGGAGCAGAGTGTCGTTATTGGGGAGAAAGCCATAAAATGCAACATACTAACAAAAAGTGACTGTACTTTGTGACGGAGGTGGGTGAAGGATTTTTCCCCCAGCAAGGAGGCAAAAGAAATGTACAACATCCTGGCTCTTCAATGGAGTAAGGAAGATGGGGTACCTGCAGTCCTGCGGATCATAATATCCAGCCAGCATTGCCATTGGTTGGCGCGATAGGAACTGTAGTTCAGGAACATCTCTGGAGGGCTACAAGGTCCCCCAGCTCTGGACTAAGGAATTCAGTCATCCCAGCTGCCTCCACATGTACTGCAGAAACCTCCCTTCGAATGCCAAACCATGGCTTCCATCTTCCCTGCCTCCCCACCTCCCAATCTTAGATTGCAAGGTAAAATCTGATTTACATTATTACACCCCTTTGGGAAAGGGCCCGTCATTTTTGCTTGTCTGCCAGGTGCTACAAACACCTGTGTTTAGGTATAAATAATGATAATACCGAATGGTTTCTGTGTGACTGCAAGTGTAATATACAGTGGTACCTCGGGTTAAGAATTTAATTCGTTCTGGAGGTCCGTTCTTACCCTGAAACTGTTCTTAACCCGAGGTACCACTTTAGCTAATGGGGCCTCCCGCTGCTGCCGCCGCACAATTTCTGTTCTCATCCTAAAGCTAAGTTCTTAACCCAAGGTACTATTTCTGGGTTAGCAGAGTCTGTAACCTGAAGCATCTGTAACCCGAGGTACCAATGTATTGGGTACACAAATACAGGTGTACAGGAGAATTTCCTGCTTTCTGTTTAGCAGCTCTGGCCTGCATAGTAATACAATAACATTCATCAGCCTTCTAATGAGATGTTGGTCTTAATAGCTGGAAATCTGGAGCATCTCTATAGCTATGAGGATCAAGGGAAATATCTGAAATCATTTCTGCTGAATAATTAGCAACCAGAGGAATGTAATCTCTCCAGTAATGAGTAGATGGGACCTTTTTTCATTTGGCACAAGTCTTAAGTTTTCTTCTGTCCCCCCTCAATATATACCCCACTAAGGAACAAAAGTACACATGACTTAAATTTGACTTTGCATCTAACATGTGAGGTTCTGTTGTTGTTTTTAAAAAAGCAAGCTGTATTCATTGGGGAGAGCTGGAAATTAATGAGATCAAGGATGGCACAGAGAGGAAGTGTAACCCTTTCTTCCTCTGCAGCAGTCGAGGAAAATCCCAGGTATGATGCTTGTATTTGCTTTGAGGGCAAACACTCCATTGGTGGCAGTGTGGGATTTCCTCCCAACACAAATACTAGTTTGAGAGGATAGTTCATCCTCCAGAAACACAAAAGGGGAAGAAGGGTTAAATTCCCTCTCCACAGCTGCTGGGATCTCATTAGTTATCAGCTCCCCTCTCTCAGCTGATGCAATTTGGATGCTGACCTGCCCCACCCCACACTGGCGGGGTGGGAGGTGCATTTAACCTCACCTCATATCTAGCTTGTTCCTGATACTTCACACCTGCTGCCTTCGGATTGGTGATATTACTATGCTTGTTCTTTGGCCTGTAACAAAGAAATCAGAACAAAGAATTAAAAGTATTGTCAAAAGAAGAAATGATAAACAACAACAACAACAACAACAACAACAACAACAACAACAACAATAGTTACCTCCAGTGCCTTTTTGTTATAGTAGTGAAAGAAAGAAAGAAATGCCAGTACTCATATCTTGGCCAAAGATTCTGTGGGTGCCAGCACAAAATGGCTGCCATGGGCAGTTGTAGGGCAGGAGGTGAAAGCAAAGAGGTCACAAAAAAGCCACTGGTTATTGCACCTATGGCTTTAGAGATCAACATAAGCAAAGAAAGGGGGAGATCCCTGCCCCATAGAACTTACAAACAAAATTTCAGTAGCAGGAAAGACAAGAGGAGGAGGGGAGGGAGAAAAAAAGAGAGAGGAAAAGTTAATAAGCCTGGGGAGGGGAGAAACTAGGACTCCGATGCACGTTCAGTCTGTGCAAGCATTTCAGTTTGCCAGATGGAACAATCCGCCCCTCTCTTCTGGCATCCAGCTCTGGGGTTTTCCTGACACCCCGGCCTCCCCCAGCCAATTTTTTTTGGGGGGTGCGGGGTGACAGAGAAATCCCCCTTACGCAAGCAGAATCCCTAATGAAGCTGATGGGCTCCATTAGGTGAACCCCGCTCAGGGGCGTTATCTGATGCTCGCCCTGCTCAGAGTAGACCCATTGAAATGAACGAAGCTGTTAGTCACGCCCATTCTTTTCCACGGGTCTGCTCTCACACAGCTCACAAATGCACCGTGCGGCCAGGGGGCTATAGCAAACGTGACGCTAGATCCCCGCTATTAACATGCACAGCGAGCCCGCGCCAAGAGCGAGTAGTTCGGCATCTCTTCTGGCAGGCTGGCCATTTCCCGGGCCACACACTCCCAGCCCCCGACCCTTTCCTTCTCCCTCTCCCCTCTCCCCACTCCCCTCTCCCTGACGGTGCCTGACCCCCTTTTTTCCTCCCCTCTTGCCTCGCCCCTCCTTCCCAGCTGGTCCCTCCTCCCTCTTGCTCTGAATCTGCCGGCTGTGCTTTTCCTCGCAGTCACTGGGAGATGTGACAGCCTTTGGGATTGTATTATCTATGAAAAAGCTATATCCGGAGTTGAAAAAAATCTTGACGTGGCTCCCGGGCAGCAGGGATGGATCGTGGAGAGAATCTCAGTCTCGAGCGCCTTTTCCTTTATGGCAGGGACTGATTATTTCCGCTGGTGGCTGTTCTCTCAGTACAGATGTGAGCACTAAACGGAGTGGGGGGGGGGAATAGGTCGGGGGGGGGCAGCAGAGACTAAAGACTAGCATGTTACTGAAATGTCAGTGTCTTGGAAGTACAGGCTGTATGTCAAAAAGGGACCTTCTCTAATTGCTTAAGCCTCAGGTATGCATTTTACATTTACTTACCAGGTCCAAATCCAGTTGTGAATTAAAATTGCTCTTGTGTGTTCTTTCTCTACCAGCTCAAAAAGTGTTTGATTTAGGCTTTTTGTATTTTTTAAAAAATATATTAAATGGGGGGGGGGGAGAGAAATGCAAATACGCTCCAGGAGTGCTGGAAGCAGAACTGTAATGCACGAGGACAGTGTGGCTTCAGCAAAATGCAAAATGTAAGCAGGTTATTAAAACTGAAACAGGAGGATTTCTCTCTCTCTCTTTAAAATCAGTTTTTGTGCATGGTGGGTCTCTCCCCCTCCCAGCAATCTTGCTAGTCTGACCTTTTAAACCATGTCCACCTGTCTGGTATGAGGCTGTGGTCTAAGATAGCTGAGATAGCTGGTGGAAATAAGACACAAATGCTGCTAGGAAACCCGAGGTGTTATGAATGCAAAATTGGATGCAGTTTTCATCATCCTCACTACTTGTGAGCAAATACGTGTCTGCTATTGAAGGTGCCCATGTGTCTCTCTGAGCCAGGTAACTGTTGCATCTGCAGGTGTAACTGCCTTCCTTGGGTGTTTTTTTGGGGGAAATTGTGGTCGGATTCTGGCAGTCTTTGTGGGTGTGGGCTTGAGAGCTGGCCAAGAGTTCCAGACCACAACTGCAGTGTAAAAGTGTTTAGTCCATAACTCAAGAAGACTTTGAAGAACGCTGTTGCTAATAGCTGCTCACCACAGCCATGGTTCCTTCGTTCATTTCTTTTCAAAGCATTTGAATTTACTGAAGCATTGCTTTGGGGGTGTGGGGAAGGAAGAAAGAAATGGTCCAGAATCCAAAGAAACTTAAAATTAGGGAGGGAACCTGGAGGAATATTATCATGTTGGTCACTGGTTGATCTTTTGTCTTGAGAATGAAGGAAGTTTCAAATGCATGTTTTGAATGAGGCATGGCAGCAAGTTGGGGGGAAAGTTATAGAAATTCACTAGCCTAGTGCAGGTGGATGAGCCAAATATAAGATAAGAACATCAGAAGAGTCTTCCTGGATCAGACCAGTGCCCCATCTGGGCCAGCATTCTGCTCTCACAGTGGCCAAGCAGGTGCCTATGGAGAGCTGCTGCCAACCTGTGTTGAAAATACTGAGCTAAATGGGTCAATGGTCTGGGCTCAGTATAAGGCAACTTCCTGTGTTCTGGCCATAGTGACCATTAGATTCTAGCAATGGTCGCTATTGCTGGAATCCAGAGCCATTGAGATTGCAACGTTTACCCACTTACCTGGGAGTAAGGCTCTTTCGACTCATTGGACTTCTGAGTAAATATGCATAGGGGTAGTACTGTTAGTCTCGTGTCTGTGGGCTGCCTTGAATGTGTCACGCAAGAGACATTTGCAAGCTGTTGGGAAATCATAACGTGGCAAAAAGGCTGACTGTGACTTGACTACATGTCACACAATTTCCCACGCTAAGGTGGCATTTAGTGTGGTTCATTTCACCTTCTGTGCACAGGCCCTTGGTATGGGAGTGGCTCCAAGGGAATAACCGGTGAGGAGAAAAAGGAAGAGCAAAGTTTAAAGTAGCAAGATCACAAAATTACTGAGTCTGTTAATTATGTTGTTGTTTGTTCTTATTTTGTGCTGAGGTGGGGCTTTCTGTTGGTTGTTGAAGGGCACATTTGGTTGGCTTGCCACTCTGCTTTCGATGCCCAAGGTAATAGGAGGTGGTGGTTTTTTGTTTTTGTTTTTTACAATTATGGCTATATTGAAAATAGCTTGGGGGACCACAGCTGACTGGACTTTGGGGACAATGGTGTAGATGACAATGTTTTAGATGACAATCTCATTACTTGCTATATCAGACTATTTGTCAAGATAATGATAGGTATTACTCATACTCTCTTGACAGCTGAGACACTTGTTTAATATCAAGGGCACAACTTCCTGAACTCTTCTTATGACTCCTGGCTAACTCACTTTCATTTAGTAGCTCATTTGTATTGATGGAAGCTTCACGATGCCTTGGCATCATTCTGTTGCTACCAGCAACATTGCTGGGCATATATCATTCTTAGACATAGGAGTGGGCGCTCATTTTTTGGTTTAAAGGGTCGACACTATAAGCTTAGCCTTCAATCTTTCCCGCCCACAATGAACCAATTGCCAGCTTTAGTCCAGTAGAAGCTGTTGACAGTAGTCAAAATTACTCTTGGAACAATCTCTACCATATGGATTGCCTTACCAACTAGGAGTATATCTGAGGGAACTACGGTGATCTTTTTAAGAGCATTGACACCACCCACTTATTGAGTTTTATTCCTATCTTCCTTTTGTTTCTTACTAACTGGCATAGGAGCCAACTCCTAGGGGCCGAGGTCCTTTTGGCCCCCTGCAATAAAATATTTGAGCCCCCTCCCCGGCGGTTGATGGGCATTGTGATTCAAATGGTGTGCATGTGATCAGTTATGTGGGGCAAGGCTTACCTGCCCCCTTCCCAATATTTTATTCAAGATGACACCCCTGCTGATGGGAGTAATAAGTAAGCAGTGAGCATATCCAAAATGCATATTGCTATTTATACCAAAACTGTCCTCTGTTTGTTGTCATGAAGCAGCAAATTCAGGCAGTTATTTGAAAGGAGAAGTGTTAACAGAAGAATGAGTGACAGCAGGTGTGTTTGTGTGTGATGGAATGGTGAGTGGAGTCAGAGTGAGTGACAAATACTCTCCGTCTCTCGAGAAGGGCAGTTAGGAGACAGTTGGGCAGAGAGAGAGAGAGAGAGAGAGAGAGAGAGAGAGAGAGAGAGAGAGAAAAGCTGTTGAGTGGGAACAGAAAAAGAGAGAGAGGACTGCTTCAAAGGCTGGTAGTCAGAATAGCTTTTCCAGGGGGGAGTCGGCGTGTTAGGCTAAACAGAACCATTGTTCCTTGTTTTGTACTTGTTCTTCTGGGTGTTATTTTCTATAAATAAATATGTTTAATTGCTTTACATTTCTGAATGTCTTTTGGTTTGGGGGAATATAGGGTAGCATATCTCACCCCATGCAATGGCTTTGGCTTATATAGTGAATTGTATAAAAGAAAAATTTTCCTGCGGTATATCTGAAGAAGTGTGCATCCACACAAAAGCTCATACCAACTTAGTTGGTCTCTAAGGTGCTACTGGAAGGAATTTTTTTATTTTGTTGCAGTGTAGCAGTTAGAGTACTGGACCCGGGAGACCAGAGTTAAAATCCTGACTCATGTATGAAGCCCATAGGATAACTTTGGGTCGGTCACTATCTCTCGGCCTAACCTGCCTCAGAGGGTGATTGTGCGGATAAAATAGAGAGAAAGAGAAGTATTTATGTCACTTTGAGCTCCTGGGAGAAAAAGTGAGGTATGAATGTAATCATGAATAAAAGTAGAGCTTAACTCTATAGGTGGAGGCAGCTGTGTATTTGGGGGGGGGGACTTAAGGGGAAGTCTAGACTTGGTGGACAGGTAGGAGCCAGGGCCTTTTAGGGAACGTCTGGGACATCACACCATTTTTGTTTGTATTTTGCAGAGAGCTAAAGAATAGACAGGAATCTCTGGGGAACTTTGGAGAAGTGGAAGCATGAGTGACCTATAGCAGAAAGGAAGAAGCCAAAAGTGTTATGAACTGCCCTCTGCTTGACCATTCCAACTGGTCATTAGAAGAATTAATAACTAAGAATTGGTACCTACGTTTGCTTATATCCTCCTCCCTCCATCTTCCTTTTATGTTGTATCTTTTAGATTGCAAACCTGAGGACAGAGACTGTCTTATTACTGATCTTTGTAGATTGTTGTTATTTTATTTTATTGACTAATATACCGCCTTATACCCAGAGGTCTCAAGGCAGTTAATTACTCTGGGAGCCATTTTTCAACAGAAGAACAGAGCTAATGTTCTTGTGTGTATATCTATGTGTGTATATGTGTACAGTATGTGTGCAGTATGGTACCACAATGTACTGCTTTACAGGGGGACAATGTAAAGTAGGATAACCCAGTAGTGCTAGCACTGTGTCTGGACACTCTGAAATCTAGATGAATGCAAACCTGTGCAGGTGTGTGTCATTGTGTAGGTTTGATATACATTGGACAGGTACATAGATGAGCTAGAATTTATCAACCAGTTTGCTGATCAGAGTGGCCAGCTCATCTCACACACTGTTTGCTAGTTCAGCAGTTTTCCTTTTAAGGAATGTGACTGAGTGGTTATATGGTTTGGCTAAGTGTAAATGTGTGGATTTCTAGAGAGATTGTGGCTCCTGTGCTTCTCCCCCTGTAAACCACCATGGTGCAGCTTGTGGACTACCTTGGTTACACCTGGCAGAAGCAGATTTAGGGTAGCATGGTTGGTTCGGTCACACTGGGAGAATGGAGCACAGGAGGCAGGTGTGTGTATCTGAATGTTGGTGTCACACAGGGTGCTGCTGAAATTTTAGAACCCACGGTCTGCCACTGCAACTGGAGCAAGAGAAAGCCAGAAACCCAGGTTTGGATGTCACACTAAGCCAAACCATGGCTTACCTTGGGCAGCATGGCAGCTGCAGATCTGGGGGAGGAACTCAGCTGCTGTGATCTCCTCTGCAGGAACCTGTGTGTTCACACTAAACCATGGTTTAGTGCAAGATGGAGCTGTTCTGCCAGGTCTTTGGCCAGGGTTCAGTCTGACTCCCTCTCTCCTTTCATAAGAACTTGCATGAAAGTGGCCTCCCAGTTTTTCTCACAGGTGCAGATAAGTTCAGCACAAACAGTTGGGCTTGGTGAGCATTTAATGTTCCCAGCCCTAATCTTCGGGTTGCCATCTGATTGGGTTTTATTCTGATCCTGATCTGATTTTAGGATGTATCTTAATTGAGTGCCTGATTTTATGTTAATGTGTTATACATTTGATGTTAGCCACTCTGAGCCTGGTTTTGGCCGGGGAGGATGGGGTATAAATAATAATAATAATAATAATAATAATAATAATAATAATAATAATAAATTAGTGTTATGTGAAAATCAGGTTACCTTTAATCATCACCCCCTTTGTCTTTACCATTTAGATGCTTGTGTTTTGGGTTCCCAACTGTCTTCAGAGAAGGAATGGCTGCTCTACATCTTTCATGAGCAACATTTGAATCTTGTCCATTTTTAAACCTGTTCATTAATTAAATCTAGGCTCTTTTGTGGGCACTGTGATGCAGTTTGCAGACAAAACGAACTTCCCTCTGAAGTCAGCATATCACAGTAGAGCAGTATTATAACCATCCAGCTATTATGGACTGTGCTGACCCCAGAAAATAGGGCAGGATGGCAAAGAATACATTCAGAATATGTGGTACATATTTTTGCTTGGAGCTATGGTATTAGCTGTGACGACTGTGATGAACAATATGGAATGCGATCACGTTAGTAAGCGTGACACTGAAGTGTGATGCATAATGCAAATATTGCCAGAAAAGTCTGTGGCTGCTACAGTAGACATTATTCCTACTGAATTCATGCTCTGCCTCTGACCCAAATTCAGAGCAAAAATATCCCAACTGTGGTAGTGAGCAGGCTCAGGAGAGCTCCTTGTGAAGTTGAAGAGCTGTGCAGGCAACTGAAATCTGAAAAGAGAGAAAGCTCTGCATGGGGAATGTGGGTCTCCAGCAGAGCCTTACAGTTGGAACGTGCAACTAGCTTCTTGTATTGTGGTCCAAAAATAAATAAATCAGCTTATTTTATCTTTCTTATCCAGGCACGATGTTCCGCAAGAAAAAGAAGAAACGCCCTGAGATCTCTGCTCCACAGAACTTTGAGCACCGTGTGCACACCTCGTTTGATCCAAAGGAGGGGAAATTTATTGGCCTGCCTCTGCAATGGCAGAATATCTTGGACACTCTGAGGCGGCCCAAACCCGTCGTAGACCCTTCAAGGATCACCCGGGTGCAGCTTCAGCCTATGAAGGTGAGGATGAAATATCTGAACTCTCCCCAATCATCTGGAATCTGAATTAAATATTCCCTCCTTTACATTTCAGCTTGTCAGATACGGAGGGGATGCAGCAACTCCCTTATAAAGAATGGTTGCAAGGTGTGGGATTTTATAGTTCAGAGATAAGGCAAATAAGAAGTGACATGATAGAAGTTCATAAAACTATGCATGGCATGGAGTAAGTGGCTAGAGAAGTTCTTCCTTTTTCTCTTATACTCAACTCATGGACACCTAATGAAGCTGAGTGTCAGAAGATTCAGGACAGATAAAAGAAAGTAATGTTTCATGCAATGCATAGTTGAACTATGGAACTGGCTCCCACAAGAGGAGGTGATGGCCACCAACTTGGATGGCTTTTTAAAAGAATTAGACCAATTCATGGAGGAGAGGGCTGCCAGTGACTCCTATCCATGATGGCTTCGCTCTGCCATCACAGCTGGAGGCAGCAAGAAGAAGAAGAAGAGGAGTTTGGATTTGATATCCCGCCTTTCACTCCCTTTAAGGAGTCTCAAAGCGGCTAACATTCTCCTCTCCCTTCCTGCCCCACAACAAACACTCTGTGAGGTGAGTGGGGCTGAGAGACTTCAGAGAAGTGTGACTGGCCCAAGGTCACCCAGCAGCCTCATGTGGAGGAGTGGAGACGCGAACCCGGTTCCCCAGATTACGAGACTACCGCTCTTAACCACTACATCATACTGGCAATGTTTCTGAATGCCAGTTGCTAGACACTACAGTAGGGGAGAGGGCTCTTGCTGGTCAGATCCTGCTTGCTGGTTTCCCACAGGCAACTGTTCAGCTACTGTGAGAATGGGAAGCTGGACTCAATGGTCTATTTAGCGACTGTCCCTTTTCTGTGGAACACTCTTCTTGTTGAGATAGAACAGGCACCCACTATCCACACATTCTGGAAACAATTGAAGACATCTTTGCTCCAACAGGCTTTCCCAGCTGGATGTTTGCCATGGGTGTCTATTTTATATGGTTTTAGATGTTGGCTTTTTAAAACAGGTTTTTTGTGTGATTAATACATTAGCAACAACTTTCAATGGTATAGGAGCCCTTTTCTCTTTCCCGTCTGGGCACTCTTCATCTCACTTCGGAATTGATGTTGTCCTTTATTTTTCTTTAACTGCCTAGATATAATCTCATTCCATCTTGGGAAAGCATGTGTGAAGCAAACTGTCTCGAAGCCCGTTCTGTTGCAGTAACCCAGAAATTATGAACATGGGAGATTGTTTGAGAGAGACTGAAGAGGCCAAGCAACCCCTGTTAAGTGGGCTCCTTGACCTGAGTGTTTGTTTCAGCCATTCCCTCCCCACCCCCCGCAACTCTTTTTTTATTAAATTATCACCACATACGGAGCAAGAAGCCCAGCCCATCTGCCAGGGCCCGTCTCCTGAGCCAGCTGGGTGGCTGACAGAGCAAGTCAGACTGTTGACAAAAAGCAAAAGAGCACATATGCGTGCCTGCACAAGTAGATGGATGCATTTCCATGGCAGAAGTGGAGAGAAGGAACATCCTAGTCCTAGTGCAGATCCCCATGTTCCTGATAGGGCAGCATATCTGTTAGAGCTTTTCTCTGCCTATTTTAGAATCACTACCACCGGCCAGAATAGGTAGAGAGAGAGGAAAGAGGTAGTTATGGTTGGGTCATAGGATTGGCTTAAACCTGGATGGATGGATCAGGCCTTCCTGACCGATTATGGAGTAGCACATATGCATATGTGAATGCTCTCTGGTAGTCCTCTACCATATTTATATCTATTACAGTGAACTGCATGCTTACATGAGTAAGGGAGTCAGGAGTCAGGAGAAGCTACTGTTTTGACTGCTGCAGTTAATTCAGCCTGTGTTTTATGAAGGCACTGCAGAGATGCTAGCAAAGGGAAGAAATTCTCTTCTCACTCCAGGGGAAGTCCCCCCCCCCTCTATACGGATTGGGAATGGTGCCAGGAGAAGGCATGGGTATTGTATCGGGCCTCCCTGTGGTGAAATAGATGGTGTTAGTTAATAGATTCTTAAGCTTCTTACTTCCTAAGTAAATGAGTTGGCTAAGCTGCAAGGTAGATAAGGTGTGGGAGGGGCAGGGGTCTGGGATAGAGAGACGTGTGTGCTATACAGTGGTACCTTGGGTTACATACGCTTCAGGTTACATACGTTTCAGGTTACAGACTCCGCTAACCCAGAAATATTACCTCGGGTTAAGAACTTTGCTTCAGTATGAGAACAGAAATTGTGCTCCGGCAGCGGGAGGCCCCATTAGCTAAAGTGGTGCTTCAGGTTAAGAACAGTTTCAGGTTAAGAACGGACCTCCGGAACGAATTAAGTACTTAACCCACGGTACCACTGTATTACGTTCCAGAATCAACATTATTTGCACATGGTCACAATATGATTTGTCTCAGAATGGAGCCAGTTTCTTACTGTGGGCGAGTTGGTCGGTGAGAACATAAAGCTATCATTATTATAGATTTAGCATTGCAGATGATTTCCCCCACAGCATTTTGATACATCACTCAGTAAGGGGTAGCAGACAGCTAGAACAAGACTGTGGATTGTATCCAAATAGCTGGTTCATCATGTGTGCATTTACTGTGGCTTAACTCCAAACTCTTCCCTTCTCATATTGTCTGCACAGATTGAAACAAGCCCAGCTCCCTCAGCCCTATGATTGCTTGAATTGAGCCTCAGATATTACCCCTATTCCATTGTTGTCAAAAATGTGAGTTAGTGGCCAGAGTGGGGAGGGCTGCATTCACCTCGCACCTATTCCAAAATCTCCTAAAGGCTCTCTGCACTGCTAGAGATATGTCTTTAATGCATGAGCAAGACTTTGGTTGGAGCTGCTGCAGGGTGCGATGGTAGGAGCTGAATGGGTGCATCTCCTCCCCCCTTCCATTAATGCAACTATTGTTGTGTGTTTGTCAATGACTGAACATGGCTCCAGTTTTTAAAACAAATAGCAATTAAAAACAAATAGCAGGAGGCACAAATGTACTGTCTATCTGAGGCGTGGGGGGCGGTGGCTTTGCATGAGGTATATTTCTCAGCACCTTGCCATGTTAAGTCTGTAGGTAGCGCCAAGCCCTTTTCCAATTCAAGTTCAGCATCACACAGAAGATGACCATCTCGATGGGGGCCCTGGAAGACCTGCTCCCAGTCTTGCAGGCGCTTTCCACCTACGTGGGAGGGCAGGGCCCTGACGGACTCCAGCTACAAAAACTGGAGTTATTGCTCTCAAATTTTTATATCATTATTTTAGATCTTGTGATTTATGTGGCAGTTGTTCAGTTTGCTTGTGTATTTTAAATGTTTTATTTATTGTTTATGACTACTGTTGTCATGTTGTAGTTATGTATATTTCTATGTTGTAAACTGCCTTGAGCATGGTTTGAACTGTGGAAAAGTGGCA
The DNA here is from genome assembly GCF_964188315.1 of Podarcis muralis. Classification (NCBI taxonomy): domain Eukaryota; kingdom Metazoa; phylum Chordata; class Lepidosauria; order Squamata; family Lacertidae; genus Podarcis; species Podarcis muralis. The sequence continues at coordinate 42,025,288 of NC_135655.1, forward strand.
TACAAATAAAATTTTGTATGTAATCTTTATTAAATTTGTATACCACCCTTCATCTGAAGATCTCAAGGTGCTTCACAGCATATGTACCGTATGTAGGCATGTAAAGCAGAATGTTCACCCCATAAATCTCTAATTCCAGTGAGAGGAAGGTTCAAGTTACACACTCAAAATGCCTGAGAATCTTCTGAATGAATCATTTGAGAATGCCTGAACAGGTGACCACAGAACGTTAACATAGCTTTTGTTTGTTTTGTGGTAGACGGTTGTGAGAGCCAGTACATTTGAAGTGGAAGGATATATCTCTGGGATACTCAATGACATCCAGAAGCTTTCCCTCATCAGTTCAAATACCCTGAGGGGGAAAAGTCCCACGAGCAGGAGAAGAGCCCAGTCGCTGGGGCTTCTGGGAGAAGATGGACCCACTGACATGTACCTACAGTGTGCGGAACCAGACTGGGCAGACAAATATGGAAACTACCTCAACTGCAATGGTGGGAGCAAGTCCTCGAGACGGCAGACTTTATGGCCAGATTATAAACCTGCATTGGACGGACAGGCTCACTCCAATGGCCTCGTAATGAAAGCGCAGTCTCTTGGCCCTTCAGAATTCCAGGGCGCCAACAGCCGCTTTATCCCACTCTCCTCAGGTTTTCAGCGCCAGCAATACATCCCGGTTCCTGAGGCAAACAGTGAAGATGCTGGAAGGGGATGGAGCTCCGAAGAGCACTACGCTCAGCCTAGCCAGGGGAGCCAAGCTAATTCGAGGCCGCCCGGGGAAGGCAGTCCTGGCTCCAAATCGAGAGACAACAGCTTGAAGAGGAGGCTCTTGAGAAGCGTGTTCCCCTCGTCCAGCGCCTCAAACAAGATCGGAAACAGCCAAACACAGATAAAGGTATGTTTATTTTGTGCCTGAGAGGTTGGTGCCTTTCAAGTACAGTTCTGAAGGTCAATATGGCTTCTAATAGTTTAAAGTTAATGTCAGGCTAGGGCTTATGCTTGCATTATGGAGCAGCTATTGGCCTAAATTTGCACTGATGTTACACCATCGACACAATCCACAGAGCAGCCTGGTATATTCTTTGGCAAACTGTATTTCCCCTTGTTGCCCACAGCACAGCTGTCAAGGGAGCCAAGACAAACAAGCAAATCTATGTCTGCAATCATCGTAATTTGCTTGTCAATGTCATTGTCCTTGGCAGTAGTGTAGTGGCGAACTCATGGTGGTCACACCCATGCGCCGTTCTAAGATCATACAGCTTTCTTGGATTATACAATAATCTTATAATTATATCATAGCCATAATTAAGGATGCATTGCCCCAATCAGTGCAGATCTCCATGTTTTGCCTTTTAGCCAGATCTACTATTTTCTGTGTACATACGTGGGCAAATGATTTGGAGCTCCAACAACCTCTTTGGGAGGGACTTAAGTTGTGTTTTCTGTGAAGTTCTATTGTATGGAGCAGAACTTGCACACCATTCTTTTGAAACTGGAGCACTGTATGCTTTCAGTGTTCCTAGATGCTTAGCTTTGGAGCATGAAGTGACTACAAAGCTCCCCTTTCATGTTCATTGGGTCGCTGTGGGACTCTGGAGACAGGGACCCTGCTGCAGAATAGTATCAGGTCTTCGACTCTCCATTACTCTGTCCATTACGCAACTAGTCTTTGGACTCTCCACGGTTCTTCAAAACGTATGTTTCTAGGCCTCATGATGATACGGAAATGAAATGAAATTTGATCTTTGTGTACTAAAGATCCAGATGTTCCTGAATCTGAGACTACCTATTATTCTTCTCATGGGGAGAAAATCATAATTGGGGCTGAATTTTGAGTGAGAAAATACCTGTTGGAAATATGGTGAATGCAGCTGCCCTGCCCTCGAATGGCCATTCATTCACGTAAGCTCTCAAGGTTGCATTTGTTTAAGAAAATAAAATGGTAGATCAGTGGTTCTTAAGCAGTAGGCTGGGACCCACCAGTGGGCTTCAGTGTCATTGTCTGCCTCCTCCCTGGCCTGCTCTGCCCCAAGCAACCCAGTCATATTTTTTATTATAATATTTATTTATTTATATAGCAAACAAGCTGGGAATACAAAGGAAGGGAACAAGAGAGGAAAGTTGTTACAGGAGGAAGAAGAGAATGTAGAAGGACTGGATGGAGGGATGAAAAAAAACCTGGCTGGCTGGGGTGCATGTGCTGAAAGTAAGGCACAAGTTGAGTGTGAAAGGAGAATGGGATAAGAAACTACAAGAGATGGGTAAAAATACTTAGAGAGGCAAGTAGGAGTGGGAAGGGAACAATATAAAAGAAAAAGCCTTCTCCATGTAGAGACACTGGATCAGCAAATTCTGTCTAAATTGAAGAGGCTGAGTCACAATACCTCCTGAGCCAACATCTGTCGTAGCTTGAGGAAAGTTGAGCTATGGAACTCCTCGCAGCAAGGAAAATGCTGTGGTAAAGAATTTATCAAAGATTGATTTGATATTCATGGAAAATTATGCTAGCCATTGATAGGTGGTGTCAGGGCCGCCTCAGGTCCCAGCTCACAAGAGACCAACGCCAAGTCCACTTTATTTACAAAAGTCTTTATTGAAGTACATTGTTTGTTCCACAGCCGAGGCGCGCAGCCCCACGTCTGTTACGCTTAGACCGCTGAAGTCCCCTCTGAATCAGTCCCGCCTCTACACCAGTTTAAGAGGCTTGTGCTGGTCCACCTCTTCTTGTCCTTCCTTTTCCGCAGGGTCTTTCTGCCCCCCTGGGTTCCTTCCTTCCTGCTTTCCCCTGACGCTGAGTCCCCAGACGCCTGTTCCCCCCTCCTCCGTGCTTTGGGACCAGGCTCCTCCTCCGGGCTCTCCGCATTTCCGCGCACCTCCACATTTGAACTTGGCGCGCGTTCGCTACCCCTGACCTTCCTCTTGACAGTTACACTACTCTCTGTACTACTCTCCGCCCCTTCCGGCAGGACGTCTTGCCCCGATCTCCTTCCCCTCTCTGCTTCCTGCTCTGCTTCGTCTGTCACACTGGGAACTCCACCCTCTTCACTCCGTTCCGGTGGGGAAGCCGGCCCCGATCTCCAACTCCCACTCGGGGTTTCCCTGCTGCTCCCCTGCTCCTGACGAGTCCCCCCTGTGGCTCCCCTTGGCCTGACCAGGGGCGCCCCCTTTTGGGAATCCTCCGATTCACTTGAAAGACTCATGGAAACCCTCAAGTCATTGTCATCCTCCTCCTCCTCGTTCCGGGATTCTTCCCCCTCGCTCTCAGTCTCCTCCCTCATCTGTGCCTCTCTCCCTGAACCCCTGACAGGTGGATATGCCAAATGCTGTCTCCATCTGCCACTTTCTGATGGGCTTTGCCCCTGCACTGTCATTTTGTGGCTGGTGGGCCTCAGTCATTTTCCACGGTCTCACCTGAAGGTAGAAAGCTTGAGAACCCCTGTGCTAGAGGCAGGATTCCTGTGACTGCATGCACATCTCCACACAGATCCTTGGCCTTCCTGGTGTCTCCCACCTCACAAAACACCGTGCCAATGCCTTTTTTTTTACTTTTACCAAAACGGCTTTTATGAAATTAAATGCCTTAGTTACAATTCCAGTTCCATCTCTTCTCCGTATTAAATCAACCTGAGCATAGCTCATGATTTACAGGATTTCTTCAGTAATCACTTTCAGTTTACGCCAGATGCCAGAACAAAATCCAAAACGGAGTTCCCTGTGTTATTGCACATCAGCTGCTAGTCAGGGAGGCTGAGCAGCCTAAACAAAGCCCCTTCACCTCTAGCCTCTTTGGGGCTTCCTCTGCCCTCACTGAGGTCTTTTACGAACTCCATGAGCGTCTCCTCACTAGCCACAAGGACTCTTCAGTCTCGCACCACTTCCTGATATGATTCTATTTACCGTATTTTTTGCTCTATAAGACTCACTTTTTCCCTCCTAAAAAGTAAGGGGAAATGTGTGTGCGTCTTGTGGAGCGAATGCAGGCTGCGCAGCTATCCTAGAAGCCAGAACAGCAAGAGGGATTGCGGCTTTCACTGCACAGCGATCCCTCTTGCTGTTCTGGCTTCTGAGATTCAGAATATTTTTTTTCTTGCTTTCCTCCAAAAACTAGGTGCGTCTTGTGGTCTGGTGCGTCTTATAGAGCGAAAAATACGGTATTTCATTATTTTCCGGCACTTCACATATACACAGTTGTGCGTGAGTAGAACTTGTGTATATGGGGTGTGTGTGAAATGTCTGTAATTTTAAAAATTGCCCTCCTGGCTTTCCCTTCCTCAATCTGATTCTGAATGGTGCTTTCAGACATCCAGGATTAAAAACCAATTCAGCTTTTAATGCTGTGAATTCTTTGGAAGCTGGTTGCGCACGACTCCTGCAGTGTCAGCTGGTTGCTGCTATTGACTAACCACGTTTGTTCTGGGCCAGCCAAGAGGAGGAAGCTCAGCTGAAAGTGTGTTGAGTTCTGGCTGACTCAGAACATCTTCATAAATGCAAGAGGATGACACACACTGTGGTTGCTCAGCGAGAGCAGATTGCAAGTAGTGAGCGAGTCAGGCTGCAGCCCATGTTAACTTGACCTAGATTGCAGTGTCGCCACTCTTTCCCCTAAAGGGTGTTTGCAGAGCACCTTGAGGCCTCTGCTGGTTTCTCATTCTGTGCCTTTCCTTTCAGTGAAAGGGAAAAAGCAAAATGGTATGGATCACACAAGTAGGAATTGGTGACTCTGCCAGTTTCAGTTTCTCTCAGTTTCTCATTTTTCCACTTTCAGCTTTCCACAGCTGTTTGTGTGTTACTTTAAAGTCCTTATGAAAATTAATCATCAGTTAATTTTTGCTGATAGTCAAACCTCGGTTGTTGAATGTAATCCATTCCAGAAGACCGTTCGACTTCCAAAACGTTCGACAATCGAGACACGGCTTCCGATTGGTTGCAAGAGCTTCTTGCACTCAAGTGGAAGCCGTGTTGGACATTCAGATTCCGAAAAACATTAAAAAACTGGAGCGTTTACTTCCGGGTTTTCAGCGTTCAGGAGCCGAAACTTTAGAAAATGGAGCCGTTCGAGAACCGAGGTTTGACTGTATAGACATATTTGTATGTAATGTTGCCTGATATGCACGTTTCTGCAAAGCAGTTTTATCTAATATAACTCATTTTTATATAGGATTATATTATTTTCACTAATATGTAGATTTACATGCCCACTGGTATGTATATTTTTGTTCACTCGACTTGCCAGGAGAACTGCATTGCAAAATTTGGAGAAGCATAGATTTTGAAAGGTATTTCAGTTCGCATATTGTTTCAGAAAGTAAGAATTAGGTGGGTTCATCTTTCAGTGTGAACTGAATCTATTTTCTCCTCCATCCCTAAACAGTAAGGAGGTCAAGTCCCTGAAGGAGGGGGAACCACAGAGGTGTCTTGCCTGAGGGTCCTCCAGATGGTGGAACCAACACTTGTTAGACTGATAGCAGAAGGGACAGGTCATTTCAGTGGTGGGCTGTATTCAGTGGAACTCCCTTCCAAGCGATGCATGGTTGGCCCCTTCAAACGTGGCATTCAGAAATGCTTAAAAAAACCTTTCTCTTTCGAGCACCTTTTAAGTGATGTACTTTTATTGGACCCAGCTATACAATTCTGTGATTCTATGATGCTAGCAAAGTGTTTATAATGCCTGGATTAGATTTCAAAGTATGTCTGCTTACTTTTTGTATTTTATTTTTTAAATTAGAAAGTTTATACAGTGGTACCTTGGGTTAAGAACTTAATTCGTTCCGGAGGTCCGTTCTTAACCTGAAACTGTTCTTAACCTGAATCACCACTTTAGCTAATGGGGCCTCCTGCTGCTGCCGCGCCGCCGCTGCACAATTTCTGTTCTCATCCTGAAGCAAAGTTCTTAACCCGAGGTACTATTTCTGGGTTAGCGGAGTCTGTAACCTGAAGCATATGTAACCCAAAGTGTATGTAACCCGAGGTACCACTGTGATATGATAATGAGTAATTATGTTTATACTGCTGCTCACTGCCTTCAGAGAACTTTGTGCATCCTATAAACATTTAAAAGAAACAAAAAGAACAAATTTCTATGTTTTTCTAGGCACATGGCTACTAGTGCGTGTGTGTTTTTAGAAAGCTTGACATGGAGAACGGATATTTGGTCTAATCATTAGGAAGGAAGGCCTCTGTGAGCAATGGCACCTCTTTTTTTGGGTGCTCTAGGTTACATAAAGCACGTCTGTAAAACAAAGTTGGAGGTTTGAAAACACCTTTCCTCCAGGAACGTGTCTCAGCTGGAATGGAAGGGTGGTGCAGGTAGAAGACGGGGAAGTAATTTTCAACAGGCAGTTACTTGTAACTGTGTGTGTGTGTGTGTGTGTGTGTGTGTGTGTGTGTGTGTGTGTCCCCAACCCACAATGTGTTACTAAGCAAAATAAATTTGCATTTCCCTGTGTGTGTGTACCCACAGAGGTCAATAGGTTAAAAAATAAAAGCTTATCTTAGATAGTGCACTATGTACAGTCAAGGTGGAGTATAGGTGCTGGGGAAACAGGAAAACTTCCTCTCCTCTCTATTATATTATGTATTAGCTTGTCAAAGCCACACCTCTTTAAGGTTAAGGCCACTGACTTTCAGCTACTTAATAAGGACAGCATTTGAACCTAGAAAAAGAAGCCTGCGACTCAGTCTGGGCCCACAGTGGATGTGCTTTTTAAATCCCCCACAGACACTGCTTTCTCCAGCCCAGCTAACCAAAGGGCTGCTTTCCGATGCGTCTGTGTCTTGGCTGCCACTTAACCTGTCCATATTCTGAGAGGTTTCAACTGGTTCGAATCTACTCCCTCACCAAGCCATGAAACGCATATTTTCTCAGCTGGGCCTACCTCACGAAGTAATCCCCCATCTACTCCACCCTGAACTACTTGGAGAAAAAGTGGGATGGGATAGAAATGTAAATGATAGCAACAACGTTCATCTCATGCGGCTCTCTGTTAATTTAGGTGTTTCAAGCCAAGCTGTAGCAAACTGCTGATCTTCTAGAACTCTTTTCCTCTTAGGTTGGGCTTATGTTGTGTTCTGTCATAAAGTAAGGCTGCTTCTCTTCAGTAGTGCCCCGGGGGATTCTTGTATACTTCAGGATAGAAATCTAACTTCTTTTGAAATAACCCAAAACCAATGCAATAAAAGCATTAATGCTATACTACTGCAAGTCACTGTGCCAGTGACACGAGGATCACTTACATTTATTGAAACTCTCTGGGCATTTTCCCCAAGAGAACGCTGGTATTATGGCCAATGTTCCAATTTGGTAATTACATTTTCTTTGATTTGACTCTCTCACTGCATCTTCACTTGGGTTCTTAACAGAGCACTTTTCATCCATCAATCTTAGATCCGTTTACAAAGTGGCCAAAAGTATTTATTCACTTTTTATGGATGGGGGTGGGGTGGGGATAGATACTCTGGCTAGCATTGGCTCTTGAAGATCTCAGGCAAAGAGAGGTCTATCACTTAATTTTTAAGAGTATGCTTAGAGTTGTTCTTTTTTTTTTTTTTTTGGTTGCTGCCTTGAAGAACAGATAATGTTGGTGGTTGTCTTTTTTTGAAGAGCTAATGACTGATTGATTTGTTGTCATACAGATACTAGAAGTGTGAAATGCTTTGTTGCATGGAATCAAATTGTTTAAGTTTCCAGTGTGCATGTTTTGAAAAGTCAACTAGCTTTAACAAATAAAACTGAGCAACTATGTTTTTTTAATGCATTGTGAGTGTTCTTGCATATAACACAGAAAACTTGTTTTCAAGGGGTGGAGGCATGTTCTTAGCCTTCTCTGGATGTCTACAACAAGCATTTCCCCTCGTTGTACTTCTGTCATCACCAAACCAGTTTTTCAAGAGGTTTGCAGCACGTTAGAAGGTGCCTCGGAAAACACAAATCTCCCCTTTCCAAGCATAACCAGCACTTTGCTGATAGAGATGTGTACATTTGGTGTGGTGTGTCACTGTAAATCAGTGACCTCATTCACATGTCATGGTAAACCTTACTTAACCGTTTCCTGTGAATTCACCTGTCTGAGCGTTTTCACTCCTCCCTGCTAGCGTGGAAAGGAAACAAACTGCTGACTTAGTGTTACATCTAAACAAGAGATTGCAATTTGTATCACACCAAAGAAATCACAACCAGTAAGCTAAGAACCATTTGGGCTTGTTTGTCGCTATTAAAAACTTCATGTAGTTCATCCTGAAACAGCCTTGGGTATAGTTTTTCATTTTTCAAATTGTAGAGGAGCAGAAGAATCTGGCTCCCCTATGGACATCACACAAGGCCACAGATCTCCCCTCGTCTTGCTGTGCATGCCAGCCACAGCAGGAAGAGAGAGATAAGCAAAGTGTTGCGACTTAGCCTGATGTGATGCATTTGGCACAGGGACTTGCTTGGGATCAGCCCCTCAGAACACACCACTTGTGGCTTTTTGCTGGCTACCAGCCATGGGGCTCCTGCCAGTGATACTCCTGCTTGCCTGCCCATTCAGCAGGTGGGATGAAGAGCTTTGCATCACTCCACAGGTAGGGGCCAGTGGAACCCAGCAGGGCTGGACCAGGGGCCCCTTCCATGCCCTCCATCCCAGGGCAAAGCAGGTTCAGATTGCACCCTTAAGCAATTAACGATTCAACAGAAATTCATTTGAGAAATTGACTGAGATTTTGTAAAACTGACTTGATAGCCCTCCTCATAATGCCATTTTCTCCTGCTCTCCTCCAGCCCAGTCCTTTCTTCCGGCCGCCACAGCACTGGGGTTCACCGCACAGCCCTGCTGCCAAATCCCAGTCCCTTCCCTCGGACCAGCCAGTGCCAGAGTACGCTCGGATTTCAGAAGCTGGGACCCCTCAGAAATCCCCGACCGCAGAGACTGCAGCGGCCCTGCCTCCAGGCCGGCCGTCGCCCGCGGGGTCCCCCCGGAACAGACACACCCAAACCAGCTCCAGCAACCTCCACCTTCCCTTGGACTCGAAAGCCCAGCCATCCAGTGAGGATCCGGTTGTCGTAACTCACGAGCAGTTCAAAGCTGCTTTGAGGATGGTGGTGGACCAAGGCGACCCCAGGACGATGCTGGAAAACTATGTTAAGATTGGGGAGGGGTCTACAGGTATCGTCTGCATTGCACGCGAGAAGCATTCTGGACGGCAGGTGGCAGTGAAGATGATGGACTTGCGGAAGCAGCAGCGACGAGAGCTCCTTTTCAATGAGGTGACTGGATGAGGGAAGAGATGAATGGGGATGGCAAGGAATACTGAATGGGGTGGATCCAGATTTAAGTTAGCTGAGCTTTAGTCCACTGAAATCAATGGGATTTGAGTTAGACATGACTAAATTGCCCTATTGATTTCAATGGGACTAAAACATACCTAACTGGGACCAGTCCTGTATTTCTAAAGGCAGTCGACAAAGAGAATACGGGCCAGATTACAAAAGAGGGTGATAGTAGCTAGTATAGAGTAGGGAGATGAATGAAGACAGTGAATACTCCAGGCAGGCCATTGATCTGCGGTGTTTGGGATGTAAATGTTTGGGGTTTATTTTTGATGTTGTGCGGTTGCATCGTTTGGTCATCCAGTTTGCTTTGTGCAAACTGTATCCGATGGAAAATCCCATTGCGCACACAGAAATCCTTGCACTGATAGTTACTTTGCACTGCACTGGATGCAAGTCTCAGTTCCATGTCTATCCACATCTTTCTCAGGTGGTGATAATGAGAGACTACCAACATGACAATGTGGTGGAGATGTACAAAAGCTATCTGGTTGGTGATGAGCTCTGGGTGCTGATGGAATTTCTCCAGGGAGGAGCCCTCACGGATATTCTGTCCCAAATCAGGTAGGTTAAAGCAACACATTTCTTCCCTCCTTTCCTGTCTAAAATATCATAGAATCATAGAACTATAGAATTGGAAGAGTCCCTGAGGGTCATCTAGTCCAACCCCCTGCAATGCAGGAATCTCAACGAAAGCATCCATGACAGATGGCCATCCAACCTCTGCTTAACAACCTCCCGAGGGAGACTGTTCCACTGTCAAACGGCTCTTACCACCAGAAAGTTCTTCCTGATGTTTAGTTGGAATCTCCCTTCTTGTTACTTGAAGTCATTAGTTTGGGTTCACCACCCTACCCTCTGGAGCAGGATAAAACATGCTTGTTCCCTTTTCCATGTGACAGCCCTTTAGATATTTGAAGATGGCTATCCTATCTCCTCTTAAAGGTAAAGGTAAAGGGACCCCTGACCATTAGGCCCAGTCGTGACCGACTCTGGAGTTGCGGCGCTCATCTCGCTTTATTGGCCAAGGGAGCCGGCGTACAGCTTCCGGGTCACGTGGCCAGCATGACTAAGCCGCTTCTGGTGAACCAGAACAATGCATGGAAACGCCGTTTACCTTCCCGCCAGAGCAGTACCTATTTATCTACTTGCACTTTGACGTGCTTTTGAACTGCTAGGTTGGCAGGAGCAGGGACCGAGCAACGGGAGCTCACCCCATTGCAGGGATTTGAACGGCCAACCTTCTAATTGGCAAGTCCTAGGCTCTGTGGTTTAACCCACAGTGTCACCCGCATCCCAGTCTCCTCTTAGCCAGGCTAAACATACCCAACCTTGGGCCAGTAACCGTCTCTCAGCCTGATCAATCTCAATGGGTTGTTGTAAGAATAGAATGATGAAGAACCATGTAAATTGGCTTGAGATACTTGAGGAAAGGCAGGATACAGATGTAATAAATAAACAATAGCTTCCATCAGAGCATAAGACAAATTCATGGACCATGGGGCTATCAAGAACTACTGGCCCTGGTATCTGTGTCTTATCTCCACTGTCAGAGGCAGCAGATCCCTCTGAATGCCAGTTTCAGGAGAGCACAAATAGGGTGTGTGCTGTTGCTTCTCATAGGCATCCGATTGGCCACTGTGAGAATAAATAAGAACGCTGTCCAATAAACACCAGGTCCCATTAATCACGCCCAGAAAGCAGCCACTGGGGATGAATAGGCCTAGCAAGATCAGTAATGTAAATAAAAACACAAAGAGGGACAATTACTTTCTGTCGCAAGCTGCCCACTCCCAGGATTTGTTGAGCTCAAGTTCTACAGTGTTAGATTTGCTAATAAATTCTACATTGGCAGTTTCCCACTGGTGCAATGTAGAAAGGTGATATTGTGTGACTCCAGCATGCTGCCCCAACCTGGTTTGCTTGTGCAAAACTTACATGGGGGTTAGACTGTGTCTTGCCTTCATTGAGCATTTGTTCCCGTTTGTTCGAGGGGAGGTTATACGGCAATGAGCATTCATTCTGATTTCCTTGTGGGGTGTTTACAGTATATGTCTTACATTAATCATTTGTTCATCCCACACTTTCAGTGCATTTCTCTACTTTCCTACCCCTCCTCCCAAAAAAATCTATTTCTTTTTTACAGTGCATTTCTTATGCTAGGGCCACAGAGCACTTTAATTCGCTTTAATTATGGATAGCTCTGTTGGTTAGAGCGTGGTGCTGATAACGCCAAGGTTGCAGGTTTGATCCCTGTATGGAACAACTGCATATTCCTGCATATTAGGGGGTTGCACTAGATCAGGGGTAGGCAACCTAAGGCCCAGGGGCCGGATTCGGCCTAATCTGGCCTGAGGACGGTCCGGGAATTAGTGTGTTTTTACATGAGTAGAATGTGTGCTTTTATTTAAACTGCACCACTGGGTTATTTGTGGGGCATAGGAATTCATTCATATTTTTTTTCAAAATAAAGTCCAGCCCACCATATGGTCTGAGGGACAGTGGACTGGCCCACGGCTGAAAAAGGTTGCTGACCCCTGGACTAGATGATCCTCAGGGTCCCTTCCAACTCTTCAATTCTATGATTCTATGAATCCTTCCCACAAAATTCTGGAATTCTGCAAGCGTCTTTGGAATATGAAACTTCCACATAGCTATTCCAGTCACTGCAGGCCCCGTACTTCATAGATTTGTCTAATTCTTTTCTAAATCAATGGTTGTGGCTACCACCATTCCATTACAAGCTCCGATACTCTGGACGGAGCAGGAAGTTCACTTAAATCTCATGCCATCAGACATAATTGGATATTTAATTGCTTCTGCTCTATGAAAGAAAATGACTTCCGGTTTTTTTTATTTTTGCTTCTTGTTTCAGGCTGAATGAAGAGCAAATTGCTACAGTGTGTGAGTCAGTCCTGCAGGCACTGGCTTACCTGCATTCCGAAGGTGTGATTCACAGAGACATTAAGAGTGACTCCATTCTCCTGACCCTTGATGGAAGGGTAAGAATTCCTTCTGCAGTTTGGGCTCTTCTCTCTCCTCCCTGACAACGCTTTGCAAAGCTCTCTCTCCAGCTCCCCTGTGCCATAGCAGGTTCTGCGCACTGAAAGTCACAAATTTATTCCGTAGTTTAAGATAGATTTCAGGCCCACGGTGGACAACCAATCCACATGAATTAGCAATTGCAAATGGCTTTAAAAAGTAAATTGCAAGCACCTTTGGGGGGCATCCAGATCAAGAACCCAGTGTATGTGGTGGGATTAGGAGGCTTTAACTCTTTGCCTCCCTGTGTTCCCAGTCCAGATTGGGCCTTCTGTACCTGCATGGGGTGGGGCGCACACCTCCCATTGGAGCAAGTGGGGGCTCCCCCCATGCCAAGAAAATAGCAGGCAGCAGAGGACCCAGTCCAGATTTGAACCCCAGCATGAAGGTTGAAGCCCCATTCCCTCTGTGGCAGGGTCCCAGTAGGATCAGGCCTCTCATGCCCACACCTGACCTTTAGCAATTGCCTGGGGGTCTTTTTAATCTCATAGATGATGTCTTGTCTACTATGGTCCTCAGGCAGCAGTTTGGGCAAGACTTTTGCCCAGAGGCAGCCAATGTGATGAAGCTCCCGACATCTTGGGCTACAACTCTCATGATTCCTTGCAGCCCTGTTTAGGGAGGTTTTTAATGTTTGAAGTTTTATTCTGTTTTTAATGTTCTGTTGAAAGCTGCCCAGGGTGGCTGGGGAAACCCAGCCAGATGGGTGGGGTAGAAATAAATTATTATTATTATTATCATTATCATCATCATGCTGCTTGGAGCCGATGGGGTTTTTAGTCCACAACATCAGGAGGGCACCAAGTTGGCTACCTCTGTTTTTCTCTGAGGACTTGGATAATCTCCTGCTGCTCAGCATAGACAGCACTAGGCTAGCCAAATGTTTGTCAAACCTTGGTTCCCAAATGGTTCCGTTTCAGTTCCCAAACGCTAAAAACCCAGAAGTAAATGCTCCAGTTTTCAAACGTTTTTTGGAAGTCGAACGTCTGACACGGCTTCCGCTTGAGTACAATAAGCTCTTGCAACCAATCAGAAGCCGCACCTCGGTTGTCGAACATTTCGGAAGCTGAACAGGCTTCCGGAACGGATTACGTTCGACAACCGAGGTTTGACTGTAGTTTCATATGTTTACTTTTTGCCCCCTTTCGACCTCCTACTCCTGCAACCCAGGCATAGGAACCAACGCCTAGGGCAGGCATCCCCAACCTTCGGCCCTCCAGATGTTCTGGACTACAATTCCCATCATTCCTGACCACTGGTCCTGTTAGCTAGGGATCATGGGAGTTGTAGTCCAAAACATCTGGAGGGCCACAGGTTGGGGATGCCTGTCCTAGGGACTGAGGTCCCTTCGGCTCTCCCAATAAAATATTTGAGGGGGTTGCCCCCCCCCCAGTTGATGGGCATTGCTATTCAAAGGGTGTGCATGTGCTGTGTCTTGTGGGATGGGGCTTACCTGTCCCCACCCCACCCAACATTCAAGTTGGCATCCCTGGACCCAGGCTACCTCCAGGTTTTCCTACAACCTCCTTTATTTGCCCCTTTCCCCCATTTTATTTTCCTGGTAACTTTAGGGTAACGTTTTGTTTCTTTGGGATAGGTGAAACTCTCCGACTTTGGCTTTTGTGCTCAAATCAGTAAGGACGTCCCCAAAAGGAAGTCCTTAGTGGGGACACCGTACTGGATGGCTCCGGAAGTTATTTCAAGGTCTCCATACACCACAGAGGTAACTATCATTCCTCGACTGCAAAAGAGGCAGCAAATGAGCAGGACATAGCCGTTTAAACCGGGTTTACGATGCCTTCTGAAACCAATGCCTTGACATACATAGGTGTATCTGACCTATCATGCCTCAGTGTTTCCTGCTCTCTGCTACGTTACTTGGGAAGTGTGTGGCACACCACGATGGGAACCGTGCTTGATGGTAGGATGCAAGAATCTGGATTGTGTTGCTTTTGCGTTAATTCCGGCAGCACTTACATCTCCACCCCAGTGAAAGGTTAGCATGAATATAAAAGTGCTCTCACAGCTTTGGAAGTCTAAAAGTAGCAAAGTCAAGCCCACAAATCCAGAATAAAACATGGAAATAGGCAACTTTCCTATTTAACAAAATATGATTATTTATTATTATTATTCTTTAGCAGAACTTGGAAGTTTTGGATGAGTGTGTATTTGTGTGTAAAAGCCAAGAAGAAAGGTAATGACAGTCCTAAGAGGAACATTGTGAAGCAATGCTTTTGTGCTATAATTTGGAGGTTGGATGAGTCCTTTAAGATATCACAGGGGGGAACCAGCTGTTTTTGGACTCCAACTCCCATCAGCTCCAGCCAGTGCCAGTCTACCCAATAACCAAGTATGATGGGAGTTGGAGTCCAACAACATCTGGGCAGCCACAGTTTTCCCACTCCTGATTCAGCCTTTCAGGTTCTTTGCTGATATAAGGCCCCCAGTACCTCTTTGCTAGTCTGCTTCACAGGTAAGAAGTTCTGTAAACGCCGGAGGACCATGGGGTATCTTTCTACAGGCCATCTGTACTGATGCAATATTTTGCTTCTGCAGGTAGACATCTGGTCTTTGGGAATCATGGTGATCGAGATGGTGGATGGAGAACCCCCTTATTTCAGCGATTCTCCAGTCCAAGCAATGAAGAGGCTCCGTGACAGCCCTCCTCCCAAAATAAAGAATTCTCATAAGGTCAGTCAGTTTGTAAGAAATGTCACAGCCAGGTACTTCATAGCTGTAGCTTCATAGCTGTAACTACTAGATGTAGTTGTACACGGAAAGGCATGAAAAAACCAGTATAGGTGGTTGCTTATGATAATCTCACATATGTCTTATGTAGCAGATCTGCACAGTGAAACAAAGGCACATGTTATTAGCACGCAAGGTAATATATGTGGATTTGCCCTATTTCCCCCCTGTGTTGAAGTTCTTCCATGTTGAAGGATCTTGTGATATTTGAAACTGCCGTGGAGAACATTTAAGGGCAGCTCCTGCTCCCTGAAAATTGGGCCATACGTAGAACCCAAGTACAATTGGGCTGTTGCTTTACGATAGTTGCAGCCTTTGTGTCTATGTATCCCACCTTTTATACTGACTACTTGAGATTTGTTCAGACTCAGAATCAAGAAGTTAGTATTGATTTCAGCTGTTGGTTCTATAGGCTGGTGCTGACATCTAGTGGCTAATACAAGAAATGCCTCTCACAATAAAAGGTTTGTGTACACTGTTGCGTCTTAAATCAAACGCTGGACCTGACCAAAGCTGCTAGTAAAATGCTTCCTGAGCCCATTGGTTCCACTTTTTGCTTAGATCGTGTTATCAATCACATTTTAGTCAAGTAGCAATGGAGGAAAGAGTTCTCCACGATCACCTGAAACAACACAGGGGAGGACTTTCTCCACACAAGCATCATTTGCAGAGTCTGTATATTTAAATATGTCCTTAAGTACTGGTTATTTATTAACTGTGTATACTGCCCTTCATCCACCCTCCTGCCCTGAAATGGCTTATCTGAATTGTTCTGTTTTCACAGACGTCTCCAGTTTTAAGAGACTTCTTGGAACGGATGTTAACACGAGACCCGTTAGAGCGAGCAACAGCCCAAGAACTCCTTGATCACCCCTTTTTGCTTCAGACGGGACTTCCAGAGTGCCTGGTGCCCCTTATTCAGCGGTACAGGAAACGGACCTCCACCTGCTGACCCCAAACTTAAGAAGCACCTAGTATATCATAGTGCTCGAATGCAGTCTTTCTCTTGGAGTTATCAGATCGAGGGCAGCCTGGCCCCGCAAACATGGCTTGGAACTTGTCAGCGTCCTTTCCGAGAATGCGAGAGGGGATTTTCACCATCTTTAGCTGCTTTTTAATGTTTACCTTTTTCTCTTTTTCATTGCTGAAGACAATCAAAAGTTGGACTCCTACAAGTCTTAATATATATATATATTGTGAAGCTTCTGGGATAGTTCCTATCTCAGGAGTATGTTTGATGTCTGTAAGAAGATTCTCGCCACTTGATTTGTACATACCTGCAAACCTCCAGAGACTTCATCTACTGACTGCACTGGAACAACATTCCTCTCGCAGGATGGTATTTGTTCTTTAAAACACATTTGAAGGTAGACGTCCTTACTTTAACCTGAAAACAGGCTTCTCCAACTTGGTGCCCTTTAGATGATTTGGATTGTGATGGCTGGGGCTGATGAGAGTTGGGGTCCAAATCATCTGGATGGCATAAGCTTGGCAATGGGCTTCCCTAGAACAATCATCTCATCTCATGAATGGGCTACTTGATCCTGTTACAAAAGACTCTTCTACCTTGTTCCCTTTCAAATCATTTCCCCAGGACTTTCTTCCTTTCTACAGTCGGGACTAATATGGGGCCTGTGGCTTTTCAAACCTTAAGAATGGTCTGTCATTTCACAATCTTACACCAGCTGGCAAGCAGCGCTTCATGGCAGACATTTCTCCAGAGATGCTGGAACCTGATGCTTGAAACTCCACGGCATGTAAACGTAGTGCCTTCTCCAGCGAAGACCAGAAGTAGAAGGCAGCACAAGGGTTGTCCCGATAAGAACTTCAGTTTGCTCCTATCAAGGCCCCTCTAAGTACACTGGACTTGACCAAGGATACGGCCTTGAGGCAGCTGCTGGGTGGTGTTTTTCACCAGCTCTGAATTCTGTAGCAAGGTCAATAAAACGTTGAAGCTCTCCCATTCCACTGAACAATGTTTGTTTTGCCAGTGAGAATGTTAAGACTCTCTACCTACCTCCTATGTTGTTGAGACTAGGGGAAATGCATGGAACAGAGTTTAAATGTGTGCTCATGGTTCTATAATCTCCTGGATGTAGGTGGACCACTTCTAATGTTCTTATCTAAGGTTGATGCAGAAATTTTATATGGTTAAGTCTTATCTGTGTAATGTCCAGATCAGTTGGCACCGATTAGTTTAGGTTGTATTATGTGTGTTACTGTGTGGAGCATAGTTGTAACATAACTGGAATTCAGTTTTGTGATACATTTGGGCAGGAGTTATGGAAAGTGGGGAGGGGTAGGTTGGAGGGGGGGTCAGGTGTCACTTCTACTGCCTCACAATCTGCCCTTACACAATCCACCAAGTGGCAAACATATGAAAACGTGTAAAAACAGCAACAACAAAAAACTTGAAATATTGTGGGGAGAGCTTGTTGTAAAATATGTCTGTATGTTCCAGGAATCCTGTGCAAAAAACTCCCAGGTTTCTTCCTTCCTTCTTTTTAACTTAATTATCTGAAACAAATATTTCTCCTTTCCGTGAGTTGTTTGCATTTGTTGTTTTAAATTAAAACACAATTTTGATTATTCATAAACCCATTGCAATGTTGGAATGTTTTTGAAAAACGCGTTTATCCTTATTCCAAAGTGCTCCACAGAGTTCCTAACTCAAAAACTTGCCACAGAAAAGTTTCAGGCCTATAAACTTGACAGACAAGTCAGTGGCCCAAATGAGTTCCATGTAGCTTCAGTCAAGAATGGCCAACAAGGCAGTGAGGGGTGTGTGAAGTCCATTTGGCCAATAGTGCTTTATTGTGGAAGTGGATGGCAGTAATAAGGCACAGGTGCAGCCCTGCCATTTGAAAGGACAGGGATCTTCAAAAAAGGGCCCCCTGGAGCGAGGTATGATCCTATTGTTTTACTCTGGAGGCAAGGGAATATAGGGTCTGCAGATGCCTCACTCCATTATAGATCCTGAAGATCTATTTGTTTGTTTTTAATTGGAACAATACATAGAAGCAGCACTACTTTAAAAAAAGCATGCAGCTTTTTTTACGGAAAATCCCTACCCCACCTGCCAGCAGTTAACAACCACAAAATACAAGTTTCTGTAACTCAATGTTCTCTTATTCTTCTGAAGATGTGTCAGATGCCAAGAAGCTTCTCTGGCTGCACAAACACAGAAAAAACACAGAGCACAACCTAGCAAAAGCATTTCATGACAAACACCATGTAAATCAGTGGAACTCCTTTGTTTTCAGTGGCCTTCGTCACAGAACTACCTTACTAGAATGTGCCTATAAATCATTTGTACAGAAACATAAAAGTTTGAATTTAAACTACAAAATCCAACCCAAGTAGCAGACAATGGGCACCATCTTCTGAAAATAAAAAAGGCTTGTGACTAGGGGTGGGGGAGACATTCAATTCACCTAGCTTTTAGAGCCAAATTTGCACTTTCTGAAACGGTATGAAGACCAGAACACAGCCATCCTTTGAAATTTGCGCCTATCCAAATTTTGCAATACAGTTCTCCAATTAAACAATCTGTACACAAGTGCATAAAAATGAGTGTGCTGAAAAATAACATAAATGCGTCTTAGGAAAAATTGCTTGCAGAAATGTGCACCTTAGTCAAAAGTGCAGACCAAAATATGTTTATTAGGAGAAATTTGCACGAAAATGCTGAGGGGAAAAAATCACAAATCGTTGCAGAAATGTGGATAACCTGAATTTAAGATTGGAAAAGTATGGAACAGAGAGAAGTGAAATGGAAAGATCCTTCCTCCATACTTGTGACTGATGAAAACAAAAAGTAGTCCCAAAATGAATATGGAGGTTACTCTGCTACTGAATTCCTAAAAGGGAGGGGGTGTTATTTCTGAGGACACATAATCTGATTGTATTATTTATTTTATTTATTAAATTTATATATTTCCCTTTATCTGAAGATCTCAGGGCAGTTCACAAGATGATTTCATACAGGATGAAAGCACAAAATAAATAGTTACAACCAAAACAAAACAATAACCCCCTCTTCCTACAACACATTTAAAGGCTGTGGAATATTAATCCGCCAAAGTAGACAGGGGGAAATGTTTACCCAGCAATGGATTCCTTAGAAAGAAAGAGCCATACAATTAGCAAGAAACTAGTTTTATTGCATTCTGTAGAAGGTCAGCTTGATAAGCTACATAACCGTTTACCAGAACAAAGCAACATTTGAAAGAAGAAAATTCTGAGTCCATCCTGCTGTAAACACAATGTGCTTTTAAAAAAGAGAAACAAAAGGAACAAGTCACGGTCTTCATAGACACTGGAAGTTCAACACTGAATGCATACAAGTGAGAGCATCTGCCAGTAAATGAAACCAGTATGCTGGACAGTGGGTATGGAACTGACATTGTATTATTGCTACACAAGGCATTCTGCAGTCAGTGTCCCTTTTAATGGCCTGGATCAAAGCTTTAGAATGTGTTTCTGAATTGTGCAGTCGATGCTACTAAAATGCAACTCCTAGAATCCTGGCTCTAAGAAATTCATAGACGGGGATCAGCTGCAGACTCATCAGATGGACACCAATGCAGCTTCAACTCTATTTCTGAAGTGGAAAACTGTACTACTACAATTTACAAAGATGTTATGAAAGGAAAATGAAACAAAATGATCACGCACTATTATCTAAACTTGCTAATAATTTTCCAAGTTAGTATGTGCTTTTCAAGTGCACTGCCCTCCTGTCTTCAAAAACTTAACCACCACGTGTGTGTTTTTAAAGTTTTGACAATAAAAAATCAATCCCAGTTTAAATCTGACATCTCAAAAAAACAAAAACAAAAAAACAGGTAGCAAGTGATGTAGCAGACAGACCCCTCCCTGAGAGTCCAGGAGAGCTGCTGCCAGACAGTAAGGCTGCAATGCTAAACCATGTCTAACCAGAAATGAGTACTGTTGAATTCAGTGGGCCTGAGAAATCCAGGATTGGATTCCCCAATGTAATTTTCTTTTGTTAAAAGCTGTTTGAAGAAACAGAATTTGGATTGCGGTTGTTATACCAGGGAAGGTGGGTTAACCCTCCACAACAACAACAGCAAATAAATATCTAAATACATTAACAACCACCAAATAAATAATATACTATTAACTAACAAAACAAAAAAAAATAAACATGTCAATAAAGCAATAACACCAACAACGTGTTCCAATAACTCATCCAGTTGAAACTGGGATGCGGGTGGCGATGTGGTCTAAACCACTGAGCCTCTTGGGCTTGCCGATTTGAAGGTTGGCGGTTCAAATCCCCGCAGTGGGTGAGCTCCTGTTGCTCCGTCTCTGCTTCTGCCAACCTCGCAGTTCAAAAGCGCACCAGTGCAAGTACTGTAGATAAATAGGTACCGCAGCAGCAGGAAGGTAAACAGCGTTTCCGTGCGCTCTGGCTTCCGTCACGGTGTCCCGTTGTGCCAGAAGCGGTTTAGTCATGCTGGCCGCATGACCCGGAAAGCTGTCTGTGGACAAGCACTGGCTCCCTTGGCCTGAAAGTGAGATGAGCGCCGCAACCCCAGAGTTGCCGTTGACTGGACTTAACTGTCCAGAGGTCCTTTACCTTCCCTTAACTTTACCTTCCCTTTACCTTAGTCACAGAAGGGAGCTGGGGAGACAGGGACATGAGCCCTTATCATTTCCCCCCTCTGTGGCTAAATAACAGCTGATCTGATCACACAACTCCCACTTCACACCTTGTTTGTTCTTCCCTGTTACTTTCAGAGTTCATGCAATGTCACTAAATAAATACAACTTGAACAAAAAATGCCGCAAAAAGTGAAAGGCCACAAACATCCCAACGCACCCCACTGAAATCATTTCAGGCAAATGTGGCATCTAGTCACAATTAAATTTCTATCTTATTAAGGCTTGTTTGCTGGATTCAAAGACAATGTACAGGAGTGCAATTCCATTTAGATAAAGAAATCCACACAGATATAAGTGGACACAAAAGCATCCCCTAAGAATCAGACATGGTGCAAAATCTTCTTCAGAAGCCCTTACAGAAACTGCCATGAAAATGTAGCAATCTGGACATCATATAGACACCCTTGTTCTTTACCAAAATAACCACTGATCCATTTCACCCATTACAGAAAGAAGCATACTCAGAAAATGCAAAAATTTTATTTTGCTGTGGTGCCCTGAACTGACCTTTCATCACTTTTAGCCAGGTTCACCGTTAGTTTTACTTGACTGTTCTCTGTATACTATACAGTGATAGGTTACCAATTTTTTTTTCATAGCTGGAAGATATTAGGGTTTGACAAAATGGTAATTTGCCATCCATGGATGAGGCTCCTGAGATTTTCCACCTACACATTTTGCCCCAAAACGGTACATAAATTCTTGAGAGGGGCAAAGATAGCTCTGGCAACAACACTCCAGTCGGGCAACGGAAACTGATGAATGTGTAGGTGACAATGACATTTTGTGCTTTTAGGTTGATTTTCAAGGAAATACACTTCGACCCACTTGCTGAAATCGACGAACCCTTATGCCCAATCATTCTAGAACATTCTTGACAAGAGAAAGCAGTAAATAACAATTCATCGCACCTTATTACAGTGCACATTGCTACTTGTTTCAACTAAATAAAATCTAACACCTGCGCTTCCCGGGTGCTGTTCAAATAGGGAGAGCCTCGGGATGTGCGGAGGCGCTCCGAATCCGCCCGCGGGCAACGATGCAATGGTCCAAATGGTCACTGACGAAGCGGCCGGCACGTCGGAACACGACGACCAAGGCTGGATCCGCGGGCAGAAGCAACGCCTGCGAGGCGAAGCGGGAGCTGGCCGCGCCAAGTGGACGCGCAGCCGGAGCCGAGAGCAGCGCGCGCTTCCCGCCCTCGCCGCCTAGTAGCCGAGCAGGCTCTGGCAGTCGGGCGCCGTGGCCCTGCGGATCAGCGGGCGGCCTCGCAGCGAAGCGCCCCCTTTCCCCGCCTCGGAGCCGGGCTGCGCTGCGGCGGCGTCTGGGCCCCGCTCCTCCTCCTCCTCGTCCTGCTCCCGCCTGTGGGCGCCGCCGTCCCTGCGAGGCGACCGAGGGGCCGTCGAGCCGTCGCCGGGGGACGCCGCCGCCGGCTCGGGCAGCTCGAGGATCAAGGCTCCGGAGGCCCGCAGCGCCCGCACGCAGCGCCCGTGGCCCTCGCTGGCGGCCAGCTGCAGCGCGGTGCGGCCAGCGCGGTCGGCGCGCTCGAGGCAGAGGCCGAGGCGTCGGAAGGAGCGCAGCAGCCACTCGACGACGGGCGCGCGGCCCTGCCAGGCGGCGTACATGAGCGGGTTCCAGCCTCGCGAGTCGGCCGCGTCCGGGTCGGCGCCGTACTGGACCAGCAGCTTGGTGACGTCCAGGTAGCCCCGCTCGCAGGCCAGGCTCAGCGCGCTCCGCCCGGCGTCGTCGCGCAGGTCGACGGCGGCGCGGCGCTCCAGCAGCAGCCGGGCGAAGGCCACTCGCCACGCGGGGTCCTTGAGCGCCACGGCGTGCATGAGCGGCGTGCGCCCGCGGTCGGCTCGGCAGTCCACGATGGTGCCG
The DNA here is from genome assembly GCF_964188315.1 of Podarcis muralis. Lineage (NCBI taxonomy): Eukaryota > Metazoa > Chordata > Lepidosauria > Squamata > Lacertidae > Podarcis > Podarcis muralis. The sequence continues at coordinate 42,047,951 of NC_135655.1, forward strand.
TCCACGGCGTCCAGCACGAAGCGCGCCAGGTGCAGGCGGCCCGCGCTCATGGCCTCCAGGAAGGTGCGCGTCGACGCCCCCGGGCCCAGGTCCCGCGGCCGCAGCATGGCTTGCTGCTCGTACCCCGCGCGGCTCATGGCCCGACGGCGACTCGAGGCGCCGGCTCCCCGGAGCCGCTTTATAACCTCGCCTCAAGTCGCCATGGCGATCGCCGCCTTGGAGTGTCAGGAGAGAGCGAGCCACCGAGGCACCTCCGCTCTCCCGTTTGCGCGCTGGGGTGGCGGGCGGCGGGGCTGGGTCGTCGAGGGTTCCCGGAGCCCCTCCAGCTCCTCCCCGCCCACCTCGAATAAGGCAGGGCAATGTCGTGCGCTAGATGCGCTGCCCTTGTTATTAGTGTGCTTTCGATGGTGTGACGTGTGACTGGTTCAAGGTGGCAGGTCCACATCTCAGCTGGCCAGGATTGGCTGAGTGTGGCAACAGTCTAAAAACCGAAGAACACTGGAACGGCATTTGTCCTATAGATATGCGGGAAATTACGGTATTTTTTCTTGAAACAAGACACGCATGGTGTTCTCCGAGTTGTGAAATCCTCCAGGGAGGGAGGAAGACGTGAAAATAAAATAAAATTATTTTAGTTGGAAGGTGACCAAAGGGTAATCAAGTCCAGCCCCCTGGAAGATGACTTGGGGGATCCTTATGCCTGAACTTTTTCAGGGCTCAAGGTGATATCATTGGTAGTGTGTGGTTCCATGGAGAGAATCTATCTGCACATCATTTGGTAGTTCTTACCACGGGTGAAGAAGGTCTGAACTGTGCCTTTTGACCAGTGTTTTGTTAAGGTGTTAAGGTGAAGACGTTCTGGGTGGCTGTAAAGTTACAGCCGTCAACTGTGCATGTGTGAATTCACCCTTTGTTCCTGCATGAGCTTGTCAGAGGATTAGATGTGTGTCTATGCAGTACATTCAGTCCCTGTAGCCCACGCACCTCCTGCAGGTCTTTTGCTCTCGACTTTCCTGCAGGGCAGATGGTTAGTAACAATACTGGGATCAGTGCAAGAAGGGGTTTATCCGCAATCCAAAGTGGTCCACAATTGCACTTACTGCCTTGTACTCACTTCCTCCTGCAGGGGCTCCTGGATGCCTGCAGCAAATGCACCATCCTAGGTGAAATTTTCATATCCTTTCATATGACCTCAAAGTCAGTGGTTCACAGGGGAGGCTGTGCACACCTTCTGCTGTGTGTTGTGAAATGCAGCAAGCATAGAGGAACCAGCACAGAGTTGCATTCATTTCATCTCTATGCTGCCCTCCCAAAAATTCTGCTTTTGCAGCATTCAGGTTTTGCAGCCTGATTATTTATTTCTATTTATGAATGGCTTCCTATGAAATTAATGGAAGCAATTTAACATGTAAACAATTTCATATATAAAAAGAATTAAGGCATAAATCTCTCTACAAGAGATTAAGTGAAAAACCACTCTCTTGGCCCACCCATTCTGGCAGGTGAAGAGGAGCCCAGTTCTGATGGTGGCTCCCAAGTCTTGTAGCCAGCTTCGCACTGTTGTGAGGCAGATCCATGAGCATCTGGAGTTTCTGGAATACAACTCCCATCAGCCCCAGCCAGCATGGCCATGTTAGAATTCCTGCTCCGTGATTGCAGTCATGGGATTGTTGTCTTTCACATGACGTGGGAAGTGATGGAGACAGGATGTTTGTGTTACTGTGTTCCATGAAGTGGGACTATTTCCTTTGTTCATTCCTTTTGCTGACTGATGCTGGAGAGAGGGAGCCATGTTGCAGTGCTCCGTGTGTGTTTATATGTAAATAAAGTAGATTAACCAAAATGCTGAGTTGCTGAGGTCTGTTACGCAAACTACGAGCACTCTGCAGATCCCTAAGTGTGCCGGTGTCTGTTGGCACTGGTCGCTGTGATGTTCGGGCTGAAGAAATCTTTTGAAGCTCCCGAACGAAAGACCAGGAGGGAGAGAACATGCCAGTTGGGCATGTGTCTCTGCCAGGGTGCTACTCAAGTGTAGGACGAGCTCCTGACAGGCCAATGGTCAGGGATGACAGGAGTTGTAGTCCACCAGCATTGAAGGGTACCACATTGGCTACCCCTGCCTTAGGTTAAGGCAGAAATTCAGGCTGTTTTGCAAGTAGTAGTGTAGTTTTATTTTTGTGATGAGTTCAGCATAAATTGAATCTATCTGTCAATTATCTGGCTTGCAGAAAGTGCACAAAAACCACAACATGTCAGGAAGCAAGATGTCATGGGTGTTGGGGAGCATGGCTAGGCAACAACAGCTGCTGGCATGAGTTTGCAGCTTGAGTCAGGCAGTGCATAGAGGACCCACCTCTGAACATCAGAGCCCCGTGCTCTTACTGTCAGCCAAGTTGCCAATGGCAAACTTACCCACGAGGTCTAGAAACTGTTTGTTAATTTTAAAGGAGAACTGGGGTTTTCCCTTGTTCTCTGTCCCCTGCTAGATTCTGCAGGAACCTCCACATGCATGGTAGTCTACCTACTCAGTGGGAGCCCCTGTATGTCAGGTGCTGCATTTTCCTCTTTAATCATTGTTTCTAAGGGCCAAGCAACATCATCCCACCAGCAAACAGCCGTTGTGCCGCTGCTGCCAGACAGCTTTTCTCTGTGTCAAGAACCAGCTCCAGCAGCCGGATGCTCATGACAGGTGTGCAGTGCCTGTTGGTGAATTCTTAGCTCTGCGCCCACCAGCTTTCAGCACATGACTGCAGTCAGATGCAAAGGGGCGCTTGTGGTAGGATGCTAAAAGCCAGAGGTCACCACTAGCGTCAGATGCAGGACCTTTTAGGGTGAATTGGTGGAGACCACATGCTGAGCAGCACCTGGCAGGGTCCTGTGACTTGGACCAACATACCAGGGATGAAAACATTTTAAAAATAGTGTTCTAGCCATTCTTATTAAGGTTATGCTTTGGAGACTTTCAGGCTTCAGTTCTATACACTGGGAGTAAACCACACTGAACTCAGCAGGCATGTAAAGGATTGTACTGTGAGTGTATGGAGCACGAGAACAGTGTCAGCATCACTTCAATTCTGGTGGGTCAGCATTCAAAATTGGCCAGGTATCAGGTGCCTATAAGCCACTTGGGACCAAGTGAGGCTGCCCGGGCACCAAGGATGGCGCCTGATGTTTCCACCATCTGGAGATGCATGCCTGGGGATCCTTGTATATTGTTTTCACACACTAGTAACACATCCTGTAGAATTCTATCCATTATATTTTATCTGCACAATTGGAACAAATTTCAGGAACCTAAAGGTTGTATTGAAAAATACGACTTTTGAGCTGACTGGCCCCCAAATGACATTCCGTTTTGGCGACTGTAACCCTGGTTTAAGGAGCCATTTGGTGCCTAGCTTATATATATGAGTTTCTAATGCTGCAGTGCGTATTTTTCTGGGCACTTGCTTTTGACGTTTTGGTTGCCTGACTCTCCGCACTGCTTGAAAAGTCTCCTCGCAGCAATAGCTTCTGCTTAAGGCTTCTGCTTCTGCCTCCTTACTGGTGTTTGTAAAGCTCTTGGAGAAAGTGCCATGTAACTAATTACAAGGAAGTTAATAAGCCAGCAATCAGGTGAGGTGCCTTCTGCTCCTTTCCAGCCTGCTGGCTGCAAAACAATCTACAGCGACCTTTCTGTCTGTCTATGAAGGGTGGGGGGGGGGGGGGAAGAAAAGTAGATAAAGATCTGTTTGCATATTTCTCCTGCCTATAGAGTTGGCCTATTAGGGAACAATCTTGTGGTCACTGGGAGGATGGAAGAGGAGGACAATAGGGTGCTGTGGATCCCTCACTTAGACAGCCACCACTGGGACCCTTCCTGCTGCAGCAGCAGAAAGCTGTGCTTGTGGTGGAACCCAGAGCAAAGCATGTTGGGGGAGGTTGTTGATCTGAAGAACAGCCACTCCCCACCCCCGGCAAAAAAACCCATTGACCAGCCTTGAAGCTGGTATAATTAAGAATGAACTAGTTGTCACCCACCCTGGCCCCTATGGGGCAGCAGGGCTATGGATGCAGTGGTTGCTGCACCATGAATCCTCTCCAATCCAGGCAGGTGAGAGTGCTCTGTGCATTTGCAAATTAGGATACAATATGAATACACTGAGCATATGCACTTGCACACACAAAATATTGGGTGTCTTAGAATCATAGGATTGTATGTAGCGTTGGAAGGACCCACGAGGGTAATCTAGTCCAACCCCCTGCAATACATTCAAGTAAGATTTACTCAATGGTAGATCCCCTGAAATGAATGAATAAGTGTAGTCGTTAGAGAGTCATAGAATCATAGAGTTGGAATAGACCACAAGGGCCATCGAGTCCAACCCCCTGCCAAGCAGGAAACACCATCAGAGCCCTCCTGACATATGGTTGTCAAGCCTCTGCTTAAAGACCTCCAAAGACGGAGACTCCACCACACTCCTTGGCAGCAAATTCCACTGTCGAACAGCTCTTACTGTCAGGAAGTTCTTCCTAATGTTTAGGTGGAATCTTCTTTCTTGTAGTTTGGATCCATTGCTCCGTGTCCGCTTCTCTAGGACCTGAGAGACCAGGGTTCAAACCTTCACTTAGCTTTGAAGGCCACTGAGTGACCTGGGACCTGTCGCTGCCTCTCTGCCTAACCTACCTCACAGGGTTGTTGTGGAGATTAATTTGGAGGGGGGAATCATGTACGCCCCCTTGAGCTTCTTATAGAATATAAATGGGGTCAATCAAGTAAGTCAGGTCAATTAATTCCAATGGATCTACTCTAAATAAAATGCCACCCATAGTGTCTTGTGGTTAGCTCTTGCATTTAAATTAATCTGGGCTAAATAGTATTCCAGTAGCAGCACTCATTCAGCTGTTTACAATGCAGAGAATGTTGACAAGTGCTTTGATATTGATCGGAACTTGGTCATAAAGTGGGGTGCTCTTTTAAGAATGCAATGCCATTGATGAGCCCAGCAGCGAAGCAGAACCCAAAGCCACTCCCTGAAGTTGTGATTATTATTCTTCCAGTTGCAATTGTTATTGTAGGTCCCTTTGGGTGAAACTGGTTTTCTCTGGTGACTTTGCATGCGGTCCAAGCATCCCTAGATTAATTAACATGGTATTTAATTTCATAGCACTGTAATGCCCTATGGAGGTACGGATTATTTGTCAAGTGAAAACAGTGCACTGTTTTCTGGAAGCTGTTAACAGCCCTTTGAACAACAAATTTTAGGAATTACACAGGAGGTGGTGCCAACAAGGGAAAGGGATTGGCTAGCGAGCTAATATGAATGTATCTCATTTGTTGGACAAAAAATAAACTGCTAGAAATTGCTGACCAACTGCTTGGTGCAGTGTGAAGGAAAGACAAGGCAGTAATGCAAAGCTCTTAGGTGTTCAGTAGTCGTGATGTTCTTCAAATAGTATAGCTAGCTTCAAATATCTGAAGGGCGGAAACTTTCTAAAATGTGTGAACCAAAATGCAGTCATCTGTCAAAATTTACACTTATCTGAATTTTGCAGTGCAGTTTTTACTAAGTAATGTGCATAAAAATACATATCCTGGGGTAAAGTGTGCATAAAAAGTGATTTAGTGATTACAGTGGTACTTCAGGTTAAGTACTTAATTCGTTCCGGAGGTCTGTACTTAACCTGAAACTGTTCTTAACCTGAAGCACCACTTTAGCTAATGGGGCCTCCTGCTGCTGCTGCTGCTGCTGCTGCCGCGCCGCTGGAGCACGATTTCTGTTCTCATCCTGAAGCAAAGTTCTTAACCTGAGGTAATATTTCTGGGTTAGCAGAGTCTGTAACCTGAAGCGTATGTAACCTGAAGCGTATGTAACCCGAGGTACCACTGTATAGCAATTGATCTGTGAGTGCTCTGGTAGCTAGAATTATTTCAGGCCTCTTTTTTGACCATACTATTACCTGCAAAGAAGACACTTTTTTCATTAAACCAGTCATAAACCCTTGGACTTTGATGTAGGTAGGGTGGGCAACCGTGCCCTGGAAGAGGAAAAACCTCACCTCTACGAGAGAGCCATTGCCTTCATGCCCTGCCAGGAAAACCCGTTGAACTGCTGTGGGATATGGGATGCTAAATTAACTGGACATTTATTCTGATCCTTCAGGGCTCTTTTTGTATTCTGACTACAGGTTTTGGTTTTTTTAAAAAAAGTTTATATTAAGTAGTGGGTGGACATAGCAGACGACACAGAGATTTCTCCAAGTAGTTCTTTATAAGTAAGCTGGAACTGAACTGAACAGCAAACAGCTCAGCCGGCCTGCTTTTATAGGCTGTCAACATTGTAACAACAACAGCCCAGGGTTTCCCACCTAAATTAACTTATGTGGACCTGAGTGAAAACTATATACACAATACCCCCTGGTGGCCAGGGTGAGAACTTCAATACATAACAGTTTATTTCTATCCTGTATTGTCACTACGCTGGCCACGTGACCTCTTAAGTGAGATGGGCGCACAACCCTAGAGTCGGACACGGCTGGCCTGTACGGGCAGGGGTACCTTTACCTTTACCTATTGTCACTACAGATCCTGAAAGATAGAAACTCCAGTGTAGACGCAAACTAATCTGGGTTACCAGATCACAGTAATCAAAGATTCAATGAGCTGATGGAAGTGCGACAAGAGACAGCCCATTAAGTTCTATGGAACTGTAACGTCTGGAACAAAATGAGTCATTAAAATAATCTGTGCCTTAAGAACAGGGTCAGGTGAGAGACTCACAGCCTGCTCACCAGTATTTCGCTAGATTCCTCATCCTCTGCCGTATTCTCAGCCGTCTGAGTTTCACATCTTTCAGCAACAGGTATCAGGTTGTTTTCTTGTAGCTGTTGTTTCAGCCCCTGGCCTCCCTCACTGGCAGCATATAGCTCCTCTTTCTTGGCTGCATCAGCTTTCACACAGTTCTTCACTAAAACTTGCACTTCTGCGCCGAGAGCTTTCACTTTGCCTTCGTACTCTGCGAATGCCTCCTGCTGCAGCTGTACGGAGAGAGAGGTCAGCACATGAGACACACATGTTGCTCAGATGCTCAGAAGAAGCCCAGTAGCTGCTTGTTTGTGGGATTTTAAATGGTGCTGCTGGGTGAAAAGCCTTTGTTTTACAAAGCCTCGGTTGTTAAGCGCCAAACTAGGCATGGTCACTTTTGTGATAGGGAGCTATTAGGATCATTTTTTTTATGAAAAGTAGCTGACCATATTTGGATTGGGAGGGATTACTTTGTACACCCACCCACCCACCCACCTTATGCCAGTTCTCTCGTGCAAGGCACCTCGGCAGCCAATAGCTTTGGGGAAGGGGGTAGGAACCGGGATTTTGGAATTACGTGGGCTCACTTTACCCTACACAAGAGGTCAGCATCCGTTTTGAACCAGTGAGCACATATGGAATACTGGGAAAGTATTGTGGGTGACCGTTACAAAATGGCTGCTGTTATTGTGGTGTGGACAAGCACAAAATGGCTGCCATGGGGTTGTGGTATAACGTCCGCCACTAGTGAACTCACAAAGAGAAGCTCTGCACAGGAGAGTGGGTATCGAATCCTGGCATCCACTGAAATGCAAGGATGTTGGATGGGGTAGGTTCAAAGTAGGAGAGGCTTAACCATTGCAAACAGGAGCTGGGCAGGGACAACAAACAGTCCTCTGTGCATTTTGCTGAGCTATTTTCTGAGACCTTCAGCAGGTACCACAGCAAGTACGATCAAGCACACTGGTGTATGTGAGTGCTGTGCTGTTGACCCCTGACCAACACCACATTCCCAGTCCAAATGGTCCCCCTGGTACTCCCAACTCTGGGTAATTTGTTTGCTGTTTCCTTTCTGCGTGATTATGTGCACTAGTCAGTGCCCAGCTGGCTTCGGAGTGAGCTTTGCACCACTTGCCTTCTACAGTAGTCTTTGTCTGACTTGCTTCATTGCCTGAAGCTCCCCAGAATGCCAAGCAGCCACTTGGGTGCCACAAAGCTGGAGAGGGTGCTCAGGAGCGATAGTGTCAACCACCCATTTCATCTCAACCATTCCATAGCAAAACTAGGCCTTCAAAAGAATTGTTGGCTTTCTCTGCTGGACACTTCTTAGAGCCGGGGGTTGGAGTAAATCTCTGGGGTCTATTCTAGACCTTTGATTCTCCCATCCTCTTACCTGGTTTTCCTTTTCCTTGATTGCTTCCAGGCAGGCTGCCTGCTTTTTCTCCAGTTCTTCTTGGTCCCTAGCCTGTTTTTCATTCATCTTGAAGCAGGGAAAGAAAGTATTTTAAAAGCCATCATCTTCAAACCAACAGTATAAAAGCGAAATAAATAAAAATAGTCCAGTAGCACCTTAGAGACCAACTAAGTTTGTTCTAGGTATAAGCTTTTGTGTGCATGCACACTTCTTCAGATAGTATAAAAGCGGCAAATGTTATCGCTAGGTACTTGGGGCATAGGCTCATGGCACAAGTTTGCACAACGGTATAGACTGCCTCTGGGCAAATTAAGTTAGTGAGTGGGGGGGGGGATTTCACACTAGCTCTGCATTTTGCAGTGTGCCCAGTAAAAAGTGATTCAGCGGCAAGAATTCTGGGACCCAGCAAAGAAGACGACGACGACTTAGAGCTCAGGCCCCTGGGCCGCCCCCTAGAAACACCCTGATGAATCCCCGTGGTCCTTCAGCAATGTGTTAAGCTGACAAAGCAGGAGTTCACACTCAGGATTTCTTAGCAGCTAAGGCATAGCTATTTATTTTTTTAAAAATGTTTAAATATTAAATGCCACTTTTCTGGGCAAATGGCTATCCAAAGCAGCTTGCAACCAAGGAGTATAAAAGAAAAAAGAACTAGTTAATACTGTCATTGTGTGAAGGACCTCTCTCCTTTGTGGCCACCCACCTTCCTGACCTAGAGGGCAGGCACAGCAGGAGATTGCAGAGTTCCAGTGGGATGGTAAAGGTGCAGGTCCTCCAATAAATGGTTCGGGCCTAAGCTAAGCTGAGTGAAATGATCCCCAGAGTGTACTTTTGTGTTGTACAATTGGACTAAGATTTGCCAGAGGCCTTATCCAGCTAGTTTTTGTGACAGCCTTACCTGTTTGACCATCTGTACCACTTCCTGAATGTGTGCGTTGTTGATTTCTCTCTTCAGTCTGTAGGGAAAAAACCACCCTATCAACACACTTTGATAATGATAACCTTCAGCAGGGAAACGCTTCAGTTAGTCATGACTGAGAGGTTTATCACAGATGCCCAGTTAAGAATTAAAATGGCAGGGGTGTTAAAGGTACATGATTTGCCAGCAAAAGGCATTGTGTTGTAAAGAACTGTACTAAAGTGATAGATTTATAGGATGTAATAATAATAATAATAATAATAATAATAATAATAATAATAATAATAATAATAATTTATTATTTATACCCCGCCCATCTGGCTGGGCCTCCCCAGCCACTCTGGGCAGCTTCCATAAAAACCACAAATACAGTAAAATATCACACGTTAAAAACTTCCCTGAACAGGGCTGCCTTAAGATGTCTTCTGAATGTCAGGTAGTTGGTTATCGTTTTGACATCTGCTGGAAGGGCGTTCCACAGGGCGGGCGCCACTACCGAGAAGGCCCTCTGCCTGGTTCCCTGTAGCTTTGCTTCTCGCAATGAGGGAACCACCAGAAGGCCCTCGGTGCTGGACCTCAGCGTCCAGGCAGAATGATGGGGGTGGAGACGCTCCTTCAGGTATACTGGACCGAGGCCGTTTAGGGCTTTAAAGGTCAGCACCAACACTTTGAATTGTGCTCGGAAACGTACTGGGAGCCAATGTAGGTCCTTCAAGACCGGTGTTATATGGTCTCGGAGGCCGCCCCCAGTCACCAGTCTAGCCGCCGCATTCTGGATTAGTTGTAGTTTCCGAGTCACCTTCAAAGGTAGCCCTACGTAGAGTGCATTGCAGTAGTGATGATGATAGCAATGTGTGTCAGTTAAGGAAACCTGCACAAATGAATTGGGTTGTAGTAACCTGAGAATGTGCTGGGCAGTACTTACGAGTGTCTGACAAGGACCAGGGAGGGTTAGGTTCAAATTCTCCCACAGCCTTGAAACTAACTTGGGACCTTAGGCCAATCACTGTCTTTCAGTATGGCTGAGAGGGTATGTGAAGTATGTGTGATAAGCACAGAGCAACTGAGGATGAGCAAGTCTGTGTGGGATAGTATGTGGGTCATACTCATGGCTGATATGTGGCCCCTAGAGGGTTGCTTAAGGATGAATGTGGCCCTTGGGTCAAAAAAGGTTAGCCATCATTGGTTTAGCAGGATACCAGAATTCTCACACTGTTTTTAAGTTTTAGGCTCTTTGCAAATAAAAAAATTGTTTCTAGCTAGGCATGGAGGAGAAATTCTGTTTTGTTTTAACTACCTCATTCACACTTCCTGAACCAATATGCAAACTGAAATATGACCATCCTTCAAAATGTGCACTTTCCCAAATTTTGCAATAGCAGTTCTCTATCCAAACCATATACAAAAATATTAGGGGGAAAGGTGCATTAAAATGCACATATTAGTGAAAATAATATTAAAATGCATTACATTACTGGGATTTGCTTGCAAAAAGGCATGCATGAGTCAAAATGTGTTTATTAGGATAAATTTGCACTAAAATACTGGTGAATTTTCAAGAGGATTAAAAAAATAAATTGCAATTTGCTGCAGAAATGTGGAGAACTACAATTAAGACTGGAAAAAGGAAAACTAGGGGTAGGCAACCTAAGGCCCGGGGGCTGGATCTGGCCCAATCGCATTCTCAATCCAGCCCGCGGACAGTCCGGGAATCAGCATGTTTTTCATGAATAGAATGTGTCCTTTTATTTAAAATGCATCTCTGGGTTATTTGTGGAGCATAGGAATTTGTTCACCCTCCCCCCAAATATAGTCTGGCCCACCACATGGTCTGAGGGATGGTGGACGGGCCCACGGCTGAAAAAGGTTGCTGACCCATGACTTAGAGGGCCAGAATTGACAGATTTGTCCATCTCTATTTCTAGCTAATGCCCAGCCCTGTGAAAGAGTTCAGCAGATACAAACTCCAGAGAGGCCAATCAGTCTGCCACAGTACCTTTCCTGGGCGCTCTTGTCGGTTGTGTTCTTAGCCATGGTCTGAATTTTTTCCAATCTTTTCACCTCTAGTTTCTTTTTCATTTCTTTAGTGTCACTGTAGAGGAAGATATCACCTAGAGTTGATCGATTTCAGCAATAACACATTTTTATCTCTGTAAATTGCTGTCTTCTTGTCTACCTAATGTCTTCAATCATTTCAGTCATAGAGCACAGGTTAGTAAAGGAAGCACCACATAATGCTCTTTGTTTACAGGCCTGAAAACGTTCCTTGCCGGAGGTAAATGATCCCAGTGGAATGAGAGAAAATGCATAGGTATTGTGTGCAGGTTACATCATGCAAATCCCTTCTGACCACCCCTTCTATTTCTTGCCCAGCCAAACGACAGGTGAACTAGACTAGCACCAACCAGGACTGCATGCACTGAGCCGTTTCAAAATAATGGCACCCTTCCTATCAGCTGCAATCCAGTCTGAACAGGGAAAACACAAGCAAAAATTAAGCCATGCAAAATTAGTAGATGAAAACGCTGGGAAAAACTTACATTATTTTGTTACCTACCTTTCCCAGGATTCCTTTAGTGCCTTTAGCTCAGATGCTTGTTTTTCTCTTGCAAGCTCAATTATTTTAGAAATTTGCTGTCCAAAGATTAAAACACAGGGTAGAATGTCAGAATTTAATTTTACTCTTTTTCTTTTCTTCCTAAAACTGCAAGTTGCTCCTCCATTTGTGGGAGGGCCTTTTATCCAGTGGAAGCTCTTGCTGGAGGAAGGGAGAAAGAGGCAATTTTTGCAAGTTCCTACTTCTGTTTGCAGCCCGTTGTGCCACCTTTTTCATTGTCCTGGAAGGGCCCCTGACAAGCTGGGGCAGACCTTAAGGGTGCTGCAGGGAGAAGGAGGAATCAGCAAAATTGTAGCCTTCCCTTCCTGCAGCAGGAACAGCCCATGAGCTGAGTACCTACAATAAATCTGGCTGCAACCTATATTCAGCCATAAAATAGGGAACCCCCCCATGAGGTCTATAACAGCTAATTTGGGGTATATTTGACACTGTCTGTGACACATAGACTAGAACATCAGACAACCATAGCAGTGAGGATGAGATGCTGCTGCTCTCTTAGATTAAAATCTACAGAACAAGCAAGTGGAAAAAGTGGTTTTCCCTCACCCTTACCTGCCATTCCTGTGCTGAACGTTTCCTTGTGAACAGATTTATTTGTCTGACACTACTCAGTTGCAACAAAATGATCTGAGTTGTGTTCAGACCGCAGCACCTGGGATCACTGACTTCATGCCTTGAGATCCTCAAAGATCTTCCTCTCGGTGCCCCTAACCGAATGATGCGCACTAGGGCCTTTTCAGTTGTGGCATTGCCACTATGGGATGCCCTCCTCAAAAAGGTGCACATGGGGCATATTTTGGTGCCATTTCAGTGTGAGGTAAAGATCTTTTTATTTTCCCAGGCATTTTAATCTGTCTTTAATCTGTGCTTACTCTATGTGACTTACGTTTTTATACTGTATTATATTTATATTGCTGCTTTTACTGCGATTAGATTTTAAATGGTTTCATTTCCTATTGTGGGCTGCTCTGAGAACTCTGTTGTAGGATGACCTGTAACTACAGTGGTACCTCGGGTTAAGAACTTAATTCGTTCTGGAGGTCCGTTCTTAACCTGAAACTATTCTTAACCTGAGGTACCACTTTAGCTAATGGGGCCTCCCACTGCCGCCACGCCGCCAGAGCACGATTTCTGTTCTCATCCCAAAGCAAAGTTCTTAACCCGGTACTATTTCTGGGTTAGCGGAGTCTGTAACCTGAAGTGTCTGTAACCCGAGGTACCACTGTACTGCAAGCCAAATGTTAAGTAAGGAAAGGGCAATAAACCTCCTATCTGTACCTCTGTGGCGTGGAGCTCTTTCTTCTTCCGAATTGCATCATACTGCTCTTCTCCTAGCTGCATTAGCTCCTTCTCCAGCTTCTCTTTCAGCTCCAAGACTCTGTTGTCAGGAGGACTCTCTGCCATCTCACCGGCGCTCCTTCCTGAGCTGCTGTCATCCACAGTCCACTTCCTGCAACTTCAGACAAAAGAGGAACAATTCTCACAATATGGCTAATATTGTGACCAATTCACTGCTGTACCACCAAGGAGCCATTTTTCACGAGATCTCTGCATGGCATAATATTGCCAGTATGTTCTATAACAGCTGTAGATTATGGGCCTTAATTCTGCCATGTGAGAAAGAAGAGAGGCAGGCAGGGAAACCATTAGGCCTTTGCCAGTCAGACTGTCTCCTTTCAGGACCAGTGAACATCACCTGCCCCATGAATAGGAAGATGAAAGGCTGGGAGAGGGAATTGTTTGTGTTTTATTTTTATGAGCATGAGACTCTTAATCACAGGATCATGGGTTTGAGCCCCCACAATGGGGTAAAAGATTCTTGCATCGCAGGGGATTGGACTAGATCAGGCATAGGCAAACTCCAGTTGTTTGGGACTACAATTCCCATCATCCCTGACCACTGGTCCTGTTAGCTAGGGATGATGGGAATTGTAGTCCAAACATCTGGAGGGCCGGAGTTTGCCTATGGCTGGACTAGATGATCCTTGCAGCCACTTCCAACTCTGCAGTGATTATGGAATTGTAGAATTGATAAGAATTCCATAATCATAGGATTGTAGAGTTGGAATAGTCCCTGAGGATCTTTTAGTCCAAACCCCTGCAGTGCAGGAATATTCTATGTTTCTCTGTGATGGTGAGTGGGTGGGACAGTAGCAGAACTGTAAACTGCCATGGGTGCCTTCACAAAAAGGCAGTATATAAATCCTATAAATAAATAATATAAATAACTTGCTATTTAAGCAGGAAGGTGAACGGTGGAGCCATCATTAATCCTTCGATTTTGCTTCCTTTATACCCTGCAGCTGTCATACTTAGAAAGTGGCTACATAGCAAAACTGTGGTATTGTAATTCTCTGTTTATGTAACAGCTGTTTATTGCAGCTGTTGTGTAAGAAATGCCCTTTTATTTGTTTCCCTTTGTGAAGAGGCATTTCCTTAAAATACATTGGGATCTCTGAGCTTTGTGATTAAATAATTACATGAGACACATCCGTGATTGGATTTTCTTCAGTGCTTTGAATTGCGCCTTTGCTTCCTTCCTTGTCATTGTGGCACTCCCCTTCTGTTTTGTTGTGTATTTGTGTGGCAGGTATCTATACCACTGAGAATAGTAGTACACTGTTCCTGCCATCTGCCAGGGGCTTCTCCTCACACTATTTTCTAGCACTGAGATTAACACAGTATCAACACACAAATCAGTAACACACACCTAAATCTCTCTCTCTAATGCACATACCTAAATCTCTCTCCTCTGGAAAAGTCCTATAATGTCTCAGTAGTGGAACAAATTCCTTTTATGCCATGATACATACATTATGAAAGAAATGTATTAAATAAAGTTACAGTTAAAAGCAAGTCTTCTGATGGCCAAGAAGGATCCCACAGCCTTTTCTGCTCATGATCCAGTTTCTACCTTTTCTTTTTCTGGGTTTTAGGTGGGCATGGCATTTTCTTTTTGCCAGCTTGCGTGCCCAGCTCCATGAAAAGGACAGCATATTTCTGCAACAGCTCTTCCTTGCGCTTGACTGTCTTCCGTTCCACGTCCTTCAGGTCTTTCTCTTGCTTCTTCAACAGTTTCCCAAAATTCTTCATCTGCTGCAGCTCCTCAAAGCTCGCCGTTTGCAGCTCTGAAACACAGCATGAAAAAGAGATGCATCTGCTTAAACGAGATGCTAAATTGCCACTCATTTTCACTGTCCACTTGAAGGACCTTTCTTTGCTATATTCCAGGCACGTCCAACTCCGAAGAGACCACGATCTATTCCCAGTATAAAAAAACTGGCAGTGATCTACCCATTGTCATTGGAGGGAGGAGGAGCGTGCGTGGTTGTTGAGCTTTTTAAGGGTAGGATTGCCCAGAGTTCTTCAGCTTTTATTTGTTAACTTTCGGTAAACTTTTATTTAATCCCACGATTGATAAGGGTCCTGCGCTCTACCAGGATCAGCCAGGGATCTACTGGTAGATGCGATCTACTGGTTGGACATGCCAGCGTATACCCCATCTCCTCTCAAGGTGATCCTACGATTGCACATATATCACAGCATCTCAGCACACAAACCACAATATTTTATCCCTGGGAAAACGTAACACTTGCCTCCACGAAAGAGTTCTGCGCAGATGCGACTCTGCAAATGTCAGAGGCCCTTTTTGGGTATTGTTTGTGACACTGGAGTCCACATTGTCTTATGCATGTACAGGGCTTACCTGGCCCCCTTTCCACTGAGTCTGTCATGCTCTCTGGAAAGCCATTCCTAAGACACAGGACCCTCCAAATATGCAATGCAGAGTAGAGGGTTAATGATTCCCCCCTCTTGCATAGATTGCAACCCACAACATTTTTTGAAATTTTTAAAATGTGTGTCTCTGTGTGAAGTTCAAT
This sequence comes from Podarcis muralis, assembly GCF_964188315.1. Taxonomy (NCBI): domain Eukaryota; kingdom Metazoa; phylum Chordata; class Lepidosauria; order Squamata; family Lacertidae; genus Podarcis; species Podarcis muralis. The sequence continues at coordinate 42,063,566 of NC_135655.1, forward strand.
TTATTTATTTATTGGAAAGTGTAAATATTGCTGTAGAATCTTATGGACACTGTAAGCTCTCCTATTTTCTGTCTTCAGTGCAGGAGCACTCATTTAACCACAACTTTTAAAAAATTGGCTAGCCATAACAAAGTCACTACCTACCTTTGCAGCATTGTTCCATAATTTTATGAACCTTCTGCTTAGCCTTAGAAACCTTCTGTTTATTCTTATATTTTAGATGCCCTCCAGCACACATCTAACTACTTAAAATGTGTGTGCGTGTGTGTTCTTCCACCCCTTAAAAATATGCAGATAAAAAAGTGATGGACAATTCTATTGTTTTATTTTTGTAAACCACTTTGAGGTATTTTACAATTAAACGGTGTATACATTTTATGAAATAATAAAGTATGAATCTGTAGTTCTAACTACTTTTATGCAACAATAAACCTGCAGTTTTATTATTTTCATTAAAAACAACTGTATAAGATTACATGATTCCTGTGAAGAAAACTGGCTGGATTGTTAAAGTGTGTCAGTTAAATCATTCCAACACCTTATTTTTAAGGTCCAGGTAATCCCAGAAAATGAAAATATGCTGTTGGGATGTGCTTTGCAGGATTCTGTGGCTATGTCCAGAAGCCGCTATCAATTCTGTGCAGGATATAGGGAAAGGTGAATCGGAGCCTGTGGTTGACTTACCTCACATTTTGTAATGAGTTCACTTCCAGCACAGTTACAGTAGCACAAGGCTAGCCAACATGTTGCCTTCTAGGTGCTGCAGGACTGCAACTCCCATCATACCTTGCTATCGGCTATGCTGGCTAGGGCTGATGGAAGTTGGAGTCCCAACAACATATGGAGGGTGCCATATTGGCTGTCACTGCAAAATCAGCACAGAAATTACAGTAATTTGAACTTGAATGTTGCCATTCAACAAGAACAGGATTAGAAATACCTGTAGGTTCTTTTGTAGGTTCTTTTGTGGTTTCTTCTTTTCCTGTCGAGGTTCCTTTTCCATTCAAGGTTCCTGAGGGGGGAAAACACACGACAGATGAGTGAGCTTATTCTGTCTCGTGAAAGATAACAGCCATTGAAATTGATCACAACCAGCATGTTAAGTGAGTCCCAATGAAATGAGAAATGTCAACCCTGCTTCTTGTCTCCTGGATCAAGATCATTTCTTTTCAGAATCTGAACAGCGTATATTTAAGCGGCCGTGCTCAGCCCCAACCATATCCATAGCATTACCTCCAGGCCCGTTTGAAGGAGGAGTACTAAAGGTCCCTGTGGCATTATGTATCCCGTTGGTATTGAGTTGAACAGATGAAAGACTTTTTTGCAAGTCAGGCCCCTAAAACAAAAATTAATTGTGCATCAGTTATAGCAAAACGGATCACTAGAAACAACTGGACACTTTCCCCTCAGTTTTGCTTCGTGGCATTGTGTATTTTGCCACACTGAAACTATAGGAGGCATAAGAGAGAGAGAGCCATAAGGTACATCTTTAATCTTCTTGCAAACTTGCATCACTGTGGACTTTGGGTTTTAGTCTGGTTGGTGGTGGCACCCTCTTGTCCCTGCTGGAAGCTGAGGAGACACTGGCTTGTGTCTTATGTGGCTGAACAGGCAAGCAGAACAGGAGATTCAGGAACAAGCAATAAATACACTAGAATTGAGGAGGGGGTTGCATTGCAGCTTGTGGCAGGGAAAGGAGATGCTTGTGGTTACTAGTACAGTAGTGCACTAATGTGCCAGGCACAGGAGCCTTCTATGGAAGTGTGTGCTACTGCAGTATTTAATCCATTAACTTGGTCAATCAGTCAAAGCCATTCATTGATTTAAAACCTTAACTGCCTGCAGTGGCATAAATAATTTCAAACACAATGCTAAGAATGCATTTCCATCTCAAGCTCTTTCAAAGAATCCTGTAGATACAATTAATGTGGCATGTAATGCTTGAAGCAACTGCTTTTGATGTGAAAAATAGTCCCCAGATACATCCTATTTGAATTTTTAAAAAAAGATCTAGTGGGTGTCAGTTTTCCTATCCCAATGAATGAATGCTCATTTTTTAAAATTGCCAGCAGCGAGCTTCTCCATAGAGAAAACTAGCATTTGGGGCTGCCTCTCCTTTTATGGAAAATGGATATTCTAATTCATTATGGAAATGCACACGTTTAAAGATGCACAGTATAGGATGCTGTGATGTCATTGTACACATGCAGGAAACTAATAAAAATGTAAGTCCAAGTGTGTTCACTCATTCCTTTCAGTTAGTGTCCCCCTTGTAAAATTAATTGCATGTGGTTCAAGCCAACTCTGCAATACCCAAAATGGGTAGAATTCTGGACCATCATTTTAAGACTATTCTTGGGAACTGAACTTTACTCAGGATCCAAATTCTGCTGCCAGCTTCTGCCTGTAGGCCCCTCCTAGGGCGAAAAAGTCTCCTTTTAAGAACTGGTTCCCCTCCCACATTCCTGCTCTTGATTCCCCTAAGCAAATAAAACCCAGATGGAACCTCCACGTCTTCTCTACTTACCACTTCAGGCATTTTTGATATGCCCCATTTGCAGTAACTTCGGCTTTTATTGCATGAATTCTGCTGTTAGTCACCTTGAACTGTGCAAGTGAAAGTGGAATGCAATTATTCTGAGTAGGTAAATAAATAAAAGTATCTGTGGAACTCACCTCAGGAGTATCCTCTTGGCTCTTCTCTGATTTTTTGTCATGTGCGTTAAAAAACTTTATTGGGTTGGAGAGCGCCATGGTGAGATCTAGGGAAATAATCCAGGATTTTCAACAATATCATATCATCCCTCTCCTACTTATTCCTTACTGCTATGTTTCTAGGAATATGTTAGAGATCATATATCCTGAGTTTTGAGTCTCTCAGTTCTCCAGATTCATGCATAATAGCACAGGTTCATTAAGGGAGCAACCCTTAATGAAGTTCTGTCAGGATGAGCAGGCTAGGATTCAGCACATATCTGGATAAGCCAGGGGTTTTCAGCACAGTTGGGCTACACTGGCTTAACTCTCTCATCCTCAGCTCAGCATCCCCTACATCCCAGCTGGCTATGCTGAGCCCAGTAGAACTTAAGCTGGTGTAAAGAGGTGTTTGGATTTGCTATCCCACTTTATCACTACCCTAAGGAGTCTAAGGGACTCAGGGACTAAGGGACACAGGTGGCGCTGTGGGTTAAACCACAGAGCCTAGGACTTGCCGATCAGAAGGTCGGCGGTTCGAATCCCCGTGACGGGGTGAGCTCCCGTTGCTCGGTCCCTGCTCCTGCCAACCTAGCAGTTCGAAAGCATGTCAAAGTGCAAGTAGATAAATAGGTACCGCTCCAGCGGGAAGGTAAACAGCGTTTCCGTGCGCTGCTCTGGTTCGCCAGAAGCGGCTTAGTCATGCTGGCCACATGACCCGGAAGCTGTACGCCGGCTCCCTCGGCCAATAAAGCGAGATGAGCGCCGCAACCCCAGAGTCAGTCACGACTGGACCTAATGGTCAGGGGTACCTTTACCTTTAAGGAGTCTCAAAGCGGCTAACAATCTCCTTTTCCCTTCCTCCCCCACAACAAACACTCTGTGAGGTGAGTGAGGCTGAGAGACTTCAGAGAAGTGTGACTGGCCCAAGGTTACCCAGCAGCTGCATGTGGAGGAGCAGGGAATCGAACCCGGTTCACCAGGTTACGAGTCCACCGCTCTAACCACTACACCCCACTGGCTCACCCCCTGAAAAGGGGGTGTATCTCTTTAAGCAATGGTGTTCTTGGGACACATGCCTCATGGGTAGGAGATGGCTACTCACATCAGGACACATTTCCACTTCACCCCTCCCATTTATGAAAATCACTGGATTTATGTATACCTCATCCAGCCCTTAAGAAACAACTACTACAAATAATGACCACCTGACCATCATGCCTCAAGTTGTCAAAGGGCCTACAGAGTTGGCAAGTCACATTCTGGATCTGGTGCTTGTAATGGGTTGGTGAAAGCGGACCAATAGTGGAGGGTTTGTTGTGATCCAGTTGTCATGGTCAGACCATTTTCTAGTAAGGTCTACACTGCTAACTCGTTTTTCTTCATGGTGGTGGTTTAACCTTTGAAATTCTTCATGGCACAGAATCCAGATACTGTAAGGATCACCTTCCATATTAACCTGCCCAACTTTTACTGAGCCCCCTCCCAGAGTGTCACCACCTTCGCAGATCAAGAAGGCAGATCTGTGGCACCCCCAATATAGAACTCCTTCCCAGGTACCTGCTGGATTATCTTTTCGGTGAAATGTCATAGGAAGACATTGTTATTTCTTCAGGCATTTGAATGATGCATATTTTCAATATTATAAGGGTGATGCAATTTAAACTCTGCTAATATCTGCAGGTTTTATTCTGCTGTTTTAATTAAGACTTCATTTGCTATTTTGTATTGATTTTAACTGTGCCATTGTACATTTTATCATTGTAGTTTTTCTTTTCTGCTCTGGGGTAGATATTATGAAGATGCCACTAAAAAAAAAGAAGGTAACTACATCCCTCTTTCAGGTTTTTGGAATACGGTACCTGCCCACGAATCCGGAACATAGTCTTTCATCTCCACATACACAAAGAGAGAAGGCATTGTAAGTGGCATGTTGCTCTCACTACGAAGGCAAACATGGTGATAGCCTAAAACAGAAAGCACATATCCCAATAGAAACAGGTGGCAAACAGAATGCTACTGAGGGACTGTTTTGGAAAATGCTGGTGGCAATCAGAAATCAGCTTCGGATGATGCAAGGTGCAGCAAGTCACCTGCAATGGCAGGTTCTGCGTACCAGTAAGCAGGGCTGGCCCAAGGCATTTTGGCACCTGAGGTGAACCACAAAATTGTGCCCCCACCAGGGGAGAAGGGGTGAGTGAAGATCCACATCAGGAACAAGGGGCAATAGTGATCTACATCAGGAACTAAGTGTGTGGGGAGACCAGTAGCACCTCCAATTTGCCAAGAGGCTGCTGTGGAGGTGGCATGGTGGGGTGGGTGGGCACTGCGGAGGGGACGCATCCAACCTCCAAGGTGCACACTGCAACCATTGCTGCCACAGTGCCTTCCTTGGAGTCTGGCTCTTCTGCCCGCCTGGATCCTGCTGCCTGAGGTGGTTGCCTCACCTTATCTCATGGATGGGCCGGCCCTGCCAGTAAGGATAGTGGGCATGGGAGCTGACTCATGGAGCACAGGCCCTCAGGAAGTTATCCTGTATAAGTCCTATTGAAATGGCCAGGAGTTATGAATCACAGATAATAGAATTGTAGAGTTGGAAGCGACCACAAGGAACATCTGGTTCAATCTCCTGCAATGCAGGAATCTTTTGCCCAACATGGCGCTCAAACCCATGATCCTGATTTTAAGAGTCTCATGCTCTACCAACTGAGCTATAGTTGTGGAAGCTCCGTTCATTTCAATTAATTGTGGCAATGTCTCAGTCTGGTGAGGAAAACAATAATTTCCATATACAAACCATGACACATCCTCACTATGAATATTTATGGCTCTGGAAATGATAGGGTAGAAGTTAGTGAAAGGACTCTAGAAAAGCACAAGCAAAATGACCAAGCACCTCTTGTATACAAATAGACTAAATTGCTAGATTTTTCAGTTAACAGAGGATGCAGCTATGATTAAGTTATATAGAAAGGGAAGAAGCAGAGGGCATTTGGTAAAATTAATAAGCATCAAGTTTAATATCAACAGAGAATACACAGACACACACACAGAGAAAGAGAGAGAGAGAGAGAGAGAGAGAGAGAGAGAGAGAGAGAGAGAACAAACATAAAGCTCACTGCCACTAGCAGTTTCTACATATATCCTATAACACATGAAGGGCATATGGATTCATGCAGAGAAATTACTAGTCAACCAAATGATCTAGTGAAGAAAATAAGTCCATTTTCAGAAATCTCAAAAATAGTCCATTCTCACCTGAACGCACAGCAGTGATGGGAATGACACGTTGCCCTATGAACTTGCCTCCTTCCTCCCAAACCACAATTCTGAGAGAAGCTAGCTCTGGCATCAAAATCTGTCAAGAAAGAATCAAATGATGCTTATCTTCAATTGACTTAAAATATTTTAGAAAATTGAGTTCTCAAGAATCATGAATCACTAAGAATTCCTGGATTGTCCAAGTATTGGACTTCTGGCTCACTCAGTTTGAGGGCAATTTTTCTTTTCTACTTCCAGTTCATTTGTTTTTGCTAGCTCTCTGTTCCCAATAATAACAGGCTATATGTTTTCTCCACTAGTGTCCTGTAGATTATAGCTGGCTGAGAAAACATAGCGCGTGTGCAGTTGCACAACACTGATTTGTATGCAGCATTGTATCAACCTAATTGATTCTAAGTAAATGCCAGAGTATACAAAACAGCTTAGTGTTCCCTATTTTGTTTTGGGGTTTTTAGCACACAATTCCCCCCCCCCCCAATAACCAGAGGTAGAGTGTGTGATAAGGAATGTGTGTTTTTGGAAAGAAGGAAGGACTGTATGAGATACGGTTCATAATGTTTGAAACAGGAGTATGGCTGATTTAAATGTGATAACCCTAAATAAATAGTTCACAATGGGCTAAGTTTATGTCCTGAACAACAGACAACTAAATTTCCTCACCATTCACTATAAAAACTTCACTCCTTTGCACAGGAAGATGTTATCTTAGGAGGTGATCTAAACTGAAACATTAGGGAATCTCGCTACAAAATGTACATGTCAGGCAACATCTCTCCTCCAGTGATCGCAGGGAACTTAAAACTATTGCACCTCCTTGAGAGGTGGGGACTGCGAGATACACAGAGTGAATTTGACTTGACAGACGTGAGCTTTTCATTTCATACCAATTTAAAACAAATACCTGAATCAAGTTTGTTACGGCTTCCAGCTCACTACTCACTATGGTAACATCCACAAGTATTGGCTCTATAAAAATTACAGATCACACGTCTGGCTCAACTTCTTTTACATTGTGCTCATGGTTAGAAATGAGTCATTCCTGGTCTCTTAAACCAGCTTTGCTTGCTAATCAGGACATTAGAGAATGAATTGAGACAGCTCTTAAGAATTACTTTGATGAGAATAAGCAGGAGGGGACTTCTATTATGGGAGTTTCAGGGGAATTTGTATAAAAGGGTTGTTGTTTTTAATAGAAAAAAGAACCTTCTCTGAGATAAAGAACTAAGAACTAGAAATGTCCTTACTATTACAGGAATACAAGAGGACCGGGTCAACTAAAACATACAAAATAATCAACGCTGTCAAATTTATACATGAGGGGGAAATAAAATTAAGATGCCTTCTAGTTTAACAAAGCAACTGTATACTTCCATAGTCCATTTGATTTGCAAGTTCCACTTTAAACGCACAGGACAAAATATTTTGTGGGTTCATAAAATAAGAACAGTGGACTTGGATCTGGAATATTTTAATTTTAAAAAGCTTGTTCAGACAAGAGCTCAGTGGGTAATTTTTGGATAAGCCTCAGTCTCTCAGCTTCAGTTCTCCATCTGTGAAATGGAAATGTCAATTATTTGCCTCACAAGGTTGCCTCACAAGAAGGAAATCAGTATTGTAAAAAACACTGTGCATGAAAGCTGGCAAAGAAAATGTAAAATATAAGCAAGTGGCACCTAGATCACTCAACCCCACACACCCTATTTACACTGTAGTTTGAAAGTCGACCTCAGTCCATGGAAGTCTAGAACTGTCAAAAAAGCTTGTTCTTAGAAGAGACACCTGTTGCATGAGGCACTGTTACCTTTTCAAAGACAAAAGCATCCTCTTTCCATACAGGGTTGATTGAGTTGGCATTTGGTGACATCTTGGTTCTGTATCTGCGTTTTGGATCACCCGGCAGTCCATATAACTCCACTTCTACATATGACCTCACACTACGCTCTGAGAGGAACTGACCAGAAAGTATCTACGAATACATGGAAACAAGATCAACGGAGCATTTACTTAAAGCCAGTTTACATCATCCATTGTTATATCATTAGAGACTGTCACTATATTGCAGATGGAATTCAATTACATACTGGCAAAACTCATGTTGCACAATTAAAGTGAAATTGCCACTCTGGTGCAACAATCCCCCCTCGTCTCACAACTTGAACTTTTTGCAGGAAGAAAAGTGATGGGAAAACACTGAAAAGCTGCCAAATGTGAGATAACAACTGCTCAGTACAATGTTGTATAACCTCCATGCAAACTTTGTGAAAACAAATCAGGATGATTACACAATAATTAGTTCATTGGGAAAAGTCCTTAGTTTGTGGTTCTTCTCCACTTTAATCCTTCAGATGCATTTTCTTGCTTTAGTGCTACTTGTGTCATCTTTCTATTGCTCATTCTCCATTTTCATTTGACTCACTACATTTAAACACGGAAGGAAACTAGCCTTTTTCAAAATACCACTTTGCAGGTTACTGCAGGTGCATTTTTCCACAAAGAGCCTTGCTGGGTGATAAATGGGCCTCCAGACTATACCCCTGTTTAAAGGGCTCTAAATCCAGAAGCAACCTAGCGCTTGTTACTTACTGTTATTGAGAGTGTGCTCGCCACCACCACATCAATGCGATCCACAGAGAAAGGGTCAAATTGCTTATCTGGGCGACGCATGAAGTCATGCTTGAGAATATAACCGCTCTGTCCATTGAATTCAAAGAGAGCCAGGTTCTGCTGCATGGGAATATCTGTTAAGGGAGCAGGCCAACAGGAATAAACAAAGGCAGGAGTGTCTGTTAGTATGTATGTACTGTATGAATGAAAAGCAGATGAAATTGTGCTTCAGCAGCATATTCATTTCAAAGTCCTCAGTGTGCTTTACATAAAGGGGATTAGCCATCTCGTTACCTGTTGGCTTACTCAAGTTTCAACTATAGGGCCACGTTCCAGCACAGATTCTGAAAGTGCCCATTTGTTTTTAACTGCTCTGGCACCTTTATATGAGTGCACTTCTACACACATCTACTCACGAGTAAACCCCATGGCATTCTAATCGGTTTATTGCAGAGTTAACTCCACGCAGCATCCTACTTCATGAGATGTATGGATGTAATAATTATGTTCCAACACTGATGTCACCTATGTGTAGAAATATATATATATATATATAGGCACCATCATGTATGAAAGCTGTACATCTGTTTCATTCCATGTACACATGCTGGGAAGCTGCAAATTGACCATACACATGTGGTGAAAGAAGCACATCTGTACTTGTCACATGTGATGATATAAAACTTTCTCCTAAATGGAAATGATACTGATGTAGGAAAACATTCATGAGTAAAGTGCCGGTGGATGTTTGCACACAGGCACTGAGATACATAGGACAATAAATCAAACTAATAAGGAAGAACGGAAGATAATGAGGAAACTGCATCTTCCTGCCACTTCTATTGGGTATCCAATATCTTCTGTTGGGTATCCAGTTTTAAAATGAATGAACACCTCAGTCCACTTTCTCATTACATTCCTTGTCCCATTCCTCTTACAATTCCATCAACACCTTCATTCTCTTGTGTACTTTTTTTGATTCATCCTGCCTCCCTTTTTCCCAAATTTATTACACTGCCTCCCTGCAAGTTCCCATCTGTTCACTTTATCCTCCCACTCTTCTCCTCATCACACAACTCTGCTCTTCTATGCATGAGTGTAAGGAAGAAAGGAAAATTACTGAAGAGATGGAACAGAAGTCATACTGGCCATTGTGTTCCAAGGGAGACTGAACCCCTTCCCTTCCTCACAGTGAAATGAGAGTAGATCAAACTATGCAAGGCTGCAGCTATGAGGGAGGTCACAGATGTTGCACTACATTACACATCCACTGCAGGTCAGGCATCCCTTATGTCCTCTGACTTGCTATATTAGCACTGCAGCAAGCATCTGGTAATGTCATCTGCACCAGCAACATATGGAAACTGCTGTAGGCAAGATGAAGTGCTGCACTCGTACTGTCAATATATGCAATATATACTCCATTTCCCCCATTACAAGAAGAAGAAGAAGAAGAAGAAGAAGAAGAAGAAGAAGAAGAAGAAGAAGAAGAGGAGGAAGAAGAGGAGGAGGGGTAGTTTGGATTTCACTCCCCTTCAGGAGTCTCAAAGCGGCTAACAATCTCCTTTGCCCTTCCTCCCCCACAACAAACACTCTGTGAGGTGAGTGGGGCTGAGAGACTTCAGAGAAGTGTGACTAGCCCAAGGTCGCCCAGCAGCTGCATGTGGAGGAGCGGAGACGCGAACCCGGTTCCCCAGATTACGTGACTACCACTCTTAACCACTACACCACACTGGCTCTGAATAGAATCTGTGAATTCTACTTCAGTTGTACCTGGCCATTCAATATCCAAAGAGGTTAGTGACCTCTTGCCTGAATTACATCATGAGCTCCACTTATTGTTCTATGTATGCTGATTTAGCTTCCTGCCTTTAAGGTGCTCACCCTGAAGTCATGCCTTTCTGCCTTTCCATCAGGAAGTATTGATACTGCCACTGTTTTCCAATGTCTCTCCCTGCCTGCTTCCTATATATTCCCAGTCTTAAGAAGTTCTGAGCCCTATATAGTCATTTCTATCAGGGACAAAAATCACCCTGTGGCAATTTGTCCTTATCAATCTCAGATTTTGGGTAATAGGAATACTTGTGGCCTCTTTCTTGTTTAACTTTTAGTAGGGTGGGCTGTGTTCTGTGTTAGACCTGCCTTTTTATATATATTGTGGGGTTGTTTTTTAGCTTTTAGTTTTGTTCTGGTTTTTTATACTTGGCTTTAATGTTTGTATCATTTTGTAAGTCACCGTGGGTCACTTTTATATCTATATCTCTGTATGTAAAAAATGCCTGTTGAAACTTCATTTCTGGGTTGCCATATTCTATCAGATGGCTCTGGACTGGCCCTTGAGGCAAAAGGAAACAGATTAATTTGTGTTGCAGGCAGTCCTTTGACCCCACCTGCTTCCTTTGAAAGGACACCTGGATTATATCCAAAGGTAGCTTTAATTTAGCAAAAAGCCCCTCCATGAGCAAGTTGGGGGAACCTAATTTTCACCAGTCTTTCCCCCCAATACTGCAGCCCCACCCCATTCTGTTCCAGAGGGTCTCCGAACTCTCAGGAGCAGCATTTTCGGAAGGAAGCAGGGCTTCGGCAGGTTGGAGGGGATGGCAAAAATCAGGTGTGCCAAACTGCACAGCTGGCGGCCCTTTCTTTTGTGGCTATAAACATCTGTCTTCAGCACATGTGGAGACTTTGCATTGGAAAGATCTCTAATTAAATTCGGCAAGCTTTGATGCTGACCCCTTGCATTTTTGGGTGATATGGGGAAATATCCAATATGGGGGGCGAACACCCAGTAATAATAATAAACATAAATGAAGGAACACAAATGAAGAAAAGAAAAGAGAAAAGGCAAAGAAAGAATTATACATAGCAGGGTAGTGAAGGTGGTGGCGGTGAAATTAAAAGAGTCAGAAAATTATTGATCGCCTATGAACAGGAAGGGACTGTAAGAGGTGCACCACTTACCAGTTGTCTGGAAGTTTAATGCCACCATTTGACAGCCAACATTCCAGAACATCTGAGGCATGTAGTTAGAAGAATCCATCCGGGTACCCTTGGGATAAATTCGGCTCATCTGCCTCTTGTTGTAGCTGAATTTTCCTAATAGGAGTCCCATCTCCGAAGTTTATTGCAGTATATATGCCCTTGGCAGTTTTGCTCTTACAGGGTTCCCAGTATGAGCTTTTCATGGAGCTGTCCAGGGTGCTGCCTATATTCTGACTCTTCCCTTGCTTCACCAGTCTGGAGTTTTTATTTACCTTGACTTGCCTGGCTCTCGTTTGGTGGAACATGAAACTTTGCTGTGAACCCTGCACTCCCCCCCCCCCACCTCAGATTGCTGTGGCCAGCACTTGGAAGAGAACACTACACAGCTAAAGTGTTTTTAAAGGTTTACTAAAGTTTAATATCACAGTGCTGCAAAGTTAACAACAACTTCTGTGCGAATCCTATAGAAATCAATAGGTACACCTTATATATAATAGTTCTAAGGAATACCCATTTGGGGAACTGGCCTTGAGTCATGGAAGGTAGCAGTAGATTTTATCCACTGAAGTTTTCCTGTTCATGCAAGGACTGCCACTTGTGTGAACAGAGCGTCCCCTTTTCCTCCCCAGTGCATTCTCAGATCTGTTCTGGGGTTTCCCTAAATCCTGCAGAGCAAATCGTGTGTGTGTGTGTGTGTGTGTGTGTAGGACCACACAGGGAGAGGAGATAGATATGTTCAGTTTCATAGTAAGTCCTTGTGCAAACAGGACAACTTCGTTGGATACAACCTCTTGTTTCCAGACAGTAATATTATGATTGGCTGCATGTGACAAACTTTTAAATATGTGAATAGGTGCACTTGCAGGTGCACCAAAGAAAAAGGATACTCTACAAACTGGATGGGCGATTTGGTCAGCAGGTCATAAGCCTTCATCTCAGTGAAGGAGGAAACGACATAACTCCGGTTCTTCTCTGGAAGAACAAGCAAGGTAAACATAAATCATGCCCAGTGTTCCAGATCCTCCTATTCTACCATTTTTTCTTCACTATCAGCCCCTTGCTATTCACAAATAAAGACACTGTCTATGCATGAACCTCTGGCACAGAGTAGTAAGAAATATTGGGTTTTGATGGAGGTTGATTTGAGGACCTTTCTCTGCATGATAGTTTCCCAAAGGAATCGCTTAAGCAGCATTGAAGCCCTCAGACAGTATCACCTGAGCAAGTGTTTTGGTTGTGAGAGTAACCAGTAATCAACTGCTAATCAAATCTGTGGGTAAACAGCATTTCTTGCAAGAAGGACTATTGACACATTTTGGAAACCTAGAGGGATGGTGCCCATAACTTCACTGCAAAGTGTTCCACGGTGTCCCTTCTGCACCTGTCCATGACATTTATTTATTTTTACTTTCTCTTTTTCTTCTTCATGCATTTAAGCTGTCCACCTATCTGCCCTAGTTCAGGAGGCCTTGCCACATGTGACAGTAGCGTGACAGTAGTTCTCTGCTTATGTTAAGGTGAGACCACCTCCATTGCTTTGCTATGATTGAAGATGGGAATGGGTACTCTAGATTCAGGAAAGGGGCAGAAGGCTTAGAAGTAATTGGTATAAAGGATCTGGAGCTGCTGGTCCTTTTTTGGAATAGAATCAGCTATTGTTGCCTAATATTTTTAGAAGAAGCAGCTTGTTTTATAGTAAGTGCATAATCTTTATTAGTCCTTTGTTCCATTTCCAGACTTCTTTTCCAGGAGTTTTATGTAGCATAGAGCAGTCCGCAATTTTATTTAGTTAAAATATGAGGATTCAGAAGCCCCCAGATTTTTGTCTGACACTAAATCAGTTGGGAATCAAAACTTGGAGAGGGGGAAGCTCTGCATTTCATCAGGCTTCCCATCAATTCCATAAATCCTTTCAAGGACACTCAATAGTTTACCCAAGCTCATGAATCTTTTGATATGCTTTGGCAGATGTAATGAAAACATGGCTCATGATATATGGTTTCAAGTATGCAATCTTCTCCCTTTCAGTTCTCAATTACATTGGGGCAGATACCAGAGTAATTCCAGGTACAGGGGAAATTTTCTGGGTTTACACAGCCATACTGAAGAAAAGCATCTGATTCAGGGGCTGCAAGCCAGGAACACTTATCTACAGGTCAGCGTAGCTTTGGGATGTCAGGTCACCTCCTTCTGCAACTCTAGCCTCCTAATAACCTCTATAAAAGGGAAGAAGGAATAATCTGTTAGGAGGCTGGTTAGTAGCTTTGGTTAGTGCTGCATGGCTGTGCCCCAAACCTGATGCATTTTCTACTGCACCTTGCCTTGCTCTGCCCTAAATCTATGCCTGTTCTGGATTTCACCTGGCCTATTTGCCCTTCCCCCTCCAGATACACCACCTTTGTCCAGTCTTAAGAAAACTGCATTTTCTTAAAATAAAACCCTTAACAACTAGTTTGTTTTGTTTCAAGGAAATACAGTTTTGTGAAGTAGGTGATTTGGAGCACAGAATCGGCAGGAGGGAGGTATTTAACACCTTTCTTGGGCTGCCACCTTCTCTGCTCCACACCACCTTAGGAAGACTTCCAGGATTCCAAAAGCATGTAATGTGTTGTTCAACCTTTACAGTGGAGCCTATAGATGACATCTAAATGCATGCAGATACAGTATCTTGCTCTAAATACCTGAAAACATGACATTCAATAGGACAGAGACAATAAATCTTTGCTTACGTGCTGAGTTTTCAAAGCATTCGAATTTGATGGGCTGGATGTAATTAACTAGGCTGGACATTTCTTCATATGCTGTCACTTCTAGACCTGCAGTACCCTAAGCAAAATTAGGACAGTTAGAGGAAAAGGCATATCATACAAACAGACAGACAAAATGATAAAGCCCAGTGGCAGACAGAGCCCTAAACAGAATCAGAAAGTAGTGGGTAGAACTCAGAAGAACAGTCAATGAGAACCACATATCTTTGTCCTTGAGTATAGTTGGCTTTGATCCAGCTGGAGAAGCACAGATATGCAGAAGCAAGCTATCTCCTTTGTGCATCTCTCTAGTCGGATGAGGACCAGAGTGCACAAATGGGGGGGGGGTGCAGCTGCTCCCCTGCCTCAGCAGTATTGCTAGGACAGGGACTTCCTAATTGGCCCATAGAGAACAGGGGGTGGGGAATGTGTAGACTTCTAGGCAGCACGATATCTTGGACCAGTCCTGGACATGTGGAAAGCTCAATTCTACCAAAAAGCAGGAAAGTAGGAAGATTTAAAAGCAAAACAAAAACATGTTACTGTTCAAGAGTTCTTTAAACTAAGAGCAGTAATTGTACCTCATCAGATTGCATCTTTTTAATCTCCTCTTCATCCAGGTTTCCCATGTCTTCCTCTACTTCAGATACTTCTTCAGTCACCTCACCTGACTTCACTAATAAATCAAAAGAGAAATTAGTTCATTTGTGATGACTGCAACCAGGAGTACCAACTTGGCCCCGTGACGGTGGGTGCCAGGGGGCATGTGTGCGATGCAGTGTGCATGACCCTGGCACTGAAATTTGTAGGTGTCTAGCCCCTTTATGGGGAATTTTATGGGTGTTCAGGCACCCAGTGTCCCATGGAGTTGCCACCTATGACTACAACCAAGATCTGCCAGCTATTTGTCTAAAATCTTCTTTATGATCTGAAATTCCTTCAGACTGCAATTTCCACCCTTCCCAATCCATCTACCAAACCTGGAGGTCTACAGGCTCACCTTTAAGTGAGAACTGAATCAGATTTCCTCTTCCTCATACCTACTTTGGAGACGCTTTTGAAGTCACTGATAAAGCCACTCATTCTTATAAGTGAAATTCTGTCCTAAAATGGCAGTGTTGCCCTCTGTTTCCACATCAAATCATTGTGCTTATGTCAGAGCCTTAAAAACTGATTCCAGGCTTATCTGAATTCCCACCCCCCTCCCCAAGTGAGGCCCATCCTTTGTCATAATGTACCCTGTATATGATGAAGTGGACTCTAGTCCACGAAAGCTTATGCAGTAATAACATTTGTTAGCCTGTAAGGTGTCACAAGACTGTTGCTCTTGCTGCGAAAGATTAACAGGGCTATCCCTATGGAATATATTACCTATGCTATCCTTGTCTACTGGTGTGGGCTGATCAGTCACAATATCCTCCAGACTTCTTGCTTTCTTCAGAGTCTCTTGGTTCTCCCCAGGTATGAACTGATTCTTCTTGTTCTTAATCAAGATTTTCCCCATGAGATCCTGTGGGCTTGGCAGTGGGACTCCTGGTTTTAACTGCCCAGAAGATAAGAAAAAGGTTAGCATTCATGCAAAGTTTAGGTTTTTGCATCACTCCTCTAGTGAAGACGTAGCACAAACTGCCAGGGCAACTTCAGACCAAGCTAACACCTGCTTGCATGATAACTTCATCCCATGTAGCAATTTGACATCCCTATTCACTTACTGGAAATTTTTCAAGTGGTTCTGTCAGCAGCATGTCCCCAAATATTGTTCTACAGTACTCAGCCATCTTAGCCTGCTGCTTCGGCCTGTAAGAAAATATAGGCATAAAACACACACATGTCAAGCCTGAAGACTGGCCTCATCCCTGCTCCATACCCCCAAATCCCCACCTGTCTCTTAGCATATGCATGGTTTGCCCAAGCTTACTGTCCCATGCAAATTAAAATGTTGCCACTCTCTGCCATGTTTGTGCCATTGTATCCTAATAACTTATAAGAAGTAAGTTTGATTGAGTTGAAAGGGGCTGACTCCCAGGTAAGTGGGTTCTAATTGTGCAGCAATTATTTTTTTTACCTTGTTCCGACTAGACACATTTCTTACCCACCCCTCTACCCTTTGTCCAGAGTGCAAATCTCAGCTTTTTCTCTAATCAGTAGACACTTAGTACTCACGAGTCCACATGGTTCTCAAAGGACAGGATCACTGGATAAGGGGAGGTTTTGAAAGCGCTTTCTGCAATAGCCTCAATTGCATCCTGTAATAAGGCATGAGGCAAATGAGAAAGAGAAAGAGAGATATTGGTACTTTGCAAACCAAGGAACTCCTTGTTCTTGGTAGTTATCCAGCTTTCAGAATGGCATCAGTCATTCCTGTATGAACCTTATGATATATCCAAAGCTTTTTAAAGGGCCTCCCATTTCTATAACTGTATACAGTGAACAGAGGTGCTGGAACTCACCATGAACACCTCCCTCCATGGTCCATATGTAGATATCATAGTGAATTCATAGAGGGGACAGAGGGATTATGCATTCATTGGATATCTGCATAGAGCCTCTGCATATACAACAGCATTCCCATAGAGCTCCCTCTACACCACTGGAACCCTTGAAAACACGTGGCTTGTGATCTCAGAAAGAGAGCCTTTTGTGTGTATTGCTACATGCATGTGCAATTGTATGCATCCTGCTGAACACATGATGGTCAGGAGCAGAGCCAGCATCCCACTGAGAGTTTGCCACACGTGTTCATTGTGATATCATATGTGGCTTCTGTCTTACAGTGTCAATGTAACTCTGTATCGGGGGGGGTACAATCTCTTTGGTCTTCTGTTATTTTAAATCATGAACAGCCCCCCCAAAAAACCCCACCACCCCTCAAACTTATCTGCCTTCTTGTTCTCCTGTTGCATTACTTCTGTGACATTATGCAACTATTATTTTACCGTGTACAGTGGTACCTCGGGTTACATACGCTTCAGGTTACATACGCTTCAGGTTACAGACTCCGCTAACCCAGAAATATTACCTCGGCTTAAGAACTTTGCTTCAGGGTAAGAACAGAAATTGTGCTCTGGCAGCACAGCGGCAGCAGAAGGCCCCATTAGCTAAAGTGGTGCTTCAGGTTAAGAACAGTTTCAGGTTAAGAACGGACCTCCAGAACAAATTAAGTACGTAACCAGAGGTACCACTGTATTTAATTCTGGAGTGGATTGGAGAAAATCAGTAGGCCAAGGTTAAGCACCTCCTCTTCTTGCCCATCAGTTCTATCCTTCAGATTCTTTCCTAGCCCTTGCATTAGCATTAGAAAAGTCAGGAAGGAACACCATGTTCTCCTGTAGCCAATCACAGCTGCATGATGAGCCATGCACACCTGTAAGCACATATTTGTTGAGCTTGCACTTTAAACTTTTTAAATACATGGACTTCAAATCCCTTGGATATGAGACACTTCTCAGAGAGCAACAGTTTGGGAAATGCACAAACGGAAGGCACGATAAGATTTCCAAACAAATCCCACAGACACTTTCTCAGCTTTTTGTATTTATTTTGTAATCATACTTTTGTGAAACCTCTGTGCATTTGTCATTAACTTTTCTTTATTCCCCTCCCGACACTAGTAATTGGTAGCTTACAGTAACATTGCTTTTATCTCTAATTATCTGCCTTCTTTCTGCTCCCTTATGTGGCATCGTGCAATTGTATACTGTGCTATTTTATGACTTCTTTGTGGAAGCTGAGCCTTGATATGCAGCGTTAGTACTAAGGTTCAGCATGGCCTGGGACTTGATATTACCTCTTGCTAAGCAACTGTTCCTGATTGAACAAGCAGCAGAGAACTAGGAGGAGGCTGTTAACAGTGCCTCTGTACTTAATCTGCATTTCAAAGGTTGAAAGCAGGAGAGTGTCACCTCCCCCACCTACAGCTATTTTGGAGAGGAAGGCAGCCATAGGAAGAAGGGAGGAAACATACATTACTTAAGCTATAATGAAAGGTGCATGCTGTGTTAATGGCCTGTAATTCCTTTGCAAGGTTCATTGTTGTGGTGCAGAGCAATCCTTCCATGTAATTATAGCTCCAGTGAACCACAATAGCACTCTATTTGTTTTGCAGGTTGGGTGGTGCATTGTAAAGGGGACCGTGATGTCATAAGATCTGGAATGTGAAATTATGAACACCAAACCCACAAGCATAATAGAGAAGCTAATCATTAAAGTAGGAGAAGGGAAAACGGCCTTTCATCTTCGCTCATTCCCTGCTGATGCAATTACTGTTGGAGGTACTAGTCCACTATAATCTAGCTGGATATGCCTGCCAGAACAGATATGCTTTGCACATTTTGCATCCAGAAAAAAGGCTTTGCAAGGTCTTCAAAAACATTGGGAGAGGAAAAATGCAGGTAGACATCAGGACTCTGGGTCACATAGCAGACACTGAGCAGATAGTTGGGTCACTAATGATGCATATGTTCTAAGTACTAAACTTGCATATGTAAGACCAGGCATAGGCAAACTTGGCCCTCCAGATGTCTTGGGACTATAACTCCCATCATCCCTGACCACTGGTCCTGTTAGCTAGGGATGATGGGAGTTGTAGTCCCAAAACATCTGGAGGGCGGAGTTTGCATAAGACCCAGGTTTTCAGTTTGCTATATTGGTTATCTTTGGTGTTAAATTAAAACTATTTCACTTTGTAAGACATGGAAGTAGATTCATAACTGTAAGCCACAAAGAAAATACATTTTACTGTATTTTATTTGATGTCAGATGGCATAGATGAGTAGAAGCTGAGTAGAAGCCAGAAGGAATAGCTCTTAGACTGATAAATGAAAATGGGGGCTGGGAGTGTGTGAACAAACCAATAAAGCAATAAGAAAATTGCGAAGAGCCCTAATGTCGGCTACGGTTGCTTTCTGTGTCTCAGCACATTCTTTGTACTCAGTCCAGGCCTCAGTATAGAGAAGGGGGTAGGCAACCTAAGGCCCGTGGGCTGGATGTGGCCCGATCACCTTCTAAATCCAGCCCGCAGACGGTCTGGGAATCAGCGTGTTTTTACATGAGTAGAATGTGTCTTTTTATTTAAAATACATCTCTGGGTTATTTGTGGGGCATAGGAATACTCATCAGAGTCCCTGTTCTGGGTTCTCCCATTGCCTGAGGTAGATACACTGAGTGGCTATTAGGAAGAGGCTTCTCAGTGGTGGTGGACTGATTTTTTTAATGTCCTTGCCAGGTACACTCATCCAGGTACACTCACCCAGGGGCATACGAAGGGGGGGGGGCTGCCCCAGGCACCATTCTGGGGGGTGACAAGATGGCCTGCTGTTCCCCCCCCCCCCCCGCTGCAGAGTGGCCAGGGGCACGCGTGCAGTTAGTATGGGCGCTGCTCGCATGGCATCCATACAGGCTGCCGTTCTTGTGTGCCATCTGTATGGGTGTCAGTACGGGCTGCCTCTCACACGGCGACCGTATGGGCTGCCGCGCATGCGCAGTTCGTACGCACATCGTGCATGCGCCGCCAGGTCCCACCCCGCGTGTTGGAGAGGGTTCCTCCGCCACTACACTCACCTGGAATCAAATCTGATGTCATTTTGGCACCAGGCAAAGAATATTTATTTTCACAGATTTTATCTGCTTTATCTGACTAGGTTTGTTATGTTTTTCTGTTTCTTCTACGAATGTTGATGTTTTCAGTATTTTTTAAATTTGCGTTTTGAAATTTTGTGAAATCTCTAAAAACAAAAGGTAAAAAAAAAAACCATCTAAAGATATCTGTACCTTGAACAATATTTCAGTTGTCATGGTGAATCCATGGGTGATAATAGGCTCCTCATCTGGAGGACGCCCCTTCCAGCAATCAAGTTCCACACAGCGGCAGCCAGCCAATAGGGTCTGCCGATACATTTCAGGAGAGGAGATTCCAGAAAATTGTCCAGCTGCAAAAAAGGGGGGGAAGGAGGAAAAATAAGCCTGTCATCATCATCTATGCAGCCATATCTTTTGAATGAAGAGAAGGGAAACTCATTTCTGCTACACAAATGTTTAAAACTTTTATTTCTTTTTTAAAAATGACTTGTGACTTCTCCATTTCCAAAAATTCAGAAAACTTTAATTCACCTATGACATAATTGAAATTATGAATATTGTTCACACACACACACACACACACACACACACACACACACTGCTATATAATTGTGGGTTGTATTGAAAATTGTTATGTTTTTAAAACCCTTTTAAAAGAAAGAATTGTTATATAACTTATTTCAGAATAGGTAGACAGAAGTAGACATGTGGACAGTAAGCAAAACAAAAATAACAATAAGTAGGGCATATACGTAAAAGGAACATGAAGCAATATCTACAGCACAATCAAGCCAGTGTCATACATATAAATAAAGGTAGTTATGGACAATTCTACTATGAATTTTGGACAATAGTTTGTCCATCTGTTCTCTATTTGTTTGGACACCTTTCAAAATATCATCACCAATCTTGGCACAAGGGTTGCTGAGATGGGGGCAGTGGTCTTCATCTACATCTGGATGCCAGATGCCATTTTGAATCAAGATGGCAGACCAAAATGTGATTTTTGATATGACTTTACCTGGTTTTTAGCACATGTTCTGCCACTTCATTAACAAACTTGACATGAGGGTTCCTAAGGTAGGGACAGCCATCTTCATCAATATTTGGATGCTGAGTGCCATTTTGATTCAAGATGGCGGACCAAAACATGACCTTGCCTGATTTCTGGTGTGACAGGTCCATTCACAAATTTAAAAATTGTTTTAAAATTTTAATATTTTTTTCTTTCTATAAATTCCCAGACATTGCCAGGCATTCCCTGCTAGTGATAAATAAGTCATGGCCTGATGAACAGTTTTCATAATGAAAGTAAGCTACAAAGCTAAGTCAAGGGTCAGTAGCTACCCTCTTGAAATACAACAGTTAGTAGAAATGGACATATCTCCTCATGGCTGCATACCTGTTAGATAGGTGTTGTGGGATGAGTTGATGAAGTAGTGAGAGAGTGGCTGGCTCATATCCTGGTGCAGCAAGAGTTTATCCTGTGATACTATACTGTTTTCAGGACCACACAGGAACCAAACCATTCCTTCTGGAGACAGCTGCCCTGCAAGATAATTTTTAAAATGTTACTATTGCTGATAACAAAATACAAGGGCCTGGAGGAACTGAGTTTGCATATTCCTGCCCATCTCAGCAATGAGTGATTGATTTCAGTGGGGCTACTCTGAGTATTATTTAGTCAGATATACCCAATAATATAATTATTAATAATAATTTATTATTTATACCCCGCCCATCTGGCTGGGTTTCCCAATGATTTTAAGCTGCCCTAGGCCCAGGCTACTGAAAGATTTCCATGTAATAAACAGATTCTTCCTCTTCCCTTGATGACTTTGCACCATCCACGACTCCTCATTCTCTGCTACCACCTCCTGCCACCATCGCCAATAAAAAGGAGGCCAAAATGGAGGCCAGTGGTGAGTGGGATAAGGCGAGGTGGAGGTGGCGCCAGAGGAGGAGACAGGGAAGGAGCTCCTCAGGGACCCAGGTCTGCTGTCCCTCCCAGCTGTCCTGAGCCTGCTGCCCTGAAGCAACTGCCTCACTGAGAATTGTGGGCAGTCCATCCCTGGCTGCCTTAATAGTGGACCTCTATGACCATCTCTATCTGGTTTTCATTTGCAATGTTTTATTTTGATCTTTTGTAATGTTACATTTGATGTTTTAAGGATGGTTGTAATCCATTTAGGGTCCCCCCCCCCCTGGAATTGTAGTGATATAGAAATAATAATAGCAACAATATTACGATACATACTTCTGCTGATGGAAAAAATAAACTCACCTCTTTGAATATTCATCCCACTGGGCTCATACTTGTCTATGAGACCCTGAACCTGTTGTGGCTTGGCAGGGGGGAAAAGCATGTCGTTGAGGTGAGAATCTCGCTGTTTCTTGTTAATGAATTTTGTCAAGTGGTCTTTGGTCATGTATGGTTTGGCTTTCGAATGGCTAAGCAGAGACAATGGAAAAAGGACAAAGAGAGAGTGGTGTCTTTAGATGTTCTGGAAAATCCCTCTTAGCAGCAAGACAACTTTTCCTACACTCATTTGTGGTTTTGACATGACTAATTCCTTCTTACCCTTGCCCTGTCCGATACTTTACATTTGGTATCAGCAGTACTACAAGATGTGGGGGGACTGGGGATTTATCATGCTAAAACGGTCATCCAGTAGCATGAAGTGGGTGCTGGAAAAACATGCACTGCAATGTTGGTGTAAGTAGAAGTTATGGGGATAACTAGGCATTATAGTTATGATGGGATGCGGGTAGCGCTGTGGGTAAAACCTCAGTGCCTAGGACTTGCCGATCGTATGGTCGGCGGTTCGAATCCCCGCGGCGGGGTGAGCTCCCGTCTTTCGGTCCCAGCTCCTGCCCACCTAGCAGTTTGAAAGCACCCCTAAGTGCAAGTAGATAAATAGGTACCGCTTTATAGCGGGAAGGTAAACGGCGTTTCCGTGTGCTGCGCTGGTGCCGGCTCGCCAGAGCAGCTTCGTCACGCTGGCCACGTGACCCGGAAGTGTCTGCGGACAGCGCTGGCTCCTGGCCTCTTGAGCGAGATGAGCGCACAACTCTAGAGTCGGACACGACTGGCCCGTACGGGCAGAGGTACCTTTACCTTTACAGCATGCTCACATTTAGTCTGACCGTAAGCACACTTAATTCTGTACTGGATAGTGACCAATGTTCACAAAATGGTGGGAGGAATGGGGATAATCTTGCTACCCTTCACCACTTTTTCATTTAAAAAGTAACAGTGCTGTCAATCGAGCAGTCTGCAAAATTCCAGCTGGTTCTCACAGCCTCCCTTTGCCTGTGCAGCATCCCTTCTCTCCCACACCTGCTGGCTGCTACATAATGGAGGCTTACTGGGAGGTAAATATCTCATCGATCTCTGGGCGAGGACATAGATTCATCAGGAACGTTTTGTACACAGCTTCAGGAAAGTCCTCTGGATTGATGCCGTCATTCTGGAAGCAGAACAGCAATTCTTGATGACTGTTATCGACCCTTTTGTGGACTTCATTTCCAAAATGAAGGGGCCCAAAGCCTACCCTGGAAGTTGGGCCCTCTGTCCTGGATGCCCTTCCCTGCCCAGGCCCAGATATGCGTGCTTTAAATGTATTTCTACCTCCACCCTCACTTGGTTTCAGTGTATCTATGTGGGGTTTTGTTGTTGTTCATTTGATTGTTTGTGATTCTTTTTGGTTTGTCTTGGCAAGATACAGCAACTAAAAAATTTAATAAATAATAATAAATGTGTGCCAGGTGCACATCATTCAGTAGTGAAGAATAAATACACTGTACTCAGCTTTACATGCATTCATACACATTCTTGTTTTCATTTTGTGTGTGTGTGTGTGTGTGTGTGTGTACTCTAGGACTGAGACCTCTCACTGAACACAAATACCTTCTGAGGTTGAGCTAAGAGATTCCAAGACTGAGACAAACCAAGAGGGATCTGTTGAGTTGGACATTGGTAAATTCTCTCTTCACAGTTCCTGTGATCCAAATAATCATCAGACACACACACCCTCCACACACACAGCTAGTTAAATACAAAGGTACATCTAACACTATGTGCATTTTAGCTCTAAATAGGCAGTGTTGTACTGTGGTACACTGTATATTGTACAGTAATGCAGTTTTCCCTGGAAAACTGACTTTTTTACAGTTATTTTACTGATGTGTTAGCAATGGGCATCGATACTTCATAGAATTAAACTGGTTTAACTGCCATTCGGTTTCCTCAAGGAAGCTGGGAACTACAGCATTTTGAGGGGAGTTAGGAACCTCTAACAGAACTTTCCAACCTACAATTCCCAAAAGTCTTTGGAAGAAGACATAAGCTGGTATAAAATGAATATAAATTTGTTGGGCAGACATGTCTGTTGACTATGAGCCCTAGGCTATGGAGAATATACTTCTTACCTTGCCCTTCGGAAGATGGCAAGCACTTAATGCTGCTTCTACCCTTTTTCTGTCTGCAGGAAATGCTTGAAAAATACTGAAAGAGATAGAAAAGGGTGAGTGAGAGCGAAAGTTATTGGGGAAGAGCTATTTGGCAAAACTTCCAGTGGGAAAGGCAGTCCGTAGAGAGAAAAGGGCAAATTGCCCAACATGGAGGCCATTAGTTGTCTCCATGAACTAATCCAGCATAGGCTCCAACCATAGCAATAGAACTATAAGCAATAGTTATCTGATATTTCCTTCCCCTTTTCGTTTAGGAGTAAATGTGACTGAGAAAAGACAAGCAGTTCACGTTACCCTTTTTAAAAAAAATTCTGGCAGAGTAGAGTAGATGACTTGCCTCACTAAGAGACAAAGTGTCACACCCCT
Source organism: Podarcis muralis (assembly GCF_964188315.1). Taxonomy (NCBI): domain Eukaryota; kingdom Metazoa; phylum Chordata; class Lepidosauria; order Squamata; family Lacertidae; genus Podarcis; species Podarcis muralis. The sequence continues at coordinate 42,088,291 of NC_135655.1, forward strand.
CAGCAGTTCTTTGTTTCTGGCAATCTGGCATCTGGCAATGAAAGTGTTTTTGAGAACTCCATAAATTCAGGAGCCTCTCTTCTTTTCTATGTTTGCTTTTTCTTGCCAATCTTATGTTGAATGGTGCCAAGTTATGTTCCTCTGCAGATAAATGAAATGGCAACCTGTCTTTTGCCAGCCTTATTATTGTTGTTGTTAGATGATGATGACTTAATATTTTAAAATTGTTATTATTATAATTTTTCCACAAGTGAGGAAACCAGGGAGAGTGAGTCTTCCTAGGACTGGAAGCCAGGGGGATGAAGTTGTTCAAGGCTTGGGCGGTTTCAAATTTTCATTCAGCTATGAAATTCAGTGGGTGACCTTAAGCTAGTCACATTCTCTTAGCCTAATGTGCACCACACATTTAAAGCACACAACTTCCCCCAAAGAATCCTGGGAACTATAGTTTTTTTAAAGGGTGCTGTAGCTCTGTTAGGGGTAAACTACAGTTCATGGGATTCTTTGGGGGAAGCAATGAGCTTTAAATGTGCTTTAAAAGTATGGTATGGATGTGACCTCACTTAATAAACAATTAAGTTGAGGCAAACCTGGTTTCACAACATATAGTGAGTGCTGTAGAACAGCTTGATTTGTCCTGGGATTTGAAACCTGGTAAATTTTACCTCAGCCCTCTGAACTGTATATCACACTGGACCTCTCTAAGCATTCTCTCCCAAAAGAACCCCTGGGCAGCCATTTGTCCAAGAAGATCCCTCGATAGTGCAGTCATTCAAGTTTGTCACACACCATCATTAGTCAAAAGAAGCACAATGCACATGCCATACTCACTTCCTAACAGGAATTTTCCCCTCACTATTCAGTTGCAGTTTCAGCTTCACCAGTCTGTGGAAACATTCAAAATAGACAATCCTTGGCTAAGAGAAAAAAAATGGAACAAGGGAAGTATGGTAGCCATAACAATAGGGAAAAGTAAGATAACCATAAGAAAAGCCTGGGGTGAATTATTGTTAGATTTAAAGCTGAAATTTGATTCCACGTTGATTCGAAAAGTTATTAAATTCCACAGACTCGTCGCATTTGCAATCACAGGGAATCGTGAAGTGAATTGAAACTGAGATTTGGGCACCTTGTTTCCTGACATCCCAAGCTAAACTCAAAGGCAACAACATTTCATATTGAGATGATTAATACAAGTCAGCGGAACTTGCCAGAGAATTAGCATCATGATGCTAAAAAGAATCTTCTGTTGATATCATACTTAAGCTTTCTGGATTGAATTGTTTATAGTACATTCCTCTCATCTCAGCACATGACTAGTTTCATGTCATCAAAATACAAAAGAAGTGTAACAGTTGGAATGATACATGCTTGCAGTGTATCATCACCTGATCAGGTCCTAGCTAGCCAAGTCCTCCTTTGGGACACTATATGACATAAGGGACCAAAACAGGACATTCAGCTCTCTCTCTCAGTTTTCCTTTTTCCAGCTGACATCCAGTATTCCATAGCTCTGTCCTCACTGGGCTGGCTTTGGGGGGGAGGCACTGACACCTTACTTTTAAACCGTTGTTTTGTACTTTGCAAACTTGAGGGTTTCCATAAGCACCCCAAGTCTTATCCCTTCTTTCTCAGGGGCCGCCCTTTCTGTTGGCACTCAACACTTTAGCATGCTATTTGAAGGAATAACAGAAAACACTTGGTAGTATGAAGTTATTTGATAACTACTTACATTCTCTCCAGGAAGGAATAGCGGGAAGCATTATATACAAAGGGGTTCCTAGAAATGACCATGATATCATCTGCCCAAGCCTGAAAAAACAAGATGTGTGTACACATGGAAAGACTGGAAAATGAACTGTGCAACACCCTCACTTCCAGTGCCGCTGAGCAAGTGTGTTATGGCCAAGTTCCACATGGAACTTGTTCATTCTCTGCCATTGTTATCCATTCTAAAGTGATGCCCTCCAGCTAGACAGCCATTGAAATAAATGATATTTAGTTTCTGGTATATAAGCTTTAAATCAGGATTTTAGTGGAACAAATTATTCTTTTCCCTGTTTAAAGAGGGCACTTCGATACATCTTACAGGTACCTGTCTATAATAAATAAAGAGCATCAAGGTAAAAAACCCACAAAAGTTTATTTATTAATTAACTTATATTCTGTCTTTCCTCCAAAGAGCTGAAGGTAAATAAGCAGAAATCATTTTCTCAATTCCTGTTTTCTCAAGTTGAAAGCAGGTGTGTCTTGCAAAGCATCCAGCAAACTTCATGGCCAGTCAGGGATTAAAACATTAATCTCTCATAGCCAAACCCAGCACTTCAAATATTTTACTGGCTTTCTCAGTGACTCAGCATGGAAGCTCCATTTATCTTTTTGCTTGCGCAAACTTCCAGGATAATTGAGGAGCAGGGCAGCATAAACTGCTCTTTTTGTGAATAACATGTGCTCACTCTTTGAAAAATAAGTCACTAGTGGACAGTTTGCCCATCTTCCCATCACTCCTTTTGGAGTCAATTTCAGAACTCTTCATGATGCCCCAGCCCAATTCCTTTTATAGTTTTTGAATACCTTTCCAACATTTTCTTTATAGGAAACAAAATTGTGAAAAGTGAGATCCACCAAATCAGGACCAGAAACCACAGTCAATGTCTTGAGAAAGAAATTGTTGTCTGGGAAATCCAGGTTGAAAACGTCTCGGAGCTTCTGGCTCTGCAAAGGATAAACAAACATGAAAATTTCAAGTAGGAATGCAGAGGGGAGGACAAGTTGCCTGCCTGAAACAACAAGAACTGGGTCAACCTTTTGCTTGAAATTCAAAGTGGAATGATTCAGCTTGAAGATCAGAAAACATTAACCAATATAGCATTTTTCAAAAATTATAATTCCCTTTACTCATTGAATAGTGTAGTACTTTATTCATTTACTGTTTATAGAAGGGATGGGGAACCTGTGGCCTTCCAGATGTTGTTGGATTACAACTCTTATCTTCTCAGTGCTGGCTGACACAGATGTGATTTAGGAGCATCTGGAGTCACTAGTTCCCCATCCCTAGTTTACTGAAAAGTTTAACATGTTCCCACCCCAGCATAGATTATTGAACTTCTTGCAGAAATACTATAACAGGGTCAGATGCTAAAATAAGCTCAGAGCTGTCAGAAAATAATGGCAGCTTTGTGTCGAGATTGTCTCCTCCATTGTTTCTGGCCATGCCCACCATCAATGGCAGTTGTTCTCCGCAGCCCTCCAGGGGCTGCAGGGAAATTCAGGCAGGGGGAAGAGAGGAAATGAGGCATAAATCCTCTCGGTCTTCTTCAGTGGGGAGTTCACTGCACCCCGCAGTGTGGCGCAATCCCGTGTCTGCCAACTTGAAAGGCAGAACAGGAGCGATCTGGGAGTGTGCCGCTGCCATGGATGAGCCTCCATTTGTGGAAGGTTCCTCTTCAATTTGGATAATTGGCATTCATCAAGAGGCGCTCTCTAAGCCTCATATGCTAAGAGGCTGCAATCAATCAGCTGCCGAAATAACCAGGACTGGTTTTCTGAAGGTATTTGAATGTTTTCTGAAGCTTGAGAATCCTTACAACAGCCTCAAAGGAAAGAGGGAGGACAAGGAGCTTTCTACTTTCTTATGGTTTTCTAATGGTCTTTCTATTTCTTGTCCTCCCCTATGATGAAGAGACATGTGTAGTTGCTACTTTGATGCTTCAAAAACGGGGAGGGGCAGTGGCGGAGGAAGCCTCTCCGTCACCTGGGGTGTGGCGCTGAGGGGCATGGCGAACCACCCAGTAGCGCACATGCGGCAGCCTGTATGGACTGCTGATCGAGTGCCATCTGTACGGGCTGCCATGTGTATGGAGCCGTACCCTCGGCCACTCTACAGCTGGGGGGCAGGCAGCGGACCATCTTGTCACACCCCCCCCCCCGGTGGCACCCATGGAGGACTGCTCCCTGCCCCCTCTTCGTATGCCCCTGAGGAGGGGGGCTTTTCAATTATGCTTTACAAGGAATTTAATAAGGTTTTGCTATGCCCCCCACTTAACCGAAGCTGAATGGATTTTATTCATCACCACTGCCAGACCAGGGTGTTGTAGGAGAAATCCAGCAGGGAAAAAGAAAAACGACCCGCAACTGGATAGTTACTGAAGAGAGGCTGATTCTTAGGAAAGTGTGTGCTGTGTATTGTGTGCCGAGAAAGAACTCCAGAGGGGAATTTAATGGCAGATGTCTGGAAAGTTCACTCTATGAGAGATTTATGGCTGTGGCTCACATGTCAGTTTGATAACAATGGAACTGAATGGAATGTGACCTTGTACCACTCAGATAAACACTGCAAAGAATTGAACAACAAAAGAAAGAACTGAACTCTTTTAACATTCCAAGTCTGGAACAAAAATGTACATGAAGGGCTACAAGTGAAATGGATTATATATTTACAAGAGGAAAATGAGGTGCTGATTGTAAGGTGAAAAAGGGGACAGCTGGAAGAATGTTTTAATGACAAGTGAAGGATGTCAACTGGAGACTAAATAAGAACTGAGCAGATATGGGAGAATATATTGGACATATGATTGCAACAAGAGTGGGAAACCTGGTTTTAAGAAAATGTATTAAATTAAGTAATTTGGTTTGATTTTTAATAATTTGGAAAATCAATACAATAATATTTTTAAAAAAGAGAGATTGTCTCCTCCATAAGTTATACTGAAACTTACAGTACTACACTTGTCAGGAAATGTGCATGTTTTACACCTTTGGTTCTTGATGCCAGATCACAGGTAAGTTTCACCACACATTATGGAAAGGAAGGGAACAAACCTCTCATGGGGCTAATATTTTTGCAGCAATCCTGTGTTTTTCGCCATGTATAATTCTGTCCTAAAAATAAGGACCATGAGATGTTGTCTTGTTAATGTGGGACTTTGCTGAGTTTGAAAAAAAACACCCCATGTACACTGAATATTGCTTGCACCAACTTTATCTTTCTTGGGAATGTTTTCTCTCTCTTTTAAATGTGGGCCTACGCATGCCCATTTATTCACCAGACTTTCCCCCATTTTATTTTACCTATTTTGTAACCTCTTACATAAGCACTGTTTAGCAGTTTCTCCTGAACATTTTTCAGATTTTGCACCCACTGTCCACTCCCAAATTTAGCAGTGCAAAAAAGGATACATGTTTCACTGGTCACACATTTCATACAGTCCAGTGTTACAAAACACACAATTTGCTACCGCAAATGAAAAGAACAGCTCAGTCAATATGAGAGGAAGAAGTCAATGAACAAGTTACAATGGCATCTCCCAATGAGTATTGCATGGATAACAATTACTAATCCTATACACTATGCCACAAACTCACCTTGGGAATCTTTGCAAATTTCCCTATTCTAGTATCTCGAATGCTTGTAATTTCCAAAAATTCCATTTCCTGCAAAATATCAAAAAATAACATTCAAGTCCTGAGCAATTGTAAAGGAAAGGAAAGCACTTGCATTCACAAACCCATTACTCAGCAGCCTAATCACATCTTCTAATGTACAAAACAGCATGCATTAAACATTACCCATTTTTCAACAGATTCCATTAGAGAATGTTACCACTACTAAGCAGTAATTGGTAATGTCCAAAACATAACAGCTAGCCCAGTATCACTTTGATGTTTGGAATCTGTGTTATATAAAATGCAAGGTATCTTCTCAGAAAATTAGAATTCTTCTTAGCTTTAACTACTACAGTGACTCTCACATGAATATTATGTGGAAATATTGGGGACGTTCTGAAACGTTTGTGTATTATACTCAAATGGCAACTGGATCTTTCACTAGCTGTCTTCTTTTGACTATCACATACTAATGTTTGCCCTTTGAATTGGGCCTAGAAACAAACTGACAACCAATACAGGTGTTTTAAAACATGAGAGATCTAAACGGATCCCGAGCCAGTAATCCGACCACTGCATTTTTCAACCTTCATTGCATTTTCCATGCAGTGTTATGAGCCACTGTGTTAGGTTATCTGAAAGAGGAGCTTGCTGTGAGAATTTGCCTCTGCAGAGGTCTTTAGCCCGCCAAGGACGCATTCTGATGACATCATTGGTTCACGCTATGCTGCAAATACAGTGGTCAGGGCAACCCACACAATAGCTTTGCACGTCTCCTTCTCCTTCTTGTACTTGCACTTTATAACCTTCAAAGTCTGCAGGCTCTCAGCGGCACTAGCACCCATCGGCATGGGCACGACCCCCTTCCCTGGTTACTGCTTAGCAACAGCAGTCAAATGATGGAAGCTTTAATGTAACACACCACGGATCTGCATCAATGCATATCTTTTTTGTTTGGTTTTTACTTTCATGATGGGGTATAACAGCAGGGAGCTCAAGAAGCCTAAATCTCCCTTGTTTGTATTTTCAAATGCTGACAAGCAAATTTCCAAGAACATCACAATTCTCGTTTGCTGATTCAGGCCAAATGGCACATCACATGCCTCAGCTCTGATTATTATTATTTAACTTAAAAGCCGCTTCAATTTGTGAGCAGAGAAGGGGTGGGTGGGTGTAACCCTTTCCCTGCTGGCCATTTCCACGCTCCAAATTGCTCACTTCATTCACTCTGGAAGAAAAACTTAGAAGGGGGAAGCAGCAGGAGGTGTGTCATTTGGAGAGAGAAAACAACGGGGAGGGAAAAGTTAATCACCACAATGCCCAGTAACTTCACCACTCAAAATCCGGCATCTCACACGATGCAAGATCCCAAGGAATCTGATGGCAAACATGTGCAAATGTTACATCTGGCAACACCTTAAAATTGATAGGAATAGAATTCTTATCCCCCAAAGAACTACATGGATAAACCATTCTGACGGAACTTTTTGTACACTGCTATACATTTGTACAAAAAGTCACCCCCCCTTGTACAAAAACTGGCTTCGGAACTGGACTGTTTGTTAGCTTGCCCAACAGCATTTGAGCTCACCTTTGTTTACAAGCTCTTTTCGCAAGTGGGAAACCAGCCTGCCACTGGCCCCTCCCAGTGTGGAATTAAACAAACCACCATCCTACTCCCACATTTGTTTATTTTGCTTAGTATTCTAATCATAAGACTACTGAATTTTCCAGGCAAATGAGACACCTGAGTTATCACTACCCTCAGACAAGCCCATCTCTTCCGTTGACAAATTAGTGAGCTATCTGCCAGTAACTACAAGCAGCAGAGTGCAAGAGGCCCCACTTCACTCTCTAGAAAACTCATCCCTAACTCAAAGGGTCCCTATACTGCAGCAAACTAGTACCTGGCAGAGCCGTGAGTAAGCAGCAACCAGGTTTCAGGAGGTCAGAGCTTTGTGTGCAACGTGACCTGCCCTGCACCCCTAAGCTAGCCAACTCCCCTCGGGTGTGGTGGAGAACACTGGCCAGATTCACATCACACATTCAAAGCGCTATGATACCACTCATGGCTCCCCCCAAAGAATTCTGGGTGCTGTAGTTTGTTAAGCGTATGACTGTAGTTTGTTAAGCATGTTAAGGGTGTGACTTGACATGATTACAAGGTAAATGTTTCAATTTAGTGTGACATGTTATTCTAGACAAAACTATCAGTGATTATTGGCCATGATAAGTGAATGGAGTTTCCAGGTCCAAATGCAATTATATCTCTGAATATCACTTGCTTGGGAGCTACAGCTATTGTATTCATGCCTTGCTGGTGGGCTCCCTAGAAATATCTGCTTGGCCACTGTGGAAAAGAGGGCGTTGTGTGTGTGGTTTGGTCCACCTGGGATCTTCTTATTGTCAGCAAAGTCACTTAAATAATTCAGACAGATTTCAGAGAGAAATGTCCTGATAACGCGTTGCAGAACAAAATTGAATGAAGGCAGTGTATAGTTTGAGGAGAAAGAAACAGAGAAGCTTTGCCTTTCTTAGTTAAGGTCTTGTACATAGCTCCCTCAGGGCTACATAGCCAATCAGGGCATGAGGTGACTCAGCAAACATCATGCCACTCTGCCTTGTTGCCAAACGAAACCTCTGCCACCCTATCTGGTTAGCAGACATTGATAGCAGAGTTAGCCCTTACGTTACAAACTGAATGATCCCTGCTGTTGGACTTCTACCACTTTCTAGTCTTCCAAGAGGAAGTGAAACCTGACAAATTGTCAACCTCCTGACATGGTTCTACTGTGCATAGTTACTGCTATTGTCTTATTCTCAAGCTTCAGTTACTCCTGTGATTAAGAGAAGGAAGCACCCCAAACCACAGTATCATACTTAACTAGAAAGCAGAACTAAACGATCAGAGGCTCTCAGTCCCCACTGGCCTGCTTATCTCACTGCGTTTTCAGTTTTCATGGAGGAGAAGGAGACAGATGGCCTTCCTTTTCATGTGGATTATTGCTCCACTTACCAAACAGCCTTACACTGGGCTGGTTCATGCATATCACTTGGAGCCACAGTTAAGCCTAACTGGTTTGGAAATAAATGTGGAGTGCGCTGGTGTATGGAGCTAGAGCAGCTGATTGTTCCTCTTCATGCTGCTTCTGTGCTCACAGGATCTAAGCCATGGTTTCGGCTAGTATTGTGTCCAAAGAGAAGTAGTACCACACTATTCTACCTCAGTCAGACTACAACTGGAGTACCATGTCCAGTTCTGGGTGCCACAATTTAAGCATATTGTCAAGCTGGGATTGGTGCACAGAAGGGTGACCAAGATGATCAAGGGTCTGGAAACCAAGCTTTATGAGGAGCGGTTGAGGGAGTTTGGAATGGATGAGACTGAGAGGAGATATGAAAGCCATCTTCAATTATCTAAAGGGGTGTCACATGGAAGATGGAGCAAGCTTGTTTTCTCCTGCTTAAGAGGGTAGGTCTTCAAGCTACAGGACCAGTGGCTTCAAGTTATCAAGAAAGGAGATTCCGCCTAAACATTCGGAAGAACTTTCTGACAGTAAGAGCTATTTGACAGTAGAATGGTCTCCCTTAGAAGGTGGAGGTTTTGAAGCAGAGGTTGAATGGTCACCGGTCATGTGTGATCTAGTTGAGATTGCTGCATTGCAGGGGGTTGGACTAGATGGCGCTCAGAATCCTTTCCAACTCAACAATTCTACGATCCATTTGGTATCCACATACCAAAAATCCAGAAACCCATGGCAAGTTTTCAAGCTCCCCATAGGCATTTGGTTGGCAACTGTGAGAACAGCACACTAGATGCCATGAGACATTGGCCTCACCCAGCAGGCCCTTGTTATGTTCTTATGTTCCTTCTTTTCTCTGTTTTGCCAAATCTGCAGGACAAATCTAAAAAAGGTAAAGGTACCCCTGCCCGTATGGGCCAGTCGTGTCCGACTCTGGGGTTGCGCGCCCATCTCGCTTAAGAGGCCGGGGGCCAGCGCTGTCTGAAGACACTTCCGGGTCACGTGGCCAGCGTGACAAGCTGCATCTGGTGAGCCAGCGCAGCACACGGAAACGCCGTTTACCTTCCCACTAGAAAGCGGTCCCTATTTATCTACTTGCACCCAGGGGTGCTTTTGAACTGCTAGGTTGGCAGGCGCTGGGACTGAGCAACAGGAGCGCACCCCGCCGCGGGGATTCGAACCGCCGACCTAACGATCGGCAAGTCCTAGGCGCTGAGGTTTTACCCACAGCGCCACCCGCGTCCCTAGGACAAATCTACCCCAGTCTCAAATCTTCAAGGCATCTCTCCATGTAAGGCAACCTAGTGCTACTATAAGTCCCAACTTTTACACAAGCAATGAACAACAAGTACATGCTTTGGCCAGGTGACAGTGGGAAGTGGCTCTTTGGAAGAGCTAAATTGGATGTGTCAAAGAGAAACTGAGACTAAGAGGATGCCTAAAGAACACGTAGCACCTCCAGTTGTGACAGAGATACTGGAGAACAGGATGCACAAGTACTTTGTGTTTTCTACCCCCTGCATGTTCAATTCCATGCAAACCAGGAGCAAAAGATTCAGAGCATCAGAAAGGTTAAGTGCAAAATTAATGTCTGCGATGTCCCTTCCAAGTGAGGAAGTGTGGCTCAATGAAAGAGCACATGGTTTGTACTCAGAAAGTCCCAAGTTCCATCCTTGGCACCTCCAGTTAGAAAAGATCAGGTAACAGCTGATAGGAAAGTTTTCTGCCAGTCAGGGTAGACAAAGCTTCTAGCTGACTTGGCACAAGTCAGCTTCCTATGAGGCTTAGAGGCACATCATAGGTGATGTATAAGGTTGAGAGAAAAAGTGAGTTTGGAGGTTGCCTGCAGTAGAAAGAAGTGGTCAACAGGCATGGGGTATTCAATGCTCCTTTATTGTTACATTTCTATTCTGCCCTTCCACCCAAGAGAGTCCAGGACAGCTAACACCAACGTGGTGAAACAACACACCATTACAAATAAACATATTTAAAATATTCATGCATTTAATATAGGCTTTTAAAAAATGACCTATGTCTAATATTTTAGAACACTACTGCATGAGAAAAGAATGTTCTCACACAATTAAGAATAAAATCATCATCATCACTTCCCACGAAGCATCTCCATACATAAAATAGTTAGCTTTCTAGTTTCCGCTCTCCATTGACTCACTGCTTTTCTCCAGAATTCCCCAGATGCACATGCTGGTCAGTCAGCAAATATAATTAATGCCCTTCTAGCTTGGGAGGGGCCAGAGCTCAGCAGCAGAACACCCTCCTTACATGCAGAAGTTGGCTGCCTGGTATCTCCAGATAAAAGGATGTCAAAGAGCAGAACTGGGTCAGGGACCTCCGTCATAAGTTCAAAACTTTGCATGATACAAAGATAGGTGTAATGCTATGGCTGCTTTTTCTGAAGCCTCCAAGAAGAGCCCATCTGGAGTTAGAATAAAGGGGATCAATCCCATTTTTCTTCTGTCACCAAGCTGTCCCCCCCCCCCACAACCATATGTGCAAACATTTGCTTAGAACCCCACATGAATGGACCTGGAGTTGAAAACCACAGCTGCCTAGGAAGCAGCTGCCTCACAAAGAGTCAGATTGTTGGTCCATCCACCCCAGGGTCACCTACACTGACTTGTAGTGACTCCCTAGGGTTCCAGACACGGGTCTCTCCCTGTCTTATCTCGAGATGCCGGGGATTGAACTTGAGACCTTGTCCATGCAAAGCAGATGCTTTACTACTGAGATACAGCCAGCAGAGAAAAAAGTAAGCGCATCTTCACCTTCTCCCCACTTCTTGCTTCATCACTCACAATTGGTTCCTCTCAAAGCTGCTCTCCTTCAGAAAAAGGTGAGGCATAAGGGCTGTGTGCTTCACACATTTGCATTTAAGACATAATTTGCCCCCTAAATCAGAGAAGATGTCTGGGACTGGGTTAGATAGCTTGACGGAATGGTCTGATTTAGGAGATGGGAGCTTCGTGGATGGGACCTATGTGCTTTGCCCTTCAAAGACTCAAACCCAACGAGAACTAATGGTTCCTCATCATCCGGGGGGGGGGGGGAGTGACAAGCGGGGTTCAGCCCTGGGCCTGTTGTTGTTCAACAGCTTTATAAACTACATGGGTAAAGGATTTCAGGGGACGCTCATCAAATCTTCAGATCACATCAAACTAAGAGGGTAGCTAATGCTTCAGAAGACAGAGTCAGGATCCAAGATTACCGTTACATATTGGAGAACCAGGCCAAAACTAACAAAATGAATTTCAATAGTGACAAATGAAAGGTTCTGCACTTAGACAGGAATAACCACCTGCACAAATGTAAGATGGGGGACACCTGGTTTGCCAGTAGTACATGTGAAAAGGATCTAGGTAGACCACAAGCTTAACATGAGTTAACAGTGCGATGGGGGGGGGGGGAGCTAATGGTATTCTAGGCTGCATCAACAGAAGTATAGTGTCCAGGTCAAGGGAAGTAATAGTACCACTCTATTCTGCCTTGGTCAGACCACACCTGGAGTACTATGTCCAATTCTGGGCACCACAATTTAAGAAGGATGCTGATTACTTGGAACGTACGCAGAGGAGGGCAAGCAAGATGATCAAGGGTCTGGAAACTAAGTCTTATGAGGAATGGTTGAGGGAACTGGGGTTTTATAGCCTGGATAAGAGGAGACTGACAGGAGATATGGGGGCCATCTTCAAATATCTAAAGGGCTAAAGGAACAAGCTTGTTTTCTCCGGCTCCAGAGGACCCAAATCAATGGATTCAAGTTACAAGAAAGGAGATTTCACCTAAACTTAAGGAAGAACTTTCTGGCAGTAAGAGCTGTTTGACAGTGGAACAGTCTCCCTCGGAAGATAGTGGACTCTTCTTCCTTAGAGATTTCTAAGCTGAGGTTGGATGCTCATGTGTCATGAATGCTTTAGTTGAGATTCCTGCATTGAAGGGGGTTGGACTAGATGACACTCTATAATTCTATGACTCTGGTATCTTTTGACATCAACATCTCCAATTAAAGACTGAGGATCAGGACTTACCTTACTCTGCAAAGTCCAATAAAGATAAAAGCCCTTTGGGTCTACCCGCAGAATCACAGGAGAGGCAGTTGCTGTATCCTGACAAAACCAGAAAAACAGGTTTGTTTGTTTGTGTGTTATTTGTATTTATTAGTCACCTTTTTGCACTTGAGTGCATCAAAGCAAGTTATACAATAAAAGAAAACAATGAAGGCCGTGCAGTAAATAGCTCAGAAACTGTCATTTATGTGTTCTAATATATTTGTGAAGGAGAGGAAATGTCACTTCAGCTGCTTGAGGTGGGCTGGATGACATATATTTAGGGTAGGGGATGCCAACATTTTACCTGTTGGCAGGGCCTTGCAGAGCCAGGCAGAGGCCTGGCCCAGGTAGATAATGTGCCCCCCCATGCCTCCGCGTTTGCCCCAGTGCATTCCCTGCGATTGTGAATATGCTGACTGAGGCCCCCTTTGGAATCGGAGGCCCGGGCCAAGCGGCCCATATGGCTCCCCCTCTGTCTGGGCCTGTCTGTTGGACTCCAACTCCCATCAGCCCCAGACAGCGTGGTCAATGGCAAGGGATGATGGGAGTTGGAGTCCATCAACTTCTGGATGACTCCATGTTAGCTGCTATTATTATGATTATGATTATTGATTTAAGGTTTTCCCCTGTGCTATCATTTAAGTTGACTTCTATCCACATACATTTAGGAATTGCTGTAAGGTAAATAGAGGAATGTATCCCACATTAAATCAGCACAAACTTTTCTACAGCTGAGTGGAATTCTTGTGCTGCCCTTATTCCTGCCCATTCTGCCACCTCACTTTCTTCATTAGCGGGATTTTCAGAGAGGGGAGAGAGAGAGACAGAGAGAGAGAGAGAGGGAAACATTGGGGGAGAGGGTTTTAAAGCATGGGACAGAACTTCAGAAAAAGTTTGTTCTGGATTCCAAAATTGAAGTGGCTATTATTATTTTTAGGTGTTTATTAGTTGCTAATTTCACTATGTAATAATGACTTCCACTTTCTTTTCCAGATCTGATGTGAATGAGCTGCTACCTTGCCTACAATTCCCTTTTATTCATCTCAGAGCATCTGGAGGAGAAAGTGGAAGTCAAAATATCACACTTGTCTAAAAGAAGAGATCCTGAAATCTTAATCCAATTCGTGGGACTTTTAGTGGGGTAGATTTGCTGCAGCTTCTGTTTTCTGTGGTTTTACTGCTTTGTTTTTGCAGTTTTATTGTATTTGTTTAAACTAACTTCTCAGTCAGCATTTGGTTGTCTTTGACAGCAAACACCTTGATTTGGAAATGGGGAAGGAGTGGAAATTAATATGATAGAGGTGACAGCTGTGCCCGCCTTGTTTTGTGTGATCAGCCTTGTTCTGCATCATACAAGACTCTGAGCTGGTTTTAGTTCTTAAAATATCTATGACACTCAGATGTACTGAGCTACACCGCACCACACAGAATGAAGAACATGATGAAGTCTGCTCTTAAGAGCTTTCTGTTTCACCATTAAAGCCATAGTTACATGGTCTATCTCCAAGTGACATACAGTATCTCCACTTACAGAAAACTTGTGGCTGCTGAGTCAGTTGACAGTAACAACCGACACAGCTGTTACCTGAGGGGGCAGCCAGGTGATAGATTCCTCCACGACTGATTCAGCACTTTAGCATCCGAGCTGGAAAGGCTGCTGAAGGAAAAGCTATCAAATAGTGCAAGCATTGTGTGCTACACTCCTGCCTCTGGATTTTGCCACCCACAGTGGCTTGGGATATTACACTGTTAATAAGAAACTTCTGCTTGAGAATTCAAGAGCAATGATAATATAAAAGGTAAAGGGACCCCTGACAGTTAAGTCCAGTCGCGAATGACTCTGGGGTTGCTGCGCTCATCTCGTTTTACAGGCCGAGGGAGCCGACGTTTCTCTGCTTCCGCAGTTTTTCCGGGTCATGTGGCCAGCGTGACTAAGCCGCTTCTGGAAAAGCCAGAGCAGCGCACAGAAATGCCGTTTACCTTCCTGCTAGAGCGGTACCTATTTATCTACTTGCCCTGCACGCTTTCGAACTGCTAGGTTGGCAGGAGCTGGAACTGAACAAGAGGAGCTCACCCCGTCGCATGGCCTCGAACTGCCAACCTTCCGATCGGCAAGTCCAAGCGGCACAGTGGTTTAAACCACAGTGCCACCCGCGTCCCCAATGATAATATAAAGGTCCTCAATAACTTTTTTTTAAAAACCCTCTATAATTAGTTAACGTCATCCAAAGGTATCTCCTTAATTAACATAGTAAAGGTAAAGGTAAAGGTACCCCTGCCCGTCAGGGCCAGTCGGGACCGACTCTAGGGTTGCACGCTCATCTCGCTCAAGAGGCCGGGAGGCGGCGCTGTCCGAAGACACTTCCAGGTCACGTGGCCAGCGTGACGAAGCTGCATCTGGCAAGCCAGCACCAGTGCCGCACACGGAAACGCCGTTTACCTTCCCGCTAGAAAGCGGTCCCTATTTATCTACTTGCACTTAGGGGTGCTTTCGAACTGCTAGGTGGGCATGAGCTGGGACCGAACGACGGGAGCTCACCCCGCCGTGGGGATTCAAACCGTCGACCTTTCGATCAGCAGGTCCTAGGCTCTGTGGTGTAACCCACAGCGCCACCCGCGTCCCAATTAACATACGTGAACCCATATAATCTACACCAGTTTTTTTAAAAAAACAAACAAACACCAAAACAAAACAGGAAGGAGTGCATTTGGGCGTCAAAGCACAATGGTGAAACATTTTTCTGGTTTGACCTGAATTCCAACACAGGGAATGAATATTGTCACCAATGTGGGACAATATTCTATACAGCTGAAGCCCTAAAAGCAGGGGCAGGGAAGCATTTTCAGCCCAAGGGCCACATTTCCTACTTTGCTTCCTCCAGAGGGCCACGTGATAATGGTGGGTGGGGCGAGAGGCAAAAGGGAGTGGAGCGATGGATGTAAACTTTGCCTCTGTATATTTCTACACGTTCTCACACGCCTCTCTGTATCTTCTATCCAGATAAGCAAGAGGCATTGTTAGAGTTTAAGGACACATTCCAGCCAGGCCAAAAACACTGGAATGCGCAGTAGGTCCAGTGAAGTTTGTAGGGCTAGCTGGTGAGAGACCTAAGGGCCAAAAACAGATGGCTGCAGGGCCATATTTGGCCCCTGGACCGGAGGTTCGCCAACCCTGCTCTAAAGGAAACACAGGTTAATGATGAAATCACCCCGGTGCCAAACTGGAGGCCTCCAAAAGGACAGAAGATGAGCCTGCTGGAAGAAGCCAGTGGTCCATCTAGTCCAGCATCCTGTTCTTACAGTGGCCGACCAGATGCCTGTTGGAAGCATGTAAGCTGAATGTGAGCACAAGATAACTCTCCCCACCAGCGATTCCAGCAACTGGTATTCAGAGAGGTATACTGCCTTTGATAGTGGAAACCCGTTGATGGCTTTCTCCTCCATGAATTTATCTAACCCTCTTTTAAAGACCTTTCATAGTCTGGGGACATCACCAAAGCATGCTAGGCTTACTGCACATAAAGTGGCACAATGACATCCCCACATCATGTTGCTTTCTGCACAAAAGTTATGAGATGCTGCAGAGCCTTAGAGTACATGGACCTGCGGAAGAACCACACTGGCCTCTGCATTTGCCAATATTCTTCAGACACATCATTTGAAACATGCAGTTGTTTCCTATTCATTCAAAGACCGATATTAATCATAGATCAACACAGTGAATTTGTCATTTGTGCCAGATAACGCAGCGTATACGAAGACTGTGGTTGACTTACTTTTGAAAGATCTCACAGATAATTGGATGAACTTGCAGAACCACGGCCTCTTTAATGTGATTCTTCGCAGGGCAGATTCACCTTTATCACTTGTTATTTACAGAACTGTCAAAACTTACATTTGTTTCGACTGGCTGGTGATCAGCTCTTTCGTATGAACATGGCCTGTTGCTCTTTGTTCGATGCTGTTATATTTATAGTTATTTATTTGATATATGTTTTACTTTGGGTATTCAACAGATTAAGCTTGAAGAATGAAGAAGATGATAGATATTAAATGAAGAAGATAATAGATGATAGATGATAGATAGATACTATTCCTCCACACTTCATAGCAGTGCCTTCCATAGGATGGCTGGAATATTATAATAATAATATCTCACAATAAAAATGCAGGAGTGGGCCCACCACAACTTTATAATTACTTTGCATAGTTTTCCTCTTTTTTACTCATCACTCATTGCTTCCCCCTAAATCTTACCACATGCAAACATTCATTTATTGCCCTCAACCACAGAAGGAGAGATTTACTCACTCACACAGTTGGGTAGTTATGTCTAGAACCCTTCCACTTCCTGCTTCTCAAGAGCCCCAAACCAGGGTGAATTAAAAACCACGGTACTCACATCATCCCACTTGATAAAGCGTTCACCTCTGGACATGTACTCCTTCACCTCAGGGGGGGTCAAAATAGGGGTAAGCACTGACATCTTGGCATTCAGATCCTGACTCGTAGGACTCTTGTTCTCAGCTGCCTCCTTCCTGTCTCTCTGGATCTCCTCACATAACGCTCTCCGTAGCTTCAGGAGCCAGAGATGCTTTATAGGCCAGAGAAAACACCAGGACAGCTCCACAAACTGAAAGCAGAGACGCTGATCTGCATGGCAAATTATCAGCTTTCCAGAAGAAACAGGTGAGCTCTGGGGAGCCAACAGCCCAGAGAATGTGGGGTGGGCAGGCGGAGTTGATTAGCAGGCTGTTCCTTGCAGAAACCCACAAGCAAGGGCTTCCTGTTATGAACTTCCTCATAAATGCTTCTGCTTCCCTCCTCTCAACTTTACAGTTGATTCATAAAGTATTTCAAAAGGGCTTGAAGGATTTCAGAGTTCCTTTTCAAAGCTGTTGTTTTGGTAACATTTCCTCCCTAAAAAGCTAAGGGAGTGGTATTATGCTCACAACACAAACACGCGCACAGCTATGCCTGGAAACTGGGGGTGGGGACTTGTTGGTACCAAAATATCTCACTAGCAGTGAAAACTATTTGGGGTAAAACAAAGTCTTTTCACAAATGATACTAAAGAATTGTAGCTAAAACTATGTTTCAGAGTATGGGAGGCCCACATGGACAAGAATGTACAACTGAATTTTAAAAAATGGCTCTCTATTCTGCTTTCAATATTATATGGGCAGGGTCACCGCTAGACATTTCACTGTCTGTGGCACAGCAGGAAATGGTCCCCCTCCCCAACCCAAAGTCAAGGTGCATAGTATCTAAGGTCAACCAAGTTATGTTAGCATCTGAGGTAGAACATCCCACAAACACCCCTCCTCCATGGTAGCAAAATACAGTTATAATAAATTAGGCAGCAAACCATTTGCTGTCTTTCCATGGCACCCAAAATCTGCTGCCTGAGGCAGCTGTCTTTCTCTGCCTAATGGTTAGGCTGGCCCTGTTTATGAACAATATCTAACAGACAGAATAAGCATAACCCCGGTGACCTGGAAGTAAGTCCCATTGAACTTAATGAGATTTACTTCTGAGCAGATAGGTATACCTTTGCATTATGAATCTCTGTATTGCTCATTGTAGCAAGGGTCCAGACATAGAAATATTATTATTATTATTATTATTATTATTATTATTATTATTATTATCATCATCATCATTATCATTATCATCATCATTATCATTATCATTATTATTTATCAAAGGTACTACTTCTTTTATAGTGTAGGGGCAATCTTCTCTGTATTCAAAACAGAATTAAAAAATTCCTTTCAGTAGCACCTTAGAGACCAACTGAAACAGTGTATTTGAAAAAGTGTGCATGCACACGAAAGGTCATACCAATAACAAACTTAGTTGGTCTCTAAGGTACTACTGGAAGGAATTTTTTTATTTGGTTTGGACTACGGCAGACCAACACGACTACCTACCTGTAACTTCTCTGTATTGTTCCAGTTTTAGCATATGTGCTTCTTTTATTGTGATACTGCATTTTCCCAGCTATCAAATGGCCACATTTTGCAGTGTGAACTGTGTGTGCTTTAAGGCAACCTATTTCTATTATGCATTCATCCTGATTTAGTTTCAGAGATTAGACTAAAGCCAGCTACTTAACAAGCGTCAACCTGATTTGTTTGTAGGGAGGTTAGATGATGTTGCATCAGAGCAAGAGTTATCCCACACTTTCCAGTGAATTTTCCCATCACTTCCTGATCACAGAAAAGTTGCACAAGACCTTCAAATCCATATTAATTGTGTGACCTGGTACTTACATGGTAATTACAAAATGTGATTTGAAAATGAATTCATGACAGTTTGTTGCCCTTTAAAATCATCTAGCATCTGAGGCACGCTGCCTCATCTGGGCTAATGTCTAAGCCATCCTGAGTGTAGCCTGGAATATTTCCAGTGCAATGTTTAATACACTGGCAGAACACATTGCAGTGACTAAACAGCAGGAGAGAGGAGCAAACTGCATTGAAAGGAAGCATGTAAAACATTTTGCCTTTTTGACTACAGCAAACAGGAGGTTTGCTCAAACCACCAACTTGCTATCTAAGTGATTTCCATATACAAACTGAGATTTCATAAAAATCCTCCCTTATGCAAAAGTGTTATTTTACCCATTGTGAGTGTGAGAAAATGAGGATGAAACTGCCACACATCATTCAATCACTTTTTATGAAACCTGGTATCATAATCACACACACACACAAATATATCAGAACTGTTTACAACAATTATACACAAAACTAAACAATATTAATATTTTAAAATCAGAGATCAGCTATTATGCTTTAGCTGTATAGTATAGTATAGTATAGTATAGTATAGTATAGTATAGTATAGTATAGTATAGTATAGTATAGTATAGTATAGTATAGTGAAAATCAGGCTGTATCTGGAGGAAAGACAGTTTTAAGAGTCTATGGCACAGCTCTGAATATTGCTGATTCATTTATTTGTGGGAAATCATTGCAACATTAACAATATAGGGAGGTTTCTCTGTCCATTCTCTGGCTATAATCAGAAGCAAAAGACCAATCACCATCTGGAACATTTTATAACACTTGGCTCCTAAAGGCCAGTTCACACAGAAATGTTCCTCTGGAGTCACTGTAAACCTTTCTCCCATCTGCAGTTCCTCTCTCTTTTTAAGGGCTGGTCCAAGACCTTTCGCTGCCTGAGGTGAAAGACAAGATGGTGTTTCCTCTCAATTCTACATACAGAAGCTGACAGACAGGTACTTGAATGTTACTTCAACATGGGTGAGGGGAGAAAGCAAGCCAAATTAGGAGAGGTGCAGCAGCACAAATAAGCTCTTGTGGCTGCTTTTATTAGCTGTAAAAAATGCGCTACTGACCTTGAAACTCAGAAGGAAAGTTGGGCATGCAACCTACCCTGACCTACACACATTGCTTAGTTCCCCACCTGTGTTCAGGTGATGGGAATCCGGACCTACTTCCTCTTGTATAACTGAACTCTTAGGTTTCCCTTCTGCTGTGAGACAATTACAGTCTTAACCAATAGGAAGAGAAAGAAGAATTTGTGGAACCACATAGAAAGGTTTGGATATGTTGAAATCCATGGGCATTGCACATTCCAAAATGCAGGAGTTGAAATGCCACATCTTGCCTATAATTAGTCCCCCCCCCCCCCCAGGAAGATTTCCGTTCAAAAGTCTTGCATTAGATGTGGTCCCTCTGAGGAGGGCTGCCAGGTTGCAGCGAGCCTTAACCTTAAATTCAACTGGAAAAGACTGTGGCATCCTAATGTCGAAAGGATTTATCGTGGAATAAGCCAACAAAGGTCCGTATGGTTAAAGCTATGGTTTTCCCAGTAGTGATGTATGGAAGTGAGAGCTGGACCATAAAGAAGGCCGATCGCCAAAGAATTGATGCTTTTGAATTATGGTGCTGGAGGAGACTCTTGAGAGTCCCATGGACTGCAAGAAGATGAAACCTGTCCATTCTTAAGGAAATCAACCCTGAGTGCTCACTGGAAGGACAGATCGTGAAGCTGAGACTCCAATACTTTGGCCACCTCATGAGAAGAGAAGACTCCCTGGAAAAGACCCTGATGTTGGGAAAGATGGAGGGCACAAGGAGAAGGGGACAACAGAGGACGAGATGGTTGGACAGTGTTCTCAAAACTACCAGCATGAGTTTGACCAAACTGTGGGAGGCAGTGGAAGACAGGAGTGCCTGGCGTGCTCTGGTCCATGGGGTCACGAAGAGTCGGACATGAATGAACGACTAAACAACAACAAAAACTGACATGGATTCAGGACTCCTCCAGACAACC
Organism: Podarcis muralis; assembly: GCF_964188315.1. Taxonomy (NCBI): domain Eukaryota; kingdom Metazoa; phylum Chordata; class Lepidosauria; order Squamata; family Lacertidae; genus Podarcis; species Podarcis muralis. The sequence goes on from NC_135655.1 coordinate 42,109,073, forward strand.
TGTTCATTGAGCATTCATCCTGATTTGCTTCCACGAAGCTTATGCAGAGGTTAAACTATATTTTGCTTTCGTTCAGCATTTATTCTGATTTGTTTACTGGGTAGATGTACGACAATGAGCATTCATCCTGCATTCATTTTTGTGTGGTGTTTATTTGCCTTCCCGTTAATTGTTCATTCATTCCATACTTTCCCCATCAGTATCAACCATGAAAAGTCTGCTTCTTTTTAAAAGTGGATTTGTTGCACTAGGGCAACAGAACACTTGAATTGCTCCAACCTAAATTTATGGTATGTTCTTGAATCCCTCCTGCAAAATAGCGACAGTCTGGAGACATCCAGATGCATGAAGTGCTAAATTAATAAAAGGATATAAACTGGGAGGGGTGGCTAACACCCCAGAGGACAGGATCACACTTCAAAACGACCTTGACAGATTAGAGAACTGGGCCAAAACAAACAAGATGAACTTTAACAGGGAGAAATGTAAAGTATTGCACTTGGGCAAAAAAAATGAGAGGCACAAATACAAGATGGGGGACACCTGGCTTGAGAGCAGTACATGTGAAAAGGATCTAGGAGTCTTGGTTGACCACAAACTTGACATGAGCCAACAGTGTGACGCGGCAGCTAAAAAAGCCAATGCAATTCTGGGCTGCATCAATAGGAGTATATCATCTAGATCAAGGGAAGTAATAGTGCCACTGTATTCTGCTCTGGTCAGACCTCACCTGGAGTACTGTGTCCAGTTCTGGGCACCACAGTTCAAGAAGGACACTGACAAACTGGAACGTGTCCAGAGGAGGGCAACCAAAATGGTCAAAGGCCTGGAAACGATGCCTTATGAGGAACGGCTAAGGGAGCTGGACATGTTTAGCCTGGAGAAGAGGAGGTTAAGGGGTGATATGATAGCCATGTTCAAATATATAAAAGGATGTCACATAGAGGAAGGAGAAAGGTTGTTTTCTGCTGCTCCAGAGAAGCAGACACGGAGCAATGGATCCAAACTACAAGAAAGAAGATTCCACCTAAACATTAGGAAGAACTTCCTGACAGTAAGAGCTGTTCGACCGTGGAATTTGCTGCCAAGAAGTGTGGTGGAGTCTCCTTCTTTGGAGGTCTTTAAGCAAAGGCTTGACAACCATATGTCAGGAGTGCTCTGATGGTGTTTCCTGCTTGGCAGGGGGTTGGACTCGATGGCCCTTGTGGTCTCTTCCAACTCTATGATTCTATGATTCTAAGAAAATAAGAAGAACCCTGCTGGGTCAGGTCAAAGGCCCACTTAGACCAGGATCATGCTCTCACAGTGGCCAGTCAGATGCCTGTGAGAAATCCATACTCTTGGTTCCCAACAACAGGTATTCATAAGCCTACATCCTCTGAAAGTGGAGGTAGTCCCAGGGCCAGCCCACCCATGAGGCAAAGTGAGGTGACCACCTCAGGTGGCTGCATTCACAGGCCCAATAGAGATAGAGAGATATTTATTTTCGTCTTGTTCCTGATATAGATATTCACTCACTCCTTCTTCCTTGGCAGGGAGGGGGCACTATTTTTACCTCAGGTGCCAAAATGTCTTGTGGCTAATAGCCATTGATAGCCGTCTCTCTACACATTTGTCTAATCCCTTTTTAAAGCCATCCAAATTGGTGGCCATCGCTACTTCTACAGGGAGTGAATTCTGTGGTTTAGTTATACACTGTGCAAAGAAGGACATGCACGTGCGCGCACACACACAAACATATATAATTTTTATTAAATGTTCTCTTTTACAGTTTAGAATATTCATTGAAACAACCTTAAAATATCAATGACTTCCCTTCTTCTCTTTCCATGGTTCATTTTGCAAAACATAAATCCCTGCATATTTTACATAAACTAAAACATTCAGTATTCCATTATTACATCCATCAAAACTTATTTGCACTGTTGAATTTATTTTAATGCTGCCAATGTTTTTAGGTGTACAACCCCCCCCCATATATTCCATAAACATTTTCCAATCTTCTTTAAACCTATGTTCTTCTTGTTATCTTATTCTATATGTTAGGTCTGCAAGCTGCACATATTCCATCCGTTTAAGTTGCCATTCTTCTTTAGCTGGGACTTCACTCGTTTTCCATTTTGGGGGGCTAACAAAACACGGGCTGCAGTAGTGGCATACATAAATAACCTTTTCTGACACCTAAGAATTTTTGTCTGGGTGATTCCCAACAAAAATGACTTCGAAGGACTTTCTTTTGCCTGTCCCAACTCTTTTCAACATTTAGCTTTGTTGGATGGCCCCAAGTTCTAGTATTATGAAAGAATTGTAAACAGTGAGTCCTATAGGTGACTGTTTCATTTTCTATAAGGGTCTAATATAGCTGCCCTGCTGGAATTATCACCCATAAAGAAGAAGATGTGGTTCTACCCTCTCTCCTACTTGATGCTTGGGCTCCAGGTGTGGGAAGATAGCAAAGGGAAGGGGCAGAGAGGAACAATGGCTGCTAAGGCATTCCCTGCCTTAGAGGTGCATTTAATGATAACACTTGTTCTGTATGTCACAAACTCATGTAGATTTTGGCCTCTCCCCTAAGTTCTCCCATTATACCAGCAACGCTCCCTTTTAATTCTCTCTTTCAAAGTACAGTGGTACCTCGGGTTACATACGCTTCAGGTTACAGACTCCGCTAACCCAGAAATATTACCTCAGGTTAAGAACTTTGCTTCAAGATGAGAACAGAAATCGTGCAGCAGCAGCGCAGCAGCAGCAGCAGGAGGCCCCATTAGCTAAAGTGGTGCTTCAGGTTAAGAACAGTTTCAGGTTAAGAACAGACCTCCAGAACGAATTAAGTTTTTAACTCGAGGTACCACTGTATTCTGAGGATACCTGGCTAAATACCAAATAAAACCTTCCCTTTTACGTTTTTTGATTTTCAACAGTTGCATGAAATATTGGCATCTAGTGGCTGACCTGTGAAATTACATACACTGCCATGACAGCATTCAACAGACTCTCTTAAGGTCCCAGGGGTGCAGGAAGTCCACATCTCTGTTCTGCAAGGGAGCCAACTCCTAGGGGCTGAGGTCACTTCGCCTCCATTAAATATTTGAGGAGGTCCCCCCCCCAAAAAAAATAATTGATGGGCATTGTCATTCAAATGGTGTGTGTGCACCGCATCTTGTGATCAATTATGTGCTCCCCTGCCCAATATTTTATTCAAGTTGGCACCCCTGCTGCACTGTACATACATAGCCCAGAATTAATGCTGGGTTAGAATGACCTGACCTTTGCTTCTCATTGCTGACCTGAGAAATTCTAAGAAAGTGTATTTGCAGTGTATGGCCTTAAGCCAATGAGACGCTAAGCCAAAACGGCCCTACATATTTCCTAAACACTGCACTTTCACATATAAAACCTCAAGCTCCCTCTGCAATAGGCATTAAAATGCAAGACATTCATAGATGTTACTGGAAACAGAGGCCTCAGTTGTGCAGAAATGCATTGCTATGTACTCCACTCAACTTCTCCCTCTTCTGTTGTAAAAACTACACTATTATTATTATTATTATTATTATTATTATTATTATTATTATTACTATTATTATTTCAATTTATATACCACACTTTATCAATAGATCCCAAGGTGGTATATAACATTAAAACACATTACAGAACACCAATAATAAAAACATAATAAAAAGCATACTGACAGACAGCCTAATAATAAAATAGTCATCATAACAGCAGTCCCCCACACTTTCACTGTTTTTAATATTATTACTATTACTTTTTTACCCATAGAGAAAACAATAATTGAATAAAAACAATAATCAGGAGTGCTCTGATGGTGTTTCCTGCTTGGCAGGGGGTTGGACTCGATGGCCCTTGTGGTCTATTCCAACTCTATGATTCTATGATTATGAAAAACTATTAAACATTGACAGAATTAAAACTATATACATATATGAAATATATTTAAATGACACCAATAATTACATTTTATATATATATATATATAAAGCATGGCACCAGCTCTTTCATTAAAAGCCAGTTGGAACAAGAAAATCTACACCTGCCAGAGAACGGACAAAAAGCTAAATCATGTGCCATAGTCTCAGAGTATTTAGGTGATTTTTGACTCTGCAGTCTCTAGTTTTATGAGGGGGGCTCTCTTTAGATGGTAGAGTGGATTGCTTCGCTCACTTCAAAATGTGATAACCCTTGCCACATTTGGGAACTATCCTGCTTAGTTCTGCTGCATGAAACGCTGGACATCTGCTCCAAAGCCTGGCCCTGATGTTGCCTCTACCTCAGATGCCTGCAAAAGTTGTTCCTCGTCTCTCCTAGACATAAAATGGCTCTCTGAAATAACCTCTAATTCTCTAGATGTCTTTACCTCACTCAGTTTTTCTGGTGGGCTGCTCATGTTTCTTCCCATCTGGTAGCACTTGGAAGTATAACCGCAAGAAGGCGATGTACTCCCTTAAAAGCTCTTATCACACTGTTTTTCAAATGTGTGTGAATCTTTCTGGTGCAAAGAACATCCATTTGCAGCTCCCTGTCTGCCCTGCTGGTGCTGCAGCTTCTTGCCTCTATAAGAAAACTCTTGCTATAACAATAATTGAAAACAAAATTAAATTCTCCCATTTAAGAGAATGGATGACATTGGAGAATTCACATATTTTAGATTTAGAAGGTTATGATAATATTTTCGGTTGGCACGCTTATTTATGGTATGAAAAGGTGAAAGTACATAAAGGATTTACAAATCATATAACTAGGAAAAATCTGTAGAGTATGGGATAAATACAAAAATCAGTTTTTATAAAAGAATGGAAATGGTTTATTGAATATTAACAAACAAACTGTAAACAGATAAGAACACTGGCAGGATTATTGTAATAAAATGCAGTTTTATAAGAGTATACATTTAAAATAGATGAATAAATAATTAAGCTAATAATGAATAAATGATTGTTAAGCTCATTTGGAATATGCAGAAGATATAAAAAATAAATTTAAGGTACCACAGAAAGGGGGGGAGGAAGTCAATTTTTTAAATGTTAAAATGATTGTAAAATTATTGAAATGTATAAAATTGAAAATCATAAAAAAATTAAAAATATATATCAGGTTCTAAAGGAACTAGATACAGTGGTGCCCCGCAAGACGAATACCTCGCAAGACGGAAAACCCGCTAGATGAAAGGGTTTTCCGTTTTGGAGGTGCTTCGCAAAATGAATTTCCTATGGGCTTGCTTCGCAAGACGAAAATGTCTTGCGAGTTCCTGCAGGGTTTTTTCCCTTTCCCCCCCCCCTTTTCCCAAGCCGCTAAACCGCTTATCAGCTGATCCGCTAAGCCGCTTAACAGCTGATCCGCTAAGCTGCTAAGCCGCTTAACAGCTGATCGCTAAGCAGCTTATCAGCTGATCCGCTAAGCCGCTTAACAGCTGATCGCTAAGCCGCTTATCAGCTGATCCGCTAAGCCGCTAAGCCGCTAAGCCGCTTATCAGCTGATCCGCTAAGCCCGCTAAGCCGCTAATAGCGCTAATCCGCTAAGCCGCTAATGGGCTTGCTTCGCAAGACGAAAAAACCACAAGACGAAGAGAATCGCGGAACGGATTCTTTTCGTCTTGCGAGGCACCACTGTAAACCATTAGGCTAAGCATGCTGTGCCATAGGAGCCTGGCCAAACCTGATACAGTGCAGTAGTGTAACTTTCAGGAATTTTTATATCTTTCTTCCCAAGCTGGGCTTTGTTAAAATCTCTTCATTTCAGAACATGGTGGCAATTTCTATATCACAATGGATAAAGTTGTGACCATGGTCTCAGGTGGAAGAACGTTTAATATCAGAAGCCGGAAGAGCGAGGTGCAGAAAAGACTTTTTTATGTATACAGCAGCCGCCCAGATGCTATTAGCCCAGAGATGGAAAGAAGATAAAGTCCCTACCAGAGAAGAACAACAAATCAAATTGTTGAACTATGCCGAAATGGCAAAGCTGACCGGAAAGCTCAGGAATCAAGAAGACCAGAACTTTAACAAAGAATGGGGGAAATTTATAATTTATCTTGGAGACCACTGTAAGCAGAAAACAACAACAACAGCAACAGCAACAACAGCAATTTATTGTTTATACCCCACCCATCTGGCTGGATTTCCCCAGCCACTCTGGGCGGCTTCCAACAAAATATTAAAAATGCAATAAAATGAAAACACTAGCAGGATTACACTAACACTTGTAATGTAGCAAGTACTAAGGAGACAATGGAATGATATAAAATATAGATTATTGGAAAAGATGCAGTAGAAAAGGTTTAATAATAGGACCCATGGAGGTGGGAAATCCAGAGATCCGGAGGAATCTGCAAATGTGGAAATGTATGGTGGTATTGTTATAAATTTATACTTGTAAAACCAAATAAAAACTATTTCAAAAAAGAAAAAGAAGACAAAAGAAGAAGAGCAAGGTGCTCTGTTCCTTTCTGATTCCACCATTCCTCCCTTAGTTCTTTGGTCCATCTTCCTCTCTTGCAGTTGTGCAAATCCAGCATCCTGCCCTCTGTTGTAGATGGGACAGCAGAGCAGACAAAAGGACTAGGGCTGCAATCCTGTGCACATTTACCTGGGAGTAGGGATGGGACGCGGGTGGCGATGTGGGTAAAAGCCTCAGCGCCTAGGGCTTGCCAACCGAAAGGTCGGCGGTTCGAATCCCCGTGGCGGGGTGTGCTCCCGTTGCTCGGTCCCGGCGCCTGCCAACCTAGCAGTTTGAAAGCACCCCCGGGTGCAAGTAGATAAATAGGGACCGCTTACCAGCGGGAAGGTAAACGGCGTTCCGTGTGCTGCGCTGGCTCGCCAGATGCAGCTTGTCACGCTGGCCACGTGACCCGGAAGTGTCTGCGGACAGCGCTGGCTCCCGGCCTATAGAGTGAGATGAGCGCACAACCCTAGAGTCTGGCAAGACTGGTCCGTACGGGCAGGGGTACCTTTACCTTTACCTTTACCTTTAGGGATGGGAGAAAAATTGGGCTGGGGTTTGGATTTAAATGCAAATTTCCTAATTCATGCTCTCTGAAACAATAGGCGAACCGAAACACATATATTTGCACTTCTCCAAATTTTGCGATGCAGTTCTGCAACCAAATCATGTGTACAAAAGCAGTGCATGTTGGGGGAAGGGTGCATAAAAACACATAGATTGGTGAAAATAGCACAAAAATGCATCATACGAGGCAAACGTGCTTGCAAAAAATATTCATTGAACTAGAACGCTGATGAAATTTTATTAGGACTTTGAAAGAAAATTCACAAACTGGCGCTGAAATGTGGAAAAATGAACTGAAAACTGAGAAACTGGAATGGACCTGCCCATTCCCACTGAACGTAGTGGGATGGACTTCTGAGTAAATTTGCACAGGATTGCACTGCAAGAGAGACTCAGGCTTCAGCAGCTACAGCTCCCTCGTTTCTGGCATTATTGGTGCATTATTGGTAAACACGCCACCTCAGAATTGTAACCAACAAGACTATTCAGCAGTGTAAACACTTTACAAAGTTTTCCCATGTTTGGCTCTGCATGGACGTAATTGCCACAGCATGTTTTTCATCTTGCTATTTTTCTCAGGGAAAATTTAGCCTTGAAAAGAGGTTCGTTTCATATTAGGTAACATCGCTGAGCAGAACAAACAGTGTAAAAAAAAAAGCAGTTATGCAGCAATTCTTGCTGAAAAGAATAACACCTCAGCAAAACAACATCTTGGTTGCATAAACCATAATCGCTTCCGTTGGGTTCCCTTGGGGACTGCTTTACAAAGTACCGTTTTAAGATAACGGATGATGAGTCACTTCCGTGTATGATAATATATGCAAATAGAGAGTCAGATCGACAAATACGCCCAATCACCTCCCTGCTCCATCTATGAGGAGCCGGTGAGCAGGTTTAGGAGCACCATGACACACAGTTCCATGTGGATGTGCACCTCATTCAGACAATGCCTTTGCCAAACACATCGAGATTGTGAGTGGCGGCTGGATGTCTTGTGTCTTCGTAGCATGGATCCCTGCATCCAGCTTATGCTCAGTGGAACAGGTGGAACAATTCCCTTTTCTTGCTTAATTTTTGTGCTAACCCCAGTTCAGATATTATCAAATATTAGGGGGGAAAGGTAAAGGTAAAGGTAAAGGACCCCTGACAGTTAAGTCCAGTTGCAAATGACTCTGGGGTGCGGGGCTCATCTTGCTTTACTGGCCGAGGGAGCTGACGTTTGTCCACAGACAGTTTTTCCGGGTCATGTGGCCAGCATGACTAAGCCGCTTCTGGCGAAACAAGGGCAGCGCACAGAAACGCCGTTTATCTTTCCGTCGGAGCGGTAACTATTTATCTAATTGCCTTTGATGTGCTTTTGAACTGCTAGGTTGGCAGGAGCTGGGAGCAAGGAACAGGAGCTCACCCCATGACAGGGATTCGAACTGCCAACCTTCCGACCAGCAAGCCCAAGGCTCAGTGGTTTACACCACAGCACCACCCGCGTCCCTGTTAGGAACCATGGTTCAAATATTATGAGGTCTAGCATGAGACCCACTCATCTCAGGTAGTGGGCAGCAGAACCTAGCAGTTCAAAAGCATGCCAAAGTGCAAGGAGATAAATAGGTACCACTCTCGCAGGAAGGTAAACGGCGTTTCTGTGCACTGTTTTGGTTTTGCCAGAAGCGGCTTAGTCATGCTGGCCACATGACCCAGAAATACTGTCTGCGAACAAACGTCAGCTCCCTTGGCCAGTAAAGCGAGATGAGCGCCACAACCCCTGAGTCGTCTGCGAGTGGACCTAATGGTCAGGGGTCCTTTACCTTTATGTTCTCCAGTTATCATTTCTCTACAGCAGGGGTGCAAGTCAAGTCAAGGGGTGCATTCCCTTCTAGGCAATCTTTTGTCAGTAGTGGGTGTGGCCATAAGCAAAAGTGGGTGGAGTGACAAATGCTGATTTTACTTTTGTACCATAGGCAACTTTCTACACACACTCTCACACATCCCTCTCTGTTCTCCATCCATGCAAGTAAGAAGCATTATGGAAGCTCAAGGGCATATTCTAGTCAGGCAAAATCACTCAAGGGGTGTGCAAAGCAGAGCCAGTGTGGTGTGTGGCCTGAGGAGAAGGTGTGTAGGGGATTAGGCCAGGGAAGGTCCTGTGGGACAGATGGAGAGACCTGGAAGGTCACATTTGATCTCTGGGCCTGAGCTTCCCCACCCACCCCTGCACTTCAGGAAAGAGTAAGTCCTTTAGAATGAACTTTCTGTGTGGTCCTAATTATGTGTACTCTTTGAAAGGTGTGTCTTTGAATGGGACCTGTTTTTGAATAAGTATATTCAGCACAGTTTTTCAGCTGGAACTCACAGGAACTCAGTTCCAGAACCTCTCAGATGTTTGCTCTTGAATTTATCTGAATGCTGCCAGCGTTTTCAGCTGTATTCTGTTATTTTCCATATATTCAATAAATGTTTTCCACTCTTCTTTAAACGTATGTTCTGCTAGCTCTCTTATTTTATATGTTAAATCTGCAAGTTCTGTATATTCTGTCAACTTAACTTGCCATTTGTCTTTGTTTGAAACCTCACTCACTTTCCATTTTTGGGCTAACAAAACACAGGCTGCAGTTGTTGCATACATAAATAACCTTTTCTGGTACCTAGGAATTTCTGTCTGGGTTATTCCCAAGAAAAAGGACTCTGGAAAGTAGTTTTAACATTTTTTTCAATTCATTATAAATCATTCCCAATACACTTTTACCTTTTTATGAAAAAACATTCCCTCCACTTCTTTACTCTTCCAACACATATCTGATTCCGTTTTACAAATCTTAGCTAAACTACTCAGAGTTAAATACCATCTATGAATCATTTTCAAATAGTTCTCTTTCAATGAATAACATGCAGTAAATTTCAGGTCGCTTTTCCAGAGTTTCTCCCAGAGGTTCAGATCTATGTTGTGTCCTGTATCTATTGCCCAGTGTGCCATTGCATGCAGTCCTTTTGTGCTACTATCCCTAACTAGGAGCAGCCATGTGTACACAAGTCAGTTCTTGTTTTGAAGGGCCGTCTGGTCCAAATCTGGTTCAAGTCTGCTTTAAAGATAAAGAGCCATTAGAAAGGAGACAACTTCAAGTTGTCTATCAGCAAGTAGCACCCAGACAAAAGTCTGAGCAAGCTCTCACACACGGATCACAGTCACCCCTACTCCAGTGAGATGCATTGTATTTTTGCTCAAATCATAGTCACTGTTTCTAAACTTTCACCCAGACAATATAAACCAGCATTTAGAAGTTTTATACAAATATAGTGTCCTCGTTTGCTCTCTTTTTTCATAGCAATGTGGAAGTGGCCAACCTATCCACAACAGACCAACGAAGGCTGAAAAGTTTAAAAACGTTTGTAGGTTTGCAAGAAGTTTTGTGAGGTAAATTATTTGAATTATTGCAAAAATGGTTAAAGAGGTGGATTGTGAGTTAAGATAATTAAAGGCAATAGGAATTTAATAAATGCAGTAGAAATGATAAAAATGGTGGATCATCAGAGGTGCTGATGGAAGTCCAAAAAGATTGTATAAGATGTGAAGTTCTGTGGAATGTATAAGAATTGGTATGTTGAAAATAATAAAAATTATATATATATAAAAAGAAAAGTTAAAAAATGGAAGCATCTGAGAAAAACGCGGCTGAAGTAAAATAAAGTATTTTAATATTTTTAGTACTTCTAGACAGCTTCCAGTTTCTCAAGTTCTTCCCCAAAACTCAAGCCCCAGCTTCTCATGTAGCGTAACTCCCCCCCCCCCAATGTTTACTCAAAAGTCTGTCCTCATAGACTGCATAGGATTGAAGCCTGAAAAGTGTAAAACTATTCTGTGTGCAGTCACCTGCTTTTCCAGTACAAGCACTTTGCAGAGACAGGGAAATGTCACTTTTTGCACATTTTGACATTTGTGAAGTGCACAACCGCTAAAAGTTTTGAAAGCCCAAGGGATTCCAAAAAGCTCTTTCGTTGTCAGACTGGGCAGTGCTCATGCTTTTCCTACCAAGAGGCTACTTCATGCCTTTACTTTGGGGGGATTCTCCTCTGGAAAAATCTCTTTTGGCTTAGGACCAGGACCCCTAAAGGACGGTTGTGTCCCTTTCCACCCCCCACAACCCAGCTAGATCTACTGGAGAGGCTCTTCTTTCAAGCTACACCACATTGCCATATCCTGTTGTTTTCCTGTGTATTTGGGGGGGGGGGTTAAGGAAGAAATAATGTTCCCACCTGCCCACTGACCATACAACAAGAGAGTTTTGTAGGGTACAGAGGCACCATACATTTAAAGCACTAGGATACCACTTTAACACTCATGGTTTCTCCTAAAGAATATTGGGAACTGCAGTTTGTTAAGGGTGCTGAGAGAGAGAGTCCCTATTCCGCTTTCAGAGCTACAATTCTCAGAGTTCCCTGGAAAGAGGGGTTGATTGGTTGGTTGATAAATGGTTGGTTGATAAACTACAGTGGTACCTCGGGTTACATATGCTTCAGGTTACAGACTCCGCTAACCCAGAAATAGTACCTTGGGTTAAGAACTTTGCTTGAGGATGAGAACAGAAATCGTGCTCTGGCGGCACAGTGGCAGCAGGAGGCCCCATTAGCTAAAGTGGTGCTTCAGGTTAAGAACAGTTTCAGGTTAAGAACGGACCTCCGGAACAAATTAAGTACTTAACCCGAGGTACCACTGTACTCTGAAAACTGTAGCCTTGTGAGAAGAATAGGGGCCTCCTAGCAACTCTCAGTACCCTTAACAAACTACAGTTGTCCGGATTCTTGCATGCGGCGGGAGCCATGATTATAATAGCCATAGCTATTATAAAATGGTATAATAATGCTTTAAATATACAGGGAAGGTGTAGCCAGAAACTGTACTTTTTCCTGTGAGACGCTGGGGGGACTGCACTGTGTGAGAAAATATTTCCTTCAAGAAGCAATTATAAGCTAAAGTATAACGGGATGTGGGAATCCGAGGGCAAAATGCCATTTTATTTTATTTTTGCAGGAAGAAATAAAACCAGAGAAGGAAGAGGATGAACATATTAAAAGAAAAATCTGTAGCGTTAGTGCAACCCCAGCCCCTCGCCTCAAAATTAAGCAAGGAAGGGTTGGTCCCAGTTCTGCAGTTGGAAAGAGGCTGAACTTGAAGGAACATGATGGGGTGAAAATTAGAAGGCACACAGCGTGACTTTAAGTCCGTGCGTAGTACAAGAATGAAGTGATTCTCTGTAAAGGCAGCGTATTTATAGCCAGTAAAAATGAGTGATCGCTGCTCAAGAGACTGTAATTACCCTTTGGAAGGCACACCACTGCCAGGGGCCAGCAACATGAATCCTGAGGCTGAGCTTCTATGAGCACAGAATAATTTCTACAGCAGTCTAGTCTGCATCCCTTTGCTGCATTTCAAGCTAGGTTAATGAGGGTAAAGGAACCCCTCAGGGGGTTCAAACTGCCTGCTTCTTTCGGTGCCAAAGACCCACAGTTGTTGAGCATTGCATGACTCCAGAGCTCCATTCTAATAATGTGAAGACAGTTCAGGACATCTTATTTATTTTTTAAAGGCGAGAGCAGTGTGTTGCTATCTTCTAGGTGATCTTTGTGTTAAGAATTGTCCAGGAATATCAGCGCCAGGGATTTACCTCAGCTTTGCCTTCACAAACTCCTAATCGTTACGACTCTAATGGATGTGGAGGGTTCTTATTTAAAACCAAAACACACCCCTCTTATTTCTTCCATTTATGTCCTCTTTTTCCTCCCAAGAACCCATCATGTCACTCATACTATTGTGTGTGACGTCATGATGTCCTGGCGCATGCACTGTGCGCAAACCGCCTTGCCTCTGCTGACTCTCTGATGCTGCAGTGGGAGTGACTGGGGCAGGGCCTCTGCTTCTGCTGGGCCGTGGATATGCTTGGGCACCCACAGTGGAAATTTTCTGGGAGCGGAGACACCAAGCCTGCACCCCCCACCCCCCGATTTGGCACCAGTGACTTGTGCAATGAACAAATCCCTTTCAAGAAATCCTATGTATTTTCTTCTTTCTATGAATCTCAGCAACAACATTCTTGGATTTGTTTGAAGTTGTACTGTCAGTTCTTCCCACACGGTGTTTTGTAGTCTTTAACACCAATATGATTTTTGGGCTTTTGCTAGATTGACAAAGATCCACACTGCCTGGGCAGAGACAGGAAGTTTCTGTCGGGGAAATGCTGTGTCTTGTTTGAGCAGGGATCTGTAAACTCTTGTACCATAGTAACCCAAGCTCAGTGCCATTGCTGTTTGTACCTGCGATCAATACCAAACCGAAGTCCAGGTTAGCAGCCTTTTCTATATCTTCAGTTCCATTTTCTCAATCGCAAAATATAGATTTATTCTTTTTATGTTTTGCCTGCATATGCATGTCTTTGAATACTTAAGTGCTGGTTTACTCTATTAGGTGGTTGAATTTCAGTCGTCGTCTGCACTACGCACTATCCCTATCCTTACAGTGTAAACTCAGTACCATAGGTACAGCTTACAACAGGACTCAGGGGTCAAATGCAGCTACCCAGGTCTCTATGCCTGACTCTCAGAACTCTCCCTAGGCTGCCTGGGATGTGTCATGGAACTCTGGTAGTATATTTTGCTTGTGTGGCTGTATGAAAGAGTAGGATATTTGAGTGTGGTTCTTGTAAGGTTGCCCAGAAGGGAATGTGGCCTTTGGGCTAAACAAATATTTTCCAGCCCCTGGCTTACAACAGCAGATTAAAAATGTATCAAATCTTCCATCCTGCATAGGAAACTTAGTACATAAGCAAAACAATAATCCCAAGGCACCAGATAAAAACAGCTTAAAAATAAGGAACCACACCGCTATAACTCATCTAGCCAGCAGATCAAAAGCCTGCCAGAATAAAATCAATAAGACATTGGAAGGTTAGAAGGGAAGGGCCAGACTGACCTTCCAAGGTGGGGAGAGCCATAATTTAGACACAGAAACGGCCCTTTTCCAAATCCAGGCAAGTCACAACTCACATCACTGCTGGGATGCAGAGAAGAGACTCCTCTGCAGATCACAAAAAACAGGCAGACATATATGAGAGAAGACATCACTCATGTGTCCTTGGTCCAAAGTACGGCCAACACCCTAAACTGTACCCGGAAACAGAATTGATTCTGGCATAGCTGGGTCAAGGGAAGGACATAGGAGCTAGGAACTCAGAAGCAGAGAACAAAACCAGGAGCAGAAACATACAACACACCAGGACTCAGGTAGAACCTGATGCTCAAGAAAATCACCTCTGAGACAGGAAGCTCCCTGTGTAGGAGACAATAGACAACCTGGAAGGATCTTGACACAGTTACTGAAGTTATGTACAGGGCTGTGGCGAACAGATGACAGAGCAGTTGTTTTCAATTAGATCTCATTTGCTGCCACTTGGAGAGCACACTGCAGTAATCCAAAGTGAATGTAACTAAGCCATACCCCATTTTGACCTTTTGGTAGGCCTCTTTCCCTTGTACTGCATCTTGTACAAAATCCATTGGTCTTGATGGCGCCCTAGGGCTGGTGCGCTCTCTCCCTCTCTCGTTTTTGCTGCAACAGTCTGACCTGGCCAGGACAGGAGCTTGAGATATGCTGGGTTAGTGATGCCAGGCCTTGCTCCCTGCAACTTTTCATGGAGGGTACTGGCAGTCTGAAGCACAATCAGGGCCACCCTCTGGGCCCAGCCCTCAATGTCAAGCCACCAGAGGGCTAACTGTGCCCCAGATGTCTGTGTACTGAGTGCAGATGTCTTGAGAGATTGCCTTACCCCATATATGCCCACTTGACTGCTTTGATCTACAGAACTGGCACTGTTACAGGTGCCAAATGATACCTGCAGCACTCACATTTTGGAACTCCCTGCCTTTTGACATCAGATAGATTCAATTTACCTATTCCCAGCCTCTTGTCTGCAACCCATGTCCCCTGGACCTGCGTAGAAGAAAGGTTAATTGTGCTCATCATCACCCACATGGTACCTTAGAGCTGCTGTTGGATAAACAAAGCTATTTTCAAAGCACATGTCCTTATCCAACTGAGTATATCACAAAGAGGCATCAATAAAAGCACACATCCATTGATTTGCTGACAGCAAAGAGAAAAGCCAAAGCCCAACTGCCAGGGCAGCCAGACATCTTCTTAAGTCATTGATCCAACTCTCCACCCTACAAGTTCTAAGGAAAACATCCTAGAGCTAAATCTCTGATTTCTGAAGTCTCGCTTTTTCTTTACCTTTCCTTTTTTATATATAAAAAAAGAACTAGAGGCTGATTCTCAGACGCTTTTTCTGTGTCACACTTCCAGGGGTTCCAACAAACTCAGAGGGTTCTGCAGGAGCAGTTGAAACAAGAAAGTTACTGGCAGCTCTCAACGAGGAAGAGGGATCTGTCACTTTCAACCCTTTCAGCAGGGAAATTTTGGGTCCCAAATTGCCTGGAGAAAGAAATGGAGAACACCCAGAACACAGGAGATCGGAGAGGAGTTGGGTGAATAAGTAAATAAATTAAATTAAATTAAAAACCACTGACAATGACACAATAGAGGGGTCCTCTGGGGGCCATGCAAAACCTTAGGGGGCTTGTAAGGCCCACAGGCCACATTAGGCACCCCTAATGTATTGTATCACGAAAATACTATCACCATACCGAGTCTCTCACTGCTGACAGCCATGCTCACAGCCCAGCATCCTCCTATATGCCTGATCCACTTTATTTCTTTAGGTTTCCCAGCAGCTGCTGAGCAACAGCAGAGCCTTTTAATGAGCGGTGCAATTTGGAAACCAATAATTTCATATCCTGCTGGAGCTCCGATCAGCTGTTACTATATTGCAGAATAGCTGCATCTGAGACTGTGCTGCTCGTTCTCTTCCATTCAATAGCATTGCCCACTTAAGACAGATTTGCTGGGCTCCTGGGAACCGGAAGACCAATTCCCATTTAATAAGGATTTCCTTCACCAATAGCCAGCCAGAACACAAAGATGGGGAGTGTGTGTGTGTGTGTGTGTGTGTGTGTGAGAGAGAGAGAGAGAGAGAGAGAGAGAGAGAGAGATGATTTATAAGACAAGAAGGAAAACGTTGGAGGCTGAACATATGTAGGATAGTTATTCAAATAACGAGAATCTTAATAGTGGGAAAATCCCCCCTGCCCATTATTATTACACTAATTTTTCATCCTACTTTCCTTAACATAAGGTTACCAAATGTCCCCTTTCCCCAGGGACAGTCCCCAGATTTACAAATCAGTCCCCATACAAAATCCGTTGAAGTGTGTCCCCGGATTCATTGAAAAAAATCTGGTAACCTTACCTTAACATGAACGTGTGTTTAGGCGTGTGTGCGCATGCATTCACTTCCCCTTATGCATTTGTTTCTGTGTGGATTTTAATGTGGAGGGGAAATAGCACCCTGACAGCAAGAACTGTTCTGTTTTAGTCAGCCAGCAATCCAAGTCTGTAATGGCAAATTAGCCTCCCACAACTATGAAGTTGTGTGAAGCTGCAAAGCTACATCTTCAGGACAGAGTGGCAATAACTAATTAAGGTGGCATACAGATTAGTCATTATGGATGGTATTCAATTAATGGGCCTAACTTAGTCATGTTCACTCATTTCAGTGGAACTATTCTGTGTAAAAAATAGTTTAATACCACCATATGGCTGCCACCCTGTGCGCAGTTACCTGGGAGTAAACCTCAGTGAGCTTAATGCAGTTTACATCTGAGCAGACATGCATTGGCTTGGGTGACATAAAGATCTCCTATCGAGATATGGGACCGAAGTGACTGAAAATATAAGGCTGTTCTTTAGAATGAGAGGTGTTAAGCAGCTGTAACGGAAGATGCTCAAAAGGCCCTTTTCCAAAACATGCTTTGCTAGAGCAGGGGTTGGCAAAGTTGTGCCCAAGGGCACACATAGGCTTCCTTTGGTGCCCACAGGGTCTTCTTCTCCCACAGAAATTAGACTTGAAATGTGCATTCTGTTGTCACCTATAGAACAGGTTGGTGTGTAGTTGGTTGCTCTGGGTGTGTGATGCCCACAAGATTTGCAAATGGGCCCAGAAAGGTTGGTCATTCCTGTATAAACAGAGGGTCACTTTGAGAAATGGCATGAACTGGAAGCCCAGGGTCCCACCTCACCTGTAAAAGGGAACTCGTAGCCATTCACATGACAACAAGGGCCTCTCCTTAAATATGCTGCCCCCTTGCATCTGAGCTGACAACTGGGAAGTCAGAGGGTTGATTAGAATTTAGGGCCACTAGTTGCTGACATGTGATACAGGGATTAAGAACTTAATTCGGGTTAAGAACTTAATTCTTAACCTGAAACTGTTCTTAACCTGAAGCACCACTTTAGCTAATGGGGCCTCCCACTCCTGCTGCTGCGCCGCTGCCCGATTTCTGTTCTCATCCTGAAGCAAAGTTCTTAACCTGAGGTACTATTTCTGGGTTAGCGGAGTCTGTAACCTGAAGCATCTGTAACCTGAAGCGTCTGTAACCCGAGGTACCACTGTAATAAGAATATGAAATTTCCCGTTACAAGATCAGCTCTTGACTTGTCCTTCTTTCAGTTAAAGGTGTGTGCTGTTGTACTCAACAGCAAGCTCCCCTGTTACCTTTTTAGCTTTCTCTACCCACTAGAGAAAGCTAAACACGCGGTAGCCTATCACAGACTCAAGCAGGTCAGCAAGCAAGAGGACGTAGATGAAACCCACCTGAATTAATGTTTAGCTATTTGCCTGTCATATTAAAAAAGAGGAACTACAGAACCATTTCTTTCCTAAGAGGTTATACCTTCAGATAGAACAAATTAGATTCATGTCACAGAAATGTTTGGTTTTTTAAAAAAAAATATTTAAAACAGTTTGAAATGTTATATTGTAATTGAACTTCTGGAAATCCATTTAGGACTTTTGAGTGATTGAGGTGTATCTTTCATGAACACTGCATTTCAAAGATGTTTAAGCTGTCCTTTTTCTATCTAGACATTTCACCAATTTATTGGATGTTAGCATTTGTGCAACATTTCAAACTTTTGTCACATAGTTATACTTTAAGACTTTGAATTTAGCAGCAGCCAGCAGATCAGAGATCAAATGGTCCTAATAAGACAAGTGGTATATTGTCATTCATTTACCCACCTCATTTAGTATTTTGATCCATTGTACCTATATTAAAGGGCAGTTCTACCACATATGTATAAAATTAGCAGAGAGATTATTACATCCCTGTCCTTTGTTCTCAACATGTCATATTGGCACATCACTGCATTAAGAGCCAAATGGCAGTAACAGAGCATCTTAAGGTGACTTCCTTCTAACAGTCCTGTTTTTAAAATCTCTGTTTTGAAAGTTTGGAACCAGTGAGCACTTTTCTAGCTTCTTCCCCCTCAATTCCTTGCTCCCATGAAACAAAAATACAAAATGTTGGATTTCTAACCAAGATCACACACTCCTTCCAGATGCCAGTCAAGACGCTAATCAGACTTTCCACCAAAGTCATTAGTGGGTACTAGAATCTCTATTAGACACACCAGCATCTTGGGCAGGGCAGATTAGATTTCCAGAGGCAGGGAAGCGTTTTTCAAACGGTCAAACGCACCTAATATTTGCAATGTCCAGACTCCAGGTGCTCACCTATTGGTACAAAAGTACCCCCCCCCCAAATGGCTAGATAGATTGAAAAAGCGGCTTTCTTGGCTTCTTTTGCAATGTGTGAAATGGGAGCTATGAGACTCACAAATGTTGTCCACAGTGATATGAACGGGGCCCCAAACTAGTTTAGGAGTTCTTCCCGGACAAAATCCGGGAGTCCCCATGTTGACATTACAGCACAGGCCGGTGAGGAGGAGAGTGCAGCTCGCTGACCGTTTGTTCTTCAATACCTGTCACTTCGGGATCACTGACGGGCGCCTAGATATTTGACCATTCCCACACGCCCGTACCCTAATATCAGCTAGAGGAGGGAAACTAGTGTCTGAAGCGGACCTCTCTCTCGAATGGCTTAGGAATTTTGAGCGACGTGCAGCAATGCAGACATTCGAAAGGAAGTCCCATTTCATTCAATGCGACTCCCCCCACCCCACCAACCTCAATAGCCAAGGATTGCAAATTTGTTTAGGATCGCAGCTCTGCGTGTACCTTTCGCTTCCTCTCTCCCCCCCCCCCTCCCACACACACAGCGCGACCCTACCGCATGTACTCGGAAGTAGTGACTCCATTAAATGAGACTGCCTCCCAGGGAAATGGGAGTGGGGATCGCAGCCCCCCGAGTCGCTCCCCCTCCCAATATGTGATGCGCCGGAGCTGTTTCCCCCTCCCCGGACAGAAGGCGGGTCGGCGGTCCCTGGCCTGCTGCCAGCGCAGAGCCGCGGCTGGCCGGTGGTCCTCCCGCTCTTGCATTGCCTTTTTAAGGCGCCACAGCATCCGCTCCCACCTCCGTCGGTGCTCGTGCCCCTTTAATACCCGCTGCCTGCACAGCCCGGCCGCTGAGCGCCGCCGAGACGCCGCGGATTCAGCTGCTGCGAAAGAGAGAGGGAGGCGCGCGCCCCGACAGCAGCATCCTCGCCGCGGGCCGAGGCCGAGCGACGCTGCCTTTCCGCCGACGGGCTTCCCACCCACGGCCGCCTCCCTGCAGCCGGGCGCGTCGCAAGCTCGCCGCCGAGGCCGTCGATCGCCGTCCGCCGCCTGCCTGCGAGGCCCACCCGCTGCAGCAGAAGCAGCAGCAGCAGCGCCTGGTTCTCCCGGCGCCCCGGGGCATGTCGTGATGTGATCGGCGGCGGCGGCGCGTCCCTCGGGGCCCATCCCGCTCGGGAGCCTCAGCAAGACGGAGAGGGCGGTGGAGCAGCGGGCCAAAGGCCGCGCCCCCATGAAGGAGAAGGAGGCGGGGGCGGGCGGGGAGCGGGGCAAGCCGGCCACTTACACCGGGGACAAGAAGGCGCGCATGGCGGCCAAGACCAACAAGAAGTGGGTGCGCCTGGCCACCGTGCTGGCCTACGTCCTCTCCGTCTCGCTGGCCGCCATCGTGCTGGCCGTCTACTACAGCCTCATCTGGCAGCCCGTGCGCGGCGGGCCGCACACCCCGCCCCAGCCGCCCGGGACGGCCCCCGGCCCCGGCCCGCTCCCGCCCGACTCCGGAGAGACCACGAGGCCGCTGACCACCGCCGTGCCGCCCACGACGACGCCCGACACCTCGGCGCGCTAGGGACTCGATCCGGCCCAGGAGGCCGGAGGCACAACCTTTCTCCCCGCCAACCCCATCCCTCGACCGACCCCACCGTGCTGCACCGACTCCGGCGGAGACAGCGACTGCGGAGTACAAGGGAAGCCATCCGACCGGGAGCCCCGACGGCCGCTGGAGCAAGCAGGGAGCCTGGACCGCCCCGTCGCCCCGGACTCGAGCGCGCGCTCTCGGCTGTGGACTCGGAAAGGCCGGGAGATGAAGGACGCTTCTCCTCCTGTCTTGGCCCTTGGCTTCCCCGCCTCGCTCTCTGGGACTCGAGCAGGGAAAACTGTACCGGTTTTTAGTTTTTACAAATACGCTTTATTAATCCCTAAATAAGTGGGGGGGAACCACGTGGAATGGAGCTCAGGTATGTCAGCCTATCTGAAATGTACCCCGAGGCATTTCCTTTGTACCCCTGTGCATATACCTCTTTGTATACAGATCCCCTTAGTTAATGCATAGAGAGGACCTATATAATCTATATTCTGTACACACGCAGACAGAGAAGGAGCAGGTGCTGAATGGTGTTTAAGGGCTATTGGGGAAAGCTTCCTTTGCAAGTCACAGCTAATCTGGGGTGGAAAAGGATGCCCAGTTCCTTAAAGCCCTGGCTATAGCACTGTTTGACCCTGTGCTTTATTACTGCTTGCTCAGCACCTCTTTTGTTCAACCATTCTTTTCCAAATTGTAAGCAAAGAAGAGACGTTCCCGTTAATATTTTGCTGTAAACATGCCCCAAAGGAATTCATTCCTGAGGTTACTGTTGTCATATTTCTCCGGCCTCATGGCGATGCTGCTTTTGAGAGTTAACCTTTGGTGTATTTGTTCCTGACCTTTTCCCAGGCCAGTTACATCAGATTTGAGTTTCATTTAACTTTCCTTCTGTTTCAGCTGTCATTGCTGCCAGTCCTAAATTCTTTGACATAAACCCCCACTGATATCGCTGCTGGCCTGCATGCTGACCTTCCCAATTTGGGTTGACTCTACCCTGCACACTGCAAATGGTGAAACCCCCCTCCCCTTCCCAGCAGTGAATGAGAGCAAGTGGAAACAGCTACCCTTTGGTCACTGTTTTTGTCTGGAAATCCCCAAACCATCCTTCTGCCACTTCTGTTCTCCTTGGTTGGTTGCAACTGCTGCTGGGGCTTCCAGAAATAAAACAGTTGCATTTTAATTGCATTTTAATGCCATAGGACCATTCCTATAAGTGCAGACTTTACAATGGTATGAGCGATTCCGGTAGTCTGAGCGTTGGAACAGTGAAGCAGCTAACACAACCACCCTCGTATAGAAATATATACCTGGAAATGGCCACGGTTAGTTTCCCCAGAACCTGACTTGAATCTAGTCTCTTCTCTTGAACCTATGTCAGAGGCCTAATCTTTTATATTTTTAAACTTGTCTGTTAGGGATTTGAAATACATTAGTGTATGAGCTGACAACATTCACGATTTTGCTGAAGAATCTAATGAGAGCAGAACATGGTTTCAAACCCACTGTAGTGCTTAGACATAGCTGATATTCAGGTTTTTTAAAACATGCATTTTCCCTCCGTAGCTCATAGCGTTTAGTTCTATAGTTGATCGTTTCCATCACTTCGCACAGTACTCTTTTCCCACAGGCGCATAAATCTTTTTGTCAGGAAAAAGCATCTGCACAAAGAATCTTGTAGTCTCTTAAAACTTTATTGCACCGGGTATAATAAACACTTGAGTTTACGCCAGAATATATTAGTCAGAGGTTCCACAAGCCTCTTGTTGATTTTTTCCCCCTGGAAAAGATAAAGATGGCTTCCTCTCTGGAACATGTGCATTACAATGTGTCACACATGTGTGTTGTCTGCTGTGGGATGGGAGTTGCTACCTGATCTGTGTTCCTGCAGTGACAAGGGGATTGATTTCTCCATCGGAAATTGTAACCCCAAGTCCACTGTGCAGCAGGAGAGGGGAGCTTGGAAGCATGCCATGCAAATCCTATTCATGCCTGCTCAGAAGTAAGCCCCACTGCTTTCACAGTGGGAATTAGTCCCCAGGTAACACTGTATGTGTGAGCAGCCTGAACTGGCCTTGACCACTGGTAGCAGCATGCCGGCCCAGGAAACCACTGGACCAGGGTGTTGTGTAGCTGCTCCCTGACTTGCTCACTGCTTGACTTTCTTGCTTTGAACTAAGCAAGCTTGCAAGCTGCCCCCTTCCGATCAGCTGGATCCAGTGGCTGAAGTAGCAAACTAAAAACAAAAAAGAGCAGCGTGTTGTTTTTTTTAAAGCTGAAGCTGTAATAGTTAACTGACCTCTGATGGATGTGTTGTTCTGGGGAGGCCACAGGCCTTTGAAGGAAAATACAAGGTTCCCACCACCCCCCTTTATTGATTCAAATAAATAGCAAAAATTTGTGCCCTTAGAGGGATTTCCAGTATATTTTTTGATATGTTGTACAGTTAATACTGCTAGTCAGACATTTTGAACACGCAAGGACAAATGTGTGATATTTCTGAGTGATTTACTCTGGGGGAAGAAATGAAATGAAATGTTGGCAAAATTACTTGATATTGGGCTGCCAAGCCACTAACCTTCTGTACGGTTGTCACTGAACGTCAGGCTTGAATAGGTTTAAATTCGAAGTTGTGAACATGCTCTGTGTCTATATCTAATTCAGCCATGTAAGCTATGTCTGTATTCAGAAGTTCTGTATATTTTTAAAAAAATATTTTTAAGGTGAAAAAAAATACACTGAGAGATTTCTGCCTAAACTCAAATTTTTTTTTTACTTGTTTTTTATTTAAAAAACGACATTCCTTAAGAGAGTATTACCCTTCCCTATTTACAGATGCAGGAAATGGCGTGTAGCCTGTCAGCCTTACCCATCAAGAAAAAAATTGCTTCAGCTCTAGATTCTAGATCCTCTTTTAACCAGCTGTTTGGTTTGTATGTTACTCTCCAGACAGGAGGCTGGGGAAATCTGAATATTTATGTGATTTGGAGATGGCTGTATGCAGCAGGGGTCAGGAGGAGAAGCGCTTTGGTCAGATGGCAGAAAAAAGAACTTTGTGGGCACAGGAACTCCAGTTAGCTTTAATTCAGATTAAAGCAAGCCTGGCTTTCTGTGGATTGAGGGCACCCTGTTTGGGACTAGCTTTGCATGTCTTTGATTGTTAAGGGTGCAACTGTAGAAAGTTGAACTGTTTCGTGTGTTATAAAAAATTCCTACATGGAATTCAAAGAAAATGTACAGTTAGCTTGTTGATTGTTTTGTTTGATGTCTGTTTCGCAGTGGGCCCAATTGTAGCTTCCCAGTGGGCAGGTGCAGAGTGTGAGAAAATGTGTGTCTGATCCTACATACGGTACATGTCTGCTGCACACTACTGACTATTCAGAAGGTGATGTGTGGAATGGGCCCATTGTGATGGTGATGGTTTTGTGTTGCGGGTAGGATTAGACTATTGTGCAGTTTGGACCTCCGAGTTGGCAGGAACAGACTTGCTGAGAAACGCTGCTTTCGCGATACGTTTATCTGGGATTCATCTCTGCTCACTCTCATCAAAGGGGAATGAGTGGGAGAGGAAGGAAGGAAGAAGACTCATCGGGTGCCAGGACAGTTCAGTATACTTGGAAGCTGGGTTTATGGGAAATGTGCGTTCCCAAGATCCCATGGCACTTAAGAAGTCATTCAGTTTAAAAAATTTTTTTTTAGAAAAGACTCAATAGGAAGCTGCCGCGTCTGGGACTGCTCTGTGATTGGGGATTCCTCAGAGGCTGCGGGATGTTTGTGGGAAGGCGGACAGGGACTTATAAGCAAACATGTTTTCTTTTTGCAAACAGCTAATGGCTTTCTTAAGTCTGCTGGGTAAAGCAGATGGAAGGGGAAGAGAAGTAAACTCAATTAAATGAGCACTGCTTAATGTTCTCTTGCCACTTCATCAGAGAGAACTTAGAATTCCTGTGGTTGGGCATCTTTTCATATACGTTCAGATTAAGGCCCTTTCTTGAAAAACTGCCTGCCATTTAAGGGCAGCTTCACCTGAAAGTCCTGTTGACTGGCTGTTAACATCTCAGCAAATTCACTCTTCAAACAGGAGTTGAAAGCTACTTTTGTTTCTGACATTCCAGCGACCAAGTATGCCTGACACAGCCACTCGCGTGCAGAAAACATATTGTCTACCCATCACTGCTTGATGATGCAAGTATGAGTGCCATAAAGCCGGTCCATTTATTTGTAAAACAGTTGAGGTTGGCGTGGATCATACTGTCATAGAGAAAGTGTAAGCAATGCCATGCTAGAGAGGCAGGAATAGTTTGAGATCATTGCGACAACCATCTTAAGGGCTGTCCCATGGAAGATGAAGCAAGCCTTTTTTTTCTCCTGCTCTGGAGGGTGGGACTCGAACCAATGGCTTCAAGTTGCAAGAAAGGAGATTCCGCCTAAACACCAGAAAAACTTTCTGTTTGGCAGATCCTTGAAAGGTGGTGGACTCTCCTTCCTTGGAGGTTTGTAAGCAGAGATAGGGTGGTCATTTGCCATGTATGATCTAGTGGAGATTCCTGCATTGCAGGGGTTGGACTGGATGACCCTCAGAAACCCTTTCAACTCTACAATTCTATGATTCCTTTTCCCCAAGCTTTTTATTTTGCTGGGATACTTCTGGCAGTCAACACTGACAGCACCCCTTGGACTCATGTGCCAACTTGCCACCTGTTGCATAGGACTGGGCAATGGTGAAGTGGTAGAGCATTTGCCTTGAATGCAGAAGGTTCCAGGTTCTATTCCTGGCATCTTCAGGTAGGTCTGGGAGTGTTCCCTGTCTGAAATCCTGGAGAACTGCTGCCAATCAGTGTATAGGCGATTCTGAGATAGATGGACCAATGGTCTTGTTCCTGAGCAGGTGAGGTGTCAATAGTTCAGTCCCTAGAAGGTTGGACCATATTCCCTGGCTACATCCCAACTCAACTGACCAAGGTCCTGGTAGGGTATTTGTTCTCAAAACCAGGAACACCGTGAACATTATGGGGGACAGGCAGGTTCTGTCTTTATGCTGACCAGAGGAAGCTAGCTGCACACACTGCACAGCCCATAACAATCCTATTTTGGTTCACAAAATTATAGCCACATGGGTATGATTTTAGGGTAGTTATTAACTATGACACATTGCAAATTCCTTCTTTGTGAGCTTGGCTGCTTTTCTCCCCAAAATATAGCTAAAGAACATAGGGTTGAGATATGTCATGGGAGACTTTCAAGATAATTGCCGTGAATTTCATGGCTGTGTCAGATGATGAAACTGGTTAAATCCTTTGTTGATTCTTTGTAAACATTCCTTGTGAACAGGCCTGTCTTGCTGTCTAGACCTTCTTTTCCTGCCTGGGTTGGTCCTTGGGATGCGGCAGCCCCGCCTCAAAGAGTGCGTGCAGAAATTAAGATTTTCATTTTTTATATATATAAAAAATCCTGATTTTTTTTCCCTCCCCTTTTTTAAAGAAATGGTTATTCATTGTTGTTAGGAACCAAGCTGTTTTAATGAGCCCGGGGCATGTCAGAACAATTAATGCTTATTAATTTTTTAACACATCCAGGATTTGCTGACTTTGTTGGAGATTAGCTGTTAGGGGTGCGGGTGGCGCTGTCGTCTAAACCACAGTCTCTTGGGCAGCGGGCAGCAACAGACCATGTGGTGGGCTGGACTATATTTTGAAAAAAAATAAAAAATGAACGAATTCCTATGCCCCACACATAATCCAGAGATGCATTTTAAATAAAAGCATACATTCTACTCATGTAAAAAACACCAGGCAGGCCCACAAATAACAAGAGATGCATTTTAAATAAAAGGACACATTCTACTCATGTAAAAACACGCTGCTTCCTGGACCGTCCACAGGCCTGATTGAGAAGGCGATTGGGCTGCATCCGACCCACAGGCCTTAGGTTGCCTACCCCTGCTCTTGGGCTTGCTGATCAGAAGGTCGGCGGTTCGAATCCCCGCGACGGGATGAGCTCCCGTTGCTCAGTCCCAGCTCCTGCCAACCTAGCAGTTTGAAAGCAACACAAAAAGTGCAAGTAGATAAATAGGTAAACGGGAAGGTAAACGGCTTTTCCGTGTGCTGCTCTGGTTTCACCAGAAGCGGCTTAGTCATGCTGGCCACATGACCCGGAAAACTGTCTGCGGACAAATGCCGGCTCCCTCGGCCTGAGTGTCACAACCCCAGAGTCGTTTGCAACTGGACTTAACTGTCGGGGTCCTTTACCTAGCTAACTGTTTCAACTGTTACAGCTGCATGGACAATTTAATGGCTCGTGAATCTGTGTGCCACTATTTGATGGTCAGAGGATGGGCAGAATGCATGGCTCACAGCTCAGGGATGGGAAACCTGTGGCCCTTCAGATGTCCCCCCCCCCCAACTCCCCTCAGCTCTATTTTTCTCCTTAAGCCAGCATAACATGGACAATGGTCAGGAATGATGGGAGTTGCCCTGCAACGTCTGGAGGGCCACCAGTTCTCCACCCCTGGCCAAACTGTGTGTCAGCCTTTCCTTGTGTAATACTTATATGAGTTCCGTTTATATAATGATGCTGTCAGATCTCTTCCACTTGTAATATAGAAACAGGGTTATAGTAGGGAACGTTTTTGATATTTGGATTGTCAGTACCATAAGAGGTCACAAACAATTTTGCAATGTGCTGCATTTTCTCTCTCCCCCCCCCCACCCCATTTTTTTTTTTTTTTTGAGCAGCCTCTAAAGGGTATTGTAACATTAATGAAAACGTTCACAAAATGTCAGGGTGTCATTGTGCAGCAGTCCTGGTGGCATTCCTCCTACATAAAAATATCTTGATGGAATAAGCACTGGGGTGTTAATTTCTAATACGGTAACACTGTTTTTAAAAGATCTAAAGGTTTCACAGTATGATGTAGAAGCACATGCAGGAGACTTGATGCTGCTTA
Organism: Podarcis muralis; assembly: GCF_964188315.1. Taxonomy (NCBI): domain Eukaryota; kingdom Metazoa; phylum Chordata; class Lepidosauria; order Squamata; family Lacertidae; genus Podarcis; species Podarcis muralis. Next base: position 42,136,296 of record NC_135655.1, read on the forward strand.
TTGCTAATAATTATGCCACAAGCTGCAATACAGTGGTACCCCGGGTTAAGTACTTAATTCGTTCCGGAGGTCCGTACTTAACCTGAAACTGTTCTTAACCTGAAGCACCACTTTAGCTAATGGGGCCTCCCGCTGATGCTGCACCGCCAGAACCCGATTTCTGTTCTCATTCTGAAGCAAAGTTCTTAACCTGAAGCACTATTTCTGGGTTAGCGGAGTCTGTAACCTGAAGCGTATGTAACCTGAAGCATATGTAACCCGAGGTACCACTATGAATGCCACAAAACTTTTGCAGCTACGTTCTGCACTCCAATGCGATAGCCACAAATGTGCTCTCTGGGGAGAGAGCAGTATTTTTTTAGGTGAAAAGATGTGGCAGATTGTGGGCTTGGCGAATGGGAGATTCCAGGATCAGAAGCACAGCCTTAAAAGGGTCTAGTGGCACATTAATGACACATTAATCACCACATAAACTTTGGTGGAGCAGAGCCCACTTCATAAGATGCATGAAGTGTTGCCGACTCCGGCACAGCAAAACTTCTACTAAAATCAATTTGCTGGCCTTTAAGGTGCTGCAACATGTATTGTTTTCGCTTCAACAGTGTCTGCCCGCTGGAAACTGTCGCTGTTGAAAGCCTTAAAAGTTGATGGTCAGATTGTGTACGACAAATGAGAAACAAGAGTATCTGCGGCAGACGAGAGTGATGAATAAAGAGGCAAGATGGAAGTTTGCTAGAAAACTGTCTGACGACTTGAAATGCTTGATAGGCTCATAAGCAAGCAACATTTCCTGGTTCGTAGAACTGCGAGAGCTACCCCTTTAAGGCAGGGGTGGGGTACCAAATGTGGCCCCCTGGGTCTCTCTGCTTGCCCCTTAGAACCCTACACAGTTCATGCCCTCTCACTGGTCCTGCTCCTTGCGCCCGGCCCCCGTACTTTTCTTTCCTGGCTGACGTTGGTCCTTGAACTTTCCGTTGCCTAGATGGAGAGATGTTAATGTGAATGGTGTAGAAACTTCAGTTTTGTGTGTGGCTAGAATGTCGCCTATTGGGTGTTGATAAGTGTTGCATCTGTTTCTCCACCCACTTATCGCTTCTAGCCCTGCCCACCCCTGGCATGCAACCCCAGAAGACTGCCCACAAAGGAGTGTCATCCTCTGGTTGAAAAAGGGCCCCTGCTTCCTCCATCAAGGGATAATAATTGGTTGGCTGAGCTGACTCCTGACTCTGACCAAGTGTCAGTCAGTTCATTCTCTGCATCAAAACTGGGTTCCATTCAGAGGCGTCGCAAGGTGGGTGCGGTGGGTGCGGTTCTCCCCAGGTGCCACCTCCGAGGGCGGTGACAAAATGCTGTGCGGCAGTAAACGGCTGTGAGAGACACTGTTGCTTTGGCACGTGCAGGCTTCCCATTGTCTGTCCGCCAGCTCTCCCTCAGCTGTATGGCGGCCAGCAGGTTCCTCGTTGCAAGGCACACAATCTCCCCTCACAAAACTCAACAACTTTGGCTCCCCGCCCCCCCTTGAAATAAAGTCAAACCATTGTTGCAGGTTAAAAGGAAATTTCCCCACCGGGTACCACCTGACCTTGCTCCGCCAATGGTTCCATTACAATCTCATCTGACTAGTGGTATTTCATGTACAGTGGTACCTCAGGTTAAGAACTTAATTTGTTCTGGAGGTCCATTCTTAACCTGAAACTGTTCTTAACCTGAGGTACCACCTTAGCTAATGGGGCCTCCAGCTGCCGCAGTGCCGCCACCGCATGATTTCTGTTCTCATCCTGAAGCAAAGTTCTTAACCTGAGGTAATATTTCTGGGTTAGCGGAGTCTGTAACCTGAAGCATATGTAACCCGAGGTACCACTGTAACTCTGATTTGCAAAAGCACTGCAATTGTGGATGGAAGCAAATGCCTTACTAACAGCATCCTTAGCGGTTCAATAATGGAATACCTGCAGCAGGCATGAAGTCCACTCTGTTATATTATACGGAGCATTGCATTTCCCTTGGGCCTCATTGAAGGTTGGGCTGCTCAGCCTCTCTGGGCACCAGCCTCAAGCCTGATACGTTAAGGTATATTGCCCTTGATTTAATGGGCGATCCATCACTTGATGAACTGCTTCTTCTTCTGGGATATACTGATCTTACAGTTGTCCGTTTGCAGCAAAGGTTGGACTGTGTAAAATAAAGTGGGGTCTTAGCCCAAGATGAGCATATTAGTGAAGCCTGGCTGTTCTAGCGGTTCTAAGCATTTAGAAGCTTGTGAAGGGGCTCTTGGGCTTGGCTTGCAGAGCATTGTGGCGCTGCAGAGGGTCATTGCTACAGATGATCTGTGTCACTGCATGTTGAGCTGTTTGTGTACTTAACCATATGGATGTTGCGATTTTCTCCATAGCATCACAAAGGTTCAAAGGAGGGGGTGAAAATGGCATGGAGAAAAATCAATCTGCTTAGTGTAAGCCTCTGTAGATGAGTGGTTTCCCACATGGTGGCAGTCACCACATGAAGCATTTGAAAGCAGCCTCCAAATGATAGCCGTAACATATGAAGCAGCTCTTAGATATAAAAGAATCGTAGAATTGTGGAGCTGGAAGAGACCACAGGGGTCATCTAGTCCAGCCCCCTGCAATGCAGGAATCTTTTTGCCCGTGAGGCTCGAACCCTTGACCCCGAAATAAGAGTCACAGCTAGTTACTATCCGTTGCTAAAACATTTGGGGAGGTAATTTTTGGCATGAAAAATCAAATTGAAAGGTGCTTTTAAAGGTTTTAAGGTCTAGCGTGAACAAGTCTGAAGTTGTATTTCCCCCCCTCTGTCTTTCTTTTGTGTTCTGTTTTTAAAACAGCGATAGTCAAGGAGTTATCTATAAAAATAAAAATAATTTATTATTTATACCCCGCCCATCTGGCTGGGTTTCCCCAGCCACTCAACCAAATATCTAGTGCTGCTGTAGTAGATAAAATAATTGTAAGAGCTGAGGTGCAGCAGACATCTGGGGTTCACTGAATTTTCTGGATCTCAGTTTTGTGTTACACAGGTGGCGTGTTACGTTGTAGCAAAATGTTGCAGTGTGCCTTGTTCCTGTTGAAGATCATAGAGCTGGAAGGGACCACAGGGGTCATCTAGTCCAACCCCTTGTGATGCAGGAATCTTTTGACCAACATGGGGCTCAAACCCACGACCTTGAGATTCAGAGTCTCATGCTGTACCGATTGAGCTTTCTGAGGATCTATGCATCTATGCCCTTTTCGAGAACATGCCTTTCCACCACCTGGACTTTGACTCAAATCTTGCAGAAACGCTTCTGTGTTTAGATATTTTGGGCAAAATTACCGCAGAGATGTGGCTGTATGTATTTATTTGTGCGGAGTCACTTTTGAACTAGCATTCCAGCAGATGTTTCACGTCCAATCACCTCTCAAATTATTTAGGGGTACCTTTGATCATCATCATTATTTAGCAACTTCCCTTCAGACCCTGCCATTATGGAGCAACCGTATGACAATATTAACATCCCTTTAATGGTACCCAGAGTTCTGATGGATGTCCTTCATGGGTCCACACATGACAAATACAGATGCTCTCCATCAATTGTGTGCCAGGTATAAGAAGCTCAGAAATTGTGGCCTGATCCTTTCCTGGTTGCTGCTTCCCGTATTTGTTCTTTTGCTTTATGCATGCACACATTGGGTTTCACGGGGCATGCGTGCATTTGGGTACTCCGTTATGTGTACCAGTACAAAAGGTAAATGGAGAATCAGCCCTGAATATCGAGTGCCTCTGGGACCAGGATGGAGTAGCTGACGGTGTGATTTGCTGCCAAACATCTCCTTTTCTTGAAGGCTACATGACAAATGGTGTACGATGATGAGGCCTTACAGAAGCCTTGTGCCGGGTAGCCAGATTTAAATAGCCTCCCCATGTTTTATTTAAGCTTCGTATTCTGTAATTTAAATTCCCTTAATTAAAAGTCTTTATAGCTTCCTTCAGGCTTGCAAGTCAATTACAGTCAGTTGGGTCCAGGGACGAATCAGTATGGAAAATAATTTTAAGATCTCCTTTCCAATGAAACACTTGCAATGGAATAGCAGTTTTAAAATATAATAGCAGTTAATGCAGCATAAGAGATAGCAAGGACTGAAAATAGGAAATATTTGATTTTGCTGGGGCCCTTATATGTAAGATGGACTGAATAGTAGGTCCAGCAGCAGCGGACTTCTCCTCCAGTGCCCGTCAACTGTTTTTATTTCATTGATACAATATCCATCATCTTCCTCTTTGGATGAGCTCCTAATATCACATTTACTTTTTAGCTTAGCCGAACTGGAATCCAGACTTCTTTGTTTAATGCTTGTACTCAGCCTTGTTCTAATGAAGCAATGATGGAGTCCTCTGAGCATATACAAAGTATTTTTCACCAGTGGTTTACTGTAGCGAGTTCTGACATATCAAGGGTTCTCCGGTGGGGTTTGCAGACCAGCGGCTCAAATTCAAAGTGTCTCTTAAGATGAAATACTGCAAACAAATACTGGAGTTTTTTGGGGTTTTTTTTTACATTTCTTTTATTATACTTATATACTTACATCTCCCTCTTCCTTCAAGGATTTTGGAGAGAGTTACATGAAGCTTCTAGTAGGACCATCCAGACACTGTCCAGGGTGAAACCTGCTTAACTTTAACAATAGAAACAGCATGGTCTTCTGCTGGTCATTTCATGGAGGATTTCAGAACTTTATTATTGTGATTTTCTAACTTCTGAAATGTTGGTCTTTTTGTTGGAAGATGCTGTTTGATAATTAAAGCATACCTTAAAAATATATATGTGAAAATGAACTTTCTGGACCACAGAGAGATTTTGAAATTGAATCTTTCAAGCACCCCCGGTTGCAAATTTCTACAGGACTTGACTCCAATGACTCGTTCAAGCCCATACTGTGAACACTTTGTGTTCCCATCACAACATGTTCACAGAATGGAGTGGCTAGAATTGTGAATGAACAGCAGCACTCCACACTGCAACACCTTGTTGCAGGTTTTACGTGTAAATATTTTGAAGCAGTTATTTGGCATTAATAATAATAATAATAATAATAATAATAATAATAATAATACCCCGCCCATCTGGCTGGGTTTCCCCAGCCACTCTGGGCAGCTTCCAACAAGAGATTAAAAATACATTAAAACATCAGTCATTAAAAACTTCCCTAAACAGGGCTGCCTTCAGATGTCTTCTAAACATCAAATAGATGTTTATTTCCTTCATATCTGATGGGAGGGCATTCCACAGAGTAGGTGCCAACACCAAGAAGGCCCTCTGCCTGATTCTCTGTAGCTTTGCTTCTTGCAATGGGGGAACCACCAGAAGGCCCTTGGTGCTGGACCTCAGTGTCCGGGCTGAACGATGGGGGTGGAGATGCTCCTTCAGGTATACCAGACCGAGGCCGTTTAGGGCTTTAAAGGTCAGACCAAGACTTTGAATTGTGCTCGGAAACGTACTGGGAAGGAGCTGGATACCATAAGAAAGGAAAACCCACCATTTATCATAGAATTGTAGAGTTGGAAGAGATCCCAAGGGTCCCATCTAGTCCATCCTCCAGGAATCTCAGCTATGTCATACATGACAGATCACCATCCAACCTCTGCTGAAAAACGTCTTTAAGAAAGGAGAGTCCACATCTTCCCAACAGAGTCTGTTCCACTGTTCAAATAGCTCTTGCCATCAGAAAGTTCTCCTGATATATAATCTCCTTTCCTGTAACTTGAATCATGCTGGCAGAAGTTGCATTTTTCCATGTCAAAAGGTCCCACGGTCAACCCCTGGCATCTCAAGGTATTGCTGGGATTGTCCTCTATCTGAAACTCTGGAGAGCTGCTGCCAGCCAGTGTACTGAGCTGGTTGCACCAATGGTCTTCCTTGGTATAAATCAGCTTCCTGTGTTCCTTCCCATGATCCTGCACCGGTTGGATTTCTGCTTGTCATCTCTGAAGGCATAGAATAGCCTTCCCCAGCATGGAGCTCTCCAGATGTTTGGGACTACAACCCTAATGAGACCCATCCAGTACAGCTGTAATATTCACCGGTACCGTATTATGACAATCAGAGACCCAAGGCCACAGCCCTGTTAGATTGTTCAATAATAAACCAAGTGCAGGATATTCTTGGCTGTTCTGCAACATTGCCATGAACCACCTGAACAGAGCTCGCAGACCGTATTTTGAGAATCTTTGCACCAAATGCACTTTGCACTATCCTGCAATGGTGTATTCTAGGGCAAGATCAACAGAGGAAGTGAGGAACTTGTCCAGCATTGCTGATCTTGTTGAGGAACGCCTGGTAAGCTCTAAAGGAACCTTGGGATTCTTTTGCTTTAGCCACATCAAAGTTGAGTGACCCAGAACTGTTATCTTTGTGGAATTTCCAATCCACCCACTTGCAGTCTGGATTCAGTGGAATGCTTTTTTATTTTATTTTATTTTATGTTAAAAAAAAGGGTTGTTGTTTATCTACAAATCTGTTCTTACAGGGACTTAAGAATTCTCCAGCCTGCAATATTGATTTCTCTCACAAGGTAAGTATTGACCTACTGTAATGATTTGTTGGGAGCTGACTATAAATCTCACCATTTCTGAGCAGCCCACGCCAGTAAGGTAGGTTTCCTGGCTGGTACTGTAAGTGTTTGCTGCATCCAGGGCACTCCCTGCAGCTTCCCCCTCCTTGCAGAAAGCTTCAAAGAGTGAGGAACAAGAACCTCTGGCTGCCAGCCAATATTGTGAGAGGAAACAGCTACCTCTTGGAGAGAACGACTTTGAGTGGGTGCCTGGGTGGAACCAATTTTCATTGCTCCATTTGAGTTCCAGTTATCTCCAAGGCAGCTTTGCCGTCTCCACAGAAGAGTTCTGGTCGGGATTATCCGTTTATAGCACAATAAGCATGCAGTTGCATGTGTTTTGTTTTTTTGTGTAGGTTACTTTTCCTTCAAAACAGCAACTCTGAAAGATGAGGCCAATGTGTTGCTTTATCCATCTTTGAGGGTGCATGTGTGAGGGTGAGAAATCTGTGCCATAGCCAAGTCAGTGCAAGAATTATGCCCTCTGCCTGAAGCACGGCCCAGGAGCACCCATAGAATCAGAGCTGGAGGTGGACTTTTGTGATCCATCTTTCTACTCTGTGCCAGAAATCCAGAGCGTGAGCATCCCTAACAGATGGCTGTCCAGCCTCTGCCTGAAGATCTCCAGCGTGGAAAGGAATTGGCTGTTATCGTCAATTGATTGCTCCTGGTTCTCACCCAAAGCCTACCCTATTGTCACCTAAGCCCATTAAATCTGTTTCTGCCCTCCGGGGAAGAAGAGAAAGAGTCTTTGTCCTCTTCTATATGACAGCCTTTCAAGTATTTGAATGATTCTGCCATGTCCCCCCTGCATCCTGTCCTCTCCTGGCTGAAGATACCCAGGTCCTTCAACCTGTCCTCCTAGGTCTTGTTCTCCACACCATTAAGTCTGACCTACCTGCTGCAATTTGTCCAGCCCCACTCGTCTGGACCATCATGCTTGTTTACACTCATCCACAAGCAGACACGGGAATCTGATAAAGGATCCTGGGAAATGTCAAGGGGGAGGGGGTTCCCAATGATTACATGTCAATAACCAGAAGGTTGGCAAGGAAGAGGAAGGTGCCAGGTGGAGTGGCACATCCAGACCACTGAAGACCTGCACTGGCTAGATCTGAGGTGGCCAGAGTGTGCCAGTCTAGCTAACTCCTTTTTCAATCACCTCCAAGTATTCTAGATATTCACATATAGGTTATGCAGCTATGCAGGTGCTTTTACCATACAATGTTACAAGGGAAGAGCTTTAGCTCAGTGGCAAAGCATCTGCTTTGTATGCGCAAGGTCCCAGGTTCCCTCATTACGAGGATAGTGTGAATTGGCTCTGAGACTCCTGAGGAGGGAGCCGCTCATTTTGTTTTGCTGAAAAGATGTTTTGGGTGGATTTCTGTACAGCCACAACTATTCTGGGAATAATAATAATAATAATAATAATAATAATAATAATAATAATAATAATAATTTATTATTTATACCCCGCCCATCTGGCTGGGCCTCCCCAGCCACTCTGGGCGGCTTCCATAGAAACCAAAAATACAGTAAAATATCACACGTTAAAAACTTCCCTGAACAGGGCTGCCTTAAGATGTCTTCTGAATGTCAGGTAGTTGTTTATCGCTTTGACATCTGCTGGAAGGGCGTTCCACAGGGCGGGCGCCACTACCGAGGAGGCCCTCTGCCTGGTTCCCTGTAGCTTTGCTTCTCGCAATGAGGGAACCGCCAGAAGGCCCTCGGCACTGGACCTCAGTGTCCGGGCAGAATGATGGGAGAACACAGCTCCGTAAACACCAAGGAGTCAATCTTTGTTTTGAAAACTGTTGTTTACCTGCATTTTAGCGGAATCTTTTATTTGTTCCTAACAATGTAGCAGTTGCTAATCTCTCAAAACTCTCCCTAAGCATTTTTTTAAGCCACAAAACTTTTCTTTACCTCAAACATTTATTTAACAAAAATAATCACGGTATTTCTTAATCATTTCACTCACCTCTCAAACATCACATTTAAATTCTGGAAAACAAGAATCAGTATCAAGGGTTCTTTTATATTAAAAAAATGTCAATAAGCAAAGTTAATGCAGACCCTTCCATTGGTACTATTAACAGTGCAGTCTTAGACCGTGGGACACATTTCCATTTACTCCAGTGCACTCCCACCGATGGTGTTTGGAGCAGAGTACACATGCTGTTAGCCACAATCCATAGGTATCCTGCAGTTTATTGAGAAATACTGCTGTCTAATGTCTGTTCCTTCAAACCAGTTTCCATCCAACTTGAAAATGTAAACTCAGGTGTGTCCGTTTGAGGTGGCTGTTGCACGTGGGCAGATGACAGCTTCAACGAAGAGACGTTCAGGGGGGTTGTGGGTGCAGGGCAACAAACAGTTATTGCACATTGAGTGAAGACATCCCTGCCCCCTCTCTGCTGTATACAGCAATGTAAAAACATGACTTGGGTGAGTGGGTAGAAATGGCCTTGCTGCGTTAAGCCACTAACGTGTACATAGGCTTAAACTGATTTAATATCAATTCTCTCTTCAAAGGAAATGCTAGTTTTTAAATGGTAGGGCTGGCGGCAGGGGCAGAGAGAAAGGATCTCTAAGACAATTCTCAGGGAAAGCCTCAATAGACTGTTATAAAACTGTGCAGGTATGCATAAAGATTCTATACTTGGGAAGGACCAGTGTTTTTGATAAGGCACCATCCCATAGTGCCTTTTCATACATTTCATTGTTTTCACCTGCCCATATGTGTCTTACTGTTTTGCCGGATTTTACTTGATTTTGGTCTTCTGGGACAAAAGGCTGACTAACAGTTCCTCTTCCATAAGTGAACTTAAGTGGAACTTAATGGAGCTTATTATTAGGCTTGAGAATAGCGCTCTCTCTCTCTCTCTCTCTCTCTCTCTCTCTCTCTCCTGCCAACGAGGCAACCTAGCAATTCAAGTTTTCCATACTTCACTATTAAGATGACTCACGATTGTACTGGAAGAACAACAGGTGGAAATCCTGCTCAAAATTATGTTAAGTGATATATAAACAAATTCATTTTCTAACAACCGATACATACAAAAAGCATTTATGTGTGTTGCAGTGCCACTGAAAATCAATGAGGATTGTGCTTATTTTTCTTTCAGTCATACCATGTGCCCTACATGGTGAAAAGTGGGATTATTATTTTTTTAAAAAGTTTCAAGTTCATAATCTGGTAATGTGTCTATATATATTCACAAATCAATCAATGCTGGGTGTTATGGGACATAGGAATCAAATCTGTTCAGGTTAAGAACTTTCAAACCTAAAAATCATTTATCATGACTCATTTGATCTGTTTGTTTCCAAAGGAGGCCAGTGTTGGCTCTCACAAATTCAAACTATTATTTTGACTGAAGCACATGCTAACTGCGCAACACTCTCTGCTTTCTTGCTAACAGGCTGCCTATGGGGGCTGCAAACCCCTCCTGAACAGATTGCGGATTCTCCAGAATAGAAGCCATCTGAGTGCTTTCCATTTGAGTAAGTGGGAAAACCAAAACACATTTGCTAGTTGAATAATACCAAATGCAATGCTTCTCATTATTCTGGACAAAAGTAAAGCACAATTACTATTAGGGCTAGTAAGAGTTTGTTGCTGAGAAGCCAAGCAAATATCTCTGCATGCATACTCCAGATATGCTGCTTTGCTTCACTGAAAATACTGGGTCATGGGATAGCTATGGACGTCCAGACATCTCTTGCAAAAAAATTGCAGAGCCCTTCTTTTGCAACCTCTCTCCCCAGCCACATAGTGGTCATAAATAACAATAGGTCTGCTGGAGGTAAGGATGTTCTAGCAGGTACATCTTTTCTGAATGCTGGCATCACGGGGAGAACAATTCTAATGTGACAGATTTCTGGTGCCGATACCTCTTTAACCCAGCAAAAATTAGAGAAAGCTTGTGTCTATCGTGCTCCCTTGAAAGATGGAATTTCAACTGGGTGTAAGTTGTGTGTAATTCTGCACACTTGAACATTACCTTTTAGAATCGATCTAGTGAAAGAGAATTAATATTGTGTTTTACTCCTTACCAGTGCATCAGGGATACACTGTTGTGTAAGTCCCATATGGCTGCTGTGCCCACAACATGGCGTTCTCTTCTGACCTATCAGGCGCAAACAGCATCCACACACCCCCTGAATAACACTTAATCTATTAATTTACTTTATATAATAATGGCATCTTTCATATTAAATCATCACAAATTAAATTCCTTCTCCTTTCAAAGCCATCTAATTTGATTGCCGTTGCCACATCTGCTAGTAGTAGATTCCTTAGGTTAACTTTGTGCTGCACTTCCTTTTGTCTGTTCTGAATCTCCCATCATTTTGCCTTAGTGGATGCGTCTGAGTTCTAGTGTTATGAAAGTGGGAGGAAAAACTTACACCCACTTTCTGAACACAATGCGTATTTTTATAAAACTATCCTACCCTGCCCTGCCTTACTTTCCTTTTTACTAAATTTAAAAGCCCCGGTTCCGTGGAGGGGTTTCAGCACTAATATAATTTTAGTTGCCCTTTTCCAGCTCTGCAATATCCTCTTTGAGATGTGGGGCCAGAACTATGCAGAGTATTCCAAGAGGACCCCATCATAAAATAGTCTGACATTGCAATACTGGCAGTTTTATTTTCAACCCCTTCCCTAATTGTCCCCAGCATGGATGTCACCTTTTCACAGCTGCTGTGAACTGGGTCAACATCTTCACTGCACAATCCACCATAACTTACATATTTCTCCCCTCGTTAGTTTCCTTTTCCTTGGGCCCTGCCAAAACGTATGTAAAATTAGGACCCCCCCCCCAATCAGTATGCATCACTTTACACTTGCTTACGTTGAACCAGATTTGCCATTTTAATGCACATTTACCCAGGTCAGACAAATTCTTCTGGAGCTCCTCGCAATCCCTTTTTGTTTTTACTACCTTGAACAAAAATTGGTGCTGTCAGCAAACTTGGTCATCTCCCTGCTCACTCCTTACTCCAGATCACTTAGGAGCAAGTTAAAAAGTGACCTGGAGTTAGGTCCCCCTGGATTGTGCCCATTGCATTTTTAGGGAGCCAATCCATAATGCAGACATTTGCTGCTGGTGCCTCTGCCGGCCATTTCTCACACATAGCTAGATTGTTTCACAAAACCCTGGTGCTCAACTGCAATTGGCTCCTATCATATCCTATAAGTGAGGAGACAATGCTTTGCAAAAACTTTGTTTTGCTTTATGGAATTATGCTGCAATACCATTTCCCAGGTACAGGGAATCCTGCAGGCCAGCAACTGAAATGACACGCAACTGGCACAGTCATATCTCGGTGCTGTCTGGTCCGCCTAGTACTTCTGTTTGCAATCCCCCAAACCTTTCAGTGCTTTCACAGGAGGTGCCAACATTACTTTTTGGATTCTGTTCATCTCTGCTCTAACATCACAGCCATTTACAACATAACCACATACAAAAAACAAACAAACAAACAAACATATGTTTTTGCACATCTGGTTTCTCTTCCACCATGTTTTGATTTGGGAGTGAAGCCAAAATCAAGGAGTTCAGTCTGGATGTTTTGCTATTGGGAATGATAACGAATGTGAAGCCAAAATCAAGTTCAGTCTGGATGTTTTGCTATTGGGAATGATAACGATTTGCCTGTTTCCTTCATACACACATGACCATCAACTTTCCCTCTAGCCTCAAAGGAAGAGGCCAAGGGAACAGGCAGCAGTGAGAAGGAGCTGCCTCCTCTTAGAGCCAAAATACTTAGGAAGGGATTACTGTTTCCTGTATTAAACGAGGAAGTTAATGATAGTCACAGGTTCAAAACCAGGAAGGTTAAAGAGAGAAAGCATTCTAGAGAAACCTCAATGAACTTGTAGCCATCAGTTGTGTGGAACCTGTGACACCACTGGTCCCTTCTCATCATTCTGCCACACTTGTGCAAAGCCACAACACAGTCTTCCTGGCTGCTGGATCTACTATCTCCTCAGCCACCTTTATTGTTAAGAAAATGGTTTATTCTTCATTGTCTCTAACTGGCCGAACATCCATAAAACTCAAGCCCAGCCAGAGGCTCTGTAAAGTTTGCCACTTGGTTTTGGAAGCAACAAAAGAGTAGATCCGTTGGGCAGTGTTGAGGAGAAAAAATAAGGGGAATTATCTTCAAAGCAAACCCAACTTATAAATATCATTAGTTATTCAGTAAAATAAAGTGCATACAGTAGACAACTCATGGCCCATCACATGCCCACAATATAAAGGGTAGGGGGGAGTTAGGTACAAAATACAAGTGCCATGATTTCCTTTCCTTTCTCCTCAGGAGGCTGCTTGTAAGTAGGCCTTTTCTGTCCTTCGGCACTGAGTAGACAATTTCAGGGCGCAAGTGGCTTCTAGACAGGTAAACACACCTGCAGGGGGAGGCGCCGCTGGGAGCTGAAGGTCAGGTGCTGTAGGTCAGTGACAGAGGGGGAGATTGTGCTCATCTTCTTTTGCAACCAGATTTGCTTTAGCAAGTTGTCCTGGAATACAAACAAAAGCAACATCAGACGGGCCAGGAACTGCTGTGTGGCAAATTAAAGCTGCAGCAGGCCTCTCCTGTGAGCTACTCGCCCAGCTGAGAGTCTGTCCAGCACAAGTTGCTGCTCACTGAGAGGTTCAGATGCTGTGAGGATGAGCACGCTGTAAACACCCCCTAATGGACAACTTGAACCTTTCTCATCTCCTCTCCCCACCCCCCCACCCCCAAAAGTCAATTACTTGGCATAGGCTGAGTCAGTCGTCAAGGAGCTGGTTTTATGTACTTGCTGTGAAGCTTAGTACCTGTGGAGGCTAGCCTATTAGGGTAAATGGGGCACAGCCCCACCAACGCCAGCCAGCCCCACTCACCTGCTTTCTTGCTTACAGCCAGTTCAGTAGGCGGTCCTGGCTGTTTAGAGAAGTTTTTAATGTTTGATGTTTTATTGTGTTTTTAATATTCTGTTGGGAGCTGCCCAGCCAGATGGGCGGGGTATACATAAATAATAATATTATTATCTTATAATAATAAAATTATTATTATCTTCCTCCTCCACTGGGACACACTTTATCCCTTGCATCATAAGGACATTTCAAGAGGTTCTTTGTTAAGTGGTTTCCCCTGGGCTTCAGGGAAGTATATTAAATACAAAGCTCATCTCCTTGTTTATTTTTAACTGAAGCTGGCTGAAGGGAGAAGTCCCTGGCAGCAGGGCTCAGGATCTCCCCAAGCAATTGGACTGACTAGGGTGTGGCAGCCTATTATAATTCTTTCAGGGCAACTCTTACACAAAATGGGTATTGGCAGGTAAGGAAAAGCCTTCCCTCCCAAATCTGCCTTGACCCCCCCCCCCCATAAATATTTCTGAGTAAGGCTGCAGTCCTATACCTTGCAGTACAGTCCATTCTGCTGTAAACACTGCAGATTATACTACAAATGGCTTAGCATTAAGAGGTATTAAGAAATGGGCCTTGTAGCTGTCATTTCTATTCCATGATCTTTCTGTGCAAATTCTAAGAACCTCTTTTTTAAAAAACAACAACAAAAACAACCCAGTTTCTAACTATTCTATTATACCCACATCCTTTCAGATATAAGGGAGGAACGGAGCGGGGTGGGAGTTAACATTTCTATTGCCTAAGTTCCTGTGCTTTTAATCAGAAGAGGAATTCCGTGTACTGCTCAATAATGCCAACTCCTTCAGCATTGTCTTGCATTCTAAGACTGACCTCCGCAGCTCGCAAGACTTTGGCTGTACTGCTCTTGTTTACGTCAGGGGAGGACGCTGACGTCAGCACCCCACTGTGCTTTGGAAGTTTACCCCAGCTGTATTTTCTCTGGAGAGTCTGAAATTAATTGGTTTGATATAACTGAATGAAACGCTTTTGTAGTTTGTTTCCTTTGTTGATTTGCCTGGCCCTCTTACTTTAAAACGGGGGCGGGGGGGGGGGAGTTCTGCAGGGGATTCTGGGCTTATGCTTTGGGTTATTGTCATTTTGAAGCAGAGGATAAGAGCAACTATGGGACGATCACCACTAACTGACTGCTGATTCAGGACTTTAAATTGTGCTCTTATATCAAATTTCCTTTTCTGTGTATACTGTAATGTTTTACTGTTGCTATGGCCATTGGCTAATGTGAATAAAGTTTTATCTATCTATGAGGATGATCAAGTTTTAAGACGCCAACTCATGTGAAGAAAGGCTAGAGGTACTGGCTGCACTTAGCCTCCAGCAGGATTTTCGAACTGACTCCGTTGGCCATGGAAAGTTGTCTGTCTGTCTGATGGGGAGAGGGCTTCCCACAGACACCTGGTTGGCCACTGAGGGAACAGGATGCTGGACTTAGATGGGCTATTGGCCTGATCCATGGGAAGGAAAACCATGGCAAAATGGGAAATGGAATGGAGTGGCTGGAATTGTGAAACAGCAACACTCCACACTGCAACATCTTGTTGCAGATTTTACATGTAAACCTTTTGAAGCAATTATTGGGGGAGGAGCTGGACACCACAAGGAAGGAAAACCCACCATTTATCTACAGTAGCCTGTTTATTTCATAAAATTGGAAAGGGATCCCGAGAATCATCTCGTCGAACCTGCTACAATGCAGGAATCCTTTGCCCACCATGGAGCTTGAACCAATGACCTCGAGATAAAGAGTCTCATGCTGTACCGACTGGGCTATCCCTTGCAATGAGAGGACCCCTATGCCCCAGCCCTTCCCTCCTTCTGTGCATATGCCTGAGAGTGAAAGACGAGCACTTCTCAATTTGTCTGCTGGGGGCAAGTGAGAAATGAAGTTTGTAGATGTGTGTACATCCAGGATATTTCTTATTGCTAAGTAAGAGGTTCTTTTGCCCCTTCTTGGCCATGATGATAATCTATATTTTATTCTGCTGAATTTTAAGAACAAACATGACTTTCGAAAACATTCTCCTTAGGGTTCTGGTGCCAACTGGGGCAGAGTGAAATGAACATTCTTGCAAGGTGGAATCTGCCTGGGGTGTGTGTGTATTGCATCTTCCTCAAGGGAACAAGATGTGGGATAGATGAGTTTCAGAGCCTTTGCCAGCCCTACCTGAAGATGCCAGAGATTCATCCTAAGGCCTTCTTCTGATGATTTATGTCCCTTCCACAAACGTCAGCCAGTGAGTGTCATGGCTGAGTGGGAGTTTGAGCTCAACGAGTAAGGATCTGTGGAATCCTAGTCTGACACTCGCAATACCCCACACTGACCCTTCAGATTTCCTGAGTTCAGTGTGATTGCTCTGGCAGTGGCAGACACTGGCTCTCTCACCATAGGCATAGCCAAGGGGAGGGCAGGGAGGCACCTGCCCCTCCGCCCGATCAAGTAAAACAATAGAAATACTTAACTGATCAATCACGTCTGTTCTGCCCCACCCCCCAACAAAAATCCTGGCCATGCCCATGGAGGCAGCTACCAGGGACAGATTCTAGCAAGCAGTTGAGGGATGGGTTGGTAGAAGATGAGGGCAAAAAAAGGCCCTTCCCTGCCTCTGTTTTGTCTGCTTCATCCATTATGTATTATCCGGAGTGTCTGTTAACCTGTGCATATTATTTTATACAATGGCATGTATAAATGGTGATAAGGGTTTGAGGTAATGTTCTTTAGGTCTGGGGAAAATGCTTGGGCAGCTTTTGGAGGCAATCTTTATTCTGAATAAAAAAGCAGCATTTTCTTGTTCTCTGACAGAAATTGCATCAATGGATAAGATACCGGCTGCAAAGCATTAAAGTCATATGTTCCTGAGTTGTTTCCTTGGAGAAATGGGTCACAGCTAACAGCTCTATGTGTGAAATCTGTCACCGACATAAGGGCTCCACTGATGGATGGCAATATGAAGAAAGATGGTCTTACAACTTGACATGAAATGTGTGGGATGAGCAGGAACCTCAACCAAGTCTTTTTTTTTTTTTTTTAACCTAAGGCAATTTCAGATCATCAAGTTAGACAAGTCTTATTAATAAGTAATAGTGATTGATGGTGATGATGATAAAAAAGAAACTTCATGTTACAAGCAAAGGGTTTGCTATAGTTTCTCACGTATGGTTCCTCTTAGCACCATTTCTTGCATCTGCAGATCAGAAGACCAGGACTAATATAAAATAAAATAAAATAAAATATAAAACACAAAAAGAATACTGCAAAGCCGTGTGTGTGTGTGTGTGTGTGTGTATGTTAATAATTTGCACCGACATTGTTTTAACATGGGTTGTAAGCACACTAAACTGCTTTAACATTTCAAAAGCATGATTATTCAGCTCTTCAAAGGTTTACCTACGTTTGAAATATCATATGATCCATTTCAAAATCTGAGACTTCCTGTATTATTTACTTAGATGCTGAATAGTCTTGTAGTGGGTATAAACAATTGAACATTTTTTAAAAAATAAGCATCTTTAAAATTAAATGGTAAATTCAATTTATTTATTTAGTTTTTGAAAAGGAAATCAAATTCTAACTTGACTTTTGGCTCATTGGGCCAGCCTTGGGCAGCTTGCCATCTCCATGTTGCCTAAGGCCCCTGCTCTAACACTAGAGTCATCTCACAGCATTGATTTGTGCATGGAGTTCTACTACACTTTGGTTGCCCCATTCATTTCACTGGAGGGAGGAGATTAGTGTGTGTAAAAGAATACATGAAAAATCTTAGTTTAGCCATTTTACTCAACGTTTCTCAGCTTTGCTCTGTGGATATTGGTGGTTTTCTGGGAAGGAAACAGCTTGGAACAAGGTTGGGAATGGCAGCTGAATATGTTTGTTTGAAACCTAAAAGTCTGGAAAGTATAACCTGGAAGAAAAGACCTACCATACTGCATTCACTGCTGGAGAAGAGCATTCTGCTTCTGCAGGGGTTTTCCTTTTCACCCCCAACTAGATAATCTGAACAAATGAATGAATGGTCTTGATGATCTTTAGTAGGATCACAGCAGGGTTGCCCAAGATTAAGACATGCAGCTTTGAAGAAGAGAGCTGCATTCTCATTACAGCTTGTAATCATTTGGAAGCCGGTTGTTGCTTACTATCTTCTGCTGTGAACCGTTTAGCAGCGTAATGGCAGATTCATCCATGTAATATTAGGATCTGTGCCTAGTAAGTGGGAATTGACCAACCTATAGAAAATGCAGCTTCCAAGAGTCATCACAATAATGCCTAGCTCTTCAACATAAAGTGGTCGGTCAAATATGAGCTGTGCTCCCAAGGGACAAGGACTGAATCCACGGGGGGATTCTCCTGTTTAAACCTCAGTGTAATGAATGAAAACAGTCCTACCAGTGCAAGAGCCAAGTATGATTCATTTCAGTAGGGGATGGGCAGGAGAACTTCCTGGATGGTGGCGTCCCATCTTTTCAGGTGTAACTGAGCTACCAGGCTTGAGCTCTTGGGACAGAGCAGGCTAGAAATCTACATAAAATGTCAAGTGGAGGGGCTAGCATTGCACTCACCTTTGGCCTCTACGGAGTGTTCAGTCTTAATCCTGTGCTTTGTTACTGCATGACTGAGGTTGGTCGTCTTCCTTGTTCCTCATTTGTGCCCCTTCCCGTACATATTCATTTGTTGGGTCTGGAATTTCTTTACATGGAGGCCTGGACTCCTCCGTTCGAACAAGGCAGGCTGCAGTGTCACTTTCTTTCGCAGGTATTATCTCCTTCTGGAGGCCACCAACTTGGTTCTCTTCTCCTTGTCCTACTGTGATCAGCCCTTGGCCTTCACCACCTCCTCCTTCCTTGTTCAACAGCTCACTACTGTTTCCTGCCTGCTCCCCACAAGGGTTCCGTTCACAATACACACTTTTGTCTAAGCCACCTTCATAGACTATGGAATTGATTTCTTGAAGGTCGCACCCAGAAGTCTGCACCGCATTCCCAGGCACTCCCTGAGAAGAGCTGCTATTCATATAGTTGCCCTTGGGAGACAAATCAGTCCCAGTTACTGACTTACTGGGTTTGAGATCTGCCCCGGTCTCATCCGCTCTGATTACGGGAGACATGCCCTGGGTTAGGCACCTCCTGGCTTTTTCATTTGCACCCTGCTCTTCACCTGCAGATTGGTTCCATTCATCTCTTTGGGCTTGAGGCAAGGGAGCACTGTGTTCCGGGGGCTTTATATTATTCTCTAGGCCTGCTGGGAAGTTATGCTCCTTGACTGCTTCACTAGCCAGAGCTTGCTTTTTCAGTTGCTCATTGCTCAAGGATCTCTAGAATGACAGAAGACAAAACTTTGCTTAGTTACGTATTACACAATTGACTTAAAGAAAGAACAGATTACCCTTACAAAGCTGTTGGTATCAGTAGCTGGCTGCCAGGGGTGACTAAAGTCTCCCTTTCACTAGTGAGAAAACTAAAGCACAGCTACTGAGACTTGCGGGTATAGAAGAAGAAGAGAAGAGTTTGGATTTGATATCCTGCTTTATCACTACCCTAAGGAGTCTAGGGCAGTATACAACTTCTTCTCTTTCTCCTTCTCCTTCTCCTTCTCCTTCTCTGAGCTTCATGGCTTACAACATAATCCTAACCATTCCTACTCAGAACTATACCCTGTTGAATTCAAAGGCAACATGGGGTTATAGGATTGCAGCCTTAGTTGGGATTTGGACCTGGTCCTAGCTCAGCACTCTAACTACTACACCACACTTGACGCAGGAAATGATTTGTCTGGCTCACATAATTCCTGTTTATAAGCAGTGCTGGGGCATGCAAACAACTGAGGCGCAAATGGCCCTTTAAAAAAACCACCTAGCAACCAGAGTGGGAAAATGTACCGTACTTTAAAATATGTACAGTTCTTCATCGCAATGAAACAATTTATCATTTACACAAACATCTCCATATTAGGTCAAACCCTTCAAAATCAATTTGGCATATTTTGAAATACACTGTATAGGATTTGGCCTATTAATGATTTATTATTGGAGAGACAGAATATATTATATACACAATATAACTGTTGTGACCTGGGACTGGGCAACGTTGAAGAAATTCCCAGGCCACTCTGGTAACACAGGGATCTTCCCTCATACTCATAAGCATTGGTTAAAGGATTAGCTTTTCTCACCTTCCCAGTGCAAGCTTCTGTGTGCCAAAGTAGAATGAAGCTGAAAAGTAGTATGAAGCTGAAAATCTTGGAGCAGTGACAGCAGAGTTCATAGGTACAACATAGCTACAACCCAATCCTTGAGGAGGATACAGGATTATTTCTTTCCCATCATGGGAGGGAAGGCAGCTAGATGTGTTTCTGTGTGTGTATCTACACTAAAGCAGTGTGAGGGTAAAGAGTTAAGCATCTTCTTTCTCTCCTCCACCGCCTTACTCCAGTCAGATCTGCAACCCCCAGTTAGATGCATTTCAGTTCAAGAAACATAAACCTCCAGGAGCCTGGTCAGGCATTAGTGAGAATCTCATCCAGCTTGGCCCCCAGTTAATGGAAGACACTACCCTAAGAACCAAGGGCTGTATTTCTTCTGAATTAATGCAAAGTACAAGGCTTGGTGTTATTTTGTTTGGTAAGGCACTTCTGCTCAGTGGACCAAACCTGGCTTGCCAGGGTTGCATCTCTCAGGAGGCTGTTTCCCCCAAAGCATGCCCACCTGAGGTGGCAAAGCTTGCTGATGAAACCAAATTGTCCAGGGTTGTTAAAACAAAAATGGTTTGCAAAGAGCTCCAAAAGGACAGGTGGGTGGCCCTACCCACCCATCACAGTTGGCCTGTGAGGATAGATGCTGATAAGGATCTGGCCCACAGAACCAAAAAAGGTTCCCTACTCCTGATCTAAGCAACACTCTATAGAGCAGACTCACCTGCTTATCAGGTTCATCCTTCACAAAGGGCATTTCTTCACCTTCCTTGGCATCCCATCTGTAAAACATCACATAAAAAATGAGGGATGTCAAATGCTGATAGGACTCCCTTTTGGATACTGGCTGTTTTGCCTAATCTGGGAGCTCCGTCTCCTTGCAGAGCAGAGAGTCTTGAACACAACCCTAGACAAGATTCCAAGTTTTCCACCAGTAACAACCAGTCATTAAGAAGAAAAGGTGAAGCATGTAACCACTATCTACTATGATATCAGAGGAGGAGGAGGAGGAGTTGGGATTAAGTCTGTGTTCCTTGTTATTGTTTCTTTAAGCAGTTCTCAAAAACCAGGGAGTGAGAGCACAGGAGGTCTGCTCTTGCTCATGCTTGCCTCTGTTTTTGGAAACTGCCTATAAACCATGTTAGCTCTTGTGGCAATCCTTCTTATAAAGATGCTCAGATTGTCCAGATTCATCACAACATTTGCACTCGCAGCATCTAAAGAGCATATTCATCTTAATTCCAAAGGTTCATCAGGGGCCATTAATCTTTCACAAGCTGATTGTTAAAACTGTAATATAATAAAAACCATAAAATCAAATTTCTATTCCCAGACATTTGTCATTAGACTAACAGCATGTACCAGTGATTTATGGAGCTGTCTGCCACAGTTTGCGAACTAACACCAAGAGAAGGAATGTATTCCAGAGTATCTTCTACTTCACACACATAAAGCAAGTAACAGGTGAGTTGTTGCCTCTTTTCCTGACACAGACTCTATTAGAGTTTCTATTAAAATAGTACAAAATTTAGCAAAGCAATGTATACAGTATATTTACAGGGAGGTTATATTCTTCAGTATACAAGGGAAAATACAACTAATTGGAGTACTTTTTCCAGGAAAGCAGAAATCCAAGTGACTCAGTTTTCCTCAGTGTGCAGATGGAGTGATAGAGGAAAGTTCACTATCTTAGTTCATACTGACAAATTCAGGTTGCACAACTAAAGCTGAATTGTCTCTCCCTTCCCACTCAAATCGGACTTTGCAATAAGGAAAGTGACAGTAAAATGCAGTAGGAAATGTGGAATACCACTTGCTTGACACAATATTGCATCACCTCCCTGAGAACGCTCACTAAATGGCCCTCTTTGAACCTTCCCACAAATGTTGTGCAACCAAATTGGGATGAATGCTCAATGGACAGGAGGTTTGGAAGGAATCTCCATTTATGTGCCAGACTTTGTCACTGTCAAGGCAATTTCTCTTCACAGGGAGATCACCTCATTCTTAGCTGGGGGTGCATGCAAGAATTATGTTGCATGCCACCCCAATCTCTGAGCGGTGCAAGTTTCCATGGGTTCCAGGTGCTTACCCAGGGTTCAGTTTTCTTGGAATGAGACACAGTGGAGACTGTGGTGTCTTTAGGATATGTGGTTTATTTACACATATATACAACCTGAGCCTATGATGGAGGGGCTCGCAGCATTAACATCCCAAGAGGGTCTTGCTTCTCCCATAGCCACAGCCTTGGATTTCACCAGAAAAAGGCATTGCTCTGAATCTCTGGCTTCCCAGCCTGTTGCTTCCAGCTTCCAGCTTCTAGCTCACATCATGCCACTCTCCACTCTGGCTTTTGTCTTTCTAACTACCAGCAAGTTTGTGCCATTTGTCATCTGGCACAGAGTCACTCCCTTTGTTTCCTTAATGACCCATTACCTCACCAGGAAACTAGCCTGGCTATTCCAGGAATTTGAATCTTTGCTCAGATTTTAACACTTGCTGGATCCAGGAATTAGAAGGGCGTACAGCCCCTCCCCCCCCATTCATAACTGTTATTTCCCCTTCAGATATTTTCTAGCCATTGTGAACAGCAGCAGTTTAGAACTATCAGCCAATCTCCCAAACTATAGGGGGCAGTTGTTACTTGGCAACTCGGCTAGGACTGTTGTCAATCTCTAGCACTACTCCTGGATTCATTAAACCCCTTCTGTTTAAACCCCAATCTTACAGTACTGTATTAACACAGAACGAGGGCGTTGCTAATGCCCTTTAGAAAAAGAGATTAATGAACATGAAGCTGAGATTTTTCCTGTTCATTTGTTCCACTGGCAGCTGTTCTTTTGTACCTGTTTTCAGGTCACATGTGCATTACGATTTTTATATGAGTTCTAGCACCGTTGGTACCCAGTCCGTGCTACGGACTTCAGTCATTAGTGCTTACATCACCATGCTGCCACTTCAGGTGTGTCAGCAGGTAGGTGGGTGGGTTATAAAAAAAATTAAATACACCTCATCAGCAGAGGTTGGTGGCGGAAGCAGCGGCACTGTTGGATACTGAGCAGCGCTGTTGCTACTACTCTGAACTCCTATGGGGTATTGCTATTCGTACCACTCTAGGAGGTGGGTGGGAAACTGCCTTTCTGAAATAAATGCAATTTCACCACTGCTGGACAACACCTGCTGTTGGTATAGCACTGTAAGATGGGGCACTCGCAATCTTCTGCTGGAGGGTGAGCTCCACCTTGGTGTGCTTGGAGAAGCTGGGTTTGCAAATGACCTGATTCTGGTGCTGAAATTACACTCTCTGGGCTGGGAATTGTGTCTCCAGGAAGGGACTGTCCCAGGAACTGGATCCCAATGACTTCATTACACTTTCATGAGAGGGGGACAGTAGTATTTTATGGATGTGGCTATAACCTTGTATATATCTTATGGTGGCACTGAAGGTGGTTGCTCAGTGGGCATTGTGATCAGAGTTACCATTCTTCTCTTGCTCCTCACTGTTTACTTTATTACCAGACTCAATGGTCACTTCTTGCCTTCCAGCCTCAGCTTCTGCCCTGATGATTACAAGTGGGGAAGAACTGCTTTCCAAGTACTGCTACGGTGTTATCTAGTTCAGGGGTAGGCAACCTAAGGCCCAGGGGCCGGATGCAGCCCAATCGCCTTCTCAGTCCAGCCCGTGGCTGGTCCAGGAATCAGTGTGTTTTTCATGAGTAGAATGTGTCCTTTTATTTAAAAAGCATCTCTGGGTTATTTGTGGGCCTGCCTGGTGTTTTTACATGAGTAGAATGTGTGCTTTTATTTAAAATGCATCTCTGGGTTATTTGTGGGGCATAGGAATTCTTTCATCCCCCCCCCCCCCCAAAAAAAAATATAGTCTGGCCCACCACATGGTCTGAGAGATGGTGGACCGGCCCACAGCTCCAAAAGGTTGCTGACCCCTGATCTAGTTTATCAGGTTTCAGGGTAGGGGAGCGCAAGTCAAAGCTGATAAAAGAATAAGCCATTCATTACCCCTGATTTAACAAACCGTATCTATATTTTTTGGTTTGCCTGTGCTGTAGTGGTTGGTCTTACAGGTTTGCTTTGTTTTTCCACTCCAGTGGAGCTTTAAAATGCAAATGTAGCTGCATATTCACCCTTTTCCTAAAGCATTTTTATGCTGCGAGAAACAAAAATGGCATAATTGCTCCTAATTACAGACAGAAGCAATGCTACTTATTGGAAGAAGCAAGAGATTTAAGTTTGCTGTACGGGCAAGGGCTAAGTCTCAGGAACAATCTCATTTATAAAGGCAAGTCCAAACACACCGATTTAATTTGAAAGCTCTAACTCAAACACCAGCAAGGAATAAAAAAACAAGTGTGATTTGTGATACACACATAAAGTTGAGTAAGCAGACTATATTTTAATGGGCCATAAAAGCCCAACAACAACATCTTTCTCCTGGAATAAGTTTCCCTTCTCATGCATAACAACTGCTTGCCTAATATGAGCGCCATATTCCCACTGTGGTCGTGGAAATACTGTGCTGCTTTGCAGTTGTGTTACTGTCCATATGTGGACAATTCTGAGATGAAAAATCATAGGAGACAAATGGCAACGTGCCAAGGGCACTTTTAAGAGCAATTCTGATGTTCTGGACTAGATTTTAATGGAATTTAGGATAGGAGGAATCTAATCATACTTGCATGGAATTTCTGTTCATTTGCGGATTCTGTTATAGTCTCATTTTAAAAGGCACAATTTGTGCATATGTATACTGTCGTCTCCCCCCCTCCCCCCCCAGTGTAATAGCCCTGATCATGCCACACCATCTTTGATGTACATCTATAGACCAAATAAACAGAAACTGCTTCTATCAATAGTGTGGTTTAATAGCTAGAAAATTCCAAAAAGAGTAAGTCAAATTCTAGCTTCTTGTCTTGGCACTCCTTGACTAAGGATATGTTTGTGCGGTGGGGCAAGGGGGTGGGGCGGGAGGCTTTCTTTAATTACAGGTGCAGGAGGATTTTCACTAAGGTCACAGTAGAAGAGTTTGGATTTGATATCCTGCTTTATCACTACCCGAAGGAGTCTCAAAGCGGCTAACATTCTCATTTCCCTTCCTCCCCCACAACAAACACTCTGTGGGGCTGAGAGACTTCAGAGAAGTGTGACTAGCCCTAGGTCACCCAGCAGCTGCATGTGGAGGAGCGGAGACACGAACCCGGTTCACCAGATTACAAGTCCACCACTCTTAACCACTACACCACACTGGCTCTCCAGTACTGTAGTGTACTGGAGAAAGAAAGATTAACACTTTCCTACCCAGCCTCAATCCTGACGAAAATTATGCAGCTAGGGGGGGGGGACCTCCTATTGGCACTATTCTAGCCCCCACTCTGGATTTGGGACAGACTAACAAAGAATTACTCATGCAATTGAACTCATTTTCAGTATAGTCTGGAAAAAGGAAATATGATTTGTTGCAATTATCTTCCTGGAGTCATTGCCTTTGGGTATTCATGTGCATTTTCCTTAGTGATGCAATCTATTCTTGAAACAGTTTATTCTTGATACTGCCCCCCACCCCCCGAAAGGGACTGTAATTGGTAAGTTTTAAAGGGGGGAAAGTGCTTGTCCATTGAAAGTCAAATTTTTGAATGGATGGCAAGAGCTTTGAGATCAGCAACTAATCAAACAGTAGATGAGCTGGAGATGATGGCAGTGGGTATGAAGATGGGCTGTGCATTATGACACTAGGAACACTGTTCTGCAAATAGTTCATTTCAGGTTTTTTGTGAAATGTGCAACATAGTTGGATGTGATTTGATTCCAAGAGTAAACCTCCCTGAATTCAACAGCACTTATTTCAGAATACACATGGTTAGGATGGCACTGTAATAAGTAAAGAAGTCTTCACTTCTCTTAAGAATTGGGAGTAGTAGTCTCCATTAGCATTTTGTGTTACTGACGTCTCCCTTTCAACAAACCACTGAATTGGAGCAAATGGCAATTTGTGGAAAACCTCAATTGCCATTTGTTGCACTTCTGCTTTATAGAGCGAGTTTTTGTGGGGAACGCTCCAGGGTGGGGAAAAAGAACACTTGGACACAGAGCTTTGAAGCATGGGGCTGAGCTTGGAAAGGATGGGGCAAAAGGTAAGGGTGAACAAGGCTGTCATATGGCTTGGTCTTCCCAGACATTACCGAGATTTCAAAGGTGGAATTGACATCTGGGGTGGGGGTGGGGATTTCTGAAAGGCGGTGGATTTTCCTGGATCTTAGGCAAGTCAATAGAAAAATTGGGTATTCCTTAAAGAAGCTCAACAACTTGGGGGGTTCTGTAAAAAAGCTCAACAAATTTCAGGATGTCCTGGTTTTTACTTTTTGAAATATGGCAACCCGAAGTGTGGATAAGGCCTGAGTGGAGATGCTCATTTTGGCTGAGCAGGCCTCCCACCAAAGGCAGTGAAGTCCCATTGAAAGCTGCTCCCTTACCTTCTGGCTCTGCCTGTTAGTCTGTCCTTCCCTCTGGCTTTACTGCTCACTACTGGCAATGTTCTGGCAGCAGACTCACTGGTGCTTCTTCTGTGCTGACCTCCACCTAAAAGAAAAATGCCATGAGCCAAGGCTAGCCAGTCCAGCACCAGGCCACAATACGCCACAGTTCTGATCTCCATGGCTAAAGAAGGGCCCAGCAGCCATGAGGACTGGAAGTGAAAGTGCTACAGAATCCTTTGGTGGTATCCAACAAAACAGTTACATTGCACAGCTAAAGCATTTTGCTCTAGTGTAACCTTCCCACATTTTTCTCTCTGTGTGTTCCAGGGGTTCCCCCTACTCTCCGGAGCAGATTGAGGGGGGAGCATGGGATGAGGAGAAGGTTGAGAATTTACGTTCTGCAGCTGAACATCACTGCACTGGCCTGTTTAGTTGGATGTCAGCAATGCGGTTAGCCAGGGACGAGGGGATTGCACTGAGAAAGATAAAAGCGTCCACTTTTATGGGGTTCCAGGATTTTGGTCTGAAGGCGTGTGCCACTCAGCAAGCTTGCTGAAGTTAAGCTGGTCTGGATCTGGTCAGTGTATAGGTGGGAGATTGCCTGGCTCTTCATATCAGGGAGAGGGGGAGGCTGGCTGGCTAGAAATGTCTAAGCAAACTTCCAAAATCACAGTGGGAGTGTTTTTTGTGAGCCTTCCTGTCCTGATTCAGTTATTTCCTTGCTTGCTTCTTTGGTTATCCAAATACCACTCTTCCCCCATCCCTTGTGCCATCTCTGTATGCTATTCAGCCACAAAGTCCATGGAACTTCCTGGTGCAGCCCTCTTCAACTATTCCCAGAATGCTCCCTGGTTGCAAAGCTTTGGTTCACATGTCTGGAAACTATAACCCCTGCAACGTGCCCACTCTGATTGTCCTATATGGAACCATTCCCAGCCTGCTTCCTAGCATACAGCATTTCTGCTCTGCTTCTCGTCTGCTTTGTCCTTGGCTGTTAGCCAGCAGTGTGCCCTCTTTGCAAGGAAAGAGACAGTATAGGGTCGATGAATCTTGCTTTTGGGGGAGGGGGATTTCAGTTCTCCTTTACTTCAGTGTCCCAAATATTCCCATCGAGCTGTGATGTCACAGAAAGGTGCAAGAAATAGCAGCAGAAGTATAGCAATGGAAGGAAGCACAAACCCACAGAAATATTCGCAATTAGCATCTGAAGGTCAGGGAAAGTTGTATGATATCCAGGGCCTCTACAAATGCAACATTAACTCTGGGCCTGGAGTGATGGCAAGATGGTCTTGGGGGCAAAAACTTCCTATCTAGGAAAAGTTTTTGTGATACTTCTGACATGGGGGGGGGGGGGAAGCCAGCATTTACATTACGGCTGAACTGAACTCAGCCCTGTTCCTGAGACTTACTTACTTTTTCCTTCAGAAGGCAAGGATCGGTGCTGGGACTTCCTCGCATTTCTTCCTCCTTGAAAGGACAAAGCATGTAACAGAGCAGGATCATGTAACAACAAATTCCATCCCCCAGCAGCAGCAGAAACAGCAGCAGCAACAGAGCACAGATTGCCTAATTTGATGTAAAAACAGTTTGCACATCTAGGAAAGGGAAGATCAGGTGATTCATCAGCTAATATAAAAATCTGTACATTGGTGAAAAGGGAACCGAGAAAGCAGCTAGTATAACAGTGGCGAGCAAAAATAGTGAACTTTTTTTTAGAAATCTATGTGCCGGTTGAAATCTTCAATATTTATTGGAAAGTTGTTTCCAAATATCTTTTTGTTTTGTGAATCGGAACATGGAATTTGATTTCTATCTGCCTCACTTAGAGGCATTGCACATTGTCTTCAGTCTCTTTTCTAACCCCCACCCCCAAGATAGAAACTTTCCAATTTTCACAGTAGTCAGAGTCTATGGTTCAGGCAGACAGTGGATTTTGACCTAGTCAATATTGGCAATTGGAGTGTCCCTTCTGGTGAATGCAGAGTTCAGGGATGGAGTTCTGGGGAACATCTCAAGAGAATACCATGCAGCACACATGAGAGCCCTAAGAAGCAAACTGTGCTCTGACTTTTCCTTTATGGTGCAGAACAAAAATTATTGTTTTATTTGCACTTTAACGCTGGAACTGTCTCATATCCCCAGCTGGTACAGAAATAAAGAACTCACATGAGTAAAGAAAGAACGCAGTGCAAGAATCTTTGAGAGTTGCCCATGATTTCCCCAACCCCAACCCCCGTTCCAAAACACTGGACACACTGCTTAACATTGCTATTCCCCCCACCTAGAGAGCCACACAGAAACAGGATTGGCTTGGCAACTGCTCTTGAAAGTTTGCACACCAGGTTTAGGGGTGTCTTCCACCATCCACTTCAATGACATAAAACTACTACTGTGGGTCACACCTCAAAATGAAGACATGAAAAACTGGGATGGGAGTGACAAGGGCCCAGCATCTTCTGACAAAGGCATGACTTTAAAAAGGTATGAAAGAAGTAGCCTTGAGACTTGGAGCCACATTAGGAGAGGCCTGGATATCTGAGACAAAGCAAACAAGATATCCAAGAGTTGCATTTTTTTGATCCTGACATCAACTTATTTATTCACTAATAAGTGAATGTCTATTCTGTGCTTCCTTGTGAAAGAGTCTGGGGAGCAGAAGCAAACAGATCCACAATTTAAGCACAAAAAGGAAAAGGAAAGCAATTCTAGAACAGTTAAAAGCAGTCAGAAAAGCAGTTGCCGGTAAATACATGTCCAGCCCTTTGCTCACCTTTCTTGTTGTGGACACAATCCAAAGCTGGCTCTCCATCTTTAGTATCATCAAACCTGCAAATGAAAGAAGAATAGTTCATGTATGAAGCTGGGGCAGAGAAGAATCTTCCCAAAAGGCTGCTCATGTTAAATTTAACACATTAACAAATGACTGTGTAAACCTACCCCTTGTTATGAAACAGTCCTTGCTTTTGCCCGCCCTGAAAACTGCTGCCAAACAGTTTTGCCAAGTGGCTGGCTGCAAATTCTGTGTTTTTAGGTCAGTTTTAAAATACAAAATAACCAGTATCTCCCTTCGAAATCTCTGTGGACTGTATGGAGGGCATTCACTAATAAATTAGACTGGCTTTTAGTTAAACAAATTGTGTTCAGTTAAATAAATTGTGATGTCCTCCTTTACAAGGGGCCCTTTTCTTATCAACATGAGTTGCCTTTTTCTCCTTAACTTGCACATGCCCTGATGTTCATAGAATTATAGAATTTTTGCATTAAAAGGGACCCCGATGGTCATCTAGTCCAACCCCGGCAATGCAGGAATCCCAACTAACGCATCCATGACATATAGCCATCCAACCTCTGGTTAAAAACCTCCAAGGAAGGAGAGTCCATCTTTTAATGGATCCTCTGTGGGTAGTTTACTCTGAGCCATCTATTTAGGCAGAGACATTGATATACTACCCTCTTTCTCT
Organism: Podarcis muralis; assembly: GCF_964188315.1. Taxonomy (NCBI): domain Eukaryota; kingdom Metazoa; phylum Chordata; class Lepidosauria; order Squamata; family Lacertidae; genus Podarcis; species Podarcis muralis. The sequence continues at coordinate 42,165,972 of NC_135655.1, forward strand.
AGCAATCACAAGCCCCATAAAGCCTACAAAGCCCCAAGAGTAGCATGAAGCATATTACTTCCCATCAGCTTTCTAGCTCCCTCCAGGATATTTTTCCTATCACTGACCTCTTTGCAGGCTACAATCTGCCTTGGCCAGCCTGGTACCCTCTAGATGTTTTGGACTGCAATTCCCACCAGCCCCATCAAGTGCAAGCACAGGGAGGCTGATGGGGGTTGTAATCTAAAACAGTTCTGGTTTTTTTTTTAAGATAGATGTCGGAACTCACCATGACCACTTCCCTTGTTCTCTTTGAATGGCAATGGCACCCACCTGAGAGGTGCCAGAATTGAGCTCCGGTGAGTTATGGCTGAAAAAGCCCTGGTCCAAAACATTTGGAGGGCACTGGGTTGGTAAAAGATGACCTACAGCAGGCATGGCCAAACTTGGCCCTCCAGCTGTTTTGGGACTACAACTCCTATCATCCCTAGCTAACAGGACCAGTGGTCAGGGATGGTGGGAATTGTAGTCCCCAAACAGCTGGAGGGCCAAGTTTGGCCATGCCTGGCCTACAAGCATGGAGAGTGTGTGTTGACTGGGAGACAACTTACATGTGCTCTGATTTTTCTGTGTCCCAAGCCCGCCGCCATTCCCCCCTTGCGTTCTTGTGGCGTGCCAGTCGCTCCAGGTCAATCTGCTCCCGTTCCTTCTTCCACCGCATGTATTCCGACCGCTCTCTCCCGGTCAGGGTAGAGCCCTTATCCCCTGGGCTCTTCTGGGGAGATTTTCCTCTCTCCTAATTGAAACAAAACAATATGTGATTAATGTGGAAGGACTTCCTGGGCGTCCAGAGTTCAAGCTGATGATCACCACAGCAATTATGAATCTCTTAGGCCGTTTCAATCTGCTGGTCCTTTGGCTGACCATCTCACCTTCTTGCATTACGGCCAATCCAATTCGTATATGGGTGGCTGCTTGAAGGGCTTCTCAACGACAACTCGGCTCCTTCAGCACTTGAATGCAGCTATCCTGACTTCAGAAAGGGTAGTGAAAGGGGAAGTAATGCAAAGGAGGAGGTAGGTGTCTCTAGGCTTGCACAAGTTTCACTTCACCATCATGCTTGCCAATCAGGAAGCTACCGTATTTTTTGCTCTATAAGATGCACTTTTTCCCTCCTAAAAAGTAAGGGGAAATGTGTGTGCGTCTTATGGAGTGAATGCAGGCTGCGCAGCGATCCCTCTTGCTGTTCTGGCGTGTGGGATTCAGAATATTTTTTCTTTCTTGTTTTCCTCCTCCAAAAACTAGGTGCGTCTTATGGTCTGGTGCGTCTTATAGAGCGAAAAATACGGTGCGGTACTATTTGGGCCTAGTTTGATCAGCTCTCAAAAGTGGTGTCGCAAGCAAAGTGTTTTATTGTGGGCATATTCCGCAGCATGTTCTTGACATAATAAGAATTGCCTTACTGGTGGATTTATTCTGCTTTATTAGTCGCTCTGGACTGCTTTCCTAGTGTCACCACATTATTGCTGCCCAGAGGGGCTCAAGTGCAACAAAAAGGAGGACAATAAAAAACAACAACCCAGAACATTTGTGATGTGAAAAGTTATGGGATTTCAGGCTACAGGATATACACCAATTAGAAACGAAGCACTCTGGCCACCCTGAAATGTTTGCAGGTGCAACTAGCATTGAAAGCTGGATTGCGATGGCCACTTCCAATAGCACCATAATCATGAACGCAGAACGAAAACAATGTCTGGAAGGGCTTTTATAAAGATCATTGGGGGTTTTTGTGCTGCTTGACCCTGTGAAGCTGTCTTTTTCGGAAGTCCTGCTCCAGGCGCCCTCACCTTCAGAAATAAGGTAGGTGCTGACAGGGAAGAAAGTCATCTCTGTAGTGGTGTCCAATTTACAGAAGCCCCCCCCCCCCCCGAATCATAAGGTGCTAAGTCATCATTGGCTTTTAGGGACTAAATGAAGGCAGTTTTTTTACACCTACGTATTGAATGGCTGAGCTGCTATTCTCTTGCGGTTCCATTTCTCAGCTCCTGCTCCAGTTTGGGAAGCTATTTTTATCTGCTGCTATTTTTGCTGTTTTGCTTACATATCCCACTCTGTGCTGTTTTAATTGGATTTTATTGCAAACTGAGCCTATTGGTTATTAATATTTTAAGCCATCTCAAAGGTAAAGGTAAATGACCTCTGGATTAAGTCCAATCACCTATTTATCTCCTTGCACTGGTGTGCTTTCGAACTGCTAGGTTGGCAGAAGCTGGGACAGAGCAATGGGAGCTCACTCCGTTGCACAGATTTGAACTGCTGACCTTCCAATCAGCAAGCCCCAAAAGCTCAGGGGTTTAGGCCACAGCACCACCTGTGTCCTGCCACCTCAAAGAATGTATAGTCAAAAGGCAGTGTAATTATGCTTTAAAAAACAAGTAAAAAATACTACTTAGTTTGTTTATTTATTTATTTATTTATTTATTTATTTATTTATTTATTTATTTATAGTATTTATATACCAAAATTCATGGAGATATTACAGTGGTTTACAAAACTAAAAACAAACAAACCCTAAAACAATCAAATAACTAAAATGCAACAAAGTAAAAAAACCAGCACAGCGGATCATTATAAAAGGAAGAATAAAACACTAATTATAAATGGCCAACCAAAAATAAAAACAATGTATTGGCCTGTCCTCTTTCCTCTTTATATTGTTATGAGTTTGGGGGTGCCAGAATCCTTTAATCTCTTAAATCAGCAAGTGTTAAAATATAGAACAGGCTAGCTTCCTCATGAGGTACCGTAATTACCTGGGAAATGGGCCATTAAGAGAACAAAGGAAAAGGGGCTCTGTGCCAGACAGCAAATGGGTGGGGCCCCTCCTTCAGCTCTTTGATAGTTCGAAAGACAAAGCCTGAGTCAACCCCTCCATCATAGGCTCAGGTTGTATATTATGTGTAATTAAGCCATATAACCTAAAGACACCACAGTCGCTGCTGTGCCTCATTCCAAAGGAAACACAAACCCTGGTTAAGTACCTGGAACCCCTGGAAACTTGTATCATTTGGCGATTGTGGCTAGGAATATATTGTTGCATGTCACCCCAATCAAAATCCCCTGCTTGAGTAATCTGAGAGTCTTGGGTAGCTTAAATGCTCTGTATTTTCTATATCCTCCTGAGCTGCAGAACACCAAAGGATGCTCTGCAATGGAGGCATCTAGGTGCCCATGTTTGGGCACCCTAAGGAAAAAAGGAACTATCTCCTCTGTGTGGGCTTCCAAACGACCCATGCACATGTTTGTGCTTTCAAGAAGCACTCCAGGATTCAACACCTGACAAAATGCTTTGTCAGAACAGATAATTCTGCACAGGCACCTAATGCCGATCAACGAACAGTTGACACCGCACACTCCTGAGGTGGCAAATGCAAATGGTTAACTGCTCATTTGGCACACACAGTTACACAAATGGCTCGCACAGCTCATTGTTCGCAAGATTTGTTAAAACAGATGCTCACTACCTGAGCTGGAGCAGTAAATGGTGCCCTCCTCAAATCAAGGGGCCTGGTACCCAAGGCTGAACAGCTTCTTTTGGACCTTGAGGCAAAACCCCCCACACCTCTCTCTCCTTCTCTCTTGCAGGAAAAATACAATAATGTAAAATAAGTAACAAACAGCTGGCTGCCTTTTCATGACCCAAATCAGCTGCCTGAGACAGCCATCTCTACCTAAAGAAAAGGACAGTCCTATGGTTAGGCAGGCCACTATTTATCTCATACCGCAGATGGGATGGTGAGATTGAGGGAGAGTAGCCCAACTCTGGCCGCCTAGTGAGATGACAGCTGAGACTGGGCGTTCCTAGTTAACACCTCATGAACTAGCCACTATGCCACACTATAGAGCAGCCTTCGTCAACCTGGTGCCCTCCAGATACAGTAGTACCTCGGGTTAAGAACCTAATTCGTTCTGGAGGTCTGTTCTTAACCTGAAACTGTTCTTAACCTGAGGTACCACTTTAGCTAATGGGGCCTCCTGCTGCAGCCGTGCCACCACCACACAATTTCTGTTCTCGTCCTGAAGCAAAGTTCTTAACCCAAGGTACTATTTCTAGATTAGCGGAGTCTGTAACCTGAAGCATCTGTAACCTGAGGTACCACTGTATTTTGCACTACAATTACCATCAGCCCCAGCCAGCATTGCCATGATGAAGGGGATTGTGGTCCAAAATATCTGGCGTGCACTATGTTGGGGAAAAGTGCTATAGTGCTGCACTATGTATAAATGTTTGTACCTGTATAGTTGGTCCCAGGAGGACAGGGAGCTCAGAGCATGCTGCATAATGAGCCTCCAGTATACAAGTCAGAACAATGTACTTTGAGCAGGAAATTTGTTTGTTTGCGCTGCCTGAGGCCTCATGATTTATTGTTCCATTCGGCGTTGTAGCAGCTGAATGCTGGTCTTGCTTGAATGCTTAAGACCTTAACGAAAAGTGGCTGCTCAGAACAAGAAGGAATGAATTTGAAAGAAAGCCATCAACACAGCAAGAGTTTAGTGTAGCCCACCAGATGTGGGAGCCAACCAGCAGCTCTCTGAACTGAAGGGAGGCCCCAGAGCATATTGCTGAATATACACGTCCTGTGACGTTCATTGTCTGTGGATAAATCAATATTCCATATTTCTCCCCTTCAAAGACGGCCACACGCACGCACACACCCTGAACAAGAATTAACACCCTTGGCATTTCATTGCAGATCAAAATAGAACTGAAGAAAATTAGAGGCTGAGGAACCTGTTGCCAAGGAGACACACCTATGTGGGTGGGCAAAGGAGAGAAAGAACAGCAACACTTTACTTCTCCGCCAAAGGGACAAGCCCATCCCACATGTGGGTGGAGAAGCAAGAAGTTAGGATCTCTACTGCGAGCAATAGAAAAGCACCCCAGAGGCTCAGGACACCCTCCAGCCACTTCCGTTTCTGGCCTCCCCAAAATTGCTTCCCATAACCATACCTGCGCTTCACCTGCCCGACTCAGGAGTTTGATGAGAAATGAGAAATAAGAGATATAGTTCTATATCAGAGACCCTGTTGGATCACTAGAATAGCAGGTGAATGAAATCTATGATTCGGGGGGGGGGGGTTTGTATCCAGGACATCTAGGAGATTACTGTGTAGGGGAATTGGAATGAATATTCCAAACCTGGCAAATCGATCAGCAAGAATCACAGCTGGTGTCCACTGTTTGTTGACTTATGAGCTCAAGTGAGAGACTCTGGATTTAGCCAGGATATGTTTATTTTTAATAGCTCAAAAAAGAGTGATAGATCCCCAAATATCGACACCCCCTCAGTCTAAACAAGGGGTGGAACTGCCATCAGAAGGGATGATGAACTGCTCTGTAGAATATAGCCAACTCGAACTGAAAGTGTGTCTTGAAGTGGGTGGGGGAGGCAGCTCGTGTTTACAGATTTGCCTGCTGAATCACGTATCTTCTGGGCAATATGAAATGTAAGGAGCAACCCAGCTTTTCCAAGGATGACTGCACTTTGTATTAAGGAAGTGAGCAGCAGATATTCACTGTTGGGAGCCAGCTCAGGGCAAGGGCAGGGAGCTGTTTACCATGCTGACCAGGGCCTCAGCTCAGCTTGGCCACAGCTGCGCTTCTTGGGCCATAAGGGAGTGACACAGATCAGCTCAGCTCACCGTGCTCCCTGGGCTGCAGCTGGAGCTCAGGCTAATGAATCACTTCACCGGGAAAGGGAGGCTTATTCAATTTGTGCTCCGTTAATTACGAGCATTCGTCGGCTCAAGGGAGCCAAGGCTTCCTTCTGGGTCTGTGCTGAACAGTGAGCAGGGCCAAATGTATTGCAAAAAAAGAGTCAGCCCCTTGCAATCTGAGAGTGACGTGTTTTTTGTTGTTAACGCCGGGCAGTTAGCAGCCTCTGGATCAACACCCCTCCTTCCCAAAGAGCTTACTACAGCTGCAAGAATGAATCGCGTGTGACAGGTCTTAGTCATACGGCTTGATGGAGCAGTGAAAGAATTTGTATGGTGGTGCAAGGATGGTGGAGGAACAGAACAGGCGTTGCATGCCCAGCCTGAGCATTTTCCTGCCACAAACCTTTTCAACCTCAAGCAAAGCACCATGGCTTCGTTTTGCACTCCAAGTAAGGCAGGTCCCTCCCGCACCTTGACTGCAGTCCTTGTCAAATTAAAGCACTGGACTAGGCAAGCAAGTTCCCCCTCCTATTCTTTTGCTGTTTGTATGTAAAATGTAATATTCAGGTGAGGATGGCTAAAGCCGTGCTGTGCTTCTGGCACCCTCTGGTGGCCTGTGTGCTGAACAGCACTGTGATGGCATTCCACAAAACGGCATTACTTAGCATTGCACCATACTGGAAACGGATTCCCTGGACCAAACGGTGCATCAGGTGCTTGCTTTTATCCCCTTTAGCGTCTGAAGCAATGGGTGCTGTTTGCCAGGTGAAACAATCTGAAGAGGTGTGCATGCACACAAAAGCTCATACCAATAACAAACTTAGTTGGTCTCTAAGGTGCTACTGGACGGAATTTTTTTATTTTGTTTCGACTACGGCAGACCAGCACGGCTACCTACCTGTAACTGACACATCTCTGTTTACAATGAGGTCACGTGTCTTGTGCCCACAAGTCACCTCAGGGTGAGATAAACATAGTGGCAAGCAAAATTGCCTTATTCGCTGATGGGGAAGAATTCTTTCTAAAGACCTTAAGCAGAATTTCCTCACTGCTGTCACTGACCATGCAGTACTGGTGGTAATACTGCAGCCAACGCATGAGCACTAGGATGCTCTCCGTGGCAAATCAGGGCACAAAGCCAACTGGCCCATTTAAGTAGTTCAGCTGTGCATGTTGCAGCTAGCCACTGTCAGGGCCGGCCCAAGACATTTTGGCACCTGAGGCAAACCTCAAAATGTTTTTTAAAAAGCAAACCATCAATAAAGGCAAGTCCACCGCCTCCCAAGGTAGCCTGTTCCACTGTCAAACCGCTCTTACTGTCAGAAAGTCCTTCCTTAGGTTTAGTCAGAATCTTCTTGTGCATTTAGTCAGAATTGACTTGTGAATTGGAATTTTCTGTTGTCAAATGCAGCCACTGATGGTTAGTGAATTAAGCCAGTCAGCCCTGCTCCCTGTTCACGGAAATTGTCATTAAAGACTGCTCTCACCTTTCTGACAAGCACATTCTCTGAATGTTTGTCACCCTCTGACCACCTCCTCTCCGCCGTTCTCTTTTCATCCACCTGCAAGGAGACAAAAGGGAATATTTATTCGGGAGCAAAGAAGCATCAGCACAAGCTAAGAAGATCAGATTCCCCTGCCATGGTTTTTTCTTTATTTTTATTTCATTTTTTTAAGAACAGACAATACAGAAGAAACCAAGGATTGTCAGGTTCAGACAATGGAACAGAGGAAAAGGTTGGGAAACAAGATGTGGAAGAAGGACAAGAGCAAAATTCTTACCAAATCCTTTCTATTCCACACTGCTGCCAGAAAGGAAAAGCAGATCTGTAGTTAAAAGCCTTGTCTTCACCATCAATATGAGCACTTCCAACCAAAATTAGCACACACAAATAGCATTTGAACATTTCTCTAGTTAGTTAGTTAGTCCTTGGTTTTCTATAGCACTTTTGATCTGAAAAGTGCTTTACAAATTCTGGGCATGATTCAGCTAGAGTTAAACACTCTGAAGCCACCTGGTTGTCCATGGGAATGATTTAAGCAAAATCTTCATTCTCAGTGGGACTGCAAGGTGCTTAACTTTTGCTAGATCATCCTCAGTTATCCTGCAGGCCCTCACCACAATCTTGTGGTGCATGTTATTGTTCTCATTTTATAGAGAGAAAATATCACATTGGTTGTGGGTTGGCCCCAAAGATACCCTTTTGCATGCAGAAAGCACCTTCCACTCACAGGAGGGCTGTTTGATGCATTGTGATAAATCAACATAAACAAGAAAAGACGTGCTTCTGCTTGTACACGAGTTTGCAAAAACTCTTGACAAAGGACCTCTCCAGACTGCTGTTATATTGCAGGTGTATTCTGAAACATGTTCTTGACCCAGTAATAGTGCATTGGTGGTAAATTTATTTTGCTTTATTAACCGTTCTTTGATTCTTCTCCAATGCTTCTGCATTATTACTGTCTAGAGGGAGTCTAACACAACAAAAGCAGAACAATAAAAAACCCCAGAGCATTTGTGACGTGAAAAGTTACAGGATTTTAGCAGCACCTTACGTGCTGTTTAGAAGCAGTATGAGTACCTCAAAACTTATTCAGGGAAAATAGTATTTGCAAAGGAATCTCCCATGAACCACCCCAATCATGAGAACAAATGAATATACAGTAATTAGGACATTCTGTTTTCCTTTAACATCAGTGATCTGGTGGCCAGCTGGGGATGACTGCAGGCCGGCCTGAAGATTGGCCAATGGTAGACAAGCCTGGGTCTGGGGATTCTTCAGGGGGAGGGTCAAACCAGCCAATGGGCATCGCTTGGGCCCGCCCCATAGGATATAAATTGTGGCCAGGCCAGCATTCCTCCACAAAAGTTGCCATTATTCAGGGCTGGGCAGGAATTTTTCCACTTGGCCAATTGGCATTGGCCAATTGGTTTTCACCTACCTCATAGTAATTCTCACAACTTTGTGAGGTTAGGCACTGGGTAAGCCTTAGTCTGGTCTGGAGGTGATGTTGTAGCCTCTGCCTACCCTCCTTGGTTAAGGGTATTCGGTTAAGGGGATCCATGAAGAGTTGCTTGTGCCTGATGCCCAGATGGGGGCTAGGGCCATAGAACTCCTCCATAGGGGAGCCCCCTGGGGTACCCCTATTTGATGTAGGTCATAGGGCCTCCCTCATGTTGTGATTTACCCTTAGGTACACTCACAGCAGATGGGCTGGATTTAAAGAAATGGCTTCACCCAATGCCAAACCTTTCACATCTGTAATCAATAAAGTTGTGGCCTATTTGAATTCAAAATCTACCGGTATATGCTGCTGTCTTGTATGGTTGCTCATTACATAGGGAGCAACTGCGTTGTGGGGCCTTGGCAGGCAGCTGGAGGACATCTGGAGTAGAAGCATCAGAATTGCCACATAGACAGAAAGATGAAACTCTGGCAAGTGACTATTGTTCAGTGGCAGAACACATCCTATCATTTTGAAGGCCCCACAACAGTTGATGAGAAAGCCCTCTCTGTTTGAGAGCTGGAGAATCACTGCTAGACAGAATTGACAGTACTAGGCTAAATAGCTAAACTGACCCTGATATACGGCAGCTTGCTATATTCCTAGCTGCAGTTGGCTGAAGCAGAGGTACAGCTGTAGCTTCATTGGGAGCTTGTGTGCGGTTAGCACTTGTGTTGTCTGCTTGCTAGCAATATCTCTGCTTGCTTATTTGTAAACAGAGAGATATTACCAAGGCACCACGAATCTCCGGTACATTCTCAACCAAAGGAAATGACTCAGATATGCTATTCCTGGGACTTACCACCACTCAGGGAAAGTGAGGAGTGTATAACAATGCTTAGAATCTCTCGTGCTACCCTCACTCCACTTCCCAGAGCAATGAGAAGTTCCAGGAAGGCAATGCATGATCAGATTTAGTTTCTCTTGGAAAGCAGCCACTGGAGACTTATTGGAGTTTTGTAATATTTACATTATTAATCAGAGAACAGCAGTTCATCTGAACTATTATGAGGAGGAACCCGCAATACGTATCTCTCTGCTGGCAGCCAGTCTCAAAGCCCAGCATCAGGTACACATAATCCACTTGATTTATCCACGTTCCCCAGTTGCCACTGAGCAACAATAAAGGCTTTTAGCAAGTGGCACCATTTGGAAATCAGTAACTTCATGTTCCACTAGGGCTGGAGTTCACGTAAGCAGATATTATCTTGCTATGTAGTCCAAAAGGCACCCTACATCCCAGTACGCAAGAGGGAAGGAGACTTGGAGGAATCTTGAAGCTTACAGAAGTGCAAAAATATTTTGGGGGTGGAAATCCATAAAGTGGGAGGCCCTCATAACAGTCCATTGAGAATCTTGGCTGACTGTTGGAGTGGGCAGAAAACTGGGGGTGGGGGTGAAATGGGGTAGCTGAAATGTGAACAGAGGCTTCCGTACTGCAAGATTTTCATGATCAGCCTCATCTATTGACACTTTCTCACAAAATTGTGCCCCAAGTGGCTCACAACGTATCAAGTGAATAATTACGGTAAATATATAACAAACACACACGAGAAATAATACCATCACTAAATAAATACCAAAAAAAAAATCTGTACAAGTTTGTTTGAAACAATATGAACAAACCAACCTATTCTGACAGCTTGAAACTAAACCGGGGAGAGAGAATAATGCCCAACACAGAAATAAAAAGTAGTATGCAAAACTTCCACATGCTCCAGATGCATCTCTCTCTCATAGTTTGGATCCAAGACTCAACTTCAAACATCCAGGGAACCCACCACCCCAGCTCTCTCCTGGGGTAGTGAAGAGGGGTCTTCAGGCCACCATTATCAGGACTCTCCTCCATTGTCTCCCAGGACAACATGGATGCCAACAACTCCATACAGAGGCCAAAAACTTTCATTCCACATTCTCCCACCAGTCAACACGCATTCATGCAGGCTGGGGGTTGTAAACAAATTTCTGGGGGTTTGTACCACCCTTGCCCTTGTGGCAATTTCTGACATGGTGATTTTTACAGTCCTTTCTCCAGTGCTTTTTTTTCTGGGGGGATGCAGGGGTATGCATACCCCTAAACATTTTGTGAATCTTTGTACTTCTGTCCATTTACTGTTTTTTTCCCCCTGACTTGAACTATAAAATGGTGATTTTCTTGAGTCAAAATGAAAGTACCCCTAAACATTTTTTTTAGAAAAAAAGCATTGCCTTTCTCCAAATCAAAGATATGGGTAACAGGGAGAAACATACATTTCAAAGAGCAAGTTTTATAAAGAAAATAAATAATTTCAGCTTAGAAATGATACTATGTTCTAAAAGAAACCAGTCATCAAATCTCTTTCTTAACATATGCTTAGTCTTGCAAGTGAGGAACAGAATTTTTGGATTTTTTTGGGTTAGGTCCCAATCGCTAATAATTTAAATAAGCATCAATTATAGGCACACTAACAGTCTGTTTGAACAGCTCCAGGCACTTTATAAATGTTTGTGTTGTTCAATTGTCACAACTGAGCAACAGGCAGATTATCCAAAATGAAGAATATCCTGATGTCTGGGACGGACTGTTTCCATGAAAATTCAGCTCTCCTTATTTCCACTCACCTGCATGGGAGAAAGACTGGCACGAGCATGAATCCTGCTCTCTCTCCTGACAGTCGGCTTCCTAACAACAGCCAGACATGCTTTGCATACAGCACACAGGGCTGCTTTGTCTCCTATCTAGCTGATGCAGCTGCCTACCAATTCATGCAGAATCCTGTCAACTTCTAGGTCTTCTGCTGCCAAAAAGCTCTCACTATTTATTACTTTGGTTGGTCTGAATTTTGTAACCATACATGGCAGCTGCAGGAACAATTGCCTGACTTTGCAACAGCTGTGCAGGGTGGAAACTGGCAGCCCCATTAGGAGTGATAGAATCAGACAATCATAGAATTGCAGAGTTGGAAGGGGTTCCTGAGGGACATCTAGTCCAACCCCTTGCAATGCAGGAATCTCAACTAAAGTATCTATCACACATGGCCATCCAACCTCTGCTGAACAACCTCCAAGGAAGAAGAGTCCACCACTTTCTGAAGGAGTGAAAAGCAAAAGCACACTCAAGATCTCCAAATCGTCATCCACCCCTGCCTGAATCCTACCTTCTTCTTCTTTAAACATAACTTTTTATTGAGTTTTTATAAACAAGGATCATAAATGATACAAATTAATAGACCAAGTCGTCACATGTCATAACATTCAATACTGCCTAGCCAAATGCCTAATCAGGGGCCCTTCAATCCTTCCTTCCTTTTAACACACTTTCTAGACATCACAAAATTGACTCAGACTGGCTGTGCAGATAGACACGCCAATGCAAGAGGAGCTGACACTAAGTATATCATCACGCACACAGGAGAGCAAGGATAAACTCCATTTAAAAGTATTGTAATTGGAGTGTTTTCAGCAGAAATTTAATGCTGTAAACAGATCTTTGAGATATCAGAAAAGGGACATTGCCAACAGTTTTGAATTTTTCCCAGAAAGGGAAAATCCAAAGAAAATGTGGGGGTGGGAGATATGGGCTTGCATTTTGATAAGAACAACATTGTGCAGATGCTCCAACCCACCCTGCCCCCCCAAAACCCTGCATGCATGAGAAACATTCATCCCACAAGTCATCCCATCTGGAAGCATCCTGAGTGATAGAAAGTGACTGGTTGGGTTTAACACACACACAACTATAGGGCAACAGTTGTAGGAAAAAAGAGGATAAAGCCAGTTTGTCTTCCCCATCCTGGTTTATTTATTTTATTTAAATGGGGTTTTGTACATTTTGTTCGTGTTCAGGGAGGCCCATGACAGAAATCTGCATAAAATTTGCATATGCTAATTTATGGATGCATATGCAAATATAGCTTTCAGAGGCAAAGCAGCCCTTTATAAGCAAAGAGTTGTGTGTGTGTTTGTATATGTATGTGTGTTTTAAAGGTTTTCAGAAATAGAAGTCCCCTCTTCATCTTATAATTCCCCCCACCAGTGGGGCTCTAGACCAGTTTGGGGAACATAGTAAGCTGTCTTCTACTGAGTCAGACCATTGCTCCATCTAGCTCAGTATTGTCCACTGCAGCCTTTATCAGCCTTGGGTCCCCAGATGTTGTTGGACTACAACTCCCATCCTCCTTGACTACCTGCTAGCTAGGGATGGTGGGAGTTATAGTCCCACAACATTTGGGTACACGGGATTGAGAAAACGCTGGTTTATTTACTTGTCTCTAGCTTTTCAGATGGAGATCTCTCCCAGTCCTGCCTGAAGATGCAGGGTTTGAACTTAACACCATGTGCAAAGAAAATGCCCTACCACTAAGCTACAGCCACTTCCCAGGGGATTTGAAGGGAAGAATTTACATCCAGTTTGTCTAAGTTTCGCTGCGAGGGTCCACCCCTGCAATCCTGTTATTTCAGTAAATGCAAGATGGGGATAGTTCCTTCAATTTCTCTGTAGTGGTAAAGACAAAGGAGCAAAGCTGGTTGGTTACCCTATTCCAGATATCATGTAATATCCTCCCAAACATGACAGACAGCTGTCTGGCATGATTTAATTCTGGGTATGTTCACAGAAGAGATGAATGATGGTTGAGTGGATAGCAAAGCTTGTCCCATGGAGAAATACAGCGCCACGCTTCCTGCCCTGTGCTTAGTGAAATAGTATTGGGCTGATTCAAGGCTCCAGACATAAAAGTATTCCTGAGCTGATTTTGCAGCATCTGAAAGTGGCAGTGTTTGAAAGCTACATGAGAGTACGGAGTCAGTAGTTCTCCTGAGCTTTAAACATGAAGAGAAGAGTAAAATACAAAGAAGACAATTCCCTGGAGCAGTTCAAAGAAACAGAGGATGCTGAGAAGGCAAGTCTGAGCTTGAATGAACAACCTTTATTCCTGCTAATTGCTTGGGGCCTTTTTTTAGTTGAACATCAAACTCTCACAGAGACAGGCACAGTAATAACAAGGCAGAAACCCCATTTCAGTGTCGCATCTAACATTCCTTTTTTCTGTCTATGTCTCAAGAGAGCACATTTCATCAAAGATAGTTTACGTTGCATGCTTGTCCATTTTATTGCAGAATCTGTCTATTTTTACAGTAGAAATACATGAAAACTTCCATGAAGCGCAATAGAATTTGCAACAAAATATGCACACAAATGCTGTGATTTAAGGGGAGGAATTGTTCCCCATCTCTATCCAGCACTGAAGGTTGCCAACTTTTAATCTGTTTCTCCTCCTGTGCCTTAACAGCAGAGTGATCTGGAGATATATGGAATTGGTAACGTAGCAGGAAGAAGAGAGTAGGAATAAATGAATGTTCTTCAAATGAAGAGGTGCAGAAAGTGAAGGATTGGGACCTGTGTTTTTAACTTGTTCATAAACAATATCAAGTTAGGGGTGAGCTGTGAGGTGGCCAGGTTTGCTGATTATACTAAATTGTTCAAGGTCATTAAAACAAAAAGAGACGGTGAAGAGTTCTCCTGCCTCCAGTTGTGAGACTGGAAGTGAAGAGGAAGAAGATGCTGAGAAAGCCAGTCACTTGTTTACATCCAGGATGGGGAACAGGATTCAGTAGGCTGCTATCATGGGCAATAAAGCCAAGGTGACCCCCCCCCCTCTCCATAGACATGGGCTTCACTCAAATACCAGCAACTTCAGGTTCTGCAATTGTAGCTGACTGGGAGTTCTTGTGCAACAAACCTGCTTCCCCAAAAGAGTAGATTTTTGGTGAAAGGGAAAATGATAGGAAAACACAGCTGAAGGGTAGGATAACCCTTACCTTGAGGGAACATCATCTAACCACCCTGCAAACGTATCAGAATGAATGGTCATTAAATTTAATTATTATTATTTTCACTTATGAGTCGCTTCCCACAAGGCAATCATTTTTGTTATATAGGTTAGATGGTTGTTGTGTCATAATGTTCCCTCACACTTTCCCATGCATTTTCCCATAACTTCCCTTATCACAAAAAGTCTGATCTTTTGGGGAAGCAGGTATGTTGCTCCTGGCCTCTTGTTTATTATTACACAACTTGAATTTGCCAGTATGTGATTTGTTATGTACTGAAGTTCTCACCCTGGGCCAGCAGGGGGATACTGTAGATAGTTATGCAAATGAAGGATCGAAAAGTGACGTTCAGTGATTGGATAGTTTTGTATGCAAATGAAGGATCGAAAAGTGACGTTCAGTGATTGGATAGTTTTAGAACATGGCAACAGTTGCATTGTTCTGGAGCTCTATATAAGCAGGCTGACTGAGCTCCTCAGCCTAGTTCTGTTCTGGCATCTGAATAAAGAAGAGCTGTTTAAAGAATCGCTGTGTCGTCTGACATGTTCGCCCACAACTTAACATTGCCGACGAAGGTGGGATCGATGGACATCAGAGCACAGCCAGATGCAGCTACCCTCTGGGCAGAGCTGAATCACTGAGCTGAATCACTGAGCGAAATCACTGAACAGAACCAATTCAGAGCTGACTGTTCTGGCTAGAGCATGGTGTTCCATCCATCGCCCTTCTCGCCAGCATCGGAATCATGGCTTCACTTGTGCCTCTACCGTCGTTTGCGCCAGCCTCTGAATCATGGGACTCCTACCTCGCTCGGTTCGACTGCTACCTCAAAGCCAACGAGCTGACAGAAGTATCAAAGGAGCAGAAGCAGGGCCTATTCCTCAGCCTCTGTGGGCCTGAGGTGTTTGAGACGGCCCGAGCATTGGTTGCGCCTGAAGCAGTCCAGGCAACACCGTGGGACATGATCCAAGAGAAGCTCCGCAACCACTACACGCCAAAGCCGTCCAAGATTGCTGCCCGCCATGCATTTTACCACCAGAACCAGGCAGAGGGGGAGTCAATCAACAACTACACCACCGCCCTGCGACAGGCTGCAATGCACTGCGAGTTCCGAGACTTAGACGATGCCCTGATGGATCGAATTGTCTGCAGAGTCCGGGACATCCATCTGCAACGACGTCTCCTCGCCAAGCCAGACCTCACGCTGCAGAAAGCCATTGAGGAGGCTGTGGCCTCGGAAGCTGCTGAACGCTCCGCCCCAGGAGATCTGCAAGGCCAGCAGCCCACGTCTTGCTAGGGAGCCAGTTCCAGTGCATCACGAAGAGGCCAGCAGTGATGAGGCATCCTCCAGTGAAGACGATGATGTGCACCAGACAAAGCAGGAGCGCAGGAAGTTCCAACAGAAGTCCAAGGGCCAACCGGAATGCGCCGGCAACCATTCCCGTGCCAAGTGTTGATTCAGAGACGGCATCTGTCGGACATGTTCCAGAAGGGGCCACATTGCTAAGGTCTGCCGATTGGCGCCGTCTGACACCCCCCCTTCACCGACTCGCAAGTCCAAGTCTTCACTCCAGTCTGCCAAGGAAAGCTGTTTCGCTCTCACCAACTGCCGCTGCCCGTCTGGAACCACGATTGGCCAAATCGACTCACCTACGCGACGCAAGCTGAACGTCACGGTGCTCATTGAAGGCGCTCCATGTGACATGGAGATCGACACCGGGTCTGCCCTGTCCATCATGTCTTGGAGTACCATCAAAAGACTGGTACCCAGAGTGTCCAAAAGGCAACCCGACTCTCACCGCGTACACCTGAGAGAATGCCAGGGAAACGACATTCCCGTGGTAGGCGTTGGCCGGTTCCAGATCGCCTTCAAGGATTTTTCGGGCCTGCTCCGACTGGTGGTGGTCGAAGGTCAGCGGCCAAGCCTCCTAGGGTTAGACTGGTTTGATGCCCTCGGCCTGGAAGTCACCGGCATCAACTGCATCTCTAACGCAGAGACTGAGAGTCTGGTCAAAGACTTTGCCAAGGTTTTTGACGGCACTTTGGGGCAATATACAGGTACACCCATCTTCTTTAGCCTTGATCCACAAGTCGCCCCCATCAAGCTAAAGCCACGCCGGGTTCCCTTTGCTCTCAAGGCTAAGGTAGACGAACAACTGGACAAGCTGATCGCCCAAGGAGTTTTGTAGCCGGTTGACCACGCCAAGTGGGAAACCCCCATCGTCACGCCTGTCAAGCCAGATGGGTCAGTGAGAATCTGCGCTGACTACAAGTGCACGATCAACAAGGCACTTCAGCAGCACGCTTATCCGGTTCCTGTTGTCCAACACCTGCTGCATTCCCTGGGTGAGGGTAAGGTCTTCGCTAAGCTGGACCTTGCCCAAGCCTATCAACAACTGCCCGTCGATGATGCCACTGCTGAAGCCCAGACGATCGTCACCCACCGAGGGGCATTCCGTTGCCGCCGGTTGCAGTTCGGGGTTAGTGTGGCTCCTGGCATCTTCCAAAGCCTTATGGAGCGTCTCCTGCAAGGGCTTCCGGGCATGGTACCATATTTTGATGACGTCTTGGTGTTCACAGACTCACACCAGCAGCTGTTCGAGCGCCTCCATGCCGTGCTGACCAGGTTCCAAGAGGCCGGGCTCAAGGTAAAGGGGGAGAAGTGCCAGATCGCTGTTCCACAGGTGGAGTTCCTGGGCTATCTTATCGACACCTCCGGCCTTCACCCGACCACATCTAAGATCCGCACCATCCAGCAGGCCCCCATCCCAAAGAACAAGACAGAGTTGCAGGCTTTCCTGGGGCTGCTGAACTTTTATAACATGTTCCTGCCCCACAAAGCCACGGTGGCTGAGCCTCTTCACCGACTCCTCAGCACAAAGACACCTTGGTCCTGGGGTCATCGGGAGACGGCGGCCTTCAACGCGGTCAAGGCTCTCCTTTCATCAGACAGTGTGCTGGTACAGTACAGTGAAGCCAGGCCGCTGGTCCTTGCCTGCGACGCCTCACCTTTTGGCATCGGCGCTGTCCTTAGTCACCGTTTTCCAGACAGAAGAGAAGCACCGCTCGACTACTTTTCCAGTACGCTATCTCTGACTGAACGGAATTACAGCCAGCTCGACAAGGAAGCACTGGCACTTGTGGATGGAGTGAAGAGGTTCCATGAATACCTCTATGGCAGGACTTTTGACCTCATCACTGACCACAAGCCGCTCCTGGGCCTCCTCGCCAGTGATCATCCAACTCCACCGGTCCTCTCGCCGTGCATGCTGCGATGGACTGTTTTCCTGGCTGCCTACCACTACCGGCTCGTCCATCGCCCGGGGAAATCGATGGGCCATGCCAACGCCCTCAGCCGTTGCCCTCTTCCAGCGTTTGTGGAAGACCCGGCTCCAGCTTCATCGCTCCTCCTGATTGAGGATCTTCCGGCAGCGCCTGTATCGGCTGCCACTGTGGCCTCCGCATCTGCCCAGGATCGCACCATCAGCCGTGTGCGCAACTGGGTGTGGAGGGGGTGGCCACAAGGGCCGTTTGCATCGGAGTTCCAACCGTTCGCAACCAGACAACATGAACCCTCGGCTCATCGCGGCTGTCTGCTGTGGGGAGACCGCGTCGTGATTCCCCAAAGACTCTGTCAACGCGTCCTGGAGGCTCTGCACGTTGGCCACCCGGGAATCGTCAAAATGAAGGCGTTGGCTCGGTGTTACGTCTGGTGGCCTAACATGGACGATGCCATCACTGCCTGGGTGTCCGCCTGTCAAGCGTGCCAAGAATCGAGGCCTGCACCACCGGCAGCTAAGGGACACACCTGGGAGATGCCAAAGACACCCTGGTCGAGGGTGCACATCGATCTGGCCGGCCCCTTTCACGGCCGGACCTTTATGGTAGTGGTGGACACCTATTCCAAATGGCTAGAGGTGGCCCTGATGCCCTCCACCACTACCGAGGCCGTCATCCAGGTGCTGCGAGGCCTGTTTGCGATGCATGGGTGTCCTGATGTCCTTGTCTCCGACAACGGACTACAGTTCACGTCAGGCACTTTTGAGCGGTATCTTTTGGGACTGGGCATCCGCCATGCCCTAACGGCACCATTTCATCCATCCAGCAATGGGCAAGCAGAGAGAATGGTGTGCTCGACAAAAGAGGCACTGGTGTGCCTGGACCGGGGAGACTGGCACGAGCGGGTCACCGAATACTTGTTCGTGCAACACAACACCCCTCATGCGGCCACAGGGCGGAGTCCTGCTGAACTGCTTATGGGGCGCCACCTCAGGTCACCGCTCAACCGGCTGCACCCGGACTTTGCCATGGCCGAACCCCCAGGCTGTGCCAACGCACCACGGTCATTTGTTCCAGGAAACCAGGTCTTTGCCCGGAACTATGTGGGGGACATTCCTTGGGTGCCAGCCACAGTAGTGGGAGTCACTGGACCTTGCTCGTACCAGGTGGCACTCGAAGACGGACGCTTGTGGCGCCGGCACATAGACCAGCTTAGGTGCAGGGTTGGGGACTTGGACACCACCGTGGTGCCCCCAACTGCGCTCGTGGCTCCGGAAGAGACACTTACAGATGGCGAGGCTCCACCTACACCTCCCTCGCAAACTGCCAGCGTGGAGCCGAACCAAGCCACTTCAAAGGGTCTGCCAGACTTACCACAGGCTCAGACCACTCCACTTGCGGAGGCTCCACCCACAGCAGCGGATCCAGGGAATTTGGTTTCAATGCCACCCAGGGTCGCACCACAGCCTCAGCAAGAATTGTGTGGCCCCCCGGACTTGGCTACCAGGCCCCGGCGGTCTGACAGAGTTTCCAAGCGCCCAACTTATTTAAAGGACTATGTTGTTGGACATGTATCACTGTTGGTCTAAGTATGTGAAATGTAACCGATATGCTTTTGTGCCTAATTGAACCATTACGTGTAGTGCTGTATATAAGGAAACCATTACGATTGTAACTAACGCCTTATCTCGGTGGGGACAGGTGTTATGTACTGAAGTTCTCACCCTGGGCCAGCAGGGGGATACTGTAGATAGTTATGCAAATGAAGGATCGAAAAGTGACGTTCAGTGATTGGATAGTTTTGTATGCAAATGAAGGATCAAAAAGATAGTTTTAGAACATGGCAACAGTTGCATTGTTCTGGAGCTCTATATAAGCAGGCTGACTGAGCTCCTCAGCCTAGTTCTGTTCTGGCATCTGAATAAAGAAGAGCTGTTTAAAGAACCGCTGTGTCGTCTGACATGTTCGCCCACAACTTAACATGATTGACTCCCACTCCAAAATAGTGACAGTGTAAAAGCACCTCTACTTCTTTATTGTCTCTACACTACACTGTGTAGCAATGGGTCTCCATGATTTCAGACAATAATGTTTGCCACCCTTACCTGGAGATGCCAGAGACTGAGCCAAAGATATTCTGCATACAAAGCATATGCTCTCACTGAGCTATTGTATATCCCTTCCCCTACTACTGAGCTAGTAAAAAGTAGTTTGCTTAATTATCTCTTTGTCTTTCACCCCTCCACCCCCCCTTGATTTATTTTTTTTCAAAAGTGAAAACTTTGAAAATATCGGGTGGCTCAGAAGGACTCACCTCCATTTACTCCATTTGTCATCTGACCCCAATTTCATTTCATTCCTACAATCATGTGGCACTTACCTCTTTAGACAGGAAGTGTATTAACTCATGATATATTATCTCTCTATACACTGTTAATAAAAAAGCAATTCAAACAGTCCACAAACCATAGACGTCCAATTTAAAGATGATTTGCTGCATACTAATTAACCATTATGCTTCACTGGATCTGGATACACCACTCTGAAGCTTAAATGCACTGTTGCATAAAACAGCAGCCTGTTAAATGCAGCTATTACCAAAATGAAAGAGGGGGCAGAGTACAGAGAGGTCTCTGAGGAAACCCGATACTAAAAGACCCAGAGAGAGAGAGAGAGAGAGAGAGATATTACTCAACTCTTTGCTGACAACTGGGATATTGGTGCCAGGGAAAATCTTGGGCACTGGGCAGGAGGGCAGGCTATAATAGTAATAAGGTTTCTCCTTCTTAGACCATGGGGATTTGCTTTACTGTCATCTATGGGAGAGGAAAATGAGATTGCAATTCCATTTAGTCTCCACTGAAGCAGAAAGAGGCTGATATCAAATACCAGGAGCCTTTTGCAGTGCACTGCTTTGAAGAGGGTACATGTATCAGCTGGGAAACGCAAGGGATATATTTTAAAGGAAATAGCACTACGGTACATACACTTGCTCTTAGTGAGCCAAAATCCTCCTCAGCCATCAGTAAATGCCCTTGGACAAGCCTAAGCTACCCTAAAGTGTTGCTGTGAAGATGAACTGGGATCTTAAGAGTATCACAAGAAGCCTCCACACATACTGTATGAATTAGCCCAAAGCCTAGCCTAGGCCAGGGATAGGAAGCTATTTTCAACCTGAGGGCTGTATTTCCTTCAGGCCAGTCTTCTGGGTGCCACATGTGACTGGCAGGCTGGGCCAGAGGGAAGAGAGGGTAGGCTCATTTCTGCATACCCAGCCCATCTAGGCAAGCAATAAGGAAGCATTATCAGAGTTCAAGGACACATTCCAGCCAGGCCAGAAACACTCAAGGAGAATGCAAAGCAGAGCCAGTTGCTGAATGGGAGGTAGGTATGGCCTGGGGAGAATCCCAAGGGCAGACGGAGAGGCTTGGAGGGCTCCATTTGGCTCCCAGGCCTGAGGTTCCCCACCCCTGTGCTAGACCTTCCTTTGATGCCCTTCCAAAGTATGGCAGGTAGGCAACAAGGTCAGGACCTTTTCTGTGGTGGCATTAAGATGCCAGGGCGCTCTGCCTAAGGTGAAGCTCCACACCTTTTGCTTGCTTTACGCTGAGCAGCCAAGACTCCAACCCCTCCCCTTACCAGGCAGTTTAAGGCATTGGCTCTTAAAAAGGATTCTGATTTTTTAATCAATTTTTACTTTGAAGGATTGATGTGATTTTGAATATATTGTTTTGATTTTGGTATATTTGCTATAGTTAATAAAACAAACCAACTTTGATTTTTGATTTTTTTACAGAATGGCTGGATAGAATTTATCTTTAAAAAACCCTACTCTGAATTCTACCACCTCTCAATATTTATGTGGTGCCACTTTTCTCACGTCCATCGTATCGCTCCTAAAAACATACAATTTCCTCTGTCCCTTAGTCCTTGCACTCAACTCAAGCTATATGTAACCGCATGTGCTTACATTCATCCTCTCTTACTCTGGTCCTGTTCTTTATCATCTGTCTGGATTTTCAAAAATTGGACGGGCAGGGCTCCTTTTTTTGATGGTGTCCTTTTAGAAGACTGAATGTGCAAATACTGGTTTCAGTTCTACTCCTTTAGCTCCCTCTCGGGGTTATAGCACGGCATAGCACATCAAAGGAACAGTAAGCCTTGGGGCTCTTCCAGGCAATCAGTTTTTCATATAAGAATTGCTTGGTTTGCAATTCATTCGTTGTGAGGACCCAGACATACAATGTTGTGTTGTTGGGGAAATGGACTTTCCTCTGTAGCCAGATACTTTGACTGTGGGTCAGATCAACATAATGGAAAACATTGTTTCTTGCTGTCTGAACAAGTTTTCCTGTGTGAACAAGCTATCCCATTCTCCCAGCTTTCTGGCATGCAAAACAGGAGCTGATGAGAAGCATACATTTCCACTTTTAAACAAGCTAGAGTGCCCTGTAATGTTTGAATGTCAGGGACTGTGGTTTGTTTAATTAAATTTGAGTAGGTGTGATAGTGAACATTGACCCACTGACACCCAATGAACATGCACATTGTGGCAATTTCCACTCCTGGTTTCTGTTCCTGACAGAATTCTCCAAAATCCCTAGCTACAGGTTAGCCCATTGTCCACACTGACTGGCAGCAGCTGTCCAGGATTTCAGTCTGAGGTATCCCCCAATACTACCTGAAGATGCCAGAGATTTAACATCGCACCTTCTGCACACAAAGCAGAAGCTCTCTCACTGAGCTGCAGCCCTTTTTCTCACTGGGGGCGTTCATATTTCAAACTCTCCCTTCACTAAGGCAGATGGAAAAGTTCCATTTGGGAAATGTTTTCAGCACTTGGGGAAAAGTGCTGTGTAAATATTCAGTGAATGGAAAGGGTTGCCCTACTTAGCCAACTGCAGTTTACATCCTAGTAACATCATGCTACATTGCGCATGAACAAATTCCCCACATGTCTGTATATTTACAACGTAAACCTGGCCCATCAGAGGCATGCAGGGACGGCTTCTGTAAATCCCTGGAAAATAGGGGCACTTGGAGGGTCTGACATTGTATTTCCCAAGACCCCACCGCACTGCAAGATACAGTTGCCACACAAATCACCTTTAGGCTATTCAGTAGCGGAGCACATTTCACAAAAAGCTCCCCCTCTTCCCCCCATTCCCAATGACTTTTGTGCCTCCTCCCCTCTTCATTCTTTGCCATCTCTGTGTTTATCTAACATGCCTCGACCGTATGGCGAAGTCTGTAAAGCCCTGAGTCACTCGCAGCCTTACACAAAAAGGCATTTACTGCCAAATGTACTGTTTAAAAGCTCTTTAAACTCCAGGCCCAAATCTGCGTGTACTTCACGCTGGGAGGCGTCGCAGGGCCTGGGCCTGAGGACAATGGCGCACTGTTTCTGGGAAAAGTGCAGACCATGAGAGAGAGAGGCTTGAGCTGGCTGCGCCGGCCGCCTCTCCCAGCGTGATTTACACTCTCTGTTTCAATGTGTCCATGTGCTCCCTGCAGGCCCGTCATCCATCTTGCCTGAGAAAACAGCCTTGGCCATCTGGGGCTGTAAAACTCTCGCATGCCCCCCGCTCACCATGTCAACAGGCTTTTCTTTTCTCTCCTCGCAGGCAGCGGGGCAGAGTGTAGGCCCGGCAGCTGAGTTACAGCCTGAAGACTGAATAGGACGCACAGCTTGTGCTGTTCTTGGGCTAATCCTCTTCTCCGTCAGCAGAATGTCACTCGGAAACCATCAGTTTGAGGCAGCTGGAGCTCGGCTCCGAAGTCTGCTTTTAAAAACCTTGGCCCAGAAAGCGCAGAAGCACACACTTCAGAAGATGCCAAAAGGAAGTGGGCCCTCAGACAGTGGTTGGACAGTGTCATTCTGAGGGCGACAGTCTTGCCTCTTGGCTAGAATCAGTGGCATTCTGAAAAACTGGATTCTGCACCTTTTAATCCTATGTCATTTCCCCCGTACTTAGTTGCTCAATTTCTAACCAGGGATGCTATTATTATTATTATTATTATTAGTCCTGTTCCTGTGCCTAACAGCAGCCTGATAAAAAATAATTGGTGGTGGTGGTGTAGAGGTAGCAACATTTAAAAAATAGATGTGTTTTGTTTATAAATATCAGGATTTTGTCCTCAAGATCTTAAGATATTCTCACTTAAAGGTGAAAAGTTACAAAGAATTCCAATAGTAACAGGGCTGTATTTGTGTCAAGAGATGTATTCCCTCAGGAGTAATTGCTTGGGGGCCACATACCAAGGATTGGGAGGGCCAAAGTCTTCTTTCTCTGCCCAACATCCCATTTGACATTTAGAAGACATCTGAAGGCAGCCCTGTTCAGGGAAGTTTTTAATGTGTGACATTTTAATGTATTTTTCATCTTTGTTGGAAGCCGCCCAGAGTGGCTGGGAAAACCCAGCCAGATGGGCGGGGTACAAATAATAAATTTTTTATTATTATTATTATTATTATTATTATTATTATTATTATTATTATTATTTGCTTTCATAGTGCATGAGGACAGAAGCCCTTCCACAGCTGCCATTCCGATGAACTGTGCCCCTTCCCCACAGTGTGACAATTTTTTTAGAATTAAAAATAAACCTCTCATTGGCAAAAACGAGAAGTGTTTTTCCTCTAAGCCCAACTGACATGCGAGTGAGGGCAGGAGGAGAGGCCAGTCCTGGCTGGAGATGCAAGGAACTGAACATTTTCCTATAAAATGTTTTGCTTTTATGCCTGAGGCCTAGATGATCACATGGTTTGACAGATTTATCTTAAGTCAATTGATATTGCAGTGGGCCCAGCCAACATTTCCACTTTCCAGTGTTGTAGAATGAATTATGAGAGTTGTATTGAGTTTCAATGGGTGTCGGGGACAGAACAGGTTCACACATCCTTACTCAGCCATGAAGCTCACTGGTTAGGCTTGGGCAAGTCATCATCTCTCCTCTTGACTCACATGCCGTGGTTGTTCTGAGGGTAACTCTGTGTACCACACCATGAGTTCTTCAGAGGAAGGGTGCAATACAAAAATGGTCAGTAAAAGGTATAAAGGTAAAGGACCCCTGGACAGTTAAGTCCAGTCAAAGGCAACTATGGGGTGCAATGCTCATCTCACTTTTCAGGCCAAGGGCGCCAGTTTTCAATTTCATTGTTCTGTATGGGACAATGACAATAAAGATATCGTATCGTATCGTATCATCGTATCGTATCGTATCGTATCGTTTGTCCACAGACAGCTTTCTGGGTCATGTGGCCAGCATGACTAAACCGCTACTGGCGCAATGGAACACCATGACAGAAGCCAGAGTGCATGGAAACTCCATTTACCTTCCTGCCACAGCAGTACCTATTTATCTACTTGTACTGGTGTGCTTTTGAACTGCTAGGTTTGCAGGAGCTGGGACAGAGCAACAGGAGCTCACCCCATCGTGCAGATTCGAACTGCTGACCTTCCAATCAGCAAGCCCAAGAAGCTCAGTGGTTTAGATCTCAGCATCACTCACTGTCATCAGTACAAATAAACTTTAGGATATGATTCCTCTTGGTTTACCTAAGGAGGGCACGGACAGTGCCATGACGACATCCTAGGGAAGGGCAAAGATGGGACTGTTTCCCAGAACCATTTCAAGGGACTCACCTGCTTCACTGGCTACTGAAATGTGCACTTGGTATAAGACTCAGAGTCAGAGCAGACAGAGTGGTTTGGGAGCTGTAGCTGCAGCACTGAAGGTGCGGTACAATGAATTTCAGAAACTGGCACCTAAAGATCTTGCTTGAGTCCTGCTAGTACAGTTACTGCATGCTATCTCAAGATGTCACAGCTGAGGAAGCATCACTGAACAACTAACAAAGCATGGGCGGTCCAGGATGAATACACCACGAATGCACTATTATTGCATCAATGACATGCTGCAGATGACACTTGCAAAAAAAATCAGTTTGGACGGGCCTTAGGAAACTGCCTTAAGTTATACCAAGTCAGAACACTGGCCCAACTAGCTCAGTACTGTCATCTCTGATGGGCAATAGTTCTCTAGCATGCCAGGAAAGAGTTTTTCCCAACTGCACTGGAAGAGAGACCCCAGAGATGGACTGAGGGAACGTTTGCATACTATAGCCTTTCCATCACCCCTTCTTTTTTCAGTCTGCTGCAGTAAGCAAGATTTCCATGTTCGCCCCACAAGACATCAGAGAGGTAACTGCGTAAGTGGATTGTTGCAGCACTGGAGCAGAAAGCAAGTTTCCAAATAATTTCCAGCTTTCCCAAAGCTGTTAAAGCAGCAGCAGCAGCACCTCTGCATCAGGAGCTAGCAGCCTTGGCAACATGTACTAACACTGGGGCTGGGGGACGGGACTGAGTCCAAGCAGAGAACTGGAACCAAAGGGAGCCATTTGGGAAAATACTCACCCTGCCTTTGTTGTCCATTGTAATAGCAATCTGCATCCTTCTTCCCCTGCGGAAAGCAACCAACTGATCAATCTCTTCTTCACTGATGTCTGGGGCCTCCCCTGGGCTCACAAGACACTCTGATCCCCGTTTTTCACTCACAACCCGCTTTCCCTAGAAAAGGCAGAATCAGAATATGCTGTTTCTTGCCCTGTACAGTATGTATAGAAAGGTGCATATTTAGAGTAAGTATGCCTATTTGGTGATGAAAAAAACAAGTATAATAAATAGCAAATTCCATTCATTGATAGCTACCAGTTGTAATCAATCTAATTCCGAAAAGAAATATTTCAGCCAGAAATTCAATACAATGAACCTTTTTGGATAATGTATAAGATGTGTTAGCATTGTAATTTTGTTGCACTAATCAAGACTGAAGTAACAAGTGTTCTCTTAATTTTTTGTCAGCATTTAGGAGGGCTGTGTAAAGATCAGCTAACTCCCTTCGGGGTTGATGAATTTTCTTAGCTTCCGAGCCAAAAAATTCTCATCATGGGAATTGTTTTCCTGGATGAAAACCAAGACGACTAAGCAAAATATAGCAGAGCTGATATAACTTTTATTCCATGTAATTGAAAATATCACTATGTTTTGAGGGTAGCACACAGATTACTTAGAACGCATAGACTCAGAGTAACAGAGTCAACTAATGACGTCAAAGACTTCTGCTAGCACAACAGGGCTTTCTGCCCCCTCCTCCCTCATGCACCCCAAAATTGGCTCAAGAGGAGTTGGGGGAACCCCCAGAACAGTATGCCAGGGCTTTTTTTTTAAAGAATTTATGCTTGTGCAACAGAATGTTTTCCCCATTTCCTCTCCCATACACCCCCTTAATCTGTTCTAGGAGTTTCCCCAAAGTTCTGGAACAGATTTCAGGTGGATAGTGGAAAGGGGCGGGGGGAGTCCTGTTGTACGAGCAGAAATTCTTACACTGATGGGACTTGTTAGTAAAATACTGCCCCAAACCCTCATTGCTTCTGGCATCTTCAACCTGTATTAGCACTCATGGAAATATCCTTTTTAGAAATGCCTAAGAACAGAAAAGACTTGCATTTCAAGCTTTCATACTGCTGGGCAGGGCTATTTTTCTAGAAAAAGAGGTGCTGGAACTGACCATGAACACCTCCCTCATTCTCTTATAATGGCGATGGAGCCCACCTTAGAGGTGCCAGAACTGAGTTCTGGTGAGTTCTGGCTGGGGGAAAAAAGCCCTGCTACTGGGGCTTCAAAGCACCAACCCCTTCTATGTCCTGTCTTTGAGATCTTGATTCTGACAGCATGTAGTTGAATCCAAACATGTTGCTCAAGTCAAGGATCTGCCATTGCCTTCTTTAATGTTATTGTAAGAGATTCATATTACACTCTGCTTGTATGTCAACACAGCCTAATGTGATGTGTTGTTTTGACTGCCACTGCGAACGAAACAGATGTCGTCACCGAGCTGTCCCCAAAGATGTCTAGAGAGCTTTTTGAAGCGGTGGAAATGAATTTACAATCCTATCAGGCAGTAAAAGACTGAAGGGTCACTTACAATCTGAGAGCAAGCTGCTTTTTTCGACTGCTGGAGATTTACTATTTGTGACAATGATTCCCAATTGACTAAAGCCTATATGTTGTATAGGAGGAACATTCTCACAAAGCTTACCACCCAAATGCTGACTTACTCAGCAAGCAATAATATGGACTTCATTAAAAGTTTGATTAGTCCTGAATAAGTATCCTCTGTGGATTGTAAATACATTTGCTCGCAGATGAAGCTCACTGGGTGGCCTTGCTGGACTGGAATGTTGGGGAACCAGATTCAAAACCTGCCCTACCATGACTCTTATTGGGTGGCCTTGTGGATCATGCTGGGTTGGGATATTAGTGAACCAAATTCTAACCCTGCTTGCACATGAAGTTTATTGGATTTTGGGGGCTAACTAACAATGTGGGATCCACCTTTTTGCTGAATGTATGTTGCTTTGTTTAAACTAGGATGCTTTTACTTGTACAGTGGTGCCTCGCAAGACAAAATTAATCCGTTCCGCGAGTCTCTTCGTCTTGCGGTTTTTTCGTCTTGCGAAGCACGGCTATTAGCGGCTTAGCAGCTATTAACGGCTTAGCGGCTTAGCGGCTATTAACAGCTTAGCGGCTTAGCGGCTATTAACGGCTTAGCGGTTTAGCGGCTATTAACAGCTTAGCGGCTTAGCGGCTATTAACGGCTTAGCGGCTTAGCGGCTATTAACAGCTTAGCGGCTATTAACGGCTTAGCGGCTTTAAGAAAAAGGAAACAAACTCACAAGAACTCGCAAGACGTTTCGTCTTGCGAAGCAAGCCCATAGGGAAATTCGTCTTGTGGAACGACTCAAAAAACGGAAAACCCTTTCGTCTAGCGAGTTTTTTGTCTTGCGAGGCATTCGTCTTGCGGGGCACCACTGTACTTCATCATTGCAACCTGAATTTGCTGGCATCTCTAGAGATTCAGCACTTTTAAAAAACGGGCTGGGGACTCACCTTGGCTTTATTGTCCATGGTCACAGCCAACTGAACCCTCTTCCCCATCCTGAATGTAAACAAGTGATCAGATTCCTCGTCATCTTCCTCCTCCTCACTTCCAATCCCAAAACTGGAGGCAGGAGGGCCGCTGCTTCCCCATTTCTCACTCACAACTCTTTTCTCCTGCCAATAGGACAAACACTTAGTTAGAAAATGGCCGGGATGTTGCCATATTAACCTCCTCCCTTTCTCTTTTGCCTTAACAGCTGGGGAGAAGAAGCTATGAAAATGTCAGGAGGGCTCTATGACCTCACACTTTTTGCCAGTGATACAAATACTGAGAAATTCTTTCCAAAGAAATAGCTGGTCCTTTTGTCCAATTTGCCAGGCAACCTATAAATCTGGCGAGGGGGGAAAGCATCTCTTCACTTATGAATCTGACATTTGGCTGAAATGTCAAAGGTTTAGGAAAACAGTAGAGTCATCATGGTGTGGATCTTTATTCATGAGAAATAGATGATGCAATAGTGTGTGATGGACTCACTCCAGTCTTTCATAGTCAATTCCCTTCTCTTATTATTTTTAAACCATAGTTCACTGAGGTGTTTAAATTTACTCCTCATTGGAGAGCCACCCCCAAACACATGTTCTTGCACATATTACTGTTACATTTAGGAACCTGTAAATCATTTAGAGAGCTGATAGAGCCTGAAGCCTGATGGTCTCTATATTTATTACATATTGATTTCATAATCCCTCACAGCTAAGACCTCTCTAACCTTGCAAGAATGGAAAGTATAAAAATCCTTCCTTAGCAGGAAGGGGAGATAATGCTTACATTATGGGCTTTGGTGATGGTGATGGTGAGGCCGTCTGGCCTGGCTTTCCTCGACGTGACAGCCATTCCCTCCTGCTCTGCTCGCTTCCTGTCCTCTTCTATTTCCTGCAAAAATGACAGCCAGCTCCTCTATCAGATGAGCTTACAGCAAGCGGAAAGCTAGAAACAAAGCAATCTCAAACAAAGGGAGAAACATAGGGAAGCTATGAGAAACTGTACGTTCATCAGCACACATTTGCCGCTGCCACTATATTTGACAATAGCAACATCCAGGTGATGACTATATTTACCAAGGCTTTACTGAGACATGTGATTTCTTCTTCTTCAGAGAGTTGAAGATAGTTTTAAAGACCACCTCTCTCCATATGAACCTACCTGGACCCCCAAGATCATCCTCTGAGGCCTTTCTTTATGTGCCTCCTCCATGAGAGGTCTGGAGGGGGGGCAACATAGGAACGGGCCTTTTCTGCAGTGGATCCTTATTTGTGGAATACTCTCCTCAGTGAGGTTCAGCTGGCGCCTTCATTAGTCGCCAGGAGAAAACATTCCTCTTTAACCAGAACTTTGGCTGATTGACATCTAATGCCCTTTCAAAATGTGTTGTGGAAGGAGGAGATTATTGTGTTGTCTTTGTCATTGTTTTTATTCTGTATTTTGTGTTTCTCATATTGTAATTTAATGATTTTATGTTGTGAACCGCCCTGAGATCTATGGGAATAATAATAATAATAATAATAATAATAATAATTTGATATGGTATGTAGACACTACTTTCACCTCTGGTAAACAGGTTTCATGGGTTTTATATACTGGCATCATTTGATTAACCAAGGGGCCTCAAAAGAAAGAAGTGAACACCATGGGAAGCAATGCATCTCTAAAATAGCCTCCACTCTAGCAAAGACTATTGCCTGTCTCCAGTCTGATTTTCAGTCTCTTAAATCCTGCATGCCCAAACACAGTCTCAATACATTGATTCAGGGTAGACTGCTATTGCACACTTCCTGAATGAAATATAGAGCTGGTATCAGCATACTGATGACAACACACTCTAAAGCTCAGGTTAATCTGACCCAGAAATGTCAATGGATGGTAAACTATGCAGTATTCTGACTCCTATGGGGCACCTTAATGGCCCTTCCACACTTGGTTTGTCCTGCAAATTCTATTCATGGGTCCAAGAGGGGTTTTCTTTGTCCTGCCCCCACTTTTCCCAGGAAAACCTAATGTTTACTGCTATTCAGAACAAGTACCAATCCACAGAAAACCCAATTGACATTCAGCAGTGAACAGCTGGTTTTCTCTGGTAAAGTGGAGGAACAAAAAAAGTATAGGACTCATGACTAGCAATCGTGAGACAAACAAAGTATGAATAGGCCTCAAGTCTATGTAACTGAGGAGGCATCTTGCAGCAGTGCCCAAGCAGAAGTTATCTGGCCATAGGCTTTTTTCCCCATTCCCCTACATGATTGCTGTTCCTTAGGTTTCTTGGTTTAGGCTCCTTAAAATTCTGGCAGCCTGATCTGTTATGCAGAATAATCATTTTGAAATTCCAGTCCTGGTGGGAGTAAATGCTGATTTCTATGTCACCTACTTCAAGTTACTTCAGCCACATCGAGTTACTGGTGTCAGCTGAACAAAGAATGCAACAAACTGAATTTTTCAAAAGAGTTATTAGCATATAGGGCTTCAAAGGTTCACCAAGGAGGCCCCGAATCTGAGCTAAGAAGTCAAACATACATGATATCTTCGCATAAGGGCTTCGTTCTTTTTCCGCAAAGCTATGATTTTCTTATCCAGTTCGACATCTTTTTGTTCTTTTTTCCGCAACACTGCATCATCCACAGCGGCATCCTAATGAAACGAAAGAGCTTTAGGGGATTTCCACATATGGTCAGTAAAGCAGATAACAGATACACATATCTGTGTATCACAAAGCCTATGGCCAGGTTTTACTTTGTTTACATTTATATTCCACTATTCTTCCATCATGGGACCCATTTGGTCTTAGTTTCAGCAAGGTGGTAGCCTTGTTATTTATTGAAATTCATATCTAGCTATTCCTCCCAAAGAAGGAATTTTGGCCATACCATGGGATCTCTTTGTCTCCTCTCTTTCAACCAAGAAAAAGGTGGAAGACAAAGGTCTTCATCACCCACAGCAATCGAACATTTAGCACTATGTTTTAAAGTCACAGAAGATGGGTACCCAGTGTCCTATTTTGAATAAACATAGCCAGATAGTATTTTAACTTAAAATTGTAATGAAAAAATAAAATTGTAATGAAAAAATATAAATTTGGATAAGTATGTGGCCTACTATATGCAATCGTATATTTATACTGTAATATTGACACTGACAAACGTGTGTGTGTGTGTGTTCTGCTAAGATCTGTAGGCCAAAGCAGAGATTTCATGCAAGATATAAGGCATGCTACAATAAGGGTAGTTTACTGAAGCATTAACAAGATCAAAATCCAAATATATCCACCAGAAAGAGCAGCGCTTCTAAATGAAGGGAGGATCAACAGCAGAGCCAGCTGCAAGTTTGAGGAAATCCTGAGTAAATACTTCTAGTGGCCCCCTCCTCCATCAGTCAACCACTTCCTCTGTTGGTGAGCCCTGGCACTGTTGGGGTGGGCAGGTAGGCAAAAGCAACACTGCACAGCATTGGCTGGCTGACTCCAGCTGCCACTGGAATTTGCCACAATGCCCTGGGACAATAATATGCAAGGTTACTGATGCTGGCTCTGATCAAAAGCATCTAAGCATCTTGGTGGCCATTCCTGGAAAGAAGATGACAAACTCAATGGGCCCTTAGTATGACCCAGCAGACCTCTTCTTAAGAAGAAATACTGGGTTTTTAAGGCAAAATTTTATTTCCTTGCAGAAGGAATCAGTGAAATATGGACAAAAGAAGAATCTGTATTAAGCAGGTGGTGTGGCTTTTCAAGCACTATTTTTCTCTGCAAAATGGGTTGAGGGTTAGAGCAGTAATAGCTGGTATCTGTGAGCTTGTGTATATTTTGGCACTCAATCGAAAACATTTCCCCTCCCCAAATATTTTCCAGCCCCCCAAAAAGTCCATGGTAAAACAAAATTTCCTAAGTTACAAATTCAATTTAGGTGTTAAATATCAAGTCTGAAGTTAGTGTTCACATTTTGACAGGGCTATCTGACCCTAGGTATCCTCCTGTGAATATCAAGTTTTGTAATCTGGCCTGGCAGATTCTGAGCCAGATATATTGAGTGCAAATTTCTTCTGTTCTGCTCCTTCCCATCTCTCTTCAGGGGCTGAGCCAGCCTTCATTTTAGGGTGTAACACACAGGGATGGGTACGTATGCCAACACTGGTGTCTCTCAGTTTCTCATTTTTCCCATCCTGAAGGCCAGTTCTCCACGTTTCCACATCAGTTTGCATTTTTGTTT